>NC_142135.1:34000000-36500000 GCF_024610735.1 Ursus americanus | reverse complement strand
ATTAAGTATGTTCAGATTGTTGTGCTACTATCACCCCTGTTCATCTCCATAAATTTTATATTCTGTACCCATTAAAACAGTAACTTCCCATTACTCCTTACTCTGAGCCCCTGATAACTACTGTTCTACGTTGTATGAATTTGACTATTCTGGGTACCTCATGTAAGTCAAATTGTTCAATATTTGTCCTTTTGTGTTTGGCTTATTTCACTTAACATAAAATTTTCAGGATTCATCCATGCTGTAGCATACGTCAGAATTTTTTCTTCCCTCCCCCATATACTCTTTCCTTCCCTCCCTCTCTCCCATCCTTTCTTTCCTTCTAAATTCATTCCATTTTAGGATTGAAAAATTCCGTTGTGTGTATATGCTTTGTTTATTCATTCAGTGGACGTTCGGTTGTTTCCACCTTTTAGCTATTGAAATTGGTGCTTTGAACATGGATGTACAAATACTTGTTTGAGTACCTGTTTTCAATTCTTTTGGGTGTATACCTAGAGGCGAAATTGCTGGATCATATGGTAGTTCTATGTTTAATTTTATGAGAAACTGCCACTCTGTTTTCCACAGTGACTGTACCATTTTACATTCCCACCAACAATGCTCAAGGGTTCCAGTTTCTCTTTATCTTTATCAATACTTGTTATTTTAGGTTTTTTGAAAAGTCATCCTAAAGAATTTGAAGTGGTATTTCATGGTAGTTTTCATTTGCATTTCTCTAACAATTAGTGATGTTAATCATCTTTTTAATTGCTTATTGATCATTTGTGTATTTTCTTTGGGGGAGTATATATATTCAAGTTCTTATATTTAAATCTGAATGTTTTTGTTGTTGAGTTGTAAGTGTCGCTTATGAATTCTGTGTACTAAATTTTTATTATACATATGATTTGCAGGTTTTTTTCTCCAATTCTATGGGAAAACATTGTTTTTTAGTGTTAAGATTCTATCTTAATCTAACTCCCAAACCAGAAGCTTAGTTTATGTCTTTTATAAATTTTTCGCTTTTTGTTTAAAAAAGTTATTATTTACATTTGACACAGTTTTTCTTAAAAATTGATATAACTTGAGCAAGTAAAAAGTGATCAAGTGCATATTTGGAATAGCTGTACTTTGGGGAGGAGGAGAAAGATAAATTTGTTAGAATTCTTGGGGTTGTTTACAAGTTTATCTTCACAGTAGTTTTTGCTCTTAGCATTTACAGGGATAGCTAATTTAGATTGTTTTTCTGCAGAAAGATTTTATAACTTTCTACAGTAAAGGGAGATCTTTTCTCGATTGTCTTCTCTTAAACATGTTTTAAAGATATTTAACTTAATTTCTTAAAAAGTAAGATACAGTGCTTGACAGTCTATATGTTATAGACAAGTTTAATAATACTAAATAGAATGAAAATTAAAGTAAATGAAGATTAAAGATGAAATCAAATGAGTTTTCATCTGGTTATTTTATTCAGGATCGGCTTTAGGAGGATGTAAGTCTCAGCACCAGTAGGAAGATTGGGATCTTCGTCCCTATTTTAAAATGAATTTGTAAACACTTCATCTGGGATGATATGTGTGTGTGTGTGTGTGTGTGTGTGTGTGTGTGTCTGTGTCTGTGTGTGTGTGTGTGTCTATAGGTTGTGTGTGTGTGTATATATATGTACATATGTTTGTCCTGTTTTCAAATTCATATGCATACTGGCTTTATCACCTTTTTATTAGCAGTAGTGCTTGTTAATTATTGGAAAACAGGAGTTTTTTTTTTTTTTTTAAAGCGGTAATATTAAGGGAATCCAAAATTTTTGTGAGCATTATTCATTAAAAAGATACTATCACAGGCCTAGTGCTCACTGTTACTCTGTTTGAAATCTAAGAGAATACTGAAATAAAGCTCTTTGAGGTATTACTAAGTGGTAAATTAATTCAGCCAAAGCACTTAATGTTCTGATTATGAGATTATTTCTCTAATGATAGATGTTAACATTAATTTTAACAATCTGGTGAAAGAGAATATATTTTAACAAATCCAAGCAGATAAAACACTGTTCTGTGTATGATCACATAGTTAGACATTTCAGGGTAGACTGAAATTTATATAAATCCAGCAATGTTTGCTTTTTGGCTCTGTCAAATCCTCTTGAAAAGGGCGTACATTGCTGGCACAGGTTTCTGCTTTAAATGCAGATAAATCAGGGTTTGATTCATTCACTGAAGTAAGATTCAGACTCATCAAAATAATGTGAATGCTGAAATTGTGTTTCTACACAATGGCTCTATAGTTCTTAAGAACATACAGATCCTTTAAAGAAGCTTAGGGCAGTTGAGAATGAGAAATACAGCAATCTTCAGTTGTCTTTGGCTCAATTCATCTATCCATTTCACACCCAAACTTGAATTTCTGCACATTTAGAGATGGGTAAGTATGATCACAATGAAAATAAACTATCCTGATCTTATGGTAAAGTTGATTTGGGAAGTACATAGTACAAACTGTTCTCATACCAGCTTTCTCTTTTGATTTGGATAGCTTGTTGAAATAGCTTCTTCTCTCCTGACCCCCTGCTTTTGCATTGCAATAACTCCCTTTGTAGCAGATTAGCTCAGTTTCCATCAAACTTCCGAAAGCAAGTGACTAGGTCTTACTAGTACTGTCTACTAAGGTGTAATAGTTTTATTTGAGCTGTAATCTCACGTCAGACATAGAACAGTGTGGACCACACAGCAGATGGCTCTGTGCATGGTACAACTTAGTCTTCTATCTTACAGGATTCTGTGTTGTATGACTTGGGGTACGCTTGCATGGTCTTGTTAACATAACCATCTTGCCATTATTAATTAAACATTTCCTTGCATATTTCTTAGAACTTTTCTTTGTTTTGCCCATACTTTGTTTTTTTTGTTTTGTACTACCTTTTTCATGATTAATGCTTCTTTTGTATCCTTATCTGGATGATTAAAACAGGGAAGGATGACAGAATAGACAGGGTATATATTTCCTTCAATTTTGTGAACAACGCTCCCCAGTCAGTTTCATTTTTTTTTTTTAAACTCCAGTGAGTTTTTCCACTGTTTGTCTGCCTTTTTGCACACTTGATATTGTTCTTTGTTCATTCATTCAAGTCTGTTTCACAGATATGTGATGAATGCCTACTGTGTGCTAGCCGCTTTGCATTGCCCTGGCTAGAGAAGAAGAAAATTGGCAAGATACCTGCCCTTATGGGGTTAGTTAAGGGAATTTTAAAATGGGAAAAATTGGTTTAAGAGACAGTGTAGATTGTCTTTTACAATCTAATTATATAAAATTATCCATTTGCTGTCTTCAGCATTGGAAGGAGATTTTTACATATGTGTGTGTGTGTGTGTGTGTGTGTGTGTATACGTATACATATATATGTATGTGTGTGTGTGTGTGTGTGTATATATATGTATATATATATATATATATATATATTAAATCTTAATTCCAGTGTAGCTAACATACAGTGTTATATTAGTTTCAGGCATATACATAGTTTTTGATTGCATAATATTTTTGAATTAGTCTATGTTTTTCTGTTTAGTTTTGTTAGTAATTCCTATTTGAACTGAAAACCATTTAGTGGTGGAGCAACCAGTAATAGGAGCTGAAATAAAAGTTCTTACAGATAAATTAGAATTCATGGAATATATTAGTTAAATATATCATTGTTTTATTTTCCAGCTTATTGCTAACATTGTGCAGTTGTTTAATGATTTTGTAGAGTATACTTGGTAATTCTGGACTTCAGCTTTTCCAAAAATTTGATTTTTTTTCTTCAGTAGTTATCCTCACATGTATTACAGTCTCCAGTATTTATGGATGTTAACGTTGTTAGAACCTTTGAAACTATTTGTAAATATGCATATTTTGAATTTGTATCTTTGCATTATATCTTAATATCCATTTTTATACATTATGTATAGTGTGAATAAAACTCAGAAATATGTAAATTCTTTGTAATTAAAAGTTTTTTATTGTAAAGTTTTTAATATGTACAGTAATGAAAAGATAGATTATAAATTACTGAGATTAATTTTGGGGGGCAGCACTCAAAATATATCATTACTTTGTAATCACATCTCATTCTGATAATTACTTTTTATATTCATCGAGAAATAGTTATATCTAATTTACGTATAATTTATATATTAGAAATTAATGAACAGAATTATTTTTCAACCTATGTAAGCAAGTAGTATGTGAGAAATTTATGGGGAAGTTTTAATACCAAATTAATACTAATAATAGCATATATGTGTCAGAAATAGTGCTAAGAGTCTTTTTTTTTTTTTTTAAATGATTTTTTATTATGTTAGTCACCATACAGTACATCCCCGGTTTCCGATGTAAGGCTCGATGATTCATTAGTTGTGTATAACACCCAGTGCACCATGCAATACGTGCCCTCCTTACTACCCATCACCGGTCTATCCCATTCCCCCACCCCCCTCCCCTCTGAGGCCCTCAGTTTGTTTCTCATAGTCCATAGTCTCTCATGTTTCATTCCCCCTTCTGATTACCCCTCCTCTTTATCCCTTTCTTCCCCTACTGATCATCCTAGTTCTTATGTTCCATAGATGAGAGAAATCATATGATAGTTGTCTTTCTCTGCTTGACTTATTTCACTTAGCATTATCTCCTCCAGTGCCGTCCATGTTGTAGCAAATGTTGAGAACTCGTTCTTTCTGATAAGTGCTAAGAGTCTTGTATGCATTATCTCATTTAATCTTCATGACAACGTTATGAGACACTATTTTACTCATTTTATACATATCTTTGTCTTATTAATGCTTATACATACAGTAAATAGAGAAGTTGGATTTCACTTTTAGATCTGAGTCAAGAGCCAAGATTAGCAGTCCCTATTACCAGATGAGGGAATATATGGCCAGTTCGCATTAAATTTGCATTCTAACTTCATCTTTCCATAGGAATAGCTTTGTTAACTTGTATTTTTTTTTTTTAAGATTTTATTTATTTATTTGACAGAGAGAGACAGCCAGCGAGAGAGGGAACACAAGCAGGGGGAGTGGGAGAGGAAGAAGCAGGCTCATAGCGGAAGAGCCTGATGTGTGAGTCGATCCCGTAATGCCGGGATCACGCCCTGAGCTGAAGGCAGACGCTTAACCGCTGTGCCACCCAGGCGCCCTAACTTGTATTTTTTTTAATAGCTTTACTGAGATGTACTTTATATTAGCATAAAATCCACCGATTTCGGGTATGTAATTCAGTGATTGCTAGCACCTTAATTGAGTTATAAAACTGTTACCATAAATCAGTTTTATAACATTTTCACCCTCCTGGAAAGATCCCTCATGCCCATTTATAGTTAATCCCTGTCTCTGGCCCCAGGTAACCACTTTCTTATAAATTATCTTTTATGGCATATGAGTGGAATCATGCAATATGTGGTATCCTGTATCTGGCTTCTTTCACTTAGATAATGTTTTTGAGGTTCATTCATCTTTGACATATGTATTAGTAGCTAACTTGTTTTTTATTCTACATCAATATGTGGCTTTCCTTAATTGAATAAAATATAATCAGGCTTGCAAATAACTATCCATATTCTCAGAGATGTTTAAATTCTAGAGTTGATTAGGGGTTTTCAAACCATGTTATATTTGCTGCTGTAACTGTGACTTGGGATGTTTGGAGAATGTCCTTTTGTATCGTTAGCGCCTTCTTCAAACTTTTTTTTTTTTTTTTTAAGATTTTATTTATTTCTTAGAGTATGAGCATGAGCTGGGGGGAAGAGCAAAAAGAGAGGGGGAAGCAGGCTTCCTGCTGAGCAGGGAGCCAGACATGGGGCTTGATCCCAGGACCCTAGGATCATGACCTGAGCTGAAGGCAGACACTTAACTGACTGAGCCACCCAGGTGCTCCTAGATATTAGTTGTTTAGCCTCATCATGTTCTTAACTTTTTTGGGGAGGGATAATATTTGAAGGTGAATACTTAATTTTTCATACTTATTTCTCAAAATATTCTTATTTTTATAGAATCCCTGTGAGTGAAGAAAAAAATTGGAAAACTATTTAGAGGTCTGACCATACCTGAAAATACTATGTAACTATAGCAAACTTTCATAGTACTTTAGAGTTGTGTAGAATGTGGTTTATAAAGTTCTCTATAATGGGTTATTAGATGAATTATACCCCTGTTTTCATTAACATAGTTCTCATTTTAAAACTAGAGTATAATTTAAATATAGCAAAGTCAGCAATTTTATGTGTACTGATATACACAGTCAGGTAGCCACCAAATTTCTTTCTTGTCTCTTTGCGGTCAGTTCCTTTCTCTCTCCCTAGAGTGGTCACATTTTTGGGGAGGGCAGTTGGGTCATAATAAGTGGTAATGCCTATTGATTTAGGGGATGACTGATTAGCTTGTTAACTGGGAAACCCACTGTTCCTTGCTTTGTTACTGCATTCTTCACCCAAACCCATCAGACAACTGATTCTTTTCACTAGGGCTTCTGGGATTTCTCTAGCACTGCCAGAGACTGAGGCTCATAGCATTTTCAGTTACATAATGAAAGATTTTGTATATAGATTTCATATATTCATTAATGAAAACATTCATAATTAATAAAGTCTAGATTCACTTCTATTCTCTATTTCTCAACTCCCCAAAAGAACCATAAATATAATATGTATGGATTTATACAGTGAAACTACTCTTTCTGATAGGAACAAACTGGTAGTTCAGACTTATTAAAAATAAGTTTTTACACATACATACATGTTCACATATTTTCATTTCATTGAGTACCTTTGGCTTAGGTAGGTTTTTTAAAAGCATAGTTTAAAGAGAATATTAAAAATAGAAAAAGAGAGGGGCACCTGGCTGTCTCAGTTGGTTAAGCATCTGCCTTCAGCTCAGGTCATGATCGCTGCATCCTGGGATCAAGCCCCAGTATGGGGCTCCCTGCTCAGCGGGGAGTCTGCTTCTCCCTCTGCCCCTCCCCCTGCTCATGCTCGCGCGCGCTCTCTCTCTCTCTCTCTCTCTCTCTCAGATAAATAAATAAAATCTTTAAAAAGAATAGAAAAGGTTGTAATTTTAACATGTGAGATATCATAGGTGACAACAAGCATAATAGTCTAACTCTTTAACAAGATAAAACTTTTTAAAAACTTATTTTACTATTGTTCTGTGTATTTTAATTTGATTAATTTACAGCCCTGTATTTGTATCAAGGTGAAATTTGACTTAAATTGCACTTGCAGTCTGAACTAGCAGTTTGTTCATATCAGAAAGAGTAGTTTCATTGTATAAATCTATATAAATTATATTTATGGCTCTTTTGGGGAGTTGAGAAAAAGAATGGAAGTGAATCTAGACTTTATTAATTATGAATGTTCTCCCCAAATATGTCATTGATTTTTCTGTAAATTTGTCTTGATTGAATGATTTTTAATAACACATTTTAAAATAAAAAAATACCTCTTAAGCAATCTTTATATGAGGAATAGTCCAGAATCTTAAATTTAATAAATAACATGATTGGTTCTAAGCATGTTTTCATCAGATGGTCTATTTGTCTCTTTCTTGGTACTAACTTTTAGTCTCTGCTTGTGCCGTTTTGGGATTTAGTTTGGTTAATTTCAACACTTGGCAATATTTTAGCTACAGTTTTCAATCATGAAATTATAAATCCTGTCATTGTATTACTAATGATTTTATATTTTGGTAATAAAGCATATTTACTTATTTAGAATATTAATGCATTATTTAAAAAAATGCCCTTGAACAATTTTTATGTCAACTCCTCCCAATTTTTATTTTTTGTCATGTTGTGGTTCTGATTTTATAATGTGTGTAAGTAAATGACCAGTTGAAAAATACCTACCTTTATAGTTCTTGAGTGTGTGTGTGTGGGGGGGTGGTTAAAAAGACATGAAAAACACTATAGGTAAATAACATCTGTCTTTATATCAGAGTTTTCTCTTTGATTTTTTTTTAAGTAAGTGCATGAAGAACATGCAGCACATGTTAACAGCCAGAGAGTGTTGGTCCAATGAGAACAGAAGGTTTTCTTTGATTTTCCTGTTGGAAAACTTGATATTTTCCACATGCAATTTTATGATCAGTTGGGTGTGAAGTTGTATAGGCAAATATGATTCATCTCTTGTTACAAGTTTTAAACTTAGTAAAATAGTTTGTTTAGTGGTACCCAAATGAATATTTATAATTCAATCTTATGATTTTTGGATATTGGACAATATTATTATAAGACATACATTTTTTCCTATGAGAAGAATTATGCTAGCTTTTCGCCGGTATTTGGTTTTGTCTATGTACAACAGCAGGAGAATATTATCTTGTGACAGCATTTTATTCTAGTGACAGTATCTTTGAAATATGTCTGTGTTTCATTATTTTTGGGAACTGAAACTTGAGAGTATATTCAAAAGAATTCTAAGTTATTAGTATATTAAAAGGGAAATGTTTTGGTTTAGAAATCACTCAATTCAGCTTAAGGTTTTTTATCATTGCCTCTAAATTTCTTAACTCTGTTTGATTTAATCTCATATATTAATTTGAAATATAAGAACAAATAATCAGTGGAGGTCACCATATCCAAAAGATCATATAGTGCATACGTAGTGGCAGAAGATAATCTCTAAGAACAGCATCATAATGCTCTTGTTGTATAGCGTTCGTACTTCACTAATCCTCTATATACAGGGATTTATTTATACCTCACAATAAGCAAGTCATCTGTTTTTTATTTTATGGATGTGGAAATGAAGGATTAGGGAAGGTGATATGGTGGATCTAGAGAGATAAGTCACTGGTTCTAGACATCTTTTAATTAGTTGGTGATGGAGCCATCAATAGCATGTTGGTAACTATTAGCAAGTTCTCAATAATAACTTTGTATTCTTTATTATGATTTATAACTTTAAAAAATATTGCCAGTTTCCTAGATGAATCTGTTAATACTTAGCTTTTTTTCAAGTTTCATCTGATTAATGACTCATTTATTTGTTTTAAAAATAATATTTTGGCACCTATCATGTGAAAACTTGTATTGTAGGCCCTGGAGTCCCATTATGAATAAGTTGCAGTCTTCGCTTTTTCTTTCTTGATTATCTGTTTAAAGAAGTGTTCTTTTCTTTCTTTCTTTTTTTGTTTTTAAAGGTTTCAAGTTTTTAAAAAATTCTAGTTAGCTAATATATAGGGTAATATTAGTTTCAGGAGTAGAATTTAGTGATTCATCACTTACGTATAAAACCCAGTACTCATCACAAGCACCCTCCTTATCACCCATCCCCCATTTAGCCCATTCCCCTGCCCACTTCCCCTCCAGCATCCCTCAGTTTGTTCTCTACGGTTGAAAGTCTCTTTTATGGTTTGCCTCCCTCTTTCTTATTTTTTCTTTCCCCTATGTTCATCTGTTTTGTTTCTTAAATTCCACATATGAATGAAATCATATGGTATTTGTCTTTATCTGACTGATTTATTTCACTTAGCGTAATATTCTCTAGCTACATCCACTTCGTTGCAAGTGGCAAGATTTTATTCTTGTTGATGGCTGATAATATTCCACAGTGTATACATACCACATCTTCTTTATTCATCAGTTGATGGATATTTGGGCTCTTTCCATTTTTTGGTTGTTGTTGATAATGCTGCTATAAACATCGGGGTGCACGTGCCCCTTTGAATCAGTATTTTTGTATCCTTTGGGTAAATAACAGGTAGTGCTATTGCTGGGTTGTAGGGTAGTTCTCTTTTTAACTTTTTGAGGAGCCTCCATACTGTTTCCCAGAGGTGACTGCACCAGTTTGCGTGCCCACCAACAGTGTAAGAGGATTCTCCTATCTCTACATCTTGTCAGCATTTGTTGTTCCCTGTGCTGTTAACTTTAGCCATTCTGACAGGTATGATGTGGTATCTCATTGTAGTTTTGATTTGTATTTTCCTGATGATGAATGATGTTGAGCATCCTTTCATGGGTCTTAATCTCCAGCTAACTCTTAAATCTGCAGCCAGGTTTGTTTGATTGATTTGTTTTTGGAAGATAATTCTAATTATGTCCTTCTCCAGCCTAAAATACTTTGCTTCTCATAGCTTTTACAGTAAAATTAAAATCTTTAAAGCATTCAGCAATGCCCTCAGTGATCTAGCCCCTTCTTGGCTATCTATGTTCATCTATCTTCCTCCTTAGCCCCTTTCACCTTTTGCCTTTTTCAGGGTTTTTTTTTTTTTCAGCCAGGTCTTTCACCATATTATTTCACTAGTCAATAGCTTAAACAACTTTTACTTACCCGATAGGTATTGGAAGTTGAAAATTTTCTCTGACTAGGTCATATCCCCCTAATATGTTCCTTCATGGGATATTGTTTCTGTTTTTCACTGCACTTTTCATAGAAGTGATTTTATACTAGTTTGTGTGATTATTTAACAGCCTTCCTTTCTTCTTACTTAAACTGCATAAGGACCATCCTTTTCCATAGAGGACATTTATCTTTAAAACCCTGAATCTGTTGTAGACAGAAATAAATACTTATTGACATGCAGCTGGTAATTTCTTCAGTGATTTCATTGTTTTTTTGGTTGTGTGATTGATGAGGTTTTAGATTGTAAGTGTTTTTGACAACCAAGTCTGTCTCCAGTTTACTTACATAATATGTGTAAAATGTGCACTTGGCCAAAGGAGAAAACCAGTGACTTTAATTACTGAACTGAACTAAAATCTTAGTGATTTTTCTTTTTTTTTTTTTTTAAAGATTTTATTTATTTATTCGACAGAGATAGAGACAGCCAGCGAGAGAGGGAACACAAGCAGGGGGAGTGGGAGAGGAAGAAGCAGGCTCATAGCGGAGGAGCCTGATGTGGGACTCGATCCCTGAACGCCGGGATCACGCCCTGAGCCGAAGGCAGACGCTTAACTGCTGTGCCACCCAGGCGCCCCAAAAATAACACCAGCCAGTTTCTTTCTTTCTTTCTTTTTTTTTTTTTAAAGATTTTATTTATTTATTTGACAGAGATAGAGACAGCCAGCGAGAGAGGGAACACAAGCAGGGGGAGTGGGAGAGGAAGAAGCAGGCTCCTAGCGGAGGAGCCTGATGTGGGGCTCGATCCCATAACGCCGGGATCACGCTCTGAGCCGAAGGCAGACGCCTAACCACTGTGCCACCCAGGCGCCCCCCCACCTTAGTGATTTTTCTAATCAGAATTCTTAAGGTTGTATTTGAATGTTATTACATACATAAAATATGTTCTATAAACACACTTCCCTTCTCTTTTTTTCCTGAGTAGACATTTTTATTTAAGTAGGTGGATTGTTTATATTGAATAACTTGTCTAGGAGATGATGAGAAAATGAAGGGACAACATTTTGCTCCTTTTGTACTTTGTTTGCTACCACCCATAGTTCATTGTGCAATATTGAACATTGTATATTATAATCAGAAATTGATTATATTTTTATTTTAGTGGTTTTACTTTTTCCTCTTATAATATTTAAATTGAAGTAATATTTTAAAAAGTTGAAAAATGGCGAACTTTTCATATCTAAATATAACAAGATAAAATTTGCATTTTATAGTTATTTGCAAATGCTACAGTCATTGTTAAAAAATATAATACCGGTGAGGATGTTGTGAAAGGGGTATTCTGATACACTGTTGATGAATGTGAAGCTGGATTCAAACTATTATGAAGCGTGCATTAAAAAGATCACTGTAGAAGTGTGTGTATTAATGTAGAAAGTTTAATCTCTGAGAATGTCGTTTAGTCATAAAAAGTAGGTTATAGACACACACACACGCACACACAAATCCATTAAAATTTTAAGTATATGTGAATGCATAAAATCAAAAAGAGGTCTGTAGTTGTGTACGGTAAACCTAAAATAAGTAGTTATGAATTGGGAGTGGAGTTGGATCAGAAGAAGGCAAGAGGAGCTTTAACCTTTCATTTTACCTACTATTTAATTTAAAACAATTTTGTTTCCTTTTTATAGGGTATTGATGTATTGTGTAATGTGAAGAATCATTGTATACAGAACTAAATACAAATTTCTGAGCTTCTTAAACTGCTTTATTTCTAAGTTGAGTTAGTGAAGTTTTGTACTCATTTTGTTTTGGAAAAAGTGATCTAATCTTAGGATATGAGTAATAACAAAATTACATTTTGGAACCAATTTGTAGGTTCAAACTTTGCATTTGGGGACTCTATATAAATCTTTAGATCCAGCTGTTGCTGAGGATATTCTTTCAATTGCTGTGAGGTGTGTTGATTTTAAGAGAATGGATGGCTGTTCCTCAAGTGTATGTATGGCAAAATTTTGCCTACGGACATGAATGAATTGTTTAAGTTAATTCCTTTGCATTGAATAGTGAAAACTATTTCTACATTCTTTATTTAAAATTTTGAAGGTAAAATTTTCTTTAAAGAAATGGCAGATTGGTCCAGAAATTTCATCAGCTCTGTATTATAATTTGTCAGCAGATGGTACAAGCAGAGTCTTTTAAAGTATTCCTTAATTAGGACATATTCATTTTCAATCTTTGCTACTACACAATCAAGACCTACTTGTTTCTATTTCTCTGAATTTATCCTGGAGTTTGTCCAAGTTGAGTTTTAATGAGTTGTTTATTCCACTAGTTACATTAGGATTTATTTTTCCCTAGAGAGTAATGTTTGAATTGATAGTTTTTAAACCTATTCTGTAAAGTGAACATATGTTCAGACTAGGACTTCTCCGATATGTGAAATAGCCATTTGTTAAATAATTTTATTTTCACCAACTTAACTGTTAAAAAGTTGGTTTAGTGGTTTTTCAAAAAAAAAAATAGGTAATTCCAGAATTTGTTAGATATTTTTCATATAAACTTGATTGGACTTTTTAAAAAAGAAATTAAATAAATATATAGTGGCATAAACCATAAGGAAAATTTTATTTTATTGTGCATATTCACTACATTTTAATGAGCCTCTCAATTAGCATAAATAAAGTTGTAAAAGCTATTGATCTGTTAAGAAATTTCTGGAGCAAATGTAGTATGGTGTAATGGTTAGATGAGTTGGGTCTGATGAAATGGATACATGGATATTTATTATTTTTTTTTATATTTGCTAACCTATTAGAAATATTTCAAAATTGACCGAAACAAAAGGGAATGAAACCTCTCTTCATTGATACTATTACACTAATAGATACATTGTATAACCTATCATCTTTTGCCAAATTATTTTTAAATAGTTTATTTTAGTTCAAATGCTACTGGAGTACTTAGCAGAAGCCTAATAAAATGTACTTTTATTTGTGGTCAGCTATAGCTGGAAAATAAAACCACAGAAACATGTCCTATGTGTATGATATAATTTGTTTATTGTTGAATTCTGGCTTTTGTACAAAATGAATTATTTCCTTTGATATTAAATTAAATTGAATCTGAAGGAGAATTGCCCCCTACCCTTGGGTATGATTAAATGTAGCATAAATTAATCTTTTTGAATTTGCATATTTTTAGGTTTTTATTCAGGTCTGTGTTACCCATTTGGGAACCATTTTATGTAACATATGATGGCTTGAATGTTAGAATACCATATACAGTAGCTTAATTTGTTATGAAATAGTAAAGGCTCACTTGTAAAAAGAATCCCAACTTTAATTTTGCCTTATAAATGATTATTGCCATAGTTATAAGAACATGGCTTTTACCACACCGTAGGACTTTCTATAGTGTATCTAACTGAAGGTAGAGTAGCTATTTTAATTGTACATTTTTATATTGTAGGTGTTCCAAATGATTTTTTTTCTTTACTCACTATCACTAATATATTTTTTTGGTCAGGAATTTTGAGAACGAAGTATAGAGAGAAACACCTCTCTGTTTTTTTTTTTTTTTAAAGATTTTATTTATTTATTCGACAGAGATAGAGACAGCCAGCGAGAGAGGCAACACAAGCAGGGGGAGTGGGAGAGAAAGAAGCAGGCTCATAGCGGAAGAGCCTGATGTGGGGCTTGATCCCGTAACGCCGGGATCACGCCCTGAGCCGAAGGCAGACGCTTAACTGCTGTGCCACCCAGGCGCCCCACACCTCTCTGTTTTTAAATGCTTATTAAAATAAAAATGATTTACAAAATGGTTGCAATGTCAAGAAAGCAAAAGGAACAACAATGACGTTATAAATTTGTGAATTGGGTCCTTTTCATTTTTCCTTCTTTTTCTTTTGATGTCTGCTATTTTACCTCTTTGGTTTATCAAATCTTTTATTCAGTGCATATTTGTTTCTTGGTCTATTCATTTCAGTCCTTTGGCAGAATGTGATCAGGATTGTGGATTGGAGGGTAAATCTCAGTAGAGCCACATATTGCTATTACGTATTTGAAAATTGTATGGATTGTATCTTATTAATGTGGGACTATAAATTGCCTGACATGCTAATTAAGAAAGCTGGGTGATTTTCTTTTTGTTGTTTTGATATTTTTTAAGTGAGAGAAAGAAATATTTACTTAGACCACTGTTCCTAGGAACAGAGTTCTTTTTTTTTTTTTTTTTTAATGATTTTTTATTATATTATGTTAGTCACCATACAGTACATCCCCGGTTTCCGATGTAAGGCTCGATGATTCATTAGTTGTGTATAACACCCAGTGCACCATGCAATACGTGCCCTCCTTACCACCCATCACCGGTCTATCCCATTCCCCCACCCCCCTCCCCTCTGAAGTCCTCAGTTTGTTTCTCATAGTCCATAGTCTCTCATGTTTCATTCCCCCTTCTGATTACCCCCCCTTTCTTTATCCCTTTCTTCCCCTACCGATCATCCTAGTTCTTATGTTCCATAGATGAGAGAAATCATATGATAGTTGTCTTTCTCTGCTTGACTTATTTCACTTAGCATTATCTCCTCCAGTGCTGTCCATGTTGTAGCAAATGTTGAGAACTCGTTCTTTCTGATAGCTGAGTAATATTCCATTGTATATATGGACCACAGCTTCTTAATCCAGTCATCTGTTGAAGGGCATCTCGGCTCCTTCCACGATTTAGCTATTGTGGACATTGCTGCTATGAACATTGGGGTGCATATGGCCCTTCTCTTCACTACGTCTGTATCTTTGGGGTAAATACCCAGTAGTGCAATGGCTGGATCATAGGGTAGCTCAATTTTTAACTTTTTAAGGGACCTCCACACTGTTTTCCAGAGTGGCTGTACCAACTTGCATTCCCACCAACAATGTAGGAGGGATCCCCTTTCTCCACATCCTCTCCAACAATTGTTGTTTCTTGCCTTGTCTATTTTTGCCATTCTAACTGGCGTAAGGTGGTATCTCAGTGTGGTTTTGATTTGAATTTCCTTGATGGCTAATGATTTTGAACATTTTTTCATGTGTCTGTTAGCCATTTGTATGTCTTCATTGGAAAAGTGTCTGTTCATATCTTCTGCCCATTTTTTGATTTGTTTATTTGTTTCTCGTGTATTGAGTTTGAGAAGTTCTTTGTAGATCTTGGATACCAGTCCTTTATCTGTAGTGTCATTTGCAAATATCTTCTCCCATTCCGTGGGCTGCCTCTTAGTTTTTCTGACTGTTTCCTTGGCTGTGCAGAAACTTTTAATCTTGATGAAGTCCCATAAATTCATTTTATCTTTTGTTTCTCTTGCCTTTGGGGATGTGTCATGAAAAAGGTTGCTTTGGCCGATGTCGTAGAGGTTGTTGCCTATGTTCTCCTCTAGAATTTTGATAGATTCCTGTCTCACATTGAGGTCTTTCATCCATTTGGAGTTTATTTTTGTGTATGGTGTGAGATAGTGGTCAAGTTTCATTCTTTTGCATGTAGCTGTCCAATTTTCCCAGCACCATTTATTGAAGAGACTGTCTTTTTCCCACCGGATGTTTTTTCCTGCTTTATCAAATATTAGTTGCCCAAAGAGCCGAGGGTCCATTTCTGGGCTCTTTATTCTGTTCCATTGGTCTATGTGTCTGTTTTTGTGCCAGTACCATGCTGTCTTTGTGATCACAGCTTTGTAGTACAGCTCGAAATCCGGCATTGTGATGCCCCCAGCTTTGTTTTTCCTTTTCAACAGTTCCTTGGAGATTCGGGGCCTTTTCTGGTTCCATACAAATTTAAGGACTGTTTGTTCCAGTTCTTTGAAAAATGTCCTTGGTATTTTGATCGGGATAGCATTGAAAGTGTAGATTGCTCTGGGTAGCATGGACATTTTAACTATGTTAATTCTTCCGATCCATGAGCATGGAATATCTTTCCATCTTTTTATGTCTTCCTCAATGTCTTTCAAGAGTGATTTATAGTTTCTAGAATATAGGTCCTTTACGTCTCTGGTTAAGTTAATTCCAAGGTAACGTATGGTTTTTGGTGCTATTGTAAATGGGATGGATTCCCTAATTTCTCTTTCTTCGGTCTCGTTATTCGTGTATAGAAATGCAACTGATTTCTGAGCATTTATTTTGTATCCTGCCACGTTACTGAATTGCTCTATAACTTCTAATAATTTGGGAGTGGCTTCTTTTGGGTTTTCCATATAGAGTATCATGTCATCTGCAAAGAGAGACATTTTGACTTCTTCTTTGCCAATTTGAATACCTTTGATCCCTTTTTGTCGTCTGATTGCTGTTGCAAGGACTTCTAGTACTATGTTGAATAATAGTGGCGAGAGTGGGCATCCTTGTCGAGTTCCTGATCTTAAGGGAAAGGCTTCCAGCTTTTCTCCATTGAGAATAATATTTGCAGTAGGCTTTTCATAGATGGCTTTTATGAGATTGAGAAATGTACCTTCTATTCCTACACTCTGAAGGGTTTTAATCAGGAAAGGATGCTGTATTTTGTCAAATGCTTTTTCGGCATCGATTGAGAGGATCATATGGTTCCTGAGACTTTTCTTGTTGATATGATGTATCACGCTGATTGATTTGCGAATATTGAACCACGCTTGCATCCCAGGTATGAATCCCACTTGATCGTGGTGGATAATCCTTTTAATGAACTGTTGGATTCTATTAGCAAGTATCTTGTTGAGGATTTTGGCGTCCATATTCATTAGGGAAATCGGTCTGTAATTCTCCTTTTTGAGGGGGTCTTTGCCTGGTTTGGGGATCAAGGTAATATTGGCCTCATAGAATGAGTTTGGTAGCTTTCCTTCTGTTTCTATTTTTTGAAATAGCTTTAGGAGAATAGGTATTATTTCTTCTTTGAATGTTTGGTAGAATTCCCCAGGAAAACCGTCCGGGCCTGGAGTTTTGTTATTTGGAAGGTTGTTTATCACTGACTCAATTTCTTCATAATTAATTGGCCTGTTTAAGGAATCAATTTCTTCCGGTTTCAATCTTGGTAGTTTATAGGTTTCCAGGAAGGATTCCATCTCTTCCAGATTGCTTAGTTTATTGGCATATAGCTGTTGATAAAAATTTCTAATAATCCTTCCAATTTCAATGGTGCTCGTCGTGACCTCTCCTTTTTCATTCATAATTTTAATAATCTGGGTCCTTTCTCTTTTCTTTTGGATAAGTCTTGCCAGTGGTCTGTCAATTTTATTGATTCTCTCAAAGAACCAGCTTCTAGTCCTGTTGATCTGCTCTACTGTACTTCTGGTTTCTGCTTGATTGATTTCAGCTCTAATTTTGGTCAACTGCTTCCTCGTGCGTGGATTAGGCCTGTCCCTCTCTTGCTGTTCCAGCTTCTTGAGGTGAGAATATAAAAACTGCATTTTAGATTTTTCTATTCTTTTGAGTGTGGCTTGGATGGCTATGTATTTCCCCCTTAGGACTGCCTTTGCAGTATCCCATAGGTTTTGGACTGTTGTATTTTCATTCTCATTGGTCTCCATAAATTGTTTAATTTGATTTTTGATTTCCTGGTTTATCGAGTCATTCCTGAGCAGGATGGTTCTTAGTCTCCAAGTGTTTGAGTTTCTTCCAAATTTTTCCTTGTGGTTGAGTTCCAATTTCAGAGCGTTGTGGTCTGAGAATATGCAGGGGATAATTTCAATCTTTTGGTATCGGTTGAGACCTGTTTTGTGTCCCAGAACATGGTCTATTCTTGAGAATGTTCCATGGGCATTAGAATAGAATGAGTATTCTTTGGTTCTGGGGTGTAGTGTTCTATATATATCTATGAGGTCCAACTCGTCGAGTATGGCATTCAAAGCCTTTGATTCTTTGCTTAGTTTTTGCCAGGGTGTTCTGTCTATTTCTGATAGTGGAGTGTTGAGGTCCCCTACTATTAATGTATTTTCATTTATATGTCTCTTTATTCTGGATAAGAGTTGGCTTGTGTATCTTGCTGCTCCCCTGTTGGGGGCATATATATTTATAATTGTCATATCCACTTGTTGAATACTTCCCTTAAGAATAATATAGTGCCCTTCTGCGTCTCTAACTATAGTCTGTAGTTTAAAATCCAATTTATCTGATATGAGAATTGCTACCCCAGCTTTCTTTTGAGGACCATTTGCGTGAAAGATGGTACTCCATCCCCTTACTCTCAGTCTGAATGCATCTTTGGGTTTGAAATGAGTCTCTTGTAGACAGCAAATGGATGGGTCAATTCTTTTTATCCAATCTGCAACCCTGTGGCGTTTTATGGGATGGTTCAAACCATTTACATTAAGACTGATTACTGAGAGATATGATTTTAATGTTGCCATGTTGCCAGTAAAGTCTTTTTTTGTATTGGCTGTGACTTTCTGTTCTGTATCACTCTTGGGGCCTTTTTACTTTTATAGAACCCCCCGTAATATCTCCTGTAGGGCTGGTTTCGTAGTTACAAAATTGGTTAGTGACTGGCGATTCTGAAATGTCTTTATTTCTCCATCAATTCTGAATGACAGTCTTGCTGGATAAAGGATCCTTGGCTGCATGTTTTTCTCTGAAAGAGCTTTAAATATGCTCCCCCAACCCTTTCTCTCATTCCAGGTCTGTGTAGACAGGTCTGACGTAATTCTGATGCTTTTGCCTTGGTACGTGAGAAATTTCTTTGCCCTGGCCGCTTTCAATACTGTATCCTTGCATCTAATATTTGCGAAATGCACTATGACGTGACGTGGCGTAGGTTTGTCGTGGTTGAGCTTGGGAGGGGTCCTCTCTGCCTCTTGGACACGAATGTTTGTTTCCCTTGCTAGATTAGGGAAGTTTTCAGCTACAGTTTGTTCAAATATCTCTTCTAGACCTCTGTTTTTCTCCACCCCCTCGGGGATGCCGATGATTCTAACATTGGATCGTTTCATTGAGTCAGTAATCTCCCGTAACCTACATTCGTGGGCGTGGATTTTTTTAAGACCATCTTCTATTTTCATTTTTTCCTCTATTAACCCATCCTCCAATTCACTAACCCGTTCCTCTGCTTCTGCGACCCTGGCTGTCAGAGCCTCTAGTTTTGCCTGCATTTGGCTCATAGAATTTTTAATTTCTGTCAGATTCGCTCTCATTTCTGTCCTTAGGGATTCTATATTCTCAGTAACCTTTTCGTTTATACTTTTTTCAATTCTACTCATCATTTTGACCATCGTTACTCTGAATTCCATTTCTGATAATTTGGTTACATCCATATCCATTATTTCTGTGGCAGAGGCCACAGTCTCACTGTCTTTTCTTTGCTGGGGGGGGCTTCTCCTTCTTGTCATTCTGATGAAGAGAGGTTGCGGGGTTTCCAGAGCCCAAATTATTGACTGGGTCCCAGGCCGTGCCCCTTGTTTTATAGGGATCTTAGGGATGTGGGCTTCTTCTTTAAAGATTTTATTTATTTATGTGGCAGCCAACCAGCGAGAGAGGGAACAGAAGCAGGGGAGTGGGAGAGGAAGAAGCAGGCTCCCAGCGGAGGAGCCCGACGAGGGACTCCTTTCCGGAACGCCGGGATCACGCCCTAAGCCGAAGGCAGGCGCTCAATGACTGCGCCACCCAGGCGCCCGGGTTGTGGGCTTCTTGATTTTTCAGCCTGCCTTCTGTGTTCTGGGGGAGGGGCCTGCCACGCCGATACTCAGGCAGCCCTGTTTGGGTAGAGTCTCCGCGTCCCCTGCGAGGGAGGATGGGGATGGGCACTCCCTGAGCCGGTATTTCCAGGCTTTTGTTCTCTGGCGGCTTTCCCTGGCGGTTTGCTGTGCCTCTTCTGAGAGTCAGAGCAGCAGCGGCCAAATTTCAGCCTCTGTCACGGAACAGGATTGCGGCCCGTTCTCTACTAATGTTCTGGCCACTTTAACTCTGTTTCTGTTGGTGCTGCTCAACCCTGCGGTGTCCCGGGATGTGCGCCCCACACTAGGAACAGAGTTCTGACTACTTGAGGGAGATTTTTTTTGCTTTTTAATTTATTTTTATTTTATTTTTATTATATTTTTAAAGATTTTATTTATTTGTTTATTTGAGAGAGCGAGTGAGAGAGAGCCAGAGAGCACAAGCAAGGAGAGGGGCAGAGGGAAGGGGAGAAACAGGCTCCCCGCTGAGCAGGGAGCCCGATGTGGGGCTCTATCCTCAGACCGTAGGATCATGACCTGAGCCGAAGGCAGATGCTTAATTGGCTGGCCATCTATGAGCCCCGAGATTTTTTTTGTTTTTGTTTTGATGAGATAAAATCCACATGGTACAACATATACCATTTAAATTATTTTAAATTCTACTATTCTTTGGTTTTTAGTATTTTTACACTGTTTTTGTAGTTATTGTTATTATCTGATTCCAGAACATTTTCAGAACTCCAAAAAAGAAACCCTGTCTCCATGATTTTAGACATTTCATATGAATAGAATCATACAATATGTTGCATTTTCTGCCTGGCTTCTCTCATTTAGCATGCTTGCTTTCAAGGTTCATCCGTGATGTAGCAATTATTACTACTCCATTCCTTTTGTGGCCAAATAATATTCTTTGGTATGGATATATATACCCCATTTTGTTACTCTGTTTCTCAGTTGTATTGTTTGGTTGGGTTGTTCCACTTTTGGGCTATTGAGAATAATGGTGCTAGAACATGCATTTATGAGTTTTTATGTGAACATGATCTCCATTCTCTTGGGTTTATATGTAGCAATATAATTGCTGGGTCTTATAGTAACTCTGTATTTACTTTTTTGATGAACTGCCAGATTGTTTTGCACAGTGGCTTCAGTGTTGTGCATTCCTACCTCCATTGTATAATGGTTACAATTCTTCTCCATCCTTGCCAACACTTATTTTCTGTTTTCTTTCCTTTTATTTTAGCCATCCTAGTGGGTGTGAAGTGGCAGCTCAGTATAGTTTTGATTTTCATTTCCCAAATGATGTTGAGTATCTTTTAATGTGCGTATTGGCCATTTGTGTATCTTCTTTGGAGAAATGTCTATTCATGTTCTAGTTTTTTTTTTTTTTTTTTAAGAGATTTTATTTATTTGAGGGAGGGATGCAGAGAGCATGAGAGAGCAAGCAAGCACCAGCAGGGGGGAAGGGCAGAGGGAGAGGGAGAAGCAGACTCCCTGCTGTGTGGGGAACCCGATGCAGGGCTCGATCCTGGGACCCCGAGATCATGACCTTAGCTGAAGGCAGACGCTCAACTAAGTCACCGAGGTGCCCCTCTTCCTTTACACTTTGAATGCCTTTTACTTATTTTTCTTTCCTAATTTCTTGGCTAGAACCTGTACTACAATGTTGAATAAAATGGCAAAAACAGAGATCCTTTTCTTTTCCTGATTTTGGAGAGCAAGCCTTCAGTCTTTTATCACTGAGTGTGATGATAGATGTGCGTTTTTCATAAATGTCCTATATCATATTGAGGAATTTGCCTTCATTTTTAGTCCGTTGAGTGTTTAAATCATGCAAGACTATTGGATATTTGTCAAATGCTTTTTCTGTGTCAGTTGATATGTACATGACTTTTCCCCCCTTCTGTAAATATGGTGTATTGCATTGATTGATTTTCTTACGTTGAGCCACTCTTTTATTTCTGGGAAAAATACTAGTTGTCACATTGTGTAATGTTTTAATTTCTTCTGATATGTAGAAGTATTTATTGAGGATTTTTGCATTTGTGTTCACAGAGGATATTGGTGTTTATTTTCTTTTCTTTGTCTAGCTTTGGTATCAAGGTAACACTGGCCTTACAGAAGGAATTAGGCTCCCTCCTCTGCTATTTTTTGCAGGAGTTTGAAAAGGACTGCTATGATTCTTCTTTAAAAGTTTGGTAGAATTCATCAGTGAAGCCTCTGGTCTTGGACTTAACTTTCTTGAGACTTCGACTTCATTTTTGAAGGATAGTTTTGCTGGGATTGTAATTATTAATTGACAGTCTTTCTTTTTGAAGTGTGAATATTTCATCCACTGCCACTTAGCCTCCATGGTTTCTGATTGGGAATGCCTTCAAAACTCAATCAGGCAGTTGACAATTCTGTTTTCTTTTCTTGTGCACACTCTGAAAGTCAGTGGGAGGTGTGAGCTCAAGGCCTTTCTCTCGTCTTTGCTCTGCAAGTGCACAGCCCTAAGCGTGTGTATGACCTTCCATATTCCCAGGAAGACAGTGGAACTTTTTAACCTTTTTATTCTCTAAAGCAACACTTCCCAGACTGTCCTCCCAAGATATTGGTAAGTTTTTTTTTTTTTTTTTTTTTTTTTTTGCCCCTTCTCTTATCCCTTGTCCCAGGAAGTAAAGAATAATGCAGTACATTTGCCTGTAAATGTTTTCTACAAATGTTCTTGGGTAGTTATTTTTTAGTGTTGGGAGAGTTCTGAATTAAAAGAGTAATAAGCTCATTGATTTGATCTTCTAGGTAGCTACCAGACAGGTCAAAGCAAAAACCACAATTCCTTGTGAATAAGATCTGTTTTCTCTCTTAACCCCTACTTGTACTGGGAATGTGGACTATTAAATGCCACTGCTGGGCTGAGGTGTAGGGGAGTCAATATGGGTAAAAACATGACAAAACTCACTGATCTGAGATTGAGCTGCAATCTCTTTTTTTAAAGTGTTCCTTGTTTGCTATAGGATTTTGGTTAGTTGCCAGAGTTTTGAAAAAGTTAACTCTTGAGAGTTTTTACCAGTTTGTTGTGGCTTTTTTGGAGAGTTACACTAGTGTACCTTACTCTGCTGTTTTTGCTGATGCCATTCCTCTTTAGGGAGGTTTTAAGTGAAGTTTATTTCAATGAGGAGGTAAGAAATTGATAATCCAGTGTTGGGGCAGGGAGTGGAGGTAGATTGATACATTTAATGCTGATATCTTTTTTTTTTTTTTTTTTTGAGAAACAGTGAACATGCACACTTGTGCACACATACACATGGTGTGGGGAGGGGGGAAGGGGCAGAGAGAGAAGATGAATCTCAGTCAGGCTCCATGCCCAGCATAGAGCCCGTCCTAGGTCTCTAACTCAAGACCATGAGATGATGACCTGAGCCAAAATCCAGTCAGACACTTAATGGACTGAGCTACCCAGACACCCCAATATCTTAAAAATGTTTTATGAAATTAATTCATTTTGACATAGTTTCTGATTTCCTTAATTCATTCTGGAAATACTGTAATTTCTTAAAAAAATTTAAAAATAGAGATTTCTCTAAATATAATATAGATTTCTCAAAGGACCAAGCCAAACAATATGGACATTTATATAGGGAAAGGAAAAAATGACATGAATCATCTTCCACTCTCATCTTACAGAAATAACTATTAAAAATTCTAGACAAAACTTTTAATGTCAACATATAGACACATGCAGACGTACTTGTATGTGTAGGTGCCCATATTGTGATGCAATTGTATATCTTTTTACTCACCCATATTTCGTGGTAGCTTTTCAACAATGAGATTGTCTTAGGCTTAGGCTATTTTAAGTATTTTAAATATTGTGGCAAATAGTGTTAAAATTATTACGAATGGTGTAAGTGTTCTTTTAGATTCATGAAAATTCCTTTCAGATAATCCTAGAAGATGAGTTAGAGGCAGAGAGTTGTTGCTAATCTGATAGGTTAAAAGAGTCCTACATTGTTTTAATTTGAATTTCCTGTTTTTGCTATGAGGCATAGAGTTTTTTTCATATTTATTGGTCATGTCTGTTTTCATATTCTGTAAGTTTCCTGTTAATGTTTTTGGACCATTTTTGAATTGGGATAGCTTTTTTTTTCTTCAAATAAAATTTTTTTTTCATGAAGAAATGATTCATATTCTTCAGGATTCAGCTTAAATCAAACACCTACGTTTTTCCTCCAGCCTTCTCCTGGGTGTATTTCAAAGGAATGTTTATAGAACATTGTTTTAACATTTATTATATTAAATTATAATTATTGGTTTAATTGTCTTACAAGTGGACTCTGAATTCTTTGAATGTAAAAACAGTTCCTATCTCTTCAGATTTTAGCAAAGAATCTTGTATCTATTAAATTTTAAATATTAAATGTAATTGATTTTCACAGTTATCTGTGGTAGCTTTGGCAGGGGTTATTATACTTATTATTTTTTGTACTTGTGTTTTGAAGAGGAAAGTGAAGCTCAGTAAAGTTTATGTAATTCTTTTTCTAAAAGCCTAAAAAAGTGATTTAACCACAATTGGACTATAGATTTTTAAAATTTCATGTCCTGCATCCAATACCTTATATGAAAAATTTTGAAAGGGTAAAAGATTAGAGATTTAAAAATACAAATAAATTCAGGAAATTGAACACTCTGGACTCAGGCTTAGATGAAATCTCAAGATCAATGGCTATATAAAGCCTTTCAGGTATTTCTTATGAGTAGAACCCATAGAAAACCAGTTGAATTAGTTAATTAGATTATTATCAAACTGCAACAGCCACATTGGCCTCCTTGCCATTGCCTGGACTTGCCAGCCCAGTTCTACCCCAAGAACTTTTCATAGACTGTTCATTGCTTGGATCATTTTCCAGGATCACTTGCCTGTCTCTTACCTCCTTCAGGTCGGCTCAAGTTTTGCTTGGAATTAAAATTTTTTTTTTTAAATAATATCTACACACTTTATAAAATTGGTCCCTCTTCAGTTCCTGTTTCATGTTCTACTTTTTATATTTCCAGTAGCATTTGTATTCTAACTTATATTATTTGTGATTATATGTATTTTTTTAAATCTGCCTCCCCACTAGACTGTAAGCTCTGTGACGACACTAGGATTTTAATTTTTCTGTTTTGTTCATTGATATCTTAAAATGGCAAAGATACCTCCTAAGTAGCTAGTACATGACTGCAGCAGAATAGGCAGTTAATAGATTTTGCTGATTATATAGATTTCTGGAGAATTAGCTTTACCATGAAGCTTGAAGACAGCTAGACCTGATTTTGGACCAAAAGAGTTGAAATCACAGCATCAACATTTTGGCTTTTTTTTTTTTTTTTTTAATAGACCTAGGAACTGCAAAATAAAACCCCAGTCTTGACTATGTATTAGGTTTATTAGTGTGGAGGTCCTTGGCTGCAATAGCAATGGCTAGAAACAGAGCCCACTGACTTGAAAGATGACTGAAATTAAAGCATGCCAGAAAATAAAAAGGGTAATCATTGACGTGAGATTCTCTCTGTATCCCTAGTGTATAGGGCTGTTGCTTGAAATCTTTTTATATTCCTCTAGTGGTGCGTTGTGCACATACATTGCTTTTACTAGACAGCAGTGGGCAGATTAGGAACGATAATAGAAAGTAGGAGAAATTCTGGAGAAGTCCTGGTACCTCCACATTACCCATAGAATATTTTATCTTTTTGGTATACGTTTACTAGGATAATGACCATTCTTAATCAGCATTTTCTGTGACTCATTGTATGCTTAGTATGTAGATTTTAGTCTTTATTTTAGGCAAGATTTTTTTGTTAGATATTTCTGTATACTATTTGTTTTGCTCTTTTCTCCAGGAACACTCGATTAGGTATATAAATTGTAGATTGACCTTTTCTGTAATCTAGCTCAATGTCCTTTTCTAAAATCACTTGCTAATTTTTCAAAAAATACATTTTGTTTGGCTTTGTGAATTTTTTCTCTCCTGTTCCTGTTTTATGTTTTTAATTTCCAACTATTTGAGTATTTTACAGATATGTTTTATTAGTTTATATTTTAATTATATAGCGATCAGCATATACACTCTGTATGATATCATTTCTTTTAAATTTATTGATGCTTGTTTTTGTGGACTAAATGTAGTCTGCCTTGATGAATGCATATTTTGCTGTTGTTGGGAGGTGTGTGTCATGTAAAATATCAGACCAAGTTAACTGATTGTGTTGTCTTTTTTTTTTTTTTAATTTTTACTGACTTTTCTTTGTACTTGTTTTAGCACTTACTGAGTGTTGAATCTCCAGTTTTTGGATTTGTGGATTTCTAATTTGTTTTATCTTTTAAAAAATTTAAATATAGTCAACATACAATATTATATTTATTTCAGATGTACAATGTAATGATTTGACATTTATATATAGTTGACACTTGGACATGACTAGTTCAAACTGCTCAGGTCCACTAATAACATGGATTGTTTTCGATAAACACAGTGTAGTCCTATAAATGTATTTTCTTATGATTTTTTAATAACACTTTCTTTAGCTTACTTTATTGTAAGAGTGCAGTATGTAATACATGCACAAAATATGTGTTAGTCAGCTGTTCATATTATTGGTAAGGTTTGCAGTCAGTAATAGGCTATTAGTACTTAAGTTTTTGGGGAGTCAAAAGTTATATGTGAATTTTTGATTGCATAGGGGTCAGTGGCCCAACCCCTCTATTGTTCAGGCATCAGCTGTACAATATGAAATGATCAACATGGTAAGTCTAGCTAATATCTGCCATCATACAAAGTGCGTATAGGGGTGCCTGGGTGGCGCAGTCATTAAGCGTCTGCCTTTGGCTCAGGGCATGATCGTGGCGTTGTGGGATCGAGCCCCACATCAGGCTCCTCCGCTAGGAGCCTGCTTCTTCCTCTTCCACTCCCCCTGCTTGTGTTCCCTCTCTCGCTGGCTGTCTCTGTCAAATAAATAAAATCTTTAAAAAAAAAAAAAAACCCAAAGTGCGTATAATCTTATTGATTATATTCCCTATGTTGTACTTTACATCACCGTGACTTTTTTTATAATTGGATGTTTGTACTTTTTAATCCCCTTCACCTATTTTGCCGTTCTTTCCCCACTCCCTGCCCGGGACCCAACAGTTTGTTCTCTGTATTTGGGTGTCCGCTTCTGTTTTGTTTGTTTTGTTTTTAGATTCCACATTTTTCTTGAAATCACATGGTATTTATCTATCTCTGTCTGACTTACTTCACTTGGCATAACACCCATTCTTGTTGTCACAAATGGCAAGATTACCTTTTTTTTTTTTAATGGAAATGGAATTGCTGGATCTTATTGTACTTCTGTTTTTAATTTTTTGAAGACCCTCCATAATGTTTTGCATAATAGCTGTACCACTTTACATTCCCATAAACAGTGCGGGAGGGTTCTTCCCCCTGCCCCCCACATTCTTGCTAACACTTGTTTGCTTATTCTTTTATTTATTTTTAGTAATAGTCATTCTGACAGGTGTGAGGTGGTATCTCATTGTGGTTTGATTTGCATTTCCCTAATGATTAGTGATAACTGTCTTTTATTTCATTTTGTTTTTTTTTTAAAAGAGACAGAGCACAAGCTGGGGGAGGGGCAGAGGGAGAAGGAGAAACAGACTCCCCGCTGAGCAGGTAGCCCAATGCAGGCTTGATCCCAGGACCCTGGGATCATGACCTGAGCGAAAGGCAGATGCTTAACTATCTGAGCCATCCAGGCACCCGTGATGTCTTTTTAATGTTTCTGTTGGCCATCTGTATGTCTCTTTGGAAAAATGTTTGTTTATGTTTTCTACCCATATTTTAATTGCACTTGTTGTTGTTGTTGTTGTTTTCTTTCGGTGTTGAGTTGTATGAGTTCTTTGTATATTTTGGATTCTAAGCTTTTATGGGATTTGTCATTTGCAAATATTTTCTTCCATTCCGTAGGTTGCCTTTTGTTGATGGTTTCCTTTGCTGTGCCAAAACGTTTTATGTTGATACAGTCCCAATAGTTTCTTTTTGCTTTTGTTTTCCTTGCCAAAGGAGATGCATCTAGAAAAATGTTTCTATGGCCAGTGTCAAAGAAATTATACTGGTATTCTCTCTCTAGAGAGCTTAAGAGAGCCTGTGCTCACCGAGGAGCCAGGGTTGGGGCGGGGGAAGGACAGAGGGAGAGGGAGAGAGAGGATCTTAAGCAGGCTCCACACCCAGCACAGAGCTCCACACAGGCCTTGATGTCAGGACCTGAGCCTAAATCAAGTGTCAATGCTTAACTGAGCCATCCAGGTGCCCCTTGCCTATGTTCTCCTGTTGGGTTTCTATGGTTTCAGGTTTCACATTTAGATCTTTAATCCATTTTCAGTTTATTTTTGTGTATGGTATGAACAGGTCGTCCAGTCTTACTACTTCGCATGAAGCTGTCCAATTTTGCCAACACCATTTATTGAAGAGGCTGATGTTTTTCCATTGGCTATTCTTTCCTGCTTTGTTGAAGATTAATTGACCTATAGTTGTGGGTTCATTTCTGGGTTTTCTACTCTGTTCCACTGATCTATGTATCTCTTTTTGTTCTGGTACCATACGATTTGATTACTGTAGCTTCGTAGTGTAGTTTAAAATCAGGGAATGTGATATCTCTACCTTTGTTCTTTCTCAAGAATGCTTTGACTATTTGGTCTTTTGTGGTTCTGTACAAATTTTAGGTATATAAATTATGTGAAAAATGCAGTTGGTATTTTGATAGGGATTGCATTGAATATGTAGATTGCTTTGGGTGGTATGGACTTTTTAACCATATTAATCCTTCAAAGATACAACAGTATATAATTTATATATATTAACAGCATATATTAATGAAATTTTTCCATCAGCATGGTATATCTTTCCATTTATTTCTGTCATTTTTAATTTCTTTCATGAGTGTGCTATGGCTTCTAGAGTACAGTTTTTTTACTTCCTTGGTTAAATTTATTCTTAGGTATTATTTTTGATGCAGTTGTAAATGATATTTTCTTAATATCTCTTTTGGGGAGTCTGGGTGGCTCCATTGGTTAGCATCTGCTTTTGGTTTGGGGTCATGATCGTAGGATCCTGGAATTGAGACTGGCAGCGGGTTCCCTGCTCAGTGGGGAGTCCTCTTCTCCCCCTCCCTCTGTCTCTTCTCCTCAGTTGTGCTTGCTTGCTCGTTCTCTCTCAAAAATTCTCTTTCTGCTTGTTCATCTAGTTCATTATTAGTATACAGAAATGCAACAGATTTCCATGTATTAATTTTGTATCCTGCAGCTTTACTGAATTTATTTATTAAAAAAAATTTTTTGGTGGGTTCCTTAGCATTTTCTATATTATTGTATCATGTCATCTGCAAATAGTGGCAGTTTTACTACTTCTAACATACCAAATTGGATATCTTTTTAAAATTTTTCTTGTGTGGTTGCTGTGGCTGTTATTTCCAAGACTATGTTGAAGAAAAGTGGCAAAACGGGTACTCTTGTTCTGATCTTAGAAGAAAAGCTTTCAGCTTTTCACCATTGTGTATGATGTTAGTATGGAATTGTCATATATGGTCTTTGTTTTGTAGGAGCATATTTCCTGTATATCCACTTTGTTCAGAGTTTTTATCATAAATGGATGTTGAATTTTGTCACCTTTTCTGCATCTTTTGAGATGATTGTGTGATTTTTATCCTTAACTTTATTAATATGGTGCATAATGTTGATTGGTTTGTTGATTTTCAGCCATCTTAACATCCCTGGAAGGAATCCTACTTGATCATGGCTTCTGAGGTTTTATACAAGAGATGCTCAGTACTGTGTGTGGATATTGTTGGCAAGATGAAAAAGGGTAGAGTTCATAGGGTTGAGAGAGAGTAGGGTGACTGAGTCTACCATAGTAGCATTCTAATTTTTTTCTTCCTCTTGATTTTTCTTTTTTACGCTTTACCTTTCATATTTCATTAACTTTATCATCTTGTTGTTCGTAGACCTATTAAGTGTTTTCGTACTTTGAAGCTTTGCTATTTGGAAAATTTAATTATATAAGGTACCTCATTCAAAGAAATAGCCAGATGAGTAAGTTATCAGTGAATTAGATATTCCAGGACAGAGATTCTAAAAAAAAATTTTGTTACTATCAAATAGGAACCTGGGTATAATGTAAATATTTCCTAAACACTTATGAGAGGAAGTATAGGATAGAGGGCTCCGGGTGATAATCCCTGGATTTTTGTATTTTTACTCTGAGCTAATAGATACAAGATATTTAGAACAATGCAGAACTGGTAGTAAATTTTCTTAAGTGTTAACTAGCATTTTCATTGTTATCTTTGAAGATTGTCTCGGTCGAAAAATTATAATTGAACAGAATGTGTGTGTGTGTAAATGTGTATATATGGACATTGTTTTTGTACATTTATTGTAAAAGTTTTGGAAATAGTGAAATTTAGATTGTGGAATTGCATATTTGATTTAATTATGTTTAAAATATTTTTAATGTCTACTTTTTGTTTTGTTACAACCTAGTTCATTTTTTATGCTATTTGTAAGTGCTGTTTACTATACTGTTATTCTTTCTCTTTTCTTATGCAGGACCAAAAGATCTCAGATTGCTATAACTGAAGGTATATTTGAACTTCCGAATCTCACAATTCAAGCTACAAGAGCACAGACACTTCTGCTACAAGCAATATATCAAAGCTGGTGTCATATTGGAAATGTCAACTCTTTATCAGTGAATGAAGCTTTGATGAATGAAGTTTTCCAAACTGTAGGTAAGAGCACAATCTTCTTGGCAAGTATTTGGAAAATTCTTATTAATGGTGACTAATACTTTATTATTCAAATCCATAAGTATAGCCTGCTGAACTTAAATTGTGTACTATATTTCTGTGCAAGTGGATATTTACAGCTCATGTGTAAAATTCAGGATATGAGGTAAGCCATTCAGTTTCATTCCCTGCCGCCAATTTCTGGATATATTTTATAGTTTCAGGAGGTTATTTTTTTTACCAACTTCTCGCACAGTTAACCCTTTCGCCTTACATGGATAACTTCCTAGGGGATCTATGTAATGTGTATGTTTGAAATGATAGCCAAATCAAGTGTAAGTACAGTATGCTTGATTGTGCTGATAAATATGAATAAAATTCTTGATCATAATATTTTAAGACTTGGTAAGCAAATTATCCTTTTTTAAAAATTTAAATTCAATTAATTAACATATAGTATATTATTAGTTTCAGAGGTAGAGTTCAGTGATTCATAAGTCTTATATAATACCCAGTGCTCATTACATCACATGCCCTCCTTAATGTCCATCACCCAGTTAGCTCATCCCCCCACCCACACAAATTATTTGTTTTGTGTGAAAAACATTAGTCTTACTCCTTGACTGAATGAGTTAACTACAAAAAATAAAAAATCTGCTTTGATGTCAGTATAGGAGATGTTATCTTTATCTTTTCACTTACTTTGCAGGTAAACAAACTTATAGAGGGTTTGCTTTTTTTAGTTGTCTCAGTTTAAAATGATCATCTTTCTTTTGTCAATAACGCAAAAGTAGCTTTTAAAAAAGAATATATTTTTATTAAATGTAATCATCCTTATAAATAATAACCTGTGAATTTTCTATTTCATTTGCCTATGAAAATAAAACATTAGCTTTTTTGTTGTTCTTATATGATGCTTTTGAAGGTTTTAATTTCAGGCCTTACTATGGGGGAATATATTATAAGTTCTAAAAAAATAAAAATAAAAAAACATTATAATTAGATCCCTTTTTTGACATGCCGAAGACTAATGTAAAATTTTATATAGTTTTGTGTTGTCAGGTTTTAGGAATCAATAAAGAATGACAGCAAATGTTTCATTAGCCTAGAAGTTGTTAACTTGGGGTTTATGAAAGGCCTTTAAATTCTCTGAGTCCTCTGAAATAGTGTGCAAATTTTAGTATGTGTATGAACATATCACCCTCCTTCCACACATATATACGTATTTATAATGTCTTAAAATTTATTCTTTTAATCTGTCCCTCAGTCTTTTGACTTAAATCTATTTTTTTCTTATATTAACAAAGTTACAATTAACTTTCTTTTGTTTGGCATTTGCCTATACTTCTTGCATTCTTTTACTTAAAAACTGTTTTTATGGTTTAGGTGTATGTCTCAGAAAGAGCATATAGCTAGATATAAATGAAGTTTTATAGTCTTTCTTTTAGCGAGTAAATTTAATCCTTAAATTGGTGTGATTGTTTTGTGACGTTGTTTCTATCATCTTACTGTTTGTCTCTTTTTGTATCTTTTTAACTGTGTTTTGTAAAAAATTGCTGTTACTTTATTTTTCCGTTTCTGCTTTTTGGAATTTGTATGTTGCTACTGAATTATAAACTTAAAAAGTAACTGCTGCTTGGGAAAAAACTTGTGGTCATTACCTTTAAAAAGTTAAATGTTGAGGGGCTTCTGGGTGGCTCAGTTGGTTAAGCGTCCGACTCTTGATTTCGGCTCAGGTCAAGATCTCAGGGCTGTGAGATGGAGGCCCACACTGGGCTCTGCACTCAGCACAGAGTCTGCTTGAGGTTCTATCTCTCTCCCTTTCCGTCTGTTCCTCCCCCCACTCAGGCACACGCTGTCTCTCTAAAATAAATAAGTAAAAAAATAAAATCTTAAGAAAAAAAAGTTAAAGGTAGAGTTACTGTATGACCCAGCAGTTTTACTTTCAGGTATACACACAAAACTGAAAACATATGCCCACCAAAATCTTGTACATGAATGTTCATAGCATTATTTTTTTTGCATGTGTAAAGTATTTTTTTAAGGCATTCATATTGTTGTTTTGATGTACATTGTGAAATGATTACTTAGAGTCAAGATAATTAACCTATATATTTCCTCAGTTACTATTTTTTTTATTGTGGTATGAGTGCACAAAATCTGTCTTAGCAAATTTCCAGTACAGTATACAGTATCAACTATAGTCATCATGGATGTACATCATATTTATAGGACTTACTCATTCTATATAACTGTGACTTTGTATCCTTTGATCAACATCTCATTTCCCCCATCTTCCTGCCCTTGGTAACCACTGTTATTTCTCCTCTCTGCTTCTATGAATTCTACTTTTTTAGATCCCACATATAAAGGAGATCACAAAGCATTATTCTTAATAGTGAAAAGGTGGAAACAACACAAATGTCTATTAACTGATGAATGGATAAACAAAAATTTTCTGTATCTGTTTAGTGGAATATTTTTCAAACGTAGAAAAGGCATGAAGTAGTGATGCCTGCTGTAATATGGATGAACCTTGAAACACTGTGCTAAGTGTGAGAAGCCAGATGCAAAAAGTCACATATTATGATTCCATTTATATGAAATGCTTACAATAGGCAAATCCATAGAGACAGAAAGTAGATTAATGATTGCCAGAGTCTGGGGAAAAGGAGGAATGGGGAGTGACTGTTAGATATGAAGTTTTTTATTTTTTTGGATGGTAAAAATGTTCTGGAATTAGGTAGTGTTGATATTTTTATACTTGTGAATATGCTAAATTGCACACAATTGTATACAGTAAAAGGGTGATAATTGTTATACTAATTTATCTCATTCAAAAAAACTTTTTAAATTGTTGAATGTTTAGGTAGACTGAATCATTATGTGCTGTGATCTGAGTGTCTTTATGACCCCCAAATTCATATGTTGAAATTCTAATGTCCAGCGTGATGGTGTTAGATAATTGGGGGGCCTTTGGAAGGTTATTAGATCATGAGGGTGGAGTCCTTATGAAATTAATGTCTTTATAAAAGAGGCTCGAGAGCGTTTCCTTGCCCTATTCACCGTGTGAGGATAGACCAAGAAGTTGGCAGTCTGAAACCCAGAAGAGGTTTTTGCCAGAACCTGATCATACTGACACCGTGATCTTGGACTTTCAACTTTAGGAATGAGAAATATATTTCTGTTGCTTCTAGGTTGCCCAGTCTGTGGTATTTTGTCAGAGCAGCCTGAATGGACTAAGATGTTATGTTACTGCCATTCATATGGCCATAATCTTATGTGGAGTTACTGTACAAAATTTGTTCTTTTAGGTCCTTACCCATAAAGCCTACAGTGAGGCCTTCATTGGCCATAGCATTCATCACAGTCTGAAATTATCTTTTTTTTTTTTTGGTCAAATTTCTGTTTCTGAAGTGATGTCCTCTCCAAAGCTTTTTTGGTTTACCATCTCACAATATTAACCTACCTTTATTTAAAATTTTTGTGTTTGTCAGCTGGCTTAGATCACCTGAAAATTCATATTAATAAGCAGGTGATGGTGTTACTTACTGCTATAATTTCCTTTTTTTCTAACCAAACTAATTCTTTTTTTTTTTTTTAAAGATTTTATTTATTTATTTGACAGAGATAGAGACAGCCAGCGAGAGAAGGAACACAAGCAGGGGGAGTAGGAGAGGAAGAAGCAGGCTCATAGCGGAGGAGCCTGATGTGGGGCTCGATCCCACAACGCCGGGATCACGCCCTGAGCCGAAGGCAGACGCTTAACCTCTGTGCCACCCAGGCGCCCCGTCTAACTAAACTAATTCTATATTTCCTTTTCTGAATTTATCAAATGGATTGTGCTATGATAAAACATCTTATTTAAAATTTCTTATTCTGAAAAATATTCTGTCCTAACAGAATACTGGCACAGGTATTACAGAATGGATCAGACAAGTAACTACAGGTTAAATGTTTCATAGACTGATGTTTTGTCATTAAGAAACCTAAAACTAGTGGAAATAATTTTTGTAGATTAGAGGAAATGAAAAAGGAATCATGTTAGGAAGTTTTCCCTCTTTGCCAAGGAATTTTATTTTTTATCAAATTAAGCAGCTGGATCAGCTAAACTGTTTTTAAAGGGCCAGATTTCCAAGTGTCTAGTTTTCTTATATCTTTTTGCACTCCCCAAATCTTTTTTTTTTTTTTTATGTTCAGTTAGCCACTGTATAGTACATGATTAGTTTTTGATGTAGTGTTCAATGATTCATTAGTTGCATATAACACCCAGTGCTCATCACAACACGTGCCCTCCTTAGTACCCATCACCCTGTTACACCCTCTCTGGAAACTCTCAGTTTGTTTCCTGGGGTCCATACTCTCTCATGGTTCGTCTCCTCCTCTGATTTCTTCCCCTTCAAATTTTCCTCCCTTCCCCTGTGGTCCTCCGTACTATTGCATATGTTCCATATATGTGTGAAACCATATAATTGTCTTTCTGTGCTTGACTTACTTCACTTAGCATAGTCCCCTCCAGTTCCATCCATGTCCATGCAAATGGTGGGTATTCATCCTTTCTGATGGCTGAATAGTATTTCATTGTAGAAATGAACCACATCATCTTTATCCTTTCATCTGTTGAAGGGCATCTCGGCTCCTTCCACAGTTTGGCTGTTGTGGACATGCTGCTATGAACATTGGGGTGCATGTGCCCCTTCTTTTCACTACATCTGTATCTTTGGGGTGCACTCCCCAAATCTTATTCTGTTTATTATTATTCTTAGTAGAGTGCTTGTAGTATTGTGTCTTCAGATTTTCTATCTTAAGATCCAAGAGGTACATATTTAACGTGTAAAGTTTAGCATTTTATTATCTTGCATCTGTGAGGTGTCAATAGGCAGTACTCAGCACTATTAAACTTTGTTTAATATGTTTGTTTTAAGCATGTGATCTTTTGCTTTACATCACAACTAATTCTCATTTACTACAATAATGAAGTGATTATGCTATGTACATTCTTGGGCCTCTCAGACTTATATTCTCATGATGTGTGAAGTTCCATTTTACTGTTGGTTGTAAGCCAAGCACTTGTCTTCAACATTTGTGCCTCACCTTCCATCATAATCTTGTGCTTCTAACTTACCTTCCTTACTATACTACCTGCTGTCTTGTTATTGATAGTTAATAACCCACAGCATCCAATTTCTCTTGTCCTTCACCCTAGTGGCTTTTCCCTCTTTTTATATTGAACATAGTTATGGTTTGATAACATTCTACAACATTAACCTTTTTTCTTAGATGGCTATTTCTTTAACACAGTACAAGTCAACACGTCTTTTACTTTGGATTTAACACTATACTAATTATATTCTACTTGTTCTTCCAAAAAACTACATTCTTTTCCATATTCATGCCTTTGCCCATGTTTACTTCCTTCCCCTATGCCAGAAACATTATACCTTGGTTTCTTTTTTTGTTTCTTTTAAAAATTAATTTATTTTAATTCCACCAGTCCACTTTTGTTTCTAGTTTTTCAAATTTTAATTCCAGTGTTATTAATGTACAGTGTTATATTAGTTTCAGGTGTACAATATGGTGATTCAACAATTCTGTGCATTTCTCCATGCTCATCATAAGTGCACTTCTTAATTCCCATCACCTGTTTCACCCATTCCCCCGTCCATCTCTCCTTTGAGAACCATCCCTTTGGTTTGTTCTCTGTAGTTAAGAGTCTGTTTCTTGGTTTGTTTCTCTCTCTCTCTCTTTTTTTTCTTTACTCATATGTTTTGTTTCTTAAATTCCACATGAGTGAAATCATATGGTATTTGTCTTTCTCTGACTTATTTCACTTAGTATTATACTGTCTAGCTCCATCCATGTTGTTGCAAATGGCAAGATTTCATTCTTTTTTTGGCGATTATTCCTATCCATCTGTCTTTCTACCCCATCCATCTATCTATCATCATCTATATCTATCTGTCTATCTATCCACACCCCCCCCACATCTTCTTTCTTCATTCATCTATGGATGGACATTTGGGCTGCTTCCATAGATTGGCTATTGTAATAATGCTGCAGTAAACATGGGGGTGCATGTATCCCTTCAAATTAGTGTTTTTGTATTCTTTGGGTAAATACCCAGTAGCGTGATTGCTGGGTCATAGGGTAGTTCTAATTTTAACGTTTTGAGGATCCTTCTTACTGTTTTCCACAGTGGCTGTACCAGTTTGCATTCCCATCAATGGTGCAAGAGGGTTTCCCTTTCCCCACATTCTCACCAACACCTGTTGTTTCTTGTGTTGTTAATTTTAGCCATTCTGACAGGTGTGAGGTCATCTCTTACTGTAGTTTTAATTTGCCTTTCCCATTGATGAGTGATGTCAAGCGTCTTTTCATGTGGCTGTTGGCCTTCTGTATGTCTTCTTTGGAAAAATGTCTATTCATGTTTTCTGCTCATTTTTCAGAGTTACTTGTTTTTCAGAGTTATTTGTTTTTTGGGTGTTGAGTTGTATAAGTTCTTTATATATTTTGGATACTAACCTTCTGTCAGATATGTCATTTGCAAATATCTTCTCCCATTCTGTAAGTTGCCTTTTAGTTTTGTTGATTGTTTTCTTTGCTGTATAGAAGCTTTTTATTTTGATGGACTCCCAAAAATTTATTTTTGCTTTTGTTTCCCTTGGCTCAGGAGACCTATCTAGAAGAAAGCTCCTACCGCTGATGTCAGAGAAATTACTGCCTGTGTTCTCTCGGATTTTCAGATCTCACATTTAGGTCTTCTATTTTGAATTTACTTTTGTGTATGGTGTAAGAAAGTGGTCCTGTTTCATCCTTTTGCATGTTGCTGTCCAGTTTTTCCAACACCATTTGTTGAAGAGACTGTCTTTTTTTCCACTGGGTAATCTTTCCTGCTTTGTTGATTAGTTGAGCATAGAGTTGTGGGTTCATTTCTGGGTTCTCTATTCTGTTCCATTGATGTATGTGTCTGTGTTTATGCTAGTACCATTCTGTTTTGATTACTACAGCTTTGTAATATAACTTGATGTTTGGAATTGTGATGCCTCCAGTTTTGTATTTCTTTTTCAATATTGCTTTGGCTATTCAGGGTCTTTTGTGGTTCCATACAAATTTTAGGATTATTTGTCCTAGTTCTGTGAAAAATGCTGTTGGTATTTTGATAGGGATTACATTAAATGTGTAGATTGCTTTGGGTAGTATAGACATTTTAACAATAGTTGTTCTTCCAACCCATGAACATCGAATGTCTTTCCATGTCTTTGTGATGTCTTCAATTTCTTTAATCATTGTTTTATAGTTTTCAGAGTCCAGATCTTTCAACTCCTTAAATTTATTCCTAGATATTTAATTGTTTTTGGTGCAATTATAAATGGGATTGTTTTCTTAACTTCATTTTCTGTTGCTTCATTCTTAGTGTATAGGAATGCAACAGATTTCTGTACGATCATTTTGTCTCCTGCAACTTTACTAAATTCATTTATGAGTTCTACATATAGTATTATGTCATCTGCAAATAGTGAGAGTTTTACTTCATCCTTACTGATTTGGATGCCTTTTATTTCTTTATGTGTCTAATTGCTATGGCTAGGACTTCAGTGGTATGTTGAATGAAAGTGGTGAGAATGGACATCCTTGTCTTGTTCTTGATCTTAGGGGAATAGCTCTCAGTTTTTTCCCATTGAGTATGATTTTGACTGTGGGTTTTTTATATAAGGTCTTTATTATGGTGAGGTATGTTCCTTCTAGACTTACTTTGTTGAGGGTTTTTATTGTGAATATATATCATAGTTTGTCAGATGCTTTTTCCGCATCTATTGAAATGATCATATGGTTTTTCTTTTTAAAGATTTTACTTATTTATTTATTTATTTGAGAGAGAAGGAGAGCATGCATATGAGCAGTGGGGAGAGGGGAGAAGCAGACTCCCCGCTGAGCAGGGGGCCTGATGCCCGTCTGGATCCCAGGATTCTGAGATCATAACCTGAACCAAAGGCAGATGCTTAACCAACTGAGCCACCCAGGTGCCCCAAATCTTATTTTTAAAAAGACTTTTATTGAGATATAATTCACATACCATACAATCAATTCACCCTTTTCAGGTACATAGTATTTACCTTGTAGTATATTCAGTTGTTTCTATTACTGATAGTAATTTTAGAACATTTTTTTTACCCCCAAAATAAGTTCCAGTTTGTTTAGCCATCGTTCCCTAAGCCTCCACTCCACCCAGCTCTAAGCAGTCACGAATCTGCTCTTGGTCTCTCTGGATGTGCCAGTTCTGGACATTTCATATAAATTGACCATATGAAATATAGTACTCTGTGACTGAATTCTTTCACTTGGCATGTTTTTGAAGTTTTCCTATATTGTAATATGTATCAGTACATCATTTCTGTTCATTGTTGGGTAATATTCTTTGTATCTATATACCACATTTTGTTTATCCATTCATCAGTTGATTGACATTTGGGTTGTTTCTATTTTTGACAATTCTGAATAATGCCGTAAGCATGTGTGTATGAGTTTTTGTGTGGACATATGCTTTCATTTCTTCTTGGTTGTATATCTGGATGTAGAATTGTTGTGCCATGTGGTAAGTCTGTAGTTAACCTTTTGAGGAATTTGTAGACCGTTTTCCAAAGCAGCTGCAGCGTTGTATATTCCCATCTGCAGTATATGAATGTTGGAGTTTTTCCACATCATCACTATACTGTTATTACCTGTCATTTTGGTTCTAGCTATCCTAGAGTATATGATGTAGTGCTGCCTTATTGTGGTTTTGATTTGCATCTTTATTATGGTTAATGATGATAAGCATCTTTTCATGTGCTTATTGGCTATTTATGTATCTTCTGTGGAGAAATGTCTGGTCAAGTCCTTTGTTCATTTTTAATTGGCCTGTTTATCTTTTTGTTTTAAGCTGTGAGAATCTTTATATATTCTAGATACAAGTCCCTTATCAGCTCTATGGGTTGGAAATGTTTTCTGCAATTCTGTTGGTTGTCTTTTCACTTTTCTGATGTTGACTTGTCTAATTTTTTCTTAATTGTAGTTTCAGGTATATCTTTACATTGGATCTTGTTATCATTTAGAATGCCTTGTTTCTTCTTTGTTATTGGTCCATTTTCTTTTCCTTTTTGCTCTTTTAATTATTTCAGACTTTGTTACATCGCAGAATTCTTTCTGCTTTTATTACTCAGCTTGATTTCAAGACCAACAATTTCTGTGATGCTGACCTAGATTAAATTTTTCTTTTCTCATTTTGTTTTCTCCTTGTCTATTCTGCAATATATCCTGCTTGCAAGTAAGAAATTTCTGTGTTATCTCTACTACCATCAAAACAACATTGTAATATCTGAACTGAACTGTTACTGATTTTTGTTATTTTTAGAAAGATTTATAATTGAGTTCTTATTTTACCATTTCATTTAAATGCAGGTTGTGAATTATTTGGGTTTGAAATTAACTTTGTTGGTTACTACAAAGAGTTGAATAGTATAAGATGTAATCGGATAGAATGCATATAATGTAGTAAAAGTATTATGGTTATTATATTTATAAACATGAAAGATGTATATTGTTAGTAAATACAGTTTATTGCTCTACTTTTTCATTGGTGAGAATAGGAATGAAATTTCTGTGCAATTGCCTCTTGAAATTTTGAGTTTGGGAAACTGAGGACGTGAGAAATGCCTGAATAACAAAAAGGAAATCTAGTATTTTTCCAAAGAGAGTTCAAAGAATTTGATAATAATTAACGAAATGCTTTTCAAATTCTAAAATTCCTTACCTAGAAGATATAGTGTTGATATTTATGTCTTTTTGGAAAATGTGCTTGGGAATGGCACTGTGTCACTGGCAAAATACATGTATGTAATGAAGTGTAGGACATTTCTAGAAGATTTTAAATAATGAAGAATGTTTATTCCGAAATCTCGATAGCTAAGAAAATAGGGCTACTGATTCCCTGATTATAATAACATAAAACTCTTAGTGAAGAGGGACCAATGACAGGTAGTAAATTAATTTATCACTCGAAGGAAACAAATTAATTTGGTAGTCAGTTTTATATGTGTACTATTTATGCTGCATTTTTGCATAGGAAAACTAAGGACCGAAACATAATGTTATTCTTGCTTTACAAGTACAGAATTATTTCACAATTTTATTATCTTGATTAATTTTATAAAATGCCTGTTTAATACCTATTTTTTCTTTTTAATTACTGAAGCTGTTAAATTGGTCTATATGTATAAATCAAATAACATGTTGAATTTCATTGGCTCTTAAAACAATATGCAACAACTTTGTGCCTCAGTCTTCTCGTTCTAAACTTTGGATTAATAATGGTGCTTCAGAAATGCAGTATCAAGTTCATTTCCAAGCATCACATCTACAAAATGCCTTTAGGTAGAAAAGATGTTTTCTTTAACAAAGTCCATATTACAGTCACAATATGTCACAATAAAAAGAGATGATTTTAGTTTGTTGAATCAGTTTTTTTCTATTTTGTGATGGGTTTATCTAAGAGTCTTTATGAGAAAATGTGAATATTGAATAATAATACATGTTCTATAAAGCTACAATGACTTTTTTCTCAGCTCTTCCAAAAATCAAGAATAAAATGAGAAGATATTAAGATAACTAATACAAAGCTCTGTGTCTATGCTTCTTGGAGACTTAATTTTATGTATCGAATATTGGTGATCTGTGTATTATATATAGATATTGATGTAGTTTAAGTCTTACTGTCTGTGTCAGGTGATAAGAATATTTTCCTTGTTTAATAATTGAAATTTAGAAGAGAGCACTGAAATGTAGTATGGAAATCCTGTCAGTAACTAATTATATGTCTAAAGGAAAGTCATTTGTTCCGCTGAGTTTTATTTAATTTTCTCGTCTGTAAAATGGTGATACTATCTTCTTACCTACTCATAGAGTTCTTGTGAGTACAAAGTGAAGTATTGTTTGTGAAGCTGATTTGTTTTTCTTTTCCTGGATGTAGAATCCTGCAGGAATCATACATTTGGGGATACTACCTATGGAGGTTGTTCTAGGATATGAGGTTCTTGGAGCCTGCGATAACCAATGTCAGAATTGGGGTCTTGGTGATCCCGTGTTTGAGCTGGGAAGATACAGGGCAAAGGTAGATTCAGAGAGTAAGGCAAGAGAGTAAATAGGTTAATGAACAGTGAACTTGATGACTGAAGAATAAAATTCAAGATATCGGTTAGGTGTACTTGTTTCGACTTAGAAACTGTGCATTGTGCCCCTTTAAATAGCTATTTGTAGGAGGCCACACGTAGTTCACAGAAACCTATGATGAACCATATATTCTGTCTTCTGCTGAGGACTCCAAAGGGGAGTGGAGCAACAAATCTATAAATGGATGTCGCAATGTGGTGGGATAATAGAAATTTGAAACCTTATCCTTTTATATAATTTTACGTACTTTACAGCTGTCTGCTAAGCATTTCTCCTCTAGTGAGCTGCATGCTGTAGGAATTGGATACCATAAAACTTATTTGAATTGTCTGAATTGGCTCACCTTTTTAGGTTGATGTTTCGCATGCATTAATTTCACTGGCTTCTTACCAGTAATATTGATGTTGGCAGGTTGTATATCCTGTGTTACACATGTGAAAATTTATGCTCAGAACTCCTTAGTGTTTTTCTTAAATATCATCCCACAGATACTCTCTGATTAATTTGGTTAAGCTTAAGGTCCTTTGGACCTTTCTGTTACTATGATTTCTGCTACATCAAACTCTCTCTCTTGTAAATGAAACCAGAAATACAGTAAGATAATTAGTTTGCTATTCCATTAGCAATTATGTAATGAAAAAACCCCAAAGTATTAGAAATCTAATTAATAAATCATAAAGAATAAAGCAGAGCTGTTTAAGTTTGACCTAAATATATATTAATTGGGATTATTGAATTATATATTTTTGTTCATGTTTCTGATGGTACTCAAATCATTGAAATTCTAACTTTTGTCATTCTCCAGAAGATAAAATACAGTCACACATGGCTAGTTTTTGTTCAGGAAAACATGAACTTGCTACCACTTTTTCCTTATTCAGGTAGTTAATTGTTTTGTTTGCAATGTAGTTCCATTAATCTGGTTTTTATAGGAAAATTGCTTTCAGACTTTAAAATCTGTGCTGAAGGTGATCAAATGGACATTTGAATCCCTCATTTAAGTGATGTCTTAATGTTAAAATAAAAATCTACTTTCCAGAATGTAACTGTAAAAGTATTTTATGCAAGATTTCATGTGGGATACCTTAATGGTTGAATAATAAATTTTACCTCATAAAAATGAAATTCAATAATACAGTAGCTTTCTCAGCTCAGTAGCATCTGGTCTATTCTCATGAGAGCCAATATTTTCCAACTCATTAGGATCATGTCGTTCTGTATGTCGTCAACATTGACTTAGCCAAGCTACCTTTACTTACATAACCGCCAAACTATTAAATAGGTCTCTTGTGGAGTGAAGTCAAATATTCCTCTTACTTTACTTCTGCCTTAGAAGAGGGGAAGAAAATGTACATACTGTAACATTTAAACATCTGGTCTAAAACCACATCAGTGTAACTCTGAGCAAAGTTACGGATATGGTATTCTTCCCAGGTGTGCATATAAAAAGGGTTTTGGAGTTGTTGAATAGTTCTTTAACCATTTAGGAAAAAGACATGGTATAGTGATATGCTTTTTTTGTTCCTCTTGTTTGCAAACTGCTTATTTTCCCACATCTACAAAACACCTCCAATATGTTCTGAAATAATATTTTGAGCTGTTATAAAATTTTCTTTCCAATAAGGCATTGACTATAAATTTATCTGTGTCTTAAAAATAAAAATGTGTAGAGTTAGATTTGCATTAAGAGATACCAGTTAGACTTCTTGATATTTAAATTGGGGTAAAAAGACTTCACATTTGTGAATTTTGTGAGTTTTAAAGTACCCCTTTATGTATTTTGCATTGATATGAATGTTGAATTTAAATTTTCCATTTCACTTGAATTCATGTTCACGTATTAAAAGTTACAGTATATGTGATAATTTATTAAGAAATGAAGAGCCCCATAATTATTCATTTTTCTGTGACTAGAGTTTAAAGAATTAAGAATGTACTAATTTTCTGAATATGAGCACAATCCTGAGTAATAAATCAGATTGGGCTGGTTTCGTGTTTAAGTGAATGAAGAGAGGAGGGCAGATGAATGCACTACTGGAATCCTGTTTATTTAGCCTCACTTGTACATATATTTCTGGGAATCAGCATCCCTATCTTACGAGTAATTTTCCAGAACAGGGTAGCTCATTTTACACTAGAAGTTCTCTGTGCCTCACTTCTAGTCTTTCTGTCATAGAAATCTTTTATTGATCCTAGTATTTTGAGACTGCCCTTCCATTGAGCTATGTTCTCTTGGGGTATACTTCTGTAGCACTCTACATTATTCCGAGTGTTGACCACCACTGGATTTCACTGGATCAGATCTCAAGTTGTTTTTGCAGTGTTTGTGTGTACACAAATTATACACTTATATTCAGTGACCTTACGTTAGAGTTTTGCTGAAACCGTGTTAGAGAGTTGAATGCCTGGGAGTTGAACAGCAAACTTACATGTTATAAGAGCTTAAAAAACAAAAATGCTTGCTTGTCTTTCTTACTGCTATGGTATTCTTTGGACTACAAAATTAAGGGTACACCTGAGAACTGTCTCAGATCACCAGTGACTACGGGATAGGAGATGGTACTTTGTTGCAGGAGGCTACTAGCCAGACATCTTTATTTTCCATAAGCCCATTGATTCTTTCTTTTACTCTCATCCTTGTTGTTTTGGTTGTAAGGTGGGGCAGCCACTGCTACAGAGGGAATTAGGTGACCATCTTTATTTATCAGATAAAAAAGGACTAACTTTGCCATGTAAAGTTAATTTTAGAGATACCCTTATATAATAGGCAAGAGTTTACTACTAGGTATTTATCCAAAGGATACAAACATAGTGATTCAAAGGTGCACATGCACCCCAGTATTTATAGCAGCACTATCCACAATAACCAAATATGAAAAGAGTCCAAAGGTCCATCAACTGAAGAACGGATAAAGGAGATGTGGTGTGTATATACAATGAAATATTACTCAGCCATCAAAAAGAATGAAATCTTGCCATTTGCAATGACGTGGATGGAACTGGGGGTATTATGGTAAGGGAAATAAGTCAGAGAAAGACAAATACCATATGATTTCACTCATATGTGGAATTGAAGAAACAAAACAGATGAACATAGGGAAGGGAAGGAAAAATAAAGACAGGGAGGCAGACTATAAGAGACTCTTAACTATAGGGAACAAACTGAGGGGTGTTAGAGGGGATTCAGGTGGGAAATGGTGTAACTGGGTGATGGGCATTAAGGAGGGCACTTGATGTAATGAGCACTGAGTGTTATATGCAACTGATGAATCACTAAATTCTACCCCTGAAACTAGTATTATACTATATGTGAACTACATTGAATTTAAATAAAATCTTGAAAAAAAAAAAAGTTCAGATTGTATGAAACTAAGGTACTTTTCTGTTATTAAACTAGTATGGTGATTTTTCCCCCCGTTATTTTGTTTCTTTCAGTTTTATTAAAATATAGTGGATATACAGCACTATAGAAGTTTAATGTGTACAGCATAATGACTTAACCTGTATTGTGAAATGACTACCTCATTAATTTTAGTTAGCATCCATCACCTCATATAGACACACACGCACACACACACACACACACACACACACACACACACACGTTTTTTTTCCATCACAAGATGAGCGCTTTTAGGATCTACTCTCAGCAACTTCAAATATACCATGCAGCATTAACTATAGTCATCATGTTATACATTACAACTGGAAGTTTGTACCTTTTGACTGCCATCATCTGGTTACCCTGCACCCCATTCTCCACCTCTGATAATCACAAATCTGTTCTTCTATAAGTTTTTCAGATATTGCATATAAATGATATGAAACAATAATTGTCTTTCTCTGACTTCTTTCACTTAGGATAATGCCCTCAAGGTTCATCCGTCTTATAAATGGCAGGATTTCCCTTTTTTATGGCTCAATAATCTTACATTGTATACACACACACACACACACACACACACACACCATTTTCTTTATCCATCGATTTGTTGTTGAATACCACTTAGGTTGTTCCCATGTCTTGGCTATTGTAAATAAAGCTGAGTGAACATGGGAATGTAGATCTCTCTTTAACTTGGTGATTTCTTTAACTTTGGCTATATACTCAGAATCTCTAGATCATATGGTAGTTCTATTCTTAATTTTTTGGGGGAATCTCCATACCGCTTTCCATAGTGGCTGCACCAATTTATAATCTCAACAGCAGTACACGAGGATTTCCTTTTCTCCACATCCTTACCAGCATTTATCAGTTCTTTTTGCTGAAAGCCATTCTAACAGGTGTGAGGTGATATTTTTGCTGTTTTGATTTGCATTTCCCTAAAGATTAGTGATGTTCACCTTTTGCATGCACTTTTTGGCCATTTGAATGTCTGCTTTGGAAAAATGTCTATTCAGGTCTTTTGCCTGTTTTTCATTTTTATTTTTTTTAAGATTTTATTTATAGGAGAGAGAGAACAAGTAGGCAGAGCAGCAGGGAGAGGGAGAAGCAGGCTCCCTCCTGAGCAGAGAGCCTGATGCGGGGCTCAATTCTAGGACCCTGGGATCATGATCTGAGCTGAGGGCAGATACTCAACCAACTGAGGCCCCCAGGTGCCCCTTCCCTGGTTTTTATTTGGATTATTTGTTTTTCCCTCTTATTAAGTTGTAAGAATTCTTTATATATTTTGGATATTAACTCCTGATAGTGAGATAAATCAGACAAATGATTTGCAATATTTTCTCCCATTCTATAGATTGCCTTTTCATTCTGTTGATCATTTCCTTTGCTGTGCAGAAGGTTTTTAGTTTGATGTAGTTCTACTCATTTATTTTTGATTTTATTGCTTGTGTTTTAAGTGTCATATGCAAAAAATTGTTGCTAAGACCCATGTCAAAGAGCTTTTTATCTTGTATGTTTTCTTCTAGGAGTTTTATGGTTTCAGGTCTTAAATATAAGCCTTTAATCTATTTGGAGTTAATTTTTGTAAGTGATGTAAGATAGGGGTCAAGTTTCATTCTTTTACCTGTGAATATCCAATTTTCCTAGCGTCATTTATTAAAGAGACTATCTTATGAGTATTTATGAGTATTTATGGTTTCCTTGTGAGATACTACTTGACTGTATATGCATGGGTTTATTTCTGGGCTCAGTTCTGTTCCATTGGTCTGTGTATGTTTTTATGGTATTAGCATACTATTTTAGTTACTATAGCTTTATAATACAACTTGAAATCAGGAAGTGTGATACTTCCATCTTTACTCTTCTTTCTCAGGATTGTTTTAACTATTTATGGTCTTTTGTGGTTCCAAGTAAATTTTAGGATTGTTTTTCTATTTCTGTTAAAAAAAATCATTAGAATTTTCATAGGGATTGTACTGAATCTATGGATGGCTTCAGATAGTATGGACATTTTAACAATATTATTAATTTTCCAATCCATGAACATGGGATATCTTTCCATTTACTTTTGTCTTCTATTTCCTTTGTCACTGTCTTACAGTTTTCATTGTATAGATCTTTCTCTTCCTTGGTAAAATTCATTTGTATTTTATTGCTTTTGGTGCTAGGGGATTGTTTATTTTTTAGGTAATTTATCATTAGTGTGTAGTCATGCTATTTATTTTTGTATGTTAATTTCTTGCAACTTTACTGAATCCATTGATTAAGTCTTAGCAGTCTTTTTGGTGAGTCTTCAGGATTTTCTGTATATGTCAGTGAGCAGTGTTGTGTCTCAGCTCTTGGCACTCCACAGAGAATTAGAGATCGGTGCCCAAAATGAAAACAGAAAGCAGCTTTATTAGAGGAACAGTACTCTCTTAAGGTGGGAGAGCCTGTGGAACAAGAGGTGGCAACTGCTCTGAGGCTACAGGGGATCTTTCTTTTTGTGTGAGCGGGAGTCTTGCGTCGTGGACAGGTCTTTAATGAGGCTACTTCCAGTCATTTGGGGGACTCCTCCCACAGGTTTGTAGGGAGGAGTTTTTGACCCTATAAGATTTGTACCAGAACTGTCATGGCAGCTTTTTTTTCCCCGCATTGGTGGGGGCTATAACTGCAGTGCACATGCATTATAATGAGTCTAGGCATTACCCTGGGGCAGAGGTGGAAGAGGAGAGGGCATGCTCTGTACCTGTACTCTTGGTCTCTTAGCCCTAGGGTCTTTTAAGCCACAAGGTCAGGATATTGTGTCCTTGGGCTTCTAAAGTATAAGCTATTTATCACCATCCTTGCCTCCAGCTCCTTTTGAACTGCCTACTTTATCTCTCTCCCCTCAAGGGCTTGGGACTTCACTGCTCCTGTCTAGCTTCTACCTAACCTTTATAACATCATGTCATCTGCAGACAGACAGTTTTACTCCTTCCTGTCCAGTTCTGATGACTTTTGTTTGTTTCTTTCTTTTGCCCAGTTGCTCAGGCTGGGCCTTCCAGTACTATTTTGAGTGGGAGAGGTGTGAGTGGGCACCTTTGTCTTATTCTTGATCTTAGAGGAAAAGCTTTTGGCTTTTCATCATTGAGTATGATGTTAGCTGTGGGCTTATCATGTAAGGCCTGTGTTATGTTGAGGTACATTTCCTCTATACTAAATTTGTTGAGAGTTTTTCATGAACAGATGTTGAATGTTGTCAAATGTTTTTTTGTGATTGAGATTATTACATGTTTTTTTTTCTTTCATTGCGTAAATGTGATGTGTCACGTTTATTGAATTGCATATTTTGAATCATCTTTGCATTCCGGGGATAAAACTCACTTGATCATGGTGAATGATCCTTTTAATGTACTATTGAATTTGATTTGCTGCTACATAATTGAGAATATTTGTGTCTATTTTCATTTAGGATATTGGTCCTTCATTTTCTTGTGGTGTCCTTATCTGGCTTTGTATCAGGATGTAATGCTGGCTTTGTAAATGAGTTTGGTAGTGTTCCCTCCTCTTCAGTTTTTTGATTGAGTTTGAGAACCTTGCTGTGAACCCTGGGGCCTGACTAGTCAGAACTTACTGTCTTGTTGAGGATGAATGAATGGATGGATGATGGATGGTTGGAGTAGCTGTCGATGCCCAAAGCCTTAAACATACACATGCAGACAGATGGCTAAGGGGAAGCATTTCAGTTAGCATGACAGCCTGAGGCAGAAGTGTATGCGTGTCTTCCTATGTGGAAAAAATACTTAAATTTTAATGTTTGGGCATATTCAAGAAGGAATGGCTTGGAAGCAGTGAAATCAGACAGACACACCTCTGGATTCTGAATCTCAGAATATGGGAATGACTGTGTTTAAAGGCCCTGATGAGTCATGTGTTAGGGCCTTTGTTCAGTAAGACACCGAACAGATTGAGTAACTGGCATTGTGTCCTGTGGACCTTCTTGACAATATCATGACAAATCCTGATGGTGGGATTGGGGCTGGGGTCAGTTCAGTGGTTTGTGGTTGGAAGACTCCTGAGGAGGTGGCTTCATGCTCTCTTCTCTGCCTTCCTCAGAAGCCCTTCGTCTCTTGGTTGATGTTCCTGCCAAGACTGGATTTAGGTACCCTTCCCCGCCTGTGGCTATTCAAGCACCTATGGGCTCACCCTTTGTAAACGCTGCACCCAGAAGGCAAGAGTGACTCCATCACTCTTTTCTTCAAGAGTTGTCAGTGGCTTCTCACTGCCCTCAGGATAAACTTAAAACATTCCTGGTATGGCCCTTTAGGATCTGAGCTCTCCCCAGCCTCATTCCTCACCTCTGACTGAGTCAAATCTCACATACTTTGCTTTTCACATTTTCTTTTGCCTGTGCTAAGCAAAACAGAAATGCTGATTGATTACTTCTTTTCTATTTGAAATGTAACATTAGTATTATTTAGTATTAGCATTAGTATTTCCCCTGCAAATACTTTTTTTCATTCACCCAAGCAGAGTTATTTTCTCCTTTGTGGTATCTTGTGATTGATATATCGGCTCAGTTCAACAGATACATATTACCTCGTAAGTGCTAGTTTTGGACCCTGTTTTCAGAGGTCTTCCAGTCTACCTGGGAAATACAGTATTTAATTTTGGATTACACACATTTTATACTGTAGTAACATTTGTACTGAAGTTTTATGACAAAATCTAGTGTGCTGTAATCATATTTAGACACATGAAGTATCTTTTATTACTACTTAGTCATAGTAACTTGATTAAAAATTTATTGGAACTATCCAATTAAAATAAATGTAATAAGTCATTGGTTTTAATAATCAAAGACATTAACATTCACTTCCAATTTTAATATCAAAAGTAAATAACAGTCCTCTGACAAAAAATTTTTAGTAATTAGAAGCAGCTTTGTTGTGTGCTTTTAAGATTTTATTTATTCATGTGAGAGAGAAAGGGTGGGTGGTGGGAGGCAAAGAGAGAGGGAAAAGTAGACTCTCTGTTGAATAGGGAGCCTAGTGTGGGACTCAGTCCCAGGACCCCGAGTTTATGACCTGAGCTGAAGGCAGATGCTTAACCGACTGAGCCACCCAGGTGCCCAACTTTATTCTTTTTTTATTAAAATTTAATTGACTATGAAGACATTTGAAAATTTCATGTGATATTAGGTTAATATTAGTTGTAAGTTGGAAAGTGGAACTCATCATTTCTTCCCTGATTGACCTGCTATTGTAGATCTTTTTCCCATAAGAAGTAGTCACTTCTTAGTAATTCTTCACTTTAAAAGCCTACTTGATATTCCACAGCCACCTTACAGCTAAAACCACTGGATCTCTCCATTTTTTTTGAGGCTTGAGTTTGATACTGTCATTAATCTGAGGGTGATTTAAGGAATGCACAATCGGGTGAGTATCTGCTCACATTTAGAGTTAATTCTGCTTTGACTATGTGCTTTAACTCTTAATGATTGAACTTCTACTCGAGTTGGCCAAGTTGTCATGTTTACCTGCTATTTGAGTTACTAGATGTCTGTTCTACTAAGCTACATTCCCTGTCTTGTCAAAGGCTAAGGTCATGCGAGCCTGGAATTGGCCAGTCAGTTGAGCTTCCGACTCTTGATTCAGCTCAGGTCATGATCTCAGGGTTGAAATCAAGTCCCGTGTCGAGCTCTGCACTCAGCAGAGTCTGCTTGTCCCTCTGCCTCTGTTCCTTCCCCCACTCATGCCTGCGTGCGCTCTCTCTCCCTCTTTCTCTCTCTCAGAATCTTAAAACAAAAACAAAAACAGATATTAAGGCTATGAATTTACCTTTCCAGACTGCCATAGATTCTGGAGGCTTTTCCTTACTTTTAGCCCTCTGGATGTGGTACTCCCTTCTGTTACCAGACCTATTTGAAGGCATCTACCTGCTGGCTGCGCCCCCTCCCTTTTATTAAGGTAATTATTGATTATATTACATTTACTTTCTGGGATACTTACTTCATTGTTTCTTATTGGACAGGAATCTGCTCTGATCACTCATCTCAACTTGTACATTTTTCTCCATCGTCTAGCTCAGGACTTAGCAAATATGGTTCACTACTTGTGTTTAATCATTTACCCATAGTATATCAGTCACCAAGTATTGTCAGATTTATTTTCTAAGTACTTTCACAATACATCCATTTCGTTCCATCTTTTTCTGTGACACTCGAGTTCAACTTCATCATTTCTTTCCCCTCTTCTGACCCATTGTCTAACATGTACTGGAGTGAGCTTAGAAAAATTCAGATGTGATCCTAGCACTCCTTTCTTGCCTTTCCATTAATTGTAGGATAAAAGACTCAAATCTGGCCCTGTACTCCATTGACCTTTCAGCTTCTCAAAAGAGCTGTGCTTCTTTCAAGATATTCCAACTTGCTGCAATGTTCTTCTCCCTCTATTTTAGTTACTTAACATATATTAACTTATTCTCCAGGGTCCTGCTCAAATGTTAGTTCCTCAGAGGTTCTTTAAGTAGAAAATAGGTTCCATGAGGGCAGGTGCCACATCTCATTTACTCTCCTGTTATATCCTCAGCAACTAGTATTTACTTCGGAGAATGTCTACAGATAAATGTTTGTATGTCTGCTTTTTTTAATGAATATTCAGAATGGAAATAGTTCACAAATTCTACCAGTTCCTAAGATTACTCCCTCTCTTCCCCCTACCTCTGACACCATCTGTAGTATAGTGGATGGAAGCTGGGAGATCCCTCCTTTTAGTGAGTGAGCAAAGTCAACAGAATAAAAGATATAATTAAATTATGGGAGATAATTGTAAGAAAAGAGTATAATTTAAGTTACCTGTGAAAAATTGTTAAAATAGAATTACTGTGTGGATTTTTGTGTCTGGCATTTCCAAGACCTCTACATTTGGAGATTCTCCAGAAGAACTCGAAGGACTCAGCATATAGTTATACTCATGGTTAAGACTTATTACAGCAAGGTAGTAAGAGTACATGTCAGATCCCAAGGGAAGAAGACACAGGAGAAGTCCATACATGTGCTACTTCTGTGAGGCGTACATTTGAGCATGCTGCAAAGCAGGTGTTCAGTATAAATCAGATTTTCTGTACAAAAGACTAAGCATGGTAAACCATTCTTACCAGTTAGAGAATGGAGGCAAAGCCAGTTCCTGCATGCTTCCAGTGAAGGGCCAACTTTCCAAGCGGACTTTGTAAGGATAGTAGCCTTAGGCTTGCTATTGTTAAGTCTTTTCTGCATTGTTCTTAAAACAATATTTCACCTTACAGTATCTGCTTTTTATTGTAGTTATGGAGGCCTTTTTAGTTAGAGTCATTCCTCCCTGAACAAAACTGGAGTTCTGTTAGTAACTAAGAAAGGGGAATGAGTTTTAGGTAGACAGTTACCAGTCCCTTTATTCTAAGATTTTTTTTCATGTCTCCCTTAGGGAAGATTTGAATGCCTGATAGAGCAAATCATATGTGACACTCCAGTTTACTATGCTTAAGCCACATCGATCTTCATTCTGTTCTGTTCTTGAAATATACCAGATTGTCTTCTATTTCAGAGCTTCTACCATTTTGTACTCTTTACCTGTTGTGTCCCTCCTTTTTTTGCTGGGCTTATTCCTATTTATCTTTCGTGTTTCAACGTAGACTTCATCTGTCTGTACCTCACTACCCTCTCCCCCCAAGTCTCTTAGGGTAGCTGCACCCAGATTACTTTCCAAATGTATTATTTACTTGTCTCTCTCCTTTTCCAGAAGAATATATTCTTATCCTAACATATTACATGAATAAATGAATTAAATATTGGGGTTGAGGAGGAAAGGGGAGTGTTGGAGGAGGAAGGGGAGAATAATAAAAATTTAACGTTTTTGAGAATTATGTATTTAGTAACTCCAGAATTGTGCCGTCCAATATGGTAGCTGCTAGCCACATGTGGTTACTGAGTATTTACACATGGGTAATCGAAATTGAAATGGTTGTAAGTATAAAATACCTACTGGATTCAAACACTTATTGTAAAATCAAGGAATGTAAAAACTTTTTTGCATTGATCAAATATTAAATGATAATCTTAGATTTGGTTAAATTATTGAAATTAATGTCACTTATTCTTAATTTTTTAATCTTATTACTATAAAATTTTAAGGTATGTATATGGCTTACATTATATTTCTATTAGCACTTGCTCAGAAAGTGAGACATTGATGTTTTACTTTAGTTTGAGGTCCCAAGAATTTAAACTTTTAGCTGTAATCAAGAAAAAGTAACTGAAAAATAACAGATTAGCTTTTTAAAAAAATATATTGTACTAGAACTAGTTTGGGGGCAAAATTGACACAAAATTTGCTATTTGCTTTTTCATCATTTAAGTAAACGTTCAAAACTATAAGGGGTCACTTGGCAGGTTTATAAAAATGGAGCAGTATACCCCGTTTAATAATAATATACCCCATATATACCCCATTTAATAATAATAATAATAATAATAATAATAATAATAATAATAATAAATGTAGCAGCCCATGTAGACCCCGTTTAATAATAATAACAATTAACACATAAGTGATTACTGTGTGATTACTATATGCCTAGTACTTTTCTAATGGTTTCTGTGTATTACCTCATTTAATCATTAGAGTAGCTTTTTCCTTAGGTATACAATTATTATTACCTTTTGTTAGATGAGGAAACTGTGGCACACAGGAAGTAGGTAACATATTCAAGGACAAAGCATGTTTGAATCTAATTTCCATATCTGGTACTGATGGTACCTTTGAAGGTGATTTGGTAGATTAAATGAAGTTATATACTTTCACATCTCTGGCCATGTGACTTATCACATACTAGGCTTTAATAAGTTTATTTTTTTTTAAATAATCTCTACACCAAACATGGGCCTTGAACTTACAACCCTGAGATCAAGAGTCTAATGCTCTGACTGAGCCAGCCAGGTGCCCCTAATACATACTTTTGATTTGAATTAAATTGTATATATGGTTTTAAGTTCATACTTTTCAGCTATAGTATATATGGTGTTTTTATGTTTTTTATTAGTAATCTAGTGTTGAATCTCAGAATAGAAAAGAACACAAATATGAAGCTTAGGAACCTTACTATTATAAATCATACATGAATTGACTCCTTTTCTATGAAAATCCCTCTAAGATAGAAAATAGAGCTGTTACTGTTATCACCCCCCCCCCCCAAAAAAAAAAAACCCAACCTAAAAACAAGGAAAAGAAATCTAGTCTTGCTAGCAGCTAGTCTTGCTTTGGGCCAAATCTGGGTTGTATCCTTTTGTTTACTTATTGTCTGTGGCTGCTTTTGTACAACAGTACTGGTGCGTTTATATAGTTCCAGTAGAGATTTTGTGACTCAGAAAACTTGAAACAATAATTATCCAGTCCTTTTTATAAAATTTTTGCCTGATCTGGGACCATGTCAGTTCAATAAGAGAATCCAGGTGACAAGGCCACAATTAAGCTTGAATGCTAGGTTTACTTTGGTTGGACAGCTACCTGGAAGGTGTACTAATTAGGCTTGTTTGGGACTGCTGTTGGGGAAAGTAAGGAGCATCCTGCCCAGGAATGGTCAGGGTAGAATCTCGAGGTTTCAAGGTAGATGTATATTAGAGGTTTGCAAACAAGGTTCCCAGGCCTGATCTGGCCTATGGCCTGTCCTTGTATAGCCGACAAACCAACAATGTTTTAAAAATAATTTTAGGGAGTTGGGCTAAGGGGAGAAGAATGTGGCAGAGATCATATGTAGCCCAGAAAGCCTAAAATATTTATTTTGGCCCTTTCCAGGTAATGTTTGCTGACCCCTGGTCTTTATGATTCCCATTGTTTTTTTCCTGATCATTACCTTGGAGGTGGTCCGGAGGAGATACATCCTTCGTTAGGATAGCTGCATTTAGTGACCATGCTAACTTTACTGATTTATGTGGACCAAAAGAAGGTGAGGGAGGTAGAGTAAGAAATCTTCTTCAGTTGATTTATCAGGAGGCCATTCCAGCGCTTGACAATACTAAATGTCTGTGGATTAGATAGGGCACAGAATGTCTATCAAATATTCTAACTTTGGACCTGTTTTGTGACCTTTAGAAGAGAAGTCATACCATACTATTAGCTGGTAAATGGTTCTAAAAGCCAAAAAATATGAGCAGTTTAATTTTGAATGCCAAATTGGTGTGGCCAGAGATAGCTGATCAGACTGAATGGGAGTTAGGGCTTAAAGGTCTGAAGTAGTGAGTTTCGGAGTAATACACTGGACGTGGATGGGGTGGCCATGCTTAGTGCAATGTGGCCTTTGCCACCACATTATAAATTGTTGACTGGGTAGTCACGAGTCGACCATACTGTGGTAACCTCTGCATTGGAAACAGAGTCCTTTACTTCCTGTGCAGTCTATGGTGGTGAAAGTTTTGCCATATCTGATGCAGTGATGGGTCTGGACAGCAGTGGTGGGCAGTCTGGGTGGTGCTGGTTGAATCAAGTTAATCTCAGAGAAAGGACCCCTACTGTGGGCATCAAAAGATTCACAGATGATTTGATCAGCTGTGATTTTTTTCCTATAGTTTTTTTTTCCTCCTATAATTTCTTTTTCTATACTATCTTTCTTCTTTTTTAAAAAAAGATTTTATTTATTTGGGAGAGAGAGCACAAGTGAGCATGAATCTGGAGTGGGTGGCAGAGGGGAAAGGAGAAGCAGATTCCCCACTGAGCAGGGAGCTGGTTGCAGGGCTCGATCCCAGGACCCTGAGATCATGACCTCAGCTGACAGCAGGTGCTTAACCGACTGAGCCACCCTGGCACCCCCTATGCTATCTTTCTTCTGTACTTTGCTACACCTGATCTTTAGCCCTTAAATCTGCCAGTTTGTAGTTTTCCAGTGGCAGACCAAACAGCTAGGCCAGTAACAACAACTGAAGGGTCAGTAAATTAAAACAAGATTTATCAAGGCGCCATTACGCAGAATTATATGAATGGCTTTGAATTCTGCTCACTTAGCTGGTTTACACATTGCAGGAGCCGAGGTTGAATAGCTCTAGTAGCACAGTGGACACCATTATGTTTCAGTTTAGTTGAACCCTTACTGAATCTGGCATTTTGGGGAACCTCCATGTATCAAATGCCCCATTAAGCCTATGGCTTTGCTTCAAGAGGTGCAGTAGAGGTTAAGGTTCCCCTTGGGGGCAGCTGTTCCTTTTTCACATAAATCCAAAATGTTGTGGCCAAGCCTGATATGCTCTTTTAGTTCACTATTTCTATTTGACTAGGGGTAGGTACCTTATCCATGCTGAGTCAGTAATGGTGCCTACCTGTAAGCTAAAAGTCTGTAAGTCCCAAAATGGGCCAGTCAGAATCCTTGTCTGGGATTTTTGAATGTAGAATCGGAAAAAATTAGGTTAGTTTTTTTTTTTTTTTTAATTTTTTTTTATTGGCAGAGGACATAGAATGTAGGGTTTAGGAATTATCATTGTTTGTGTCTTGTTGTGAGAAATCAGGTCTGCAGAGAAAGTGATCTAAAGTGATAAGGAAACAGTTCTGGAGTCATTTGAGACTCTGATACCAATGGTTTTGAGGTCTGATCTTTTTCTTTTTTTTTTTTTTTTTTAAAGATTTTATTTATTTATTTGACAGAGAGAGACAGCCAGCGAGAGAGGGAACACAAGCAGGGGGAGCGGGAGAGGAAGAAGCAGGCTCATAGCTGAAGAGCCTGATGTGGGGCTCGATCCCATAACGCCGGGATCACGCCCTGAGCCGAAGGCAGGCGCTTAACCGCTGTGCCACCCAGGTGCCTCTGATCTTTTTCTTTATTACCACTAGGTTTTCAGTCCTTCTTTGTATTCTGTAATCCAGTTAATCCCACCCAGGCGCCTCTGATCTTTTTCTTTATTACCACTAGGTTTTCAGTCCTTCTTTGTATTCTGTAATCCAGTTAATCCCAGCATTTCTGTTTCTGTCCAATATTGAATCCTAAGAAATACATATCATTGTATTATACAAAGTATAATAACTGATGGTTTCGAATCTTCACCAGAGATCTGTTAATTGGTATTTCACCTAGCCTCATTTTTATTTATTTATATTGGTGTCATGATGGAGAGAATGAAAAATATATTCACATTAAACTAGGTATTATTTCTAAATTGATTGAAGTTGTTTTTCATAGTCTCTAAGGCCAAGAGGAAGTATAAAAGATTAAAATGTGCTTTGGATTAAAGTAATAAAATTAGTAAGATTTGATTGGGACAAAAAAGAAAAGTTATAGGTTATATTGGACACCTAGGGAATATGAACCTGTAGCTTAAACGTGAGTCAGTACATTGGTGAAAGAGCTAACGATTTTGGATTGATTCCAAATCCAAAGATTCACCAGAAGAACAGAGAAACTCTTTCTAAATTTATTCTTTACTAGTCAGAATTTTGAGCAGTATTGCTGATCACACATTAGAAAATATTTTTAAAAATAATGAGCAGGTTTCATATAAGCTATTTGAAGATAAAAATGAAGAAAATTCTAAAATGAGAAAAATAATAGCTTTTAAAGCCAGAGAGACTCTTTAATGGCTATTCTCTAAAGAATATGTCTTTGAAGCTTATCCTTTTATATTGCAATCAAAACTTATGTATCCAAGTGACTCTTGCTTTTCTAAGTAATTCTTTTGGCCAGTGCTTTCCAATCTGTAGTCATTGCTATATTCACAGATTTTAAAAACTTCTTTAAAAAATTTTTGTATGGGCACCTGGGTGGCTCAGTCGTTAAGCGTCTGCCTTCAGCTCAGGTCATGTCCTGGGATTGAGCCCCGCACCGGGCTCCCTGCTCAGCAGGAAGCCTGCTTCTCCCACTCCCTCAGCTTGTGTTCCCTCTCTTGCTGTGTCTCTCTCTGTCAAATAAATAAAATCTTAAAAAAAAAGTTTTTGTAGCCAATTTAGCAGATATGTGAGAAATTAGTACGTTAGTTTTAAATACACATTTCTTTTCTTTTAAAGATTGAGTGTCACAGAGAGAAACAAAATGTAATTTTGTGTATATGGCTAAAGTCATGCTGTGCGTTAGAATATAAAGATTGTTGAGATCCAGTGTTACTTACCTTACTGTTCTTAATGGTATTTCTTTCTTTCAAATATTCATATTTACCCCTAAAATGATCAAGATTTGTCATCATTGGGACAATTCAGAAGAATGACTTGTAGACCATAAATGTAGTTGTGAGGAGAACCAAAAATGTTTTGATCAATGAAATAGTGATGCAGTTAGCTTATGAACACTTTGAAGGACAATTCTTGGCTGTCTGGTATAGTCTGGACCTTATGGTGTAAATTTTTCTCCCAGGTTACCGCCTCCTCCCCATTGCCATTTACTAATTTTGGGATCCTTAGGCATGTTGCTTAGATTCTTTCAGCTTCTTTATTGTAAAATATGGATACTAATACATTTTTTATGGTTTGTAGTGATAAATTGCATTCATCACAGTGCCTGGCATAATAATGGGTGGCTAGTGTTATTAATTTTATTGGCAGCAACAGTAAAATATATGCTGGATTATGTCATGATTTTATGAAAGGTAACAGGGTTTTTTAATTCAAAAAAGGAAAGGAACTAAAACTAAGAGGAATTTTGTTTGATAGAAGAACCAGTGGATTTCTTTTTCTCTTTTTTTCTTTTTTATAGATTTTTATTTGTCAGAGAGAGGGAGTGCATGCAAGCAGGAGGAAGTGGCAGGCAGAAGGAGAAGCAAGCTCCCCACTGAGCAGGGAGCCAGATGCGGGTCTCCATCCCAGGACCCTGGGATCATGATCTGAGCCAAAGACAGCTGTTTAACTGACTGAGCCACGCAGGCGTCCCCAGTGGGATTTTTTTTTAAAGTCTTATTTATTTATTTATTTATTTATTTATTTATTTATTTATTTATTTAGAGAGTGAGCACACACGCAAGCAGGGGGAGGGGCAGAGAGAGAGAGGAAGAGAGAGAATCTCGAGCAGATTCCTGCTGGGCATGGGGCTCTATCTCACCACTCTGAGATCATGACCTGAGCTGAAATCAGGAGTCCCACAATTGACCGACTGAGCCACCTAGGTGCCCCAGAACCAGTGGGATTTATAAATCCCTAAAACTAGAATGGAACAGGGTGATAGTTACTCACTGAATGGCATTGCATTTTTTGTTTTCTAATGCCCTTTCCCTACAGAATGCACTGTTTATTTTTCTTGTAATATCCAGCAATGTATTTATCATAGGATGTTAGTTACTTAAATGTCTCCATTTCCTTTGAGTGGATTAAAAAAAATTTTTTTTGAGGCACATAGTTTTTAAATGTGTATTTCAAAAGGTGGCTCTTAAGTAATTATTAAATGTTCATTGTTGGTGCAGTACCACTTTTGATATTAGAGATGATTTTAAGTAGTATGTTGTAAACTTTGTTTTTAACTGTAAAAATTATTTTACTGTGTATTGGGGAAAAATATATCCCACATATTATACTTTGATTTCAGATATTATTGTTTAAGATAATGGAATAAGAGTTTGCTTGTGAAATAAATTAATCATGAAGTACAAGTAAAAAATTGGAATAAATTTAAAGAAAAATATTAGCTAGTTACTGGCTTATCATGGGCCATGCACTCTTCTAAGTACTTGATATCTGTTGGGTCATTTAATCCTCACAACAGTTTTGAGAGGAAGGTATTATTATTCTCTCCATTGTACAGATGAGAAACTGAAGCAGAGAGAGATGAACAGTTTTGTTCTTGGCTGTCGATCTAGTAGGTGGCAGAGCTGTAATATCAGTACATGTGCTTTGGCAGTGTCCAAGCTCTTAGCCACTGTGCAGTACTGTGCATCCGTATCAGATAAATAATAGCACAAAGGTAGACGGATAGTGTAGCAATAACGTTGGTTACACAACTACATGAAATTTGTGATAACCGCTCTGGATAATTGAATACTTCTAATATATATAGTGAGTATATTTCCACATACATATATATGGGATTAAATAGACATGGATTCAAACTGTCACAGTTTTTCTAAGAATTACATGAAGCATTATTATTTTATCATGTCTTTAATATAATGAAATATGCTTTACTTAAAAAAACAGTATGGTGAGGTATGGTTAATGTTTTCTTTTTCACTACTTTGGCACCTGTTTTTGTAAAAAAGGAAATATTCATAATTTATACCTAGAGAAAGTTGGCTTTTTACGTCATTCACAACTGTACTCCAAACTGTTTGATATTTTAGTTTTAGGATTTAACTTCTAACAAAAGTCATGTGACATCAGCAGTGAGGTGCAGTGAAAGCTCTCTCAGGAATACTCTTAATAGAAAGGAAGATTTTGGGTCTGTGAGGTTGTGTGGGCTTGAATGTGACTTTTATTTGATATATGAGCTGTGACATTACTATTGCATGACTGAGATGTACTTGTAAGTGCCATACTATGCAGATGGGTTTTTTTTCTGAAACAAAGCCAGAAACAAAATCTTGAATGTGTTCATTTAGTGGGGAAAGAATACTTCATAGAAACATATGGAAACATTTCTAAGTTTTTTTCATTAAATGAGCCTTTTACTTTCTAAGCATTTTTATGATTGTTCAAGTTAATATGTCATTTGCCTCATATTTTCCAAGTTTAGTGAGACATGGAAGTCTTATAGACCTGGGATGTTTTGAAACAACCAGATCATTTAAAGAATGCACATTTTAGGATTAGGTTAGATGATTATTAGAAAATTAGGATTGAATCATGAATATATTTTTCATAGGATTATTAATCATAAGGCTATCCATCTTTAATTATTTTAATATTATGATGGAATTCGGTGAGGACTCATATAGTGGTTATTCTCTTTTTATTCATCTTTAAATTGTGAAAGCATAAGACAACATTAAAGGAAATCATAAGAGGAAAAAAATACCACAAGTATAACATGAGTTTTTAATTTTCCATGTTCCCTTCTAACCTGTGTCCTTATACATAAAGTTTTACATCATTCTATATTATGTATATTACTATTTTAAGTTATGTTTTTCTTTTATAGCATTACATTAAAATTTTTTTATTTTTGGTGGTCACATACTTTCATCTCTCCCATTGTGAAAAGCATACAAAGAAAATTGACTTAGATTCTCAGTCCCCCTCAATTTCTCATTTATCTTCCTTTTTTCCTTTACAGAGAAATAACTTAGAATGATATGCATGTTGCTTTTCTACTTAGCTTTGATGCTGAACCCAGTGTATATTCTGTAGTTTTTATCTTTCTTGACTCCATATTTGACACACATAGAACTCTATTCTTGATTTGTGGGCTCTTCTCCTTTGTCTTTTTTACTTTGATGAAGTACTTGGAGTAACCTCTTCCTTCTATGTGGCTCCAGCTACCACTCATACACTGAAAGCTGCTTCATTGAATTCTCTAGCCCAGATCTTCTTCCTAAAACTGAGACATTCATTTGCATGTGCTAAGGTATGTAAAACTCACTAATATTCAAGATGAAATTTAACTCTTCCTCTCTCATCATAACTTATGGTACCACCATTATTAACCTGTTATCTTATGGAAAACACTTAGAAGTCATCATGTTCTGTCAATTCTTCCTCTTATATCTGACCTTTGTTTATCTAAAAGAAATGAACAGTGATTCAAAGGGGCACCTACACCTCAGTGTTTAAAGCAGCAATGTCCACGATAGCCAAAATATGGAAAGAGCCCTGATTTACATCAACAGATGAATGGATAAGGAAGGTGTGGTTTGTGTGTGCGTGCGCACGCACACACACCCACACACCACAATATGGAATATTACTCAGCCATAAAAAAGAATGAAATCTTGCCATTTACAATGACATGGATAGAATTAGAAAGTATTATGCCAAGGGAAATATGTCAGAGAGAGACAAATACCATATGATTTCACTCGTGTGGAATTTAAGAAACAAAACAGATGAACATAGGGGAAGGGAAGGAAAAATAAGACAAAAACAGAGAGGGAGGCAAACCATAAGAGACTCTTAATCATAGGGAACAAACAGGATTGATGGAGGGGAGTTGGGTGGGAGGATGGGGTAACCGGGTGATGGGCATTAAGGAGGGCCCTTGATGTAATGAGCACTGGGTGTTATATGCAACTGATGAATCACTAAATTCTGCCCTTGAAACTAATAATACACTATATGTTAACTAAGTTGAATTTAAATTTAAAAACAAAAAAAAAATGCTTTCTAAAAAAAAATAAAATCTGGCCTCTGGCCTCTATTTTGTGTTACCATGTTTTATTTTCATCCAGGATCTTACCAAGTGATCTCCTAGTCCTTTCTTGTTCTTTTCCAGTTCTTTCTCTCTGTTGCATTCTGTGGTCTTTATAAAATGGAATTCTGATTATATCCCTCAGTGGTTTGCCATTTGTCTTCAAGATAAAATTAGAACTTAGTTGCAAGTCAGTACAAGGTCTTTTCGTGATCTCAAACTGATCTCTGGAAACGTTCTTCAAGCCCCTTCCTTTAGCTGTTTTGAAATACTGGTTGCCCAAACACACATATTCTCTCATCCTTCTTTATTGTTGCATGGTGTTGCATCTGCCTGGAACACTTTCCCTACCCTCATAATCATTTCCTCCTCTTGTCTGCTTAACTACTTCTTTTTCTTTAAGACTTAACTGAAGCTTCATATACCCTGGTTTGAGTTAGGTGTACTTCTTTTATATTCCCAGAGTATGCCGTCTGCCACGATGCCAGATATATAGTCTATGCTTCAAGAATGTTTTTAAATTACATTGTTAAATAGTATTCCACTGAGTTAATTTTTCAGGGATTCATTAACACTTGGAATTTAGGTGATCGGTAGTTTATTAGCTAAAGCATTTTGCATCTTCATGCATGTTAGTATTTTTAAAAGTTATTTTCCTGCAAAAAATATCCTAAGAAATATTTAATCAGGATAGGGACACTTTTTATGATTCTTGGACATCATCTTTTGTGTAATGGTTCTTAGTATCAATCTTGCTCAAAATATATGTTATAGGTTACTTATAGCGACTTTCAGAAATCAAAATTATTGGTACTGTTAACACACTGTTTATAAAGAAATGTATTGTTAAAAAAATGACCTTGGGATATTCATTAATTTTTGCATTTAGTAAACATATATGTGTCACAAACATGGTATGCCAGTCTTTGTGCCAGGCACTGGGAACACAAATACAGTCAGACTCTTCTTCTCTCCAATTCTTTTCTTGGTTAATTGCAAAATAGGTTTACCAAGAGCTTTGAGTAGACATATACATAATCTAATTCATACACATGTATTCCACTAATTGGAGTTGCCTGTTAAATATGCAGACAAATCAGTGTGAAATTTAATGTATTAATGCCATAAATTTAACAAACTTTGTTTATATTTGAGAGTGACTTTATTACTTGAAAAATTGCCTTTTTCCATATTACCATTGTATTTTTGCTTTTATCCCTTATGTTAGAGGAAGGTTATTTCAATTAGGATCAGATTTTAATGAGTAATAAAAATAAAATGTCTTTTCTTGGAAAATATAATTAATAGGTTGCTGGATAAGTTCAATTTTATTTTTTTTTAACAAGTTGAACTATTAGTGTTTATAATATAGTTTATCTGTGTTTATTTCTTTACTTAAACTATTCTGGTGTGTTTCATATTTCAATATTAAAATATAAGCAGATGGCAATAGTATTTCTTTGTGCATGATATCCACACAAGAACTCTTTGTACTGTTGGCAGTACTGTTACACAGTTCCTTACTACAGTAAGTAAATATATTACCTCAACCCTTAATCAGCCTACCATTGCCACTGATGACCCAATGCTTAAGTTGTAACACTATGCTGCTGACCCAGACTCTGGGGGCTTATTTTATTTTATTTTTTGATGCATTGCTGTAGGCAATTTTAAGGGTGTGGAACCAAGCCATTTTCTCCCTTGGACTCATTTCCACTTTTATTTCCTATGGGAGGCTTAGCCTTCCTTTAAAATGCTAGGATTTAAAAATTGTTCCACCTATTCTGTGATTACTATGTGTAGAAGTAATGCTGTTTGCTCATTTTAACTCACTGCATTAAAAAAAAATTAGTATGGCTTAACCATTGGTGTTAAACAATTCTTAAAATTAAAATTTCTAATTCATAAAATGTTTTTTTTAGTAGATACTTTATTCTTTTGTGTATGTGCGTTTTTCATGGTTTAGTTTTATTTTATGCTCAAATGCTAGGAATGTTTGGCCTGTTGTTGTCCCAGGAGGGTGTAATTGAGAACTGACAGGTTATATGAAGTTGAAAAGAAATTTAATGAGTTGTAAAAAGCAGTGCTTCATTTTTCCTTAGTAACTAATATATTATTTGTAAGGAAGTGTTCTAAAAAGTTCAAAATGAATAGGCCTCTAAATTGAATAGTAGCTTTAAATTTTAACATTAGTAACTGCCTCTCAAAAATAAAATGTAGTTTATTCACTAAGAAGAGTAAAGTTATTTTATTTTTAGAATACAGTATACAAATGTTTGGGGTTTGAATGTGCCAACTGTAGTTATTTACCTTACAGATAAAACTATGTAAAAATTATATGCTTTTAAATGTTTTTAAAAAAATTTAGTTCATTTTCTTTGGTCATTAAGAAATTTATGGAGCATCTCACTTGAACCACCTGCCTTATAAGATGCAGGGGTTATTAGGATGAGTTGAAGGAACTCCATTCCTAATAGGGAAACAGACATAGAAGCACATAAGAATAGTATGGTGGGTACTGCTAGATGTTCAAAAGGAAGCCACAAGAAAAGAGCAGTTGATTATATTTGCAAAGGCTTCCTAGAAGAGGTAACATTTGAATTAAGGATTATATGTAAATAAAGTAACAATCTGCTAAGTGCCCTGTGGTTTTGTTAGGAGTTGGAGGGAGGGAGGGCGGGAGAGAGGGAAGGAAGGAAGGAAAGTGTGTGTGTGTGTGTGTGTGTGTGTGTGTGTGTGTGTGTGTTTGTGTGAATGTAGTGGAGAATGAGGGTTGTGGTAACTATTTCATCAGATGCTTGATATGAAAGCTCTTTGCATTGTTAAAAATACCATTTTAGTTTATAGGCATAAGGAGTGATTTTTCAAACGAAACCCAGCACTGCTAGTTGGGTTCTTCAGGAAGCAGACACTGAGATGGAGTTAGGACTGCTAAGGGTTACTGGGGAGGAATACCTGTGAAAAGAAAAGAGTAGGATGAGGATTGGTCAGGAGCAATAATCACGTTGTGATGCTGACTTGATCAAGTCCCTACCAACCCAACAGAGACCTTTGGAACAAATATTGGAGGAGTCCTGCATTGGGTGGAAATGACTAGGCTCTTCCACCATTTCTCAGCTGTTGGCTGTGGACTTACTGAGAGGAGTGTGTCTTTGACTGGAAAGCTGAGGCAAATATTAATGAAGCTAACACTTGGAAGCTGTCAGCTAATCTCATTCCTTGCAGCTGAACAATGTGTCTTTTGTTGAAAACTGATCTTTGGGGCACTTGGGATGATAACAATCATTAATTTAGTTAGTAAATATCATCAGATACTTACTCTGTGCTAGGAGTAGTGCTGGGTATGGATGATGTAAGCAAAGCAAGTATGTCCCTATTCTCATGTAGGGCAAAGCTCTGGTGGAAGGATATTCCAAGCAAGGACATCCAGTACAGGGCCTCTGTTCTGCGCAACAGCTTGGCAAAATGGAGAGAAAGAAAGAAGGCTACTTTGGAGAAGGGAGGGAAGGAGATGTGGCCAGAGAATTTGGTGGGAGCCACCAGAGCCTTGCAAACCACAGTAAGGACTTTGGAGTTTATTCTATTGCAGCGAGAGGTCACTGGAGGATTTTAACCAAAAGAGTGAGACAATTTGACTTATGCTTTGAAAGTTTACTCCTGCTTCTCAGATCCTCCATTCAATAGTCATAATGCAAATATGTCTTGACTTCTGACTTACAACATACTATGTAGTCACTTGGAGAATTCTACATTGTTGGCGGTAGTATAACATCTACAGAAAAGATACACGTACACACAGGCGTGTCCACATCAAGTCCATTAGCAGTTTGTTTTATCCATTTTCCATATCTCAATAGTAACTCATTAATTTATTTTTAAGTAACTATTCAAGTATAAGAACCATATTTTAATTTTTAGTTGACTATATAGAACTTGTTTATTTTTTTGGCCTTAGCTCTGAAAAAGGCAAGTAAACTTTTTTGTAGAAATTTTATTTAGGCATTTGAAACTCTTCATGAGAATGTGTTGCTAATTTTTATAGTTTAACTAGTCCCTCACTGGATCCATACAGCTCTCTGGCGTAGTACAGGACAGAATTTAAAGATCCCAGGTTTCTTGCATATAGCAGAAACCTTCACATTGCTGGCTTCCAGAGCTGCTCTTATTTTTCTTGGGATCAGAAGTTTGCCTTTCTCCCATAGGAATTTTTAGGACTCCTTCTCTTCCCTTACATTAACTTGCCTAATTGAGAATGATTTTGATTATCTGTGACTTTTATATTGTTAATTGGAAATTAAGTTCCAGTTTTGCCAAGTGTCTTATCACTGCTAGTTTGAACCTTGTTTAGTAACAACATAACCATTTATTAATCATGTGACTTAGGCAAGTCTCTTTACCTCTTTAAGACTCAGTTTCCTTCTCTGTAGAATGAGGAAGACCAGTGGTACTGCCTTATAAGCCTATAGTGAGAAGTAAGTGAAATAATATGGAATGTCTGGTGTATTATGACTGTTCTAGAAATGAAAATTTTTGCTGTTTTTGCTGTTACCTTAAATGTGATTATTGCTTTATTAGGGATAGATACAAGTACAGATTCAGTTTGGGTATACATCTAAAACCTGCTCTTTGGCTTTAGCTCTGGTTTCAGCCTTTGAAAGACTGAGGAGCAGAATAGCTACTTTAGTGTCATTTTTGGCATTCTTGAATTTGTGTGTAAAAATACTTACCATCATTTATATAATAGCCTAACAACTCAGTAAAATAAATGAGGCATGTCATTTAGATTTATTATTAATGTCTCAATTTTCACTTTCAATTACAGGTGAGCATTCTCTATGAGTTACTAAGAATGAGCATTTTCTTGTAGGTTTTATGTGTCGAAATTCTGTCAGTGCCTTGAAGTATAAATATTTATTATTACAAGAGTAAAATACTACAAGGACCAATAGTTGTGAAACTGTTAATTTTATGCAGAAAAGTAATATTTGAAAGGTTCAGTGATAAGGTAAAGAGATTGATAGCTGTATTCATTTTCATTCATTTTCCAGTTAATTTTTTTTAGCATATGAATTCCTATTTGGGAATTCTTTACGTCTTATGAAGTTGAATTAAAGGCAGAGATCAGAATGACTGAGGAAAGATAACTCAAAATGATATTCAGTGATATCTAAGAAGATCCTTGATTCAAATATAATAAAAAATATAGAATGTGAAAAGGAGGAAGAAGGAAGTGTTAGAGAAAAATGAGCTATCTAGTACACATCCTATTTTCCTAGTCAAAATTAAGGACTTTTTTTTTTTTTTTTTTAGACTTTATTTATTTGACAGAGAGAGACACAGAGAGGAAACACAAGCAGGGGCAGCGGGAGATGGAGAAGCAGGCTTCCCGCTGAGCAGGGAGCCTGATGTGGGGCTGGATCCCAGGACCCTGGGATCATGACCTGAGCCGAAGGCAGACACTTAACGACTGAGCCACCCAGGCATCCCAAAATTAAGGACTTTTTTTTTTTTTTTAAAGATTTTATTTATTTTTGACACAGAGAGAGAGAGACAGCCAGTGAGAGAGGGAACACAAGCAGGGGGAGTGGGAGAGGAAGAAGCAGGCTCATAGCAGAAGAGCCTGATGTGGGGCTCCATCCCACAACGCTGGGATCACGCCCTGAGCCGAAGGCAGACGCTTAACTGCTGTGCCCCCCAGGTGCCCCCAAATTAAGGACTTTTAACAAGAATACTTTATAACCCTTCCTATGGAGGTTTTGAACTAATTATTATTACAGAAAAAGGAAACCTTGAAAACTTGGTGGAAACATCAGCGTCATCAATGTTAGCCAAAAAATGTCTTCTTCCCCAATCAACTACATTTGAAATTGATCCTATAATGAATATTGCAAATGTGTAGAGAATACAGAAATAACAGCTAAGAGAAGGTAAAAGAATGTGTATATACTGTCAAATTAAGTCAGCTCTTAAAATGCTTAATAAAAATTTATAACAATGGTTACTTTTTTATTAGAATTTATATTTACTCTTATATTCCAGAAATGTATTTTATTATGATGATATTTGGGTTTGGCCACAGCTAAATACTATGTGATGTTTTTGTTTTTTTTTTCCTTCTATGTGCGTAACGTATTTATCAATTGCCCTAGTATACAGAATGTTGGATAGTTTTAGAAGAAAGGATTTTTAACATCAAAATATTGCATTTTATTCTAAAAATTTTCTAAGGCAAGTTTCTATTTTAATTAACAATTAGTAGATTGTATATTATATATAAACTTGAAGGATTTCTTAGAAGTTTCAACATGTACAGTCGGAACCATTGCCAAATATTTTTCTTCTCAACTAAGTAATGCATTACTTTCAATTCACTTAAAAAAAAAAAAGAAACTAAAGTACCTTCCAACATAATTTATACACAAAGAACACTACCATAAAAACATGTTCTACATGTTATTTCATTTTCCCCTTAGGTCATTGCATACAATATTTACTCTCAGTTCCTTTGTAAGATAGTTATTAAAACTACTTACTGTGAAATAGAGGGTGATCCATAAATAAAACAAAATTTTGCTTTTTTGTTTTTGCTACAGTAGAACGCTGTGGTAACCACTTATTGATTCTGTTACCAATGGATGACAAAGAATAGGGTATACTATGAGTGGGAGTTGGAGATCTTCAAGTTTAAAAGCAGTTGTGTAGTATCCAAATAAATAATACAGGACACATTTTAACAGTACAAGAACTGGTTTAATTTAATTAACTGTGGTCTAATATGGTGTGCATACCACTTGTGGTAAACCACAGTAGCATTTACTGGCTGATGCTTCAAAACACTACTGTTTTCCATCTACTTTCATTGACCAAATGTGTCACAGAGGCATTGTCTAAGGTCTGGAAAAGAGTTCTTATGGATTTGCTTTAACGATAAGTCTAATGTATAATTCATTTGTTGATACCAATTCAATGGAATTAAAAAAAAACTGTTATTAATGACTTAGGTGTGAAACAGTAATGATTATACTATGTTTGCTGAAGAAGAGAGCAGATAAATTAGGATTATATCCTAGGTACAGTCAGCAATGACCTATTATTACATTCACCCTATAAAACTGCTAAAAGAAGGCAAGTAGAGAATGGGGGGGGAAGATGGCATTTCCTATGTGTAGAAATTTCTGGAAACTCTTGCCGTTTCATAATGCTTTGTCAAGTGTCCTGCTGGGCATCAGAGCAGTTATTAAAAACTCCAGTTCTATAACCATATTTTAACTTCTGGAATAAAAGATATCTGGTGGTATTTTTTCCCCCACAAATGTACAGTGTTTGCTTTTACAGATCCTTTTTGGGTTATTTGATAAGAACTTCAAAAATTACTATGAAAATTGAGGATTATAACTATAATTTTTTAAAAGATTTTATTTATGTGTGAGAGAGAACACAAGCAGGGGGAGCTGCATAGGGAGAGGGAGAAACAGGCTCCACTCTGAGCAGGGAGCCCAACCTGGGGCTTGATCCCAGAACCCTGAGATTATGACCTGAGTCGAAGGCAGACGCTTAACCCACTAACTATAACATTCTATCACCGTTATATTTTAATACGTTGCCGATGCAAGAGTAACAATTAAGGCTTTTTGTGAAATTGGTGGGGGCAAGTGACCAGAATAATAGGTTATTTTAGAAAACAGGTCATGAAAATATATTGTCAGTGAGAAAGGAGAAGTGAATATTTAATAAAAGGTCATGATTAAAACACAAAAAGTAGGGGGTGCCTGGGTGGCACCTTTGGGAGGAAGCCTGCTTCTCCCTCTTCCTCTGCCCGCCATTACCCCTTCTTGTGCACGTTCTCTCTCTCTGTCAAATAAATAAATAAAATCTTTAAAAAAAAAAAAAAAGAAAAAGTATCATAGATGCTTTTGGACAGTAGGCTACACTATAGTTACTTACCTACAATATGTACTGTTGGGTGATTGCAATGCATTCTACCCTCACTCCTTTTTCTGTCTTCTCTTTATCTTTTAGTATCATTTCTCTAGATCAAGCCAGGGGGCCCCTTTTCTATATAAATTTAAAAGCGTCCTATGCTTCTCCTATCCTAGTACTTACCACATTTCATTGTAATTTCTTATTCAATTATTCACTTCTTTAAATAGATTTCACATCGTTTTTGTGGGAAAAGACAATGTTTGTAGTAATTAGTTAAGCACAAAATAAATATGTTTTGAGTGAATGGATTTTGGTTCTAGTATTTACCAGATTTCAAATGTAGGAAACATAAATACTTAAATGTTACCTCTTAGTCCAGCATGTGGTGATGGAGAAGGGGAGAGAACAAGTGGCCACAAGGGAAAGGTAGGTAAAAAAAAAAAAAAGTGGTATTTGTACTGAGTTTTGAAGGATGAGTGAATCTGGACCTGGTAGATTGCAAGTATAGATTAAATTTTGGCAAGAATTTTTTCATGTGTATTCTGGCACCATTTCAGTAGAACAAAAAAGTCAAAGGATGTTAGACTACAATAAAACTTATATTGGAAAAAATAAAAATTTCATGAGAAATTAATTTCATATGAAAAAATCTAAGAAAAGCCTAAAATGTGCAGATGCTTCATATTAATACTGACAGTTATTGGCTAGTTTCTTATTTCACTTCATTGTCAAAATAATTAAAACAATTAATTTTAAACATTAAGAGATTAACTGGGTATTGAAAAATAACTAGCATTATATACAAAGCACAATATGCCTTATGGTGGCATTTAGCTGGTTTATAATGTATTTAGTCTAGTGAATAATAGTATGTTTTAGATGTATTTGTCCTGTGGTAAAATTGATTTTTAGGATTTTATAAATTTCGTGCTCCCACTCAAAAGATTCAACCATGGTGGGGGGCGGGTTGGCTCAGTTGTTAAGCGTCTGCCTTTGGCTCAGGGCATGATCCCGGGGTCCCGGGATCCAGTCCCCGCATCCGGCTCCCTGCTGGGAGCCTGCTTCTTTCTCTCCCACTGCCCCTGCCCGTGTTCCCTCTCTCACTGGCTTCTCTCTCTCTCTCTCTCTGTCAAATAAATAAATAAATAAATCTTAAAAAAAAAAAAATTCAACCCAGAGAGGAAGATATTTATTTGGCTCAAATAACATGACAAAATATCTTAAACTTTCATTGCCTAAGAATCACTTTGGAGGTGCTGCTAAAATCAGGTTTTCAGGCCCATCCTATTTTGTAGGTGAGTCATTTCTATCTGACTTTTAATAAGCATCCAGGTGGTTTTGATACTAGTGATTGACCTTTACTCCCTTTACCATTTAGTGGCAGGACTTCCACATCTGTATAAATCTGAAATTCTTTTGTACTGTTATATCCATACTGTCATAAACTTTGAATACTCTTAAGTACATTCAAGGGATGTTCCTTCTTTGAATGCATGAGACTTCATATTTGGATGGATAAAATCAGATTACTTTATATTCATCCTATGGTACTAAATTTTGCAAAATAGTTATAAGTGGTTTTGTTGATTGTGGTCCATGGAAAATAAAAATGAATAATATTGCTATAAGATGTCTGAAATGTTCAATAGTCTGAATAATGGTAACATTTATCTTTATACTGTACAGTTCACTTTGGTTTTTCTGGCATTCCACCTTGCCATATTCTGAGAATATGTCTTAATAATCTCTGCAGTAAACTGTCAATTTGGCTTTTGAAGCATAGTTAATTAAAAAAAAAGTTGTAATATAGTAGTATATTCCCCTAATTGACTTTATAAGAGAATAACTTTCTTTTTTCTTGGTTATTCTTTGATTATATATTGCTTATAAAAGATGCAAAGCTTGGGCATTTGTTTTGTATCTTTAAATTTTTTATTAAGTTAAAGTAATACATGTTTAACATGTGAAACTATTTATGGATATATAAAGAAATATTTTTTAAGGAGGTAATTTCCTTTCCACTCCTCCTTTTTCTACCTCACTTTCCCTATGCTTGTATAAACACATTTGTAGGTTTGTGTTGAATTTGTTTGTTGTATTTAAATGAGTTTGTACACCTATTTAGGAAGCTGCCTTTTCAGTTAATACCATTGCTATGGTTATTAATCCAGCATAATAGTAGAAATGTAACTTGTTCTACTTAATAGCTGCATACTACTTTATAGTATTTGAGTGCTATTATTTATTCAGTCATTCCCTTCTTGATGAACATTTAGGATATTTCCTTCCTTTTGCCACTCCTCATAGTGGTATAACAAATAATTTTGCATATTAATATCCACACATTTTTTTATGTTCTTTCTGTAAGATGGATCTAAACTATGGGATTCTAGGTCAAAAAGAATGTGTATTTCCACTTAATGAATTTTTTTTTTAGATATATAACATTTTATATACCCTTTTCCCCCTCAAAAATACATTGTAGGATATGGGAATTACTAGAAAACACATAGAATGAAATAAAAATCATCTGTAAATCTACCAGCAAAAAATCAGCGTGATAAAATGAAGCTTAATTTCCCAATTGTTTTTTTCTCACTATCTACTTTTTTCCAATTCATTACATCAATTGTGTTTAAGCAGCTAAAGTTTATATTTACTTTAGGAGGAAGATTTGGCAAAGTAATTTCAAGGCCCTTATGTTTTAAATGTAAATTTGTCTTTATTTTTCTTACTACTTTTGCTCGGACCAGGTGAAAACTTCCAATAAAACTTGTAATATAGTCTAGAATGTACATTATTTAAAGAGAAAGGAGAAATAGCTGTGAATTAGGACCTGAGGAAGCTGGAGTTGTGGATGTGGCTTCTCGCTGATTAGTCCTGGGAGTTCGGTTAAGTTACTTGACCTCTCAGAACCTCAGCTTCCTCTACTATTTCCAAATGTGGAAAACAATGACTCAGTATTTTGAGAGTTATTTATTTGCAATTGAAAAAAAAGAAGTAAAGATATCAAATGGTCTGTTGATACATGGTCTTCTGTGTCCTAGCCCAGAAGTGATTTAAATGATTACATGATTTAAATGATTTATGTATCCTTGTGAGTTAGTCCTGATGACCCCTACAGCCAGTTCTTGTTCTGGTTTTTGACACTGTAGGTTAGTTTTGCCTATCTTTGAAATTCATGTAAATGGAATCTTATAGCATATATTGTTTTGTATCTGGTTTCTTTCTTTCAATAGAAAATGAATAGAATAGGAAGAATAGTTTCACTGATGTACTATATATCCATGCTATGCATAATTATGCTATCCAATTTAATATCCATCATTTATTAAAAATAGGTAAGATAGGTTGATAGGTTCTAAGTAAAAAGAGAGTTGCCGACCTATACATATAGCACCATGCCAGCTTTATTGTTAAGAGAATGATTGTTTTATTCATGTATGTGTGTGCATACATGTATGTATATTAATGATGGATAGACAGGTTAGGTAGGTAGGTAAATTAATAGTTGGGTGTGGAAAAAGTTTTATGGTACATATATGACAAGTACCAGTTGTTACCTTTTGGGAAAACGTAGGATATGGATGAGGTGGAGAATAGAGTACGGTAGGCCCACTTTTTTATAAACTTTAAAAAAGCCATGTGTTATGGGGATTTACCTTTTTATGTTTTTTAATATTTGTTTTTCAGTATTTATTAAATGGGTAGAGGGTAGTACATCCCCCTACCAAATAATGAAAAACTTTAAATATTCCCTTTTCCCCCCTGTTCTTATTTCATTCTATTATGTCCTGGAGAAATGCCTCCTTTAATTTGGCTCTTAGCACTATAGAATTGCTCTCAACTTCCCCAAAACAAGAGTATTCTCCTTATGGTTTTTCATGGGTGTCGTCTGTACATGTGTGTATATGCGTGTAGATAGCTGGCTATTTGTTCTAATCAACCCTGCTCCCCTGACTCCCAGTTCATTTCCTTTTAAGAGGTCTCTTAAAAGTCCTAGTAATTGTTACTAAGTGTAGAACTTCTAAGCAAGTGAGATATGATTCATTTAGGTAAATGACTAGCTTTTTAACATTCGTAGTGAATATTTTAAGCTCCTTAAGATGTCTCATTTTTGGTGACTGAGGCAAATAATTAGAATTAGTCTTAGGTATAGATTTAACTTCTAAACTTTTAAGGAGTCAGTGAAACCAACTTGAAAAAAATGAAATGTATATCATACCTTGTTATACCTTAGTTACTGTAATTTATAATCAAATCCATGCATACTAATATCGTTAGTAAATAAAAATAATTATAAGAATAAAATATTAAATCATTAACATAGTAATTACAAGCAAAAAATTAGCGTTTAAAAAATATGATTATAATGATGTAGCCAGTCTCCAAAGATGGCCATGGGTCATGCTTCTCATTATTTACATCCTTCTATAGACCCATCCCCTTGAGTTCGGGCTAGCCCTGTGATGACTCGCTTTTGACCGATAGACTGTGGAGAAGGTGTTACTGTGTGACTTCTGAGGGTAGGTTATAAGAGGCCTTGCAGCTTTGCCTGAGTCACTTGGAATATTTGCTTTGGGCGAAGTTAGCCACCATTTAAGAAGTCCAGTGTCCCTCAGACTGTCATGTTGTGAGGAAGCTGACGCCACATAGAGAGTCTAATGTAAGGAATGAGAGAGAGAGGGAGAGAGGGAGAAGGAGAGAGAGAGAAAGAGAGGGAGAGAGAGAGAGAGAGAGAGAGAGAGAGAGAGAAATCTTTGCCTATTTGGCTCCCAAATGTTCTAGTCATCTTGACTGATGGATCTGACATGACTGATGAAACCATTTTGAATCTCTAGCTTAGATGAGACATCAGATTGTTTTAGCTCCAGCCATCTGACTGGAGCTGCATAAGACTCAGGCAAGAACCACCCAGATGAGTCCAAAAATTTACAATCTATTAAAAATAGATTGTTGTTTTAAGCCACCAAGTTTTGGAGTAGTTCCACTGAAATAAACAACTGGAACAGTTAGTATTAACTAAAATTTGTTGTAAATGTATTTTAACGTGGACATCGAATGCCAAGATACTTTACTCATCCTTACCATTTGGCACTTTTCTTGATGGCAGTATTTCAGGCCAAAGGATACTACTAATGTAGATAAAGAGTTGTTCTGAGGTTCAGAACCAAAACTCAGCCTGATCCAACCTGGAGCATTTAAGGCTACTAGGAAGCTTTAAAGTGCTATGAATCACACCTCAGGGACCCGTCAGTAATATGGGGATCCAGGTCGAATTCCAAGTATTTCCTATTTATAGTTACATAAAAGAACAAAATAAGACAAGATAACTTACTTTAAAAGAATTTCAATAATTATAAGCCTTTTACTCCTTCCCTCTCATTTACTTTATCTTTTCCTACTTTAGATGTATTTTTGTGGCTAAATTAGAGTAGTACTTAAAGTTAGGCTTCTAGTAGAATGGTGGGATTTATATCAGGCTAACATAATTTTTAAGTTCCTTTATACCTTCCAGATAGAAGAAAACTTGTATCTTCTGATGTCAGAGACTGCTGGTGTTTCTTGATTACTAACTCTTTGACCTCAAGTTCACTGAAGATTAGTATATTAGACATAATGCATTCAAGCTCATTTTCTAAGTTATCTTTCATGTTTTGTCAACTGCCAGGTGGACTTTGAGCATTTTGGGGGAAATGTGGTTAAAATAGTCATAATTATCAACTGCCTGAAGTGCTTACCTGGTATTTTAAAGAATATTAATAAGGTCACATTTAATTTGGTTGGGAGATTTCACATGAGTGCAAAATGTTCATGTCTTATATTTTCATTTATTTCCCCAGCCATTTGTAGGTTAATGTACTCATATCATATTTGAGAACTAAATATTTGTTTATAGTCTAATTTTAACATTGCATGTAACTTTTTATAGTAAATGTTCTGGGTAATTCTGGACAGAAATCACATACGTTGCACATTAATCCTAAATGCATCTGAATTGAAAAGTAGAATTATAGGTATGATAAAATGTATTATAGAACTGGTAAATGTTTTAAGGTATCCTGATTATGATTTATAAATATTATAGTCAAGGTATGTGTTGGCAGTAGCTTCCAGAAACCAAAGACAGATCTGAAAAACTTTTCACATTTTTCACTTAATAAACCAATTTATAGATTATTGCTTATATTTAAAACTAAAAAAACAAATCCCACTTTTCTCTGGCTATTCTAACAAAAACTTAATAAGTAGGCATTGCTTTAAAAATGACACAATCCACCAGTTATTTGGTAAGACTAGCATAATCATAAATTTCCCATCCATGCTTTTTCCAAAAATACTAACCCATATTGTTCTCCCTGGACCTGTTGTAAGGATGACTAATCCAACTGCTGAGGTCTCCCTTTATGTGTTTGATGGAACACTTGGCTTGCTGGACTACAGCTGTGTGTTTATGTGCAGTGCACACCTGCAGGGCCTGACAAATAGCTGTAGTATGCAGAGGATACAAAATTACCCTGGCAGTGCTGCACATAAGGAAGTTTCTGTTTTGAAGTCCATATGTGTGTGTGCTTGAGATGCCAGCTGGTGTATTTATGTTGCATGCACAGATGTAAAACTGCCAACTGATTTTATACCAAATAAAGTCTAATCTTTTTATACGTACTTTGTGTCAAAGTTATGAAGTGGTACGTAAGAATGTTCTCACGACTTAGGTCTTTTAAAATAAAAGGTGCTATTAAAAATACGAACTCTTGACATGACTAGGAAAGAGGATAGTGACATACATGCATGGTATTTCTTAACTATTATCTTTGTGTGGAAGAATGTTATTTTTGCTGTATCATTATATAAATAAAGCCTTGATTGATTATAATCATTAATGATATATATCCTTTTTTGTGGCTAGAGTTAGTCAGGGCTGTGTTTAATCCAATTTATGAATCCTGAAATGTGAAAGCCAAATTTATACAGTTACTTAACTTGAAGGTTTTTGCCTTTCTGTATTATCAGTATACTTAATTTTAGCAAGCTGAAATGATAGATTTGGGTGACATTTTTATGAATGTATTTAAGCTTGTTCTGAAAAAATACCGATATTTATAGGGATAAATATAAATGATGTTTCAGTCTCAGGAATATAAAACATCAACATAAAAACAGTTTTAGAAAAGCCATTTACTCAGAAGTTGTTTTGAAAGAATCAGGGTTTTCGTTTCTTTTGACATGTTACCTCTAACTATATGAATATATCTGTTTTATTTAATGTGTCCATTCTAAACAAGAATAATAATTTGATAGTTGGGAAAATTGATCTTCAAATTAATACTTGCAAATTAGACTTCTGTCTGTTACCTACCTGCAAATTTATTTGAGTTGGAATTCTTCTATCTGATTAGTGTTTGATATAGTCATTTTCTCAAAGAACTGTCATGCCTTACCAGCTAATGAATTTTCCATATTTCTAGTATTAACGGGCATGGCGTGTTTCAGTTGACTTTTTTTAAGTATCGAGTTTTATTATATTTGAAATATGTGTACAAATTAAGAAATGTTTTAGACATTGTGACATTTAGACAATGAGAACTGGTTATCTGAATGGTTATAGTTTGGTTTTGCTTTAACTATAATTTCTAATGGTTTTTCTCTATGACTCTATTTGATCTATACTAGTTTATAAATATTTGTAAGGAGAGAAAAGGAGTTCAAGTGCTTGTCCACAATCATAAATTTTAAACAGAAAAATTTAATAATATAAAAATGTTGGCCTGTTCTTTCCAATTTTGCATTTGAAACACGCTGAATGTATGCTTCACATATGTACATCTAAATATATTAATTGATTCTTATTCTGGCATTGATATAAATTTGTTTTGACTTTGTATTTATAGAACTGCCTTATCATAGTTCCTTATTTGATTATATTTGTGCTGTTGTTTTCTATATCTTACTCATTATTCATTCTTACAAATAACACTAAACTTGTAATTATTATTAATGCCTTTACTTTCATTAAGTAGCACCTTAGTAGGTATGATTTCTCTTTCTTGAGTTGTAGGCGTTACTTTGTCATAAAAGGATATGCATTTGCTTTTATTTCCAGCATGATTTTACTTGAACTTTATCATCCAATTTCAACAAATGTGAAAAGGGTCTGAGCTTTTAGAGTATTGTCCCTTAGTCTTAAAATTATGAATTTTGGGGGCACCTGGGTGGCTCAGTCGGTTAAGTGTCTGACTCTTGATTTCGGCTCAGATCATGATCTCATGGTCCTGGGATTAAGCTCTGTGTGTCAGGCTTGCACTCAGCAGGGAGTGTGCTGCAGATTCTCTTTCTCCCTCTCTCTTTGTCCCTTCCCCCTGAAATAAATAAATGAATACATCTTTTTAAAAAAAGTATGAATTTTGATTGAATCCTGCTTCTCAAATCATGAAGACTGCTTCATTTGGAATAAGTTTTACATAATGAGAGAGAAAAGCAGAGTAGAAACCAAACCGTATCTCCTAATGGCTAACCTGAGTGATAGAATGATCTTGCGCAGCATACAATTAATCACACCTCAGAAGTACATCAAGAGACAAGAAAATTCCAAAAAAAGGAAGAGCAGAAAGGCAGTGTAGTACAGTTGAATGAGTTCTTGTTAAGAAGACAGACTGTAGTCTTGTTACTTAAAATTGTGTGACATTAGGTTAGTTTCCTAGAGTATAGTTGAGTTTTCCACCGGGGAAAGGGAATAGTAATTCTATTTTAATAAAGTTGATGTATTAATAAGGTGATAGACATAAAACTTTTCCTAGGGTTAGGGTGTGGAGCATGTAGAAGGTATTGAATAAATGTTGACTTTTTTTTTTTTTATGGCAGTAGTAGTAGGAGTTTGAAATAAATTAATTATGTAGGAAATAAAAGATGGGTGTAAAGTTAACTCATAAAATAATAGAAACAGAAAAGCTTGTTAATAAATAAAAGATTAATTATAAATAAAATGAAAGAATATTTTAAGAAAGGACCAAACCTCAAGTTTTTACAGCTACAAGACAGAGCCTTTTATTACTCATTTGAGAGATTATGTTCCATACATTGCTTCGTTATTTAGTGCCAGGGCCAGCTTCTTTTAGTAGGGGATCACTTCAAACACTGCTGCCGCCCCTGCAGGTTGCAAGCACATGATTGAAGGCTTCTAGTTCTCAGCTCATGCCCAGATGTCTTTCAATAACTATAGCCAGTAATTTCTTCAAATTGCTCACTTTATCAGCAGCACATGTCATCAATCCTGAAGTGGTTGCTCAAGTCAAACTGCAGAATCTTTAGCTTACAGACGCAGCTGCAAACAGGTGAACAGGCAGAAAGTAATTTGTGCAGCTTGGTGGCTGTCAGACGAAAGACAGACAATCTGTGTTTAAAACAGATTGCAGGCCCTGTATGGGCCAGACAAAAGGGATTTCTCCAACTGCAAATAATTCCAAGGTTAACATATTTTCCTTTCTGCCATTAGGTGATTTGTTAAAATTGGAAACAATGAACATTATAAATCTACACAGAAACTGGAGACAAGATGAAAGAGAAAATCAGATCACTAAATAGGTTTACATTTGTCTTTCCAAAGAAGTACAACTGGCATTCATATAAACTATTTTCTCACAAATTAAGCCAAGTTATAAAATAATTCTTTGAAACTTACAAGATTATAAATGTTTCAAGTTGCATTAAGAATTACTGATATTAAAAAATAATGAAACCTGAACGAGTGGAGTTTTTATAAATATATTGGTTTCTAGAGTTAATTGTTAATTTGTGAATGTTACAGTTTGCTTTTTTCAAGTATTTGAAAGTTTATGAATGTAAATGTTAAAAGCGTATGCCAGATATATCAAACTTTTCAACATGTAAGGATCTATCATGATTACAGAACAAAAATTCTTACGGAGAAAAAAATTTAATTTAAAAAAGTATTCCCACATTTTATTTTCCTGGTAGTTACTGGCACATGGCTCTGAAAGGTATCTTCATCTGTTTGTAAGATAGTTGCATTTTAGAAGAATGTTCCATAATTGCATTAAGAATATTCATTATGTTCATGTATCTTAAAATTGGTACACTGTGTTATGAGATCCTAAATCATCAGTGTATTTATTACTTGTTAGTATTTGTCCATATGAGTGCTTACTAAAATAAACAGGAAGGACTATATCACATTTAGCTTTAGGAGTACTTCATCATGGAAGACCTTCTTTGTTATTAGCTACCTGTGCTCATGTCTCTGATACAGAGAACCAACTCTAAATGAATGTGACTGATTTAGTCTCTCTTATTCTCTGGGTCTCTTGTGCTTTCTTTCATGTTTCATTATCATTTTAGTGTTGTAATTGTTTTTAGTGGTTAATGAATCTTTGTAATACAGTGTTTAAGTACATAGCCTTCAGTGTTAAACTGTATACAAGTCCCAGTTTGGTCATTTTGTATGACCTTAGACAAGATATTTAACTTCTCCAGTTCTGGTTTTCAGTGATGATAGTGCTATTTATGTTGTTTTTATGATATTTCATGTACTCATGTTGTTTTTATGATATTTCAGAAAAAGCAATATAAAGCATTGTGTATGATACCTTGCACATATTTAAAGGTTCAATATACCTTAGCTATTTTTCTGCTAGAATTTAAACATCCTGGGGAGAGGGAATGTGCTTGTCTTGGTCCTAGCTACTTCCTAAGCATTTGTCATCATGCCTTGAACACTGTAAGAATGTTAACTAGTCAGAATGAATTTATAATTGGTTCTATAAATTTCAGAGTCAACTTTGCTGATATTTTTTAGTGGTAACAGTCTTTCTTTGCTAAATACCTTGACTTTAGAAATTAGAACAATTCTGATTTTTTTTTTTTGAGTATAGACAAAATGGAGGGATAGGAGTATTTAATTTTTCTTATTCAATTTACCTAACACTAAGAAGTTATTCTGGATTGTAGTTATTTTTCAGATGTCATTGACTTTTTTCAGCTTCATTGGGGTATAATTGACAAAGTTGTAAGATTTGATATATTGTATTTTTGAAAATCATGATTTGATATATACATTTTGAAAGGATTAATTAACACATCCATCATACTTATTTTTATCTACCTACCTATCTGATGAGAACATTGAAATTTTACTCTTAGCAAATTTTAATTAGAATTTAATTAACTCTAGTTACCGTGTTGTATGCATTAGATACTTAGGCTTTATTCATCTTTTAGCTGAAAGTTTGTGTCTGTTTACCAACTTGTCCCTGTTTCCACCACCTGGCAACCATTATTTTTTGCTCTGTTTCTTTGAGTTTGACTTTTTTTTTTTTTTTTTAAAGATTCCACATTTAAGTGATACCTTGTAGTATTTCTCTTTTTCTGTCTGGCTTATTTCACTTAGCATAATGCTTCCAAGTTCTATCCATGTTGTTAAAAACAGGACTTCTTTCTTCCTCATGGCTGAATAATATTCCTATATATAGTATACACACACCACATCATCTGTATCCATTTATCCATTGGTGCACACTTACCTTGTTGTTTCCATATCTTGACTATTGTAAATAATGATGTGAGGAACATGTTAATGCAGAAATATCACTGATTTGTAATGCCAGATTATTTTGGGAGTTTAAGCCTTTTGGTTTCCAGACTGGCCTACCATTGTTCCTTTTCCTCTCCATTATTAGGCCAAAAATTGAGGGTGTAAACATACAAGTATTAACTTTCAGTCTTGTAGGTTTCTCATATCAAAACCTCTTTGCCTCTAGAGCAGTAATTAGAGCTTCTAAAATACACCAATGTGCAGGTTCCCACCAGACCTCTTAGTTTGAAATCCCTGAGGGTGGGGACTGGATGTTGGCCATTTAAAAACAAAAGCAGAAGACTCTTTGTGTCAGTATAGTGTGGGTCCAGCCTTGAGAACAACTGTTCTAGAACAGAGATTGGCAAAGGATGGCCCGTGGGCCAAATCTAGCCCACTGCCTGTTTTTCACTGGTACATAGCATGGTTATTTGGTTATTTGTTGAGTTATTGTCTCTGGTCTATTGTGCTACCATGATAGAGTTGAATAAGTGCAACAGTGACTTTGTGTCTCACAAAGCCTAAAATAGTGGCTGTCTGGCCCTCTACAGGAAAAGTTTGCCAACCCCTGCTTTAGATTTAAGTTCTGACTCAAACAGCTTTGCCAGTTTCCTAGCTTTCATGTTGGTCTTGATGTAATTGGTGAATTAGCTAGATTTTTGGTTATACTTTTATTTCTTACCTAATGGATTGTGAGCGCTTAGAGGACAGGCACTGTATTTTATAGTTCTTTGAATACCTCAACACTTAGTATACTTAATTTTGCATTGTTGTGTCTAAGTAATTGTTCATTAATTGATGCTAGCTTTGGGCCTTAGGTCATTACATGAGGGCACCAGCAAGGGGCAGCATGGAGCTTTTGCCTTACACAGTTATTATTTACTCATTCATCTGTAATATTACAACATGTTAAAATAAATGGTACAGTATTTTACACTATTACCAAGCCATAATTTTATAGTTATGACAAATATCTTAATTTTTAAAAATTAATTCCCTTGAATCTAAATTATTCCTTTTATTATTTGCACTTAAGTTTCAGATCTGTCTCAGCTACAAAATAGCATGCCACATTTTCATCATCACTATTTTAAAAATTTCTCCTCATTCCTGCTTCAGGAACTTTTGGCAGTAACTGGAATATTTATGTCTTGGAAATATTTTGGGGTCTGGCAGATAGGAGATTGATCCAACTTTAATAATAGTTTGGCCCTACTTCCAGGCCTTTAATGGGTCAAAGTTAGCTTTGCTTTTGTTACTAGTGTGGTTAAAATAATTTTTTAATTGTGGATTGCCTAAGAGAGAAAACAGATATGAAGGTATCCCATCTAGGCTTCCGTTTTATTCCCCTGGAATTATGTGTTCAACTAGTTTTCAACTATTACTGCACAAAGTTTTTTCAAGCATTGTCTTAGCATTTGTTTCCCAATTATAGGTAGTACACATATGTATGTTATATATTTATTAAGAAAGATCACCATCTTTAAAAGATTTTTTCATTTGAGTTGTTGAATAAAATGAGTATGTTATTTAGGGCAGGGAAAAAAAATAAGGCACTCAGGCAGGTTGCTGACTGCAGTCCAAATGGCTGATCAGAGAGTCTTTATATGCATCGGTAATGTGTTGTGCAATATAAGCTGAAATATATTCCACAAGGGAGGAAAACGGAATAGGTTACATACGCTGTTCCTAAGTGCAATGAATATAAAACTCCATTACTCACTTTAGGCAGGTGCTTTTTATATGAGGCTTTAAAGAAATATAAAACTGCTGGTGAAATGATTGGTTTGTACAGACACCACTTAGCTTCTAGTGCTTTGACCAGATAGAGGCTAAAAGTATTCCTGTGAACATTTCTTGAATGATTCAGGGATTGAAGGTTAATATTCTCTTGGTGTAATAACCTATCAGGATAAGCATTGTATGTAGTATATGAAATTTGTCTCTGACTTGGTTATGAAAAATTATTTTTCAGTGACACAGTAATAATGTTCAAGTTTTCCTTTGATAATGATAAAGAAATGCCACTTACCAAAATTTCTTCTTAAGATATGTGTATGTATTTAAAAATGTTTTTGAAGAACTACTTAAATAATGTTTCTCTATAGTTTTCTGCATTTGTTCCTCAAGAACTTTAGATTTTTTTTTAGGCATGATTGGATAAACTTTTGGAATATAAAATATTTATTTTGGGTGTAGCTCTGTAATTAGTTGATGAATATCATGAAGAATTAAAACATATTCTAATTAATCCATAAAGATTTATAGTGGGCCCACCTATACAAGTGCCTATATTTCTCTTCCCTTCATTTCTTATAACAGGTACCTACTTATATTTTAAACACTGAACATTCTTCCACAAATGAATCTTCATAAACATAAACTAAAAGGGAGAATAAAAGGGTAATAAATAAGTGTTGTCCAAATTTGTTTGAGGTTTTAAGTATGTGAACCAGTTTCTTTTTAAACCTGTCCTAGATTGATCAATTGATTTCTTTGTTCTCCTCTCTTTCTCTCTGTTAATACAGACATGAAATTTACATACAATTAACAGTTCTAAATTTACAGTTCAGTGATAGTGTATTTGCAATGTAGGATAACTGCTAACTGTATCTGGTTTAAAAACCTTTTCATCACTCTATAAAAACACCCATACCCTTTACATAGTCACTCTTCACTCCCTTCTCTTCCTCATCTCCTGGTAATTTCTAATCGCTTTCTGTGTCCGTGGTTTACCTATTCTGGACATACCATATAAGAGGAATCACGTAATATGTTTTGGGCTTGGCTTTTTTCTCTCAGAATACTCAGGAGATTTAAGTTGTTGTGTGTATCAGTAGTTTATTTTTATTGCTGCGTCACATTCCATGTTTTAGGTACCTCATGGTTTGTTTAGCTGTATAGCCGTTGAAGGACATATGGGTTGTTTCCAGCTTTTGGCTATTACTTATAAAGCTGCTATAAACATTTTGTGTACTCGTTTTTGTGTGAACATAAGTTTTCATTTCTCTGGGATAAATATTCAGGAATGTGGTTGTTAGGCTATATGGAAGTTGCATGTTTAGTTTTGAAAGAAGCTGCCAAACTGTTTTCAAGAGTGGCTGAACCATTTTATATTCCCACCAGCAATGTATGAGTGATCTATTTTTTCCACATACACATCAGGATTTGATTTTGTCACTATTTCATTTTAGCTGGTTGGGTAGGTGGGTAGTGATCCCTCATTGTGGTTGTTATTTCAGTTTCCTTGATAGCAATACAAACGATGTTGAATATCCTTTTAGATGCTTATTTGGTATCTATGTATCCCTTGAGTGAAGTGGCTGTTTGTTTTAGCCCATTTTCTAACTGGGTTGTTTGTGTTTTTACTGTTGAGTGTTGAGAGTTCTTTATATATTCTAAATACTAATCCTTTGTCAGATATGTGGTTTACAGATATCTTCTCTCAGTCTGTAGCTTGCCTTTTCTTAAATGTGGGTGTTACCCAAAGCAAAATTTCTAGTGTTGTTTCTTTTTTTTTAAGATTTTATTTATTTATTTGAGAGAGAGAGCATGAGAGGGAGAGAGAGCACGAGCAGGGGGAGGGTTAGAGGGGGAAGGAAAAACAGACTCCCTGTCAAGCAGGGAGCCAGATGCAGGGCTTTGATCCCAGGACCCTGAGATCATGACCTGAGCCAAAGGCAAACGCTTAACTGACTGAGTCACCCAGGGGCCCCAAAATTTCTAGTTTTGATGAAACCCCGATTTTTTCTTTATGGATAGCACTATTGTTGTTAAGTCAAGGAACTCTTTGCCTCTCACTAGATTGCAAATATTTTGTGCTGTTTTTTTTTTCCTCCTGAATTTTATAATTGTACATTTACACTTAAGTCCATGATTCATTTTGACTTATTTTTTTTAAATAAGATATTAGATATAGGTTGAGGTTCATTTATTTTGCCTTTGTATTCCAGCACTATTTGTTGAAAAGGTTATCTTTCTTTCATTGAACTGCATTTGCAGTTTTGTCAAAAAGTGTTTGGTACGTGTGTGTGTATTTCTGGATTCTCCACTCAGTTTTACTGATCTATGTGTCTATTCTCACACAAATACTGCATAGTCTTGCTTACTGTAGCTATATAATAATCTTGAAATTAGTAGACTGACTCTTCCCACTTGCTTCTTTTTGTAATTGTTTTCAGCTATTCTAGTTCATTTGCCTTTCCATAGATATTGTTGAGTCTCCGAGTCTATGAACACTGTATGTCTCTTCATTTATGTAGATCATTGGTTTCTTACATCAGCATTTTATAGTTTTCAGCATTTAAGTCCAAATACTTTAATTTTACTCCAGTGTATTTCATTTTATTCAGTGATTATAAATGATACTGTATTTTTAAAAATAATATTTATTTTGTTATATTAGTCACCATACAGTACATCCCTAGTTTTTGATGCAGTATTCCATGATTCATTACTTGCATATAACACCCAGTGCACCATGCAATATGTGCCCTTCTTAATACCCATCACCGGCCTATCCCAATCCCCCACCCCCCTCCTCTCTGAAGCCCTCAGTTTGTTTCCCAGAGTCTATAGTCTCCCATGGTTCATTCCCCCTTCTGTTTACCCCCCCTTCATTCTTCCCTTCCTTCTCCTACCAATCTTCCTATTTCTTATGTTCCATAAATGAGTGAAACCATATAATTGTCTTTTTCTGCTTGACTTTTTTCACTTAGCATACTGTATTTTTAATTTTAGTATGCACGTATATTCATTGCTAGTATATATAAATGCACCGATTTTTCTATTTTTGTTTTATATCCTGCAATCTTAATAAACTTATTCTGGAAGTTTAAAAAATATTCCTTGGGCTTTTTATACTTAATTATATAAACTGGACAATGAATACAGTTTGTTTTTGTTTTCTTACCTTTTCCCATTTATATGCCTCTTATTTCTCTTCTTGCACTGGCTAGAACTTCCAGCAGTTTGCTGAATAACAGCAGTGAGAACTGGCATCCTTGGCTATCTTCCAGTCTTAGTGCAAAAGCATTTAGTCTTTCACCAGTAAGTACTTTTAGGTATTTTTGTAGATGTTCTTTCTCATGTTAAGGAAGTTCCTCTCTTTTCCTATTTCCTGGAAATTTTTTATTGGGAATGGATGTTGAATTTTGTCAGATGTGTTTTCTGCATCAGTGATATCATCATGATTTTTCTCCTTTAGCTTGTTAATATTGTAGATTCCATTGATTTTTCCAATATTGAACTAAATATCTATTCCTGGAATAAACCCTACTTGATCACTGTATATTACTTATATTTATACTTACACAAAACTCATTGCTGAATTCCGTTTTCTAATATTTTGTTAAGTATTTTCACATGTATTTTGATAAGGAATATTTGTATGTAGTTTTCCTTTTTTTGTGATGTCTTTGTTTTGGAATCAAGATAATTCTAACTTCATAAAATGAAATGGGAAGTGTTTCTTCCTCTTCTGTGTCCTGGAAGAGATTGTGTGGAAAGGATATTAATTCCTCTTATAAGATTTGGTGTAATTCTCCATCTGTCCCTGGAGTTTCACTTTTTGATAGGGTTTTGTTTGTTTCTTGATTTATTGATCCACATCATCAGTTGTCAAAGTATTGTTTATGGTATTTTCTTATTAATTTTTTGATGTCTGCAGAGTTGGTAGTGATATCCCATTTCATTCCTGATATTTGCTATTTATGACTTCTCTGTTTTTGTTTTCTTTGTTAGTCTTGCTAGAGGTTTGTCACTTTTACTTATTTTGTTTTTAAAAAGTCAGTTTAAATAAATTTCATTGATTTCTGTTATCCTTATAGTCTACCTCTGATTGTTTTGAGTTTATTTTGTTCTTTTTCTACATTGTTAAGGTGAGATCCTAGGATATTGACTTGAGACTTTTACTTTTCTAATGTGCCCATTTGGTGCTGTAAAATTCCCTCTCTGTACTGCTTTAGTTGTGTTCTACAGATTATATTGTATTTTCATTCAGTTATGTGTTTTATTTCCCTGAGTGTTGCTCTTAGACTTGTGGAATATCTGGATCTGTTTAACTTCCAAATATTTGGAGATTTTCCTATTATCTTTTTCTTATTGATTTCTAATTTGAATCTGTTTTGGTCAGTGAACAAACTGTTGACTTCAATTCTTGTAAATTTTTTGAGGTTCATTTATGGCTCAGAATAATATGATTTTTTGTGTTACATGTTCTTTATGGTGTTGAAAAGAATGTATATTCTGTTCTATAATATCAAGAAGAGTTTTTTGGTTGATAGTGTTTTTGACATCTTCTATATCTTTCTTGATTTTCTGTCCAGTTTTTCTGTCAGTTGAAAAAGGCTGAAAGAGGTGTTGAAGTCTCCAATTAGAATTGTGAGTTTATCTTTTTATCACCTAGGAGCTATAGTTTGTGTAGCTATGTTGTTGGTTTCATACACATTTAGGATTGCTATGTCTTTTTGGAGTATCTACTCTGGTAACTTTTGTTTGTTTTTTTGTTCTCTTAAGTTTCGTTTATCTGACCTTACTAAAACCCCATTCCTGCTTTTTTTAAAAAATTGAGATTAAATTCACATAACGTATAATATTTAGTCACTTTAAAGTGTGCAATTGAGGGGTTTTTATTATATTTGTAATGTTTGCAACCATCACCGGTATCTAATTTTAGAATATATTTTATCACTGAAAAAGAAACCCTATATCCCATTGATAGTCACTTCCCATTCCTACTTACTTTCGCCCCTGGCAACTTCCAATCTGTGTCTCTGGATTTACCTGTTCTCAATATTTCCAAAAGTGGAATCATGCCATACGTGACCTTTTCTGACTTATTTCAGTTAACATGTTTTCAAGGGTCATCCATGTCATAGCATGTATCAGTACTTCATTTGTTTTTATGGCTGAATAATATTTCATAATACTGGTACTCTACATTTTGTGTATCCATTCATTGGTTGGTGGGCATCTGAGTTTCCACTTTCTGAATCTTAACAACAATGCTGTTATGAACAAACTTTTGTGTGGACATACATTTTCATTTCTCTGTGTATTTACCTAAGAGTGGAATTGCTGGGTGATATGGTATTTCTATGTTTAACTTTTTTGATGAATTGCCAAATTGTTTTCTATAGCAGTTGTACTATTTTACATTCCCACCAGCAATGTATGAGAGCTCCAGTTTTTCTACATCCTTGCCAATATTTTTTGTCTCTCTTTTTTAATAGCCATACTAGTTGGTGTGAAGTGGTATCTTACTGTGTTCTACCTTCTTTTGAGTAATGTTTGCACTGTCTACTTTTTCTGCACTTTCACTTTCAAATTGCCCATGTTAGTGTATTTGAAATGTTTCTTTTAGACAACATATAGTTGAATTATATTTTTAATCCAATCTGCCAATCTTTTAATTGCTAGATTAGGACCATTTACGTTTAATGTAACTATTGGTAGTTTAAGCCTTAAGTGTGACATTTTAGTTGTTGGTTTTTGCTTTTGTTGGATCTGTTTTTAATTTGTTTTTTTTTTTTTCACTTTCATGTTAACTACTTGAACATTATTTAGAATTCCATTTTCATTTATGTGTAGTTATTTTGAGTAATCTTCTGAAGCTTTTTAAATGATTGTTGTAGGTGTACATTTAATATACCTAAGTTATTACAGTCTAATGATATCAGTTTTTCAATTCAGGTGATGAGTAGAAACAATACTAACCTTTAAGTTTCTTTATTCTTCCCTATTTATAATGTAATTGTCTTAAATATTTTCTCTGTATATTGAGAACCACATTTAAGATTTTTACTTTTGCTTCAACATGAAACAGTTTAGAAAACTCAAGAAAAGAAGGAAAGTCTTATATTTATCCTGTTTTTGCTTATTGTGGTTTTCTTTTTTCCTAATATTCCAAAGTTCTTTATCTTTTTTTTCTGTTTGGAGAACTTAGGTTAACGTTCTTTTAGGGTTCTTTAGGGTAGATCTGCTACTGAAAATTTCATTGCTTTTGGACTAAAAGTTCAAACTTAGAAGTTCCACTAAGTTAATACTTAAAAAATACCACAAAGTTTCTTAGTTTTCCTTCATTTGAAAATGCCTGGTTTCCCCCTTCAGTCCTGAAGGATATTTTCAGCATTTGAAAAATGTGCCACTTCCTAAGGGCCTTTATGGTTACCAGTGAAAAAGCTGCTGTCATTTGATTTGTTTCTTCTGTATGGGTAAGGTATCATTTCTCTTTTGCTCAAAGATTTTTCCCTCTGTCTTTAGTTTTCAAAAGTTTATCCATAATGTGTTTTTATTTCTTTGAGTACTTTGTTTAGGGTTAGCTCAGCTTTTTAATTTCAGGTTTACATCTTTTGCCAAATTTGGACAGCTTTTAGCCATTATCTCTTCAAGTAATTTTTCAGTTCTACCTTTCTCCTCTGGGACTCTGATGACATGAATATTAGATTTTGTCTTAAGGTCCCACAGGTCCCTGAGATTCTGTGCATTTATTTTTTCTATTTTCTCTTTAGTTCAGATGAGGTGATTTCTATTGTTTTGTCTTCCAGTTTAGTGATTCTTTCCTTTGTCTTCTCCGTTCTGGTATTGAAACCATCCACTGAGTTTCTTATTTCTGTTACTGAATTTTCCAATTCTAAAATATCTGTTTTGTTCCTTTTTTATGTCATTCGCTTCTCCTCTCATTGTAACTTTCTGTTTCTTTGTTAGATATTTATAACTTTTTAAAAGATTTACATATTTATTTTGAGAGAGAGTGAACGTGAGTGGGGGGAGGGGCAAAAGAAGGGGAAGAGTCATAAGCAGACTCCTCACTGAGCATGAGGCCTGATGTGGGGCTTGATTTCATGACCCTGAGATCATCACCTGAGCTGAAACCAAGAGCTGGATGCTCCACCAGCTGAGTCACCCAGGTGCCCCTAGATCTATTTTCATTTGTTTCAAGTATACTTACTAGGTTACGTATTAAGTTTTCTTATATGCTACTTCAGTGAGAGGTATTGGAGGTTCCTTGTTTTAGAGCATGTTGAAGGTGGAAGTCTAGACTTCCCATTGACCTTTCCTTGTGCTGGTGTTGATGGGTGTAGGATTATAGTTTTTTGCTGTGGTGTTTGGCTAGAGTAGAACAGTTGTTGTCTAAAAACTTTCTGTCTTGCTGGGATCTCCCTTTCAGGTCCTTTAGCTAGGGAAAAGTGGCTTTTTTTGGGGAGGTTTTATGTCTCTACCTGTTGGCATTTCTGGGTTGCTGTGTTCTTCATCTTCAAGTTTGGATTGTTTATTTATTTATGAGAGGACATAAATGGCCAGGGGGTGGGGGTGGAGAGGGAGAAGAAGACTCCCCACTGAACAGGGAGCCTAATGCGGGGCTCCATCCCAGGACCCTGAGATCATGACCTGAGCTGAAGGCAGACACTTAACCGACTGAGGCACCCAGGCACCCCTAGTCTGAGATGTATTAGGCAAAAACATAGCCTGTGCACCTGCCCACTGTTTGTTTCTTTGGGTCCTGAGGTGTCCCTAACTGGTCTGCCATTTTTTTTCTGCCTTTCAGAGTTGTCATCATCTATTTTTTTTTTCTTCTTCTCCTCTCCTCCTCCTCCTCCCCCTCCCCCCTCCCTCTTCTTCTTCCTCCTCCTCCTCCTCCCTTTCTTCTTCTTCTTCTTCTTCTTCTTCTTCTTCTTCTTCTTCTTCTTCCTTTTTTTTTTTTTTTTTTTTAGCTTAACCATACCCAAGCTGTGAAACATGATATTTTACTCTGAATTTGGCTCTAGTAAAAACATTTGTTCTTTAGGGATGTGACTGGCACTGATTTATGAATAATTTTGAACTCAGTTCGTTTGTAGATTGCATTGCTTCTTTCTTTCCTTCCACATATCTTTTAAATACATATTTTTTAGAGTCCTGACATCTTCCACCATTTTATTTGTATATTTGGGTTATTTATTGGAAAATCTCAGATATGTAAGCTTATACATTGTATTCTATTCTCTTGGATATCATTTATAAGTTTGGATATCTTTACCACATTAGTAGGATGTTTCTGTTTGTTGCCTCCTGATTTTACCTGCAGTGATTACAGAGCATTATTTGTCTTTAATATTTAAGTGTACAACCTTATTTAAGTTTCTAAACTTAGTAAGTCAATTTTTAAATTATATATGGAGTTTTACAAAATTTGATTTTTCTACATTAATGGTAATTTTTGTGTAATTTCTAATATTTTTTCAAGTATGGTTTTTACTTAGTTGTAACCATACTGCATATATCATTTTATGTTCTAATGTTTGATTTAACAGTTCTTAATAAGTATATTTTATATACTTAAACATCAATAAACATAGGTTTTTAATAATAATGAGATACTGACATTTCATAATGCGTTTCTCTTGTTCCATTGCATCTAAGTGTTTTCTGGTTTTTGCTGATGTAATTAATATTGCTAAAAACATTTTTTTCCCTTTTTGGTTATTTTTTTTGTGATAAACTCCAAGGATTGAGTAATTTGGTGGTGGATTATAAACTTAAAAAATAACATATAGTATGTATTGCTTTCCCAGGTAATTCCATGAATATATAATACAACTGTAATGAAGGGTAATAATTACCTTAATAAAGCCTTAACAGCATTAAATATTGTAGACTGCACATACAAATGATGCTTTACTTTTCCTTTAATTTACTTTAGTTACAGCAAAATTGATCTTTTGTCCTGTATCTTTACATTATTTGTATATCCTCTTAGAAGAATTTGCTTTTGTATTCTTTATTATTCACTGATTCATGGATTCATTTATTCAATTATCTAAGTGCTTTTTTAAGTGATTCATTAAGCTTTTAGTGTATTTGTCAAAGAACTTTTGAAAGTTTGTGTAAACTCTTTGGCTTCTCCCTGTGAATATTTGTATAGTCAAAATAGAAACATGTTAAACTGTCAGAGAGGGCCATCCGGACATTCATTTATAACAGCAAATTTTCCCACAGATTTTGTGTGTAGACACACCTCAGAAAAATTGCGGGTTTGGTCCAGACCCTGACAATAAAGCTAGTAAAATTTTTTGGTTTCCCGGTTCATGTAAAAGTTATGTTTACAATATATTGTAGTCTGTTAAGTGTGCCTTGGCCTCATGTCTCTCTCTCTATATATATATTAAGGTGTGTGTGTGTGTGTGTGTGTGTGTGTGTGTGTGTATACATACACACACACACACACACACACACACACACCTTAATTAAAAAATACTTTATTGCTTAAAAACAAAACAAAACAAAAAGGTGCGCATCATCTGAGCTTTCAGTGAGTTTGTAATCTCTTTGCTGGTGGAGGGTCTTGCCTTGATGTTTATGGCTGCTAACTGATCCAGGTGATGGTTGTGAAGGTTGAAGTGACTGTGGCAATTTCTTAAAATAAGACAACAATGAAGTTTGCACATCGATTGACTCTTCCTTTCATAAATGATTTCTCTGTAGCATGCAATGCTGTCTTATAGTATTTTACCCACAGTAGAATTTTCAAAAGTGGAGTCAGTCTTTTCACGTGTCGCAGCTGCTTTATCAACAATGTTCATGTAGTATTCTAAATCCTTTGTTGTCATTTCAATAATCTTTACAACATTTCACTGGGACTATAGTCCAGGAAACCACTTTTTTGGCTCATCCATAAGAAGCAACTCCTCATACATTAGTTGTATCGTGAGATTGCAGCAATTCAGTCACATCTTTGAGCTCCATTTCTAATTGTAGTTCTTCTTCTTATTTCAACCGTATCTGCTGTTATTTCCTCTTGAACCCCTTAAAGTTATCCATGAGGGCTGCAATCAACTTCTTCAAACTCATGTTCAAGTTGGTATTTTGACCCCTCCCATGAATCATGATGGGATTCCTAATGGCATCTAGAATGGTCATTCTGTCCAGAAGGTTTTCTTTTTGCCCATATCCATCAGATGAATCACTGTCTATGGCAGCTGTAGCCTTTTGAAATGTATTTCTTAAATAATAAGACTTGAAAAGGCAAAATGATTCATTGATTTGTGGGGTGCAGAATTGGTGTTATGTTCGTTGGCTTGAAAATAACAGTCTTGTACATCTCCAACAGAACTCTTGCGTGACCAGGTACATTGTCAATATTTAGAAAGGCATTTTTTTTCCTGAGCAGTTGTCTCAATGGTGGGCTTAAAATATTCAGTAAGCCGTGTTATAAACAGATACATTGTCATCTAGGTTTTGTTGCCTTAGGATTTTTAAAATGGTAGATGAACATTGGCTTCAACTTTAAGTCTCCAGCTGTATTAGGCCCTAACGAAAGAGTCAGCCTGTTCTTTGAAGCTTTAAAGCCAGGCATTCACTTCTGCTTTATAGCTGTGAAATCCTTACATGGCATCTTCTTCCAATAAAGACTTTTGTTTACATTGAAAATCTGTTGTTTAGTGTAGTTACCTTTGTTAATTACTTAGCTGGATCTTCTGGATAATTTGATGCAGCTTCTACATCAGCACTTCTTTATGGAGATAGCTTCTTTCCTTAAACGTCATGAACAACCTTCTGCAGCTTCCTCACCTCTCTTGCCTTCAAAAAATTGAAGAGAGTTAGGGCCTTGCCCTGCATTAGGCTTTGGCTTAGGGAATGCTGTGGCTGGCTTGGTCTTCTGTTAGAACATTAAAAATCTTTATCCATATCAGCAATATGCTGTATCATTTCTGTGTTCACTGGGGTAGCACTTTTAATTTCCTTCAAGAACTTTTCTTTTGCATTCACAGCTTGGCTAACTTTGGCACAAAAGGCCTAACTTTTGGCCTATCTTGGCTTTTGACGTGCCTTCCTTGCTAAGCTTAATCATTTCTAGCTTTTGATTTGAAGTGAGAGACATGTAACTCTTTCTTTCACCTGAATGCCTAGAGGCTGTTGTAGGTTATTAGTTGGCCTAATTTCAATATTGTTGTGTCTCAGGGAATAGGGAGGCCCAAGCAGAAGGGGAGAGATGGAGAATGGGTGGTCAGTGGAACAGTTGGAATGCATACAACATATATTGAGTTAATGGTCTTATATGGGTATGGTTCTTCATGCCCCACAACAATTACAATGGTAACATCAAAGATCACTGATCACAGATCATCATAACAAATATAAGAATAATGAAAAAGTTTTAAAATATTTTGAGACTTAACCAAAATGTTACACAGAGACACGAGGTGAGCAAATGCAGGGTTGCCACAGACCTTCAATTTGTAAAAAACACATAATCTGTGAAGCACATAGTGGAATAAAACAAGGTACACCTCTAGTTACATGGTCAGTGATCTTACCTACTATTATTGTTATTACCTTTATGGAAATGATACTTGGTGGTATATGGCCCTTTGAATGAGTGGTGTCCATACTAACCATCTGTTTACTATCCTCGTTGTGATGTTGTAACGTGGCAGAGACAGTATTCCAGAAGTGTGAAACATTATTCCCAGTTTCTTCTTTTGGGTAGCTCCTTTGTCGTAGCTTAGATGGTATTTTCTTAAGACTCCCCAGACTGGGTCAGTTCTTTCTCTTATGTTTTCATAGCACTCTGTACTTCCCATTTTTGGCATTTTGCACAGTATTAAGTAGGTACATATTTGTGTAGTTATTGGTTTAATGACCAATAGTACTTTTTTCACTAGATTTTGGATTTCAATGGAGAAGATTCTAAAATGGTCTTGTCTACCCCTGTAACTCCAGACTGTGCTTGGTATATAGTAGAATATAGTAAGAACTTAATTAAGCAAATGAATGAATGAATGAGACACATGAGTCAAAATTAGTGGAGGCATGAGGGACCGTAAGTAGATGGTCATGCTTAGGTGCAGACAAAACTTGCATCTTAAGCCAGGGTGATCGCCTTCCACAGTGAGACAGTCTGGAGTTATGTGCAGTAGATCTTTGATTTTATCACAGATTGGAGGTCAGTGATCGAAGTGGCAAGACTGAATGTTGGTTGCATGCACTCAGAGTTCTCACAGTAAAGGAATAGCTTGTCAGGATCAAAATTTCACAGTGGTGAGGTAATTAGCTTGGCAATTTTACCTTGTCGTATAATTGAGAGTGCCTTATGGCAGAATATGAATTAACTAAGGAAAGAAGAATGACCTTGTCCTTCATAGAGTGAGTGAATGTTGTATTTAATTTTGTTCTGGTGTGTCCTTTACCAATGCCCTTTAAACACATACACACTCGTGCGCACATGTGCACACTCACACATGATATTGCCTTAATTTAAAAGATAGTTTTGCTCTTTTCTATCACCTCTTTTACTTTGCCAGCTAGTCATTTAGCATCCTTATGCATGTTTAAAAAGTTGTTTTAAATGCTTGCCACAATTTACCTCTTGTGTTTATAATAAAGTGTTTTAAAATAGACTCTGAGCTTCCTGTGTGGTATTTTTAAATGATCTCATTTCATTTTTGTTTAATGCCTGCATAGTTGCTTTATTTTTTTCTTAATTTAGTGACTAAGAGTGATGGCTTCTCCCGCATCCCACTTTGACTGTCAGAATATGGAGTTTAATATAATATGGCTTTTGCATAGTAGTCTTGCTTTGGATATTTCTACCAGTGGTTATTACTGAGAATTTAATTTCTTACAGTTCCTTCCCATATGTGTCATAAAATTACCTAATCTTGGAAGTAGGTACTTTATGTTTTCTAAGCATTTTATTTTCGTATCTTATTCTAAGTGTTATTTTTTAAAGTTCATGTATATGGATAATACTAAATGATCATAACTAGTAATTGGGCATTATTTATTATTTTAGTCAAGAACTTTTATATATAGCAAAACCACTCTAAAATTGCATTCCTTTGTTATTTGTATCACAAAGAAATACTTATCATTGTTCACCGGGTATTTTAGCTCTGGAGGCCAGGGGAGATGTAAAAGGTTGCGAAAGTTATCCTTGCAGTATCAGTTTGTAAACAAATCTATAGTTATTCCTTTACATTTTTTTTCATCTTTCCCTGATGTCACTGACTTTACCTAATCCATACTTTTTCTGTTATAAGTACAAAAACATGATAACTGCTTCAATTAATTAAAGTTTTCTTTACCTTTTTAAAGAACACATAGTATATGAGATTACTGCTTTCTTCAAAGGCCACTTTTCTATATCTCATCACATAGTAATCTTCTTCTACAGCTAATTGTTGGCTTTTAGAACTTAAAAAAAAATAAAAAGAAAAAGAAATCTTGGAATCAAGTCTAATCACTCACTTTTTTCCTGTGAAGAAACTGAGCCACAGAGGTTTTAAATTCAGTTACACAGCTGTTTGATGGCAGAATTTGCGCTACAATAAAGATCTGGTGATTAGTATATCTTTCAGTGAACTCCCTCATTATTCCCTAACATATGTAAACTTAACTTCCCCAGTCCAAGCTTGGATCGTTTGTAACAATTTTGAAAATATGCTAGCTAACATTTATTGAATTCTTACATGCCAAATACTCTGTTGACCACTGTCCATTTATCATTTTGGTGCTCATGATTGTTCTGTGAGGTAGCTTTGTACCTCTATTATAGGTTTATACCCACTTTATAGATAAGGAAACTGGAACAGTATGGTTCAGTTCATTTTGAGATTCATAATGTGTTTAATATTTCTGCATACCCTCTATTGTCTAACCTAAAAAGTATTTGTTGCTTCCTCGTCTATCATGGATGAAATCTTGTGGAGAAAATTTATTTATAAGCTACATTTTACTTCAGAAACATGTAGTGTATCATGACATGACTTCTCTACTTGGCAGCATGGCATACTAGTTAACCTGAAAACCTTTCCTCAGCAAAGGTGGATTAATATATAATATGCTGGATAATATATAACACTTAAATTCTAAGTGAATTGCTGAACCTGCACAAAAAAAAGAAAGGAGGAAACTGAAAACCAGAGTTGGAAGTAGGCACGCTTCGTCCAAACAGGCTGTGGCAAACTCCGTTATCAGTGGGCTTGGTTTTTAATCACCAAAAGGGGGTGAGACAAGAAGGGAGGAATTGGGAAGTGATGTCCATTTCCATAAGCTTATAACTTCTGAGTAGAAAGGTGTACTGTTTCAAAAATATGCTCCACTCTTGATTTAACAAAGAAACTTCTTAATTTTGGCCTTGATGGGGAGGAGAGGAGGGTGTTTTCCCTGAGATTTTGTAAACTCAGTCCTGTCATCACTCAGATTTTAGTTTCTTGTGTGGTCTAGGAACCATCAAGACAACAAGTTAACTTAAAATATGATCCTGGTTGGACTGTTTACATCTCTGGGTATCTAGTAGTAAACACAGATATTTGCTGTGGTATATACCTTCAACTATGGTAATGTATGTGAAGAAGAAAGCTTTGTTAAATGTAAACTCAGAATCCGGAGTTACCAAGAACTTGAAAATAATCCACTAAGAGCAAGAGTTAGCAGAGACCTCCAATGACCAATTTAGATTCCTAGAATTTCAAGTAATGTAATTATTGGAAATGGTATAAAATGGTTATGTTTAAAAGTATGAAAGAAGCAAAAGATAGCATTGAAAATATGAAAGGTGCAGATATACTCAATAAAAGCTAGAGAATCTCAAAAAAGAAAAATATAGTCTTTGGAGTTCAGAAGACACTGAATGGATTAAAATGTAGATTAGACACAGCCAAAGACACTACTAGTGAACTTGAAGGTGGATATAAAGAAATTATTTGGAATGCAGCACTGAAAATAGAGCTGACAATGGGAGATACAGTTAAATACATCTGGACAGTCAGGGCATATGTCTAATAAGATTCTTGGGAGGAGAAACGGGAGAGAGGCAATATTTAGAGACCTTTTTTTTTTTTTTACTCCACAAAATTGGTGAAAGATGTGAATCTTCAGGTTTAAGAATCATAAATTCCAAACAAGAAAAATAGATCTTTGCATGGATACATTGTTGTGAAACCCTGCTGTGCTAACAACAAACATAAATATTTAAAAGCAACCCAAAGGAGAAGTAATTAATGACATGATCTGCTAACATTAATGTAAATATTTTAGTTTCTCATCCTTGGTAATGAAGATGTCAAAGATAAAGCAAATTACTTGTTTTTGAACACTATTGTACTTGAGGCACTGTGCTGAGCTATTTGAAGTTCTCTTCAGTTAGGCCCATACAGTCCAGTGAGCCTCCCTTTTCCAACCAAACTGAGTTACTAAATCTTCTTGTCAGACTATCTCCAGAAGTTGTAAGTTTCTCACTACTTAAACCAGGCTCTGCCCCCTTGCAAATAAAAAAATTTCTTTTTCTAGTTCCTTCTACCCAGAAATGTCCAAATTTCCATACCTGTAATCATAACACAGTAGAGCAATCAACATTAAGTACGTAAACTTGAAGAAGAGCAGGTTAATTCTAAATAATTCAAATTAGTTTTCCAAGAAGGTATGCATCTAAGTAGTATGACGAAGGTATGTAGGAGGGAGACTCGGATTCATAGTTTTAGAGTTAGAAGCAGATTTTATTTTGTTAATCTTTATATTAAGAATTATGTCGTAAACTTGGTGACAGAAGTGTATTGTTTTAAATTAAGGCATCTCTTTTCATCATTCTTTCAATGTAAAACTAAGTCTTGTCAAATGTTTATTTGCCACTGTTGATGTTAAAATAAGGTTAATTAGAGGAGCAGATCTGTAGACACGTGTTGGTCAGTAAATTCTTTTTGCTGGTAATTCTAGCAATATGGACAGGGAGGGATTCCTGAGATGCAAGTGAGGAGGGAACAATGAAAAGTAAGCTTTTGTTGTAGAGGGCTTTGTGTTTTGTTCCTTGTGAATATTTAAAATTCAACTCTGTCACCTAATTATCACTGGGCACTACACTTTTGAGATTGCTTTTTTTCCCCCATGCTATCTAATTGGGTATGGTTCAACAGTTTTATTTTATATTCAGTTGAAAATATCAAATGATTTTTAGCCAGACATTTTGGCTTAACTCAACCCTGGAATGTCACTTCCTTTGCTTTCCCATGTTAAAAACAACAAAATCATTATCAATAACCAGAAAAAAAATGACCACTGTCTTTTAAAGGTTGCTATCTCCTGTTGGCTTATCTTATCAGAGGGAGCCATTTGCGTGCAGTGTTTGTCACCTATTGAGTCTTAGGTGTACCCAGAAAGCTAAGGTTGGTTCTGTCCTGTTCTTGCCTCCCCAGCCACTGCTGTTCACACTTCTACCTTCTTCTCAGGTGATCAGTCTTTCTCTAATTTCATTTTCCCCCTTTATTCTTCCCCTGAAAGGATAAGTGCTTACCTTTTACTATAATATCAATTATTTGAAAGCTCTTTCCCACTTTATTTTGTGTAATGTTTTTTAGTAGTTCTGCTAAAATGGCTATTGTAAAATAATAAAAATAGAATAAAAGTGCATATTGTGAAAGAATTTTCCTCTTCCCTCTTTTAGATACCTTTATTATTGGTTTACTCTCCTGTTATTTTATTATTTTTGTGTATCCAGCATGAGTCCTGGCTGCTTGAGTGTCCTGAATGACATTTCATTTTATTTTATTTAAATTAGAGTTTTACAAGGCTGGTAACAAAAACCACAGTCCTCTGGGCCTCTTTCATCTTCAGTGCGTTTTTAGAGGCAGTCATTTTCAGCTCATTCTTAGGTGTTTACCTCTAAATTTCTTTTTCTTTTCTTTTTTTTTTTTTTTAAAAGATTTTATTTATTCATTCGACAGGGATAGAGACAGCCAGCGAGAGAGGGAACACAAGCAGAGGGAGTAGGAGAGGAAAAAACAGGCTCATAGCGGAAGAGCCTGATGTGGGGCTCGGTCCCATAATGCCAGGATCACGCCCTGAGCCGAAGGCAGACGCTTAACCGCTGTGCCACCCAGGCGCCCCTACCTCTAAATTTCTAAATAAAATGCTTTTATCTACAGATATTCTACTACCACAAACTTAGTGCCTTAAAATAACATAAATTTATCTTCTTACAGTTCTGTAGTTTAAATGTCTGAAATGAGGCTCATACTAAAATCAAGGTGTCAGCATAGCTATGTTCCTTTTGGAAGCTTCCCAGAATCTGTTTCCTTGCTTTTTCCACCTTCTAAAGGCCACATGCATTCATTGGCCAGTGACCTTCATCCCCCATCTTCAAAGCCAGCAACATTACTGTGACAGTGCTTCTGTCATCACGTGTCTCTCTCTGACTCTCCTTTTTTGCCCCTTCCTTTCATTTTTAAGGACTGTGGTAGTTATATTGGGTCTACCAGGATAATGCAAGATAATCTCCCTATTTCAAATCAGCTGATTAGCAAGCTTAATTCTACCTGCAACCTTAATTCTCCTTTGTCATGTGAGATAACATACAGTATTCACAAGTCTTGGGATTAGGATGTGGACATCTTTGGTGGGGGAAGGCAGGTAGCTTTATTGTGCCTACCAAAGAGGTTTTAGCTTTTAGGGCTGACACTCACCAACTGTCTCCATCTTTAGTCCTTTTTTCTCCTAAATTATCTAGGTATATTACAAGTTTTGCTTAAATTTATATTCAGTATTAATATATTATAACCATATATGGATGAAATATAATATACTACCATTAAATAATTTTTTCTTGTGCAACTTTTATTCTAGGAGTTAATAACTGCCCTATTAAAATTTGAGTAGTATTCTATGTACTTATTATTCATTCCCCAAAACTCTTATAGAAACATGTCTTCTCTCAATGGTTCTAATACATGAGTTAGTTTTAATTTTTGTAGTTATTATTCTTTTAGTGCACTTCTTTCCTGTTTCAATTTCTGTTTGTTTCTAATCCTACCATAGAGCTATCTTAGAGTTTTCTTTTACCAAATTGTCCTGGAAATTCTCTGTTCCCTTATGTTAGATCCCCCGTTTCTTGGATCACATATGTGATTCTTTCCTGATTTACTCCCTTTTCTGATTTTGGTGGAGCACGATTTTGTAGTTATCTTTCCAGGAAGGAAGTAAATTTTTTTTCAGATCTGGCATATCTGATGAATCTTTCTTTTACCTTCATACATGATTGTTAGTTTGGCTGTCTATATAGATTAGTAGGTTGGGAATACGTTTTCTACATAATTTTAAAAGCATTGCTTTATTGTCTCCTTGTTTTCCAGTGTTGCTGTTGAGAAGTTTGACGCCATTCTAAATGTATTTGTATATTTGTATGTCATCTGTTTCTGTTTTTATGCATGTTTGTTTGTTTGTTTGTTTATTTATATCTCAGAAGCTCTTAGGAGCTTCTCTTTCAGGTGTTGGATTTCTATGTATATGCTTTTTCATTTGTTGTGCTGGATTTATGGTACATCGTTTTAATTAGAAACTCTTGTTCTACAGTTTGGGGAAATCTTCTTGAATTATTTCTTTGATTATTTTTTCCATTTTATTTAATAGTCTTTTTGGAATTTTTGGTTTTTAGATATTTGATTGTTTATGCTGATTCTTTGATTTTATTGTCAGACCTCTCCCATTTTCAATCTTTTGGGATTTTATGTTTTAATATATGGTAAAGTTCCTTAACTCTGTTTTCCAATTTTTCTATTTAAGGAGAATTAACATCATATTTTTAATTTCTAAGGGCTATTTTTTCTTTGAAAAAAATTTTTTAAAGATTTTATTTATTTGAGAGAGAGCGTGAGAGGGAACATGACCGGGGGTGGGGAGGCGGTGATGGGCAGAGGGAGAGGAAGAAGCAGACTCCCCTGCTGAGAAGGGAGCCTGACGCAGGGTTCCATCCCAGGACCCATGAGATCATAACCTGAGCTGAAGGCAGTTGCTTAACTGACTGAGCCACCTAGGCACCTCTCTTTGGATATTTTAACTGAATATCTTGTTTTTGTTATAGTGTCTTCTGTACTTGGAGGATAGCGATTACTATTATTATTACTAAGATTTCTGTTTTTGGCATTATTTGGTTACCCTGTTTCTTTTCTGTGTTTTTTAATCTCTACATCTTATAGTGATTGCCACATGATACCTGGTGGTCCTTCATATTTAGAATAAAATACTAAATCTGTGTGTAAGATTGGAGCTTACTGAATTGCTGGTGGCATTGTAGGGGAATTGGACACTACTTACTTTTTGTTGGGGGATAGTCAGTTATCAGTAACTCTGGTTCCTTTTTCTTGGACTGGCCAGTTTCCACTGAGAGAAATCCTTCCATTTCCTTCCTGAAGGTTATAAGCCTGTCACTCAGAGTTCTTAGAGAGTAAGGAAAAGAAGATTTCATCATCTAGTATATAAATTCCATATAGATTTTTAGACAATCTCCTGTTTTTAACATGCACCCTTTTCTTTGGTTGTATCCCATAGTCCAAAATCCTTTTAACCTCTCTATAGTGAACACTTAGTCTTTTGCCAGCATGAGTGTGGGGAAGTTGCATGGCTCTCTGGATAGAGGGAAGGGATCTGTGGCCGTTCGATAGACTTTCAGTCTCTCATCTTTTTAGCTTCATCTGCGTTCCTGCCCACTGAACTGCCTGGCTTCTGTAATTTTTAATTTTTCAAGGCTTACTACAGATCAACTTGTTTCTTAATAGAATAGAGAAAAGTACCTGTGGGAAATTTAACAAAGTTATCTCATTTCTACTTGTTCATCAAATATTCCTCTTTCAAAATTTTGATGATAGCTCTTGCCTCCTTGAGAGTTGCTTATTCAGCTATTATCTTTTCATTTTCATTTCTCTGTGGGATTAAGGCCCTAAAAATTTTTAACAATCTTTTAGTGGTGGTAAATAGAACACAGGTAAAACCTACATGGAGTTTGACTCCTTAATCTTTTACTTTTACACGTGCAGCTATGCAGGTCATTCTCATTAGTACATCTTTTAATAATTACAAGAGTGATCATAAGCTGATTATTGAACACTGGAGAGTTGACACTGAAGCTTAAGGTCTCAGGGAGGATGGAAGAATTATGACAGGCAAGAAAGTTGGTGGAAAAAGAATCAGAGTTAATGGTGTATCACAGGACTAAGAATATGTGTTAGGAGTTGATATTTTCCAGAAAAGTACTACAAGGAGAAGAAATAACTGCATTATTTTGTATTAAATTCCATTATAAAAATTCAGTGTTTTTAGATTATTTCATTGATAGTGTGTACAATGTAAAATTATAATTCAGTTGCAGTGTCTTAGAAGTTCCTTCTTCTAGTGGAGTATGACTGCAGCATCTGAGTAAATGTATGTGAGTGCTTTGTAAAGGGAGTATTTCAAATACTGTCATTATCTTTGTGATTGTCCTGTTGACTCATGTCAGCTGACTGTACATCTTACCAAAATATTGCACCTCTTCTCTAAATTAAGTTCTGTGTAAAGTTGAGCTGTTTTCTCATTTAAGTACCTTGAACAGTAACTACAATATTTTGGCCTCTTCCTGTAACAGTAATAAATAGTGGCATGCCTTAAGCTACCTAATTACTTAGCTGTGTAATTAATGCTGCCTCTATCCAAAGCCATGCTTTTTTGTTTGAGAGCTTTTGCTCTTTTTTTTTTTTTTTTTTAAAGATTTTATTTATTTCTTCGACAGAGATAGAGACAGCCAGGGAGAGAGGGAACACAAGCAGGGGGAGTGGGAGAGGAAGAAGCAGGCTCATAGCAGAGGAGCCTGATGTGGGGCTCGATCCCATAACACCGGGATCACGCCCTGAGCCGAAGGCAGACGCTTAACTGCTGTGCCACCCAGGCGCCCCAGAGCTTTTGCTCTTTTAGTTTCACCATGTGGCAGGAGATTTCCTTTCACACTTTCAGGAAGCAGCATTCATGTAGGACACAATATGAATGGTGCTCTGAATTATGTAATGCCAAGACTGTACTGCTTTCTGCTTTCCTAGTGCTTACATTTGGGCATCTTACAAATTTTGGTTTGAAGGTGGAATGGAAAGAAACTAAGATTATTTTTCGTTAAGGCTTTTTTTAAAAAACGGGGGGGGGGGGGCGTGGCTGGCTCAGTCCATAGAGCCTGTGACTGTTGATCTCAGGGTCTTGAGTTCGTGCCCCACATTGCGTGTAGAGATTACTTAAATAAATAAATAAACGTAAAAAAATTTTAAAAAGCACTTTTTAATTTTTTTTAAAGAATGCGTTCAGGTTCACAGTAAAATTGAGGGGAAGTTAGTTCCCATATATGCCCTACCCACAAATGCAAAGCCTCCCCCAGTATCAGCATCTCCCAGCAGAGTGGTACTTTTGTTACAACGGATCAACATACACTCATATGTCATAATCACCCCAAAGTCCATAGGTTAAGTTAACAAGATTTTTTTTTTACTAGCAACTTTTCTCCGTTGTTGGAGTCCATCAGGAGATGTCTATAATTGATTATTATTATTTTTTAAATCTCAGCTTATGGCACTTAAACAGATTTCTTTCTAAAAAAGCCTTTATTGAGAAACTGTGCATAATGATGTTTTAGTTATTTTTAAAGAAGATTTTATTTGAGAGAAAGGGACGCAAAGATAGTGACAGAGAACACAAGCAGGGAGGAGAGGGAGAAGCAGGCTGCTCACTGAGCAGGCAGCCTGATGTGGGGCTGGATCCCAGGACCCTCGGATCATGACCTGAGCCAAAGGCAGATGCTTAACTGAATGAGCCACCCAGGCGCCCCGATGTTTTAGTTATTAAAACAAGTTTTAAAATACTTGAGAAAAGTAATCATAAAAATGTAAACTATGTGATAGGTAAAAACAAGATACTTTATATGTATATGAAATTCTTACCAGAAGAGGTTCCAGGCAACTGTTTCTGATAAAAGTATTATATACAACATGCATTGGATATTAACAAAGACCTATCATTTGTCAGGGCACTTGGCTCACTCAGCCAGACGAGCATGCCACTCTTGATCTAGGGTGGTGAGCTCGAGCCCCACGTAGGGTGTAGAGATTACTTACATAAATAAACATAAAAAAAAAGACCTACCATTTGTGATTCAAGATAGAGTCTTAAATGTTGTAAACTGTACAAGAAGCAGTGTTATAAAATAATTTAAAAACAAAGCCATTTTGGGCTATTCATATTCTTTTGCATTTCTATCTACCAGAAATGAATTCAGTTCTTGTCATTATGAACACCATCAGCAACCCATAAAAGAATTGTTCAGTAGCTCTTGTCTGCTGACCACTATCTAGTTTTTATTTATGTTTTGAAAAATTGGCAGAGAATGAAAGTCTCACTGGGGCTTGAGGGCTGGGGAGGTATCATTTCATTTTGTATTCTTCTTATCATCTAACATAGTGATTAGAGCAGGGTAAATTAGTCACTGACTATAACTTCTCACAACTGCAGTAGATGTTAAATATGTACGGTTGCTCAGCTTCCTTTCTTGTAAGGAGAAATGTGATCCGGTCTTGTCACGTTCTGACTTGAAACTTGGCAACACCCTACTTCTCTAAGTCTTGGTTTTCCCATATGTAAAATGGAATAGTAATGGTCACTTTGGGGTTTTGCTTTGTTTTAGAGATCAATAAATAAAATAACGAACTAGACCTAGGGATTGGCAGTAAGTGCTCACTGAAAGTTAAGTGCTATGATAACTCGTATTACTGTTACAACTGTTACTACTATGACTATGTTTATATAAATATTGTCATCATTTAATTCCCTGAGATACTGCTTTAGATTTTTGAATCATGGATTTTGAGGATCTGAAAAAAATCCAATATCACCATAGAAAATTGTACAAATACACAACATTTTAGACTCTTGCTCTGGGGATGATAGGTTCCACTTCAAATGGAAACAACAGAAGTGGTGAATATTGGAAAATAGCAGCCGATCGATGCACGTTTATGTAATGACCACATAGAAATTAGTAAATTAATAGGCCCTTCTGAGGTGTTAGTATGTGAGAGGGTGTTTCTTAAAATGATGTTTTTTAATCATTTGCAAATCACATAGTCTGTTGGTTAAATTGCAGATTCCTGGGCCACATCTCAGCAAGATACTTGGAGGATTATGGGGCTTCTTGAACATACTAAAATTGAGATGGAAGATTTCAGAGTAATGTTTAACATATCTGTCATAGAAAGTTTATGGTTTTCTTAATCATACATGTTCTTAGAGTTTCAGATATGAATAATAGTATATATTTGATCAAAATGTGGAATGTGGAAAAAAGGGAAATTATGTTGGTGGATGTTGGTGAATATAGGCAAAATGAATGGTAAAGTCTTCTCTATCAAATTGTATTAAACAACCTAGTTCTTTTACTACTGTAAGACTTTGAGCAAAATTTAACTAAATTCCTGCAATCCAATGTATTTTAATCTGAAAATGAGGATAATAAACATTTTTATTACAGCCCTGTTGAGAGGATTGAATGAGATAACATGTGTAACACAGAATAAGTCCTCAGTAAACATTAGTTGATAAGAGTTCTTCATCATTATCATTTTAGTGGTTTGCAGTATTGTCATTCTTAAGGTTCCCCTGCCTGTTTAATTCTCACCTACTGTTCAGGGCCAAAATGAGTTTCTCCATTCTGAAGTAAGTTTTCCCTACCATTTATTTCATGGTAATTATTATAATAATAATTCTGTGCTTCAATGTCCTTCAGCAAGTAGCATATAGTAGAGATGTTAGTATCTACTTTTTTGTTAATTGATATAGAATACCATTGATTTCTTTTATCTGCACATAGTATTTTAATTTTGCTTATAAGTATTGTATTTTAACTTAGGAATTGTCTTATTTATCTCTGCTTATTTTACCTGACGAAGATATTTTGGGGAGTCTGTTTATTTAGAAAGTTCCCGGTTTAAATGTCCCTGTCTAAATGAAACTCAATTTATAAGTTAAATTTGTTTCATTCAAAAATAAATATCTCACTCTGTCTTTCAAAACTGATTTTTAAAGTTTTCCTGTTTTTTAAACAAATATTTGTTTTAAAATATTTACTTCTATTTCTTGAGCTTGACTAATCCAAAGCTGACTGCATAAGTGTAGTTATGAGAGTTCAGACTATTTATTTTAAAATTGCATCCTTTCACCTCCTAAATGCTAAACTATGAAACCTAACACAAATACTGTAAGAACATCTGAGGCAGATAATTAAAGTATAATTAAGTTTAAATGCCTTGGTGAAGGAGTATAAAAATTATTTAAATTCAATCGGCTAGTACATTTGCAGTTTTCTTTTATTAGGTGTGAAATCTAAGAATCCCCTGCCAACTCTTGAGGGCTCAATCCAGAATGTTGAATTGAAGTACTGCAGCACATCATTGGTCAAATGTGCCTCTGGGACCATGGGATCAATAAAAATTTGTGCCAAAGCCCCAGGTATGTGCAGCTGGACCGTGTAAAACTTTATTGCCTGTATAGGAGAATTGGCCTTGCATTTTACAAGGAGCGTTACTGAAACAAGAATTTGCTCATTGTTCCTATGAATCAGAGGTTTTAAATTTTTTTATTTTTACTTTAAAAATTTTTAAATTGTGCCAGGATGATACTTTAATAAATTAATTTTTATTTAAGGAAAAAAAACTGCATAGTTATAAGAATGGTTATGAGGGAGAACAATTAAAAGTTTACTCTTTTACTTTTGGGGGAAATAGGAAGTATAGATCTATGTATGACACTTAAAAATTAAATTAAAATGTTGTTAGTATAATAAACAGATAACACAACTGTTTTTCGATTTTTGTAATTGACTCCACTTTCCTGCCAATACTTTATTTCATACTATTTTCCATAAACACTTGTAATTTAAGTTTTTTCAGTGCAACCTAAATTTCTAGGTAAGTTTAAAGAGGTACAAGATTTTGTTGAATATTTAGAATATAGTATGTTCAAATTCTTTCCTTTTACAATCTCATCTGAACATGTTCTGCATTCATTAGCTAAATATTAAGACTTAGTTTGTTAAGAGTTAAAAGTGCTTTTAACTTTATCAGTTATACTTTTTAAAATATAAATGTACAGCTAAAATGACCAAATATAACTGAAGTGTTATATTATGATAATATATTTTAAGATCAGGCATCCTCAAGCTACTCCTATATTTTTTTATAAGAATTTTTTCATTAATGTTTCTCTTCAGGTGACAGTGGAAAAGAGAAGTTGATTCCATTGCTTCAGGGTCCTTCTGACACTAAAGACCTTCATAGCAGCAAGTGGCTCAATGAGAGTAGAAAGCCAGAATCTCTCTTAGCTCCAGATTTGATAGCCTTCACAGTCCAAGTTCCACAGTATATGGACTACTGCCATAATTCCGGTGAGTACAAATTTATCATTATTCACTTATTTTGCATTTTATTTTCCAGTAAGCCTTTTAAAAAGGACTTTTTTTTAAAAAACCAATTTGTGTCCATTGGGATACTCTCTACACTTGTGCACTTTGAAATTTCAAGTGAAATGTTTCTGTATCATTTTTTGATATCATTTTGTTTATAAACAAAAATGATTTTATTTTTTATGAGATAATTCAGTTGTCAGTATAACAATCTTAGATTCACATCTTCTAAATCCAACTGAGTTTTAAAACCTACCATATCATGTAATAGGTAGAAAGTAGCCAAAGAAATTTAAAACATTGGAAAGAGCAAATATTTTTCCTTGGGATAGTAGCACTTTGTGACCCATCATTTGCCATTTTAAAATTGGGTATTTGAGCCTTCTCTAGTTTTGCAGAAAGGAAGAAATGCTGATAGTGAAACCAAGAAAAAAAAATCCTATTTCTTAGAGTTATTTTTCTAGTAGCATTTTGCCTAGAATCTATTTCATTTTATTTAACACCATAATAGCAAAGCCACACCTCTTGTGTTGAGAGGAGATACCAGAAGGATCAATAAAGACTGGGATAAAAGAAGATATGGTTATATCAGCCATTAGTTCGATTAGTCACTATATGGTTAGTAAAGGCAAAGTGGTAAAAGAGTCTAGAAATAAGATTGCTGTATACAGATTTCTTAAAAGGGTGAGGGGTGCCAGTTTTTTTAAAGAATTAAATGGCTAGTAAGGAAGTGCTTTCAAATAACTACCTAAGAGTAGAGCTTTCTTAATATTTAACAAGTATTATAACTTACAGAAAATGTTAAGCATCACTGCACTAAGTTCAAAGGGGGAAACCATGAAAAGATTTGTAATTAATGGACCAGACAGAGAGTACATGGAGGTGAATATTTGAAGCAGTGCACAAGGACATGAAAAATATTTGAAAAATGAATTTGGTACAGTAGCATTTGCAGCTGAATGGCATGCACGTCAGAAACTAGGAATTAGTATTTGAAACGTGAGCCTGAGGATCTTCTGTCAGCATGGTTCTAAAGACATTACTCCTCCAAAAAAAGTTTAGTCTGGTGAGAATTGGTATGGAACCCAAAGGAAAAACATGAGGATGAGGCCAAACCCAAACTAAGACTGTGCATATGGATAAAAGATTTTATCTATCTTTTAAGGCAGGGACTGGTAAACATTTTAATAAAGAGCCAGATAACTAATATTTTAGGCTTTGTGGGCCATATTGTCTCACTGTTAGCTCTTGAGTTCTGCTATTATAGCACAAAAATAGCTGTAGGGTAAAATGCAAGTGAATGGATAGGACTGTATATCAATAAAACCTTATTCACAAAAACAAGGGATGGGCCACATTTAGTGTATGTCATTTACTTATGTTTTAGGGAGAAGGTATTGGTGGTTAAATTACATCATTCTTTTTAAAATGCCTATTTAATCGTGTTCCTTAAATATGGTGTTTGGTAACCTTCTTTATATAATTTTCCATATAGTAGTTTTTTTTTTAAAGATATTTATTTATTTATTTATTTATTCATTCATTCATTCATTCATTTGTTTGACAGGTTGGGGGGGTGGAGGAGAAACAGAGGGAGAGGGAGAGACAGAATCTCAAGTAGACGCCACACTGAGGGCGGAGCTCAATGCAGGGCTTGATCTCACAGTCCTGAGATAATGACCTGAGTTGAAATCAAGACTCGGGTGCTTAATGGACTGAGCCATTGAGGCACCCCTCCATTTGATAGTTTTTGATAGGTTTTGTTTTCAAATCATCACATCATCCAAATGATATTAAAATGATCAGACTATCCAGTTAGAATTTTGATACCTAAGAAGGGACTAAGCTTATTTGAATCTACCATATATTAAAGTTGGACAGGGTCTCTCCACTTTTTGTTCTGCCACATACACAGAATTAATCAGTCGAGTTTATAATCTGATCTTTCTCATAACAATATTTTATATTATTTTTTGTGATTTAAATGCATTTCTAAGGTCACAAAAATATATTTGCATTTCCAACCTTTTATATAGGCCTAAAAGTAAACTACTATTAAAAAATTAATGATATTTTTAGGGTAAAGTTTTACATTTTTTCTTGCTGTGAGAGAATTTACCTAATTTTCAATATCACTGTTACGTTTAGTAATATGTTTTTGGATTTGTGTGTAAAATTTTAATGTGATTATGTATTTGATACTTTGAAATTCTTTCTTTGGGTATGTTTTAATCCTAAAGTGAAATATGTTTTTACTTAAACTACATTCACATACTTAATTTAGGGCACTTTTAAATTTAAGTTTTCGGTCCACCTTGGAACTGCCACCCACATTCACGGCTTAGGTATTTATGATATGGTTATGAGAAGGCTTTTAAGTATTATTTTTTAAAGCCAGTTTTAAAATAATATTGATTAATCTTATGTTCTTGTAACAAGATTTAAATTGAGGATGTATATGTGTATCTGTGTATGTATAATTCAGGAGTAGACAAATCATAAGTAAATAAATTTTAAATGAAGAAATAATTTATTAACAACTCTTTAAGACTTTATTGAAATATCACCCTTTCAGCAAGTACTTACATTGCCATTGCATACAAAATTTTTTTCTCTCTTAAAAACAAGTGCATGCACACACACATTGACACATACTTGTTGTTTTTCTACTCTTTACTTTTTCTTAGTACTTATCACAGTTTTACTGTAACATGTATATTGCTGATTTATCTTGTTGATTTTTGGTCCTGCTCTTAGAATTTATGCTTCATTTAAGCAGGAATTTTTGTCTGTTTTGATTACAACTGTATTCCTAGTGTCTAGAACAATATTCTGTATACCGTTGGCAGTCAACAAGTATTGAGTGAATGAATGAATGAATAAGTAAGCAATGATTACATTTACTTTTTTGTTTTGTTTTGTTTTTTGGTTTTTGAGGTTGGAGCAGCTAAGGGAAATGATACAGAGTCAGAAGTCATTCCTAATGTTTATTAAAAAAAGATTCTGGGTAGTTAAATCCTTCTAGTTGAACAGTTAAAGGGAAGCACAAGTAATCCTTGCCGTCTGTTTCACAAACAGATGTCCAGGTGAGGTTGTTAATGTACTTTCCCCATGGGTTTATAGAATTTGAATGAGAAGTATTTGCATATACAGTAATAAGTGATCAGCCAAGTGATGTGAGACCAATTGTGTGTTTTAGTGGTGTCTGGTGATCATTCTAAATGGCTTCTGACTATCAAGTGTGGAAGACAACTGCCTTCGTGCATACGCTCCCAAATTGAAAGTGGGGGATTAAAACTAGGGGCCAGAAAATGTTTTGAACGTATTGTAGAAGTCAGGAAGTAAGTTTTGAGAGTAGGTTAGTTAGGATAAAGTGGCAGAGTTTTATTTTTTATTTGTATTTTTTTTAGTTATCTCTATACCCAACGCAGGGGTCGAACTTAAGACCTGGGCATAAGACTCATGCTCTTCCAACTGAGCCAGCGAAGCACCCTGAGGCAGAGTTTTTTCATTCTGATTTCAGAATATGAGGGAATGGACAGCTTTATTAATGGGAATTAGCTATTAATATGACTGAAAGAAATATTAATGCCATTAGAAAAACTCATTATAAAAATACTTTACTATTTAAAAGATTCAATTTCATGTAAATTCTTTTATTTGTTTACCGAACAGGACTGTTTCTGGCATAGCAAATGTTATTTGTTTTTTACAAAGGAGGACCTAGAGGCCTAGAAGTTGTCTAGTGCTGAGCAAGTCAGACTCTGAACTTCACCTGGGGCTTCTAACTATATAACATTTTCCCACTGAGCTGTTTATCATTTTGTCTTTTCACCTTAGGGTGCATATTACTAAACATTGCAGACCCTAGCCCTTAAAAGTCCTTAAATTTGAGGAGCTCCTTCTTTACTTCATATGAAGCAAGCACTGTCAAAAGAGCCTTACTTTCAGCACACCTGCGTGGCTCAGTCGCTTGAGCCACCGAATCTCGGTTTCTGCTCAGGGCATGATCTCATGGGTCATGAGATCAAGCTCCAGGTTGGCTCTGGGCTCAGCCGGGAGATTTTTCTCTCTCCCTCTGCCCCTCCCCAACTCCTGCACTCATGCATGCGCGCGTGACACCTCTCTCTCTCTCTCTCTCTCTCTCTCTCAGAATAAATGAATAAATGTTAAAAAAAAAAAAAAGCCACAGCATTGCTTTGTTTTTGAAGCCTCAGCAAGTCCCTTTGCATCTCCCCCCCCCTCCCCATTGCATTCTGTACTTGACTGACTCTGATTGCAGTGAAGTACCTGAAGGCTTTTGTGGGAGCCCAGTGTGCCAGCCCACATTCTGTATTCATTGTTACTATTCATGGGAACCACTTAATGACACTTCTATTTCTTTGTTTTTGTTTTTGTTTTTTTTTTTAAGATTTATTTAGAGAGATCATGCGAGTAGTGTGGGGGGAGGGGCAGAAGGAGAAGAAGAGAATCTCCAGCAGACTCATCACTGAACACAGAGCCCCATGTGGTGCTCAGTCCCAGGATCCTAGATCATGACCTGAGCTGAAATCAAGAGTTGGTTGCTTAACCAGCTGAGCCACCCAGGCACCCTATGACGCTTCTATATTTTACATTCGTGTAGATATTAGGAATCAAATAAGAGAAATAAGATGCTTCTTTGGCTCTTTCAGAGGTAGAAGCACTTGTTGACTATAATTGTTGTATGTAAAATATTTTAAGATGGGTTCTAAATATGTTTTCCCTTTTAAATATAGACTGGCTCTTCTTCGTATGCTATATTTTACCTGTGGTTTATAGCAGGTTCTGCTTGTTAAAAAGTTCTGAGTCCTTGTTAATCTATATATTAATGTCTAAATAAATTTTGAGGTATCTGCTATTTAAGAATATAAAATGATTACAAAGTGCAATTTAAATTTAGAATCAAAGGAATTTAGTGGTCTTCCATCTCAATTTCTAAGCCAATGTTAGGACTTTTTAAAATGTGTTCCCTTCTCTCTGCGTGCTCTAGATCTCTTGGCCTTCTTTCAGTTTCCCACTGGTAATTATGCTTTTGCATATGCTGTTTTTCCTGTGTGGGATTCTCACAATTACCCTTACCTTTTCACCTTATACCTGTTTAATTCCAGCTCTGTCTTAAGATCATAGCTCAACTACTACCTCTTTAAGGAAGCCTTCCCTGATATTCTTTACCCTACTCCCCACTACCCAATTCGATTAAGTAGCTCTGTTACATTGATTTTTATACTTCACTGTACTTTGATAGCACTTAATGACAGTATGTATTTAGATAGGTGGGTGATTTGAATGCTGTCTGTCTTTACCACTTGACAGTGAGTTGCGTGAGGGCAGAATTAGTTACTGGTTGCTTATCATTTTATCTCCAGGACTTAACATTGCCCGACACATAGGGAATGCTTTGAGAAATCATTTGTTGAATGAATGAAGAGATAAACATTTATGACAGGTGGTCATGGGTATGAACATATTTGATAAGTTAGTAAGTCATTAATAAATGTTAATAGCCTTCCCCTTTCTCTCCTTATGCTTCTCCCTCCTCTTTCTTCTATGTACATATCTGTTGCTGGAGAGAATATCTACCAGCAGGTCTAATTACTATTAGATCCTCTGTTTGTTGAACAGTAACTTCCATTTCTTGGTTTGGTTTTAGTTTTATAAATGACATGAAATAATATATCAGCCTTAAATATACCTGACAGAACTTATTATCTTATTTTTCTTATTTCCTTCTTTCATTATACATCATCTTTAGTCTTTGGAATTTACATACGATCATATCCTTTCTGTTGAAACCTTAGTCTTTCTTGGCCACCAGGTGTTAAGAGAGGAGTTTCTGTAGGTCTTTTGAGTTTTTGCGTTTCTTGTGAATGGTGGCACTGATTGCCCTTTGTTCTGGACTATCTATTCAAGGATGTTTGTATGGTCAACTGCCTTGGAAGATAGATTTAGTGTCCCTCTGGAGCCAATGGAAGGTATGTTAACTTCCCATTGAAAAAGATTTGGTTCTTCAACTCAGGGTTCATCTCTTATCCTGCATCGCTCTGCGTGTGCAGACATCCATCCGGATACATTTTTGTCATCACCTCTGTGAAACTTGGGGGCAAAGGGAACTGAGGCAAATGTGTTGATAGTCATGCTGTTTGCTGTGCCATGAGTAATAAAGTCCTTTGTCTCTGACTCTGGAGTCTCCTGTCTTCTACATCATTTATAGCTGTGGTAGGGTAAAATTTTAGGCTCACAATTTTTGACACCAGAACAATGTAGTTTCTTGGTTCTCCTTGCTGAACTGTCTGCATGTCTCTCCTCAACCATGGTAGGTCCCTCCTTATCTCCAACACCCCCAGTGGATATCTGAAACTGCAGATAGTATTAAATCCTACATATACTATGTGTTTACCTATGCATACATATATAATAAAGTTCGAGTTCTAAATTAGGCGTAGTAAGAGGTTAACAGCAATAACTAATAATAAAAAAGAACAGTTATACAATATACTATAATAAGAATTTTATGAATATGTTCTTTTTCTCAAAATGGCTTATTGTAATGTACTCATCCTTCTTCTTGTGATCTAGAGATGATTAAATGCCTATGTGATGACACGAAGTGAGGGGAGTTGTTGGCATTGTGATACCAGGTTACTGTTGACATTCTGAGGATATGTTAGAGGAGGAGCATCTGCTTCTGGACTGTGGTTGACCGTGGGTGACTGAAACCATAGAAAGTGAACCTGCAGATAAGGGAGGGCTTACTGTATGTTTTCTTCTTTTGTACCTTAAATATAGGTCATTCCTGAGATTTTGTTACTGGTTTTCTTTCTACTTGGATGATGTAATCAACACTACTGTTTTTAGCAACCAACCATATGTTTATATCTCTCCATTTATTTTCCTTTGAAATCCAGACTCGAAATTTCAGCCACCTCTTGACCATTTCCCTGTGGATATTTTAATGGTGCCTAACACATTTAAAACTAAACTCAATGTAATCCTCCCACCCCGTTTCATACTCCATTATTCACTATTTCAATTAATGGCACTACTTCCCTCTTAATGCTGTAAATTTCAGCACTGGTTCAATTGTTCCTTCTTTTCCCCCTGCGTATGGTAGATGTTCCATAAAAGCTTTTTTTTTTTTTAAAACTTAATAGTCCAGGCTAAACATAATAAATTTATTTTAGTCATTTCCCATATGATATGTTCAGATTCATTGCTATACTGATTACTTCCACTACTTGTTTGAAAACGTGTCTCTTAAAATTTAACACAATCCTCCACATAACAAAAAGTAAAGAGTATATTTTCCAGATTTGTGTAGTGAGCTTCTACTTAGTTACTGTTTGTTTTGAGCTTATGTGCCACTGGAAACAAGAACTATTTTTCACATCAACTACTCTTAAGATAATAGTTTTCCATATTTCATATATCTAAATTAGTTTATGAATTTACTTGAAGAAATTCACACTTATTTCTTTGAAATTTCATCTAATTGATTTTGGCCCACCATTAATAAAGAAGATATCTTTGAAAGTATCTGTTTGACTGTAGTTACTTGTACAAGTAGGTCGAATGTGCTATTTTTGCTTTTATATATAAAATGCAAAATAACTATTTCTTCCTAAGATTAGAAAATTAGAATTATGTGATTATGATGTTATTTTAAAATAATGAAAAACAAGGTTCCTCTTAAAATGTCATTTAAATAAAATAGTTTAAGCCAGTCTTCCTAGTCCCCAGTGTAATCAGTTTGAGAAATATATATAAAGTTTTTAACTTAGCTAGTTTGTCGTATATTAAAAGTTATTTTATGTTTTATCCATCAAATATAGGCAACTTTTGATCACTGTTATTGGAAAGGAAAGTCACAATTACAATTCTCATCTCTGGAAATTCAGTTAAATTGGGGGGTAGTTCTCTTTCTTGATTAAAACATAACAGCAAACGTACATAATCTTATTTCGCCATTCAAGTTGGTTGGTTAGAATGTGAACTGCTAAGGAGTTTCTAAAATGGAGGCAGTACTTTAGATTGTAAATTTTAATTTATGGGGAATGTTTTTTGTTCCAAAAAATTCTCCTTATAATGTAGAATTAAGTGAATTGCCTCGAAGTTATGTTTTTAGTATTTTTGACAGGACACATGAGTAAGAATGCTTATATATTGTAGCAATTAAAGACAATTCACATTTGTGGTTTGGGCATAAATGTGTAAAAATTATACCCATCTATCTTATTACATTTCCTCTCTCCTCCCCAAGGACTTTACTATGTACTTTATCTGTAATTGTTGCCAGTTTTCTATCATGTTCCCACTGGGCTTCTGGTGCAAAAAATCTTATCCTCTTGATGACAGAGCTTGCCTGAATGATTTCATGCTCCTAGCATTTTTGTTCACGGGAATTAGGGGCAAAATGTAACTACAGCTGAACAGAACGTCTATTTTTGTAATTTTGGAGTTTAGGCTCTGTTATTGGAACTAAATGAAGAGATGCAGGTGTTCTCTAGTCCAAGCCCTTTGGGAGTTTTGATGGTAGATGCTTGAAAAGAAAATGCATGTGTTTCCAGAGTCAAACAGCAGCTGTGAGACAAGGATTTATGTTTTTCTCAGAACTTTGGGATTTCAAAATGTTACATTTAATCACAAGCACAGAAAGGGGAGCAAATGTTAAAGATGTTACGCATAAAAGTAAGTTTACTGATCTCTTTACCATACGAACTAGTTGTGGGAATATAGGAGCAAAGTGATTTTTAATCATAATATAAACAATTTCTAAAGGATTATGATAGTTACCAGGACATAGCCTTTTGAGAATGTTGCATTTGTAGCATAGAGAATTTTTTAATCCTACTAATTACTTAAGTTTTCTTTTTCCGTTTAGACATTCATGCACACACACAATGAAAGGCTTGGCAAAATATTTGCCAAATGAGTTTTGACTATAATTATTTTTGGAAAAGTTCAAGTAATATCTTGTAATAACACAATGTTTTCAAGTAGAAGAAGTATAAATTTCTGTCTCAGAGAGTAATCAAGGGAATTTACAGATATATTTAAAACATACCTATATTAAAGCTGATATATATTTAATAGTATTTATTACTCTGTCCAGAAAGTACCCTATATTAATCATGTTTTCCTTTAAAACTTAAAGTTTTTCTCTTGAGTCCTCTCATTTCCTACCTGGTTCTCTATACCCAACTGATCCCTATTCACTTAAAATTTTTCTTCAAGTTCTATAAACCTGCATATGTTTAGTTCTGGAAGCTGGGAGTGAATCCTTTACCTTGTCCCAGAATCTAACCTTCCTGATTGAAATATCTCCTGGAGGCCATGATGCTAGAAGTCAGGAACAGGCTCAATAGCAACAGGAAATTACTTTGCTCCTTTGAAAGGTCCCAGACTCTGGAGGGAAGCCAAGGGGAGATATCCCTTGAGACTTGTGGGTGACCAGTTGTTTCCTTCATTTATAGCACAAGGTCAGATTTTTGCATTTTTTACTGCCTCTATAATAAAGATAACTGGCATTCAAAGTAAATAAGTAGTAGCTTCATTTGTAAATAATAAATTATAAGAAGTGTTTCAGGTTGTGATGGACTTCAAGTGAATGTTACCAGAAAATGTGTAATGTTTTGTATATTTTTATATGGATCGAAAATATACCATTATTACTACAGTTTATATTTTAGAAAATGTTATGTTTTCAAAGCGAGGTGTTTTTTTTTTTTTTTTTTTTTTTTTTGCATTTCTTATCCAGATTTGAAGTTGGCTATATAGTAGCTGTCATGTAGGCCAAAAGAAAAGTAGCAGCCTTAGTGAACCAGTAGGAATTGATTTATGAAACACTTAGAAGTGAAATTCACACCAGTCTTTGCCACTTGACTCTTCCCTGTTTGTCTCATCTCTTCTAGAAGAAACTTGATTCTATTGCTTTCGCTTTCCTTATACTCAATACAGTATACATAGGAATCATCCTTATGCCATTGTTTGTTTTGTGAATAAATGATAGAGTCAGCTATCCATTAATGTGGGAGAGTTTAAGCACTGCTTTGGGAGTCTTTTTGTTTCTTTTATTTTCACCTTCCTCTGACTTTAGTCCTTACTCTTCCTCCTCCTTTGCTTTCTCCCTTCCCAGTCAATAACTCCCTTCTAAGCAGCACCACAGTACTTTGACCAGATCACATGACAGACAGTCCTAACTGTAAGATGCCTTCCTCTTGAGTAACTGAGAGTTCTAAGGGCAGGGATCATGACAAGTACATGATAGGTATTTGGTACATACAGGATGGTCCATAGGAAATGATTTTTTGCCATTTGGGTATGGCCTTGTTGTCTGTAGGCCTGCATCATTTTATTTCTAAATTGGTCTGTGGGGGAAAATATAGTTTGGCCTCAGTGTGTTAAAGAATTATTTTAAAAAAAGTACCATCATGACTCTTGTGTAGATATCAAATGGACAGATGTTAAAGATTATTAGCATCATTATCAATGAAAGTACCAGGCACATGTTACAACCAGATCAAGGAGAACTAAAAAAAAGAAACATTTAGAGATCAGTAATGCTGTAATAAATTGGGAAAGGGACACAAAACTAGCTTCTTCCACAGTGGGGAAGGACAGTCCATTGAACTTCTGCATGACAGTTTATTTACATCGATAGTCAGGAATTGCTTTGCGTTGTTCTCAATTCTCTGCAATGTACAGATTTGTTAGAAAGCTCAAAGACAGTGAAAGGTGCAGAGTCTCCACAGATTCGGACTCCGACCTGGAGGAGTGTACTCAAAACAATGCAGAGCCTTTCATTGAAGCACAATTTTTTTCCTACGAGCCTTACTAAATTCCAGATGGCTAGGCTATTTTTAGCTGTGGGTGGTTTAAATATAGAGGCAGGTCAGAAGTAATTTTGTGAGGCAAAGATTCAGTACATGGAGGGAAAATTAAAGGGAAATAATGCCACCGGCAGAGGGCAGTGATGAAGTAACAGTTTCCTCATGTTCAAAGGAGGCCTTGATTGTTGAATAATTGTGGGCTAATTCTGTAGACTGCAACTTGAGTTAAATTTTGAAACCTTGTCATAGTAAGTTCTCTTCAGCCAGGTGCTTTGTCAGTACCTACAATTCACCAGAAAAAAAAAGAGTTTTGTGTTAATTAAATAAATAAAATGTTTGAACCTGATTTTTATTTTTATTATTTATTTATTTATTTTAAAAAAATTTTTTATTATATTATGTTAGTCACCATACAGTACATCCCCGGTTTCCGATGTAAAGTTCGATGATTCATTAGTTGCGTATAACACCCAGTGCACCATGCAATACGTGCCCTCCTTACTACCCATCACCGGTCTATCCCATCCCCCCACCCCCCTCCTCTCTGCGGCCCTCAGTTTGTTTCTCCTAGTCCATAGTCTCTCATGCTTCATTCCCCCTTCTGATTACCCCCCCTTTCTTTATCCCTTTCTGATTTTTAAGTACACAATGTCTTCTAATTTATTAAAAAGCTCTTGCATTGAAAGGATTCATACAACAAATATTTGAACATGTGCTCTGTGTCAGGTACTGCTGTATGTCAGGTACTGCTGTAGGTGTTAGAAAGAGGAGGGAAGTGTGTGTGTGTGTGTTTGTTTATACAAGGAAGAGGAGTTCCCTAACCTCACAGAGGTAACATTCTCTTGATTGTAACATTTTTTTTAGTTGATAATTTGTTATATTGTATTTTTTCTTATGAGAATTAAATCTTTTTTTTAAAGATTTTATTTTTTTGAGTGGGAGAGTGAGCAAGAGAGAGAGAGTCCACACAAGCTGGGGAAGAGGCAGAGGGAGGGAGAAGCAGGCTCCCTGCTCAGCAGGGAGCTGGGTGAGGGGCTTGGTCCCAGAACCCTGGGATCATGACCTGAGCTAAAGGCAGACACTTAACCAACGGAGCCACCCAGGTGCCCCGAGAATTAAATCTTTTATGTCATGTTGGCTAAACTAGAAGAGGCCTTCTTCAAATGTAAAAATTATGTCTTATCTGATTTTTTCTGCTGAAAAGATAGAATTCTGAAATAATATGAAAGTATATGCAAGAGTACACTGGACAAAGTTCTGCAGAACTCAATTACAGATAAATAACAAAAACAATAATAGAAATCCATCAGAGCAAAATGTCCAAAGGAGACAAAAGTAAGAAACAAATGATCAAAAACACATGAAAAAATTCAAACTGATAACTAGTGAAAGAAATGGTTATTAAAACAATAGGGAATGCTTTTACCTATGAAATTGATATTTAATAAATTGTAAAACTGAAAGCTGAGAAATTTCTGAGATGAGCACTTCCATAAAGCTCTGGTGGGACTGTGAATTGGTACAAACTCTCCAGAAATCAATTAAAAAAAATTTATTAAAGACCTAAAGTGTGGTCATCCTTTATAATCCCATTTTCAGACTGTATCCTAAGGGAGTAATCCAAGATGCATTTAAAGACTTGTATTTAAGACATAAGGGTATTCACGTCAGCTTAATTATAATAATATGTCATCTTTGTGGTCTAATAGTAGGCAAATTATAAAATAGAGTGTATCCATAGAAGAACATCTTTTATATCGGCCAATAGAAGATACATATTATCAGAAGATATTCGTATTAAAAACTTGTGTAGAAAATAAAAATATAAACCTACATATGATAAAGTTATATGTAGTTTTAAAAATTTTCTTTTCAACTTATGCATATGAATATATGTTTACATATACTCATGTAATGTGTTCATAGAAAAATTACTAAATTTTGTGACTATCAGTGCTTGTTGGGATTATGAGTCATTTCTCATTCATATTTATACTGTCCTGTAGTATTTGATGTTTTCTGCAAATATAAATATTTTTAAATATTTCTTTTCCAAAATACTTATTTACAACTAAGTTGTTCATGGATTATTATTTTTTTGCTTACAAGTAGGCATTCTTGCACATCAATTCTTATATAACCTTTGATATTTTGAAAACACATATGTGCCCTGAAAGCCACAGAGTGTACAGTTTAGTATTTAAAGAGGTTTTGGGGGGTCTTAGTGTATATCTGAATAGAACAGCAGATTTCAAGGCAGCATAATTTGCATTTCTCCTTATAGTCCAGTGAGTAAAATGTTTAAAATCACTTAATCTTTTTCTGTAATTTGTTTTCTATTTAAAATTAAAATACATTTTTTCTTTAAATATAGTTGAAATTTTATTTTATCATTGGTTAACTCTCTGGGATAGTACAAAACAAACCTTCAGTGAGTTTTGATATAAGTGTTCACTTGAAAGTGAGCTCTTCAAAATGTTTGAATGCATTTTTTACGTAGGAACAAAGAATTGTCATTGTTAAAATCCAAGGCCAACTCATAAATTTTTTGTTAAACTCAACGATGAAGTTGAGATACTCAAATTCTTTTTTTTTTTTTTTTTAAAGATTTTATTTATTTATTCGACAGAGATACGAGAGAGGGAACACAAGATGGGAGAGGAAGAAGCAGGCTCATAGCAGAGGAGCCTGATGTGGGGCTCGATCCCATAACGCCGGGATCACGCCCCGAGCCGGAGGCAGACGCTTAACCGCTGTGCCACCCAGGTGCCCCAAGAGATACTCAAATTCTTAATGAAAACTAGAAAGAGTTAGAGATAGTACTTTATTGGAAGAATACTAAGTAAACTTAGTATCTGAAGTCATTGTATTTAAGGTAAAAGTAGACTTAGGAGAATGGAATAGTAAAAAGATGCTTTTAGAGAGACATTGAAAGAGATTTATTGGCATTTCATGGACATCACAGGTTGATAACAGTGCTGCTTTTTGTGGTTTTTAGTCTGATTTCTAAACTTTACTCTGAATTCTTAGCTGACCATTGAAAAACACAGGGTTTAGGGCACTGATTCCCCCACATAGTAAAACATTCATGTATAAATTGGCTCCCCCAAAACTTAACTATTAATAGCCTATGGTTCACCAGGAGCCTTACTGATAGCATAAAGAGTTGATTAATATGTATTTTGTATGTTATATGTATCATAATGTGGTGTCTCTCCTGATGGGATGGGGCCCCCCAAGTGTGGGGCAACCTGGTTGGGTAGAAGCCAGCAGCTCATGCAGTGAAAGAACTCACCTCAGGCAGAGCAAAGGAGATAGAAGTTTATTGAATATGCCTTAAGGGTCTGGTGGGCAGGACAGCAGAGGAGAGACTCTGTCAGGATGCAGTAGATGGGGGCTGTATTTAAAGAGAAGGTGAGGACCTATGGATACTTATGGAATTTTCCCTTTTATTTTTTTGGAAACTGTGCCTGGTTGTAAATGGTCCATTGGTTAGTTAGGGGCTATGGATATTTTGAGGTGGGTCACTTGATGGGCCTGTCTGTATTCAGCCAGGGGGTTGGAGTCACTGTGGGCCCTTTTTCTGTAATCCATTGCTTAAGCCTGTTGCCCAGAAGTGGCCTCTACATTATATACTGTGTTCTTAAAATAAAGTTGGCAAAAGAGAAAGTGTTATTAAGAAGATCGTTAAGGAAAATACATTTACAGACTGTATTTATTGAAAAAAATTTGCATGTAAGTGGACTTAGCACAATTCAAACCTGTGTTGTTTAGGGGTTAACTGTAGTGTTGTTTTTTCCCCTTCACTCATGTATTACTTATGATTATTAGCTATGATTGGGGTTAATTCTGAACTCCAGTAGAGAAATAGAACATTTTCTTGGAGTGACTGGATAGGAAGTGACAGAGGAACAGGAAAAAGAAAGTCAAGAATTAAAAAATTACATGAGCATGAAATTTTCTGAAATAATGAGTTACAGTTGATGAAAAGCAGGCAGAATTTAGTGAATAATCTTCAGGGGAAGAAAGAACGTGATGGGCAGCCGCTGCATGGAGAGGGAAGGAAAACTAGGCAACATTAAACTAGCGGTTACTGGGTGAGAGTTTTGTGTTTCTTCTTAAGTCAATTTGATATTGTTAAATTATTAATTGCCAGTTATCCTTAAAATAAGATTTTGTTATAATTACTATCTTGCGTAGAATATATAAATTTTAAGGGAGAGAGACTTTCAAGATCATTTTTAATCTAGAAGAAAAGAATAAAGCAAACATTTTTCAGGTGGTCAGATGTCCTCAGAGTCAAGCAGGCAGTGAATGGAAGAGATCTGACTGGCTCTCTTGTCTGAGGTTTTTTTTATTGTGTCTATTCATTTAAAGGACCCTTTTCAGGTAACCAGGTAGTTATCTTTATTCATTCCGTGCATACTTTGTACTAGAACCTTAGGATATAAAGATGAAAAAGACCTTTTTTACTTATTAATGAGCTTATAGTTCATTGAGATACATAGGTAAAGCATATAACTAAAAGGTAGTTAAAACATCGTTATAAAACAAGGTAGTGTGAATTCACATTAAAGGAAGCTTTAATTCAGACTTGGAACTTGGGAAAAGTTTCCTGGAATCAGTCATGTCTAAGATAAGAGCTTAATTATGAGCTAAAGGAGAAACAATGGGTCAGGTTTCAGGAACGGGCAAATAAGTTCCCTGGAATGGCAGCTTGGAATGGAACAGGAGCATGATAAGAGTTAATGCCTGGTGAGGTCAGCAGTCTCTCCAGGCAATGAGAGGCCTTGAAAGCTGTTTTAAAGGTTTTGGACTGAGAGCTAAAGGGAGCATTTGGAACTTTTTATCATATATATACTTTAGAAACCAATTTAGGGAGCAGGGTGGATGAGGGTAAAAGACAAGAGACAGGGAGATCAGGTAGGAGAATGTTGCAATGAAGAAAAGAATAATGTCAAAGAAGAGAGTTACACACATTTGTGGGATTGTAGTGTGTTGGAATCAGTAGGAATTGATGGTTAATTGAAGATGATGGCTAAGGGAAAGGGCACAGTAGGTAAACACCCAGGGTTCTAGTTTGGAAAGCTGGGTGCACAGTAGGGCCCCTTTCACTGAGATGAGGCAAAAAGGAACAAGAAGCAAGTTTTCTTTAGGGTGATAGAGGCAATTGGTATAATACTAATATTTTTCTAGTTCTTCCTATGTGGCAGGAATTATTCCAAGCATTTTAAGTCGAGCTCAAGCAGTTTGACTTTAGAACTCTTACTCTTAACCATTCCACCGAAGAGCAAAGACTGTGGAGAAATTCAGACCCTAAATCATTGATTATTCAGTTTATTGAATTCTGTTTAATATTATTTATGTCTGCTAGTGCTTGCACAACGCTGCTAGTGGCTGTTAAAAAAGATATTCAGATCAGAGCCCCATTAAGTTGTATACACATACAGCTAATTTTTTTTTTTAAGATTTTTATTTATTCATTTGAAACTGTGAGAGCATGAGCAGGGGGAGAAGCCGAGGGAAAGGGAAAAGCAGACGCCCCTCTGAGCCAGGAGCCAGATGTGGGGCTTGATCCCAGGACGCTGGGATCACAACCTGAGCCAAGGACAGACGCTCAACCATCTGAGCCACCCAGGTGCCCCAACATACAGCTAATTCTAAAAATAAGCTTGCCAAATGATGCAATTGGTTGGGAGAAATGTACTATCTGAAAATAGAGGTTAATTGGAATCGATAAGGGAGGATTTAATGATACTAGGAAAGGTTTTTCAAAGAGGGATTGATATTTAAGTCTGGAATGATAGAATACTGCATATGAAATAAAAATTTTTATTGTTTAAGCATTATAAGTGCTTTTAATTGTCCTATACTGTTTAGTTTTAGATGTTTGGTAATTATTCAAGTCCATTTTTTGGTAAAAGTATAAAATGTGTAATTGTTAAAAAAAAGTGGTACATATTTATGGTGAAATAGTTTTCTTTCTAAAGTATTTCAGTATATTCAGATAACTATAATCAAAAAATTGTATTTTTATGTGATTGTAAAATATAAAGCATTTAGGATATTTATTATTACTGCTTTTGTTTTCTTAGACAAATTTTTAAAGTTAAAATAAGTATTGGGACCATTAAATTGTATTTAGTTTTTATGTGGTTTAGCTTGGAGTTAATTATTAAGTAGAACTTGATTTTTAGCCTTAGAAAAACAAATGCAGAAGTTAATAAGCCCCCCCCCCCCGCTTTTATTGGATTCATTGTTAACAAGGCATAGCATAAGTAAGTCTCAGTCAGCCTGTGAAAGGGATGACTTAACACAACTGTTGATGCATTTGGAGTGAAACATCTTTATCAAGTTAATACAAGAAGCAGTCATGCCCTACTTGAATTACTCATTTATTATAGCTGAACAGCAGCCTGCATGTGGACTTTGAAATCCTGGGAAAATAAGATGCCTACGTACATCCAAATGTTGAAAGCCTTTACTCCTCAGCAGCTGGAAAATGTTGAGCTCTGTTGTCATCCATTAGGTTTTTGGCCTTCAGGGAAATGTGATCAATTTAATTACTGACCAGCTTTATCCATTACTTTTAATGACTGTAGCCTCTGAAGTAAGCCTCTGAAGTTTGTAGCTTAAATGATCATATTTAGATATGTACACTTAAAATTTATGAAAATTAAACACGTAGGCCTAGATGATTATACTTTGCTTATATGTTTGTCATATGTACTCAGATCCCTAAAAATATAAAATAATTCAAATATATTAATAGAGGTTAGCTTATTTACTTTAAATGAAGTCTAAAATGTGTTTGTGTTTAAGAGTAACAAAATATGCTGCACGTATTTGCTGTTCTGGGGTAAGTTTTATATAATCCATTTGTGTGCAAAATTTTTACATTTCCTAAATATAGTCTGGGTTATTTTTAATCACAATTATTTATAAACAAAACTGTTAATAATTATTTGTGCTTTTTATCTTTTTTTCACTACTATTTTGATGTCAAGTCCAAGGAGGATTTGTAGAAAATATCATGGCGTGATAGAGCATAGCTAAGAGAAATTCATATTATATGAAGAAATGTATTTGTAACTCTGAGGCTATTGGGAATTCTGGTTCTAGCTCTGGAACCCATTCTTTCTATAAATCACTTGATCTCATGTTGAATGTTTCTTAATCTATTAAATGATTGCAGTACGAGGCACTGAATATCTTTGTGTTGACTGTCCATTGTATAAAGACACTCCTTTAAAGAGGTCACCATTCATGTTACAAACCAAGGGAATTTGCTTATTATTGTTATTTATTACAGTGTTTTTCAGGCAGATGACATTAAAATCTTTCTAACAAAATTGGTATGTTATGACAGTATCTAACAGATAGATGTAAAATTGAGAAAAGCACCTTGTGGTTGAGTTGATGGCTATAAGACAATATTGAAGATACCACGTTTGGCTAGTTCCTGTATTTATGTGTTAAAATATTTGTAATGGTTGAAAAGTGTAAGATATCCTCATTGACAAACAATTGATGTTCATATTTAGAGGCGTAATGCAGGTGCCATACTGGGAAGATTTTGCAGAGACAATAACTGAGCAGTAGAAAAGAGTTAGGGAGATATACCAGAAATATGGTATACATACGGTATTTACTTATGCAATAACTTGATGTACAGGTTAACGATATGCTTCTGAACAATATAGTTAGAAAAGAGGTAATGAGAGAATTATATTTTGAAATGTGTTATAAAAAAAGGTTAAATATTAGTTTTTTATGGCCAGAAGGGTCCTGTTCTGAGTTTGAAAGAATGAATCTGAGTGGTCATAAATTATGTAAAATAAAAAAAAGCAACAAAATATGTATATAGGTATATAATGTAAGTAAGTGTTAACACTAAAGATGAGTTTAGAATTGAGTCACTTCTTTATGGCTCTTTTAATTATGTTTTCAGGTATTACAACTGTACATAGCATTTCTGTGCCAGACCAGGTCAAAGATAGGAAGAGCATATGTTATTCTAGTACCCATAAATTTTAAATAAACTTGTAATTGTGTTTGTAACATTTTTGGGGGGTAAAATTTGAAAACTTGTGTAGCTATTTTTGTTATAAAACTCACAAATGGGTTTTTTGAAAAAATTGTATGGATTGACTATTTTTCTAAGGGTTTATATAACAGATATCATTACTCACCATGTTTGTATTGAATAATATATAAAATCAGGTGCTAATTCATTCTTAAAATGAAAATGCTCTCTTATTATGATACTTAATGCAAAAATTCAAACACAACAGAAAAATGTATAGGCTTATTAGCAATCATCTGAAATACTATGACCTAAAGATTAACTAGTGTTGATATTTTGACACACATGTTTTCAGATACTTTTTATATGATTACCTGTATAAATACACAATCCTGCATGAATAATTTTCGTACCATATATTCTCTTCTGTACCTGCTTTTTCACTCTCCCATGTTTTAAAGCCATCTTTCTATGATAATAAATACAGCTTTTCATCCTAATTTTACATGACATTGTAGCGTTCTGTTGTATGCTTACACATATAATGGATTTCTTCTTGGTAGATAGTATGATTGGTGGGTATTTAAATTTTTCTAATTTTGTACTAATATAAAAAAAGCGATAGGAATAATTTTGTTAACACTCATCTTTGTGAACTTGCCTAACAAAGTAAATTATTAAAAGCATATTTTGGTGTATTATTTTGCACTTGAGAACGATTTAAATTTATTTTTCAAATACTTAATTAGTGCTAAGCTAGTATTAACTACAAATTTTAAAATGCAAATGGTTAACTTTGCAGAGAATTCAAATGAGTCTTACTTGTCTTTGTCTTAATACATTATTAACAGTAAGATTGTTTTTTTTTTGAAATTTCTGAGAGGTCATGCAAATAGCTCATTGACATGTAAATTTATTTTCCTCTAGAAGGTTTTAATACTTACACCTACTCAGAATTATTTCACACATCGTTTCTTCAATTTCATTTGCAGCATCATTTAGGAGAAAGAGATTGGACTTTAAAATCAGGCAAACTTGTTTTCAAATACATATTTGCTTTTATTGTCGTGACTTGGAAAATAAACTTAAATCTCCCTGAGTTTATTTTCCCATATGTAAAATTTGTAAAACAAATCCACTCCCTTGTAGGGTTTGTTTTGAAGATTAAAGGTAGTGAATATAAAGAGCTAGCACCTATTACTTAATTTTATGTACACCTTGCAAAAATTTATGTATGTGAAAAACTTAATGCAGTTTTGGCAATTTTTTTTATTAGAGTTTTTTATTTTCATCAACAAAATGATTACATATTTAATGTGAGTTTATGTTTTTAGTTGTTTATTCTGCTAAATTTGTAGATTCTTTCTTAGTCTGTCATTACATTAAAAAAAAATTGGAATTAACATGAGCTAAGTAGTTTGCTATGCTGTTTTAATACATGATTGTGAACTATAACCTGCTGATCTAGAACGACCATGTGCCACAAAGAAAAGTTTTATTTGCAAGATCAGACTTGCATGTGTTTATAAATCTTTAAATCTCCCTCTTTTGAGTCGTATCCTTTGATATCCTTCCTTACAGCTGTCTTATTTCAGATCTCCAAGCAAATATTGTGTGTGTGTGTGTGTGTGTGTGTGTGTGTGTGTGTGTGTAAAGCCAAGGGTGAACACAGTTATGCAGGATTCCATCAGTTCATGTGCTCTAGTTTGCTAATCTTACTCTCTTAACTCCAGTTCCGAACTACTACCAGAGCTCCTTTATCTCTTGTTGTACCTCAGTGAATAGCACATGGCCATTAATCTGCTCTTTGGTAAACCTGTCACTCGTTCTAATTAATTTTATGTCAACTTTTGAAAAATAATTTTGTCAGTTAAAAATCTCAGTAGAGTGTTGGTTGTGGAATAAATACCATTAACAGTATGCAACTGCAACCTAGTAACATTGTTATGTTGGGTGTCTTCTGTATCCCAAACAAATGGTTCTTTGAAATCTGTTTAGACTTTACTCAACACAGTGAATAGTAACTTAAAAATTGTTGCTGTACCCACAAATCAGCTTGTGACCAACTCTAGTGGATGTTTGAATAAGAGTACAGGTTTCCAGATCCTAAATGCTTTGTTCTTTCAAGCCGAGGTGTTAGTTATGAAGGGGAGTTGACTTGCAGATATGATAACTTTTTCTGTATTTCCTTGCTAGTTCTCCTTTTCCTTCGCTTACCTGTTCAAGGGCAATTGCCTGCATTCCTCTAGTGCTGGGTTCAAACCTCAGCTCTACCATTTATTGGGTGTTTGTCGCTATGTGCTGTGTACCTCAAGTATTCTTAACTGGGAAATGGAAATATTAATAAACACTAGCCTACTTCATAGGGTTATTGAAAAGATCAGATATATTAACATAGATGTCATTTTTTATAAATGAATTTCTGTGCATATTATTAAAGTATTAAATGCTTTTATTGGGTGCTCATTAGTGTCAGGCACCATTTTAAGGGTGCTCTCTCATTTTATCATAGTAACCCCATTATGGAACAGGAACTTTATTTTTTAAAAAAGTTGAAAGTAGTAAGTGTTATGTGATCCATTAAAGGTGTTTATGTAAGATGAGGCAGAACTTGAGTTTGAAGTTCTTGGCTTTATCTACATCTAAAGATTAGTGAGAGAACGTACATTTATGTTTTATGTTTAAATAAAATGTTTAGGGTATAGATGTATTCTTTCTTATGACTTCTCAATTTAACTGATTGTATTTTCCCATCTACTAAATTAACTACTCATAGTATCAAGTAAGAGGGCTACTACTGTCGTTCTGTCTCTCCGTAGCTCCTTACTTCAACTGTCTCTGAGGGAGCTCAGTCTAAGAAGGCAGGGCCATCCCAGATTTTCTGCTACATCAAGATTGCTATCACGACATCATTGAGGGGTTTGAAGAGAGTGAATTTTCTGCCCATTAGTATACTTATATGGCCATTGCTCATATTCTCTAGCCAGAGGACAAATTTGTCATTTAAAAGCACTTGAGAAAGAGAAGAGAAAGAGAAAGCATGATTATTTTGCAAAATTGGTGCTAGAGACAATGGGCACACACTTTCTGTATGGTTCAGATTTCCTTATAATCCATGCTGTGCTTTAACTTCATCCCTTGCTGTATTTTCCCTGTAGTGATACCACCGTTAAAGGAATTGAGGTGTTACTAAGAATGAAGAATGTTTTAAATATTTTGAAGCCTCCTACATTCTAGGATCAGTGAATCCAAAAGTGAAATTCTAGTAGTAATAAGATTTTGAAGCAGCTACAGAAATCCTGTGTATAGCCTCCCATGCAGTTCAGCTTGAGAGTGCTTGTTTCTTTTGTGTGATTATTTGGTGCTGAGTGTGGCTCAGTGCCTGAAAGATTCTCATTAAGTAAAGATACAGTAAAGATTCCTCACTAGGGAGATCTGCTTTTCCATTAATGCTTTATCTACCTATTTATTTCTATCTGTAGTATTTATTTCTATCCATAGCTTCTGAGTAAATTTTGATGTTTGCATAGTCCTAATTTAGTAGAGTAATATCATTGATGACAGATGGCATAGTATAGTGGTTAAAAACTGGGCTTCGAAATCAGACTGATTCCTGGCGCAAGTATGTCCTATATCTGTGATCACGGACAAGTTTCTCAACTCTTCAGTAACTTCGTTTTCCTCATTGGTAAGATACGAATAATAATAATATCTATGTCATAGGCTTGTCATGAAGATTAAGTGAACTCATGTAAGTTAAGCATTTAGAATAAGATTTGGCACATACAAATGTTAGTAGTTATCATTGTAATGACAAAAGTGTGTGACTGGAACTCAAAAAAACCCAAAAAAGTAGTCTTTATTTCCTGGTTTATCTAAAATCACTTTGCTATGAGAGGATTCAGGTACAAGAAAAGAAGGAAAAGTTTAATGAAGTTCATATTTTCTATTGGCAAATATGATTGCTTTAAAAGAAAACCTTTTTTTTTTTTTCATAGAATAAAGCATTGGTTCCACTGGCTAAAAGGAGTTGATACAATTTGTCCAGCATTGGATTGTTCCAGTCAGTTCTGTAAAGATAAAATATTAAATTTGTACTATCCCCTAACATTCATAGTGCCAACATTTTCTTTGAGCGGCAGATGAATCTTTGATTATCTGTTAAAAAATTTCTCTTAGGTAATTCACAGGCACCTTAGACTCAGCACTTCCAACTTCATTTCTCCCATTTACTTCAAGGTTACACTTTGACCTGTATTCTTCTGTATCGATGAGTGGTGGTATTATAAGTGCAATCAGAAACCTGGGGATTGCCCTAAACTTTTCCCTTCCTTAATTTCCCATCTTTCCTGTTTGTGCAGTCACCAAATCCTGAGGCTTCTCTATAAAACTTTCCTGTAAGACAAATCTGATCCTTTCACTTCCTTTAGAAATATTTTTTAATGACTCCCTCACTGCTTTCTGGATAAAGTTCAGGCTTCTTAGCAGTATTTACAACTCTAATATTGTATAGTGTTTTCACATGCACACTGTTCTCCCACTATGTGGAACCATTTTCAGTTCCATAAAATGCCATTTTCATTTGTGTATACAATTCCAGTGCATAGAAAGCTCTCCCTGCTTTTCTCTTCCCCACTCTGTTCAACTGAAGCACTACTTCGATTGAAAATTGATTTGTAAATTTCTTTCCTAAGGCAAGTTAGGTGCCCCTTATGTTTTCTTCTTCTCTGCATTCTGTAACCTCTTCTGAATATTTTATTAAAGCACTTATCAAAAATTATGACTAATTTTTGTCAGTGTCTTCCACTAAATTATGAGCAGCCTAAATACAGGGACTCTTTCTTATTTATCTTTCTTTTCTTTTTCTTTTTTTTTTTTTTTTAAGTAACTCTAAGCCCAACCTGGGCCTTGAACTCAAGACCCCAAGATCAAGAGTCGCATGCAGATTGAACCAACCAGGTCCCCTCTTACTTATCGCTTAATGTTTAATATTTACATTTAGGTGTATGGGTGATGTTTAATGAAGGTTTGTTCAATTACAAAATGATTTTGAATGAGAGTAACATCTTTGGTAATGGTCACATGGTAAATTTGTCTTTTATGGGAGATTATGAGAATTAATTGCTAATAGTTATTCTCAAGAGGCAAATATAAGGAAATGGACTGAAACCCAAGCTTTTGCCCATTTGACATTAGTCATTCTGTGCGTTTCTTCCTATAGTTTATTTACCACTTTGACAATAATGGTTTGTTCTTGTCTGTTCTCATGAGTACTAGTCACTGTCAGAATTGTCTCTCGGGGTGCCTGGCTGGTTCAGTAGAACATGCGACTCGATCTCAGGGTCATGAGTTCGAGCCCCATGATGAGTGTAGAGCCTACTTAAAGTGTCTCTCATTTAGCCTACTTAGAGCATCGCTCTGTTTAATTCTTAATTTTTTATTTTAGTAATAGATATTCATTGATTTTATCAGACGACTAGAAATATAAGTTTCCCTCCATATGTTGCATATTCATTGTAATAAATGTGAAGAGGGTTCATTGAGCTGATTTAAGGGCATTTGGCAAGTTGGTTAGAAGTCTAGTCCTTGCAGGACATGAAGTCAGGGATTGGCATTTACAGGGTAAGAGGCTGGATGGACAGGATAAATACATTAGTTCGGGAGTTTACCCTGGGAGTGGGTAAAAGGCTAAGAATCTGAGTACAGAGGTCAGGGCTTTGTGGACAGGAGGTAAAAGTGATATCTAGAGTGCAAGAAAGGCTAATGTGGTAGGGATTATATGTCTTCATTATTGTTTAGGGGTATCTGACTTCATTGGAAAGAGAATGTTGTTTAGGGGAGGCTGGCCTTGGGTAGTGGTGAATTCTTGTTAGAAGTTGATAGAGCATGTAAATAGTGGTGCACCTTAGCTCTGGTAGTGGATGGGATATAGTTTATTATATTGACACTACTAGGTTCAAGACTGTTTTTGTCTATGAATAACCTAGTTTAACGTAGGCCTTAACTAAGGTAAGATGTTCAGATCTATTTAGTGAATAAATTTGAGTAGTTTTCTGTGCCATTGGCGGAACAAATTAAACTTTCACTTGTTGAGTGCGTATACCTACACGGTATAGTGTGGGAGGACGATCAGCCAGTTTGTCTTCGTGGTTTATTGGCAGCAGAAAACTCTTAAACTGAGTTTTCCCATGGAAGAGGTATCTTACTTGAAATCCCAGAACTTTTACTAAAAAATTTATGAAGTGGGATGACAGTAAATTGCTGAAGAATCATCAAAGCAAGTATGTTATTAATTGACAATTTATTGACTTCATCCCCCAGGCCAGTTTAAAGAAGAGGGAGGGAGGGTTAGATTTCAAGCTACACTTTGAATGCTGTGTGAGGTCTTTTTGAGATATTTTGGTTAGGCTGTGATTAATTAACTCAATTAAACAAGTATTAGTACATGAGTAAAAGAACACTCTCTTATGGATCTGTCAAAGAGGTAATAATGGGTTCAGTACTGATAAAATTGTGAATCTGAATCTGGTTAACATTAAGGGGCACACAAAAATTCACCTGTCATCTTTAATCTTTTGGTAAAGAGCAACAATAATTCAGCGTTTCATATATGTATTCTATATTTTTTCATATATGTATAGGTTTACGTATTTATTTGACTTAGAGATGATGGGATTCAACTTTAATTTCCTTTTAACTGTATTTTAAACTTTTCAGTTTGACTTTTAAAAATTGTTAGAAATTACTATCCTTGGGCTTTATAGCTTGTGCAGTTATATAATTTTACAGGAAATGACACATATAAAGGCAAAGAAAGGTTTTGAAGCTTTCTATCTTAGTTTACTCCTTAAGAAAGAGGTGCTTCCAGTTTATGAACAAGAAAGTGTAATTTCCTAGTTAGAACTTTGGTTTTTTATGTTTCTTTTTTGAAAGCCCCTGAATGTTGAGATACTTAATCCCTTTTTGTCTGTTCCCTAACTATAATTTCATTTGTTTTTGTTAATTCTGAACGTACTTATATACTATTTCACTGGTTATTAGTTTTACAATTTTCTATATTTTAACATCTCTTAAATTTAGAGGAGTCCTTGTATAATCCATGATTTCTAACAATTACTAATGGCCTGAGTTGAGGTCAAGTTCTGCCAGAGATGATAATCTGTTTGCTTCTTCTGCTGACTGGTGGCACTACAACTTGAGACGACCATAAGTTAAGTTGTCTGCTTGAGAATTTTTTGGACTACGCTGGTAGTGTGGATTCAGACTGCAAATCTATAAGAATATTAGTTTATAGTTCACATTCCCAAAGATTTTTGTGTGTCTGTCCAATGTGCAGCTTAAGTCAAACAAACCATCTTTCTGCTTGGTGGCTTTATTTCTTATTTCCCATTACATTGGCAGCTTTGATGTATCAACTTTATGCTAGAATTTTCTATTAGCTTCTTCAGAGAATTAATAATATCTTAGATATAATAAAATGTAGGGGCAGTGATGTAACCAAAAAGCAACCGTATGGAGGCAACAGGAAATGGTACGTGGCCTTGGAGCTACTTCACTGGTGGCATAGAATGAACTTTGAAGGTCATCTTCTGTGGCTAAAAGTGGTAATGGCTCCATCTGCTGTATTGCTTGCCATATTTATAAGCAAGACCTTTTTGATGCTGATCCCAGATCTGGCAATACAACATAGTGTATCTTGCACAGTCATTTAGTGAGAAGCGTTTGACCTGAACTTTAGGAAAAGGTCTAGAGAGGCTGAACCACTAAATCATTATATAACCAGTGGCCCCTTAGTCTTATCTATGAAATGAAAGGTATTAGAAGGCTTCTGTATAACAAGGATTTGCAGTGGGGCGAGAATTGTTCGACTCCTTCTTTTAAAAAAGTTTTGGGGTACCTGGGTGGCTCAGTCAGCTAAGCATCTGATTCTTGATTTCAGTTCAGGTCATGACTCAGGGTTGTAAGATGGCGCCCTGCATTGGGCTCCGGGCTGGGTGAGAGCCTACTTAAGATTCTCTCGCCCTCTCTCTCTGCCCCTCCCCCCTTCCTAAAAAAAATAAATGAAATTTTTAAAAGTTTTGTCATAATCTAGGTGTATGTACCAAGGTTCCGTAAAATCCGTAAGCTGGTAGAGGATTCTTGTTTCCTTTAGACGTATATATATTTCTAAACAACTGTTGTATTTTGTGTTAGGAAAATTAGGGGACCCTTGGAAAACTTTAATTCGCAATTAACATTTTAAACCTTGACTTTAGTTTTCAAACTCAGATATTAAGCTATTGCCATTGTATGCCTGCTCTACTACTACCTCTGCAAATTAAGCCTCTTTTTGTGAATTTTCATATTGGATAGGAGTAATATTTGGGTCTATGTACTCAATAAAAAAATTGTGAGAAGACATTTATAAAACAGTTGTATTAGATTATTCAGTTCATGAACATCCTGATGTTAAGTAAGAATGCTGTGGAATCAGTTACTACTCTGTGGACATTCACTGAACACTTAACCAGGAAATACAGTAAATAAAAGAGATATTGACCTACTCCCATGATAAAATACAGCCTCTATATCGTACCTTTAGTTTAGCTATTCCTGTCCTGCACAGATCTCATCCTGAGACAGAATAAATGAATTTGACCTCTAGAATAAGGAACTTAAGTTCAGTATAAGGAACTATCTTTCCATTGAGGGTAACATATGAAAAATCTTCATGAGTAGAGTTGATTCTTTTAATTGGAATGGTTCCAATTGTGTTATACTGGGGCCAAGGATAGAGCCTAGTTGTGTCACACTTAGGGGTACAATGATACGGTGTTGTGGTTCTCAGCCCTATCAGATCTAATGCCCCTTTCTACGACTGGTATTTTCTAAGGCTCTTCACTATCTTGATGTAAAATTCATAGTTAATGTACCTTTTTAAGTGGATAACTTATGGAGAAATCAATATAATTCCATAATCCTATTAAGGAAGAAACAAGAGGGGAAAGTAATTTATATATATATTTTAATATTGAGAATGTAACCAGAAGACATGATAAGACATTTTGCCTGCCACATGTGTTACATTGGGACATTGATAAGTCCTGCCTGCCTACATGTTTGATAAATTGGCAGTGCAGACACTCAGGTGGAATAGTCATGACTGGTGTGATTTTCTGAAATGCTAAACGCCTCTTGGTCAAATTCTCAGTGATTCATATTTTTTCTCCTATATAGTGATAGTTAAATTTCTGGAACTCTTGGGGTTTTTTAAAAGTGGGTGGAAACCACTCTGCGTTTTGATGTAAAATGGAGTTAGATTCTAGGTTCATGTAATTATAAACAAGTTTTTCATTCCCATGAATGCCTGGTAGGATATTTGAACACTGTGGAGGATGCAGGGCCATTCTTTTTTTTTTTTTTTCCTATTTGTGATATATATATATATATATATTTGTTTTGTTTTTATATTTTTTATTACGTTAGTCACCATACAGTACATCCTTATTTTTTGATGTAGTGTTCCATGATTCATTGTTTGTGTGTAACACCCAGTGGTCCATGCAGTCGTGCCCTCCTTAATACCCATCACTGGCCTATCCCAGTCTCCCACCCCCCTCCCCTCTGAAACCCTCAGTCTGTTTCCCAGAGTCCATAGTCTCTCGTGGTTCATTCCCTTTTCTGTTTACCCCCCCTTCATTCTTCCCTTCCTTTTCCACCTCCATGCTATTCCTTATGTTCCATAAATGAGTGAAAGATGCAGGGCCATTCTTTGTTGTATTGAGCATTGAACGACTTTTAACATTCTTGGTAAATACCTGATGTCTGTAGTGTCTCCTAATGGTTGTGACAACCAGAAACACTAATTTCCAAAAGTGCCCCTAGAGGGTGGTACAGTCCTCATATAGAATATACTGACTGTAGAACAATTGGTACAGGATGCGGGCAAGAGTCGTGGTATTGGATTTGAATTTAAGTTCTTCTACTCCCTTACTTGCTATTGACTTTGTGATATTGGGCAAGCTAGTTAACCTCTCTTGGCCCTGGTTTCCTTTCTGGAAAACTGGGAAGATGATATCTTACAGAATTAAGTGGATAAAATGTTATATTTTAGGTACCTGACATGTGCTTCATGCGGATGAGACTGTCTCTTTTAATCACCTTGCTGTTTTTTAATACTAGTAGGCACTTAATAAATACTTGCTTACTGTTATTATTATTTAATTCCTGCATGTCACACTGTTCCAATATTGAAAGTATGTGAGGAAGTGATTGCTTATAATAGGCTCCAGACCTGTCATCTGCGTCTTCTTGTGTTGTGGAACTTGTGAATCTTAATTTAGGATGCTGTCTCTTTGGGATTATGGCCTCCAGTTTCCCAGAGAGCGTTAAATTCAAAATATGATGGTTTGCTTTCAGTTTGAAAGAGACCTGTGGATAAGGGTCTACCTCTAAGCACATTAGTTTACCAGAATCTTGATGTTTTTCTTATTCATAAATGCTGTTTTGCTAATGTTAGGGTGATGGTGGAGGCTATGGTAAAAGGTTTAGGACCTTCCCTCCTTTGTTAATCCTGATCTTTGTTACATAGATTTTTAAAATAACACACCAATAATTTCTTCCTCTTTTTTAGCTCTTTTTCCTCTTCCTGTGATTTTGGCCAACTAAAGTTTATGTATTGTGCTTCCTGGGTAAATATTTGCTATCTTTGTCTTGTTATTTGACTTGTTTAACTTTTATCATACTTATTTCAAACTACTTACTAACCAGGCTAAGATGGAATAGTACTTCTGGCAATTTTAATGAGACTAATTACTTTGAAAATGTTGGAGGGAACTCCGAGTCTTCCTTTTTAAATTGCCATCCCATTTATTTAAAAGAGGAAGCGTTTAATCTGTAAATGCTGCTCTGCATTTTATAGAATGGTGAACCTTACAAATTTGTGGTTTTCCTTAAATGTTTATTAAAATTTTAACGCACATAATATATGATTATCATGAACAAGAGTTTTTAAAGCAGTCATTTTGCTTTGATATTTTCAGTGTGAAAAAGCTAAAATTTTCTGTTTCTCTTCCTTTTTTTCTTTCAGGTCACCTTTGGGTCAGGCATTGCTGCTTTTGCAAATCTGCTTATCCTTGACCTTTGGTTACTAAGAGTTTAAGTTTGGTTTTGATTCAGTGATTGCTGCAGTCTTTAAAGCTAACCAAATGTTTAGCATTCGTACGATTTAACCAATTGTCATTAAACATTTGGTCACTTCTACAAGAAAAGTAGCTATATTGTCAGTTGCAGATTCTCTTGCCAAAGTCTGATTCTGGAGCACTCCATAAAATTACTGAAAATCTATTTGATCAAAATTCATATTGGTTCAGATGGTTTTAGGTTGTTTTTAAAACCTGAAGATTCTTTTATATACAATTTCTGAATCAGCTTAAATAAGTTCATGAGTATTTTAGATAATGACCATGTGGTTTTTTACCTGTGAAAAGTTAAAAAAATTTTAAATCTATTCTCAGTTTTGGGGCACCTGGGTGGCTCATTTGGTTGTGTCTGACTCTTGATTTTGGCTCAGGTCTTGATCTCAGGCTCCTGGGATCAAGCCCCTTGCTGGGCTCCATGCTCAGCAGGGAGTCTCTTTCTCTCTCTCTCTGTTACTTTCATTAAAATAAATCTTTAAACTATTCTTAGTTTTTACACTTGATTCAAATAAGATTTTATTCATTTTCAGTGCTGAGATTGGGAATTTTAAATTTGCATTTCAATAGCATTTATAATTTCACTTCACTTGCAAATGACATTTTATTGTTTTGCTTAGTAAGCTTATGGAGCATTTATTTAACTCCTACCATACAAGAAATGTGATATGGGTTATCTTGAGGATTAAGACTTAGCCATAACACATTATTGATTGTATTCAATCTCATTTCTATCTGTTTGCAACATAAGGGGTTTCTAGACTTCTTAGATTTCTTGTGTGTGTATGCAGGAAAGAAGGTGGGATTTTGTGTCCTTCGAGCTGCTGATCAAAGTGTAAATTCCTAAGAAGTCTCTTTTTGCCTCTGTGTCCTATTTTGTAGGAAGCCAAACAGGTTGCTTTTAAGTGTTAGAGAACACAATAAAATCAGGGCCTATTTGCCTGTGTCCAAAGTTGGTGTGCTCCTTTAGTTGTATCATTCTGATAACCCCAGTTGTTGGTTTGTTTGCTTTTGTCTTTATTTTTATAACTTCGTTCTTAGAGTCATTTGTTATTGACTGCTCTTTACTAATGGTATATGGCTAAATAGTTCTATTTTTTATGAGGTACTTAAGATCTCCTACCTCACTAAAATGTATAGGTGCTCTATTAAAATGTATTCATTTAGTAAGACCAGGTTTAATAATTAAGATTTAGGGTTCTACTAGATCACTAATGTTTTCACTTAATTGCAGGTGAGAGTTTATTCTCAAGTATAGGCCCTGTTTTCTGAGGTTTGGGGGAACCAAGACTATGTTGCTGATCTTTATGTTGCTCTGGATGTATGAACCTAATTTTGCATATAAAGATAGTCTCCAAATCTTTACTTAGGAGAACAGAAGAGAAATATAAAAGTAAATTTTTAATTTGAGGAGTGTTCATGGTTTTTGGTCCCATTAGTCTAATGTGAACAATGATTACAGTATTTTATTTGCGTTTTTAATATTAATTTTCTTTTAAATTTGTTTGTTTATAGGATTGAGAGCTGAATGGTCACTAAATTGTTGACTTGGGAATTCAATATGAATATAGTTCACATGTCTGTATCAAAGATTTGTATGTTTTTTGATTAGAGGTGGGAGGCATAAATATACAAAGCCTTAGCTTTTGTTAAGAGTTGCATGTTTGTTTCTTCTCCTGTTCTATTTTGTCTGTATTCACAAAGGAATTTGGAGAAATTGGAATGGGTTAAAAGAAGAGGAATAGTAATTATTCGTATGGAAACAAGGACACATGGAAAACATACAGCAACGGTTCTTAAACATTCTTAAGTCCTTGATAGTTCATTTTGATGTATGTTATCCTCTGTGCACTATACTAAATCACAAGGGTCATTAGCATGACCTATATAAATACATTTTTATCAGAAAAGTATTGAACAGAATCAGAGTATAATTTACTTTCCTTTGGGAAACTAGTGTGGGGCAGTGAATGTGACCTGCTCTCATGTCAGTTCCCTGGGCGATACATATTATTCAGTTTGGGGCCCTCACCTTTCCTACCCTGTTTTCTGGTAGAGACAGTTAAGGCCTGGAAAAGTGATGATCCTCTCCAGGTCCTGATGACAGTTCTGAGAAATCTGTAATGCCTGGTACTTAATAGTTGTCCGATAAATATTTAACGAGGGAACTCTTAGGCAACTAACTCTAGTCGAGGGTATAATGGAGGTTTCAGGTTTCTTTGGGATAAATTTCTGTCCATTTTTGTAGTCTAAGAGTGGTTAAAGTCCACTTTGAAGCTTCTTCAGAGGTCTGTAGCTTGGTCAACAGGGAATGTGAAGATACATATTCAAGCCTGAGCTATTCCACTTAAAGATACTTGCTTATAGCATAGTTATCCAACATGGTTTAATAATTGTCATGAAAGCCGGGGCGCCTGGGTGGTTCAGTCCTTAAGTGTCTGCCTTTGGCTCAGGGCGTGATCCCAGGGTTCTGGGATCGAGCCCCACATCGGGCTCCTCCGCTGGGAGCCTGCTTCTTCCTCTCCCACTCCCCCTGCTTGTGTTCCCTCTCTCGCTGGCTGTCTCTGTCGAATGAATGAATAAAATCTTTAAAAAGAAAATAATTGTCATGAAAGCCAAATACTAGCAATGCCAGCGATCATTAACTTTGAGGATGATCATACAGTACATAGGTCTGGCCAATTGGCCAATTCATATTCTGTCATTCCTGTTGAACAAAGGAAAAAGTGCAAGTGGATGCATTTAATAGGCGTATTTTCACTTATGCTTATGACACAAACTGTTCCTTTCACTTACCTTTTCCCTTTCATACTTACCCTGACTTTCTTAACTCCATGGCTATACATGCAGAGATGAGGTTTCTTACTGAGGGAAGTTATTAACCATCTCAAAGACACAGAATTAATAAGTGGCAGAACCAGGAATTGAAATAGTATGTTGATGTCTCCAAGCTCTCTACATCATGCTGACTCAGATCAGGTGTCTGAATGATTGGAAATGGTTGTTATAGAGAGTTAGAAATGTATAAATTATAAAGGTATAAATGTATAACTGTAAGCACAATTGAAAACTGAGATAGGCTACCAGATACACTTGAAATCATACCGCTGTTCTCTCCTCCATAAAGTTGTAGTTCTAAATAATCAGCTTGTGTTCTGATTAATGTTGATTTGCTATGATGCAAATTTTTGCCTTTATTTGACTTGCAACCTGCTTTATAGAGTTAGTGATTTATTGAATATCTTGGAAGCAAGTCCTTGACAGGCAGTATTTTAAGGTGAAATTGCTGGGTGAGGATTTTGTTAACCTGACATTTTGTGGTTTCGCCTCATAAAACTGGCAAAGGACTCTCAGCGTGGAATGTTAATGGGGTGAAGTAATGAATGCAGGCTGGGATACAAGCAACCAGACATGAGCAGTCCTATGGTTCATACTCCATGCTTCTTGGGGGAGGTCTTTGTAGACAGTAGCTTTTCTAAAAGATAAAAGCAGAAAGAGATCTTTTTAACTCAGCAGTTGATCTAACTCTTTTTCTGAAACTTAGAAGCCAAGCAATGGTATGAACATGGGAAAGTAATTAAAGTTAAGCAAGTGCAATCTCTCATGATAGTTTTCACTTTCTCAAGCTTTTGAAGTAAATAATTATTGAGTACCTATTTCCTCTCACCAAATATTAACCTTTTTATTCCATTCAGCTTTTCAGTATTGCTGTTTTACTTGAGTATCCCAATCTGTCAATAAGATAACAAATTTAATGTTAGTTGTGCAGATTTTAGGCTGTTTTATGTGGGCATTTTGCAGTAGTTATCATGGGGCTTTTATTTCAGAATGCACTGTACCAGAATTGTTTGATTAAAGCTAAAGTACCTCTTATCAAAACTTTTTGATTACATATTATATATTTTACACTGTAAATTACTTACAGTATATATTTAATGTTTTCACAGTGTCAGGTTAACAAAATCCTCACACAGCTATTTCAACTTAAAATACTGCCTGTCATGGACTTGTTTCCAAAATAGTCAATAAATCACTAACTCTGTAAAGCAGGTTGCAAGTCAAATATATGCAAAAATTTGCATCAGAGAACAATCAAGATCAGAACACAAGTGTTAGAAGCAAGTGGATAGAGAGAAGGCACTCAGCACATTTACGATAGGATGCTAATGGGACAGACCACACGACCAACATCCTGTGGCATTGAATGTTGATGTTCTCTGTCCTTTGACTCTTACAGCCTACTAATTTATTATCTATATTTAACATGTCGTAGGCATTCTGCCTGTGTCGTATAAGCTGCTTGCTTATACATTTTGTGAGTTCTACCTGTATCTCATAAGATACTAATTTACTGTCTGTGGTTAATGTTTCTTAGGAATTTTATCTGTTTTTTTAATTTATAGCCTAATTGAATATTCTCAACCAATTGAATATTCTCAACCAATACATAATGTGCACGTTGTAGAAATTGTTCTTCGGTCAAGTTTGATTAGAAGCAGACCACTAGGAGATACACATATACAGGATTTATTAAAAAGATTTCTCCATACTCAACTGTGGGAACTATTTAAACTGCCTGTGGAAGTTGTTTGTTTTCTGTTTGGTGCTGTTACCTGAAGTCCCCAAGGCAGAGAGTCAAGAAGGGAAGACATACATGAATTAAGGGGAAGCAAAGACAAATGGGAACCTGTGAGCATTGGTGGAACTTGGTGTCTTAATATTTGATGATACAGGTATCTTGTGAGACAATATGGTATCCTTTATCACATAGCTAACAATGAACAATACTCCTAGTCCCAGAGTCAGATAAGTTGAAGGAAGAGGTTTGGCAAAAGCTGGAGTTGCCATGGGGCTGGCTGCAGCCTGCGCCAGCTAGGCGACCTGCAGAAACTTGCATGAGCAGCAGTACCACCTCTGGCCATGCTGGCATTCTGAGTGTGAAATATGGCGGCTATTTCATTTCTATCTTCCAAATCTTGCTGAAAACGTCTTTTTTTTTTTTTTTAAGATTTTATTCATTTATTTGAGAGAGAGAGCATGAGCATGAGCGGGATGGGAGGGGGAGGGAGGGAGAAGCAGACTCCCCGCTGAGCAGGGAGCCTGGATTCCAGGACCCTGGGATCGTGACCTGAGCTGAAGGCAGACACCTAACTGAATAAGCCACCCAGGCACCCCTGAAAGCATCTTTATAGCCCACACTGACTTTGAGCTATGTACAGAAGAGTATTTTAAGAAGTATACATCTAGTTTTTAGTCAGGTTGGTATATTTAGATAGAGCATATGTTCTATTTGAATTTAAATTTTTCTAAATTGATTCAGCTCCTCTATGAGTAACTACAAGTAATTATTGAGCACTTACTGTGTGCTAAACGCCACCCCATGCTCTGTGTATACATGAGATTACTTAAATGTCACAATGATCCTGTGAGGTATATTTACTCTTCTCTCTCTCTTTTAAACATGTGAGGAAAACATGGTAGAGGTTTATTAACTTACCTGAGGTTGAGGTATAGTTAGTCAGTTATGGATAAAAGAGTTCAATCTTAGAAAGTTTAATAGTGGTGTTTTGCTTTTAACCAGATATAAATGGCAAACAAAAGGGGGGGGGGCACAGCAATGAGGATGGGTTAGTATAGCATTCCAGCAGGGAAACCAGGCAGTAATTTTTAGGTAATGTAGAGCCTTTGAGGGATGGACAGGTCCAAAGTAAACAGCCTTAGTGGAATGGCAATAGTAGGTGGTAGGTTACTACAAAGAATTTCATACCATTGCTCTTTTATTTAGTGACTAGGTTAGGTTGCTCCTCAGCTAAGACCTACTGTGCTTATGTTGTCACTTGGAATACTCCTTGGCTTACACTGTGTATGCCGAGGAGTATAAATACCCTCCTTCGAGAAGTCCTGTTCATGATCATTTCGAAGGTTCCATTAGTTTGACTGTAGGGTTTTTCCACTTGTGAAGTATTATCTTACCGGTTCTTATATGAAACATACTGAATGAAATTTTAATTCTGTTGGCATTGTTTTTGAGAGGTCTAAACCCTGTATTTTAGTTTTGGGCATCTTGTTCTAAACCTCATTCGCTTCAGTAACTATTAAGGTAAGCAGTTATTGTGATAAGCATCTACACTTTTCCAAGCATGTGTTTTAGTAAAATGAATAATTTTGAAAAGATACGTTTTGAAGGTGTTCTGGAAGGAGAATGTGATTGATATATCTTGTTTGACATAATCACCATAGGGAATGCTGAATCAAAAGTTTTCATCTATATTTTTTGCCCTGATGTTAGTGTGTGTTGTTAGCAGTTCAAGGAAATCCATCTACATCAAGGGGGAAAATCCCTGTTAATTCTAAATTATAAATAAAATTTACCTTTTTGCAGCGTGACTGCCAATTTCAGTTTTGAAGCAACTTATTTCTTTCTGAGCCATCAGCTGCAGTGGATTACATTAAACATAACCACTAAGCCTTCCCAGCGATCTTTACCTTCCTGTTCTCTGCCATGACAATATTCTCTCTGGGATTTCACTAAATAGTGTCTTTCTTATCATCTTGACAGATTCTAAAAATAGACTACTTAGCACAGAAATTCTAACAGTAAATAATTTACTGGTTACTTCAGGTTACTTATCCATTTTCCATTCTTTGTCTTTCAGTTCACAGAGGAAATGGCTGAATTTTAAACTCAAAATCATTGGATTAAAATATTTTTAACAGGTCTTAAATATTTGCAAGGACATAGAAAAAATGAGGAATCAGTAAGGCTAAGATTTACAGTTACCACATCAGTCTTTTCATTAAATGGCCATTTTATGCAAGTAGGGGATCAGGTAACTTTTTTTTTTTAAATCAGTTCAAGTGTTTTATGCCAAATTAAATGTTCTTTGATATATTCTGAGGAATTCATTCAGTAAATTCTTTAAGTGTCCCAAGGGGCTCAGTGTGGAAAGGATGTTTACAAGTACAAAGTGAATGTTACACTTACCCAAATCCTTACTTAACTTCAGTGCTTTATGTACATTGAGTTAGGTTATCCTTCATTCTTAAATGCACAGCATAGGATTCAAGATAAAAGATTTAGATTAAAAGATTTTATCCATTCCTTTCCATAGTCCCCATAATAAAGAGTCTTCTTTAAATTTCCAATGTGGAAAAAAAAAAGTTTTCTGTATGAATTAAACTTTTAAGTATTAGGCTTCAATATCTTTCACTTTTTTGTCTATTTATTTGTCTTGAAATTGTACTGGTATTGCATTAACCTCATTTTGATAGGAAAGGAAAGAAAAAATTGAGTCACATGTTTTCTATAGCAGGGTAGTCAAGTATAATAATAATGTTTAATTTCCTTAATAAGAAGCAGTCAAATGATTCCAGGGCCACTTAAAGAAGAATTTAGCCCTCTAGTAGTAGTTTATCGTTTAATGCATATATGAAGGAATCATAATTGTTGGTATATATCTGTATCAAAATCTCTTTAAATAGTAGTGCTTTGTCTCTTTAAATAGTACCACTTTAGTGGCAACTTGGTAAGGAGAGTTTGGAGGATTGTAGAGTTCATATATTTTAATAAAGAATAAGATGTTTAACAATGTAACTTTTTTATGGTCTTATATCTTTAAGTTATTGCTTTCTTAGGGGGATAAGGGAGACATAAAATTAATACCTAGAGAATCTGTTTCTTGGAGAAAGATGTGCAAGGAGAATAGAGGGCATATATATGTTTCTTAAATTTTTTAAATTAAGTCTTTTATTTAGAGATAATTGTAGATTCACATGTAGTTCTAAGAAATTAACTAGAGAGAGATCATATATACCCTGTACCTGTTTTCTCTCGATGATAACATCTTTCAGAATTGTAATACAGTATCCCAATCAGGATATTGGCAATTCACTAATTTTATTCAGATTTCTGTCATTTTATTTGTGCTTCTCTGTGTGTGCGTTCTGTGTAATTATATCACATGTTTAGATTTATTAGATTTAAGTATCTACTGCTACAGTCAAAATACAGAGCAGTTCCATTACCGGGATCCCTTCTTTCACTGTTTTATAACCATGCCCACTTTGTTCCTGCTTTTCTCCTTCCAGGCTACTCCAGCCCTATGTTTTTACCACTAATCCATTCTCCATTTTTATAATTTTGTTAAAGAATGCTATTTAAATGGAGTCATGTATGTAGTGTGTAACCTTTTAGGAATGGCTTTTTTCATCCAGCATAACTCTCTGGAGATCGGTTGGTTGGTCTGTCTGTCTATCCATCCATCTATCCATCTATCTATCTGTCTCATTGTCAGATTTTTGCTCAACGTATTTTTGAAATTATGCATGAATTCTATATCAGTAGTTTATTATTTTTTATTGTCAAGTATTATTCTAGCATACAAATATACTGTTTTTCCATTCTATCATTGATGGACATTTGGGTTGTTTCCAGTTTGGGGTTATTGTGCTTAAAGCTGCTTTGACATTCTTGTACAAATCTTTTGTGGACATACATTTTCATTTGTGTTGCATTTATACTTAGGAATGGAGTTGCTAATATAGGCTAGGTGTGTGTTTATAACAAAATGCTAACCCTTCTACCCAAGGGGTTGTGTGATTTAACATCCCCACTAACAATATGTGTTACAGTTAGTTGTTCCATCCATGTCTTTGTCAATATTTGGTGTAACCATTTTGATTTTATCTTTTCTACAAAGCATGAAAAGGTATCCCATGCTGATATTAATTTGTTTTCATCTTATGACTAATAATGTTAATCTTTTCATTTGCTTTTTGGTACTTGATACCTTCTTTTGTGAAGTTGGTTGTTTTATATTGGCAGTTGTCTTACTGAGTTGTTAGGGTTGCTTATATATTCTTACATGTGTGGAGGATTTTTTTCCTAGTCTGGCAGTCCCAGTAAGGAGCAAAATTAAAAAATTTTGATGTAGTCAAATTTTATCAATTTTTCTATGATTAACGCTTTTTGTGTTTTAGATTTTTCTAAGAAATCTGATAGGCTTGTAAAATTGTTTTTCTAAAAACTTTATAAGTTAGCTTTCATTTTTAGGTCTGTGATGTATCTTAAATTAGTTTTTGTGAATAGTGTTTGGTTGGAATCAAGATTTTCAATATTATTTTTTCCCCATTTGTTTATTCAGTTGTTAAAACACTATCATTGAAAAGCCTTTTCTTTCCTCTTTGAATTGCATTGGCATCTTTGTAAAAAATCAATTGACAGTATATTTGTAGGTTTGTTTCTGGAATGTCTGTTCTTTTTCATTAATCTACTTATGTTTATGCCAATATCCATGGTCTTTGCTGTAGCTGTGTCCTGAATCTTGACATTAGGTAGTATGAGGCCTCTAACTTTATCTTTTTTAACGATTGTTTAGGTTATTTTAAGTTCTTTGTTTGAGTTAAGTTCATGTAAATTTTAGTCAGCTTGTCAATTTCTATTTAAAATCCTGTTTGCATTTTGATTGGGATATCATTGAATTTGTGTTTAAACTTAGGGAGAAACTGACATCTTGCCAATATTGAGTCCTGAACATGGTAATTGTCTCCGTTTATTTAGGCCTGCTTAAATTTTTTTCAGTAAGTTGTTTACTTATTTCTTGCCTACTGCATTGTGGTGTTTTGTTTTCTGTTTTTTTTTTTTTTTTTAAATCTCCCAATCATTCATCTCATAACCTGTTAGAGTACCTACAGAATGTTTTTTCTGCTAGGATATACTTATGTTTCAAATTTATGTAATTATAATTAGAAAAAGATCTTAGTTATAAGATAACCTATTCTATGCACTTCATATTCAAGTGTTTGCTTTTGCTTAGAATATAAGAATGAGGTCACTTTTAGAGCTAGTTAGTGAAAACAGTAACATACCGAATTATTTTGTTACATTATGATGTTTATAGTATCCCATAGAAACATTATTTTGAAATCCAGTGTCTCATGGTAGTGATTTTGAAAACTGTGTTGCAGAAATCTGTTGCTTTTGAGTCTCAGGCATTACAACACTTTGTAATAATTGGTGGAGATTGTTATGACATTTTAATACCTGTGATTAATAATGAGGCCCATGATAGGAAGGCATATTATCCTACTTTATCTGTGGTAGATCGATGGTTATTCGTCTTTTCTTTTTCAAGATCTTATTTTAAGTAATCCCTATAACCAACATGTGGGGCTCGAACTTATAACCCTGAGATCAAGAGTCATATGCTCTTCTGACGGAGGGAGCCAGGCACCCTTTTATATTTTGAAATAGACATAACAATAGAGAATGATATAATGAATATCTCAGCTTTAAAAGAAAATCATTACAAATATATTTTGAGTCTCCCTTTTTTCTTCCCCAGTCATTTTCTTCTCCCTCTTTACCATATTAGAATTGGCAACTGTTCTGAAGTTAGTTGTTATTCCTGTGTCTGTGAATGTCTTTATACTTTTAGTATATATGTATGATATAAAATACTGAAGTTTCATATTGTTTTGCATGTCTTGATTTCTTTGTTATTTGTATTCTTTTGAAAATTTCTTTTTTAATCAATATTAAGTTTTTATTCCTGAACTCTTTTTCAGGTATTTATGTAGTAATCTTTCTTATGAACATACTGCAGTTTATTATCTCACCATGGTTCTTATATCTGATCACAACCAATCTGACGCCATGTTTCTTATGCTAGTGAGCAGGGTCAAGGATAGGACAAAACTCCCGGGTGACGACAGTGCACAGTGTTAACCTTGCTCTTTCTGCTGGATAGCACCAATAAACAGATTGTTAGTCATATTGTCCAGGTGTCTCCAGAACTTGAGCCAAGTGCCAGCAGTCAGGTTATGGTCAGTGGTATACTCTCCTTTGACTTTTTTTTTTTTTAATTAATTTTTTAAAGTAATCTCTACACCCAACATGGGGCTTGAATTCATGGCCCTGAGATCAAGAGTCCCCTGTTCTACTGACTGAGCCAGCCAGGCACCCCTCTCCTTTGACTTTTATAAGGATCTGGAGGTCATTTAGGTCTTTGCCACCCCATCTGTCAAAAGGCTTCAGGGGCTGCAGGTGCTTGCTGGTGGGGGGAGGGCTCTTACTTACCCCCCCCCCCCTTGCTATTCTTAGGGACAGGGGCTGGCATGTATCTTGCCTGGGGGTTGATCTCTACTTAGTGAAGCTCATCTGCATCTGGAGCCTCCAGCTTGAGCTTCCTGCCATTCTTGCCTCTCAGGAAGTCAGTCTCTGAGTTGAATCTGAGGATTCCAGGAGTGGCCAGAGTTGTGATAAGTTTGGGGGATGTAATGAAGGTATGGATCTTAGGGTTCACATTATTTTGGCCAGTGAAGTTTCTGTTTGTAGGAGGTTATGACTGCAGTTTTCCTCTCATTGACATCCTTTTTGTTCTGCTCAGTGCAGTGGCCATAGATGTTGGCTAGGATGATGCCACCCATATCCTATAGGATCTAAGCATAACCGTTCCACTCAGTTGTGGTGTAGGTCTGTTTGAATCTCAGTGAATGGTGGGCTGGGATTTTCTTTTGAGCTTGTGAGCCAGCACTAGCTTGGCCACATCTGCTGAATGCCCCCATGCTCTCATAGCTTGAGTTGGTGCAGCTGCCAGGCAGACCCACTGGATGTGCAGAGGACATTCTTCCTTCTCTGCCACAGAGTGGGCCAGAACAGGGTAGAGGACTCATTAATGTACTACTTCAGCTCGTTGAGGTTAATTTCAATCAGTTGGTTATAATGACAGCCAGGGTCAGGTACCAAGTGTACTTGATTTTATATGCAAGATTGGCCATGTCTCCTGGCCTTGCTTAACTTAGGTATTTCTTCATTTTGTGCTTGTAAGAGAACACTGAGGGTCCCAAATTGTGTCCATGTTGCAGATTGTCATCGTGTCAGTATAAGAGATGGAGTCTACACCAGACCTATGCTACTCCACCACAGTACTCATGCTACCTATCACCACAAGGATGCCTGCCATTTTTAGGATCACATATGTGGGTGAGGTCTAGCTGGAGAGCATGATGATAAGCTTCACAACAATCATTTGGGGACTGTCAACTTCCAGAAAGTCCCAAACTTGCTATCCACAGTTTCAGCACCCCCAATGCCAATATAGATGTTCCACAGGCCAATACTATTAGGAGTGCGGGAATAAATGCTAATGAGAAGATTGCAGGGTGTGCATAGTTCTCTAAGATGATCTGGTGGAAGATTCCAGATCCAGGCCTCTTGAAGCCCATGCTATTCTTGGAAACTGTAGTTGCCAGAAATGTATATGTTTCCTGGTTTATGTCTTTGGCCTGGTGTAGATCTTTCTTGCCCCTGAGATGGGTCTTGATCAAGTGGTCATAGTGGATGGTAGATAACATTGCCATTTTGGGCACCTACTGCTGATGAACCTCACTGTGAGGGCCTGCATGGTTCTGTAGTTGGGCTGCATGCAGCTGTGATATATCCTGGCCCACTCAATCTCCTGGTTGACTGGTATCATCCAGATTGTCATACACAATCTTTTTGAGAGGATCAGAGGCAATTCAGTAATTTGTGAACAGTGTTAATGTTCTTCTCTAGCAGGTCAGTGTGGATGTACCCGTTGGGCTCACATTGTCTCATCTTGGCGCATTGGCACAGGACTGCTGTGATATGGTATTGCTGCACACCCATGGCTTTCTGTAGCTGGGTCACTAATAGGCTGTAAGGCATCATTTTGTGGACTGACAAAAGATTAGGTTACATCTTAACAAATACTTTTTTTAAAAAAAATGAAGTTTTCAAGTTCCACAAAAAATCTGTATTTGAATTTTATTACTTTATTATTTTATTATTATTTTTTATTTTCAAGTAATCTCTACACCCAGCATGAGGCTTGAACTCATGCCCCAAGATCAAGGGTTGGATGCTCTACCGACTGGGCCAGCCAAGCACTCCTGTATTTGTATTTTAACTGAAACTTGATTGAACTTATTTGTATTATATCTTGTGTATATGTTAGTGTATGTGTGGGTGTCTCTTTTATCATACCCTATGCATGTAATTTTAATATTTTAATTTTTTGTGTTTTAATTCACTGATTAGGACTTCCAGCACTGGAAGTGGTAATTGTTATTGTCAGCTCCTTCTATTTTTTGATTAAAAAGAGTCCTTATGTTTCCCCATTAAGGTGATATTTTATTACATTAAGTATGATGTGATGAGAGGCACTTGGGTGGCTCAGTTTTAACTGGCTGCCTTTGGCGCAGGTCCTGATCTCTGAGTCCTGGGACCAGGCACCATGTTGGGTCTGCTCAGTGCGGAGTCTGCTTCTCCCTCTCCCTCTGTGCTCTCTCTCTTGCTCTCTCTCTCAAGTAAATAGATAAAATCTTAAAAAAGTATGATTGATGATGAGTATATATCTGGGAAATGTCTTTTTTTTTTCTTTTGAAGATTTCATTTATTTATTTGAGACCGAGAACATGAATGGGGGGGAAGGAGAGGTAGAGCAAGAAGCAGACTCCCCACTGAGCAGGGAGTTTGATGTGGGGCTCTGTCCCAGGACCCTGGGATCACAACCTGAGCCAAAGGCAGACGCTTAACCAACTGAGCCGGATAGGTTCTGGTAGATAACTTAATCACGTTGAGGATTTTCATTATTAAACTATACTTATAGTCTTGCAACAAACCCATCTTAGTCATGATTTATTTTTATATTACTAAATGATAATGGAATAGTGTATTTCAACATTTTTGAGAGGTAGTTAAAGCAGTGCTCGAAAGTTATTTTATACTCCCAAATAATTCTATAAATCATGAAGAATGCACATACGTACTTTTTTTTTTTTTGCTTGTATTTTCCTTAGTGAACTTGCCGTGTAAGTTTTTCATTCTTATACTGTTCTTGATTTGGTATGAAAGTTTGCTAAACTTACAAATTGGTTAAATTTAGTTTAAAAAAAATTCTCTAGAAGAGTTTGTAAAAGATTGGAATGCTCTTTAAAAGTTTTATGGAATTTTTCTTAGAACTATTTGGTTCCTGCTCCTTCCATATATCCTCCCACCCTCCTTCCATTTCCTTCCTCCTTCTCCTCCTTTTTTAAAAAATCTTTTTCTTTCTGTCTTTTTCTTTCCACCACTGCAGCCTCATCTTCCTTGTTCCCTCTCCCCTTCTCTACCTCCTCCTCCCCTTATAACATTTTAAAATTACTGTTTCAATTCCTCTGATAGGTGTAGGGTATTCATATTTTCTATTTCCTCTTGAGTTAGTTTTGGTAAATTTATTTTTTTTTTAGGATGCTGTCTAGAAAGTTTGCCTTATTATTTGAAGCTTGAGTAGTAGTTTATCTGGGCATAAAACTCTGCTTGATAGTTTTCTTTTTTTGAGAAGTCTGCTGTTAGTCTGTTTGTCATTTCTTCTTAGGTAATATGTTTATTTTCTGTACTTGATTTTATCTTTTTCTTTACTGTTTTTTCTTTACCATTCTTTTTTATGTAGTTTAACCCTAATTTACTCAGTTTTGGTTTTCATTTTATTTATCTTGGGAATCATTTTGCTGTCTGAATCTGAGAATTTGTGTCTTTTATCAATTCTGGAAAATTTTCAGCTATTATTTCTTCAAATATTGTTCCCCACTCTTCTCTCCTTCTGAACCTTTGATAAAACATGTTGGATACAATCATTCCATCATTCTTGTATCTGTAACCCCTATATATATATATATATATATATATATATATATATATATTTTTTTTTTTTTTTTTTAAAAATTTTACTTATTTATTTGACAGAGAGAGACAGCCAGCGAGAGAGGGAACACAAGCAGGGGGAGTGGGAGAGGAAGAAGCAGGCTCCCAGCGGAAGAGCCTGACATGGGGCTCCATCCCAGAACTCCGGGATCACGCCCTGAGCCGAAGGCAGACGCTTAACGACTGAGCCACCCAGGCGCGCCCCCCCCCCCTTTTATATTTTTAACCTTTCTCTTTTTGTGTTCTATTTTGGGTGATTTCTTCAGATTCACTAATTCTTGTATAATCTGCTTAACCTATCCACTGTGTTTATAGTTTCATCGAATATTTTTAAAAATTCATTTTGAATGTCTTCAAGCACTCTGTTCTTTTTTGATTATATTTCTTAAGTTTTCCATTCCATCTTTTAGTTATTTAATTAATTCAAACACTATTATAATCTACATTTAATAATGCTCTTATTTAAAGTTTTGGCAGGTCTGTTTTTGCTATTGTATTCTTTTGATCATAGTTCATGATGGCTTATTTCCTTTACGAGTTTGAATTATTGGCCCATGTTTGACAGTACATTGTCCAAATGAGTATTTTGTGGCCTGTATTGAACATGGATATGTTTAACAGTTTTTGTTTTTTTCTTTTCTACCAGGTGTCAGATTTTACTAATCCTGTTCCTTTTTATTGTTTTTATCATTTTCTGATTATGCAAATAATGTAAAATTGATCCTCCAATTCACTAGGCTTTAAAAAAACTGTCAGATTTTATTTTGTAGTCTGTTTAGTAATATGTTGAAGGTCCTTTTAAATATCGTTATTTTATAGGAATTTTCTTTTAATTCCCTTTATCATTTTTAAAATGAAATTAGACATGCTAAAAGGTGAAACAATTTATTTTACAAGAACACCTATAAGTCCTTTTTTTTAGCTAATGAAATGGAAAACTGCAAATTTAGTTAAATCTCCCTCTGTATATTTCCCATTTCTCATTTTCTTCTGCAAACCAATAGTTGGTCACTACCTTGAACCTGGCACTTATCATTACTATGCATATTTTCATACTTTTGGTATATTTGTGTGTATGTATGTTACATTCAACAATAGGTATAGTATTCTTTTGCTTCATTCTAAGTGATATTGTGGTAGATTATAAAAATTGATATAAGTCTCTTTCTGTGACTCTTACAGTGTCACATTATATATAGTCTATTTCTTCATTCCTCTAATTTGGATTGGCACGTGACTTGCCGTAGCCAAAAGGACATTAGCAAACATGACAAAGCAGAGGTTTAGAGAGGAATTGCATTCTGGAGCTTGCTTTTCTTTATTTGGAATCCTGAGACCACTATGAACAAATTTGAGCTAGAATATGAGGAACCATGGCAATGAGAGGTAAGGTGCCCTAACCCATAAGCAGTCAGTGTCCAGCTTACTTGGCAGCTGACTACAGATACCAGAGTCAGCCTCAGTTGAGATCAACCAGAAAGACTTTCAGGTGGGGCTACTGAAAATGGGTGACCTGCAGAATAACAAGCTAAGTAAATGATAGTTGTTTTAAGCCTCTGAGTTTTGGAGTGGTGTGTTACATAGCAAAAATTAGCTGTTCATGGGGTGTCTGGGTGGCTCATTTGGTTAAGTGTCCGACTGTTGGTTTTGGCTCAGGTCACGATCTCATGGGTCATGGGATAGAGCCCCCTGTTGGGCTCCATGCTCACAGTGCTTGAAGATTCTCTCCCTCTGCCCCTACCCCGACTCGTGCACACATTCGTAATTATTTAAGTTGTTAACATTTTTAAAAATTAAAAATCTCGGGGTGCCTGGGTGACTCAGTCTATTTAGTGTCTGACTCTTGGTTTCAGGTCAGGTCATGATCTCAGGGTTGTGGGATTGTGCCCCACATCAGGCTCCGTGCTCAGCGAGGAGTCGGCTTGAGATTCTCTCCCTCTGCTCCTCCCCCTGCTTGTATGCTCTCTCTCTCTCCAAAAAAATAAATCTTTAAAAAAAATTATAAAGAATCATCTCATGAACATTTTCGCCTATCTCCTTATACATATGTAAGAATTTCAGTAATGTTTTAAATCTAAGTTTTAAAAAAATTGTAAGTTAGGAAATACTGTTCAGATCATATGACTTGCCCCTGTTCATTTCAGCAAGTTTGGATTTACTGAACTGGCACTATTACCTATACCAGACACTTGTCATTTTATTGTTATAATCTGCTTGTTTGGGGTAAAACTTGAACCCTAATACTGTTCATGTCATAAAATTTCTTTTTTTGTTACTATGATTAATTTTGGGGCCTTATATGGTTTTTTTTTCAGCTTTATTGAGATATAATTAACAAACAGCCTTAATGTTTTTAAGTTGCTAACAAAATAAACTGTTTTTAGCCCGTGGTTAGCACACCACATTTCTGATTATAGATGAAATCAAGATTGTTAAATAAAAGGATGATGAAAATAAACTTTTTCAGATGACATGCAGAAGTTATTTGTTTTACCTCTGCAGTGCTAAACACCATGGACATAAATTAGATGATGCTATTTCCCTGTGGAACCATATAAAACAACCCTCTATTCTAAAAGTCAAATAAGGTGATTTTGATCAGAGAAGTAGGCTTGGCATTAACATTTTAAAATTTGCTTTAAATGATGTAAGAATGGACATATTATTTATCTTCATGGAATAATAAAGTACAATCATCATGATCTATGACTTCGAGGAAGCTATTAAAATGCCTTCTTCAGTTTTTCATAGGACATTTTGTTCTTAAGTATAAATGCTTTGTATTTCTTCTATAATTTTAATGATAATGCATTAGTGTATAGTTTAAATATCTTGAAATGCACAAAGGTAAACTAGGGGACTTTTTTCATAGCATGAAAACATTCTGCCAAGTGCCATCTTTAAATGTTATTTTGAGAAAATTTGCAACTCTCAGATGGTTGCCAGTTTTTCATACTGAAAATAGATTATTTTCTGCCTCATGAAAAGGAGAACAGTTTGTTTTTAAGGAATGTGGGACACTTTTCATATTTAAAAATAGCATGCTATTTCTTCCTTTTGCTATTTTGACTGGTAGTTTCTTATTGGAGGCACAACTCTGTATCCCTTGTGAAGATATCTTACACAAAATCTACAATCCAAAATGGAGAAAATCAAATCCAGAATAGTATGTATTATGCAATCACAGTTGTGATAAAATACAGAATGTCTCCTAAGAACACTCAACAGAATATTAACAGTTGTTATTTCTGGTGACTATAGGGGAAGGGGAAAGATTTTGAATTCTTATAATCTCTATATTGTTTTAATATATTGTAGCATGCATGTATTTTTTTATACTGCATCTGTTTGACAAATTTTCATTGAATTGGTAAAGATATAGTGGGTCACAAAAATATCTGATACTCGCCTTTGTAGAATTTATAAGTGGGAGGGCCAAATAATCACACAGATAAATATAAAATTGAAATTGTAGTAGTATCACAGAGGAAAGAATCATCATGTTAGGAGAGACTATACAATAGGAAGACACGTGGTTTGGAAAATTGGGGTAAGCTTTCTTAAAGTTAAGAAATCAGTTTAGATATCAAGGAGTTAGTGTGGGCATTATATAGGTGAAGAGGATCGCTTTTCTGACAGAATGATGTGTAAGAGGGTAATATGGTAGGAGGAACTGAAGGAGGGGAGAGAGCAAGATGGAGAATAGTGCAAGATGAAACTTGAGAGAAAGGTAGGGGCCACCCTCTACTGAGACTTGTATTCCCTGTAAGGTGTTATGTTTTTTTCTGTCTATTACAGCAAAGCAATGCCGTTGAATGGTGGTGTTGACAGGATCAGATTTGAGTTTTGAAAAGGTCATTTTCAAGGCTGTAGTGTGAAGAAATGACATGATCAGTACATGTTGTCGTGAGAGTGAATGTTGGTGGACTAGTAGAGAGGATATGGTAGTTCCTATGAAAGATAACTGGCTTCATCTTGGTAAAGAGGCTGGAGATGGAGAGGTGTAGAAAATTTGAGGATTATTTAGGAGGTAACATTCTCCTCATTTAGTGATGATGTGTGGCAGTCATGAAGAGAGATACATTAAAGATAACATCTGGGTTTCTGACTTGCACAGTGGATGCAGTTAAAAACGAGCAAAGAGGCACCTGGGTGGCTCAGTTGGTTACGTGTCTGCCTTTGGCTCAGGTTATGATCTCTGGGGTCCTGGGATCAAAGCCCACATTGGGCTCCCTGCTCAGTGGGGAGTCTGTCTCTCCCTCTCCCTTTGCCCCTCCCCGTGCACTTGTGCAGGGGTGCACGCATGCGCGCGCTTTCTCCCCCCTCAAATCTTTAAAAAAAATAATGGCACAGCTAATAAATTCAAAATAGTCTTCTAGAGAGGTTAGCAACTAAAATAAAATCACTTGGAGTTTTCTCAAAGTGAAATTATTTATGGTGGTAGGAGGTAAGTGAATCAGCAAATTATAATATGAATCCTTTTTTAAGAATTACTTACCTTGAAATTAACCTTGGTTATTTAGTAGTTCTGTTCATGTTTAAATTGATACAATTTTAAATTAGTTTTTAAATTATAAAGTATTTCAGTATTCTTGGAAAAAAGAGAACAATGATGGTAAATATAAAATAAAAAGTAGAAGTACCCTTCTCAGTTTTTTTCTGGGGAGATTTTTGCTACTTTTAATTTATTCTATTTGAAGAATAGATTTTTTTTTAAAGATTTTATTTATTTATTTGAGAAAGAGAGCGTAAGAGAGAGCACAGGTAGGGGTGAGGCGCAGAGGGAGAAGCCGACTCCCCACCAAGTAGGGAACCCTATGTGGGCCTTGATCCCAGGATCCAGAGATCAGGATCTGAGCCAAAGGCAGACGCTTAACCAACTGAGCCACCCAGGCGCTCCTGAAAAATACATTCTCGATTTGAAAATGCTATTCTAAAAACTATTCCTAAATGTATTTCTGCTCTTGGTTCTTCTAATATTTATTTCATAGTGTTTGTGGTTTTTTGTTAGATTTTTCTGTCTCCTTTAATCCCTTTCACTTATTTATCCATCTTACACACAGATTCTGGTCAGGTAACTCCTTTGCTTCAAAACCATTTATAGAGATGCGTGGGTGGCTGAGTTGGTTAAGCAGCTGCCCTTGGCTCAGGTCATGATCCCAGGGTCCTGGGATAGAGTCTTGCATCGGGCTCCTTGCTCAGTGGGAAGCCTGCTTCTCCCTCTGCCTCCTGTTCCCCCTCTTGTGTGTGCTCTCTCTCTCTCTGACAATAAATAAATCTTAAAAACAAACATAGATTCCTCCTGTTGCCCACAAGGTTTGAGTTTAAGCTTAATTAATAAAAGAATGACATCACCTCTTTCCTTTCACCCACTTGACTATTCCTTTTCTTGTTCCTGAACCGTGTGTGTATGTGTCTGTGTGTGTGTGTCTGTGTGTGTTTTACTGCTTTGTTATCTTCAAGTATATCTTCCTTTCTGGAATCTTTTTTTAGGCTGGAAAATACTGACTGAACTTTCTAGACCCACATCAAACATCATCTCTCTTTAAAACATGACCACTGCCTGGGAGACTTAGCAGGTTTGGTTTGGTTTGGTTTGGTTTGGTCAAATATCTCTAAATTTGCAAATAGTATCTTATTGATACCTATACTACATAATGTCATGTGTACTTCACTTATTTAAATATTGATTCCCATTAATTGTGAGTTTTCAAGAAAACTGGCATGTGACAATTGTTCAATAGACCTTTGTTATGAGTCCTGTTATAATGGAGGCAAAGAAAAAGTCATTGAATGTCTTAATATCTAGAGAGAAAAGAGACATATGCATATCTTATTACAAATCAGGGTGGTGGTGTTATAAGGGATGAAAGTGTCCTTGGGAGTATCTGGAAGAGGGAATGGGCAGCTTTGACTGGGGAGCAGTTCATCCTCACAGAGGAACTCAACTGATCTTAATCTCTTTTAATATAAGATGATAATCCATTTTACTTGTGTTGTATCGGATTATTTTTTTCTGCCCTCTTCTTGTGGAATCTTAGCATTCCCAAACACTTATAAAGGAAATATAGTAGGGGCTACTAAAATGGGTTCACCTCCATAGTTTAAAACTTTGATTTCAAAGGGATACCAGTAGATTATAGGCAGTCTTCTTTTTAAGTAATGTTGTTTCCAATAATTTCAAACCTACAGACCCTGACAGGTTACACCTTGTTATTAGTATTCCTGCTACTAGTAGTAGGCAGACTTCACACAAACGAAATGACCTTATCCAGTGTCTTTCAGAAGAGTCCCATCATCTTATTTCCAGCCTTACTTTGTTTCTGCAGCCTTCCTACTCAGCACCAGGATCTCTTGGTTCATAAACAGCTCCACAGAGTTTATTCTTAGAAGTGAAGAGTAATCAAAAGAACCCAAAGTTCAAAAGGTTGAAAGGAAAACTTGTATACAACCAAGAAAACATGAGCTTTGGCCAAAAAATAAAATAGAATAACTGTATGTGATTACAGAAGGATTTTTCTTTTAGGAAATTCCAAAGAAAAATTCAAAAAAGTTTATGCAGTAAGAGCACAGTTTGATTAAATGCTTTTTCTTCTAAGTTCTAATGAATTTACTTAAAAGGAGAAAAACAGGCAAAAACCTCTGTTCCTCCTCATCATCCTTCTTATCAGTCCTGGGGAAAAAATCTGATAAAAAGGAAAAGTAGTTACACTGACTATTCTAAGGAAAATTGCATGACAGAAGCTTATGTAGTAAAACATTTAATCTTGTGAAGTTAAAGGAAATAACCTCAGTACTCTAGTCCATTGATATTGTAAAGTGGTGTAGTGAGGGGTTAGAGGGTGATTAATTTCAGGACAAATAAAGGTTAGCTCACTGATTTTTAAAGGCCAGGTATAAGGCATATCTCAGATGTTAAGTTGAAGGGCTCCTCTGAGAAGATATATCCGTAATATAGCAAGCTTCTTCCAAAAAACAGGGCATAGATAGCACTTACTGGCCAATGTCACTACTTACTGAGAAAAGAGCACTAGAGGCAGTGCTCGATCTGTTTCTTGTTGTTGCGTGTACTTGACCTAAATCTCCTCCGAAGTCTCTCTCTCTCTCTCTTTTTTTTTTTAAGCGATTGAATGTTATTTCCAAGTAAGTCCTGGGTTCCATATCCTTGAGGAATCTCCTTCATGATTTGTAGCAGTTTAAAAAATTAGAAAAAAAGATCAGAACTTCGAAGGGTATACATTGTTCTTACATGATAGTCTATGATTTTATGTGATTTTTTTCTATTCTGAAAGTCTTTATTTCATGGTAAAAATTAGGTGTTTTACCTAAAACTGATTAAATATGATAATATTGATTTCCAAAATGATCAAACCAATGATTAATAACCTTGTTTCTGTGACAAAATGAGATTTGACTTAAGTTATTTCTACTCAGTTTTATTTTTGAATTTTACAACCTCCAATAACTGTGAAGAATTCTTTTTTAGAGGAATAAAAATAGCATCACAGATTGCTTTTTGAGGCTTAAGTAGTACTGGGAAACATTTGGTTAAGTTGAGAAATGATTTTTAATTTTCACTCTTAATAATCAAAAACTTACAACTTTGGGGGAGAATCATTTTTATGGGCTTGCTACTCCAGGCCTTTTTTTTCCTTTTGTATTTCAAAGTCTGCTTTCTAAACAATAGAGAAGAAATATCCTAGGATACAAAGAAATACAACTTAAACTAAAATTAGATATTTCATCAGATTCCTGAGAGTGGTTTTAATTTTCCATAGATGTTTTTAGTGTGTTCACATGCTAGGAATTTGAATATCTTTAAATATTTATCCTCAAACTGCATAAAAGTTTGCCTACATTTAGAAAACATGTCAGAATTGGATTTTTAAATGGAAATTGCCTGTTATAGTCTAGATTATCTTTAGAGTTTTGTTATATAGGGCAAACAGAATTTTCAGAAATCTCCTTATGGAGAAATCTTTTGAATTGCTTCTATCTAGAATCAAAACTTTATTTACAGTATCCCGAATGTTTAATGCAGGCAATGTCAGTAGTCTTGAGACAGAAATCCGGTTCTGATTGAGTAGCACCCAGATTGCATTTTTAAGTGAGGCAGAGGGAAAGGAAAAAGTATAGAACAAAGAAAGAAACAGTATCTAGGCTTGGGAGAAGGAAAGTTGGAAAGTGAGCAGTGAAAGAATAGAGAGCCTCTGAAAGAGGGCGAGGAGTTTTATCATAACTTCCTTTCCATTGATGCTACTTGTGGGAGAGAGTAATTTCCATCAGATATTTCAGGTGGGGAAAAGGTTAAATGGAACTAGACTGTTTTAGTTCTACTTTCAAGATTTCAAACTTGCTTTGCTGTATTCTTTATATCACACTCAGAGTGATTTTTTTCTTTAATATAAATAAGCTTGTGTAATTATCTACCTTCTCTTTTCACACTGAGTACAGAAAATTCCGACTGCTTTTCCTAATTTGAAAATCTCCTACCTACTCTCTGATCTAATCTATGATTCTCCTTTCCTACTATGTTCTTGCTGCCCTGTCTTTCTGTTTCTGCTTAGGTTTGTTGTTTTAGCTGTGCCTTCTGTTTGGAATGGTAGTCTTACTGCTTAGCAGTTGACCGGCTCTGTGTCAGCTTACATGTCTGTTTCCTAGAGCCGTCTTCATGACCACCCAGTATTAAGAAGTCACTCAGTCATGCTCTTGGTATTGTAGTATTAAAGGACTTTGAATTATCCTTATCACTATATGATGTTTTCTTGTGAGCTTGCTCTTTTAATTCTCTATTAATTACTGTATCTATAGTGTCCAGAATATAGTTGATGCCTAATAAATATTTGTTGGGTGAATGAATGTGTCGATCTCTGCTCTAGGTCTAGGTGTGTTACCTACAAAATTATCAGTGTATCTGGTCCAAGAAATACTATACATAATTTTCAGAAACTTTGCTTGCTTGCTTGCACTGCAAGTTTTATTGTAATGAAAATGAGACCTAATAGTAATAGTGTGAAAGAATTTTCAGATTGAAATCTGGAAAACTAGGTTTGAATCTTAGCACTTAAAGGTATGACATAAATTCAGTTTAGTCACTGTACTTCTGTGACGATGTTCATTCTTCTGTAAAGTAACTTCTCATAGGGTTGTTTTGAGGTTTAAATGAAATAGTTTATCTTGGAGTTTTTCATGAAGCACTACACAGATTACTTTAAGTTTTCTCTTGTTTCCCACAAAAGAAATCAAATATCTTTACCTATTTTTTAATTATAATTTTAAAAGTTGAGCATTAGTTTTATATTGTGATTTCACTATATGTACTTATACAAAGTGTTAAAATTAAATACTACAGAGAATCTCAAGCATTGCTTGTTGAATATTTTATGAATTGCAGACTGGTTTATTTAATAATTTCTTCAGCTTTTCTCCATTAGATTTTTTTTTTTTAATTTCTGAATCTCCTCCTTTTCTTTCTGTAATAATCAGCCAATTTCTTTTTGACCGGTTCTTCATGTAATTTGAATCTAGTTTCTTTTTGCTTGCTGAAATATTTATTATGAAAAATGTACATAGTTAGCTAGAAATGTGGATATATTTATCCATCTGTAGGCTTTGAAGGCTTTGGAAGAATTAAGTCCATTCAGCTTTTCTATGTTATCTTTTTCTGTGTAAAAACATCATGTTTAATCACATTGATCAACGTATGAATGCACTTTGCACTTTCTGCCTCCATACTTTCAGGCATACATTATTCAGCTGCACAGAATGCTCTTTCTTCCCTCTTCTCAAGTATTCGAATCTCCGTAAAGATTCCGTTAATATCTACCTTTTCTCTAGTGAGTTTCCCAACCTGCTGTGTCTAAAGTGATTGCTTACTTTTGTGTCTACTCTTGTTTGTAGTTGATTATATTTTACCCTTTCTAACATCTTACTTTGTTTTTTTAGTTATTGGTAATTAATCATTTTATTTTTCCTACTACTTTATTTTGTGGTTTTTAATTGCTTTATTTTTTAAGTTAAGGAACTGTATGTTTCTACTTAGATTTCAAGCTTTTTGAGGTCTCTTTCCATAGTGTCTGCTGTATCATTTCTGTTCATTTTATGTGCTTAATAAAAGGTTTTTTGTTTTTGTTTGACTCCTCATTAAACAGCCATTTGTTTTACTCCCAAAGGAAATAGTTGTGTATTTTGCAAGTGGCAATACTGTGTCATGGTTAAGTGGCAGAGCTATTGTAGACATACTGCTTAGGTTTGAATCCCAGCTTTACTACTTACTCGTAGGACCTTGACAAAGTCACTCCACCTCTCTAGGCCTCAATTTTCTCATCTTTAATGAAGAAAATAATAATGTATTTCAGGGTTGTTGTGTGGATTAACTGAGAAAATAGATGTAAAATGCTTAATACATTACTTCGCACAAGGTTACCACTCAGTATATACTATCCTCATCAACATTAGCATCGTCATTTTATGGCATAGTGGGAAGAGGCTTTGAAGTCAGTTAGGCCTTGCTGATTCTGTGACCTTGGGCAACTTTTTTTTTTTTTTTTTTACCACTTTAAAATCCAGTTTGAGCATTGGTAAAATGAGGATTATTTATTTTGATTTTATATATAAAGGTGTATATCAAAAAATGTATAAGTATTGCATATATATACACAAATTAATGGAATACCTCTCTTTAGCAACTTTTTATTCTGAATTGCTGTTGTATTTCCGGAAGCTGAACACTACTTTTCCCCTCCCTTTCTCTCTCCTTCCATCTATCCATGTGTCTAACAGAGACTTAAAGCAACTCAAGGAAGGATGACTTCAGCAGTTGGTTTAGTGCCTTTAGAACCTGAACTGTGAGAAAGCCTAACGTATTTTTTTCTAAGAGTCCATTTCATTCAGAAGTTCAGTAACTGTACAGAAATAAGTAAAACTGTTAATCTGGGAAAAAGATTTTGAAAGTATGAATATGGGTTTCATGATATGGACTATTATCATTTGTACCAGTGCCCCACAAAAGAACACTGTTTATAAAGAACTCTTGATTTGTGTATGATGGTAGTTTATTTGTTGAGTATAAATTAGTAATTTTATTTGACAGTAGCATAAAGACAGTTGCTAAGTTACCTCCTTTTCATGTAAAATATTGGGACTATATGAAAAGAATCTTGATGAAAACCAAATGTTAATTCTAGACAAATTTAAATTCATAACCTTTTGCTACTACCAACAATAAAAACCTCCCCAAATTATTAATGTTTTATTTTTCTTCTTAGACCAGGGGATTTTATAGTTGGTATCCACCCTATGGGTGGGAGAGTCTCACCTTATGCCACATCTGAAGAGAGTGGCAGTGGTCTATCCAGCCAGTTATGAGAGGATATTAGCACCATCTTGTGGTGCCTGCTGTTCCCTGCCATTTACTTTTAGTGCCCTGTCATTACTCAGATCTTGATAACCAGGAAAGGCAAAAAGTAAGGAACACCTCTATTTGGCAGTTATCTTTCCAAAGCATATTCGCATTCTGATCATCGGACACTTTTTACTATTGAATTCTTAACATTTCTATAAGATTTTCAGTTTCAGATTTTTCCGGTTGTGGTAATAATTGATTTAAATGCTTCAAAATCTTAGGCATATATACCAAGATAGCTTTAAAAGTGTGGGAATAATATTTGAGACTGCTCTGGAAGATACTACTTTTTTTCCTCTGAATTATATGAGATTAATGTTAAATAAGTCTTTTCATACCTTACAGTTAGTTTAGAAATAAATATTTAGGTATGATGTATTTGGTGAATTCTGTCTTGATTGCTGTTGTAACATATATAAGCTGATCGAAAAATACATAGTTTATATATATATATGCATATATATATATTTCTTTGCAAATAAACTTATAATACATATTTAATACTTCTTGAACAGAATTTTATAGTCATAAAATAACTTTGGGACCTTTAAAGCCAACATTTTCATAAAAGTCAGAATATTAATTTTCTTCCAAGGGTATATTTTAGATGTTTATATTTTGAACAATTGGTTCCTTAATGTTATCCTCCATAAAAATATTTTTTACATTTTTCTAACTTGGCTGGAAAGCAAAATTAGTTGTGTCAGTTAAATTCAGGATTGTGGGTTCTGTGTAATTTCTAGAAAATAAATCAGTGTTGAAGATGGGTAAATATAAAGGATAGGAAGCATAGTAATACAGGTATTGTAATGACGTTTTGTATTTTAGATAGTAAAAGAAAGTATATGCTGAGTGCTCCATGTAATTAAAAAATGTACACTTATTTTAAAAAAGTAAGTTCCCCAAATTTACCATGTTGCTCAATCTTGAATATTTTTTAGAAAATTTTATTTATTTATTTTAGAGAGAGAGAGCAAGAGCTCACACAAGCGGGGGGGTGAAAGGCAGAGAGGAAGAAGCAGATGTGGGGCTCGGGATCATGACATGAGCTGAAGGCAGATGCTTAACCAACTGAGCCACCCAGGTGCCCCAACCTTGAATATGTGGGGCTGGGATCATGACATGAGCTGAAGGCAGATGCTTAACCAACTGAGCCACCCAGGTGCCCCAACCTTGAATATGTGGGGCTGGGATCATGACATGAGCTGAAGGCAGATGCTTAACCAACTGAGCCACCCAGGTGCCCCAACCTTGAATATTTGTAATAAAATGAAAGAACACTTTAAGTGTAGACTTAAAATAGAATTTGTCTAATTCAATACATGTGTTAACCACATAGCATTTATACAGTGAAGAGTGCTTATTCTAATAAAAAACTATGGCCTGTAGGTTATGAATCCATGTACAACCAAACCCATGCATTAGTATTACTTGATTACAAAGGAAAACCACTATTTTTTCCCCAAAACATATGTCATAAACTTGAAGGTATTATATCTAAGACAATGCTGACTCCTTAATTAATGTAACTTTCTTTTTGCTTTTTTTTTTATACCAACTTTTTTATCAAGGAAATTTTTAAAAACTCTGTTGATAATCACCTTCATTTCATAAAACAATGGACATGTTAACATTTTAAAAATAGGAGGGACATAATTTCAGAATAAAGATATATACTGTTTTCTAATTATACTTTTTTCATGAATCTATGCCTAGTTGGTTATGATCTGCAAAAGCAAAAGGTGGTGTAGATAAGTCTATTATAGAACTTGGAAAATTAAGAGAATTTGTGGTTCCACTGACAGAAGCAAGGGAACTAGCAGTGGGAGTCAATTTTGGTATGTAAACTTAGTTCTTAGTCACTTTCAAAAGGTTTTCTTGGATAGATTATCTCTTTCTTTTAGGGACATTGGTTTTGATTTCTATAGACTGTTGATTGTCCACATCATTATCTACATCACTGTGGAAAATTCCTCTCTTTTGAGGGAGATTCTTACTACTAATTCTTATGTTTTCTGTACTCTTATTCCAGATAGTAGTGTTTATGTCCAAAGGCTTTCTTTGGAGGAGGCAATACTGGGATTGACTTACTGGCTGTGGTAAACTTGAACAAAGTACCACCTCTTCCTGATCCCATTTCCTCATCTGTAAAATGAAGATGATTAATAGCTGACATATAGTAGTAAATGCTTAGCAAACAATGGCTATTAACCAGGTATTATCACCAGAAGAGGACTTCAGAGTGATCTTACCAAACAGTGTTATTGGATAATCCATTAGATACTTAATTATAGTCTTAAGGAACTGATAGGTATTCGGTGCCTTTCAGTATTAAGGCTGGAGAGCCTCTCATATATAGTCTCATATCAAGGGTTGGCAAACTTCTGATAAATGGCCAGATAATAGTTTAGACTTTGCAGACCATAGGTGTCTGTTTCACATACTTAACTCTGCTCTTGTAGCAGGAAAGTGACAATAGACCATATATAAATGAATGAACATGGTTGTATTCCAATAAAACTTAATTTATAGACTCTGAAATTTGATTTTAGTATAATCTTCACATCATGCAGTATTATTCTTTCGATCTTTTTCATTTGTTTTAAAATGTAGAAACCTTTCTTAGCTTGTGATCTGTACAAACACAGACAGTATTTTGATTTTGGGTTGCAGGCTGTAGTTTACTGATACCTTTCTTAAAGTATAAACATGTGAGAGCAGGATAGCAGACAATCTCCATAGCAGAACATCAGAGACAGTGTCTCCCATAAATTAGTGGGATCAGGGTTGTACTTCTGGTGCGGCTGTAAAGCACTCTCATCTTAATTAAGATAGTTTTTGGAGAATAATATCCAGGATTGTTAGTCTTACTTCCTTAAGTTATTAGATAAATTAGTTTCCACACCTGCCCCCCACTGGGTGCCTAATATAGAATTATCCTACTCAGATACTAGTAGTTAGGGACAGAGTAGTTCTCCATCAGCTATCATAAAAACATACACAAGTGGAAGAGAAGGTGTGCTGTTTTGTATGGTTTCCATTGGACATCTGTGTAGAAGCCACTGTTCTCAAGAAACTGCTACAAAGACATGTTTGATTAAGGTATGTCACTATTATGTATCATTTTGACCCTATTAGATTTTCATTTCTTGAATGTGCCTATCCTAGCACTGTATATCCTCACCCATAGGATGCTGAGTCTTTTTTCCCTTATATTTGTCCCTTGGAAGACCATTTTGTATGATTGGATACCTTAGCCAAATAATTCAACACACTTTTGCTTCTGGTAAATGACATTGCTGGTTCTAGGAAATCTAAAACCAGAAGCAGTCAATTTTTCATCTGATTTCATCACTAAGGTATGGTAATGATGATGGTGATGATAATGATGGCTGCAGTACCTATCACTTTTTAATTTCTACTATGTAATAGACATTTTATAAACATTGTCTTTTCGGTCTTCATAACAACCCTATAAATTACATGTTGTTAATCTCATTTCACATTTAAGAAATCTGCAGTTATGTGATGTGGTCAGGAATATATACGGCTGGTGTCAGTGCCAGATTTAGGCCTATACCTTTGACTCTGAAACCTTCTGCCCTTCTATGTTTCCATTAAACTTTGTACATGTTTAGAGCATTGCTTATTTATTTACTTTGGTGTCTCTACTAAATAAATATTGAAAAGATTAGTGGTTCTGTTTTAGTTTGTCTTTGTATCTTTTGTTCCTATTCTAGTTGATGCCTAATGGATGTTGATTTAATTAATGATTGGATAACTGAGGGCAGAGCCAATATAATGGTGAAATAAGGGAAGAATGGTCTTATATAAATTAGAAAGTCTCCCTTAGTAGTGTAGTATTAGTAAAAATGGGCACTTACTGTAAAGTGGGTCTTTCCCACTCATTTTCTCATAACTCATTCAGGGGTTCTAGAGGCATCAAAAATGTCTGTTCTCTTTTGAGACTATCTCTGTTGTCAAATCATTAAGTATCTAAAGTTATTGTTTTAGTGATGTTTTTAATCATGCCACTTTGAGGTAGGAAAGTCATGATCCGGCTTAGAATAGTGAGTAGTACCTGGGTACATATGAGCATTTTCTTTCCTTTCTCTCTCTGCGTTTATGTCTATACACATACACAAATATATGTATACATGCATGTATATTTAAGATTGTAAGTAATTCAAAATTAATAGATTGTGATTATTAAAATGAGAACTTCACTGAAGCTTCGTTAGATCCTGTGTGTAGTATCACACGTGAAGGTATATGTGTATGTGTGTGATTGTAAAGACATTCTGTAATATATGTATTTCCCCCACAACACCATATGTGTATTCCCGAAAATCTTTGCATTTGGCACATAAAATTAACAGGGCTTATAGAGAAAATAGGGTTAGAAGCAATTACCACTCAAAAAAGAAAAAAAAAAGGAAGAAGCAATTACCACTCAAAACATATGAAACTATATAACCAGAGTACTAAGAAAAACAATAACAGTTTTAGTAAAAATACTAGCATAGTTAAACTTCTGGCAGTTGTAATGAGCATTCTTGTCAGGATAGCCTTAACTCCTGGGGCTCATCGTTTGTTTGAGATGCAGATGTTTGAGGAAATTTGCTTGTAGTAGTGATTGGTTTCATCAAAATGAAAAAAATATGAATCAGTGTATAGACTTTCTTGTCAATTTTTTTTTAAACATAGGGTATATGTCTTAGCATGTTCTTTAACCACACTCCCATCTTCTTCAAATAGCTCAACATATGGAAGGTGTAGTGAGTGATTCATGAAGCCGCTGAAGCAGTCACTACTGGCATGGAAGGGAAGTACTGTATTTCTGTGGGATTATCATCCTTTTCCTTAAGATCATCATGTATTGTAAAAGCTTTCCTTTTAATTGCGAGGAAGCTGAAAGCTTCTAAAATGTGCTGAGAAAAACTGCATCTGAATCAACACAACCTTTTGGTTATATAGTTTGGCTGATGTCACTGCCCTACTTACCAATCAATTGAACTAATACCGATGTAAAGAAACATAGATTGTAGTGTTAAAGACTGTTTAACTTTTAGGTTAAAATAGGTAGATATTGACTTATACTTTTTTCTTCTGAATCCAAAGTAGGAAAAGCTTTAGCAGTGTTTTTTCCTAACTATATTATAACTAATAAACATCTAGTCATGGCCTACTACATAGCATTAGAGCATGGAAAATAATGGGAATAGAGATAAAGTTAGAAAAGACATAGGAACTAAAAGAGGCTCTAGCAAAATTTAATTGCAAATGGAGGAAATAATAAGACTTAGAACTTAAAGGGTATGGGGAGAATAAGATATTTACTTGAATTACTTATTTTTAAAAAAGCTGTTAGTGGATACTAGAAGTGGATACCAGAAGAGAGAGGACTTATTTGAGAGATATTACAGAAAACAAAAAGTTGTAAGTGCAGGGCTTTGCAGTCAAACAGACCTAGTTTTGAATCTTACCTTCTGGGCTTTTTTGCTTTTTATGGTCTTGGTCATGTAACTTCATTTTTCTGTAGGACTCACTTGTAACATCTATAAAATGAGTTTAATGTATAACCTATTTCCTTCGGTTGTTGAAATTAATGAGATAAAACCTGAGTGTTGAGAGTAGTGCCTAGCACATGAAAAGCGCTATTATTTTTATTTTGCAACCTAGAAGATCATATGAACCACAGTTTGATTACTCTTTTCTGTAGTCAGATAAAATAACAACAACAGCTGCTTAAGGTTAGATTATTATTGTACCAGGAAACTCTTTGAGATTAGTCAACATGACTGTGTGTTTTTCTAATCTCACTAATTTCATGACTTCCTAAAAGCAGGTTCTTACTGCTTCTTGGCAGTCTCCCCCTCCCCCCATTTATCCTCTGCACTCCTATACCTTCCTATTGAAAGTGTGGTTACTCTCTAGCAGAACATGAACATCATCTCAGAGAATCATCTTCAGACTATACACTAGATCTATAGAATCATAATCTGTATTTTAATGAAATTCCCTAGGTGATTCTTATGCACACTAAGGTGTGAGAAGCACTTTCCTTAAATCATCATTTCTCACTTCATCCTCTCTTCAAACCTTCTGGCATCCCTAACTCTTTCCTCCTTTGAACCCATTTCATGGATGATGACTTCACTTCCTACTTTTCTGAGAAGAGTATTGCTATGAGAAGAGGCTCTCATGCATTCACACAACCTCTTTACTTACCTCTTAGCATGTATAATTAGTACTCTGCCTTCTTGTTACTGTAAATGAAATATCTGCTCCCATGTAAAGCTTTTTCACTATCCCACCACTTCTCCTTACCCAAGGATCTCACTCCAGTAAATCTGTACTCGTTCAGTTGTAGCATTCAGTTTTCCCTGTTAACTGGATCATTCCCTCCAGTGTAGAAACATGCTGGGTTTTTTTTTTTTCTCCCATCTCAAAAAAAATGAAACAAAACTTTCTCTGAATCCCATCTCTCGCCAGCTACCACTTCATTTCTTTGTCCTCTTAGCAGTAGAACTTCTCAAAAGAATTGTGTACACCTGTCTCCATTTTTTGTCTGTTCGTTCTTTCTTTCTCTCTCTCTTTCTTTCTTTCTTTCAAGATTTTTACTTATTTGACACAGAGAGAGACACAGAGCAGAAGCAGGTGTGAGGCAGAGGGAGAGGGAGGAGCAGACTCCCCGCTGAGCAGGGAGCCTGATGTTGGGCTCAACTGGACCCTGAGATCACGACCTGAGCCGAAGGTAGAAGCTTAACCGGCTAGCCACCAGTCTTTTGCTCCCCCTACTCCATTAAAACTGCTCTAGTCCAAGTTACTAGTGACCTAAACATTGTTATATTCACTTGGCAGTTCACAGTCCTCATTTTATCTAACTTGGCAGCAATGTTTAAAACATTGATCATTTTCTCTTGAAATAATTTTTTTTTCCATTTGCTTCTTTTCTTGGTTGCTCTTTTATTTCTCTGAGTGCTTCTCAGTCATATTGTCTGGTTCTCTTCATTTCCCACTCAAAATATGTGGTCTTATTGGTCTAGCTTCTTTTACTTAGTGTACCGTTTTCAAGGTTCATCCACATTGTAGCATGTATTAGTACTTCATTCTTTTTTGTGGCCAAATAATGTTCCGTTGTATGTATATGCCATAATTTGTTTATCCGTTCGTTCATTATGGGCATTTGAATTGTTTTTACCTTCTGACAATTATGAATAGTGCTGCTATGAACATGTGTATGCATATACTGTTTATACGTACATGATATGTATGGAGCACCTGTTTTCAGTTTTGGGGGGGAATAAACCTAGGAGTGGAATTGCTGGGTCTGTGCTTAACTTTTTGAGGAACCTCCTAGTTGTTGACCCAGCAGTTGAACCATTTTGTATTTCCACCAGCAGTGTACTGGGGTTTGTTTTTCTACATCCTTGCCAACGTTTGTTATTTTCTGTTTTTCTTTTCTCTCTCTCTCTCTCTCTTTTTTTCATTATGGCCATCCTTGTGGGTGTGAAGTGGTACTTCTCTGTGGTTTTGATTTGTATTTCCCACGATTAATAAAGTTGAACAGCTTTTTGTGTGTTTATTGGCCATTTGTATGTCCATTGCTCTTTCTTCTGTCTGCTGAATACCGAAGGAGACCCTCTGAAGACCTGTAGAGTTCTCTGTCTATGCAGCTGTCTCCCCTATAGTACTCTTTCTTGAGAATTCAAACCAGTCTGATCTTCCTATACTCTCAGCACTGACTCCTCTAACTGGGGAGAGCTCTGAGCTTTGATTCCTCTTTCTGCACCGTATTTTAGAAGTTGTCTCAAGGACAGTTGTAGGGCTCACCTCTTTTGTTTTTCGTATGTCAGGGTCACAGTCCTTTGTGCCTGATTTCCAGTGTCTTGCATACCTTTGTTTCATATATATTTTCCAGTATTTTGGTAGTTTCACACAGGAGGGTAAATCTGGACTTGTTACTCTATCTTGGCCTGGCATGGAACTCTTTCATCTTTAAGCTGGAGAAAATGAGGCTTGGAGTATGCCAAATTCAGATGAACTCTGCTGAGATTCCTATGAAGAATTCATGTCCACTTTCCGTGTACCATCACCATCTGGGATGTTAAACATTTGTGCTTTGGCACTCTACTGGCTGGACTTGGCAGACTCTGGGGTAGAGAGGTTGAGAGGGTAGATGTATAATCAATTGGTTTACTATGTCAGGGGTTGTGGACATTGATTATGATTCACCTGGGAGTGGAGAACTTTCTAAATGAAATTTGAATCTCTTCTATGACTACTGGCAAGAACTGAAATATTCTCAATAATGAAAATCACATGTTTTAAAAGAAATGGACCAAGGAATACTTACTTCGTTTTAGTGATGTTGCATTTTCTCTTTATTTGTAATGGAAATATCTTTTCTTTCCAGGAATATTAAGAGACTTTGTGAGACGGACTTTTTTTTTTTTAATTAAGGAGCTTTGACTATTAGGAAAGACTTAAAAATTCACATTTGTTCAAAAACACATTTATGTAAGAGCATGTCCTTGTTCTTAGTAATACACACTGACATATTCAGAGGTAAATGGGTAACGTATATTCAGTGTATTCTCAAATGGATAAGTACAAGATTCTACGTGTGTGTGGATGCATACGTGTGCACACACGTACACACACACAGATACATGTGTTCATATGTGCAAAGGAATTGGGTCCAAATTCAGATAGTTGGTGGATTTTGTCGAAGGATATTTTGGAGTTTCTTGTACTATTCTTGCAACATTGAATTTTGGAATTATATTAAACTAAAATTTTATATTTAGAAACTCAATAATAACATGACCAGTTACTGACTCCCTAGGTGTGAAGTACATTTCTTTTGTTTTTGCCTGTTTAGCATCCATTTTTCTTATATCTGGTAATAGCTCTAAGCTATAAGACTCAAGTGGGATTGATTTCACAGGGTAGTGGTAGGAATGAACATGTGATCATGCCTGGAACTCCTATTTTGTTTCTGATTTGATGTGATTGGTATGGCTGTGATCGTATGAACCAACCCAGCCCAAGGAGATTTATTTATAAGACTTGTATTGAAGTTCCTGGGAAAGAGAAACTACTGTTGTGTTTTCAAGTGAGTGGGTTATACTCTTGAAACTTATTGTGGCCATTTGCCACTGTTTATGTGTTTACATGAGAATAGTGAAACCAATTTAGAAGAAAGAGAACCAATAGAAATAAAACCTCAGTAAAAAGACTTCTGTTATATGCATAAAGCCAAATGGATTTTAAAAGCTTGATTTGATCAGCATTTGGTGCTTTGGACCATTCTCTTGAAAGTCCTGAAGAAAAAGAAATAAATCTTGATATTTCTGTGTCCTGATTCTATCCTTCTGACCATTCTTTAATTTCTGTTTCACATTTCTCCTTTCTTTTGGTGTTCTGTCATTAACCGTATCATTTCCTTGATGAACAGTCTCTAGGTTATTTTTTCTCTGGCCACAGTTTTAGCTATATTTATATATATACATGTTACTTTCATTGTTTGTTATATTGTATCCTATTTAAATTCATTTCTATTTTTACTCCAAATTTGAAGCATATTATCAAGTAATTGCTTCTGGATGAAATGAAGTTATATTTTATAGTAAGTGCTTGAAAGATTAAAGATAAATGTAATAATTTATCGTATATTCATTCATTAAATTCAGTATTTTGTGTGTCCCAGACACTGTCCTTAGCATTGGATATATGTAAACAGTAGAGATGGTCTGTGATCTCATGAGACTACATACCATCTGAGGAGGTAAATAATGAGTAAACAAAAATTTATGTGATCATATATATTAAATAATAAGAAACAATGATACTATGATGAAAATTACTGTGGAAAAGCCTAATCTGATAGGTTGTTCAGAGACAGGCAGGCCTCCATGTGGTTAGCAGAGAGATGACTGAAGGGACAGTGAAGAATTTGACGTGTTCAAAGATAGCTGGCATATACTCACTATTGGGAGAGTCAGAGATGTGACTGAAGAGAGGTGAGAGATTGGGCATGGCTTGTAGGTTATGTTGTTCAGACTTAATGTAGAGGGGTTTGGGAAGGCAGTATTTAAGCAGAGAAATAACAAAATCTACTTTATCACCTAAACACATGAAATATGTAGATGTTTAGATATACTGTTTTAAATTGTTATTGTAAAAGTAATTAAATCTTCACTAAATAGAATGGAAAGTTTAGAAAGTAGAAGAAAAAATTAACCTATCACCCAGTCACAAACCATTAAAATTTTTTTTACGTACATTCTTCTAGTTTTATCCCAATTTATTTTACCTGTTATTAAATTGCATTTAAAATTTATGTCATAAGAATGTTTCCATTATCACATAATCTTCATAAACCATGATTTTAAAGATTATACTGTGTACTGTTTTGTCACTTGACTACATCAAAGTTTGCTTAACCATTCCTCATTGTTGGAGATATAGATTGTTTCAAATATTTCCATTATAAATAACTATATATGAAATTCTTAATATTAATTCCTGTATTTCCCAAGCATAGATTTCTGGAAATGGAAATAATTAGTTAAAAGGTACTAAGTTTTTATTACTAAATTCATATGCAAAACTGTAATTTAAACTACTACCAACAATATGTTACCAGAGTTTCTGAACTTTTTCTTAAGGGCCTAGATAGTGCATATTTTAGGCTTTTAGGCTCTATGATGTCTCTAGCAACTACTTAGTTCTCTTGTTTTAGTGCAAAAGCAGCCATAGGCAATATGTAAATAAATGGGCATGGCTATGTTCCAAAATACTTTACTTAAAAATTTTACAAGAATATCTCATAATCTATGGATTGAAGCCTGAGCTATCTGTTATACCGTATCTTGCCAGTATTTGGATTTAACCTTTTATCGTATGTCTAGGAGTTACAGAATTAGATAAATTTTTGCAAACTTTATAATACTTTTAAATCACACCACTCAAAGCTGTTTTTGTGTTGTAAAGTAATAAGGTACTTTGAAATTAATGTGCTTTATAATTGTGATTGGTTTTAATAGCTATAGCAATAATTCATTAATTTTCCTCATGTTCTATATTTTTTATACTTGTCCCATATTAATCTTTGATGTTCTGGAAGACTCTAATCCAATTTAGACTACCCAAATGGTAATGACTTTTATAATACTCTTTTAATGGTTGCAAGAATAGATTTGATTTAATACTGGAATGTTGTTCAGAAACCAGAACTCTAATTTTGTTACTAATCGTCACAACAGGTAAGCTTTGTAACCTTAAAACCTTTGTATAAGACTTATTGTGGCCTGCTCTTCAAATTTACGTGTATTTTTTTTTTCTTATTAGTTTCAGGGTAGAATTTAGTGACTCATCAGTTGCATATAACACCCAGTGCTCATTACATCAAGTGCCTTCCTTAATGTCCATCACCCATTTCCTCCATCCCCCTACCCCTCTCCCTCCAGCAACTCTCAGTTTAAGAGTCTCTTAGTTTGCCTCCTTGTCTGTTTTCATTTTATTTTATTTTTGTTCCCTTTCCCTGTGTTCATCCGTTTTGTTTCATTAATTACACATGTGAGTGAAATCATATGGCATTTGTCTCTGACTTATTTTAGCATAATACCCTCTAGTTCCATCCCCATTATTGCAAATGTCAAGATTTCATTCTTTTTGGTGGTTGAGTAATATTCCATTGTGTATATACACCACATCTTCTTTATTCATTCATTTGTTATTGGACATCTGGGCTCTTTCCATAGTTTGGCTCTTGTGGACATTGCTGCTATAAACATTGGGGTGCAGGTGCCCCTTCAAATCACTGTGTATCCTTTGGGTATATACCTTGTAGTGCACTTGCTGGGTCATAGGGTAGTTCTGTTTTTTAACTTTTTGAGGAATCTCCATACTGCTTTCCAGAGTGTCTGCACGAGCTTGCATTCCCACCAACAGTGTAAGAGGCTTCCCCTTTCTCTGCATCCTCGCCAACATCTGTTGTTTCCTGAGTTGTTAATTTTATCCGTTCTGACTGGTGTGAGGTAGTATCTCATTTTGGTTTTGATTTGTATTTCCCTGATGATGAGTAATGTTGAGCATTTTTTCACATGTCCGTTAGCCATTTTTATGTCTTCCTTGGAGAAATGTCTGTTCATGTCTTCTGCCCATTTCTTGCCTGGATTTTTTGTTTTTTTGGGGTGTTGAATTGGTAAGTTCTTTATAGATTTTGGATACTAGCCCTTTATCTGATATGTCATTTGCAGATATCTTCTCCCATTCTGTAGATTGCCTTTTAGTTTTCTTGACTGTTTCTTTTGCTGTTCCAAAGCTTTTTATCCTGATGAAGTCTCAATAGTTCATTTTTGCTTTTGTTTCCCTTGCTTTTGGAGACATGTCTAGCAGGAAGTTGCTGTGGCCAAGGTCAAAGAGGTTGCTGCCTGTGTTCTCCTCTAGGACAAATTTACATGTATCTTAAAGTGTTTTATTTTATGCCTGTATTACAGATGTAAAAACTGGAACCATGGTCAGGTAGAATAAAGCATTGGCATGTTTCAGAGACCTGCTATTCTTTATGGTGTTCTACATGGTGTAAATAGAATAAGATTCTAAATGACCATCAAGTACTCTAAAAGTGTTTTTGGAAAATAGTAAGTAGGCTAAGTTAAAACATGCAGAATTATTTTTGCCTTAGCCATCAGATGTCCCCCTACCCTCCCCAAGACAAGTCAAATTAGGGGAAAAAGTCATTTTAGTCACAGGTTACTTAGTGAAAACAAATATTGGGGAGTTTTTATTTGGTTAGTTTTGATACATACAGAAAAACAATTTACTAAAATTTTTTTTAATGTTGGGACTTGGTGATCATAGGGTTCCTTTTTTTTTAATATTTCTTTTTTTTTTTTAAAGATTTTATTTATTTATTTGACAGAGAGAAAGAGAGGCAGGCAGAGGGAGAGGGAGAAGTAGGCTCCCGCTGAGCAGAAAGCCTGATGTGGGGCTCGATTCCAGGATCCTGGGATCATGACCCGAGCCAAAGGCAGACACTTAACCACTGAGCCACCCTGGCGTCCCGATCCCAGGGTTCTTGTATTAAAAAGCAGCTTGAATTTCTGAGAAATTGAAAGAAATAACTTGGCTGGAAAAGGATGAATGATGGAATGGAGGGCTGTATTTTGGACTTAGAAATGTTAGAAATTTATCATATGATTTATGCAATGAGATTTTAGATGAAATGAGAAGTAATGATGTTAAGTACTCGGAAAATACATGCTTATCTGGTCTTGATCAAAAAAGTATTGCTTTTAATTTCCAAGTTAATATTTATTATTATAAATAAAAATTTTAGTATTCAAGGATTTTATAATTAAATCAAAATGTACACTCTGTCTCCTAGCTAGTCTGTTGAGTACTACCATGATTTCAAGAGTCCTTTCCAACTTCTACTGGTACATGGAATTTAAAAACTACTGACACCATCTAGTGTGGATGACTCTGAAGATTATTCCAGTTCATTTGAAGAATCATTATAATAACAAGCATGTATTTGTTTATTTATTTTTTAAAAAGGTGTTATTTATTTGGGAAAGAGAGAGAGCAGGAGAGCACGTGAGTGGAGGGGTAGGGGCAGAGGTAGAGAAGCAGACTCGCCGCTGAGCATGGAGCCCTCTGAGGGACTTGATCTCAGGTACCTGAGATCAAGACCTGAGCCAAAACCAAGAGTTAGACGCTTAACTGACTGACCCACCCAGGTGCCCCAATAACAAGCATTTTTGAGCTTCTTGCTGGAATCTATAAAAAGAAATACAACAATATGATCTTTCACTCTGTTTGCTTAAAATTTAAGCCAGATGTGGATAGCTTCCCATAGTCAGCCAAATTAAAATGCTTAAAATCAGTATAATATATATTAAGTATTTAGAATTAAACATGATCAGAGATATCTGTATTGGCTTTAAATTATTAAACCGTACTAATACTCTTTTATTCCAAATTATTATATGTCAATTCATATTTTATGCATCATTAATTCAGAAGGTAATTATCATGTTTATATTGGCTTTATAATGCTCATAGCTATTACATGCTAATACAATTCAGATATATGTTGGAGTTTTGGGTCTGTTTATAAAAGAGATGAAGAAATATTTGAAATTAATAAAACTATTGTAATATTGGACAACAAAAGATTTTACTGAGGTGTATGAGTGAATTGATGATATATTTTATAATTATATCTTGATTAATAATCTATAGTTTGATTAGATTGTCCTGTAAGACTAAGTTCAGTTTAAATTGAAGAGTTGGTTTCAGAAGTTACTGTTTAGTTATAGGATTGTAGATTTGTTCATACTGATTTGGGGCAGGATCACTGTGAAGGGATTCTGCATGATGAAAAAACGTGAATAAAGAACACTGACAAATTGCAGATAAATAGAAGAGAGACTTTTATGAGATCTGATAGTTTTCCTAATGGTTTTTACTTGTGATGATTCAAATTTTGGCTTCTGTTTCTTCTCTGAACCAAAGTTTTCACTGAAATTCAAAACTGACCAGGAAAAATGTTGGTGTAGTTTCTTGGTTTTAGAATATAAATCATATAATAATCTATTATTAAATCATGAAGTGATATGTTTGTTCTATCTTGGTTTGTATACAGCATGGTTCATGGAGTTGCAGATCTTTTCTACAGTATATTACTTGTGTATTGCCCCACATACATTCAGATATACCACTATTGTATGTTTAAATAAACATGTATATTATATATTTTATGTTTAAACCCACATACACGTGTATATAACACCTGAAATTTCTGTGCAGTATACTTGTGTCTGCACTTTGCTTTTTTCAATTTATTTTATTTTATCTTTTAAGTTTTTGTTTTAATCACGCAGTACTCATCATGACAAGTATCCTCCTTAATCCCCATCACCTATTTAACTCATTTCTCACCTACCTCCCCTCTGGTCACCATCATTTTGTTTTCTATAGTTATGAGTCTGTTTCTTGGTTTGTCTCTCTTTTGTCCTTTGCTCCTTTGGTTTCTTAAATTCTACATGTGAGTGAGATCATATGTTGTCTTTCTCTGACTGACTTATTTCGTTTAGCATTATACTGTCTAGTTCCACCTATGTCATTGCACATGGCAAGATTTCATTCTTTTTATGGCTCAGTAGTATTCCCTTGTATGTAAATGTACCACATTTTCTTTATTCATCAACTGGTGGACACAGGCTGCTTGCATGTCTTGGCTATTGTAAATAATGCGACTATAAGCAGGGGTATATGTATCTCTTTAAATTAATGTTTTTGTGTTCTTTGGGCAAATACTCAGTAGTGTGATTACTGGATCATAGGATAGTTCTATTTTTAACCTTTTAAGGAACCTCCATACTGTTTTCCACAGTGGCTGCATCAGTTTGCACTCCCACCAACAGTGCACAAGGGGTCCCTTGTCTCTACGTCCTGTTGTTTCTTGTGTTCTTGATTTCAGCCATTCTGACAGCTGTGAGGTGATATCTCAGTGTAGTTTGATTTGTATTTCCCTGATGATAAGTGATGTTGAACATCTTTTCATGTGTTTATTGGCCATCTGGGTGTCTTCTTTGGAGAAATATCTGTTCATATCCTTTGCCCATTTTTAATTGGATTATTTGTATTTTGAGTGTTGAGTTTTTTAAGTTCTTTATATATTTTGGATATTAACCCTTTATCAGATATGTCATTTGCAAATATCTTCTCCCATTCTGTAGGCTCCCTTTTAGTTTTGTTGATTGTTTCTTTCGCTGTGCAGAATCTTTTTATTTTGTAGTCCCAATAGTTTATTTTTTGCTTTTGTTTCCCTTACCTCAGGATACATATCCAGAAAATTGTTGCTATGACCAATGTCAGAGAAATTGGTGTCTGTGCTCTCTTATAGGAGTTTTATGGTTTCAGATCTCACATTTAGGTCTTTAATTCTTTCCTGCTTTGTCAAAGATTAATTGACCATATAATTGTGGGTTTACTTCTGGATTTTCAGTTCTGTTCCATTAATCTATGTGTCTGTTTTTGTGCCAGTACCATACTGTTTTGATTTCTGCAGTTTTGTAAATATAACTTGAAGTCCGGAATTGTGATGCCTCCAGCTTTGCTTTTTTTTTTTCAAGGCTGCTTTGGCTCTTTAGGGTCTTTTGTGGTTCCACACAAATTTTAGGACTATTCTAGTTCTGTGAAAAATGTTCTGGTATTATATATATATAATACCAGATTTTATATATCTATATATATAGATATATATATCATATATATAGATATATATATCATATATATATCATATCTATATCTATATATAATATACATGGTCTATAATCATCTTTATGGTTTTAGAGTTTTATGTCTTGAATGTGAAGATAGAGGAGAAAACTTTGAAATATCACAAATTATTAATTGCTGACACAGTTTGAGATTACTATTAAATCTCTTTTGTCCATTACTTGCCAATTGAGAAATAAGACACATGAGTCAGATAGAAGGAAACCAGTTATTAACTTAATGTCTGATAAAATTGATTAACATTTGATCTGGAGAGAATAAAAAGAACAGTAGGAGAAATAAAAACACACAGTCTTGATGAAATCCAATTCTTCTACCTTCTCTGTACCTGACCTGGACTGAAGAAAAACATGCAACAGGATGAGCTGACTCACTTTGAATTTATGACCAAGGAATACAGATAGCTTCTTCATGTGGTAAAGTGATAGCATGTGTCTCTGTTTCACACATTAGGCTGTTGCCTAAAGCACTCATAACCTGCCCTGCCATCCTTGTTCTGAAATGATGACATTCTTATTTACTGAGAAAGCTGAATTGAGTCAGTGGCTGAAATGAGCTCTGTATTCTCAGTGTTGTACTTGGCCAGAGAATAGAAAGATCAGTGGTGGTAGGAAGTCTTAATGGTGGAAGCTAATTTGAATCAAAGGGTGCATGAAATTTGGATAAATGGAAAGAAGAAAGTACATATGTACATAAATACATGCTTAATAAATATTTTTGTATGATATGAATTGGACTTAATGGTAAAATTGGCAAGTTTAGAGAACAGTGACAGAATGTACGATAAACTGAAAAATAAGACAAATGCATTATTACACTATTTTACTTCCAAGTTACCACCATCTTGTTCTTTCTGCTCTCTGGGCATAATTTTAGTTAGTTCTTTGTGTAATTCGAACCCCACATTGCATTGTTATTATTCCTACTCCAAATAGTCGTGAGTGTTTTAAAGGAGATTTAAAGATACATGCATGCGTATCTGTATATAAATACAACTTAACTGTATGTATAAGTAAAAATAGCATATTTTTTCAGTGGTCCTCTTTGTTTACATATTTAGTCTTTCTGGTGTTCTTCATTTCTTTTCTAGAATTGAATTTCTATCTGGTATATTTCCTTTTATTCTAAGCACTTCCGTTAATTTCTAGTAGCACAAGTTGTTTTGTTTTTTTTTTTTTAAAGATTTTATTTATTTATGTGACAGAGAGACAGCCAGCGAGAGAGGGAACACAACAGGGGAGAGGGAGAGGAAGAAGCAGGCCCCCAGCCAAGGAGCCCGATGTGGGACTCGATCCCGGAACGCCAGGATCACGCCCTGAGCCGAAGGCAGACGCTTAGCGACTGCGCTACCCAGGCGCCCCTCTAGTAGCACAAGTTTTTAAGAGACAAATTGTTTTTGTTGTTTTGTTTTGTCTTCATTTTTAAAGCATATTTTCAGCAGGTATATAAACCTAGTTGTCTTTTCTTATTTTGGCACTTGAAAGATACCATTCTATTATCTTTGTGTTGCCATTATTTCTGATGTGGAGTTATCCTCATCATAGTTCCCGTATATATTTTTTTTCCTGAGTGATTTCAAATTTTTTTTCTGTCTTTGGTTTCTTGCAGTTTGATCGTGATGTGTCTAGATTTTTTCTTTTTAATTATTCCTTGGAGTTTGCTTGTTTTTTTTTTTAATGTGCTAGTTGATATTGTTTATGAGTTTTTTTTATTAAAGATTTTATTATTTATTTGAGAGAGAGAGAGACAGCCAGCAGGAGAGGGAACACAGCAGGGGGAGTGGGAGAGGAAGAAGCAGGCTCCCAGCAGAGGAGCCCAATGCAGGGCTTGATCCCAGGACTCTGGGATCACGCCCTGAGCCGAAGGCAGACGCTTAACTACTGAGCCACCCAGGCGCCCCTGTTTATGAGTTTTGAAAAGAAATTTTCAAAGAATTCTTCACCTCCAGTATTATATTTTAAATTCTAATATTTCTATTTGTCTCTTTTTAATAGTTTCTTTCTCTCTACTGCAGCTCCCCTTTAGTTCGTGCATACAATCTACCTTTTTCACTATATTCTTTAACATGTTTATCAGAATTGTTTTAAAATCCTTGAGAATTCCAGTATTTATGCTACCTTTTGAACTTGGGCTATTGACTCTTTTCTTTTTTGATAATGAGTTATTTCTTTTTCTTTTACTGTGCTTCATATTTTTTTAAATGAATGTCAAATGTTGTGTATAAAAAGAATAATATTGTGTGTGGTAGAAAAATGTTTATGCCCATAAAAGAACATGCCTCTTCTGTCATGTAGTTAGTATAGTTGAGTTGTGTCTGGTTTCTGCTTTCTTCCCCCCCGCCCTTCTTTCTATTTTATTTATTTATTTATTTTTTTAAAAAGATTTTATTTATTTATTTGACAGAGATAGAGACAGCCAGCGAGAGAGGGAACACAAGCAGGGGAAGTGGGAGAGGAAGAAGCAGGCCCACAGCAGAGGAGCCTGACGTGGGGCTCGATCACGTAACGCCGGGATCACGCCCTGAGCCGAAGGCAGACGCTTAACCGCTGTGCCACCCAGGCGCCCCCTCTTTCTCTTTATTTTTAAATTTTTATTATTGAAGAGTAGTTGACATACATTGTTATTTACAGGTGCATAACATAGTGGTTCAACAGTTGCATACATTACAGTGCTTACCATGTTAAGTGTAGTTACCATCTGTCACCTTATAACATTACTAAAATAATAATTGACTATATTCTCTATGCTCTGTGTTCTTTGTTTTTATTCTGTATTTGAGCTGGGTTGGTTCTTGCTTTACTTATATTGAGTTCACCGTAGGCTTCACAGCTTTTGAGAGCAGGATCAGAATCTTTTTTTCAGTATGGTTTGTGATTTTTCTCTCAGTTCTTCTTGCCTATGCACAGACCTAACATGCCTTGTTCACTTATCCTTACAGGGGATCTATCTTAGTTCCTCTTTTCTTCTAGTCACAGATAGCCCTGGTTGGTGCTCACTGAAAAGTTCAGAATGACTGTGGGATTTCCTTTAGTTCTCCTTCTCTGCTGTCAGAAGTCATCCGGCTCCATGTGCCTGCTTGTTAGTGGGTCTTCCTCATTTCTCCAATCCCGTGTCCTGCCATTCTCATGAGTATTTGGTGGAGGTTTGTTGAAAAGAGATGTCAGGTGGGTACACTCCTTTTGTGTCTAGTATTTTCAGGGATTCTAAATTGTCGTGCCAGTCCCCAAACTCATCTTTAAACATTTGTTAAAATTTCTCTTGTTTTCTTCTTAACAATTTGTTTCTTATTACTATGCCAAAAGTGAAATCCACTATTCATTCCTTCCTGCCTATGGCCTTTCACTTTTATGATTTTTGTTCATACAGGGGTTTTTTTTGCAAACCCTGCTGTCTGGTGAATGTTGAAAAGCTCTGATAGGTTGAAAAGCATTATATGGCTTGTTTTGTTATGATGGGATAGAGTTCTTCTGTGATTTTCTGTATCCTACGGGAAGGCGTGATAATTGTTAATTAAGTAACATGAGCTACCATACTCACATACCGAAAAGTCTTATGGTTCAGTTATACTAACCTTGACAGTTACCTTGGATAAAGTTACCATTGGTTGGCAGCTCATCCCTGTTCTGTCATTTCTTGCCTGTGATTACTCTATCTTGCCTTTATTCTCCACCCATGTTTTTGATTCTTTCTTTTTTGTTTACTTAACAGACCAAAATTCTTTTTTTTTTTTTTTAAGATTTTATTTATTTATGTGACAGAGAGACAGCCAGTGAGAGAGGGAACACAGCGGGGGAGTGGGAGAGGAAGAAGCAGGCTCCCAGTGGAGGAGCCCGATGTGGGACTCCATCCCGGAACGCCGGGATCACGCTGAGCCGAAGGCAGACGCTTAACCACTGCGCTACCCAGGCGCCCCAGGCCAAAATTCTTGAAATTAGTCTTAAAAATAAGAGTAGCAAGTAATTTTCTTTTTTTAAAGATTTTATTTATTTATTTGACAGAGAGAGAGAGACAGCCAACAAGGGAGGGAACACAAGCAGGGGGAGTGGGAGAGGAAGAAGCAGGCTCCTAGTGGAGCAGGGAGCCCGATATGGGGCTCAATCCCAGGACCCCAGGATCAGGCCCTGAGTCGAAGGCAGACGCTTAACGACTGAGCCACCCAGGCACCCCAGCAAGTAATTTCTTAAGACTCTACAATTCTAAAATGCCCTTAATTGACTATAGCTACATGATAGAAACGTAGTGAGTTTTAGCCAGTGAAGCTTAGATGAAGGTGAATATGTCTTTTTTTTTTTTGTCTCATTCATTGGTTTAACATTAAATGCAGGCTACTTGTCCCCTTTTATACCTTGATATTTTACAAGACCATCTCATTGGCTGACAGTGTTTCTATAGCTGACAAGAAACATGTATATTTAATTGTAATCCTGTGCACCTTTGGTCTCTCACTCTTTTTTCTTTCTCATTCTTTGGCTTAGGATGTAACTGAAATGACAGTGGTGCCTTGGTTTAACGAATTTGTGAAGCCTGAGTGGAATGTGCATAAATGAGCCATTTTGGCAGTGAGCAGAGAAATAAAGCACACTTTTCTCATTAGTTGTCTTCCAGGCTAAAATTAAACAGAATAACTTATTGCCAAATTTTAGTGATTTATGGTGGATCTGGTCTGAGTAAACTCAGGATCAGACTAGGTGTCTGTGCACTTACTTGTCAGAACTTGTGTGTTATTTTTATTTTATTTTATTTTATTTTTTTTTTAAAGATTTTATTTATTTATTTGACAGAGATAGCCAGTGAGAGAGGGAACACAAGCAGGGGGCGTGGGAGAGGAAGAAGCAGGCTCCTAGCAGAGGAGCCTGATGTGGGGCTAGATCCCAGAACGCTGGGATCACGCCCTGAGCCGAAGGTGGACGCTTAACAACTGCGCCACCCAGGCACCCCTTGTGTGTTATTTTTAAAGGCGAGGTCTCGTGACTTGAGTATAATATGAAAATATCCCTTTAAATTTAAAATAACTTTATCTCTATAATTTCATCTAAACTGATGTTAAATTAATAGATTATTCTCTTCTATCACCTATTTAACATTCACAGAGGTCCAGCCTGGCTGTGTATCATTCAGTCATCTCTGATATAATGTAATCATACCACTTTTATGAACATATGTTAAAGTATTTTTTTAACTTCTTCTTTATAATAAAATAAGGCTTTTAAGGTTAGTTTTCACATGAAAATATTTATTTGGTACATTTGTTTTCTTTTTCCTTTCTATAAAATCTCAATTAAAAAGGAATGCTACTATGATAATTGTCTTTCTCTGCTTGACTTATTTCAGTTAGCAAGGAGGACAACGTATTGCATGGTGCACTGGGTGTTATACGCAACTAATGAATCATCGAACTGTACATCAAAAACCAGGGATGTACTGTATGGTGACTAATATAATATAATAAAAAAATTATTATAAAAAAAAAAGGAATGCTACTAATTCACTGAGAAAGTTTTTTAAAAAATTTACTCAACACATTTAATTTTTGACACATCTGAAAAGACTTTTAAAATAACTTGCCCAGTATGGAGAATGCCTGTAATTTTCTCATTTACTTTTGTCCTTTGAAGTTCGCATACTATTAAATTTATAAACTGCTTTGTTTATATAGGATTTGTGGGTGTATTTTTCATCATAATTTGAAAGTTCATGTTTATTTTGAGAACATGTATGTAGTGAGTTTTGTCTGCACGGCTTGAAAAAGATTTCTTTGTCTTTGCATCTCTTGATAGTCTCTCTGTGATGCACATCACATTGTAATGTTAATAAATAATAAAAAATGATTTCTTTCCCCCAAAAAATTAAAATTAAAAAAAAGTTTGTATGGGCCTTGTACCTGAGATGCATAATAAACAGAACACAGTGCATACAAAAGAATATATGTAACATATATGTAAATTTTGAAGTAAAATCATATACTCAATTCCATTTATTTTTTCTAAGAAGTTAATTGTCAGTTTATTTGTGCTGTTAATCCCCAGGTGATCATTCTTGCTGTTCGGGGTGTTTTTCTTAAATCTACTTTTCTCCTCAGTGTTTGTAGCTTCTTTCTAACTTCTTTAATAAAATATGTTTGTGTTACTTTTTTTAAGTTTTTATTTAATTTCCACTTAGTTAACATGCAGTGTAATACTAGTTTCAGGTATACAATTTAGTGTTTCAGCAATTCCATACAACACTGGGTGTTCATCACAGGTGTACCCCTTAATCCTCATCACCTATTTCACCCATCCCTTCACCCACCTCCCCTCTGGTAACCATCAATTTGTTCTCTGTAGTTAAGAGTCTGTTTCTTGGTTTGCCTCTCTCTCTCTCTTTTTTGCCTTATGCTCATTTGTTTCTTAAATTCTACGTGTGAGTTTAATCATATGGTGTTTGTCTTTCTCTGATTTACTTCACTTAGCATAATACTCTCTAGCAAATGGCAAGATTTCATTCCTTTTTATGGCTAAGTAATATTCCTGTAATATTCCTTTTATGGCTGAGTGATAGTCCACAACCACATCTTCTTTATCCATTCATCAGTCCGTGTACATTTAGGCTGTTTCCGTAATTTGGCTATTGTTGATAATGCTGCTATAAATTTTGGGGTGCCTGTATCCCTTCAAATTAGTATTTTTATATCATTTGGGTAAATACCTAGTGGTGAAATTGCTGGGTCATAGGATAGTTTGTTCTATATTTAACTTTTTGAGGATCCTTCATACTGTTTTCCAGAGTGGCTGCACCAGTTTGCATTCCTACCAACAGTGCAAGAAGGTTCCCCTTTCTCCGCATCCATGCCAACACCTTATTTCTTGTGTTGTTTATTTTAGTTACTTTCACAGGTGTTAGGTGGTATCTTATTGTAGTTCTGAAATGCATTTATTTTTAATTATATATTTTGGTTTTATTGGGCTTCTTGGGTTTGAGGCTTACTGTCTTTCAACAATTTTGTAAAATTCTCAGCTATTATATTTTTAACAATATTGCCTCTTCCCCATTTTTTGGTATCTCCCTCTGGAATCTAATTAGATATATGTTTGGTCTTCTTACTCTGCTCATATCCCTTAACCTCATTTTAATAATTGTCTTTCATATGCCATTCTAAATGAACTCATGTGCTTCCTCCATTTCACTTTTTTCTCTTCAACTATAGCTTAATCTGCTCTTTAACTTGCCCAATGAGTTTTTTACACCAACAATTAACTATGTCATTTTTATAATTTCCATTTTTCTTTAAAATATGTCCTTTCCTGATACTTTCTCATTGTTTGATATTCTGCATGATACCATACTTGTGTTTTCTAAACAATTTATACATAGGCGTTTATTTTCTATATTCGAATATCTCTAGTACATGAAAGTATAAATTTGTTGTTTGTTGCTTTTTCTGACTTTGTCACAGTGGCTTGCTTTCTGTAGTGCTTGCTGATTTTTGTTAAGAGAACCATTCACAGATCATAATTTGTGGTAACTACATGACAGTGAATTGGAGACTTTTCAAACAGAAAGTTTTATTGTGCTTTTTGCTAGTGGCTAGAGAGACACTCCTTGGCAAGAAAATCTAAGTCTCATCTACCTCTCTTTTCTCCTGACCCCGGTTTGAGATTCCTAATTATATTTTCCCCCATGGCAACTTTCCTTTTTTGTTAATGTGCCCTTTTCAAGAGGTAACACGTCTCAGATCTTTTCAATGATTATTTTGGTGTTTACTTCCATATTTTTAAATAATATGACCTTTCTTGCTCTTGGTCACTTTAGAGCAAAATTTATTGATGTCTTACAGTGAAAAATTATATTTGGCCAACTTTTACTCTCCTGCTTACATCATGCATTCCTCTTACATATACCTACTCTTAAAATTGTTATATCATGTTTGATTTATCAATGCATCTATTTTTCAGAATTTATGTGTTTCTGTTTATAAGTATTATTCATGGTACAGTCATGTTGTATGCTATGATAAGTTATCATTTCCTTTATAGCATGTGTTTTTCCTGTGTTTAATAATTGTGTTTTATTGTTCTTCCAGGGGCGCCTGGGTGGCTCAGTTGGTTAAGGGTTCGACTCTTGATTTCGGCTGAGGTCATGGTCTCAGGGTCGTGAGATTGAGCTCTGCATCCAGCTTTGTGCTGAGTGCGGAGCCTGCCTGGGGTTCTCACTCTCCCTCTACCTCTGCCCTTTCCCCTGCTCGCTCTGTCTCTCAAAAATAAATAATAAATGTATCTTAAATATTTTTATTACATTTTTCATGTACCTGTCACTAATTTACTGTTGTCATTTTGAGGATTCCTGTCACTTTTCTCCTGTGTTGGATCTTTTGTCTCCTAGACCCCACGTTCTTTCTTGTCACAATTGCCTTTGTGGAACACATTTCTTTTTGTTAAATATGTATTATTTGTGGTGTCTTTAGTATTTACATGATATTAATTATAAAACAAATTATATTACAGTGGGCTTATGTGGCAGGAAACATTTCATAGTAATTTAAATCTAACTGTAATGTCCTTTCTTCATATGGAATTTAGAATAGTCTTTTAACTTTTAAGACTGAATTATATATTCTTGAATTTAAAATTTTAAAACTCTCCATTTAAATGTATGCAAAAGAGGTTAATAATTTTTATGCATTCTATTACAGGAAAATATGTATATAAATTCTGTTTTCTAATTGACCTCAGTTATGGCTCCCCTTTTCCAGTCATCCTGTATTTAGCTACTCCTGTTCATTCCTTCCTGATATGTATTTGAGTGAACCATTGCTCAGGAGCACACACATTGTTACATGGAAGTGGGGGGGATTGATTGCTCTTGTCTCGGAGTGCTGCCCAAGAATCCACACTGAAGATTCGGAAGCACTGAAAAGTGGAATAGGAATACACATGACAGTTTCTGATTGTTTGAAAAATATATGCAAAAGTTTTTAAAAGGGGGATTTTTCTTTTGCTTACTCCCCTCTATCTTTCTATCTCAATCTCTGTGTGGTTCACTTTCATAGGTGTTGGTACTAATAGTCATTGTATTGTTTAGATAATCTGCAATATTATAGAACGAATGGGCTTTTGCATCTAACCCAAGTACTCATCTACCCTTTTTTTTAAGATTCTCTATTCCTACCATATGGCTGTTACTTTTCTAGATAACTGGAGATATAGTTGAGAGCAACATTGACAAATACCTCTTACTTGATACTCCATATATCCCCGTAGAGCTAATAATATTTTATCAAAAAATACATGTAGAAAAGCAAAAATGTATTTATGGAATGCACATCACCTGAATGTAAATTACAAATGGGATATTATGCTTTAGTTAAGTCTGATGTGAGTTGCTTTTTATTGGAGAGGAACTGAAATGCTTTCCTAGAATGGAATTGCAACTTGTTACAATTCAGCTTTGTGTTTTATGTCAGAATTTTAGCCTACGTTTCATCTAGGCAGATCTCTCTCTTGCTTCTGAACGTTTAAAGCTGTAATTTGCAGTGATTTTTTGAATGGTTATTATAATCCTTCCTTTCACATTTTGAATTAAGTTTGTAATATAAACAAAAAAGGGAGATAATATTCTATTCTCATGACCAATGTAGAAATTGCTTTTTGCCTAAAAAATAAAACTTCTTATTATTAAAGATATATTCACTTAAAATTTTTTTAATTTAAATTCAATTTAGTTAACATATACTGTATTATTAGTTTCAAGGGTAGAATTCAGTGATTCATCAACTGCATCGATGAGCACACCCTGTACTCATTACTTCCAGTGCCCTCCTTAATGTCCATCACCCAGTTGCCCACATCGTCTATCCGCCCCCCCACCCCTCTCCCCTCCAGCAGCCCTCAGTTTGTTTCCTATGATTAAGAGTCTCTTATGGTTTGCTTCCCTCTCTGTTTTTATCTTATTTTATTTTTCCTTCTCTTCCCCTATGTTCATCTCTTTTTGTTTCTTAAATTCCACGTATGAGTGAAATCATATGGTAGACATAATCACTTTTAATGAGATAATTCATTTTCCATAAAATTCATTATTTTTAAAGTGCATAATTTAATGGTTTTCAGTGTATTTGCAAAGCTGTGCAGCAATCACCATTTTCTAATTCTGGAATGTTTTAATAACTCCGCAAAGAACCACTCTCTATTAGCAATTACTTTCCATTCTTCACCCCCCCCCCCCCCCCGAGCACTGGCATCCGCTAATCTCACCTTTTTTCTGTGTGGTTTTTGCCTCTTCTAGGCATTTCATGTAAGTGGAATCATCCAGTATGTGGTAATCTGTGACTGGCTTCTTTCACTTAACATGTCTTCAAGGTGGTGTAGCATGAATCAGTACTTTATTCCTTGTGTTGGACAAATAATTTTCCATTATATGGCTATACCACATTTTGTTTATCCATTCAACCATTCATGGACATTTGTGTCATTCCCACCTTTTGGCTATTATGAATCCTGCTTTGAAAAGCTGGGTACAAGATTTTGAGTAGACATGTGATTCTAGTTCTCTTGGTATATGCTTAGGAATAAAATTGTTGGGTCATATATATTTTGCTTCTTGAGGAAATGCCAAACTGTTTTGGAAAGTATTTGCATCATTTTATGCTCCCACCAGCAGTATATGAGGGCTTGAATTCCTCCATGTTTTTGTCAGCCCTTGTTAATTTGTCTTTTTCGTTATAGCTGTCCTACTTGGTGTGAAGTGATATAAAGCTTACTATTTTGTATGAGGAATTAACACAATTTAAAATCTTGATTTTTCAGGTGCTGTACTTCTTTGTAGTGTACAAGGAGTAGCAGTTAATATTGACCCTGTCTTATACACCTGGCTCATTTATCAGCCGCAGAAACGAACCAGTAGACATATGCAGCAGGTGAGAAATTTTTATAATTTATTCTCTTAGTGAATAAAACTTTTTCTCAGTCATTTGTTAGAGTTATATATTGTCTGAATTGATTTTTTTTTTAATGAATGTACCACAATTCCTTTGTCCTCGACTCTACCCCTTTCAAGCAATTCTATTCCTTCATTTCTAAACAGGAAATTACAGCTCAAATAGAGTTTCATTTACTGTTGAGGTGGATTTCTATGCAATTGCTGGTAAAGCAGAGACACTGGAGAGACTAGTTTAGATGGTCCTATTTTATTGGCTTGTTTTCCCTCATAGTGCCTAGATGTTTGTTCTGAGTGCCTGATGCATAAGAATTGCATAGTAAATGTTAGCTTTTGTTTTTATTATCTCTGTATTTCCTCTTCATCTTTAGGTTTACTCAACAAGTATTCATTGAGTGCCAAACACCTGGATGGGGATGGTTGATATAAGAGTTGGGATGTATGCTTATTTTTTAAAAGGGGGTAAATTACAAAGTAAAAAGTAGCAACTTGTAGTTTCTGGAATTCTTAAATGTAATTCTCTAGGTCATGATGCTTAAATGGAATTCTTACAGACGGGTTTTATTATTCCCATTTTAAAAATGAAGAAACTGATGTTCATGGACATTTACCTACCTATTGTCACCTGTGGTAAATGGCAGAACTAAATGTTTTTCAGGCCAAATGTATGCTATCTTGCATTGCATTTTCCTGTTGACTTAATTGTAATTTTATAATATTCTAATTGGAATAGCTTTGTATCTTTTTTTTTTTTTTAATATGGAACATTTCTTGAATTTGCTTGTCACCCTTGCCCAGGGGCCATGCTAATCTTCTCTGTATTGTTCCAGTTTCAGTATATGTGCTGTCAAAGTGAGACTTGCATCTTTTTTCTGAAGTAACTTAAAGCTAGTTGATAGAAAAATACACAATTTTATGATTAAATAAGATAATAAAAATTTGAATATTTCAACCCATGTCTCAAGGAGCATCCTTTGAAGGATTTTCTTCACCTTGTCTTAATTTCATTTGAAACTACAGCTTCCATTCCCCAGTTTCATTCTTCTTTTTATCAAACAGAGAACATGAGGCACTGTGCTAGATACTGGGGCTACAGAGATAAAAGTTAATTTTAATTTTAATTTAATTTTATTTTTTAAAGATTTTATTTATTTATTTGACACAGAGACAGCAAGTGAGAGAGAGACAAGCAGGAGGAGTGGGAGAGGAAGAAGCAGGCTCCCAGCAGAGGGGCCTGAGGTGGGGCTCGATCCCAGAACGTCAGGATCACGCCCTGAGCCGAAGGCAGACGCTTAACGACTGAGCCACCCAGGCGCCCCATAAAAGTTAATTTTTAATATATCCCTTCCTCTAGAGGTATTTACTGTATTTAAGAATATGAAGGAATATAGTAATGCCATTTTTAGAAATGATATGTTCGATTCATACAGGATTATGTGGAAAAAGATAAAGAATAGTTCTCACAGGCAGGTGAGGTTGTTAAAAGGAGAAATTAAGGCAGTTGAGCTGAGCATCACAGGACTAAACCAGACAGAGAAGTTTGCTCTAGACTCAACTGTGTGAGCAGAGAAAAAAAAAAAAAGCACTAACTTGGTAAGAAAGGGACCTTCAGTGTTTCCAGACCAGAGCCAGTTGTTCTTACAGAGACTGGTAGGAATTGGAAGCCAGTTCATAAAAGACTTTTTTTGTAATACAGAATGTTTGTGACTTCATTGTGAAGGGTAAAGAAGAACTATAGGAACCTGATATAAAGAGATTTGAATTTTAGGAAGTTTACTCTAATGGCATGTTGAATAAAACTCAAGATGAAGAGAAAATACAGAGATAATAAAAATGAAAGCAAACATTTACTATGCAGTTTTTATGCATCACATACTCAGAATGAACATCTAGGCACTATGAGGGAAAAGAGGCCAGTAAAAAATAGGACTACCTAAACTAGTCTCTCCAGTGTCTGCTTTACCAGCAATTGTGTAGAAGTCCACCTTAATAGTCAATGACATTGTCAGGGAGCATTTGAGAAATATTTTAGGTGTAAGTTCTTTTAATTGAGTTATAATTGACATTTTAGTTTTCAGGCGTAGAACATGATATTTGTGTATATTGTGAAATTATCACCACAATAAGTAGTTAACATCCATCACTACAGACAGTTGCAATTTATTTCCGTGTGATGAGAACTTTTAAGATCTACTCTCTTAGCAACTTTTAAATATACAATATGGTACTATTAACTGTAGTCCTATTGCTGTACATCATATCTCATAATTTATTTGTTTTTTAAGTGGGAGGTTGTACCTTTTGACCCCATTCACCTCCCCTGCCCCCGTGAGTTTGTTTGTTTGTTTAAATATACTACATATAAGTGAAATCATATGGCATTTTTCTTTCTGTGACTTATTTCACTTAGCCTAATTGCCTGATTATGTCCATCCATGTTGTCACAGATAAGAAGACTTCCTTCTTTTTTATGGCTGAATAATATCCCGTTGTACTGTAAATTCTCATTGGTTATTTTATAAATGATGCAATTATGTCCAGTACACTACAGAGATCCCTGAAGGTCAAATAATGTTCCAGCATCTTTTTTTTTGTTGTTGTTCTAGCATCTTAAGTAGATTGATTCATTTGATTGATACCAAGCACCTTTAAAGATTTTGATATTAATTTTATTTTTATTATATTGTTTTATAACTATTTAAAATTAAATGTAAGTACATATTTAAAATATATTTTTCTAAGTTCAAAAATAATAGTTTTATTTAAACTAATAAATACGCATAATCCTACTCATCCCGAGTTACAAATATTGGGATAAATACCTTCATAGCTAAATCTTTGAGTTTTTTTGAAGTATTCACTTAGAATATATTTTTGAAAGTGTAATTAATAGTTAAAGGCATGTATTGGGGGGCCCGGGTGGCTCAGTCGGTTAAGTGTCTGCCTTTGCCTCAGGTCATGATCTTGGGTTCCTGGGATTGAGCCCCGGGTCGGGCTCCCTACTCAGCAGGGAGTCTGCTTCTCCCTCTGCCTCTACCTCTTCCCCCTCACTCGTGCTTTCTTTCTCTCTCTCTCTCTCAAATAGATACAATCTTTAAAAAATGAAAGGCATGTATTTTAGCATACTTTGAGACTTACCTTCCAGATTTGGTTAGAGTTTACATTTTCACCAGCACTTCACAGTATTACTATTTTACTATGGTTCATCATATCTCAAAAATATACTTTTAGAAATATCCTTAACCTACCCTTTTATTCTTACTTTTTTTCTTAACATAGGTAATTAAGAGAATAGTATAATTGATCCCTATGACCGTATCACCCAGCTTTAATAATTACCAATTCATGACTACTCATCTGCACTTTTAAAACTCTGTTGGGTGAAAAAATGCCAATATTCAGTAGTGGTGAAAATTTAGAAAATGAATTAACTCATACTACTGTTATGAGTGAAAATTGTTGAATTGGCAGTATCCAGTAAAATTGAAAATGAGCATAGCCTCTAACCCCCAAATCCCACTTTTTGATGAAGATATGCTCTTAACAGATATACTCATAGGACCCTAAAGAGTCATGGATAAGCCTCTTATTGCAGTATTTATTGCAGTCATGTAAAATTGGAGACAACTTGAATGACTGTAAGAAAGTGGATAAATAAAGCATGACATACTCACATGATATGATAATTTATTAGTAGAAATTATATGATAGGTCTTAATATGGATGTCTCAAATTGTACCTAATGCAAAAACCAATTTTCTAAGGATATATGCAACATAAGAGCATTTATGTATATTTTCCCAAAACTACCTATAGAAATAAATAAATGGTGAAATAAATGGCATGTATGAGTGTGTGTAAGTAAAGATAGTTGTAAAACATGAATTTTAAGAGTTATATCAGTATCGTAATAGTGGTTGATTCTGGGAGGAATGGGCAGGTGGTTAGCCGTTAGACGGATTTTAGCCTTATCTGTAATATTTCATTGGTCTCTTAAAAAAAAAAGAAATATGATAAAAATGTAAATAACCAGTAACTATTGGATATAATGAGAATGTGGATGTTGTTTTTTTCTTTATAATTTTCTATATTTTTACATTTATTAAATTTAATAAAGAGGGAGAATTTTATAGGAAGAACAACAAGAGCTTTTGGGTATTTTGAGATCATGGGATATTGATGCATCAAGGATAGGAGAAATCTGGGGCTAGCACACAACTGGTATTTGAGGGACTATCTAGTACCAGAAGGTAAAAGCATATTAGTAGAAAAATGGAAGGTTGCTAAAAATAAATATTGTTTATTTTGATATTTTTGACTGGGATAGCCGTATTTCCAGAAATGTGGAGGAAATCAAATCATCTCACTCTATATCCAGTATCTCTTCATGCCTGACATGTAGTATCTATATTAATAATCATTCAGCAAATATTTATGGAGAGTCTTTTGGACACCGTTGTAGGTATTTGGCATATGGTTCTGTATAAGACGTATCGGAGCCTGCTGTCTTGTTAGGAAGGGTTTTGTTAGGGCTTTTAATGTATCCTTGCCTTTGTGAAAATGCACCCAGTTTCAGCCACCAAAAGGAAGGATTTTTTTGTTTGTTTTTGGGTATTACCAATATTATGGCTTTTATGACTCTCATCTTTTAGCTATTTTGCTTGAATTAAATATCACACTCTGCAGAACATAATTTTTCTCTAATACATTAATTTGAATTTGAGCATGGCTGTAATTTTTTGGAGTACTTGGTCATATTCCAGGTTTATGAATGATGGCCAAGAAATTCAAGGGATTATGGAATCACTAAATACTAGAACATAAAAGGGCTTTTAAATAGACATCTCCACTCCTGTACTTCATAGTTGAGGAATTTTAAATGCATCAGAACTTAACAACATGTTGAATATTTCTCATCTAGGTTTTAAAATACTGTTTCTTATTCAGATTTGTATAAATATTATCAGTTTTACTTCTTAATATGAAAGCAGGTACTGTACATTGTGTGATGTTTCCCACAAATATATTTAATCTTTCCATTTTCTCATCAGATTTCTTGTCCTTTTACTCAGCTTAAGTAGCAACTTGAAAATAGTTTGCCTTTTTCCCTCTATCTCATAACTTGATTGATTATATTAACATAGATAATGTACCTATACTCTGATTGGAATATTTTTATAATCTAATTAATAATAAATACATAATAAAAGTTGGGTGAGGCTCAAAGTTGGATCTTTAAAAATGTGGTGGTTGTGCTGGTGAGAGTAACCTGAGACCACATTGCCCCTCGACCAGCCCCTGCGGAGTTACATCTGATGCAGCTGTATTACAGTTATCAGCTGTTGTTGCCCACGCTGCAATTTCCTTCTCAATTTGTGGCTAAAACCCAACATTTGGTGATTGTTTTCCACCCAGTTCAACACTGATCTTTGATCCTGCAGCAAACTTAAAAAATACCTGTTTTTTCTTTTTTGCCAAAAATCTGACAAGATTGTATTGGGCGTCATCAGCAGTAACATCAGACTTTATTTCAGTGAATAAAGATGAAACAGCTGCTTTATTGTCCAATTCAGCACTCATGCATTCAATATAGGATCGTAATGTGTTCCAGCTTTCTCTAACTATGGATACTTTTCTATGCTTTTTAAATATGCTGTGTATATCACTTTGTCAGACAAAATGTAGAGATTTTCAGCAGTTCTTTATTAAGTTGAACTATAACATGTAATTAATCACTTTATAGAAGTATGTCCCTAAAGTATCATTTGATAAGGAAACTTGTTTTCTGGTAATTATAGTTTTCAAAGCTAATTGTAGTTTTGATTTGCCCTTACCATATTATCTTTATGCTTCTGACTGAAATTTATTTTAAATTCCATTTATTTCCATGCTGTCTTAATTTTCACACAGAATTGTAATTTCGCACTGAAACTACTAAGTGTCCCTGTGTGAATTTGTGTATAAGAGGGACAGACGAAGAGAGGGGGAAGAACTGAGAGAGCTACAGATTGACTGATTTAAGTCAGTAAAGCTTCAACACCACTTATGAAGGATTTTCCTCGATGTCGCCATGTTTAACCTTCACTGCTTAAGAAATAGTAAATAATTGAATGTTTCATTTGCCTCTCTCCAGCAGCCTGTCGTAGCTGTTCCTCTGGTTATGCCAATTAGCAGAAGGAAAGAGGATGAGTTGTCTGTTGGAAGTGCACCCCTGGCAAAGCAGCAATCATATCAGGCCTCTGAATATGCCAGCAGCCCTATAAAAACAAAAACAATAACAGGTATGTGTCAAAAATTCTAAAGGGTCTGTGATTTTTACCCTAACTCTAAGCTAATAAGTTATGAAGTTATCTGGGCCACAATTTCATGAGTGCTGGCCAAAGACATGAGACTCCTGGAATGAAGACAAAGGACTTTAATATCTTACAGCATTAGCAGTAACCCAGGGTATTAGTATTTTCTTGTGTCCCTGCCCTAAGCCTCATTCCCACAGGGTGGTACCAGGAAGGTCAGATATTACCTGTACACAATGGATTATGTTAGAGGAGAGGAACCCTCACTTAGGGAACCTGAACTTGTTATAATTGGTAGAAAACATGCCTGCCATTTTCTCTGGAGGGAGGCACTATTTGTAACTTGCAACCTGAAGCCTTTGCTCAAAAGAATAATATCTCTGTCTTTTCAGGCTGTATGTTGTACAAATATCCTTGAAAACACAACTGGGCACAAAGGCACTCACTGCCTCTACTTTTAAGATTTGCAAAAACACTAGAGAACCATAGAGAACTGTCTCCCAATAGTATGTTCTTTCTTAAAGTAAATTCTTGCAAAACACAGTATATCTCAATTTTCTCACTCTCCCTTCTCTCACTTTCTCAGCTAGATCATCTCTGCAAATATAAAACATAAATATTCTTCCATGAGACAATTTTTAAATCCCCATTCGTGTAATAATAAAAAAAGTACTTTTTGATTGCATTTAAGTGGTATTTTCCTCATTAACTTGAAATGTTTGTGATGATAGGTCACCTATCTTCAGGAGATTTTATGTTTTTCCTTAGTTGCTAAGCTTTATTTCATATGACTCCTGTATTCCGAACTGTATTGGAAAAGGTTTTATATTTTTGATAAATTAAAAATCACTATTGAATGTCTATAAATAGGCAAAACTCTGTTGTGATATTGAGTGTAGATACATTAATAAGACATGGTCCACACCCTTAAGGAATTTAAAATATCATAAATCAAACTAATATTTATAGTTTAGAGGAAGAGTACTATTTTCTGACCATATTTAACAACAACAATAAAATGGTAACATGCATTTTTGTGGAGTTTTATGCCTGTTATTTTACTTCTCCTAAAGTATCGATGTTGTGTTTATTTTGTGAAACTATTAGACTTCCACCTGTCAGCATCCACAAACCTTTTACTCTGTTGAGATTTGCTTTATCAAATGACAGAAATGCCAATGCTTAGTTTTTGTAACAGAGGAAGCTGATCTGTAACTTAAGCATTGAATTTTTAATACAGAATTAGGTATTATTTCCTTCAGATACTATGCTAAGTTTTATACTTTAGATCTCCTGAACTGTTAATTTATATAAAGGTTTGTAGATATCACCTTTTTTTGTAGGAGGGTGGAGGGACAAAGGGAGAGGGAAAGAGACAGTCTTAAGCAGGCTTCATGCCCAGCACGAAGGAGCCCCGACTCAGGGCTAGTTCTCATGACCCCGAGGTTATGACCTGAGCTGAAATCAAGAGTCTGATGCCTAACAGACTGAGCCACCCAGGCGTCCTATATAATTATCACCTCTTGATAATATAAATAAAATGTCTACTAAAGAATCATTTGATAAAAGTAAATTTAATCTTGTATTCATATTAACCACATATTCTGACCTCCTGCTTACTGTTTAGTTGTGTTCTTTAAATCACATTTGGTAACTGATTTAAAATAATTGTTATGGATGAATATAGGTGAGAGAAAATGCTTAGATTTAAAGGAAATTACATGACACAGAGCTCTATAGAAATTATGGTCATAGACATTTATTCTTTATGGTTTGTGCATCTTCCTTCTTGAATGCTCATTATTTTTACTTCTCTGGAAGCCTTGGTGGTAGTGCTCTCTTGAGAATGCTCTGTGCTAACCATTTTCTTTAGTTAGGATTAAGTTTCAAAAACTTCAGTTCTATTTTTAGTTAGAGCACTGTTCCTCTTTCAGTTTTAATTTAAAAATGTTTTATGAGTCCTTCGTATCTACTTCTAAGTGAAGTTACCACTGTTGAACGCATTATTTACATTGCATCATAAACTGTATGAATTTGGTAATGCATTCATAGCCTTTTACACATCTTGTTTGTTTTTTCAGTATTACTATCTTAACCTTTAAATTGTATAGTTCAGTTAGTGTTAAATATATTCACATTATTATGAAATGCACATTTAAATTTTTTACCTGAATTTTACAGTGGAGAACTGTCAGTGTTAATTTCTGCCTGAATTCTTATTAAAATGGGTTTTTATATTTTCAACCTAAATTCCAGTCTTGGTCCTAAGTTCGTTCCCAACAATTATGTAGTATTTTTGGCACGTGAAGGCCAAAGCTTGGTGATACTGCACTGGCCTTGATTTTGCTTGGTGATTATTCAACAAGAAGCAGACATCTTCCTCTTCTGATCACAATTAACCAATGTTAAATAGCTGGCTCCAGGGAGAACAGATGTGTGCTGGTTGGAAATGTGTTGACAGCAGAACAACACTGTTTCAGTGCTATAGGCACATAGGGCAGGCCAAGCCAGAATAAAAGCGTGTCTCACATGAAGATAATATATTATCACAGAATTCTAAATAATCTTCTAGAGAATGTATTTTTGAAAACAGGGAAACCCCTAAAAGCTATAACATCTGTTTACCCTATGTTTTGGAAATGTTATGAAAATTAATTTGGTCCTCTTGATGAAAATATCTGTAATGGAGATGAAAACTTTAGAAAGCAGGATGCTCCATAAATGATAGCTCTTTAAGAAACATTGGCTATTTATATTTTATGTGTTTATATATTACTTCTGAAGCCCAAAGCACTGTAAGTATATGGTTAAAATCATAGAAGGCCTTTTAATTTGACTTCTCGACTCCTACCAAGATAATGATAAATTAAGTTGTGATATTTAATGATGTAAATTTTAGTAGGTAATGCCACAATTTTAAAGTATGGAACTTTAGCTTCTGACCATGATAGTATAACAGGGACTAGATTTGTATTCCTGCTATAAAGAAGAAACTTGTCCAAATATATGGAAGAAAAAAAGCCTCTAGACATTGGACAATAGGCAGTACGGGACTGTGATTCATCATAGAAAGGAAACAAAGCAGTTGAACCCTAGGATTGCCCTGTTTTCTGGTTTCTGGCTAAAGGCACATTCCAGACCACAGAACAGGGTGTGATATATTAAGCTGAGCTCAGCTGTCTTGCTGAATTGGAGTTTAGGGAGGTAGAGTGACTGAAGTAGTAGGATGAGTGCAAATCATGGGATAAAATTCTAGAGAGAGAAAGCTGTGTAGCAAAAGAGCTCCAGAAATCAGGAATTCTGTTCTCATTGAGTATTTGCTAAATAGTAGGACATGCCTGCATAGGATGAGACTCTGCACGGTTGGGCAAATAATGACCTAGGAACCATGATCTGAATGATTCCTGGAGCTCACACAGGGCTGGAAGGCATTCAGATTCCTATTGTCATAGTATACAATTCCGTTGATTATTCAGGACATTCAGTAGAGACCTCCAAAAAGTCATGCCTCTGTAGTGGATCTAAACTATCAAAAATGTAAAGGCTACCTTAGACTCACCTTTAGCAAGTTTTAAAAAGCCTCTGAAGCAACAAAAACAGTGAGTAAGTTAAGTGCTGGCAAAATGAAGTCCAACACTATTAAGAGGAATGTACGAAGATCCAGATATGTAACAACTTAAAATTACAATGTCAAGCATTCAATCGAAAACCAATAGAGATGCAAAGAAGTAGGAATCTATGACCAGAAGAAAAATAAGCCAATAGAAATAAACTAAGAAATCATGAGAAAAATAAGCCAATAGAAATAAACTAAGAAATGGCATAGATGATAGAATTAGCAGGTTGTTAAATACTTGTACATTCAAACAGGTATTATAACTGTTCAGGTATTTAAGGAAAGATATGTACATTTTGGAGGATAATGGAAGGTATAATACAGAACCAAGCCCAACTCTAGAGTTGGAAAAATATATGGGAAGGGAGTAATTGACTGGGTAGAGTTAGCACTCGAGTAGACTTTGTAGAAGAAGAAATCAACCTTGAAGACCTAGCAATAGAAACTTGCCAAAATGACACACAAGAGAATAAATGGAAAAAAGTGTATGGAACGTTAGTAGACTGGGGGATGATAATTAATTTGGGTAGTCAGAGTAGGTCTCACTGAAAGTTTGAACAGATACTTCTGTTCCCTGAACGGGTACAGGAGGGAGCCATGCAGCTATCTTTAGAAAAATCATATGGGATTATATATGTATATTGGAATAAATTATCTAGCCTAACCCCTTCACTTGTAATTCTGGAGATTGATTCATAAAGAGGTCAAGCAAATTATCCAAGGTTAAAAAGTAGTGAAAAAAATATTTAGTGAGGCTTGTTTTTTAAGTTCTAGATAAAGTATTTCACCCATCCCCGCACCCACCTCCCCTCTGGTAACCATCAGTTTGTTCTCTGTAGTTAAGAGTTTGTTTCTTGGGGGTTTTTTTGTTTGTTTTTGTTTGTTTTGCTTTTTGCTCATTTGCTTTGTTTCTTAAATTTCACATATGAGTGAAATCATATGGTACTTGTCTTTCTCTGACTTATTTTGCTTAGCATAATACTCTCTACCTCCATCCATGTTGTTGCAAATGGCAAATCTCATTCTTTTTTATGGCTGAGTAGTATTCCATTGTGTGTGTGTGTGTGTGTGTGTGTGTGTGTGTGTGTGTGTGTTTGTGTGTGTGTTTGTGTGTGTATCCTCTTCATGTATGTATATCATCCTCTTTAGTCAATGGAATAGGTGATGGGGTTAAGGATGGCACTTGTGATGGGCACCAGGTATATGGAAGTGCTGAATCACTATAAATAAAAACTTAAAAAAATCTCTCAATATGAATATTTACATTACTTCTTGATTTATCAAGGAAGAATAATAGGTTAAACTATTTCATCCTTTTTAAAAATATCTTTCTCAATTTGATTATTGTTTAACTCTGTTCTTCAGGTTCTACTTGGTAAATTTTTTTCTCGTGCTGTATGAGGTGCTTTGCTATTTGGCAAATTACGGAGAATAACCCTTGAAAAGTAAATAGCACCCTGATCACCTTAGTTAACACATTTTCTCAATGTTTTAATGCACCTGTAGGAGATTCACACACACACACACACACACACAAATAAAGTTCCAGATTACGATAGTCATCCTGTAATTATTAGTTGCCTTCTTTCATTTCTTAATTGCATAACCAGCCATAAAAGTCAGGTCTATGCAAATTCTGTCATCTGCTATTTTCCCTCTAATACCCAATATACAACCAGCCAATTTCAGGGCATTCTTTTGTATCAAGGGATGGTTCTAAATTTTCAGTCCAGTCCCATGAGACTAAAATAATGAAGAATTTTACATCAGAGCTACCAATAAGGATGTAGTGAGAAACACCTGAACCTCTGTGATTAGCTTGGAAGGTTCTGCCACTCTTTAATTGGGTGTCACTTTAGTGTTGCAGTTAAGTTCCTGGATGGCACTCAGAAATGCAATACTGCTGACATTTTTTTCTTCCCTAATATGTATGTTTAAATATATCCCAGCATTTTAAAAAATAAAAAATTTATGATGTTTCAGATACTTACATTTCTTATCAGGTATATGGAAATTCTATCTTATTTTCTTAAAATTAAATATGAAAAATGAATTTTAAAAACACTTTGTTTATATTACAGATAAAGGTTTCAGATTTTTTGAAGAATCTTTTTGACAGTGAATTTTGGTTATTAGGTAAAATATCTCTAATTACATTTTTTTTTCTGATCTCATTTCAAAATAATAGTATTTTTAAATTAAGCAGTGGCTCAATAATGTAGTTGTAATGATTAAGATTGAGTTAATTTTGGCTGAAAATATCAGAAATCTCTCAATAACAGTGGTTTAAATAAGATTGAGTTTTATCTGTCATGTAAAGCTTAAGGGTAGACACCCCAAGGTCATATGGCTCTCCAAGGTCAGGTACTTTCTTATTCCACTACGAGTGGCCTCTATTACCAGACTTGATGACTGGTCCTCAGTGGATGCTTCGACTGTTCTTCATGTCTGCATTTCAGTGAGCAGAAATGAGTAACAAGAAGAGAACACCTTACCTCTTTGAAAAGTATACAGAAGTTGTACTGTTCACTTTTGCTTATATACTCTTGGCCAGAAACTAGTCATGTTTATTTGATCATTATGTGATCATATCCAGAACTGTATAGGATCTCAGGAATGTAGTCTGTATTTCTTAAGGCCCATATGTGTCACCAAAAGGTTTAGGTTCTAACTGAGAAAAAAAGAGGAGAGTAGATAGTACAGGTTATTTAGCTTATTACAGGTTATTTACTCTGCCGTAGTAACTTAAAATGGAATGTCATACTGGAGTTTGGGGAGAAAAGTAGAAAATATTTTCCTTTAAGTGAGAATATCAGAAGACAAAGCTGGTAAACGTGTTGTCATGTTTGAGATATTGCTTAGGTTTTTCACAATGAGAGCTAGAGGCTTAGGAGTCATTGCCATAGGGATCTTACACAGAGCCACAGAGTGCATGATCTCCCAGGGAAACCATATGCAGCAAAATGAGAAGAAAACCCAAAATTAAATTCTGAGCCACTTTTTCTTTAGAGAGTAAGGAGAATGAGCCAATGGAAAGATTGAGAAACATCCTTCTAAGAATTAGGCAACTTAAGTGTATACATACGTGTGTATACATGTGTATGTATGTATGTATCTATCTATCTGTCAATCTATCTGTCTATGTGAGACATAATTGAAAAGCACTTCAAGATGAGGGTGGGTAACTGCCTAGGATGCTGTAGAGTCATCAAGAACAATGAGGCAGAAATTGGCCAGAGGAGCTTTAGTTGTTAGGAAGTGAATGGGAATTGAAACAGCCACTATCCACACCACTCTTTCCAGAAATTTCACTATACAGACACTTGGGTGTGTCTATAGAGAGGTAAAGAGGAGAGAAGGAAGAATTGGAGATACTGGAACGTTGGCCATAATTTATACAGTGAGATCACAAATGAAGCAAAATATAAGCTCTTGTAAACAGATGTAGGACTCAATAGGAGAATTGCCTCTTCCTCTGAGACAGAGGTAAGACAATAAGAGTACGTATATGTCAATTTAGTTAATTTTCTTTCCACACACGAGTTATGTAGGGTAAGTATTATTTTCTTTGCCCCGTTTCAGAGAATGTAACAGATGAGGAAACGTATAAGTTCTTCAAAGTAAGACCCTGTTTTGCATGTACAGGAATGTGTTCCTTCTAAGAAAACAAGACTTTGCACTTTACCTTCATTTGTTTTTGTATCCATTTAATATGTTACTCCAAGTTTGAAATTTTGTCAGATGTTCAAAAAAAATCACTTTATCCGTAGGCAGTATAACTTGTAGGATGAAGTTGTGAGATTTCCATTTTTTGCTAGTAATAGTTGCTCCTGAAGGCACTGATGTATTTCGGAGTCTAATTTTAAGAATTCTGCATTATAAGTAAAATGGTTCACACCAATGTAATTATTCAATCTAAAAATGTTTAAATCATCCTTAATTTGATTAAACTAGAATGTTGAGCAGGTATGTTCCTAGTTACAGGGTGGAATTAGTATTAATGTAAAGAAATAAATTTTTTGTGGACTTATGTATGTTAGAAGTTGCTTCCTTTAATCATGTAGTTTAGCATAAAATTCCATTCCTTTGTGATTAATTAGATATCCAATTTCATTGGCAAATGTTAAAGCATTGGAAAATATTGCATAATATGCAATTGATTTTATTCTTTCAGGGATAAAATGTGGTTTAAAGTATATTTTCCCCTTTTGGAATAGAGAAAGATTTAAAATAAAATGAAGTATATCTAATGAAGTACATCAAAAATTAAATAAACTTGGAAATACCATCCAGAAAGTAATCAGAGAACTTAAAGGAAAATATACATTTACTAAATTGCTTTTTCCTGTTTGTACTTTGTAAGAACAATTATTTTTATTTCTAAATCTAGAATTTATGAGAAAAATATTAAGTCTGCCGAACTTAACATAATCTTTACGATTCAAATTATGTTTAAGTTCATATCTAAGCTTATCTTTCTGAAGAATTTCAACAGGTGCCATATGATGATTTGTCATATCAGCCATAGTAGTCTAGATGGTTGTAGCTATAGAGTATTTTTACATTTTGATTTTTTAATATTTCATAAAATATCCGTTCATCATTTGATGATATTCTTTTATAGACGTACCTGGTAATTACACTACTCACTTGGCACTACTACATACCTGAATTTCTTCCGTTGCTAATTTTTATATGAGGACTCCTCAAGGAAATGATCAGTTCATAAAGAAATGTAATTTACGCTTCTTTATTGTGTCTCCTAGTGTCTGGCAGAATGTCTTTTAATTAGTGTTTGCTCATTAATTCCAAGAACATGTTGAGTTTGTTAAGCAAACTAGGTTTATTGATTCTTATTTTTAAATATATTATAATTTGTATAGCGTGCACATAATGTCTTTTCCTCCTGGAACTTTGATTCTTGAAATTTAGATGAGTAATTATTTCATATTTAAGTGGAAAAAATTTTTGTTCTCCTGTTTCCTTGGTTCACTTGTTATTTCTCTAGGACTCTAAAGCAGATTTATTTAGGTATGGTTTCTTTTAATATGTTCAAGTTTTACTCTGATTTTTACTTTGAAAATAGAATATAGACTACTGCATTTTGTCAACGGAGATGGCTTTAGAAGGTAAATTCTTTTAATGCTGAGAAATTAGTTTTAAATTCTACATCCTGTTGGGATTAATTTTGACTACTGTCCCTACTACCTCACTCCTTCCTCTTTTAAATGTCCTAATCCAAGCCCAGATCAAAACAAAGGAAAAGAACCCCACAAAACCAGTTTTTAGATTCCTCGAACACATCTGAGGCAGGCTCATATTTTGTTAAAAGCATTACTAAACAGAGAATGAATTAAAACAAGTACAGAGGACACAAACTATTTGAAAATAGTTAATCTTTGGTGGCCTTCTACCTTTTTTCTTAGTGCATTCCTATCAGTAAAAATCCTTGAGCAATCTGTAGTACACCATTTATTGATTTATGCATTAAATATATGTATCACTATAGTAATATACTATATAGCATGCAAGATAATCTTAATTTTATTAACATTTAAATGTTTTTATTCTGATAGTTTTAATACATCAATAATATTTCAGTGAGACTAATATTGTGCTTCATTTTTAAAAATTTTAATACGTGTTATAGAAAATTAAAGGTTTAGTTCTTTTTTTAAGTGTTTTTAAAATTTTATTTTTAAAGATTTTATTTATTTGAGAATGAGAGAGCATGAGAGAGGGAGCATAAGCAGGGGTAGCTGCAGAGGGAGAGGGAGAAGTAGGCTCCCTGCTGAGCAGTAACCTGGAGATCTTGACCCTAGCCCAAGGCAGACACTTAACCAACTGAGCCACCCAGACACCCCAAGGTTTAGTTTTTTGTTTTTGTTTTTTTTAAAGATTTTATTTATTTATCCAACAGAGAGAGAGAGACAGCCAGCGAGAGAGGGAACACAAGCAGGGGAAGTGGGAGAGGAAGAAGCAGGCTCATAGCGGAGGAGCCTGATGTGGGGCTCGGTCCCATAACGCCGGGATCACGCCCTGAGCCTAAGGCAGACGCTTAACGACTGCGCCACCCGGGCGCCCCAAGGTTTAGTTCTTAATTTAGTTTATTTTAATAGTTGATTTTAGTAGCTGACATTGAAAAGTCACCTCACTGAAATACATTATATCTAAGAGGGAAATGGACATCATTGATGTAGTAAAGACTTATTTTTCAGTCCTATCCATTTTATCAAAGGTCTTTGTTGACATCAGGCTAGTAAATTTCCATCTTCCTTATATCAATAAGATAATCTTCCAGATTAATGGAAAGATGTTGTCTTTTCCTTTTAAATAAATTAGTGATATCTTTAATCCATATGTTTGGATACATGTGTTTTGTGGGAATCTTTAAAAAATGTATATCCAAATTATGAGGATTAATTTAGTTAAAGGTAGTGAATAAAATTTATAACTCTAATTAACTGTGTGCATATAAATTATAATAGCCCACCATTAAGTGAAAACAAATGAAAGAGTGAGGGGCTCCTGCCATTTTCTTCTTGTTATTGAATGTCTACTCTTGTTTCAGTATACTTATCATTGTGTTTATCTGTAGACTTATGACATGGGGAAGGACCTCAATGCAATTATACTTTACTAAATATTAACAAAGCCTGTCTTTCTCATTTTTAGATAAAAGTAAATATGAGGAGATATTCTCATATTTGTCCCCAAGAGCTCAGTGGATGGTCTTACAATTTTGTACCCTACATTACTGGAGTTTACTGCTGTCTTAGGGTGTTACTATATAGAAGTTTAGGGTTATCTGAAGGAAGTCCCTCCTATAAGGTACAGATGGGAGAGTGCCAAGGGTTGAACTGAGAAAAGAATTGGCTAATGTAGTTGAAATCTTTTGGAGGTGGAGAAGAAATTAGAGGAGTAAAATATAGCATCTCCAAATATGCAAGTTCAGGCAAAGTGTCATAGGGATAATAGCCAGTGAATATGATAATGGAAGGACTGAGAGCCAAGGGACGCAGAGTCTGAATAGCTCTTGAGGAGCTAAGCCTGGGAAATGGGAAAGTAAACCCCATGATATGCTTGAGCATTTTGGAGCTTATGCAGGCTGTGTAATGATATTGTGAGGGCTGGGCAGGTACACCTATGGGGAAGAGAAGGAAAAATAAAATAAGAACAAAGAGGGAGGCAAACCATAAGAGACTCTTTTAACTCTAGGGAACAAACTGAGGGTTGCTGGAAGGGGTAATTGGGTGATGGGCATTAAAGAGGGCACTTGATGTAATGAGCAGTGGGTGTTATATGCAATTGATGAATCACTGAATTCTACCCCTGAAACTAATAATACACTATATGTTAACTAAATCGAATTTAAATAAAAAATAAAAATAACAAAAAATTGCCTGTTTGTCCTCCTAGTTGATAAGTGACTCCTTTATTAGGGAAGACACGTTTCTAAAGTACTATTTTTTGATACATTTCTAAATTACAAAGGGCCCTCCGATTGTAAATGACAGAAACTTTTAAAATTATTTTAAATTTGAAAAAACAGGGATATTTTCTTGATTTGCATAACCAAAATGGTAAGAAAAGCAAAGACACATCTTTTCCTTGGAATGACTTAGAAACAGAGACTCCATACCATTAGGACTCTGTTTTTCTTTTCCTGCTGGCTTAACTTTCTTTTATTGAACATAGGTTTCTTGACTTAGCAGTAAACATGGCTGTGGTTCCTCTGGACTCACATACTTAATTCTCTGTGATCAAAGAGAAAGATCTGGTCTAGTATCTGTTGAAAACATACCTAAGAAGGATTTTGTTTGGCCTCTCTTGGATCATGTGCATACATCTTAGACAATCATTGTGATTAGGAAGGTTAGGTAGTATGATTGGCCCCAGTGGCAGCTCTGAGTTTAGGGTCCTGAGATGTGATACCAGAAAATGGACAGCTAGCAGAAACATGGCTCCTGGGAATAATTTGTGAGTGAGCCATTCCGGTTTGTGTCTACTAATTTTTCGTTTTACAGTTAGTCACAACAGATTTAAAACACAAAATGTTAATCATATAACACTAAAACACTTTCACAGGTTTCTGTTTTAATAAGAATAAGGTAGATGGCTTATGAATGTATTGCACACAAGAATTAGGAGCCCAGGAGGAAAAGAATTTAGACTAGAAAGATACGGGATGCGTAAAACAGATCGCAGCCTACAATGGGTTTTTGTGTGTTTCTTAATCTACAGCTTATTCATTTGGGAGAAAGGAATTAAGGAGTGTTTTCATTGTTCTGCTTTGCAGTTTTTTAATTTTGAAACTTTGTTTCATTATAAGGAATTTTTTCTAGTGATTCATTAATTTGAATTATAAGATTTAAAAAATATGTCAGTTAATTTTAAAAGTTCTTTGAGAAAACATTGTGATGTTAATAAGTACATTGAAAGGTTTTTGAATATAGAGTTCTTCTTTGGAAATAAGTTATTTTAGTTTTTACATGAGTTGGCAAGAATTCAACAAAAATTCAACCAAATTGTTTTGTATGCAGTCTTCCTCCTCCCCCCTTTTTAGCAGTCAGAACAAGATTATGGTTTCCAGATGAAATTCTGAATGTCACATAGTGATGACATATATTTTCCTGGTTGGCTCAGCATGAGATGCAATTTTGCATGCCATGTCACGCTGACTTGCAGAATCCAAAAAGCCATTATTTCCCCAGGGGCCTTCAAGAGTGATAGTATCAAATGTAGTTTGTATTTTGATGAAAAGTCTCAGGCATTATTGCAGTTTCTATGGCAAGTTGCTTAAAGCTTTATATATTATCTAAACCCTAGAAATTTAAAAATAGTGTTACTATATAAAAGTCACTTTTTCTTCAAGTTACTTAAATTTATGTTGCCAAATTAAGTTGCCAAAAATAATGATCATTGTAAGATACAGATCAAGTTAGGAGGGTATGGTGGAAAAACCAGTAGACTAGGGACCGAAAAATCTAGCTTTTGATCCTGTCCCCACTCCAATGTCAAGCTAACCTCATACACCTGCATTTTCTTTGTTTATAATGTGATAATAAGTATACCAACAATAGCTCATAGATTTAAGTATTGTAAGAATTAAATAAAGTAAGATTTGTGGAAGTTCTATAAAATGATAAAACACATTCAGATAGAAAGTAAATATCACATTTTTTATGTTTGCATTTTAAAAGGAACGGTATATGTTCTAAGCAAGGTGAAGCTTATTGTTTTATCTATTAGCTGCTGACATTGCAGTGTAATTTTAGTTTTTCTTTTCTCCGTTTGATATTAATCATCTTAAAGTTGCCTTAAAACCCAGTATTTCCTTTCATTCTTACATAACAACACTTATTTCACACTGATGATTTATTTTACATTTGTCTTAAGTGAGTTGCTATGTTATACCAGTTTTCTTTCTTTCTTTTCTTCTCTCTCTCTTTTTTAAAATGTCTCATAACCAGTTGTCTACATCTCTGTTTAAATATCTTACAGGCCATTCAAGGGGCACCTGTGGTTAAGGGTCCAACTCTTGGTTCCAGCTTAGGTCATGATGTCCTGGAATGGAGCTGCATTGGGCTCTGAATTCAGCCAGGGGTCTTTTTGAGATTCTCTCTCTGTCTCTCCCTATCCCTCTGCCCCTCCCCCTTCTCTCTCTCTCTTCCTCTCTCCCTCTCAAATAAGTAAATCAATCTTTAAAGAAATAAATTTAGGTATCTTACAGGCCACTCAAGCCTAATGTCAAATCTGTACCAACCGTATGTCAAATCTGTACCAACCGTGTACCTTTCCCCCCCACTACCACTGACCATGTTACTCAAGGATGAAACCTTGAATTCATAGTGGCTTTTTTTCCTGTCCATTCTGTTTATATGCTGCATTCCCAATCAGAGCCGCATAATTTCTTCTACAGAATAAAGATCTGCTAAATAGTCTCACTCATGTCATTTCCAAATTATCTCATCATCTGTTCTCACTCTAACCCCATTGTTCAGGTGACAGCAAGAATCATCTTATTAAGAATGTAAATTGGATCATTTTATTCTCTGCCTAAAATGCTTCAGCAATTTCTTCCTGCATTTAAGGTAAAATCCAAACTTACTCCCATGGCCTACAAAGTTTGACCTGATTTAGCTTCTGTTGGGTTCTTCCATTCATCGTTTGTCATTTTTCCTTACATTGATCCTCTTTGATTTCTTCAGACACTTTATGCTTTTTCTTGCCTGGGATCTTTTCGTGTGCTGTTTCCATGGTTTCCATTTTTTTTTTTTTCACATTCAAACACTCATAATTGAAGTATTTTATTTTATATACAATGAGTTAGCATTAAGGTTAGGTATTTTGGATATCGGCAGTTAAGCTTGGTCTCTTGGATGAACCGTTCAAGGAGATTCACTTAATCCAACTTAATGAAGCCTGTATCCGCCACATACTGACGGAAACACTGGCAGCTCATATGGAGGCCGTGTTTCCGCATCAGACCACACCGGTTTGAGCAGACGCGGCAAGAACGAGAACCCTGGCCACAGTTCTTCGGGTGGCCACAGTAGAGCTGCTGGTGACCCCTCTTGCCGTCTCAGGTGCAATGAAGAGAAAGGCCGTTGTTGTTCTCATGGCTATGTACTTTTCATGCTCCAAGTCTTAGTTTAAACGTTACCCTTTTAGTAAAGAAACCTCCTTCCCTGTTTAGTCTTTCTCAGATAGGTCTGTGGCACTCCCCCACGATTCCCTACCTTAGCACCTGTTTTCTGCCCTCTTAACACCCATTATAGTTTTTCATTCTTTTTTTTTCTTTGTCTAGAATGTATATCAAGGACCATATCTGACTTTCTCACTTTTTAAAAATTGAGGTACAATTGACATACGTTACACTAATTTCAAGGTGTACAGCTTAACAATTCAATATATCTATATGTTGTGAAATAATCACAATTGGGCTAGTTAATATCCATCACTATACATAGTTACCATAAACTTTTTCTTGATGAGAACTTTTCCAATTTACTTTCTGAGAGACTATCAAATATGCAGTATGGTATTATTAACTATGGCACCATGCTGTACATTACATCCCCAGGCCTTATTTATTTTATACTGGAAGTTTATACCTTTTTACCCCCATCACTCATTTCACCGAACCCTTCCCTCTGGCTACTACCAGCCTGTTCTGTGTATTTATGAGCTTGGTTTTTGTTTTGTTTTATTTTGTTTCGTTTTTAGATTCCATATAGAAGTGAGATCATATGGCATTTGTCTTTGTCTGACTAATTTCACTTAGCATACTGCCCTTGAGGTCCATCCCTGTTATCACAAATGGCAAGCTTTTCTTCTTTTTTATGGCTGAATAATATTCCATTATAGGTGTGTGTATATCATATACATATGTGTGTGTATGTGTATATATATATATATCATATACGTATATATACACACACATATGCGTACATATTGACATATTTGTGTGTGTGTGTGTGTGTGTGTGTGTGTGTATTAACCTCATTTTCTTTTTTCATTCATCCAAAAGCAGACACTTAGGTTGTTTCCATATTTAGGCTAGTATAAATAGTACTGTAGTGAACATAGAGGTGCATATATCTTTTCCAGTTAGTATTTTCATTTTCTTTAGATAAATACCCCAAAGTGAAATTGCTAGATCATATGGTAGTTCTGTTTTTAATTTTTAAAGGAAACTGTATGCACTTTTCTTTCATAATGGCTGCACCAATTTACATTCCCAACAACAGTGCACAGGGATTTCCTTTTCTCCACATCCTTGCCAGCACTTGTTATCTCTTGTCTTTTTGATAATAGCCAGTCTCTCAGGTGTAAGATAATATATTATTTTGGTTGTGATTTGCATTTCCCTGATGATTAATGATTTTGAGCATCTTTTATGTACCTGTGGGCCATCTGTATGTCTTTGGGAAATGTCTTATTTAGATCTTCTGTCCATTTTTTAATCAGATTGCTTTTTGCTATTGAGTTTTATGAGTTCTTTACATATTTTGGATATTAACCCCTTATCAGATACATGACTTACAAATATTTTCTCATATTCAGTAGTTTGCCTTTTCATTTTGTTGCTGGTTTCCTTTGCTGTGCAGAAGCATTTTAATTTGATATAGTCCCAGTAGTTTATTTTTGGTTCTGTTTCCTTTGCTTTTGGTGTCAGCTTCAAAAAAATCATAGCCAAGATCAGTGTCCCAGAGCTTACTGCATGTGTTTTACGGTTCAGGTCTTAGTTTTAAGTCTTTAATCCATTTGAGTTAGTTTTTGTGTTTGGTGTCCAGTTTCATTCTTCTGCATATGGTTGTCCAGTTTTCCCAACAACGTTCATTGAAGAAACTGTTTTCCCCCCAAGATTTGTTTACTTCTTTTTTCCCGGAATCTAACATCTATTTCTGGCACTGAGCAAATATTTAATAAATAATTATTGCACAAATCCATAAAACCTTTTTCTCTCTTTTTATTTTTATTTAGGGACTTAAATATCACATCCCTTAAACTTTTTTGCCCCCAGTTCTTTAATTTATATTGATGTCCAGTAACTTTTCATGTCTGTTCCCACATTTCCCAGGGGTACTTATCAATTATTTAGGAGAAATAGCAGGGTATAGTACATTTTAAGTTGGTGCACATAATCTTTCAGAATATTCCCACTATATCACAAATTCAGGTATGTTTAAAAATGTTAAATACTGACAAGAGTAGTCAAGGTATAACCCAGGATATTGACGTTAGATTTCATCTTTAGTTGGGTAATCAGTAAATATTAATTTTGGGTTCCTACAGTGTTCTTAATTGTGTGTTAAGTACTTTGGGAAATTGAAAGTTGTAGATGACGTGGCTCTTGTTCTCATGGACCTCAGATTCTAAGAGGAAAGAAAAAAGTCTTGTACAATATGGTAGACTTCACAAAGCTGAGGAAAAATTAGGTAAAGGAGCCATTATTACAGACTTTAGGAATTGGAAAAGTTTTCATTGGAGAGGTACAACCTGAGGTAGGTCTTGAATAGATAGGGTTTGTGATAATCAGGAGGGGGCGGTTAACTTGGATGGGAACAACAGGGGGGATTGGAGTGGAGATTCTTCAGCAGAAGTAGTGGAAATTAAAATTGAACAGATTCAGAGAGGCAAGACCAGCTTATCCAGGACTTTGAAAACCAGATGCGGAACTTGGGGTTTCTATCTAAGATAGTGCTATTTATTCTTGAATAGTATCCTATGGTTGAGAGTAGTCTAAGATGGAACGGAAGGAGGAAGACCCTTTCCAGGAATGTGATGTACACTTCTTTATAAAGATGAAGTTTTTCAGCAGGTTGGTAGCCATGAAAGTGGCAAAAAAAAAAGAGTACAGATTTAGGTTATTTATGTACCTGAAAATTGACCTCTTTTTTTTTTCTTTTGCAAGAAGTATATTTGTGTTTCTTTCTAGTGACACCAAAATCATTATTTGGATTATGAATGAGTAATAGCTTCTTTTCCATGGCTATACATATGTGATTTAGAACAGAGTGAAAGGTCATTATAAGAAAATAATTCTAAAATTATTGCAGTTCCTACACGATAATAAAATTTTCTAAAATAGCTCTATGCTACCTATCATTTTAGTAAGTTTGTTATCCATTCATTTCCCATTTTCAAAGGTAAGCTCCTCAAAAGCACAACTTCAGGGGTGCCTGAGTGGCACAGCGGTTAAGCGTCTGCCTTAGGCTCAGGGCGTGATCCCAGCGTTATGGGATCGAGCCCCACATCAGGCTCCTCCGCTATGAGCCTGCTTCTTCCTCTCCCACTCCCCCTGCTTGTGTTCCCTCTCTCGCTAGCTGTCTCTATCTCTGTCAAATAAATAAATAAAATCTTAAAAAAAAAAAAAAAAGCACAACTTCAGTCTTCTGCATCTTTGTTCCCCTTAAGTCCTAGTACAAGTAAGGGACTAGTTGTGCTTACTGAACTGAACTCTTACTTTTCCATAGCTCATAAGTTTTGGAAGAGGCCATCATTTTCCTTTATCTCATTTTCAAGTGTTTTCCAAGCCACAGCAACAGAATGGAAGAATAGCTCTATAATAAGATTCACAGACTGGTATCAGTCTGCTTTTATTCTTGCTGTGCTGAAATTCCCTCAACCCTTCTGAAATTTCCTATGGACTTGAGGAAATGGGGGATTGAGAGAAAGGTAGTGGGGACATGGTTCCTCTTCTACTGTGTTCTTTAACCCAGTATTTTTACCAGTATTCTTATGTTCAAGGAAGAGCAAGGAGGACAACCGGGCTAGAGCAGAGAGCACTGGGAAGTGGAATGGAAGAAGAAGTTAAAAAAACAATGGGGAAGAAAAATCCTGTAGGGACTTATAAGTCATTGTAAGGATTTGGACTAGTAAAAGTGAGTAATACAGGATGCCATAGAAGGGTTTTGATTAGAGAAGTGATATGGCAATTTTAATAGTAACACTTTGGGTGCTGCGTTGAGAATAGACTGTAGAGTGGAAAGTATAGAAACGGGTAGACCTGTTGACCTGTGGCTTGTTGGCATAGTGTATGCCTGTAATCATGGTGACTTGGGTGAGGATAGTATCACTAAAGGAGGTAAGGTCAAATGCATGATATATTTTGTGATGGAGCCAGTAAAATTATGCCAATTGTGTGGATGTATAGTGTGTGTGTAGGGGGAAGGTCAGTCATTTTCACCTAAGCAACTGAAAGGGTGGATTTGCTTTTTTCTGAGACTTGAAGGAATATAAAAGCAAAAGTGTGGGGACAGAGGGAGATTCCAGAGTTTTGCTTTGGCCATGTTAAATTTGAAATTCCTGTTAAACATCTGAATGGAGACGTTGAGTGGACAATAGGATGAGCAGTCTGGAGTTCAGAGGCTAGGTCAAGACTGTTTTCTGGGAATTGTCTCCTTATGGAGGATACTTAAAGCCATGACATTGAGTGAGATCATCTAACAAGAGAGTGTTTGTAGAGAAGAGTAATGATCCAAAGGTTGAATCTTGGGACACCGCAACATTTAGAGGTCTGGAAAATGAAGAGCTAGCAAGAAAACCAAGAAAGCTACTGGTGAGGTAGAAGGGAACACAGAGACAGTGGTGTCCAGGAGGAATCAAGAAAGTGTGTCAAGAAGGTGGCAATGATCAAATGTTTCAATTTCCTCTAATAGGACCTATTAGTCAGTGTTTTCCACTGGCTCTAAAAAACAACCACAAAAATCTCAGTGTCTTGACACAATAGACTTGATTTCTTGTTCAAGGAAAGTACACTGTTGTGTTCACAGTGTCTTAGCTCTTTTCCAAGCAGTGAGTCGGGCATCTGCCATTTAGTCACACTGCTGATTCATTGGATGGTCTGCACTCAGCCAGCAGATAAGAGAAAGAAGTGAGAAAAGCACACTTGCTCTTGATTGCCTATAGAGCTTAGAGAGGTACCATCTAACTTTAGGTCGTACGTTATTGGTCAGAATCATTCACCTGGGCTTGCCTAGTTGCAGACTAAGTAATACAGGGGAATAGGTAGACTGATTAATAGGGACTCTTGTCTCTGACACAAGGAGTGACAGTGAATCCAGAGCTAAAATCTTCAAAGAACAAAGGGGCGAGGATGCTAACCTCAGGATCATATAGATTTTTTCAGTTAGGAGTAATGGGTGTAGGGTGATGACATGAAAATCCAAAGCGAGGCTGTTTTTTAGAGAGGAGGTACAAAAGTAGACTGGAAGTGGCAGTGAAGATCAGGGAAGCCACTGAACCCACTCCCAGGCCCAATTCTATGCAGGGTATGGCGAGAAAGCATCAGCTAGTTAAGAGGACTTCACAGAAAGCAGTGTCCTTAGGTTTGTGTGAAAAGAAGATGGAAAGTAAGTTCAGAGAAAAGATTTAGGAAGATATGGGAGATTTTACTAATGATACCTTATGAGTTCTAGAGGGCAGAATAGAAGAGATTTCAGTGTTGTAGAGTGAGAGATGGCACCAGGTGGGGTTACACAGAGGTCTTTGGTGATGAGGGTTGCAGTCATAAGGGTTATTCTTAGAGTTTTGGCTTCTCCTGTTGGCCGGTGTAAATGGAGATAAAGGGCATGAAAGAATTAACCTTGGGATTATAAGGCAGAGTTAGTTGACAAGTGTTGGGGGCTGGAGGGGTGTAGTCTTCTCAAGATCACTCAGGTTGGTTGGTTATTGGTTATTCCAGTTATGTAATACGTGTTATGTATCAGGCACAGTTCTCAGTTCTGTAATCAAGTGTGCAAAATACAAGTTTATTTTTGTAGCAGAGATACAGAACTTACCTGTGGTCCTCAGTTATACTGGGCTGAAGAAGTAAGTAATCCAAAGTCAATCCAGGGTCACCCAGAGTTGTGTCAGGGTTTTATGGGGATCATATTGAGGAAAGAATTTGACTCTCGTCTGGGTTCTGTGGCATCAGCTTTTCTCTCAGGCAATGAAGGTGGAATGCTTGGAGGGATCTTTAGAAGTAGGAACTTCAGTTAATCAATCTTTGTCTTTCTCCTTGACTATTTAAAACAAAGTTTGAAGAAATGAAACTTAAATGATACTTTCAACACATACTTAAAATTATATACTTAGTGGATACTTAAAAATGATTGCAATTATATATGCCAATTTAAATCATTAGATGAAAGAATAATGAAATTTTTAGGCCAGGAGTACTCCTTTGGAGTGTGGGACCCTCAAATTAGTCAAAGATCAGAACTTATTTTTCCTGCGAACCACTTAAAAGCAAAAGGATCAAATGCAGATCAAATAAACACATTTTGTGAATTTATTTAAGTTAATATCCAGGCAAGGTTCTCAGGTGATAATACATCAATTTATAACTTCTGTGTCAGCAATCAAATAAAATGAGCAATATTGAGGGTGGTAAGCAAAACAGCTCCTAATCGGTCTTCTGTTTTCACGCTCTCTCCCATGGTATATCTGTATGCTACAATGATATATGTCCTATATGTCCTGTGTGAGTATCAGAATTTGCACTTCTAAAACCCAAATTTTATTACATTTCCTTGCATAGAAATTTTCACCATCTTATTAGTACCTTCAGGATAAACGTCGTGTTTCTCAGCATGGTATTTCAAGCCCTTCACAACTCGACCTTCCACTTACTTTCCGGTCCGATCTCCAGTACATCAGTTTCATTTGCCCTGCAGTGTGCTTCACGCTAGCCTCCTGTACACTTTGGGCCTCTGTGCCTCTCTTTATGCTCTCTGCCTACAACTCCTTCTTTCTTGGATTTGAGAATTCTTCCTGAACCCAGATCTGTGTTACCTCCCCTGTGAAGACTTTGCCAGTTCCTGATTGAATTAGCCAGTCTCTATAATTTGCAGAATATTTTATAGCATAGCATTCATCATGCTCTTTGACAATTGTTGTATTTAATTAGATTTATATCTCCTCTCTAGACTGTAAGCTCTTGGAGGATAGGGATTGTGTCATATTTTGCAGCCCTTACTGCACTACCCTGGTAAATGGACATTGAATAAAATTTTTGAGTTTATGATGAATGAGATTCCTTTCTGCCTTCCTTCCCCTCCTTTCTTTCGCTTTTTCTCCTTTTACTTTCCAAAACATAAATGTGAACATTCAAATTCTAGTAGTGATCTGATAAGCAAAGTTTTCTCACTTATTTTTCTATAATCCCCTGGTTAGTTTATGTTTAGTTTCTCTCTGAGCACTTAAACTGTAAAGATCAAAGTTCAGGTTAAGACTTCACTTCAGAAGAAGCAGTGTGAAGGTATTTATGAAGGGCAAACACTAAGTAACAACCCCAATTTTACAGAACGACAGAACAACCAGCTTCATTATTATAGAGTTGCACTTTGAATAATTTAATCATTGTCAAAACTTAGTTCTGAGTATAAGGTATGTGAAAAACAATACTAGCCTTGTCAAAAGTTGTAGCTATAAGCAAGAGACTGCCTCTTCCAACTTCAGAAATTCTTGATGCTCCTCTAAGATCTCATGATATTAACTGCAAATACTTCATTTGTTTATTTTCTGCTGTGGACTCGTACTTCTGGTGGTGGTAGTGTTGGCTGTATTGTGTGTGCCTGCACGCTAAGAGTCATGGAGGCGCACACTTCTTGTTAATTGGTTTTATTTTGGAATTAAGGCCAGGGCGAAAGAACAGTAATAGTCCTGGTGGATCAGTGTGGTTAAGCTGTGTATAAGTTGAAGGGCAGGTTCTAGAGCCATTCGTATCTTTGCCTTACTACTTAGGACACGATGGTATTAGTGATTCCTTTTCTCTTTTTCTCTCTTCCCTTCCTCTGCTCTCCCCTTTCATTCCTTTCATTTCTCCTTTCTTCTTTCTTTACAGGTAGCACAATGGCTGCCCCACACCGTGGTTTTCCTCTGAGATGGAGGCAGCCTTTAATGCTTCTCTCTTGAGAGTGATGGATGAGAAACTTGAAACCTAAATAGCTGAAGTGATTCTAAGAGCACATATCTTGAATTGGTAGAAAAAAAGGTGGTACCTAGGTTTCCTTGTTGCCAGTTTATGCTTTGAGGAAGCTTTTACATAAATATATTTATCCCATTAGTGTCGGAAATTTCACCACTGAAGAGTTTTTTGTTTTGTTTTTTAAATCTTGAAGCCTTCTACATGTATGTATAAGCTCCTTGAATACTGAAACCATGTCTGTTTTGTTCACCGTGATATTCCCAGTTTTTTAACTGGGATGCATAGCGGGTGCACCCTGATGCATAGCGGGTGCTCCTTAAACAGTGTGGAATGATTTTTTTTTTTTTTGGCATGTTGAAATTATGGGATATTTTAATTGCCTGCCTTCCTTCCTGCCTTCGTTCCTGCCTTCCCTCCCTCCCTTCCTGCCTTCCTTCCTTCCTTTTCCTCCTCCCTCCCCCTCTCTTTATTTCTCCCTTAACTGCATTTCCTGTTATTTCACCAGATATTAACATATATTAGTTCTGTAATAAAAGTATCTCTAAGAATAGATCATTTATTGGCAAAAGAATACCTTAAGCCTATGAAAAACCAACAGAATTTATCCTTGTCTTTTATGACGTCTTTGTGAACAAGGTAATGAATTGTGATACTGCCTGTCACTATTGTTTCTCTTCTGAGACACTTACCCTTCTTTCTCTTTCAAATTCTGCACAGAAACCTGAAAAGTATGCCACTCTAGATAGCCTAGTATTCTCCATTCGGTCTTAAGCTTTCTTTTTTTTTTTTTTTTTTTAAGATTTTATTTATTTATTTAACAGAGATAGAGACAGCCAGCGAGAGAGGGAACACAGCAGGGGGAGTGGGAGAGGAAGAAGCAGGCTCATAGTGGAGGAGCCTGATGTGGGGCTCAATCCCATAACGCCAGGATCACGCCCTGAGCCGAAGGCAGACGCTTAACCGCTGTGCCACCCAGGCGCCCCGGTCTTAAGCTTTCTGAACTTGTAATGAACCAACCCTATAGTCCTGCTTCAAGTCCTACTGAAGTATTTCTCTTTTGAGTTTGCAACTCTCCCCTCTTTATCTTTTAGGAAGCCTTGATTTCCCTTATGGATTGTTTTTGGTAGTCATCTTCTCGTTTTCCTTAAGACTTTTAAAAGTATGCTGCCTCTCCAGGATGATCTACAACCTGAGTTTGCAAGGCTTAGTTTCAGGAGGTTTTTTGTTTTTAGCTTAAATTTCCTTTTAGGTAATTCAGCTCTGTTTAAGACAGTTACCCCTTGGCATAATAATGTCATGGCTATGAGTACATGTCTGAACAGCTTGATTTCCTTTAGAACATAAAGGAGAAATAAAGATTGGCACCCTTGGCTTCTTGGTGATTATTTGAAATTTGAAATGAACATGAAGCCATCAATCATAACTATATGCCTTACAGAAAGTTTTATATTTTTAAAGGTTTTCTTTATTTATTCGGGGGGGGGGTGGGAGGAGCAGAGGGAGAGGGACAAACAGACTCCATGCCGAGCACAGCCCAAAGCAGGGTTTGATCTCAGGATCCTGAGGTCATGACCTGAGCTGAAACCGAGTCAGATGCTTAACTGAGCCATCCAGGTGCCTACAAAAATGTCAAATAATATGCTATTAGGGAGAGATTTTAAGAAAGTACACATAGGATTTTTTTTCTCTTTCAGAAAAGATTCTGTAATGTATATAATTGGCAAATCACTGTTATACCCCTGAAACTAATACTGTATGTCAGTATTATAATTAAATTTATAATTAAACTATAATATAATTAAACTATAATTAAAATTATATCAATTGATTGAATCACCCAGTATTTACTGAGTAAGCCACTATACTATTTCAGGCTGCTGCATGAAATAGAGGAATCATGGATTGCCCTATCAGTGAAATGAATACTGTCTTAGTATCAGCATTATGATGAATAAAGTACATAAACATACAAATTGATGGTCAAATGTCAAGGTTAAAGAAACAGTGCTACAGGAATTTTTTATTGTTGCTACTCTCTTATTAGAAGTCATTCTCCTTTATTGACCAATTACTAAACCTGACCTGCTTTTGTGATAGCACCTCTTTAAGGCTTTTACACAGCAGATGATGACCAAAAACAAGGCTAAATTCTGAGAAGCACTTACTATGAGAAATGAATTATATTTTTGTAGCTGAACAAATATTTTTTGACTCTTCAATATCATGAAGTAACCTTTTTATTGTGAGAGTCTTGGACTTAATAGCATAAGCCATTTGGTCTCAAATGCAATATTTGGTGCCATTGGTTTATATATACTATAAATTATTTAGAGTTGCCATTTAACCATTGACATCATTACTCAAACCCTCAAAATAAGAACAGAGGTTTTTGACATACTGACTTTGAGTAATTGTTACCAGGTTCCAGTTCAACCTTAAGAAGGAAAAAGAATATTCTGATGTAAATCATTGATATGTTGAAGCAAAAATATATGATTGTTTAATTATTTGGCTTGGAACTTTTAGCTTTATGATTTTTCAGCCAATTTTTATCTAATCAGTGTTACTTTAATACGGACATAAGATTATTTCTCATTGGAAGAGTACAATGATTAATGGGCAGAACTCAGAATATATTTTCAAAGTTCAAGCATTAACTGCTACCGTTTATTACTATACCATGTCACTATACATTACTGTTCCTTTTGGTGAGACAAATATTCAGATGTTTAATATAATACCATCAATAATTAAATATGTTATACAGAATTATGTCAGAATTCTGTGAGGTGATAGAGGAAGGACCTCTAATTTGGGGAAATTACTGACCGTTTTTCAGAGGAAATGGTATTTAAGGTAAAGCTGAAACACAGGTTGATTTTGATAGAAGAGGAGGGTACTCATGTTTCAGATGTGGTAACTTTTCACTTCTTTTCTATACTTTACAGTCAGTCTTTTTCATCATCATTTTCCTATATTTATAGTACTTTCATGAAATATTTTTATACACATTACAATGTTTGAATTGAATAGTATTGTTGATATTAGATAATAGTATTATTAATTTCTGACATTTAGACTAAATTGCTTTCCTTAATTTTTATGTTAAGTGGGACTGCTGAAACATTCAAGTTGAGTCCAAGTGCAGTACCTTTCTTTTTACTTTTTATTTTTTTATCTTAATTCCAGTATGGTTAACTACAATGTTATATTAGTTTCAGGTGTACAATATAGTGACTCAACAATTCTACATATTATTCACTGCTTATCAAGATAAGTGTACTCTTAATTCCCTTCACCTATTTCACACATTCCCTTATCCACCTCCCCTCTGGTAACCGTCTGTTTGTTTTCTATAGTTAAGAATCTGTTTTTTGATTTGTCTCTATTTTTTTTTCCTTTGCTTGTTACAAGTTTTGTTTCTTAAATTCCACATATGAGTGAAATCATATGGCATTTGTCTACCTCTGGCTGAATTACTTTCCTTAGCATTATATTCTTTAGCTCCATCTATGTCATTGCAAATGGTTTTATTCTTTCCTTATTGCTGAATAATATTCCAGTGTGTGTGTGTGTGTGTGTGTGTGTGTGTGTGTGTGTGTGTGTACACCATATTTTCTTTATCCATTCATTTATTGATGAACACTTGGGCTGCTTCCATTATTTGGCTGTTGTAAATATTGCTTCAATTAACACAGGAATGCATGTATCCTTTTGAATTAGTGTTTTTATGTTCTTTGGGTAAATACGCAGTAGTGCGATTACCAGATTATAGGGTAGTTTCATTTTTAATTTTTTAAGGAACCTCCATACTGTTTTCTACAGAACCTGCACTAGTTTGCATTCCCATCAACGGTGCGCAAGAGTTCCTTTTTCTCCACATCGTCACTAACACTTGTTGTTTCTTGTGTTTTTTATCTTTGTCATTCTGACAGGTGTGAGGTAATATTTTATTGTAATTTTGATTTGCATTTCCCTGATAACGAGTGGTGGTGAGCATCTTTTCATGTGTCTATTGGCCGTCTGGACGTCTTCTCTGGAGAAATGCCTGTTCATGTCTTCTGCCCATTTTAATTGGATTATTTGTTTCTATGGGTGTTGAGTTGTATAATTTCTTTATATACTTTGGATAGTAACCCTTTATCAGATATATCATCTGTAAATATCTTCTCCCATTCAGTAGTGTGCCTTTTGGTTTTGTTGATTGGTTCTTCTGTGGTGCAGAAGATTTATATATTTATGTAGTAGTCCCAATAGTTTATTTTTGCTTTTGTTTCCCTTGCCTCAAGACACATAGGTAGAAAAATGTTGTCATGTCCATGTCAGAGAAATTACTGTCTGCACTCTCTTGTAGGATTTTTGTGGTTTCAGGTTTAATATTTAGGTCTTTAATCTGTTTTGAATTTATTTTTGTGTATGGTGTAAGAAAGTGGTCCAGTTTCCTCCTTTTGCATGTTGCTGTCCAGTTTTCCCAGTACCACTTGTTAAAGAGACTTTTTCCCATTGGATATTCTTTCCTGCTTTGTCAAAGAGTAATTAACTACATAATTGTGGGTTTTTCCCTGTGTTTTCTTTTTCTTTTTTAATTCAGGGATTTTCCCTTCTGTTCTATGTGTCTATACTGTTTTGATTACTACAACTTTGTAATATAACTTCAAGTTTGGAAATGTGATACCTCCAGCTTTCTTTTTCTTTTTCAAGATAGCTCTGGCTATTCAGGGTCTTCTGTGGCTCCATACAAATTGTAGGATTATTTGTTCTAGTCCTATGAAAAATGCTGTTGATAGTTTGATAGGGATTACATTAAATTTATAGATTGCTTTGGATGGTGTGTACATTTTAACAATATTTGTTCTCCCAATCCATGAGCGTGGAGTGTCTTTCCATTTCTTTGTGTCCCCTTCAATTTCTTTTACCAGTGTTTTATAGTTTTCAGAGTACAGGTCTTTCACCTCCTTGGTTACATTTATTCCTAAGTATTCTGTTATTTTTGGTGCAATTGTAAATGGGATTGTTTTCTTGATTTCTTTTCTGCTGCTTCTTTGTTAGTATATAAGAATGCAACAGATTTCTGCACATTAATTTTGTATCCTATAACTTTACTGAATTTGTTTATCAGTTCTAGTAGTTTTTTGGTGAGAATTTTACTTCTTCCTTACCAATTTGGATCCCTTTTATTACTTTTTGTCGTCTGATTGCTGTGACTAGGACTTCCAGTACTATGTTGAATAAATGTGGTAAGAATGGACATCTTTGTCTTATTCTTTACCTTGGTTTTTCTCCATTGAGAAAATGCTCTGTTTTTCACCATTGAGTATGATTTTAGTTGTAGTTTTTCATATATGGCCTTTATTATGTTGAGGTATGTTCCTTTTAAGCCTGCTTGTTGAGGGTTTTTATCATGAATGGATGTTGTACTTTGTCAAATGCTTTTTCTACATCTATTGGAATAATTATATGGTTTTATTTTTTCTCTTATTGATGTGATGTATCATGTTTATTGACTTGTGAATATTGCACCACCCTTGCAACCCAGGAATAAATCCCACTCCATCATGGTGGATGATTTTTTACATGTATGGTTGGATTCCATTTTGCTAGTATTTTGTTGAAAATTTTTGCATCTATGTTCATCAGAGATTTTGGCCTGTAGTTCTCTTTTTTTTGTAGCATCTTATCTGGTTTTGGTATCAGGATAATGGTAGCCTAAAAGAATGAATTTGGGGATTTTCTTTCCTCTTTTTCTGGTTTGATAAATAGTTTGAGAAGAATAGGTTTTAAATGTTTGTTAGAATTCGTCTGTAAAGTCATCTGGTCTTAGATTCTAAGGAAGTTTTTTGATTACTGATTCAATTTTATTGCTGGTAATTGATCTGTTCATATATTCTATTTCTTCCTGATATAGTTTTGAGAAGTTATGTATTTCCAGGAATTGATCCATTTCTTCTAGGTTGCCCAATTTGTTGGCATATAATTTTTTACAGTATTCTCTTACAGTCCTTTGTGTTTCTGTGCTGTTGGTTTTTATTTTTCTAATTTTGTTTATTTGAGTCCACCCCCCCCCCCCGCCCTTCTCTCTCTTTCTCTCTTTTAAGTCTGGCTTAAAACTTATCATTTTGATCTTTTCAAAGAAACGGGTTTTGGTTTCATTGATCTGCTGATTTTTAGTTTCTATTTCATTTATTTCCTGTTCTAATCTTTATTATTTCATTCCTTCTACTGGTGTTGAATTTTTTTTTTCTTTCTTTCTTTCCTTCCTTCCTTCCTTCCTTCCTTCCTTCCTTCCTTCCTTCCTTCCTTCCTTAGCTCCTTTAGGTGTAAGGTTAGGCTATTTGAGATTTTTCTTGTTTCTTAAGATAGGCTTGTATTGCTGTAAACTTCCCTCTTAGAACAGCTTTTACTTCCTCTCAAAGATTTTGGACTATGTTTTCATTTTCATTTGTCTTCATGTCTGTTTTTTTTTGTTTCATCTTTGATTTCTTATTTGACCCATTCATGGTTTAGTAACATGTTATTTAACCTCCATATATTTGTGCTCTTTCCAGATTTTTTCTTGCGTTTGATTTCTAGTTTCATAGAGTTGGGACAGAAAAACAAACGAATGGTATGACTTCAGTCTTTTTGAATTTGTCGAGACTTGTTTTCTGGCCTCATATGCGATCTTTTCTGGAGAATATTCCATGTGCACTTGAAAAGAATGTGTATTCTGTTATTTTAGGATGGAATGTTGTGAATATAACTGTTAAAATCCGTCTGATTCAGTGTCATTCAGAGCCACTTTTTTCTTGTTGATTTTCTGTTTGGATGATCTATCCATTGATGTAAGTTGGGTGTTAAAGTCCCCTGCTGTTATTGTATTACTATTGATTACTTCCTTTATGTTTGTTATGAACTGCTTTATGTATTTGGATGCTTTCATGTTGGGTGCGTAAATATTTAAAATTCTTATATCTGCTTGTTGATGTGTTCTGTTTATGATTATATAGTGTCCTTCTTTGTCTATTGTTACAGTCTTTGTTTTAAAGTCATTTAAGTATTGTTACCCTGGCTTTCTTTTCACGTTCATTTACATGATAAATGCTTTTCATTCCCTTCACTTTCACTCTGTATATGTCTTTAGGTCTGAAATGAGTCTTGTGTAGGCAGCATGTGGATGGGTCTTGTTTTTTTAGTCTATTCCATCACACTATGGCTTGATTGGAGTGGTTAGTCCACTTACATTCAAAGTAATTATTGATATGTATTGTAAATTTGTTACTTTTTTTAGTATTTGTTTTTGTAGTTCTTCTCTGTTCCTCTCTTCCCTTGCTGTCTTCTCTCATGGTTATTTGGATTTCTTTGGTGGTATAAGTGGGTTTCTTTCTGTTTTATTACTGGTTTTTGGTTTGCAGTTACCAGTAGGTTTGTATATAAGATCTTCTGCATACAGCAGTCCATATTAAGTTGATAGTTGTTTAAGTTTGAGCCCAGTCTTTACTTCTCTCCCCAACACATTTTAGGTATTTGGTGTCATACTTTACATTTTTATAGTTTGTGAGTCCCTTGAGTAACTTTTAACAGGTGTATTCATTTTTTACTGCTTTTGTGCTTCCTTCTCTTCTTAATCTTACTTATGTCTTTCCTTTCCACCCAGAAAGTCCCTTTTAACATTTCTAGTAGGATTGGTTTAGTGGTGAGGAATTCCTTTAACTTCTGTTTGTTTGAGCAACTGTATTTCTCCTTCTGTTCTGAATGATAGCCTTGCTATATAGAGTATTCTTGGCTGCAGATTTTTTCATTTCAGTGCTTTGAGTATATCATGCCATTCTCTTCTGGCCTGTAGCTTCTGAAGAAAAATCAGCTGATAGCCTTATGGTATTTCCCATGTATGTAACTGTTTTCGTTTTTCTTGCAGCTTTTAAAATTCTGTCTTTACCACTGGCGTTTGCCATATGAATTACTACATGCCTTGGTGTCAACCTCCTTGTGTTTACTTTGTTTGGAGCTCTCTATGCATCCTTGATCTGGGTTTCTATTTCCTTCCCCAAATTTGGGAAGTTCTTAGCTATTATTTTTTCAAATACATTTTCTGCCCTCTTTTCTCTGTCTTCTCCTTTTGGGATTTCTGTAATGCACATGTTATTTGCTTGATGTTGTCGTTTCATTCCCGAAGTCTGCTCTCATTTTGTGTAATGTTTTCCTCTCTCACCTGGTCAGCTTGACTGTTGTACATTACTCTGTCCACCAGGTTGCTGATTCTTTTGCTTCCTCTAGCTTACTATTTATTACACCTAATGTAGTTTTAATTTCATTTATTTTGTTCTTCATCTCTGATTGTCTTTTTTTAAATCTCTGTGTTAAGGGTCTCACTGAAGTCATCCACTCTTTTCTCAAGTCCCATGAGTGTCTTTATATGATAATTACTTTAAATTCTCTGTCAGGCATATTATTTTTTTTTAATGATTTTTTTATTATATCATGTTAGTCACCATACAGTACATCCCCGGTTTCCGATGTAAGGCTCGATGATTCATTAATTGTGTATAACACCCAATGCACCATGCAATACGTGCCCTCCTTACTACCCATCACCGGTCTATCCCATTCCCCCACCCCCCTCCCCTCTGAGGCCCTCAGTTTGTTTCTTATAGTCCATAGTGTCTCATGTTTCATCCCCCCTTCTGATTACTCCCCCTTTCTTTATCCCTTTCTTCCCCTACCGATCATCCTAGTTCTTATCTTCCATAGATGAGAGAAATCATATGATAATTGTCTTTCTCTGCTTGACTTATTTCACTTAGCATTATCTCCTCCAGTGCCGTCCATGTTGTAGCAAATGTTGAGAACTTGTTCTTTCTGATAGCTGAGTAATATTCCATTGTATATATGGACCACAACTTCTTAATCCAGTCATCTGTTGAAGGGCATCTCGGCTCCTTCCACGATTTAGCTATTGTGGACATTGCTGCTATGAACATTGGGGTGCATATGGCCCTTCTCTTTACTACGTCTGTATCTTTGGGGTAAACACCCGGTAGTGCAATGGCTGGATCATAGGGTAGCTCAATTTTTAACTTTTTAAGGGACCTCCACACTGTTTTCCAGACTGGCTGTACCAACTTGCATTCCCACCAACAATGTAGGAGGGATCCTCTTTCTCCACATCCTCTCCAACAATTGTTGTTTCTTGCCTTGTCTATTTTTGCCATTCTAACTGGCGTAAGGTGGTATCTCAGTGTGGTTTTGATTTGAATTTCCTTGATGGCTAATGATTTTGAACATTTTTTCATGTGTCCGTTAGCCATTTGTATGTCCTCATTGGAAAAGTGTCTGTTCATATCTTCTGCCCATTTTTTGATTTGTTTATTTGTTTCTCGTGTATTGAGTTTGAGAAGTTCTTTGTAGATCTTGGATACCAGTCCTTTATCTGTAGTGTCATTTGCAAATATCTTCTCCCATTCCGTGGGCTGCCTCTTAGTTTTTCTGACTGTTTCCTTGGCTGTGTAGAAACTTTTAATCTTGATGAAGTCCCATAAATTCATTTTACCTTTTGTTTCTTTTGCCTTTGGAGATGTGTCATGAAAAAGGTTGCTTTGGCCGCTGTCATAGAGGTTGCTGCCTATGTTCTCCTCTAGGATTTTGATGGATTCCTGTCTCACATCGAGGTCTTTCATCCATTTGGAGTTTATTTTTGTGTATGGTGTGAGATAGTGGTCAAGTTTCATTCTTTTGTATGTAGCTGTCCAATTTTCCCAGCACCATTTATTGAAGAGACTGTCTTTTTCGCACCGGATGTTTTTTCCTGCTTTATCAAATATTAGTTGCCCAAAGAGCCGAGGGTCCATTTCTGGGCTGTCTACTCTGTTCCATTGGTCTATGTGTCTGTTTTTGTGTATCAGGCATATTATTTATCTCCATTTTGCTTCAGTGTCTTGCTGTGATTTTGTCCTGTTCTCTCATTTGGGATGTATTCCTTTTTCTCCTCGTTTTGTCTAACTGTGTCTATTTCTGTGTGTTAGGAAAGTCAGCTATGTCTCTTGCTCTTGAAGATAATGGCTTTATGATGAATAGGTTCTGTAGTGCCCTGCAGTGCAGTGTTCCCTGCTCACCAGAACCTGAAGCTTTCAGTGTCTCTTACATACATTGTGTACACCCTGCTTTTGTGGCTGAGCCACTTTTTCCTTCAGTGCACTCATCTACAGTGCCTTTTTTTGTTTTGTTTTGTGGGCATTGTTTGGTTCATGTGGTGTCAGTGGACCAATCTGGAGCTGTATAGGCTTGAATTGAGTCAGTTCATGGATTTGCCCATGATGCAATAGCAACAAACTGTGAGGATCCTTCACTGTGTTGTCTCCTAAGAAGCTTTCATTGGTGGGTGGGGCCTGAAATCTGAAGAGCTGTCTACCCTTTGCCCACTGCTATGGCCACAGTGTTACTGGTGTGTGTAGTTATCTTTCCCAGTTTCTCAGGGAGTACTTTTGAGTGGTGCTGTCCCCTGTTGGGACTGCTTTCACCTTTCTAGGCCTGTGGTTCTGCGCTGGGTGGACTCTGGCCAGGAGTGCATTGGACGATCGGCAAGGTATGGAGGAAGAGGAGGCAGGAAAGGGAAGGGTTAGCAAGTTAAGTAGCGAGTGTGGACACCAGGCTGGTCCCCCTAGGTGGTCATGTGTTTATGCTGGGGGAGGGAAATAGCACCTTTCATCTCCTCTGTTCCTGAATGACTCTCCCAGAAATTTCTGTCCCTTAGGGACAGGCTCTGACATAAGTAAGGTACGCTCCCTCTTATATGCTCCAAGTGCTTTTGAAATTGGTGTTCTATGCTTATCTCTTGGGCTGTCTCTTTAAGGGTGGGGACTCAGCTCCCTGTTACCCTCTGGGCTCTTCCAGAACCCAGCCTGCTCATTTTTAAAGTTGCAGGTTTTAAGTCCCATTGGTTCTAAGAACTCACAAAATTTGGCTCTCTGGTTTTCAAAGCCAAATGTTATGGGGATTTGTCTTCCCTATGTGGGCTCCCCTGTGCCTGGGTCTGTTTTGCTCTCCTTTTTATACCTATGGAGCCCCTCCCTCCCGTGGACAGACCTTGAGGGTCCATTTAGCTCCTGACTGTATATCTGCCCATTTCAGATCCTTTTGGATGTGGCCTCTTCTCTATATTTAGTTGTAGAATTTTTACTGCCAGTTTTTGGATTGTTTTCTGAGTTATTTACACTTATGTGAATGTTATATACTTATATCCTTGGCTTGAGGTGAGCTTAGGGTCTTCCTACTCCGCCATCTTCCCAGAAGCCCAGTGCAGTGCATTTTCCATGGCATAGAAATGAAGGATTAATACTGCAACAAGTTGGATAGTACATACCCAAGAACTGATTGTTATTATTTTAATCAATTAATTTTCAGTCTCAAAAGTACCTTATTTATTATTAACAGTACCTTATTGTTGCAAACAGGAAGTATAATAGATGTCAGACTACTCTGTTAAATGTACGTTTTCTTATAGCCCCAGTGAGACTGAACATATCTGATGATTTCTGAACAATTGGTGGTACCATGATCTTGAGTAAAAAAATGATACATTTAGTGTGTATTTGGTAGAAGTAAAAGTTACGACACAGGATTCGAAAAGCTGAAGAGCTGCCATAGCACAGTTGTTAAAGGCATGGACTTTGGAGTCAGACTTCCTAGATTCACATCCCTGTTTTCCACTTCCAGCTGGATGACTTAGAATAAGTTACTTAATCTCTGTATGGTCATTTTTCTTATCCAAAAATGGTGAGAATAAGAATCTGAATAATGATGTGTTCCTCCTGGGGTTGTTATGAGGTTTAAAACAACCAATATTATTAGTAAAGCTTTTAAAGCAAAGACCTGACATGTAGCAGGTGTTAGAGGTTTTGGTTAAATAAAGTATAGATCAAGATTGGCAGAATTTATGATAATTTTCATATCCTACCTGTAAAATATGCATAACTACAGAAAATTGTCCTTTTTTAAAAAACTGTGTTCCTCATATCTTTTAGAAAATATGGATTGAAAATCCAAAATAATGTGATTTTACACTTCTAATAACCAGATGTTGTAATAATGGTATTTATAAGAAGTTAATATTCTGTATTAGATTTTCAAAATTTGACCATAGAAATTTTTTTGGAAAACTTTGGTATTCATTGTTCAAAGAGTTTTAAAATTTTGATGGTACCTAAAAATGTATTTTTATAGAATTTATTTTTATTTATTTTTTTAAAAGAGAGAGCAGGAACTGGGAGGGGCAGAGGGAGAGGAGAGAGTGAATCTCAAACAGATTCCATGCTCAGCACAGAGCCGAGCATGGGGCTCAATCTCACTACCATGAGATCATGACCTGAGCTGAAACCAAAAGTAGGATGCCTAACCAAGGCGCCCCTAGAGTTTATTTTTTTAAAGCAGTTTTAGGTGCTCAGTGAAATTGAGAAGGTACAGAGATTTCCATTGTATCCCTTGCCCCCACACATGCTTAGACTCCCCCATTATCAACACTCTCTACCAAAGTGTTACATTGTTATCATTGATGAAGTTACATCATTATCACCCAAAGTCCATAGTTTACATTACAGCTCACTCGATGGTGGTATACATTCTGTGGGTTGGACAAGTTTATATTGACCTGTATCCACCATTGTAGTACCATACAGAGTAGTTTTACTATGCTACAATCTTCTGTGCTCTGCCTGTTCCTCGCTCTCTCCTCAACTCTTAGTAACTACTGATCTTTTTATTGTTTCCGTAGTTTTGCCTTTTACAGATTGTCATATAGTTTGAATTAGTATGTAGCCTTTTCAGACTAGCTTCTTTCACATAGCAAGATGCATTTAAATTTCTTCCATGTGTTTTTATGGCTTCCATAACTCATTTCTTTTAAGTGATAGATAATATTCCATTTTTTGTATGTACCAGAATTCATTGATTCACCTACTGAAGGACATCTTAGTTGCTTCTAAATTTTACCAATTGTGAATAAAGGTCCTATAAATTTCTGTGTGCAGGTTTTGTGTGGTTGGTCTATATTTAAGATAGTTATTTAATTTGGCAGAATTCTACCATAGGTTTAGGTAACCATTTTGTTCTCATAACTACTAATGTACAAAAAGAACGTGATGAAGTCTACATGAGTAGAAAGAAAATTAATGTGTTTTTTATTAAGAAAATTGTAGTAGGTAATTCATTGTTGTAAAACAATTAATTCTGAAATAAATGGAATAAAGTGTTATAGATACCCCCTTTCCTCTTACCCCTCATCAATTCTGTTTTACTCTCCTTAGAGGTAACATCTGCTGTGGGTTTGTTTTTTACTCTTCTATAACTTTTTCTGAAGTTATATGGGGTAGACAAATCACGCCCAAACTCACACATTGTTTTAAAAACATATTTGGACTGTACTACACATACGTATTTTTCTCATTTCACAAGGTATTAAAAATATGCTTTCTCATTTGTGGAACATAAGGAATAGCAGGGAGATTGGTAGGAGAAGGAAGGGAAAAATGAAGGGGGGGGGTAAACAGAGGGGGAAATGAACCATGAGAGACTATAGACTCCAGGAAACAATCTGAGGGTTTTAGATGGGAGGGGAGTTAGGGGATGGGCTAGCCCAGTGATGGGTATTAAGGAGGGCACGTATTGCATGGAGCACTGGGTGTCATACGCAAACAATGATTCATTGAGCCCTACATCAAAAACTAATGATATACTCTATGGTCACTAACATATCATAATAAATAAAAACTATCCATAAAAAAATATGCTTTCTGTCATACCGGTAATTGTTTCTCATTTTAAATGAATGAATTAGGGGCACCTGGGTGGCTCAAGTGATGAAGTGTCTGCCTTCGGCTCAGGTCATGATCCCAGGGTCTGGGATGGAGTCTTGCATGGGGGCTCCCTGCTCAGCAGGGAGTCTGCTTCTCCCTCTCCCTTTGCCTGCCACTCCCCCTGCTTATGCTCTCTCTCTGTCAAATAAATAAAATCTTTTAAAAAAATGAATGAATTATAATCTTCATTGTAGGTATTCCAAAGTTTTTTTTTTTTTTAAAGATTTTATTTATTTATTTGACAGAGATAGAAACAGCCAGTGAGAGAGGGAACACAAGCAGGGGGGAGTGGGAGAGGAAGAAGCAGGCTCTGGGAGAGGAAGAAGCAGGTTCCCAAAGTTAATTTAACCTTCTTTTTTTTTTTTTTTGATGGTCAGATAAGTTGCTTAGCATTTTCCTTCTCCATTTCCTCTCCCTTCTTACCCCCCATGCTCTCTCTCTTTTTTTTTTTTTAACTATTTCAAATAATAGTGCTGATACTGACCATTCTTTATGTTTGTATGGATGCATCTTACATTGTTATAGTACTTCTATACCATAGATTTTTAGAAATGGGATTATTTTGAAGAAGAATAGTGTATGCTTAAATTTTGATAGCTACAAATTGTCATCTCTTGCAGTTCTACTCTATAGATCATATTTATATTTCCAGTACATGAAAAATTCTCACAAGAGGCTTCAACAACAGATTTTGTAAACATACAAACTGATACTTTAAAATGTTTGCCAGTGTGGTCATTGAAGAGAATACCTGAATTTTGTCTTAACTTTTATTTGTTTGTTGGCAAGTTTGAGCACTCTTAGTTTATTGGCCAAATTATGTTTTTCTGTGTATTGTCTGTTCATATTTTTTTCCATTTTTTATAGTTGTTGATATGTTTTCCACTTAATACCTTCTTTTGAACTAATGGGAATTTCAGCTTGGTAGGTGTAAAAAACTAAGGGTTTTTCCCCTCTCAATTCTCTTTCTCCTACAGCTCCATTCTTTCATCTGCTGTGACCTAAAACCTTGGAGTCATCCTTTCTTCACCATTCTCTCTTAATGTATTTGTAGTGCATCAGTAAGTCCCATTGGCTGTAGCTTTTACAGGGATACAGAATTTCATCACTACTTACTGCCTTCTCTGTAGCCACCATCTCTCACATATTGTCTTCCTGTTTTAATACTTGTAGCCTGTTTTCCTGCAGAGTAGCCAGAGAAATTCTTTTAAAATATGTCCAATAATTTTATGACTATATTTAGAATCCATTATTATATCCTAGCTTCTTCAAAGCAAAAGTCTTCTTTCCGTGGCCTGTATAAGCTCTGTATGATTGGTCCTCATTTATAGCTCTGACTTCTTTTCCTACTTCTGTCACTCTTTACTTTGCTGTGGCCAATATTGCTTCTATACTGTTTCTTAAAAATCCTAACTAGACAGCGGGACACCTGGGTAGCTCAGTTGGTTAAGTGTCTGTCTCTAGCTCAGGTCAGGATCTCAGGATCTTGGGGTCAAGCCCCATGTCGGGCTCCACACTCAGTGGGGAGTCTGTTTCTTCCTCTGCCCCTCCCCCTCCCCCTGCTCTCTATCAAATAAATAAATAAAATCTTAAAAAAAAAAAGAAAATCCTAAGTACACATCTGAGGACTTTTACAATACTGTTTTATCTCCCTGGAATACGCTGCTCCCAAATATCTCCATGGATCCCTCCCAAACTCTTTTTTAAAATAAACATTCTTTGAATTTCTAACATGTATAATGTGGTAGACTTGAGTTTATGAGGAAAAAAGATTATGCTCCATGCCTTTAAGGTATGATTAATCTAATATAAATGCAAATAAACCAAGTTGGGAAGATAGGGAAAGAATGAGTTGAGATACAGCAACTATAGTTCACATAGTGGTGATATAGTAGCATTTATTTTGGAGAGAATTATAGGACCATCAAACTTAATTTATTCAAATTCTTAAAGAGCAAGTTCTGATTTATTTATTTTGTGCTACTTAAAAAGTACTTAAAATGGTACATACAAATTATATGTTTGCATTAACATATAGTATATGAAATATGTATCGATCTGTTTGGAAATAATACATATTGTTACAAATTATTAAATTAAAAGTAATTTCTGAAATTTCACATTAAAAATAACATGCTGTACGGAGTGGAATATCACATTTTGTTAATCTACAAATCTGCCTTTTATGTAATCTCATACTTCTTTTGGTTACTTTCAAAATCAGTTTCTAAAGTTGAAAGAATATGGATAAGCTTTTGTTATCAGGAGAATTCATATATAGGAAGACTTCTTTCTTATCAGTTTTGGATGAATCAGATGTTTTATTGTTGAACTTCCTTTTCTTTTCAAGTAAAGCTTTTATTGCAGTATTAATACTGAGAAATGGGTAAATTGTTAGGTTACAACTTAATGAATTTTTGTGAAGTGGATATATCCATGTATTAAGTAAATAGACTATTAGATTATAGCATTGTTCCACAGTGTCACCTCCCAGTCACCAATTCCTGACAAGAGTAACCAACATGGTCCTGACTTTTAACAGATTAGTTTCACTTATTTTTGAATAGTGCAAAAATCAGTAATTCTATAATATAAAATGGTCTAATACAATATTTTATAATCTCATTTGGACGTATTAAACAAGGAAAGAAATAATTATGGAAATATTTTCTGTATATTTTTGTGAAACAGTAAAGTACATATGTGTTAACTAACTGTTCTTATACTTAGAATCCCGACCATTGTCAGTTCCCGTGAAAGCCATGATGAATCTCTCTGAAGGCTGTAGAAGTCCTGAAGAAAGAATGAAAGAATTTATTGGAGTAGTGTGGAATGCAGTAAAGAGTCTCACACTACAGGTAACATAAAAGTAATAACCATGGTTTTAATTTCTATAATCCTTTATAATTTTCAGCAACTTAAATATTGGTAAAAAATAATCTCACTGGTAACAATATTGGTAAAAAAATAACCTCACTCTTAACACTTGTGTATACTGTCTCATTTCTGTAACTTAGAAACTCTTGGCGCACTTTACGTGTTAACAGAATGATATGAAATACCTATTATGTGTTCTTGATAAAGTTATAAAAATACACACATTTTGAGATGTTTCTTTAAAAAATTCATCCGACTGTTTCTTTAAGCATTATTTAAAGGATTTTAAGTGTTCAATATACAAATCAGAAAACACTGGACAATAGGCCAAGTTGGACAGTGGTCCCTGAGATATTTAAGATAAGGTCAGAATGGCCTAGTGACTCTTGGCTTTGGGGAATAAGAGGAAGGAGGCTGTCCAAGTGGGGTTTCAGGTGCCAGTTTTGGCCTTTGGGTGGATAGTGATGCCATGAAATGGTAAAAGAAGCAGCTTTTCAGAGTTAGGGGCAAATAGGGAGTTTAATTTATGCATGCATTTGAAATGCCTGTGAGATATCCAGGCTTCTGTTAGACCGCAGGATATTCATATTTGGAGGTTAAGGAAGAGATTCACAGCAGAGATATAATTTTGGGAATCATCTACAGATGATTAGAACCAGGAGAATTGGTCATCCAAAAAATATGTAAAGTTGAAAGAGCAATGGGCCAAGGGAATACCATGTCTAAAGTAGACAGTAAAAGAGAGTGTCCTTGAAGCAGACTGTAGGAGAGAGAGATCAGAAATGTAGAAGGAAAAGTCAGACAGTTCATGGAAGCCAAGGGTGTGTAGAATTTCAAGGAACTGTACTTAGCAATATCAAATTCTGGATCTTAACTATGGACTTTGCTTATCTGCAGTATGAAATGGTTACATAATGTTTAAGGTTATTTATAATTCTAACATTCTTGTGGGATTCTTTTGGTTCTTTTGCTTGTTTTATAATGATACAGTGCCTTCATTAGCTTTGTCACTAGCAATAAACTTAATCTTATACATTATTATGGATTAGTTATAAGTAGAGATACTGATGTTACTCATTTTTTTCTTCTTTAAAAAATTTTTAATTGTGGTAAGATATGCTTAACATAAAATTTGCTGTGTTAACTATTTTTATGGGTGCAGTTAAGACAGATGTTCCTTACTTGACTAAACTTATTGAGTATAAATTAACATATACAGGAGTACTAATGATTATATCTTTGTGTAGTTTATTTTGTATATGACCTAGGCACTTGCCTGCCTCATTCCTAGTCCCTGCCCTGTATTATACATGTGGTATATTTAGACATTTCCACATGTTAATGTGTCCTGGAAAGGTTTAAAGATAAAACTTGATTCTGATTAAATGATTAAAATCTAGGCCTTAAAATTCTGAGTTTTTAAAATAGTGGTGTCCATTTTCCAAGATGTTTTATGAACTAAAATATAAAACAGAAAACACTGAAATTGTCATCAGATAAAACAGAACATCATACTTGAAGCCATCAAAGGATTATTCTTTTAGTGGAAGTTTGAGCAAGTGAATGTGTTTGGAATCAGAATCTCTGGAAAATTGATTTTGCAGCCAAAGTTGATATTTGCTAAGCCCATGTTCTCTTTTACTTATGATAGACATATCTTGCATTTAGACATTAACAGTATTCACTGTAACCTATTTGTTTTTCAGTGGGAAAAGTAACTTCCACATTTTATCTTAATGGATTATGTTATAGTACTTTATGTAGTCTTGAATAGTTTTTTAAAATGTGAACTTGGTTTGGGGGCCTTTTTCTCAAAAGATTAGCATAAACTCAGTTCTTTGCAATTTTTCTCTATCGGCTGATCAGCAAAGATCTTATCTATTATACTTCAAAAAGCTACATTTTATTCCAGAAGCACATGATTGGCAACAGCATGCAGTTGACAAAATAGAAATATTCTGGGCTATAATTCACTAATAAAGGAGAACACTGCCCTAGTTTTTGCCCAGCTGTTTTTTTTTTTACATTGAAGATCAAGTTTCTGTTATATGGCATTTTCTACGTGATTTTTGTCCTTTCTGAAGCTTTCTGAGTGTACTGTATAATAGAGTGGACTCTTTTTTTTTCCCCATACCAAGCCTCTTGGTCTCCTTCTTTTGCTAATAATGATCTGTTATTCCTTTAGAGAACTACTTCCCACATTCCTTGATTTTGATGTGTCAAAGTGTGTCAGGTCCCATAAGCTAGTTAGGCTAGACCGATTGAATTCTCTCTGCCAAGAAGTTACATATAGAATATGATCAGTAATGCGGTAATCATATTGCATGATACACTTGCTGTCCTCATATCCAGTGAAATTTCTGGCCTATCTCCATGATTAAATAAGGGTAAACATTTGAGGCTAGACAGATCAACTACCAGCCATCTTAATTGTAAAAGTAATTATTTACATTAATGCATAAAATTTTGCAAGGTTCATATTTTTATTTTTAGGCATTGAGAAAGTGACCACAATTGCATGGTAGTTTGTTAGAAGGAGGAAGTCTGGAATTCAAATGTAGGCATTTTTCATGTTTTCTCTTGGCGGATATTTATGGGAAAATGTGGATTTGTAACAATCTGGAAAAGAAGACAACTAAGGTTCACTTTTGAGGTTTTTAACTTAATGCCCTAAACTGGGTATATTTAGATTTCTACTATATATGATGACACCTCAAATATTTTCATAGTGTATTAAGAATTTATAGAATAGGAAAACTGATTTGGGCAATAGTTAATATATTTGTTATAGTGCAAATGGAATACTGCATATTTTGGTGGCCTCTGTGTACATAAATAGTTGCATCATAAGCATAAGTCTTTTTAAATAGACTGTGAACATCTCTTATGAATCCATGAGAGCTAATATATGGATCTGACATATATGAGATAATCAGTGTATGTTCATTGACTTTATTTTATTTAGAAAACCTTCAGGTGAGAGTTAATATATTGCATCTTTATGTCAGAGCTGATCCCCCCCCCCCCCCCCGTACAGATGAGGAAACTGAAGTCATGGAGAGATTAAACAACATGTCAAAGGTTCCACAGCTGGAGTTGAACCCATCTAGCCAACATGTCAGTTTTATTAATTACTCAACTAGGTTGTCTATGTAGAATGAAATGATGAACAACATGCACTAAACAATTATTTTAATTAATATCCATATCTGATGCTAATAAAAATAATTGTGTTTAGCTATTTAATAATTACTCAGTACCTAGTACATGCTAGACACTGTACTATGTGCTGAGACTATAAACAAAATAGGCAAAGTATCTGACATTACAGACCTTATATGTTCTAGTGAAAACTCTGTAAGGCTATTAGAATTTTAAAACCCTCTTGTTTCAAGTTTTTTAAGTGCTGGGATTATGTCTTTTGTCTCTGTATTCCTGACTTTTAGTTCATGTGAGGTATTAATGCATGAATAAAAGAAAAAGTGAATGAAAATATAACCTGAAATGTTCCTTCATATTTGTTTTTATTTGAAACTGGTTTTTTTATTTTAATTTTTTTTATTATATTATGTTAGTCTTTTTTTTTTTTATTTAGCACAATAGTTTATTAGGTTTTTTTTTTTTAAATGATTTTTTATTTTATTATGTTAGTCACCATACAGTACATCCCCGGTTTCCGATGTAAGGCTCAATGATTCATTAGTTGTGTATAACACCCAGTGCACCATGCAATACGTGCCCTCCTTACTACCCATCACCAGTCTATCCCATTCCCCCATCCCCCTCCCTCTGAAGCCTTCAGTTTGTTTCTCATAGTCCATAGTCTCTCATGCTTCATTCCCCCTTCTGATTACCCCCCTTAATCCCTTTCTTCTGAAAAATAAAATTCATGCAGAGAACATTTCATTCTTTAGAAAGTTTACAAAATAGAATCATCACTAAAGTTTCAGTTTTAAAGGAAGGAAAACATGTTATTTGGGAATAGGAAATAGGAATGTTATTTAAAAGTACAGAAAATATGGTATAACATTTTAAAGCATTTATATATAAAGTATTCTATACAATAGACAGTGGGCTAATTAAACTGTTCAGATTAATGTATAAGTGAAACCTATCTTAGTCTCTTCTTTTTAACTACCTTGTGATCATAGTTGTATAGTACACAAATTAGAGGAATCTAAGTTTACCAAACCTTACATATGGAAGATGGGTTGGGGTACACAAAGGCATACATCTTTTCAAATGGTACATAAACTTGGAACTTCAAAAAATGCATGACAATCATTTCATTTATTAAAATAAGAATACCAAATAATTTCTACTTCATTGGTTTATTCTCCGTGTATTATACTTAGATATGTAGCCCTTGACCTAATAGGAATCAAAATAGAGGTGGTTCTCCTTCAAGAATTTGTAATAATCCCTTCACTTTAACACATGAATGTGTTCAATATTGGCGAAAGAACACGTTGCTACCAAAACTGAAATAAGATCCTTGAAACAGAAAGGATGTTGCCATGGAAAAATGAAGTAACACTCAGTGCAGCTGTGATGCATTAATGAATAGGATATTTTTTTAAAAGATCATTTGTGTTTGGTGTGGCTCAGAGGGTCCCAACCAGATGGTTTCCATGAACATGATCTGACCCCCGGTTTCAGGACTTCTTACTGGCAGATTACTTCATTTTCTTTCCCTTGGATTGTCAGATCCTTACATTAATGCAAAATTTACTGCTGCAGATTTATATTCACTTATATAAATCACTCAACATTTTACATTAAAACCACAATTTTAGACATACAGTTTTACAGTTATTTTAAAAAGTGTAAAAAGATTTATGTGATAGCTATAGTATATATAATAGATGTAACATTATAATAAGTTTGAGCAATTTGGATTATATGTATGTTTTGGTTCTTATCATTAAAGGAATCTCCGTAACACATCATATTTTAGAAAGTTTATTTTTCAAAGTTGTATATCTCAAGCTAAATTTGATGAAATAATTTATTTTGAATTAGTGGAATTTTGGAATGTATTGTGGTTTTGGAAATCTTGGCACAACTTAAATTTATTTCAGATGATATGCATGTATATATTTGTATAGTGTGGCATATTATGCTAATTACCTCATATTCTTGAAAACATTTCTTAACATAGCTTCAATACCTACATGAAGTGTTAAATACTGACTCTTTTTAGTTTGACACTATAACCATAATTAATATGGGAGAATATGTTCTCACTACACCATATTACCTTGTGAACTGGAACATCAGTAATTATGTTAAATATTTAAATAGATAAATGTAATGCATCTGAGACAATTTATACTTCTGTTTCAGAATAAAAAATGTAATCTTAATGAACTACTTAACATATACACATTTAAATTAAGTTGCAAGATAAAATTCTAGAACTAAGAAATGAGGTCATACTTCATGAACCAGTGTATTTATTTTTACAAAGTTTTACTTATATTTTTCTTCACTGAATTCATCAGTGTGTTCCATGCACAGAAATGTTGAAGCAAAGATGAGTAAGTTAGCTTATTTATAAGGCTGGCAAATTATTTATCGTATCAAGGAATTCCAGACCTGTTACATATCATGTTCTCACTAAGGACTGTATTAACCCCAAGGGAAGGTATAATACTGTATTCTTAGTTATCTTTTACAAAATACAGTCTCGTCATTTGCTAGACTATCCGGGCATTTATCAAACAAATTTTAGATTTTGTTACACCTTCGGGTAATATCTTTGTATGCCAAGTATTTTATAGAAAATTAACAGATGATATTTTATATTTTCTTAAGAATAATTTAAGCATACTAGGCTGTTCGGACAATTTGTGAACCAGGTTACAAAATATTACTTTGTAAGAACTAACCAAGACTAGTAGCTTGAACCTACATTGCTTTTGAACTAAGAACTCACGATGAATTTAATTTTTGATTTGGGCTTGCTTAGTCCTATGTTAACTCTCTAAGGGCCTGGCAACCTAAGTCACCACACTGGGGATAAGAAACCATAAAAATTGCACATGAAATCAAAATTTAAATATAATTTGAGGTGTGAGAAAAGCGAGGAATAATGCTCTGATTTTTAAGTCCTCTCAATTTTCTTCATTACCGTGTATCTTTACATATAAAATGTCATACACACTTGAATCTTGGTATACATGTATATAAAAAAAGTATGTGATACATTTTAATGTTTGTCTAGAGATAGAATCTCAACATTTTAAACATTTTTTCCTTATATTTTAGTGTGTAAAGTAAAATAAAAAGGTCAGATCCACATAGAAATAGCTGTGTATGTGTGTGTGTGTGTCTGTATAGGTGTGTATGTATGTAGGTATGTATGTACATATGTGTATGTGTTTTAAGTGAGTACAGTATAATGCTAGTAGGTTCTAAGGCCTTAGCTGGTGTTAACAAAATCTAATGAACTGCAATAGAAGGAGGATTTTCTCACCTTTTTTTGCCAACACATTTTCTAGTTCAGTCATGTTTCTTGGAAGGAACTGTGGAAAGGCAGATATGTTTTCATCTCATGTCACTGTGCCTTTTTGCTCAAATTTATAGCAAGCAATGACATCTTTTTGTTTATTGTGTTCTTTAGTAAACGTAATAAAGATATAAGTATGGCCCATTTCTTTTTTTAGCTTGCCTGTTTATTCGTAAAGATATTAGGTATTTAAGAGTATGTTTACTCCCTTATTTAGTCCATTACCAATATTTTAATTTTGCTTTTTTTTTTTTTTCTAGCTTGAAGTACAGTCTTGTTGTGTGTTTGTTCCAAATGATAGCCTGCCTTCCCCAAGTACAATTGTATCTGGTGACATTCCTGGAACAGTAAGAAGTTGGTACCATGGACAAACCAGCATGCCAGGAATGCTTGTCCTTTGTTTGCCTCAAATAAAGATTATTAGTGCTGGCCACAAGTATACGGAACCTCTGCAGGAGATTCCATTTGTCATTCCACGACCAATCCTTGAAGAAGGTACATTTAAAAAAAATTCTTCCTATGGTTGTTATGCTTTATAATAATATTTCTAGCTTTGTTTTTTTAATATGCCAGTGCTTATGTAAATCAGTCTTCTCAGCGAAAGATCCACATGAAAATGGACTAAGTGATCTACAAAGTGGATCTAAAAAGAAAGGTGTACAAAGTATCTGAACTAAGGGATGCCATTTATTGACATCCACACCTTTTAATCATATTCATGTGTGTATAAATGGAGACTCCAAAAGATCCTGTGCCATACAGAATCATCCCGAAAATGGCGAAGCGCAGACACATTGAGGAGACAGTTGGTTTTGGATGTTTGCATTAGGCTGAACTAAGAATGATAAGTAGATCTTAATTTAAGCGCCTTGATTTATTAAAAGATATATATAATAAAATGAATGTACTATTTACATCAAGCATAATGTATTTCTAGATTTCTCATTTGTTAAAGTAGGTAGTTGTGCAATGATTTGAAACATGACTTTTTAGAAATACTTTATTTCTGATACTGCAGTTTTTTGGTTGCAAATTCATACCCTTTTGAACTTTGACATATTCATCTCAAACAATATGTGAACCTGGAAAAGTTTTGAGTCAAAGTAAATAATGTGAATCTGTATTTTAATAACAGCGTTCAAATTTTTTACAGTGCTAAACAGTTCCGCACCTTGTTCATATTATTAGGATGTAAGTATATGAATGCTGACATCATTCAGATTCTACACATACTATTATTGAAAAGGAGATTCAGTCTGCACAGTTTTTGACTTTGACTTGATGTTGATTTCTCTCTCCCTTACTCTGTATTGGAATTTCCATTGAAAAGTGGTTTTCTTAGGTTTATCAGAAGTAGGAATGATTTCACTTCCAGAAGTGAATGCCAGTACTTAATAATATGGATAGCATTATCATAAAATCATAGAATTCTAACCATTAGAAGGAACTTCTTTAGAGGTCTTCTTGTGTGATGTTTGTTCTGATGCAAGGATTCTTTCTCTAGCATATTGGATATATCCATTCTTTGGTATTTGCTTTTGGTTATTAGGAGTTCTTTATTATCGTAACAGCTATTGTGTGTCCTATCAAGGATCTGCTAGCCTCATAAAATGAGCCAGGTAGTGCTTCCCCACCTTTTTTGTTTTAACTCTGAAATAATTTTTGCAAGATTCAAATAGTTTGTCCCTTAATTTTTTCTTTTTTTTAGAGGGATGGGGTGGGGGGCAAAGGGAGAGGGAGGGAGAGAATCTTAAAAGGTAAGGTAAGTAGAGGAAAAACCAGGATGCAGTACTATCATGGAAGAGAAATGATTAGATCATTTTAAATATGGCAGGAGTGCTCAATAAGATAAGGACTAAAAGATTTGAAAGGAATTTGACAATTTTACGTGATTGATTTCTCTTATCACAGTATTTTCAGAGGACTGGTATTAATGCAATTCAGATTATGGTGGCTTAAGGACTAAACAGAAAATGAAGAATTTTTTATTGAAATGTACTTGACATACAATATTTTATTAGTTTCAGATGTATGATAGTGATTTGATATTTTTATAATTAAAAGAGATCACTATGATAGGTCTAGCTACCATCTGTCTCTGTACAAAGTTATTACAATATTATTGATGATGCTGTACATTATATCCCTATGACTTTATTTTATAACTGGAAGTTTGTACCTTTTAATCCCCTTTACCTATTTCACCCCTCTTCCTACCCCTGTCCTTTTGGTAATCACTAGTTTGTTTTCTGTGTCAAGTCTTCTGTTTTGTTTGTTCATTTTTTTTTCTGTTTCAGATTCCATATATAAGTGAAATCATATGATATTTGTCTTTCTCGGTCTGACTTATTTCATTTAGCATAATATTCTCTAGGTCCAACCATGATGTTGCAAATGGCAAAATAATCCTTTTTAATGGCTGAGTAATATTCCGTTGCATATGTATACCACATTTTCTTTATCCATTCATTTATCGATGAACACTTAAGTTGCTTATATACCTTGGCTATTGTAAATAATGCTGTGAATAACAAAGAGGTACATAGATCTTTTAAAATTAGCATTTTTACTTCCTTCAGATAAATACAGAAGCAGAATTGTTGCATCCCAAAGATTCTGGAAATTTGTGTTACTGTTTTCATTTTTTCTTAAGATATTTTTTGCTGTCCTTTTTGATTTCTTCATTGAATCATTGGTTGTCTAATAGCATGTTGTTTAGTCTCCATGTGTTTAGTCTCCATGTGTTTATCCGTATTTTTTCTTATAATTGATTTCTAGTTTCATACCTTTGTGGTTGGAAAAGATACTTGATGTGATTTCAGTCTTCTTGAATTAATTGATTTGTAGCCTAACATTCAGTCTGTCCTGCAGAATGTTCTGTGTGCACTTGAAAAAAAAGTACTGCTTCTGCTTTAGGATAGAATGTTTTGTATATATCTCTTTAGTCCCTCTGATCCTTTAAGGTCAATGTTGCCTTGTTGATTTTATGTCTGGGTTATGTCTTCATTGATATAAGTGGAGTATTAATCTCAGACTATTATTATACTGCTCTCTATTTCTGTCTTCTGTTAGTATTTGCTTTGTGTATTTAGTTGTTTCTATATTGGGTGCGTAAATATTGATAAATGTTATGTCCTCTTGTTGGACTGACTCTTTCATTATTATGTAATGCTGTCCTTTGTTTTAAAGTCTATTTTGTCTGACATAAGTATTGCTAACCCAGCTTTCTTTTCATTACGATTTGCATGGAATATCCTTTTCCATCCTTACTTTGAGTCATTGTGTGTCATTAGATTTAAAGTGAGTCTGTTGTAGGCAGCTTATATATGGGTTTTGTTTTTAATTCATTCAGCCCTTCTGTGTCTTTTGATTGGAGAGTGTACTTCATTTACATTTAAAATAACTATTGTAGGTATAACTTACTGCCATTTTGTTTATTGTTTCCTGACTGTTTTTGTAGTTCCTTTCCATTGCCTTTCTTCCTCTTTTTCTCTCTGATGCTTTGGTTGTTTTCTTTAGTGTTATATTTAGATTTACTTCTTTTTTTCTTTTGTGCATTTACTGTAAATTTTTTCTTTGTGGTTACCATGAGGTTTACATATATCTTTTTATGTATATAACCATCTTTTTAAAGTTGATAGTAACTTAATTTTCAACACATTCCAGAGATTTATATTTTTACTTTCCCCCACCTTATGTTTCATATTTTTGATGATACATTTTACATCTTTTTATTTGATGTATCCCTGAACTTAATTATTATATTTTTACTTAATTTTACTTCTTTTGTCTTTTACTCTTCCTACTTGGTTTATAGTGGTATGTCTACTACTTCTATTATTTATTTACCTTTTCCAGCAATATTTTTACTTTTGTATGTTTTCTTCTTATTAAATAGTAAATTTTATTTTTAGTTTAGTCTTTTTTTTTTTTTTAATTTATTTATTCGACAGAGATAGAGACAGCCAGCGAGAGAGGAAACACAAGCAGGGGGAGTGGGAGAGAAAGAAGCAGGCTCATAGCAGAAGAGGGATCACGCCCTGAGCCAGAGGCAGACGCTTAACCACTGTGCCACCCAGGCGCCCCCTTTAGTTTAGTGTTTTTAACATTTATTTTATTTTATTTTATTTATAATAATTTTTTATTATGTTAGTCACCATACAGTATATCCTTAGTTTTCTATGTAATGTTCCATGATTCATTATTTGCATATAACACCCAGTGCACCATGCAATATGTGCCCTCCTTAATACCCATCACTGGCCTATCCCAATCCCCCACCCCCCTCCCCTCCGAAGCCCTCAGTTTGTTTCCCAGAGTCCACAGTCTCTCATGGTTCATTCTCCCTTCTGTTAACCCCCCCTTCATTCTTCCCTTCCTTCTCCTACCGATCTTCCTATTTCTTATGTTCCATAGATGAGTGAAACCATATGATAATTGTCTTTTTCTGCTTGACTTAATTTCACTTAGCATAATCTCCTCCAGTCCCGTCCATGTTGCTGCAAATGTTGTGAAATCATTCTTTTTGATGGCTAAATAATATTCCATTGTATATATGGACCACATTTCTTATAAGACTGTTTAAGTAGTGATGAACTCCTTTAGCTTTTGCTTTTCTGGAAAATTCTTAATCTCTCTGAATGATAACGTCTGGGTGGAGAATTCTTGGTTGGCCATTTTTTCCTTTTAGTGCTTTGAATATGTCATGCCACTCTTTTATGGCCTGTAAAGTTTCTGCCAAAATATCTACTAATTGCTTTATGGGGTTTTCCCTGTATGCAATATGTTTTTTTTTCTCTTGCTACTTTTAAGATTTTCTGTTTACCTTTTACCATTTTATTTAATTACTTATTTTTAAAAGATTTGTTTATTTGAGAGAGAGAGTATGAGCAGGGAGAGAGAGAGAGAGAGAGAATCCAGTAGCTTCCCTGCTGAGAGCAGAGCCAGATGTGGTACTTGATCCCTTGGCCCTGAGATCTTGACCTGAAATCAAGCATCGAATGCCCAGCCTACTGAGCCACACTGGTGCCCCTACCTTTTACCATTTTAATTAGAATGTGTCTTGAAGTGTTTCTCTTTGGGCTTATTTGGGCCTCTCTTCCTTGATCTGGATGTCTATTTCTTTCCCCAGATTACGGATGTTTTTAGCCATTATTTCTTCAAATAATTTTTCTCGACTTCTCTCTCTTCTCCTTCTGGGACCTGGATAATGAGAATGTTATTCCTTTTGATGTTGTCCCAGAGGTCCCTTAGGTATCCTCACTTCTTTCATTCCTTTGTTTTCCAGCTCACTGATCATGCTTCCGTTTCATCCAGTCTGCTGTTGAACTCCTCTAGTGTACTTATAAGTTCAGATTTCGTATGTTTCATGTTTTCTTACTCTCTCTTTGTTGACGTTACTGTTGATTTCCTCCATTGCTTAGATAGGTGAGCATCTCTATGACCATTACTTTGAACACTGTCTGGTGCGTTGCATCTCTCCATTTCATTAAGATCTTTTTCTGCAGATTTGCCTTTTTTTTTTTGGTTTGGAATACATTCCTCTGGCTACTCATTTTGCTTGTTTCTCTGTTTGTATGTTATTAGGTGAAATGGCTACCTCCCTCAGCCTTGAAGCAATAGTTTTGTGTAGGAGCTGTTTTGTGTGGCCCAGAAGCACTGTCTCCTGTGGCTGCCAGATCTAGGGACGCTGTGGGCATCCCTCCTGTGGGCTGTTCATCCACTGGCTTTCATAGGGCTGCAGCTGCTATGTGTGAAAGGTAGGGCTCCGGGTACTCACCTGGCCTATTGTATCTTGACTACTGCATGGGGAGAGTGGGCTTCCAACTGCTTGCCTATCCTGGTTGTGGCTTGCTCTCTTGGTGGATTGGGCGTGGCTTGGGGCATTCATCTGGCTTTTTTTTACACGTTGGGTGCTACATGGGAGTGGGCAGTGCAGGAGGCTTACCCAGCCTGTTCATGGTGAGTGGTAGGCAGACCACGCCCACTCATACCAAGACACATTCTAATTAAGATGGTAGAAAGTAGGGGTGCCTGTTTGGCTTGGTCCGTTGGGTGTTTCATACTTGATTTCAGCTCAGGTCAAGATCTCAGGGTCAAGGGATTGAGCCCCGCATGTGGTTCCAGCAGCCTAGAAGGGTCTACCTAAAATGGTACTTGTTGGCTCCTTCACCAACAAGGTGGGATGAGATTGCAAAAATGACTGTTGACAGCACTTCCATCCACACTGTTAAAATCCTTGCAGATTCCTTTTGTAAATCTTTAAAATTAATTAATTAATTATTTTTCCTTGCAGATTCCTCTCTCTTTGGTAGCCACTGTAACTCTAGTAAATGGGTGTTCCTCTCATATGGTCTAGGTGCTTTTTATTTTTTGCTTTTGTGATGGATCACAGGGCAAATAGGTTTGGGGGCAAGCCCCTTGAGAACAGATCTTTGTTTCCTAAAGTACTGTGATTCACCTGGTCTTAATCTTTGTTGATACTAAAAACTAGACATTTTAGACCTTGTCTTTACTGTGCCCCAAGGTCAGGATTACTGATGTGGGGCACAGTCCCTCAACTTTTCCAGGGAGTGTTCTGTATTTGTAGGATCCCTCCCAGTTGTGCCTCATGTGGGGTGGTTTTTGGGCAAGGCCATGTCTGCCTCTTCCACCCTCTTACATGTTTCTCTCTTGTCTTTCGTGGGGAGGTGCTGCTTCTCTAGGTCTCAGGTCCTTTTTAGAGGAGAACGATGCCATATACAGTTTTAAGTTACTGTGTCCATGGAAGGAGGTGAGTTCAGGGTCTTCCTATGTCACCATCTTGAACACTCTCATGAAGAATTGATATAACAAATCTACAGTGGTTTTTTTTTTTTTTTAAGTTATTTGAGGAAGACAGAGAGGGTGGTATCTAGATGTATATGCCTTGGTATTCTTAGGTTGCAAGGAACAGAAGTCAAGGTAGGATAATTTAAACAAAAATGGAACTTAATGACTTATTCTTTATATATTCTATTATAGAAGCAACTTTGAGTTTTAATTAAAATTTTGAGATGAATCTCACCATTTGGTGGTTATGAATACCATATTTTTGATTAAAACTTTTTCTTTTTATTTTCTTGTTCTCACAACACCTGTTAAATTATTTTTTTCTTGCTCTTTGTCTTTGGTATTGCTTGGTTATCATTATGAGTTCTAAATTTCTATTAAAACTGTAATTTATTGAAACCAATTATTTAAATTTATGATGGAATGAGCAACAAAGAATAGCTTCCTATGTAACCAAGGTTTTGTGCTTCAGACCTCTTATTTTGATGGAAATACTTTAATGTATTGCAGTGTTTGTGTTCATATCTACATCTATCTCTCTATCTATCTGTTGTGAATCATGCTGCCCTATGATTTAGAAAGGAAATTCATATCCAGTGCTTCTGTAGAGAAAAGTAGGGCCACTCTCTCATCGCTAGCTACCGCCCAACCCCAGCCTTAGTATCATTTTCTGTGTTCTTTGAGCAAGGACATCTCTGTCCTATTGCAGGGCACTAGCAGATGCTACATATGTGACTACCTCCTTCTTCATCTCTTCTCTAGCCTTTCTTCTCATTTTTTCAGACTTCCCTGTACTTCTCTTGCCAGGTCCTTCTGTTCTGTGCTCTTACTGCTTTTGACTCATCACTCTTAATGCTCCTATCCCAATTTTAGTTATTTTTATTCAGCATCTGATTTCCCTACTAGGGTGAAAAGGGCAAGAAGTGTATCTGTTGTTCATGGTGTCAATCCTGTCACCTAACACAATGAATGGCACAAAATAGGGCTCACTGATTGTAGAGTATGCTGTTGAGTAAATAGTTTTTGGTTACTAAAAGGAGCAAAGAAAACTTTAGAAATGAAAAGGTTGTCAACTTCTGACTTGTCTTCAAGTTCATAAATAACTGAAAAAGAATTCTTCATCATTATGACTTGAAAAAAGCGGGAAAAAAAAAGCCAATTACAAAATGACCGATAGGATGAACAAAAAGGGTTCTCATAGATTATTCTGTACTGAATTTGGACTTCTGAAGTTCAAAATGAGGAGCCGTTTGTTGAACTGTCATATGATTTCAATTGCCATGGAAAGGGAGAGATGATCTCTACTCTAGTCAGATCCAATCTGTATAGGGTGTTTGAGTCAAAATCAACATCTTGAGTTTCATTAGCAGGCATTTGCAGCAAGGCTTGCAGATGTAATTTGCTACATCCAGCTCACACCTCTGAGCAGATGGGTTTCCACACTGTGCCTAGCAGAGGTTTGTTTTTTCTTCTTTGAAAGAGTTGCCTGCAACTTTAATAAAATATTTTGACAGAAATGGAATATTGAGGTCATTTATAAATTAAAACTTTGCTATTGTTGGATTTAGTGAATTTTCGTAGAAACTGATGTTAAAATTGTTGAGCATCTATGAAAAACAAAAAGGCTATTTTTCCATGTATTTTTTTTCATCTTACTGATTTATATTTATTGTTCCATTTTGAATTTTTTAATATCTTACTTTGATAAGTATAATTTCCACTTGTTCTGAAAGATGGTGCTGTACTATTATAATAGTTTTCTTTTTTCCAGTTTTACTCAGTGTCTATGACTTTAGTTCTTAATCCATATGTAACTGAGATACCTTGGGGAAAAGAAGAAGCTCAGAAAAGGCTCAAGATTTGTTCTTGATGTTGCTGTTGTTAAATAAATCTCTTAGAGGCCATCATATATGTATTACAAATGAAGTTAAGCTGTTGAAATGCCTAAATGTAGTTAATCTAATCGTTATATACATTATTATCTTCTCAATAGCTCACATCCATCCTGCTACATCATATATCGTGTAGTTACAGGTTCTGTGACTTTTAAAGGCTTGAGAATGAACCTTACTTTATTTATCCCCTGTCAATCAGTTTTGTATCTCCCAACAACCCCCCTCTCCGCCCCCCCACCACACACAGACACACAGACACACACACACACACACACACACACACACACACACACACAGACACACACAGGTAAACTTATTTTAAAACAAAACCAATATGGCAGATCCAGTGTGTCATATTTTTCTTTTAAAATAAAGTATATAATTTACATTGCCTTAAGATCATAAAAATGTGTTTTTTATGATACAAGGTAACATATTCTTATTAAAGGGATTTTTTAAAAATTGGGGTATAAGTGAGATGTAACCTCGTGTGATTTAAAGTGCATAACATGTTGATTGGCTACCTTTATGTATTGCAATATGATTACCATCGTGGTGTCAGCTAACACTTCTGAGGGTCACATAATTATCATTTCTCTTTTGTGGTGCAAACATTTAATACCTAGTCTCTTAGCAGCTTTGAAGTATATATACAATATTATTGACGATAATCACAAAGTTGTGTGTTAGGCTTTCAGAACTTCTTCATTTTCTAGTTGTAAGTTTGTCATCTTTAACAGAATCTCCCTAATTCATTTCCCCACCGTCCAGCCCCTGGTAACCACCATTCTACTCTATGTTTCTGTGAGTTCATCTTATTTAGATTGCATATGCAAGTCATACATAGTATTTGTCTTTCTCTCTCTGACTTGTCTCACTTGGCATGATGTCCTCATTAAAGGAAATTTTTAAAGTAAGAATATACAGATGAAAAGAAAAATTACTTTGGTGATAATTACTGTTTAGTTTTGTATTTCTTCCCAATGTTTTATTCTTTCTGTTTTGTGTGATAAATACATACAGACATGCACACATAAAATTTTCATTATGTAAAATGATTATATTCATAATGTACAATTAAGATAATTCCTGACAAAATTTTCAGCACTGTTTTTTTTCTTTTCTTATGCACATTTCACATGGGCTTAACATGTTTTGAATCCATTTCCATCTAAAAGTAAGAGGATTTTAAAATATCTGTCTTAACTTTTTTTAGTGTTTAGTGACTACGGACTTTCTCCTTTCTGTAAATCATAGTTTCTCAGGTTGCAAGGAAGAAATAAAGTCAGCTTATCTTAGGAAATGGGGGTTCGGTGATCTCTGATAGTCAACAGAAGAATATCAGAACTGATCTTTAGTGGCCAAAATATGCCAGACAGTGAGTGGAAAGTAAATGAGGACTTAACAGAAGCTCTGCTTACCCACTGACACTTTGGGCTGGGCTGTTTTCTTCTCTACTGCTGTCCTTACATCTTTAAACACCTTTTTTGAATTATAATTTACATTCACGACATTTACTCATTGTATGAGTGCAGTTCAGTGATTTTTAGTAAGTTTATAAAGATAAGCAACCATCACCACAACACAGTTTTAGAACTTTTGTATCATGTCACAATTCTTTTATGTCCATTTTGCAATTAATTACTGTTCCGCACGCTCCAGCCCTAAGCACCACTGATCTCTCTCTTTATAAATTTGCCTTTTCTGGACATTTAATATAATGGAATCATGCAATATGTGGTCTTTTGCATCTTTCTTAGTGCCTTATATACTTATGTATCAGTGTATTACATTGGATTTTTTCCACTTAGTATAATATTTTTAAGTTCATTCATGATGTAGCAAGTGTCAGTAGTTTGTATTGCTGAGTAACATTTATTCTGTAGTCACACCACACTTTATTAATTCAGCAGTTGATATTCAGTTGCATTGTTGTTTTTTTTTTTAAAGATTTTATTAATTTGACATAGAGAGACAGCCAGCGAGAGAGGGAACACAAGCAGGGGGAGTGGGAGAGGAAGAAGCAGGCTCCTACTGGAGGAGCCTGATGTGGGGCTCGATCCCGGAAGGCTGGGATCACGCCCTGAGCCGAAGGCAGACGCTTAACCCCTGCGCCACCCAGGCGCCCCTCAGTTGCATTGTTAACCAGGTTTTGACTATTACGCTTAATGTTGCTATGAACATTTGAGTACATGTTGTATGGACAAATGTTATAATTTATTATGGATAGAGTCTTTGGAGTGGGATTACTGGATTTTATGTTAAGTTTTTGTTGAACATTTCAGATAATGGCCAAACACTTCAGAAGTGATTGTACCATTTTACATTCCACTTGTAACATGTTAGGGTTTTACTTTCAGTATATCTTTGCCAGCACTTGGTATTTTTGCCATTCTAAGAGAGTATGTGGTACTTTACTGGGGAGTCAGTTTGCATTTCTGTAATGACTAATGATACTGTTTTTGCATGTACTTAGTATATTTGCTTAGTGACATGTGCATTTAAATTGTCCGGTTTTTAGTTATCTTCTTATTTTTGAGTTGTAGAGTTCTTATATGTTTAGATGCATGTCCTTTTTCAGATATATTATTTGCTAATATTTTCCTGTAGGTTGGGCTTTTATTTGCATTTTCCTTTTTTAAAGTTTTTATTTAAATTCCAGTTAGTTAACATACAGTGTAATATTAGTTTCAGGTGTCCAATGTAGTGATTCAACACTTCCCTGCAGTGCTCAGTGGTCCTCACAGCAAGTGCACTCCTTAATCCCCATCACCTCTTTCACCCACCCACCCCTACCGACCTTGCCTCTGGTAATCATTAGTTTGTTCTCTGTAGTTAAAGAGTCTTTCTTGGTTTGCCTCTCTCTCTTTTTCCTCTATACTCCTTTGTTTTGTTTCTTAAATTCCATGTATCAGTGAAATCATATGGTATTTGTCTTTCTGACTGACTTATTTTGCTTAGCTTAATACTCTAGCTCCTTTTATGTCATTGCATATAGCACAATTTCATTCTTTTTTTTTATGACAGTAATATTCCATTGTGTATCTCCTTTATCTGTTCATCCAAGTTGGTGGACACTTGCACTGTTTCCACAGTTTGCATTTGCATTTTCTTAGTAGTAAACTTTGAAACATAAATTTTAGAATTTGATAAAATCCTCTTTATCAATTTTCTTTATTAATTGTCCTTTTGGTGTCTTAGTCTTAGCTCTTACAGTTAGGTGTGTGGTCCATTTTGATGTATTTTTTGTAGATGGTGTGAAGTAAGAGTTAAGAGTCTTAAGTTCATTTTATTGTACGTGGATATTTAATTTTCCCAGCATTATTTGTTCTAAACACAGCCCTTGTGGAATTATCTTGGCACCTTTGCTGAAAAACCAGTCAACCCAAGTCTAAGCTTGTTTTCTTTTCTTCCTGAACTCTCAATTCTATTCCATTGATCTATACGCTGTCTTTTTGTGTTTAGCACACAATGTTGATTACTGTGGTGTGTTCTGTTGTCTCTAAAATTATATAATATAAGTCACATCCAACTGTCTTTTTTTCTTTGAAATTATTTTGTCTATTTTAGGTTCTTTGCATCCTTATGCCAATTTGAGTGATAGTTTATGGGTTTCTACACAAAGCCTGCAGAGACGTTGATGGGAATTGCATTTAATTTATAAATAAAATATCATGATATTTGCCATCTTGACAATATTGAGACCTTCAATCTATGATTATAGAATGTTTCTCCTTTTATTTCTTCAATTTTACTCAGTAGTATTTTGCAGGTGTCAGTGTCTTACATGCCCTGCATATCCTTAGTTACGTTTTAAAAATACATTTTATTTATTTGAACTTATTGTGAATGGAATTATGTTCTTATTTTCATATAAAAATATGACTTTGTATGTTTCCCTCACATCCTGGGATCTCACTAACTTGTTTTTTCTAGTTGCTTTTAGTGTGATTCTCTGAAAGTTTCTATATTCCTTTCTAGTTTCTATGAACCATGCCATCTGTGAGTAAAGACTGTTTTACTTTCTTTTCAATCTGGATGTCATTAATTTTGTTTTTACTTTAGTACATTGGCTAAATCTCCAGTACAGTGCTGCATAGAAACAATGAGAGCACATATCCTTGCCCTGTTCCCAAATCTAGAAAGAAAGCCTTTAGACTGTCACCACTAAATATTATGGTAGCTGTGGATTTTTCATAGATGTCCTTCATCCATTTTATTCTCAAGAATAAAGATCCATTTTATTCTCAATTTATTGAGACTTTTTACCATGAAGTTGTTTGGATTTTTTTAAATGCTTTAATGAATCCAATGAGATACTGCTTGTGTGTGTGTGTGTGTGTGTGTATGTGTTTCACTTTACACTATTAATGTGGTGTATCCCTTAATTTTATATAATTGATTACGTGATTAAACCAATCTTGGATTTGGGAGATGTATCCCACTTTCTTATGGTGTATCATCCCTTCTTTTGGTGCTGGGCAGTTGGTTTTTTTTTTTTTTTTTTTAAGATTTTATTTTCTTGAGAGAGAGTGTGAGTGAGAGCTGGGGGAAGGGCAGAGGGAGAGAGAGAGAGAGAGAGAGAGAGAGAGAGAGAGAGAGAGAATCTTAAGTAGACTCCACACAAAGTCTGACAGGGGCTGAATCTCATGACCCTGAGATCATGACCTGAGCTGAAACCGAGAGTCAGATACAACTGAGCCACCCAGGTGCCCCATGCTTTTTTTTTTCCCCCCTAATGATTTTTGTATATTTATATATTCATGACAGATTTTATTCTATAGTTTTCTGGCAGTGTCCATATCTGGTTTTCATAATAGGATAATGCTGGCCTTATAGAATAACTTGGGAAGTCTTTCCACTTCTTCTGTTTCTAAAAAGTGTGTGAAGAATTGGCATTATTTTGTTAATGTTTGATAGAGTTTATCCTTCAAGTCATGGGGATTGGGTGGGCTGCTTTTTTTATAGAAAGTTTTTAAATTAATAATTCAGTCACTTTATTTGTTTTTAGGTCTATTCAGATTTTCTTTTTCTTCTAGTCAGTTTTAATAAATTGTGTCTAGAAAGTTATCCATTTATCTAAGTTGTCTAAATTGCTGGGGTATATAGAGTTGTTCATAATAATGTCTTTTTAATCCTTTTTAATTTCATTAGGGTTGATAGTATTCCTTCTTTAATTCTTGTTTGGTAATTTTTGGACTCTCTTTTTTGAAGTTAAAGAGTTGTCGTGTTAGTGATCTATTCTTAGAATCAACTTTTAGTTTTATTGATTTTTTTTCTATTGTGTTTCAGTTATTTCTGCTATAATCTTTATTCTTTCTTTCTGCTTGCTTTCTGTTTCATTTTCTTTTTTTCTGGTTTCTTAAGGGGAAAACTTAGATATTTGGGTTTTTTTTTTTTTTGAAAACTTAGGTTATTGATGTGATGGTTTATTGTTTTATGATATAGACATTTAATGCTTATAAACTTTTCTTTAAGCACTGCTTTAACTGCATTTCAGAAATTTTCAAATATTGTTTTTCTCATTTACTTTACAGTATTTTATAATTTTACTTATGCTTTCTTCTCTGGCCCTTGGGTTATTTAGAACCGCTGGGTTGTTTAACTTTCAAATACTTGAAAATTTCACAGATTTCTTTTTATTGCTGTTTTCTGATTTAACTCCACTGTGGCCTAGAACATATATTTAATAATTTAACCTTTTAAATTTATTAACCTTTACATTATGGTCTATCATATGGTCTATTTGAGAGAATGTTCCATATGTGTGTCAGTGGTTTTTCTATGGTTAGTTGGGTGCAGCATTCTATGTATGTCAGTAAGGTTGAATGGGTTGATATTGTTGCATACTCATCTATAGCTACACTGACTTTCTATCAATTATTGAGAGTGGAGTATTGAAATATTCAAGTTTTATTGTTTAGTTGCGTATTCGTTAAATCCTGTCAATTTTTGCTTTGTATATTTTGAAACTCTATTGTTAGATGCATATGTAATTAATTGTTACAGCTTCCTAAAGTATTGACCCCATTATCACTATTAAGTTTCTCTTTTTCTCTCTGTACTACTTTCTTTTTTAAAAAAGATTTAATTAATTTATTTGAGAGAGTGAGATAGCATGAGCAAGGAGAGGGGCAGAGGGAGAAGGAGAGAGAGAATCTCAAGCAGACTCCCTGCTGAGCATAGAGCCTGACATGGGGCTGGATCCCAGGACCCTGCAATCATGACCTGAGCCAAAATCAAGAGTCCGATGCTTAACTGACTGTGCCACCCAGGCACCCCATAATACTTATTTTCTTAAATTTATTTTGTCATTTATTACAGCTATTCCAACATTTTTATGTTTACCATTTTCATGGTATATCTTTCCATTCTTTTACTTTAAAGGTAGTTGTATTTTTGAATGAAAAGTGTTTCTTTTAGTTAGATCTTGCTTTTTTATGCCATCTGAAAATGTCTTATTTTTAAGTGAGGTATTTAGACCATCTGTATTTTATGTAATATTGATATCTTTGAATTAAACTGGTCATTTGCTGTGGATCTTGGGTGGCACAGTCAAGTGTCAAACTCTTGGTTTTGGCTCAGGTTATGATCTCAGGGTGGTTAGATCGAGCCCCACATCAGGCCTTGTGCTCAGTGCAGAATCTGCTTGAGATTCTCTCTCCTTCTCCCTCTACCCCTCCTGCTTGTCCCCTCTGTCTCTCTCTCTAAATAAAGAAATAAATATTTAAGTTGGTCATTTGCTATTTGTTTTCTGTTTCTTTTGTGTATTTTGTTCCTCTGATCCTCTTTTACTACCTCCTATATTTTAAATGTGTATTTTAGTGTACGATTCTATTTTCCCCAATATGTTTACGATGTACTTTTTCAGTGGTGACTATAGCGATTATATTATTATGCATCTGAATTTATCACACTCTAACTTAGATATATTTGAACTTAATTTTTGTGAATTATAGAAAATTTGTTCTAACATATTTCTATTCTCTGCCCCATTCTGTTCACACAGATTACATTTCCATGAATCATTACCCAACAACAGTATCTTATTTATTGCTCTCTATATAATCAGTTGCCTTTTAAAGAACTTAAGAGAAACAGGAAATAATACATTTATAGTCTTTCATATTAACCCACATGTTGGTCCTATACAGTTCTCTTCATGTTTTCCTGTGGGTTTGAATTAATACCTTATGGACTGACTTTAGTATTTCTCATAAGGCACTTTGCTTAGCAGTGAGTCTCTCAACCCTTGTTTATCTGAGATTGTTTTTATTTCATCTTAATATTTGGAATATATTTTTTCTGGATATACGGTTTTTGCCTTGACAGCTCATTATTTTCTTTCCTGTATTTGAATGTAATTTTTCACTGCCTTCTTTTTTTCCCCCCTTAGGTCTTTTAGTTTTTATTTAAATTCCATTTAGTTAACATACAGGGTAATATTAGTTTCAGGTGTAAAGTTTAGTGATTCAACACTTACGGTACCCAGTGCTCATTACAAGTAGTGTACTCGTTAAGCCCCATCACCTATTTAACACATCCCCTCACCCACCTCCCTTCTGGTAGCCATCAGTGTGTTCTCTATGGTTAAGAGTCTGTTTCTTGCTTTGCCTCTTTTTTCCCCCATGATCGCTTGTTTCTTAAATTCCACATATGAATGAAATCATATGCTATTTGTCTTTTCTGACTTATTTCACTTAGCTCTATCCATGTCATTGCAAATGGCACTTAGCTCTATTCATGTCATTGCAAATGGCAAATTTTCATTGTTTTTTGATGGCTGAGTAATATTCCATTATGTATATATACCACATCTTCTTTTTGCATTCATCAGTCAATGGACATTTGGGGTCTTTCCATAATTTGTATATTGTTGATATTCTGCCTTCTGAACCCCACTATTTTACAAAAAAGTCAGCTTTTAAATGTATTGATTTTCTCCTATAATTTTTTTTTTTACTGCCTTCAGGAATTTCTCTGGTTCTTTAGTTTTCACCAATTTCTCTACATTAAATCTAGGTATTTGTGTGTTAGTATTCATCCTATTTGGGCTTGGTTGAGCTATTTGGATGTTACGTGTTAATGCTATTTATCAATTTTAGGATTCTTCAGCCATTGTTTCCTCAAATATTTTTCTGTTCTCTTCTATGTTCTCTCCTTTGGGTCTTATGTTAAATTTAGATCATTATGTTTGATATTGTTCTTCAGGTCTCTGAGGCTGTTAATTTTTCAAATTTTTTTTCAGGTTGGGTAAGTTCAATTGATATGTCCTCCATTTTTTAAAAAGATCCTTCCTTCCTTCCTTCCTTCCTTCCTTCCTTCCTTCCTTCCTTCCTCCCTCCCTCCCTCCCTCCCTCCCTCCCTCCCTTCCTTCCTTCCTTCCTTCCTTCCTTCCTTCCTTCCTTCCTTCCTTTGCTTCCTTTGAGGGAGGAAGAGGGAAAGAATCCAACACAGACTGAGCGTGGAGATCAACGTAGGGCTTGATCTCATGACTTTGAGATCATGACCTGAGCTGAAACAGAGTCACTTAACCAACTGAGCTACGCAGATGCCCTGATATGTCCTCTATTGATAGGTTCATTGTTTTTTTTTTTCCTTATACCACCATGAATGTGCTATTGAGCTCTAAGTTTTTCATTTCTTCTTTTTTTTAAATTGAAGCATTAACAGTGGTATACTAGTTTCAGTAGTACAGTATAATGACTCAGCAATTCTATTCTTTACTCAGTGCTCTTCACAATAAATCTATTAATAGCGTTTATCTATTTCACCTCCCTCACCCTCCTCCTCTCTGGCAACTATGAGTTTGTTCTCTGTATTTGAGAGTCTGTTTTTGTATTTGTCTCTTTTTTTTCTTTGTTTCTTTGTTTCTTAAATGTGAGTGAAACCATATAGCACTTTCCTTCTCTGACTTATTTCACTTATCATAATACTCTCTATGTCCATCCATATTGTCCAAATGCATGATCTCATTCTTTGTTATGGCTGAGTAATATTCCAGTGTTTCTTATCCATTCATCTGTTGTCAACTTACATTGCTTTCATGTGTTGGCTCTTGTAGATAATGCTGCAATAAACATAGAGGTGCATATATCTTTTTGAGTTAGTGTTTTTGTTTTCTGTGGGTAAACACCCAATAGTGAAATTATTGGACCATATAGTATTTCAATTTTTAATATTTTGAGGAATCTCCATGATGTTATCCACAGTGGCTGCACCAGTTTGCATTCCCACCAACAGCACATGAGTGTTATTGTCTACATCCTTGCCAACACTTGTTTCTTATGTTTTTGATACATTTGACAGGTATGAGGTGACATCTCATTGTGGCTTTGATTTGCAGTTCCCTGATGATCAGTGATGTTGAGCATCTTTTCATGTATTCATTGGCCATCTGGACGTCTTCTTTGGAGAAATGTCTATTCATGTCTTTCACCCATTTTTAATTGAATTATTCACTGTGTGTGTGTATCGTATAAGTTCTTGATATATTTTGGATACTAACCCTTTATTGGATATGGCATTGGCAAATATATTTTCCCATTCCTTAGGTTGCCTTTTAGTTGTGCTATTTCCTTTGCTATGCACAAGCTTTTTATTTTGATCTAGTCCTTGTAGTTTACTTCTGTTTTTATTTCCCTTGCCTCAGGAGAAAGATTTAGAAAAAAGTTGCTATGGCAGATGTCAGAGAAGTTACTGCCTGTGCTCTCTTCTAGGATTTTCATGATTTCAGGTTTTATTTTTAGGTCTTTAATCCATTTTGAGTTTATTTTTGTTTTTGGTGTTAGAAAGTAATCTGCTTTCATACTTTTGCATGTAGCACCACATACTGAAAATACTGTCTTTTCCCCATTGTATAGTCTTTCCTCCTTTATCATAGATTAATTGACCATATAAGCATGTTTATTTCTGGACTGTCTATTCGGTTCCATTAATCTTTGTGAATATTTCTGTGTGAGTACCGTACTGTTTTGATAACTACAGCTTTGTAGCATATCTTGAAATCTGGTATTGTGAAACCTGAAGCTTTGTTCTTCTTTCTCAGGATTGCTTTGGCAATTATGGGTTTTCCGTAGTTCTGTACAAATTTTGTTATTCTTTGTTGGTATTTTGATAGGGATTGCTTTGAATCTGCAGAGTGCTTCAGGTAATATGGACATTTTTAACAATATTAATTCTTCCAATCTATGAGCATAGAGTATCTTTCCATGTGTTTGTGTTGTCTTTGGTGTTTCTCATTAGTGTTTTATAGTTTTCAGAGTACAGGTCTTGCACCTCCTTGGTTATTGATTCATAGGTATTTTATTCTTCTTGGTGCAATTGTAAGAAGTGGCTTTTTGAAATTTTCACTTTCTTTGTTGTTTGTGTATAGAAATGCTATCCATTTGTAGGTATTAATTTTGTATCCTGCCACTTTACTGAATTAATTTATTACTTCTAATAGTTTTTTTGGTGGAGTGTTTAGGATTTTTTTATATATATCATGTCATCTGCAAATAGTGACAGTTTAACTTCTTCTTTACCAGTGTAGATGCCTCTTCTTTTTCTTACCTGATTGCTATAAATTGGACTTCCAGTACTACGTTGAATAAAAGTTGGTGAGAGTGGACATCTTTGTTTTGTTCCTGACTTTACAGAAAAACCTCTCAGTTTTGCACCATTGACCATGATGTTAGCTGTGGCCTTTTTCTTTCTTTCTTTTTTAAGATTTTATTTGACAGAGAGAGGCGGGGGTGGGGGGGGGACAAGCAGGAGAGAAGAGACAGGAGGGAGAGCGAGAAGCAGGCTCCCTGCTGAGCAGGGATACTGATGCAGGGCTTGATCCTAGGACCCTGAGATCATGAACTGAGCCAAAGGCAGACACTCAACCGACTGAGCCATCCAGGTGCCCTAGCTGTGGGTTTTTCATATGGCCTTTATAATGTTAAGGTATGCCCTCTAACCCCACTTTGTTGTGCATTTTTATCTTGAATGGATGTTGAATCTTGTCAAATGCTTTTTCTGCACCTATTGAGATGAGCATATGATTTTTACCCTTTGTTTTGTTGATGTGTGATGTATGATATTGATTGATTCGTGAATATTGATCCATCCTTGCATCCCTGGAATAAATCACACCTGATCGTGATGAATTATTTTTTTAATGTATTGTTGTATACAGTTTGATAATATTTGTTGAGGATTTTTGCATCCATTTTCTTTAGGGATGCTGACTTGTAGTTTTCTTTTTTTCTGGTGTCTTCTGTCTGGTTTTGCTATCAGCGTAATGCTGACTTGTAGGACGTGTTTGGAAGGTTTCATTTGTCTTCTGTTCTTTGGAATTATTTGTGGAGAATAAGTATTAACTCTTTTTTAAATGTTTGGTGGAATTCACCTATGAAGCCATCTGGTGCTGGACTTTTGTTTTCTGGGAATTTTTTGACTACCACTTTAATTTCATTACCTGTAATCGGTCTATTCAGATTTTCTATTTCTTCATAGTTCAGTTTGGAAGATTGTATATATCTAGTAATTCATCCATTTCTTCTAGATTGTCCAGTTTGTTGGCATGTACTTTTTCAAAATAGTTTGTTACATTCTTTTGTATGTCTGTTGTGTCAGTTGTTACTTCTCCTCTCTCATTTCTGATTTTATTTATTTGGGTTCTTTCTCTCTTTTTTTTTTTTTTCATGGGTCTGGCTAAGGGTTTGTCAAATTTGTTTATTTAGAAAATGAGACCTAGGTTTCATTCATTTTTTTTCTGTTGTTTTTTTAGTCTCTTCATCATTTATTTCTGCTCTGATATTATTTCATTTCTTTGAATCGGTTTAGATTTTGTTTGTTCTTTTTGTAGTTACTTTAGGTGTAAGGTTAGATTATTTATTTTAACTTTTTCTTGTTTCTTTTTTTTTTTTTTTTTAATTATGTTCAGTTAGCCAGCATATCTTTAGGAAGGCTTCGGTTGCTATACTCTTCCCTCTTAGAACTGCTTTTCCTGTGTCCTAAGGAGTTTGGACCTTTTGTCTGTTCATTTTCATTTATCTCCATGTATTTTTTTCTCCTTCTTTGATTGTTTCATTGACCAGTTGGTTGTTTAGTATCATGTTATTTCACCTCCGTATGTCGTTTTTTTTCAGGTTTTTTTATGCAATTTATTTCTAGTTTTGTTATCAGAAAAGATGGTATGATTTCAGTCTTTTTTTAAAGCATTTTAAAAAGATTGCTTATTTTTATAATTATGATGTTTACATGTATTAACCAAACACGGGTCATATATACAAAAGGCTTTCACAGAATGCACATGGAAATGTGGAGACCCTTTGCGGTAAGGATGCAGTTTGGTTTGACAACCATCCACAAATGGGTTTTGGTCAAGTGTTGTCCTCTCTCCAAGCTGTTACAAGGAATGCAACCTTGGGGACTTGCAGGAGATCCTGTTTTCAGTTACTGAAGGTTGTGCATCTGTCTCCTACTTCCCTTTCTTGTTTCAATCTTAAATTTATTGATGCTTGTTTTATGGCCTAGTATGTGATCTGGTTTTGGAGAATGTTTCATGTGCAGTTGAAAAGAATGTGTATTCCATTTTTTTAGATGGAATGTTCTATATATATATATCTGTTATGTCTGTCTTGCCCAATGTGTCATTCAAGGACATTGTTTCCTAATTGATTTTCTGTCTGGATTATCTGTCCATTGATTATCTTTATGTCTGTTAATATTTGCTTTATTGATTTAGGTGCTCTAGTGTTGGGTGAGTATATACTTAAAATTGTTAAATCCTCTTGTATTGATATCTTTATCATTATGTAGTGCCCTTATTGTCTCCTGTTACAGTCTTTGTTTTAAAGTCTATTTTGTCTGATACAAGTACTGCTATCTCAGCTTTTTTCTTCTTCCATTTGCATGGTGAATGTTTTTCCACTCCTTTACTTTCAGTCTGTATGTGTCTTAGGTCTGATGTGAGTGTCTTGTTGATAGCATATAGATGAGCATAGTTTTTTATCCATTTTGCCACCCTATGTCTTTTGATTGGAACATTTAGGCCATTTACATTTAAAGTAATTATTGATAGGTATGTACTTCTTGCCATTTTTAAAAATTCGCTTTCTGGTTGTTTTTGTAATTCTTTATTCCTTTCTTCTTCCTCTCTTTGTGAATGAGGAGTATTTATTGTGTAATTTTGGCTTTCTTTCTCTTTATTTTTTGTGTATCTATCATAGGTTTTGGGTTTGTTGTTACCATGAGCTTCTTATATAGCATCCTAACTAAAAGCAGTTTATATTAATTTGATTGTCATTTAAGTTCAGACATGTTCTACCTGGCAAGATCATCATTCATATTTGAAGGAGAGATAAAGAGTTTCCAAGACGAACAAGAGATAAAGCCTTACAAGAAATGTTAAAGATACTCCTTTTTTTCTTTTTAAGGCTTTATTTATTTGAGAGAGAGACAGACATAGTGAGAGAGAGCAGGAGCAGGGAGGGGAGGGAGAAGCAGGGTCCTTGCTGGCAGGCAGTTAACTCTTTTTGTTAACAGGGCTCATCCCAGGACACTGGGACCACGACCTGAGCCCAGGCCCCCCTAAATAGACTTCTTTAAGTGGAAAAGAAATGGTCATAATTAAACAAAAAATTATGAATAAAAAGATGTAAATGTGACAACATATACATAAAATGTGGAGAAGGGAGTAAAAAGAGAATAGAGGGGGAAAAAGAAAAAAGTTTTTTTTGTTTGTTTGTTGTTTTAGAATGTGTATGTTTGAATGTCTTGACTATTTTAAATAATACTGTAGTAAACATAGGGGTTCGTAGATCTTTTCAAATTCGTGTTTTTGTTTCATTGGGTAAATAACCAGTAGTGTAATTACTGATCATAAGTTAACTCTATTTTTAATTTTTTGAGGAATCTCCATACTGATTTTTATAGTGGCTACACCAGTTTGCATTCCCACCAACAGTGCACAAGGGTTCCCTTTTTTCCACATCTTCACCAACACGTATTATTTCTTGTCTTTTAGATACTAGCCATTCTTACTGGTGTGAGGTGATATCTCCTTGTGGTTCTGATTTGCATTTTCCTGATGATGAGGGATACTGAGCATTTTTCACATATCTGTTAGTCATTTGTATGTCTTCTTTGAAATACTAACTGTTCAGATCCTTTGCCCATTTTTAATTGCCAATTTATTTGTTTTTTTTATGTTGAGTTGTTTAAGTTCCAAATGGAGAATTTTGGATGCAGAGCAAATCTGTAGGTTACTCATTTTCATTTACCTCTCTTCTAGGCATTTTGGCTGCTCTCTGCCAGGAAAATTGGTTATATTCATATTATTTGTAATGACTCATTCCTTGAAAGTATCCATTACTTAAATTAACATCACTTAGAATTAACCCTTTATCTTAACTGCCTTAAATCAATTAAGTGCTAAGTGGTTTGGGAAAACAATGTTAGCAGTTTTGGCTCATTTATATTTGCAGAATATAGTGTATCTGTCTCCAAAGTGTTAACCTCACAGTAGATAGTAAAATAATTCTATTATACCAAACCATATTTGAAATAAAAAACTGTCTGAATCATACTGGATTGTGGGACATAATGGAAAAAATTAGGAGAAGAAGATACTTTTTTGTTTGTTTCTGAAGACAATTAATGACTGAGGTTAAGAAAGCAAAGAAAAATGATCTAAAATATCTCTATTATTGACCTACTTTCTTATTTGCCACATTGAAGCTTGTAAAGTGATTCACTTTGGCCCCAAGTATGCTTTTTCCTGTAGTCTAGTGGAGTATCTTTAGAGAGGGAAAGACTGATTCCCTTTCCAAAATATTAATCATTATCTACCTAGATTCAAGATCATAAATTAAATTTATATTATGAGGGTCTAGTAATTAGTCACCGTTCACTGACCCCAACATTGATAATAAAATTTTTGAATGTGTATATAATACATATATAATTTTCTTTGGTATCTAAACCAGTTTTTTATCTTCTGCTTCTAGTATTGTGCAAAATCAGCAATATGTCATACAATGTAAGGAAATCCACCAAGTATGCTTTTAAAAATTTTTTCGGTTGTAAGTTAATGTAATCTAATTAACTCCGGTGCTCTCTTCCTCATTTTTGACACATGTAGCGCACGGTCTTACTGAGTTTTCTTTATGTATTTATTTTTCCCTAAAGCTCAGTCATATATTCATGCTCTTTCAGATTATTTAATCTGAATTAAAACTGTGTGTTTGTCATTTTCATGATAATTTTATTGGTGTCTTTTTCTCTGTTAATAATGGAATTTTCACAAATTCACCCAGAAATGGAATTATAAATTTTCTTCATTTTTCATTTTTCTTGTTCTTTATGTACTTTGAAAATTTCTGAATTCTGACAACAATAGTTTATCTAAAATAAAACATGTTACAGCATTAGAACTTTACAATTACAGTAAAATACTGGTCTTGAAAGTCTCAGAATAGTTTGTGGTTTTGGCTGCCACGGACATCTGAATATATTTTAGGGAATCCCTAGAACATTATATTCCCAGTGTTATAAATAGGTAAGCTGTTTTTATTTTGTGTGTACATGTATGCAAAAGGAATACTTGTGCAGCTAATGATTTGCTGTGTTTTGATAATTTTTTTCCACAATGATTAATTGTGGGAATTTTTGTCATTACATGTTAAGATCCCAGCTTCTAGGTAGAGTGTGCTTTTTAAAAGACAGTCAAGTATTGCTTTAAAACGTTCTGTTTAAGACTTAGAAAATGATGAAACAAATTTCAATTTATTGGTCTCGTTCCAAAGGAGAAGCAGAGATTTAGCTGAGATAGTACTAATAGCATTTGGGATTTTATTTTTAATTAAACAAATTTAAATTTGGTGCTCTTCATCCAACATACCCACCATTTAGCATTTCTTGAATAACATAAAATTTGAAAAACTATATATAGCTCACTACCAGTTTTAAAATATGTAACCTGAAATCATTCCATAATATTTTAAGACAAATTTGGCAGAGAGTTTATTTTGTAGAATAGCATGGAAGTTTATGTAGGTTTAAAAATAATTTTAGAATTAGTTACAGATGATTTAATGTTTGTCATTCTTTCTTGGGGGCAAATATTTTAAATCTTGAGACAGGCAGAGTACCACAGTGCTGACCACATACTATTATGCAGTTTTCATTGTTTCCAGTCAAGTTATTGTGTCCTACTATCTAGCTAGATTTATTCTAGTATTCAAGTCTCAATTTCAAAGATTCTAATTTTAATTTTATGAACTATATTTGGTCAAGACATTTTGAGTATTCAAACTTACAAGAACTTACCTTGTAGCATCTACTTAATATCACCATTCATAGTTCAAATGATTATTTATATTCCGTGTGTGTGTGTGTGTGTGTGTGTGTGTGTGTGTGTAGTATGATCTTGTTTGTAATTCACTTGGTATTTTTACTGTCACTGGAAAATAACCTGAATGTAAACGTACAGTGTGGCCCTGCTTCTTAACTGTGTGGGCATATCCAGCACAATGCAGGAAAAAAAAAAGAAGGAAATATTAGTTATGTTAATAGTTATTATTGGGAGTGGCAGGGTTTTGACTAGATTTTTCTTCTTTTTATATTTTCTAATACATCTTCAGTGATGTATCAGTACCTTATAAAGATGTCTATAATATCTATACTTACAAGTGCTGGTAGAATTGCAAAGTCAAAACTGTAAATCATAGGAACCTATTTTGCATTAGTTGGCATCTCAAGAATAAATGTTAATAAATATTCCAATGCTGAGTATACTTTTAAAAATCATTTCAGAAAGTACTGTATCTGTAGCTGCATTAAAAAATGGTTTTATCTCATAATTCATATTAACAACTTAATCTCTGATACATAAATAAAAGAAAAAAGTATAAAAGGAGGAAAGGAATTTTGCTTTTACTCCTGATATTTATGAATGCTAATTTTTTGCCAAGTATATTTTATTTAAAAATAACATATTATACATAAGAATCACCGGCAGAATATGCCAGAATGCATTTTGAGTCTTACCCCCGGAGATTCCGATTAAGAAGGTTTGAATTAGAAACCAAGAATCTATGGTTTATGTAAGCACCCATGTGATTTTGGTGCAGGTGGTCCAACAGACGATAATAGATTATTTATTCTTTTCCTCTCTTATTCCTCAGCTAGATATGTAGTCTCCAAGGTATAATGAATACATCCCCAGCAGTTGCACAGTGCATCCCACTAGGGTGAAGGAAAAGGAAGTTAGAACTTCTATCTATCCCATTTCCTTAAGTTCTATTTCTGTATGTTTCATAATGTATGTAATTATTGATATAGTGGTATGTTATTATTTCTGTATGTTTTATGGTTATATAATTGTTGATATGTAGTACGTTATAATAAATACAAATATAACATTTGTCAAAATTACTTTTAAATAGCATATAAATTGTTTAGCGCATTGGTCTCTGGTATGGTCGCTTTTTTTGATACAGTATTAAATGTTTTATATTTCAAAAATAGATAACAGACACTATCAAGTGACAACTATATTTTTATATGTGCGCCTCTCTACCCCCTTTGTCCTTGTTACCAGGTAATGCTTTTCCTTGGACTGTCAGCTTGCATCATTTCAGCATGTATACCCTTTTCGGAAAACAAGTGACACTTTGCCTAGTGGAACCCATGGGTTGTACCTCTACTCTAGCTGTTACATCTCAAAAACTACTCGCTACAGGACCTGATACAAGGCATTCATTTGTTGTCTGTCTCCATGTTGACCTAGAGTCACTTCAGATAAAATGCTCGAACCCTCAGGTTAGTATAGTTGATTTATGGAAGGAAATTTAAAATAATGTGATTTAAGACCAATTGTTATCAATTTTGTAAAGGGTTTCTCTTCTGTTTAGTGTCCTAAATTATTTTTAACAGAGCCATCAAGATCAGAATGGTTAGATTAAGTATTGCTTTGAAGCTCTCTCAAGTTTTGTAATTTAAACTCTTCTGAAAATGTAATGGTGGCAGCATAAATGCATCTTTTGGCTGAAAGACTGAAATCAGTTACAGATGTAAAGTGTTTAAACACTGAAGGACTACTTTATTATCAGATTGGAAGAGTCTTAACGTGATCAAATATAATTTTCAACCAGATTCTCACTCAGAACTTCTTTTGCTCTACATGTAATATTAAAAAAAAAAAACAAAAAAACAAAAAGTACTATTTACTATTTAAGAAATATATTTTTCTAATCCTGTAACATTTCAGTGGGTATAGGCCAAACGTGTTGAATTCTGTAGTGTTACAATTTAATATGAATTCCAGTCTCCCAGATTTATACAAATTATTAATTGCATATAGTTAACTTGTTTTTTTAGCCTTAAGCAGACTGTGGTATACTTTGTACAGAGATTGTCAGTGTTGAATGCTATTTGAAATTATATTTTAAAACAATTCTTTTTAGGTAGTTAATTAGAACTCACAGGTCAATATTGATAAATCTATGTTTATCTCAGCTTTAGTGATTACAAGCCAGTAATTAAGCCAGTTTTTTAGAGTGTGTTTTTTTTAAAGTGGGTTCAAATATTATTTCATATTTTATAGAGCCTCCTTACTGATACCATCCTCCTTTCTCCTCTTTTTCCTGCCTGGTTAATGGAGGATTAAAGGGACCTAATGGCTGCCAGATTTCTAAATATCATGTGAAGTGGTACAGTGTAAACTCTAACTAGACTATGAAATTTTTTCAACATATAATCTTCTAAAATAACTACTAAGAATAAAATGCAAAATATAAAGAGATATGGCCAAAAAGCCAACAGATGTATTAAAATGGAATACCAAAAAATATTCAAATGACCTAAAGAAGTCAAGATACTGTAAAAGAGTTTGAAAACAGGGTAGAAACAGAGATGAAATCTTGCCATATACAACGGTGTGGATGGAGCTAGAGTCTATTATGCTAAGCGAAATAAGTCAGTCAGAGAAAGACAAATACCATATGATTTCACTTCTGTGTGGAATTTAAGAAACAAAACAGGTGAGCATAGGGGAAGGGGGAAAAAAAAGAGAGGGAGGCAAACTATAAGAGACTCTTAACTATAGAGAACAAACAGGATTAATGGAGGGGAGGTGGGCGGGGCATGAGCTAAATGAGTGATGGGTATGAAGGAGGGTATGAGGAGCACTGGGTGTTATATGTAAGTGATGAATCACTAAATTCTCCCAAAACCAATATTACCCTATATGTTAACTAACTAGTATTTAAATAAAAACTGGTAACAAAAATAAATAAATGAATAAAGTGGTAGAGCTGAACTATTCTCACAACGATGTTAAATGTTAATGATGTTAACTAGGAGTGTTTAGACCATGAGTTAGCAAACAAAAGCCTGCAGTCCAGAAACCCAGTTTTTACATTTTGTCTGAGTTTGCTGTTATGCAGAATTAAGTAGCAGCACCAGAAAACAGTATGGCTCACAACAAAGCCTAGAATATTTACTATCTGACCCTTAAATGGAAAGTTTGCTGACCTCTGGTCCAGCTATTCCTATTAAAAGGCAAAGATTTATAGAGCAAGACTCTATTATATATTGCTTAAAAGAGAAGCACTTGAAATATAAAGAAACAGATATAAATAAATGCATAGGAACAGTGTACCATACAAACAGCATAAGACGGCTGGACTTGGTTATTTTAATATCAAATAAACATAAGGAAAAAGCGTATTACTAGAGATAAATAATGACATGAAACAAAAATGGGTAGAATTAAAGGAAAAAACAGATGATTTTTCAATACTGCATAGTAGGAACTTTTTTACAATCTCTTTCAGTAATTATAAAGCAACTAGATGAAAAATAAATACCACAGACATAGTAAGGAAGTTTTATAACACCTTTCTCAGCGTTTGATAAAGCAGCCAGATAAAAATAAATAATTGGAGATCTAGAAGAATGAAAAATACTACAAACTCACTTTGATCTAATTGATATTTATAGAGCACCATATCTAACAAACATGGACTATACATTGTTTCAGAGGTACATTGTCTCATTTTGTTTACGAGATCAAAATAAAGCATATTACCTAATCATAGTCAAAATGTATTAGAAATAATAAATTATAAAAAACTATATATATGTGGACAGTAAACATGCTTCTAAACTATGAATCAAAGGCAAAATCACTTGGACTTAAGAAAATATTTTGGTTGAATGACAAAAAAAGTGGATATATTAAAGTAGTCTTCAGAGGAAAAACATAATTTTAAATATTTACATTAGAAAGGAAGAAAGATCTTAAGTCATTCACTTAAGGTTCCACTCTAGAAAGCTAAGAAAAGAAGATAAACTCAAAAGAAGTAAAAGGCTAAAAATAATAAAGATAAGAGCAGAGATAACTAGTACAATAAAAAAAGAAAGATAAAACACAAATTACCAATATTGGGAATGAAGGAGAAGCATTATCTTGCAGATCCTATAGACTTTAAAAGAATAATAGGATATGAGCCACTTTATGCCAGCATGTGTAATAATTTAGATGAAATAGAAATTTTTACTATAAAATAACTGTACAAAAGTGATACAAAATAGAAAATCTGAATATCCTTTTATATTTATAAAAGAAATTAAATGTGATATCAAAACAAATTTTTTTTGCATTTTATTATGTGCAGTTACCTACTGTATAGTACCTCATTAGTTTTTGATGTAGTGTTCAATGATTTTGAAGAAAAATTCAGGCCCCAATGGGTGAATTTTATCAAATATTTAAGCGAAAAAAACAGGAAATTTTCACAGTTTTTTTTTCCAGAGATAGAGAATGAAGGATTCCTTCCCAGATTGTTTTATGAAGCCAGTATAATCCTGTTACCAAATCCTGAAAAAGTCTTTGCAAAAGAAGGAATTAGAAATCAATATCCCTCACGAAAATAGATGTAAAAATTCTTAATCAAATATTAGCAAATCAATATAGTAATACATAAAAAAGTTAATAAATGATGATAAAGTAGGATTTATCTTAGAAATTCAAGTTTGGTTTAATATTCAAAAATCATTTGGTAGAATTCACCATATCAGTAAAAGAGTTGAGAAAAATCTTATGATAATTTCCATATTTACAGGTAAAACATTTGACAAAATTTACCCATTCATGATAAAAACTCTTAGCAAATTACAAATATTAGAGTATTTTTCAAAACTGCTTAAGGATATATGTAGGAAATGAAATATCATATTTAATATCATACTGAATTGTTTTCCACTAAAATATGAAAAAAGCCCATAATGCCTGCTTTTACTACTTGCTCTGGATCATACTAGATGTCCTAGCTGTTCCAATAAACCAAAGGAAATTAAAAGGCATAAAGATAAGAAAGAAGTAAAGATCTATTTGTTTATGATAAAATATTTTATAGAAAATCCTAGAGGAGTTAACATATTAGTGGAATTAATAAAATAATCAAGGTTGCAGGAGACAAGAGTAATGAATAAAAATCAATTGTATTTTTATATAGTAGCAGCAAACAATTGGAAAATGGAATGAAACCATTCCATTTATATTGGTGTCCAGAAACAGAAACAAATGTATCTAACTAAAGATGTCCAAGACCTCTTACCTTGAAAACCAGAAAGCATTCCTGAGAGAATTTAAAGAACCTAACTGGAGAGAGAAACCTGTTCATAGATTGGATGAGTCAATATTGTTCAAAGGGCAGCTCTCTCCAGATTGATCTTGATATTGGGCATAATCAGGTTTAAAAACATTTTCTCTTTGAAAGACACAGTAAGACAGCAGAAAGCCATACACTAGGAGAAAGGGTTTTTTTAAACACAATTTTAATTTATTAGAGAAAGCACGTGTTGGGGGCAGGAGAGGCAGACGGAGAGGGAAAGAGAGAATCTCAATCGGACTCCCCACTGAGCAGGGATTCTGTTGCAGGGCTCAATCCCAGAGTCCCAAGATCATGACCTGAGCTGAAATCAAGAATCAGAAACTCAACTGAGCCATCCAGGCACCCATAGGAGAAAGTATTTGTAAAATATTTGTCAAGGGGTGCCTGGGCAGCTCAGTTGGTTAAGCATCTGTCTTCAGCTCAAGTCATGATCCCAGGGTCCTGAGATTGAGCCTGCCCGCATTGGGAATCCCTGCTCAGCAGGGTGTCTGCTTCTCCCTCTCCTTCTCGCCCTCCCCCTGCTTGTGCGTGTATGGGCTCTCTCTCTCTCTCTCTCTCAAATAAATAAAAGCTTTAAAAAAATAAAATATTTGTCTAATTGTTATCCAGAATATTTAAATAATGCTTTCTACTTGATAACGTGGCAACAGAACAGTTAAAAAGAAAATGAAGACAAATCCCAGGGCTAAGATTTAACAGACATTTACCACTCAAGATGTTATTGGTCAGTAAGCACCTGAAAAGGTGCTCATCATCATTATTTGTCAGGGAAAAACAAAATAAAACATGAAGACAATCCACTATACACCGGTTAGATTGGCTAAAATAAAAACGATAAGCATTGTGAATCATCTAGAACTCTTTGTATTCTGTCGCTGGGAATATGAAAATTATACAACTTTGGAAACAACTTGGAAATTCCTGAAAAAGAATAACATGCACTTAGCATATGACAGTCATTCCTTCCTCGTTTTTTCCTCAGAGAAACAAAAATATATGTCCATGCGGAGACTTCTATAGTGATGTATTTGGCAGCTTTATTTTGTATAGCCTAAAACTGAACACAGCCCAAATGTTCATCAATAGGTGAATAACTAAACAAATTATGGCCAATCCATACAATATAATACTAAGCCATAAAAAGGACTGAATTATTGATAAAATGCAGCATCATGAATGAATATTGCAATCACTATGCCAAGTGAAGAAAGTCAGACAAAAAAAGATTACTTACTGTATAATTACATCTGTATAAAATGTTAGAGTATGCAGTCTACTATATAGTGACAGAAAGATTCCTAGTTGCCTGGAGAAGGGAGAGGGAAGGAGGAGGGAATGATCCTAAGAACAAATTACAAAAGGAGATGAAGAAACTTCTGGAGAAAATAGAAAACATTTTTGTATTCATAGTTTATATTTAGTAGTACCTTAATCCTTATATGATAGCTTACTGCTACTTGGAGTTGTCTACCAGAGACCTTCTATTTTAGGAACTTCCGAATGTCATTTTAGCCTTGAGAGGATTGTCCTACTCTACATGTTCTGGATATCCATAGCTGTCCTAGCTGAGAATAAATTTTATTACAATTATTGTTTAACCTGGGAAGCCACCATTAATCTTTTAAAAAATTTCTCTTTTACTTTGAGATACTCAGTTGTATTTTGATTTCTGTGGAATCTTATTAAATGTAATGTGGCTCAAACCTAGCGCTCTCTAATATCTTTATTGGATATCCACTTCATTTGGAATTGAGCTCGGGTGTCGTTGTTGTTATTGTTTTTAAATACAAACTGGTTCTAAGCAAAATCATCACCTAGATAGAGCTTAGTTTTGGTCTGGTATTTCCTTCTCATGTCTGCTTCCTTCTTTTGTCCTTACCTCCTTCACCTGGCTCCCAGAGCCTCCTTGCTGCTGCTCCCCAAATACCAAGAGCTTTTATTTTTGAAAAATAATCTGAGGCTGAATGAACATCATGCCTCAAGAATCCCTTTACCCAAAATGTAATAATTCTTATCTATTCATTTAATTCTAACTTTGTCTTTTTCGTAAGTCCTCATAAACCAACTTCTGTTTGATAATTACCAGTTTCTATAACCAAAGTTGATCACAGGATTGTTGGGAAGTTTATGTGAGATACTTAAGAAATGTTGTGAAAACACCTTGTAAACTCTGAAATGCTATATGAATGCCATTTAAATTGACTCTGATGTAAAATGTGAGACCCTCTTTGTACATTGTTATAAATATCCCTCGTGGAATGTAGCAGTGTTCCTGAAGGGCTAGGAAACCACAAAACAGTATAGCACTCTGAAGAATCATTGTGTACTCAAAGATTTGTATAAGAGTTAATACTATTTTATATCCTTGTGTGCCAGATTAACCTAAATTTTAATGATTACAAATGAGACTCCAGGGGCACCTGGGTGGTCCAGTTGGTTGAGTGTTGAACTCTCGATTTTGGTTCAGGTCTTGATCTCATGGTTGTTAGTTCAACCTCCGTGTTGGGCTCCGTGGTGGACATGGAACCTACTTAAAAAAAAAAAAAAAAAAAAAAGAGACTCCAAGTAAACGTCTTTCTTGTGAGTGGTTGCTTTAGTATAGGCTTGCAGACTCACTCTGGATACTGTCAAAATTACAAAAGATGATTTGATTTTTTTTCCCCAAGTATAGAAGAATATTTATTGGGTACTACAAGTCCAGTATTACATACCTCATCCAGAAATGAGGAAAACAAAGATGAATGAGATAAACACACTATCGGGGAACGAGACTATTCTGTCCCTTCAAGGTCCTTCTAGGCGGACTAAGAATCAAGTTGACATCAGACAGATTAACAGAAAATCAAATTTAATAGCATGTACAAGGGTTGAAAGACTTAAATGTGAGACAGGGAACCATCCAAATCCTAGAGGAGAACACAGGCATACATATACATACACACACACATACAATGGAATCTTACTCAGCCATCAAAAAGAATGAAATCTTGCCATTTGCAAAGATGTGGATGGAGCTAGAGTCTGTTATGCTAAGTGAAATAAGTCAGTCAGAGAAAGACAAATACCATATGATTTCACTTATATGTGGAATTAAGCAAAACATGAGCATAGGGGTAGGAGGGGAAAAAAGAGGGAGGCAAACCATAAGAGACTTTTTAACTATAAAGAACAAACTGAAGGTTGATGGAGGGAGGTGGGTGGGGGATGGACCAAATGGGTGATGGGCATTAAGAAGGGCACTTGTTATAATGAGCACTGAGTGTTATATGTAAGTGATGAATCACTAAAATTGGTTCCTGAAACCAATATTACCCTATATGTTAACTAACTAGAATTTAAATAAAAACTTGAAACAGCAACAAAAATAGCATATGTGTGGGGAATCCACAAGAAATGGAAATTCTAAAGATAGGCAAAATTAGGTATATATGTCATCTTGGACTAAGGAGAAGGGATAGGGGTCTGGGACTTGAGGAAAGGAATGCAATTTACAGGAAGATGAAAAAGAGTAAATGTTTAGTAAATTCATGTTTGCTGAGTCACTCAGAAACAATGGGACATAGAGGAATTTGATCAAACAGGCCTTGCTTCTTTCCTCCCTATCTACTATACCTCATTCTTATAATGTAGTTCTTTGTGGTCATAATTCTCTTCCTAGAGTAGGTCCTCTCCTAAATTCTTTGAGGCAGTTGTGGGGGGAGGTAAAGAGCTTTTCCTGAATCTGCTGGGTTTTGATTGTTTTTTAATTAGATATATTCTTCATGTCAGAGTGACCCGCTATGGGGTGGCCTGCCCTTGGCCCATATAACATGAAGAAGGCCATGCCTACACACATCTTAATGCAACTGTTGAAAGCCACAGATAACGAGCCCATCTTGAAAGTATCATGAGAAAAATAATGCATTACATACAAGAGAACCAAGGTTTGATTTTTAGCTTACTTCTGAATGTGAAGGTCAAAAGAGCAACATCTTTAAATTGAGAAAATTATAAAAAAAAAATACAGCCTCTCAATCCAAAATTATATATTAAAAAATACATGTTTATGAATAAAGACCAAATAAAGATATTTTTACATAAAGGAATCTATCGCCAGTAGAACTGCATTATAAGAAATCTTGAAGTCTCTCAGGCTAAAGGGAAATGAAACCAGATGTTTGAGCATCTTCTTAAATGTTTATTGGCCATTGCGTTTGTGAATTGACAATTCATATTATTTACATTAATTTGTATTTTCTTAATTATGAATAAGGTTGAACAGTTTTTGAGTGTTTATTGGCCAGTGAATTTGTTTTATGAATTGATAATTTATATCATTTACCCAGTTTTTCTATTAAATTTCTTAGCCATTTGAGGAGCCTCCCTTAGGCTCTATAAATATAAACCCTGTATTTGTAATGCAGTTATTTGCCTTTATGGCATCTTTTACCAAAATTGTTTCATCTTTCTTGATCAAATTTATGTATAGGTGTATTTTTATTTTCTGGGTATCCTACCTTATAAAGAATATCGTGGGCCCCTAAAATACATCCACATGCATCCTGAAATTTACCATTTATTTTTAAGATTAATGACTCAAAATAACCTTTTTTTTTTTTTTTTGAGTGGTTTTCACTAATCCTTCTGTTTTGGTTTAGTTTTTGTGAATGCCAGTGCTTCTTGTTCTTTTTTGTGCCATGGACCTCTTTGAGAGTCTGATAAAAGCTATGAGCCTGTTCCCTGAAACAATGTATATACCCACCAAATTTTGCATATGTTATCAGAAGCTTTGCAGAGTATTGATTTGTAGCCAGTACATAAGAGTCTTCATTCCATTTTAAGGAAATAAGTCCTTCATAAATACCATTTTTTTTTGTTTCTCCATTTGAGTGATATCAGAAGTTTTGATACTGGTATATTAATTTGATTCATTATTGCTTAGATACAAAACCTTCAAGTAGTTTATATATTTTAAAATAAAGGGCAAGCTCTGTATGTAGGGCATGCCCAGAACAAATTCATTGTCATGTAGACATTATTGTAGGACTGTGTATCAACTATAGTGAACTAAACTACTATGTCAGTTCCTAGAACTCATTGCCATTCAAGGGCCTTAGACAGTATAAATATTTAACTCAGTTGAATATTCAGAGTTTTTGTTTCTAGCAGTGATTTTCATTAACACTTCCCTTTAACTTAACTGTTTTACCAAAGTTACCCAATTCTCTCTTTTTTTTTTAAGATTTTATTTATTTATTTGACAGAGATAGAGACAGCCAGCGAGAGAGGGGACACAAACAGGGGGAGTGGGAGAGGAAGAAGCAGGCTCCCAGCGGAGGAGCCTGATGTGGGGCTCGATCCCAGAATGCCGGGATCACGCCCTGAGCCAAAGGCAGACGCTTAACCGCTTTGCCACCCAGGCGCCCCACCCAATTCTCTTTAATGTCTTTAGAAACTTGTCTCTTTAACCTTAACAATTGTATTTATTCTAAAATTAAAAGACCCTATAGAATCCTATTTTTAATATAAAATTTCAATTTCCTTTAACCAATAAATTGATATATTTTGTTTTCATATAAAGGCATTTCTAGGAACATAAAACCATCTTTGCATCTTTGTGTTGTAAATATGTGGAACTAGAGAAAAAATGGATTTATGCTTTTATCCTGTTTATTCATAGTTTTTATTGCTGTAAATTATGTTCAGTTTTCAGAAAGGCAGTGGAATTTGACATCACTGTCTAGGAACACAGCATTGAGTTTAGACAAAACTGGATTTGTATTCTAGTACCACTCACTCATTTTTAATTTTTCTGAGCCCCTGATTTTCATTTTTATCTTTAAGCAAAATTAGACTGGGTAAGAGTTATGCTTTTATATGAAAAGGCTTTTTAAAAAAATTTTGGCAAAACTCTTTTTTGAAACTGAGTTCTAATGATTAGTGACAACCTGCATGCCAGATGAGCTAGCCTTTTTAAGTTTGTATTCACTTAGACCTCTTTGGTGTTCACCATGGATTAGTAATCTTTTGTTGAAATTCCATTCCTGCTTGGCTCCCATTGAAATTGTATATCCATGGTTTCCTTCTTCTATCTTTATGGTTACTGTTCTATCGGACTCTCTTTCCTAATACCCTGCAGAGCAAGTTCTTCCTGCCTAACTGGATAGACTTTTTTGTTGCCCCTATATCATTTCCTCCTCTTGGCTATTGCTCTTGCTAGTCTTATGACTAGAATGGCCTTTGCATCCACTTAAATTGCATCTGTCCTTCAGGAGTGTATCTCCTTGAGAATTATCTCAGCCTCTCCAGTACAATTAAGTCTCCTTTCTGATTGGTTATAGATTAAATGAGAAAGTATATATGAAATTAATTTTTCAACAGTAAAATATTACATTTTTGATATTCAGTTAAGTTTTTGATATAGAAGTTATTGTTGATACTCAGTCACCTTCATACATACACATAAAACTGCCTCACATGGTGCTCATTTTTTAGAAATTTTTAAAGTTTTATTGGGATATTCTTACATACAATAAACTGCACATGTTTAAATTAATGGTATAAGATTAGGCACATGAAACCATTCTCAGAATCAAGATAATGCGTGCATCTGTCATCCTCAAAAGTTTCTTTATGCTACTTTGTTATCCTCCATTTCACTTCTTCCCCTCATTCCAGGCAACTACTGATTCTGTCATTATGGATTAATTGTCATTTGCTAAGATACCATGTGAATAGAATCATACAATTGTATCCTGTGTTTCTAGCTCTCCTTTAAAAAAAATTTTTTTTTGCCTAGCTTCTTTCATTCAGCACATTTTGAGATTAAGCCATGTTTTTTCATGAATTCATATTGATTTCTTTTTATTGATAGATATCATTCTGTTATATGGATATACTGTATTTTGTTTATCTCCTTACTGGTGAACATTTGAGATTTTTTTCCAGTTGTAGATTACTACAGAAAAACTGCTATGAATGTCTGTATTCAGGTCTTTGTGCGGACATAGACTTGCATTTTTCTTGGGGGGAAACACTTAGGAGTGAAATGGCTGGACCATATGGTAGGTGTATGTCTTTTTCAGAAGCCACTAAACTGTATTCTAAATTTTGCTTTCCCATCAGCAGTAAAGGAGTATTTCAATTGTTCTACATCTTTGCCAATACTGGTATGGTTAGGCTTTTTAAAGTTAGCTCTTTTAATAGGTGGGTAATGGTAGCTCATTGTGGCTTGAATCGGCATAGTTTTCAGTACAGCTTGGAGAATAAGAGTTGAACGTTTATGTTTAAATTTTTTATTTTTTTTAAAACCTCTGAATTTGGGAAGTCTGAATTCTGTGATAGCAACTTTCTCCTTTGAAAATAAAAATATGTTTAAAGTTTACGTGTTTGCTTGGTGCAGTAACTACACAATGTGCTTAGTGACTTTCATACACAATTATTTAAGGGTAATCGTTGAAGGAAATAAGAAATAGTGACAATAAAAGCATCAGTTCTCTTAAGTAAATAAACCTTACGCCCTCAGAAGTATTTAGAACTTGTTTTCTTTGGTTTATGCTTTCTGTATTTGTCAGTTTTAATTGTTTAAGAGAAAGTAAAAGAATCTGTTTTCAAAATATGGTTTTCAACAAAATTGTTTCTTTTTAACAAGAACTTATTCTTGATTATGAAGGACAAAAGAATTTGAACTAAAATTTTTCTGAGAGGCTTTTTGTAAGATCTCTAGCCATTAGATTATTTTTTTAAACAAAAAGAACTATAACCTGAGATTTGAGACTTCATCACACAAAAAGCAAGAGAAAACTGTAACCCAAGTACTGTTTTATATCAAATAAGGGTTGACAACAGTGTTTTTATGCATCTGTTCTGCCCACATAAGAAGCCAGCTTTATCATCTGGATGTGTCCTGGGGCTGAAACTTCTTATAAATATGAGAATTTCACTTTTTTTTAAATGGCAAGCAGAATATGGTATCCAGCTGTGGATTTGCTTATATATTTTGTTTGCATTTTTTTCCTTGGGCTTGCTTTATACAGTATATGGCAATATGTTGTCATACAAATTCCATGATTAATGCTTATTTATGAAATCTTATGTAAATATCTTAGAACTTAGTCAAACAATGTGCAAGTTAAACAGTTTTTTTCTCTGAATATTGGAATGACAAATCCAAGGGGAATAGTAGGTTGGATAGTTTATGTTCTTTATCTATAGCGAAGTCTTATATGTAACATTTTCCTTTTACTGTTCTATGTTATGTCATTCTTTTTTACTTTATTTTGCTGGGCAAGAAATCCTGTTTCAGTTTTATTCCTCAGAAAAATAAGAATTCGAATGTGGAAATCATTTAGAAATAAGAATGGTAATCATTTCATATGTAATTAAATAATCATATTTACTAGTATATATTTGATATCTAATTCTGATACTGACCTCTGCATTTCTTTGTGTTTGTTGTATTAGTCCTATATTAAAAGCAATCCACTCTCCCATAATAAGTAAGCTGTTTTATTAGCATTATTACCATGTTAACATGATTTTCCCACAAATATGCTAAGTTGCTCATAAGGTATCACAGTATTAATATGTAGCAGACTTGAAGTATGGGTAAATTCATTGTATCTACTTCAAATTCAAATCATGATAAAATACTTAATATTGTAAACTTGTTATATGAATTTTCTCTGCATATCTCATCAGAATCATAGTATCATAAAATATTCATGATCATATGCACAATTATATAATATAATTATATATCATAGATTATAGATCACAATATAATAAGATCAGTGGTGCATTAATAGATTTTTATTTCATGTATTTTTGTTTTCCTTGACTTGTTTTAATTTTCTCACATGTAGTAATTTAGTTAATTGTGACTAGAAGTTGAAAGGCTTGTTTTCCCTGTTTTTTTTTTGTTGTTGTTTTTCTTCTGCTCAGGTGCAGCTCTTATATGAGCTAACCGAGATCATGAATAAGGTCTGGAATAAGATTCAGAGGAGAGGCAATCTCAGTCCTTCCTCAGCCTATCCGGAAACCATGGCAGGGCCGGTCCCTGGTTCTCCAGTGAGAAGCAGTGTAGGCACAGCTCCTCCAGATACCAGCACATGCAGCCCATCTGCTGATGTTGGAACTACTACTGAGGTAAGTGTTTCTGAAAAATTCTGTTGCTAGTGAAGGGTGATATATACCACAGAGTTGTATATCAGGATTGAGAATGAAGATGACCTCACTTCTGTGGAAGCTGGCAGGTTCAGAAGGCTCATGGGGAGCTGTGGTAGCAGTGGCTGCTTATTAATGTTCCTTTTAGGTTCCAGGATTTTAATTACGTTCAGTAGTTAGTCGGGTAGCTCAGGAAAGTGGGGGTTCTCTGGAATGGAAAAAACTGAGACACAGTAAAGGTATGTTTCCTCAGGAGTATGGGAACTTAGAAGCTGAGTGAAAAAGAGGCTCATGCTCCTTTCCCCTACCTTCTCCCCCCTGCCCTTATTGTAAACCATGGTGTTATTATTATTTTTACATTAGTGGTTTTCAGTCCTGTCAGACCCAAAGTCCTCTCCTTCTCCCTTCCAGCCATAGAAACCTTTCTTTTCATTTTTAGCATCCTAACCTTACCTAACGTGCCAGTGACCTTTTATAACAAATATTTTATAAAGCCCCTTTACTATCCTGAAAGGAAAATAAAAAATAATATAATCCACATATACATATAGTTTCAAAAATATCTTAAGTAAAATATAAAGGATTAAAGGAATATAATTGAAGGTATAATAACATGTATTTCAATATATGTATAAATGCTCAGGCATGACTATGTTAGAAGAAGACCTAATGAAGTCGTCAGGTACATATAGTGACTGTGAATGTGAGTGATACCGACTCTGAAGGTCTATATCCAGTGCCACAAGTGGTACTATTGTGGCATCATTTGTTGGTGGCATCATTTTCTGAAATAGCGGCAACCCTGGTAAAGTTTTGAACAAAACAATATTTATTCTTCTTTTCATTTCAGTAGTTACATTTCTGGAACTCTTAGTGTATAATAAAGTCGTGCAGAAATGCCAAAAAAATAGTGTTTAGTCTAAAACTGAATTCAATTTTATTTCCAAATATTTATACACAAGATTTTCACCTGTGTAAATTTCTGTGAGCTAGGGAGCGCCTGGGTGGCTCAGTCAGTTAAGTGTCTGCTTTCGGCTCACGTCACGATCCCAGGGTCCTTAGGATCGAGCCACACGTTGGGCTCCCTGCTCAGTGGGGAATCCCTCTCCCTTTGCCCTCTCCCCGCCCCGGCTCTCTTTCTCTCTGTCAAATAAGTAAACAGAATCTTTAAAAAAAATTTCTATGAGGTAATTTTTGTTTTCCAGGACTGTCTTATTCATCATAGAACCTCTTTATTCCCCTGCTCCTAACCTTTAAATGCCAGTAGTGACACCCAGTCATTGAGTCAACCAAAAACATCCTAATACATTTTTAAAACACACCCTAGAGGGCTGAACTTGCACCACTGAGAACTACTATGAAAGATAGAGGTAGAAGTTATGTTTTTGTTTTTGCATAAAGATATCATTTCCTGTGGAAATAAAGTTATTGGCAAAATACAGAATTGGAGGAAGAAGAAAGTAGTTTTTTTTTTTTTCCAAAAAAATCAGTAAAGGCAATCAAACTCAGTTAAATGAGCATTATTTTTTACTTGCTTTGAGGCTTGTTTTTAAAACACACCCTAGAGGGCTGAACTTGCACCACTGAGAACTACTATGAAAGATAGAGGTAGAAGTTATGTTTTTGTTTTTGCATAAAGATATCATTTCCTGTGGAAATAAAGTTATTGGCAAAATACAGAATTGGAGGAAGAAGAAAGTAGTTTTTTTTTTTCCAAAAAAATCAGTAAAGGCAATCAAACTCAGTTAAATGAGCATTATTTTTTACTTGCTTTGACACGTGTTAGAATAGATCTATTAGACAACGGCACAAGCAGCTTCTCTATCCCTGCTCATTCTAAATTCTGAGAAACACAGTGACCTGAGTGATGGGTATTACTTTTTGATGAGGTTAGGTCAAGAATCTAGAAACGTGCCATTATGAGGTCAATGGAGCGTATCCCTTCTAGGGTAAAAACCGTGAGTTCTTTCTTGGAGATTCCTAATGTTCTTAGAACACAAAATCTCCTGCAGTTGGAAAAAAAAAAACCAAAAACAAAAACAAACCCAAAAAACACCCACTATATTGAATGCAGTAGTGTCCAAACTTGGTTAACCAAAGACTATTTTTTCTACATATTAACATTGCACAGAATATACTTTGTGAAATACTTTGGAAGAGTAATCAAAGTTTTTGGTAATAAATTCCTAGACAAGGATAGTACAAGTGAAATTGTTAAATGAGGTTAAATCACAGAAACATTTCACTGGCAGAAAGGAGAGTGTTCCATTAAACAGTTGTTTGCCAAGTATTTTATTTACCAGGATTTCCAAATAAACATGACTACCTGTTTTGGGGAGACGTTTTTTTAGAAAGAAATATTTTAAAAACATTGAAAGACCAGTAAAGACAGTGCCCTCATGGAATGGTCCCATCTGTTGGTCATGCATCTAGGGACTGCCATTCACATAAAGTACAGTGTAACCTACCACATGGTGGCCCTGATACAAGATGTAATAGAGATGAACATGGCCTGTAATTGTAGGAGTATGATTAACAGTTTTATTCTATGGGATCTGTGGGTATTTTGCAGAGAAGGTAACACTTGAGATGGATCTTAAAAAATGAATATGACATTAGTAACAATTTTGTGGTAGTAAGTGTATTATAGTATGATAAGCTAGAAGAATAATGTCTTCATTAGCCAAAATGGGGAAATTAACAAAGGGAAAGATTAACAAAGGGGAGATTTTTTTCAGTCACATGAAAAGAAATTCTGATTTTAATAATAAATTTCTTACATTACTGCAATTAATTTAAATTTAGAATGTTGAGGATTCTTTCTGATTGAGTTGTAAACATAAACAATGAAAATGCTCCTAGTGGATTTATTAGTTTTGTGTTAGCTATGGATTTAATCTGATCTGTGTGAGGAAGATCTGTAAATAAAAGAATCTTAATGCAAAAGATTCATTTATTAGAGGAAGACCATGTAAAGCAGCTTGCAGAAGGTAACACAGACTTATGGAGGAAAAAGTGGCAAAAATTTTCAAAATGTACCATCTTCTCTTGTTTAAATAGTGTGGTCAAGAAAAGAGGTGAGTAGTCCAATATGGATTTGAAACCTACAATTACTTGTGAAACTTGTTCTCTGAGAAATATCTTAAAATAATTTAGCTGCTTTATTTTCCATAAATGGCAGGAAGATTTTTGTGAAGACTGTTATATAATAACCAGTGTTAGGGCTGAATCTAACCTTATGAATTAGAAGGTATCTATGTATTAAATATTTAATGTTTAATTTTTGTCCTTGCTCTCAAGAAAATAGTTATGTGGAGATCAAGGTTAACTAGGTATCCTTTGAGTTTAAATTTACCCCTTTGAGAATTAGCCAGTAAAGGATGACATCTGAAAATACAATCCTTGTTTTCTCCTGTGTGTATGAATGCTCCATCTATGACTCAATCTGTGGTTTAATTTATCCAGAATTCAAAATTTGTGCCCAAGTTTTCATTTCTGATTTCTCTTTGTTTATTGTGCTGCTAGAATTGTGCGTAATGATCTTTGTAATTTTCATTACTTTACTTTTGAGTTCTAGCATGTTAGGTATGTTACTGTGATCCTTTGAATTCCATTTTAAAAGTATTTTTGTAATTTTGATGAATTTTGATGAATATTTGAATATGTTACTTACCGAAGGGAATAAAACCTTGTTCTCTCACTGGAGAAGCTACTTAATAAATGGGGCTAGGGAGGACAATGAGGAGAGTATACACATATATTTTGTGTTAATCCATTTTAAAAGTCTTTCTTCCTATTTGGAAATGACATTCCTAGAAAGCTCTAGCATCCCTTTGCTCCTCTTGGTAATCATCGTTCTAATAATCTTTTGATTCTAAGAAGATATTCTGTGAACAATATTATCATGTAAGCAACAGAACTATCTGTATACAGATTCAAGTATAAATTTTGTGGTTAGTTAGAGCAGTGCTTCCCTACCTTTTTCATGTCATTGCTTATATAGAAAATGATATTTGTGTATGAAGTAATCAGAAAAATTTCTAAGTCATTGAAAGTTCCATTTACCTCAGATCCTATCCAAAGATTCTGAAAGCCAAAGTATCTATGTCTCAGCATAGTTGTGACACATCCCATGGTGTCTCCACACACTAATTAGGAAGCTCTGAGTTTACTCTTAATATTTTTGTTATTGCCCCAGTAACAAGTTTTTGATAGATTTGAATAAAATTATTACATTGTTTTATAATTCTGCCCTCCTCTCCCATTATAACAAAATAGTAGTATTATAAAAGCGTAGAGCAGTTGTAATATACCATTTAATTATTGTGACAGGCTCTTCTTCATACAGCCATGGCTAAGGAGAAAATTAAAAGTTTAATTGAAGTGACATAATTATTTAATCCAAAATAGGTTATAGAGAATCTATTAACAAGTTTCATGGGGCATTTGACTGACTACTTGACTGCTTTAGTTCTGAGTAAATCCCAGTATTGTCCTTGTCTTTACAAGAGCTGGGGACATAAAAGGCCTATCCTTGATTAAACTGAAAATGTTGGCATTGCATTATTTATGTAGAGAAATATGTCTAAACTCAGGGCCTAATGCAAAAATTTTATGGAGGAGACTTACATTAGCTTTATGTTTTGAAGTACCCACTAAACTGAGTACTTTACAAGCATTATCTCTTTTAATTCTCAAACCAATGTTATGAGGTGGCTAATATTATCATTTCCCTTTTATACTGAAAAATTTGTGGCTGCGGAGGTTAAGTAATTTGCTTGAGGTCAGAGAATAAGTGGCAAACCTGAAATGATAATTTCTGCATTTTGACTCAAGTCCCTAACGTATACTATCATATGAATTATGGAACACAATACATTGATAAATCTTTCTTAAGTAAATTTTTGCCACTATGTGTAGATGTGTTATTTATCCTGCTCAACACTTGAGGTTTTGTGGTATATATTTTTTAAGTTCTGGAATGTTCTCAGACAATATCACTTGAAAAAAATACTTCTACGTTATCTTTAGTCTCTCTTTCTAGAACTTTTCATTTTCTCTTTCCATGTCTTTGAACCACTTTTGGGTTTTTTTTTTTTGTTTTTTGTTTTTTTTTTTTGTTTGTTTTTCCCCTTTTTTTTATTTTCATTAGCCTCTGTTTTCTTTTTAGGTTATTTCCTCAATTTCACGATTATTATTGTTAACTATTGTTAACTATTAACATATTGTTAATTATGATTTTATGTCCTGGTTAACTTTTATATGTCAATTTTTTTATTGTAAAATACACCATAAAATTACCATTTTAACCATTTTAAATGTACCATTCTGTGGCACTGTTGTGCAACCATCACTATCATCTATCACTAGAACGTTTTTATCTTCCTCAACTAAAAAATTCTGTATCCATTAAACAGTAACTCCCCATCTTAACCATTAAGCTTTCTGATCCATGAACATGGGACATCTTTCCATTTATGTGCATCTTTTTTCATTTCTTTTAGCAATATTTTGTAGTTTTCAGAATACAAGTGTTTCACCTCTTTGGTTAAGTTTATTCCTAAGTATTTTATTCTTTTTATTCTTGGGGTGTGTGTGTGTGTGTGTGTGTGTGTGTGTGTGTGTATGTATGTATTCCTAAGTATTTTATTCTTTTTATTCTTGTGTGTGTGTGTGTGTGTGTATGTGAGAGAGAGAGAGAGAGAGGAAGGGGAGAGGGAAAAAAGAATCTTCTTCAGGCTCTATGCCCAGCATGGAGTTCGATGTAGGGCTTGATCTCACAACCCTAAGATCATGACCTGAGTGGAAATCAAGAGTAAGATGCTTACCTGACTGAGCCACCCAGGTGCCCCAGTATTTTATCCTTTTTGATGCAGTTTATGGGATCGTATTATTAATTTCCTTTCCTGATCATTCACTGTTAGTGTATAGAAACACAACTGATTTTCGAGTGTTGTTTTGTATTCTGCAACTTTGCTGAATTTATTCTAATATTGTGTGTGTGTGTGTGTGTGTGTGTGTGTGTGTAGAATCTTTAGGATTTTCTACATATAAGGTCATATCTTCTGTGAACATAGATAATTTTATTTCTTCCTTTCCACTTTGGATGCCCATTATCTCTTCTTCTTGCCTAATTGCTCTGACTGGGACTTCGAATAATATATTGAATGAATATTCCACTTGATTTTTTAAATATTAGGTAGTATTTTCAAGTTGAGCATAATTGTCTCTTTTGACAGTAATTTTGTGTAAAGGAAACCTACTATGTACAAATAGCAAAAGACATAGTGAAAAATCGACCCTTCGTTGGTTTTTCTGTTTCCATATTACATGTGATTTTTATGCTATTTTTTATCTGAAATATGTGTTAAGTTAAACATTATAAGGTAGAAGTAAAATGATTTAGACTGAAAGGCTTCCACTGGGTCAGAAATAAAGATGTCAAATAATGATTATATTGTTTTAATGCTATGCTAGATGTGAAATAAAAACTCGCCACTACCATCCATTCCTTATTATCTTTCTATCAGAGGTTAACCCTAATTTAAGCAACCAGTACAGTGCTTGGTGCAAAGCAGGTTTCAAACATACTGCTATTGAATATGTGGATGTTTAATGCTTTGGGAATAACAACTCATTACAATTAAATTAAATCTAATTTATTATAGTAGAGGGCATGTATATATTCACTAAGTCACTGCAAATATATTTTGATGTAAATTCATAAAGCTATATAATGAGCTTATTTTTTGTCTTTTGTTGTTTTAAACATAATTATTTTATATTTTTTATCAGCTCTGTTGTCTGAATATTTTGAGAGTCTAATCCTTTTGTTTATTGTGTTCTTAACTTTTACTCATAGTAGATTGTTTCCTTATGTGTTATGTAACCTTATATTGGGAGCTTTTCATTAGTGGAACTTTATCTATGAGACTTTTACATTGTGGTTGAGGCCCTATTCCCACGGGGAGATTTTATGTGTTTGCTTCTTTGAGGGACTCCAGGGGCTATTAGTAGCCTGAAAATCCTTTACTGTTCTTTCATAACTAGAAATTTTTTTGAAACATTCTGTCAGTATAAAATCATTGAGCCCCATGTCAGGCTCTGTGTACTCTCTGTCTCCCTCTTCCATTGCCTGTCTCCCCATTTGCTTTCTCTCTAAAATAAATAATAAAATCTTTTTAAAGATTTTACACTGTATGGTTTATTCTGTGAGGTTTTTTTTTTTCTTTCTTTCTTTTTTCTTTTTTTAGAGAGGGAGTAGGAAGGTCAGAGGGAGAGGGAGAGAGAGAATCTTAAGCAGGCTCCACACCCAGCACAGAGGCCAATGCAGGGCTCTGTCACCCTGAGATCATGACCTGAGCTGAAATTAAGAGTTAGACACTTAATCAGCTGAGCCACCCAGCTGCTCCTGTTTTTTTCTAATTTCTTAAATTGGATACTTAGCCTAATAATGTTCAGCTTTTTACATTTTAAACATTTAGGACACCATCCTTTATCCTTAGAGGAATTTATAATATTTGAATTGGGGCATGGATATGTGTATACACATAATAGATAGGTGGACTGTGAAATTTAGTCCATAATGGATTCTGTTTGCTAGAGACAATTCTGTATTATGTAGAAGGGAGAGCAAAAATTTTGGTATGTAACAAAAAATATAAAATGCTGAATGCATGTTAGAGTATTGATTTACAACCCAACCAAAAGTAAAAATTGATAGATTAATGTCTAATGTTGGAAGCTTTGGTTCATGGCAAAATTTGACTTATATTCTTCATTGATTCAGGGATTAAAATTGCTTAGGCAGCCTAACTTAAAGAGGATGTGAGATACAGGTTTGCGCATGTATGCGTGCACACACACACACACAGATGAATATTACTCAGCCACAGAAAAGAATGAAGTCTTGCCATTTGCAACGACGTGGATGGAGCTGGAGAGTATTATGCTAAGTGAAATAAGTCAGTCAGAAAAAGACAAACGATTTCACTCATATGTGTAATTTAGGAAACAGGACAGGAACAAAGTGGGGAAAAAAGAAGGAGAGCCAAACCAAGGAACACACCCTTAACTATAGAGAACACACTGATAGTTATCAGAGCAGAGCTGAGTGAGGGGATGGGTGAAGTAGGTGATGAGGGTTAAGGAGTGCACTTGTGATGAGCACAGGGTATTGTATGGGAGGGCTGAATCACTGTGTTGTACACCTGAAACTAATATTACACTGTATGGTAACTAAATAGGATTGAAATAAAAACTTAAAAAAAAAATCTCGCATGAGGTGGTTCATTTCTTAGTCTCCAGTAATTATTTAAAACATTTATTTTCAGTTAAATTTAAAGTGAATATGGAGCAAAATAGGTACATGTGGCCAAAAGCCAGAAGCTACCAGTTATAAAACAAGTAAGTCCTAGGGATATAATGTATAGCATGGTGACTATACAGTTAATAATACTGTATTCTGTGTTTGAAAGTTGGTAAGAGAGTAGGTCTTGAAAATTCTCATCACAAGAGAAAAAGAACCTGTAACTATGCATGGTGATGGATGTTAACTAGACTTATTGTGATCATTCACAACACATACAAATATTTAATTTAATATTTAATATTTAATTTAATTAATCTTGTACACCTGAAACAATTATAATGTTATATGTCAGTTATATCTTTTGAGATATTTATTGAAAAACAGAAGTGACTATTAGACTGAGAAGTTGTTTGGCATCAACTGCTATAGCAAAACTTTTGTCTTTTTTTTTTTTAGTTATTACAGTGCAGTAATCCTAAACAGTAATCTACCTCAAATTGTTATTCCAAACAATTCTTTAGAAAGTAAATTTAGTTTGGGGCACCTGGGTGGCTCAGTTGGTTAGGCAGCTGACTCTTGATTTCGGCTTAGGTCAAGATCACAGGGTCATGGGATCAAGCCCAGGATTGGGCTCCATAAGGAATCTGCTTGAGGATTCTCTCTCTTCCTTTCCTTTTACCCCTCCCCCTGCTCATGCGCGTGCTTTCTCTCTCTCTCTCTCTCAAATAAATAAAACTTAATAAAAAAAAGGTATATTTAGTTTGAATACTCAGTTGCTATTTTAAGAATGTATTGTAATCATTTTAAGTCTCCCCCTGGAAGTCAACTTGTTTCATTTAATATTTATCTTTGAATGGTTTTATCTTCAACCTTTAGGGAGAAACTTTTATTCAAATGTGGGAATCATGGGGCACCTGGGTGGCTCAGTTGGTTAAGCATCTGACTCGCGATCGTAGCTCAGCTCTTGATCTCAGGGTCATGAGTTCAAGCCCTGCATTGGGATCCATGCTGGAGGTGGAGCCTAATTTTAAAAAAATGTGGGAATTTTAGCATTTAGATTATCATCTGATCAACTGAATAGCTGTTGGAAGCCAAAGATAATATACCAAAATAGATTAGAGAAATGAAGCTTATTTTTTAGCCTTCACATATATCAACAAAATATTTTCTTTGTAATGCTTTTTCTTTTTCCAAATAATCATATCAAAAATGTCTCTGGTTTCTCAATTATTGACTTACTTGATTTTTTTTTTAAAGATTTTATTTATTTATTTGACAGAGATAGAGACAGCCAGCGAGAGAGGGAACACAAGCAGGGGGAGTGGGAGAGGAAGAAGCAGGCTCATAGCAGAGGAGCCTGATGTGAGGCTCGATCCCATAACGCCGGGATCACGCCCTAAGCTGAAGGCGGACGCTTAACCACTATGCCACCCAGGCGCCCCTGATTTTGTTTTTTAAATCTAAATAGTTATATAAATTAACCTATCAATATGAGGTCACCTTACATTTCTTTAAGGTTTTATGTAAATTCCAGTTACCATACAGTATAATATTAGTTTTGGGTGTACATATAGTGATTCAGCCCTTCCATACGATACTCAGTGCTCATTATAAGTATACTCCTCAATCCCTGTCACCTATCTCACTCACCCCCCCCCCCCCGCGGCCACCTCCGCTCTGGTAACCATCAGTGTGTTCTCTATAGGTAAGAGTCTATTTCTTGGTTTGCCTCTCTCTCTCTTTATCCCCCCTTTGTTCCTTTGTTTTGTTTCCTAAATTCCACATATGAGTAAAATCATATATTATTTGTCTTTCTCTGACTTACTTTTCTTAGCATAATACTCTGTAGCTCCATCCATGTTGTTGCAAATGACAGGATTTCATTCTTTTCTATGGCTGAGTAATATTCCATTGTATATATATGCCGCATCTTCTTTATCCATTCATCAGTCAATGGACATTTGGACTCTTTCCATAATTTGGCTGATAATGCTGCTATCAACATTGGGGTGCATGTACCCCTTTGAATTAACATTTTTATATTCTTTGGGTAAATACCTAGTAGTGCAATTGCTGGATCATAGGGTAGTTTTGTTTTTGACTTTTTGAGGACACTTTGTACTGTTTTCCAGAGTGGCTACACCATTTTGCATTTCCACCAACAGAGCAAGAGCATTCCCCTTTCTCCACATCCTCACCAACACCTGTTGTTTCTTTTGTTGTTGATTTTAGCCATTCTGACAGGTAAGGTGGTATCTCATTGTAGTTTTGATTTGTTTTTCCCTGATGATGAGTGATGTTGAGCATCTTTTCATGTGTCTGTTGGCCACCTAACAGATGCCTACATATGCCTTCTTTGGAAAAATGTCTGTTCATGTCTTCTGCCAATTTTTAGGTGGATTATTTGTATTTTGGGTGTTGAGTTTTATTCTTTTTTTTTTTTTTAAGATTTATTTTTTTGAGAGAGAGAGCAGGGGGAGGGACAGAGGGAGAGAAAGGGAATCTAGAATCAGAGCCTGATGCAGGGCTCAGTCCCACAACCCTGAGATCATAACCTGAGCCCAAATCAAGCGTTGCACACTTAACCAACTGAGTTACCCTGGTACCCTGAGTTTTATAATTTCTTTATGTACTTTGGATATGAATTTGTCCAAATATGTCATTTTTATCAGATATGTCATTTGCAAATATCTTCTCCCACTCTGTAGATTGCCTTTTAGTTTTGTTGATTGTTTCCTTCGCTATGCAGAAGCTTTTTATTTTGGTCAAGTCTCAGTAGTTTATTTTTACTTTTGTTTCCTTTGCCTCAGGAGACATATCTAGGAAGAAATTGCTATGAAGTCACCTTACATTTGTTGTGCTTATTTATGTCAACTATGTATCTTGGAAACTTTTGAAATTGCAGTTTTGAATTTTTTATTTCTAATTAATATTTGCATTCATAAAAAATTTAAAACATTTACTATTTAAAGTATTGTTTTTCTTGCTGAGTCAGGTCAAATATAGTAATTATTTTGGGTATAAAGAATTCACTATACATGAATCTAGTTTTAAAAAAGCACACTCTTAACAATTGTTTGTATTAAGTAGAAGAGAAGTATTTGTTTATATGGTCCTTGGGTGATTTATACTTTAAACTATGAGTAATTCTTTTAATGTTGACATGTTGATAGGAAGTACCGTACTTTTCAGTGAATATAGCTCTAGCTTCCTGAATATCAATCTGGATGGTCGTAGAGGGGGAAATAGGAAAAGGGCGTAAGTACGAAGCTTAAAAACAGTTCATCATTTTTCCCACCCTTGCATTGAAATAGTGAGAGCAAAGGTAGTGGAAACCACAGCAGGCCACTTGTTACTGTTGACTTAAGTACAAACCGTGGTAGAAGTGTTTAGCCCTTTGGGAAGTTTTGTGATTGAACAAGAATGCTGGAGTTATTTTGATAAGGGAGAGTAGTAGTGTGGCCAAAACTATGATCATCCCTGAGCTCTGAAGCAGGCCAAGGATGAAGGGCTGCAGTGTTTGCTCTTCCAGATGAACAAAGATAAATTCAGCTAGAAAAATAAACTCAGTCTTTTGGTCAATTTGCAACAAAATGGTGAAAGAATTGAACTGTATATTTTAGAACTTGGCATAAAGAGGTGTGGGAAAATAGTTCAGCATCTCCAATTCTGGCTCAATTTTTGCTATAGATTTGGAAATAGAGCAGAAAATTAATGCACAAACATATTTAACAACACCACACCAAATGTTGTAAATCCAAAATGAAAATTGAAACTGCATGAGGAAGGAGAGCAAAACTGTTTTTCAGGAGTGCTTAGTTATTACATTTGAAGCCACAATTTTCTTAGCATTCCTACTGAATATACCTAATAATATAAAAACTCTAGGTCGCATTGATTTGAGGTGCTGTTTTCTCTGCAGTCTCCATTCTTGGGATTATGATGTTCTTCTAACTCTTGAAGGATAATTTAATTTCTGAATGCTTCTGCTCTAAGAACCTACCCGTAAAGAAAGGCATACTGACTACATTATGAGTCTTTTATTGAATTTGACTTTGTAAAATGCATCCTTTTCTGGGTTTAGTTTATGCTTTTCATTAGATGTTGCATTACTTTAGGCAGCAACCAAAACCCTGAATTTTTGTATACCTTCTTAAATTGTAAGAATTTCAATCATAACTGAGTTAGGACTACTTATTTTGGAAAAGCGTTTATATGAAAACATCACAGTGAGCTGTCTGCTTGCTTGGTGTGAGTGGAACAAGGAGTGACTACATTATCTTCAGATTTAAGTCTCTAATTTTCTGTCGTGGTAAATCACAGAACACTTTCGCTTTGCTGTGCCTGGTGCCTAAGTATTCCAACAATAAGTACTTGTCTGATCTTTTGTGAAAATCATCCCTGTTTAGTCTCCTTCTGGGGAGTCAAGGAAATTAAATTCTCCTTCTGACTGAAAGGTCTTGTAAAATTTAGATCAAGGTAAACACTTCGTGTAGGCGCCTGAGTAGATGGTATATCTGTGGTAATGAGAGCAGAAATTTTGGTTTTGTTTTGTATGACGTTTTACTTATCATCCCTGCTCTTAGTTGCCAGATTAGTGGTTTCTGCTCTGAGAAGCTCTCCATAGAAAACAGTATACTCAACATGTTACACTGTCTTCTTATTAAATTTTAAGGATGTTTTTGTTCTTGCTGTTGACTACTGGGCATGACTCCTTAGCATAGGAAGTGAACATTTTGTTTGAGACATTCAAAGCAACAACAAACTATTAGAAGTTGAGGATATATGGCAAAGGGAAATGTCCTGAAGTTAGAAAGATGACAAAATGAGAAAGGCAAGAGAGTATTGAATACCAAAATCTGTAAGACTTGTGAGTGTACAGTTTCTAAGTAGTGGTTCGGTTTGATACTGATAATTATACCTGCTACTTACAAATTGCTTATTATATATAATCACTTTATGTTCATGTTCTTATTTCTTCTTAACAACTCTAAGAGATAAATATCAAAATAACCACTTTGCAGAGAAGGAAACAAACTCCAAGAGGTTAAATCACATGATTAGGGTCTGATGAAGTCCTTCACCCTAGTGTATCATGCTGCCTACCAGACTGAATTTAAGTACATATAACTAATGTTTAAAAATATATACACGTCTTTTAAACAAATAAACCTGCTGTAGTGTATTTGATCAATTCTCAGAGAATGGGTATTTTTGAAGGTTTTAAATGGACAGCAAAGTTGGAATTTTAAAAACCCAAATATTAGATAGTTAATCCTAAAAGAACAGAATACATGAGTGACTGTCACTGTCCCTGGCACCACGTCTTCCTGCTTTTGAGGCTGAAGCTATTCAACTCCATACCAGGATTTATTTTTCTCCAGACCACTTAACAGCTGCCGAAAAGATTTAGCAAAAACAACGACCAAATGAACCTTTTACGGAAAGTTTGTTAGTACCAAATGTGGGAACTTACATATTCATAATTCATTATGTATTTGTTGAATTGAATACGCTCATGCGCTTTACCTCTAGCCATTTAGCCAGATAAATCATTTTTAAAAATCTATTGTTGGGGCACCTGCCTGGCTTAGTCCATAGGGCATATGACTCTTAGGGGTTTTAAGTTCGAGCCCTGTTGGGTGTAGAGATTACTTAAAAAAAATTTTTTTTTAATCTGTCAAATTCAACTTTTTATTTTTTTTTTTATTTTTTTTAAGATTTTATTTATTTGACAGAGAGAGAGAGATAGCCAGTGAGAGAGGGAACACAAGCAGGGGGAGTGGAAGAGGAAGAAGCAGGCTCCCAGCGGAGGAGCCTGATGCGGGGCTTGATCCCAGAATGCCAGGATCATGCCCTGAGCTGAAGGCAGACGCTTAACGACTGAGCCACCAAGGTGCCCCCAAATTCAACTTTTTAATGTCTTCTTATATTAAAATATGTGAGGCATGATAAATGTGTTTCTTAAGCCATGCTAATTATGCTAATCACTTTGCTGTGGATATTGTAGATTCATATTACTGTATAACAGGGGCAGACAAACCATTTGTTTAAATGGCTAGATTGTAAATATCTTAGGTTTTGTAGACCATAGCATCTGTATAGAAACTACAAAAACTAATGATGTACTATATGCTGTCTAATTGAATATAATAATAAAATAAATTTAAAAAATAGAGCCATCTATACCAAAAAAAACCCCTACTTAACTGCTAAATAGCAACTATAGGCAATAGGTAAATGAGTGAATATGGCTGTGATCTGTAAAACTTTATTTCCAAAAATAGAGCAAGATTTGGCCCTTGACTATAGCTTAGCTGGCAGACCCTAGTCTCTAAGGAAGTACCCATTGGTACAACCCAAACTTGTTCTGGATCTTAGGTTCTTGAGGTGACTGAACATGCATGGACATTGTAACTATAAAAAACATGTGATTAGTATATATATTATTAACATCATGTATTAGCATGAGCATTTATATGATTATTAGCAAATATATGTTATGGAAAAGTTATCAGTGGCAATTTCAAATTTTATATAATTTTTAAAGTATTTTTTATTACACAGTTGTTGTTTTTTCTCATCCCAGGGAGATTCTATACAAGCAGGTGATGATTCACCATTTTCAGATTCTGTTACCTTGGAACAAACTACAAGTAACATTGGTGGATCCAGTGGACGTGTTAGTCTGTGGATGCAGTGGGTGCTCCCCAAAATTACTATAAAACTCTTTGCTCCAGATCCGGAAAATAAAGGCAGAGGTACAGGGTTACTTTTCTTCTCTATTGAAAAGATAAAATATTAAACATTATTTTTAGAAGAAATAGTGGACTTCGTTTTATTTATCACTGTCACTTAAACATCATTAGATCTAACGTAGGTGATTTCTATTACCAATACTAACATATTGAATATAATACCTAAATTTTGTCTTTTTTGTGTTAAAATTCGTTCCAAAAGCCGTGACATAATTTTTTCATTGGTTCTATTGATCATTGTCACTAAAAGTATTGCAAAGATTGTTGACTGATATCAGATCTAGCACTTCAAACATTAATGGATTCCTTCTGTCTTGAAATAAGTATCCTGTCTTAATTGTGAGGCCTCTATTGATGTTACTTTTCCTTATTATTGTAGAAACTTATGTGGTTAAAGAACAGAAAGTCTCATTTCCTCTGTAGATATCAGGAATATACATGTGAACATTAAATCTAAAATAGAAGGTTTTAATATTGATTATGAGGCCTATGCTGATTTTAATGTTTGCTTCTTATTGCAGAGCTTTGTATGGTCAGTGAACTAGAAGATCTCAGTGCTTCCATAGATGTTCAGGATGTATATACCAAAGTGAAATGTAAAATAGAAAGTTTCAATATTGATCACTACAGAAGCAGGTAAATAATGTATAATAAATATGGTAAAAGCTATACTTTCTTTGAACACAGTTTATATAAGAATTTTATATTTTAATTTGGGTATTTTTAAAAAATATTGTACTTATTTCCAAGGTGGGTTCTTAACAGATAAATTGATCAGTTTTCCTTGGAATTCATTCATATATGGAATATAACAAAGTTTTGTTTCTTAAGACGGCATATCTGTTCACAATTACCCTTATTGCCATATTAAATGAAATAAGCTGCTTTTACTAGTCATCTCACACAATTTTTTATTTTGTGTATTTGCAAAGATGCTGGAGACACAATTGATGGCTTTGGTTTTGCGGTATACTCCCCATCCACTGTCCGTACTAGAATAATCACAGATTGAAATGGAGTAGTGACATCTCACGGCCCTTTGTACTTTGGAGACTTTTCTTTTCTCACATTTGATTAATATACATGTGGTGGATATTCCTAGAACCAAATTTTTCTTTCCCTAGTAAATTTCGGTCAAAAGTATGATGTAAACAAATATAATTTATACTTAAATTATTTATATATATAATATATATTTGTTTATAATAATAATGTAGTAATAAAGTTTTAGATATCTTCACAAAGATGCATCAAAATTTTGTTATTAATTTTCCCAAATAAATATAACAAATGCTTTTTGGTTTTTTGCTTTTTGGTTTTTGTTTTTTGGGGTGTTTTTGCTTTAGAATACTACTCTGGAATTTGTATTTTTTTTATTTTTTATTTTTTTTAATTTATTTTATTTTAAAATTTTTTTATTATGTTAGTCACCATACAGTACATCCTTAGTTTTTGATGTAGTGTTCCATGATTCATTGTTTGCGTATAACACCCAGTGCTCCATGCAATACGTGCCCTCCTTAATACCCATCACCGGCCTATCCCAATCCTCCATCCCCCTCCCCTCTGAAACCCTCAGTTTGTTTCCCAGGACTCTGGAATTTGTATTTTTTTAAATGGAGATGCAATTTACATACCATAAAATTCACACATTTATAAAAAATATTTTTAAACAGCATCATATTTTCAATTTCATATTGGTATAGAAACAGCCTTAGAGTTTATTTTTTTCTCTGAATTTATAATATTCATTCAGCAGTTTTTATTGAGTGCCTGCAGAAGCACATATGTTTCTGTACCTTTAGTGGTACATCATAGACCATAAAATCAGAATGTTTTTTATTTAACAGGTTTCTAATTCTACATTAAAAACATTTGAATGTTGATTCTTTATCATATTGCTTATCACATATATTGTATTGCTTATGTCAATGACTATCAAATCTGTCCAGCAAAAATATTGTGTCCTAATTGTGAGGTTCAAAATACTTTGCTGGCTGTATATTAAAATCTGCTACATTAGTAATATGTTACGAAGCATATGATAATTGTTTTTGTTGTATTAACCGTGAATCATTAATTGATCTTTAATAACAGAATGTTAGTTCTTTAGGTCCTCCTGAATAGCATATCTCTATATGAAAATGATTTTTGCAGGTGATACATGATTATTATGTTATGGCTGAAATCATTTCCTGATGATGTGAATATTATAATGTGTGTTCTAGATCATCAGTGACTTTATTGTTAAATTTATCTAAGTTTTAAATGATTATTCGTTCACTTAGTCGAAATATTTATTGGATGTGTATTATGTGCACTATGCTAAGCACTGACAATATAGTGTTGGAGAAAAATAGACGTCAGTCGTGCCCTTATGGGCCTTATAGTTTCATGGGTGAGTTAGAAATAAATAACCAATTAGTAAGTATACAGTTTTACCATTAAGACAAATGCTTCTGTGCAAAACAACCAGGGTGTGGTGTTTATATAAATTGTTCTTGATTGCATTGTCAGATTCGTGTTTTAGTTCAGTGTAGTGTTGTTTACATAATAACTATTTGAAATAGTTATATATGCTCAATTTTTTAACTCAGAAAAATTGAAGAGAACAGATAAGGTGAACTTATGTTTTCCAGGCCAGGGGAAGGTTGGCAGTCAGGACATTTTGAAGGAGTATTTCTACAGTGCAAAGAAAAACCTGTGGTGAGACTCATTTAGTAATTATGATTTTTTAAAAATATATTGTAAACTGTTTATCTTTGTTCTTTATGCAATAAGACTAATGGTTACAAGAATTAGAGCTCAGAGTAAATTCTTTTTTGACCTATTTTTCCAAAATTACATTATAAAATAAAACTATTCCTTTAAGCCGCTTATGTTTTGTAACCATTTTCCTATTCTAGGTATTAAGTAAATTTTTCAAACAGCAAAGGTAGGATTGCTTTTATTAAAATACTTTATCATTAATGTATTATTATTATGTTGACTTTTTAGAAGTTCTTCCTATTCCTAAATGAGTTCATGTTGGATTGTCCTTTATCATAAAAGTAGTCATTTTACACTAAAAGCAATTATTTTTCATTTACTTCCATTAACAATGCTTTTGCAGAAGATGGTCCAGACATACCTAGCAGTGGCTCAAACCTAAACCTATGCAAACTTGAGCAAAATTAAAACTATCTAGATTTTTTTTGCTTATGGCTTTTATGCTTTTTGTCTTTTCACCTTCTTTGCTCCTGTCCATCACCTCAAGCCTTGGGGAAGAGTGTTGGTCTCTGGGGCAATGTGGAGGTGTCTTCCTTTCCTGTACTGACAAGCTGAACAGACGCACCTTGTTGGTTCGACCCATCAGCAAGCAGGACCCTTTCAGTAATTGCTCTGGCTTCTTTCCTTCTGTAAGAAATCATTTTAAAATTATGCTACAGAACTCCCACTAACAGGAATCCAGAGAAGGAATTGAACTATCCATACAGTCAACTCTTGATTTTCATCTTCCTCTGTATCATCCACTTTGTCAGTGAACTCTGCTGTACTTTTAAATCATAGACTGGTTTTCCACTACAATCTAATTTGTTTCTGGGTTACTTGAATATCCTGTTTTTCACTCTGGTTTTGTGATTACAACCTAATTTTACCATCATCATAAGAAAATCGAAGTATAGGATATTAAGTATAATTTTTTTAAATTGTGCATGTTTTGAATGATCAAGAGTTGACCAAACTGCTTTGTCATTTCCCTTATGATTCTTACTTAGATTGCTTTTTCCCTCCCCTTTCTATTATTCCATTTCCTTCTCACAACTAATTCAAAGTACCTTACTTTGTGACCTCTTGAAACTGGACAAGGCTGTATGCCTGTCATTGACCGGACAGAAGATGAGTACTAGACTGTATACCAGAAGCTTTTAGAAGTTTAGAAAATTGTTTTTTCTAATGATACAATATATCTGGATATGTTATTAAGCTAATTCTTTTAAGTGACATTCTTAAAGTCAATATAAATGCATGTAATTTTAAAATATTAAGACAGATTATCACAGTGGTAGTAGCAATTAAGAATTTATTAAATCACTGCAAACATTATTAGATATTTTCTTAGCATGTGGGAACTATTTCCTCTTTTTTTGTAGCTCAAAAGGCATTTAAGACCTATATCTTTAAAAAAAATGATAAAAATTAGCCAAATATTTTATCTAGTTGTGTTCCTAGATTTAATGTTTAATATTGTATTTGCATAGCAAATGCTAGTTTCTGATTCCATTTTTTATTGTTTTCTGGAATTTTAGTCTGGAAAAAGATGTTTCTAAATGTGGCTTTTATATCAGCAAAAGTTCTATTCAGATTTATTTTCATCTCTTTGAATGTTATTAGTGTTTATGAGAAACATTCTTAATTTTTTTACATTTTTAATAATTTTAATGTATATTCATGAAAAAACCCACTTATTCTTAATACCCTTTAAAATTTTTCTTTATCAATTTTTCTAAGGTTTTAAAAAGTTTCCTAATATTTCTTTAATTATTGCTTTCTAACTTTTCATTTTAAAGAGTATAAAATATTGATTATTGCTGTATGAAGAGTAATATTTACATTATTTCAACTCCAGCTAGTATTAATTGATTCTTTTATTTTTTTTTCATCTTGCATTAAGGGAGTTAAGGATGCAGCAGTTCAACAAATTTTCTCTCATGGGAGTTTACCTTTCAAGAGTACCTACATTCAATATGTTTAAAATATATTTTCCAAATCAAAACATTTATACAGTGAAACACCTTTTATGCTTTTTCCAGGATTCATGTGTTTCCATTAATGAGAATTATTTGAGTTAGGTTATGTGGATTAGTGGTTGATGGCAGCTCTCCCTCAAGTCCAGTTTAGAGACCTAAAGACAGTGTTACTGTGAGGCCATACCCCAGCCACCCTTCTCCATCCAGTGTTTCCTGCTGTCCAGCAAGATGGTGATAAGACTGGTAGCACTTTTTCCTGCTTTGCCGTATTTCCTTTTGAGTGCAGAAAGCAGAAAGAAAGGGAAATCAGACAGGCAACGAGAAAGTTGGGAACGGTTAATACAAATGCTCCGAGGGCAGGACAGTTATATGAAATATGATTATTTTGTACATCCATTTAATGCTTACTTCCCAAGTTATTTTAATGGTCAGAAAATTAGGTTAATAAAAGAACATATACAAAGGTAAATTTTATCTCACCTTTCTTCATTGTAAAGTCCAGATTAAAAACAAAATTAACAGTGACAGCTGAATTGCATACTATTTTCCTCTCGCTGTGTCACGGGAAGACAGGCAGCAACATGAGAGGAAGGAAGTGGAAACAAAAGAGCTTCACTAATGCTGGAATAACATAGGCTCAGACACATTGCTGCTTTGCCACTCTCACTTTTTTCCTGTTTGTTCTTCTTCTTCAGTTTTCTTCCTCTCTTGACATCACACGTTGGACCCTAATAACCTTAAAACTTTATCAGGCCCTGGGAAGAGAGGTTGGAACTATGGAGTATAACAACTTAACTTTAATTTTATGTTGAGTAATTTACAAAATAGAATTTTATGTATATTTGTTGGTTCAGGAAAATTTTCAAGAGCTGTCATTTTCATATGTTGACAAATATGAAGTATGCATTTTACTTCTCTCTTTAAAGTATGCTGTTTTGCTCTAATTTGTTTCTAGTGTGCAATTTGAATATAAGTTAATTGGACAAGTCTTGTCAGAAATATTGATGTTATAATGACATAATTTTTACTCTCAAATGTTGTGTGCATATTAATATAGCATTAAACCGAAGGGATATGAGTTTCAGTTGTAAGAGAGTTGATAGTTAGGTTTTATAAACAATATGATAGCCAGTGAAAATAGGCAGGTTCTAAAAGACAGATGTTTTATTTTTGTGTTACGTTACTGTTAACAGTAAATATGCATTAAATGGTTGGTTTAGTTATCAAAGCCTGGTATCAATGAGGCTCTCTTTATGGACTCAATCATCATATAAATTAGCCAGATTATCTAAGGAAAAACTCTGTTCTTAGAAATGTTAGGTCAAGGGAAGTCCGTCATCTTTTCTATTCAGGTCATTGATTACAAGTGGAAATACGTAACATGATTATTTCAGTTTCATCTGCATAAACAACCTCTCTGTGACCCATGTTACAACAGCATATTGGTACTTTCAATGAATTATTATCAGGAAGAAAAGATAAAATCCAGAGATGACTTGTTCCAAATTCTGAATGTTACTGAAAATGTAGAAATCATAGACACAGACACAACAAAGAAAGTTTAGTTGCCTCTGAAGATCTAGAACTAGAACTCAGGATTCCTAATTTTCACTTCAGTCATTCTAAGTCTTAAATGATTTTCCCCATCTGTGGAATTGATCAGTAATGTGCTCATCAAGGGGTATAGACATAATAAAAGGTTATAATACCAACTGAGATTATTTTCTGCTTTCAAATAGTTTTTTTTTCTTTTTTTAATGAAGTGTGTATTGTGATTTCCTTTTTCTGGAACAGACAACAGCAAAACTTCTAGATGGCTCTCATCAGCAGCATGGATTTCTCTCTTTGACATACACAAAAGCTGTAACAAAAAATGTCCGCCACAAGTTAACATCGAGGAATGAGCGAAGAAGTTTTCATAAGTTATCTGAAGGTTTAACGGATGGTTCCCCTCATTTTCTTCATGAAATTCTTCTTTCAGCACAAGCTTTTGATATTGTCCTTTGTTTTCCTTTGCTTAATGCCATTGCAAGTATATTTCAAGCAAAACTACCAAGGACCCAAAAAGAGAAAAGAAAATCTCCTGGTCAGCCCATGAGGAGCCATACATTGACTTCACGCAGTTTACCTTTGATTTACATCAACACAAGTGTAATCAGAATTTTTGTTCCAAAAACAGAAGAAATGCAGCCAAATATTGAAGGTATTGTCTTCAGACTTTTTTTGGTCTGATTTTACATAACTTCCATCTACGGAGTTAAGTTAGTTTTCTTTCTTTCTTTCTTTCTTTCTTTCTTTCTTTCTTTCTTTCTTTCTTTCTTTCTTTCTTTCAGTATGTTTGGTGGTTGTAGTTTGCACTTTGGTGTGTTTTAGAAAAAGTATGTTATAGTCATTCTACAGCTAAATCTTTACGAGGTATGTCAGAATGCTGGGTATGTTTCTGACTCAGTTAGTTACTAGAATCAGAAATGGATTTTTTTTCATCAGGGCTTTGCTAGCAAAGCTTAGGCTTACTGTCATTTGTTTTATTAAACTCAAATGTTAGGTTCTAGTTACCTAGGGTAACTAGAAATCAGTTAAAAAAAAAAATAGCCAACACTCTGAGGCTCCTGTAGCTTCTTCCAGGCTTCTCCATGCAGATTATTTTAAGTTTTAAAATAAAGTGAATTTATAATCCCACTGCCTCCACCCATGAGAGTAACTTTTAAATTTTTAGTTTCCCCTGTGCTGTAACATTGAAGAACTTTAAGGATTTTAAGTGAAATTAGAGTACAGTGGTTCACATGGTATGAACTTCGAAGTTACAGATACCTGAGTTCAAATCCCAACTTTACTAGTTAATGAAGTATAAAATCTTGAGCAAGTTATTCTGAGTTCCTATGTATAAAATGGTAATAGTGGTATTTAACTTGATAGTAGGCCTTACTGGTAGCTTACTTCCCAATGATGACTACATTGAGACTATGTGAATAGTGATACTTGCATAGTAACCTCTCAATAAATGAGAGTTAAATCAGGAGGAGGTGTGCCCTTTCTTTCAAAGTAGAATATCTGGAAGTCCCACTGCTTATACTAACCAGAGAGATTTTTGCCCTCTGCCTCTGTGTGTGTCTATGTCTATGTGTATATCTATATTTATATCTACATGTATATATCTTTACTTATACCTATATACTTGAACAATGAAGAGGTTAGGGGCACTAACCCTCCCACCCCCCACCCCAGTTGAAAATCCATGTATGACTTTTGACTCCCCCAAAACTTAACTACTAATTGCTTAGATGGGAAGCCCTACCACTAACATAAACATGTAACATGTATTTTGTACGTTATATGTATTATAAGCAGTATTCTTATAATAATACCTAACTTTTCCTTAACTGTTTCAGTATTTCTAAGCGGCATAATTCGTCTTTGTTTCAAATTGTTGCACATCTCCAAATTTTGTCCAGTATATTTATTTTTTTAAAAATCTACATAGAAGTGGACCCACACAGTTTAAACCCATGTTGTTCAAGGGTCCGATGTACTTATAGCTATTATCTGTACTATCTCTGAGAAGTAATGAATTTCTAGAATATGTACCTGTCTATAAAATGCAGTTCTTAAAATGCATGCCAAAAATGCAAAGATTTTGGCACATTCTATTAAATTTTTTTTGACACTTTATCTTTCATTGTTGCTACTCTTAATTTGAATGATAATTCACCCATGAAAAATTTTTCAGTGCAGTAAAATGCATATAATGTAAAATTCACCATTTCAGTCATTTGAAAGTATACACAAACTTTTAAATGTATATTTTATTTGTGAGATGGAATGTTTTCATTTAATACATTTTAAAAGATATAATATGACTAAGGAAAACATGATTGAAGCAGCAATTCCATTAGAAATAAATATAATCACTTACATGATTCCAGTAAGATCTAGTAAGAGTCAAGAGGATAGTATTCATTTTACTCCAGAAAGGTGTTAAAAAGTTTGCTTGAGTTATATTTGTATCAGATTAAAGTATATGTGTGAATTATGTTTTAATGAGTGTGATAGCTTAGCTAAATATTGCTATATCTGTACTTCTCAGCAGAAGCTATATTATAAGCAATATCTCCAAGCAATTTGTGCCTGTAGATCAGAGTTGATTGGCAAAACAAATGCAACTATATTTCCCATTAATAAACATGACAGTCACAATGTTACACATTTTTTAACCTCTTTCTGTCTTCATCTGCAAATACAGCAGTAACTATTAAAATCTTTTGTTGACAGCTTTGTGTAGGGTTGTCACTACAGTTATGACTTTATAAAACATTGCACAGTGGCAAATTCAAACACTCTTGAGACTTTTAAGATTCTCAATATAAAGCTGAAGTCTCCAAAACACTTTTATTTCTTGGTGGATTTAAGAAAACTTATTTATAAGCAACAGTCTTATGTTATCTGACAATGGCAGGAAAATTCTGCTCTTCATTTAATCTTTTGGTTACTTAAGCTCATAATTTCAGAGTTGTTCATAACGTTTTCATTTTCAATACACTCTTGCCCAAACAAAAGGTAAAATCTTTCAGACTTACATTTCATATTACATTAAATGTAAAAGTTTTTAATAGTTCATGTGTAAAATCAGTTAATAAGAAAAATGTATTTAACATTCTAATATTTTAGTTAAACAAATGATATCGAAAGTCTGGTTTTCAACTTGAATATTGTTTGCATTCTGTGCAATCATTATCAGGATCCTGAATCTACAGGTGTTTGACTTCCAGTTTAAGCTATTTATTTCGGAAAAGAGGACTGTTTTTTGGATCTAGTATGAGTCTTCTAGAGTAAGTAGTTCCGCGTGAGCCTGAATTTTAAAAAAATACAGTTCAAGCAAAGAAGGAAGGCATTCATTTTCATGTTGAAAATGCATCTAGAGGGAACATTTCCTCATATGGTCCAACTATTGAATGCAGGTGAAATAAACCAAAAAAGGGGAAGCTTACTTTTTTCCAATTATAAAGTAACTAAATAACTGAATAAAGGCATTTTTTTAATAAATACTTATTTTTATATCTCAAAGGTAGATTTTGATAAGTTAAATACTTTCTGTAATAAGACTGATTATTTTTATTTAGTTTGTGAATGATCTGCATTAAGTGCTTTTTTTATTATTATAACTTTATACTCAGTATAATCTAGTGAGAACACTTTTGGCTCTAACAGAAACAGAATCCTATTCTTGGATCTGGCTTTGTATGTAACACCAAGTACGTCATTTTTCTTCCATATGTACCTCATTTACTGCAGTGTTTCTATTACATTTCAGACTTTCATATGGTGGGTAGTATCTGTAGCCTGGAAGAACAGTTAGCAAGTACACTAATTGCACTTTTGTGGTATGGTCTATTCTCCAGGCTTACTATTTATTGATTTAATTGATGCCTGCTGCTTAATCAGAGGTTTTACCCACATGGAACTATTTGATAAGCTTGGCATAAAATGCAGGATCTGTGAAATGTAAACAATGTTCATAGTATAAGGGCTTATAATCAAGCCAGACCTCTAGTCATTTGAAAATAGTACAGCTGCATGAGAAGTAGTTTTCTATTTGATCCTTTTGGCTGTAGACATTTAAAAGTACTATCTTTATTGTAGCATCCATATGCTGATATTTATTATGATAGCTCATCTCTTTTTTCCCCTTTTTCTGTCCTCCTGACCCCCACCTCCCAGCTGTTTGGCCACTCCCTTTATATACATCTTTTTCTGGTTCCTTCTTTTCCTCACTGAGTATCTTTCTTCTAACTTTTTCTGATTTTCTTAATTCTGAGTTTCTTTCTTAGACTAATCTAAGTCAGACCATACTGAGTGAACTGCTGAAGCAGCTGGAAATAATCTCTTAGCTTTTGCATTCTTTGGGCACCACAGTTTGTGAAATATGGATTGTATGCCTTTGTAGGCATGTTCTGTTCAGGATATTCCTGAGATCTTGCAGCCAGTCCTTTTCTGTGCCATTTGTGGCAGATGATAGTTTCTTGGGAGAAATTACGAGTTTTAGTACATGCTTTCTTCAAAACCCAGAAAGTTGTATATTGTTAGCAATATACAACAATTTTTAAACAGGTACTACAGTGAGATAATCTGTTGGAGAAGAGGGAGCAGAATTTAACATAAATTAATGGGGCCATGAAGAACCCCTTTCCATTTCAAATAGTCCTTAGAAAAGATGTTGGATTAGCCAGTGATTTATAGAAAAACTGTTGAACTTTTAAGAACAGAACATAGTAAAATATTGCTTTATTCAGTACAAAGGATCAGAATCGATATATATATATATGTATATATATATATATCGATTCTGATCCTGATATATATACACACACACATATATATATGTATATTTAATTTTTAATTGTTTTTGAGGTTACTTACCTTAGAGATAGTTTCCTTTAGGAGGTAGAACTTTTACATAGGTGTGAAATTACTATTTCTCAAGCAATTTCACAGTAGGAATTATTAAAATTAAAATTAAAAAGTGCCTTGAATAGCAAGTTGAAATGTCCTTGTATAGTAAACAATCCCTTGGTTTTTTCTTCCTTCACCATTGTAGCCATTATGTTTCCTTTGGGTCTTCTGACATGTTGTAGCTTAAAGTGCTGTTACTGTGTGTGTGCATGTGTGTGTGTATATTGTATTTAATTATTATTTATCATGTAAATTTAAATGGCTTTGAGAATCTGTTCCTTTATGGTGATCTTCAATATATTTGTAGACAGTAATGTATTTGTACACAGCAATGCAGTGTTAAAAATCCTAGGGCTGACAAGCACTTGGGAGAAAGATGTAGTAGTCTAAGATAATGAATTTGATAAACATACTGCTTCAACACTACTTATATATATTTAACCTCACATGTTTTAATGTTGGGGTGGAGTTGGGTTTTTTTAAATTGCCATTTTAATCGTGTTGAGGAAACTACTTAAAAGAATGTAAAGGAAATCGTTTTAAAAAGCATCATGTAATTTTTTCCTTGTCCTCTTTTATTGATTTTTATCTTAATGTGTCTCTACCCCATTATTCAAAGATTTCTCCTTATGCATGAAGTTACACACAGACCCACCGTCTACTTCATGTGTCTCTTTCTTTTGTTACAGTTAATAAGGCAGCAAAAGAAGACACCATGGTTTTGAAGATTGGATCTGTTGCTATGGCTCCCCAAGCTGACAATCCCCTTGGCAGATCTGTCCTCAGGAAAGATATTTACCAGTAAGTTTATTTTCTTACGTTCAATCTTGCAACAATTTCATCCTGTAAAGAAGTACACTGATCAATAAAACTTGCTTAGTGTGGCCTGCAGAAATACTTTTCATTCGGAATCTTTTGATATTTAAAACCAGGTTTTTCTGATTTTCTTCAGTTGTGGTTTTTTAAATTCATTCAGACAAATCAACTATTTCTGTGAAGTGTTGATGAATAACAGAATGTAAGTACCAAGTCACCATAAAACTGAAGAAGCGCAGTTTGGAAACTTTTAGCAGACTTTAAATTTAACCAAATCTCTAATCACGTAAGAAAATGAGGTTCTCTCTCGAACTACCACATCCTACTGCAGTCATGTTGTATCAAATTGAAGCATTTTCTTAATTTAGCTCTAAGCCATTATTTGAAATGTAGGACTATGGATGTCATATGGATCAAAGCTGTAAAGAAAAGCAAACTTCTAAGGAGAAATTTCACAGTAAACACTTTCTGTGAAAATACCGTGCTCTGGATTTTGTCACTGAGTATTTGCAAACCACACCAAGCATATATGGACAACTAAACTGGTGAACATATGTAATCAACATGATAAAAATAATACATCATTCGTACTGAAGCTGGCACTGCTGCCAGACATAAAAGTACAGTTGCAAATAATACCAAGTGAGAAAAATCACAGAAACACAGATGTACAAGTGTCATATTCCTCCTGCTGGTCTGCTTCTCAGATGAGGTAGTGTCACTCTTTTAAAAATAAATTCCTACTGTTCTCCAATAAATGTTACTGCTAGGAAAGTTTTGTAATGCACTTACCACCTAGAGGTTGACAGCTATTTTTACTTAAAGACCTAGGGATTTTTTTTTTCTCAAATTTTTCTGTTATTTGATTTGATAGGTTTTTCCTTTGAATTATATATCATGTTCTCTTTCTTGCATTATTTTTGTTGGTAGTTTGCGGTATTCTTCCCTTAAGCAAGTTTTTGTTTGTTTTGGGTTTTTTTTTTTTTTTGCTACCTTATGAAGAATCTCAGGATGTGAGAACTGAAGGAGACCTTAGGAATTTTCTTATCCCACTGCCTTACTTTATACATTAGGAAACTGAGGATCCATAGGAACAGTCGTCTGTAGTCGAGTAATGATGGAGACAGGACCACAACTCATACCTTTTTACTCTCTCAGAATTTAGAGAGGATTACAGTAGAATTCTTTCGGGGTGAAAATAATTTAATTTTCTAACATTTGAAAATTCTTTCAGGTATATTTGTCTTTTCTACTTCATTTGTCTACCACTTCAGAAATAAGTGGTCCTTAAAGAGGGTCCTGCTTTACTTTTGGTGAAAGAAATATGTTTTTTATTAAAAGATCCTATCACCATCAATAAAGGGAACTCCTGAGATACTTCCTTTCCTCCTCTACCACCTCCACTTGCTGGCTCCTCAGCAGTCATTTGTGGAGATGTGGCTCTCATATGCCTGTTTGTCACTGCTTTCTTCCTGTTGTCCTTGAACTGTTTTTTTCTCACTCTCCTTTACTTTCCATGTTTTCTTCATGCCTAACTTTTCCTTCCCCTTCTGTATCTTTACTCTTTACCTCTTCCTTTTCTATATTTCTTTCCTTTTTTTTTTTTTTACGTTCTGCCTCCTTTCCCTATCTCATTTCCTTCTGTTTCACTACTGAATTATTTTATAGAGTATGGAAATATAATGCCAACAAGTAAACTAAGCATAAATAAACGTATATTGCCTCTTTAGATCTTCAGTGTCTTACATCCTGACTCATGCAAAATATATAAAAATATGTACCAATTGCATACAAAGTACAGAAAAGGTACTTTATAGAATAAATGCCCCGATTTTTTAAATAATAGACAAACCAAGTTGCACAGAATTTTTATGTGTTTTGCTAAAAAACATATACTTAACTAATGGCAGAGCATTTCAGAATTGATTTTTTATTAATTCCTTTAAGAACTGTTTTTAAATTTGTATTTCTACCATTTAGTTTCTCTTCCTGATTATACAATTTGGTCATTACACTCTCTTGCTCCCTTTCCATATTTTTACTTCCTCTTTATTTTAATCTGCTCTTTGTGTTTTTTCTTTCTGTCTTGGTTTTTCTAACTTCTTCAACCTGATAAATGGCATCTATAAAAAAAAAAAAAAAGATGTCTAAATAATTGATGGTGAAACACTGGATGCTTTCCCAAACCCTAAGATCAGGATATCTGCTCTCACTGCATCTATTTAGCATTATACTAGAGGTTCTAGGGCAGTTACATAAGAAAAATGAAATAAAAGGCACCCAGATTGTAAGGAAGAAATAACTCTTTTTTTGTAGATGACATGGTCTTGTATATAGAAAATCCTAAGGAATCCGCTGAAAAACTGTTGGGCAAATAAGTTTAGCAAGCTTTGCAGGATACAAAATCAATATATAGAAATCAGCTCACATTAACACTAAGCAATGAACTATCTGAAAGTGCAAATAAGAAAATCATTCCTTTTATAATCTCATCAAAAATTTAAATACTTATGAATAAATTTACCAAAAGAAGTGCAAAACTTACACTTTGAAAACTACAAAACATGGTTGAAAGAAATTAAAGAAGATCTAAATACGTGATTATATCCCATGTACAATGAAATTTTAAAAGATCTAAGTACATGAAATTATATCCCATGTACATAGATCAGAAGACTTACTAGTCTTAGATGGCAGTACTCCTTCAAAAAATTCATTCATCATAATCCACATCAAAATTTCAGCTAACTTCTTTGCAGAAAATGACAGGTCTATCCTAAAATTCATAATGGAAATTATTCATATGGAAATTCAAGGGACCCAGAATAGCCAAAAGAGTATTGGAAAGGAAAAACAAAGTTGGAATGTTCACACATCCTACTTTCAAAACTTAGGATAAAACAATAGAAATCAAGACAATGAGGTACTGGCATAAGGATAGATATGTGTCAATTAATAGAATTGAGATTCTACAAATAAACCATCACATTTACTATCCATTGGTTTTTGATAAAGAAGCCAAGATAATTCAATGGTAAAGAATAATCTTTTCAACAAATGGTGTTCAGACTGCCTGATATTCAAATGAGCTTAGACATTTACCTTTCACCATACACAAAATTTAACTCAATATGGATTGGAGACCTAATAGCCAAAAGCAGAAAATACCCAAAGGTTCATCAGCTGACGAATGGCTAAACAAAATGTGGTTTACCCATACAAGAATATTAGTCTGCCATAGACATAAAGTATATGTTTATAACATGGATCGACCTTGGAGACATGCAAAGTGAAGGAAACCAGACACAAAAAAAGCCACATATAATATGAATATTATATAATTCCACTTATATGAAATGACCAGAATAGACAAATCCATCAAGGCAATAAAAGAGTGGTGGCTAAGACAGGAGAGAAGAGTGACTACTAATGGATATAGGATTTCTCTTTGGGGTGATGGTAATTGTCTGGAATTAGATAGTAGTGATGTACAATGCCCTTTCCAATAGGTGTATGGAGACTGGATGCCCCTTTCACCTTTGGAGTTATTTGCCTTATCTGCCTATAAGCAGAGGGATTTTGTTGTGGAAAGGAGGAAACCAAGAAACACTTATCGGTCATATGGGCTAGAGTGACATGTTGGAATCTGGAGAAACCCCAAACACACAGTCATCCACAGTGTGTTTTTGGAGTGTTGGGTGGGGAGAGGGAGCTGGTAAGAAGAAATTGAGTTTCTCAAAGTTTCACATTCCTTAAAAGATAAAGCCTTGTTAGAAGTGCACTATTCATTATAGTAGTCACTATGTGTGGCTCTTCTGCTTTTGAAATGTGGCTAGTCCAAACTGAGATGTTCTATAAGTATAAAATATACATAAGATTTTGAAGAGATTTTTGAAGAAAATAAAATATCTCAATAATCTTTATATTGATTTTATATAATGATGACAATATTTCTGATATATTGAGCTAATACATTATTAGAACTATTTTCCACTGTTTTTTTAAACCCTTTTCAATGTGACTACTAGGAAATTTTAATTTACATAGGTGGCTCTCAGTTGTGGTTTTGTGTTACATTTCTGTCAAATAATGTAATTCTATTGGGAGAAGCCTGCAACAAATACAAGACAAGTCTTGCCCTTGGGACCTTTGAAACAAGAGGTGAACTGCATTTAACTAACGTTGCAAACCAACCCCAGCCTAGCTCAGTTAATGATTGAATTGAAATTATCCCCTGCTTACCCATTCTGCCTGGCAGGAAAAGGTGTGCCTTTTCTGGAAGAAAATAACATTAACTTGTTGTAGTCTCTTTATCCATGATGTCTAATATATAATATTAGATATAATATAAGATATCAAACAAGCAAAGAAATTAGACCTGTTATCAGGAGAAAATTTAGCTAGTAATAAAAGACTTATAGATGACTGAGATGTTGGAATTAGTAGACAAGAGTTTGAAATAACTGTTATTAGTACTTTAGAGAAAAATGTTAAAAGGAGATTTCATAGAAATGAGGTCTATTTAAAATTCTAAAATTGAATACCAATATCTGAAGTTAAGGACTCATTGGATAGCTATAACAGCAAATGGACAAAGCAAAAGATAGGATTAGTGAACTTAGACATAGCTAAATAGAAATTACCCAAACTGAAGCACGGAGAGGAGTCAAAAGGAATAGAAAAGAAAGGAAGAAGAAAGGGAACAAATTGAAAAATATGTGGGTCACCGTCAAATGGTCTAATGTATGTGTAAAGTAGAAGAAAGAATGGAACCAAAAGCATAACTTAAAAGGATAACCCTTGAGGCTTTTATAAAATTAACAACAGTCATTAACCAGCAGACCCAAGAAACCTATCCCCAATATAAACAAGTGTAAGGAAAACTCCATCTAGGCATAATATGGTCAAATTACTGAAAATCAAAGATAAAGAGACTCCTCCCTGATGGGCTGAGGAAGAATGAGAGAGAATGCAATACCTACCTCCCCCAACACAGGTTTTAAGGCCTAAGACAGTACTTGAGAGAGAGGAGATGTTTTTATCTTTGATAGTGTTGGATATTTTCATTATTAAAATATATATGTATGGGTTGCTTGGGTGGCTCAGTCAGTACACACACACATATATATAAAATATAGATAATAAATATAGATAAATTATACATATAAATAACATGTAGAAATAGAAATTTATATATTGAAAATGAAAAATAGAAAAATCCTAAATGCAGCCAATAAAAAACAGATCTTTGAAGGAATAACAGTAAGACTGAAATAACAAAAGATCTTAAATTTGAAGATGAGAAAACTAGGGGACATAGGACCATACTTTAAATACTGGGCCTATCATGTGTCATAGGGAATAGTTTTATTCTTCCTGAAACTAAGAACAAACCTAAGATCATTAAATTAGTGGATTTACAAAGACACTAATTGCAGCTCAATAGAATGAAGATCTTTTAGTTACAAAAGTCTAAGAATAAATGGGGCTGTTTTTTCATTATTCATTGCTTAATGTTTCTTATGAACCTGCTCACTAGGCACTTTTCTAGGTATGGGGTGTATGTCAAGACAAAGAAAAATCCCTGGTCTCATGAAACTTAGATTTAATGGGGGAGAGAGACAGTTAAAAATTAATAAATGTTCTAATATATTCTAATACGTGTTGTGGAGGCAGGGAAGAAGATAGGAAATGGGGTGTTAGAGAGGGACGTCATGGCCTAGTAAGAGAGGGTGCCTCACTGAGAAAGCACAAGGATCACGATGCAGGAGTGTGCAAAAGAAGCCAGTGGCAGCTGAAACGATATATGCCTGAGGCAGGGTGGTAGCCAGTGAGGTAAGAGACACGGAAGGACCCATGAGGCCAATTATGTAGAGTTTGGCTATTTTTTTGAGTGAGATGCGATTGTGGGGGAAGATAATCCACACATGCAGAATTTTGAAATAATGGTTTTGTTGTTTGCCGAATATCTACCTGCAAAAAGAAATGAAGGGATCACCAGGAAGGACTAAAAATATACATTGGAAAAGAGGTGAAATATGCCTTTAAAGAGAGTCACAGTTCAGAGGAACAGATGGGAATTTGATATTGACCTCTAATGGAGACATGTTAAGGATTATTTCTATTATTTGAATTGACTGAATCTGTGATATGAAACCTTTCTAATTTTTGAGGGGTTGATTTCTCCATCAGATGAGAAGCCCTCAGGGTTTGAGCTGGAGGAGTGGCAGGATCCACTTTATATTTAAGCAGAGAATTCAGGACAACATGTGAAGAATAGACTGCAGGCTGGGAAGGGCAAGGGTCTGTGACTGTTGCACTCATCTTGGCAGGAGCTGATGGTGGTTTGGCTGATGGTAGTGGCTGTGGAGGTGATGAGAAGTGGTGAGATTCTGGAGATATTGTAGAGGTAGAGCCAGGAGACGTTGCAGATGGATTGCACATGGGTTTGAAATGAAGGAGATACAGATAATTCTGTTGTATGGCCTGAGCAACTGGAAGGATTAAATTAACTGAAGGAAGGAAAACTGTGGAAGGATTTAGTTTGGGTTTGCCAGGTGGAGATCAGGAGTTCATTTTTTAAAATGTTGATTGTCTTAGGAGGTACTGAGTCCCATCCCTCCCCCCCCCCCCCGCTGATGTAGCAGAGGCTGATCAACCATGTGAAAGGCTTAGAGGGGGTTATGATTTATGTAGAATTAGACCAGTGCTTCTTAAACTTAATGTGCATACAAATCACCTGGCGATGTGTTCAAATGCAGGTTTTGACTTGGGAGGTCTGGAATGGGGAAATTCCGTATTTCCACCAAGCTCCTAGGTGATGGAGTAGGACACTGATACTGAGTGCTACTGAGGTGCCGCTTCAAGGGCCACACCTTGTGTAGCAGATGAGATTAATGGTTTCCAAGTCTTTCAAACAAACAAGATTTTTAAAAATATATTTTAATAAATGCTAATGCTTTCTACTGCCGAAAATTCAAACATTGTGAAAAGCTCTATGACAACAAGCAAGTGTCCTCTGTCCCCACACTTTCCCGCTCCCTAGCAAGAACCCCATCAGTGGAGTCTTTTTTAAGTTCAACATTTTTACAGACTTGCAGTTGATAGTGGTTGTTACTTTTGGAATCTGTGATTCGGAAAAGTAAAATAAAACTTGTATTAAGTTACTAATATCTTACATGAATTTGTACTTTATTACTCTAAAAGATCTGATACACTAGAAGACAATAGAACATATAAAACATGTTATTTATTCAGAGTTTATGCCCAGCTCTATATTGTCATGAGTTCCTCTTTTGACCCTCTCCCCTCTTTACCTGCTTCCTCCTTGGCTACTGATCTTCCTAGCTTCCAATGCTAATTCCTGGACAAGATCATCTCCCAGTTTCCTTTCACCTCATTTTGAGATTCTCTTATGATGTGTTCAGCTGTTTTTTCCCTGACTTATATACCAAGGTTCTGAAGCACAGTCTGGCCTGATTAATTTTCCTCTGTCTTACACAACCTCATTCCCTGAGAGATGTTCAGGTTCTTGTCTCAAGCTAAAAGAGCAGCAGGGAAACAGTTAAGGATAAAAGGTTATAAAGGCACATTTTTAAAGAAATTACCTATGCTAAAAAGTGTTCCTTCATAGGCTGAAATAAAGATTATAAAAAATTAAAATGTTTTTTCTCTCATCTATGGAACATAAGAACTAGGATGATCGGTAGGGGAAGAAAGGGATAAAGAAAGGGGGGGTAATCAGAAGGGGGAATGAAACATGAGAGACTATGGACTATGAGAAACAAACTGAGGGCCTCAGAGGTGAGGGGGGTGGGGGAATGGGATAGGCCGGTGATGGGTAGTAAGGAGGGCACGTATTGCATGGTGCACTGGGTGTTATACACAACTAATGAATCATTGAGCCTTACATCGGAAACCGGGGATGTACTGTATGGTGACTAACATAATAAAATAAAAAATCATTATAAAAAAAAAAAGTAAAATGTTTTAAATGTGTTTGTAACTTAAGCACATTAATAATTTAATAAATTTGGTTACACTTTTCTATTCTAAATGGTTATATATATTTTTAGAAACTTACATTCTTCAAATGCTGGTATATAATCTGCAGCATATTAACTGTAGTGTTTATGATTGTTTCTATTAAAAAATGCAAATACATATCAGTCAGGACTGTAAGCCGTTCTATAGTGTAATTGCTATAGGAAAATTACATTGGATTTACATTATTTCTACTTCCTAGGACTTTTGAAATTTAAAAATTTCATTGACTGTGATCCTGAAAGTGTACAAGTAGTTTGACTTGATTTTCATTGTTTTAAATAATTTTTAAGCAATTTTTTAAATAAGAGAAATAGAATAAATAGCTCTATATCAGTCATTAGAATGGTAAGGATTTTGGAGACATTCATGCTGTCACATTGGATGTATGTATGCATGCATTAATTCATTTATTACTTTAATTCACTTATTAAATATTCATTGATAAATTATTTCAGTTATTCAGCAAATATGTACTGAATGCTTATGACGTACTTGACACCAATGATATATACTTTGACTAGAACTTAATGGTACCTCTCTTCATTAAACTCAAGACCTGAACCACCTCATTTGAGTAGATGAAGTTACATTGTGAAGCTCTGATAGATTCAGTAGCATAATAATTCACACTCTGTCTACAGCACCTCCCATAATGCCTGGATTTAATGAAATAAGCAAAATTGGAAGTTATGAACTTGTACCCTAAACTTTTTCATGGCCCCATTTTTACTCTAAGTGTCTTTACAGCATTATGTCTTACATCTTCTGAAAATTATTATATGTGGAAAGAATGATTCCAGGAGTTCCATCCAGATTTGTAGTTTTCACAAGAAGAAATAGAGAAAAGTGTTCTTCATTTCCATTCAGTGATTTTTCTTTTTAAAAGTAGAAGAGAGAATAGAAATATTGACATTAGTTATTCATGAGTCTAAGTAAGTATATCACTTTTTCAGGACGTTTTAATAGTGGTTTTTTTTTTTAAATCCTTTTTATATTCCAAGTTTTAAAAAGTTGTTTATAATTAAGTTTATTATTATTCAGTAATCTTATCACATTAAAATATGAAAAGTTAAAATAAGATTTAAAAATACATGAATTGTTAGTGATACATTTTATAGTAAATCTACCTTTATTTTACTCTTAATAAACCTATATTAAGGTTTTTAAAATAAAAGTGTAGTGTTTTTTAAATTAAATAATGTTGAGTTTTTATGTGCATAGAGAGTAGAATTCCAGTGCTTAGTCTCATTGCTGACCACTTACTCTATGGCCATTGTTAACAGGCTGACACTTTTTTAGACCATTTCTGTGTGTAAGAGAGAGAGACTGTCTCTAACTGTCTTAAATAATGGGGTCTACATAGTGTTCTGCAGCTTGAATTTGTTTTAACTCAGTAGTATGTTGTGGGCACCGTTCATTGTCATCATATTCAGAAATGCATGTCTATTTTGGAAGTGTTTTCAAAGTGGGATGTTAAAGAGATGTAGATCAAAAGCCTATTTAAAGACTACCTTTTTGTTTCTAACCAACAAAATATTCTCCATTTTCAGAAAGCTCTGTGATAACTTTTGTAGAACATATTGTGACCAAGACTTCCCAGACTTCAGAATATTATTGAACCTGGGGAATTGTAAAAAGAAAATTTAGTTGCTTTCCCCAGTGAGATAGTTGCTGGGTGGTCCTTGAAGAATAAATGTATCAGTACCTGAATAGTGAATTATTACAGCTTAAGGAAACTGAAATTATTACAGCTAAAGTATTCTTTGTTACCATTTGAATTGAAAAGACCAAGTGATTCACAATTCAATACTATCATAAGAATTAAAATGTTGTACGCATTTGGGCTTTAATATTCCACTTTGAAACTCTGTTCAGCATCTATAATAATGCTCGATTTTTAACGTGACAGAATTTCTTTTAACCCATCATGTATCTTCTTCCATGAGCTGACCTCAACCTATATACAAATCTTGCCACTAAATTTTTTCTTACTATAGACTCTTGTTCAAATTAAATATTTTGTTTAACCTAGTAATGTTTAGTATGTTCTGTTCTGTGGCCCTCGTTTATGTATGCATTTTCAATTTCTTGAAATGCAGCTTTCTTCCAGCTTAGCCTTTCAAAGAGTTTTTGTTATAAAAACTTTACACTGGAGAGGTTATGGATCCTTTAAAAATCTTTTTCTTTGGTGTTCAACATTGTAAAAAAATTCCCAAGAATCATATCTGCCTTTTCCTGTCTCACTTAAATCCTTCTCTTTTTGAAAACTTTCATAGTCATTTTACTTAGAATGTCTTCTTTCTTTGGCCTTCCATACCAGTGCCTGGCCCACCTTTCTGCACTCAGAATATAATAGGAGCAGTACTAGCCAACATCGATGGAGTGCCGCCCTATGTCAGGGATTCTACTTGATGTTTCAGTGCAGTGCTTCCTTCACTATAACCGTTGAGAGTCGGGTATTATGATTATCTCTACTTTAGAGACAAAAACTGAGTCTACAGACAGGACCTAATTTCTCCTGGGTCACACATAAAGTAAGTGACAGAACTGGTCCCCTTCGCCCATGCTCTTTACCACACTGCATTTTGCTGCCTATAACTGAGTTTCTTGTAAGATGCAGGCTTCAACTTAACTTACAGATAACTGGTGTATGACTCTTAAGTTTGAACTTAATTTTTTTGAATTTTGCATTCATATTTCATTAAATTTTATCACTGTTTAGATGTCAGGTTTTTTTCCTTCTGACAACATTCTTGTTAACAGTGGGTAAATTAAACTAATAGGCAACAGTTTTAGTACATTTTCTTTAAGTTCCCTAAAATATTCCAAGTTAGGATGCACTTAATTATAGATACTAGAAAAAATATTATAGATATTAGAACCATAATTTATGCTGAAAACTCATATAACTCTAATATTTGAGTTCCTTGGTCCTTGGGGGTACTTGAACATATAATCTATTTTAAAAGAATTTTCATTAGGTTCTACTTCATACTACATTTGATCTACAGAAAATGGCTCCCCTTTAACATCCCCAGCAGGTGGTTTTGATTGTCATCCAGCTTTTTCTTACGTCTGTTATGAGCTCCGAAATGAGTCATGACCAGATATAAATATTAACGTAGATTTGCTGATTAAGAAACTATATTTCTGTGATTTTTATTTCATAAGAGATATTTTAAGTCATTATAAAACATAAATCTTTCTCTTTAGCTTAATATAATTTAATTATTTCTCTAGTTCTGTCTCAAAATGATGAAAGAGATGGAGAAAGGTTGAAACTCTTTTTTCTTTGTTGTGTTTCTCTCGTCTTCCCAGAGTATTTTCACATATAACTTTTCTCTCAGTTATGTGAAAGTATTGCTTTACTTATTTTAAAACAACTATATAGTATTTGCTCACATGTATTTTTCATACTCCAAAATTGTATCAAAGTTGAATAAGTACAATTTTATAACAGTAAAATTCATTTCATAATTTTTCCCAGAATATTTTGTTAAAAGCATTTTAAATTATTCAAATCAGATTTTTTTCTTTTGTAGTATTTTTAATTACAAAGTTTCTTAATGTTCATCCCTTACTTGAGAGAACTATATTCTTCTTATAATTGGACATTTGTGAACTTCTACATACAGCTTTTGGTTCGTGCCTTAAATGCCTTAAATATTTGTGGGTCTTCTGATGTCCCTTCTGGGATTTTATCTGTGACTAATTTATCCCGTAGCTTTTTAAAAACTTTGTCAGTCGTTGAATTTTTCAGCCATTTCTTCTTTGCAGACATTTGCTAATCCTTTTTAGTGCATTCAGTACTTAATAGACTTGAATCTAGTATTGGATTTCAGTTTTTCTCCATAGAGAATTTCATTCTATGAAACATTGTCTACAAGTATTGTATGAAAAATTCATGGTAATTTTGGCAATTTTTTAAAAAACATCTTTCATAAATGAGGCTTCTGACAGATGTACCCTATCTGTGGCAGTTTTATTTATGGAATTTTACTTTTAAAGAATTACAAAAGTTAGGGGAGCTGATTCATTTTCCCATCTAGAAGACTTGCATTAGTAGCACTCCTCCAGCATTATATACAGAATTTGTTTTCCGTTTATTGCTTTTTATGGACAACTTTTGCATTAGTGGTTGAGGTCCGTTTCTCACTGTGAGCTGATGTGCTACCAGTCACAGTAAGAGTGTAAGAACATGCTTTGTCCTTATATAGTTGATGAGAAAATTTAACTTTCATTACAAAAATTCATTTTATGACTAAATTTTCATAACATAAATGTTCAACACACAAAAAAATGCATTTTCTAAATGGAAGCTTTACTGGAAGCTTGTTAAACAAAGCAGAATTTTTTTTTAACTACTGTAAAAATGTCTTAATTTTTTATTGGCTTTGATGTATAATCACATAAATATTTTTTAAATCATAGTTTACTAAAATTCAGGAATCAAGTATCTCATTTAAGGTTTTAAATATCTTGGATGCAGGGGCGCCTGGGTGGCTCAGTCGTTAAGCGTCTGCCTTCGGCTCAGGGCGTGATCCCAGCGTTATGGGATCAAGCCCCGCATCGGGCTCTTCTGCTGGGAGCCTGCTTCTTCCTCTCCTACTCCCCCTGCTTGTGTTCCCTCTCTCTCTGGCTGTCTCTCTCTGTCAAATAAATAAGTAAAATATTTTTAAAAAATAAAATAAAATGAATATCTTGGATGCAATCCAAGATATAGACATTTGCATGCAACAGAATTATTTTACCTAATTAAAGCCTTGACAGTATCTTTTTGTAATTTTTAATCCTTTAATGGTCATTCTGACTTCTCAAAAGATTAATGTTCCCAATATGAAATAGTATTAAATTGATGTAACCAGTGAAATTCATGGTTGAGATTAACTTAATGTTTTAATCTTGTTTTACATGTATATTTCAACAATATGCATCGGCCCAAATAATTGCTAATTGAAACCAATGAACAATAGAAATTCAAGGTGATATTAACATCCTTTCAAAGATGAGCTTATCAGCATGAAAAACTGCACGTATGCTTTGAAAAATTATCTTTATTTACAAACAAATTATTCTTTTTCTGGAAATATTAATACCTTTCTTTATTCCTACTGAATATGAACACCACAGCTCAAGGTGTAGTATTTCTCCCCTATATCTTTTTACAGTTTCACTTCAAACCTAGCTTACCTTCTACATTAGCTCTGGGCTGTCCTTTCCAGATACATTGTAAAGATTAAATTTTACAAATCTCCACAAAACCGTGCCCCTCCTCTCCCAGCCTTTAATTTATTTCTAATTTTCTTTCTATATGAATGTTCTCAAAATAACCATTGTTTTGGTTTCATGCAAGGTATGTTTCATATCTAGTGACGTTATGTCCCTAATCCTATAATGCTTAGTGTTGGTTTCAAATAACTCCCTTTTAGCAAATCAGAGAGATTGGGATAGTAGGTATTTAGAGTAACTTGCCTAAAAGCTTTGTTCAAAAATGCTGTTGGCAGACTTTAGTCCCTGTCGTGTTCTTCAGCTGATCTGGTGTGAAGGCTTTGGATTTATATTTGGCCCTCACCAAAGTAACTGCGTCTTTTGTGGCTTCCTGAAGCAGGATGTAGATTTCCATGATTGTATTTCTTTTTGTTGCCAAAAGCTACCTCAATAACAGTGTTGAAATGACTGTAAGTTTTACTGTCATAGATTTTGGAATGTTACATGTATTTAATCCTTCTTATTGATGATTTTGATGCTTTCCATGTTGGAAAGAAGTTACAGAGCAATAGAATATGTTTAGTTTCACATCATAACAGTTTTTGATTATGAACTTGGAAAATCTGCCTTATATTTCTTTCAAATACATTTTGGCTATATAAAGTATGCTGGATATGTAAAATGCATTTCTGATTGTGTATTTTCATTGAGGCACTAACATTATCATGTGAAATTATTATCTCAACACTTCTGGGCTGAGAGACAAGCGAGGAGAAAGTAAAGTTTACCTTTAAGATACATTTCCAGAGTTTATGGATTATGATGACTGTTTAACAGAACCACTGACTTATTAAGACCATTCTTTAAAGAATAGTAAAAATTGCTATTCTCTAAGTGTCTGCTGTAAAGGAAGAATTAATGACATTTTTCTCTCATTAAAAACAAAGATTGAATATTGTAACTGAAAAGTAACCCTCGTGTATTCTTATGGTTATCCATAGAATGTACCCTATTCATCACCGTAAAAGGATTAAAGAGGAGACATAGAGGATAGAAGATAGATAAGTAAATAGTTTAAAAAATCTGGGGTGCCTGACTGGCTCAGTTGGTAGAACATGCAGACTCTTGATCTCAGCGCCATGAGTTTGAGCCCCATGTTGGGCCTAGAGTTTACTTAAAAACAAAAACAACCTTTTACTAGCTTTGAGTTGAAGAAACTTGTAAGTGTGAGCTACAGTGTTGGCTTTGTAATTGTAATTTGAGGAAGACCCCCTTTTACTCTGTGCTGACTCCTCTGTGTCTGTTTTCAACCAATCCCTTTTTATCCTCTCTGTAAATACAGAAAGAAACTAATTAGAAAGCATCTATGCAGTCATTTTATAGGTACGATTAATAATAATTACTTACGCATTGTGTAAGAAGACTTGCTAACCACGAATAAGATGCTACTACCCCAAAAATACTTGGGTTTTTTTTCATGAGAGCAAGTAAATTTTTATTTCCTAAAAAAGTTTTAACAACAGCTATTAAATATAATTCTGTTTATTTCTTATATTAGTCTGTATTCACTGAGTTCATTGTCCTAAAATAAACAGTCCAATTTTACCTTGTTTGTGTACTAGAAAGACTTATCCTCTGTTTGGAGACCGGGTATCCTCTGGGCTGAAGACAGGTATTTTCTCAATCTGAAATACTTTTCTTACCCATCATTTTTAACATTGAGCTTTGAGCAAACACTAGATACCTAAAAATTATTCCACATTGACAAAGGTAATAAAAAATACAAATGTGATTCCAAAATAGATAAAAATTAGCACATAGGTAATTTCTTCCTGGCTTGTACTTTTTTTCTTATCTTTATTTTATCTTGAGTTATAACTTAAATTCAGGAAAGTGTATTAATCATTTGTATAAGCTTGATGAACTTCTACATATGTATATAGCCATGGTACCACCACCCAACACTCCAGAAACTTTTCCTTATTCCCATCCCACCCAGTGCCCTCCACTCCAAAGATGGTCATTATTCTGATCTCTGTAATCATAAATTTTTTTTGACATAACTAAATGTTAAAATAGACTTTAAATTGTGAACGCTTTTTTCCTCAACATAGCTTATGTGTAAATTGACATAGTTTCTGAGCCAGTGTCAAATCATACAACTCAAAAATAAATGATTTTGATTAGAATTCAAGTACAACTTTTAACTTCAGTTGGTCATACCTTAATATCAAATTTCATACTTATTCACTTTGAAAGCTTCCATGTGAATCATGAATGAATGTAGGGAAAACATAAAAACTCCATATATGAAGATTAAAAATTTTTATTAATAAACATCTCTATTCATTAGACAGAGTCCAAGGATACACTTGAATAACTGGTTATAATGTGAGGTTTTGAACCAATTTCTATGAATTTTATTTATGGCTACAGTTATTTAGTGCAAGTTGTCATATACATAAATGTGACTTCTGTACATCATAGGGTATATAGCTTCTGAAAACGAAATGTCACTTTGTATTCCAGGACTCCGTTGTCCTCTAACTGAATTGACTGTCGTCCAGGTATGGGTTTGATAAACTGACACAACAGTGAGAAGAGTCCCTGCCCCATGTCAGCTTATCAAACACACTGTGGACAGCATTTCTTTGGCATTGAACACATTCCCAGTCATTTGGGTTCTGAATAGAAGTCACGAAGCTCATGTTCAGTGAAACACAACCTCAGTATTTCCAGGTGATTTTAAAGAACACCTGATAAAACTGAGGTATAGTACCACAAAACTTTAAGAATTATGCACAAACTAGGAAAAAATAACATGCATAGAATTATAGAATTGCAATGCCATTGGTTCAGTTTGGTGACAAAGTAGTATTAATGAAATATTAATTTCTTAAATCCTGTCATTCTGTTAAACAGTGTTTCAGTTATAGATTATACTGTAAACATTTATACTGTAGAATAAAACAATAAAGTCCAAGTATGTTGTTTTTTTTTTAAATCTTAGTTAATATCAGAACAGATATCTCTCGGGGAAAGTTATCCTTCCCTCTGGATCTCTCACTGTTTTTTTCCAACTTAATTTATTGGAAAATGTTCATCGTCAGAAATTTAGCAGCCTTCATTTTGCATAGTGTGCTAGAATCTCTTGTTCAGTTTCCAGGTTAAGTATGGGCATGTTTAGAGAGAGAATCTTAAAATTTATTCTTTAGCACCATAAATATACTCTGATGAAAAGCTAACTCACAAGACAATGTAGGTCAGAACATGTTCACTTACATAATATTTCACTTTATTGACATATTTCAAAATAAACTAGCTACATCGATAATATTTATGAGTGAATTTGCCTGATATTAATTACATCATAAAAATGTGAAAACATGTTTTTTAGATTCATTTTCTATACTTTCTTAATCCTGCAAAGAAGAAATGGCATGATGCAGTTACAGTACCTCATCAGTGGGGCTCCCTTGCCACGCCGCAAGGACAAATGGAGCGCAGCCGCGCTGAGCAGAAGGTGCTCTCCTCTTTGGAGAAAACTGCAGTCTCCAAAGAGCTTTTTTAACTAGGGACTACTTTTAAATGTGTCTGGTCACCTCAAAGGATATGTAGAGCATTTCCTGCCAGTAGGATTAGAGGAAGGAAGCACCAGGCCAAAATGTTTGATGTGTGATGTACTGTAATTCCTTTCATGTGTTTGGTGGCTTTTATATGTTGATCAATGTTCTGCTACCAATTGTGACCCTGGTGTGGTCCAGGTCATTAAAGTTCTACGTTCCTTAATGTATAGGGTCATTAACTGTACCTAGCAGCATTATTATAATTAAGGATACTGTTTTCTTTTAAACAACCACCTCTCATTTTCATTGAAGTATTTATTTTTCATAATTGGATAATCCTCCTGGGGACTGATTCCCATGGAAGAGATGATTCAGTGTCAGAGACTGCCAGTACTAACATCACGATGGATAGCTCTTTACGTTGCCTCACTTTACCTTGTGTACCAGATTTTTAAATCAGCATTTTCTTCTCACAGTCTCCGGTGGGCGTATAAACTTTAAGAAGGAAACTAGCCTCAGAGTGTCATTTTTCTGCGTGTGTGAGTCTTACAGGCAGTAGGAATAAGTACTGACAAAATTGCTATCAGCAATATTATATATCTTTAATGAAACAAAATTGATAATTACACCTGTTCTTTCCTCTTCTAAGATCACATTTTCTAAAGCAGTGAAGTGCTAACCCACTATAGCTTTAGGCTTTTTTTTTTTTTTAACATAAATGAGCAACTGTGGCTGATTATCTCTATGGCAAAGATTTGATAACAATCTAAATGCTCAGCTGTAAAGGACAGGTTAATATAGTAATGATATATCATGCAATGAAATTCGAAGCAACCATCATCACAAAGGACAGTATATGTGCCTACTTACTAACATGAAATATAAGTTAGTCTATGGTAAATGAACAAAAGTGTTTTTAAAAACTGCATGTATAGCATGATCTCACCTATAGACAGGTTTACATGTTCATGGAAAAGAGCCTAGATTGTTACACACCAGATTGTCAGAGGTAGTTACCTGTGATCATTAGTCTATGGGAAGTTGTCTTCCTTGCTTTTTATTTATGGATATTTTCTAGATTTTTTAGACTAATTTGAATTCTTAAATTGCAGTTTTAAAAAGTAGAAAAAAATGTTAGTTGTATATCCATTATATCTTAAAGTCTTCAGATAATGTTTTAAATTTGGGTTGTTGTTTTTTTTTCCTTCTCCTTAGTGGAAAATATATGAAAATATGTTCTTTATTCTCCCATATTTATCTTTTATATGATATTTTTATTTGCTTTTTGGGTCTTTTTCTACTCCTAGTATGTTATCATTAGATCACCCATTAGTTATTAAGCACTGTTGGTTCTAAGGACATATATGCTCTATTCTGGGCGTGTGTGTGTGTGTGTGTGCGTGTGTGTGTGTGTGTTGAGGATTACTTTATTTGTTTGAAGAACCAGTTTACTCTTTTCCCCTCATAGGAGTACCTGGATATTTTTAGTTTTTGCCTTTTATCTCTCTTTCAGTGCTCTTGCTGGGTAGATCATTAATACATTAATTTTACTAAGATGATAGTCATGTACCACATTCCAGGCAAGCTCTTTCTATACTATTGAAATAATAAGTTGTCTTTCTTCCTTACATAATCAGTTTTATTATGTCATTTATTCATTTCTTCAAAAATATTTGTGAGTGCTTACCATTTACCAGCTATTTGCTAGATGTAAGGACACATACATTGCATTAAAAAAATGTAACAAAAATTTTCACAGTCTTCACCTTCAGGGAACACAGTTTAGTCATCTTTATAATTATGCTTAAAGTATACTAATTGATTTTTTAAACATCATTTTCTCTAGGTAAAGATACATATGGTACATTTGTAACATAAAAGAACTTCCTGAATTTTTACAGACGTAGTATATTAATGTAGCATCTGTATTTATTTCATCTTGTAAGAAAATATTTCACTAGTTTTGTAGATTAAAGTTATTGGCACCGTAGTTTAAATCAGTTTCAGATCATGACTTATGATGTTAATATTTAGGATCAAAATAACTGTGCTTATGTTGTGAGCAGAATAGTGTACAAAGTAAAAAAAAATACTTTTTAAAATTTTTTATTTTAAGTTTTTTTTTAACAACTAAGGCCTTTTATCAATAATTTGTGAACAGTTATTCAATTGGCTTTACAAAAAGGTGCAGTAATTTTCTGGACATTCTTTTTCGTTTTTTCCAAACATGTTAAGATATAGATATACATCATGTATAATTTAAAAGCATATTAATGTTGAATGAGAATTCTGGATTTTAATATAATAAAACTGCTGTAATGAGTAAATTTAGAGAAATTAGTGATAGGAAAGATGCTTATAAGCTACTTTAGTATTGTGCTCTCTTATTGGAAGCAGCCACTCTTAGTGAAAGAATATTCTGTTTTTTCTTTTTGGTACCCTAAAGCAGAAAATACATCTTCATTTCTATGAACAGTTATATTTTTAAGGAGTACTTTATGGTGTTCACAGAAAGAAGAGATTTGAAAATCATCACCAGTTAAAGTGGGAGTTCATTCTGTAGCATCTTTTTAACAGCTGTTTGACCTCATTATTTCTCAGTTCATAGATTTTATTTTGAATGCTTTTGCCTCAGCACACATGCTAAGGTGTAAGAAAAAAAATCTTTTTTCCACCAATTTTATATCTCAATTTTAGTGGTAAAATATTTTCTACCTCTTCCATCACATTGGACCATGTCTTTTTCAGAAATAAGTTTTTGAAATATTCTTTGGTAAAATAAAATTTTATCTCCTCTTAATCAGTTTTTTTCTTATTCCCTTTGAGAAAGACTTTTTTGTTTTGATACTTATTTTGTAACCAAATTCTGAAAACTACATAATTGTTCTCTGATTTCACTATAGTCTTGAGTCCCTGTTTTGAGCTATGCTGTCGCTCAACATTGTCTATTTATTTCAAGATTTTCTTAAAATGTCACAGTATAGAAGCACAAATACTAATGGTTAAATATTTTTTGTCATCATTCTTCTGTTTATAAAAACTGCTAAATTTACATTGTTAGATCGTTTATATGTTGCCTTAATTCTCCCTTTTTCTTTTCTGTTTTAATTATAGCTTGGAAAATGTCCAGGGGTAATGTACTTAGAAACTAACTGTATATTAGTATTACTTATCTGATTTTAAGATTATAAAAGATTATTGTCCCCTGGTATCAGTTAAAACTTACATAAAATTTATTAACAGAATAAATAGTATAATTTAAATATTTTAGTTAAATAGTTCATATTTTGCTGACTAAAGTCAATACTCATATTATGACACACTTAACTCTTGATGTACCATTAAGAATAAGCCTATTACATTTATTATCTCTATATTTTTATATTTCTTGCCATGTTAGGATGTTGATGCCCAAAGTAAATAAAAATATCTTAATACTTTAAAGAATAAAATAGGGGAAAAGATTTTCATGTTCTTATTTTCCACAAGAAAAAAGTACTTTCATATTAGGAATGACATGATAGTGTTACACTTCCTGAGTAAAACAGATAGTGATTTATTTTCAGCTTTGTTAATTCCTGAGTGCATGGATAAAATACTGTATTTGGAATTCCTATCTATAGTAATATATCATAATTTAAACTTAATTATTTCTGGAAATCTGAATAGCATTCAGCCCTAGTTTTAATTGTGATCTTTCTAGAACCTCATCTCATGAGATTAAATTTCTATAGGGAAAAGCCTCCAAAAGAAGAAAATTCTAATGCTAAGCCTTGGAAAACAGGTAGCACATGTCTTGACACTATGTACATTTATTATTGACAGAAATATCCTTAGAACATCCTTGTTGCAACATTGCTGTTTAGAATCGCAGAGTGTCCTAATTCATATCCATGTGATTAATCACATCTTGATTATAGATGTTAAGGGAGATTCTTTCAAAGAGAAGTCTTTTGGGGCTGTGGTAACCAGAGGAATTCTCTATGGAGGAGTTAGAGCTAGTTGAGACCCTTGAAGAATATATTGAATTTTAGCAAGTATGCCACGTAGAGGGAAAGAAGGGGTCAAAGAAGGAAGGCAGGTACATTTAGAGACATGAGCAGTCTTCTTGTTGTATCGGAGGATTGGTTATAGGGGTGTAATGAGAGAGGGGTAGGGAAAAGTGATGGTGATCAGATTGTAGAAGCATTGAATTCCTGGTTAGGGAATTTGTGCTTCATTGCCTGGGTGAATGGGGAGGTTCTGAGTATTTCTCACCAGGTTTGCACTATTTTTGGAGGATTAAACACAGTGCCAACCATATAATAAGTGTTTGAAGAGCACAGTTTCTGATACCAGACTGCCCAGATTCCAGTTTTAGCTTTTCACTCACTAATGGACTGTCCTTGGTCAATATAAGATACTTAACTGCCTAAAATTCCTAATCTGCAATGCAGGGATAATACTACCTACCTTATAGGATTGTTAGGAGAATTAAATAAATTAATAATGCAAAGCATCTGAATTTGACTGGTACATACTATCCGAAATATTTACTGAATACTTATCTATATTAGCTCTTATAATTATTATAATGAATATTTTTAAAATAATTACTTAATCTGGCTGTTCTGTATTGGTTAAATTGGGGAAAGGATTGCACCTTTAGTCCTTATGCAAAGTTAAGTAAAATATCACTTACAAACTAAGAAATTGTAATTTTTTATATACCACACACACACACACATACACACACACACAAATACCCAACCTACTCGAATGGTTTATATCACTTTAAAATTCCCAGTTAATTTCCAGTTTGTAGTTTAAGCCCTATTTAATACTAACATTTCATAGCATTTTATTTTATTTAATTATGTTAGTCACCATACAGTACATCATTAGCTTTTGATGTAGTGTTCCATGATTCATTGTTTGCGTATAACACCCAGTGCTCCATGCAATATGTGCCCTCCATAATACCCATCACCGGGCTAGCCCATCCCCCCCCCAAAAAACTCTCAGTTTGTTTCCCGGAGTCCATAGTCTCTCATGGTTTGTCTACCCCTCTGTTTCCCCCCCTTCATTTTTCCCTTCCTTCTCCTAATGTTCTCCATACATTTTATAGTTTACAGAGTACTTTCATACATTTTATCTCCTTTGATTTTCACTTCAGCCCTAGGCACTCCTTTGTACTGTTATTCACATTTCACAGTAGAGAAAACGAAGCTCATGGTTGCCCCAAGATCATACAGCTCTTAACCAATACATTGTAATTCTGCTTGGCCCCCTTTTTTTTATTCAAGGTTAATTAACACAGTATTATGTTTCACGTGTACAATATAACAATTGAACAATTCTATACATTACTCAGTGCTCATCACCATAGGTGCACTCCTTAATCCTTTTCACCCATTTCACCCATCCCTTAACCCAGTTGTCCTCTGGCAAACACCAATTTGTTCTCTATATTTAAGTGTCTGTTTTTTCATTTGTCTCTTTTTTTATTTTATTTCATAATTTCCACAGATGAGTGAAATCATATGGTATTTGTCTTTCCCTGACTGGCTGACTTCACTTAATAATATACCCTTTGGGTCCACCCATGTTGCTGCAAATGGCAAGATTTCATTTTTTTTATGTCTGAGTAATATTCCATTGTTTACGTATACCACATCTTCTTTATCCATCCATCTATCAATGGACATTTTGTTTGCTTCACTATCTTGACATTGTAAATAATGCTGTAAGAGGGGTGCATATAGATTTCAAGATGGTATTTTTGTATTCTTTGGGTAAATACCCGGTAGTTGAATTACTGGATCATACGATAATTCTATTCTTAATTTTTTGAGGATCCTCCATACTGTTTTCCACAGTGGCTGTGCCAGTTTTGCATTCCCACCAATAATGCAAGAAAGTTCCCCTTTCTCCACATCCTCGCCAACACTCATTATTTCTTGTGTTTTTTATTTTAGCCATTCTGGCAGGTATGAGGTGATATGTCATTGTGGTTTTGATTTTCATTTCCCTAATAGTGATGTTGAGCATCTTTTCATGTGTTTGTTGGCCTGTTTTGGAAATATGTCTGTGCAGGTCCTTTGTCCATTTTTTTAATTTGGTTATTTGTTTTTTGGGGGGGGGTTGAGTTGTATAAGTTCTTTATTTATTTTGGATATTAATCCTTTATCAGATATATCATTTGTAAATATCTTCCCCCATTCAGTAGGTTGCATTTTGTTTTGTTGATGATTTCTTTTGCTGTGTAAAAGTTTTTTATTTTGATGTAGTCCCAACGATTTAATTTTGCTTTTAACATTTAAACATTTAAAGAAGAGTTAATACCTATTCTTCTCAAACTATTCCAAAAAATAGAAAACAAAGAAAAGCTTCCAAATTCATTGTACAAGACCAGCATTACCCTGACAACAAAATCACATAAAGACTCTACAAAAAAAGAAAATATCTCAGATGAACATAGATGCAAAAATCATCAACAAAATATTAGCAAACCAAATCCAGCACTACACTAAAAAAAAAAAAAATCATTAACCACAATCGGGTGGGATTTATTACAGGGATGCAAGAGTGGTTTAATATTTACAAATCAGGCAGCATGATACATCACATTAATAAGAGAAGGGATAAAAAACACATGATCATCTCGATAGATGCAGAAAAAGTACAAAGTACTTTTTGACAAAGTACAACATCCATTCATGATAAAAAATCTCAACAAAGTAGGTTTAAAGGAAACATACCTCAATATAATAATAAAGGTATATGAAAAACCCACAGCTAACATTGTACTCAATGGTGGAAAACTGTGATGTTTTCCTCTAAGATCAGCAACAAGACAAGGGATACCACTCACCACTTTAACCAACATAGCCTTGGAAGTCCTAGCCACAGCAATCAGACAAGGAAGGGAAAGAAGTAAAAGGCATTCAAATTGGTAAGGAAGAAGTAAAACTGTCACTATTTGCAGATGACATGATAGTGCATATAGAAAACCCTAAAGAGTCTATCAAAAAACATATAGAACTGAGAAATGAATTTAGTAAAGTTGCAGGTTACAATATTATTACAAAGAAATCTCTTCCATTTGTATATACAGTTATGAACAAGCAGAAAGAAAAATTAAGAAATAATCCCATTTATAATTCCACCAAAAGAATAAAATACCTAGAAATAAACTTAACTAAGGAGGTGAAAGACCTGTACTCCAAAAACTATACACCACTGATGAGAGAAATTGAAGATGACACAAACGAAAAGATATCCCATGCTCATTGATTGGGAGAACCAATATTGTTAAAATGTCCACACTAACCAAAGCAATCTATAGATTTAATGCAATCCCTATCAAAATATCAAAGCATTTTCATAGAACTAGAAGAAACAGTCCTAAAATTTGTATGTAACCACAAAAACCCGAATAGCCAAAGCAATCTTAAGAACAGAGCTGGAGGTATCATAATCCTAGATATCAAGATCTACTACAAAACTGTAGTAATCAAAATAGTATTCTTTAGCCTTTTTATTGAAGCAACTATGTCAGAACAGTATACAAAATAAGAAAGTACATTGTGTACCCACTACCCACCTCTGTTCTGCATCTTGATTTTTTTGTTTTATTTTGTTTTTTAACTCTACCTTTATGCATGTTAAGACTTACCACTCAGATATTCCTAATCTCATTCATGGATTTTTGCTTCTCTTTAACTGTCCATTGCATCAGTATACCAGGTGTTTTATCTTTTCCTCTAATAATGGACATTGAAGTTTTCAGTTTTTCTCTGTCACATTCAGTGATGAATATTCTTCTCTCCTTGTATACATATATAATATTTTCTCTAGAGTGGTGCTTTACAAAGGAACTTCCTGTGATCATGGAAATGTTCTGTATTTGCTCTCATACAGTAGCCACTAGCTAAATGTGACTATTGAGCACTTAAACTAAGGAACTAAATTTTAAAAATTGTGTTGACTTTTAATTGACTTAATTTTCAGTAAACACATGCAGCTAGTGGCTGTTGTATTGTACAGCTTAGGCTCTAGGGTATATATCTAGGAATGGTATTGCTAAGTCCTAGGTTAAGCATAGCTTCAGTGCTGCTAGATATCACCAAATTATTCTTCAAAGTGACTGTGTCAGGTTTACCTTTCCAGTAGCTTAATGTGAAAGTTGCCATTGCTCTGCATTCTGATAAACACTTAGCATTAATACTGTTTTTTTGTTTGTTTTGTTTTTTATTAGTACTGTTATATTAGGCACTACAAACAAGATTGTCTTAGGACTAGAAGTGAGTGGAAGTCCCTTAGGTAAAAATATTTGCTCTGTACAACTAGAGGCAATACTTCAATGCTGTGATGCCCTGGTATGATTAGATGTATAGATATGTACCCTCTAATATATGGTGATAGAAGGGTGGTACCCTGCCATACAATAGGAAGAGTAAACCAAACTGTTAAATCAAATGTGAGACTATGTACTGATTACTGAGTAGAAGATTGTTGATTGGTACCTCTCCTTAAACCGTCTTTATTCTGATTATTTTGCATGTTGAGATATTCATATTTTTAAGATCACATTTTAAGAGATTTCCCAAACTATTGATGCATTTTTTAAAAACTGCTATTTTGCTTTATAAGTAGAGTGTTACTTAATGTTTATTTTACATAAATTTGAGAGTCTTGACTCCTGGTCTCCAATTTTGTAATAATTATAGGTCTGAAGCAGCTCAAATAATGTGGCAACATTTTTTTTTAAAAAGAAGTTATTTGTTATATACCAAGTCTAAAGGCTCCCTCCCTGTCAAGTGTCTTATTATAAATCTGCTGTAGTCTATAGTCTTGGAAGTATTGTCTTTATTTAACTTAATCTGAAAGTTTACTTTTTCACCCATCTATATACATTTAAAAGAAGTATAATCTTATGTTTTATTTTGAAAAACAGTTCTCCTATTGTTAAGTATAGAAAAGTCTGAATTTATAGTCAGAAGGTGTGGCTTCCAATTTGGACTCTGCCTTTACCCAGCCTCCTTACCTAAATCATCAGCATCTGCAAAATGAAGTCTACATATCACATCCTGTGGGTGGTGATTTACCTGAGATGATATTGAGAAGACCTTTGCAAACCATTACAGTGTATATAAATTAAAATGGTATTATTAATATTATTACTGTGTCTATTTATATATTTTGCATTACAAAACACTTAATAGTTTCATAAAAGAATCAGAATGATGTGGAATAAAATAATGTAATTAAAGAGAAAAAGGTTTAAGTGATAAGATTAGGAGTACTAATAAAAATGAATTTAGTAAGAGATAAATGGAAATGGCTTTGTTAGAAATCATATCAAATATTTCCCAAACAACTTAATATGAGGACTACGCTACATGTGGTCCAACTAATTCAGCTGCAGTTTGCTTTTTTAGAAATACTTTTATTAGGCTAAATGTTTTTTTCCTTATTACAGAAGATATTTATAAAGGTAGTAAGAACTTGCCTTTCCTATCTAATAATGTACTGTGAACATTTCTCTGTGTCATTAAATAGTCTTTTAAAGCTTCATTTTTAATTATTTACCAGTGTGATTAAATACTGCTGTTATTGCTGAAAATCATTGGATTTTGAATAAAGGGGAGACAATTCTGAATCCCGAATTAAATGATGATTTTTGAAAGGAAGTCTATTTTTGTAAACATAATTTTAAGAGTAGGAGATGATTTGATAATGATGGATTAGTAAAGAGGGAATGTTAAAATGGTAGGAGAATTTTTATAGAAAGTTTCAAATAGGATACTCAAATTGGACTTAGAAAAAATAGGAAGCCCATTAACTACCACGACCAATTATTTTGAATAAACAAAATGAAAAAAAATTGAATAAAGATTTGAAGAATATCTGAATGAAAAAGGATGTTAACACAGTTGGAATCAAGTCTGGATGGTTCATGATTTATATAATAGGAGTTGATTTGCAGCCATGGTAGATTTTATAGAAGAATCATAAATCAGGAATGTTGCCAGAGATATGTTGTAGAAACATTAGAAGCAAGTAGGAGGTCTGTCTTTTTAATAAAGACACATTATAAATTTCATTTATTTATTGTATTACCATCTTTAGAAGCATGAAGAGATGATACTTAAATAACCCTGAAGCATGCAGGATTTTACTATATTTACAATTAGTTTTTCAAAGTCACCTATGTGGAAATTATAGTAAAATATGCTAAGTAAGACCATTCTAGATTCTAATACATAAATGAAGTTAACTTTCATACCAGGTACTTGCATGTTTTGGAAATCTGTGAGGATTCTATGTAAACATACCTGTAATATAATATTGTAACATTCTAAAAAAAAAATCTCTTTGATCTCATGTTGTCAAGGGATTATTGCATATTATTATTTGAATCAAAACTATTCATGAGAGACTGTGGACTCTGGGAAACAAACTGAGGGCTTCAGGGGTGGGGGGGGGATTGGGATAGGCCGGCGATGGGTATTAAGGAGGGCACATATTGCATGGTGCACTGGGTGTTATACGCAAATAATGAATCATGGAACATTGCATCAAAAACTGGGGATGTACTGTATGGTGACTAATATAACAAAATAAAAATTATTAAAAAAAACTATTCAAATGAAATTCATCCTAAAATTTAATGTTCAAAAGTTACTGGAAGAATAGCATTTAAGAATTACACTACTTTGTTGGTGTAATAAGGAAGAGCTTGCTTAATCCTGTGAAATTTTATGTGTGGTATGTGTTATGCTATTTAAAAATTAAAAGTTCACAATGACATTTGACAGTGATTTTGATATTTCTTCCCTTTCTCATAAGCCAGCCTAACTTTTCTAGGCTTTCCTTTGTTGTTCTTTTTTTGTGAAGTGTTGTCAAGCAATCTCTTTCACATCCTGTACTTGTAGAGTTGGCTATTTGAACCTATGTATGGAATTTTGCATTTGTTCCTCTTAAATTTCATCTTATTAGTTTTGACTCTGTTCCAGTATTTTGAGATATAATATTATATATATAACTTTGTCATTTGAAAATTTGATAAGACTGATTTATATGAATTCATTAAAATTGATGATAAAAACTATTGAATTGAGCCAAATCCTCTGTCATGTTATTAGGAACTTGACTCCAAATAGTTATTATTTGGATTTGGTATTAAGCCAGCTCTAAATCCATTTTACTATGTTTTTGTCAAGTCTGAATTTCTCCAGTATATTGTAAAAAGTGTCTAAACTTAGTCATTCGCACATCTTTATAACATTAACTTTTACAATAGTGATGTTGTTTTCTCAGTGTTATCATTAAACCAAAAAAGGAGTAGGTTTGGCCTGATTTATTCTTAATTCATACAACTCTTAATATAGATCACTTTCTATCCTTGCGTACTCAAAAACCTTCTGATAATGAATAATCAATGTTGTTAAAAGATCAGTAACATAGGGGTGCCTGGGTGGCTCATTTGGTTAAGCCTTCAACTCTTGATTTCAGCTCAGGTCCTGATCTCAGGGTCCTGAGATGGAGCCCTATATCAGGTTGCATGCTCAGCAGGGAGCCTGCTTGAGATTCTCTCTCTCCCTCTCCCCCTCCCCCCCACACCGTCTCTCCCTTGGTGTCTCTTTCTCTCTAAAATAAGTCTTTAAAAAATAAATCAGTAACATAATTAGTTTACAAAATTGAAGTAGCATATTCATTTCTCTATATTGTAGCGTGTTTGATCACATAGGGGTTCTTTGATAACATCAAATTTTTCAGTGCAGGGCAATGTTCAGTTAATTCATTTCCGTAGAATATATTTCGAATGTGATGAGAGTTGTTTGGGATAGTTTGATATACTTTTCACTTTGACCGTACATTGTATACCCTTTGTCTTCTTAAATCATCTTGCAAATACATACCCTATTTATTAACACTTGTGAGCAAAGAGTACTTAACTAGCTCAGGTCTGACTGTTTGCTGGAGGGAAAAAAAAAAAAAGAAAACTTCAAAGCTCATATTTTCCTTAAGATAGAATGTGAAAATCTAGCTTCTTATTTTCTTCACCAGTGAAAATATTTTGAGAAACTTTAAGCAGAAAGAGGTATTCTATATAATAATGAAATTGCCTATAATTAACCCATAAAAAAAGAATTGATAAATACTGCTGTCATGTCATTATTACTTTATACTCCTATTTTGTGGATTTGTGCAAATGATTTAATATTTGTATAACTGAAAAAGGTGAGTTTTATTGTTGCCCCATCATAAAACCATTTGTTAATTAAAATTTCTTATTAAAAAGTTTGTATTAATTAAAAATGAATTTTAGTTTCTAAAAGGTATGACAGTCTTAGAAAATAATGTAATAATTGGATAACTCTATTTTTGCTCCTTTATTCTCATAAACCCCATCTTTCTTTTGAGAATGTGAAATATGTGATAAATGTTTTAGTGTTCATTTTATCACTTGGACTGGAAATCTAGAGAAGTCATTTTCTTACATGATGTTCTGTTTATATTCAAGGAATTATTATAGGGCCTCTTTGTTTAAACTGAAGTCTCTGTATCCTCGGTGTACTTTTGGATTTTATAAGTGAGACCAGTGGATTCAGTCTGAAAGCAGACCAGTGGCTTCTTTCTTATCCACTAATAACATTAACAGGTGTCATGTATAGTTAGTAAACATGTTAATTAAAATTACCAGATTTAATCCCAAAGAAATCCTATGTAGCTAGGTACCACTATTCCCTTAGAAAGGATACTGATATTCACTGAGTTAGCTGACTTCTCTAAGGATCTATATCTTGTAAATGGTAGAACCAGAATTTGAAGAATTGTGACAATAAGATTCATGCTCTTGGGGTGCCTGGCTGACCCAATTGGAAGAACATGTGACTCTTGATCTTGGGCTTATAAATTCTAGCCCTATGTTGGGTGTAGAGATTACTTAAAAATATAATCTTAAAAAACAAAAAATAAAATGTATGTTCTTAATACAGTTTAATTATACTGCGCTTTCTTTGACCATGGAACTCTAGTGGTAGCCAACTGTCTTTCAAATGTATGCCATTCATCATAAAATGGGTTCGCCAGAAAATGTAAGGGGATCCTAGGAAACCTATCTCCTTCACTAGAGATATCATTGAGAAGTACATATACTGGCATTTGTGAATCAGTTGTGCTACTGAATGTATATTAAAAAGAATCTGAAGATGGAGCTCTGGAAGTCACTAATATTGAAGGGGCAAACAGAAGAAAAGAATCCAATAAAGGAGATTAAAGAAGGACAGTAGAGGGAGTGTGGGAAGTACACAAGGTCATGGAAGAAAATTTTAATAATGAGAAAGATTGTTATAATAATAGCTTTCAATATATATTAATCATTTACTCTGTCTCAGGTATTACTTTGCATGAAGTACCTGATTTGACTCCCTTCAGTGACTTCACCTTTCAGATGAATAAAAGGAAGCATGAAACTTTAATTTGCTCAAGATACCCAAAGGGAGGTGGCAGAGCTAGAATTATCCATCCAGGCAGCTAAGTATGCAGTCTGTGCTCTTCACCGGCAGGCTATACTGCCATTTTGAATTGTCACGTACCCAGAAAAGTTAGGTGAGTTAATGACTAAAAGTCATCCACTGGATCTGATAATTAGAAAACCAGTTGGGGACCTTTTCCAGGAAAATTTCAGAGGAGAAGGAGGGGTGATACCTGATTGTTCTTGATTAGAGAAAATAAATTGTGAGGAAATAGAAATAATGAGAGAAAGATAAGTTTCTGGTTAAATGGGAACGTGAGAGAAAGGGTGGTAGCTGGCGAGGATGCAGGTCTTAGGGAGAGCCTCTCTCTCTTCCAAGGAGACTAACTTCAACATAGTTTTTGTCTGAAGGTTCAAGATACAGGAGAGAAAAAGAAAAAATGTTTATAGTCCCCAAGGGAAATGAAGGGAAGAAATATGAGTGTTATTTATTCAACTTCAAGGCCTATGGCTAAGTACATAGGAGTGAGAAAATAGACACTGATCCAGTTTTCAAGGGTGAGGGGAATTAACAGAGATCTTGGCCTTGAGGAGAAGAGATACTTCGTCTAAACAACTCTGTGAAGGAAGCTGGACAAGTATTAATCTCCGTTTTGTGAAAGAAATAGCCTTGGATTTACTGGTTCTTGTCCTTGCCCCTTTCACTTCAGGTACCAGACTTATGATGTTCCAAATCAAAGAAGCATTGCCTTCAGTATTAGAATTTAGTTTTAAAATCAATTAAAATGCTACTTTACATTCAAACAAACAAGGCATATTCCTCAGCCCCAGTCCAGACCCACTGAATCAGAATTTCTGCGGGTGGGAACTTAACATTTTTAACAAACTCGCAAGTGATTCTTCTGCACTCTGAGGAGGAGAACCCCTGCCATAAGTCATTGGTCATGGAAATCAGCAGTAGTCTTCAGCCCGATGGTCAACTATTTATATCCCCTGCCCTGTATACTCTCAAAATTACTGTCACTATAGATATTTGGTGATTAAAATGGAGATTAATTTAATTGAATCAAGGCATATAAATTTTACTTCTTTTTACATTCCTATTTTCTGGCTTGTTTAACATTTTGTAGATCTCAACTGAGCTGTAAGTAATGAATTTTATTTCTTTACAGTGAGCTCCCAAGATATGCCTATTCAGCAGTGAGCAGTATAAATGGTTCAACATGAGCTGTTCCTTATGTAAACATACAAAAGGCCTGACCCAGACTAAATCAATTTAAAAAGGAAAACATTAAAGCTATGTTTCCTGTTATATACTTAAAGTCTTCTTTGGCTCCTTATGATTATATTATTGACCAACTATTGAAGACTTTAGTTTACCCTCCTGCACCACCTGCTGAATGGTTCAAATGGTATGGGAGACGAGTTTCGGAAGGGCAAAGCAATTACAATTATAACTCCTACATTTTAGCCAATAAAGCAGCTTTTTGTGTTAAGGGCAAGGAAGTTATGGGTATCTTGACTCACCCCCTTTCCTGATTTGAATTGCTAAAAGGTCTTGAAGACTGTAATAAGGAGAAAGAGCAAAGTTCATAGAGCTTTTAGAGGTATGTGAATTTAAGACAAGAAAATTTGATTCTATTTATGATATCAAACATTTCTAGGAAAAACTTAATTAGGAATTGAAACAAAATAAGCTTTTCTTAGTAATATATTTTCATGTACTTTCTCCCAGCTTTATTGAGATAAATTGAGAAATAAAAATTGTATATGTTTAAGGTGTACAAAGTGATCATTTTATATGTGTATATTTTGAAATTATTACCACAATCAAGCTAATTAACACATCCATCGTTTTACAGTTAACCTTTTTTATGAGAATTCTTAAGATCTACTCTCTTAGTAAATACCATTAACTGTCATCACTATGCTATACACTAGATCCCCAAAATTACTTGTTCATCTTATAACTGTAAGTTTGTATGTATATTGGTTTTTTCCAGCTTTATTGAGAAATAATTGACATACATCACTGTAAGATATACAGAATGATGGTTTGATTTACATATATTGTGAAATAATTAAGACCATAGATTCAGCTAATATCCATCTTTTCATATAGACACAATAAAAAGATAAAGAACAAAGGTAAAAAATTTCTCCTTGTGATAAGTACTCTTAGGATTTACTCTCTTACAACTTTCCCATAGATCATATAGCAGTGTTAGCTGTAGTTCTCCTGTACATTACATCCCTAGCACTGATATGTGTTAAAAGTGGAAGTTTGTACCTTTTGACCATGTTTCTGCAGTTCCCCCTTTCCCTGCCTCCATCCCCTGATAAGCCAAATCTGATTTCTTTCTCTGATCTCTCTTTTTTAAAATTTCGACTGCACATATACAGGAGATCACACAGTATTTGTTTTTCTCTGACTTATTAGCATAATGCCTTTAAGGTCCATCCATGTTTTTGCAAATTGTGTGTGTGTGTGTGTGTGTGTGTGTGTGTGTGTGTGTGTGTGTGTTTATGGCTGAATAATGTCCCATTGCGTGGATGTGTATATCACATCTTTATCCATTCATTCATTGATGGACACTTAGGTTGTTCGTTATATTTTGTAAGGTAGACATTATAAATACTAGGCATCCTGGTCCTCACTAAAGCCACAAAGTTCTTTTCCTGTGGTGAGTTCTCTAGTAAAGTATCATTTTATTAGTGTCTTTGCTATAATGATTTTGCAGTTGTTTCTTATGCTGTGAAAATGTGCACTAAATCAAAGCTCTCTTGATTAAAATGTATTTTTATTTTTGGCTTTGAAGTCAAATTGTTTTTCACTTCTGACAGGCTATTTTTAAGTTACAAAGTCATTTACTTAGGGAATATTACATTTTAAAAGGTGTAAAATGATTTCCAGCATTTGAAAAAATGAAAATAAATTATCTTCAGATTGTGACTGTATGTATTTATACCTTTAGAAAAGATCTAGTTAAATACATCTTTCACAAGACATCTTGCTCTCATAGTGCTTATTAAGAGTTAATATATGGTATTTGAATGAAAACATTTTGAATGGTTTTTTAAATTTAGTATTGAAAAATAAAGTACTTTGAATGTTTTATGATAACCAGAATAGGTTTTAAGTATGCATGAAACAAAATGGGCATCTTATACTTTAAAAAATAAAGATTAGTGAGTATTTCAAGTTGAGAAAAAAAATCAAGTACTTTGTGGAAAATGAAGTAAATCAATGCACCACTGTATGTTTTCTGACTTTAAAGAATTGAAAATAAGTCATAGGGATCATGTAATTAGAAAGGGCATTAGGAGAAGGAAGGGAAAAATGAAGGAAGGAATATCAGAGGGGGAGACGAACCATGAGAGAGTATGGACTCCAGGAAACAAACTGAGGGCTTCAGAGTGGATGGAGGTGAGGGGGATGGGTTAGCCCGGTGATGGGTATTAAGGAGGGCACATATTGCCTGGAGCACTGGGTGTTATATGCAAACAATGAATCATGGAGCACTACATCAAAAACTAATGATGTGCTGTATGATGACTAACATAATAAAAAAAGAAAAGAGAAGAAAAAGAAAAACTAGATTTTATTATCTAAGTCTCAAAAAAAATTACCCTGTATTCATTTTTATCGAAGAAAACTCAAACCAAACTTGTAAAGTTTGTGAATTAGAGCTAATTTTTAAAATATATTTCATCTTTATATTAACATAAACTAATAAGCCAAATGGCCTACCTATATTATTTATAACAGTAATTTAAATTTTATATTTGGGAAAATACACAGGAATACATTGTTTCCTGGATTTGATATCTCAGGAGGCTAAAAAATTATTGAAGAAAATGTGTTTTTTTAAAAGATGCAAGTATATTTTTAATTGGCCTAAATTGTCCATGACAAACTGTTTCCTGTCTTAGAAAGTAGGGGTTTTATTACAAACTAACCCAGAATGCTATTAAAATGTTTTTAGATTGATGAAACAGATCAAAATAGAAAATTTGGGTAGAATTCACTCAGTGTGATTAAACGGAGGGTCAGTGGTGCTGTTTGCTTAGGCTTTTGTTTTCTCAGAATCCGAATGTGTGCTTTATCCGATGAGTCTTTCTTCCTCTCACTTTCTAATCATTTCACTGTTGTTTAATATTTTATACAGAGGCTGAAGAGAGAAAAATGTAGGATGATTTTTTTCTAACAGTTACCGAGGTTTTTATGATGTGGCAAGTTCTTTGCTAGGCTCCTTATCTCGCTTAGTTCATACAATTAAGAGAGAAACTCCGGTCTTTCTCTAGTCTTAACTACTGTGCTACAACATAATTTCTGTAACCTTTTTGGCAGAGAAGAAAATGCCAATTTGCTAGGCAAGCCTCACCTGGGGTCCCACCCCTCCACCCCCAAAGTCTGGGCCTGGTGCCGTTCTCGGACGCTTTGTGATGAAAGGGCCGCTCTGTGACTTGAAGCCTCACTAGCCTGTGGCTTTACCTCCTTCCATACTTCTCTCCATGCCAACCTTTCAGAACATTTCCAAGGTTTCTGGATACGCTGCTCTCTCACACCTCTGGACCTTTGAACCTCTTGTTTCCTCTCCCTGAAATAATTTTTTTTTTAAATTATTTTCATTACATGAAATGAGATCGGGCTTTTTTGAACTCCTTTAAATGTTGCTTCCTCTTTTCTGGGCCCCTAGGTCTGGGTCAGAGGTCCCATTTTTGTGCTTCCAAGTGCATTCTGTACCCAACCTTTTATAGCATTAACTGTTTTTGCAATTGCCTATAAATCCCCAACTAGACTATAAGCTGTGTTATGGCAGGGACCACAGAGAGACCCAGGATCTGTAGCGCCTGTCACAGAGCCTGGCATGCGGTGCTTACTAAATATTCTTTGAAAGAATGAATGCAAGTTTGCTTATTGGCCGTTGAGATAGGAAGATAGAGTTTTGACAGTCTTGAGTAAGGCACGGAATAGGGAAGCACTTAATTGCTTTTCACTAGTTATTACATTACCAGCAGTTTTAACTGTCAGGATATAGTTTTAAAGGAGTCATTTTTACATAGAAAAAGAATTTGCAAAAGGAGAAGTAGCATTATATCTGGTGGAAGAAATGGGAGGACAACCTTTATATTAATCCCATGGTGGAAAGGATAAGAAATATCTTTAGGGCAGTGGTAAGTTAGAGATTTTTTTCCACAATAAGTTGTAAAATCTTTGTTCCTAGAAATCTTTCTAATACCCTCTTCCTATCTGTTTAATCTCCACAGCATCATAGTTGTTTTTTTTTGTTTTGTTTTGTTTTTGCAAATTTAGTTTCTTAGGCCTTCTATCTTTAGCTTTTTTTTTTCCTTGAGTACTGGAGATTTATCTATTTTAGGCTTTGTTGATCCTTCCCTGCCTCTTTTATTTCATTGATTTCTGTTCTTATTTCCTTCCCTCAATTTTAGTTTATTCTGCCTCTTTATGTTTAGCTCATTACTTTTGAGCCTTACCAATATCCCCCACCCACCAGAGTTGTACATAGTTACAACTGATGAACCACACTGACACATCATAATCACCCAGAGTCCATGGTTTGTGTTAGGCTTCACTCTTGGTGTTATACATTCTATAGATTTGGACAAATGAATAACATATGGCACATATTCATAATTACAGTAACATACAGAGTATTTTCACTGCTCTAAACTGAGCACCTTTTCATCTACCTGTTGGCCATTTGTATGTCTTTGGAAAATGTTTGTTTCACATCCTTTGCCCATTTTTAAATTGGTTATTTGTGGTTTTGCTATTTAGTTGTATGAGTTCCTTGTATATTTGGGATATAACTTCTTACCAGATACATGGTTTGCAAAATTTTCTGTTTCAGAGGTTGTCGTTTCATCTTGTTGATACTTTTCTTTGCTGAGCAGAAGCTTTTTAGTTTGATGTACTCCCACTTATTTATTTTTGTTTTTGTTGTCTTTTGCTCTTGGGGTCAAATCCAAGAAATCATTGCCAAGACTGATGCCAAGGAGCTTGCCCCTATGTTTTCTCCTAGGAGTTTTGTCATTTCAAGTCTTGCATAACTTCCTGCATAAGTATATAGCAATATCAAACCAGGAAACAATATCAAACAATATCAAAACCAGGAAATTGACATCAGTACAATCCACGGCTGTATTCAGATTCCTCAGTTCTCTGTATACTCCTTTGTAAACACAAAATGTGTGTATAGTTCTGTGCAGTTTTATCACATATGTAGATTCTTGTAACCACCATTGCATCGAGATACAGAACTGTTCTATCACCAAGAGGCTCACTAGCAGGGCTGTTTTTAATTCACACTTTCACCGTTTATGTAGCTCTCTGTGACCTCAGCTTTATATGTAGGGTCTGCAGTTACATTGATTCATCTTGGGTGGGCCTTGAGCTTTATCTCCTGTGCAGTTATCAGAGCAGAAAAATCAGTGTCTGCAGGATTCAGCAGAAACCCTAAGAGTGCAAGCTGGCTCTGGCAGGTGCTTATTTATTAGTTTTCCTGGTTTCCCTTTGAGGGGGAGCTGGCGGGGAAGGGGCACTTAGAAGTTTCTGTTCTCTGGTGCCAGCTCTAAGATGTGTTTAAAAAGATACTTTAAATTTTTGTTAAGCATTCTAGTTGTTTAAGTCAGAAAGTTCATTCAGGGTTTCTGATATGCTGTATTTTGGAAACAGGTGACCCTAGAAATACTAAACTTTCATCTTTATAGTTTTCATTATGGTTTTTCATAATTAAAAGAGTGGACTTTGTTTTATTCTTGGTGCCTATGCATCTGTGATTAGTTGGTGATTATTATAATGTTATTCATTCAGAACCATTTAAGATTCTATTCAGAAATGGTCATAAAATTTATAATGGACCTCTTTATAAATAGTTTAACTTCTAGTCATGTATTTTATTTATCTCTGTATTTAGTTATTGAAATAACTAAGCCACAGAGAAGTTAAATAATTTCTTCGTGCTCATGATCATTGGAAAGTCTGAGGGTAACGCTCATGTGAATCTTTCACTTATCCTATTTTCTACAGCTCAGATTTAAATGGTTTTGCAGTTAGCTTTTAAGTTGGACTTACATACCGAAATATTAGAAATTTCACTGAACTTTCACATCAGGTTAAATGACAGATATTTAATTTCAAACAAGAGGAGAGAATATAAATCCCCAACCCTGATTCTTTTTTTTTTTTTTTTAAGATTTTATTTATTTATTTGACAGAGATAGAGACAGCCAGCGAGAGAGGGAACACAAGCAGGGGGAGTGGGAGAGGAAGAAGCAGGCTCATAGCAGAGGAGCCTGATGTGGGGCTCGATCCTATAACACCGGGATCACGCCCTGAGCCGAAGGCAGACGCTTAACTGCTGTGCCACCCAGGCGCCCCCCCAACCCTGATTCTTAAAAAGTTTGGAATTTTAAAATTAGCATGCTTGGAAGTATCTGGTTGTTGCTCGTGATGCAAACTATTTGCATAGGGAAGAAGAACCTCTGGGAAGTCATGCTCTCCAGGGATAGATAGGAGAAATATAGTTCAATTTAAGACCAAGAAAAAAAATGTGGGATATTTCAAGCCTACATGAAAAACTCTGATGAAATTCAGTGTTTTGTGGTTGTAATCTTCTGATTAAATCATCCATGTGCCAAGGGAAATAGACTGTTGTTAATGCTGGGTTACTTTGTCTTTTAATAGAGCACTGACTGTATTTCATAACATACTTTTTCTTCAAGAATTCTTTAATTCACCTTAAAAATGTCTGTAGGGAATTTATTTAAAATGGAGACAGCATTGGCTAGTTTAAAATAAGGAAATGTAACTTTTATATGGGATAAATAATCTAAGGAATAGGTTAGGCCACTAACAACCCAAGATACTTGCTGTATGTCTGAATTTATGTGCATCCGAATCAAAAAGTTTGCTGTTTAAAAACTGTTTTCTTACTGCTGTGAACACATAGGTTCTCCATTTGAGATTTGTCAAGATTTATGTCCGTTCAAATCAGTGAATTGAAACAGCACTTACTGATAGCTTGATAGGAGAGTTAGTTCCTGACTTTAAGAAATTGATGGCATATTGGGAAAAACTGACAAGTCATTGTGATGTTACTGTACTTTTAGTATAGAGAAACCCCAGGAGCACAGATTTGGGAGAGATGAGTTTGGAGAAAGTTTGGTCAGCAAAGTCTTCATAGAAAGTGAAGTCTGAGGTAGGCCTTTAAGCAGAATTATACCAATATTAAGATAAAAGGAGAACACTGTACCAAAATGGGAATATTCTAAATGTCACTCCCTCCCATCTCCATCCTCATGCATTCTTTTTTCTTTGCCTTCATTAGGACAAATTGAAAAGGTTCATGTCCCATTTTATGGGCTGTGTTTCTAAGGTAATTATTTGGTTCAAGTAAAATTTTAGGCTGTTTTTCTTTGCATGCCCATTCCTAGATTACAGCTCTTCTAAGTTAGAAAAGAGAAGGACAAAAAACAGCAGGTTGAGCTCTAACTTTAGAAATGAGAATTCATCCATTTCTTTCTCTGGCTCCTGCTATGGTTTCTAGACCAAAGCCTCTTTGTTTCCCTATTCCCTATTGTAATTCTCTTGGATATCACCCTACCTGAACTGCCTGCTCATTCAATTCCAATTCTTTCCCTGCTCCTCTCTTCACTTGAATTCGTTAGGCTCAGCCCTTACCTTGCCTGGCCCAGTCTTCTTCCCCAGCAGCTGGCCCAGAAGCCTGCCATCTTGAGTCATAGCAGTTACCCACCTTCCCGTGGGTATTTGACCAGCCTCTGGGCATGGTCTGACCCCTGCTTACTTAGCCATGGCATAGTCTTAATTGGACTCTTACCCACTTTCTGTAGTTTTCAGACCAGGACCCATGCTTCCTTCTCCCCACCCCACCCCCACAATTAATTTCATTACTGTTCAGTTGATGTAATTAATTTAATTGTATTTTTTAATTGCTGCAGTTGTAGATTTTTAAAAATATTTCTACTAATAAAGTTATTTTTAGTCTCTATAGTATTTAAATTTTTGTGTTCATTGAAACTTTAATAGAGGCCTAATATTATTTTCCTTCTGATGGTTCACTTTAAAGCATTTGTGAACCAACAAAACTAAAATGTTCCCAAACTCATGCAAACATAAGTTTATCTGGCCTCCAAACCCTGAACCCAGTTCTTTTCTTCCTACCATATTGCTTTGCTATTTTCATTCTAAAATGCTCACAAAAAATTTAACATTTTGCTTCTTCTAATTTAGCTTTATGCTATTGATGATTTTATTTCTTTGCTTAGCATTAGGTCCAATAAGATCAAAGTTTCAACTCTGTATGGGCCAGTAATCCTCAGTGTGTGTCTTCCTCAGTTAACAGTGTAGTCTTCTCAACTACGTGTAGTTTAGGTGACAACTGGGTTATGTAAAGAACCAAGGGCAAGGGGTAGGGAAGTGCAATAGATTGACAAAGCCCTATCGTCTTTCCTCACAAGAAAAGAAAGGCCTGAAGAAGGTGGGTAATTCGCATTGGAAAGAAGACTGGCTTTTGAGTCAGAAAGCCTGGGTCTAAGTTGTGGTTTTGTCACAAACTACCTCAGTACCTTTGCCTAAGTCTTTCAACCTCTCTGAATTACATTCTCTTTAGTAAAAATGGGGATAAAAATAGAGCCTCCAACGCATCTCAAGGACTAAAATCATGTATGTGAAAGTACTTAGAAAAACAGTACAGAGCTGGGAACAATGTAAAAAAAATAATTGTAGGGTCGATTACTGTACATGATAAGTTTGGGTACATTTTCAAGTTATCTTATGTGGTTACTTCCTAATACCTGCCTCAGAGATTTGATTAACCCAGTGAATCCATCAGTAATCCAAAGGAAAAAAAAATGATAATGATACTATGTTAGTGAATAAAATAAACAGAATATTTTATTTTTTTACGTCTTTTCATTGCGTTTACAGGAGAGCTTTGAACTTGGGAATTCTTCGAGACCCTGGATCAGAAATTGAAGACAGACAATATCAGATAGACCTACAGTCCATCAATATTGGTACTGCACAGTGGGATCAACTAAAACCGGAGAAGGAAAGTGGCACAGGAGGGGTGCTAACAGAGAGTGAAAGAAATTCTCAAAACCCAGCCCTTGAGTGGAATATGGCCAGCAGGTAGGAAATTATTGAAAAACATTCTACACTTTCTAATATTTCATTGCCAGAAGAACAGTTGGTGATACGGTCTTCAGCATGCCTGACCTAAGTGTTTGGTACCACTTCTGTATTACATGACCAAAATAAAATATATTTTATAATTGTAACTAATGATTTTGCTTGGAAACCTGCTGATCCTATCAACTGTTACACTGTAATTATTACAAATTCAAGATTGTGTCAGCATTTTTTTTAAAGCTTGCTATTTGATGAAAGGTTCCACTTCAGGCTAAGGATACATTCACATTTTCCCTTGAAATCCATTGTATTCAAGGTCAGATTATTATTTTTTTTTAATCTCTCCTTTCTGTTTATGATGATAAGAGGAGAAAAGTAACAAAAGCTCTGGGTTGCTTTTATTTTTTTTTAATCCACTTTAACTTAAAGCACCTGTGTTCACAGAGAACATTTTTAAAGGAATTAGTCCTGAATGTAAGTGGGAGGATTTGTAGAGCTATTGCTCTCTTACCCAGGCTACTCGTGGTTTCTCATCAGAGTTAGTTAAGTAGAATTATTTGCTAGAACGAAGATACTAGGCATTAAAGATACTTTTGTATATTGTAAACCTGGAGGTCTTTATGATTTGAAGAAGTGTTAACTATTTTCTCATTTTTCTTTTTTTTTTCTTTTTTATTTTTCCTTGTAAGATTTACTAACATCTATTGCTTATAACACACCATGGTGGTTTATTTGATTGAATTTCTTTAAAACATTGTGTGTATGTAAACTTTCTTGTATGGCTCTTGCAATGCTGATTGCTTTGGGGTTCTGCCCTTTTACCACCAAAACTGTATTTATCTGTGTCTTGGCATATTGATAGCAACAACTTCAATAATAGAGTATATAATATTTATCACTTTACCTAACTTAAATTAATTTTTGCAGTAATGCTATGAGCTAATTCTACATGGGGAAACTGAGGCCTAACCAAGATAAATAATGTGCCTAAAACCAAATACCAAGGGGTAGTCTGTACTCTATATAAGCTTCAACTTTTTCAGGTATCCACATTGTTTTCTAATTTCTTCGTGGCTCTATTCATAACAAGCTTCTTTCAGCTTCCTGAAAATAAGGTTTGTCACTTGCTATTAGGCCTTGATATGTGATCTCTGCCTGGAACTCTCTTAACACCCCCTGTTCACTTGCCTAACTCCCATCATTCTTCAAGCCTCAGGAAGCCTTACGTTCTCCAGGAAGTCTTCCCCTGAGCCTCCATGAGAGCAGGTTAATTAATACCCCTTCTGTGTGCTCTTAACATGTCACTTGGAATATTTAATTCTAATTATCTGTATACTTTGTCTGCGTCCTGAGGACAGATCTTCACCATCCAGTCCATTGATTTATCCCTAGCACAAAGCACTTTCATAGTGTGAAATATATTGTTACAGGGGTGCCAGGGTGGCTCAGTCAGTTAAGCGTCCAACTCTCGTTTTCAGCTCAGGTCCTGATCTTGAGGTTGTGGGATCCAGCCCTGCGTCTGGCTCCGTGCTCAGCAGGGAGTCTGCTGGAGGTCTCACTCTCCCTCTCCCCCTCCACTCATGCTCTCTCTCTCACATAAAAAAAAAAAAAAATGTATTGTTACAGCCTTTCATTGATAGTGGTTGAATGTGCTCCTGAATAGGGGTGCAAATTTGGGTGAAAAATGTTCTACTGCTGGCCAAGGTACATTTCAGGAGAGGAATGCAGGCAGCACTCCCAGCAGCTGGTCCTGCATGGAGGATCTGGTGCACACCTTACATGTACCACACCAGCCCTGATCTGTAGACATCACATGGTGGGAATCAGGGTCAAGTTCCATCTTTCCTGTACTTCATTCGGTTTTCAGGTTTAGGAAGTTCCAAGCTTACATAATTTATAGGTCTTTTTTTTAAAGATTTTATTTATATATGTGAGAGAAAGAGCGAGCACACACATGCACACAAGCAGAGGGAGAGTAAGAGGCAGAAGCAGACTCCCCGCTGACCCGGGAGCCCAATATGGGGCTCAATCCCAGGACCCTGAGATCATGACCTGAGCCAAGGTAGATGCTTAACCGACGGAGCCACCCAGGCACCTTTATAGGCCATCTTAAAAACCACAAATTCTATCAACAAAGAAGGGCCTTACTTTCCTAGGAAACTTTATGAGCATCTAGCCTTAACTCAGCTGTATCTCTCCTATTTATTCCTTTAATTCATTTAAATAAATAGTTGTGTTTCTGTGAGTGTGTTTTAGTAACTGAGTTGAAATTCACATTACACAAAATTAACCATTTAAAGTGGACAAGTCACTGGTATTTTGTATATTCACAATATTGTGTAACCACCACCCCTATCTGTGACTGCCACGTCTGTCTCATTCTAAAACATTTCCTACATCCTAAAGTAGAATCCCTTACCCATTAAGCACTTTCTTCTACATCCTTCTCTCTCCCCTTGGCCCCTGGCAAATGCCAGTCTGCTTTCTGTTTCCGTGGATTTATCTATCCAGATATTTCATATAAAAGAAATCATACAGTATGTGACCTTTAGTGTCTGACTCATTCACTTAGCACAGTGTTTTGGAGGTTTTTCCACATGGTAGCATGTGTCAATACCTCATTCTTGGTTACTGTTGGATAATATGCCACTGCCTGTAAATACCATAGTTTGTTTAGCCACTCATCTGTTGGTGGATATTTGGGCTGTTTCTACTTTTTAGCTATTATGAATAATATTGCTGTGGACATTTGCGTACAAGTACCTGTTTCAGTACCTGTCTTCAGGTATTGGGGATATTTATGTAAGAGTAGAATTTCATGATCATATGGTAATTCTATATTTAACTTTTGAGGAGCTGCCAAACTATTTTTCACAGCGGCTGAACCATTTTACATTCCCACCAGCAATGCTCAAGGGTTCCAATCTCACCACATTCTCACCAACACTTATTTTCCTTTTTTTTTTTTTTTAACTGTAACCGTCCTATTCGGTGTGGTTTTGATTTGCATTTTGATAATGCTTAATGATGTTAAGCCCTTTATGTGTTTTTTGGCCATTTTTATATCTTCCTTAGAAAAATGGTGACTAACATAACAATTAAAAAAAACAAAGGTTTACTCAAGCCTTTTGCCCATTTTTAAATTGTTGATGATTTGTAGGAGTTCTTTATTCTAAATGCTATACCCTTATCTGATACATAATTTATAAATGACCTTTTCATTTTTTGATAATGATCTTTGCACAAGTTTTTATCATTGTTCCAAGAATCCATTGCTAGATCCAAGGTCATTAAGATTTATGCCTATGTTTTGATTTTTTTTTTCATTTGCATATAGTTGACACTCAGTGTAATACTAGTTTCAGATGTACAACATAGTGACTCAGCTTTTGTGTATGTTATGCTGTGGTATAGCTACTATCTGTCACCGTACAATACTGTTACAATATCGTTGCCTACATTACCTATGCTGTGCCTTTTATTCCCATGACTTATAACCGAATGGAATATATCTGTACTCCCACTCCCCGTCACCCATTTTGTCCATCCACATCACCCCCTTTCCTCTGGCAGCCATCAGTTTATTCTCTGTATTTATAGACCTGATTCTGCTTTTTATTTGTTTGCTTTGTTTTTTAGATTCCACGAGTGAAATCATATGATATTTGTCTTTCTTAGTCTGATTTATTTCACTTAGCATAATACCCTCTAGAATCATCCATGTTGTCACAGATGGCAAGATCTCATCCTTTTTATAGCTGCAAAATATTCCTGTGTGTGTATGTAATTGACACATACCACATCTTCCTTCTTCAGTTATCTGTCAATAAACATTTAGGTTGTATCCAAATCTTGCCTGTTGTAAATAATGCTGCAATAAATATAGAGGTTCATATATCTTTTCAAACTAGTGTTTTCATTTTCTTTGAGTAAATACCCAGTAGTGGAATTATTGGATCATATGGTATTCCTATTTCTAATTTTTTGAAGAACCTCCATTCTGTTTTCCACAGGTGGCTGTACCAATTTCCATTCCCACCAACAGTGTACAAGGGTTCCTTCTTCTCTACATCCTTGCCAATACTTGTTATTTCTTGTGCTTTTTATTTTAACCATTCTGACAGGTGTAAGGTAATATCTTATTGTAGTTTTGATTTGCATTTCCCCGATGTTGAGCATCTTTTCATGTGTCTATTGGCCATCTGTATGTATTCTTTGAAAAAGTGCCTTCAGGTCCTCTGTGCATTTTTTAATTGGATTGTTTGGGTTTTGGTTTTTGGATTTTTGGGGTTTTTTGATGTTGAGTTCTTAAGTTCTTTATATATTTTGGATATTAACTCCTTATTAGATATATCATTTGCACATATCTTCTCCTATTCAGTAGGTTCCCTTTTTGTTTTTTTGATGGTTTCCTTCACTGTACAAAAGTTTTTTATGTAGTCCTAATAGTTTTTTGTTGTTTTTTAAAATTTTATTTGTTTGAGAGACAGAGAGAGAGACTGGGCACATACATGTGCAAGTTGGGGGGAGGGGCAGAGGGAGAGAGAGAATCTCAAGCAGACTCCATGCAGAGCATAGAGCCCAGTGCAGGGCTCAATCTCACAATGCTGAGATCTTGACCTGAGCCAAAATCAAGAGTCAGACACTTAACTGACTGAGCCACCCAGGTGCTTCTGCAGTCCCAAAGGTTTAATTTTGCTTTTGTTTCCCTTGCCTTAGGAGGTATATCTAGAAAAATGCTTCTATGGCCACTATTGGAGATATTATTGCCTGTATTCTCTTCTAGGATTTTTATGGTTTTAGGTCTCACATTTAGGTCTTTAATCCATTTGGAGTTTATTTTTGTGTATTATATAAGAAGGTAGTCCAGTGTCATTCTTTTGTTGTTCAGTTTTCCCTGCACCGTTTATTGAAGAGACTACCTTTACCCATTGTATATTCTTGCCTCCTTTGTCATAGATTAATTGACCATATAAGCATTGGTTTATTTCTAGGCTTTCTATTCTGCTCCATTGATTTATGTGTCTGTTTTGTGCTGGCACCGTACTATTTTGATGACTACAGCTTTGTAGTATATCTTGAAATCTGGAATTGTGATCCCTCAAGCTTTGTTCTTTTTTTCTCAAGATTGCTTTGACTACTGAGGGTTCCATAGAAACTTTATTATTATTTGTTCTAGTTCTGCAAAAAATGCTTTTGGTACTTTGATAGGGATTACATTAAATCTGTAGATTGCTTTGGATAGTATGGACATTTTAACAATATTAATTCTTCCAATCCATGAGCCTGGACTATCTTTTCATTTGTTTGTATCATCTTCAGTTTCTTTAGTTGATGTTTGATAGTTTTCAGAGTACAGATCTTTAACCTCTTTGGTTAAGTTTATTCCTAGGTATTTTCTTTCTGGTGACTTGTGTCTGTCTTTTATTCTAACAGCTTTATGGGTTTAACTCTTATAGCTAGATTGTTGCTCCTTTTCAGGAGTTTTTGTTTGTTTTTTTATATGGTATGAGGTAAAGTCCAACTTCCTTTTTTTGTATGTGAATATACAATTATCCCAGCACCATTTGTCCCAGCACCCAGACTGTTCATTCCCCCATTGAATGGCCTTGGCATGCTTGTCAAAAATTAAGGCTTCTGAACATCAATTGAATGCCATAGAATGTCTTTTACACTAGAGAAACAAAATGAAATAATTTCTGATATGTCCCTGTCCCTTACAGAGCTCAGTGTCAAATCAAAGAATTAATAGTTAATTACCTATTAGAGTGCAGGGAGTAAATTACTATGGTAGACATAGGATGTTTAGGATTATAGAAGAGACACATCAAAATCAAGATAAGCACATTCCATGTACATAAGGACATCTCAGGCTAATAGATATGACAGATACATAATACAATAAATCTAAAATTGACGTAGGTACGAAATAGAAAATTTAAAGAAAGAAATGAATGATTCACTCTGTGAGTGGGTTTTCAGGGAAGGTCTCACAGAGTATACAACTTCTGAATTTGTTTCCACAGAGTCTGAGTGGCAGGAGAGGCGAGGGGGCATTTTGAACTAAGAAAGCAGTAGATTCAAAGGCTAGGAGTATGAAAATGTGACATGTTTTACTCACTTCGTATACGCAGTACATAATATTATGCTTGGCACATAATAGGTACTTAATCAAGAATTGAGTGAATTAAGGAAAGGTTGAATGATTAAACAATTAAGTAGAACTGGTACAGATCAAGTAACTGAATGTTTCTGAGAGATACTGAGTCAAATGAAGACAAGAGATTTTAGATCTGATATACCTTGTAGTGATGATTAATCTTGATAGAAATATAAGCAGAGCCTTAATATGATTATATATTTGTTTTTCAATAGGAATTACAGGTAAAATTCAAAAGATAGAAAAAGGTACTCAGTGAAGAATAATTTGCTCCCTCCTTTGACAGATTTTAAATAACAGCCTTTATAATGGTTTTCATTAATTCCTCCTGCATACATTACTCAGCTTTTGTCTTTAGTCAAAGTGTGTTTCTGTGTGTATGTTGGGGGAGAAGGGAGTAGGGAAGTTTTAAGCATAAAAATGACCACATTTTAAAACTTGTAGAACTTTCCCTCCTAAAACCTCAGTTTTTCAGTTGAGAGAAAACATTAGGATTCAGTCATAGCAGCAGAACCACTGTACATATTAGAGCATAAGGGATTTATTTTAGGAATAAGGCCTTGCTCAATTGTGAGGAAGCTGTGAAGTAAGGATCTAAAGGGGACTGTGAATCGGAGACATGTCACAGGCATGTCCAGCCGCTGGAGGGACCACTGGAGGCTGGGAGAGAAGTCCATGGGAGGCTGTGGCCTCTGTGCAGGGGGTGAGCCAGTGGGGTCAGCAGGGCCAGTGGTCAGGAAAAAGAGCTGGTCACAGAACCGAGAAGACGGAAGACAAGCTGGAATCTGCCGGCACCACAGAGTCGGAATTTCACTGTTCTACAAAGCATGCCTTTGAGAGAATATTGGCCAGTATTTAGTTCCCTCATACCTCCAAATCTCATGCAGTTTTTCTCTCTCAGATCTGGAATGTTCTTAGCAAGTTGTTACAGGACAAAACCACCATAAGGAACTAAGTTTGAGGAGGTTCCTTGCCTTGTGTAATGTCACCTAGAAGTAGAGCCAAGTATAGAACCCTGATTTGCTTCCGCTCATTCAACTACTTTTCCTAGACTCGGTGTTCTGACCCCTTACACTCAGGCTAAAGTTCATTGTTAGTTAATCACTTTTGTTTCTTTTTCTCTTAGCAACCATTTTTACTATGTCTGGGCTTATTTTATAACCTGAGGAAATGAAGTACTGAGAACTAGAATAACCTGTACTGATGTCTGCTGTATGCAGGTTACTTACCTGGTCACTGTTGTCTTTTCACTCGGTGACCGGTGCTTGGACCTGTGTGAGGGGGAGGAGGCCGTGGTTTAGCTTCCTTACATATAGGCTGAGGGTGTCCTTGGCAAGCTGAAAGGGTGGTGTAGAGATAAAAGGACAGATCTGTCTTGGCCAGTCTTCTTTGTTTCTTACATACTTACTGACAGACAGTAGGTACTCAAAAAATCAGAAAATATTTAAATTGAATATAATCATCACAATAGTATATCATAAAATTTTAAGACCCCCTATAATGTCAATTAATTTATAGTTCTTACAACCCCTAACATCATAATTGCTATACACACACACACACATGCACACACACATATATATATATGAATATAGATAATAATGCCCAGATTGATCCAAAGCCCTAAATAGCCAGGTTTCCCTCCATTCAACATTTTGTTTTCAAGAGAAGGATCCAAACAAGATTATATCAACATTCACTTAAATGCATATGTACAACACATACCTTTTATATATTATGCAGTATTATTCTGTGAGCACTGCACTTGGTACATCAATACATGTTATTAAAGCTTTAAAAATGAAATAAAAAAACATAAACCCCCTGTCTGTTTTTCCCTTGGTAGATTCCCATTGATATCCTCAATTTCTAATGTCTTTTTCTGTGAGAAGCATTCAGCAGTCCCCTGACATCTCCCTCCTCCATGAAGTTTTCTTCTGAAGTTTTTCCTTGAAGAAAGAGCTATCAAGTAGAATAAGATGCAGGAGTTCCAGACTATAGATATAAACAACTGGAAACTATAACCAGAGCTGTTAACAATTGAACATCTCTGTAAAATTGAGTTAAGTTGATATTTCAATACAGCTATGCCCATAAGACCTTCTTTTAAAGACTGGAATCTCCATCACAAATATATTAACCACAGTTTTGGTTTGTTTGTTTGGGTGGGATAATTTTCATTTGTTTCTTCTTGTTTTGTTTAGAGAATGCAAATATTTTAACATTATTTAATATTGCCAAAATAAATTTGTACTAGCATTTTATTTAAATGTACCTTGAAAATTATTTCGGGTTGTAGTTCTTGCAGCATTATTCACAGACACTTTATATGTCTTTACATTTAAAGTAAGGTCCCCTACTGGAAGTTTCCATACCTGCCTGTTTTTTCCTTATCATTTTACTTGACCTACCTTATGACTATTTTTAGGTATTTTTCCCCTGCTAAACTGAGCTGCACACATCTGTCTTTGCCACTGTATTTCCAGCACCTAGCAGAGGGCCTGGTGCAATAGTGGACACTCAGTCCATGTTCTCAAAATTTCACACAGTGATAAATGCTGTGAGAGTAATATGGCAGTATAATGGGATAAGGGTCTGTGGAAAATTTCTTTACATTAGGCCTAGTCTAATACCTAATGACAAGAATGCACTACCCATGCAGATACTCCTAGAGTGATTGTGTCAAGAGTGTTCTGGCAGAGTAGAGAGCTTTGAGTAGAAATCAGTTTTGTACACTTAAGGATCATGGCTGGCTGGGAGGAAAAGAATAATAAGTAAAGTTTAGGGTAGGGAAGGGACTAAATTATGAATGGCTTTATAGGTCAAAGGGAGTTTGGATTTTAATTGCATTGGATCACTGGATTGTGTTCCTCTTGGGAAAAAACCCAAAACACCGAAATAGGTTTAAACTCTTAATTATATATTTGATTTTTAAATTATAAAAAATTCATATTATCCTCAAGAACCTCCCATCTAGGCAGCTGGCTGGCTTAGTTGGGAAGTGTGTGTGACTCTTGATCTTGGGGTTGTGAGTTCGAGCCCCACGTTGGATGTAGAGATTGCTTAAATAAATAAACTTTAAAAGTGAATAAATGAATAAGTGAGAATCCTCTAAAAATAAGAGGAATCTCTACAAATAAGACAGTAATAAAATTATAACAGTTTTCCAGCTAGTAGGTTGTTTACAATAAATGGCTGTGAATATTACTGTTTTTTATATTGAGAAATAACCTCTGCAAGAGGATTACCAGAACAAGACTTAAGTATCTTCTGGTCGGGTATCTTCTATCTGAAGCTTGGCTATAAAGCCATACCAAGAAAGTCTTCGTGTTGAATAAAAACTGTTTGATGCACACACAGACCATCTGGCACTTTTTATTCTGTCTTTTTAGTGGAATATTTTGGAAACCTTAGTACCATTTTTCCTACTTACATATAGTCTTTCATAATATGCAATTTTTGAAATAGGGTTCTTAAACTGCTTTAATATTTCCCACAGTGTCATTCCAAAATGTATGGAAGATGGGCAGAAGAACCTTAGTATAATTTTGCTGAGCTCAAGAAAAATGAGCACAGCCTTCCTAAACATGTCTTTTCATGAGCACAGATGACACGTACCTATGCCTTCTTGCATACTAACAATTTCAGAGAACTATACTTTTCCTTATTTACAATCTACTCTTCCCAGAGATTAACTGAATAGTTTTTGTTAACATATATGATTACTTTCCTGTTATTTGTTTAGCACTTAATGATTGTCTTTTTTCTTTTTAATCCTTACACAGGGTTTTATAAATTTCTGTGGGTTTAATCCTCCATGTTAGCTGACAGGTACAAATCACTGTTTCATTTCCATGTTTCTGTGGACAGTGTAGAAATTCTAAATCATTGTTCTAGTATACCAGAGAAATATTTCTTCCACAGCTCTCCTAACATCACATGTCTTAGCATGCTATAGATTATCTTTTTTCTCTAGCTGGTTTTACCATCTTTCATTTGTCATAGGTGATCAGCTCTTTGACCAAGACATGCCTGATTGTGGATGTTATTGTATTTATCTGAACCAGGACGCATTGTACTTCTTGAATCCGTGGGTTCTTATGTTTCATGAGTTCTGGAGAATTCTCGGCCATTAACTCTTTGATACTGTTCCTTTTCCTTACTTTCTATTCTCTGTTTTTGGAAATTAAATATGTCGGACCGACAAATTAAATATGTCGGACCTGCCCCTCGTGTCTCTTTTTTTTTTAATTTTCCATTTTAAAATTTACTTTAGCATATTCCTGGAATTTTCTCAAATGTATATTCTAGTTTACTGATTTTTTTCTTGAGCTATATGTTACCCTATAATACTATATGTATTTTATTTTAGTGAGTCTGTTTCTGGAAAAATTTTAAATTTTAAATCCTATGCTCTTATCTAGTAAAATATTGGCAGAATTTAATTTTCGTAGTGATTTTTTTTCAGTATTTATTTCATTTGAAGTATTTCAATCTATAAAAACTTTTAATGATTAAAGAAATATATGTCATTACCTCAAAGACTTACAAGAAATAACACAAAAGAAAAACCATTATAATGTACCAGAAAAGTTATAGTTTTATAGGACTATTGACTTATTTTTTTTTTATATCTAAGGTCATAGGTCTTCATGTGTTGTGTTACTGATTTAATTCATCACATAATGGGGAAAAATTTGATATGTATAAATACTCTTTTTTTTCCCCCATTGGGTGTTTCGTTAATATTTGCTCTTATTTGGTTTCCTGCCATCTTTTCCATTTTAAGGTATTTTTAATACATCATATATTTTAACATTCCCCTATGAGAGCACATCAGATGTTCCATGTTTCTCACATTGACCATTTTATGGAACTTGAGCTATTAAGCTATAATTACGGTGTCTCTCAGGATCGCAACCTTTCCTCTGTATTCACAGATTTTAATACTTCTTCCTGTTACTCTCCATTCACCAGATCTCTTAATTCTTTAAAATTGACTTTCTTGAAATCCAATACTTATGTGTCACAGAACCAGATGATCCAATTTGCTTTTTTGGCAGACACCATGTAAAGCTTTGCCCATTGCAAGTTTGAACAAAAGATACTAGTACTTCCTACTTTCTAGACTACTCTGGTAGAAAAGGATTTTAAAAACTTGAGTTTTATATGGGCTTTTTAATGAGATAATTTATGCCAGTTCTCTCATCTCCACTTTATCACTTTATAAGTGAATAATAGAGACATATTTGTAAGGAATATTAAGTTAATGGTTCCAAGGAACTCTTGAGGTACAGCTTGCTAGTAAAATGTAGAACTATATTACTTCATAAAATGAAAACTTAGAATATGGATAGTAGACCTGAAGAACTATACTAATAGCACGAGCTTCAATTTCTCAATAGTGTTTTCCAGTTTCATCTTCTGCCATGTTTGCAGTACTTCCTTGAAATTACTAGCATTTAGCTATTCTGAATGTAAAGTAGAAATATTGTGCTACATAACTGATCAAAGGTGAGAATGTATAAGGAAGAATTAAAATAGAGGCCAAATGCTATTCTGCTATCTGACCCAACAGTGGAAACTTTGTTCCCATTAGGTGGCCTTAGGCTAGCCCCTGATCCTCATTTCCTTGTAAGTAATATGGGGCTAGTAATGGATTTTACTTCACGTACATGATTGTTGTGAAGAAGCATTCAGTATCAAAGTCATAAAAGCTATTTCATCAACCGTATATGCAGTAATAATCCATGAGCTGAGACAGTTCTTAGAGCTTAAAAAAAGGTCGTTCAGAGATTAAGAGGATATATACTTGTGAACCTAATGAGGTTGGAAAGATGGCAGTGGTCACCTGGGTCAGAAATAGTAAAAATAGGAAATTAAAAATTATCCCACAATGGGAAGGTTATTATTGGTAAGAAAAGATTGAACTATTTGTAAGAACAAAAGTAATTAAAAACAAAGTAATTTGTTAAAAGGATGTGACTGATATGAAATTAATTGCATCTGGATTTCTCAGTAATTTTATGCTATCTTTTATTAATCTGAAGTTAAGAATTGAAGTTGTAAAACTATGACTATAAAATGTACAAATAGGCACTCTCGAAATAATAATGTAATTTTGTCATACTTGTTTGTAGTGAAGACGTGCACAAGTTTAATGAAGAAGATCCTTGAAAAAAATGAATGGCTAATAATTTTTTACTTTATCTTTTAGCATACGACGACATCAAGAAAGAAGAGCAATTTTGACTCCCATCTTAACAGATTTTTCTGTCCGAATAACTGGAGCACCTGCTATCATTTTCACCAAAATAATTTCTCCAGAAAATATGCACACTGAGGTGAGAACTTAATTTAGGTTTCATTTTAGTCTGTATAATGGAGTAGCTTCTCTTTGTAAGTTAGGGATTTTCTTAGTTTTAGTGCACACGATGTCAAATTGCTTATTATCAATGCTATTATTGTAACTAAAAATTAATAGTTTCTAGTACTGTTATTGCTTTTCATGCCGTTACTCATTTAATCCTCATAACACTCCAATTAACTTCTTCTATCCTCTTTTTATTATTTTTTTAAAGATTTATGTATTTATTTTAGAAAGGGAGAGAGAGAGAGCATGCGTGTGTGTGAGGAATAAAATAAGAAGTCTAATTTTAATAAATACAGAGAACTTGTAGGGGGAAGGGTTATTTAACCCAAAAAGCAAAAGGAATATTCATTTCCAACATACTATTCCTTATGGCTGTAATAAAATCCTCTCTAAGCTGTGTAGTTTGCATTCGGAGCCATCATAAGTCTCCTTAAATCCATTCTCTTAGATGACACTAGAAAGGAGAAGGTTCTTTGGACATTTCCAAGCATTTGAACATTGTCCACGTTCTCTTCCTGACAGGAGGCAGAACTTCTGCTTATTAAGTGAAACTTCAGGTCTATTTTTTTCTTCCTTTTTCCTTCCCTGAATGGTTTTCCAATGATGAATGTTGAAGTGACTCAGTTAAGTAGTGGACATCTACCTAATGCAGCCAAGATTTTAGCAGCTTGAAGAAGTGAAATTAATTAGTCTAGCTATCTTTGGCTTCAGCACTATTTGTTATAAATCATTTGGAGTGTATACTTTGGGGAATACTCAAACCATACCACTTGTGATTGTGATTTCTTGCCTACAATTGCCTGTTTACATCTGTCTGCCCAACTAGATTGTAATCTCCTCAAGAGCAGGTTGCCATTCAAAGCCACCCTTATTCTTTGTGCTATCCCTAGCAGCTGAGTGTAGTGCGAGTTACTTAGGAGATGCTCAGTAAATATTTGTTAGTTTGAATGAATGAACAGGATTATGCTAAAGAATTACATCATCACTTACATATGGAAATGATGTTAGTAGTTTGAGGTTTGAAAAAGCCAAATGTATATGAAATGGTAAAAAAATTAGTGTTTGTGTTGTTAGTTTGTTTCCCTGCAACTAGCGCACAGCCCAGCGCACAGCAGGACCTCATAAATGTTTATTAAATTAATCCATTAAACTATGTTGAGTGGCTGTGCTCTCCATTTCTGCTATTCTCATTAACATATGAACTTGAGTCCCAGGGGAATTCATCAACATGTAAAGGTCAAATAAGTAAGAATGATAAATTATCATCTAATGGCTATCATGTATCTTTATCTGTATTCAACTTTTTTTTTTTTCCTTTAGGAAATTTTAGTGTGTGGCCATTCCTTGGAAGTGAATATAACCACAAACCTGGACTTCTTCCTAAGTGTGGCTCAGGTTCAACTCTTACATCAGTTAATAGTAGCAAATATGATTGGACTGGAACCATCAAGCAAGGCCACAGAGGTAACTATTACCTGATTTTGATTAGTCTTACTGCGTTTTTGCCAACTTTACATTCATAATAGGAAAACTATAATTAAATGCTTTTTGCTAATTATTCTATATTTAATTTTATTCAAAATGTGGTCATAAATTATTTTAGATTGGTGTTCTTTATTTTTGAAATTTGTTTGGTCTCTTTTCCTGTCATGGACCTTTGCAAAATTGCTGTGGCCTAGCCTCAGAAAAGCCTCTTTAAAATATGGTTTTAGTATTCTGCTACAATTTTAAAAGTACAACGCAAGAAACCTGGTATAGCTTTCACTTACTCAGATACATTACAGGGATAGGGCCTCTTTTGGAAGTGAACTTTGTAATAGTACTATGGGAATATCTTCAATAAATAACTTCTAAAGCATTCGTTTCCCATGCTCAGTGAAGAATGGACACAGTCATAAAAGTTGAATGCCTGCCTAGAATTTTAATTTTGATCCGGTGTTCATTGGAAGCCTACATTGTAACCACAAAACATGTCAGCATGAAACAAAGAAAGCTGCTTATTAGATGCTTCTCAAGATATGTTTTCTTTGCTTTTTGTTTCTATACTTCTATAATCCTATCTGTACTTAGAGTGTATCTCCTATAAAAACTCAAGTGAAGAAACTGTTCATCTATAAAAAAGACGTTGGTTTTATTTTTGTCAAGAGTTAAACAGAAGACTCAGTTCTATTTATTATGAAGGAAAGGAAGAGGTATTCACTGAGAGCTACTTGATGCTAGGCAGTGTGCCAGGCATTTTCATGTAAGCTAACTCATTGTATCTTCGAGCCTCTTATCACAACCACCTTGTGAAGTTGATATGGGCATCATTATCGTTTTATATATTAGGATCTGAGGGCTCAGAGATGGTAAGTGACCTGCCTGAAATCATTCATACATAGCTAAAAAATGGTGGAACTGAAATTTTAATATAAGTCTTAAGTCAGTGCTCTTTCCATTCTACCACAGTTTGTGGATTATAACTATTACATTAGTCTCTCAGTCTTCTTTATTTTTAAAAATTATTTAAAAATGATAAAGCTTTTAACTTTTATAAATGATTCTAACGGACCATCTTTTACCACCAACGATTTCTGTTTGCTCAGTATCTCTTTTTCCTTGTTTTTGTTTTTGTTTTTTTTTGTTTTGTTTTTTATTTTGTTTTTCTTATGGGGGATGGTCGTGGTGGGGCAAGGGAGAGGGAGAGAGAGAATTTTAAGCTGGCGCCACACCTAGCACGGAGCCCAGCATGGGGCTCGATCTCATAACTCTGAGATCATGACTGGAGCCGAAATCAAAAGTCGAACAGTTAACCTACTGAGCCGTTCAGGCACCCTTTGCTCAGTATCTTTTTTAAAAGGGCTATAGAGCTATGCGGTCTCTAAAATATCAACTTTTTTCCAGTATACTTTAGACAGTCTGTAAGGATGTAATTATATGCCCTGAAAATAAATAGAGCAAAAATATTTCCCCATGGCATTTTCGATGAAGTCCTTGAAGCAAATTGGGTTAGAAACAATATTTTACATTCCTATATTATTTGTGCCAAGTTTATGAATCTCTCACATCAGCGAAATCTAATTCATAGATTTCTGATGTGTTTTAGGAATTTATACAATTTAGCAAATTTGTTGTTTACTCATTACCTACCTACTTTTGGCAATTAGGAATAAAGCTACTATAAACACTCATCTGCAGACTTGTGTGTGGACATAACTTTTCAACTCCTTAGGGCAGATACAAAGGAGTGTGATTGCCGAATCATATGGTCAGAATGTGTTTAGTTTTGTAAGAAACCACCAAACTGTCTTCCAAAGTAGCTTGTACCGGGTTGGATTCCCACCAGCACTGAAGGAGAGAGTTCCTCTTGCTCCACAACCTCACCAGCATTTGATGTTTTCAATGGTCTAGATTTTGGGCATTCTATTACGTGTGTAATGATATCTCTTATTGTTTTAATATACATCTCCCTGATGATATATGAAGTGGAGCATCTTTGTCTATGCATATGCTTATTTTCCATCTGCATGACTTCTTTGGCGAGGTGTGTGTAAAAGTCTTTGCCTCATTTTTTTAATTGGGTTGTTTTCTTACTTTTGAATTTTAAGAGTTTCTTTGTATATTTTGGATAACAGTCCTTTATCAGATGTGTCTTTTGCAGATATTTTCTCCTAGTCTATGGCTTGTTTTCTAATTCCCTTGATATTATCTTTCACAGAGCAGAAGTTTTTAATTTTAATTATTTCTTACATGGATCATGTCTTTGGTGTTGTATCTAAAAAGGCATCACCATACCCAAGATCATCTAGGTTTTCTGTTATGTTTTCTTCTAAGAGTTTTATAGTGTGTGTTTTACATTTAAGTCTATGGTCCATTTTGAGGTCATTTTTCTGAAGGGGGTTAGGTCTGTATGTAAATTCATTTTTTTGCATGTGAATGTCTAGTTCCAGCACCATTTGTTGAAGAGACGGTCTTTGCTCCATTGTATTCTTTTTTCTACTTTGTCAAAGATCATTTGACTGTATTCATGAGGATCTATTTCAGGGCTATCAGTTGTGTTCCATTGACCTATCTGTCTATTCTTTCACCAGTACCACATTGTTGATTACTGTAGCTTTAGATCTTAAGGTATGGCAGTGTTAGTCCTCCATTTTTGTTCTTCTCCTTCATTATTGTATAAGCTATTCTGGCTCTTTTGACTCCGTAAGCATTAGAATCAGTTTGCCAATAGCCATTAAATAATTTCCTGGAATTTTGATTGGGATACATTGAATCTATAGATTGAGAAATGACATCTTGACAATATCGAATCTTCTTGTCCATGAACATAGAATATCTCTCCACTTATTTAGTTCTTTGATTTCATTCTTCAGAGTTTTATAGTTTTCCTTATATAGATCTTGTATTATTTTGTTAGATTTGTATCTCAGTATTTCATTTTTTGGTATGCTAACATAAATGCTATTGTGCTTTTAATTTGAAATTCCACTTGCTCATTGTTAGTATATAAAAATGTAATGTAATTGACTTTTGCATATTAACCTTATATGCTGCAACCTTGCTATAATCACTTATTCATTTGAAGAGTTTTCATGTTGATTCTTTCAGATTTTCTTCATAGACAGCCCTGCCATCTGTAAACAGGGACAGTTCTTCTGTCCCAATCTGTAATAATTTTATTTCCTTTTCTTGCCTTATTGTACTAGCAAGGACTTTCAGTATGTTGAAAAACAGTGGTGAGAAAGGACATCCTTGCCTTTTGTCTGATCTTAGTGGGAAAGTTTCAGGTTTCTCACTGCAGGTTTTTTGTAGATAATGTTTATCAAGTTGAGGAAATTTCTGTCTATTCCTAGTTTACCGAGAACGTTTATCATGAATGGGTTTGGATTTTGTCAAATGTTTTTTATACATCCATTCATATGATCGTGTGATTTTTCATTTTAAGTTTGTTGATGTGATGGATTATATTAATTGAGTTTTAAATGTTAAACAAGCCTTACTTTGTGTAGTATATAATTCTACACTTAATATAGTATAAATCCCACTTAGTGTAGTATATAATTCTTTTTATACATTGTTGGATTATATTTGCTAGTATTTTGTTGAAGATTTTTGTGTCTTCGTTCATGAGAGATATTAATCTGTAGTTTCTTTTTCTTATAATGTCTGTTTCTGGTTTTGTTATTAAGGCAATACTGGCCCCATAGATTAAGTTAGGAAATATTTCTTCTGCTTCTGTCCCCTGAAAGAGATTGTAGAGAATTGGTATAATTTCTCCCTTAAATGATGCTAGAAATCATCAGGGAACCCATCTAGACCTGATGCTTTCTTTTTTGGAAGGTTACTAATTACTGCTTCAGTTTCTTTAATAGATATAGGCCTATTCAGATCCTCTGTTTCTTCTTGTGTGAGTTTTATCTGATTGTTTTTCAAGAAATTGGTCCATTTTCTTGAAATGATTATCAAATTTGTGGGCATGGACTTGTTCATAATATTCCTTTCTTATCCTTTTAATTTCCATAGGATCTGTGGTGATGTCCCCTCTTTCAGGTCTGATATTGGTCATTTGATTCCTTTCTCCCTTTTTTAGTTAGCCTGACTAGAGGCTTTTACTGATTTTTGCTCTAACTCTTATTATTTCTTTTCTTCCGCTTGTTTTGGATGGTGATGATATTTCCAGACAATCTTTGACAAAGTTTTATTTGAAAGATTAATTTTAAAAGTTATTCAAGAATGTGGTGGATGATTTTTGTTAGTAGAGGAAACATTTACACTATAAACAAAGCGGAAGAAAGATGGACAAATCTTTGGAAATAGAAGTGAAAAACAGTGGAATAATCTAAGGATTATTGCTAAAACCAAGATTTAACATTAATTTTTATTGTCTGGGCAACTAACACACAAACTTTCAAGTACATAGTTAAGGAGAAGCACTTCAGGCAATAAAATGATCAGCTGATAGTTTAGGCAAATTGCCTCTCATGTTGATCGAAACTTTTCCAGTGTTTTCGCTCTGAAAAGTGTACTCTAGATAGGGTGAGGACACCGGATCTATCAGCCTATATTTGTATTCTTTGATTTTCATTTGTCCCCTTCAAGTACTATGACTTTCATGATTGCTGGCTCCCAGAATATTTCTCTTTTCTAAATTATTGTTTCTCTATACATATTATGATAGGCCAAGAAAGAACATAAGAGAAATTAATATTCAAAAGCCCAAAGTGCGTTTCATATTTACAAAGTACATGTCCTTTCATACTCCATTCTGTAATTCATCTCTATGACAACAATCGGTTCTTTAACGCTAGAACAACAGGAATGTTATTTGGGTTTCTTACGTCCTAGTTCTCTGCCACTTACATAAGTTCAGAGTCAACCTTCTAGATAACTTCATAATCAAATCCAAATGTACAATTCTAACTTTTCTGTGGAGATAGAGCTCCACTATTTATCCTTGATTTCTGGGCTGTGGTGATTTATACAATTGGTTTACCTTTTAGAGGATTCTTTGCCTTCTTGCAAGATAATCTTGGTCTCATAAAAGCCCAATTATATAAAAATGGTTGTTATTAATATAGTCATGACATTCATGCAATAAGAATTAACAAGGGAGATAGTTTAGTAACGTATACCAGTAAATGTTAGGAAATTTTGGAAAGAGAATGTGAATAAACAGAGAACTAAAGAATTTTAATTTGTGCAAGTCTGTTTATGGAAAACTAATGCAGGACATTTTTATATGATATTGGTAAAAAAATCATAAGTTTTCCTAAAGCTGTGAGTATACAGGACACTGTAAGGAATTGTTCAAAAACAAAGCAAACAAGGGGCGCTGGGTGGCTCAGTTGTTACGTGGCTGTCTTCGGCTTGGGTCATGATCTCAGCATTCTGGGATCAAGCCCCGCATCGGGCTCCCCATTCAGCGGGAAGCCTGCTTCTCCCTCTCTCACTCCCCCTCTTGTGTTCCCTCTCTTGCTGCCTCTCTCTCTGTCAAATAAATAAGTAAAATATTAAAAAAAAAAAAAGCAAACAAGAAATCCTACCTTTATATCATTTTATTTCAGTTGTTGTCATACAAAAAATACAGCATGAAAAAAATTTGCATCAAATTTTAAAGTATTAGACTGCTTTAAACTGAGATGAGAGCTGAGTAGACTATCTGAAATCTGTGAAACCATAAGCAATATAAATAAGATACTAAAACTAGTCTGTTAACTTGAAGTGGTTAGTTTATTTTTTATAATGCAGTGTATTTTTATCAATAACTAATGAGATATATGTCTAACATAGTTTGCTTGGGTATTTTTACAGTTTGCTATAAGACAATATAATATGTTGGACTTTTTTACCCTGTACTGTGATTGAGTATGTGCCCTATGAAGTAGTGGTGGAAGTTGTTTTCTTGGTAGCATTATTACTGTTTTAGCATGGAAATAATCTTCTTTGGAGTTCTTCTTCATTTAGGAATGGAGATTCTTATTTTTTAGTCAATGGTGAAAAATTCTTGCAAGGCATCCCTGACCAACTTAAGGATTGCTAGGAATAATTAGAACTAGGAACTTAAGAGTAAAGAGGAAAAGAAACTTTGAGTGGTGGTGTAGTAACAGAGGTTTTTTGGAGTAGAATATTAGGCAAGATGAGGGACAGAGGCAAAGTATACCCTGAGAACACAGGTGAGCAGAGGTGGAGTTTGAAAGTGGGGACTAAGACCAGTATGGGAGAGGATGTTGGTGTTTTGTCTGTCTTGCTGTAGGCGTGAATGGGAAAGCCCATGTCAGAGGTTACATATTTCTGTATTAAAAAAGGAGATGGGGATTTTGGATGATGTGCATGTGGTGACTTTCCATTGGTGTTGCTATGCTGAGTATTTGTTTCCCTTCAGAGGCACCTGGATCGACTACTTGTAACCAAGCAATAAATACAGGCCCCAATAAAATATGAATTCAAGCAGAGCCTTAAATGGACAAGAGGGCCTGTGAGGAAATACCCTGAATTTCTTACAATCTAGACCTGGAAAAGTTATTAAGTATTTTATTGCCTATCCTCTCCACGAGAAGGAGTTCTTAGGTACATTGAACTAGCACACCTGTCGTAATTTTACTTAGGCCTTGTAGTTATTAAAAATAGCCTAATTGTCTCCTGATAAACAAGCTTATGCTTAGAGAGAAATGCATCATATTTGCTTCAGGGTACATGCTAAACATCAAGAAAACCATAAAAATTTTAATTCTCTACCCATGCTTATGTTTATCTCATACAGATTTCTTGACCAGAAATCCAATGAATGCATTAAGTTTTCCTAAGGCTCTCATAAACTGTCTTTCCTGGTCATATTCAGCAGTATTCATTGAGGGCTTTCCATATACCAGATATACTGGCTACAGAGTGAAAGAGGTATGAAAAATAAGTACACTGTGATCCCCACCCTGAGGATTTTATTATCTGCTTGAGATATAAAACATAGATAAATGAATTGATAACTAAGAACTCAAAGCAGTAAATGAAAAGTATTAAACATGCTCTATGGAAAATGAGTGTTATAGGAGGAGAAGACTTTAAGCCAGGAGGTCAGAGATCTAGCTTCATGGGAAAGTTGGAATGGAATAGACAGAAAAGAATGACCTAATCATTTACTCAGTAAACACTGAACCTTTTCTATGTATCAAATACTATAATGGATACTAGAGTGACAGCATTAAACAAAAGAGATAAAGTTTCTAGTGCTCATATTTCATGAGGAAGATAGGCAATGATAAATAATTGGAGCTAGATCAAGACATAAAGTCATATACAGTTATACACACATACACACACACACAGTTAGTTGTATACATCAGATATGTTCACTTTCCATCAGCCCAAAGTTAGTCATGTGGTCACACCTAGCTGCAAGGGAGGCTGAGAAATGTAGTCCTTCTAATACATGACCATGTGCCATGCTTAAAATTATTTTACTGTGAAAGAATGGGATGATGAATATTGGGATACAAATGACAGCATTGGTCACAGAGACTTCAGGATTACCTGATAGCCAGAGCTAGAATACTCCTCAGAAAGCAGTTTTGGCTCTCTTCAATACTTTGAGCGTACTGTCAACTAAAGCCAGAAGTTCCATACCACATAATATGGCAGAAACAATATTGGCTTTCCAATTGTTCAGTGCTGCTACAGGGACAAGTATTGTCTTTGCCCAGCATTTCTAACCCTCTTCATCTGACAGTAGAACTTCCTTTCCTTTGGCTAAACAACATTCCCCTATGCGGTGGTAGTATGGACACACTACTCCGACCAGGGCAGTGTTTTCTATGAATACACTGAGAAGAATACACTGTCTTTCCTGTGGATCATTAAGTCCGGATGTTGTCATACTAGAGCTTTCTTTGACCATGCTTCTCTCTTCTCCTTTACCACTATCACATGAAGAAAACCTGTCTGTGTTTTTAAAAAGAAAGAGAGAGAGAAAGGAGTTGAACTCACAGAAATAAGGGAAGCTGAAAGATGGAGAGAAAAAGTCTTGGACATCATCTGACATCCTTTGACATAGTTCTAGCCAATAAGATATAAAGAGAAGTGTTCAACAGATTCCTGGGAAAGTCTTCACCTTCTTGCTTTTCCACCTTCTTGGAATCATGACCGTGGAAGTGACCAGCTACTTGTGACCATGAGGCAGAACGTGATGACAAACATGAGGACAAAATCCACACACTAAGGACAGCAAAGTGGATACATAAAACGATCCTGAGGCGCAGGTGACATATGGAGCCACCGCGGCCAGCACTAAGTTATGTGAGGAAAATAAACCTAAATTTAAGCCAATGCTGTTTGGCTCTTTATTACACCCAGACAGACAAAGCCTCGCTGATACACATGCTCTTTCAGGATCCTAAGATGGAGATGATAAAGCCCAGGGAAAGTGCTGAGCATACAGCACAATGTGATGCCGAATAAATGCTTGCAGTATGAGTTGATCAGTGGATTCCTTACTTCATAGGAATTCCTTTTTCTGTTCATAGAGATAGAAAAGAGAGATGTGTGCAACATACACTTCAAAAGAACTGGAAGGTATTGGTGATGAACTGTGTGTTTGATGGAGACGGGTTGGATACATATAGTGGAGGACTTGGAATACTGGACTGAAATGTTTTAAGTAAGCCATCGGGAGGAGCGGAAGTTGGTTGAACTGTACAATAATTTATACAGATGTGCTACTAAGCTCAGATCCATCTTAGACCGAATCTCTCCGTTTTCCTCACATATTGGTAGTTCAGACATAAATATCATAGCTATATTTTTCTCTATTCTACTATAATAAATATATTCTAATATAGCATCAGATTATTTCAGTTAGGATTTGAAACAGCTATATGTAGCATATATTATACAGGTTATATATTTCACCCATTGTTTCCAGGAGCTACAGTTATTCTTAAAGAAAAGAAAACAATGCACACACTTTAAAAATTGACGAAACAGGAGGATGAGAAGGCTGAAATTGCCCTAGGTTATGTTCATTTGGCTGCAGTAATTACTCTGTTATTCCTGGCTAGTAAGTAATCATCTTATTAAGCCTACTTACAGAAGTAGTGTATGTAAGGAGTAACACATGCTCATTTTCAAATCAGTGTTTTAAAGTAAATAAAATTTTTATAGCAAAATAAAAACCATATTTTTAGGGGCAAAGAATAGAACCGCATCACTGGGGATCTGAAGGTGGGGTTCTTTGATCCACACACCCCATATCCTGAAGAAGAATGTAGACAATTATAACACTAATTGAGCATTTCTTCCTTTGCCCCCTCTCCTTCCTCCTCCACTAACCACTTGGTTTTAGCCACTTCCTTAGATCTCCTTTCCTTTCGGTCTCCAGTAATGACTTGCTTGGTAACCTGTCCTGTGGATGCTTGGTACTTGTTCTGACACTCTCTTGGTAGCTAAAAATTATGTTCTTTAAGGAAAATCTCATTTACCAAAAAAAAAAAAAAAAGAAGAAGAAGAAAAAAATTTTTTTTTTACTTTAGCCGTCAGAAAATATACAGTACTTAGTCCATGTTTCTTCAATATTTCTAAAGTAACGGATATTTCCACTAAAGTAAGGTTTCTATTTCCCCAGACTTTTTGCTATTATTTATTGTATTTGGCTTGCCTACAACTATCTAAAGAATAAAGAACGACATAAAGCACCATATCCAACTGTCTATGAAGCATGATAAAGTTACATTACAAAAAATAATGTTACAGTCAAGCTGATCAGAACAGGTAAAACCCCCAGAGCTGTATCTTCATCCTCAGTTAGCTTCTCTCCTCTCAAGATTGCTTTTCCTTCTCGTCTGTTCTTTTATGTTCATATTTTTTCCTATTGGTACTGTTATAGGTCTTTTCTTTGACCTTGAATCTTGTTTCTTTAATAACTGCTCATTTCTCATATTTTTTTGAATTTCCGACGCTTTCTTTTAATACCTTATTCCTCACAACCTGCAAAAATGTTTGTATATAAAGAGAAATACTCTAGGAAAATAGTTTGTAACTGATTCATTTTTATCTTTTCTGAGCTGTTAAATGAGCTAAATGATAAATGAGCTAACTGTTCAAAATAACTGAGGGTCCATGGTTTGCTGGGCTTTCTATACGACAGTTTGTTCTAACAAGCAAACTTCTGGGATTTCAGTTACTATTACATAAAAGAACCAACTTTTAAAAAATATTAACATCAGAGCCATGGGAATGTATATAATTCTCATCTAAGATTTCATACATTTTTAAATTGCTTATTTCTAAAACTTTGGCTCTTCATCAAAGGTTTTCTGTAGCAAATGACTAAAAATCTTCTCACAGAGTATAGAGGTATATAAAATAAACACCAAAGCCTAAACCCAATAATCTTCCTTCTACACTTTTTAAGATTCCTGGACTTCAGCAAATGTGCTATAGATGACTTCCCACCTTTCCTTCTAAAACTTGGCCTATTCAGTAATGCACATTTAGAAGACACAAAAGAACACGGGGGAGATGGAAATATTCTGTATTATGATTGTGGTGGTGATTACACAACTGTATGCACTAGTTAAAGCCCAACCCACTGTACATTTTTAAGGAGTAAATTTTATTATTTATAAATTATACTCTGGTAAACCTGGCTTAAAAAAAAATGTGTGGCCACTTAACTTTGGAACACAGCTTTGGAAGACACAAAGTCCACACTGGCAATAGTGATTTCCATTAATGTCAGAATGTCTGTTACTGAGGCGGCTACCCAGAATCTATAACACGAACTACCACTTATCAGGTACTCACTATGTGCCAGATGGTCTAAGTGTTTCATATAGCTTAACTCCTTTAGTCGTAACAATAACCCTCTGAGCTGGGGGCTATGTCTCAGATTGTACAGCTATGGAAACTGAGTCTCGAGAGTCACCTCGTTTGTCCAAGGTTATATAACTAAATAAGTATTCCAGTGCTATTTGCCCCACCCCCTCCTCTGAGAATGTATTGGTTAGAGGAGCTGTGAGAGGTAGTTCAGTGACCTAACTGGTCTGTATGTGGGTGTTTACAGGGAGAATTAAACAAAATCTAGTTTATAGAAGACCTTAACTGTTCTTATATAAAATTTAAACTTTTATTATATTGCAATGGTAAGCCATTGAAGGACCTAAAACAAGAGCATGACAAAATCAAGTTCACATTTGGACTATTGACAGCTGGATTAGGTAGGGAGATCACTGGACACTTTAGAAGTAATCCAGGTGACGAGAGCCTGAATTGAAAACACTGATTTAGGGAAGAAGAGGAAGAAAACCAGTAATGGGCGATCTTTGCATTTACTTGAAAAGATGTATAAAAGAAGGAAAGCCCTAGGAAAATAGGTTATAACTAATTCATTACTATCCTTTCTGAGTAAAAATATGATAAATGAGCTGGTTCATTTCAGTGCATATGTTAATAGAAATATAGTGCTCTAGATCATTCTTTCTCCAGCTGTTTTCAATTGGATGACAAAGGGCAATGACTCTTCAGCTTCATATTTGCTTATAGGCATCAGTTAATCCTAAATTCAAAGGCCACAGATTGGGATTCCCACGCATTTTGTACCTTCTTGAATTCTTGGGCAGCTCTGTATTTCACTTATGCCTCCAAAGAAAAATGTTGGAGTGGACTATTGTCCTTTTAAAGACTCAAGAAATGGTTATTATTTAGTTGTTGATTGGTTTTATTTCTAAATATGGAAAAGACAAGGATGTTTGAATGTCAGTGGGAAGGGTTCAGTTGGAAGGGAGATTGAAATATATTGGAATGAGAAGGAAAAATCAATAGTGTACCATTCCTAAAATAATGAGAAGATTAATTTCCTACAAATGCAGAAGGGTTGATGTTAGGAAGAAGTACATCTCTTTTAATAGAACAAAAGGGGAGACAGAGAGCATGGTTACAGATGTAAGTAGATGTAAATAGATTCAAGAGTTTACTAGAAGGGAGTTGAGGAGGTGCCCATTTGATTATTTTTTACTCCAGAAAGAAGATGTAAGACATCAAGTTAAAGAATGGGACGAGGCTCAGAGATGGAAGGCAGGAAGCTGCTTGTTTTATTTAAACTTTTTTTTTTCCTAGTAAATATAGATTGGAATCTACAGAGATGCATACAAATAATGGTAATAATAAGATTGCTAAAAACTGAGACCAGAGGAACAAAAACACAAAATAATTTCAGCCACAAGGTCTGAACCTCAGATTTGACTCTTAACTTGCTGGCCGATCAAAGAAGAGGAAGATGCAGATACTAATACATTTACTTAAAGGTTTGCTGATTTTTAGAATGTATAGGTCTTTTAAAATACATTTCTTATTTTAACATAGTTTTTGATTTACAGAGAAGTTGCAAAAATAGTATAAAGAGTTCTCAAGCACCCTGCATTCAATTTTCCCTGTTGTTAACATCTTACATTAGTATGTATGGCACATTTGTCACAACTAATGAACTAATATTGGTGTAATTATTAAATAAAGTCTATGCTTTATTCAGATTTCCTCAGTTTTCCTAAGAAAATTTTATGAATGTTCTTTTCTGTTCCAAGATCCCATTAATGATACCATGTTACCTTTATTGTTAAGTCGTCATAGCCTCTTCTAGACTCTGACACTTTCTCATATTTTCCTTGCTTTTGATGACCTTAACAGTTTTGAGGAATACTGGTCAGGTATTTTTTAGAATTTCATTTAATTTGGATTTGTCTGATGTTGGGGGGGGGGTAGTATCTACATAAATCGTTTTGAATTGTGCTATACAAGACAGTTTTCTATTCTTCATTTAGAATATAGGATATATATTATAAATAGAATAAATGTGCCTTTCACCTTCAAAAATTCTATTAATTGATATTAATAGTATCAATTACAACTGTAGTTAATTCCTTATATGCCACGCATTTTCTTAGTCTCTCAGAGCTCTAGTATCTTCACCTACAAAATGAAAGATTAAGGGGCGCCTGGGTGGCACAGCGGTTAAGCGTCTGCCTTCAGCTCAGGGCGTGATCCCGGCGTTATGGGATCGAGCCCCACATCAGGCTCCTCCACTATGAGCCTGCTTCTTCCTCTCCCACTACCCCTGCTTGTGTTCCCTCTCTCGCTGGCTGTCTCTATCCTGTCGAATAAATAAATAAAATCTTTAAAAAAAAAAAAAGAAAGATTAAGATTTGGCTTTCACCTCCCTTTCTAGTCTTTCACTGGTGTTTTTGATGACCTGAGGGAAAGCCCAAGACTGACCTCCAGTGGTAATCCGTGCTGCTCTCCAAGAAATAAATACTTATTTGTTGACCTTAGATGAGTTGACACAACCATATAGTTAAGAAAAAGTAACCCTTACAGCAAGTCAGTTTCTATATTTATTTACTTACTGGTAGTTAATGACAAATCTCAGTTTCTCTATAATATGACTAGAGAAATTTCTTTCTAGAAGTGACCCAAAAGTATCTATTTTCTGTTCTGAAATTTGAACCACTTGGGGAGAGATGAGTCTAAACTCTCTTCATTGTATAGACAACTCTAATTCTGGATATAATCATTCCATAAATGTCTTTAGTGCTTAGGTGATTTCCTCCCAGTAATTCAGTAGAGGTTTATTTGCAGTCATTAATTTTAGTACTCTTAAAGTATTTTCTGATGTCGACTTCTCATTTTTCTCATTTTTTTTCCTGAGGCTTCTCTCTCCTCATGGAACCATATTCATATATATTCTAAGATATTCCTCCCCCCCTCCATAATCTCAGAAGATATTTGTGAATCTATGGGAATTGGGTGTATCCTATGGGGGAGGTTCCTCTAATATTGTTTTTAGCATTCTCCAGAAGTGGATCTACGTTTTCTGGGATCTGAAATTAGTCCTTTTTAAAAGAGTACAAGTTACATATATAAAATAACCAAGGCTCAGGGTCTTGTAAAATGTCCTATGCAAGCCAAGAAGCCTTGAAGCTGAAATTTCCTATTAACTTTCTAGTAAATCTCCCTCACACAGTCTTGGATGAAAACTGATATACCACTGTACCAGCTTTCTATTGCTGCCTTTTGTAGAAGCCTCCTGCATTCCTTAGCTCATGGTCTCCTTCCATCTTCAGTGCAATGGCAGGTCAGGTCCTTCACAGACAGCGTATCTATGACCTTTTACCGTTGCATCTCTCTCTAATCACAGCAAAGAACAGTTCTTAGCTTTTAAGGACTCATGTGATTAGATCAGGCCCACCCAGATAATTTAACATAAACTCCCCGTTTCAGGATCTGTAACCTTAATCACTTCTGCAAAGTCTCTTTTGCCATATAAAGTAACATATTCAGATTCTGGGGATTAGGATGTAGGCATCTTCAGGGGAACAGTTTTCTGCCTAACATACCACATAGGGGTATGATTTCTGCCTTCTTTTCACTTGATGATAATGACCAGTGACTTCGTATTTCTTCTTTGTTATTACAATAAAACTTGAGATATGGCAGTCTCCCTTTTTTATCTACTCTATTAACTTTATATAAACAGGTTGTTTTTTTTTTTTTGAGATATAAACCACATGTCATACAATTAACCCATTTTAAGCGTGCAGTTCTGTGGCTCTTAATATATTCAGAGTTGTGCAGCCATCACCACAATTTTAGAACTTTTTGTCACCCCCAAAATGAAGCCCTGCATCCCTTAGCCATGATCCCCCAATTCTTCCATCCTCCCCAGCCCAGGCAACCACTAATATACTTTCTTTCTCTATGGATTTATCAATTTTGGACATTTCATATACATAGAATCATTTGTGGTTTTTATGACTAGCTCCTTTTGTTTCACATAATGTCAATATCAATCCTTTATTTTTTTATTAGATGCTTCATGTCTTTTTATTGCCAAATAATATTTCATTGTATAGATGTGTATGACATTTTTTTTAATCCATTGTTCAGTCAGTGGACCTTTGGTGAGTTTCCACTTTTTTCTATTAATAACAGTACTTCTGTAAACATTCACAAGGATGTCTTGGGTAGATACGTTTTTTCATTTGTCTTGAGAGTATACCTATAAGTGGAATTGCTGGATCAGATGGTAACTCTATGTTTAATCGTGGCAATTTCTTAAAAGATTAGCTACATATGGAATGTGAAACCATAAGAATGGACTTTTCTTGTTCTGTTGTCTTACAATTGACTTCTAGTGACTTCCGTGCATGATTTTGTAACATCATTCATTTGGAAAATATTTGTTTACTTAGTTATGCAGATCTTCCAAAAGTTTGACAAATTTTATTACATGACATCAAAATTCACATTTTTGATATTATTACCAGTTCCCTCATCAGAAAAGTCTAAATACCAGGAAGCTGTCAGGTTTCATGATAGCAAATACAAGTTTTCCATAATGCTAATTTTTGCTTGAAAGTTTAAATATTCAGAATTGGGTATTTCACAAATGTTTTCTCTTAAATGAACTGTTCATGTCAAGGAAAACAATAGATAATATTTATTGGCAATGATAAAGACCATAGTTTTGTCAGTCACTTTCAATTAAAAAGGTGTTTTCACTAGTCAGCTACTATAGCTTGCAATTCAGTTGCACATCTGCTTTCCCTCAAGATAGCTGTCATTCTTTGGTATGTAGCAGCAGTGCTTTATGCATACTTGCCATTTCATCACACCGAATATTGAAAGCTATCTCTTCAATGGTGAGGATTTAATAAATAATTTTTACTATTTCATCAAGGACATTTTTACATGAAACTGTTATTCAATTCATTTTGTACTAGAATTGTATAGTGGAGAAGTAACTCATTTTGCTACTACTGCCTTGATTCTTGGTAAGGCACTCACCATTGCTTTTGCACTATCAGTGCAACGTCAACATAGTGGGAAAGATGGGTATGTCCTGGTACTATTATAAAATTGGTTTTGACTTTAAGGATTCTTTGATAGGGTCTCAGGGACCTCGAAGGGTCTGTGGACTACACTTTGAGAACTGCTACTCAAACACTGAACTTTTTGTCTCTAAGTATTTTTCAGAAATGTTAAGATTAATGAAAAGTCATATGTCATTTTGAGTAGAAACAAATAAATTTTTGTTATTTTGCAGTATACTATTTTTTCTTTTCCTATCAGAACTACACTCAGTAGTTCACTAATCTAAACAAATTCAGAAAGTTAATAATTTTCACTCTCATTTTAAAATGATATAACATAATCAATTTTTATTTATTTGTCTAAGGTTGGACAATTAGCTTGATTACATTTTAAGTTGAAACTCAAGCATTCTCATTCATAAGTCCAGTGCTTTAGCTTTTATAGGCTGCTTTACTAGAAAATCTGTGTGAAACAACATGATGCCTTAGTGAAAGTTGGAAGTATAGGCTTAAATTGCCTCATTTGTTTTATTGAATAATCTTCAGATAATCATCTTTCAGACTTTAAAGGTGATCTCGTTAGTACTCTTAGAAGTGGATTTGAGGAACTAGGTGATGGTGGTTAAAGGTTACCAGCCACTAGTTATCAGATAAATAAGTCCTGGAGATCTCCTGTGCAGCATAGTGAGCTATAGTTAATAATATTGTATACTTGTAAGTTGCTAGGAGAGTAGATCTTAAATATTCTCACCACACACAAAAATAATGATGACTATATGAGGTGATAGATTTGGTAACTAACCTTATTGTAGTAATCATTTCACAATATATATGTGTGTCAAATCATCATGTTGTACACCTTAAACTTATACTGTGTTGTATGTCAATTATATCTTAAGAAAGCTGGAAAAATATTTTTAGATATGAATTATGCTGGCATCCTAACATTCTGAAGCTAAATTCCTCTAAGCAGTGTTCTATGGGAAATGAATTTATTGAAACAGATTAAAGAAATATTTTAAGAATGAAATATAAGTGCGGGTTTATTACTGGGCTCTCTATTCTCTTCCATTGATCTGTGTGTCTGTTTTTGTGCCAATACCATACTGTTTTGATTACTATAGCTTTATAGTGTATCTTAAAGTATGGGATTGTAATATTTCCCCCTTTGTTCTTTCTCAAGATTTCCTTGGCTATTTGGGTTCTTTTGTGGTTCCATACAAATTTTAGGATTATTTGTTCTAATTCTGTGAAAAATACTGTTGGTATTTTGATAGGGGTTGCACTGAATCTGTAGGTTGCTTTGGGTAGTATGGACATTTTAACAATATAAATTCTTCCAATCCATGAGCATGGTATATCTTTCCATGCGTTTGTGTTGTCTTCAGTTTCTTTCATCAGAGTACAGGTCTTTCAGCTCCTTGGTTAAGTTTATTTCCTATGTATTTTATTCTTTTGATGCAATTGTAAATGGGATTGTTTTCATAATTCTCTTTCTGTTACTTTGTTATTAGTGCATAGAAACACAATGGATTTCTGTACATTAATTTTGTGCCCTGCAACTTTACTGAATTCATTTATTAGTTCTAGTAGATTTTTTGTTTTTGTTTTTGGTGGAGTCTTTAGGGTTTTCTATATATAGTATCATGTCATCTGCAAATAATGACAGTTTTAATTCTCTTTAATAGTGTTGTATGGTGATAGATGGTAGCTACACTTGTGAAAATAGCATAATATAGAGAATTGTTGAGTCACTAAGTTGTACATCTGAAATTATTGTAACGTATGTAAACTATACGTCAATTAAAAAAATTTAATTAAAAAAATGAATGAGATGTACCTTTACTTATAAAGCTTCTTATTGCTGCAAATATACACAACTTTTGCAATAAGCTGAATGAACTAGTTATATAAGAATCTACAAATTAACTTTCTTTATAAAATATGGTAAACATCAAATAAATTGTATATAGATAGTATTTTAGCTGGTTGAAATTTGATTTTTGTCAGTGCTTTATTTGTGATATAGTTTTTGGCAGAAACGGTACTATTGGGAAGACTTTCAAAGTGCAAATTTATGTGTCTTAATATTCTCAAGAATCACATGTTATCAATAGTGATGATGATGATGATGATGATGATAGCAATAGGTAGTATGCATTAATGGCCTACCATATATGCCAGGTACCATCCTGTGTTACTACATGCATTACCTCATTTAGTTCTCCAATAGCTATGTTGGCTAGATACAGATAGTACTAAGAATAAATAAAAATAAATAAATAAATAAATAAATTAAATAAATAAAAAAAACTTTGGGTTTTGTAACCACTGGCATATATTTATTTACCTTAAAACAGCCTTTTCACTCTAGTCTTATAAGCAGTTTTCTTTTTAAGAGCAGGAGTAATTTTGTGGTAGGTATTTTACCTTTTATTTTTTAAATCAGTTCTTTAGCATAATCTGACTTTGGTTTCTATTTTAACACTAGTAAAATGAACTGGAACGATTCCTAGCCTTTCTATAAACTTAAAAAACATGTTTTTTCTTTCCAGAAATAATGTTCTCATAGAATGGATATGGTTTAATTTTTCCATAAAAAAATAAAGATGGAGGAGAGGTAACATGTAATGTGTGAGAATTTTAGGAGTCCATATCTGAGGACTCAAAATGGTAAAGATGATGGTGATGACAGTCATTCTTTGTATACTTATTATTAGCTAAGTGTGATAAGTACTAGATGAGCATTATCTCCATTCTCTCTATAACCCCATAAAATATAGGTACTGTTTTTATTCCCCTTTTCTCAAAGGGGAAACTGATTTATTAGTTATTTTCCCAAGACTATATAATTGGTAAATGATGAAGCCAGGATTCCAACCCAAATTATATGTCTAAAGTACTTGCTACATTTGCCACTAGGCTAACAATCTGGATTCCTGATGCTGGCTTTAGGGCATGTTTCTTAACTTCTTCAATCTTCAATTTCCTCATCTATAAAATGGGAATAAGAGTAGGAGTCCTTAGCTTTTCATAACTTTTTGAGGGTCACAAAAAGTTTTGTGTCTTTGGGGAGCTTGTGAAGATAAGTGAGAAAGCAAAATTCCTTGCACACAGAAGTGCTCATGGTGCTAAACGGTGATGTTTATAGCAATAGGAGACTTTATTTCATTATTATTATTTCTATAGACATTGTCATTTACTGAGCACTTCTGTGTACAAAGAATTCTGCTGAGCACTTTGCTTTCTCAATAAAGTCTCCTATTGCATGCCTCATCTCTACCCATATGACCCTTACCACTGTGCCACAATATTAAATATTCTCTTGACTCTGCCTTCTGTCTCATTTTAGCCAGTCCAATATACAGAGCAGCCAGGAATAATCAGCCTAAAGTTTATTTAGGGTCATGGCATTCCTTTGTTCAAAAACATTCGATGTTTTCCCTTTGCCTGTTGAATTAAATAAGAATTCTGCCTAAAACCCAAGGCTCTAACTTATCTCTCCTGTTTTATCTTTTCCACACAGAAATCCTGTAGTTATCATCTGGGTGGGGATACAGTTGTTTGGAAAGACTAGGTTGTCAGGGTTACTGAGGATCCATAATCTGCATTTAGAGTGTTGGGGCAGGGATGCTCAGAGTCTTTCCATGAGCATAACAGTCTCAACACAAAGTCTCACTCAAATGTGGGTAGTCAACTTGTTGTACCTCCTACTTCCTGAACATACTCATGATTTCCCTATCATCATTCCTTTATCCTGCTATTTGAATTTTTCTACCTCTCCTCCCGAATCTGAGGCTTTTGCCACCTTATCTAGACTTAAAGGCCAAGTTTAAATATCACTTACACTCCCAGACTCCTCCAGTTTCTGCCTGAACCACTCTTATATTTTTTAATGCTTCTTAAATCTTTTTTATACCTGTTTGTAATTATTTTTAGTGAAGAGGGAATTACTCCCCTGCAGCCTTTTTTGAAGGAAAGCTCAAAGTCTGATTCATCTTTGAATGTCCCAAAATGTATAGCACTGTGTGTTACATCTTGCATTTATTTCTGAAGGATAAAGACCCAATCTTAAATTTTTTGGTAATAAACATGACCTTATTTATTTAGCTCAGCATTGCTGGTGCCTCACATAGTGCCAGGCCAATAACAGGTGATAAGCTCATGCTTTCTAAATCAGTGTTTTCATCATAGTAGACTGGAAGTTTTTTGAGACACACACAGCAATATCTATTATTTGTCTAACTTGTTTGCATTCTTATTTGCCTGTCCATTCACTCGTCACCTGCTTCGTTCAACAAAACTGAAAATGCTGTCAGGAGCAGCATCTTTACTTCACTCTGCACGTCAAGCAGAAGACAGCATAATTCCTTAATTGTACCAAGTGCTTAATGTGTTTATTAACATGGACCAGTTCATAGCAATAGAGCATAAGTGAAAGGTGTAGATGTTTTCATGCCTTCATACTGTTTGGTGGTAAAGAATCATACGTGTCCAGATACCTCCGAACCTGCACAATAGGTTACGAAAATGTAAAGCTAGATAGATACAGTTTATTTTAACATGTTGGCATCCTATCAAAAAAGTCTAGATATTCTGAACAAACCATTTTTTTGTCCTAGAGACAAAGACCCCAAAAAAGTATTGGTTTTTCTTTATGGGAGTGGGAGCTTCTTTAGTACTTACTCACTTTCTACTCCTCCTCCTCAAATAACAATAGTGAATTAAATGACAAATTCAGGGGTACATAGATTTACACTAAGATATCACTTGTAGCCTGCGTAGACTAATATGATTTCACTAGAGAAAAATAACTGCCTGAAAAATCTTTTATCTTATTTTAAATTGTTACTTTTTTTTTTTTTTTAAGATTTTATTTATTTATTTGACAGAGAGCCAGTGAGAAAGGGAACACAAGCAGGGGGAGTGGGAGAGGAAGAAGCAGGCTCAGCAGAGGAGCCTGATGTGGGGCTCAATGCCAGAATGCCAGGATCACGCCCTGAGCTGAAGGCAGATGCTTAACAACTGAGCCACCCAGGCACCCCTAAATTGTTACTCTTTTAAAAGGGTTTCATTATGAGAAGGAAGCTTCATGGGCTATGGTGATTTTAACCTGAGTGTTACATGGGGATTTGGATTTGATCCAGATCATTTAAAAATAGCCCTATGTTATTTGATTATTTAAAACAGAATTTTATGCTTTCATTATTTTGATTAAATATAAATTTATTTTATTTTGTATCATACTAAAGTGATAATCTAGGAACGAAGATGGATCCCTTTTAGCAAGTTTCTTTGTAAAATTTTGCTGCCAAAATCATCGTCAGGACATTTTTCAAATCTGTTGAAATTTGCCTTTGTCTCAATGCAATAATTAATCATTATATTAGTAACTATTATTGTTAGTCATCTTCTAAATGAAGTGATACAGCATAGTACAAAAAACATAGAATGGTCAGAAAAGCTGGGTTTAAATCCTAGCACAACCACTTAATGTCTTTGAAAGGTAGACAAACTTTTTATTTCTCTGAGCCTCTTTCCTCATCTGTAAATTTGGAATAATACTCCTTAATTCTTAATATTATTGTGAAGCCTAGATGATATTATATGATTAAAAAATTAGGTTCAGCTCTTAGTAGATAACCTTCAGATGTTGTAGTATTTGTGACTGCTAGAATTGGCTACCATAGGGTAATCTACAAGTTTTTTTAAAAAAGACTTTATTCCTTTAATAAAGAAAACTGCATACTTAAATGTGTTTTAACATTTTATAATTGATAATTTTCTAAATTTCATTTGGATTTTTCTGAAAATCTAAACTAAATTGGAACTTACACACTATGATATTATGGAAATAAATCTCAACCAAGCATCAGAGAAATTGCTGTAAAATTTGCTTTGCTACTAAGGATAGAATCTTGGTCAAGTCATTTGCGCACTATGGGCTTTAGTTTCCTCCAGTGTAAAATGGGGGAGTTAGGGCAAGGGAGTTGCAGTAAATGAAGTGAAGTCCTCTCAGTTCTAGAATTCAGTGATTATTTTTGGAATATTATTCTGATTCATTCTAAAGGTCCAACTTCTTTTCAGTTTTTTAATGTTCATGTTTTTTATTGATGCTAACATGTTATATAACATGTTATGTATATGTGTATATATGTATTATATGTAATATATATTACATATATGTAATATATATCACACACACATACATATATGTGTATATGGGTGTTTTCTAAACATGATGATGGTAATCACCAAGGGTGCTCATGAAAACTATTTAAGAATCTCTAGAAATTCTGATTCAGTACATTTAGAGGGGGTCACAGGAATCATTAGTTTAATGTGTCCCAGCTGATTCTTATCAACCAACTTTAAACTGCTGTGATCTTTTACCTTATTTTATCTAAAAGCTAAGTTGGACTTTGGACTTTTCAACTCTCTTTTGGGGAGAGGAAGAGTCAATATGCTACACGTGGATGCTGAGATCCACTAGCCTGTGGATATTTACTTTATTCCACAAGTGTTTATTGTACATATACAGTGCCAGATAATAAAGGAGTGTATTAGCAAGTTGGAGAATTTCTTAAATAGCAGGTTAGTGAATAATAGGTGTGGAGAAAAAAAAGGGATGAGCAGAGAGAAGGAAGCAATCAGTTTTTCCTGTAGAGGTGGAAGACTTTGAAAGTTAAATAGGTATTTGCCCAGCAGAAAATGTGGGAAGGGGTATTACAAGAAGGGAAAGCACTGTGAACAAGAAAGTATAAGAATGCCAGATATGGCTGGACAACTTTGAGAAATCTGGTAGATGGGACAGGAGAGATAGGCTGGAGAAAAGGTGGCCTTCAGAGTAGAAAGGGCTATTAATACAATGCTAAAAAGATTGGACTTAATTCTGAGGAGAATGTGATGGAAGGGTTGGAGAGGTTCATAGGAATGTATGTTTTCTAAAGTTCACTCTGCCCAGGTATAAAGGGGAGTTTTTTGAGACACATACATCAGTATTTATTATTGTTTTTTGTTTGAGGCATGATGACAAGAAGCCATAGTTGAAAATCTCATAATACATGGAGTATCAAAGGTATCCCTCATTAGTAGAGAAAAATTAGCCAAGACTGAACATAGCTCTACTTCCATCCAAAAACCAAAGCTTAAAAGCAAGAACTAAAGAATCAAAGTGTTTCCAAGTAATTTTACTGCATCTCAGAACAAATATTTAAAGGAATGTTTGAAGAAATACAGATATTTAGAGTACAGAAATCCCTTGCTGTGAAGTCAAATTCATAATGCCCAGCATTCATTAAAAAAACTATGAGGTGTGAGAAGAAGAAAATAGAACCCATAATAAAGAGAAAAATAAGTCAATACAAACAGACTCCAAAATGACAAAGAGGATAGAATTAGACAAGGACTTTAAAATGGTTATTATAACTTATGTCATCTGTACAAGATGGTAGAGGAAAGTATGAACATACTAAAGAAAATCACCAATTTACATTCCTATCAACAGTGCATGAGGGTTCCCTTTTCTCGACATCCTTGCCAACACTTGTTATTTCTTCTCTTTTTGATACTAGCCATTCTGACTGTGTGAGGTGATACCTCATTGTGGTTATGATTTGCATTTCCCTAATGATTAGTGATTCTGAGCACCTTTTCAAGTGTTTCCTGGCCATCTGTATGCTTTGGAAAAATGTCTAGTCAGTTCCTCTACCCATTACTTAACTGGATTGTTTGTGATTTTTGCTGTTGAGTTGAATGAGGTTGTTTTTTTGTTTTTGTTTTTGTTTACTTTTTGGGTATTAACCCCTTATCAGATACATGATTTGCAATATCTTCTCCCAATCAGTAAGTTGCCTTTCTGGTTTATTGATGGTTTCCTTCACAGTGCAAAAGCTGTTTAGTTTGATATAGTGCCAATTGCTTATTTTTGCTTGTGTTTCTCTTGTCTGAGGAGACGGATTTAGAAAAATATTGCTAAGGCTAATGTCCAAGGTATGACTATGTTTTCTTTTAGTAGTCTCATGGTTTCAGGTCTTACATTTAATCCATTTTGAGTTTATTTTTGTGTATGGTAAAAGAAAGTGGTCCCGTATCATTCTTTTGCATGTAGCTGTCCTGTTTTTTAACACCATTAAATGAAGGGACTATCTTTTCCCCATTGTATCTTCTTGCCTTCATTGTCATAGATCAATTGACCACATGCATATGGGTTTCTGGGCTTTCTATTCTGTTCCATTGATCTATTTTTCTAATTTTGTGCTTGTTCCATATTGTATTGATTACTATAGATTTATAGTATAGTTTGAAACCTGGGATTGTAATACCTTCAGTTTTGTCCTTTCTCAAGATTGCTTTGACTACATTGGGTCTTTTGTGGTTCCGCACAAATTTTAGGATTATTTGTCCTAGTTCTGTGAAAAGTGCCATTGATATTTTGATAGAGATTGCATTAATCTCTATAGATTGTTTTAAGTAGTGTGGACATTTTAATAATATTAATTTTCCAGTCCATCAGCATGATATTTGTTTCCATTTATTTGCATTGTCTTCAATTTCTTTCATTAATTTCTTATAATTTTCAGAGTACAGGTCTTTCACCTCCTTAGTTAAATTTATCCTTAGGTATTTCGTTCTTCATAATTCAGTTGTAAATGGCATTATTTTCTTAATTTCTCTTTCTGCTGCCTCGTTTTTAGTGTATAGAAATGCAACCAATTTCTGTATATTAATTATGTATCCTGCAACTTTATTGAATTCATTTATTCTAATAGTTTTTTGTGGAGTGTTTAGGGTTTTTTATATATATAGTATCACATCATTTGCAAATAGTGGCAGTTTTACTTCTTCCACATTGAATACCTTACAACATGAATGCCTTTCATTTTATTCTTTTTTTTTTTAGATTTTTATTTAAATTCAAGTTAGTTAACATATAGTGTATTATTAGTTTCAGGGGTAGAATTTAGTGATTCATCAGTTGCATATAACAACCAGTGCAGTTATGCCTTTGGGGGGGTGGAGTCTAATTGCTGGACTTCCAATACTATGTTGAATAAAAGTTACAGAAGTAGACATCTTTGTCTTCCTGATCTTAAAGGAAGACCTTTCAGCTTTCACCATTGAGTATATTTTTAGCTGTGGGATTTTTCATATATGACCTTGATTATGTTGACATATGTTCCTTCTAAACCCACATTGTTGAAAGTTTTTATTATGAACAGATGTTGAATTTTGTCAAATGCTTTTTCTACATCTAATGAAATGATTATATGATTTTTATCCTTCATTTTCTTCATGCAGTGTATCACTTGATTGGTTTGCAGGTATTGAACCATCCTTGTATCCCTAGAATAAATTCCACTTGATCCTGGTGGATGATCCTTTTAATGTATTGATGAATTTGGTTTGCTAATATTTTGTTGAGTATTTGTGCATCTATGTTCATCAGGGATATTGGCCTGTAATTTTCTTTTTTGGTAGTTTTTTCTTTTTTTTTTTCTTTTTTGGTCTGGTTTTGGTATCAGGGTAGTGCTGACTTCATAATGATTTTGGAAGGATTCATTCATCTTCAGTTTTTTGGAATAGTTTGATAAGGATGGTATTTGCTCTTTAAATGTTTGGTAGAATTTACTTGTGAAGCCTTCCTGTCCTGGACTTTTGTTTGCCAGGAGTTTTTCAATTACCAATTCTATGACATTACTAGTAATCAATTTGTTTAGATTTTCTGTTTCTTCCTGATTCAGTCTTGAAAGATTGTATGTTTCTAGGAATTTATCCATTTTTCTAGATTGTCCACTTTTTGGCATATCATTTTTTGTAGTGGTCTCTTATAATCCTTTGTAGTTCCATGGTGTGGGTTATAACTTCTTTTCATTTCTGATTTTATTTATTTGAGTCTTCTCTCTTTCTTTCTTGATGAGTCTGGCTAAAGTTTTAATCATTTTTGTTTATCTTTTCAAATAACCATCTGTTACTTTCACTGATCTTATCTGTTGTCTTTTTGGTTTCTATGTCATTTATTCCTGCTCTGATCTTTATTATTTCCTTCCTTCTACTCACTTTGTTCTTCTTTTCCTAGCTTCTTTAGGTGTAAGGTTAGATTGTGTATTTGAGATTTTTCTTCAGGTAACTGTGAACTTCCCTCTTGGAAACTGCTTTTGCGGCATCCCAAAGATTTTGAACTATTGTATTTCCATTTTCATTTGTCTCCAGGTTGTTTTTAAATTTCCTCTCTGATTTCATCTTTGACCTTTTGGTGGTTTAGTAGTGTGCTGTTTAGCCTCCACTTGTTTGTTTCTTCCATTTTTTTTCCTTATAATTGATTTCTAGTTGTATACCATTGTGGTCAGAAAAGATGTTTGATATAATTTCAGTCTTCTTAAATTTATTGAGACTTGCGTTGTGGCCTAACATGTGATCTCTCCTGGAAATGCTCTATGTGCACTGGAAAAGTGTGTGTGTATTCTGATGTGTTTTTTTGGTGTTTGGTTTTGGTTTTTGTTTTTGTTTTTTTAGAGAATGAGTTGGGGCAGAGGGAGAGGGAAAGAGAAAGAATCTTAACCAGGCTTCATGTCCAGCGCAGAGCTCGATCTCACAACCCTGAGATCATGACCTGAGCCGAGATCAAGAGTTGTACATTTAACCTACTGAGCCAGCCAGGCACCCCTATCCTGATGTTTTTAGATGGAATGTTCTGTATATATCTGTTAAGTTCATCTGATCTAGTGTGTTTTTCAAAACCACTGTTTCCTCATTGATTTTCTGTCTGGATGATCTATCCACTGATGTAAGTCAGTGTAAAGTCCCCTACTATTATTGTATTGCTGTCTGTTCCTCCCTTTACTTTCCCCTCACTTTAGAAGTCTCTTTCAATGACAACTGTTTGAAGGTAAAATAGTAACAATATAATGTGTTTATACATATATGGAAGTAATAATACATTACATTTTGTACAGTACATTACACAATTGATTGTTACATTTTGTACAATGTACAAAAGCTGACAGAGAAGGAATCAAAGTGTACTGTTGTAAGGTTCTCAGACTATAAGCAAAGTAGTATAATATTACTTTAATAGTACTTATGATAAGTTAATTTTTAAAACAATTTCAACAGATACAAAAAGCAATTGAAGATTCATAAGATTTAACAACTCAAATGGGCAAATAAATTTGGAGCTAAGAATTATATCTCTCCCATATTTCAAAAATAATTCCTCACATATTTGATCTACTTTAAGATTAAAAATGAAGGATGGTGATATGAGATACTTACAAATAACATTGCTTTGAAATAGTAAAACCTAGATTTTTTAATTCATACATAGCTTGCTTTGGATAGAGTTGGGTATAAACCTTATGAGAAACAAGAGGACAACATGAGCCTATACTTAGACATCCATCACATTGAAAGGTTTATAAACAACTGTTCTACCCTCATTTCTGGGCTTTGTTGTTTTAAGAAGGCAAAGTGAATAAATAGTGCCAGCCCCAGCTCAGGCAAAATTGTTAAGCAGAAGAAATGTGTTGTCCATTCCCTCCCTTCTCCCACTTTTGTTGGCTACCAACTTTATATCCTGTCCTGGCAGCTGATCCATGATCTCTGAGCTATTGCATTGTGTTATTTTCTGATACCCTGTTTCTCCAAAAAAGCAGGCATCTAAGTAAGCTGTACTTTGCTTTCTAATGTAATAAATATTAACTTTAATATTAATATTAAATTCTCTCTGTGATATTTTGTCAATTATTTTAGCATTATTTCTTATTTAATAGTGACTGATTAAAAAAAAAAAAAAACTCCTACCAATGTGCAGTAGCAAACATACTGTATTTCCTTAATCGTTCCTTATATTTGTATTTCATGAATATCCAATCCTCTGTTACATAGAGCAATCCCAGGGATTTTCAGGTTTGGAAACTATATCCTAGAAAGGCAAATGTCAAGGGTAATTGGATAGAGCTAGTACTAGAACCTGGGTCTGCTGACTTCTAATTTAATTAAATTCTTGAGAGTAGAAGGGAAAGTGTTGCGATTAGGTGACACAGTGGTAGTTTGTGTGGGGGGGTCTGCTGGCAAGAACCCATCCAGGATTTTAGCCTGACAATAATTCATTCCTTTATAATCTTTGACAGAAATATAAAGACTATTCTTTAAGGAGGGCCGGGAGTTCTGTGCATGAACAGCCTCAGAAAACTGTTGCTGTTGTTAACTCCAACCCCAGAATGAAGTTCCACAGAATACCTACTAACCACAGCCTCCCAACTCAGTGGGCCCTTCATATAGCCCTGTGAATATAATCCTTAACTGTGTTCTCTTTTAACTGTTTAATTTTTTTTTTTTTTTACTTTTAATTTTGTTTTTAAAGTATCATTTCTTTGACTGGTTTTCCCAGTCAGCTGTGATGTCTCTGGCTACAAATAACAGAAAACCCAAAAATATTATACAGTAAGGAAATTTATTGGCTTTCATAACTTGAACTCCAGACCTAGGGTACACTTGAAGGTTATCTCAGTTTAATACAGTTTCCTTTCTCTTGACTTCCTCTGCTACACTCCTTTTGGCTTCATCCTTAGACTGCTCTCCTCATAGTCACACTGTAGCTGTAATAGTTCTGGCTATGTGTCTGTACTTCCTGGCATCCTGTTGCTTCCCAAAGCTCTCTGTAGGGGTGAGGAAGCTTTTCCTCAGAAGCCCTGAGGAAACTTCTTCCCATGAATTATTAGACCAAACTTGGTCACATGCCCATTCCTGAACCAAGCCCTATGATTTAGGGAGTTCCCTCTCTGGATAGCTTCTGCCCGTATTTCCGAACCAATCACAGGAAAGTGGGGTTAACCCCACCACGAGAATTCAGGGGTACAACAAGTCCCTTGTTAATAGGATGGGATTGGGGGCCGGGGGGGTGAAAAATTAGATTTCTCTTAGAATAGGGGAAATTAAAATAGGGTGATGGAGAGGTAATCAATAACATCTGCTTCAGTTGTTTAGTTTGGTTTTGTTTTTTCCTCTTTTGGCTTTTTAGGATCAGTATGGAACATTAAAGACTATGAGTTTGGGCTTAAGTCTAGCTTTCAGAGAGCTACTGTGGCACTTAGCCAGGTTCCTTAACTCTGTAAGCCTCAGCTTCCCTATAGGAATTTTGTAAGTATTAAAAATGATGTAGGTAAAGGACTTCCCACATACGAACTCAATAAAGGTATAGTTATTAAAATTTTTGTTGATTCTTAAAATTATAAATAATTGGTTTATAAAAGTGCCTTTTTTTCCCTGCTGAGACCCATTCCATCCCTAGATAGTTATTAAAACAAGTGAAGAAAAAAATGTTCTTTAGAGAATCTATATTTTAGGTATACAAATGCTTACTATAAAATTATTTCATCTTTTTGCATGTTTGAATATTTTCATGATGACATGTTGAGAATAATGAATTTACAAGAATCACAGTGTTGCAATAAAAAACACTTAAGGGTGACTCAGAAATACCAAGCCAAAATTCCTCTTCCTAAGACAGCAAAGTGTAATCTAAATGACAATTCAGGTCATCGAACCTTACATCAAAAACCAGGGATGTGCTGTATGGTGACTAACATAATAAAAAAAAAATTATAATAAAAAAAATTGCAGGAATGATACTGGCCCCTTATGTCTCAAGCATTTCATTTCTTTATAAGGAAATGTTGGGTCTGAAATTCTAAGTTTTCTGCCTTGAAATTGCTTGGCATTCATTAACCATTTTGTGTGAGCAGCCCATGACACAAAGGGATAATGAAGTATACATGAGATCTCACTACAAGAGCTCTGGAGTTAGCCTTTCAGAAATAAAGAGGTGGGAGAGCAGGAGAATCAGGAAAATGACTTTTATTGACTCTTTATAATGTATGTTCCAGGGGCCCTGTGGTTACAAGGATGACTGTAATATCTTCCCAACCTTGAAAGAGCTCATACCTTATGTCAGAATATACCCCCATCAGTAACTAAATGAATAAATGCCCTAATAAAATTGTGTCTGAGAACATAGTTCAGAAAGAATTACTAAAGGATCCTCATCACAGACTCCTTCAGTTAAGGAAAGTTGTTAAAGCTTGAGATTATTTCCACAATTTTGTTTGTTTAAGAACGCAGGAATCTGTTCTATTGCTAACTCACCAAGATTCTTAAGAAACCTTCACGTCCCAAAACTGGGCACCTACCCTCTTTTGTCCGCAAAATTCCCAGTCTCTCTGCATATGATCAGATGGTTGAGTAAGATTACTTGCATACTCTCTCTTCTCCATAATAAGATTACTTGCATATGCTCTCTTGTCCATATATAAGAATGAAAGGCCATCAAGGGCAGGCTAAAGTTCTTACAAAATAAATTGACACTAGTCAGGGCCAAGACCCTGACCCACTCTTTCCTCTCCTGCCACATATCATTGTTCTCATCTCTCACAAGTCATATCTTAAGAGTTAGCTTTGTTCTGACCTGGAATCAGTCCAGTTGACTCTTCCAGTAATGTGTACCACGGCCCACTTTTCATTGGTGTTTCTTTTATCAGGCTGCCTGCTGTTATTTTACCAGGGCTTTTTTGTCCTTTAATTTTAGTGTGGATGTTTGGTTGCAGAATTCATTGTAAAGGAATCAGTCCTACATAAGATAAATCATTAAGGTAACTATTATCTAAGTAGCTCTTAGAAGGGTAGAGTGAAAGGGTGAAGAAACCCCCAGAAAGTTGCTCAGAAGTCTTTCACCAGTTTGTTAAGAGATTATTCCAAGAATTTCCATCTACATTCATTCCTTTTTGTAAGATGCTGGAATGCATGAATGAATAAATGAATGAGCAAAAACAGTAGAGAAGTCATGTGTAAAATATTCGGCAAGTGATGGACAATGTATTAATAGCTTCTAACATTGGTATAATTCTCACAATGCATGGAACTTTTTCACTTACAGAATCTTCAGAGGGGAAAGGGGTGGGGGACTGGGATAGGCCGGTGATGGGTATTAAGGAGGGCACATATTGCATGGTGCACTGGGTGTTATATGCAAATAATGAATCACGGAACGCTGCATCAAAAACTGGGGAGGTACTGTATGGTGACTAATAAAACAAAATAAAAATTATTTTAAAAACATTAAAAAAATAAAAATATACAATTAAAAAAAAGAATTTAATTTAATCTCACACCATTCTTATGAAGTAGGTGTATTATTTATTTTGTGTTGTTATCATTGAGATGTTGTGGTCTCATCACAGGTAAGTGGAAGAGCCAGAGTTTGACCTGTAGATCCTCAGATTCTTATTCCATAGCCATTTCATCTTGCCCAAATTGTTCTTGAATCTAGGAGACAAGAAGCTATAAACACATTTGGTTTTGGTAAGCGAAAGGCAAGCAGAAACTTCTCTTCATTTCTAGTTGGTAGACTAGAATTTCCAGCTACTGCAGTCAGAGAAATGTTGGTTCTAATGAATAAAAGACACATAAGGTTTCCAGTACAATGCTAGCTAGAATGCCTGAAAATATAAAAGGCAATAGATTTATTTTTAATCTACAAATAAATGCATGATGAGGAGAATGAACTGGGATGGTAATGTGAGGATCATGGCATTTCACTGTATGAGGTTAACATGTTCAAAATGGAATTTCTCATCTTTCTCTTCCTTCAGACCTACTCCACCCATAGTCTTTTTTCATATCAGTCATTGACAACTCCCATTTTTCTAGTTGCTAAAGCCAGAATTTATGAAGTCATACTCACCTCTTTTTCTTTTGTACATCGTATCTAATGTGTCAGGCAATCCTGTCGGTCGTACCTCCAAAATATACCCAGAATTCGACTTCTCACCACCTTCACTATTTTGCCTTTGTCCAAGCCACCGTGTCTCACCTAGATTGCTAAGTAGGTAGCTTCCTGACTCATCTCCTTTTTTGTATTCTATTCTCCCTTCCTTGTATTCTCAAAACTGCAGCCAGGGATCCTTTTAAAACCTAAGCTAAATGATTCTGTTGTCCCCTCAAAAGCTTTCTTCACTAGCTCCTGTTTCTCTCAGAGAAAACTTAAAGCCTTTACAACGACAGCTTTCCAGGCCCTGTATGATCTGGCCCCTCCATTAGTCTTTGACTTCCTCTCCTATTGCACTCTCCATTGTTTACTCTGTTCCAGCCATACTGGCCCCTTGGCTGTTTCTGGAGCATGCCTGGCATGCTTCCTGCCACCAGGCCTCTGTGGGGACCTTTCCCAGCAGCTGCTTGCTCAAATATCTCCTTCTTAATGAGGCCTAGCATGACTACCCTTTAAAAATTGCTATCCTTCCTTAGAAATCCTGGTGTCCCCTGCCTGCTCTTCTCCTCATACCCCCTATGATTTACCTACATACTATATGACTTACTTATTATATTTGTTACTTCTACTTTCATAGAATATAGGCTCCATAAGAACAGGATTTGGGGGTTTGTTTCAATTTCTTTTTTTGTTCACTGATACATCCTCCATGCCTAAAATTTACTGGGCACATAGCAGAAGCTCAGCACCAGTTTGTTAAATGAATAAATGACGGATGTATTTAATGAGTGTCTCTAGCAAATATTTTACAGTTGTTGACCAGTATAATGTCCTATGCGATAAAAACATCAATAGAGGTGATAAAAGTGAGAGAGATCAAAAACAAAACAAAACAGAAGGAGGAGGAGGAGGAGAAGGAGGAGGAGGAGGAGGAGTAATAGTGAGGGAGATCAGTAGAGCTGAACAGTTAGTCCAGTTACAAAACTTCTCGGGTAAAGACTGATGGTCTTTGTTTTTCAAGGAAAAGGAGAAGGTATGATGTAATTGCTATGGCTTCCCAAATATTACTTATGTAGAACTTGACATTATATGGCTTTCCCAGATTTATATGGGAACCAGATATTTTGCATTCATTCATTCAACAAGTATTTTCCAACATGCCTATTATGTACCAGGCACTATATAACTAATTTCAAATTAAAACTTGCAGCAAGTACAAAGAATATGCTTTAGTATATCTGTATTTAATGTAGGAAAATGAAAGTTTCACTGGTTTATTAGTTTCACTTGCCAGCTTTACTTGTTTGTATTCCCTCAACTTTTTGAAAATCAGATACTCTCCACATGCAGAGGTAATGGTACTCACCTATCATCAGTAGGACATATACTGGACTCGTTCTTTTGCAATAGTAATGTGAATAGTGGCTCGTACTTGCAAGAATGTTAGCCAGAATTAGGGATGCAGACTATGTCTATGAACAGAATTTTTTTTTATGAATCTAACTTAACTGACCCAATACTATATGAACTAACTTACCTAAATAATCTGTTAGTGGTCTCATAAGTTACAGAGATTGGAAAAAGGTCATTAGCAGGTTACATCTGTCACTTGGTGGCCAGTGCTGGTTTGATCCTGTTTTTTCAACGTTCTGTACAGCTTAGTTTTTTTGGGTTAAAGCACTATTTCCTTTTTAATGTAGTAAGCACTTTTTCCCCTATAAAATAGCCCATTCTTTGGAACGGAAACAGCATTAGGTCTTTGTAACTTGGGTAGTTTTTAGCACTGGATTGTTTAGTTTATAAAAATATTTGATTTAGACTGAGCTTGTGGCCTGATGATGTTTAGAAGAGTGCCAAAGTGTAACTCATAGAAGATGCCAGTAAAAACCATAGTTGGGAGAGGTGAATAATGGTTGCGTCATTTTCCTGGTAGGTGTAACCAGGCCTGAAAATCCATCACTGCCATTTTTTAAATGTGTTCCTAAGAATAAAGTCAACTGGTATTCTGTGAACTACATTAAGTATCAAAATAAAATATCTGCCAGTGCCTTGAGTCACTGTCCCACTGTCTTTACATTGTTAAGGAAGCTTTGTTTCATCATTGTGTTTTATTGCCAAAAATAGCAGTAATATTTTTCCATGACTTTTAATGAGCATTTTAGTTCCAGTGAAAACCTTGAGCATACCAAATTTTTCATTGTGATTTAACTTTCATATCAAGCAAATTCTTGTTAACAAACAAGTTCTTGTAAAATATTTTAGAACTTCAGTTCTTAAAATATCCTCTCTTAAGTAAAGTCTAAAGACCAATATAGCAGGAAAAAAATAAGCACATTTGGTTAAAATAAAATGAAGTCTTGTAAGTAACATGCAATAATCAAGCCAACACAACAGATTAGATTTCTAGACTAATAAGGTACAAATAAAAGATTTTAAGGTTCAAATAAAGTACATTAGAATATATTCAATGTTCCTTGATTAGTGGAGAGTTTTTCTAGAAATATTGAATGAAGTTTCCTGACCCCTATTGTGAATGAAATATACTGCAATAATTTATAAAAGTGTATTTGTTGCATATATGCCTTTGGCGTATTAGGAAAAGCAGAGGCACTGAATCAAAAACCCATCTCCTACTGCTTGGAGAGTACGGGTCTAGCAGAGTGGAGAAAGAACAAATAGAATAGAAAGTAAATTATTGACATCTCATAGATTTGGGTCTGATTAAGTGTGGGAGGCAAGTAGCAAAAGGGAGTAGTGTGATCCCCTATTTTTTCTTAAGCCCTTAACCTCTTAAGCCCTGTAACCTCTCTTTCGAGAGTAAGGATACCCCTTATTCAAAGACTATTCCTTATTTCAAAAGGGTGGCACTGTACTAAGGAATGCTGTCTTTCATTGGAGAAGAGTATGTGCACAGGTAGAGTTGGAGAATAGAATATAGGACCCTGCCCGATGGGAAAGTCAGCAACCCATGAACAGACTGCTTCATCCACAGCAGTTCCTGAGAATATTTGACTACGATCTCAACCACACTTTATACTTATTTATAAAAGAATGAAAAGAACAGTGAGAGAGAGAGAGACATGAATGAAGACTAATTCTTTTACGTTCTTTGTTAGTTGGCAAGCATTGTCAAAAACTTTTTTCCCCACCAATCTCGCGGCAAGTATATCTCTTCAAGGTTTGTATCATTCTTATTTCACTTTTTTACTTTATATCTGAGGCCAGGACCACAAAGAATACTCAAAAAGAAGGGACTGGGAGGAAGCTGGATAGAACCTATAGGAAATCCCATTTTAGGCCTGGGTTCTTGGTATGTGACCATATAATTTATCATCTGAACAGGAAAATTTGAGAAATAGTACGGCACACTATGAATAAAGAAAACAACAGGTAGGAAAAGGACTGGCTTGAGCCATCCCAGACAATGTGGTCATAGGTAGGAAACTCCTACAGCCTTAGCCCCAAACTCCTCACTTTCTCTAAGATTTCTATTAAATGTCAAGGGGAGATAGAAAAACAATAGAGAAAATTAGCAAAATCAAAACTCAGGTCTTTAAAAAGATCAGCAAAAGTGACAAACTCTTAGATAGACTTACCAAGAAAAAGAAGACTGAGATTACTAAAATCTGATATAAAACGGGATATTAATACCGATTTTATGGAAATAAAAAGAAGCAGCATCATGTACAAAATTAACACAAGATGGATCAAGACCTAGATGTAAGAGCTAAAACTATGAAACTTAGAAGAAAACATAAGCATAAATTTTTGTTACCCAAGGATTACGCAATGATTTTTTGAATATATAACACAAAAAGCTTATACCTAATTAGTTAATAGGACTTCATCAAAATTAAGAGAGTGTAAAAACAACCCACATAACGGGTGAAAAATTTTCAAATCACCTATCTAGTAAGAGACTTGTATCCAGAATATATAAAGAATCCTTACATATAAATAATAAAAATACAAATAACCCAATTAAAAAATAGACATTTCTCCAAAGAAAATATGTTGATGGCCAATATGTACGTGAAGAAACTATCAATACCATCAACCATCAGGGAAATGCAAGTCAGCGCCACTATGAGATACTGCCTTACACCCACTAGGATGGCTATGATCATAAAGACAGATAATAGCAAGTGTTGGTAAAGATGTGGAGAAATGAGAACCTTCGTACACTTGGTGAAAATGTAAAATGTTGCAGCTGTTTTTGGAAATGGTCTAGCAGTTCCTCAAAAGATTAAACAGAGTTATGTATATATAATCTAACAATTCTACTCCTACATATGTAACCATGAGAAATGAAAACATATGTCCACCCAAAAACTTGTACCTGAATATATATAACATCATTATTCATAATAACAAAAAAGCAGAAGCAACCCAAGTGTCCGTCAACTAATGAATGAATAAATAAAATGTAGTGAAATATTATTCTGCCATAAAAAGGAACAGAATCTTGACATTTGCAATGATGTGAATGGAGCTAGAGAGTATTCTGCTAAGCGAAGTTGGTCAGAGAAAGACAAATACCCTACGATTTCACTCATATATGGAATTTAAGAAAAAATCAAACATGGAGAGGGGGAAGAGAGGAAAACCAAGAAACAGACTCGTAACTCGAGATAATAAACTGATGGTTACCAGAGGGGAGGTGAGCAGGGGGGTGAGTTAAATAGGTGATGGGGATTAAGGAGGGCATTGAGATGAGCACCAGGTATTGTATGGAAGTATTGAATTACTAAACTGTATACCCGAATCTAATATTACACTGTATGTTAACTGGAATTTACATAAAAGCTTGGAAGAAAAAAAACCTTGATTTTTACACTTTAAATAGGTTATATAGCATGTGAATTATTAAAGCATATATTTTAAAAGGTATCAAGCATCTTTTGTGGTTCCATACAAATTTTAGGATTGTTTGTTCTAGTTATGTGAAAATGCTTTTGATTTTGATAGGGATTGCATTAAATGTGTAGTTTGCTTTGGGTAATATGGACATTTTAACAATATTTATTCTTCTGATCCATGAGCATGGAATGTCTTTCCACTTCTTTGTGGCCTCTTCGATTTCTTTCATCAGTGTTTTATAATTTTCAGAGTACAGGTCTTTCACCTCTTTGGTTAAGTATATTCCTAGGTATCATCTTGTATTTGGTACAGTGGGATTGATTCCTTCATTTCTTTTTCTGCTGCTTCATTATTGGTGTGTAGAAATGCTACAGATTTCTGTGCATTGATTTTGTATCCTGCGACTGTACTGAATTAGTTTATAAGTTCTAGTTTTTTGGTTGAATCTTTCAGGTTTTCTATATATATTATGTCATCTGCAAATAATAAAAGTTTTACTTCTTCTAGTTTGGATACCTTTTATTTCTTGTTGTTGTCTAACTGTGGCTAGGACTTCCAGTGCTATATTAAATAACAGTGGTGAAAGTGGACATCCCTGTCTTATTTCTGACCTTATAGAATAAAGCTCTCAATTTTTCCCCATTTAGGATATTTGCTGTGGGTTGTTCATACATGGTCTTTATTATGTTGAGCTATGTTCCCTCCAAACCTACTTTGTTGAGGGTTTTTATAATGAGTGGATGTTGTGCTTTGTCAAATGCTTTTTCTGCATCTATTGAGGGGATCATAGGATTCTTATCCTTTCTTTTAATAATGTGTATCACATCAGTTAGTTTGCAAATATTGAACCACTCTTGCAGCCCAGAAATAAAATTCCACTGATTGTGAATTTGTATGGAACCACAAAAGACCCCAAATAGCCAAAGCAACCTTGAAAAAGAAAAGCAAAGCTGGAGGCATCACAATTCCAGATTTCAAGTTATATTACAAAGCTGTGGTGATCAGAGCAGTATGGTACTGACACAAAAATAGACACATAGATCAATGGAACAGAATAGAAAACCCAGAAATGAACCCACAGCTATATGGTCAATTAATCTTTGATAAAGCAGGAAAGAATATACAATGTGAAAAAGGCAGTCTCCAACAAATAGTGTTGGGAAAACTGGACAGCAACATGCAGAAAAATGAAACTGGACCACTTTCTTACACCATAAGCAAAAATAAATTCCAAATGGATGAAAGCCCTAAATGTGAGCTAGGAAACCATAAAAATCCTAGAAGAGAACACAAGCAGTAACTTCTTTGACATCAGCCATTATCAACTTCTTTCTAGATAGGTCTCCTGAGGCAAGGGAAGCAAAAGCAAAAATAAACTATTGGGACTTCATCAAAATAAAAAGTTTCTGCCCAGCAAAGGAAACAACCAACAAAACTGAAAGGTAACCTACAGGATGGGAGAAGATATTTGCAAATGACATATCTGTTAAAAGGCTAGTATCCAAAATATATAAAGAACTTATACAACTCAACACCAAAAAAAAATGAATAATCCAACCAAAAAAATGAGCAGAGGACATGAATAGACATTTTCCCAAAGAAGACATCCAGATGGCTAACAGACACATGAAAAGATGCTCAACATCACTGATCATGAGGGTAATGCAAATCAAAACTGCAATGAAATATCACCACCTGTGAGAATGGTTAAAATGAACAATACAAGAAACAACAGGTGTTGGTGAGGATATAGGGAAAGGGGAACCTTCTTGCACTGTTGGTGAAAATGCAAACTGGTGGAAATAGTATGGAGGTTCCTCCAAAAGTTAAAAATAGAACTACCCTGTGATCCAACAATTACACTACTAGGTATTTACCCAAAAAATACAAAAATACTAATGCGTAGGGATACATGCACACCAATGCTTATAGCAGTATTATCTATAATAGCCAAATTATGAAAATAGCCCCAAATGTCCATTGACTGATGAATGGATAAAGAAGGTGTGGCATATATATACAATGGAATATTAGCCATAAAAAGGAATGAAATCTTGCCGTTTGCAATGACATGGAGAGCTAGAGAGTTTTATCCTAAGCGAAATAAATCAGTCAGAGAAAGACAAATACCATATGATTTCACTCATATGTGCAATTTAAGAAACAAAACAAATGAGCGGAGGGGGAAAAAAGGGGGGGGGCAAACCAAGAAACAGACTCTTAACTATAGAGAACAAACTGATGGTTACCAGAATGGGGAGGGGCTGAGGAGATGGGTAGAAGAGGTGATGGAGATTAAGGAGTGTGATGCGTACTGGGTTGTATGGAAGGGTTGAATTACTATATTGTACACCTAAAACTAATATTACACTGTATGTTAACTAACTGGAATTTAAATTAAAACTTTTTAAAAATTATATCAAAGGGCGGTTGACCAGTAGCAGATTTGAGTTTTGTGGCCTTCAAATCCACACACATATCACATTCATTATAAAACCATCCTGGGGCAACTTTGCTTTTATCTGTTTTCCATACTGTGCATATTGACTACCTGTCTCTTACCCACTACCCCATCACCCCATAATATTTTCTTTGAAGAAAGAGTACTGTGGCTAAAAAGTAGTTTGAAAATCTCTGGAAACAATGAACTCCAGAACCTCTTCCAGCTCTAAGAAGCATGATTCAGATGCATTGAACTGAGAATTTGAATTTGGCCTAGATTACCCTATTTTAACTCCATGTCGACAAAAGGAAAGCTGTGAACAAAGACAGTTTTTTTCCCCACATAGCCCCACACAGGTGTGACTTAGTGGAAACAGTGGAACTCAGCCAGGTCTTCAGTTCCCCAGTGCAGTGCTCTATCTCCAAGCTCTGCTTCCTGTTCTTGAATACAGTGATTTGCTAAAATAGACACACCTGGTCCCAGCACCTTGCAAATGGATTTTTCCTTTCAGCATTTCAAAATACATTCATGTATTGATGAAGGCTTTTTCTGGGAAGCCATCTGTCTGAAATCTGCAACAATAAAAGCCTTGCTAGTCCCTTAGGTACTCATAATGGTATCTGTTGCTTCATTCCTCTACTCTTTACTCCTACTTCTTTTTCCTTATTTTTTCCATTCATTCATTCATTCATTTACAAAGCATGTATTTGTAGAGTATCTACTATGTGCCCAACATTAGAGATGTGATAGTGAACGAAATTAACTAGTCACTGCAATTAGGGATCTTGCCATCTAGTAGGGAGACATAGTAACAAAACAACAACAACGTTTAAAATTTCAAATTGTGGTAAGGGCTATAAAGAAATAAGGCTCCGAAATAGAGACTGTGTAGATGATGATTTTAAAAATGAGCCCTTGAATCATATTTCCAATGTTCAAATCCCACCTACACCTTGTAACGCACATTTGTGTGATTTTGAGCAAGTTACTTATCTGGGCCTCAGTTTCTTTATCTTAAAATGGAGATAATAATAGTACCCAATTTACAGAGTTCTGAGGATTAAATGAGTTGATATAGAATAGTAGGGGTGCCTGGGTGGCGCAGTCCTTAAGCGTCTGCCTTCGGCTCAGGGCGTGATCCCGGTGTTCCGGGATCGAGTCCCACATCGGGCTTCTCCGCTGGGAGCCTGCTTCTTCCTCTCCCACTCCCCCTGCTGTGTTCCCTCTCTCGCTGGCTGTCTTTCTGTCACATAAAAAAAAAAAAAAAAAAAAGAATAGTGCTTAACATATGGTAAGTGCACAAAGAAAAGTACCAAGCACATTCTAAGCATGCAATAAGTGCATGGTATTGCTTTAGAGACTATCAGGGAATCAAGTAGTTAGGTTATCAGTATTGCCATCTTAATCACCATCATCACTGTCATCCAATATACTTATCTCACCTCGTATACAAGCTTTGTGCATAAGATCTGCAAAAAAGGACGTAGCATGTTTCTGGACCCAAGAGGGCTATAATCTAGTTAAGAGATAGAGCGAAGGGCTTCAAAGAAAATAGCAATAGAAGGTAGCATATGCTTAAGTACCAGATAAATGATAAAGATAGTATGTCCTACAGGACTGTAGGAGAGAGAAGAGTTATTGTGGGCTTATAAAGGGAAGGCTTCATAGAAGAAATGCCCACTACACCATATATTATTTAATTTCACATCCCCATGTTGGTCATCTGGCTGATACTTTCTAACTGGTGGTGCTACCTACAGTCTCTCGACCCCCGCAATCCCTACTCCCACTGCACATTTTGGTCACAGCACCGTTTGTCATTTATTTGCTCAGAAAGTTCTTTTAATGTTCCATTGTATATAGCAATGTTTCTCAAATATTAGTGTCCATAAAAATTACTGGGAGTTTGTTGTAAGTGTAGGTCACCAGGTGTCACCTTCAGGTAAGATACTTTTGACATAGGGCCTGAGAATCTCTATTTTAACAGGTGCCCTAGATTATTTTGATTCTGGTGGTCAAAAGGCTCTGCTTTAAAGAAGACTGGCAGAAAAACTAAGAATTCCATTTTCTTAACTTGCCACCTAGAATCTTGCTTTCTCCTGCCTTTGCAGCCTCGTCCTCCACTATTCCTGTTAGCGCCTCTTCTCTTTGAGCCGGTCAGGGCATTTCCTTTGCCGTACATTTGCCCATGTTCTCTCCTGTCTTTTGTTTCTTCATTTATGTGGTTCCTTCGGCATCAGTGTCTTTACTGCCATTTCAACAAGTCCAAATCCTGGTCTCTTTCAGTCTTGGAACAGATGTGTTCTAAAACCATCTTTAGTAAAGTATCTCTAACGTAGAAGGTAGCCTTCCAGTTTAACTGATCCTTATGTCTACTTTTTCACCCAGGAACCTAAATAAATGCTTTGCAAATGATTCATTTCAGTTCTTTCTTCATTCATTCACTAAATATTTATGGGGTCCCTTCTGTGTACCAATCACTGTTCTGTATGCAGGTGATAAAGTAGAAAAATAAACATGCAAAAAGTCCTCTGTTTTCATGGACCTTACTATCTAGTGAGATTTACTTACTGTTTGTAAGTAAATTATTTTAAATGTTTTGAGAAGAGTAATCCAGCCGGGCTATATGGGATAGGTTAGGAAAGGGAAAGACCAGTGAAAGAAACTAATTAAGGAACTTTTGTAATTAGCCAGTGTAGAATGGGAAGGGCCAGTGAGAATAAAAAATACAAAGGAAACAACAAGAGTAACTAATGAAGTGAAGGAATGACCAGCAGTACTTGGTAGGGACCAGGAAGGTGTATTCAATATTTGAGCCTTTTGGGAAGGAACAAATAAGAAGTTAAGTTGTAAAGGTGATATTTTTGGGAAAAGATATTTTAGAACGTTATGATAATCTTTTATCTTTTTAGTTTTTTATTCATTTTTAATTTTTGACCAATGTAAGTTATTTATTCAAGCCATCTCCTGCCATGAGCAAAGGAATGGAAGTTCAGTATACTGGTCAACATTTGATATAAGGTGAACTTAAGGTCCCATATACTTTTCTGGTCCATGTACAGAGTCCTGGTCCAAACCAGTGCTATGGTTCACACTGAGTAGTGGTCCAGGTTCTGTTTATTCATCTTCATGAGCAGTCGGACATGGATTTACATGAGAGTTATGGTATAGAGTATGATTACCATCTCTCCAGGGAAAGGGCTTGGAACTGATGTGGAGATTGGGGTGGGAGATGAACTCAGGGCTCTCATGCTTTCTGTGATGCCAATTTAGAAAGACGTGCAGCATGCTCAGTCCTACACTGGAGAGTGCTAAGAAGTAGGTAAGGGCCTTCCACATGCGAGCTGGGCCCCCCTTGCCATGGGCATCACTCTTGAGTTGGACCACCCCAGCTGTGCCCTGGACCACCCTAGCAGCCCAGAAACCCAGTACCCACCTGCCACTGCCATTTTAGACTTGGACCTATGGTGATCTTTTAGATGCATGGTATTCATAATGGGACATCTAAGTAGAAATGCTGAAAGACAATTAGAAATAGTAAGGTCTTCTAAGAGTTCAGCCCTCTCTTCCTTTCTCTATCTCAACTGGCTAATAATTCTGTTAGTCTCAGCTATTCAAGGGCCAAAATCCTCCGAAGAAATATTCTACATCTCATTTTGATTTTCCGGGGATGTGGCATGACTCTATGTCTTGGCCCACCATTCTGTCCTCAAGTATTTGTGCAGAATGAGATCTAGGCCCAATTCTAGAAAACCATCTCTAATTATAGCTCTCCCTTGAATGGTTCTTAGCTGATTGGGGGTTTGGTTTGATAGAAAAACTAGGAAGACATCGTAAAGTCCCCCAAAGGGACTTTGGGTATGGTGGTGAGTGTCGTCATCTCCCTATGTGAAGATCACTGTGGTCATTTATGATTCTTCAGAAAATAGGCAAAGTTTGAAAGTCGAATTATTAAAGCATTGGCATAACACATAGACAGATTGGGAAGCTGCTTGCATAACCTGGAGAACCTTGTTTCTTCATACTTATAATTGCTCAGGCAAAAAATTCAAATCATTTTTGTCTCCTGTCTTTCTCTCATAATATTCCAGCAGTCCATCAGCAAATACAGGTGTGTGTGTGTTACATAAAATTTTATGATCTGATTTCCCCACTGGGATGTAACCTCCATGAAGGCAAGGACTTTGTTTCTGTTGTGTCCCTAGCAGTGCCTGGCAAATAGTGTATGCTTAATAAGAATTTGTTGAATGAATGAATAATGTGAAATATTTTTTACACATTTTGCTTAATTTACATTGGCTCTATCTTCAAGAAGCTCAGGAAGTATTTAATCCCATAGAATTATTATAGCTAAAGTCCAAACATTAACCATACTTGACTGAATAACATTACCTTAGAACTATCATTAAAAAAAAAAAATATATGGGGCACCTGGGTGGTTCAGTCGTTAAGCGTCTGCCTTCGGCTCAGGGTGTGATTCTGGCGTTCTGGGATCGAGCCCCACATCAGGCTTCTACGCTGGGAGCCTGCTTCTTCCTCTCCCATTCCCCCTGCTTGTGTTCCCTCTCTCGCTGGCTGTCTCTCTCTGTCAAATAAATAAATAAAATCTTTAAAAAAAAAAATCTTTGTTCTTAGAGTAGTTTTGAGAGATGTAAATTTTAAATACTAAGAACACTTCTCTTTAATGATGCTAATTTGATAAACTGTTGTGAATATCATCTTCTGAAATTCAGTATTAACAAGAGACATTCTGATAAGATCATCTAGTAATCATATAACAGCTATGATTAAAATTTATTTAAAATTTATTAAAAAGCTTTTTGAGAAAGTTTTCTCAGGAGTTTCCAGACTTATCTACTCCTTTAATGTTTGTAGAGATGATGCCTGATATTTAGGAGGAGTTCATCTACATTTTCTTTTTAACTTCTGAACTTTTATTCAAGCAATTCAACATGATCAAGAATATTCTTAAGATAAGATGTTGGATTACCTTCATTAATATACAAAAAGTTGTTTTCTCAGAACAGCAAGAATTATTTAGGACATATCAGTATATGAAAATTAACTGATGGTGTAGGGCTAGCTGACCTCAACTATTATTAGGAATATTTACCTGATTTAGAGAATAGTTCAGATTTGTAAGGATTAAAGGGAGAGGCTATGATCAAAGCAGTTTGTGCGGAAGGGCATTTTGGCCTAGTGATGATTTTTATGGAGTAGCAGCACAGAACAAAGTTCTTCTAATGGAAAAGAAGAATTGGCTGCAGGGCATAAGCACATGTTTTTCTCTAACATCTTGACCATTTTGCGTTTCAAGTCCATTGCATGCATCATTAAGGTATTGACAACATATGAGAACACAGAGAATCAATACGTAGCTTTAGTTCAGTTTTGATTTGATCTGCTATCATGACGTGAACGGGTAGCCAATAAAAGTTTGTCTCTACATAGTAGAGAATACCAAGATTCAGATTTGCTTTGAGGAGAATCTACAGTTAACCAAACCAGGCTTATTTAGATTTAGTAAATAAAATATATAATAAAATCAGCTCAGTATTTTTGTTAAATAACTATGTTCTGTTTGGCAGTGAAAACCAGCTACTGGATAAAGTTAATTATGGATATACTTAAACCATTTTCATTATTTTTAACTTGTACTGAAAACGAGGGAAAAATTCATTTTAAGAGCATACTCTTGTTTCATTTCCATAAACCCTACATAGTTTCCGTAAAGGAGTATATGTGATTTGAAGGATAAAATAATCAAATAAGAATTTGTATGTATTTTTTATCAATAGAAAGTTCTCCAAGTTCTATAGTTTTCTTATCAGAAAATCAGGTTCATAGTTGCAAGGCAAAGGCCCGCTAGAATGGTTAATAAGCATATTCTACTTCTGCCCTGCTGCAGAAACTAAATGCAAACTTTTCTGTGACTCTTAACAGAGAATGCATAGGCTCGGTAAACTTTCATCTGCTTCAGGGTCAGGGCTGATTCAATCTTAAGGCAAGTTTATGAGAGTGGCTGATGTGATACAGTTGTTTCTAGTAAAATCAGACTAGCTCTAAGGAGCCAATCTAAGTCAGTCTCTGAGTAAAAGTCTATGAGAAACAGACTCTGACTCAGACACAATTGTAAACCCTGATATAATAAGGACTTGCAGCTGATTTAATCCTATTGAAAATCTTTAAGCAGCCCTGAGACAAAATGGTTTCCACATTGACATCGGTGGAATGAACCTTGGATTTCATGAGTATGAAGAGTAGTTACCTTGTACACACAGTAGCCACTTTTTAAGAATTAACATTGTGGCCATTTCAAAGCAGGTTGTTGTTTCCGATGTAAAGGCATCCGTTTTGATTAAGATCCAAGTTCCCGGACTGTGTCAAGTTTTATTTTTTAAAAACTGAATTCATTACAAAAAGCAAACAAGTCAAACTTAAATGCAGAAGTTAGTATAAATCAGTTAGATCTGGTCTCCTTGAACAAGAATGACCAACCTATTCCAACTTTATATGTGATAGACGTAGAGAAAGAGAGGGAGAGAGAATGAAAACTTTCAGTTAAGACCTTCTATGCAAAGTTTCACCTGGAACTAATTTTTTTCCATGAATTTAGAAGCTCCTGAAAATGAGCTTATGCTATGAAATCATATATGTATAAAAGGACAGACAGACACGAAAGTTTAAAGGTCAACACTGCAGATAAAATCTCCATAAGATTTGAACTTGTGTGGGTAGGTTGGTGTGTATACTTTTTTTTATTTGTTTGGCTTATCATATTGAAACACACTGATAATGATCAAGGTATTAGAGTCCGTTTAGCACTAGAACTGGTCCCTTTTTGTAATTTACAACTTTAATTAGAACAATAGACCAAACATGGGCTACAGTAAAACACAACCTTGCTTGAACTATCTCCATGCTGCTTTTATTGCATTTAGCGCTGGTCTTGAAATGTGAATATTTGAACTGATACTTAGCAAGCAGTAGTGGCCTCATATTGTTACTTCAAAGAGCCGGAAAAGTAACTTCATGAAAGGGAAAAGTTGAAACTATAGTACTCTTTACCATTCTATTTGTTAAGCAGTGATGGGTATCATTAGTTCTGCTCTTTTGCATAATTACTGCAGTATTGTGAAAACTTTTTTTGCCATCCAACTGGGAACAATTATATTATGTGGGATCTGGTAGAACATTTGGCTTAGAGAAATAAAATATAAAAAGCCCTGATTTTCTAAACACTCTGTATTTGTACTACCCAAGTGCACACGTGCTTGTTCAAGTTTGGTTTTTAAGTAAAAAATAACATGGATTGGTGACACTTAAGGAAATGCTTCATATAGAAGGCAATTTACTCTTCTATTTTTTTAACTAATTTAATGTGCTTAGATAATTTTTACCTAGTACGTTACTGAGCTGCGATGGTAATTCATGTATAAAATAACACGTTTATCAAGGGCAATGCTGACATCCCCAAAATTTGAGACTTAAAGATATACTTTGTTGTTTGCTTGATTAAATTAATTCATCAAGTTGAATTGTCTTGCTGATTGTTACAATTTCCTGTTTATGTAAAGCTTCCAGAGTACGCTCTGTGTTAAAGGGATATACAAGGAACCTCTCCCAGCAGCACCACCCCAACCCATCCCCAAACCCAAACTTCTAAAAGATACAGCCAGAAGAGGATGTTTGCGAATATTTAGACAATAGGCACATAATTTTTCAAGTTGGTAAAAACTCTCCTTTGTAATTCCAGTATGTGAAGCCATTAAAATTCTGTAAACGATTTTTTTAACTGATTTTTTTTATTGTGTTTGATTTTATAAGATCTTTACTTCTTTGAAAACATTACTACATTTTATCAAGGACAGTAAAATTAGAATAAATGTCACAGCGATATACAGATGTGTTTGTCACTTTGATTTTGTGGTTTCACACTTGATTTTTTCATAATTTATAGGATGTGAGAAATGATCTCGTGATTGGCAAAAGATACTCTGATGAAGGTTGAAGTATGGCTTTGCATGGTAGAAATACTACTTCAGTGTTGCTGTTATGGAACCATAATTATGCTAGGAAGGTGGGAAAACATATAGATATATCGATGTTCCTGTATAGTTAAGGTTTCCTTAAAATGATAAATTAAAAGAAGTAATGCAAATTAAAACATTAGAATAGATGCTGAATTGCCTTTTTTTGTCATCCGTCAAAGCAAAAATTGTATTTGTTTTACACCTTGTTCATTCTCAAGAGGTTGGTTTCGACACATTTTTCTTTGAAAAATTTAACTATCCATTTATTTGCAGCATTTTTATTAATGAGACTGACTTTTTTAATGTGCTCCTAAAAATGTCGATGCGGCCAAACCAGAAGTTTCAGTCAGTCATTCTTATCTTCCTCTGCTCTGCGGTGTCACTGAAGAACATCTAATTAATGTCATTTGAAATGATTTTAATGCATTCTCTGGTATTGTCACATACTTAAGTATGGTTTTAGCCACTGCTCCTGAGAGACTGTGGCTCTTGCCAGACTCCAGGGTGAGCTAGTAAACTTACCTATCTCCATACATGAAAAGGAGGAATTAGCTACAGCTCCCCAGCTACTGGTACAGCTTTCAGCACCTTCCCCATGGTGGCGCGTATCTGCACCACGGAGAGCTGTGAAAGGATGGGAAAATGCGCTGAAATGATCGAAGAAGTAAACTATCACCTTGACATGTTTTCCTAGCTATTGAAAAATCTTCTCATACTGAAACCCATTGATAGTGAAACTGTAGAATTCCTCTGATTTAAGTACCATCTGGTTGTGCTCAAGGCTTTAAAGCTGTTATCTCCGCATACAATTTCAGAGTCCTATACTTTTTTCTTCACCAAACTATCCATTTTTAAGCCACAAATATTTTTCCAGCTCTTTCAGATTTTATCTAAAAGTATATTTTAACAGTATTTAAATAGTTCTTAAACAATAACAATTTATCTTGATAGATGGCATGCTGTGTTTTTTCATTTTATTTTAATTAGCCATTGTGGAACCAAATTCCCTTTTGTTTTAGTCTTTTAAATATTGTTTAATTATAGTTATCATGCCAGATATCTTAAAGGTTATTTTACCAATACAGTTTCATTTAACATAACCCATATGGAATCAATAGCCCAGTTTCCTAAAGTGAATGCTTGGAAAATCTTACATTCATATGTTAAGAGTACACATCCTTTCCTCATTAGTTGGAAAGTACAGGGATTTTGGCACGGGTTCTGTGTGGAAGCATTGTGCAGCTTTTATATGGATTTTGTTTTTAGCCTTTGATGACACTGTTTAGAATAGGAAGTATCTAATAAGTAAAGCATTTTGTCTCAAGTGCTGCCAGTGTGTTTAATATATGCCTGGAGGTCTGAAACATTATCTTCTTCACTGCAGTAATATGCATTTAATTCTCTGAAAGCAGAAGGTCGAACTTTTAAAAGGGACGCAAAGTACATTTTCAAACAGAATAATTCAAAACATATGGAAGAGGGGACCAGAGTAATGTACAGTTGGTTTTTATGGTTTAATCATGATCATGTTAATGCACACCAGTAGCTAATTAAAGAAAACTTTTATTGTTCATTTTAAATGAGTTAGGTAAAGAGTGGGAGAGCTGATGTAACAGCACTGCCCAGAGATCCATGTTTCTGCTGCATTCACTAACAGCAAGCAGATATTGCTCTTTTTTGACAACTTAAATTATTAGTCCCCTCAGACGATAATAAAGCAAAAGTTATTTTCAGAGTTACTACGTTGTGAACTTTTCTCTTTCCACAAAGGAATAGTAAATTGATGCCCAAGTTTAGGGCTTAGCACACATAATTAATTATAAAACTTTTCTCAAGAGCAGGCCAGATACTCTTTAGTATAACAGATAAATCTGCAGTGAACTGGTGACAAACCAATGCATTTTTAAATATGTCTCAAAAATCATCAGCTTATTTATTTCAGTGCTACAAATAGTGCAGAAACTTAGAAAAATGGAGGAAATCTTGGCTTTTAACCCAGTTTTAAGAATTTAGTTTCCTAGTACTGAGAAAGTTGTACTTTTTTTCCCCCAGTGAGCATTGAGTCTTTCATCTCTGGGTCATTGGTTCAAATTCCATTCTGCTCGGTAGTGACTAGAATTAGTTACCATCTGACTTCTGTTCAGTAACCTGCGTGACCCAAGCTGATAGCTGCCATCCTGCCCTTGCTGGTTATTTATATCTCAAGATCAGGCTACTTGACATTGACTAGAGCTGAATGTGGCAATCTCAACACATAATAGGGCTGGACACTACATATCTACCTATAGGCGGTTTGTTTTGTCATGTTAACACCATTAGGGAACCCTTAATTTACTTTAAGGAAGGAGAGACCAGATTTTAAATACAAATCTCTAAATCAGAAAAAGAAAATGTAATGCTGTATGCATAGAAAGTAGTCTTGTGGAGTGAACTGTGGTCGCCTTTCCTGATAGAATAAAAATGGTTGAGTTCTGGATACGAGTTTGCCACAGAACTCAACCTAAAGGAATTCTTTATTATTTCTTTATTATGTTGTATACAGATACTTTCTTTGTAATGTGTCAAAACGTGGGCAGTAAATCCTTGACTAGTTTTTTTCATGTATTATTTGAGAATTCTTAGTAATGGATTTGGAGGTATATTTGAAATTTTTATAATAGCTTTAAAGTTAAATTATTTTGATAATTGCCTTATTTTTTATTTTACTGAATTTTTAAGTTAAATGTGTTCACTTATTTATTCAGTCAGCACATAATGATTAAGCTCTGCTATGTTACGGGGAGTATGGTGTGTGCTAGGAATACTAATGGCGTTCCCTCTTACCGATAGTCTGATATCTGACTGACCTTGGACCTATTGATTAATCTAAGCCTCAATTTCCTCACCTGTGAAATGGAGATAACACTACCCCCTTCAAAGGGTTGTAACACTTGGTATAGAAAATGTGGGTTTGTGCTAACAATGTTTGGCAAATAACAAACATACTCAGTGGTATTTTTTTTTTTTATCTTCAATTGCTTACAATGAATTGCTCTGAGACAGAACACAGTGTGAAAAGTGCTATTATAGTAAATACTAGTTTGTTATGAAAGTGTAAAAGCTGGAAAGACTAGCACATCTGGAAGTGTTGAGGAAGTCTTCACAAAGAAGGTGACTTCTTTTTTTTTTTAACTTGCTCTTTATTGTACACCGCTGTGTGTACTCAACACATTACTCATTTAATTCTGAAGCAGCTTTGTGGGCTGGGTATTAATGTCCCCAGTGTGAGGTTGAGGACCCAGCAGAGACTGTGAGAATAAGCAAGCAGAAGTGTGGTCAGCCCACAAGGTGGAGAGTACAGATTAGGAAAGAGCCCGTGAATATATCTAGAAAGACCTTCAGGAGTACAGCATATGGGCAGTCTGTGTCCACACGTATTTATATACTAGCAATCATGTGTTTCTAGGCTGCAGAGCAATTTTTTTATTTAATATTCTTTCAGAAACTAACATATCATCGAACATTTATGGATCCTCTCTGCAGTGTGCCAGGCTCTCCAGTACTCCTTAGTGATATATAGAAGCCAAATGATGTGGCCCAGTTCCTTTTGGCAGTCCTTCACCTGGTAAAGAGACAGGCCTGTGGCAGCTGCCGATTATTGGGTATTTACTGTATACCAGGCACTATGCTGACCTCTTTAGACAAATTAGCTCATTGAATCCTCATACTCTTGAGATCAAATTTAAATCCCTATTTTACAGATGAGGTTATAGAGCCTTAGAGAGGTTTGTAATTTGTCTAAAATCATACAGTCAGAAAGTAAAGGACTTGCCCCCACATCCATCTGCCTCTAAAGCCTGTCAATGTTTTAACACTATCTAATAGTGCCACTACAGAGCATTGCAGGAGAAAATTGAAGTATGTGTCAAGTGCTAGGATCACCAAGCAGGAAAAGAATGAGAGAACAATTCTCAGACAAGTGCCATTTGTTCTGAGTCTCGATGGATAACTCTGTGTTTGCCAGCTACAGCAAGCTCGGGGCGGGGGTGGGGGGGGGGCACTCCAGGCAGGGAAATAGCACCGTAGAGAAAGAATGGTTGAAAAGGACATAGTGTCTTCAAAGAACAGAGCTATGTTGTTTTTTGCTTCAGATAGTTCGTGTTGGACTTTTATAACAATATGTATCTCCTTCAACCACTTTAAAATCAATAGGCAAGAAATATTTAAAAAATTTTAATGACTGTTACATCATTGTCCTGAATTAGTTAACAGCCCTTTAACATTTTCATAAGCAACTCATAATTTGTGCCATGTGGAAAAATGATACAATATTTATCGATCAAGTTAAAGAAAGGCCTAAGAAATGATAAGCAATACCCAGGGAATAATTGATGGTGCTAATATAAATTAATGTAGCCTTTTTTGGAAGGGTGTTAACAATATTGGTAACCTTAAACTTTCTTATACCATTTACCTAGTAATTCCACTTCTAGGAGCCTGTTCTAAGGAAATGTTAGATGTTTTTCATAGAGATTTGTTGTCAAAAATTAAAAACTGGAATATCCAATTATATGAAAATGGTTGAACAAATGTTCCTAACACTAATGAAGTATTATGCAGCTTTTATAGAAAGCCAGGAAGAGTATATTAGCATATGCCAAATTTGAGTACAATTTGGCTCTATGGTATGATCATAACCAAGCAGGGATTGGAGGGGGGCACCTTTTTGCACAGGTGGGGGAGAAATAAAGAAAGTACACTAAAATATTACCATTGGCTCTGTTTGGAGATAAGATGGTAGTCGGGAGGATTTTGGTTTTTTTCTCAGGTTGGCCATGGTTTCTTTAATGAATCTGTGTTACTTGGAGGAAAAACCAAGTGAAACATCTAGCCTACTACAAATAGCATATCACAAACTGATGGTTGGGAAGACCTAAGAAAGGGAAACCAGAGAAGCAAAGTAGAGATCTCGGGTGCGGTGCTGCCACCAAGTTGTTCTTTGTTCTCCACGTAAGGAGTGGTTGATGGAAAATTTTGAGAATGAGTAGCCTTTAGTGCCCAAAGGAAAAATCTACCTTCGAGGACTTTAATTACTTACGTTTTGCTTCATCACTTACGTTTACTCTTGTTTCAAGTCCTATTAAAGAGGAAAATAAACTTCGTTTTGAATAATTTTATTTTAGTTTGCTTTTCTTTGTCCTTCATAATTTAATACTGTTGACTTTTCCCTGTCTTTCTTCCTATCCGAAAACTTACAAATTAATTCTGTAATGACAAAGGTAAGCAATATAAACTACATCTGCCTAAAATATCATTTCAACCAATAGTAATCATGATTCGAAAATAGTTTATTGCACTACTTGAAAAATCACTGTGAAGAATACTAACATAATTCTTTAAAGAGGCATTTTTAATTGGACTGTTAGTCCAAAGAAAGGAAGTCTGACTCAGACCCAAAAGTCTCCTTAAATAATAGAAACACACATTTGATGCTTTTTCCCAGGTATTTCCTTGGAATTTTAATATGAATAGTTTTTTAAATGGTCACTTTGTTTTTACAAAAACTCTGATACAAGTTATGCTAGAGCCATTTTTAACATTTATAATGTCCTTTATATATAATAACACTTGGAACGTAACTAGTTTAAATTATTCTTTTTCCTTACAGATCTCTAAGCAAGAACAGAAAAAAATGGATACATGTGATGGAAGCGTGGCTGAAACCTCATCCCGGTACAGTGGCGCTCAGGATAGTGGAATTGGCAGTGACAGTGTTAAAATCCGAATAGTACAAATAGAGCAGCACAGCGGTACCAGTCAGCATCGCATCGCCCGTCCCTCACGCCAGTCATCGATTGTAAAAAATCTCAATTTTATTCCCTTTGACATATTTATTACTGCAAGTAGAATCTCACTAATGACCTATTCCTGTACGGCCATACCCAAATCAAAATCGCAAGAGCATAAGGATAATGAAAAAGCAGGCAAGAGTTCATTAAATCTGCCAGAAGTTGATTCAGATGTTGCTAAGCCCGGCCAGCCATGTATTTCTACCGTAACAGCGGAAGATCTCTTGAGCAGCAGCGTAGCTTTTCCTTCAGGGAAAAAACTAGGGGTCATCTCTCTTGAAAGTCTTCATGCAGCCACAAGGTCATCTGCTAGACAAGCACTTGGTATAACTGTCGTTCGGCAGCCTGGACGAAGAGGAACTGGTGACTTGCAGCTGGAACCTTTTTTGTACTTTATTGTGTCCCAGCCTTCTTTGCTTCTAAGTTGTCACCACAGAAAGCAGCGAGTGGAAATATCCATTTTTGATGCTGTGCTTAAAGGGGTAGCCTCTGATTACAAATGTACAGGTAAGAGCCTTCAAATTTACTGGAGTGCTAATAACTGCTACTACATAACTAAGTTTTATTCCCAACGTATCAAGATCGATCAAACAGAAAACAGCTGTCAGACCAGACAAGACTTCTTTTCTCCGCGGAATATGTAAATATGTAAAGTTCACATCCCACAGCTGAATCATGTTTAAGTAAATGTTTGAAATGTATCAAGGTTTAGCCTTAGCGTTCTTACCGTGCCTCTGAATATTCATTTTTTTTCAAGAGCTGAATGAAACAGGGTTCTTTCTGGCCTATAGAAATCCTTAAGAATTTCCAATGATTGGGAAGTAAAGCTTTTTTTCATATTAGTAGCCCATAGGTATGCTTTTCATACTAATGCAGCTGTTCAGGTTGGGGGAAAAAAACACCTTAAAAAATGAAGTTTGTTTTTTTGGTATTCTTTTGATCTAATCAACTTGCTATAACAGCATTAAATTAAATGTATTTGAGAAGGTTTATTAGTAAGGTAAGATGGTTTAAAGATGTTTATACATGTATAGCAAACACATTTATTAGTGGTATTGGCCAACTGGCTCTTGTTTCTCCAGCCATACCTTTCTTATAACCACCGAGAATCCTCTATTATAATAATTATATTGAACTTCCGAAGCTCGTTGCCTTTTAAGAGTAAGAAAGTGATCAGGGGTTCAGATTTAAAACGTATTGGCTGTTAAACAGCAAGGGCTAGTGGAAATAGGGTCAAACAAGGTATAGACACCTTTTCCCCGAGTTAATGTAGAATTTGAGATTTGGCTGGGAAACTGGAAAGCGTAGCTGGGCCATCTAAGATTCAGTATTGGAAGAAGGTCCTAGCAAGCCTAGGTATAAATCAGGCATTTTATTGCTATCAGGTGGTCCCATCTAGCAGATGGAAGCCAGCAGTGAGGCATTTGGAGAATTTGTCCAATCTGGAAGTCAAGCTGGTTCAGTCTTGGCATTAAGGAGAGCCATTTTACACGGCAGGCTCCTAGAGAGTAGATGGCAGGTGTGGGGATCAGGATTCATTTCAGCCCAACGAAGTAGGGTCAAAGGAGCCCTTGGCTCTTGCGGAAGTGTAGTACAAGTCCTCTACTTTAGAAAAGGAAAACTAGCCAGTTGCTAAGGAAGAGCAGGGTTATGTCCTAGACGGCCTGCTCACCTTCTCTCCATTGGTGTGCTGGAACTAGCTCAAACTGGCTTGCAAGGGCTCATTATTAAATTTTTAGGAACTTTGAAAGACAGTTGTTAAACCACTGGTAGTTTAAATCGGCCATGGTGAGAATATTTCTGCCACATATATTGGCAAATGCTGTCAGTCAGCTCTCCTACTCTAGAGAGCCAGTTGTTAAACATTTACCAGCAAGCACTGCCTCCCTTCCTTAAACGTGTTCTCATTTACTGAGTGCCTGCAATCCAGTACGTACTCCAGGGGCAGTGAAGATGGGAATGGTGCTGAGGTTGATGTTTTATATGATTCAAGAACGCATGCGTGTATACCTGATACCTGTTTGGGGGTCTGCTTAGCATTGGCCAAAACGAGGTGCAGGAATGGGAAAATAAATCTGAATTCCAGGGCCCTCCTTAAATTCTTTCAGCTGTAGTCGCTTATAGGTGGGATACTTCAGTGGCCTCTACTAGGAGATACTAAGTTCAGCGAAATTATCAGGGCTCATATCAAAGATGTGCATTGGAATTATAATTAGTTCTTAGGCTGAAATTATAAAGCACTTTTTGTTTAAAAAAAAAAAAGTCCCGTGGGCACCTGGCTGGTTCAGTCGGTGGAGCATGCGACTCTTGATCTCAGGGTTGGGAGTTCAAGCCCCATGTTGGATATAGAGATTACTTAAAAATAAAATCTTTTAAATATATATATATATTTTTTTTAAAGTTTTAAAAAACGTGGAACCCAATTTCAGTAGATGAAGCTTAGAGTGAAGATTATGAGCCAATTACCTACAGGAGTTCCCATGTAGGAGGAAGAAGACTTACATACCTTCCAGGAGCATCCTTTGCATAATATTCTTGTGGATGCCTTTCTTTACACAAAATGTGTCTTACTTGGACATTTACATTATCCAAAAAGAGTTCTCAATATAAATTATCACATTTCTTAAAAATGAATTTCATGATTTGGAGACATGTATCAGAAAGTAACTAGTTAAAATACAATGGCGAAAAAAATTGAAGAAGCAAGTAGCACTTACCGAGTATTCATTCTGTGCCAGACATTGTACTAACTTCTTCAAATGCATTATCTCATTTAATCCTTTTAACAACTCTGTGGGAAATGTTATAATCCCATCTTAGAAAAAAGGAAACTGAAGTTTGTGGAAGTTAAATAACTTGTCCAAGATTACAGACCTAAAAATAAACAGACCTAAAATTCAAAACAAGATTTGTTGGACTCCTGAGTCTGGACTCATGAAGCTAACTTTCTAAGAAAGGTCTGGAAAAAGTTGATAAGTTAAAAATGAAAGAAGTAACATATTATATCTTTTTGCAGTATTTATACTCTTTTTTAATTTATTGAGATATAGTACAGTATTATATTAGTTTCAAGTATACAACCTAGTGATTCAACATTTGTATACATTATGAAATGGTCACCATGGTAAGTCTAGTTAACATCTGTCACCTTATAAAGTTAGTACAATGTTGTTGACTATATTCCCCATGCTGTATATTTTATCCCCATGAATTCTTTTATAACTGGAGGTTTGTACTTCTTAATTTCCTTCACCCATGAGGGTCTCCCCTCTGGCAGCTGCCAATCTGTTTTCTGTATCTATGAGTCTGAATTTTGTTTTGTTTTGTTTAGATCCCACATATTAAGTGAAATTATATGGTATTTGTTTTTCTCTCTTTGACTTATTTCGCTTAGCATAGTACCTTCAAGGTCCATCCATGTTGTCATAAGTAGCAAGATTTCATTCATTTTAATGGCTGAGTAGTATTTCAGAGTGTGTGTGTGGTGTATGCACATGGTAGCTCTGACTTTTTGAGGAACCTTCATGCTGTTTTCCATAGTGGCTGCACCAATTTACATTCCCACTAACAGTATACAACATCCTAACCAACACTTGTTATTTCTTGTTTTTGTGGGAATAACCATTCCCACAGGTGAGAGGTAATATCTCATTGTGGTTTTGATTTGCATTTCCCTGATGATTAGTGATGTTGAGCACCTTTCCATATGCCTGTGGCCATCTATATGTCTTCTTAGGAAAAATGTCTCTTCAGATCCTCTGCCCATATCTTAATCAGAGTGTTTACTTTTTTGTTAAATTATAGAAGTTTTTATATATTTTAGATATTAACCCCTTAGTGGATATATCATTTACAAATGTCTTCTCCCACTCAGTAGATTGTCTTTTCAGTTTGTCAGTGCAAAAGCTTTCTAGTTTGATATAGTCCTTTGTTTATTTTTACTTTTGTTTCATTTGTTTCTGGAGTCAGATCTAAAAAGACATCACTAAGGCTGATATCAAGGAATTTGCTCTCTTATGTTTTCTTCTAGGAATTTTATGTTTGAGGATGTACATTTAAGTCTTTAATCCATTTTTAGTTGATTTTTATATATATAGTGTAAGATAGTAGTCTAGTTTTATTCTTTTTGCATGTAGCTCTAGTTTTTCCAGTACCATTTACTGGAGAGACCATCCTTTCCCCATATTCTTGCCTCCTTTGTTGTACATAAGTTGAACATATGTGCGTAGGTTTATTTCTGGGCTTTCTATTTTATCCCGTTGATCTGTTTGTCTGTTTTTATGCCAGTGCCCTACTGTTTTGATTACTGTAGTTTTGTAGTATAGTTTGAAAACAGGGAGACTGATACCTCTGGGTTTATTCTTCTCTCTCAGGATTGCTTTGGCTATTTATGGTCTTTTGTGGTTCCATACAAATTTTAGGATTATTTGTTCTAGTTGTGTGAAAGATGTCATTGGAATTTTGATAGGGATTGCATTGAATTTGTAGATTGCTTTGGTGGTATGGACATTTTAATAATATTAATTCTTCCAGTCTATGTACATGAAATATCTTTCCATTTATTTGCACCATCATTAATTTCTTTCATCAGTGTCTAATAGCTTGCAGTGTACAGGTCTTTTACATCTTTGGTTAAATTTGTTCCTAGGTACTTTATTCTTTTTGATGCTATTGTAAATGGGTTTGTTTCCTTGATTTCTCTTTCTGCTACTTTCATTATTAGTGTATAGAAACAACACACACATATTTTTATATATTAATTTTATCCTGCAACTTTACTGACGTCCTTTATTACTTCTAGTAGTCTTTTTATTGGAGTCTTTAGAGATATTGTCCCACTGTCTTCTTTCCTTTGTGGTTTCTGATGAGAAATCCATGGTAATCACAATCATTGTTTCCATATATGTAATGTGTTAATTTCCTCTTGCTACTTTCAAGATTTTTTTTCTTTATATTTGGTTTTCTATAGATTGATTATAATGTGTCTGGGCTTGATTTCTTTGAATGTATCCTGTTTCAGGTTCTCTGAGCTCCTTAACTCTATAAATGTATGCTTTTTAAAACTAAATTCAGGAACATCTTAGCTATTATTTCTTTAAATATTTTTCTGCACCAATCTTTCTCCTCTTTTGGGGGGACACCAACATAAAACTTTTTATAATTATTCCACAGATCCCTGAAACTCCATTCTTTTTTTTCCCTTTTTCTGTTTTCTTTCTTCTTCTCTGTTCTTCATATTAAATAATTTCTATTGAATATTCCAGTTCTAAAATTTTTATTTGGTTCTTTTCTGTAGTTTCTATTTCTCTTCTGAGAACTTCAGTATTTCCACTCATTTCAAGCAGGTTTTCCTATGCCCTTGAAACCACAGGGACCTTATTTCCCAGACATAAGGACTTTTGGCTGTTCTTGCCATCACTGTGCACCGCAACCTAAGGCTCCCTCTCAAAGAGGGAAAACAAATTAAATGGGAAACCCAGCACTGTAGGGCTCACATCTGCAAGTTTGACCCCCCCCCCCAGTCTACATTGTTCTTGTTTACTTTTTCGAGTCCTCAGACCTTTGTTTTTTGTATTTTCTTTCAAGTTTTTGATTGTAAGCAGCATGAGAGTTAAGTTGCAGTGAGCTTATGACAGTTTTGGCTGGCACCAGAAGTCCTGCGATTTTAAAATAATAAAACTGTTTTGTAGTCTATTAGCCGAGACATGGTTTTCTGAGAAACTTAATACAGGATTTCCTCCAAAGGTGATACTTTAATATCTTTACATCTATGAGCACAGATCGGTTAATATATTGTAATAAATAAACTGCTCCCAGGGAGTTGTCAGCATTAACTTGATTCTGCCCATGTCACCATTAAGCAAAGAACATGTTCAGATACTCAGAGGGTGGTAATTTTGTTCTTTCTCTGTGGTCCTGAGGGATATCCTTTCATATATTATAAAATCAAGTTAGTAGTTAGAAATGCTGTGAAATTTATTGTCCCTCATGTCAGTCTGCCTTCTCAGCACATGTGACTGATACATACGTGTGTGTATATTATATACACCATTTATGCACATACCTATTGAGAAACCTAAATTCTATGAGAGGCTACCCAGAATAGATGATAAATGGAATCTATATTTGTACCTATACCTACATCTTTTTTTTTTTTAGAAACCTGAAGTGAAACAGAAGTGTTGACATTTGCTTATAATTTTGAAAGATTAATAAAGTATAATCCCCAATCCTCATAATTTAGTGATCTTAAATTATGCCAGCTCTACCTGTAAGTGTATATGTGGTGGTTTATTTATTTTTAAAATGCCAGTTATCTAAAGCCTTAATTATCAACTTGAATTTCTTTTATGGCTATTAATATTAATAACCATGCATGATCTTCCTTCTAGTCCAGGTAGATAATACATCCGTGAGTCAACAAGTTTCTTTTTAAAATATTAAAATAACGTGGCAGTGGACTTTCCCATGTCCTTACCTAGAGCAATCTCTAACAGAAATGAGATCTTCTGCCAGCACCTTTATATGCAGCAGCTGTAATATTGGCAGTTCTCATTTAAATAAAGATGTATGTAGTTGTTTTTAACATAATCGTATTAGTTGTGTTTATAAATATTTAAAATTTGGTATTTATTTTGTTTAAGGTAATGGAGTCCAGATTTGAAATTGCCTCATATCTTGACTATGCAGCCCAGGGCAGACTTAAAAAGTCATTTTTCTTCTTGTTTGTTTGGGGCTTTTTGTTTGTTTTTGAAGAAATGACTGTGCCATCTGGTCAATTGTGAAGGAGTTGAACCATTCTGAGAGAATTTAACCAACCCCCAGACTTCCTCAGCACATAGTCAGTTAGTCCAGTAGCTTATTACTCATCGTGTGACAGGAACTAACCAATTTGAAGACAGTTGTTTCAACCATCCTGCAGCTTTCTTACCTCACTGTATGTTTTCAAACATTAGCTAGACTAAAATACAGAAATCAAACTTGATTAGAATTTATATTGAAAGGTCAGATAATCACACATTTCTGCGTATGACAGAAATATCCACCCCATGATATCTACAGTATGGGATACTTTCCACATTTTAAAGTCTTATAAATATTACATATATGACTTCAGATCTAATTAAGAGGCAGACATGGAGTAGAGTTCAATAAGAGCTCAAGATTTGGAGTCAGTCAGTCCTGAGTTCTAATCCTAGCCCTGCTTCTTAACAGCCATGTAACCTCAAACAACCTATTCCATCTCTCTCATCCTCTGCTCCTTATCTAGAATATGGGGAGAACACTGGTAGCAACCTCCTAGAACTGATGTGAGAATTAAGTGCTGTATATGTAGCTCTTAGCTAAGTGTGTAGCACAGGGCTCCAGGAATGTTAATATTGTCGTTGTTGCTTTTATCATCATTGTTAACATCTTTAAGTTGAGTTTAAAATAGTGGTTGTAATTAGCCAAAAAAAGTCACATCATTTTATGCAATTTATGGCTATTGTGTAGTTTGGAAATTTTCAGTTACAGTAATTGGCTTCTTTACCCTTTCATGAATAGGTCTGCAGAAAATGTGCCAGAGACATCTGAGTAAACCAACAGTTGGAAAATCATAAACTGCCTTCTTACACCTCATAAATCATATCTTGATTTCATTTAGTTATTGTGACTTTAAGAGAAGGATTGAATTACATGTCTCTTTAGAATTAAAGGTTTTGCTAATGTCTCTGGAAAGGCTTAGAATTAACCTGTGACTTTAATGTCATAATGATCACAACTTGAACATTTATCTGAAAATTTAGCTGCTGGGAACATTTCTTGCTAGCCAGTAATGTGAAATGAAATTATTACTTTGACAGAAATCAACAAGTAAGTAGATCTCATAAGTGAGAGGAACTCTAGTGTATCACTCAGGGAGAGTTGTGGGGAGACTGTTAAATAAAAGGTGACCCAGCCAGCAGGGGGAGTTAACATATGGGGAAGGATATTGGAATGGAAATCAGAAATTTTGACTTTTAGTCTTTGCTCTAATACCAAGATTCTTTGATGCAAATAACTAAATTTCTTGGTGCCTTAGTTTCCTTATCTCTAAAATGGGTATAATAATATCTGGTCTTTGTAGTTTCATGCTTTAATCTTAGCTCCAGATGAGATATTTATGAAATGCCTTGGAACTATGAAATATTGTTCAACTGTAAGTGGGGACTTCTGCAGTTATTAGCAGTTGAAGGAAGAGCTTAATGGACCTTCCTTTTCGAACATGAGAAAGACTAGTATCCTGGCCCTTTTGGCATCCATCTCAATCATCAGTATTTACTTAAAATGAATGAGAAGTGGGAGGAGTTATTTAAAGCCACTGAATTAACTTTGCATGTTACAGAACTCAGACTTTGCTCAGAGCAGGACAAGAGGCTTAAAATTAGATTAAGTTGATCTTCCTTGTGTGTGTGTATATCTATATATTAATGACTACTTTTTTTTTTTTTTACTGTACAACACCCTGGTTTTACTTGCACTGCATTTTAATCAAATGTTGACCTATAAAACATCTGAAACCCACATTAGAATTTAATATGAAACCAAATAGGAAAGAGGTCAAGAATACCACAGAGCAGTATAGAAAATAAATCGAAAGGAATTCATTGAAATGATATTTCACATATTATCTGCTGGTTAGCATCATCACATATAAATAATGTACTTCCTTTAGCAAGATATGGAAGACTTGGTTCTAAAAGTAAGAGCCAATGGGCACTGACGATCACATATCCCAGTAGCCACTTTAATCCTTCCTCTTCCTCTTCACCTGGGCTCCAGGCTTGGGATTTCAAACTAGGAAACTTCCTCTTCTGCTCCCTATCACATCTTATGAGATACAAGGTACAGAGCACAGCCCAAATGCCTGGGTACCAACGAGAAGATGGTGGCACTTACCCTGCATCTACAGCAATTTAGAATTGGTTTCTTGATTGATTTTGCTGCTCTGACATTGAATTGTTACTGTGTTTTAAGGATCTGGGTTCCTTCACAATTTAATTTTCAGGCTTTTGAGGGTTTTATGGACTACATTTGCTTCTGTTGCTACATTAGAAAAAGGAAGAGAAAAAGATAGCCATTTAAACTAAGGAACATGAAAGAAATATAGAAAATATGAGAAACCCAGTAGGCCTGTATGTAGCTTTGCCTTTTTGTATAGATGGTGGTCAAAAGGTCACTGTTCTGATGATGACCTCTCGCTGCAGGGAGTAGACACTTCCAGCCATTGAGTACAGCCAAACCAAGCACACCAGTGGCTTCTGAAAGAGGCCTCTTTGGAGCTTTAACAATATCAATTTCATAGGTAGAGGTAAATAGATCCAAAGATGCTTTTCTTCAAATTTTGTTCAAGTCCTATTACGAAACACCTTCGTGTATTCTTGGCTGGGCACAAAAGGATTAAGCTAAAAGACCGTCTAGGAACAACTCGTCAGTGAACTGGGAGAGAGGACAGGAGAGTAAGGGATCTCTCTAAGCCCTCACCTACTACCCTGATTCTTTTTTAGGTATTTCCTCTCTTTCTACTCTTTCTAGCTGTGAACTCTGCTTGATCTTTTTTAACAAAAGAAAGCTATGTGAAATTGAAATTCTGATGCACTTACCATGTTTATTGAACACTGAAAATGATTTTAAAGTGTCATTCCAATCTTTTCTTTGTATAAAAGTTGTTATACCCAAATACCTTACTAAAAGGAGTCTCGAACTCCCAGTTTAAAAAATGGAAAGGAGTCTATTTTGGCTTGCAGATGATTTACTTCCTTGATTCATACACAGGCCAAATATTTCTAGATGGAAAAGGTAAGAATATAATTTTGATAATTACCAGAACCAAAGTGCAGGGAAATTGTTAGGTCAATAATTTCTCCTCGGCCAGGAATATTTAAGAGAGAAGTAAAATACACTGACCAGTTATTTTAAACCTAAGTAGTTATTATTTTAGGATTAAATATAAATAAGCTTACTCTCTTTTTTAAGATCGAAAGTGGGTATAATTTCCACTAATAAACAGAGTGTTTTATTTTTTAACTATTATATTCCTCTTATTTCAGGTCAGTGATAAAAAAGATTTTTCAAAATTACAAAGCAAAAACAAAAACTGGGAGGAGTAGACTCTTGAAAGACACCGCATACGTGTACTCCTATTTTCTTTAAAGGTTGTGTTTTAGAAACAAAATAGCGACTGTTCGTTGAACTTTTACCATGACATGTCCCACACAAACCATGTTACACATATTATCTGATATAATATTCTCAACAACCCACAATCTAGTGTATTATCCCCATTTTGGAAACTAAGAAACTGGGACTCCGTGAAGTTAAAATTAAATTTACCCACTTTAAGGAGTCAGGACTTAAACCCAGATCTGTCTGCCTCCAAAGTTCATGTTCTTTTCATTATCCTGAATTTTCTCCTGTGTTATAAACTGATGTAAACTCTTCTATGGAACAAAATATGAAAAAGCTCCATGAAAGTAGGGCGGTCTGTGTTCAGTAAGTCCTAGGTCAATGGCAGTCTATTTCATAAACCTCTTCCATGTGACAGTGTCCTTTCACCTGCCAGTTGTCCCTCAAGAGTTCATCAAAAGTCACTTAAATGTTATTTCATAAACATAACAACCCCATGTTACCTCAGGCCAAAGAGAACCAGTCTCCCTGAGCAGCCATAGATGCGACTTTGGCCTGGGCTCATTAACTAGGGCAGACTGCAGCATGCTTGCCACCATAACAGGTCACTGAAGACTTTGCAAAAAAGTGAATAAAATCTAGTCTTTCTTAAAAAAAAAAAAAAATCTGTAGATCCTCCTGGACTTTGTGGAACTGATAAAATGAAGACAGAAGTAAATCTTGAGGCTATCTGCAGTCTACGTCATACAAGCATTTTACGCTTCTTGAGGAATTTGTTATATTTTAATCATGCACTACTGTGAGAAAACTCAGTGCAATATGACATCAGAGCAAAAAGTTACTGAAATTTGAATCTGCAGTAGTAGTTTAGGGAACACATTAATTTTAATCATAATGATTTAGGGATGTTAACATTAGCATCAATAGGATTAGAAATTAAAGCATGATGTAATTTCAAAAGTTGTTGATAGTATTGAGCAGGATTTTCTTACCCAGGATTGCAAGCAGCAACAGGATCAGATTAATACAGCAAGAAGCTAATACTGAGAGTAAGATGACAAACTATTTACTTACTGGAGAAAACATGGTTAAAATAAGGTACACGAAAACCCAATTAATCAAAAGTTTATTTCTCAGCACTCATCCCCCAAATTTCAATTAATAACATTTTTTCCAGAAACACAAGTTTACAAGAGCTTTCCACCAAAGGAAAATTTTGTATCCTTGACATCGTTCCGTATTTGCATTAGCACTCATTTTTCACAAAAATGTAAATGACAAAGGTATCATGAGAAAATTGAATCAAAGGGGCAAAAGCATTATTGTGACTATAGTTAATTGCATCTTGCACAACAAAATCTTTGCTTGGAACTGCTAGGGGAAATCACGATTAGGCTAACTACTTTCTGCCTTCCTTAATCAACCTACTTAAGGAGATGTTCTTGAGCACAAAAGTGGCCAAAGGAAAGCAGAAAGAGGCACAGATTATCAACTGTTTTGTAAACCTGAAGTTGATAAAAGTACCTGTTAGGGAAGAGGGGGAGAGTGAGGAAGAAAATAAGAGATACTTAGCTTTCAAATAAATTATTATGACATCGGGATTTTTAAAATTCAAAGTTCATTATTCACATGGCAAAAGAAATGAAAACATTGTCTCTGCAATGGCTAACACTTAGAAGTATCTGGTGTAAAAGTAGTTGGACTTCATTCACTGTTATGTGAATCTTTAAAATGGGGAAATTATCACTGACATCTGTGGGGCAACGTCTTCTCATTAGGACCTTAGTAAAATTTCAGCTTAATTATGAAAAAAAAAATTCCTGCCACATAGTAGAATAAATCAAAGTAGAATAAAGTAGTAGAATAAAGCTTAGAAAATCTGTAGCATTTAGCTGTTCTATATGAGCTTGGAAACAAACTTTTTGTTAAGTAGGATTGCAAAGAAAATAAGAGTTGGTCACACTGAATCATGTTATATTTTATGTAATTCAGATGTTAGGCAAAAACATACTTAACTCTGTGAATATTTGCTAAGGGTTAAAAACTAATAATGAACAGCAGTACAAAGACCACTTTTATCAGATTCGAGGAGGACCTCCCAAGCAGTTAAGTGACATGAAGGTTTGTGAAGAAGAGCAAAGTAATCTACAGACACAAAGAATACAATCTGAAACAGGTCTATGTGAAAGCCAATAATATCTTGATCCATCTGTGAACGGACTGGAAACTTCCTGAATCTTCTCTTTGGGTGTTCTTTGTGACATGATATGATGAAGTATTTTCTTTTGGAGGCCAGGTCAGCCCAGAAGGAGAACAAATAGTATAACTTTGTCAATACCATTGTCTTATTGAAGTGAATTCTCACTGACTTTGAACAAGATTTATGGCTTTGTGCAATTTGTCATTTGTTCTGACTCATTTCCCCCACTCTGCGACTCCTAATAAGATACCACTGTCTCCTGTTTCTCAGGCTTCGAGACAACAGCATAAATGTTCTCATCTACAGAAGCAGGAGCTTACTCCTTCTGAGAGCTTCCTGTGCTCAAATAAATAGGTGTTTGCTAAGTACAGAGAAGAAAACTATCAAAGTCTGAAGGAGCTTCCAGTATGAAGTAGTCATCCCTATTTGTCATTCTATTTATATTATATTCACAGGCTCCTTTAATCTTAGTTTATCTGGTACTTTCCCAGCTACATCGACCCTGAGGAATGTGTAATATGAATCCCATTTTCTAGACTTGATGATGGAATTAAGGAGAAGTTAAATCGAAGACATTACAGGAAGTCTAAAAGTCATGCCCCTCATCATCTAGCCATTAGAGCATAAGGGACTAACTCGTGACTTGCAGACTTGAGCTATTTCTGTGGGATTCTGACAGACCTTTCTGCTACTATTGCCACTTCATCTAACCACTGTGACTAGAGGCATATCCAAAGTAGAGAGTTTAGCTAAAACTGGGAGAGTAGCCACTGTCCTGTCATACATTCAGTATTCATCAGCTGTGCAGCCTGTATTTTCCTGGATGCTCCTCATTTCAGTTATTCTGTTCTGTCAACTCTATAAATACAGCTGTACTTTCAAATCAGTTGTGTAGCCATATTAAACCAACAATATCATTATACCAGTAATTTGGGGGGAAAACAGTCATTGAAAGTTTGACTTCTTTAGATAGATTTCCTAGACTTTTACATTTTTTTTAAATTCCTAATTCCCATCCTGCTTCCTACTATTGCCAGTTTGTTTATACCATCTCCATTAAGTCATATCCCCCTGTAACTGGCCCAGTGCAGACTCCAAGGCTGGGTGCCAGATGGCCAGGCCCTCTAACTTCTACGAAAAGAGAAGCAACCTGCACAAAACCTATCTCCCCTACTTAGAAAATCTTCATCCACATTTTCAGAATTTTGTGCTCCCCCCGTCTATACCTTGATGAAGATTGAACATCAAAATATCCTTTGAAGTACTTTTTTCTCTCCCCTTCAGTTTTTGGTTTTTTTTAGATGCTTGGTGTGTCATCCTATTTTTCTTCAGCTGTGACTATAGGTCCATATGTCATTATCTGCTTAGGATCATCCTAAATATGATCATCCTCCAGTATGTACATATGTATGTAGGTAGGTAGGTTTATTTCTTTAAGGTAGAGTCCTTTGTGTGGACTTTGTGATCACAAGAGCATGGATAGTTAGAATTTTGGTAGACGCTCATTTTCAACCCGCTCCCCTACTCATGCAGAAATACTATATCTACACTCTTATTGACCATACATGGGAAGATCCATTTCTCTTTCTCCCCCATACAAGATATTATCAATCTTCTTAATTTATGCTAACCTGATGAATAAAAAAACTTCTTGTTTTAACTTGTATATGGTTGATTGTCAGGCTGAGCATTTTTTCCTATTCTTCATAAAGCAGTGCTCTCCAGAAGGATTAAACAGCTACAGGTAAAAACAAAATGTTAAAAGTGCTCAAGAAACTGTAGGAAAATATGTAATCACCTAGGGATAAATCCATTAAATAAAAGTTAATAGATTTTTATTCACATCTATTAAAAAGTATGCTTGCAAAAAGCATCAGAATTTAAGGACAACTACCATACCAAGAGGAAATGTTTGCTACATATGACAAACAAACATTAACGTTCATTAACTAATAAAAAAAAGAGTATGTAAATATTGTAGAAGAGGAATCAAATGGCCAGTATATGAAAAGATGCTTAACCCACTCTGTTTTTTACTATTAACAATATAAAAAGGCTCTTACTTAAGTGTCAGTACCTATAGATCTTCTCGATTCTCCTGAACAGTTATATGGATTACTGTTGTTTAAGCATCAGTCCGCTGATGAGCAGACGTCTGGGTTGTTTTCTACTGTTTGCTATGATTAGCAATGCTATAGTGTGTGTGCGCACGCACATATGTGTGTGCATGTGAGCACGCGTGCGTGTGAGTTACACAGATGTTACCAGTTTTTTAGTCTTGGCCTATCTGATAGGTGAAAAATTCTACTTATTTAAAATTTTTTCTTTGATTATTACTAAAATTTAGTATCTCGTAATGTTTATATTTTAAAATGTTTGTATGCCATTTATTTTCTTCATCTGTTATTTGCTTTATTAATTTCTTCATTTAATAATCGCCTATTCTTTCTTCTACCCATTTTTCTCTATTAATATCTATACTGACTATGTGAACTCTTTATAGATTAATGATGTCCCTTTTCGGTCACATAAGTTTGAATATGTGATTCCTATAACTTGTTTTGTGTATCCTGTTTTATTTGCCAGTCTTTTACACATCATGTTGATATTTCTACATCAGTTTAATTCCTCTCTGTCCATTATTTATTTAGTTACATCACTTATGTCAGTTTTCTCTGTTAGGTCATTGTTCTCTCTCTAGATTGTATTCTCTTCAAAATGAAGAATTAAGCCTCCTCATACAGGTCTAACACAGTACCATTTACTTGATAATAACTGCTTCTTGATGGCTACACAGGTGGGACTCTAGAAGTAGACACTCACGTCCTGTCAAGTTACATAGCTCCTACAAATTGACTATAGATCCTACCAGCAATAGACTTTTGCTATGATTTCATGACAGTTGACCATTATATTTGAAAGAGAGAATAGTATAGTGTTACTACGTAATGGATCTACTATGCATATTCTCACTGCTTTAAATTCACTGATCATATAAAAAGAGAAGAATGCACTGGCTTGGTGTTTGATCTTTACCACATAGATCTAACGTCACGATCAATTGCTTTCAGTATTTTCTTTGAAATCACATAAAGGTTCATATGTGCCAAATTTCATAAGAATCACATGATAAGGTCAAGAAATACAAATTCCAAGGCAGAATTTATATGCCCAGTTCACATATGACAGTAATACTATATAACCATATGTGAATATAATACACTGTATGTAAATGCTTTTTTTGAAAGCAATCCAATCAATAAAACTTAAAATAAATAACACTTTAATAACACATTTCAAATCGACTGAAAATGGAATAGATGGACTCTATGGCAAGAACATCCCTATAAAATTGACATTCAGAGGCTATTAAAACACAAAGAATAAAACTATCTTGAAACTAAAGAAAAACTGTGAATATTTAGAAGTTTTTTTAGAAAGCCTACTCCATTGTATGCCAAGATACAGCAGTCGTTTTTATTTAAAGAGCTATTTCAATAAAAACTGGATTGCCAAGCAGTAAAAAGCAAATTCAGTTTGCATTCACCAATAGCTAAAAAATACTTTTTAAAGAATATACTATATAAACCAGACAAAAGTAAAAAATATACAATAACAGAAAAAGTCAAAACAGACGAAAGTCAAGATTTAGTCATAATTGGGACTAATAAAAGATTGACCAATTTTTATCATTAAAGAAGGTTATGGGAAAGCTACTGAAGTTAACTTCAAAAGCCTAGCAGTAAAAAGTGATTGTAATGTCAGTAAAACTCTGAAACAGATCAAATAGACCCTAAGTAGTACTAATCCACTGCATCTTTGAACATATATTTGCCTTTTTTTTTTTAAGCTGAAAAGCTTGCCCTTTTTTTCTTTAATTTGTTTCCAACATCCTGTTTTAAAAAAAAAAAAGAAGAAGAAGAAAGAAAAGAAATCCAACTATATAACCATTAACGGCAGCTCAGAGTACAGAAACTTTACCTTCTTTCAAAGATAATATGAGTTAAGATTTGAAATGTCTTTTCCTTTTTGGCCTGGTCTGGAAAACATGGTTTCATCATGAGAGAGAATACTTCTCTCTGTCCATATGAGTACTTGTTTGACAAGGATGTGTACAAACAGATGAATCAGTGGAGGTTCCAGGAGTGAATTTAACCATTTTTTCTTCTTATTTGTCAGCTAAAGCTCTTACACCAAAATAAGATATTTGTGATGTGATTGACATTTTTAATTTCAATTTTGTCACTTCAGATCCGGGGAAGACCCTGCCTGAAGCCCTTGATTACTGCACAGTTTGGCTGCAGACAGTGCCTGGAGAAATAGACAGCAAAAGTGGCATTCCACCCTCACTGGTAACGCTACAAATTAAAGACTTTCTTAATGGACCAGGTAAGAAAGTCATAATTCAAATGTGTATACATTTTTTTCTTGTGAGTATATTAACATATACTTGGGGTCTGTTAGTAATTGTGACATTCCTTGCAAAAATGAATAGTTCATTTGTTTTGCAGAAGTGTATTCTTCTCAGGCCGCCCATTCTAGAGATTAAAAGGCAAATATTAATATGCGTTAAAAATTACCTTTGGTCTGGGGTGCCTGGGTGACGCAGTTGGTTAAGCATCTGCCTTCGGCTCAGGTCATGATCTCGGGGTCCTGGGATCGAGCCCCACGTCAGGTTCCCTGCTCAGCAGGGAGTCTGCTTCTCCCTCTCCCTTCGGCTCTCCCCCAACTCATGCTCTCTCTCAAATAAATAAATAAAATCTTTAGAAAAAAATTACCTTTGGTCTGACAAAAAAATAGTTATCAATTAAAGAATAATTGACTGTAAGCCAAAGACCCAAGACTTTATTTCTACCTTTTCTGCTAATTGAGTGACCTTAGGCAGTTGATGTAATCTCCTATGCCTCTGTTTCCTAGTGTAAACAGAAAGAATAAAATAGATGGGTGGATGAGATACATGATATATATACGTAAGATAGTATACATAGATATATTTGATTAGATAAGTATACTTATTTCAAATACTTAACAAAGTGCTTGAGACATTAATACTCAGTTTTAGATCGGTATGGTTATCAAAATGTATTGAGTGCTTAGTCCCAGGTACTAAGTGCATTACATACTCACATAGACCCAAGGAAGAGGCACCATAGTTATCCCTGTTTTATGAATTAGGAAGTTAAGACTTAGAAAAGTGAAGGAATGGCAGTGGAGCCATTCAAACGCGGATCTTTATGACTCCAAAGACCTAGATCACTTCTGTACTACGCTAATTTTAGCATAAATTTTTTCCTCTCCTTCTCCTCCTCCTTTCTTTTTCCTACTCTATTTCTTCTTCCTTCATGTCATGTTCCCTTCCTCTTTTTATTATTCTTCCCTCACTTCAGTGAGATCTTAACTATTTAATAAAAATTGCTACATTTTGATTTGCTTTATTTTATACTTACAATGCTTCAAAACATATTAGTCATCAAAAGAATATTAGTTTCTTCATTAAGAATTTAAAACAGTGGTGTTAAACTGTCTTGAGATCTCTAGCAATACACTGCAAGGCATGAATTTTGATGAGTGAAAAATAACCCTGCGTGGGCCCAGTTCAGTGTGTGTCATGGCATACCAATGCAGTTATGATCCATAGCCACAGATTGAAGAAGGCCGCTTGTCATCATGTCTGGAGTAAAGAGAGCCTAAAGCCACCTACACTGGCCCTTTCACTGGGGCCCTGTTCTTCCCAGTACTGGGATTTAAAAGGTGTAGCAGTATGAAGAACTATTTCTAATCATTGTAAGTACTAGACATGGTTTGAAAGACTCAAAGGAAAGCAAGAAGCTGATGATGAAGGCTAAGAGAGTCATTAAAGTTGGAAGAAACCTTTGGGGTGAGGTAATGGATATATTGAGAGTAATGTGAGTCCTAGTACTTGGCTAGTGAGTGTGAAATACCATATTTCATTGAATCCAAGCCATCATCAATTATAGGAAAAAACATTTTATGTACCAAGAAAAAAGAAAAAATATCTGCTATTTAAACTATGATACAGTGCTTTCTTATATCCGTTTCAGGGCACTTCCTGACTTCAGAGTTGTTCACATGTGAAAGACTGAACATGTTAGAATGGGTGAAATTGGGTAAGACTATATGGTTAGTTCATGGAGAAATGAGAAACTTGGTTTCCCTCTTCGCTTTTTTAGTTTCAGATTTTTTTGCTTTTATGCATAGTCTTTCACTCACTTTGGCTAGAAAGTTCACTTCTAATTTCTATTTGATTGAGTTGTTAGAGAATGGGATCTGCAAGTCCATAGCTGTGTACCATATTTTCATGGCAACCAAAGAAATTAAATTTCAGGAGAAATGTCAATGAATGAATGAAAAATTATGTTTATAATTCTAGCATTTAATGTGACTAATAGAAATGTGATTTTTTTTAAAATAGTTGTACTTTTATGTTTCTTACACTTCTTTAAGTTGGAAATTAAATATATGCCATTCTTTATTTTATGTTTATTCAATAAGAGTGATAATCTATCTGGAGATTCAAACTTTTAAACAAATGGATTGAAAGCGTTATTTAATAGTAGCACTTCTCACACTTGAGTGTGCATTTGAAGCATCTCTGGTGAGCTTGTTAAAATGCAAATGGTTTAATAGTTCTCGAAGGTGGGAATAAAATTCTACATTTCTAACAAGCTCCCAGGTAAAGTGGGATTGGTGCTGGGGACTACAGTTTTGTAACAAGCTTTTATATGATTCATATATAAATGAATGAATGAATGAATACAAATACACACACAGCTATTGAGGACCAAACTGCAGATATTTTGGGACATAGGAGTGGGGAATGAATAGAAGGAATGATGAGTGGTTTTTTAAATGGTAATTTTATTATGAAAAATCAAATATAGTGTCTAATTAATGGTTTAAGTTCTTCAAAGTCTAAAACATTTTAACCAAAAGTAGTTTTCTTTCATAAATTATTTGAGGGAAGATAGGTTTGAATGGTATATCAGTTGTGTGGGATTCCACTACATACTAACCTAACATCTTTGAACTGCTCCAGAATTTACTATCCTAGACAAAAATTTCCTTACTGTAAATAATTTGTCATGTAAAGTATATAAGTAGATGTTAGTCCATAGACTAATCATATTCTCTTACTACACAGCCAAGTTGCAACTCTATATTAATTTAGAGATCAATAGACATAGAGGACACATAAAGTACTTCTTACCATAGGAATGTATTATTTTATAGATTTTTGACAACTCAAGAAAATTATCTTTTTTCCAGATTTTAGAAAATAGTATACCAAGAGGAATATTATTTATGCTGAGACTATGGGAACAGGCTTCAGCTTTATAATATTCCCCAATGTCATTCCCTCCCTTTAAAAAAAATAAAAAAGTCTTTTGATTTGTATGTGGTGTTGTCATTAAGAATCTTTTGCTACCATTAGTTTTTTAATCTAGGTACACATCCTATTTAAGTATCATTCCCAGAGTTTTATGCTATAGCTCTAAAATGGTGCATTTTCACTTATTCTTTTCTTGCTCCTGAATTAACATTTCAGGAGCAATAAAAGTTATGACCCTGGAGAATACAGGAAATACTGATTATAACTACCTAAACTTAAGTTTTCTTCTTAAGGTGAAAACAGCTTTTGAATTCAGCCTTACGGATTTTTTTTGCAGGGATTATACATCTAAACAATGGGATACAAATGCTGCTCTTTAGCACTTGTTTTTGGAAAAATAATTCAGAGTTCTTGAGTATTCCCTTATTTCCTCTGTTCACTTAATAGTACCTTAGAGCAAATGGTAGGTCCCAACTTCTACATCAAAAAGCCCTTCAAAGCTCTCTCACCCCCATCTCCTTCCTTCAGAGGCAACAGTTGTACCCATTAGCAAGGTCAGTGGCTTGGAGAAACCTGGAAAGCAGCAGCTACCAGAAACCCGCTAGAATAATATCTCCAGCAGGTGATAGATTAGTTGGAACAAATTGGAACCATTGCAGTTCAGCAATCCTGGTTTCTTTCAAGCTGTTTTTAAAATGTCGTCATTTTAATACACAATCTAAGCCCTGCGGAACAGTCCACAGCAGGTTAATTTGAATCATATGATGTGTCACTGCCCTCAGCTGACATGAGCTCTATTCCATGTGTGAAGCCATAATAAATCCATTCCCAACCGAGGAGAATTCCCCGTGAGAAGGTGAACTAATCCAGGCCTCACACTGGCATGCTAGCCCTCCGTAATTGAAAGCAGGGCCACCTGTTCCCAGCACAGTTAGCCTACAGAGAAAAAATTAGCATTAGATCAGATACTTCTTCTATTGAAAAATCATTCATAGTTCTTGCAAATTCAAATTCAGCTGTGAACTGCCTGGTATGACATCATACAGAAACTTAGGAATGTGCCCACTTGATCCCAGTGTAAAAGTTTTGTTAGCCATAGGATTCCTTAACTTTGAAATGAGAAAAAAATTTTTTTTTAATTTAATGAGAGCTGACACGTGAGAAGAAGAACTGGGAAGGGTGCATATTTTTCTAATTAACTCAGGGTCATTTGTAAAAACATTTGCGCTCCCTGGTATTTTTTTTCATTGTTCCTTTGCAGACATATTTTTGAACACTGTCACTGTAATGACATTTAATGAAATGACATTTAAATGACAACAAAGAAAAATTGGTGCCAAATTGGGAGAACATTACCACATCATTTATGTTTTGTTGTAAATTAATTAGCATACTGCAGTCTTCATATAATTTAAGTAAAATGGTTGTATCAAACACAGTTATGACTACAATTTCACATTTATTTTAGTATACAGTATACCTGGTGTCTCTAGATGAAACACATAACAGCTGGAATCTTTTTCTCTTAATAAAATCATTTCTTTAGTCTCTCCCTGTTTAACCTGCTCATTAATTTGCCTATATAGTTTCCATGTCTTTTTAATTTCATTCTGGCTTTGGATTGGTTTCAGCTCTGGTTTTATTTGATTTTTGTTGTAAAAATTAGACTTTTAATGGGTTGTGATCCTATTTTGAACACTGTTTTCTTACATTTTATGGATCAACTTACTGTTTTATAGGTTGCAGTGATTCTAATTTTTACTTACAAAAAATTTCTAAACATCTTAGGATAATCCTATTCCCATAAACTTCTTTCATTTGAATAAAAAATATATACTTATTTTTTAAATATATACTTATTGAATAATGTAAAATATTCCTTTAGAAAACTTCTCAGAGACAGTAGTACACCATTCAAATAGGTTTATGTAAATAGACAGTAGAGATTTAAAGCTGTTTACCTCCAGATGCGTATTTTTGAAATGTTTTCATTTTTCTTGGTGAATTCTGCTTTTATATTCTTTTATTACTCAGTGAGGATTACTTCAGATATATCATGAAAGTACTTGTTCAGAGGAATTAAGATACCTAAAAAAGATGACACAAATAACCTCCTGACATTTTCTGGAGTGGAAAATGAAGACTAAGTAACAGAATATTTAAACACAAGAAGATTTCAGTGTGAAAGTAAGCATCTTAAGGAGCTCATTGTAATTAATTTCTCTTAATGCTGCCCTAATAGTTAACCCTTTGCCTCGTTTCTCTTTCCAGAAATGGAGCCAAGGCCCATCCCCTTGAGTTCTGTCTCTATCTTAATTTAATTTTACAGCCATACTAGCAGGTTATCTTCTACATTTAAGAAATATAAACTAGTTAATAAAACTATAAGAACTTTGACTCTTACACTTCCCCAGTTTTATGGGTTTCAGTTTGCAGCATCGGCATTACGTTATCATAGTTTATTTTCCCCATGATTTTATCAAAATGAAATGGTAAACTTGATGTCAGGGTGCCAAATAGGGAGTGGACCAAGAATTTTAAAACCCAGGAAAGCCTTTCATTATTTCAACTTTACTTTTTCAACTCTAACTCGTACCTTTGGAAGAAATGAGGAAAGTGGATGACTTTTAATTAATTTTTTAATAATCTTTTTTCTCTTATTCCTATAACAACGTGATTTTAATACCAAATTTTACTGTAGAACCAGTAAGCCACATTAATTTCTTACCAACACTGTTGAGTGAAGAGACTTTAAATCTTTGAAAGTTGGGCTGTATGCAAAGCAATAAATCAATAGAAAAAAAAAGTCGGGCTGACAGTAGTGCCTCCAGGGGAGTATGCTTGGCTAAGTAATGGGACCCAAAAAGTCACAGAAACTGGTTGTGGGTGTGGCCAGATGGGAAGAGGCAGCACCAGGTCTCCTGCAGGGAATGTCACTGGTTTGGCAATTATTTAGATTCTTTATTTCTTTATGTGGTCCAATCCTGGAATGATTATTTCTTCTACTGACGAGAATGAGGGTAATTGGGGGGTATCTTTCCCTAGAAAGTGCAGCAGACTAAGGTGGAAGAAAAAGAGAACATTATTTGGCTTCTCCTAACTGTAACCTTGCAACTTTGTGCTTGCATGCAAGTCGTCTTCCCCTACCTCTCCGACCTGTGCCTTTCCAGGGACACAGTGTACGGCCTTCTGTCCATCTCTCTGTACAGTAACCTCAGCTGTCTCTTTTATGCTAACAACTCCCAGATGCCTAGCTCTGGGTTTGACTTATCCAACTCCAGGACTATTTCTCCATCTGCCTATTAGATACGTTTAGTTATTTAAAATTCAATATGTTTACATTAAATTAAACCATTTTTCTCTCCTCTCCTTATTCATTCCTGCCCTTAGTATAGTCTTCAAATTTCTTTACATGTGCTAGAGATAGCAACATTATTCCAGTCATGTTTTCTCACAATTTTACTATCACTTTTGATTCATCCTTTTTTCTTTTGAATTCCAAGCCCTCTTCATTTTTCCTTTGAAATGTCCCTCCCCCCATGTCATGTCAGCTACCTCCCTTGTTTAGGTTTATGCCGGGATTACTTCCTCAGTCTGTTTACCAGCAGCCTTCCCTCCAGATTCTCCTTTTACTCACTAATCCTGTTGTCCCCTTTGCCCTTGCTAAATGAGCCTCCCCTGCCAAACTCCTATGATGTCGACCTCCCAGCTCCCTCAGTTCCATCTGGTCAAAGTTCTCCTCAGCCCTCAAGGCTCTCTCTAATCTGATGTCATCTGGCTTAGTTGTCACTAAGCAGGTGATCCTGAGTAAGATTATTTAACTTCTGTGAGCCTCAGTATTTTCTTCTGTAACATAAGAGAGCTATTTTAAGATTCCTTCAAGTTCTAAAATGATGGCTGTAATCCCTAATGGAGCTCTTCATTTATTTTCACACCAGATAGTGTGAGCAATTGCAGTATGCCAGGTGTTGTTCTAAGCAGTCCCGTCTCTCAAGAAATGCACATAATCTGGTAGAAAAGACAGAATTTGTTGGCCAGAGAGTCACACAAAGTAATATATAATGATAAACTAATATACGTGTCATGAAGTTCTGTGGATTCATAAGAGTGGAGATTCAGGGAAGCTTCTTACAGTAACTGACCCTGCAGCTGAGTTGCACAGGACACAAGGGAGTTGACCAAGGACTGAGGGGAGAGTGGATTTCTGGGAGAATATGTGCAAAAGATAGTATGGAGAGAGGTATCGTGTCCGATTACAGGAAATGAAAACAGGGAAGAGTGAGGAGACCAGTGCTATGAGGTGAGGCTATAAAGAGAGGCAGAGTCCAGGCCTTGCTGGCCATAATCAAGGATTTTAGGGCTTTTATCTTAAGAGTGGTGAGGAACCATTGAAGAGCTGTCAGCAGGACATGTATGCAGTAAGGGAGGGAGGAGGTGTGTGTGTTCATATGGTTATGTCTGCATTTTGAAAAGATAACTCTGGTTGCAGGGTGGAGAACACTAAGAAGGGCTAGAGTAGATGGAAGGGAGCCGTTAGGGGCGCCTGGGTGGCTCAGTCCTTAAGCGTCTGCCTTCAGCTCAGGGCATGATCCTGGCGTTCTGGGATCGAGCCGCACATCAGGCTCCTCCTCTGGGAGCCTACTTCTTCCTCTCCCACTCCCCCTGCTTGTGTTCCCTCTCTCGCTGGCTGTCTCTGTTGAATGAATAAATAAAATCTTTTTAAAAAAAAAAAAGGAGCAATTAGGATAATATTGCAGTAGTACTGGTGAGAGATAATTAGAAGTTGGATCAGGGAATGGTGATAAGAAATAGGAAGAAGTAAAAGAATTGGTAGATATTGGGAGGCCAAAATCTATAGACCATGGTAATGGAGTAGGGAGATAGTGGGTAAGGGAGAAAATACAAACATGGCTTCTGGGTCTCTGACTGGTCTAACTGGGTGGATGGTGCTTTGTCCCCACAAAGTTCATACGTTGAAACTCTAATATTCACTATGATGGTATTTGGACATGGGGCCTTTGGGAGTTAATTAGGTTTAGATGAGGTCATGAGGGTGGGGGCTCCCTCATGATGGGATAGTACACATACAAGAAGAGACAACAGAGAGTTTGCTGTCTCTCCCCCTCTGCCATGTGAGGACACATTGAGAATGTGGCCATCTGCAAGCTAGAAGGAGAGCCTTCACCAGTAACCAATAATGCTAGCACCCTGATCTCAGCATTCCAGCCGCTAGAACTGTGGGAAAGTAAATTTCTGTTGTTTAAGCCACCAGGCTCTGGTGTTTCGTTATGGCAGCCCTAGCTGAGACAAGTGGTAATCCTGATTACTGAGATGAAAATACTTGAAGAGAACCACATTGTTTTTGGTTTTATTTTGTTTTCATGTGTGAGGGTATGGAGAGATCATGAGTTTTGTCTTGAGTTGTTGAGTTTGTGGCAGTTATTCATACAGATCTGGAGTCATGAGACCAAGACCGGTGATAAAGGATTGAATGTTTTAGAGTCTTTGGGATATAGATTCTAATTCAAGCCATGGGCCTGAATGAGAGATTACTCAAGGAAAGAATAGAGAGGAAGTAGAGAAAAGAACCTAAGACTGCATCTTGAGGAAGTCCAATCAGGATTTTACTGGCCAGGAGGAAACCGTGGGCTAAGAGGAGAATTTGAAAAGTAGAATGTCAAAGAAGCCAAATCAGTAGTGCTTTGAGACACAGAAAGATGAGAAATTGAAAATATCTAGTAGAGTTATAGGCATTGTGACTGCAAGTGTTTTCCCCCATCAAGTTAACCTGGATAGAAAATAGTCTGGAATGCATTGAGGTAAATGGGAGGGAAAAAAGAAATAGTAGAAGCAGAGAATATAAATAACTCCTTCAAGAAGTTTGTGAAGAACAATAATAAAGGGTAGTATACGAAGGAGCATCAGGGATCATGGTTTGGGGATTTTGTTTTAGTGATGAAAGAGACTTGAGTTTTCTCATATTTAAATATTCACAAGAGGAATCCAGTTAAGAGAAGAACTAGGTAAACTAAAAAAGAGAAAAGATCAACATAGGTGCGTAAGAAAGAGGGAAGAAGAATCCAGTACATATTTGAAAGAACCAGTTTCAAATTAGAGAAGCAATAGAGTCTCTGTTTTACATAAATTAAAGAAGGGAAGGAAAGGGGCATATGCAGGTAGTTTTTTAGTTTGGTAGCAAGAAGCTGTTGGAAATGTGATGGCTTTAACTTTCCCCACGAAGCTAGAAGCAAGATCACCTATTGAAGTTCAAGAGGGACAAAAGGGATTTGATGGTTTGGAGGCAAAATGGCTTGACATCATCTTCCAGTGTGACTTTTTCATATGCCATGTGCATTCTCATCTCTGTTTTTTTTAACTTTTATATCATGGAAATTTTCAAATATATACAAAAGTATACTGAATATCAGTATACAGAACCTCCTGCTTAAGTAATTGTCATCTGTGGGCAGTATTGTTTCTCACATACCCCTATCCACTTCCTCACCTTCTGTATTATTTTGAAGCAAATTCCATGCATTGTATTATATCATCTATAATATTTCAGTATTATGTATCTCTACAACATAAGAACTTTTAAAAACATGACCACAATACTATTATCAAACCTAAAGATAGTCATTCTTCAGTGTTACCAAATATGTAGTTAGTGTTCAAATTTCCAGTTATCTTATCCATATCATAATGTATGTGAAGAGGGGGGAGGGGAAAAGTGTGTGTGGATGCGTGGGTATTTGTGTGCATGTGTATTTCTTGGGTTGGTTTTTTTTTTTTTTAACCAGAAACCATATATGTTCTATGCATGACTATTGGTTGATATGTCTTTCTAGTTTCTTTTAATCACAGATTTTCCCCTCTATCATTTTTCATCCCTGTAATTTATATATTGAAGAAGCCAGATCATTTATCTTGTAGAGTTTACCACAGTTTAAATTTTTTTTTAAAGATTGTATTTATTTATTTACTTAGTTGAGAGAGAGGGCGCACGTGAGCCAGGAGAGGGGCAGAGAGAGAGGAAGAGAGAGAATCCCAAGCAGACTCCCCACTGAGCGCAGAGCCCTATGCAGGGTTCCATCTCACGACCCTGAGATCATGACCTGAGAGGAAACCAAGAGTCAGACCCTTAATTGACTGAGCCACCCAGTCGCCCCTGTCACAGTTTGGATTGTCTATTCCCCCGTCCTCTGTATTTGCTATATATAAATTGGTAGTTGGATTAACCTATTCAGGTTTGCTTATTATTATTGTGGTTTTTTTTTTAGCAAGACTGTTCTGTAAAAGGGTTTGTGTTGTTCCATCAGAAGGCACATAATATCTGAAGGTCTCTTTTTGTGATGTTAAAAGCCATTGATGCTGAATGCCTGAATTCATTGGAGGTTACAAACAGTAATATTTTCATGCAAACACTCCTTTTCCATGTATTAACTAAAATACTTCTATAAAAAGAAACATCCCCTCATCTACTACTTGGTTACTCAGTAGTATTGCTCATGTAAGGAAGGTAGGATAGATGCTGAATTCTGTATCTTTATTTACCCATTTTTAAAAATGAGTTGATTTTCTAGATGAGGGGAATTTTTTTTTACAGTGTATGAATATATCAGATCATCATAATGTATACTTTAAATATCTTAAAATTTCATTTGTCAGTTGTACCTTAATAAAGCTGGGGGGGTGAACTATTTTTCTAGCATATTCCAGTGGTGGCCAATTAGTTGTTGCTTGGTATTATTCTTAAGTCATTATTTTAAATGCTACTCAAATTATCTCATCATTGGAAGTGGGAGCCTCTAGAAATTGGATTCTTCATGTTTTTAATCTTCCCTCACTGTGGAATCCTTGTTCCCTTGTCTCAAAACAAAATTTGGCTGTTGCCAAAAAGTAGCTCTGCTGTCTCCAACCAAGGATGAGTACATGCCATCACGGAGAAGAGCAAAAAAGAAAAAGGAAGGACATAGCCATCAAAAGAGCTGCCAAAATTATTAGAGCAATAGAATGTGCTTAGCCCTTTTTGGTGACTGTTTGGAGAGAGAGAAGTTCATTTAGATAAGTTCTGTTTAATACACTCCTTTTAGAAAACCAGTACAGTTGCCCAATAATCAGAGCATTTATGTTGTAATGGGGCGGGGGAGTACAATGTAGTCAAAAAAGTCAATGCCTGATCCTAATAATATGTGTATGAGGATAATGCTGGTAGTGGTGATGCCCACATCCCAGTTGTAAGCACCATGAGCTGCTGCTGGCTGACCCAAGCAAGAACACGTGTCAGCCCATGTCGCTGAGCCTCCTCAGCAGGACAGCTTATCCACGTCCGCTTGCTTTACCATTGTTAATTGAAGCACTCACATCTGCCACCGCTGAGGTCTTTACACTTCACACCTTCGATAAAAACACATTGATCTCATTGTCATGACAACTTTCCAGGTTTTCCAATTCTCACACCTGTGAATACTCAGTCACCACTGTCCATTATCATCAGGAGTATGTTTACTTGGACACTGTCACAAAAATCTGAATTTAAATTGCTAACTAAGAAAAAAATGTTCTATGATCTAATAATAAAAAAATATTTTTATTAGAGATACAATAATTCATAAAGTCAAGCTTGATTACAGGTTTGTTCTGTGTTTTGTGTTTACCTCTCTAAAATGGGGGGGGGGGAAGCACATCATTCCTGAGCCACTACATAGCCGTCACATATGCACTGTTTAATGAGCAAGCCTTGCTTGTCTTTAAAAAAAAAAAAGTGTCTTTTACAAATAAAATTCCAAAGGAAGAAACACTTAACAGAGAAGTTTTCTTTCATAAATGTTATGATTTGGGTATAACAAGCCATATTGAATCCATTGGGTTCTTGGTAATAGATTTCAAAATACATCATAAATGTAAGTAATATGATGACTAATGGGTAAAGTAAAGTTGGAACATTTTAAATGAGAAAATAGCTGGAACAGTTTTCAGGAAACTTTTCCAGTTGATGTTTGGTCCCCCACAAGGTGTGTATTAACATAAACTTAGGGGAATCACCTCTGGGGCTTGACTTTACTCTCTGATTTCATTACTACAATATGATTCTTTTCCTTTCACTATTAAGTCATCTCCTAGGGTGATGGGAGCATAAAATAAGTATAATTTATTTGTATTTGTCTAATCTCCTTTTAACTCAATAGTCATCTCATCATTCTGTTTCCTGGTAGCTGTTCAGAAAGTTTTGAAGGGTAATGAGAATCTGATAATTGACAGGCATGGGTTTACTTGGTAACTTAAAGATCCAGAATGTGTTCTGGGAATGGTGAGAAATTGTATCTGGCAAAGAAATAGATGACTCAGCTGGGAGATTCTCTATTACTGCATATTCTTAAAACCTAAACTTTAAAGTAATCCATTTATTAAAATTTGATGAGGATTATGAAAAAATTCTAAACCTTTTCAAACAGTCTGATAGTAATTAGAATAAAATCCACATTGACAATTTATGCCTGGTTCTTTATCCAGGTGTATTTCCAGTTTTTGTAAAACATTATTCTATATAGCTCCCACTGTGTCTCTGTTGAAGAAAACTTTTCTAGTCCATTTTTATTACTGTTCTTATCTTAATAATGAAGTTAATGTTTTTCATCAATTTTTAAGTATAAATACCAGAAAATACATTGCTCAATTTTTACATGTTTTTAAGATTTTATTTATTTATTTATTTATTTATTTATTTATTTATTTGGGGGGGGGAAGCACAGAGGGAGAGTGAGAGGGAGAAGCAGACTCCCCACCAAGCAGAGAGCCCAACATGGGGCTCGATCCCAGGACCCTGAGATCATGACCTGAACCAAAGTCAGATGCTCAACTGACTGAGCCACCCAGGTGCCCCTATTTCTATTTTTTTGTATTTAAAAACGCCAGATTCTTTTGTTGCATAATTTTTCCATTTGTTAAAATAATCTTCCTGTCACTATGAGACTGAAAATATTTACAGTAAAGTAAAGGCACTAATTTTCTACCCAAAAAAAGTGACTGCTAGTTCAAGGATGTGAAAGTTTTCAAGGAACTGGGTAAGTAATAAATGTAACAATACAGATTTGTTACACTTTTAGATGTGGCAATAACTTCATGATTTTGGTTGAAGGATTCATACATGTAGATGGACTTTACCCAACCGTAACAGGCACTAATTCATTTGTGGTGCTTTTCACTCTGGTGCATGCTTCCTCTCTCTTGGTGGAGCTGGTACTTTTGAAAGGAATACCTGGTATTACAGAATAACCTCATTTCAGCTCTGCTTTTGGGGCTCTTGGCTTTATAGCATTCTCCAGCTTGCCCAAATGGGACTGTCCAGCCGCTCTGTTTACATATGGACCCAGCTCTACGGGGGTAGGCATGAGGGACTGTGTGTGCCACTGGAGGGCACCATGCACAGATGTTGCACTGTATGCAAACACACACACAAATATTTAAGGTAAATTATTTAAATGTTTTAAGGCTCGATTTGTTTCTTATAGTTAACAGCTATCTTGTGCTATGTGTATATATACTTCTACTAGATTTTTGAACTTTATGAAAACTTTCATCAGCTGCTGTTCAGTGACTGAGAGACTGTACTCCTAGGTTTAAGATCACCCAAAGAATGAAGTTTTGGTGTATACATCAGTGTTGACATGACCCCACAGGAAGGATAAATCAAGCGACCAGAGTGTTCAAATAAGAAGCCCTCCTTGACCAATCCACTGGTCTGAGAGAGGGTTGTCTAGAAACCAGCACCACAAAAAATTAACATTAAAAATTCACATTTCAGGGGCGCCTGGGTTGCTCAGTCGTTAAGCGTCTGTCTTCGGCTCAGGTCATGATCCCAGGGTCCTGGGATCGAGCCCCACATCTGGCTCCCTGCTCAGTGGGAAGCCTCCTTCTCCCACTCCCCCTGCCTGTGCTCACTCTCTCACTGTCTCTCTCTCTCTGTCAAATAAATAAATAAAATCTTTTTTAAAAAAATTCACATTTCAAATTCATGAAACAAAAGAAATATGTAAGAAATTTAAATAAACTTTCAAAATAGTTTTAAAATCTATAGCATTTATGCTTCTGAAGTTAGTAAAGTTTAAAATCACACTGACACTCTTGGGACAAACTGAGAGAGGGAGATCCAAGGTATTACTTCAGAATGTCTTTTTTCCTAAAATTTGTTGAGTCCTGATCAATTGTTATGTATAAATGAGTGACCTAATAGAGATTCATGACTTTTAAAGGTAGAACAAGACAGCAACTGTAATTAATTATGTACTTGCCATCCCCGTTTCAAGCTATTAGAGTTGTATGGAATATATATTTTGGGCTGTCCTCAGTATTGCTTTGGGAAATGGGTCTTTCTGATTTCAGACTATTCAAAGCAGTTATAATTGGTAAAATAAGGTCAATAATGTGACTCAAGTAGATTCATAGTTGAAATTCACCAATATGATTGATTTTAGTACACATTTCTTTTTCTGAATTATCAGCATCTGAACTCGATTGATAAAAAGAACCCTTCTTTTAAAATGTGTTTTGTAATACAAGCCAGGTCCTATAAAGAATGTATTCTTACTTGTGAATTAACCTACTTTAGATAGCACCAAACTGACCTGTGCTTTTGAGTTATGCCAACTTAACTGACTCTAGTCTATCTATTAAAGCTCCTAACTTTAATATGCCTTATTTGGTATTAGTAAGATCAGAAAGTGTCCTGTGGCTTCCCTAACATTTAGAAATAGCGTTCCATCTTTTTCGCCTTCTACAGAAGGGCCACCAACAATGTTCTACTACCTTGTTAGAGGGGCCATGGAGAATGGAAAGCAAACCTCAAAAACTAACCTAGTACACATTTGGTTAACACGTAGGCCCAAAGTGGGCTTCCCCTACATATAAGAGCCATGGACATATTCAAGCTGTTAGACTTTTTGAGGATCACATGTGAGACTGAAAACTAATGAAATGAAGTGGGAAAAAACACTATTCTATAATGCATATCACAAAGTCATTGAAATAACATTGCTTTTTATTTTTAAAATTAATATGCAATGAAATCCTTTTTTGATATACAGTTCTGTGAATTTTAATACATATGTAGATATACGTAATTACAACCACAGTCAAGATACTGAACAGTTCCATCATCCAAAAACACCTCTCACAGTATTTCTTCTTCATAACCATACCCTCCCCAAGCCCTAATCTGTGATAACTACTGCTGTCCATCACTTTAAGGGGTTTTGTTTGTTTATTTTGCCTTTTGGGGAATGTCATATAAATGGAATCCCATAGCATGTAGCCTTTTCAGACTGGCTTCTTTTGCTGACAAACTGCCTTTGAGATTCACCCTAGGTGTTGCATGTATCAGTAGTATATTCCTTTTTGTTGCTAAGTAGTATTCCATTATGTAGATGTACCACAGTTTAACAATTCATCCATTGAAAGGCATCTAAATTGTTTCCAGTTTGGGTGATTATGAATAGAACTACATCAAAAATTTGTGTATAAGTTGTGTGAACATAAGTTTTCATTCCTTTATGATAAATGCCTAGATGTGGGGTTGGTTGGTTATATAAATCATATATGAAACTGCTAAGATGTTTTCTGGAGTGGATGTATCATTTGGAATTCCCACCATCAATGCATGAGAATCCCACTAGCTCCAGCTTCTCTACAGCACTTTATATTGTCAGCATTTTTTATTTTAGTCATTCTAATAAATGTCTCATTGTCATTTTAATTTACACTTTTCTAATGACTAATGATGTAGGACATCTTTGTATGTGCTTATCTGCCATGAATATATCCTCTTTGGTGAAATGTTTATTCAGGTCTTTTCCCATTGTAAGATTAGGCTGTTTGTTCCTTATTACTGAATTTTGAAAGATCTTTATTCTGGATACAAATCTTTTGTCAGATACACAGTTTGCTAATATTTTCTTCCAGTACATAGCTTGTTTTTTTCATTCTCTTAATACTACTTTTTACAGAGCAAAAGTTTTTAGTTATGAAGTCCAATTTATAAATTTTTTTTTAATTGAATCTTGGTTTTTTGCTACTGTATGGAAGAACCCTGCCTAACTTCAGGGCTTGAAGATTTTCTCATCTGTTTTTATCTAAAGTGATGTAATTTTACATTTTGTGTTTAGATCCATGATCTATGATCCATTTTGAGTTAATTTTATGTAAGGTATAAAGTTGGATTCAGGCACTTTCTTTTTTTTTTTTTTTTTTTGGTATGTGGATGTCCAACACCGTTTGTTAATAAAACTATCCTTTCTTCATTGAATTGCCTTTGTACCTTTTCCAAAAATCATTTGACAGTTTTTGTTTGGACTATATTTCTGTACTCTTTGTCTTGTTTCACTGACATATGTGTATATCCCTTCTCTAAGACTATCCTGTCTTGATCATGGTAACTTCATGCTAAGTTTTAAAATCTTGTAAGTCCTCCAATGTTACTCTTCTTTTTCAAAAGTGTTTTGGGTATTCTAGTTACTTTGCTCTCCTGTATAAATTTTATAATCAGCTTTTCTATATCTGAATAAATACTGCTGGGATTTTGATTGGAATTGTTTCAAATCTATAGATCAGTTGGAAGAAGATTGACATCTTTACTATGTTGAGTCTTCCAGTCCATGAATATATGTAGAGTATGTGTCTCCATTTACTTACATCTTTTTTGATATTTCCTTAGCATTTTGTAGTGTTCAGTATAAATACCTGTATGTATTTTATTAGAATTGTACCTAAGTATTTATTTAGAGCTATTATAAATGTAATTTTTTTTTAATTTTTATTCCATCTGTACACTGCTAGTTTGTAAAAATGGAATTGGTTTTTGTATGGTGATCTCGTATTCTAAAATCTTGCCAAATTTCACTTATAAATTCTAGGAGTTTTTCTATATATTCCGTGGAGTTTTCTACATGAGCAATCATGGCATCTGTGAATAGACATTTTTACCCTTCCAGTCTTTATTCCTTTTATTTCTTTTTCTTGCCTTATTGCACTGGCTAGGTTGTTTAATATTATGTTGAGTATGAGTAGTAAGAACGCATATCCTTGCCTTGTTTCTGATCTTAGGGGGAAGCATTTGATACTTCATGATTAAGTATGATGTTAGCTATAGGTTTTCATCTGCGAACATCATCAAATTAAGGAAGCTCCCCACTACTGATAGTTTCTTAAGAGTTCTTATCATAAAGGGATACTGAATTTTTCAAAACTTTTTCTGCATCAGTTAGTATGATCTTTTTGTTTTTTAAACTGATAATATCATTACTTTGATTGATTTTCTAATATTGAGCCAACTGTGTACTCCTGGCATAAACCCCTGTTGGTCATGGTATAGTCTTAGTTTTATATGTTGCTGGTTTGATTTCCAGCTTTTTTTGAGGATTTTTATGTCTCTGTTCTTAAGGTCTGTAGTTTTACTGTCTTTGTCTGGTTTTGGTATCAATAATGATGGTTTCATAAAATGGATTGAAGAGTATTCTCTCCTATTTTCTGTGGCACAAAAAAAAAAAAAAAGATGAAGAAAAGAAAGAAGGAAAGGAGGGATTTTCATAGTCCCTGTTGTGAGCACTAGGAATTCTCTTCGCACTTCCTGAAGCCAGAAATAGAGGGTTTCTTCTAGTAATCCCTCTGTCCACACCTCATGCCAACTTTTAAGTTTTGGACTGCCTTTAGCACAGGCTGTGGGATACAAAAGGAAAAATTATAAAGTCACCTCCATTTTGTTAGTATTTTGCACTCTAGTCATCTTCTCCAGTCTTCTAGTACCATTTACTTTTCAGCACCCTCAAATAGCTATTCTGTGTAGGTTTTATAATGGCATTCTCTCCAGCTTCTGTATCTGCATAGAGTGGGAGAGACAGGATTCTATCTTCCCAGGAATCCTTAAATAATTTCTTTTTTTTTCTTTTTAAAGAGAGTATGCATGAGCCTGGGAAGTGGGGAGAGGGGGAGAGAATCCTAAGAGGCTCCACACCCACCCAGAGGCCAGCTCGGGCCTCCATGTCACGACTCTGAGATAATGACCTGAGCGGAAATCAAGAGTCAGATGCTTAACCGACTGAGCTACCCAGGTGCCCCTGGAATCCTTAAGTAATTTTTTTAAAAAGGGAACTGGCAACTGACAAAGAACAAGGTAAATTAGATGTCTTTGCTTTGGGAGAAAAAGTTTAAAAAAAGCTGAGGCAAACATTCCTAAGCCTTGAAACCTCATTTATACTCACACTAGAAATTCAAAATGTCGTGTAAGTACCTATGCATGTGAAATTCATGTTAATTTTCTGGTGGTGCATAACAGATTAAGCACCAATGTAGTGGCTTGCAGCAACACAGAGTTATTATCTCACAGTCCTGTAGGTCAGTAGTCCAGGTGGGTTCAGCTGGATTCTCTGCTCAGAATCTCACAAGGCCAAAATCAAGGTGTCAGTTGGTTTGGGCTCTAATCTGGAAGCTCCAGAGAAGAAACTCATTCTAGTTGTTTGCATTATCTAGTTCCCTGTGGTTGTAGGATCGAGGTCCCTAGTTCCTTGTTAGCTGTTGGCTAACCCCTCAGTTCTAGGGCCACTCATTCCTTCTCACATGACCCCCATCATCCTCAAAGCAGCAATGACATATAATAGAGCCCTTCTCGGGGTTCAAATCTCTCTGACTTCCCTTTCTGCCTCCTTCATATGAAAGGTTAAAGGGTTTATATATTTGGGCCTACCAAATAATTTATGTCTTAAATTCAACTGACGTAGGCTTTTTATCACAACTATGAAATCCCTTCACAGCACAGTAGTACCGAAAGTAGTATTTGATTTAATAACCAAAGGAGAGGAATCTTGGGCAGGGGAGTCATCTTTAGAATTCTGCCTATGAGAAAACCAGATTAGAATGTTTTGGGGTGCTCCAACATGAAGTGACAAAACATGTACTTTGTGCTGAGTTGGCAGCCCAATGCTGCATAGTAATGATGAAAAGTATGCACTCAAGGAACTTCTTGATTGGTGGGAGATAAAATCTCACAAAAAGATACTTGTGCAAGGCCAGCTTTGGCTGCAGGAAATGCTGAGCAGTATCCTGAAGATTAGGCATTAGGCGAAGAAAAGGTACAGTAGACAAAGGAGCAACATGAGCAGAGGCCTAGTGGTAGGACATAGCAGGAGTTGGGGGAAGCCAGCTCCATAAACTCTGATATTTCTGGAACCTTATTATGGAGGCAGGCAATGGCTGCAGATAAAGAAAGACTGGGCCTTTTTTTTCCATTCTAAGGAGCTTGGTCTTTTATACCATAGGTAAAGAAGAGCCATTAAAGAGTTTTAAATAGGAATGAGGCAATCAGGATTGCATTTGAAACAAATCATTTGGAAATTACTCTGGAGACTGGATTAACGGGAATCAGTCTAGACAGAGAAATCATTCAGGAGGTTTTACAGTAGCTCAACAGTATCAAAGCCATGGAGGGGAAAAAATGGGGAGTGGCTGGAGTGCTGGAGAGAAGGAGATTGGATTCAAGCAATATTTTGGAAGTAAAATTAACAGAACTTAATCTTCGAGTAGATTTGGACCAGGAAAAGAGGACATGAAATGGGTCAAAAAGTCAGATTTCTGGTTTGAGCCACTTGGTAGATTATAGAACCATTAACTGAGATAGGGAATACAGCATGGCCAAGAGGAGTAAATGGATTATTTTAGATAAAATGATTTGATGAGTCTATGAGAGTTCAATAGAAAGAAAAAATTCATCCATTTTTTTTCCTTCATTTCTTCATTAAATAGCCACTTAGTACTCACTGTGGACCAGACGGTAGTTTAGGTACTCAGAATAGTAAGATGTAGGACAGCCCTTACTGTCCAGCAGCTCACAGTTCACTGGACTGTGACCGACACATAAGAAGGTAACTCTAAAAATAATGTAAATAGATGCCTGATGAGGCAGAATGCACAGGGGATTCTGGAAGCAACGGATGAGCAGCATCTTCCTGGGCCACAGGGTCAAGAAAAATTTGCTGGAGGAAGGGATTAGGACTAAGTCTCAAAGGGTGAGTTAGGCAAATAACCAGAGGTATAAACAGTTTTTTTCAGTGTCACTGGGACCACAATAATACCTGAGATAGGATCCCTATCAAGGTAGTAGTCAAACAACTCCTGGTAGATATGGTAGATACACACACACACACACACACACACACACACACACACACACACCTTCCACAGGTGCTTTGACAGTCTGCAGTTAGGGGAAATGCATCCCTTAGGTTCAGCAGTTGGCTTGGATATTTGGGCAACTTCCTGAATGGATCACTAAATTGGTTCTATAGCTGCAGAAGGAACACTTCAGACCGTTAGTGTAAGTCTGCAGGTTATGAATCCAGACAAAAGCAGATAGCTTCTGGCCACAACATTTGAGTCTTCTATCTGTTATAGCTTTGTTTTGGTTTCCTGTTGTTCCTTTCATCTGTTAAGATTGTCCTCTCTTTTTCACTGTGGTTAAGGTAGTATTATTTTCTGTGAGGCCGCAGAATTTGGAAGCCCACATGGAAGGGTAGGTGGGCAGAGCAAGTAAATGTGTGGGTCATTTGAACCATCCAATTTTCCTAAAGTATTTTGCCCACCAGCTTCTTTCAGTACTCCAAAATCTACAAATCAAAAATAATGCCTTTCAACAAGTGGTGCTGGTATAACCGGATACTCCCCTGAAGAAGAATAAGGTTGGGCCCCTACCTCACATAGTACTCAAATGCTAGTGCAAGAACACTCATAGACCTAGGGTGCCTAGGTAGCTCAGTCAGTTAAACATCTGCCTTCAGCTTAGATCATGATCTCAAGGTCCTGGGATCGAGCTCCGCATCAGGCTTCCTGCTCAGCAGGGAGTCTGCTTCACCATCTGCCCTCCCCCCACAACTCGTGCTTGTTCTCTGTCTCTCTCTCTTAGTCTCTCCCTCCCTCTCTCTCCCTCTCAAAAATAAATAAATCTAAAAAAAAAAAAGAATCATAGACCTAAATGTAAGAGGTAAAACTGTAAAACTTAGAAAACATTGTCAATCTTTGTGACCTTGGGTTAGCAATGGTTTCTTAATATGACCCTAAAAGCATAAGCAAAATAATAAATAAATTGGACATCACAAAAAATAAAGTCTTTTGTGCTAAAAACTGAAAAGACCATCCACAGAATGGGAGGAAATATTTGCAAATCCTATATTTGATAGGAACTTGTATCCAGAATATAAAGAACTTATATAATTCAATAATAAAAAGATAACCCAATTTTAAAATGAGCAAAGTATGTGAATAAACATTTCTCCAAGAATATATACATATGGCCAATAAGCACATGAAAGCAGTCAACGTCATTCATCATTAGGGAAATACAAACCAAAAATCAGAGTGGGCTACCACTTCATACCCACTAAGATGACTGTAATCAAATATGACCCAGCAATACCACTCCTAGGTAGATACCAAGAGAATTGAAAACAGGATCACATAAAAATTTGCACATGAATGTTCATAGTAGCATTATATATAATAGCCAAAACAACTCATGTCCATTAACTGTTAGTGGATGAACAAAATGTGGTATATCCATATAAGGGAGTATTATTCAGCCACAAAAAGGAATAAAGTGCTAATGATACATGTTTCGATAGGAATGAACCTTAAAAACTTTTACTATGCTAACTGAAAGAAACTGGACACACAAGGCAAGATATTATGTAATTCTATTTATGTGAAATGTCCAGAATAGGCAAATCTATAGAGACAGAAATCAGATTAGTGGTTGCCTGAGGTAGAGGTAGGGAATGGATGGGGAGGGACTACTAAGTGGTCTCGGATTATTTTGGGTGTGGTGTTGATAATGTTCTGGAAATAGAGGCAAAATTGCACAATCTTCTGAGTTTACTAAAAACCATTGACTTGCACACTTTAAATAGGTAAATTGTATGGTGAGTGAGTTAACCTGTCAATAGGTTAAAAAAAAATAATAATTCCTTTAAGTCAGGGTGTTTTTTCTGTTTTAAAAAAATATGGGATGCAGAGAGCATTTTGGTATTGCAAAGGGCGACTCAGATGTCTGATCCTTTCTGGTGGACAGCTAGCTAGAAGCAGGACTCTCAGTTTTGCTGGGCCCAATTAAAGAAACACATGGGAAGGCACACTTTAAAAAGATGGCACCCCAAGGAAATGTGGGTGACCAGGAGAAAACCATAAGGTGCTGACATCTGAGGAAGGTGAGAAGAGGTCCTCTTATGAAAAAAGGTATAGAAACAGACTTTATCTGCTTAGTAACCTTGACATTAGCTTCATCTGAGATTGTGTCTTGTAGTATATACTCAGTCTCCCAAGAACACTTGTTAGATTGAGTTATGCTCAACATAGACGAGACACAGTGTGCCAGGCACTGGATCTAAAGATATATGACATGCCCTGCCTTCACAACGCTTATAGTCTTCTGTCTTACTAATAATGAGAACAGAAGTAAGAAGGCAAAAACAGAAAATTAAAGCTGGTCAGTTTTAATGTCAGGTGCTGAGTGCCAAATAAGGACAACATCTGGTATGTGGTACATATAAAATGGACTGTAGATTTTAAGACATCTTGTACACGTGTTTCATTGTCTGGGGTGTTTAAGTGTTTTAGAATGCGAAATGTAGGGAAAGATGTGAGGAACTCTTCTGGTTTGCAGTAGGGCACAAAGAGGAAACAAAGCTTTTCTGCATATACTTGATCAGAGAATGGGATAGAAAAGGCTATGCCAGTTAGTCAGTTGGACAGATATTTATTGACCCCAGTATTTGTGTCAAACATTGTGCTAGATTCTAGGGGAAGTCCTTTTGCCTTGGAAGAAAGAATGCCAGTCCCAGTAACAAACTAAAATAGGTGCTTAATCTTGCCTCAGAGTGGGAAGACAGAAATAAATGTCCATGCGTGGCCTTCACTGTATCAGGAACAGTCACATGGATTGAGACAGGAAGGTGGGCACGTAAGTAGTCCAGGGAAAGTGTTCCTTCAAGTAACTTCATGGAAAGAACAGTTAGGTGATGAGTAAAAGAATTATAACACCTGGCATCCTAATGAGTCCACCGTACAAGTGTAGGAAGACTTAAAACAGGAGCTTGACAGGGAAGTAAGGGCTTCTAGTCAGTGAGAGCTTCAGTAATTTTCTTATCTTCTTCAATTCTATAGCAGACATCAACTTGGACATATCAAAGCCTTTGAAAGCAAACCTGAGTTTTACCAAGTTGGATCAGATAAACAATTTATTAAAGAAGATAAGAAGTGCACACAGCAAGGAGACTTCAGCCCCATTGGACACCACACTGAATAAGGATGAGTTTCCAACCTCAAAATGTTACCGTGGAAAGTTGTCGAAACCTAAAGTTCATGGCGATGGAGCACAAAAGATTCCATTTCAAGAAAACATGTGGAGAACTGTTTCTTGCTTTCAAAAAATTTCTGTCCATACTACTCAGATTGTGGTCTCCATGGAAACTGTCCCCCATCCTAATAAACCATGCCTGTTAGCATCTTTATCGACCCTCAGTGGAAGCCTTAATGTCAAAGCAGCACAGAAAGTACCTGGTAAGTCACAAAGGGGGAGAGGGAGATGATAATGGGATTTGCTCGCATCTAAAAATGCATAATTGTGAAGATTCGTATTATGTAGAGGTTAAAAGTTTTAAGGACCATTACAGATGGGGACATGGTTTATGGTTTGCGACCTTATTTTAAGAGGCAATTTTCTAACAAATCTTTCAAATCTAAATATTTTAACACCCTAAGTGAAGCTGTTGGTATCCATCCCTTCAGTCATGTTCCTACAAATGTCTGTAAAATCGTCCACTTCTAAATTCCCTTTTACCTAAAATAGCTTAGTGCAACAGTGGAATATCAAGTTCTTTGAACCCTCAGAGCAGTGCTTCTCGAAGCGTAGTCTCAGAACCAATAGCATCAGCATCACCTAGGAACTCGTTAGAAATGCCAGGTTTCAGACCCTACCCCTGACCTACTGAATCAACAACTCTGGGCATGGAGCCCAGAAATCTGTGTTCCAAAAGCTCTACAGGTGATTCTGATGCACCATAGTAAGTCACTGGTAACAATTTATTTAAAAAGAGAGAAATTGTTCCCGGTGGCAGGTATGCTACACAAAGTATAGCAGAAGGCAACATTCAGCTTTGCAAGGACAATACCATGGACCATGCCAGCAGTTCTGACAGACAAAGGCTGTACATCAGTGCCGTGCCTAGCAAAGAGTGGGGGGACCCTGCAAACTGGATGGCATTGATGGGTGGAGAGGTGAGAAATTGACAGGCAATGAGGTCTACATTCTTCTCTTCTGTTACCATGACTGAAGTGTTATGTGCTTTTACACACTGAAAAAGTGTAGGCAGAAGGAATGGGAGGAGGGGAAGAGAAAAGACAAGGTATAGGTGGGAAGTAACAGTTTTCAGTCACAGAACCTGCTACTGTAAGAGTTCAGGGCACAATGCCAGAAATTTTCCTTTGCAAAGTAAAAGTAGCAAAAAGGAAACTTTATTTTTTCCCCACTTTAATTTGCAGGAAAGAATTGGGGCTAAAGGGATAGTGTAGGGGATAAAGTAAATCCTGAAACTCTACACAACTTAGTTGCTTACTAAAAAGTGGTTAAGTGGCAGCTGGAGACTCCCTGGAACTTAGTTCCTTAGAGCCAGTTTGGGCACAGTAGTTTAAGAGATAAAGGAAAAGTCTTATGGTTGAGAAGTACGAATTTTAGGCCAAAAAGTAGATGATTTATTTCTTTCTCACCAGAAATATTTGTGACCAAGCCAGCTAAAAGCACTGTATTTTTTTATTGTCTTAAAAGTTAGAAGTGAAAAATGTAAGGTCCGTGGGACATGAAAGACTATGAAACACTGGAGGCTACAGTGTCTGATTTATCCACAAATAAATTGCAACCCAGACAACACTGGCCCGTTCCCACGCCTTTCCAGTTGTACCTTAATCACAGCAGGGGAAGGTTAGAACGCAAACAGAGGGAAAGAATTTAAATGGACTGTCCTCAATTCTAGGCCCTTTTCTGTCTTGTTTTATTCGTTTGCTACTCATATTTTACCCACTTTTAATGGTGTCTGTCCTCAATAAACATCTCTATAATGTCGTTAAAATCCTCTCACTGAGCTCCACAAGATAGTGGACTCATTCTGCTTTTGTAATTGCTGTTTTTTCCCTTCATAGTAGAAAAACTATATTCTCCGATCCCTTTTACAGTTATGCCCTTCAATCTAGTTAAACACAGAAATAGAAACTATAGCTCCTACAAAGACATACTTTATACAAGTGTAATGTGTAGTGTCCAACAAACGTTCTCAAGTAGTTACTTGTGTCAACAAATCAAATCAAATTGAAGTTAGCTATTTAATAGGAACAATTTTATTATGAGAACATAACGAATGCCAAATCTGTTTTCTCTGCATTTCTCCTTCATGCAGGAGCATGCTCAAACAGTTTAAGAAGATAACAAAGTTAGCAAAGTAATAGTTAATTATAATCAAATAAAATAAGATTGTGTTAAGTTTTAGTTATACCTGATGGCTGATTTCTGGGAAATTATAATTGAGATTATTACATATTTTTCAAAAATTGATTTTTAGCTAAGCAAAACCTTTTAAAAGTCAAATACAATTTTTTTAAGCTTTAAACATTAATTTCATTATATAGTTGAATATCTTAAAAAGTCATGCTTTGCAACCTGGATGAAATATACTCAAATATACATGCAAAGTATATTTTTGATGAGTGGTAAAAAGTATCCCTCACCGCCCACCACCCCATAAAAACCCCTCCTACCAGTAGTTATATTTCTTTTCGTATTCTGCAAGTGACATCGTTCTACATTGAACTAAACTTTTTTATAGTGTATCTTTGAGCTCAGCAGAGTTAATGTCAGATTTTTATAGTTTGAATCTAATACAGAAATACCTAACTGTGTCTTTGATTTTACAGTTTATATAACTATTGTGACCATCTGCAGCAGCTGCACTTTTCAAATTATTTGCTGAACCAAATTGAGCACAGTGACAAAAGTAGTCATCTCAGATGTACTATTAAACAGAGAGAGAAAAAGGAGCATTGCCTTGGTACAGTATAGCCATCTGCTGTACAGATGTTATTGTATAGAATGACTTAAGATAAAATAATTGTAGAAAATTTTCATTAAAACCTCAACAATTTGCACTTGTTTATGCGAATCTACATAACTCCCCAATGAGACAACACACTTGGGGTTTCTTTGGTTCTCACTCACTTTCTCTTTGATCCTTTTTGATGTGCTGACTTTAATAAACACAGTCAAAAACACTGCAAAAACATCATGGAAAAAACTACAAAGGAACAATTATAGCAGCAGAAACTACTCTAATCCCTAACTTACGCAAGCTATTTTTAGTGAAATATTTTTTTTAACACTCTTTATGTGACAATGTTATATAAACAGGGTAAAACGGTCCTTTCCAGATGAGTTTTAATTTAGGAGCCGAAATAGATTTGTAATGCCAGAGGAATCTTACGTTCTAAGTAATATTTAGAGAAACACAATGGGGAATATGTTGTAGGCATGTTTCCTCACTTCTGAAAGGTACAAAAAATATTTGAGTTCATCTAATGATTGTATTTTTTATCATCTAAACTGTCATAAGCTTATGGTAAGAGTATGGAGAAAGGAAATAATAAAAGCATGAAAGGGGAAAGTTAATCTTCTTCCCAAGACATACAATACACTTAAATCTAGGATGTTTTCGTATTTGTTTATTGGTTTTTGCAACAAAATACGTACAGATTATTTGCTGAAATATTCTCATCATTTGAAACAAAATGAAATGGTTAAATATTTTCAATTAAAAAAAAAAGAAATCCACAAGTTCTTCTTAGCCTTCTGTACTATCCTGTGACCTTAAACTCAGAGAGTTTCAAGGGACTTGATTTTTTCCTAATTCTGCTCCGCAGAGGCGGAGTATAACAGTGACTTACAATAACCTAACTCATACTTCTGCTAGAATACTTATGTTCTCCCATATGTCTTTGGTAAAGTGGCTCTGAAGTTCTGATTTTAGTAGATGCAGTGCTTAGATTTTTTCAGTTGGTATATAATACTGAAAAAAATAACGACGAATCTCATTTAGAGATTCTCTCTTATTTTCTGAAACATTTTAAGGCTGATAGTATTTTTTTTGCTGATAGTATTTTTTTTAAATCCATCCCATTCTGATTGTGTTCTTTTTAAAAACAACCCCCTTCCCCCTACCTACACACATAACACAATATTTTTTGCCGTTTGAAGTATGTCATTTTGGAGAAACCATAAGTATGTAGCTATAAATTGTGAACACAGTGTAGCACTTTCCACAGGCAGGGTGGGGAGTGAGCTGCAGACTTTAGCTCCCCTTGTCAGAGTAAATTATGGCTCTATTAGGGCGGCACTCCTTAGATTTTGGCAAACGGGTACACGATTCAGGCTGTGAAATGGCTGTACTTTAGGCTGCCTCACTCTTCTCAGGGACGCTTAGATTAGCAAGCTCCATATAGATAAGGAAAAGGGAAATAGGAGATGAACAAATACAGTGGCACAATGAGTTGGGGGAAGAACCTAAGTGAGGCCATCTTGGTTCACATTTTAGTCAGAATTGGGGGAAAGTTGCAAGGATCCCCTATCCATAGGCACCTATTAGGGGACTTGTCATCGTGGCAGAAAACAATGAGTTGAACTCCTTCTGGTCAAAGAGCTGTCGTTTAAAAAACTTTCACTGCCCCAAGGGGCGCCTGGGTGGCACAGCGGTTGAGCGGTTGAGCGTCTGCCTTCGGCTCAGGGCGTGATCCCGGCATTACGGGATCGAGCCCCACATCAGGCTCCTCCGCTATGAGCCTGCTTCTTCCTCTTCCACTCCCCCTGCTTGTGTTCCCTCTCTCGCTGTCTCTATCTCTGTAGAATAAATAAATAAAATCTTTAAAAAAAAAAAAAAACTTTCACTGCCCCAGCCTCTGTCATCCGGATGCACTTATCTCTGTGTGTAAACAAAAATAGAGAGAAAGCATAGACACATTATTTTTCACGTAGACAAATGCCTCTTCTCGTGTTCACCTAATTCAAGACCAATAAAATGTAAAGAACCTAAAGCTCATTTTCATGTACTGAAAAGTGAAACCCGGTCATTAATTGATACAAAGTGGAGCTCCAGCTTTTCATTCCATAGTTAACTGGATCTCCTGAGGAAACTCTCGTAAGGCGTTGTCATAGCTGTTGGATGCGGCAGAAATGCAAGTAAGCCTAAGGGGAAATAAAACATTAAATTAGATATGACTACCTAAAATAATATGTCGCAATAGCAAGCCATTTACAACACCCCAAAGACTTTCATTACTTTCAGAAAGAAACAGCTTCTCTTTCCAATGCCTGAACAATAGGAAATGAATTCTTTGACAGTTAAAGCCAGAGGACAAACTTCGCTTTCATGCCACCAGTGAGGATTGAAGTGGAAGTACAGCTTGTAGACAGCTATACAAATCACTAACAAACCTTAATGAATATTGGGTGTGGGCATCAGGGTCCTGTCATTTTTGACACTATGTCCCAAGTAGCTTAAACCCAACACTCAAGGAAAGGTGGAGACCTCATTGGGTCTGTAACATCTGGGATTTTATTTGTCATTTTGGCATACCCCGCAAGCGCAAAAGAAAGAGTAAAAGGGGATTATCTTGACAATGAAATGAGTTACTGAATCTTGTGATAATGAAAAGCAGAAGAATTCTAATGCCTTTCTATAGTCCCTGAGGTAGAGGTGCGTTTATAGTTTTGCAGAAGTAAAATGTAGGCAGGCAGAACAGATGGCCTAGAGTCCGTGAAACATGACACCCCTCACCTCAGAACTGAGTACCACTATTAATCCTGGTCAGATTCCCTCTTATTACTTTATAACAAGGTTCAAAGTTGCTACTGATGAACTGGCGTGTCCCTCTTGTTTTACTCTTAAATTACCTATAGATTATGGATTTTTTTCAACAGTGGTGTTTTTCTGTAGGTAGTTGAGACTACCTGTTTCTGTTGAGACACCCAAAAGGAGTAGAATAGGAAGTTCTAAAAATTAAGCAGGAAATAAGGAGAAAAAAGTAAAATCCTCATTACTTTTTTTCAAAATAATGTTTCATATTATTTCTCCAGTATGGTGGGAAATAAAAACCATATACATATAAGTGTAAGATGCTCTCTTGGGGAGTAATTCTCTTGTCCTCTTCTTAGAAATCACATGCAGTGGAGAAGAAATCCCACCATGCAAACTTTATTCTCCTTGTTGCAATTGTACAACAATATATAATTAGCTGGAATTTTGGATAATAATAGGCAATATTAATACTATTATCTTAGATCTTTTTTCACCCCCTTAGAAAGAGAGGTAACAGATTAAGAATGTTTGATGTTTAAAAAAAAAAAAAAACCCACTGGGAGATAAATGCTGTTCAGATGCGTTTACACGGTTCCTTACTCTTTCGTTTAGCCAAATTATATTAATACAGTCTTCTACATATTTATTCGGAATACCTAAATTTTTCTGTTTTAAAAGTTTTGTGCATTTTTTAAATGTCTGTTATGCTATTATTGTTCTTCACATATCTTTTTTGTTTTAGGGCTGTGGGGTTACTATAGCTGTTTTGGATTCCAATGGGAAGCCTTTAAAATACATAGGATAGTTACTTTAGAAATAAAGAAGATAACCGCTGGGTTGAATTTCTATGTGTTAAAAATCATCTAATAAGTGACCAACTTTGTATGGCGAGCACTGTCATGTGAACATGATGTACCTGCCCAGCCTTTCGTAGAGGGAGATGAGCTCATCTCAGAGAGATAACCATCTCTGACTTTTTCTTCTGATTCATCATCGACCTGAACTCCATTTGAACCTTGTTAGACAAAAAACAAGCAGAATTCCTGGCCCAAACTATAAAATATAATTAAGCCCTTTTGAAATGATGTGTAAAAGAACATTGCTGAACCCCCACTTATAACCACTACCACCACCACAACCAATAAAGTTAAATCAAGCACTGCCTGTAATGGATTAAAATAATAAATGTTCCTGGATTTCAGTGTTTGAAGTACTTGAAGAAAACAGGCTCCCAGCAGCCCGGGTAGCTGAATGCAGGAGAGACATTTATTAATGACGAGTTCAAGGATTTGGCCTGTTTAAGATCATTACTTTCTGTTTACCGTGTGTTACACATCTTTTATATTTTTACACAGCCCACATGTGTCCACATGCAATAATGAAAGCTTTTTTCCAACAAAAGAATTGTTAATTGTGTAAATATGGTTCTCTTGGGGAATGTGAAGTCTTCATAGGACTCTGCTCCCTTCTAATGAGAAATCCAGTACAATTATACTCTTCCAAGTATATCCACCTTCAATCTTGTCTCTAGCTACATTGGTCTCTTTCTTCCTATTGTTTTTAGTTACCAAATTCTAAACTTAATCTAGACTACTAGAAAACTGTTGGCCTTACGTTAGGTATTTTAGAATTGTGTCCCGTTGCAGTGGACTTTGTGTTTCTTAAGTACTTTGAAGAAAAATGCTTTTTATTTCTTCTCCTAGTTTTAACAAAGGTATGATAAAGAATGATTTCTCTCATTTTAGATACATTTGGGAAGAGGGAAGGGCAACAGATAAAAATTTCATATATATATATATTTAAAACAATGTTCCATGGACAGGGGAAAAAAGGGCCTTTGAGACAACAAAAATGCTGTCAGTTGACATAAAGATATCTCACTTCAAAGTGCTGTTAGAGGGGCGCCTGGGTGGCACAGCGGTTAAGCGTATGCCTTCGGCTCAGGGTGTGATCCCAGCGTTATGGGATCGAGCCCCACATCAGGCTCCTCCGCTATGAGCCTGCTTCTTCCTCTCCCACTCCCCCTGCTTGTGTTCCCTCTCTCGCTGGCTGTCTCTATCTCTGTCAAATAAATAAATAAAATCTTTAAAAAAATAAAACAAAGTGCTGTTAGAGAAGAAACTTCCCAGTCCTAGTAATTAAGTATTGGAGCTCTCAGTAGTTTCTTCTCTGCATCTTAATGGTAACACCTTATAGATTAGTATTAGGTGAAATGGACAAGAATTGTTTCAGCCCTCCACGCTGGGACTGTGGAAAAAGAGAAGATTAGGAGTAAATCTCTCTCCCCGGCTCTACCGGATTTGTGACAGCATTTAGTTTTGCCTGTGGTCACAGCAAATTGCCCTCTCATCCACATAAGCCATGAGTAGGCTATTTACTAGGAAAGTTTCTGGCAAAGCAACTTCGTCAGTGATGAGTGACTGAGGACACATCTTAGATGTTCTTTTACTCTCTGGCTGGGGCTCTGGAGCTGTAGGCTATGTTGGCATAACATACTGAGGCCATGCAAGACAGCTGGGGACAGGAAAAAGCATTTATTCACAACCCTGTTGCCAGTTGGAAAAATGAAATTACTAAGAGCTAACTAATAGCAGTAATTTTTATGGAGCAACCTGGTGCTGGAAGGAGACAGACAGAATCTGAATCCTAGCCCTGCTACTTACTGGCAGTTGATGGTGGTAAAAGTTACAACACAGCTCATTTCCAAAATGAAGGCAAAAATACTTAATTCAAAGACCTGTTGAAAGGATTAGGTGAGATAATGTATTGAGAGTACCCTACACATTCCTTGGCACAAATTTATTAAATTCCTCAATAAATATTGGGTTTTTTTGTATCTTCCTCCCCTTCCCTCTCCCAGCACCACATGAATGCTGCAGTCATAGATCATTAAATTTTTGAGTTGAAAGTTATCTTAAAGATCATCCTTTTCTTTATCAAGAACCCTTTTTTATGTTTTCTCTCATAGAGCTCACGATCCAACACATTGCATTTAGGATGAGATAGCTAACATAACTACACCAACTCGATATGATTGTAACCAAAAAGAAAAGCTTACTGCACTTCTGAGCCTGTTTCAGATAGATTCATGATTTTCAGGCTCTTTGAAATACTGAAAAAATCTCATGAACCACCATTACTATGTGGAACTCCCTCAGGGTCAAAGAACCCTGGGTTGAGGCCCACTGAACTAGTCCTAACTCCCCCCTTGAGCTAAGGGTGAAAGATTGATTTGCCCAGGGATATTCTGAGATGGAGTGAGGACCGTAAAACGTCTCCTGGCTTTTGATTGGTCTATTATACCAGCCTTAAAACACTTGGATTATGCAGATCAAGACCAATTTCTAAGCTGTTGTAATAAATTATTAAGCAAGTCATTTTGCTTTCAACACTGTTTGAGTAAGTTTATACCAATTCTTCCATCCATGTAACTTACTTTAAAAAAAATTGATTCACAGCAGTTTCCTCATGTAATTAAATTAACCAGCTACTGTATTCCTCTAAGAAACGTTTGAAGGGTGTATTTACTGTTGTTCTTTCCTCTGTAAGAAGGTTGCCATATACTTTCCAGTATGCACAGTCAGCTCTGCCAGTCTGCTTTAAAAAAAAAAAAAAAAAGCCACATGTTCCAATCAAGTTTTATTTTTCTAATAAACTGACACAACTGTGAAAACAGTGAGCATGGCGGCAGGTTGGAGAGGAAGAGAGACGCAAAGCTTATCCTCCATTACTCTTTGGTATTTTTAGTTTAGTTTTTCTAGAATCTGAGAGTTCTAAAACATTTATCAAAAAATACCTCTCCCAGACAAAGGCCAGCTCGTAGACATTTTCATCTTTGATGAGTAATTCCTCCTTTATTTATGTGAAAGAAAAAAAAAGTCCTATTCCCGTTACTTGTCATTTTATTATGGCCAAAAGAAGACTTTTGGGCTAGAGCGGTAGAGTGGGGGGTGGGGGGTAGAAGGGAGCTTTTATTCACCAGTGAGAACTGGGTGAGAGTACATGAGGACTGGAAACCCCACCCATGACAAATCATCAGATGGGATGGGATACATGTTAGCAAGGAGACCACCCGGTTAGGCTCTCATTTTGACGGCTAAACTTTGTAGTAAATTTGTTCAAGAGCACCAGCATCCCTTTCAACATAAACGTAGTTGTCTGACAGCTTTGTTATGCTCTGTTCCACATATTAATCCTATGCTATATTTTAGTTTACTATATTAATAGGTACAAATATATAGGCAGATTATGAAATACGTAATTAAATACAATCTAATCAACTTACATACTCTGATGGGTGGGCAAGGTTGGTTTGTTTTTTTCATGTTAAAATACCCAAATGCCATTTTTATGTACTTTAACATAATCAGTTGAAGGAGGTAGAAATGAGAAGAGTTCCAATTGTCTCTTTATGAACTGTACTTAGAAAAATTGTTTCAGGTCATCTGGTTATTATGGCCATCTCTTTATGGATCATCTCTTCATCAATCTTTATAAAAATTTTTTCTTCCTCACTTTTTGAGGCACCCTGATGCTTCACTGTTATGCAAATTGACCTATAGATGTATCTAACCCATGCTTGCTGATTTTCTAGTAGCCTTAGATTGTTTCCAGCTGTATAACAAAATACCTGGATGTGTTTGGCTAGCACATGTCATCACCGAGGACTCTTTCCTGTGACATACGGAAGCCCTGCTTCAGATCGCATTTTGCACAGTCAGCATGCAGAGAATTAGGAGCCTTAGCAAGTGTCTAGTAGAGACTGACGATGCAGAGCTGGCAGCATTTCGTAAACATTCTCCAAAACAAGTGGTTCGCATTTATCAGTCTTCCGAAAGAGTATTTTAAAGGTCATGAAACTACTTGTTCCTTGAACTAAATTTTTACACTCAATGAAAAGTATGTCAGTATGCACACCAAGCAAGGTTATTTCTGTTTATCATACCAGTTGTTTCTGAAATTACTTCTCCATGTTGTTACACCTCATTTAGTTTAATTAAATATCTGCCATTAGTTTGCTAGGGCTGAAATTAAAAATATAAACACAGATTTTTGAAAGAGGCCAATGGAAAAATCAGGCAGAAAAGCATTCTGGTGAATGGAAGGAAGTAGATGAGGTTATATACTCGGTCAGAATGACCAGATCACACAATTGCTAAACACAATATGGGGTCCTGGATTGGATCCTGGAACAGGAAGAGGACATGAGGGGAGTAATGTGAAATTCAAATAAGGTCTTTAAATTGGTTAGTAGTACTGAGGTTAATTTACTGGCTTTTGAGAATCATACTATAGCTTACGTAAGTTGTTCACTTTAAGGGAAGCTGAGTGAAGGATATCGACTTTGCTCTAAAAGCCTAATATTACTTCAGAGTTAAAAGATTTAAAAAATTACCTGATAAGTGTTTGAGTAACTGTAATAATATTCATGCTTTAAAAGTGTTAAGTGACCATTTAAAATCTTACACTTCCACAGCATATTTCCTTAATTCTTTTTTCTTCTCTCCATATTATTTTTGGAAATTGAGGGGGAAAATGAACAGTTCAGAAAATGTAAAGGATAACACATCAGACACCTATATATTCGCCAGCGAGAACAAATGTAAACACATTGTCATATTTGCAGTATGCACACACACACACATGCACATACACACCGAGATAAAATGTCACAAAATCATTTGGCCTTTTCCAGCGCTACGAAGATAGCTCTTTATAGTTTTTATGTGTAGTCATTGTATCCCACCGTGCATTAGTAGTCCATGAGGAAGGAGAGTAACACGTTCCTTAATGCACTATCTGTTGCCATTTATACCCGATTTGAAATGTGTAAGTATCCAGTTTACATGAACTCTGAATATTCTCCGGGGCCCTGGGTGTATGTGTGTGGTGATACATAAAACAAGATTCATTTCATCCCAAGGAAGGTATTTAGCATGTTTCCTGATGAAAAAACAAAAAGGAGGGGATGATGTCCCATAGGCTAGCTTCTCACAGAGTGAAAGAAAGGGAAAGGGAAATTAATAACCCTGTCATGGGTCCCAGGGATTATTTTCATACTTTGTGGTAAAAGTGTGAAGTTTGGTTTACCATTTATAAATGACCCTTTGTGAAATTCATCACCACTCTTTATTATTAAGTGATCATCATAATCTCTTATTACTGGTCTTTTTTTTAAAAAAGATTTTTATTTATTTATTTGACAGAGATAGAGACAGCCAGCGAGAGAGGGAACACAAGCAGGGGGAGTGGGAGAGGAAGAAGCAGGCTCCTAGCAGAGGAGCCTGATGTGGGGCTCGATCCCATAACGCCGGCATCACGCCCTGAGCCGAAGGCAGACGCTTAACCGCTGTGCCACCCAGGCGCCCCTTATTACTGGTCTTTTATGCCAAGATTAAAACCACTTGAACTAACATGTTTTTCTATTATTTTGTTGTAGCTGTTTTAAAAACAGAGCAGGAAATGTTCAAAAGGAAACAGAGACTCTATTTTAAACTTAAAAGCTGGTACTTGTGGGTGACCCTTTCTGCGGTAGCGCCGATAACCAGAACTCCTCACTGAGGAGCAAAGCCACAGCCACCTGGTGTGTGTAGGCAGTGTGGTGGGCCAATGGGCACGTGGGGATGGGTTAAATCAGTTGTGTAAGCCTCAGAAGTGAACCACACCTCATTTCCTTGTAGGTATATGGCACAGAAGAACAGAGAAGGGGGCAGAAGGGACCAAGCAGGGCACATTTATGTCTCTGCCTTTGGGCAGTGCCTGTTCTATGTCCTCACTGCCAACATAAGCATCTTCAATTCTCAATGCCACCTATGTGTTTAAACAAGTCCATGATCAGTGCTGGTGCACCTGAGATAGAGGCAAGAACAAACTGTAAAAGGATTACAAAGGTGTAAGAAGAGAGTGAGAAGTAGACTATTGGGGAAAAGAAAAGAAAAAAATGAAGAGCGACTTACATATAGGTACACAAATACTTGATTAAAATGAAAGGTCTAACAGCACAAAGGAGAATACAAAGCAAAAAAAATAGATTTGTTTGATAGTAGGGAAGTGTCCATGTTTTTTAAAAGTTCACTTGCTTAACAGAGTCAATATTACAAACTGTGTTGGGTTTTTTTCCCCCTCTGGTACTTCCTGAGACCTCGGAACTTGAGGCTGATAAATTGCCAAGGAAAAATCTGATGTGAGAGAAAATTGCAAATTATTTACTTTCCTTTCGTATACCCGATATATAGTAGATAACCGGTAAACGTTGGTTGAATAATGAATGCATATACGCATAAATATCAAGGTGGAGGTGATTTCAGATATCCAGAGGCCTTACTGGTAGATAGAGGCGTGGGAGTAGCACTTGCTTAAGAAATTAGGCATGGTTATGAATACTGTCTAAGAAATGGTCCTTTAAAATTCACTGGAATAAGAAATTGGGGGACATGGGAAAGAATAGAAGACTGTGAGTTACCGTTGGCAATCCCTTTACTTAGAGACTGTATACCAGTTGGGATGCTTTGGGTTGTAAATGACAGAGAATCCAACCTAAGTGATCTAAGCAGTCTCATGGAGGTGAAAAGCTCGGGACTGGTGCTATTCCTGGGCGTGGCACTCTCCCTTCTGTGTTACATAGCTTCAGCCTCAGAGCCCACACGGTTGCTGCCAGCAGCTCCACTGCCTTCATTTTCTTAACTTCAAAGCCAGGGAGCAAGAGGAAAGGTCACTTTCCCAAAAGTATTGCTGTACCTCATTGGTTTTCATTGAATCTCATGCTCATCCCCAAGCCAAATCAAACTCCAGGGAGTATCAAACATGAAAATCAAAGTCTGGCAAGTTCCCAGCCCTACAAGCCTACTTGCCGGCAAAGCAGCCCTTGGGTTCTATTATTGCAGAAATAAAGCTGTAGTTGGAACAGTGCCAGCCTCAATTGTAAGGTCTCTGTATCTCAGATACATTGTGCCTCCTCCTGGCCTCCTCACCACACACCTGAATCTGACTGCCTCTTGCAGGCTCCCAGGTGTTGGTCTGAACATTAGCTTCCTATTTCTGGGCCATTTTTCTGAGATGACAGTCCTGACCTCTATCTTTATTCGCCCAAGAATTCTAGTTATCCCATTCTCTCTACCCAAGCAAAAAAGAACAGGATTTGTATGACAGCATTGAAGTGTTCATGTGTTTAACAGTGTATGTGGTGACACAGAAGCTGTCAATATTTCTATTGTAATAATTCAAGTTTAGACATTTTTCTCGCATCCTTCCTCACCCGAGACAATAAATACTTCTAATTGTATAACTTGGGGGAATTAAGAAAAGCCTTCCATCAACCCTACTTAAGTTCTTTGAGAAGAGATAGGCACTTTCTGAGGAATATATATAAGCTATAATGATGTAAATTTTGTCATTCCAGTACTAGTGTTTTTTTCCTAAGCAAAACCTCAGAAACTAATTTAGATAGTACAATATCAATATTTTGAGTAGTTCCTCCAGAGTAGAAATATCTAGTAAGTTCCAAATTCTGTATGTATTGTTACTTCTACAAAGATTTTATCATATGCTTATAAATATCTTTGTATAAATGAAAGCTGTTATAGAGTGAGAAAGGTCCTCTCCTTCATTGTATGCTCCAGACAAAATGTTGTCAAGCCCATTCTTAACAAGACTCCTAGAGATAAATATTAGCCCTTTTTTTAATAGTCTTTTCTTTGATAATTACCTTTGCTCCCATGAATTTGTCCTTTATGTCTGCCTTAGTTCTGCTTTAATTTTCACCACTTCGAAGTGATATTTTAGGGATGATTAGAAATCAGCACATTAGAAGGGGTATTCGGCAGGTTTCTCACTGTCATAGGAGATACAAATAAGGAAAGGGAGAAGGCTAGAAACAACTCTGTGGTGCTGGATTAGAACCAGAGGTATCAGTGTGAATTCATGATTTTTAATATATGTTCTGGTGGTTAGGGAAAGAAATATAGATGTGTGTGTCACCATGGGTGGTATATATACGTGGGCTTCTTAGCCCTCTCTGCTGAGACAGCCTAGAAGCAGTGACACCCTAGTAGCAATGAGCATACCTGCCACCCATTTTGTTTTCTAGATACCATTCTTCAGCAAAAGAAACCCTTTTTGGAGAAATGGATGATGCCATAGATGAGATGGGAAAAAAATACAAGATAAGCCTAAAAGAGATGGCCAGAAAAGTAAAGAAGTTCTCAAAAAATGATGGGGGTATATCTAAAGGACACAGGACCCAACTTGCAGGGGTTCTCAATGCCCAGAGCTGGTTCAATTGAAGTGACAAAGTAAATGATAATATTAGATTTAACCCATAAAAGAAAATAAATACCCGTTAGTCCATACTAATACAAATAAATAATTGAACTGATAAATGGGGTAGAAAGGACAGCTCTTTTTAACCACAGAATGCTAATTAATAAATGTAGAAGAATAAGAAAAATGGAAAATCAACATGATCACATACCACAGTAATAATCATTGCAGGCAAGAAACATTGATGTTTGCTAAAACATTAGCAGGTGAAAGTTTGATGTAAAAGAGGATACTTGCATGACCTTCATATATCTCCCCCACAAGATATTTGTTATTTTCAAAAGAAGAAATAGCAATTTTACAGTAGCAAAACCTGGCAGACACCACTTTAGCCATGTGATCAGAGTTAATATTGCCAGTAGCAGAACAGCAATATCACATACCCCAATATACGATACACTGAGAAGGGCATCACTTCCCTGGGTTCTTGCCAAAAATGTGTAACTTCATTCTAATGAGAAAACATCAGATAAACTCAAAATGAGAGACATTCTGCAAAATAATTGGCCTGGACTCTTCAAGAGCATCGAGGTCATTAAAGACAAAGAAAGCTGGAGAATCTGTCACGGATTAAAGGAGACTAAGGAGACCTGACGGCTAAATGCAGTGGGGATCCTACTATGGATCCTGGACCATCAAAAGGATATTAGTGAGGAAAATGGCAAAAATCTACATGAGATCTGTAGATTACTTACTAGTATGATATCAATGTTGATTACCTGATTTCAGTATTTCTGCTACGGTTACATAGCTAGGTGAGAGGTAAATGGTATATGGGAGCTCTGTATATTTTTGCAAGTTTTAGGTGATTCTAACATCAATTCAAAATAAAAAGGGTTTTGTGTGATTTCTTTTAGGGGAGGGGGGCTTGGAATGGATGGTTTCTAAGGTCTCCTCCATCCGACCTTATTATCCTATGACATGGTAATGCAAAATGAAGAATGGCAAAGATTTAAGCACTTTTCTGTTTTGTCTGTCAGTTAAAAAATATGTTGGGACAGATGAAAATAGGATCAGATTTTATACTGGCAATTCAGTTTTCTGGGATATATCCTGAAGAGCTACTGTCGTGCCCAGTACTATACTGAATAAGATGGTCTTTGCCTCCGGGATGGTCAGTCTACTAAAGCTTGAAAATGATGTGGTCTACATTTCAGTCATTTAGCTTACCAAAGTCTCTCTTCCTTGATGTTTTAAAATAATGGAGATGGGTAGAATGATCTAGAAATTAAGTCTTGGAATAAGAGGACAAGAGCCCCCAAAGTGGGCCCTGGGATTTTTTTTAATCTGGATGTCTGGCGAGGTAATGATAAACTTTAAATGAGATAAGCAACCTGGAAGTCCTTTGTTATTAGACATTTCGTGTATGAGGAACCAAAAGAATATTCACATTAAGATTACTAGTGGATAGAGCAGAATAAAGATACATGTATTGCAGAATAAAGGGAAATGTAATTCTAACATTCCCTTAATACTTGCTGGATGACTGTACTGAATCAAGCCTATGCTTTCATAATCCAATTAATGGAGATGATTTTTTATTCTTAGGCATTTGGGGACCTGTTTCTTTTTTTTTCTGTTTTATTTATTTTCTTTAAGTGAGGTGTAGTTGTGAATCAAGAAAGTTGTATAAATGAAATAGAAGTCTTAGTGCCACAATTTAGTTGAAAAAAATTATGAAACTGATTTCTACCATCCTAATTTTTAACAAAAGTCTTAGCCCTAACTTACATGGGTGTGAAGTCTTCCGTGGAAGATCAGAAGGTATGTATCTTATTTCTGCAGTAGAAGCATACAACCTATATGAAGTTTTCAAGTCTCCACAGAATTGAAAAGTCAATATGTGGGTACTGTACTTTGAAACGTGTATACTATGGGCCTAAGGTGTTTTTTAATCTTTCATCTCTTTTAAGGATCAAATATCATTAGAAAAATAAGCCATGGGCATTACAAACGTGGTCTGGTGAAATTCAATATTCACAATGACAATTCAGAATATGAGCTCCTTGGGGGAAAGTTAACCCACCACTCTAACTTTGCATCCAAATATCTTAAAGTGTGCTGTTGGTTTTATGAAAAGGTTTTGATCTACACTTCTAGTTTAAGTTCAAAAGAAAACCTACATTTTAAAGTGTATTCCTTTTCTGGGTATATTTACTTTGAACTATAGCATATAGTTTTTCTCATAAATCTAACCTGCCACTATCTGTTTTTAAGACTTCGTAAACTTCAAGTGGTTATGATGTGTGAAGTTTGGATTAAACTAAAATTTTTAGAAAACACATGTTATATATTTTGATTGTTTTGAATTTTAACATGGGCCGGTCAAAAACTTGAGTGTCTAGCAAAGTAATATACTATACTCTGCTACAATAAGAAATCACCAAAAATTGCCCTTTCCCATCATGTTAACATAGACAAATGAAGCAGCTGTTCTGATTCTTAATGTAGTTGTTTGAAAAACTGGCACAATTTAATGAAAATGTCTCTACTCATAAAACTTAAAATGCTCACACATGGAAAAAGTCATAATGTTTTGGCAAATATTTCTTTGTTAGGAATGTGAATGAGGCGTACCTGCTTCATAACTAGAATTCTATATAAGTGGCATAAAACTGTGGGAGAAAGCCAACTGAAAAAGAAGACTCTGAAAAAGGGTGAATTAATGCTCTTTAAAAATACAGATAGTTCTTGCTTAAATGTACTTTTTTGACAAGGAATAATTATAACATATACCCCTCTCCTTTCTCCCCCCCCCCAGGCGTAATTCTTGGGTCATCATTTCTACTCAGCGTAAATGATTTTCTGCTTAAAACAAGTCTCAAAGAAAGAAGTCGGATTCTGATAGGACCGTGTTGTGCTACTGCCAATCTGGAAGCTAAGTGGTGTAAACACAGTGGCAATCCAGGCCCAGAACAGTCCGTACCAAAAATATCCATTGATTTAAGAGGAGGTCTGCTACAGGTCTGTGGGGGTTGGCCACATTTTTCCCATAAGTTTTTTTCCCATAGCCTTTGTTCATTTTTCGATATGGTGAGATAAATCCCGATATGGTGAGAAAGAGTATTATCAGATTGATCTCTTACCAAGCTTTTCTAACAGCTTTATTGAGATACAATTCACATACCATACAATTCACCTAAATATAGTGTACAATTCAGTGGTTTCTTAGTATATTCATGAAGTTGTGTGCTCATCACTACAATCCATTTTAGAACATTCACACACACACACTCTCAAAACCCTGTACCCATTAACATTCATTCCCCATTACCCTCTAATCCTCTCTCTAGGTCTAGGCAACTACTAATCCACTTTCTGACTCTGTGTAAATGGAATCATATAATCTGTGGTCTTTTGTGACTGCCTTCTTTCACTTAGCATCGTAATTCAAGCAAGGTTCATCCGTATTGTAGTGGGTGCCAATACTTTGTTCCTTTGTTCCTATCTATCTATCTATCTATCTATCTATCTATCTATCATCTATCTATCTATCATCTATCTATCTATCTGTCATCTATCTATCATCTATCTATCTATCTATCTATCTATCTATCTATCTATCTATCTATCTATCTATCATCTATCTATTTAACAGAGAGAGGGACAGAGGGGGAGAGAGAGAGAGTGCACAAGCAGGGGAAGCAGCAGGCAGAGGGAGAGGGAGAAACAGGCTCCCCACTGAGCAGAAAGCCTGACACAGGGCTTGATTCCAGGACCCCGGGATCATGACCCGAGCCAAAGGCAGACGCTTAACCAACTGAGCTACCCAGGCTCAGTACACTTTGTTCCTTTTAATGAGCCAAATAATGTTTCATTGTGTGGCCATATCACATTTATCTATTTATCAGTTGATGGACATTGGGATTCTTTCCACTTTGGGGTATTATGAATGATGCTGCTAGGAGCATTTGTGTACAAGCTCTTGTGTGGACATACGTTTGTTTTCATTTCTCTTGGATATGTGACTAGGAGTGGAACTGCTCGGTCATTAAACTTTTTTCTAATTATAGACTTTTTTAGTTACAAAGTAGTCAACTTGTCTCAAGCACAGTGTCATCAGCGATATATAAGAACCATTTGCCCGTGGCAGGTTCTTTAGATATTGTAACACCTGACGATTAACACTTGACATATAATCAATTGCAGCCTTTTATGCATTTGATTTATAGCAATGTGTGGTCTGTATGAGGGTATTCAACTTATTTCTTGGTAACTTTCCATTTGGATAGATTTTAATGTATTCTTTATATGATTTGATGTCCCTCAAGTTTGACGTAAATCCAAAAATCTTGAGAAATTCATAATTACAGAAAATGGAAATGACTAATTTGTTAATAATGGAGGCATATTATATATGAATTTCTTGTTTTCATTTAAAAGTTCTGTTGTCTTGACTTTTTCACCAGTTTTCTTACTGACGGGGAGCTAGATGTGGAAGGAGTCTAATAACCTTCTGCTTTGTATTTCTTTGGAGATGTTCAGCATCTATCAGAAATCTTCATGTATTTAACAATAAGCATGGGATTTTATGGTGTTTTATCAACAATATTAAGTGTATTACCATTTTCCCAAGACAGCAAAGTAACTCCTCATTAAAATCAACAGTAAGACAAAAACATAGTATATTATCTCTATATTATAAACTCACTGTCTCTTGACAACTTAAAGCCTAGAGCACAGTGTTCAACTCCCCAGCTTGACTTTTCACATATCTCTGTTTTTCAGGATCCAATAAAACAAGATTGATGAGAACACGGTAGACTTAGTATCACATCTCTTACCTTTATTTCTATTGCCTTCATTCCAGAAAGCAGGACCCAAACTTAGGTTTAAAATTTACCCACAGGAATTCGGATTATTGTTTTCTACATCTTTATATTTTTTCTCTTTTCTGTGTTAATCTGGTTCTCTTAGAAATAACGGTTGTATTGCCTTTATCCAATATATACAGACAAGTATAACATTATTTACATTTTGAGTCCTCTGACATTAATCATTATTACCCACTGGTCATACTTCTGTTATGGACTAGTACTCTTCACATACAGAAAAAAGAAAAATTGATCCTTTATTAGAGGAAACACCAAGGCCTTTGTTCTGAAACCCCACTGTGCCTCCTCTATGGTTGATTATCAGGGGCTGTGGAATACTGTATGTTGGCACATTCTCCGTAAGCACAGAAGTTGGAAGCCTTCTCTCTCTTTTTCTCTGAAGAGTAAAAGTGCAAAGAAAGGAACCTTATAATTAAGAGGTGTTTGTTTAATCTCATGACAAAATGAAGGAAGCTATCCCACAAGGTTATTATTATTCTTTTATTAACATTTTGGCCTAGAGGATCTTCATTGCCTTCTCTCAGACTGTTACAGGTATTGTTTTCTCACTTAGCTAACTCATAAACATTACCTCGCACTAACATAATTTCATTGGTAATTTACCTTTGAAAATCGATTGTTATTCACAAAACATGTGATGTAATTGATTTTCTCATTTTTATATATTTATTCAAGTAATAGAATTTCATCCCATAGGTCAATTACTTAGAAACTATAGTTAAGTTTTTGTCAATAATTAAATTGAACGTAATTATGGTCTTGCATTAATTCAAGTATGATTGTGCCTAATTATCTTTATGATATGTTTGTATTTAAAAGCCACTAAAATTTTTCATATGATTCTTAAAGGTTTTCTGGGGTCAAGAACATTTGAATTGTTTAGTTCTTCTGCATGAATTACTCAGTGGATACCTTAGCAAGGAGGGAAATTTTGAAGTGCAAGTTCCCAAAGCAGTGCCACAAATGCCATCTCCTATAGAAAAGAACCAGATGTTTAAAAGTGAACAAAGTTCAGATGACCTACGGACGGGCCTATTCCAGTACATACGAGATGCTGGTAAGTAGCAACAGCTGCAGTATGAGAGAGACTGTTAACTGCACGTTCACTAAATAACACATCAAAATCACTTGAAAAGTACATTAATACCTACCTGCAGTACAAAAATAGTACATTACTATTCAGTCTCTCTGAAGGGAAAATTCTTAATTTGTTCCTGTCTCAAACCATATAAAAATGGCCAACCAGCTTCTTTACATTCTTATCTTTTATCCTCATAACGTTCTCTTTCTGTAATAAATCAACATGTTCCCTTTCAAAAGCATGCAGTTAATTATTTTTTCATTTAACAGAACCTTTGAAAATGCCTGGTGTCTATGAGGTCTTGTTTTACAATGAAACTGAAGATAGCTCGGGGATGATGTTATGGAGATACCCAGAACCTAGAGTGCTCACCCTCGTACGGATAACCCCTGTGCCCTTCAACACCACAGAGGATCCAGATATTAGCACGGCAGACCTTGGCGATATGCTGCAGGTAGGTAGTGACTGTTCATTTTAAATAAAAGCATTGTGGGAAAATGCTGATTACATACTAGGAAAAAAGATTAGACGGACACCTGGGTGGCTTAGTTAAGCATCTGCCTTCGGCTCAGGTCATGATCCCGGGGTCCTGGGATCGAGTCCTGCATCGGGCTCCTTGCTCAGTGGGGAGCCTGCTTCTCCCGCTGCCTGCTGCTCCTCCTGCTTGTGCACATGCTTTCTCTCTCTCTGACAAACAAAATCTTTAAAAATAATAATAATTTAAAAAAAGATTAGAACAATCTATTTTTCCCATCAGTAGTATCAGAGAGAAATACACACAACTATACATATATATGTATATGTATGCATACATACATATGTATACACACCCACAAAACAGAAATTTTAAAATAGGGAATAATGTAATTCAGATTCGTGATTCATGGCAATTTTGAGAGTTCTCAATTCTACTCTCAGCCCTTTTATAGGAGGTTATGTTACATGTTCTCTGAATGTAATGGGACCGGTGACACATTTTTCGAATCCCTACCATGTGCTCACACTCTTCAGCATTTCTAGAACTGCTTCATGAAATAAAATATGTCCACATAAGGCCAGAATGGATGACTCCTTTTTCATCTTTGTTTCCAGAGCTGAGAATGGTCTTGGGCGTGAGGTGGCTGATAGGAAAACTGTCTAACCAGTGGTCATATTCCATATAACTTTGTGAAAGTTTGTTTTTGTCATTTCCCTGAGTTTAATGTAAATGTCATTGAGGGTATCACTGCATTATCATTCTACTTATCAATAGTCTACAGATGTGAATTTCGCCAAAAATTTGTTTTCCTCTTAGTTTTCCACCTATCACTAGATCACACAACCATCTACTTAGAACAGTGAGATTGCTCTTTCCCTGACTCCCCACATCTAATGCATCAACAAGTCCTGTCAGTTCTGCCCCCAAAATATGTCCCTCTTCCATCTACTTCCCTCTTTTTACTGGCACAACGGGAGTCCAGGCTGCCACCTGCCTGTTCCCTGCTACCTATCAGTAGCTTCCTGATTGGTCTCAACAATTCCATTCTTGACTCCCTGTAATGCATTTTCCAAACAGCAGCTAAAGTGGTCTTGTAGATCAGGTCACATCACTCTTCTAGCTTAGAACCTGTTGGTGCCTTCCTCTACTTCTTAGAACAAAATTCAACCATCTTGCTATGGCCTATAAGGACCTGTGATATGTGCCCTGCCCACCTCGCTGACTTGGTCTCTTGCCAGTCTCCCCATTCCTTACTATACTCCAGCCATACTGGTTGAGCATACCATTTGAGAGTCATTTCACTTGCTCTGGTCTCCAACTTTGTCAGTCAGGTACCAGCTCAAATGTCCTGTCATGGCTGGTTCACTACCACTTCTTTGTTGTAAATTACATTGCCTTGTTTTACTTTCATCATAGCTCATATTGCTATTTAGAATTATCGTATGCATTATTTATTTACTTGCTCATGGTCTTACTCTCTCTACTATTAGAAAATAAGCTCCTTGGGGATCCCTGGGTAGCTCAGTCGGTTAAGCATCCAACTCTTGATTTCGGCTCAGGTCATGATCCGAGGGTCCCGGAATCAAGCCCCGCACTGGGCTCTGTGCTCTGCAGGGAGTCTGCTTGGTTCTTCTCTCTTTTCCTCTCCCTCTGCCCCTTCCTTCCACTCATGCACACTCTCTCTCCCCCTCCCTGTCTCTCTAAAATAAATAAATAAATCTAAAAAAAATAAAAAGACAAGAAAAGAAGCTCCTTGTATTTCTTGATCACTTTTATCCAGCCCTTGGTACATAGAGATATTCACCAGGTTTTCCTTTCCTTTCCTTTTCTTTTCTTTTCTTTTCTTTTCTTTTCTTTTCTTTTCTTTTCTTTTCTTTTCTTTTCTAGAGAGGGAGGGTAAGGAGGAGGAAGAGAGAATCTTAAGCAGGCTCCATGCCCAGCGGGGAGCCCAACATGGGGCTCGATCTCACAACCCTGATATCACGACCTGAGCCAAAATCAAGAGTCGGATGCTTAACCAACTAAGTCACCCAGATGCCCTCCCAATTTTTTTTAATGAGTGCTCTGTACTTATTTTTTTTAAGACTTATTTATTTTAGAGAGAGAGAACATGGGGGAGAGGGGCAAAGGGAGAGAGAGTCTTAAGCAGACTCCATGCTGAATCCAGTTTGAATCCAAAATTCATATTAACATATTAGCATATTAACATTAACATATTCTTATTTAATTCTTGTTTAAATTTCTGATTCTGATGTATTTAGTCAGATGTTCACCTGAATTGATAACAATAAAATGCGTCATCATTTTGTCAAGTGAACTTGAGTGTGTGGAACTATTCGATTTGCCCGGATGTCAGCAGTCTTTATTTTTTTTTTAATGCTTTTTTATTATATTATGTTAGTCGCCATACAGTACATCCCCGAGCAGTCTTTAATTCGATTATTTTTTTTCTTGTGTTGAGAATTTTTAAAATCTTCTCTCTTAGCAACTCTCCTTTGATTCTTTAAGTCCTTAGATGTTTCCCCTCCTATTAAGATCATATTCATGATTACCTTCTCTACCAACATTCTTAGATTATTTTCGCTAAGTAAAATAGCAATATTTTTTAATACTAGTGCCTTATTAGACTTGCCCAAATGCAAAATATCTTTAGTATGTTCAGTCAAAATGAAAATACTTCTATATCAAAATTTCAGCATCATGTAAGGGCTTCTTCCTAACTGCTTTTTGGGTTCATATTTATAACTAGATGTTAACTAACATAAGTCTGATAACTATTAGTCATAGTATTATGCCAGTTGTATTAAATAAGGCACTTGAGATAGTACATTCACTGGTGACATGTTCTTTATCTTCTCACTGACATTGGAGAGGCAGAAGAGCATTCTGGTTAAGAGGATAAATTCTAGCCAGAACGCTAGATATCACCTTAGACAAGTAACTTAATCTCTCAGCCTTGGGTTTTTTGTTTTGCTTTTTTTTTTCCATCAGTAAAATGAGGCTATTAATAATGTGATGATTATAGGAAGGAATGTTTGAAAGACACATTGAACAATGCCTGGCACACAGCGTGTTCTATGTAATATTTAAGTGTGAGTACTACCCATTACTACCATGGTGACCGTTGTCAAAAGTCTTTTCATCGAATAGAAGCATAGGCTAGACCAGAGAGAGTGGGGATTGGTGATTCTGCAGACCAGCTAGAGTAGACCTGAAGAGCTGGGACAGTCCCAGGGTCTAGACAGTGGATTTGTCACAAAAGCAAAGCACTGCATGAAGGAAGCCTGGCAGGGGGCAACAAGCAAAGAGTTGGTATCAGAGAGGTTTCACATCTTATTGAAGAGATAGGAACTGAGTTGTGGGCAGACTTCAAAGACAGGGACGCTGGTCTGAGAAGTAAGAGAGGCTTGACCTCCTGTCAGTTGAAAGGAAGAGCTTGATCCCAGTAGTAAGAATGCCCAGAATCAACAACTGGCATAGAAGAATACAGCAGGACTGGCAGAAGGTTGCCATGCTGCTGAGCTCCTGGTCTGATCCTTATGTTGCCCTGACGAGAAGCAGAATTTGACCCAAGGGTTGGGGTGAGCCTCATTGGTAGAAATAACTCTCTGGGTTGCAGTCTTAGAACTGGACAAACTATTTTGTTTCCTGGGAGCTTCTGTTGAGAACAGAAAATATGTTGCATGAATCACAGCTTTGATTCGCTATGACAGCTTTTTCCTTGAGCACTTGCAGTGCCAGACCTTGGGCTTGCTTTTGGGGATTCAGCTCCTCAACTGAACGCTGGAGTTAATGTTATTTACCTTTCAGAGACGTTACAAGAATTGAGTGAAATATTACAGCTAAAACAAATAAATGCCTTACACATAGTGAGCTTTCAATAAATGTTCATTTCTTTCCCTCCACTCCTTCTTTACAAGCAAATGTCTGGACCACTAAAAGACCCTTCTAAATAGAATTTCAGCCTTCAGTCTCTCTTCCTTCAAGCTATCCTACTAAGTTCTTCAAGGAACAGGTGGATTGTATCAATTCCTTGACAAAAGCTTTCAATGATTCTGTCACCCTCGTAGACTGACCTTGAGGGCCCTGCGTAATAACCTCCCCACCCGGCTTTACCTTTCACTCCTTTACATATGACCTACCCTCTAGTCAAAGTGGCCTGTTCAGCATTTACCAAAGCTGCTAGTGACAGCCCACTTACATACCACCCCCTCTTCATTTGACTCTCCCCTTTCTCTGCTGAAATCCTACCCACACTTCCAAATGGCCCATATGCCCTCAACTCCATGAAGCCTTACCTGGATGCCATCTCCACACATATTACCTACCCCCTTCCTCTGTAGTACTGTAACACTCCAGAGCACCACTTTTATGCTATTTCTTACCTTATTCCTCACATTTTAATTGTGTATTCATATCTTGTCTCCTAGATTGTAGGTTTCCAAAGGCAATGATTGTATCAAACCTGTCATTATGTCCCTTATAGTGTCCACTGCCCTGGAGATGCTCAGTATAACAGATGGATGAATGAATGCATGAATGTCCGTGTTTCTATTTTGTATTATTCAAAAGTATTACACTGTTTGTCATAATTTTATGGGGCTATTGAATGAGTTTTGGTTTTCCAAACTGAATTATGTTAAGATGCATGGTGTTATGCTTCACTGGTATTATCTACCATAAACACACAGTCTAATGTCATTACATTACATAGGCTTTTGGTTAGATCATTGCATATACTGCCAAGCCCACTGCCCCCTAGACAGAGGCTAGTCCTTAAATACAAAGATAAGTTAATCTCTTTGGTTTCAGTCCTAAAAACAGAATCAAGTTTGGTTGACTTTTTTCTTGAGGACCGTTTAGTTCGTAAAAAACTGACCTTATAGAGTTCACTTATACAGAACTCTCAGATTTGTCTGTTTATATGTATCTTTCCGTGATTGGTAATGGCATTCATAAACAGGCTCCCCATATGAGTTTATGGAATTTATTTTGCAATTGTAATGAAAAATATGAAAAACATGTTTATATTAAATCAAACTAACCGTAGGTTCTGCATAAAGACCCTGAAATTAATGTTCACAGAAAGCAAAAGGAGCTTATTTTAAGGTCAGTTTATAATTTTATCATGCTAAATTTTAAATATTAGCAATATACTTAGGTATCAATAAAATTACAACTTGTAGGGTAGAATAATGCCATCAACCTAGAAGGAATGTTGTATCATTTTAATTAAGCTGAAATGTCAGAATTTCTGGCACTGTATCTTGCACATTCTAAGTTTTCCTTTCCTTATCCTGTTGTGCACACAGCCTACTCGGGATTCAATTTTGGAAATACACATGTACCCAGATTGTAAAATTTTAATCCATTTTAATTCTCACACAGGTCTGTCATGGTACTTGTTCTTACTCTCTCAATACTGCATTATTCTTGTTTCATATTTTTTTCATTTATGTGTTGCACTAAATTTTTAGATATCTTCATTTGGTATGTGAGAATAGGCCAAACTAAATATCATCTTTCCTCAAAGATCGTTAAGAGGATAAAGCTTGAGCATTACAATTCAAAACAAATACTAAGGGGGTGGGATCACTGAAGCAATTTAAACAGAGGGGAAGCAAAGTTAAAGGAGCAAATTGGAAGGTAGTTTGGCATCCATAACGTACGATGTGGATTAAAGGAAAAGCTGTAAAAGCTAAAGTCAGGAATTCCTCTAATGTAAGAAACATCTAGGGTGTACATAAAATTCCTTGTGTTAAAGTCAGAGAAGGATGGGACACCTGGGTGGTTTAGTCAGTGAAGCGTCTGCCTTCTGCTCAGCTCCTGGGATCAAGCCCCGCATTGGGCTCCCTGCACTGTGGGGAGCCTGCTTCTCTCTCTTCCTCCACCTGTCGCTTTACCTACTTGTGCTCCTTCTCTCTCTTTCTCTCTCTCTCTGTCAAATAAATAAAATCTTAAGAAAAAAAAAAGTCAAAGGAGAAGGAAAGAAAATGTTTAAGTAACTTGAGGAAAAGTTAACACAGGTTCACAAAAGTTTACACCAAAAAAATTAAATAGATACTTAGATTCAGATCTGTCCCTTCAGAAAATGTGAATACAATTAACCAAGTGAGATAAACATCTCTGTCATTTTTATTTCCACTTCATAGCATTTCTCCCCAACAAAGAATTATTCGGTATCTTCTCGATCTAGTGTAGAATGCTACAGTGTATAGACAGTGAGGATATAAAGAGATTGATCTGTCCCTACTCTTACAAGGTTTATAATCTACTTGAAAAAAGAGGGCATAATTGCATATGCAAACTCAAAAGATAGAATAGCTAAATATAAAGATAGATCCACATATTTATACAGGAAGAATCATGTAATTTGGGGGAATTCTGACATCTGAAAGCAAACCGAATTAATTGGGAACAAAAGAATTAATTTGTGACAAAAGCTGTCTGATTTCATAGCACTTTCTCAGTTAAAAAGTCATTTTCAAGCTTGAGAATTTAGTGCAGAATTCTTATATGAACAAAACATGACTAGAGTCCATAAACGATATCTTCACAAGGATAACAGGAAGAAAAAGGACAAAAGCAAGCTGTGTCATTTGTTTATTTCTGGTGGAGAAGGAGAACAGTAAGCCAAAGAAATCAGTGCACTCATGTAGGGTTCATTTTTGTTTATTCAGTTCAAAAGTCAGGGAAATTAGTTTTTAAAGTAACACTAATATGATTATAAAAATCAAAGTGAAACCACATTGGAAGAATAATGAAGAAAAAATTACATCCTTGGAAACCAAGGAGAATCTAAATGGTTGAGATCATGGTTATTTTTGCTCCAATGTGTTATGATCATCTCTGTGTTTTACACCCAGAACTGTGCTAGATGCTTTGCATAATAACCTCAGTAAATCTCATTTTATTCTGTGAGGTGTGCATTATACCCACTTTATAAGTGAGGAAACTGAGGCCAAGAGAAGTTAACTTGTATTGAATTATAAAACTTAAAAATGGGAGAGCCAGATTTTTCTCCCAGGTCTTTCTGACTCTAAACCTATGTTTTTGATCCTATTTGTAAAACACTGGGCTAATAATATCGTAGGTGATACATTCAGTTGATAGAGAGCTAGCTACTCTGTTGAGAAACGTGGAAAGAAGGAGAATAAAATTATCCTTTTACTTTAGACTATTAAAGCATGAAATCATGCTTTATCAAATACAAAATAATAAATCAAATATACAAAATAACCTTAAATAAATAAAAGGACTCCTAGACACACAAGATGGATTGGCTATTAAGACATCTAAAGAAAAAATGTTTCCTTCAGAAGGAAAACTGGTCAGCTCCAGAGGCCTAGGAAGGTCACGGAAGCATTTGTTGGCAGAAGCTCTCCTGGCAGCATCCAAAGAAATGGTGCCCAAGCGTCTGGTTCACCTGGTAGCTAAATCCCCTTTATGGAGACGAATATAGCAGCTGTCAGATCTCTGTGTCTAACATTCAAATCATCTAACCACCCAAACAACCTTCTAAAACTTTGGCTCCCGATGCTCTCTGTCTACAGAGAGAGTATCATACGTTGTTCAGGCCAGCATCAGTATCCAGGCTGCTTGGCGGTTATACATCTCATGGTAAATTAATAACTTGGCATCTGGTTTATATATCAGTCTCTAGTGAACTTTGTTGCATGACTCAGCATTCCTAAATCTAGTCAGTGCTAGGACACCATGGAAATTTGCTGAGACTGCAAGGCCAATGGACAGATCTTGAATCATGGCGAATCCATCATGCTGAGTACCCTCTTGCAGCTACCTGCCTTCCCAGCATGCTGGTCTTTCCCAGATGACATCTCTGTTGTGCATTGTGTCACAAACCTTTCCAAACAAAATTCTACTCTCACTACCGTGAAGAGTTGTGAGAAGTAGGTATGATGTGTGTAAAGCACCCAGCCTTACATAGCTCAGAGCTTAGTAGATTATTATTACAACACACAGCAAATGGTAGCTGCTCTCAGTATCATCATTATCATCATCGTCATCATATCGATTGATCAAAGAACCTGGACCCTACTGTGTTAGACCAAGAAAGCCCTGTTTTCTGAGAAAGACTTTTTTTGGATTTATAGCCTGTCAGTGTCATAACTGTTGTTAGGAATGCTGGCTGTGCCTGTGATTAATAGCCTGCTTGCACTGACAGAGAATGGTTGCTGTAAGAGGCACTACCTTCCCAAAGCTGCATGGTCAGGCCCTCGGAGCTAGTATGTCAGCCACAGTCCTCCAGGTTGCAGGTAGCAGAAACCCCACTGAAGCTGACTTAAAGAAAAATGGGGGGATCTAGTATCAAGATACAGTGGGGAGCCCTAGAGGCCAAGGGCAGCAGGGCCTCTCAAAGGATGCAGCCAGGAATGGAAGATAGGAACCCAGGGGAGTATTTACACACTATCACTTTTCTCCGCTTCTTTCCCTATGTTTGCTTCATTCTTCCTTTTCAACAAGCTAGCTTTTCTCCTGTTTCTCAGGCCACCTGGTAGTCTCCCCACAATTCCCAGAGTCCAACTCCCAGAGTCACATTTACAAGTCCAACCTCCGGTCCACTTCCACATTCCTCATCCACCTAGAGGGGTGTCAGGTGCTCTTGGTTCGTTCAACTGTGGCCATGGGGTGGAGTCACGTTCACCAGCATGGCTGTGAAGTAGGGGTCACTGTGAGCTCGGAACCCCCAAAAGGGATCCATTCTATATCGGATCTCTCTTATGGTTCTTGTTTTTCACTCTGGCTAGTTTGGCCAAACTCATGCTCAGTACTGGCCTCACACTGTCAGCTGCTTCTTTCCAGTCTAACTGACTTGGAAGGTCTGCATAGCATATTCTGCTCTTCCAAGGGAGAAATCTTTTATATACAGTCTATGGTGTTAGAAAAGCATCACTGCTGGCAGAGGGTCTCTAGAAGGACCGCCTCACTTAAAAAAAAAAAAAACTTGACTCCTTTTTGCTATGGTTTTTCCAGCTTTTCCCTTTGCAGATATCTGACAGAGCTGTTTCTCTCTGTACATCAAAGGCTGGCTGCATCTGGGGAAAAGCCTCACATCACTTCTTAAATCTTCCCATTGTGTCTCCTAGCATCCTCCCAAAATATTGATTCGGCAAGCTCCTGTGACTCACTGACAACATTGGAGCTATTTTCTTGTCCCCCAAACACTTAAAATCCGTACGTTTCTTGGTCAGTACTTCCTTTTTAATGCAATGACTGTGGACACATTAGCAGCTTCGTGGTTTCTGTACTCTCCCAAGTCTAAGGAGGTGTGAGAGCTCCACATGTAGAACCATTTTCTATTTTTGAAATGGAGTTTACAACATGATGCTTCATGCCTGCAGCTTAGTGGTGATTTAATCGTGTTTAGTTTTCTGATAATATTTTATCTTACATACTTATCCACAGGTAGAACTCAGTCTTCACTATAGCTATGTGGGGGTGCTATTCTTTTTCATAATTACATGGAAAAATGTTTCAAGTCAGACCCTGATACTCAGTATTATCCAATAAATTAAAAGCTAGACTTTTGCTGCTTTAAACTTGACTTTACAAGCTTCCTGTGATTCTAAAGCACATGTACCTGATAGGCAAAGGTCGTGATATTAGCACCTGGTGACACTACATAAAAAGTATCCTTCTGAGAGTGACTTGCAATCTAATATGATGTGCCTCTTCCATGCACAGCTTAAAAAGCGTAGAAGGAAGTGTTCTTGGGTGTTTCTTTTCAGCTGTGTTGGGCGGTTCACTTATAACTGCAAATATGTTCCCAGAATCCCGAGCCTTTTTATTTTATAAGCACCTCCTGCCCACTGGCAGCTGTACTAATGTGTCCCAGAAGGCTTTGCTCCTATCCATCATCTTTAGGAGGGGTGCTCAAAGCCCAGATATGAGATTCATTGTTGTTGAAATGCAGAAAGAAAAAAAAGTCTTGGGGGCTTTAGAAAAGTAAGAGGCAGAGCCAGAATCTTAGGAAATAAGGGAAAAGAAAAAGTCCTGTGTACCCAATGGACATGGTAATAAATGGTTCTGAATGATGGGTCACTGGGATCGACTAAGTGTTCCACATCCAGAAGCATCGCCTCCTTTTTTGGACAATGAGGGAGAAACCTAAAATAGAGTATTCCCTGAATACACTTGTAATCATTCTGTCTTTGTGGTGTTGTAAAAGTAGGAAAAAAAGGATCTAGGGATATACTGAAAAGAGCTCTGCTTGAAATTTTTGAAGTTAACACAGTAAAGACAGATAAAAGGACCTCGGTTAAGGCTATGAGAGGTGCAGACGTCTACAGGGCTCTAGTTCTGCTCTCAAGGCATCTCTAGTCTTTTAGGAAGGATAACAAGTACATAAAATGAGGCAAGGTAGAACCGTGAAGTGCCACAGAAGAAACACAGAGAATGTGCCTTTTTAAACAAGGAGAGCTTACATCTGCCTGGAAACATCAGGAAAAGGCTTCATAGAGGAGATGGCAATGAAGGACTCCCTAAAGGCTGAGTAGGATCTCAACATAGATAAAGGGAAAGGGATACGAAGAAAAAAATCAGTCTGAGCACAATTGCAGAATTGAATAAGAGAAGACATAACTTATATCTGGGAGGTGGCAAATAACCTGGTTTGGCTAGCAGAGGTTACACAAATAAGGGATTCGTGGAAGGGTGGTAAGTGACAGACAGACATTGTTTTAGTCCATGTCCTTCCCATGCAGGAAAAGAGGAAGGCAACACATTTATTGTGAACCTAGTAGGTACCAGGCACCGGACTTGGCCTTTTATATGTCATGTCCCTGTGATCTGCACTGCGATGCTGCGTGGTAGGTACTATTATCTCTACTTTAGAGCTAAGATAACTCAGGTTCTGAGAAGTCCTATAATTTTCCCAGGAGCACAAAGCAAGTAAGGAGCTAAAACCAGAACTCAAAGCTAGGTTTGTATGAATTTTTTTCTTCTTCTTGTGCTACCTTGACTCCTTTTAGGTGGAGTTGTATTTGATTCGGTAGGCATTGAAGAACCTTGGCAGTCCAGGCCTTTAGGTAAATTGATTTAGAAGTCTGGTAAAGAGTAGAATGTAGAAAGAGGAGCCCAAACGTGGGAAGACCTATTGGGAGTCTCAGAGAGGAGACAACAGAGGCTGTAAGCTGGAGCAGGGTCAGAGGGCGGGGGTGTGAGGAAAAAGAAGTGGATGGAGGAGACGCTGTAGAGAAAGACTCTATGCCTTTGACAACTAGTAGGGTAGTTTAATGACAGGGAGTAAGAGAAGTCATAAATGACTGGTAGATTTAAGATCAATAGGCAGTGTGATGAGACTATTGACAATATTTTAGAAAAGAGTGTGTCTTGTGCTAGGTACCATTCACTGTGCTAAGCACCATATACAGATTATATCAGCTTCTGAAATCAGCTCTCAGAGGGGGTTGTTCTCCCCTTATTATAGGAAAGAAAGCTGAGAATCTGAAAAATTAAATGAGTTGCTGTGGGCCTCTTCTCCCTGAAAAGTGTGTGAATGAACATAGATTTAACATGCAATTTCAAGATACTTTATAGATTATAAATTCCCATAAAGTTTTTATGAATCCTTGAGGAGGAATCCCAGCAACACAGGAAAAACACTGTCAGGGCTACTGAGATCTGTGTCAGTTAGGTTTAGGTCCGATATGAAAGACAGAAAATACCAAACGACGGCAACTTCAGCAAAACCTTTTCCTGTCACACATGAGAACAGTCTGAAGGCAGGCGGACTAGGACTGTCAGTATCTCTACAAAGTCCTGAGGCTCCAGGCATCTTCCGGCTTCCTGCTGCTCTGCTGTCCCTTAGGCACTTGCTTTTCCTTCATGGTCCAACATGGCTGCACAAACTTTAAGCATCTTGTCCCCATTCCAGCCACAAGAAGAGGAAGAGACCAAAACGGAGCACGCTTCCTCCCTTTAAGGATATTTTTTGGAACCCACACTCTGCACACTGTGCTGCCAGCATCCCAGAGTCCAGAACTGTGTCACCAGGCCACGCCTAGTATAAGGGGAACCGAGGACTCGTTTGCTGAGGAAGAAGGGAAGGAGAGCTAGTGGGGCACAACAAGCCGTCCCTGCTGGCGCCACCGCCTCTGTGACTCCCATGGGTCCCCCATGCTATGCTGGCCAGCCCTGGGGCCCACTCCCCCTCCAGCCTGCTGGGGACTCAGTGTTCTATCTGTGAGGCAGTAAGAGAACTCACTTTCTAGTTCACTTGTGAACTGTCTGCTGAAGCAGAATTTGTAGAGAAAGCTGAGAAAGCAAATGAGATTTTAGATAGATTGATAGATAGATAGATAGATAGATAGATAGATAGATAGATAGATAGATAGAGTTGGTAGGTAGATAGTTTGAAATGCCAGCATTTCTCACCCTTCAAAAATAAGAGATAGGGAAGGAATCTGTCAATAAGACATGCTTTTAAAATAAATGGGAAACATTTGCAAACTGGAAGAATAGTGAAGTCATTTTTGTCCGATCACTTTATTTGGTGGTAGAAATTTTGTCTATTTCTCTTTTCCTATTAAATACTGTTACATTAAAAAGTGGGGGGAAACATTTCTTTCTGGCAACAAAGAATTATGCCTAGCAATCAATGTGTTTGATGTTTACTGCTCAGTATGAAAAATGTTTGGGGTCTAAAAAAAAAAAGAAAGGTTAGTAAATATGAATGGATGGTCTATGATCATCTTTTTATGAATTATTCTCCCCCAATAGTATTTTTGCCCTGTGAAAGTCACAATAAAACCCATTATTCGTAAAACATGAATGATTTCTTGAAAGCTACATTGTTGAAGAGAAACGAAAAAGACAGAAGGAGAAAAGTACAGAGAGGCAATATAGCCCAATTTTTAAGAACGAAGATTCTGGAACTAAAGTAACTGGGTCCAGATCCAAGTACCTTGGGCAAAATACTTAACTTTTCTGTGCCTCAGCTTCCTTATGTATAAATTAGGCATGATGATAGTTCATACCTCTTTGAGTTGCTAGGAAGAATAACTGCTGCTAGATGTAAAAAGCACTTACGACAGTGTACGCACATAGTGCTTTATAAATGTTAGCAGTTACTACTTTCCTCTAAGGGCTTACCATCTCCAGGTGCCAGCTTTCTTCTTGTTCTGCTCTAGATTTTGAATGTTGAAGAAAAACAATTTTTATTACAAACTATAAATTCTTATTCCCTTTACCCATCCTTTTCATAAAGGCATTGGCCTGGAAAATTCATTTTTGTCATATGTTTTCAACCATGCATGCCTTCCTTTTTTTTTTTTTTTTTTTTTACTCAAGTCCTAGTTAGGAAAAAAAGAAATTAAACTTGAGAACCTTATATGTTTTGTAACAACATCTTTAAATACTACATCAAAATTAAAAATCTTGATTCTCTATGCTGCTAGCACTTTTTTTTTTTTTTTAGCAGCTTTACTGAGATACAATTCACATACCATACACTTCACCCGCTTAAAGGGTATCATTCACTGGTTCTTAATCTCTTCACAGACTTGTGCAGTCATCACCACAATCAATTTCAAAGCATTTTCATCATCTCAAAAAGAAACCTAGCGCCCTATAGCTATCACCCTCCAGTCTCCCCAACCCCCAGCCCTAAACAACCACTAATTTACTTTCTGTGTCTACATATTTATTCTGGACATTTCGTATGAATGGAATCATATAATTTGTAGTCTTTTGTGACTGGCTTCTGTCATTTAAGCATAATGTTTTTGCCGTTCACTCATGTTGTATCATGGATCAGTATTTCATTCCTTTTTGTTGTCAAACAATGTTCTATTGTATGGATATACCACATCTTACCATTCTTCAGTTAAGAACATTTGAGTGTTAGCACTTTGTAAATCCTCATCTGCTTTACTTAGCCTCTGTTCTGTCCTACAAACTTGCACCAAAGGTGATGATGATGATTAATAATATTTACAAGGTGTTCTTACAAGCATTCTTTCAAAGTGCTTACAGTCCAAGCTTAATGAAACAAATACATCAGCAACTATCACCCAGCATAGTATAGTAAGTTTTAATAGAAGTGCAGAGAAAGAAGTTAGCATAGTACTTGATGAGCTCCAAAGTGGCATACTGAGACCTTTGGGCTTTATTCCATAAGCACTTTATTCTGTGAGAGTAGTCATTAAGGGCGTCAAGCTGAGTAACAACCATGGCTGATTACAGCGGGAAAGATGAATTCGAGACTAGAGGTTGGGCTGCCTGGAGGCCTATTTAGAGCACAATCGCTCGGCAATAATGAGAATGACGGTTGGAATGGCATGTAAGAGAGTGACGTCTGGAGGTAGAATAAATAGATTTCGATGTCAAGATACAGAAAATAACAAGAGGGGAAAATTTAATGACTCTAGCCTGAGTGACTGGATAGATGGAATACTATTATTGGGGACTGGAAATGTCAGAGAAGAAATGGGGTAGTCTAGAATTGTGGGAGAGACACTAAGCTCAGCATTGAACACTTATAATGTAAGATTTTAGAGGACTAGTTATGATGAAATGCCTATCACAAGTTGGGGAACGCAAGACGCCAATTCAGAAAAGGGTCAGGTTATTTAAGAAATGGCTTAGCAAGTCATCTCCATAGAAGAAAATATTGAAGCCATGAAAGTGAAATAGGGAAAAGTCACACTGAGAGGCTCTGGGTGAAGAGCTTAAAGATAAGAGAACTGAAAATAGAACCATGAGAAATGTCACTGTGTCCAGTAAATAAATAGTAGGTTAGGAATTGTGATGGCTTGAATAGTGCCCCCCTCAAAATTCATTTCTACTCAGAACCTCAGAATGTGACTTTATTTGGAAATAGGGTTTTTGCAACTGTAATTAAGTTACAATGAAGTCATACTAGATTAGGGTGGGCCATAATCCAATGATTGGTATCCTTATAAGTAGAGGGAAATTTGGACAGAGACAAATACAGGGGAAAAGGCCATGTGAAGACAGAGGCAGAGGTTGAGGTGATACAGCCACATGCCAAGGAATACCAGGAATTGCCAAGAGCCACCAGAAACTGGGAAAAGGCAACGAAGGATTCTTGCCTAGAACCTTCAGTGGACCACGGCCCTACTGACACCTTGATTTTGGACTTCTGGCCTCTAGAACTGTGAGAGAATAAATTCCTATATTTTTTTAAAGATTTATTTATTTTTGTTTTAGAGAGGGAGCATGAGCAGGGGGAGGGGCAGAGGGAGAGAAGCAGACTCCCAGCTGAGTGCAGAGCCCAATGTGGGGTGCGATCTCACAACCCCAAGACAATGACCTGAGCCAAACTCAAGAGTCAGTCTCTTAACCAACTGAGCCACCCAGGTGCCCCAAATTTCTGTTGTTTTAAACCAGCAAGTTTGTGGTAATTTGGTATGGAAGCTTCAGGAGACTCATACAGGAATCAACAAAGAGGTGGTCAGAGAGAAAGGCCTAGGAGACAACAGTGTCAGCAAATCCAGGCATAGTGAAAAGTTTAAGAAGCATGGGGGATTCAGCAGTATCCTGACTACTAACAGATGCATTGTGGACTGGAAAAAAAGAAAGCTGTGAATTTGACAACTTGAGGTCACTGTTGACTTAGAAGCTTTAGTCACCAAGGAACCATGGCAGAGCCATTTCCCTACAGTAGTCCATCTCCTTCTTGAGTTCTGTGCTTGGGTCACATTGGGTTTAACTGTTTGACACTCTGACTACACTGTGAGCTCCACAAGAACAGGGCACTATTCCTCATTCATCAGTGTTTCCCAGTCACCTAGAGACTGGAACGTAGTAGCTGCTCGGTATTCGTGGGGAAGGAATTGAAGGATAGAGAGAAGCAGCTAGAAATTAGAAAAGTTATTAATTTAATTTATGCTTGATTCTATGAAGGAAGTTATTGGTAGGAGGTCTTCTAATTAGAGAGTTGAGTGATAAGATTCATTCTTTAGAGATAAGATATTAGAGACAAGGTGTCAGTTCTTTAAGAAAGTTACGAGATAACAAATGACAAGGCCCCAGTTTTAGTCTGTATCATCCATATGCTGTTGTATACTAGCCCACAAATTTTGGTAAGCGGTAGTATACCAAGAACAACAACAAAAAAAGTTGGAAAAAGACCCTACAGTTTCAGAATGGGAAGAGGTAGTTTTTTAACTCCCCCCCGCCGCCTCATTTATTGTATTCCTATTTAGTGCAATCCATAGTCCTAAAAGCATTATACCATAATCTCACTTAATCCTCACAATGCTGTAAGAACTGTTATCATTCCCATTTTACGGATGAGGAAACTAAGGCCGAAAGAGATTAAATAACCTTCCCAAGGGCATACCACTACTGAATAGCAAAGGCAGGATCCTTTCTCAGGCTTTTTGATTCTATTATCTACATTCTTAACTAGAGGGATGGAGATATTGTAGATTGGTGGAAAAAATTGATGTCATATTGATTTGAAGGTCAGGGGGTCCTCTTGAGGATGTCCTTCGTGAAACACACTTTCACATATAATCAGTGTTTCTTAGGTATTGCCTGTCTGTGGGATGGTCCAAAGCAGCAGCTTCCTCCAAACACAGACTTTTTGAAAACACCTCTTGTTTTCCATTCAGATTCTATATTCTACTCCATAATGCGTATTTATTAGCTTTACTATTAGAGTATTCTGTGTCATTATCTACACTATTCATTAATGGGAGAGATCCTCTTGCATTTTATAAAGTTGACCTAAGCCAGAGCGTGTGTCAGACAGTTTCACTATCTCAGTGTCACAGTGTTTTGAAAGCCTAGACTTACATAAATAAGTAACTACAGATGGCAACCGTTTTTTCACTGCTCCGTCAGCCACATAGTGGTGAATCACTGAGTGGAGATCTCAGAATGCTGCCAAAAGCAGCTAAGTAATATGTTGGTTTTAGGTTACTATAAGAAGGAATTTGGGTAAGTGTGTTTTCTTATTAACAGTTCTCTTGTATATTGGACTGGAGTGGTTTGCTTACCTGCAGTAAAGGAGACCGCCTCTTTGAATTATCTCAAGGAAATAATACTCATCATAGGGCATTTTCAGTGAAGAGAGATGACTGATGTGGTTTTTTGCTTTTGTGAGTGTCCCCGTATATAAGCTGAACCAGGATTCTCAAAGGACACATTCTCACCGCAACCAACTCCCTTAACACAACTCTCAAACTTCATTTTACTGCAGTGATCTTGCAATGTACATAAAGTGCATTCAGTTTTATATTTGTTGATTGAAAAATATTTAGCCTTAGAAAAATATTTGCTACATAAGCCAACTTTGAACCATTCTTTGAAAATAGACAATAATTCCATTAATCTTACCAGTATTTTCACCCCTTATCATGACCTTTTTTTTCCTCTGTGAAGAGAAATCAATTTCAAACATTAACTAGTAGCTTTTTCTTTTTAGCTAAGTCACAGTATATCCGTGTAAAATAGCAAGCTTTCAAACTTGCTTCCTATTTCATTAAAAGTTTATCTTAAAAGATGAGCACTCAAATTAGTGATTTTTTTATCTTCTTAAAAACACGCTATAAAGCACATTGAGAAAATTCAGACCTATACTTTGATGTAAGGTACTCTTAGTGATTATTGTAGTATATTTAGTATATTAGTATATTCAGAATAAAAAATGGTCTTGAAGAATCAGTTTTCCAGCAGCTTATCCTGTTGTAGACTAGGCTCCATCTAGACACACAACCCTACATTTGTTCCTAAGCAATACTTCGATCTCTTTTAAATTTATATACAGTGTTGAAACTCTTTAGTAGTTGTTTTATCATGAGGATAAAATAGACCTTCATAAATACTGTCATATTAATATAGTCAACATAGACCAATAAAATGAGTAAATCACTAATGCCAGTGTTATCATCTCATGGTAGGTAAAGAAGCTCAGTCTATCAAGCAATTATTCAAATATGTATTGTGAGATATTAAAATATATCATTTGATGGTATCGTTGATGGCACTTTTTGTATTGAGGTATAATTAATACATAATACTATATTAGTTTCAGGCATATAATATAATGATTTGGTAGTTGTATATATTGCTAAATGATCACCATAAATATAGTTAATATGTCACCGTACGTAGTTCAAAAAAATTTTTCATGTATGTGATGAAAACTTCTAAGATCTACTGTCTCTCTTAGCAACTTCCAAATATGCCACACAGTATTAACTCTAGTCACCATGCACATTACATCCCTATGACATACTTATTTTATAACTGGAAATTTGTACCTTTTAACCCCCTTCACCCATTTTGCCCACCCCCACCCTTGCGTCTGACAACCACCAATCTATCTATGAACTTGGTTTTATGGTTTGCTTGTTTGTTTTTAGATTCTACATATAAATGAAATCATATGGCATTTGTCCTTCTGTGTCTGACTCATTTCACTTAGCATAATGCCCTCGAAGTACATCCATGTTGTCACAAATGACAAGATTTCATTCTCTTTGACGGCTGAATATTTTTCCATCATGTATATATCCCACATTTTCTTTGTTTATCCATCTATGGACACTTAGGTTGTTTCCATATCTTGGCCATTGTAAGTAATGGGGCAGTGAACAGAGGGGTACATGTATCTTTTCGAGTTAGTGTTTTCATTTTCTTCAGATGTATACCAACTAGTGGAATTACTAGATCATATGGTAGTTCTATGTTTAATTTTTTGAGGAGCCTCCATACTGTTTTCCATAGTGGCTGCACCTAGTTGTATTCCCACCAACAGTGCACAAGTGTTCCCTTTCTTCCACATCCTCAACAACACTTGTAATTTCTTGTGTTTTGAAGGATAGCCATTCTAACAGATATGAGGTGATATCTCACTGTGGCTTTGATTTGCATTTCCCTGATGATGAGTGATGTCAAGTATCTTTTCATCTGCCTGTTGCCCATCTGTAAATCTTCTTTGGAAAAATGTCTGTTCAGTCTTCTGCCCATTTTTTCGTTGGATTGTTTGGTTTTTTTGTTAATGAGCTTATATGAGTTCTTTATATATTTTAGATTTTAACCCCTTATGGGATATATGATTTACAAGTATTTTCTCCCATGATGGCACTTGTTTTTAGCTCTTTTTCCCTTTATTCCTTTTTTTGTTTTTGATTCAAGACAAATATGACCTTTTCTAAGATATGTGCATGGTTTTATCAGTTATTTCTATTATATGAGCTCCATCTTTTTTTTTTTTCTGAGCTCCATCTTTTAACATGATTCCTAAGCTGATTTTGAAGGAAGTATCAAGCAGTTTTCTAAATTTTTTAATTGGTATGCTTATTATATTATTCCTAAAAGAGAAATCTGTCATTTGATAAATTTTAATGGGGGGGGAAATCCAATGATTCCCTTTGAAAATAATTCTAAGTTTCTGTTACAAAAAATTTCAAAATACAAAGTGGAGAATACTATAATAAACTCTATATGTCTTTCACACATCTTTAGTAATTGTCAATATCCTGTTGCCCATATTACATCTGTTCCCTTCAGCATTTTTTGTTGATGCTGATACTGTTTTTCTGGAGTATTTTTCTTAAATCCCAGTTATCATCTCATTCACCCATAAAGACTTTAGTAAGCATTGCTAACAGGTAAATATATTTAAATATAACTTAAATATCTTTATCATAGTTAACAAAATTAACAAGAATTTCTTGTTATCATATAATTGTCTATAATTCTCCTCTGTTGTCTCAAAAATATTTTTTAGAGTTGGTTTGTTTGAATCAAGATCCCACTAAGTCCACACATTATGTTTGATTGATAACAGTTTTTACGTATATATCAGGTCCCTCTTTTAGTTTTTTCTCTCCTGTGTCATTTATTTGTTGAAGAAATTCGATTATTTGACCTATAGAATTTTCTAAATTTTGGATTTTGACTCACAATTTATCTTGGTAATACTTTTTTAATGTTTTCTTCTTTTCTGTATATCTTCTGTAAGCTAATTGTTGTTATGGTGGCTTGATTATATTTCAGTTTGTTTTTTTTTTAAAGAATACCCCCCAGGGGATACAATGTTCCCTCTGTTGCATCACAAGCAGAGGGCCATGGTGTCTGCTTATTTCTGGTGATGTTAAAATTGATCAGACGGTATCAGTCTGATCCATCATTATCAAGTCCTCTGTCAACCTTTGACGCGTTGATTGTTCCATAGTTTGTCGGTATAGTTTCTCCAGCCCACAGAAATTAAATTCACTGATTCATTCCTCACTAAGAGGGAAGAGGCAGCCTGCATTTATTGGGCAATTTCTGTGTGCCAGAAACTGCTAGGCAGTTTACTTACATTCTTTCATTTGTTCTTCCCAAAATCTTAGGTATTCCATATTGTCATGAGAGTTTAATAGGTAAAGAAACTACAAATAGAGTTTACTCAAGGTCATATAGCTAGTAAGGGAACGCAGTTGTGCTAGTTATTATTTTTATTAAAAATTAACCTGGAAAATAGTAATTCTCATTTATATGTAGAAGTAGAAAAAATAAATTAAACCTGAAGACCAAACCTAATGAGAATGACAATGTCTACAGCGTTTGTATTACTATCAATAAAGTGATGTTAATGTCGGGTAGGCCAAGTACTTCCCGTGCTCCAGTTTTGTACCACTGGAGCCCAGCAACTGATTTCCCTCAGTCTTAAATATCCCTTTAATGGACTAAACATATAAGCTATATGGTAGTTCATTTTATGGAAAGCCATGATGTCTGCCAAATAACATTTTTATAAAATGAAAACTATATCGTAAAGCATTTTCTAATAGTGAGGCATGTTAAGCACTCCAGTGTTGATGAGAGAAATCTTGAAATCTTTTCTACATGTCTTTAGACATCATTTGTCTTCACGGTTTGGGGTTAGTGTCCAGAGCAGCAAGTTGATGTCTATATGACCTCCCAAAGTCCTTTGCAATCCTGTGATTCTCACACTGATGAATTCAAACAGGAAAGGATTATTGGGCCAAAACTCAGAGTATCTTCAGAGCCAGAATGTAGGAAAAGTTACAAAATACAGATGTCTGTCAGGGATGAGGTCCAGAGGGAGAAGCAGGCCAGAAGTTAGAAATAGATATGTTTTTGTACAAAAAAAAAAAAAAAAAAAAAAGCTTTGAATTTGGCTTTTAGCCAAAGGAATTTTTTTTAAATACTTAGATCAAACTATTAAGCTATAATATTCAGTTGAGATATAATAAAGTCCTGGGGTCAAGGATATATAGTTGAAAAGAAAATCAGAGTTCATTACATTCAAGGAAACTCAGACCAACCAACTCTCTGTTCCTCAGACTTGTACCTCTTAGAGACTATAATCCTATATTTTTCAGTCATGGGCAAAATCATCCTGATGCCCTTTGGAATTGTCAGCTTTTGCATATCAAAAATTATAAATGAAAATCAAAGCCTATAAATATTGTATTATCATGGAAGATATGGCAAAAATGTTTATACTCTTTAACCCTAAAAGTAAGCCTTTCTCTTTTTTTTTTATGGAAAACTCTATAAAATTAATACCATCTATTTTAATTGTTTACTAAAATTTTAAGAACTGCTTATATTAGGGAATATAAAAGAATTTGTTCTTTGTGGTTTTTGTTTTGTTTTGTTTTTTGGGTTGTTTTTTTTTTTAACTTTTTTAAGAGTGACATGTTCCAAGAATACTTTTTTTCCCTTGGGCAGCAGGGTCAGAGGAAGGAGATCATAATGGGGAACACCCACGAAGGTGCTGAGCATTCTCTGTGAATATAAAAATTGACCTATGGGCACAACTATTTGTTGGGTCTCTTTTTCTTTTTTTTAACCCCTGTTCATACTGTTTGCTAGTTTTCTATGTTGTGTGTTTTTTCTTTCCATGAATCTTAGAGAAAAATTTGCCACACAAAACCTGTGATGTACCCCTAAACAGCAAATTAGGTGTCTGTGGCTTTTATTCCAGTCTATGATGTGTTATGAATTTAACTAAATTGTCTTAAAAAGCATTCCCAAAACTCATCTTTTCCACATTACATTCTTTCTACATGATGATTCGCTTAACAGGACATAGGTCACCACCAAATAATGGTGGTCAGTACAGCCAGAAATTCTATCTGCAAATTTATGAAGAAAGAGCCAGTCATTCTAGCCCAGGAAATTTGCCTCTCTGTAGATTTTCTAAGAGATGATTTTGCAAGACTTAGAAAATTATAGGTATCGATGAGAGCCTTCTTTGTTCCCTCAGCCACCTGAAACCTAAAAACAAACCAAATGAACAGAGCTGTGCTCTAATATGTTTGGTTGGTATGTAAATACACATATTTTCTAACACCCTGTGGCTGTTCTTAATGGTAAATCAGAGAAGTATAAGATTAAGAGCAGTTGGCACTAAACTACTGTAAGTCATTCTTTCAGGCAAATTTGACATGACACATAATAGGAAAAGAATCGTGATCAGTGTCAAAGGCATTCATGTTTTCTCGTAAGGGTATATATCATAGATATGCCTGACTCCTTTTCTTTTGCATTCCACTTTGGGGCAATAGTGTTGAGGTGCTCATTTGAGAATATGATTGTCTTAGGAATCTATACAGTCTACTCAAGTTTGCTTTGTCAGATTTGAACATATATTTTCAAATTCCAAGTAGTTTTAGTGCTCTGAACAAAATTTAATTATATACTAATAACACAAAAATTAATGCTTCCTGATTTTCAAGTTTATATTCAAATACATTTTATCCATTTTTTAAAATAGATACTCCCCAATGGGTTGTGCCAATTACATTGTCACTTCTTATCAGCTGAATTTATGTATATCTGAAATACAACACTTCACATTTAATTTAATGGTATGAATTTTGTATTCGTTTATAATGTAATATTTCCAGGTAGGGAATGCCGTAAGTTGAATCTTGAAAAGATAAAACATAGCTTGTACATGTACAAATTTGTTATTTTTATATGTTCATTTCTTAATCCTTCTTTGAGGAAGCCTTCCCTGATAGTTTCTGTCTCCATGCCGACCGGGAACGTTGCCCCTCTTTAGAACACCCATATTACCCCGGCCCTATTTATATTACTGATTCCTTCCTTTTCTTTGGCCTTCTTGAGGGCAGAATTTGTGTGATATTTATCTTTGATTTCCAGTTCCTGTCATAGTACTAAGTGGGTGTTGACTGTGACTGAGTGAAAGTCTACAGTAAAATAGAATAAGATTAGCTTAATGCATTGAGACTCTCTCCTCAAAGTAATTGCCAAGGTAAGACCCTGCCTGCATATTCATTGTAGTCCGGGCTTTACATACTATTGGCATGCTCTGTTCAGTGGATCTGTGAAGCCTACTGAATGAGCAGGCTGAAGACAAGGAGTATTTCTGGTAAAAGTTTTGAACAAAGAGAGTAGCAGCTAGGCTTATGCGCTTATTCTGCACAGGGTTCCATTGAGGAGAGGCAGGAAGTTACAGTGGAATCCAAGCTGGAGTTCCGTGTGCACAAATACGCATAGATAACTACAACACCAAATAGTATGACTAAATGCCATGAGAAGACTTTAAGCTGTGTGTGTTCTGGGAGTTCAGAAGAGAAATCACTTCTGATTTCTGATGATTGGAGAAGGGTGTTTTGTTATTTCCTTGGGAGGAGTGAAGAGAATGGTTTTGAAAGGTGGATGAGATTTCAAGAAGCGTTGATGGAGACAAATCAATGGCAGCTAAAGGCATATGTAGTATAAAAGTAGGAAGGTAGTCTGGGAAGATAGGGAGGGGCCAGAATTGGGGCATAATTCCTTAGGAACGTTGATGGAATTTGCATACAATATCATTTTACACACTGAGATTTATTCTCCTAAGACACTTATTCAGAATATCAGCGGTCAACTAAGGCTACTATTTTGAAAACTAATCAGGGGTGCCTGGGTGGCTCAATTGTTAAGCATCTGACTCTTGATTTCAACTCAGGTCATGATCTCAGGGTCATGAGATTGAGCCCCGCATGGAGGTTCTGTGCTCAGCGAGCAGTCTGCTTGTCCCTCTCCCTCTGCTCCTGCCCCCACTCGCACATGTGTGCTTGCTCTCATGTTCTCTCTCTCTCAAATAAAATCTTTAAAAAAAAAAAAAACTACACAGTACAGTCTGCCCCTTAATCGGGAGCTGATTAGGCAGGCCTAGTATCTTTAATTTTTTATGATTTTTTTTTCTCTTTCCTTCATGTTATGTGCCTGCAAATAACTCTTATCATACCTCCATCAGAGTCAAAATCACGAGTCACTCTTACCTGCTTATTAGCAGCTTGCTTTTATCATAGAAACAATACCAGTGAATAAATTAAGTATAGTTGAGAGGCTAATTAACATCATTCTTACGCATACATTTATGTATGTGGTGTTATATATGATATATATAAAATATATATTAAATAAATGTAAATATTGTCGAAAGTTGTAAGAGTCTGAGTTTTACCTCATTTGCAGTCCAATAGCTTAGCCTGCCACACTCCCGTAGAAACTGATAGAAAACACAGAAGTGCTGGATCAGAGATGAATGACAGCTTATTACGTACAACAGAGTGCATATGTGCTGGTTTTCAAGCCTCAGTTTCTTTAGGGCAACATGAAAAGAGCCAGGTGACACTTGCACACGCAGTGAGTTACATTACAGGAGAGGAACCCAGAACATGGGGAGCCTGGATCTTTTATAATGGGCAGTAAGCATGCCTGCCCTTTTCTTTGTAGGGAGACATTATCTCTGTTTTCCATAGCTATTTGCTATACATATATCCTTGAAAAGATAGTCTGGAAAAAAGACAATGCCTCAATGCCTTTACCTCTAAGATGTGTTTCTAAGAGCTCATCGTGTTTCGATAGGCTCATGGAGAATTATTTCCCAACAGACATACTGTAAAGGACCTCTGTAATGACACCACTATTCATCTAATTGAGGGATCAGCAAACTACATGGTCTGAAGGCCAGATACAGCCCACCATCTGTCCTTGTAAATAAAATTTCATTAGAATACACACATATACTCATTCAGGTATTATCTACATGCTACAATAGGCAAAGTCATGTAGTTGAAACAGAGAGCACATTATTTGTATATGTGTGTGTGTATATACATATGTATATATATCAAACACTTGAGGTGTGTAAGTGTGTATATATACCTCAAGTGTTTGGTATCTAGTCTTTCCCAGAAAAAGTTTGTTGACCGCTGTTCTAGTTTAAACATTTATGACAAGCCTTTATAAAATACACTAAGCTTGCTTTTTGTTCTAAAATATTTTCAGATTTTTAAAAGTTATTCTGTAATCCCTATTGACTTCTTCCCAACTATTAAGGGTTATACTATCTGTCCTGTAGTTCTCTTTCTTATTGTAAAGGGTTGTTAAGAGTGGTTATCAATGATAATTGTATTTTTAACTTTTTTAGTTTTAAGAAGTGTCATATAGCAAATTATTGCAGTATAAGTATTTGGTTTATGAACATTGCTTATTTGTCAGGTTTCATAGTTTTGAAATCCTGCACAATCAGGTAACTAAAATATGGGAGTCAGTATAATGAAGTGAATAAGGTCTCTGGGTTCTAGAATCCAACAGTCCAGGCCCTATAATTTATTATCTCTGAGATCCTTGGCAAGTTGTGTAACCCTTTGGTGGTTTCCGGTGCTCATCTGTAAAATGGATATACCCTTAACTAACTTACAGAATTACTACGAGGATTAGAATAAAATCATATAAATTTTGGCACACAGTGTGCATTTAAAAATATGAATATAAACTTTAAGAAGCAAACCCTATATTTATACATTTAAATTTATATATCATTATATTTACCTGTTACTGTATTTATATGTATTACTTTGTATATTATATTTGCTTTAAAGTTGGGAGGAGCTAGAATAATCTTATCCCATCATCCTAATTTTTTAGAGATAAGAAAATTGAGGTTCACATTGGTTATGTGACTTCAACTCAAAGTGACAAAACCAGTTAGCAACTAAATTTAGACAAGAAGTAAGCTCGCCCTGATTCTCAATTAATGTTCTTTACAGTATACTATGTGCATTTCATTGCTTCATGCAAATGAGTAAAATACCTGAACAGTTAGAGATGAGACTAGAACACAGTACTGTTTAGGACTTGTATTCTTATTTTTTAAAAAACCATAAAATAGTAAAGTTGCCTTTGCTTTAAGTTAGTTTGACTCAGAAATTCTTAATATACTTTGTTATTTCTCCTTAAGGAAAAATATTATCTTGAAAGATGTCATTACACACCTGCATTTGCTTGAAACTTGGTAGCTTGATAAATTGATAAGATAACTGGGTCATATGTTAAGTTTTTTGAAAAACCAACCCAAACATAGATCCTAATAAAAGAATGTTACATATTTCCTTTTAAAGGCTAAAAAGTATTTCTCAGGGCTCTTAAATTACCATATTTTGATACCAAGGGAAAATAAAATCTGGACTTAGAGTCTTGTTTGTACTTAGAGGGTTTTCCGGACAGGAAGGCAGTCTTGATGCAATGCAGTAAGCCACAATACCAGTGGGGCATTACAGGTGAAAACTCCACAGCTGTACCCCTTCACCACAATGTATTACAACTGTACGCTGGAATATTTCCTGTACAGAAATAGGGTTTGGTTAACTTTGTTTCCCAAGAGTAGATCACATTCAAATGTTATAAAATCATGATTTCCTGCATTTGAATACTTGTGGTTTCTCAACTGTTTCCAATATTTTAAGGTTTTCTTTTTTTTCTGTATGACTTCTATTAGTTGAAGATGTATAGAAGCTTTTCTTTTCCTTCTTCAAAATCAACTAAAAAGCAGATACATATAAAAAGAAATAATAACAGAAAGTAAAAACATTTGAGATTGCAAACATATTTATATGTCATAATTAGACAGTAAATTTATACTTTGAAGTAGAAACCAAAAAATCAGCAAGTATCACTATCAGAATACATTTTTTAATTACTAACTATTGAAAAGTGTCTCTACTCAATTGCATTTGTTCTGTGTAATGAATGTTTCTCCTGTTATTATAAATAACTGATTATAAAAAATGCTCTTCATATTTAGAAGTACAGTTAAGTCATAATTATAAACCTCTTCTGTATTGTATTAAGGCAATGCTGAGGTGTTTTTTAGCTTATCAGGTTTTAATGATTATATCGTTGTCCATTTATCCCAATTTCTACATATACACTGTCTCTTCCAGTCACCCCCTCAATCCACTATTTCATGCTCATACCTTTCTATGTTTTAACTGTTTACTTACCTACTGTCTTCCAGTCATCAGTTAAAAACTCTGTAACCTGTCTATCTCTAATCTTTCCAATGCACTCCCCCTGGGGAATATATTTGGCATTAATACCACTTTTAAACTGTTAATAAATGCAGCATATACTTTTAATTGGTTAATGAGGTAAAATAATGGTCTATTACAAAATAAGAGTTTCACAACAATTACTCTTTCCAAAGTTATCAACCAGGAATATTCCAGTGTGAAAAGTCTCTGCTCCACCCCACCCCAGGGGTATATGTCAGGAAGCATTTGAAGAAATTGATTAATTTTTAAGTCTGCTTAAGGCAGTGGATAACAGATAAACTTTTCAGCTACCCAGAAAGTTTAAAAGGAAAAGCTGCAGAATGAGGTGTTTACACAGGCTTTGAAAACCTCAAACAGATACCTGGGAAACCAAAACAACATAGATATGCTTAGGGCTATGTACTTGCCCCAGGCTCTGCACATGCACAGCACTGACCCGAGAAGGCCCTACACTCTCTCCTCTGGCTAACCTTAAGGCTCTGCGCAAGCAGGAAGGGAAGGCTAAGGCAGAGTTGAAAGCATGTCTCAACAGGCACACACAGCATCTCAGCCGACTTGGGGGCTTATTGGTTCTACACTATTAAAGAAATCTCTAATCATTAACTGACCACTAAGTGCACCAAGTAGAGACTTCAGTGGCCGCACAAAAAAGAATACATACTTTTCAGAATTGGTTCATAAATGTTACTAAACACAAACAACAGGGGCGCCTGGGTGGCACAGCGGTTAAGCGTCTGCCTTCGGCTCAGGGCGTGATCCCGGCGTTCTGGGATCGAGCCCCACATCAGGCTCCTCCACTATGAGCCTGCTTCTTCCTCTCCCACTCCCCCTGCTTGTGTTCCCTCTCTCGCTGGCTGTCTCTATCTCTATCAAATAAATAAATAAAATCTTAAAAAAAAAAAAAACTAAACACAAACAACAATTACAACAAAGAGCAATGACGAGAAGCCTTGGGCAAGGGAGACAACCTGATCTCCGCAGTTGGAAATTAACAATATAATAGTATTTATTTATTAACAATATAATTGTAATAGAGCTAATGCTATTTATTAACAATAAATTTATTAACAATATAATAGTAATAGAGCTAATGCTGATTAACATAATAAAATTTTATATCATTTTAAATATCCAATTTTCAACAAAAAAGTATATGATATGCAGAGAAACAAAGTATGGCCCATATATGGGAAAAGCAGTCAATAGAATCTGTCCCTCTGAAGCCCAGATGTTGACCTTGCTAGACAAAGACTTTAGCCACCTATTTTAAATATCTTCAAGAATCTAAAGAAAACCATGTCTAAGGAACTAAAGGGAAATATGAGAGTGACTTGGCATCAATTATATCAATAAAGAGATAGGTATTATAAAGAAAAAAGAATCAAATAGAAATCCCAGAGTTAAAAAGTATAGTAACTGAAATGAAAAATTTACTAGAGGGGCTTAACAGCAGATTTGAGTAGGGAAGAAAGAGTTAGTAAGCTTAAAGATAGGTTGATTGAGATTATTGAGTCTAAAGAACAGAAAGAAAAAAGACTTAAGACAAATGAACAGAACCTCAGAGACCTGTGGAATACCACCAAGTGTATCTAGAAGGAGAGGAAAGAGAAAGGAAGAATATTTGAAGAAATAATGACTGAACACTTCCCAAATTTGATGAAAACATTAGTGTACACATCCAAGAGCTCTGAACTCCAAATAGAATAAACCCAAAGATTTCCACACCAAACCCAATCAAACTGTCAAAAGACAACTTTTTGACTCATCATATATATATATATATATATATATATATATATATGGGATGATCAGTAAAATCAACAACTGATTTCTCATCAGCAGCCATGCAGACCAGAGGCAGAGAAATAATAGATTCCAAGTGCTGAGAGTAAAAACTCAAAGAGAAAACATTCGCCAAATTAAGTAAAAAGACTGGGATAAATGATAAACATCAAAATGGATTCCACATTCAGATTTCTTCCTAAAAATCCACTTTAAAGAAATGGGAATGTGGAAATTGTAAATGACATGTTATGAGGTGTATTTTTCTTCTTTAAAGTTAATGAGTTGAAGAGCATAGGATTTATAGCCAATAGGTCTGTCATTAAATGTGTGCTCTTGAACATGATACCTGACTTCTCTGAGCCATAGTTAACTTATCTGTAAAATGGGAATAATATTTTCCTCACTAAAATAGTGTATAAGAAAAATCTTTGTAAACTGTAAAGGGCTATTCACAAGGTAGTTTCTTCTGCCACAGCTGCCGTCAGTATTATTATTACATAAATAGGGATGATGGTGGAAAAGCAGCTGTTCTTCCCCCTACTCACCTGTTGCCTTGGCATCCTGGGAAATCTGGAACTGTAGTGGGAGGAGTAATAAAGATGGTGTCCTCTACCTTAGCCAGGCTTTAATAACTTAGTCCTGAATGAAAGTTCCAGCTTTGTACTCACTAACCAGCCCTACATAGCTACTCTGCCTCTATTTTTTCTAATACAAACTAAAAGACAATTGAAGCAAGACTGATAGAATACATCACTTGCTAGATCACCTCATCTCTACCAACACTTTATTATACACATAAATACAGGGAAGACACTTTTTCTCTATCCTTTTCCTAGGTTGCTTAGTGTGACTGAGTGGGCAAAGAGGCAATGGCCCAGCTTCCGCAGCCCCTGCACAAAGAAATCAGAGCTATTTATGTATGAGGACAGATGGGCACTTGCAACCTTGCTAATAGTCTTGGCAGTACTATTAAGTAATAAAAACAAATTAAGTGCCAAAATATTCTTTGTACCAAAAATATTTTTAAATAGCCAACACACATGCAAATCTTCCCAAATTAGCCATCAAATGGAAACAAATTGTGGAATAACATTTTAAATGCAAAAATACATGTGCTCTTACCAACTGGCAGATATACAACCTAAAATATATTCATATGCAAAGACCACATATGCTTAGAGTACGGTTTATTATGTATGGCTGGCTAATTTTTTAGATTCTGTCAAATAATGGATAGGAAAACAAAATGTTATAAAAAAAATATATAATCTTGACAGTCATTTGAAATGTACCATGTGTTACATGTGGAATGTTTTCCAGTGAAACCAATTTACTTGTTCCCACTTCCCATGACTCAGTATTAGATATTCAAGCTTTCTAAACTATTTTTTGGCAACCAAACTTCCTTGGAATAGTCCTCTTTCCTTCAAGTTATTCAGCACAGACATTAATAATAAATCCTCAGTTATAGATATATAACTAAAGATCATTCACATCATCTCTTTCGAACGTAAAAGCACATTTAATAAAGTTATTTAAATAGATCACACAAAACAGAGCCCAGAGTTATTCCTTGAGAATAATTAATTGCTACCATATGAAGCACAATATGACTGCATTCAATTTTTAGTTTAATTGTGTTACTACTAACCTAGAGATTAGTAGGGTAATGTCAATTCCTAACTGAAAGGCAAAGGAAGATTAGTGAGCTCATGAAAAGTTTGTTAAAAGTGAATGTGATTGCAGAATAAAATGGAAGGGCTCAGTGTATAAAACAGGATCTTTGTAGAACAGAAGACTGTTTAGGAAGATAAAAGTGTTAACTTTTCAGCACCTATCTTCATTCATTAATTTAAAAACTTTTTAAAGCATATACCACATATCATCAGACTTTGTCCTATGAATTCGCTGGAGAAATAGCTGGAGTTCAGAATCCTTCTCAAGAGAACACACAGAATGCAAGCCAGATCTCAGGAAGGAGCAGCAGGCTAACTTTCAGAACCACAACCATTGTCTCTAACCCTCCTAAATCAGGACTCAGTTCCAACACATGTCTCTCTTCCCTCTCTCCTACTCACTACCCACGCTAGGAGATTTATCCCCTCTTTTTTTTTTTTTTTAAGATTTTATGTATTTGTTTGAGAGAGAGAGCTCACACAAGTGGGGAGAAGGGCAGAGGGAAAGGGAGTAGCAGACTCTGCGCTGAGCAGGGAGCCCAATGTGGGGCTCAGTCCCAGAACCCTGAGATCATGACCTGAGCCAAAGGCAGATGCCTAACTGACTGAGTCATCCAGGTGTCCTGGGGATTTATCCCCTCTTGTGGAGACACTGATTTGCATCCCTTTTTCCTTCTCTTACCAGCTTCCTCTCTTCTACCTACCAGACCCTTCCACTGAGCCCTCTGAAACACTTGATCTATGATTAGTGAACTCCCCTAAGCCTCAATCTCTTCTTCAGGCTTTTCCCCTGCCCCTTTACCTTAAATAAAAATCTTGCCGTCCCCTGGGACTCTGTGTACCATTGTAACCCTCTGAGGTGGAGACTGTTCATTCCCTCACATCTCTTTTTACCTCAAGGTCAGGAGATAAGATGTTCTTGCTCACCAATGCCACTTGCCTCTACTCTTCTACCCTCCTGTAAAATCTCCCTGCTCCTTTGTGACTCATTCCATCTAATTATTTGTCCTCCACACACCTCTTTGTTGTTGTCATCTACTACCTTGTGGGTCACTCTCCCTAATTCTCAGAAGTCTCTGGCCCATGGCTTCTTTTTTTTTCTTTCAAGTTTTTATTTAAATTCTAGTTAGTTAACATATAGTGTAATATTACTTTCAGGAATAGAATTTAGTGATTCATCACTTAAATACAACAGCCAGTGCGCATTAAAAGTGCCCTCCTCAGTACCCATCACCCATTTAGCCCATCCCCCACCCTTCACCGACATCAACATCCTTGCAAATGACCCAGCCAACACACCAGCTTGATCTCCTCACTCTAGTGATCTTCACAACATGTAACTACTCACTCTCACACACAAGCCCCGGACCTTGTCGTCACCCCAAACTGTTCTGCCTCCTAAATCGTTCATTCCAGCATCTCATCCCACTTGCGGTCTCTCTCTCCAGCCTGCTCACTCACCAAGCTCTGCTATAGGCATTTGTTAAACTATATATAAACCTGTATAAACTATATATAAACCTATCCCTGCTTTCTCCCTGTCCGTCAGCTCACTCTGTTTTCTCATCCCCTTTTAACCAGTTTATATTCTTTTTTTTTTATTATTGAAGATTTTATTGATTTGAGAGAGAGAGAGCACAAGCAGGGGAAGTGGCAGGCAGAGCGAGAGGGAGAAGCAGGCTTTCCGATGAGCAGGGAGCCCGATTCGGGGCTTGATCCCAGGACCCTACGATTATGACCTAAGCCGAAGGCAGACGCTTAACCAATGGATCTACCCAGGTGCCCCAACCAGTTTGTATTCTTAATTCATCTTTTAAAACACCCTCTTGTAAATAAATACCCTGAACTTTGATGCTTTTTCCATTACACTCTCCTGACAAAAGGCTAAGGCTGGACAAACCTATCGCTGTGTATCAACACATTGGCTCCCTCTTCCACTCTTCAGAACAGCCAACTCCTGACTCCAGATTTCCACTTGAATAGCTCATTGCTACCTCTAACTCAGCTTTCCTAAAAATGAACTCATGATCTCTCCTCCTCTACCCCATATATACCACAAACGTACTCCCCAGTGGGACAGATCAGTCTTAACCAACTCAGTAAATGACCTCAGCATCCACACAGTCGCTTGGGCCAGAAACCTGGGAGTCATCCTTGACACCTCCCTCTCCTTATATCTAATCAATCGATAAATTTTTATGTCCCAAGAATCTCCCACACATCACTGTGCTGCCACCAACCATACTGTAGGTAGACCACTGTATTCGCTCGCTTCCTACCTGATCCTTTCACATCCAGACTTGCCCCTTTTTAATCCATTCTGTACACAGTATCAGAAGCTTTTAAAATAAACATACATTTGACTCCTTACTTCTTTGCTTAAAACCCTTCAAAGATATCCCATTGATGTGAAGGTAAAGTCAAAAATCCTTAACACGGCCTAAACACAATAGTTTTTATTACCTACATTTTAAAATGAGGGAACTAAGGCTCAGAGTCATTAAATCAGTTGGTCAAGGTGTAGAACATCCTATGGGAGTGTCATACCAGAAAGACATTTTATGATGGAGAAATAAAATACAAAGATTCTATCTGCATGGTTTATAAATTTATGGCTCAGTGTGTATCTGAATGAACAATTGACTAAAATTACCTTTAAAGTACTAATTGTACTCATTATTAGCTTTTCATCAGAAGTTTTGAAGACAAATACATTCTTATAATGAGGGAAGGGATCATATGTGCTTTTGCAAATGTACTTAAGACATACAATGTAAAATTTTTTCAACAGAAGTTTATTTGGAGTGAATTTATTAATACCCCCTTGTTAACCAAGGAAAACAGGGTGTACAAAGGAAAATCCTGACAAACACATACTGACATATTTGGGGATTTATTTCTATAGTAGTTTTCTATTGTTTTCTGAATTTTCAGAGTTGTCTGTAGTGTTCAAATTGAAGTATGTAACCACAGAGCCAGCCTCACACAAAGTTGTGAACTAAATAGTTTGTCTTTGGCTCTCTTCCAAATCTCTCTTTTTGAACTCTTCACAACTCCCCTCCCCTAAGTGCCAGTGTTGGTACAGTCCACTTTTACTGCCCTTAAACTGCCTCATGGCTTCCCACAATGGTTGCCAGCTTGTATTGCCTTATATTATGGACCTATTCCAACCCTCGCCTTGCACATCAAAACTTACTAGATTTTTTTTCCGTAAAGCCCCACTCTGCTTTCCAATGTGACAGCCAATTTTCATAAGCTATCATGTATTAATTTTAATGGAGAACTTCTGCAGACAATACCAGAAACAAGTCTTTTCTTTTCACTCTATTTTCTGTGTAACCTCTCAACAAGAAGATAATTTTGAACTTTACATTCTATTATTTGCATTACAAAAAAACAATATGTTTTTTTAAATATGCTTTTTCTAACCTCATTTGCCCTCTTCCACATCTTACCCCCTTCCCACATCTTATCCATCTCTGGTTATGACTGTCCTAAACCAAAGGATTGACTCATTGGCAGTCACTGGCAGTCCAGAGGGGAGATAAGCAATGAGATATTCCTTATCGCTCAAGTCGTAGCCAACACGGACGGCCACATTTTAATAGATGTGCAGCAGAAAACTGTATTGAACTAAGATTACAGTGTTCTTAAATATCCAGGTTCTAGGCTTATTATTTTCTTCTCACAAACCCAACCCATCGTTAAGAAATCTGGCAAGTAAGACCCTTAATCACAACCTCGCCGCTCCTGGTAAAAACACCCAAGCTTCAGAAGTGTTCTTTGAGCATGAGAAGGATAAATAATTCATAGCTAACATTTTTTAAGCTTTTACTATGTGGTATTATATGAGATGCTTTGTCTCTTTTGATTCTCACAATTCCTGAGATAGTTCTGTTACTATCTCCTTTTTAGAAATAAGGAAACTGATGTTGGAGAAATTAATTTGCCCAAGAACTCATAGCTAATGGAGCTAGGAATTGAATCCCATTAAGGTCTGACTCCAAAGTTCATGCTTTCATCTGTACTTCTTTGTTGAGAATTTTTAATGTGCCAGAGATGGACTGAATCACCCAGTATGTATATATTCATTCATTCATTCATCCATGAATTATTCATTCATTCATTCATTCAGCAACTTTCTTTTTGAACATTCACTATATACACTTTGCCAGGTGCTATGGAAATCCAAAGCTCAGCCAAATGGAAATCATTCCCTCAAGGAATGTGCCTACCAGGGAAGATGTCATGTGTAGAAATAACTATAACATGAGGTATACAGCGATAAGAGCTATGAAACAGATTCCCTTTTAAAAAACTATTGAAGTTCAGAAAAGGGAGAGCATTTCTCCATCTGGGGAGGTGAAAAGGCTCAAAGAAAGGTGGTATTTCATTTGGACCTTGATAGATGGGAAGGATTTAAACATGAGACAATGAGAAATGAGGGGGTGTACAGGTATTTTAGGCTGAGAGAGAATATAGAAACAAAGACCCAGAGAGGGAAAAGTTAGAAAAAAGTATGTCATGGAAAGCAAGAAGGGAGAGAATGTCAAGAAATGGATAAAAGTGGACTACTATGAATGTGTTACTTGTCCTCATCACTAAACAGAACATATGCTTCTGTTTCATCCCCCTGTCAGCCTCTTATGCATATCCATTTTGTTCCCCTTTTCCCGGTAAGCATCTCTCCATATATGGATGCTCAAGTCCCTCTTTAAAGAAAAGGAACTGTTATGGGTGGAGGTAAAGTTTATTCCCATTAAAAGATTAGGAATCACTTATTTAGAAAAGAAAGGTTAAGGAGAAATCTATTCATTCAGGAAGCTTCTGTTAAGATCCTATTTATGTCCCAGAAACTCTTAGATGCTAAGAAAATTTTTTTAAATAAATGTGCCATTTTTGCCTCAAGGATCTAGGGTCAGCCAAAGGAGACAACCATGTTAAGTAGGGAATTGCGAAGTGTAATGAGTTTTTTGACAGAGGAGCGTGTTAGATACAGAAGTGACACAAAGGAGGCAGCAATCAGCTCTGAGGATGTTAATTAGGGAATGCATCCAAAAGAAAAAACACACCTGAGCCCAGTCCTTTTTATTTTTTTAAGACAAATGGGATTAACCCACATGTTCTATTCTAAAGCTTTTTTTAAAATTTAGTGATGTATCTTGGATGTCTTTTGTGTTAGTATATATAGATATTCCTTATTCATTTTAATGGTTGGATAGTAATCCATTCTGTAGATCTGCCTGTTATATTTAACTAATCCCCTCTTAGTGGGTATTTGAGTCATTTTTAATTTCTTACTGATACACCCAGTGCTGAAATAAATACACACTTGCATTGGAATCTCTGTAAACAAATTCTTAGATGTGTACTTCCACACATTTGATAGATACTGCCAAATTACCCTCCAAAAATATTGGGTGGAAATTCTTATTCCCACACCTGTGCAGAAATTGGAACTGTCAGTCTTTTAAAACTGTCAGAGTAATAAATAAAAAATATTACATTGTTAATTTGAATTTGAATTTAAGTATTAGTAAAGTTGGGTAGCTTTTCATGCTTCCTGGCCAGTTACTTTTCTTTTTCTGCGAACTAATTACTGTCAGAGTCTCCAATTTTACCATATGCAAGCTAATAAATCACCTGTTAGTGTTCGTGGCTGCTGGCAGAAGACATAAGACTCGTGGGTCAGAAACAAAGAACGTTGTCGGACACGACAAGTAACACGAGCATCGTTTGCATTGGCTCCTCTTGCCCCCAGGTCCCACAAGGGCACTGCACAAGGGCCCTCAGGGATGGCTTGCATGCAGTAGTTATATGGCACAGGCAGGAACACGGAGCTTGTCACATCCACCCCCTTTAGAGTGAGTCTGGTCTTCGCCCTGGAGAGAGACTTTCCCGCATCCCTCAAAGTTATTCTCTGTAAACACAACCTAAGAACTAGCCCCCGTTAACAGCTTTCAGGGTCTTGCATCCTATTCATAGCTACAATAAATGTAGGGAAGTTCAGGGCCCATGGCGAATTGCCTTTTCCAACATCTTCCTTTTCTTATTTTTCTATATGCTTATTTATCATTTTCTCATTGATTTGTAAGCACTCTCTGCTACCACAACAATTATTCCTGGATCTATCATTGAATATCACCTATCTTACCCTAGTTTGCTTTTTTTTTTCTTATTTGATTTTATCCACTGTGGTTTTATGGGGTTTTTTTCTTCCATGGGTTTCATGCAATACCTATAAGAAGCTGCCCTATTATGATAAAAATATAACTACATCAAAAACTAATGATGTACTGTATGGCAACTAAAATAACATAATAAAAAGAAACGAAAAAAAACCAAAAAATATAGGTCAATTACACTTGAATAAAAAAACAAAGGAAACAAACAAAAATATTAACTGATTTTTTTTCTCTTATGCTTCAGTTTGGGCCTTTAACATTTTGATCCTTTTGGTTTTTTTGACTGTTTCCTTGGCTGTGCAGAAGCTTTTTATCTTGATGAAGTCCCATAAGTTCATTTTATCTTTTGTTTCTCTTGCCTTTGGAGATGTGTCATGAAAAAGGTTGCATTGGCCAATGTCATAGAGGTTGCTGCCTATGTTCTCCTCTAGAATTTTGATGGATTCCTGTCTCACATCGAGGTCTTTCATCCATTTGGAGTTTATTTTTGTGTATGGTGTGAGAGAGTGGTCAAGTTTCATTCTTTTGCATGTAGCTGTCCAATTTTCCCAGCACCATTTATTGAAGAGACTGTCTTTTTTCCACCAGATGTTTTTTCCTGCTTTATCAAAGATTAGCTGTCCAAAGAGCCGAGGGTCCATTTCTGGGTTCTCTATTCTGTTCCATTGGTCTACGTGTCTGTTTTTGTGCCAGTACCATGCTGTCTTTGTGATCACAGCTTTGTAGTACAGCTCGAAATCCGGCATTGTGATGCCCCCAGCTTTGTTTTTCCTTTTCAACAGTTCCTTGGAGATTCGGGGCCTTTTCTGGTTCCATACAAATTTAAGGACTATTTGTTCCAGTTCTTTGAAAAATGTCCTCGGTATTTTGATCGGGATAGCATTGAAAGTGTAGATTGCTCTGGGTACAATGGACATTTTAACTGTGTTAATTCTTCCGATCCATGAGCATGGAATATTTTTCCATCTTTTTATGTCTTCCTCAGTGTCTTTCAAGAGTGATTTATAGTTTCTAGAATATAAGTCCTTTACGTCTCTGGTTAAATTAATTCCAAGGTAATGTATGGTTTTTGGTGCTATTGTAAATGGGATGGATTCCTTAATTTCTCTTTCTTCAGTCTCATTGTTCGTGTATAGAAATGCAACTGATTTCTGAGCATTGATTTTTGTATCCTGCCACCTTACTGAATTGCTCTATAACTTCTAATAGTTTGGGCGTGGATTCTTTTGGGTTTTCCATGTAGAGTATCATGTCATCTGCGAAGAGAGACAGTTTGACTTCTTTGCCAATTTGGATACCTTTTATCCCTTTTTGTCGTCTGATTGCTGTTGCAAGGACTTCTAGTACTATGTTGAATAATAGTGGCGAGAGTGGGCATCCTTGTCTTGTTCCTGATCTTAAGGGAAAGGCTTCCAGCTTTTCCCCATTGAGAATAATATTTGTCGTAGGCTTTTCATAGATGGCTTTTATGAGATTGAGAAATGTACCCTCTATTCCTACACTCTGAAGGGTTTTAATCAGGAAAGGATGCTGTATTTTGTCAAATGCTTTTTCTGCATCAATTGAGAGGATCATATGGTTCCTGAGACTTTTCTTGTTGATATGATGTATCTCGCTGATCAATTTGCGAATGTTGAACCACGCTTGCATCCCAGGGATGAATCCCACTTGGTCATGATGGATAATCCTTTTAATGTACTGTTGGATTCTATTAGCCAGGATCTTGTTGAGGATTTTGGCATCCATATTCATTAGGGAAATTGGTCTGTAATTCTCCTTTTTGATGGGGTCTTTGCCTGGTTTGGGGATCAAGGTAATATTGGCCTCATAGAATGAGTTTGGTAGCTTTCCTTCTGTTTCTGTTTTTTGAAATAGCTTTAGGAGAATAGGTATTATTTCTTCTTTGAATGTTTGGTAGAATTCCCCAGGAAAACCGTCCGGGCCTGGAGTTTTGTTATTTGGAAGGTTGTTTATCACTGACTCAATCTCTTCATAATTAATTGGCCTGTTTAAGAAATCAGTTTCTTCCTGTTTCCGTCTTGGTAGTATATAGGTTTCCAGGAAGGCCTCCATCTCTTCCAGATTGCTTAATTTATTGGCATATAGCTGTTGATAAAAGTTTCTAATAATCCTTCCAATTTCATTGGTGTTGGTCGTGACCTTTCCTTTTCACTCATAATTTTATTAATTTGGGTCCTTTCTCTTTTGAATAAGTCTTGCCAGTGGTCTGTCAATTTTATTGATTCTCTCAAAGAACCAGCTTCTAGTCCTGTTGATCTGCTCTACTGTACTTCTGGTTTCTAATTCATTGATTTCTGCTCTAATCTTGGTCAACTGCTTCCTCGTGAGTGACTAGGCCTGTCCCTTTGTTGCTGTTCCAGCTTCTTGAGGTGAGAATATAAAAACTGCATTTTAGATTTTTCTATTCTTTTGAGTGAGGCTTGGATGGCTATGTATTTCCCCCTTAGGACTGCCTTTGCAGTATCCCATAGGTTTTGGACCATTGTGTTTTCATTCTCGTTGGTCTCCATAAATTGTTTAAATTGATTTTTGATTTCCTGGTTTATCGAGTCATTTCTGAGCAGGATGGTTCTTAGTCTCCAAGTGTTTGAGTTTCTTCCAAATTGTTCCTTGTGGTTGAGTTCCAATTTCAGAGCGTTGTGGTCTGAGAATATGCAGGGGATAATTTCAGTCTTTTGGTATCGGTTGAGACCTGTTTTGTGTCCCAGAACATAGTCTATTCTTGAGAATGTTCCATGGGCATTAGAATAGAATGAGTATTCTTTGGTTCTGGGGTGTAGTGTTCTATATATATCTATGAAGTCCAGCTCGTCAAGTATGGCATTCAAAGCCTTTGATTCTTTGCTTAGTTTTTGCATTTTGATCCTTTTGGAATCTACTTTCATCTAGGAATGATGTAGGGATCCACTTTGGTTTTGCCAAATGGCTAGACAGTTCTTGCAACCTCATTTCCTGTCTTTCCCTACTTGTTTGAAATGGTATCTTCCTTACTATTTATCTGTACTTCTGTACTTATATCTTATACTATTTTTTGTTCTATTTCTTCTAATCTATTTGTAGGCTACTACCAAACCTTATCTTTTAACTCTGATAGCTTTATAATACGCTTAACAGCTGGTAGAATTTATTCCTCATTTTTTCTCTTTTATTTAAAAACTTTCTTGGCTGTTTTCACATAGTATTCTTGAATGGGTTTTTAAAATAAAGTAGGTAAACAGGGTGAATATAACTATGAAAAGAAATTCTAAACTGTCTTTTTCAGACATCCCTTTTTAAAAGTCTTGTTCATGTTATAACTTTTATGGTTTAATTTGCATTTCCACAAATATAGAACTGTATCATAGTTTCTATTTGCAACTTCTAAAATCTTCTTTATTTTAATATAGATTCCTTGTAGTTTGGAATACTGGGATGAACTCCAGAAGGTTTTTGTTGCATTTCAAGAATTTAGTCTGTCTGAAAGCAAAGTTTGTGAACTGCAGTTGCCGGATATCAATCTTGTGAGTGACCAGAAGAAACTGGTATCCTCGGATCTTTGGAGAATTGTCTTGAACAGCAGTCAAAATGGTGCTGACGACCAAAGGTAACTCGGTGAAAAATGAAATGGTGACATTATACTGAGAGGCGGTCATCAAGTCATCATATCTGGTGGCCCCTCACGTAGCCATAGCTCAGCCGACTAGCAGCTGCGTTTGTGTGAACTACAGATGAGCACTAGGACATAAGACAGAAGCTGATAGAGCAGAGACTGCGTACTAAAAATCCTGTGTTGTAGGTAAAATACGGCCTTGTGAGCCCTAACGATAAGAACGTGTTCCTTAAATATAAAAGCAAAAAGTGCAAAAAACAAACTACCAAAAAAAAAAAAAATTGAGCCCTCCTGAACAAAAAATACCAAGAAAAAGAATCATTAATTCCTCAACAGACTCTTAATGACGCAGTAAACAATATGTGTCAGTGATAACCCTGCGGCATTAAGAGAATGGTTAAATAAATGCTATTGTCTCCTTCTAAAAAGATAAATTTTGGAATTATTGCTTTCTTAAGTGGTTTTATTTTTTTCTTAAAGATTTATTTATTTACTTGAGAGAGAGAGCACATAAGCAGGGGGAGGAGGGAGGGAGAAGCAGACTCCCCACTGAGCAGGGAGCCTGATGCAGGGCTTGATCTCAAGACCCTGGGATCATGACCTGAGCTGAAGGCAGATGCTTAACCAGCTGAGCCACCCAGGTACCTCTCTGAAGTGGTTTAAAGAAAAACTTTAAAAGACCTCTAGACATTAGAAAAACTTGGCTAACCAAAATGACTTCTATCCAAAGGATTTCTAGATAGCTCTACATTATATTTGGCCATAATGAATCTGTAGAGCTGTAGACTTCAGGTGTTCTGTATCATGTCCCCACAACTTCCTGTCCCACATCTCCTACAGGGTATCTGGTTAATGGCAAAGAAGGGCCAGACTGTCCCTGTTTTCAATGTTTGCCTGCTTGATACATCCACTAACTTAGAGTAGAAAAAAAATTGGCTTCAGTAACCTATTCTTCAGTATGTCTTCTCATTTACATATTCCTATTTGTTAAGCCTTTCTGTTCGTGCTCCCACAAAAGACAAGAAAAATATACTAAATCACAGTCAGCGGAATCATTTTCTTGGGTCATATGATAATGCGTGTACCATGGGCTCAGGCCCATCTTGCTGTCTATCACTCTCAATGTCCCACCTTCCAGTTCCCCTGATGAACTGGGTTTAGCATTATCTTACTCCTTTTGTATAATCCCTCCTTTTTTCCCCCAAACAACATTCTGGCACTAACAAAGAGAAAAAAACATCCATCATTCATAACATCCTGCAAATCAACTATTTTCTCTTTTCTGTGTTACCTTTATCTTTGCCCATGACTATTTGCCTTTACAAGGTTATAATTGTAGTACATCATTTCGTATTCTGATTCCTACTTTATGTTATAAAGAGCTGCGAATGTTTTCTCTTAATTAGTAATACTGTTTGTTCATTGAAGAGCATTTGGGAAATAAAGAGAATCACCCATGGCCATATCATACTGATAACCTCTGTTAACATTTTAACAGTAGCATCACAGTCTTTTCCAGTGATTACTTTGTGTGCTTAATAATAATGTTTTATGCTTTATATATTTTATTTCTAGGTCATGTGGGCTCTTTAAGAATAATTACCTTCTTTTATATTACCTACTGATTATAGTAAAAATATATTAGAGGAGTGGGATCTTAATTTCACCTATATATGTAATGCAGCAATGAAAAGAATACCCATCCTGTGAGATGTTAGCAAATGTATAGGAAGATTGCCTATTCTAAGTACAGGTTACCTAGTCAGAAACCAGGAAATCTCAGAAAATAGAGCTGTAAATAACAAAAATGTTTTTAATCCGAGTTTCCTTAATAGTATCAAGTTAGAAATCATTTCTTGATTCTAATTATGAAAGAATGCATTTTCAGCATTGAAAGAAGCATTCTCGACAAGATTAATTCCTCTGAATTTGAAACATTCATAAAAATTACTTTTGTGGTAAGCTTAGCACTACAGAAATGTGGAACCTTTAGGGAATGGAAATTTATGCAGACAATCAAATTCAGGCAATTTTTCACCAAGCTTTTGACATTGTAATCACAGATCTTTTGTCCTCACCTGGGATTTTTCAAGTTACCTAATATTTCACAATTGATCTTGCTTTGTTTGACATTAACCATTTTTCAGATAGAATTTGATATTAATGAAATTAAATTTAAAGAGTTAGTTTAAAAGTCAACTTCATAAGACCCTACTAAGACACTTTTCAAAAGGGACAGTAAATAAATTTTATCCAATTTCTAGAAAGAAAACATTAGGCTTCAGTAATATGTCAGCATTTCATGCAGAAAGAAAACTGCTGCAGTTAGCTCCAGTATATTCTGTCATGAGAAATTTAGAACTAGACAAAAACCTGATGCTTTTATGATTAGAGATTATCTTATAAGTAATATTCTTGGTGGTTTGAAAAGGATATGCATCAGACTGTTGTACATTCCAGGAAGAAAGTTCATAAAAATAAGTCCTATGAAGCTTAATCTTAAAAAGAAAAAAGAGGAAGAAAAAGCAAAAGCCATCTTGCCCACAATTGGCATAAAGTTGCAACAGTGTAGGGCAGCTCAGTGGTAATGGCATCACTGTATGTATGTAAATAGAAGCACTATTTAATAGAGAATGCCAGGTTAGAAGACCTGGATTTATGTCCTGGCTCCATCACCAACTAGGTATTTGGCTTTGAGAAACTGATTTTTAAGCTAAGGCTTTAAGATATGAGCAGGAGCTAACGGGTCCAAAGGCAGGTAGCCTTCATTACAAAGGACTGGAGACAAAAGAGCCAATCTCTTAAACCTTAGTATGTTTATCCCATACAGGTATATTATCTTTAATTCAATGCCTGTGTGCTTGTAGTAGTTACATTCCACCATCTTTAATTAGTGGTTTGCTTGATCATATGAAAAGGAATGATTGGTAATGGTGGTGCTTTTTTGAAGGTAGCATTCAAAGTAGAGAAACTTCAAGGTTAATTTCCACTATAGTATTGACCTCTTAGGAGACTTCTCCTATTTGCTGCATACTGGACTGGAGGCAAGAGATACAACCTTTAAGCCCTGATCAAGATATCCATTTCAGCTATTTATCTTTAATCTAATCATGTATGCATTTGCCTACACTCATTGCTTAAGCCTAAATAAATCCCCTTTATCAGTTAGGTCCTGACAAGAAACAGAAGGCACACTCAAACTTGAAGATTGTGGAGAGTTTAATGAAAGGACTATTAACAAAAGTGTGGGCAGGATTAAGGGATGGTACAGTACCCTGGGGCTAGGAATCCTGGGGAACCATCCCATTCTTAGGCCTGAAGGAGCCAGGGGAATACACACCCTCACTCCACTCTCCTCTCGCCTTCTAATCTCCTATGGGCACCTCCTACTGCCTGAACCAGAGGACAAGACAGAGGACAAAGCAGCTTGTTGATACAGTCCAGTGGCAGAGAAGAGGATGGAGAAGGGTAGAAAGTGTGGATCTAGTGAGCAAACAGAAGGTATCCAGCAATTACACACTCTATTTGGAATATACAGTTTCTTACCCAGTAACTGGCCCTACAAGGAAAAAAAGGGAAACAGAGTGGTGGGCCCAACTCTCAGGTTTTGGGCCACTCTGCTGGGTTCCCTGGGTTTGGAATCAATTTGATGTCTTCTGATGGATCAAAACAACCGTCTAATTTGTTTCCCGCCTCTTACCCTCACGCCAAAAGACTAATCCTAGAAGTATGTGACTTTGTCAAGTCATACAAATTACAGGCAACTATCATGAAACACAATAATAACTGCAGATCCTGATATATAGGTCCAGTTAACTTTATTACCAGTTGATAATGCTCAACTGTGTTCACCTGTGCCAAGTCTTTGGTGGTTGGTTGTGCATATTGCACGGTCATTTCTCACAACATTGGAACATGTGAAAGCAGATTACTTATAAGGACTTTTTATCCCCACCCCCAAAATGCTGGTTAATGGAAGAAGGCATCTTAGAATAGAAGTGTGGCTTAAGGGTACTCTTTCTTCATGCAATGAAAATTGAAACTCCGGTGAGATTTTTGGAGTACTTTCATTTTTTGGTTGTACCACAACAAAGTATTCTCTCCTACTCCCTAAAGATCTTATAAAAGAACCCCCCTTCACTCCTGTTTGGTAATCTTTGAGACCGTAGTCAACAGCTTTTTTTTTTTTTTTCAAAGAGGAGATGCTTTTCATTTTTCGGAGCCTTGATTCTTGCATAGACAGACAGCGGAAGAATTAGAAAAATGATCGTGATGATCAAGTCTCTGGATTGTTTCTCTTCTCTCCACGAGTTGATTACACATCTCGTAAATTATGTTTTTCCTTTTGACATCTGGATCAGAGTTCATTGTACCTAATTAAGGAGATCACACAAACGTAACTACTCTAAGTGTCCCTAGCAGGGTCATCCCTCTCCTATACATCACTGGTTAGCTCTATTACACTTACATCTTTTTAGTCCTGGTGTAAGAGGTAGGCATATATATGCTGCTTTTATGGTATATAATGATGATCAAAATAAGTTGAGTGTCAAAAAACTATAATTTTACTGATTTAAAATACATTTAAAGTATATTCAGGTTGTATATGCCATATTAATTGTGATTAAGAAATTTTAATTTTGATGGGACTCTAATTTTTCAGTAAATCTGAATTTTTAAATACAGTTTAACTCAACAACCATTTTAGTTAGGATTTTAAGATTGAAAGAGTATTGCTAACTACCTGAGTGTGTTAGGAGTTACTATATAAGCCAAAAAATATCTCTTTTTAAAAATGTATGTGTATATTTAATTTAGGAAGAACTAAGAATTAATCAATTTGTTATTAATAAAAATTGTAACACATACTCCTGTTTTAGTAACCTTTTTCAACAAGTTATTCTATCTGCTACTCTAAAGATAGAAAAATAAATCTTGGAAAATCTCAAGAGTGTCAAAAATTGTAGTTGGCAAGAAAAATGCTTCAGATAAACACCTCTGTTGTTGTACTCACTGTTTTTAAACTGATCTCCTAGAACTCTTGCCTAGATTTTTAGTAATATTTTGACTAACATTGTACCCTATTTCTAACAAGTTCTGAAAGTAGTTCAAATGTATAAAACACACAATTAATACGTTTTGCTCTTTCTGAATAAATACAAGTTTTAATTTTACCTAGTCAAAGAAGTCTGTTATTTATAACTCCACAGATAAATTCCTAGAAGGCTATTTAAATCAGTATGCCCATTTATAGAAGCTTTAGAATATACTTAGATGCATTTCTTGCACATGGCATTTAATCAGTAACCAACTGCCCCACAGTTTGTATTCTCTTGGCAGGCACTGGAGATTTACTAACATGGCAGTAAATACCACCATATAAGTATAAACTCCTTAAAATTAAATACTCAGTAAACGTGTTGGAATGCTCCTAGCTTTCATTTTCACCAGGCTTTTCCCAGCCTCTTTCAACATGTAGCTGAGGATTCATACTCTGAGAATCCCACGTGATGCTCCTCACGCCATTCTGAGTTCCTCTTACGTTTCTGCTCTGGCGGCACTTCCGACTTTCCTGTACCTGGGTGGTTGTTCTATTTGATGATGTTTCTAAATGTCTACATATTTTATATCACCACTTAGATGGTGATATAAAACCAAGGATTTATTTCCTTAGTTTTTCCTCCCTAGGATACTGTAAATCACGGTGTTTCTTCTCTAGGCTCCTCATGGACTTGGAAGCCAGGCTCGCATAGCTGTAGCACAGATTTCAGATTTGGAAAGAAGAGGGCAGAGGACAGTGAGAGAGAATGGGGCGGCATCTATTCAGTGAGCCACCGTCACCAGAATGTCCCTTGCGCCATCCCACTCCCCAGTTCCCATGTCTCTGCTAGCACTGAGGCAAGGCAGCTAGGCAGTATGTTTCCTGTGCATGCTAACAGCTGCCACGTACAAACTTCTTCCCTCCTATAGATGCCTTCACTGGTCCTTTTAATGAGATTTTACTTGTTTAAAATGGCGGTAGATGGGCAAGTGAATAGAGGACCCATGCAGTGAACTGTCCATGGGACCTTGGTTCTTCTGGACATGGTCATAACTTTTATGGCACCTAGTACACTAGTTAGTGGGTGTTCAGTAAAGAGTATTGGCTAACTCATGGCCCTATGGATATGGACAATCTGGAGAAGTAAAACAAAGTGAAACATTTATGGTGACACTGAAAGTATTGGGTTTTTGAACAGCAGAGTCATACTCCAAATTGTGTTGGTCTTAAACTTATAGGAGAACAAGTTGTCCATAAATTGTGTGGGTTGTGGATGGAGGAAAATTGGATTGGAGGTAGGTCAACATGACCTGGGGTTTGAGGAATCCTTTGAAATTTTTCTGCTAATAACTTATAAATAATAATCAACATGAACTTAATTTTTAAAAATTAAGTTTTTGTGAGTTTATGTGAGTAAATACAGAAGATTTGATGATAATATATTAACTATAGGATTATGGGTGCTAGTTTTAAAAACCCTTATAGAAAGACATTTTACTTATATGGTATTGGGAAATCTAGTTCATTGATCTTCTTTTATCACTTATTTCCCATAGCTCTGCAAGTGAATCTGGTTCTCAAAGCACTTGTGACCAACTTGTAACTCCAACAGCCCTGGCTGCCTGTACCAGAGTCGACTCCTGTTTTACCCCATGGTTTGTCCCATCTCTTTCCATTTCCTTCCAGTTTGCTCACCTGGAGTTCCATCTTTGTCATCACCTTGATCAACTAGGCACAGGTACTCTTTCCTTTAGCATCTGAATAGCATCCACTTAATACTTACGGTTTTTCTTGAGTGTTCTCAAGACATAGTTCATCGATTTTTTACCCAGATAATTAATTTTACTTTCAGGAAGTAAAAAGGTGTGGAAGGGTTTTCATTCTGTGTATTGCAGTATTAGTGATGTTTCAAAGTGCTGTGATTATTAATCACTTCCACCACCCAGAGCTCTTTCCCTACTGACTACCACCCATGTGGTGGTGAAAATTTTTAGAAGACACATTCATTTCCCCTAAAAATGAGCACTGGCAAAATTATTCTGAAGTTGACTTCATCTAACAGATGTACCCCTTACTTTTGAGCCATCATATGGACCTATTTTATAGATTACCAGTAGTATTGAACTAACATGATTTTGCATGCTTCCTAATAAGAATTTTCAAGGAAGTTACAAAAATTGCAGGTTTTACTGTTATTCTAATTAGGATCTTTTTAAAAGAAATACATCTGTTTCTATTCTATGTTCTGAGCTACTGCATTAGTGATGGACAGACTCCAAAAGTATTCTGTATTACCTGATGTCAAAAGCATGAATACATTCTACAACAGATGGGCAAATTCTCCAGAAATTTAAAGGACTGTCCTTTTTACAAGTTGGTAAGGTGGAGGATTAAATTTTCCCACACACCAAAAGTGGTCTTTTATAAATTTGCCAATGTTACATGAATAATACTCCTAAAAGTCTATACCAAACATTTCCTAGTTAGTACATTTTGATTCAGGTTTTCAACCTAAGATGTAATGGAAAAAGGAGAAAAAAAATCGGATTTAAAAAATCAGATTAAAACCAAACACAGCTGCTGTTAAGCATCTTGCCTTTTCAGCAAAAAATGGAATTTAACCTGCTTTTTCTAACTCTCTTTGAGTCATGTTTTTGTTTTTGAGATTTGGTTGATAGATACAGAGCCTTTCATTCGATATTTGCCTCCTCTTCATTTTATCTCTTGTCTTCTGTGATCAAATTTTTGTGTGTGAAAGGGAATGTGAACTTTGGACACTATATGTTTGAGGCATGCCGATTGAACAAAACCATTTCATTGGCAAATATCAAATGGTAATTCAAATATTATAATGCCTTCAAGAGAGTGTTTGAATTTTTTCAACCGCAAATAGCAAACTTGGTAACCAAAAAGTGAATAATTTAAACATCCTCTCTTTATTTCCATAAAAGATTGGCTCATCTCAGTTGCTGTTTCTCCTGTTTGTTTTCTCAACAGCCCCACCGCAATACCTACAGCCATTTATTTCCGATAAAAATGTGCCATCTGAACTAGAATACATGATTATTTCCTTCAGAGAACCACACGTGTATCTTCGACAGTGGAACAATAGTCCTGTCTGTCAGGAGATCCGGTTCTCAGCTCAAGCAGACTGTAAACTTCTCGAGTGCAGAAATGTCACGATGCAAAGCGTGGTGAAACCCTTCAGCATCTGCGGGCAGATGGCCGTTTCCCGTGACGCGGCCGAAAAGCTGCTCGACTGCACCATCGTGGTGGACTCCATCTTTGTCAACTTTGGGCAGCATGTGGTTCATTCTCTAAACACTGCAGTCCAAGCGTGGCAACAGGTATGCACATCCTAGCACAGTTTACAGTTTGTCTGCATGTGATCTTTTACTAGGCACCCTATGTTATCACTCCTAATAGTAAGCAAAGCACAAACAAAAATGTGAGAGAATGAAAAATTTGATGGGCACCATAGTATTTGGGGTTTTCTCTGTTTAGCAAAGTGATTCATGTTATTTTTAAAACCTTCGGAGAATATGGGTTCTCTACACATGCATAGGAGACCGTGCCCACATTTTTGTGACTAATGTACCACATCTGTGTGGAAAGTAACATATTCCCAGAAATTTTTTCCAAGTATTATGGCTTTCCTTTGCCAAAGCTTCAACTTAGTTATGTATCAAATTGTCTAAGCATCCATTGCAAAAATGAAGAACCTGTGTGAGCCTTGCCGATAGTAAACATTTCGTCTTTTCAAAGGGAAAAAGCAGTGAGAAGAAATATGCAAGCCCAACTAGTCCTAGTCTTTCCCCCTACTATCATTCTGCCATTTTTTAATCAGTTAAAGGCTCTCGATTGATAACGTTTTGCCTTTCATCTCTTGCCAGAAATTAGCCATATCAAACAAGGGGATGAAGTGTAAGTGTGTGCTGCACGGTGTATTTAAAATGAGGAACCTGTCTGTGCCCCTAGCATGAAAATAATTTCACAGAATGTTTGGGTAATACTGTGCTCCACAATTTAAGAACAAATCACTTCTGCTTCCTTACTGATTTTCAGTATAATATTGTATTTCCATCAAGTTTGTGTTGCTGTTAAAGCTGGGACGCTCCCCCCCACCCCTGCGCCTCTGTATATGCTACCTGCATTTGTGCAGAGCTAGCCCCCCAGGAGAAATGGTCCTTCATCCTGCACTGAACTCATGTGGAGACAGCCTGGGGGAGGGGGAGGAGGGGGAGACAGGGGGGCTCTGGGTTCTCTAACTTAAGAATTTTTATGGGAATACACTCTTTTCTTTATATGCATGAAGACCTATATAAGACTAAGGAATTAATTACCTAACATGGCACTACAATAGCAAAGGGAAAGAAGATAACACATCTGTTTTTTATTTTAAAATTCTTTTTTAAGGGCATTCCATGGTTTTCTTGTTGCAGAGGACATGCGTAAAATAAGAGCTAGTGTGATCTAAATCTTTGCAGCTGGTTCGAATAGTGATGTGAAAAAAACCTCCATGGCTCCAATTTCTGTTTTTTGTCATATTTTGAACAATGCATTTAATAAAAAACAAACCTAGAAAATATAAAAGAGTCATTGATAGAGCATTTAAACCCAGGATATTTTTGTCTTGGTATCAGGGCCATTCTAAGAGGACTCATATGTAGCAACTACTGCAAAATGGCCTTCAGAAATATCAGTTTCCTCCCAGGGTAAAAATATTCTCTTAGACACAGCTATACATATAAATAAAATATGGTGCATAAATATTTAAATGTTTTAAACCACATCAGAGTGCACATGACTGACTGGCTAACACAGTGCCTTGAAGGAATATTCTGAGTTTTTTTTAAAAAATGGAATTGTATATTTGATTAAGTAGAGCCATATGTCACGTAGCATATTGCTGACAGGTACATTCTATGAATAGTTGATTCTGATTTATACAGGGATTTGGCAATGTTAACATGAGCCACAAGAGGATATACTTCTGTAATTGTTGCTGTAATTTTCTTGTTTCCTCCCATGTCAAGGGTACTTGCCACCAAGTTTTAATGCGGTAGGCATCTAACCCTATGCATTCTAAAGTAAATACAAAAATGCACTACTTTGAAATTACAGGACATTTGACATTGAAATGGGTTTATAGAGGGTTATTAAGTTCATTGTTTCTAAGATGTTCCGAATGTGGCTTATTCCCTCAGTGGGGAAGATTAGTTCCCCAAGCTTGGAGGTTATTGTGTGTACAGTGCTCACATGCAGTCTAATTATTGCCGATGAGAAATAAGAATTTAATAAGCAAGATAAGTTATTCGAGTTCTCCGCATACTTTTATTGGATTCATATCTGAGACAAGTCATTTATATCCAGTGTGGATGGACCAGACAGTTGAAGCACGAAACAATTTGGCCTTTCACCTTTAGGTCACAAGCTCAAGATTAACAGAAGCCTTCATCAGTGTCTGATTTCTCTGGCTGTAGATTTTTTTTTTTCTCTTTTGCACATGATTAATGTTTCGTGAAACCAGATTAAGGACGCAAAATGCCACTTGCAATTTGCTTTGTATTTCAATGCCATATCCCGACATTTGGACAAAATAACATGTAAAGGGGATTTTTATTTAAAAATGAGGTTATGCTCATGTGTCTTATCTTACACCAAAATGATGTCTGTTTCTGTTTAATTGCAAATGCCTGTACAACACTCCAGCACAAATCTTAAATGTAAATAAGCCATCTTTTAATTACAAATCTGAGTAAGCATCCTGAGACTTAGATTATATGATGTCATATAAAGAGTGTGCGAACTGTTTTATAATATACCAGAGTTTAAGACACTCCAAGAAATGCTTAAACTTATTACAGTTATAATGAGCTCCACAGATGAAGGAACAGCAGAGAAACAGTTCTCTGAGGACTTTGAATATTCTTTGGAAAAATGTAAACAACCCCCTTGTGTTCTTTCATTTACATTTTTCTAAAACACTCATCATTTATTAAAGGTCAGTTTTTGGAGATGAGGAAAGTAATATGATTTTTTTTTCCTACTCAAGCCCCATCTGGTAACTTAACCTCTCTGTTACCAGCAGATTGATCTCAATTCGTTATGAAAACTGAATTTCAATCTCAGGACATCTATCTAACTGGGAGTTTGGAATCATATGCCTTTCTTCATGTTTGTACTCTTGGACCTAAAGGAGAGAAAAATGTTTATAAGGAGAGGAGTTTATGTTGATTATATAATGGCAAATGGAAAAATCTCATCAAAATAATTACACACTGTGACTCCAGTTTGATTAAAGGTTTATAAACCTTTAAATATGTAAGACATATAAGATAGGATTAGACAGGATAGACTGAAATAGAAACAGGCAGGATACTCTGAGGAGAAAAATTGCTAGAAGAAAATCCACCAAAATATTAACAGCAGCTATTTGAGTATAAAATTAGAGACTTAAAAAAAAATCCATACTTCCTATATTTTCTAATTTTTCTACTGTGAACATGTATTCACTTATAATTCTAAAAATCGAATTCACTCATGTATTTGTTTCATAAGTGTTTATCGAGTACCTACCTGTCAGGCATTATGCTGAGTACTGGAGATAAACTGGTAAATAACACAGACCTGGTTCCTGCCCTTATGTAACATGGACTCTAATGATGGAGACAAGAGTGAACCCAAAATCAAATAATTTCTTGGTTCCAAGAGGGAAAGTGAAGTAGTAGAGTGTGACGTGAGCATAAAATAGAGGGATGTGACCTGGTCTGGTGGTGCTCCCAGAATGCTACTGAGAAGAAGGGACCTGAAAACAGGAACCTGAATGCTAAGTAGAAGGAAGTTCAGTGTGAAGGAAAAGAAGTCCAAGCAAAGGAAAGGCACTGGGGCAGGAAGGAGTTGGATGTGTTGAATGACTTGAAAGTCAGCAGTGCGGGGTTGGAGGAGCAGGAAAGAGCTCGCGGAGCTCAGGCGTGGCAAGCAAGTGAAGAGTGGCTCAAGGTGGGGCAGGGGTCAGATGAGGCAGGACATTCAACCCCACTGGCAGGCAAACTTTGAAATCATAGCTCATGATTAAAAGCCGCAGCATAGAGTATGGTAGGCAACAGATGATTATTGCTTATAATTACTTTGGTCTCTCTTAACCCAGGATTCTATTTTGTGATTAGTGTGGCTGTCAAGTGAAGTTCCGCTCTGTGAGAATAGGGAGGTTGGTGAGAATCGTTGGATGACAGAGTGAGAGGTCCCTGAGGGTATTTGGAAAAATAAGGTATTTCAGGGCCTCTCCATCACCTACAGCCCGAAAGCACTGCCCACCTACTTAGGGGGCCTTGTACATGACTGGGAGTGGATTCTGCCCCCAAGACACCTGTCCTGGGTGAGGTTCTAGGTTGGGTCTTGGTCCAGGCTGGATTCCAGGTACTTTCATCCTTAGACTCTTCGGGCCTCATAATCACTTAAGTCACTATGCTCATGAGTAATGTGTCCCCTTTTACTCTCCCTCCCCTTGGGAAAATGGCAAGTGACCGAGTGTGGCATTGTGACATTTGGCTCCACAACCAGGAAGTAGAGGCCACCAGAAGTATCAGTTACGGTTACCTGCCATCATCTGCAAATGGATTGGCTAACCAAGATTTTTTTCTTACATTCTCAATTCGAGCATCTATTTAACTATTCATTTTCCAAAAGTATGTTTCTTATTTTTTAAACCGTAAGCTAACCAGAGTGATAGAAGAGGAAACACAGAAATACTCTGTCATTTTGTCAGTGTTTGGATATAACAGCAGATGGTGAAGACACCATTAAGCTGAGAACGGAGGTCTCAACACAGAACCATATTACTAATTTGTTGAGCCTCGGCAAATTAATGGAAGACGTGAGCTGATGGATGACTGTTAGCTGACACAGACACCAACAACTGTTTTTCAGCGAACATTATCTCTCTTGAAAACTGCAACTTGGCTTACACTGACTCCGGAGCTGGTCTGTTTTGTGTGTTCAGCCTCTTAACAATAGAGGGAAAGTTATGGTTTTATTCACATCTCTCCCTGAGCAGATTTACACACACACATCCATCCTCCCCCTTAAGGGATCTGGGGATGTATTACCTAAATGATCCTTACTTTCTGTAGGGTACAAACTGTGGCTTTGGTAATTGGTCTTGATTGTCGAGTTTAGAAGGCCAGGAACATGGTAATTCTAGCCTCCAGGACTCTGCTCAGAAACGTGCACTACTCAGTACAGCATTCTTTGGACCATGTTAATTCATTTTAAAACGTTAAAAGTTTGAGGGGTCTCATTGTTCTTTTACTCTTCTGTGTGTATGATTTATTTTGCAGGAGTATAAATCAAAACATATTCTTGGAACATTTAAGCTCTCTTTAAGGTATTTTTTGTGCTTATCCTGGAAGTATAGAATACTTTGTATACCAGAGCTAATGACAACAGATCTTTTAGTGTTTCTGTGTTGTAACAATCGCCACTGGGCAGACAGCTGCCAAACATCTTGCAATTAATCTGATGCACGTTGGCTTTCGTATTCTTTTTCTTTCAGAACAAATGCCCTGAGGTAGAGGAGTTGGTCTTCAGCCATTTTGTGATCTGTAATGACACACAGGAGACACTGCGGTTTGGCCAGGTGGATACTGATGAAAATATTCTGCTGGCGAGTCTCCATAGTCACCAGTACAGCTGGCGCTCTCACAAATCCCCACAGGTATTTGAGAAACAGCCTTACAAACACAGCAATTGTTAAGGTTGGGGATTCATTTATTCTGCATTTGTGTCCCTGTGTCCAGTTATTTCCCTTTTTAAGTCTCCCAAGGAACCACACAGCGTAGCTGCCTCTGACAGAAACCCAGAGACATTTAGAGCTGGGAGCCCAGTGCAACCATGCTTTTCTTGGAGGGGACAGTCTTCGTGGTTAGCACAGGTGCCGCGGAGGCAGCACGGCATGGCGATTATGCGGTTGGACTCTAGAGCCAAAGTTCGTAGGCTTTGATCCTGGCTCTGTGTAACCTTGCTTTCCTCTCCAGCTTCAGTGTTCTCATCTGTAAAATGGGGCTAACGATAGGACCCGTTTTGTAGGGTCCAGAGGACAAAGTGAGTTACTGTGTATAATGGCGCTAGAATAGCGCTCGAGACACTGTGAGCATTACGTGTTGGCTATTATTATTTATGCATTTGTTCAGATTTTTTACTACATACATACTTTCCTCCTGGCATGTCCTGGGCACTGGACATGCAAAGACAAGGAAGTCACAGTCCTTGCCCTCCAAGGACGGCTCACAATCTGTGACCAAGGGGGCACTGAGAAAAGACATACCAAAGGATGTCTGTTTTCCAAGTAGTATAATTCCATTTTCCTGTCACTTTAGATGGGAATAATTAGAGGGATGTGCCCTGCAGGGATAATATGAGGATGAATTAAATACAAAGATGTGGTCTTAAATGAGTAAAAGAAATCCTAGGAAGTCATCTCAAGAATAATGTATTTCTAAAACTCTGGGTAATAAGGAAACTACTGCTTGTGATTAAAAGAAAGTCATTAGATTAGAGAGCAAGTTTTCCCATCTGGTCTATAGACCAGCTTTAGAATATGTTATGCCCTCGGGGTCCCTCTTGCTTCCCCGCCCCCTGTAGCTAGATTCTGATTTTTTGCTTCTTTTTCATCACACTGCCACATTACTAGATTAAAATTTGGAAAGGTAGACACAGTACATTCTTATTTAAGAATATTTATTTAATTCTAGTAAACCTGACAGGACATTAAAACCACATAAATCCTTTTTTAATAAAACTTCTCAGAAGAATTTCTCAGATGAGATGATGTTGTACTCATCTTTTTAGAGTGAATGACATGCTCTTGTTTTCTAATGTTTCTCTTGAGAAATTTCCATGTTCTTAAGCGTTGAGTTGTTTGCCCCTCGTAACATAGTTAAAGGCCAGTTTGTTTGTTTCAAAATACCTTTTTGGGTTTTTGTCTTACTAATTGCAGAAGTGAGAACATATAGACATGTGGCAAAAAAACATTTTTAAAAAGAAAAACAGAACTCCTATAATGGCAACCACTCAGACACAACCCATGTTAATACTTGTCATATATAGCCTTTTAGATGTTCGAAAAGTTTCCACAGTAATTGCATTTTTCAGCAATGGAGAAACCTCTGGGAAGGCACAGCCCCATGTAGCCCTGTACTGCACCAGTGGCCACAGCACCCACACCACAGAGGTTCAGGCCTCTGCCCACAGAAAACACAGTGTAGGAAGTTTACCTCCCCTCCCAGTCACTTTAAGAGGCACAGACCACCGTGGCCCTTGGTGACCCTCAAGATTGCCAGATACTGGGGGCGCCTGGGTGGCTCAGTCGGTTAAGCGTCTGCCTTCGGCTCAGGTGATGGTCCCAGGGTCCTGGGATCGAGCCCTGCATCAAGCTCCGCATCGAGCCCTGCGTCCAGCTCCCTGCTGAGCAGGGAGCCTGCTTCTCCCTTTCACTCTGCCGCTCCCCCTGCTTGTGCTCTCTCGCTCGTTCTCTCACTCTCCCAAATAAATAAAATCTTTTTTAAAAAAAAATTCCCAGATACTGGAGCCAGGATGATCACAAGAGCAGCTAGCTCAGGGGTGTGGAGAACAGGAGTCTTCGTGTTACGGACACACGGTATCCAGGTGGGAAGGAAAGGAACAGGAAAGAGGCAAGGCTGACCGCTGCCAGCACGACACCTTCATATCTTATTCTTTTGCATGGTTTCAAGGTCTTTTCATATTTGTTACTAGTTTGTTTTCACAGTATCCATGTGTGGTTTGTGTTATTTGTTACGATGTTATAAATAAGAAGACAGATGGAAATGTTAAACTGAGATGGTAGTAGATAGAGTTGGGACTGAATTCCATATCTTTTGATTCTCAATAGAGTGTTATTTCATTGGCATTGTCCAGCTCTCCTAGGTTTGAGCTGCATGATTTGTCTATTAGAAGAGCCAAGCTATGAGGTTTCAAGAGCTAGGCTGAGAATCGCTGGTCTAATACTCCACATTTAAAGCTAGAATAATGTGGGATTCTTAGTCCGAGCAAATCCCTTGCAAAGTCTTACTTTATTACCAAAAATAATAAGAACCTTTTTATGACAAACTGGACACAAGACAAATATCTATTAAACTTTTCTTTTGCCTTTTTAAATTTGCAACTGCGTTCTCTGGATACAAATTTTAATGAGCTGTAGTCATTATAATCTTCAGGCTAAAACTTTGATCAACTTTGTTTAAAAAAAAAAAAAATGATGTCTCTTTACAAAACTCCATAGGTTGAAGGAAGTGTGTTTTAGGACCCTCTGAAGCCAGAAGTCTTAATGGGCCCAGAGGGTCTTCATTGAATTCCTACATCCACAATTGCAAATTCTGTTGTGTTCTAATGAGAGGTTACATCTGAGGATTAGAAAAACTAGCCACTTAGCTTCAGACTGCACCTGGAGGTAGTCATAGACTTGCAAGTGAGCAAACTGTTGCTTTTTCCAGACTCCACGTCATATCCTGCGTTGCCCAGCAGGCTTGGTTTTAGGAACATTTGTGTCTGCATGTTTATGCTACCTTGGGTGTTAGTCAATTCATAGTCTCAGGGAGGATTTCCAGAGCTCATAGCACTTAACCCCACTAAACAATGTAGCTTATATTGCAGAGATCAAGAAAGTGGCACTGATAGCTGGAAAGGTTTCAAAGAGGTCAGCATATCTTAGAACCACACAGGAGGTTGCTAACAACAGTAAGTCCCAACAGGATGGGAAGAAACGTGGACACACCAATTCCAGAAATCCAAAGCTGATTTTAAAATTGAAAAATGGTAAACTCTCCTTATAGTTCCTAACACATGCTCTGAGGCAGAATCACTTAAAATGCTGGATATCCCGCAACCGTTGCTTGCCTAGACAAACAAAGGAAGAACAAAACTAATTCCTAGGGAGTAGTTGAACATACTCAGCTGCACGATCATATGTGCCACCATAAAGGGCCCTTGAATATCCCAGTTCAGTAGACTTCAGATCAAGTTGGATGAGAAGAGTAACCAGCAAGAGACTGGTCTTCAAAGCAGTGCTTCATACTGTATGAAGTTGAATCTAAGGACTATAGGTGTGAGTTTATGGTATCTTTCCCCAGAATATGGGTAGTAGGTGCAGCTTAGGGTCAAGGAAGGTTTTGTTTAATGTAACCAAACTGAATATAGGGGCACTTCCATCAGCCAGTAGGATTTGTGTATAGGCTGTTCAAGTGGACTTCCTTTCCTGGTTGATAACACTGCTGACTACTGAAACTTGAAATAAGAATGCCTCTACCTTGTATGTAAGGAATCACATGCGCTTTTATCCTCAAAACATGCACAATTTATACATTATGTGTTTTTTTAGAATTGCAGAATTGCAACTACCAGTAGCTTAATTTCAGTAATCAAACCATCTAGCGAGGTGAAAATGGGCTCTAGACAGAGCTAGAGAGAATAATAAAATATTGCTCCAAAACGGACCTAATAGAAAGTTCATAAGCTCATGAAAAACGGCAGGTATTTTAAAATGCAAAATGTAACAAGATAAGAATTTTGAAGAGCAGCAGATCATCTGGGATATACTCATTAAAATAGTCAGATTTAGTGAAGAAGATAGAAAATCACATATTACTCCAAAGCAGAGGTTGGCAAACTTTTTCTGTGTAGGGCCACGTATTCCATATTTTAGGCTTTCGGGGCCTTCCTGTCTCTCTCACAGCTGTTCCTTTCTGCACAAAAGCAGCCTTAATGAAAGATGTGGTTGTGTTCCAATTAAACTTTATTTATAGACTATGAAATTTGAATTTCAGTAACTTTCACACATCACGAAACAGTATTCTTCTAATATTTTTGACCATTTAAAAATGTAAAAACCATTTTTAACTCACAAGCTGTACAAAAATAGGGAGTGCACCCCATTTGGCCCACAAGCCATAGTTTACCAGTTCTGCTTGAAGGCCTCTCTGTTGACAAAACTCAATAGACTAAAGGCTTGATGTTCAGTTGTTTCAAACTAAGTAGTATTTCTACCACTGGAAAACTTGGCAAAATGTTTCAGAAATTAAGACATGACAGGTAATAGTTTAAATCTAACATGACCAACCTGTACTCACCACGTAACAGTAAAATATGTTTATTTTACCTCTTCTGGGCTTGTATAGATAGAAAGTTCTCTAGTTCACTGTTTGTGTATGAAAATATTTTAAAGTGAGATCTGATCATTTTTCCTCTTGTCTAAAGGATAGTAATAGGTTTTGAGTATCTATTATCTTATGGTGAGTCCAGCCAGTTGTCAGTTTCATTAACTAGACTGTAATTCTCATTCACTTCACTCTTTCCATATCCATTTACATAATGCATATGTATATACATATCATAAAGAAAAGAGCACATTCCTTATTGTTATGGTCACAGTTTTAAAAATTTAAAAGCAGACTTAGGGAGACAAGGAAATATTCTATGTTGGCAAAACTGTTTAAAGTGATAAATTTTTCAGGTGCTTGCCTCTGCTATTATATGGCACGTAGTGTGAATGTTGAAGTTTGTTTAGAAGATGCAAACAGAGGGGAGCCTGGGTGGCCCAGTAGGTTAAGCGTCTGCCTTCAGCTCAGGTCATGATCCCAGGGTCCTTGGACTGACCACCCACATTGGGCTTCTTGCTCCGCGGGGTTCCTGCTTCTCCCTCTGCCTGCTGCTCCCCTGCTTGTGGGTGAGCTCTCTCTCTCTGTGTCAAATAGATAGATAAAATCTTTAAAAGAAAAAAAAAAGATGCAATTGAAATTAATACTTCCTTTCCAGAAAGCAATTTAATAAGAAGCATAAAAGCTATTAAAATGGTCGCAGCCTTTGACTTAGTAAATCCCCTACTAGTAATCTACTCTCAGGAAATAATCCAAATAGAAACAAAAGTTTATGCACAAAAAATGTATCACAGTTTTATTTATAGTATCAACTAAAACCAAAATGTTCACTTTTCAGGCTATAGTAGAGTAAAATCTAACATATCTGAATGATAAACAATTATCAGACCTTCAGATTTTTACACAGAAAGGAAGTGCTACCATATCAGAAAACAGAATATAAAATTCTATACATATAGTATGATCTTAGCAATACAAAAACAAATGCATAGAAAATGCTGAAAGGGGGGCGCCTGGGTGGCACAGCGGTTAAGAGTCTGCCTTCGGCTCAGGGCGTGATCCCGGCGTTACGGGATCGAGCCCCACATCAGGCTCCCCCGCTATGAGCCTGCTTCTTCCTCTCCCATTCCCCCTGCTTGTGTTCCCTGTCTCGCTGGCTGTCTCTATCTCTGTCAAATAAATAAATAAAATCTTTAAAAAAAAAAAAAAAGAAACAAAAGAAAATGCTGAAAGGAGATAATATCAAAATGTTGCCAGTGGTTACATCCGAGTGGTAGATTAAGATGATATTTTTCCACTTTATCACATTTTTATATAGGTCTCAACTTTTTAAAATAAGGATATAGATTTTTAAGGCAGAAAGAAATTAAGTAAAATCCCTGAAAAAATTTATACACAGACTAAGAGGAATTTCAAACACTAACTGGAAGAGTGGCAAGTGCAGTGACTTACCAGTAACGGTTATCTTGATTCTCCTATGAACGATTGCCAGTTTCTCTCAAATATTCTCTTAGTTACCACTTTGCCACATGCCAGTCTGTCTTGCAGACTATATCTCAAGGAACTTCCCTGATTAATGCTTTTAATTATTACCGTTTCATCTCCAAAAACCTTCATAGCCTCCCCATCATCTATTAACTATCCAAATTATCTGGCATCCCAGGCCTGACTCAGTCACTCACAAGCCCTCCTGTCTGCCATTATTTCCCCTTGCTGCTGATTTAGTCTCCCAACCTCCCATTCAGTTCTAATCCATAAATGTTAATTTATTGTGACCTCTTGTGTGTAATTAAATATGTTCATTTTTTGTAAAGAACTTACTGTCTAATGAGGAAGTCAGAAAAGTAAACAGATTTTTATGGACATGATCAGTATCTGTCAGGACATTATTGCAGTAATTCAAGACTGGGGGAAATGATGGGTAACTGAATTAAAATACTAACCATAAGGAAGGAAAGTGAGAGAATCAGGAAGTACAGTCCATTGCTTCTGGATATGGACAAGGTCTTGATGGGAGTTCAAAGAAAATGTTTCCAAATCGAACATGAGGATGGGAATCTGGCAAGGCTTGCCAGTAGAAGGGATATGTTTAAGTAAGAGGCCGGTGAAGTGAGGGTGGTGGTGGTGGTGTTCCAGGTAAAGGAATCAGCATGTGTGAAAGCTGCAGAGGCAGGACACAGCGTGGCCCTAGTAGGACGACTTGACCGATCTGACTACAGTAGAGAGGACATGTGTGAAACCGCAGGACGAGAAGGTAGGTAGGAGTTGTCGTGTGCTTCGCTAAGCAGCTTTAATGCTGTCTTGAGGCAGTGGTAACACAACGGCAGGAGAAACTATGTACTTGAAGAGGTCAAAGTTGGCTTTCCACAGAGGCTGGGTTTGAAGGGTGAATAGAAGTTGGCCTAGTGAACAGTAGTGGAGGAATCCCATGAGGCAGAACCAGGGAGATAGATAGACAGACAGACAGACAGATAGATAGATAGATAGATAGATATTTGTAGCCTGGCATGTTCAAGGGAATTCAGATTTTGTTCAAAATGACTCAGGCATTAAAATTGTGTGCCCCGCTGAAGAGATGTACATTGGTAACTGGCTCTTGGCCGGTGATGGGGAAGCCCTGATATGTAGGGCTGGCTAATTTTAATGGTGTGAATACTCCCACCATAGCTGATCTCAAGCTACCAATGATGTAACAACCAGTTCGCAAAGTTTCTCAATGTTCAGCAGTTCTTTTTCACAAATGAGTATGAGCCGGCTCCAGCACACCACTGTTCAGAGGAGTTGTGTTCTGAAAAGCCTGGCAGTCCGTTTGAGGACATACACCTGTATGTGATGGGCGAGTTTTGCCTATGGAAGGACTTTAAGTAGAGGGGTCGCAGAATCCCAGTTGCATCCTGGGAAGATCCCTGTGGTGTAGTTGAAAAGACAGTCTGGAGGAGATGGAGAAAACTGGCAGCAGCCTGTACGCAAGGCTTAAAGAACTGAATGAAGCAGAGCGGCCACTCTCCCAGGTGTGAGAGTTTTCCATTTGAGTCTAAACAAATTGGGTACTTGTTAAATCAAAAACATTAACACTCTGGAGGAATTATAAGAAAATCCAGAGTTTCCACGATAAAACCTTGACAGTGTCCTTATTCAACAAATCTCAAGAATCTAAAAAAAAAAAAAAAAGTAGTTCAGTTTTAAGAGAAAGATAATTAACAGATGTCAACGCCAAGATGACCTAGAGGTTAGAATGACCATATACTTTAAAGCAACTATAACAAAGGGGAAGGTATTTTACAGATGTAATTAAGGTCCCAAATTAATTGATTTTTAATTAATCAAAAGGGAGAATATTTTGCGAACCTCACTGAATCAGATAAAACCCTTTTGTGAGGAAGGAGAGAGACACATGTGCTCCTGCTGGCCTTGAAGAAGCAGACTGTCATGTTGTGCATGCCTACAAAGAAGGCCGTGAGACAGGGAGCTGCGGGAAGCCTCCAGGACCTGCAGGTGGCTGCCAGTCCCAGTCAGTAGTAAGTCAGAGCCCTCAGCCTATAGCCACGGGGGAATACATTCTCCCAACAACCTGAGTGTACTTGGAAGCGGATTCTTCCCTGCTTGGACTCCTGACCCACAGACAGAGTGATGGTAAATGTGTGTTCTTTTAAGCTGCTAAATTTGTGGCAATTTGTCGTTCAGTGATAGAAATATAATACAACATGACAGAGAAAAAAAGTCAGTACACTTGAAGATAGATCAGTAGGAATCATCCGGTCTGAAGGAGAGCGAGAGAAAAAGATTCAAAAAAAATGAATCGAACTGCAGAGACCTGTGGGACAATTTCAAAAGGTCTAATATATGAGTAATTGCAATCCAAGAATGAGAGGAGAGTGAGATAGTGGGGCCAAAAAAATTAAATAAGCCCAAAGAACTTCCCAAGTTTTTGAAAGATAGAAATTTGCGGACCCAAGAAGCTCAGAAAACTCCAAACAGACATTTCAAAGAAACTCATACTCAAGCACCTCATGATGAAACTACTAAAAAACAAAGAGAAAGAGGAAATCTTGAGGATTAGCTGGAGGGAAACTGTAGGAGAAACCATTGGAATCCTATGAACTTCTCTTTGGGTATCAAGGAGGCTAGAAGAGAAGGTTTACACTGGAAGTGATCTGTTTGGAAGCTATTTGGGAGTTACAATCACCAGGATTTGGTTGCTGGTCATGAAAGAGAAGGGCCTAGTTTGACTCTGAGGTTTCAGACTTAGGGGACAAGTTGGCAGTGTTGCTGTTGGCCCAAGACAGGGAACTGATGGTGGTTTAGGGACAGAGGATGGAATGCGATATGAGAGCACAACAGTGTAATTCTAAAATCTGTTTTGGACACATTGAGTTTTGGGTTATTTGGGAGGGCAGAAAGGATGATATATTAGAAAAAACAGATTTGAAGCCATAAATGCTTAAGTTTCACTCCTAAGCCTTGTTAGCTATGTAAGATTGGAAAAGTTTCTTAATTCCTTGGAGCCTTAGCTGCTGCTTCTGCAAAATCAAGAGATTTTTGTGACTGTCCCATGTAATAACATTTATAAAGGGCCTAGTGAAGAACTCAGCTCTCTATTATCAAAGGTTCCTTTCCTTCCTTTTTTCCTTTCTAACCAGACATCCACTTGGCCATGTAGGGGAGGTGAATTGAATGGAAGAGTCAGAATATCAAAAGAATAGTCTGGCCTAAGAGGTAAAAATTGGGTCTATCATCAGTGCCTAGGTAGCAGTAGGAATAGATCAGAATGCCCAAGGAGGCATGGCTAAGAGAAGAGGACCTCGTTAGTTACCTTTTACGTTAGAATAATGTACAGCATTGGTGTACAGGCACAGGATGGCTACTGCAGACACTCCCATTCATAAAAGGAGAAAAAGGGAGACCCATCAATTACTGATCCATAAAAATTCTAACATCCAACCAGGTAAGTGTCAGAAGTTTCTCGATGAGTAATCGTTCATACTCCTGCTCAGGAATAATTGTCCATGGCTCATGGCTTTGGACTCTTGGCTCAAGCCTCTGAGTCATCCATCCTTTTTCATGAAAAGTGTCCTTTGTTTGCACTTCATTGTTTAGCCTGCTTTTTATCGGTAGAATTTTGAAGAATCACAGGCCTCTTTACCGTCTTATACTGTCTTTGTCTCTTTCAGTCTAAATTGGCAGTGTTTCTGCCAATATAATTCTTTAAACAACTTTGTGGGGCTCTTGTTAATCTTACTGAGGTTTGCTGCAGTGGGCAAAATCACGTATCTCTTCAAGATAATTCCTTCTCTGCTTTGGGATTTGCTCACACTGCTGAGAGTCTTAGAAGCCTTATTGTTTGAGTAGTTTCCTGAGACACCGGTTTAGATCTTTCTGAGATACTAACAAAGGATTTTCTCCTTAGCTTCATCCCTAAACCGGCTTTCCTGGCCATGTCCTGTATTTGATCTTTGCCTAGAAACCATTTCTTGATTTTAGCATCATTTGCCATCTGGAAGCCTAGAAATGTTGAAAACTAGCAAGTACTGGCTCCTTTTAATCTAACAGCCTACTCCAAAGCCCCTTGCATTTTTAGGCTTTTGTTATAGTAAGCACCCCACTCGGAGATAACAAAATCTATATTAGTCACATATTTCTGTTTAATAAATTACCCGAAAACCCAAGTAGCTAATACAACAAACATTTTTTTTATCTCCATTTCATTAGCCAAGAATTTTGGGAGTGGTTGAACTGGGTAGTTGTAGCCCAGAGTCTCTGAGAAGACTGCAGTCAAGACATCAGCTGGAACTGTAGTCATCTAAAGGCTTGACTGGGCTGGAGGATCCATTTCCAAAATGGCTCACTCACATGGCTCTTGGCAGGAGGACTTGGCTCTTTGCTACAAGGATCTCTCCATAGAGTTGGTTGAGTATTCTCATGACATAGCCACTGCCTTCCCCAGATCGAGTGATCCAAGATAGAACAAGACAGAAGCCATAGTGTCTTTTATGACCTAAGCTCAGAAGTCATTCATTGTCATTTCTTTGATATCCTAGTGGTTACACAGATCAGCCCTATTCAGCGTGGGAGGGGACTATGCAAAGGCACAAATAACAAAAGACAGGGATCACTGGTGCGATCTTGGAAGTGGGCTGCCATGAGGAATAATAGTAGAATGTAGGGCTTAGGCTAAGAAACAGGATCCACTGAAAGGGATAAGAGGTATGAGGAAAACTAAGACATAACAGGAAAAGTAGGACATGCGGTGTTCTAAAAGCCAAGAAAGGAGAATATCTAGAGGGGCAGAATTATCAGATGCCATACAGAGATTGAATAAGACAAGAACTGAAGAATTGTATTTGGCAACTGAGAGGTCATTAATGGCTTAAGGAAAGTCTTTTCATGGCAAAATATGGATAGAAGCCAAATTGAAATGGGTTGAAAGTGAACAGAAGGTGAGGAAATGGAGAGAATCAGCATTTTTTTTTTTTTATCTTGACTGGGTGTTAACTAGAGAAAGCTGCAGGATCAAGCCAGGGTTTTAAATGGAAGAAATGTAGGCATGTTTTATATGGAAGCAATAGTAGCAAAGGTTGACATGCAGAAGAGAGGGGAAAATGATTAATGGCATAAAGTCTTAGAAGGGGGGGAAGAGAAAGGAATCCAGATCATAGGTAGAAGGATTGACCCTGGGTGGGAGGAAGTTCTGCTGGTATCTGCACAGCTCGCTTGTGGTCCAACATGGCCTCACCTACATATGTGGTAGTTGGCAGGATGTTGGCCAGGGTACTCTTGGTTCTCTTCCATGTGACTGCCCCAGCAGACTAGCCCAGACAGGAAAGCCAGAGCAGAAACTACAAAGCCTGTTGAGCCTAAGCTCAGAGCTCACATAGTATCTCCTGCCACCTTCTCTTGGGCAGAGCAAGTCACAGGGTTAGGCCAGATCCAAAGAATAAGGAACTAGGTATTAGCGCTCACTGAGAGTTGCTGAGAGAATTTGTGGCCATTTGCAACTTACCACAAAAGTTCCTCTGACTTTGAAATAAGAGAGAGAGAATAAGGATGAGTGTGAATGCATATGAGGTCATAATGGGTATTTGCTGAAAGTAAAAAGAAAGAAAAAAAGAGTAGGAGCCTTTAAAAAAAGGAATTTTCCACAGTATCTAATCCTGTAGCCTGCTCATATAAGGCATTTGGTAAATGTTCACTGAATAAATAAATGTTTTCATTACTTACAATGTTTCTGACATTTCTCAAGAACGTAGACTTAAAAGCTTAATTATTTTAACAATATGAAAATTACAAACTTTTTCAAAATAAGGTCCTCTGATCTCCGAATGTATGCTTCTGTATACTGTCAGTGAAGTTGGGCTTTTAATTGAGTGGCTCCTGGTCTCCCACACCTCCTCCCCTTTGACCTCCCAATGGCCACTAATGAAAACTATGACAAAAGTAGATGACTACAGGAGGGAACTGACAGTATTCTCCAAATGAGAGCACCTTTCAGGTCCACGTGCATGTCCAACTCTTCCCAATTTATTCTTTTAATTTTTCAGTAAACTCTATACCATGCATGGGGCTCGAACTCATGACCCTGAGATCAAGAGTTGCATGCTCTACCAACTGAGCCAGCCAAGCGTCCCCAACTCTTCCCAATTTAACTGTGAAAAAAATCTTACTGTTTGTCATAAACTAAAAGTACATTGTATAGTTACCAAATATTAGCGATTTCAAGTAAATCATTTCAAGTTAACTTTGCCACACATTATCTCCTTCTCTAACCATGGAAGTAGATTCCCAGAAGCCTCCAGTATCACCCTAGCTGTGTAGGGCACAGCTGTCTGCAACTAGCAATTCCATGTGGGGAGGAAGGATTGTATGCCTTTGCTCCCCAGTGGCAGTAACAAGCTTCTTTTTACTGTTGCTGACATTCAGATAGCTAAAATCAACAGTGAGGTAAACACTTCTTGGGACCATCTGGCAAGGATTTTAATCCCAAATATTCTGTAAACACTGACTCCATTTGAGTACCCGGAACCTACTGTCCGGTCACCACTGACTGCATCTTTATTTCAGTTTTAGGCAGTAATTGAAAGAGCAAGGCAGTAGACTGTAGACTCTGTCCCTTCACCTTTCTTTCTCAAATATTTCAGTTTTGTGAGAGATTCCATGAGATTTGCATTCTCTGTGGAAGCTTAGAGGGCCTTGTGAAGTAACCAATAGAGGTAAATTGGGCCCTAACACTTTTCGTTAGTAAGTATCTAGAAGCTAGAGCATATTAGGAATTTCTTCATTTTCTATTGGGAAATGCATTCACTCTAAATGAGAGGCAGAGGTTTGGGCTGAGTTTTATTTTTCCTGTATTTTTCAAAGTTTCTTTGTAAAAATGATTTGCAGTATGACCTAGTTAAAACTTTTAAAGTTTGACCAGAAATGGCAAAGATAGGATTGTGATAGGGCACTTTATTCAGTCCCAGGGCTGATTTCTGGAGTTTTCTACAAGCCAGCATGAAAAAGAACAACTGGGGATTATTTCAGCTGTGAAGCACCCAGAGGAATGACTGCTGGTGCTGCTAATGGTCTCTCTGTCCCTCCTCTGGCAATAAATTTTAGATATTGAAATATAGCTCTGGAGGAAAATGTACTGAAGATTCCTTAAGCTTTTTACAAGACACTCAAAGGCTTTTCACAAGCCCGTGCTCTGGAAATGTGAATTCTTCGTGTCTAAACATAAAGGTCCTTTACTGAACTAGTTTTAAATGTGAATTTTCATACAGAGTACTTGGAGAAAGGGAATGCAGCTGGACCATTAAAGCGTGGTATTTTGCCATTTTTAAGTAATGGGAAATACTGATTAACAATGTTATAAAGATTTCAGCATACATAATGTGATTGTCTCTAATCATAACCTATTAGCACAAGTCTGTAACAAAAGCATTAACCCTGTTAAAGACAATGGCACACCTATTATACTGTGGTACTTTTTAATTATTTCCATACTGAACAGGATATTGAAGAGCTTATTATCTAAAGGTCAGAATAATGCCCAAGACATGGCCAAGCCCAATGAGTGTCAGATGCATGGAATGTTGGATGACTTCATAGTTATGAAATTATTTCATTTCTCATGATAATTCCTGACTTGCCAAGTTAGTGAATTTTAAGAACTCTGAGAGCAGATTTTAAGATAAATGTGAAATAATCCATACTTTTGGAGTCAGGGACTTCCCTTCAGGCATTAGTTCATATTTGACTTGCTTGACTTACACTTGGGGATAAAATGAGTTAGGACAAGGTCTTAGATACCACATTCCCTTACTGGGAAAGAAAACCAACTTGCACAACTTTGGCTCATGTTTCTTGTTATACAGGCACTGAGAAGCAGCGGTTGCCATGAAATACTTTATTTAACCTTTACAAAAATGTTTTCTTAGTATGGCAAGGCAGTTTAGTTAAATGAAAATAAATAACTATAAAAATTTTGGATTTCTTTTATATCCATCTGTTGACTTCTTTTTTTTCTAATTAAAAATTAGGGGTAACAATTATAATTGTCTAAATTGCCATGATAACTAAAAATAAAGATTGCATCAAACTGTTTTATCCTTTCTTAGGACACGTGTTGGCATGTCTTCTATTTTACACTAAAGTAAATTTTGCTGAATGATGAATGTTACATTTGAGAACAATTTAAAAGAAAGTTTTTTAGGTTAGGTTTCTCTATTGTTTATATTTGTATTTAGTCAAAATTTATTTTCAAACAAAGAGAGTTCGGCTCACAAACGCAGAATATTTTTCCAAACCTAAATGACTGTTAAACAGTATCTCTTGTTTCTTATCTTGTTGGTTTCCATTTCTCAGCTCACCTAAATTATTCTTTATTATTTCTATCCAACATGCTCTTTTCTCTTCCACTGAAGAGCTGGGTCCAACCAAGAGCATGGCGACCATCAGCTATCATCCTGTGAAAAGACTGTGTCTACACAGCACCAAAATCTCCTGGCTGTTGGTGCAACTCAATTAAGCAATTGAAGTTGTTATTTTACTTAATTAGTTTAAAAGAAAATAGGAATTATTTCATATTTTATGGACAAACCATCCTTTTCTGTATTCACACATACACAAACATATCACATTTTTCTGAATTTTCACTTTTCAACTCTTTGTGGCTATTATCGGGGTGAACCGTCTCAGAGACTCACACAATTCTGGATGTGAGGCAGCCATTAGTATCATGTCTTTTCAGTCACATATCATTTAAATATAGGGAAGTCCACACTCTTCAGAAACATGAAAACAATATATGTGTAATGCTGAAATGATCTCTTTAAAACCTACATGTCGTTTCATACTTTTTTTACTATGTGCCTTTATATCTGATTTTATGAATCTTATGTCCCAAAAATTATGCATAAAATTATATTTTAATATAAGAGAACTTGCTCATGAAATCTTCTTGCAAAAATATTTTTGAAGTATATATTTTTTGCTAATTTAGATAATTTGGGTTTAGGTAATTTTTTAGCAAAGAATACACATGAAGCATCCCATTGTTTAGTAGACAATGTATATGTCAGAAGTACCGCAATTATTCATCCTACTCTTACTTCTTTTTTAACTTCTTTTTCTCTAAGTATGTAATTTTTAGCCAGAGACTGAGCAGAGACTGATGCCTGAACGGTGAAAAATCATAAATAAATTTTTGAATTTGGATTTCTGTTTAGAATTACTTGTAGGGGCACCTGGGTGGCACAGCGGTTAAGCGCCTGCCTTCGGCTTAGGGCGTGATCCCGGCATTATGGGATCGAGCCCCACATCGGGCTCCTCTGCTATGAGCCTGCTTCTTCCTCTCCCACTCCCCCTGCTTGTGTTCCCTCTCTCGCTGGCTGTCTCTATCTCTGTCAAATAAATAAATAAAATCTTTAAAAAAAAAATAGAATTACTTGTAAAATATAAATCTTTTCTAATTTCAGATAGATTCTATGATTTGCTCATAGATATGTTGAAACATGGATTAAGCCTTAATGTTTGCTAGAAAGTGTGACATTGAACATCCTATTTACCCATGGAAATTCAAATAATTTACCATAAGCTATATGATGGAAGGACGCAATGCATGGTTTGAAAGCTATAGAGCCCTTTAGATGGAGGATATGATAGAATTATTTCTTTTTTTATATTTATTGTGTATATGTCTTCTTTCATACCTGTGACATTTTCTGTCCTATTTCTTTACATATTTGTCTTTAACTCTAAAGGTTTTCAATTTCTTTTCCATAGTAGTTATTCATACTAGCTCTACTTCCATCAGTGTAAATCATTATTCTGCAAACGCATTTTTTAGGTTTTCCTGTATTCATTGTTTTACCTAATTACCTTTTTGTATCACCTATTTATTTTAACCTCAGGCTGTTTTCTATTTATGCCAGACTGTTCCTTCCTCTCAGTGGTTTTCTACAGTTTTAAAGAAATCATGTATTTTTGCACAGTTTAAAGACCAAAAACTTTCCTGATAGTCTTTTCCTGAATTCCGCAACAGGGCGTTTATGGTAATTACTCTCTTCCCCTCACTTTTTAAGATGATACTCTCTTCCCTTTGCTTTGTAATATTTTCTCAGAGGTCATATGGCTTATTTTCAGTGTTTGTTAGTGATTATATGTATGGATTGTCTTTGGCTAGACTCCGTTATCACTTGAGGAATGATGAGGTTGTCATTCTCCTTGCCAGCTGCAGGGCCGAATGACAAAGGCAGTTCCTTTCTCATTTCCCATTTTCTAGCAGGCATGTCCTAATATTTCTCAGCTATACAAAGGCGACACCTTCTCCTGCATCTTTTCATGCTTCTCTGATACCCCAAACTGTCACACTTTATGAAAAACTACAGTTCCCCTTGTTGGCAGCTGTTTTTGTTGTTCCTGACTCTTTCTTCCACAGTCATGTTTGTCTCGTGCTGACCTCTCATAAAATACAGCGGAGTATGGCCACAGTCTGTTTCTCCCTGGGAGTTACCATCTCTGTATAGATGTAGAAAGAGCAGGACATCAAACAGCCTGAGAAACTGCCAGTTGTTTTCTGTCCGTGTCTCTAAGGCTCCGGTCCCTGGTGTTTACTGATGACTGATGCCCGGAGGGGAAGTGGCAGCTACTGACCAAGAATTCACTGCCTCTTTAGCCCTTTCCGCACGACTCTCTCGTGGGCAGGTCCTCTTCCTAACCTCCCGTCTCCTCACCCCAAGAAGCTGCACATGCTTCTGGCTGTGCAAGAGCAAGACCTGGCTTCCTAAAACGATGATTTTTGTTCCAGTATGACTCTTTCCTTTCCAGGATCAGAATTCAGTAGTTCCCTTTGGGTTAGGATCAAAGCTAGTAGAGGATTGTAAGCCGATGAGTTCATACTATAAAGTTAATTTTCCAAATTACATTGACAAGAAGTAGGACAAGAAGTTGTTTGTTTGCAAAAATGGTTTTAAGCTATAGCTTGCTACTTTTAGGACCTGTCCCTGTTTGCACTGCACTCAGTGTGCTTTGTAGACATTAATTTTGTGCAGGAAGAACCACTCCAAGTTAGGCTGTCTCCTGCTTTTGTTTATCAGAAGCAACAGTCCTGTATATCTGTTATTTACTCTATTTCAACATGCTTTTTCATGTTATTTCTTTGGGTAACTAAATACGTCCTCTGGTCAAACTCCCCAAACAGAATACCTCTGGAGTCCTACAACAATTTTTCCTTCCTCTCATAAAATTTTGCAGCATAATTTTTCTTGTTAAATATCTATTTCTCCCACTCTGTTGTGAGAATTTCCAATGCAAGTAATGTGTCTCGTTCATCTCTGTATCCATGTGTAGCTTAGTTCGTTGGCTTATGGTAAACATTTAATGGATGTAGATCCTAAAAATATTTGCTATATTGGAAAGAAAAAAAAAAAAAACCTATTGCCCTAGGGGAAAAAGCTCAAGTAATTACATTAAACTGCTCCAAGGATCATGTAAGTAGTAGAGCAAACCAGACCTTATAGAAGGAGCTCGAAGGCTACAGAGATGAACTGACCATCGTGTCACCCTTTTAGCAAAGCGCCAGCAGTGCGAATGAGAAAGCTGTGACACCGACTAGGACAGAGGGGGAGACTTCAGGCAGGAAGCTGAATTTGAGTTACTAAAATAGAAATGTGTCATTTCTTTTCCCTTAAAATACAGGCTCTGTATGCTTTCTATTAGACATTTTTCTTTTTAATAACATTAATGTTTATCTGATTGCAAAATAATACATATTTATAGTACGACATTTGGAAATTACATAAAAGCACACCAAACACATACACAAAGGAATACTTAAAACACACAACCCCAAGATAACCACTGTTAGCATTCTGGCACATTTCTAGCCATTTTCTCCCCTAGAAACAGCCACAACTACTTTTTCTTCATTTTACAAAAATGGAATGTATACTGCACAGATCTTTTTATAATGTGCTTTTTTCCCTATTAATCTCCTGCTAATATTCTCAATGCTTTTTCATGCTGTGATTATTTTCTTCAGTAGTTGGAGAGGATTCTACAATCTAAGTATGATTAAGCACACCAGACTCGGTACCGCTTACTCTGAGAAAGCACACCTGAGTTCAGATCTTATCCCATGCCCTCCCAGCACCGAGGCTCTGAGCAGCTGGCTCAGCCTCTCTGGGACTCCGTTTGCTTTTTCATCTGTAAAATGGAACAAGAGTACCTACCTCGTGAGATTGTGTTAAAGAATAAATGAGAAGATCTATAAAAATCACTGGGACCAATGTTCAGCACATAGTACGTGTCTAATAAATGATAGCCCTTAATGTTTTTACAATATTTTTATTTCATCGGTTTCCTAGCAGTGCCTAATTTTTATTATTAAAACAATGCTGGAATAAGCTTACATCTAGGTAAATCTTTGCACATATGTATAATTATCACCCTATGAGAAATTCCTATGTAGAATTGATGAGTCAGTATCTGAAACTCAGGTTTTTGACAAGGACTACCCTCCAGCTACAGTTTTCATTCTAACGGATGTGTGGTGAGTGTGCCAGGGTTCCCTTTTTCATAAAGGGTTGTTTTAGGCTGAATGCACAGTATTTGCGGCCTTCATTGAATTTAGTCGTAAGGGACAACCTACAAGCAGTCCCACTGGTGGAAGAGCAAGCTACCCAGTGCTTGTGTGATGATGGAGGGGCCTCTGTTATACCACCTCCTGGACCATCGATTTGGAAAGCTTTCTTTCTCTTTCTCCTTTTTCTTCCAAACTACCCTGCATCAAAGAGTCCAAGTTATCCACTAGAAAATAAGTGAATATGATTTATTTCCATGTTTCTCATTCCTTACTCGTGAGATTATGTTCTATCAATAAATGTAAAAGAATATAGAGGGTTCTGAGAGTTCCGGTATTGAATCAGGGTGACACCAGCCATTAGCCATTATCTAGAGAGTTTTCCACTTGGTTTTTTAGCATTACGTCAGATGCTCTGAACATCCTGAAATTTAACTGCCTTGAAAAAACAGTAATGAGCAACATATTTCATTTTATTTTTATGTTAATTTATTGGTACGACATGTACTATCAGTTCTGTTGCACATTCCAAACAAGCAGTTAAACTTTGATCTATGTAATTTGATCTGTAGCTTTCCAGATATTATTTTAGATAGACAAGAATTTTAAAAAATATTTTAACTTAATTTTCATTCAAAATGCTCGCCTATCCTATCATTTGAGATCTACTTTATGCTTTAATATCACTATTGCAGTGTCTGAATTATGGATCTGAGGGATTACATTGATTTGTAGTTTAATCTGGTATCATCACCCATGTAAAGCACATCTCCTGTATTGAAAGGTCATTCAAAAACTTGGAAGGGGGGGTAAACAGAAGGGGGAATGAACCACGAGAGACTATGGACTCTGGGAAACAAACTGAGGACTTCAGAGGGGAGGGGGGTGGGGGACTGGGATAGGCCGGTGATGGGTAGTAAGGAGGGCACGTATTGCATGGTGCATTGGGTGTTATAACGCAAGTAATGAATCATGGAACTTTCCATCAAAAACTTGGGATGTACTGTATGGTGACTAATATAACATAATAAAAAATTATTATATAAAAAAACCTTGGAATTGTTTTTAAGAGTACACTTATCTTGATAAGCCCTGAATAATACCTGTAACTGTTGAATGACTGTATTGTACACCTGAAATGATTATAACACAGTCTATTAACCGCACTGAAATTAAAATTTTAAAAATAGAGAGACAAAAAGAAAAATGTTTTAAAAATAGGAATTATTTCTAAATATTTTTATTTGATACTGAATTTTATGATATTTTATGTGCAGATATCCCCACTAAAAATTTTTATGTCTACTTTAGGTTATTTTTCAGTAATCCTCAATCATTTATTTATTCAACAAATATGTATTGAATGCCTACTATGGACTAGGCTCTTGGGATATAGTGATAAGTTTAGAAGTTTAAAAAATACACATGATGCTTAACCTTTAATATATGTATATATATTAACATGTACTGTTAATATATATTGTTAAATATATTAACATATATTTAATAAGTTATTTCACTTGGATTGAATGTTAATTTTTTAGAACACCTAAAATTTCTACCAAGAATATAATGGATTGGGAAGAGTTTTGAAGTTATTTCAATTTTCAGTTTCTTCTTAGAACATTACATATTACTGTATAGTAAATTATTATAAAATGCAAAAGTGTAAGTGAATCTGAAGACAGATTTTTTTATTTGTGATTATTTGGGTAGCAATCATCTTGATAACAGTTTTCGAATGAATAGTGAAATAAAGTTCACAGACCACTATCTTGTACCTTCATTTATATTTAAGATACAATTTTTAAAATGTGGCCATCCCCTTTTCTTTCTCGTCCTTGGTGTACCCTGTTTTCCTAGATTTCATCTTCTTTTTCTTTCCTCTGTAACTGATTCAGGAATTCTCCCTTTGGAGGTGACTGTGGGTGGTCCTGAGAGCTGACCCCAGCCCCCTGATCAGTAATTCAGTTTTAACTTCTATTTTGTATTGAAAAAAAATGAGAGAGAGCTGCATATGCTCCCATTTGAGATCTTCAGTGGAAAAACTGAATTTAGTCTGGCTGCCCTGGGGGGTGTTGGGGCTGCTGGAAAAAAAGAAAATGTAGCCCCTTGGGCCCTTCCAACAAGTGTGGCCACTGTACAACCTGCCTTATTGCTTAGTTTCAGTTCCGATTGAGAAGTTCAAACAAGAGTGGTTCCTATTTTGACTTTTTTCCCCCGATGGAAAGTATTAGACACTAGCTAAGTAGGCCAAAAAGAATGAAAAGCCTGAATAGAAAAGATGGTAGAGGAAGTGAGTCAGTAAGGGAAACTTAATAGGGAAAAGGGAAAGAAAATTTCCAAGTTGATAAGAGAACATAAAAATACCAGGGGCTCCAGGCAACAAAGAATAGCAAATTTTTGGCTAAGGCCATTGCTTCATCTCTCCCACGTTTGCAGGTTTCTGGTCCACCTTGCCTCTCCTCCTGACTATTGCAGTTGCCCTCCTTCTTCCACACACCACTCTCTTACCCTCCTTCCAACACATAGCTCCCCTATACAGAAGGCTTCAGTGGCCACCTGCTAATTCTTCAATAAAGCACAAATTCCTCGCTTAGTAAATCAGTGCTGGCCACGACCTAGATCTCCCTGTCTGACCTTATCCCTCACTCCTGTTTTTCATGTTCCCTTTTCTCCAGCCATTCAAGACTATTAACTTTGCCCCCAAGCATACCTTCTGGCTTTCACATCTCACCTTGTCACTTAGGCCCAGAAAAGAATGGTCATCTTTGCCAGTTGAAATTCTATGGTAACTCTGAGCCCCAACTGCTTCACGAAGCTCTCCTGATCGCCACAGCCTAGAACAAGCCCTCCTTTCTCTAGACTCCTGAACCGTGTTTTATCTTTCCTAATGCCTCTTCTTATTTATTTATGCATGCTTTATTTTCCCTGTAAGATTGTAAGCCCCTTGCAGGACAAAAGACACAGCTCTTCCTCCTTACTTCCTCCACAGTGGCTAGCATATCAGATTCCTTATAGTACCCGAGTAAAGAAATCTATCGGAGGAATGACAGAGAGAAATCGCATTAGGGTCAAGTAGTCTAACACGAATTTCACATTTTTATGCCTGATTTTATAGACCCTTCAGCATAGGAAAAAAAATAGATATATGAGTATTTGTTTTTAAATGGAGACTGTTCAGTACCTGGAGCTGTGAAATTTAGTCATTTGGTTCAACAGAACAGAACTTCCCCACTCGGTGGATGTCCATGAGTATCAGCACTGCTGTCTAGTGCCCGAAGCAGTCTCACCATGGGAAGAAGGACCGAAAGAGTGCTGGGCCTTCTCAGGTCCTTTCTGTAGGTTTTCTCTCTTCAAAATGCAATTCCTTCCCTAAGAAATGATATATATCGAATAGCTCTTTAGATGCTTTGAACAGTCGACCAAACATTACAAATATTCTACTAGTGGTGCATGTGGGGAGAAGTGTTATGTTTTTCTCCCACCTAGCTTTTCTGTGTGAACTAAATCCAGACGTATCTGGATTTTCATAATTCAAAGCAAATATCTACGCCAACATTTTGAGAACATGGAGCTGCCAAGCGAAACCCAACAGCATATTCCTTGGTGACACTCCGTCAGTTGAAGCTGGGTACACACAGAGGGAGCCGCTACCTAAAGCTGAGCTCGTATGCAAATGCGAACACTCCTCAATTCCAATTACATTGTGTACATTGAACCCTTCTTCAGAGGCTGTGGAATTTTCAGGAAAAATATAGCCGAGCTTGACCTTCGGTACCTTGCCTCATTATTTTTTTGTCATTTCCAGCTACTAGTCTCTCCAAAGAAAACAACTTTCCTACTTCTTTTAGTTTTGTGTGTGCCCTGAGCTTTATTCCCAATTGCTGCTACAAAAAAACTGAAATGGTTCCAAGCACCACTATTGTTTTTCTTTTTTTTTCTCTGTAACTAATATTTAAAGATCAAAGATAACTCTGGTACTTTTATGTTGTAGAGTGTATATAAGACCAAATTTTCCCTAAAGGTACTTGCTGTCCAGGATTTTTTCTTTTCTTTTCTTTTCTTTTTTCTTTTCTTTTCTTTTCTTTTCTTTTCTTTTTTCTTTTCTTTTCTTTTCTTTTCTTCTCTTTTCTTTCTTTCTTTCTTTCTTTCTTTCTGTTTCTTAGCTCTCTTTTCTAGAAGTCATCTGAATGGTAGCTTTTGGATTTCACAGGATCACTGGCAGTAGCATGGAGGAAGGACTGGAGTGGGGCCACATGAAAAGCAGGGAGATGAGTTAGGAGGTTTTTAAAAAAATATTTCATTAAGGTATTTTAAAACAAACCGAAAAAAGCCCCTCCCTTAACTTTCCACCAAAACCATATTGTGATGACTAGTGACCTTGGGAAATGTTTTAATTTAGGCACTTTCTAAAGGTTCCTTCTAATGCTAAAGCTGAAAAATAATCTTCCCATCAAAAGACTTTTATTATTATGACAATTCCCATGTAAATTTTTAATGCATTTATTTTAAGGGCCTATTATGATAGTTCTTATACAATGTTTTTATAGTTTTATTCATTATTTTAATTGGGAAAATGTTTCATATGATCAGCCTTTGGTTTGTTCTTTTAAAAAATTGTAGATGATATGAAGGAAAATAGTGATTTGTATATTATATAAATGTTCTACCTAAAATGTCTATTCTAAGTAATTGTATAGAACGCTGTTTATTTTCTTTAAAACATATATCCTAAAAAAGCAGTAATTATTATGTTGTTTGGATACTTGTTCAGTTAAACTGATTTTCTTCGGTGCATTTAGGAAGTAGGAGTGGAAATAGAAAATATTTGATGATCATGAAAGAAATCTAAATATTACTACATGTGGCAATACTGTGTGAATAAATATGAATGTGACTCAGGAGACTCATTTGGTAAACGTTACAATAAATAAGTGGCTAGCAAAAAATAGAACAAAGACATTTTCTTCTACATTCAAATTGTCGAAGGTAGTTCTAATACGATATATGTGATCTCATAAAGAGAGTCTATTGAATGAACTGCATCCTCGAATTGCTGTTTTGCTCTTTATCAAGAGAAAAAAAGAAGGAATGGCAATTTAGGGTCAAAAATAATGCCACAAATGAAATTTTGCTTTAATTACTGTCTAGCCGTAAGAAGGAATAAACTATCAGCCAAGACCAATGTTCTTTGATCTCACATTTCAACCTTCTTGTCCTCCAGATGAATGAAATGGTCTTTTCTCAAATGTTCAACAGGCCTTTTACCATTTGATAGGACAATTATTTTTAAGAAGGTTTAAAATGTGATCTGGAAAACCACATTGACTCTCTGTGGCATATTTGCTATTCTTAGCCTGGTTGAATAAGCTGGAAGTGGGTGAATAATGCAGGTTAGAAAGAAAACAGATGCTAAATATTACAAATAGGAAGGTTTTCCAGCAATGAGACTTTCATTTTAGGACTAGATTTTTGTTGGCACTTTTGGCATTATGACGATTATTGTTTTTCTCTCCAGCTGTTACACATCTGTATTGAAGGTTGGGGCAATTGGCGCTGGTCAGAGCCCTTCAGTGTGGACCACGCAGGGACGTTTATTAGAACTATTCAGTACAAGGGTCGGACTGCTTCCCTCGTCATCAAGGTTCGGCAACTCAGTGGGGTGCAAAAACAGGTGAGTTCCGTGTGTTCGTGACCCAGACAGCTCTTAATTATTTCACGCACTTAAAGAATGAAAGTAATTAATAACGAAAAACCCACAGCGGTATGCCTGCGTGTGCTTGCTACTACCCTGCACGTGAGAACTTCATACATGCTTGTCGATGATCCTGAGGATGATGATGGCTTCAAACCCTTTGTCCCACATCTTTTACAAGAGCTGCTAACGAGCAGTAAAATTTACTGATTTTACTTTCACCTCTTCTCCCTGTCACCACCTACCTTCTGGTAGAGGTGCTAATGAGCTGTGAAATAGCCAAAGGCCTTTATTAAGAAGGAAAAGAAGCACCGGGTGTTGGGGACTCTGGATAATCCAACAGTGGATAACCAGGAGTTGGTTCTCAAACATGTAAGAATAATCTTCGAGAAAGTGTTGTGATACCTCCCATGACAGAGTGGGCCTGGGTCTCCAGCAAGCTTTCTTTTCCTAGGAGTTAATATTAACTGCAGTAAAAATTCACTACAGTCTAACTCTTGGCATATAAAACCTCAGCTCTCAGCACATATTTTTACGTATTTTATAAAACTTCCTCTTGGCTGTTTTTGAAGTTCTAAGACTGCAAAGGGGAAAAAAGTATCTGACACTTTTTTTGTGTTCTTAAGATGTGAAAATGTGGTTTTTAAAAGATGTTTTTCAAGCATGGCGCATATGACAAGAGTAGAAAGAAAAAAAGGAAGTATTAAAATCTGAAAACTGGCTTCACTGCACACATCATAACTGGATTTGTCATAAGAGTTTTAATGTATACATCTGCATCTGGATTGTAACAGGCTATCCAGAGCTTGTGTGAATGGAGGACATGATAGAAACAGCCCTCAGTCCCTGGAAAAGGAAAAGGGGAGCTTTTCTTATCAAGCGACATGGGCTAGTCCATTGCCATGTGCCAGGGGGTAGACAGGAAGCAAGTGGTGAGGTGAACAGTAGGACCTGTACCATATACGTTCTTGGTCTGCACCTAATCAGGGAGCTGGTCTTCATGTTCTCATTATCGTGGACAACAGAGGTGGAAAGAATATAGCAGAAGAATCTTCCCAGTGAACTGACTGTTCCTCAAGTATTGATTGATTGCGTACAGTGGAACAGAGTGAAATGAAAGGCACTAACTATGTGATATAATCTTTGCTCTTAAATTGCAAATTTATGTAAACCCAACAGTGTGTACAACTGACAGTAAGTATGAAGGGAATTTAGAGGTTTCACTAAGAAGATATGACTCGAGTTGGGCTTTGGAAAATAGAATTTGGATTAAGAGAGGACATTCCAAGTAGGCAGTGTAACATAAAGATAGGAATATGGGACAAATGGGTCTTACTGGGACTCATGATGGGGCCAGCCTAGCTGAGCGTGAGCTTTGAGCTACAAAGTCATAAGGACAAGACATGTCACTGACTTTCATCTGCCCTCAGAACTGTCTTCCTTGGATATGCTCTCAGTAACTATCTGCCCAATTAATACATTCTGATTTTCTGGTTCTGTCACTCATGGTCTTTCAAGAATGCCTTATCCACCTTGCCATTCACCAGCAGTCCTGGGAAATGGTCATTCAGCATCCATTTGAATAATCCAGATGATAAGACGCTCATTTCCTCACCTGGCAGCCCTTTCCATAATTGGTTACTTCCAGCTCTAAATGAAGCTCTTTCCTAATTTTGAGCCCAAATCTCTCACCATTCAGCCAGTTTTTACCACTCATCAGAACTTGTGAGATGTACACAACAACTTATGGTGAGGACTAAGTTATCTCTTCTCTGTATTACAGTCCTTCAAAAACACAAGGGAAGCTGGGATGTTTCCCCTTAGCTTCCTTTTCCTTAGGCCAGTGATTCTCAAACTCGCATGTACATCAGTATCACCTAGAGGGCTTGTTAAAACATAGATTGCTGGGCCCCACCCTCCGAGTTCCAGATTCAGCAGGTCTTGGGTGTAACATGATAATTCTCAGGTGATACTGATGCTGCTGGTCCAGGGGTCACACTTTGACCACCATGGCTCTGGTCCAAACTTTCCCAATTCATTCAGCTCTTTTGTATATGGTTGCTAGAACAGTTACCAATTAATGGAATGGCAGGGTCACTCCATGGAGAAATGGTTCTCATGGTATATCATTGGTTGTTAAGATCATAGCCACTCTGGCTGTGTATTTCCTTGCTAGCTGTGTGAACTTCAGGCTATTTAACCTCTTTGTGAATCAATTTCCTGATCTGTGAAATGGGGATAGTAATACTGCCTTTGCACAAAGTTAGTGTGAGAATTAAATGAATTTGTATATCTGAAGTGCTTAACAATAGTGCCTGGCCCACTGTCATAACTCAATCCATAGTTACAATAATGAAATATTCCCAAGCATGCAGGACATTGGTTGGACTTTGTCATGTTACAGTAGTGTCTTCTTCTGGGGCGCCTGGGTGGTTTAGTCGGTTAAGCCTCTGACTTTGGCTCAGGTCATGATCTCAGATCCTGCCTGGGATGGACCCTGCCTCCAGCCCCACGCTCAGCGGGAAATCTGCCTCCCCTCTCCCTCCCCCCCTCTGCCCCTCCTCTCATTGGTGTGTGCATGCTCTCTCTCTTCTCTCAACTAAATAAATAAAATCCTTAAAAAAAGGGGCGCCTGGGTGGCGCAGTCGTTAAGCATCTGCCTTCGGCTCAGCGTGATCCCGGCGTTATGGGATCGAGCCCCACATCAGGCTCCTCCGCTATGAGCCTGCTTCTTCCTCTCCCACTCCCCCTGCTTGTGTTTCCTCTCTCGCTGGCTGTCTCTCTCTCTGTCAAATAAATAAATAAAATCTTTAAAAAAAAATCCTTAAAAAAAAAAAAAAGATAGTGCCTCCTTCTTGCATAGATATTATGTGCCTTCACGGAATAATATGAAGTTTCAGGGATAAATTAATATATACGGTGTTCCTGGTCAGATACTACACATTGCAACAGTATGCCGTAAATCAGAAAGGTTGGCCATGAAAAGTACCTTTTTAAAAAATTCTCACAAAATGTTACTTACCTTTTTTTTTTCCCTGACTATAAGAGATTTCCTAGCCCTATCTTAGGCAAGTTTCTTAACCTTTCTGTGCGTCATATTCCTTTTGCAAAAGAAAGGACCCAGTAAATATTAGTTCACTGTTGTTGTTTTTATGTTCACTATTTTAAAATATTTCTGAAAACACAGAGAAGTCTCAAGTAGAAAAGAAAATTACCCATATTTCTGCCACCCAAAGATAAATACTGTTACTACTTCAGTGTATCTTTTCTACTCTTTTTTTCTATGCAGATACTTTTTAACCAACTTGAGATCTGGTTATAATTAGTTTTTCAACTTGTTTTTTTCACTTAACATTATATGATGCTTATCTTCTCATGTTATCTACAATTCCTGAACTATCTTCTTAATGGTTGCATAATAATTTGCCATATGGTATGTTGAAACACATTTAGACATCCCCTCGTTGCTGCACTTTTAGATAATTTCCAATTTGTTGCCATAATAAATCCTTAAATAAATATCTGTGTATGTACATATGTATGTCCAAATGTCTGTGTCTGTCCTTAAAATAATTTGCTATAAAATTTAATTACCTGAGCAAAGGATGTGAATGTTTTTGTGGTACTTGATACATCTTCCCAGACTGAAAAGATGTACTTTATTCTTTAACCAAAATTCATTGTTTTGTGTCGCCAGATTCTTGTTAGGGCTACATTAAATCCTTTAAATAACTGAACATATAGATTTATCGCAACCATCTACTGACTCTCTGAGTTTTTCAAACTATTAGCATTTCTTAAAAATCTTAACGTAAAGTGGGATTCAAATCAGACTAACAAAAAATTTTCCATACATTAGAAATTCAAGGAATCCTTTGAATCATTCTGTTAATGTCAAATATATAGATTTTAAGGCATCTGGTGACAAATCTCATTTCAGGATTTCCAAATGTTATTTGCACCATTGGATGTTTTGTAATTATTTTCTGCAGGGACTCCCTCTCACACTTTTCTCTGCTTGTATCCTATTAAATAAATGATCTTATTAAAAAAAAAAAAAAGTAGGATGTAGCCAGACAGAAAAGGACTTTGCAGAAAACAATACTGGAAGCATAAGCCACCCTCCCATTGCATTTAGCTTTTTGAAAGAAGTGCCATCTTCTCCCACGGGAACTGGCAAAGTCCATTTTCCATTCCCACTGTCATGGAAAACACACACATACACACACGAAATTTATACTTTGTGTTTTAGCATTTATAATCATAGCCGAATGAGATTGGGCTCGAAATTAGGGCCATTTTAAACACTTAGCAGAATAGTGAAAAGTGGGACACAGAAACAGCAATCCGTTTAAACCTAGGAGGAAGCAAATGGAAAATGGTTTATACTGAACCCAGGTCATACTGAAAGATTCAGCAGACCACCAACTTCAGAACAACTGTGCATATATCAAAGTTGTGAAAAACCTTCCTAGTCTTTCAGTTGGGTTTAATGTTTTATTGTCAGGGTAGATTAACTAAAATTCAGATTAGCTCCTGTTAAAGTACATCAGAGACACAGGATTTCCTCAATTAGCCAGGTTGGGAAGGAAGATAGGAATCAAGGTTTCAGAAGATTCTGCTTCGTGGATTCCTGCCTCTCTCACATCTTGGCTTCTTCCTTCTACCCCACCTGGGCCAGGAAATTTGCAATAAACCACAGCTGCCTAATTTCCAAGCCCCATTTGGGGAGGTGAGTGTGTGCAGCTCCCTGATGTACCTTAGCTACATTAACACGCCCCTGGGTAATGGAGAATTGGCTAATGCACTCCTGAACAATGAGGCTTGGTTATCTGTACCCTGCCTTTCTTATACCCCTGTCATTTCCCCAACTGAATGAAAACTGACCACATACAAAATTTCTCAGGAACTTTGTACATTACACAGTTACCCATGTACACACGTTGACGTCCACGTTTCCCATCCTCTCACTGAGGAAAGCTTTACCACTCTAAAAACGTAAATGTACATATGTACCTATGTATATATATTTGTATCTTTATACATACACTTTTAATCAGGGCTAAGATATCATTTTCCAGTGCATCTGGTGCTCTGGAGTTATTCTTTAATATCACTATTCTTCTTGGCACTGATCTAATAAGAGTTCTGAAACCTGCTAAGTAAAATCATATGTGGAAATCTTCAATACACATCTTTGTGGCTTTGGGGAAAGAGGAGAATTAGTGTGAAACCTGGAAATATGTATTAAAGAGAAACCCTACATTTAAAAAAATTAAGTAGCTGTCTTCAACTGATAAATTAATCTTGAAATTCTAACCATAATTTTCAAAATAAAGGCATTGTAAGTGTTGCCACTTTGAAGAAAAGCAGACATGGCTCTCACTGAACCCTGCGTGGGAGCAGCTATGAAGAACACTGTTCCTAGGAGTAGCCATTTTGGTTTTTCCTTCATCCAAGTAGCCTTCTCTCCCTGGCCACTTTTAAGGGTTTTCTTTTTATCAAATTTGAAAGCCTATTTAACAGGCTTTATAGTTGAAAATGAAACTATAAAAACCCACCAAGAGGATCTTTGTCTTTAGACAAAGTGAGTCCCAGATGGTTGCAGAGATTCTGTGGTTTCTGTGAGAGACAGCAAAATTCTCTCCTAAATCTCATGGGGCCCAAAGGTTCTGAGGCAAGAGCAGCATGCATACATTGCCAGGCCTGGGCACATCAAGAGGAAGAACAGAATTAAATACTGCCTCAGAGCTTTCACATGTTTATTTAAAGTTAGACAATGCTAAGGCCTCATAAGACTTAACCATGAGTGCCTAGTAACCCCTAGCATATGCTAAAGAAAAGCTTGCCTGCTAACTCAGGACTCACGGTTCAGTTGACTTCTGTGTTTGTTATTGAGAAAACATTGTTTTAAAAGATTATAATGGCCAGAGTGCCTACAAGTAATGTATCAATTAAGCACAGCTTGGTTTTTACAGATATGCTCCTTCTAAAGAAAAATCAAAGGAATAGATAGTTAGAAAATAAATGTTTAAGAAAATGCTAAACTTCACTGTTCAACTAATGTATTGAAACAGCAATGACATTTAATTTTTGGTCTATCAATGTAGCGGGTTTGTTTTGGGTAAATAATAGTTCATTCATGAATAATCTTATTTGTGTGTATAAATGATGGTTTATTTAGAGTGATGTTTACAGAGTCCTCTTAACCACATATGAAAATGTATCCATTAAGGTGATTTCAGTTTGAAGTAACAAAATAGGCTTTCAGTCTTCATAGTAAGCTAATGAGACAGATACTATTATTGGTCCTATTTTACATTTATTATCTCATAAGAAGGAATAAAGCAGGTCAGGTGTTGGTTAATTAAGCTACTCGTTGCTGTATCTGTTTCTCTGCTATCCTCTTGGATTTGCCTTTTTTGTCTCAAGGTGGCTACAAAAGCTAGCCATATATATATATATGTGTGTGTGTGTGTGTGTGTGTGTGTGTATATGTGTGTGTATATATATATATGTGTGTGTGTGTGTGTATATATATATATATATATTCTCACCACATCCACTGTGACAGACGAGAAGCAGAGCTTTCTCTTTTCAAATTGTCTCCCTTATCAAGGAGTAAGATCTTTTGCAGAGCCTTTTAGCAGTCTTCCCTTTTCATATTACTAGCCAAAAGTGCCCCGTGTTCACCCCTAAAGTAATCATTGGCAAAAGGAGAATTGGAATTACAAGGGTTAGTTTGTGCCAATTATGACACAGACTCTGGGGGCCATGGAGGTGTTCACCTTCCCTGAGTACTTGGCTGCTTTTTGAGACCTAAACCAAATCAGGGTTATTAATAACCAGGGAAAAGGAGGGACCACCTCTTTGGAATGGAACCAGTGGCATCTGCTGCATTTACATTATGTTGGGCACTCTTTATTCTCTTTTTATAGTTTCTATATTTTCTCAATTAGTAGGTATTAATTTTACGAAAGACAGATCTTCAGAGTGATTATCAACACAGTCTGGGTAACATCGGTCAAGTTATCCAACATCTCCGTGCCTCTGTTTTTCTCCTTGTTAAGATGAGTACTAGTACACCTATTTTATATGGTTGCTGTGAGAATGAAAGAGTTAAATTGTAAAAATGCTTTGTAATAGGATGTGTGCGTGTGTGTGTGTACTCATACGTATGCGTGTGCGTGTACATACATATGTATGCAGAGAAAGGGAGGGAAAGATTTATTTTAAATTGGCTCACACAGTTGTAGAGGCTGAAATAACCCAGAAGAGCAGACATGTAGTTCCAGCCTGAAAGCAAGCAGGTTAAAGACCCAAGAAGAGCTGATGTTTTTTAGTCCATGTCCAAAGGCCAGGAAAGACCAATGTCTCAGTTCAGTCAGGCAGGAGGAGTCCCCTCTCACACAAGCTCTTGTTCTATTCTGGTCTTCAGTTGACAGGACGAGGCCCATCCATTAGGGAGGGCATTCTGCTTTACTCAGTTTACCAATTCAGTCGTTAACCTCATCGAGAAGCACCTTCACAGACACATCCAGAATAATGCTTAGCCAAGTATCTGCAGCCCATGGCCCATTCAAATTGACACATAAAATTAACCATCAGATGTTTAATTCATATTAAACTACATATATATGTAGTTTATATGTAAACTTCAAGTAAAGTACATATATATGGGAGGGGCGTGTGATTATTATTTTTATAATCTGGAAAAAAATATTGCAAATAAGAAAATCCAGTGTGTGAAAGTCCTATGTTTTCCAGTCATGGTGAATATTCATATTACAGAAGGATTCACTGCATAGGAATAAGTTTTGTATTATCTTTTCAATTTCAACCAATTTAAGAGAGATTTCTTAATGCCTACTGTGAACTGTACTCTTAGCTGGATGAAAAATTGGGTGATCCATGAGTTTTTGGATCATTCTGTGTATTTTACAAAGCCACATGCTTCTACTCTATGGGAAAACCTGAATAAAATAAACTGTAATTAGGCATCTGACTGAAAAGTTGTTGGTATTATCAGTTCATAAAGTGATCTCTTATTGCATAAGACTGCAAGAAACCCTTGGAAACCAGCCTTGGAAATAGATAAATCCCCAGTTGGCCTCTCAGCCACCAGAGCTGAAGTCTTGTACTCTGTCCCTGTCCTTTGTGACTGCCAAATCCTGTGGCACCACTGACTGCCACCTCCTGGGAGGTCTCTTCTCTCAGGGCTTCAGCTTCCCCTGGCTTCCGTCCACTCTCCCTTGCCTCTTCTTCTCGGGCCCCTTCTCCGGCTCTTTGCCCCTGAGTCTGCCCCTATGCTGTTGGTCAGTTGCTGGCTTAAGCCTCCACATCTTTTCCAGGTCAACTGTTTTCCATCTGTGCACATTGCAAGGCTTTCGTTCCCTGAGTCCTCTATCACCAGCCCCACCTCACTCCCCAGCACATGCCCAGTATTTCGAGCTGGCTGCGGGCCTGTCCTTTGCCGTAAACTCAACGTGACCAAAGCAAAATCCCTTTCTCCTCCCAAGCCTTTCTTCCTGTGTGCTCTAAATAAGCTCACGGCTTCATGTTCTTTCCGTCAAAACCAACATAGGTAATTCTGTCTGAACAATTAACATGTTACCAGTTCAGGAAAGCTGAATGGATGAAACTTTATTTATTTATTTATTTATTTATCTTTTAGATTATCATCTGTGGAAGACAGATCATCTGTAGTTACTTGTCTCAAAGCATAGAACTAAAAGTCGTTCAGCATTACATTGGTCAAGATGGACAGGCTGTGATTCGAGAACATTTTGACTGCCTCACAGCCAAACGGAAATTGCCTTCGTACATACTAGAAAACAGCGAACTGACAGAGTTGTGTGTGAAGGCCAAAGGAGATGAAGATTGGTCAAGAGACGTATGCTTGGAATCTAAGTCCCCTGAGTACAGCCTTGTCATTCAGGTATGAGAAGTAGGACAATCTGGAATAGAGCAGTTTTAAAATTAAAACTTTCTCATTATGCTCTTATATTCAGTGCAGCACTTTATTTAAAAACTGACCTGCACAGAAGAGGGAGATCTGAAATAAGATGAAAAGACTTTGAATATTGCTTCTCAAACAGTTTCCTCCCATCCCACAACAACACAGCTGTTGTATCAGTTCCAGTAGCTTTTAGAGCCAAGACGCTACCCCTTTCAGGTGGAGGCAAGTTATAGCTTGAGAAAGATCCTGATGCACCAGGGCTTGGGGTGGGGGTGCAGGGGTGGGGTGGGGGGCTGGTATCCTGCCCACTGGAGAATCTTTGCAACGGTCTGTTCCTTTTTTATCTCCTCCTCACGCTCCACCATCATCAGTTTCCTTGCCGTGGAGGACAAATCCTCCCTGCCATTCGCACCCCCAGTCCTGGCTCAGTCTCTCCTCATACCAATGCCTTTGTCTCTAAGAAGGCATTGGCCTCATGGATTCACTGCACATTCACCTTATGCCATAATGAAGTCTGGTTTCGCTTATTCTCTGTTTTTAATGGCTTTTTTCTATAACTTTAAACTGTTTAATCCTCCCAACTGACGTTCTATCTGTGCCTCATTTTGATTAATTAGTAAGCTGCTCAGTATTTAATAGAAGCCTCTTCTACCTCATGCACAGGTGCCGTCTTCAAACAGTTCCATTTTTTATGTCTGGTGCACAGTTTTGACATTAGAACCCAACTCTCAAGTGCAGCAGCGAATGGTGAGTGCTTTCCAACCCAAAAATATGGTATATGACTCTGACCTTTCCTGTTCTGAAATAAATTAAGGTCAGAGTGACCCAGGGAAGAGATTTATTACAAGTTTGTTTCAGCATCAAACAGCTGGAATACTGCAACAAAGCAAATATGAAAGTTGTTCTGTCCTTTTATTTTTATAGATTGTGTTCAGCCCTCTTTTTATCATGAGGAGTCATCTTCCAGACCCCATTATCATACATTTGGAGAAAAGGAGTCTGGGATTGAGTGAAACACAAATTATTCCAGGAAAAGGACAGGAAAAACCACTGCAAAACATAGAACCTGACCTTGTGCATCACCTAACATTTCAAGCAAGGTACTGGAAAAGTCCTTACGTTTTCCTAAGAGAGATTCAGTAGAAAAGCAACCTTGTACTATTGAAGGGGAAGAAGGAGGATAGAATTTTTTGTATGATTCCTTATCTTACGAGAATGTTATTTAAAAATTGCCCTGCCTAGTGTTCTCTTATCCTCTTCAATGTTTTTGGATAAAATTCAGCCTCTTTCATTAAACTTAGATATAAACAAGAAGGATTGGGAAACTTAATTGACACATAATTTCTCTAGTAGAAAAAGAGATGAATAGAGCTCTCACCCAAGCATGTGGGGGGCGGGGACAGGGAGAAGGGGCCCACCCAGATCATCCAAAAACTGTGTCACCAATCCCTAAATCACCAAACATTGACTCAGTGTCACAAAAGGTATTGGTCTATAATACATCTATAGTTCAATTTTTTTTTCAATAAATTTTAGACCACTTTAGAAATCTGATACTTACTCCTATTTTTTCTTTTCCATTTCCTAGAGAAGAAGATGATCCTTCCCACTGTGCTGTTCCCATCTCAACCTCCCTCATTAAGCAAATAGCCACTAAGATACACCCTGGAGGCACAATTAATCAGATCCTTGATGAATTCTATGGGCCAGAAAAGTCCCTTCAACCCATGTGGCCCTATAATAAAAAGGATTCTGACAGGTAATGTTATCCAGCAATTTTTTTCTACAAACATTTCTCAACATTAATAAATAAATGACCATTAACCAAAATGTTAGATACCATAAAAGGGTTTTTAAAGATTTATTTATTTATTTATCTGAGAGAGAGAGAGTAAGAGAGGGCAAGTGAGGGGACAGGCATACAGAAAGGGAGAGAATTTCAAGCAGACTCCCCGCTGAGCATGGAGTCTGACCCAGGGCTCGATCCTAGGACTCTGAGATCTGAGCCGTAATCAAGAGTTGCTACTTAACTAACTGAGCCACCCAAGCACCCCAAAAGGTGTTTTAAAAAGAAGATATTTGCATGTATCTATCAGATTCTGACCTTTTATCGTCTGGGTAGATGTATTTTATGGACTGCTGTACTCATAATCTAGAACGTAATTGCATGAGAAGTTTCTCCTGAATGCACATTCGGCATTGGGTGATTCTGGTGTGAAGAGGTGTCATACAAGAGCGTCGTGTGTCTGGAATCCTTAAACATATTTCATGAATGCTGAAGTCATTGTATTTCATTGAGTCTCTTGGATGTGGTATTTGGAACAGGAATGAACAGCTGAGTCAGTGGGATAGCCCAATGCGAGTAAAGCTGTCAGTCTGGAAGCCATATGTTAGAACCTTGTTGATAGAGCTTCTACCCTGGGCCCTGCTTATCAATCAATCCAAGTGGGACCTCTGGCTGTTTGAAGGAGAGAAGATTGTTCTACAGGTTCCTGCTGGCAAAATTATTATCCCTCCTAATTTTCAGGTACTATAACTTTTTTTTTAGCTAATATGAATTCTTTTCTTTCAACAACTAGCCTTTATTCTGAGGTCACATTTATATTCCTAACAGAATCAGTTGTAGAAAACTGTCCTCTTAAATGCATATGTAAGGGGTATGGAATGTTCTTTGATATTCAGAGACATTTCAGATGGCTTTTTGTTCCCCCATCAGCAGTATTCATGCTTGAGTTATCATTGAATTTGATAACTTGTACTAGTTACACTTTCATTTTCATTGTGTACAGGATATTTGACAAGCATTAGGATTGGCCTGCTCAGGGTATGTTAAGAATATAGAGCCATATTCTGTGCTAACCCACTCCCTAGATAGACTTGTGGTTCTTACAGAAATTCTCAGAGATCTGCAAGGTGGGTAAAATTGAGGATTTCTGAGCAACTATTTTTTCAGGGTTCCTTTTCCCTTATAAGTGGACCTGGATGTCCCTAATTATGGATGTCCACCCAATTGTTGGTAATAACAATATGGAGTCATTACTGGCATGGGGGGGAACCCTAATGTAAAACAGAATTTCACAGCAAGACTATGTTCCATCACAAGAGAATTTTCTTGATAAGGCGAACCCATTTCAAGAAAGCACATAAATCTGTAAGAAAAGAGAATGCAGGGAACTCCTAGATAAAATGTTTTCCTGGTGGGGTACAATTGGAGAGTCCTCTTTTTGAGCTCTAGTTCATGAACATCTTTATTCAATTGCATTTTTCCTGCGTGTTTTTTTTTTAAATAGATGATGTTACCTTATGGAATTGGAATGTTGACCTACATGTACCTAAGGTTGCATATTATTCTTTAGTCAAATGAAATGAAACCCTCCATTTTAAGTCTTTGTTATTTATAGGGGAGCCACAGTTTGGGTTGGGTTTTTTTTCCCCCTTCCATAAATATGAATTCCATTGTGAATTGAAACATTGAACTAAAATAAAATGTATGTTACCATTACAAAAACAAAAACAAAACTCATAAAGGGATTTGGTGGCCTAAGTAGACCTATTATATAATATAAAAAAATTTCCTGTGAATTGAAGTAAAACTATCAAAGTTAAGAAAAATACTTTATAATTGAGGCATTATTTTTCCAGGAGGCTTTTCAAATTGGAATATACTGGGCAAATACAAACACTGTGCACAAGTCAGTAGCAATTAAACTGGTCCATAACCTGACATCTCCAAAGTGGAAAGATGGAGGTAATGGCGAAGTTGTGTCATTGGACGAAGAAGGGTTTGTGGATGCTGAAATAAGGCTCGGTGCTTTCCCAGGACATCAAAAGGTAGGATCAAAGTCTGCGTGGCGCAGGGGGAATAGCATGCCATCCCCTCAACCTGTTTAAAATGAGTCTACCCTTTTCTTTTCAGTCCCTTTTCGATATTACATGCTCTAGACAATTTATAACAGTGAAACACGTGATTTCTTAGACCTCTCTGTTTCACAGGGGTTTTTTTTTTCCTTTACCAGTGATAAAAGCCATGTCACGTAATTTATCCAATAACCTCTCTATTTCAGAACACTCAGCAGTCACTTGATTGATCATATGTAGGGGGCAAATGAACTTACTCCGAAATATCCACAATGTACTTGGCCGCCTTTCCTTAGAGCAGGAAGTAGAGTTGCTAACGTTCTGAGCGCTGAGTGAAAGGACAGGCCTCCCATAGCAAAGGTTATATTCCTGGAAAGGGCATCCTGAGCGACATCAACTCTGATCTTCCCATAGAACCTAAGGTTATGAGGGAGTTCTATTCCTGAACAGAGAACTGGTACCGCGATGACACGAATACAGAAAACCTACTTCATCAGTTATTTAACTGTATACAAACGGTGTGTGATTTTCAGTATCAATCTTTTCTAAAGTCTATGAAAAGCAATTAAGTTGAGTAATATAGTAACAAATCACATTAACCTGTGTGTACGACAGCAAAATATCATAGTGTCCCGTGTGGAGGTCTCAGGCTGTACTTCATGGTATCTTCGTTATCTTAGCCCTCCCAAATTAGAAGGGCTGCTTCATCAGGGTAGCACGAATCCAAATGAGCTTTCTCTGGGGAGAAGTGAGATTTTGACAGGCGTCTTTGAAGAGCTTCTTTAAAAATAAGTTAGTGTCATTTGGTGACTTTTTAAAAATAAATTTCTCTGATACAAAGAAGTTGGTTTCTCTTCAGTACTCAAGGCTGGTATCCATTTCCTCAGAGTTGTCTGGGCAACACATGTTTGTGCGCTGCCGGCCAAAAGGCTCTAACGTGGTGTAAATGGCAAAGAGCTGTAAGCATGAGTCACCCAAAGCTGAAGACTTGTAAGTTGAGATCAACCATCAAAACCTGGAAAAAAATGTCACAATACACAGTCCAACACCCAGCACCTCCAGCGCCTCACAAAGTGGCCACAGCAAGTGCTGAATAAATGTGAATGAATGAACGGGCTGTTGGAAAATATATTATTATATATATTTATATCTCCTTATTCTTTCCTAGTGATTCTCGAACTTTTGAGTCCCAGGACCCCTTTACCCTCTCAAAAATCATTGCAAACCTCCAAAACCCTTTTGTTTATGTGGGTTTTAGCTATTGATGGCCATCAAACTAGAAATGAATGAAAAAACTTTAGAATGCAAGAATACACAAACACATTCTGTTAGCCGTGACAGCGATGATATCATAGGTCATATAACCTCTGGAAAACTCCACTGTACACTCATTAGAGAATTAAAGTGGAAAAGGCAATAGCATCTTGGTATTTTTATGAAAATAGTTCTGACCTTTGGACCCCCTAAAAGGATCTCGAAGACCCCACACACTCACTCGGGGGTCCCAGGCCACACTTTGAGAACTGCTGTCCTGCCATTACCACTTACTAAGTGGCAATTTTTAGGCAGCTAATACCTTCTCTGAGCACCTGTCCCTCATAAAGCGTGGTAAGGGAATGAGAGGATATGTGGAGGTTAAGAGCAGTACCACAGAATCAGACTGCATGGTTTCTAATCCGAACTAGACCATTCCTGTCTTTATGACCATGGGCAAGTTACTTAACCTCTTTGAGCCTCATTTCCCTCTTCTATAAAATGGGGATAGTAATAGCTGCCCCATGTGGGTTTTGTAAGGATTCTGTGCATTAACACGCTTCAATCCTTACAACAAGCAGCACACAAGAAAGCAATATATGAGGGCCAGTCCTTGTTTTCTTACCAACATCACTGTTAAAGTCCTCAGAACGCCTGGAGGCCCCCACAAGGCCTTTGGCAAGGTGGCTACTGTGATGAGCATGAGGCAGGGGGGAGCGATGCTTAACTGAAATCTTCATGTTGAAAAGATGAGTGACATCTGTTTATGTAAAAATGTTTATAAATAAAATATTTTGTGAGGGAATCGGTGAAATAACTGGTTCACTAGAATGCCTTGTTGTAAATAGTGGCCCCTTTTAGCGGCGGGGACATTTTTGAGACTGAGAGGGGACTCCAGTAAATACTCTGGAACAAAAGGTAAAATTGGTACTGTCCTGAGCCAACCAATAGATAAAATGACCTTTTAAAAATAAGAAATTTGTATACGCCTTAGAATATATTTTTTTGCCTTATGATATTTTAAAAATTATTCCTTCCTCATTGCCTTGCAGCTGTGTCAGTTTTGCATTTCCTCCATGGTACAGCAGGGCATACAAATTATTCAGATTGAAGACAAGACTGTAATCATCAATAATATGCCGTATCAGATATTCTACAAACCGCAGTTATCTGTCTCCAAACCCCACTCTGGAAAGGAGGTAAGCAGTTCATGATGTGATCGATTTGTCTTCAGTTTTGATACATTAGCAATAAGTAAGATGAATTTTTTAGCCTAGGAAAAAGAAAAAACTAACACCGAATATAGGTAAAAAGAAATTTATTTTTTGTTGAATCGAAACTATGGATGTCCTGGTGAGCGCTTCCCAGGTGATTATGAGCAGAAAGCCTACAAAAGCAGCAGCTCCTGACACGCGGCCGGACTAGCGCCGCCTGCACCCCAGCTGCTCCGAGGCTGCAGCCCACGCTTCAGCACACCCACTAACCCAGAGCCCCCCCCTAGCGGGGAAGTGGGCCTGAGCACTGGCTCCTGGGTCTCGTGGAAAAGAACATCTGCCTCCCAGGCTGTGCGGCCAAGAGGAGCCCTGTGGTCAGAAGGCTCGGCCCCGACGGAGCCAGGGATTGGGAGCACTGCGTTCTCTGCCCACGAGGAGAGTAACTGTGAAAATGTACCAGCTCATTTATGTGGACATCTCACTGGCAGAATATGCACAAAATGAATCCAAGAAGGGCTTTTGATTCACTTCTTTATACAATTAAAATGAACACTTCTATTTTGAGAGAGTAAGGAGATCTTTTAAAAGGACTTAAACACATAATATGCTAAGTGGTCTGCTATTGTTTTATGCTATTGAAAGTATCGCATAGGAACATATTTTCTTTCTTTACCTCTGTCTGCATTTGTTTTTATCCCTTTCAGCTCCTAAAAATTACATCAGAACAGTAAAATAGGATGAAAGTCTTACTCTTCTAAGCTTACAGTGCATTATGGTATTTACAAAAATGTCAGAGTAATAGAATTTCATCTGGGTTCATCGAAGTATTGATAGAATAACTATGTGACCAGAAGTACCCAGTTGGGAAATAGAGATCAACAACATTCACATTTTAGGTGAGGATTTGGCAAGAGAATCAGCATGTGTGCGGATAATTCTCCTGCGCCTCCCCACCCTAGGGCTTCCTGGGACATTGGGTCAGGGCTTTCCATGCTGACATTTGCTCGTCTGAAAACAGGCACAATTTCACATTCCTTGCAGGTTTTTGGTGGCGATGAAATAAGATAATATGAATAAAAAGCCCAGGCACTCAGGAAATGGTAGTAGCCAGCAGCAGCCACAACACCAGCATGGCAATGAACTCCTGATTTGCCTCAGCTTCCTGGAGACAAGGGGAAGGCCCACGTTCTTCCAGGCCGCTGAGGAGTGTCCCCTTTTCAATCCTACCCTGCTTCAGGCAGGTGTGGGAACTTTTTTAAAAACATGATAATCCTTAGCCTCTCAGGGAGACCATGTGGGACAGTAGGAAAACCACCAAACAGGAAGTAGGAAGCCTGACTCTGGCTGGGCTTTGCCACTCACCGTCTCTGTGATGTTGGACAAGTCATCAGCTCTCTGGAAAGCAGCTTCCTCAGATGTGTAGGGAGTTTTAAATAAAGTATCTCTAAAGGTCCTTTTTAAGTCTGAAGTTCTGAGACTCTCTACTGTACCAGAACCCCTGTGGAATTTCAACTGAGGATTGCGATCAGAGTTTCCTCCTGCCTCAGATAATCCTTACACAAAAATTGTCTTCTGAGCTCCCAGTTCATCAGCTCTCTTCTTCCCAAGACCCCTCAGGGCTCACCCTTTCAGTTCGGTCATCCCTATCCAAGAGGACTCCCTCTCCAACACGTGGCATGTCTACCCTTACAACATCTGGATTTTTGCAGTACCTGGGGGACATTGAGAACTTAGGTCACCTTCTAAATCACTGTGGCCTTATCACGTTTCATTAGGTCTAGAAAAGCAGACCCTGCTCCCACTGCTTATAATTGTCTCATTAGGGCTTTCTCATGGGACTGGGATTCTAATGTGCCCATGTCCCCAACCTGGCTACCTCCTGAGAATTCATGGTTCTGGTTTCTTAGGAGCCGCACCTTCAAAAGCTTAACTTCTCTCCATTGGTGTAGCCACTGTGCTATCTTGGCATTGTCTTTTCTTTTTTTCAGTATTTTCACGTTCCAGACAGTGCTACTTTCAGCATTTCCCCGGGGGGAGAGCAACCTGCTGTGGAATCCAGCTCCCTTCCTTGCTGGGACTTAATGCCTGATATCAGCCAGTCACCGCTGGACACATCCCTGCTTCAGAAACAGATCTTGCTGGCCTTTTCTCCTGCGGCAGGTGCCACCGGCTCCCAGTGCTGGAGCCTGCCGGCCATAGTTAGGCAAGAGTTTCCCAGACAGAGTGTAGCAGTGCCCTTCGGAAGCTGTGGGGAAAATGGCTTCTGCACCAGGTACATCTATGGGAACGCCCTCCTTTGCTTGTCGGTACGGCTCTTCATCCAGGTGCCAGGAGAAACAGAGGAACAGCTGCAGGGCTCCTCGGCTGTTAAACTAGGTTTTTCTTTAATTTTTAATGGCTTCTAGACACTGTACGCAATTGAACAAACGTTGTGATCACATGTGGGTTGCCCCGGCCTGCTACTGATGAGGTTTTTCCCTACCGCGGATGCAGCTTATCCTGGGGGGAGTGGTGGTGTTCGTCCCACAGGATAGCGGCAATACATCGCAAGGAAAAGATCGCCTTCTGTGAGGACTTCAGCCTCTGTCAAGGGTTAAAATATGAGGCAGGAAAGTTGGAAAACCAAAAGGTTTGGTTCCTTTCCCATATTTTACATCGACTTCAAAATGGAATTTTTCTTTAAAAGTCATTAAGAGAGATAACGTAGATAAACACAAGTCACAGAAGACTCTGTTCTGTGGTTGTTCCCGCACGCAAGTTGCTCCAATTACCGATTACCAATTATGCAAATAACAACCACAGAATCAAGCCGGAGACATGTAATGGTTTGTTCATACTGGACTTTTAGTCTGTGGTTGTTTTGCATGCAATACGTCCCTTCTGTAGCTGTCAGGAATAACTTATCTATGGTCTATGTAAAAAGTACAAAAGAAAACACACCATGATCTCAGCAGAGGTGCCTTCTTCTTGTAACTGAGAATTTACAGACTTTGAGACCTTAGCCCTCCTAACTTTTTGATGTCTGCGGACATTTCTAGTAATTGTAGTTTAAAAGATAACTTCCTAACTCATGTTATCCATAATAGTAAGGCCCTGTTCCCTACACACATCCCTTCTTTTTCACAACATTCAGAAATATCCCTTATTTTATAAACACTTTTCATCCCTGATCCTGGGAGGAGTGCCTGTATTTATATTCTGGCTGGAGAAGTTGAGTGTGGTGAGCTTAAGGAAGTTTTTTGAAAGTAATGTGAACCTATGTCGAGAAAACAAAATTTATTTTTAAAAATGAAAGACAAAAATCTTAAATAAAATTGCATTTGGAAATGATGTTTAAAATTCTAAGAATTGTAAGACATGATTTTATTAATATAATTTAATCTTATCTATGAATACTAAACTAGATATTAGATTGAAAATACCATATGTTGGTCCTGGCCCCCAGCTTTCTTGGCTAGCAAGAAGAAATTCTCTGAGGTTGGCTTGCCCCAGCTCTTTCAAAATTAGGCTGGGAAAAGAACTTTGGTATGCATCCAAGGACTGTACTGTGCAAGTGAATTCGCTTCCTACAGCCCCATCTCCTCCTGTCTCTCTCCTCCCCTCACTCCTACAGTACACATTTGATGGTGTTATTAAGACGATTTTCCCAAATGCTAATGGACAGCTTACTTTGGCATTTCAGACAAATACTATCTTTGGGAAGGACTCACACTGGTGAACAGGATAAATGGCAAATGAGAAATTCATCGACGCATTATCAACCCCTTTTCATCAGTGTTAACCGAGGGCCACATTTGGCAAATATCTGATTCCTTTGGTTATTTTGATGAGTCCATGCAATTTAAACTGCGGAGAGGATTTTTTTTCCCATTTTGATATGAAATATTGTTTGGTCGTCTGTGATGTAAACTGGAAAATTTCTGTCTCTCCATTGCAGGGGACAGCCTATGCCCACATAGCAGTTTTTCCAATGCCAATTAAGACGGCTTTGCTCTTGGTAGTCAAAGTGGAGATCATGTAAAGTACAAGGACGTTGGGAAAATTGACAGCAGGCATTGTGAGCCTACCTACCTTTAGAATATAAAAAGAGCAAGTACCCGCATTCTCTAGCAGTCCTTCTAAAAGCACATCAGCTCTTATGGCAAAACTACCAGGCGCTGTTGAGGAAGAAGGCACTCTCTGTGAAGAGTTTAAGGCACATTTGCACAGAGGAAAGCAGAGTAGGAGGCAGGGTTAGTGCAAGGTTAGCTATAATTCTAAGTGGCTTTTTCCCCTTTTAAATAATTTTTCCCTTTTAAATAATTTTTTACATCTTTGAATATTTTATGATAATCGTGTTCACATTGTCATGAAAAAAATCCGTAAAGCTATAATTCTTGTATGACAGTTAATAGATGAGAGGATGGCCTCCTTTCTCTGGAAACATTTCCTCTGGTGGATAAAAGAGAAGGTTTGTGGAGTGGTGAATATTACAGATCTGAATAAACATGTACCAGGAGAGTAAGCATTCATTTTTTTTTCTAAACCATTTCTGTCATTTGATTTGATTTCATTCCAGGGCGGTAGCACTGACATATCAAGAGCACTTTGGAGTGACTTACTTAACCCTCTCTGAAGACCCTAGCCCTCGAATAATTTTCCACAACAGATGTCCAGTAACAGTCCTTATAAAGGAAAATATTAAAGGTATATTTTATAGCATTGAATTTAAATAATATAAAATCTGTATTCTTTCTGGAGGCTTTTAATTCAGTAGCTACCCGTGATCCTGTGAAGAATGTTTAAATAAAACTATCATTCATCCCTCTTCAGGAAGTTTCTCCAGCCGCATTATGTTTAATATCCCTTTGTCTTTGTCTTTGAGGCCTAAGTCTACATATGCCTTTTTTTAAAAATTTCAGATATTCCAAAGTTTGAGGTTTATTGCAGAAGAATTCCTTCTGAGTGCTCAATTCATCATGAGCTGTATCATCAGATTTCCAGTTATCCAGACTGCAAGACCAAAGACTTACTTCCCAGCCTCTTCCTGAGAGTGGAATGTCTGGAGGACGTAACAACTGAGTGGAGCGATGCCGTCGACATCAACAACCAGGGGACACAGGTCAGTGAGCCACGCGTCTTCCTGCCACAGCCCAAACAGATTCCCTTTTCCAAGGGTTCCATGCTTGTCTGTTTTTAAACAGAATTTTCCAAACGCTGCACTTCTTGTCTCTGTGTGAGGACACATGTGTCCTGTATCTCCAGAATGTACTTAAACAGCAATTTACCAGAGAGGAGCACTTGGTAAAGTGCTGTTGGGTCTAATCCCAGGTCAAAAACGAAATACAATTGTTAGACTTCTCTATGTAGAGGGTAGTCCTACTGTCCAGATTTTAGGAAAATCATAATGCCAACCCTAGATTCATCCCCTCTTTCGAAAGGTTCAGAACTTAATTTAAAAATATACATATTTTTGCTAAAAGTACATAGTAGTCTGCAAATATAAGTACAGTTTAAAAACCCTGAGCAGGGGCGCCTGGGTGGCTCAGTTGTTAAGCGTCTGCCTTTGGCTCAGGGCGTGATCCCACGGTCCTGGGATCCAGCCCCATATCGGGCTCCTCCGCTGGGAGCCTGCTTCTTCCTCTCCCACTCCCCCTGCTTGTGTTCCCCCTCTCACTGGCTGTCTCTCTCTCTCTGTCAAAGAAATAAATAAAATCTTTAAAAAATAAATAAATAAAAATTTAAAAAAATTAAAACCCTGTGTAGATAGATGTCCCACTTTGTCTCTGTCTTACTCTCCTTGTTGGTGGTGGTTTATTTTTGTTGAAAATGGCACATGAACCCAGCATTTCATTTCTGCTGTACTTAAAATTTGCCATTTTTAGGTGTATGAGTAAAAACACACACCATTGTACAGCCATCACCACTCCAGAGTCCATCATCGCCAACAGCAACTGTCCGCGTTGGGCAGTGACTCCCCACTCTCCCTCCGCTCAGCCCCCGGGGACCACTGCTGTCCTTGGTGTCTCTGAACTTGTCAGGTTCGGGGCACCTCACGTGAGTGGAACCACACCATACGTGTCCCGTGGTGCCAGCTAATTTCAGCATAGTGTTTTCGGTGTCCGTCCGTGTTGCGGCATGCGGCCCTGTTTCCTTCCGTTTTAGGGCTGAGTCATCTGCGCTGCACTTTGTTACAGTTCTTTCACACCTATTCATTCGTTTGTAGGTCCCATTTACCGTAATGATTACAAGACACCTATTACAGTTATAAATATATTTACCGTAATAACGATTATCATTTAATAATCGCTTACTGTAGGCCAGGCACCGTACTGAGCACTTCGTATTCATTCCTCTCTAACCCTTCCCGTAGCCGCACACGGCAGGACGATGGTCTCCATGTTACACGAGTGAAAACTCACACCTCCAGTAGTAACACGGCCTAATTCCCTTGTGTTACAAAAGGAGGGACTGGGATTTGATCCAGACCTGCCTGACTCCAAAGCACTGCTCCATACCACTGTGCTATGAGTCCTGCTTCCCTACCTGGGAGTCCTGAACTCCCCTTTTCCCCAGCCAGCACATTCTTCCTCATCTCCCGAGAGATTCTCTCTCTTCCCCTCACTGTGAGGTCTCCTCCCCACTACCGGTCCCTCCACATGTTCATATAACATTTGTAACATTTAATTGCATTTCTTTCTTCTATTTTTTTTTTAAGATTTTATCTATTTATTTGAGAGAGAGAGAGAGAGCAAGCCCAGGTGGGGGGGGGGTGGGGGGAAGGAGCAAAGGGAGAAGCAGACTCCAGGCTGAGCAGGGAGTCCGATGTAGGGCTCGATCCCAGGACCCCAACTGACTGAGCCACCCAGGCACCCCTGCATTTATTTCTTTAGAAGATTTCCTACCAAGTTAGAATTCCTGGTGGTCAGATACCTGCCTGTTCATCCTCAGCCTGCAGCAGAGTGCCTGTCAACATAGTAAGAGTGAATATTAAATCAGTAAATGAACGACTGAATGAATGAATGAATGAGAAGATGAGATTAGGCGAGAGAGATGGGATGAAGGAGGGAAAGAGAGCCGCAGTATAACCTTGGGAAAGGCCAGTGTGTCAGTGCCGAGCGTCAAGAGACGGGGAGGAAGAAACAGAGTGGGAGGAGGAACACCGGCCAGGGGAGACACAGAGAGCCCCCAAAGGACAAAGTTTACAGGCTGTAAAATGGTGCAAAGAGGGAAGCAAGGTAGCAATTGCAAATGACAAGTTCAGAGTGAGTGGAAGGGAGGGAGTGGAGGGAACATGTGAGAATTGTTTATTTCCAGGAGCGGGGCCATGAAGCAAAGGAGGTCAGAGAGGAGGAAGCCGTCCCTGTGCTGCAGGGGCGGAGTCAGTCACGGAAAAGTGGAGAAGACAGTGAGGAGCTGCCCCAGAGACAAGTCCAAGGCCCGGGGAGTGTAGTTGTGCTGGAACAGGAGGACCTCCTCCCCTTCTTTGGCCGTAGAAAAGAGGCGGGGATGGGCATAGGTTAGGGAGAGCTGTTTGGAGGCAGGAACTGGGAAACTGAGTGAATGGACGTACCGAGGACTTCAGTTTTATTGTGAAGTATGGAGTAAATGGAGTAAGTCATCTGCTAAGAGGGGGAGAGAAAGGGCTGGGGGTCTGCGGAAAGAAGCAGCCCTGGAGACAGGCGGAGGACGGGGCAGGGCCAGGTGCAGGACTAGCCAAGCAGCCCCGGGGGCATGTGCACCTTGGAGACCGGCATTTGTGGTGGCCCCACACTATGCAGGGGTGTGGTTTCTGCCAGCAGCTCTCATTGGCTGCACACTGAAAGCAGGCTAGATGGCGCAGCCCCAGGCCGCGTTCCTGGTCTCATTACCGTACAAAATAAAGATTGCAAGCTTCCCAAGGGTTCCTGAACTCCTCTGCCCGGTTTGAAGAATTTTCAAACCTTGCTTGCTTCTATATGTCTAGGGAATTCGTGACGATAGGCATTCTGCCTGCCAAACCTTATTTCAGGGATTCCTGTTCACTCTAAATTTCCTCAAACCTTTGTAGTCACAGATACTTCAAAGCTAGGAGGAGGTACTTTTTCCAACACCCTTATCGTCCCTGGTCGGAGGACCCAGCAAAGGCTCACGTCCCCATTAATCTTTGAGGAGCTGGGTGCCATATGTCCTGCAGACCGTGGCTCCCTTCCTACTCTGCAGGAAGATTTGTTTCAGACCCTCACCGGCATCTCCTCAGTAATACACCAGGGCATATAAATCACTGGGGAGCGAGGGGAGCTGAGTCCTCTGATGAAAGGAAGCAGCCCTTCTGTAGGAGTGAGTTTGTCTTCCAGGAGCCTTTCCTCAGCCCTGGGCCTGAGGCCCGTGATGCAAATTTCAAAGCTGACCTTAAAAAGCAGGATTAAAACACCGTAAAATCCCCAATCTGCCTCAAGGAAGACAACTTCTTTAGCTTTTGCCAGTGATAGGCCCCTTGACTCAGCTCTGGAAATAGGACAGTGTCATGTCATATAATTTTGAAATGGAATATGACAGGGAACACGCAGAAGGTAAGTTTGTAATCACACAAGGAGGTATTCTTGGGATCGGGAGTTATTGGGAAGACCTGATTGCATGCAGGCCACAGAATTCTGCCCGTCTTTGGTGCAGGTTTTCCCGGGCTGTGTTACGAGCTCACACCTGGTTACTCACAGAGGCCCCGAAGCAACAGCCGGTGCTCTTACCCTTAACTTTACAGTGGGTGGGAGCCTGACTCCGGAGAAAATGTCTCTAGATTCTGAATAAATAAGTAAAGACATAAAAAATGAGCTTATGTTGACCATTTTAAGTCACAGTTTTGATCCCATCAGGAAAACAATTTAGAACCCTGCCTAGTTTATGGGACTGCAGTTTCTGATCATCAGAAACCTTACTTCTGTCACAAACATCAGGCGGTATTTTTTTAAATAAAAAGGTACAAAGAAAACGTAGCTGCCGTTTAACTAACACAAACACTGGGAAGCATGCTTCAGTCACCAATCAACAAATGCTTTCTGAGTTTCTAAGACGTGCCAGACACTCTCACTTGCTTCTGGGACCCCGTGAAATATAGTGAACGGGAGGGAACACGGCCCTTGCACCCGAGGAGATGCCATGTGGAGGAGACAGGTCGTAAGCAAGTGCTCCCTGGGCTGTTGTACTGTGAACTGTGGGAGCAACTGTGAAGGGAAGGTCAGTTGTCCTGCTAGGATGTACAGCAGACGAGCTTGAGAGGCCAAGGAGTACCTCTCTGCTAAGAGACCTCACATCTCTGCTTCAAGTTGAACAGGCATGACAAGAAAGTGGCAGATTTTTCTCGGCAGAAAGAGCAACATGTTTGAAGGTTTGGTGCTCAGAGAGGGAGTCTGGTCCCTTCAGGGATCTAAATGCCAGTGTGGCCAGAGGGCCAGATGAAGAAAAAGGGGGCGGGAGGGGGACTAGTGAGGCAGTTCAAAGCCAAAGCCAGCCAGATTCCAGATTTGGTATCTGCAACCAAGGATCTGGGTTTTTATCTTAAGAGCCATGGGAAGTCTTTGACTTGTTTATGAAAAGCAATTTCTGAGCCATTGAAATAGCAAAGAAAAATGAGCAGTTTGAACCCCAGAAGGTTTGCAGGTGAGCTTCTAAAAAGATCCAGTAAATTCTCATGATCTTTGACGCTTAGCAGAAGTGTTCAGTGGAGTTTTTGTCACCGGGGTTTTCTTCTCCGTGTGTGTGGAAGATGGGGAATGACAGTCCTTCATGTTTCTGTAGCTCTCTACCATTTACGAAGTGCTCTCACATCCACAGTCTCTACTCTTTCGTTCGTTTATATGGCAAGCTTTAATTGAGGAACTATCCAGGGCCAAACCCTTTGCCCTGAACAAGGCCTTCCTCCTGTTCCAAGGACCTGAGCGTAAGTAAATAAGTGCACTCAAGTGAAGTGAGTCCGAAGACAGAGCCTTTGATCACAGCAAAAATTCTAGGATCGTTAGGGCAATAATTTTTCTGTTTATTTTCCTGATGAGAGGATTGAAGCTTAAAGAGTAATCAGCTAGGTGGTTTATAACTGAGCAGGATCAGGCTGGAACCAGGATCTGCCCACACGTGGCCCCATCTTGTTTTTCCTGCACCAAACAGAGGTCACTGTCAGTCCTTTGGAGTCCAGCCCTGGCTCCGGATATTGCTACCTGAAGGTTCGTGAAAGCACAGGTTAGAAGAGGTTTTCTACATTCCCCTCTACCGAGGACAGGCGCACCCCCCCACCCCGTGCCATCTCCCCTCAGTGTCTAGCTCGGCCTTATTCAGCAGTGACTGTAGGAAAGCTTTTGCTCACGTCGGGCTGAAAACCCTTGCTCCGTGGCGCCCACTCATTCATCCTTGTTTTACCCTCTGGGGCATCACAGATTGTTTACTTCCCTCTAATATAGCAACACTACAATTATTTGAAGGCCGCCTCAACATCTTCTCTAAGTGTTCCCTTATCCAGGCCAAACATTTCTGGTTCCTTGAATCATTCCTTCGGTAAATGTGATTTCCAGACCCATCACCACAGTTACCCTTGTCTGAATACACTAGTGTGTTATGTTCCCTTTTAAAAATCTGGCAGCCAGAATTATACATAGTATTCCAAATGTGGTCTAACCAGCTATTACCTCCCTATGCTTCCATTAATAAAGTAGAAGATTGAGTTAGCTTTTTATTAACAAGTTCAGACTGTTTGTTATTATTGAACTTGTGGTCAACCACATCCCCCCAGGTCTTTATCATATGACTTGCTGTACAGTTGACTTTTTGAACCCAGTGACAGGACTTTGCATTTATCCCCAATAAATTAAATCTTGTTGCTATTGGCCTAGTCCAGCTTGTTGAAATCACTTAAAAAAAAATTTGTGATGCTGTCATCCAACATATTAAGTATCCTTGGTAGCTTTATATCATCTATAGATGTGGTAAGCATGCATTAATAAATGTGTCGAACAGGACAAGTCCAAGGTCTCCATGCTATGGTGAATCACTAGATACGTCCCTAACACATCAAAATGCACGGTCATTAACCCACATTTCTTAAATAAGAAAATGCATCTGAAAGCGTTTTAAAGTCATACTATGTAAGATGTTTCTTATCTTGCTTACAAGGTTATCATGAGACCCTTTGCTAAGTGCCTTGATTAACCAGGACTCAAGTGTGTAATCAGCCCAGTTGGTGCAGATCAGACAGAGGTAATAACCCTGAGCACTAGTGCTAAAAGAGCATGCGGTCATTTTCCGACATACCTTTAGCCTCCGTCCAGGAATCTTTACATAGAAAAAAAGTTATCGACCCAAGGGAGTATCTGATTTCTGAAACGCACAATAAAGATATTTTGGCTTTTTACTTACTTCACTCGCCTTCCCCTACATCCTGTATCAAGTTGGTACCCACTTCTTAACATCTGCCAAGTGCTCTGATCTAGAGTCTTCTATGTGTTTACAGTTTGTTCCAGTTGAATCACACCTGCTCTTAAAGATACTTGGGAGTAGGGATTTCCTTAAATATTTTTCAGCAGCCATACAGAGGGAAGAATTATACCCAGAATATCGCTATTTTGTTTTCACCTTTAGCGAACCTTTTCTCATTTTAGAAATTGATCATTTTAGAAATTCATCTCCCTTCTTTCCCTCTCTGGGAGATCGAATCTCATTGCTTTAGCTACCAACTATCATCCAGTCACTCACAGATCTGTCTCTGGCCCCTGCATCTCTCCTAAGCTCGAAGTCTGTGTTCTTCGACACCCACCAGACATTGCCCCCTGAAACTCACGAGCACCTCAAACCCAGCATGTCGAAACCAAAGTGATCATTTTCCATTTCCCAAGCCAGCTTCTCTTAGAGTTGCTACATCCCAGTATAAAAACCTTAAATAATATTTATGTAAATTTGTATTGAACTCCTGCTTTATGTCAAATACTCTACAAATATTATCATTAGTCCCTGTCACATCCCTTAAAGCTAGATGCTACCTGAAGCGCAGGGAGGTCACGTTGCACAAAGCAAGTGACCTGGGATCCAAATTCCAACTGTCAGCCTTCTGAGCCTATATTTTTCCTACTACAACCCAGTGCCTTCCTTTCCCTCTTTCCCCCCACACATCCAGTAAGTCACCAGGTTCTGGCAGAAATTCCTCAGAAATGTCTCTGGATCTGCCCCTCTCTTGTGACCATGGTCTGCTTCAGGCCTTTTATCCATCAGCCCTCTCCCAGAGTTTGGCAGTAGCCCCTCAAAGGGCCTCTCTGTTGTCAGCCTCATCACCTTCAACGCTGTCTCCACAACTACCACCCAAGTGATTACTAAAACACAGAGTCCAGCCCAGAGAAGGCTCTCCAGGCCACTAGACTGCTTAACAGACCACCACCTGAGACCAAGCAGGCTGCATCTTACTCCCGTATTCCCTCTACAGGGGAGGGGTCAAGCCCATAGCACACATGCAGATCTCTTCTTCCCTTCAAAGCCTAAGTCTTGACTTCATCCATATCATGGTTTTCCTTCTTCAGATATTTTCTTACAAACCACTTCATCTAGAGATAGAAGTAGTACCTTTTCAATTTATTCCTCCCCAAAATAGGGAGTAAAATTTTTTATGAAAAATGAATTTTAGCCGAAAGTCATAACAAATAATATGGCTAATTGACTTATCTGCAGACCTATTTATGGAGGCTGAGTATCTGCCTCCCGCAAGCTGGAGACCCAGGAAAACCAGAGTGTAATTCAGTCCAGGGTCAAAGGCCTGAGAACCAATGGAGCTGATGGCATAAATTCACCAGGGGAAGATGAAATGAGGTGTCCTAGCTCAACAGTGAGGCAGGGGAAAGGGGGCAAATTATTCCTTCCTCCACCTTTTTTTCTATTCAGACCCTCTACACACTGGATGATGCCCCCCTGCCGCATGGGGGAAAGCAATTTACTGAGCTCGCTGATTCGAATGCTAATCCCATCCAGAAACATCCTCACAGACACATCCAGAAATAATGCTTAAGCTGGGCACCCTCTGGCCAGTCAGGTTGACACAAAATTACTCAGCACAGAAAGGAAGTAAAAATCTGAGACGGGAGCGTCAGGAGTCAAGTAAGAGAAAGAAAATTGGAAGGGAGGAGTCCCAACAAGGTGTTGTCCTAAGGCTATTGTAGCCCAGTGGAAGAGGAGACCAGTAAAATATTGGAGGAGAGGCGTGCAGAAGGAGTTTTAGTAACAGTCGTACCTGTCATTGAAGTCTCCCTCAGCTGCAGTGCCAGGATGCTGTATAACTCCCTCCTCATTGTCCCTGCACCGCCACGTAGAGCCTACGGGAAAAAGAGGGAGACACAGGAAGAGAGACTTTCAGGAATTCATCCTTTTGTTTCCTGTGTCCCCTTGTAACTTACTAACTTAGTAAAATTAAATTGGTATCATTTTTTAAAATATTGTTTGCTGGACATAAATCTAATAAGCAATCATTTTAATAAAGATAACTGGAAACATAGAAAAGCACAAGTTATATTAAAGTGTTTCTTACTTTTATTCATAGTAAAAGACAACATAGTAAGTGGAGGGCAGGACATAGGCCTGGAATGGTGTTCTTATACCCACACGTGTGAGAGAAAGCCTTATGGCAGAGTGCCCCGACACAGACACAAACGGCAAAACAGAGTATCTTCCAAGAGCTTAGTGGTCAGAGCAGCAAATCTATGATATTTTGCCCGATAGCCTCCCCCCTTTCCCCCCACACACCAGTATGAAGTGAAGAAAGAACAGACACCCGAGTGATGGCACTGATCAGGACTGGCTAGCTCATTCGGCAGTTCTAAACAGCTGGGCAACAACAGAAACCCCCTCAGTCATCAGTCACGTCATTGTTCCTTTTCCCACACATGGAACAAACAGATCGCCTCCCCGGGGTTCTATGCAGTCACCACATCCCACCAGAAATCCAGTACTTCCGAGTGACGCTCCGAGTCCGCACGTGACTCCGTTCCTCTGGAGAGCTGTGAGCTCTTGTGCTCCTTCCCTTCCCCCATTTCACAAGATAGGATTATAACCCCTCCAGAATGGAAAGGGGAAGAATAAAGAGCCATGACGGCAGCCCCTCATCCATGACAATTCTGAAAATTTTCTGAGCACATAATTGTGCGGTTTCTACCCTGGAGCCAGGTCTAGTCTCTGAGCCCTGTTTCTACTCTTGGAACTGTTTTCTTGCCATTTTTCTTCTAGTCCCTGGATCTACCCTCAAGAGATCTTCCTCGATCACATCTGAAGCTCGTATTGAGTCTCAAGCAATCACAGTCTCTTTTAGTCTAGGCTTGTGGGTTTATTGGGCAGGAGTCAGTTCTCCAGAACTATCTGACTCCAGAGAATTCATGTACTGATAACCCATGGTCCTTTTCAAGGCATATTTCTGTGCTATCTTGCTTCTTTACCTCTCTCTAGATTTGGGAGCTTCTGTGGCAAACTTACACGTTTCATCTAAACTTTCTTCTGAGTCACTCTGACAATTATGAGGTTCTCACAATGAGTGTGATGCCAAACGTAGCCCTAAGGCAGAGTATTAACCTGCCTTCACAGTCAAAGACTGATCTTCAGTCTCTTGCTGTTAGAGGTTTAAAAGCATTTCTAGCTTTGCAAGGCCCTGAATTTCTGGAATCTCTCTATTCTCTTTCATTGTTACTTGCAAACTGGCCGATTCTTTCCTAAGCTGGTCTCTTCAGAATACATTGTCAGCGACAGCCAATAGCAGCCAACACACACTACTAATGTTCTGTTTCCAAACCTCATCTTCTGGAAGTACAAATGGGTTAGATTTATAATCTGCCTCCCAGGTAATCTAGACAACAGTCGTACTCGATGTCTTGCTACTTCATAACATGAACTGCCACTTTAATGTCTTTCGATATCAATTCCTACTGCCTGACCATTAAGCCAAGGACTCCTATTTTAGGTTTTTGCTGGAACCCTACTTCTAGTACTGATACCTATATTATATTAGTATAGGCTAGGTTCTGCTACCTTTCTAGCATTTACTTCTTGCTTATGCTTTGTGCCCAGGGAGCTCTGTTCTACATGCTTGCTCAGGGGTGCAGATTGATGGCGTCTCCATCACCTCCTGTCTGCCCCACTGTAAAAAACCACCCCAAAACCTAGAGGCTTGAAAGTGATGAACATCTCATGAGTCTGAAGGTTTGTTTGGGTGATTTTTCTGCAGGATGAACCTGGGATCACTCAGGCAACCACATTCACTTGGAAGTCAGCAGAGGGAGGAGTTCAGCTGGGAAGTCTGGGCATCTCTCTCACCATGTGGTCTTTCCTCTTTAGGGAGGCTAAACCAGACTTCCTCACATGGTTGGCAGGAGGGCAAACCCCAGGAAGCAAGCTTTACCAGGCTTCTTGCCTCGTGTTTGCTGATATCCCAGCATCTGATGGCAGTCACAGCCAAGCTCTGGAGCAGAAGGGACTGAGCAAGGACCTGGAAGCTGGGTGTGCAGCTCCTTGACTGTGTAACAGTCTGCCACAACCAGCTAGACCAGGAGTCAGTGAGCTTTTTCTTCAAAAAGTTTCTTTTTTTCCTTCAGTAAATATTTTAGGCTTTGCAGGCAATACAATCTCTGTCACAACTTCTCAACTCTGCTATTAGAGATAATATGTAAATAAATGAGCGTAGCTATATCCCCTTAAAACTTTATTTACAATTAACAGGCTGTGGATTGGATTTGTCCTGCCACTGATCTAGAACAAAAAGCCTGTATTCAGTCTCTGCAGCAGAGGAAGAAGACTGGCTCTTTTATGCTTTGGCTCAGAAGTAACACTTGTCAATTCTGTCTTTAGCTCATTGGCCAGAACTTAGTCACGTGGCCAAACCTGACTGCAAGGGGGTGAGGAGTATAACCCTGTTCTGTGCCTGGAAGGAGCTAGGTATGGGTGGACACTGGAAGTCTCTGCCCCAGAAGCCACGTTGAGATGATGACCACTCAGATCTTGATTGCATACCAGGTACTGGTTATAAGTACTGAAGAAAATGGACACACCATTGCCCTCATGAGTTATACAGACCGTTCTACATCTCTGCCCTGGAATTATTAGTTATTATCTCATCATTTGTGTCCTTGGCTTTTTCACCAGCTAAGCTGAGAGCAGTTTGAGGGTATGATTAGATCTTCTCGGTCCCTGGGGCACTCGGTCCCTGGGTCGGTTAAGCATCTGACACTTGATTTCCGCTCAGGTCACGATCTCAGATCTCAGGGTCATGAGATTGAGCCCTGCATCAGGCTCCCTGATCATCAGAGAGTCTGCTTCTCTCTGCCTCTTCACCTGCCCCCCACTCATGTGCTCGCTCTCTCACCAAAATAAATAAATCTTTAAAAAAAAAAAATGATCTTTCCCATCCCTAATACAGTGCCTTGCTCTTTGTAGGTGCACTTTAAGTATCATATAGTTGGTTGAATGACTAAACGACCAAACCATCAGACCAAAACAAGGATTTGTTTTTAAAACTTCTGAGGGAACGTAGGTACAGGTGCCTAATTTCTCTGGCAGTTAGATACCTAACTCCCTAACCCCTAGAGCTGCCACTGTACAAAATGCTTGGCATTATGAGCTGTTTCTCTACCAGTGAAAAGAGACATGAGCTAAAGTCCATGTTTCTTCCATTCTAGTGGTGAGTGAAAGGAACACCCAGCAAAATTTTTCTCCAAAGTCCAGATTTTTGACGAGAAGTCCCTTAAAGGTTTAGGTCCATGTGCTTGCTTCAGAGTCCCTTTGACAGTTAACAAAAACCATCAGCTTGACTTATCTTTACTATCTTGGAAGGAACCAGTATCCTCATTTCATAATCCCATAGGATGACTTTGAGAATGAGCAGAACAATATATATTTCCCTTTTTGATCCTCTCCTTCCCTCCTTTGAGGGTTGATAGTTCTCCCCTGAAACCCTGGGACATGCCCTGAAGTTACAGTCACTGAGAGAGGGAAGTATAGATGGGAGCACAGGGCCTTAGAAAGGTTTGTGCCAAATGAATAATCCATGTCTATAAGCCTAGTAAAAAAGCAGTTGACTTGGGGTGCCTGGGTGGCTCAGTCAGTTGAGCATCCCACTCTTGATTTCTGCTCAGGTCATGACCTTGGGGTCATGGGATCAAGCCCCACGCTGAGCCCCAGGTAGGGCTTCACACTCAGCGGAGAGGCTGCTTCTGTCCCTCTCCCTTTGCTGCTCCCCCTCTCACATCCATGGGTTCTCTCTCTCTCTCAAATAAATCTTTTTATTTCTTTCTTTTTTTCTTTTTAAGGGCGCCGGGACCAACAATCACCAGCTGCCCAGAAATAAATCTTTTTAAAAAGCAGTTGACTTACTTTGTATATCATACAAAGTAATAAATGTGAATGTTTCTGAAATAATACCTGTTTTGTTTTAGATTCATGAGCTGAGCCATTTTTTAAGTTGACTGCATTCTAGATTTTGTCCTAGTCAAGTTCAATTTTTTTTTTAAAGATTTTATTTATATTTTTGAGAGAGAGAGAGAAAGCATGACCATGAGTGGGGTAAGAGGCAGAGAGAGAAGCAGGTCTCCGCTGAGCTGGAAGCCCAGTGCGGGGCTCAATCCCGGGACTCTGGGATCATGACCTGAGCCAAAGGCAGACACTTAACCAACTGGGGCACCTGGGCCCCAAGTTCAGTTTTTACCTTTGAACACATAAGGCAAATTCAGGATACAGGGTCTTTTGAAATGTATTTTTGCAAAACAGTCCATTTGGGAAACCTGTCCGTAGAGAACAAACAGACTCCACTCCTGCCCCCAAGAAACTGACAATCTAGTAATTGAGTCAGGTGTACAAACAGGTTACCGGACTGCAAACAATACAGATTTGTGACCAAATAGAAATATGGTTAAAGTACTTTTGGAATGTCAGAGTAAGTATCAAGCTGAGGAAAGGACTAGGAAAACTAGAGAGTACCTCCATGGAAAAAGGTATCCTTAAGGAGTATGTGCAAAGATACACAGGATTTGGAAAGGACCCGTGTGGGGGAGGGGCAGAGGGGCTGCTGAGTGGCAGGCAAGGGCCTAAGCTAAAGCAGTGGCCACGGGATGAAAGACGAGGCACTAGCGGAGAAGGCGGCAGAGGTGGGAGCATCCGATGAGCCCTGCACTGCGGATGAGCGGGAGGGGGCCGACGCGATGTCCAGCCGCCCTGGTGCTGCACCTGCTGGGGATTTCTGAAGGAGGAGCTGTCGTGCACAAAAGAAGCCCAGTGACCCCGAAGTCACTTCCCAGTTTGAGTCTGCGACTCTGTCCTGCGGTTCTGTGTATAGTCTTCCCAGGACCTCCTAGTCCGGCCAGAATTAGAGTACATTCACTCCATGTCAAGCAGGCACCTAGCTCTGTTCCTTCATCCAGGAATTTCCAGTCTTCTTTTATTTACTGTCCTGACAATAATCAAGGGCCCAGACTTGGACTGCATCGATACTGCAAATTATCAAAATCGACGTTCCCCAATGTAGAGTGCTTGCCTCTACTCTCAGGTGATGCTGGCTGTGAACATGATGTTCTTGGACTTGTGTTTCCGATAGTTCTGTTTTCAAATATTTATCCATTTAAGCAGCCTCGGTATTTAATGCTGAAAGGACATCTGTTCTGCTAGCCTGGCACCTGGCTCCTGAGATAGAACCTTTCCTTGGGTCTTAGTCCACCTTCCCAGGGAAGAAAAATTAATTTTGACTCCAAGCAAATGCAGTTATCTGACATTACTGTTACAAGTAGGTGAGGGACTGAGGGACCTCGAGGGGATGATGGTGTCTCTTGTTGGTAGGTTTTCCAGTACGTTTCTGTGTTCCCAGAATAGAAGGGCATCCTCATGGTGGTAGGTCAACACTCAAGAGTCTGAAGGTTTTTTGCATGTTGTGTTTCAAGTCCTGAGTTTCAGGGGATTATTTTCCACAGAGATTCATATGCACACATAAAGCCGGCCCACAGCTGGGCTCCAGTCCACACAGAGCTATCTGCCAATTCCAAAGAAGTGGAGAACGGAGACGCTCATGCTCTGTCATCCGTCATTGTTTTTTGCTGTGAACCTTACAGCTGGATATTGAAAAATCTGGATTTGACCTTTCTTTCTTTTTTTTTTTTTTCATTTCAAGTCACCTGAGTAGCCTGTACACATAGATATAAAGAAATATAACCAGCAAGTGTTTGTGGTGCTGAATCAGAACTTAAGACATTTGAAAGCAAACATTTCAGTAATGTTTCTTCTTTTTAATCAGATTTTGAAATTATTCTTGCAGGTTGTGTTCCTGATTGGCTTTGGCTATGTGTATGTGGACATTGTCCTCCAGTGTGGCACAGTCTTCATCACTGTGGCCCCAGAAGGAAAAGTGGGGCCTAGTTTAATCGCTACCAACAGGTAGGATTATTATCCCAGTAGCAGTATGGTAAGCTTTCCCATTATAGAGTCATAAACCTGCTTTTTACCTTTCTTTATCATCTCTATATATACATTACAGCTTTTGGTGAATTACTGTGTAATCGATAAGGATGTGGTTGTTAGCATTAAATCATACCTATAAAAAGTAGCAGTATATTATCTTCTTTGGTACCCCTTCCGGTGGTAAGTTTAACAAACTGATTTAAAAACTAAGACATACATTTTAAAATCGTATATTAGCATTAGCATGAAATGCAAATTAATACTTCTGTATCCACTTGACAACCTAGTAATTAGTAATCTGACTTAGCAATTAGAGCTACCTCAAAAATAAATTTACCCTTTCGAGTGTTGCCATCAGGTTTTACACTCATGAACCAAAGAGTTAATACGCTTTATTTAAAAGAACTACTATGAAGGGGGGTAAACAGAAGGGGGAATGAAGCATGAGAGACTATGGACTCTGGGAAACAAGCTGAGGGCTTCAGAGGGGAGGGGGCGGGGAATGGGATAGGCCGGTGATGGGTAGTAAGGAGGGCACGTATTGCAGGGAGCACTGGGTGTTATGCACAAACAGTTAGTCATGGAACACTACATCAAAAACTAATGATGTGCTGCTGTATGGTGACTAACGTAACATAATAATAATAAAAAAAAGTAAACAGAAATGAACAGAACTTACAACAAGAAAACTAAAAACCTTAGGTGAGGGCATAAAAAGTGAATAAACAAACCTATACACCATGGGAAAAAAAAAAAAAGAACTCCTATAATCCAGTAGGAATAGTATGAAGCTAGCCCCTCCTTCTAAAAAGTGAGGCACATGCATGATCAGAAAGTCTAGGAAGAGGAAATATAAGTCATCAAAGAAATGCAAATTTCAGTGCGCTATATTACTTAACAAAGTAACAATGGTGCGCCGTCATATACAGTTCAGGTGGGAGGTATAAACGTGCCATTTTCTGGAAAGCACTTGAGGAACCTGTATTAAGAGCTGTAAAATCCCTTTGGCTTGGGGGCGCCTGGGTGGCTCAGTCAGTTAGGCATCTGACTCTTGATCTCAGCTCGGGTCTTGATCTCAGGGTCGTGAATTTAAGCCCCGCATTTGGCTCCACACTGGGCTGGCTTCACACTAGGTGGAGCCTACTTAAGAAAAAAAGAAAATCCCTTTGGCTTGGAAACTCCACTTTTTTTTTTCTTTTTTAATATTTTATTTATTTGAGAGAGCATGCGTGCATGAGCCTGGTGGAGGGGCAGAGGGAGAAGGAGAAGCAGACTCCCCGCTGAGCAAGGAGCCTGATGCGGGACTCGATCTCAGGACCCTGAGACCATGACCTGAGCCGAAGGCAGATGCTTAACCCACTGAGCCACCCAGGCGCCCCTTGGAAACTCCACTTTTAGAATTTTCAGAGTTTAAGAGTTAAAGTAGTGGTGAGAAAAGTGGGCAAAGATAGAGATTTATCGTATTGCTACTTAGAGTGGCAAAATATTTAGAGCACAAATGCCCAGCAGTAGGGGAATGGATGATACATAAATGGTATATCCACAGAAAAAAGCTTACAGGATTTTAGTGGAATAGAAAAATGCATATGATAATCTAAAATAAAGCAAACAATATAAAATTGAATATACAAATATGACCAGTCCTATATCTCACACACACACACACACACACACACACACACACACATAAATACCTCTCTGCTCATACATGCTCACACACACATGGACAGAAAACATTCCTAGAACTAAGACTCAAAAGAAGGAATCAAATTTTTAATAGATTCAGGTCTTATAAGTGATTATCTAATAATTTTCTGCATTTTAATTTTCTACAAGAAGAATTTAGTATATCATCAGAAGTGTATTATTATTAAAATTTTATTTAAAATGTAAAATAATTATACCAACTTCCATATATTTGTTTAAGCCCTTTTCTAAAAAAGTTCCTTGCTTTTCATATATGGTTAAGAAATTATTAATTTTGACCTGCCAAATTATTAATCTGAACTTACAGTATTTCAGACAAGGATGGGTAAATGTTTTCTTTGCCCAGAAGTGTTTGTAAAAAAAATCAACAGCATAACAAAATTGGAGACTTCTATAAAATTACATAACACGAAATTTCAAACCTATATAACCATTTCAGAAACATTTGTCTAGGGCATCAATAGTACATTATTTAATCATAGTAGCAACAAATTATACATTCAGTGGTAGAAATAGGAAAGGCACAGATATTTACTAATATTCCCTTAATTCGTTTATCCAAATATTTTTCAGTTGCTTACTGGATGCCAGATGCTATTCTAGGGATGGGGACACAACAGTGACCAAAAAGACCAAAATCCTTGCTTTTGAGAAAATGACCACGTTCTCATAGATGTAGAATGGAAGACAGAGAATAAACATAAGAAAAAAGGAAAATTTATGGTACAGTAGAAGGCTGGCTTTCTGCAGGGATGAAAACAGCTGGGTAGAAAGACCAGGAATGCCAGGGCATAGGGACAGAGAGAGAATAATTTTTAAAACCAGTGTAGGTAAGCCTCACCACAAGTTGATATTTGAGCACAAAGACTCAAAAGCTGCAGGGGGGCTAATAATGTGGATATCCGGTGGAAAAGCTTTCCAGACAGAGGGCACAGCCGGTTCAAAGGTCTGAAGCAGTGTGCCTGGCACGTGGGAGGAGCAGGGAAGAGGCCGATGTGGGCCAATCAGAGTGGCTGGAAGTGAAAGTCATAGCATCTGAGGTCAGAGAGGTGAGGGCTGGAAGAGGGGACTTATGTAGGGCTTAGCTTTGATTCTGAATGAAATGGGAAAATCACTGGATCACTTGACTGGAGTGAAGAAGTGACATGATCTGACCTAAATTTTTAGGCAATCATTGGCTGACTCATTGAAGGAGACCATAGAGAGGCAAGGGTGGAGGCAGGGGGCCAGTTAAGGGATAGTTACAGTTCAAACTAGAGATGCCAGTGGCTTAGACTGCGGTGGGGTGAGTGGAAGTGGGAGGGAACGGTCAGATTCTGGATGTGCTTTCTAAGAAAAAACCAGTGGGATCTCCCTGGTGCACTGGGTAAGGGTTGAAAACAGAAGTATCAAGGACTCCTCCCAAATTGTGCTCTAACAAGTGATGGGACGTGGCTGCCCTTACCTGAGTTAGGAAAGAGCGTATGTAGGTTGGAGGTGGGGGTAAGATCTGGAGTTCGATGACAGACACGACAAGCTGAGACGAGTGACTATGTGGAGAGGCAGTTAATATCGTAGGCTGGCAGTCAGGTGGTTCTGAGCTGCCGATGTGACTGGGCGTCCTCAGCACAGAGACGACGTATCCGGCCACGAGACTGGGTGAGATCTGCAAGGGGAGGGCAAGGGCTGCACCTTGGGCATCTTAATCTTCAGGGGTCAGGGACAAGAGGAGGAGGTCACACAACGACTAAGGATGGGGGACCATGAATAGAAGAGCCGAGAGAAGACTTATAAAGGGAATGTTTCCAGAAGGTAGGAGTTATCGACAAGGTGAAATGCCATTGGAGGTCAAGTGAGCCACAGACCATAAGGCCGTCAGTGAAAGGCCAAGTGACAGGGAAGTCACTTGGTGAGAGTTGCTTTGGTAGACTGCAAGGGCAGAAGCCCGCTTGGAGCAAGATGAAGAGGGAATGGAAGGCAGCCAGCAGACAGGGTGTGTAGTTTTTATGAAAGGGGAGCAGAAAACTGAGGAGTAGCCAGAGGCCTGCTAGCCCTAGGCCTCAGTCCCTGGGCCTATAAGAAATGCAGTTGTAGGTTGTTAGTAATGAAGAAAAAGATGAGGATGGAGGAGAGGAAGGCTGGAGTGATGCCCTGGAGCAGGGGAGAGCAGGAAGATCTTGTACACCGTGGAGGGCTTGACCTGAGGCAGGAGCACAGCAGGTCAGCTCTAGAAATGGTGGGGGAGCAGAGCCCACAGCCGAGACTTGGCTAGATGGGCCGGGGTCCCAGGGGCGAATGTTAAGTTTTCTTCTGTTTGCTTTACTTCAAGGTAGGGAATTTTAGTTATTTGATTTTACCTTTCTGCCTTGAGATGATCGTGATAGAGAATTAGTGCCCAAACACTAGAAGAATTTTGGAGTAAAAATCTGGTGTTGATAGGGAAGCACATACAGAACATGACAAGAACTTGTAATAGTCCCATAGGGAACATTTCCCAGTGCTGTTGTGGGAATGTGACCGGTTCTGTCAGACACCACAAACTGAAAGTTGAATTATTTGTTTCTTATGAGAATCTGGTGGAATATAAGGAGGTGTGTAATAAGGCATTATTGGGAGGGAGGGAAGGAGGGAGGAAGGGAGGAAGGGAGGAAGGGAGGAAGGAAGGAAGGAAGGAAGGAAGGAAGGAAGGAAGGAAGGAAGGAAGGAAAGGAAGGAAGGAAGGGAGGGAGGGAGGGAGGGAGGAAGGGAGGAAGGAAGGAAAGGGAGGAAGAAAAGGGAGGAAGGGTGGGGGAAAGGAGGGAGTGAGGAGGAGGAAAAAGAAGAGCAGGCAGAGACTGATGTTCTTTTCCCTTTCTCATCTAGAACTCTGGAGAAGACTGTGACATTGAAACTGTTCATCACTCAGCTGAGCCTGGTGGTGTTTGATGACCTCACCCACCACGAAGTATCGTCTGAGCTCCTGAGACTCACCCTGGACAACGTCTTTGTCCACGTGGCCCCCATGGCCGGTGCCCAGCCCGGGGCCGAGGCCGCTGTGGCCGCCCCCCAGCTGCACTGTGTGGAGGTCTGCTGTGGGGACCTGCAGTTGGACAACCAGCTGTACAACAAGTCCAATTTCCACTTCGCCGTCTTGGTCTGCCAGGGAGAAAAAACCGAAGCCATGCAGTGGTCCAAAATGCAGAGCCTCCTCGCGTCCAGCAGGGACCTGGAGGAGTACAAGAAGAACTGTTTTATCAGAGTCCACCTCACCCTAACCGAGGGCCAGAGCTGCCTCCTGGAGGAGATGCACGAGTTCCGTTTTGAACTGAAGCCGGCCCGGCTGTACGTGGAAGATACGTTCGTGTACTACATCAAGACTCTGTTCGAGACCTACCTTCCCGCCGGGGGCCCGGCCGCCGCCCCCGCCGGGCCCTGGGCTGGCAAGCAGCCGCTGCCGGCGCAGGTCAGCCAGCACGCCAGGGCCCTGGTGCATCCCGTGAAGTTCCGCAGGCTGGTGATCCGGCCGGTGAGCCTCCTCGTCAGCATCCACGCGTCCCTCAAGCTCTACATCGCGTCCGACCACACGCCGCTCTCCTTCTCGGTGTTTGAGCGAGGCCCCATCTTCACCACGGCCAGGCAGCTCGTCCACGCCCTGGCCATGCACTATGCGGCGGGGGCGCTCTTCAGAGCAGGTGAGGCCCGGGCCGAGGGGCCGAGGGTCGGGGTGAGCTAGAGCCTGGGCTGGAAGGAGCTGCTTCAGGGGTTGCTTATCCACCTCCAGCCCGAGGGAAGCGATGTGGGGCGGGGGGGCGCGGGGAGCGGGGAAGCGCGGGCTTTGCGGTGCGTCCGCGCCGGATTGAAATCCACACTCTGCCAGCGCGAAGGCCCAGGCGAGTTCTTGAACCTCCCCGCGTCTCCGTTTCCTCATCTATAAAATGGGTTTTAGGATTTCTGAGAGGATCAAATAAAAGTGCTTGGCACTTAATAAACACTCAAGCAGATAGGAGCTTTGATAATCTGCTGTTACGTAACTTAGAATTTTAACTCCACGTAGCACGAACGTTCTGGCAGCTCCCTGCAGGTACAAGGCTCGGTGTTAGCACGCTAGTGTAGTCGGGAAAACTAGCCCCAGGCCTCAGTCCTTGGGGCTGAAATCCAGTGGTAGGTTGTCAGTCCATGAATAGCTGTAGGTGAGAGATTCAGAGGATTTGTGTGCTCGTAAGAGGCATAAAGAGCCTTCTAGTGATCCAGTGTGGCCGTGCCTGTCTAGACCGATGGCAAAAAGAAAGTGGTTGGTGTCTCAGCTTCTCCACAGACCTGAGATGGAGAAGTCTGTGGGGGGTGGTTTGAATATGTGTCAACAAGGTCGGATGGCGAGTACTGTGTGCAAACGGTGGAGTGCAGGGGACAGAGTGGTCTCAGAATATTCTGTGGTAACGGGCGTAAGAACACGCATTCCTCGCCTAAATTCACTCCAACACGGTTTCAGTGTGATTATCCAGCCCCTTGTGGTCCCATGAATTCAAGCAACAAACACCAACCAGAGTTGGTCTTGTGGGTTCTTTCTAGCAAAGAACATGACAGTCTTCCTTTCTGTGAGTAACAAAGAAAAACGTTTATACCCTTGTACTTGGTGAAAGCATTCCCATATAAGCTAACATTGTAGCAGTAAATGACCCATGTTGTTGCCAGACTGGTGAGATTACATTTTCTCGGTAATGAAATTCATAGAGTTAATAAGGTTACCCAGAAGTCTTAACTGAAAATGACAAGATCAGGGGAGGGCCCTGCTGGGACTATTGTTTTGATAGCTTGCACAACAATGAAGAAAATATTTCTCTCTTGCTAAGAAATCATTTAAAAATAAGCAGTTAACATTTCAAATTTAATAGATGGGTATATTTATAAACAATTCCAGAAACTTAACCTTTCAGGCAGTTTTTGCTTTTAACATGAGAAGCAGGCACGTAAGTTCCTGGGCTCTGATCTGGGCCTGGGAAGGGCTAAGCCTCCCGCCAGGCCACCCCATAATGCTGAGGTGTGGGGGGCACCCATGTAGGTAATGAGCTGGCAAAGAAACTCCCAACTGTGGCACCAAGGAGCCATGTCCCTGCAGCCTGTGTGCTAAAAACGCTCTTTGTTTTGTTTTTTGTTCTTAATGAGCTTTCACAAGAACATTCTGTTTGGATTTTTTGTAATCCACCTAAAAATCCTCTGAGCCGTTGTCCCAACCTCATTATACGCTGGAACAAGAAATTCTAATATAGAGGGCCAAGTTTTTAGAGCCTGTTGGGAATTCTGTCACTAAAAAGCTACAGACAAAATGGGAAGATGGTAGGAGGTTACCGACACCCGGGTAGAAGAGCATTCAAGAGAACGTACTGGCATTCTTGTGGGAAGGGGGGCTTGGCCTGGGGATGAGCAAGTTGCATCTGTATTTCACATGGGACAGGATTCGCCCACTGAACTTGACTAGAAGGTTCCTACCCTGACCTCATTTCTAGGGAAGTTTGTGGATTCACCTTGAAAAGGTTTTAAACATGAACAGGAATTAGAAATGAGTAGCCCTATTGGAAGGAAAGCATGTGGGCTTTCTAATTTCTTGGGGCCCCTCTACACGCAAGTCTCAATTTGAGACAGACACTCTTTTTCAATAAAATTTCCAAACAAATAAGCAGAAGATACATTTGCTTTTTGAGGAAAATAAAGAAGGGGTGCCCTTGGATACTTACTGCCCTTTTCTGGCTAGTTCAGATGCCACTGAGAAGTGGCTCCGGTCCACACATGGCCCTCCCGTCAGGCAGTACTCCTGACCCAGGAGACCACACCCCGCCTTCCGGTAGTTGGGGGAGCCAGACAGTGAGGCTGGGTGGTGTCCCTTCACACTGGGCCCCCGCCACACTAGTCTGTGTAGATGGTCTTTGCTTGGCAATAGCTTACTCTTCTTTCTTTATCTGTGTGTGAAATCTATGGAGAGAAGGAGAATTAAGATGTTTCTAGACCAATTTGCTGCCTGCAGGTGGAACCTTATAACTATTCCAGGCTACAGGAAATCTGCTGTTTCTTTACCTACAGAGAGAGCCCTCCAAGGAACCATATTCCACAACCTTCCATGGTATCCTGCTTCCTCACTGCAGCCTAGGCTCACAGAGGGTGGGTGGGCTCTGGAATCAGGTAAACCTGGGTTGGAGACCTAGCCCCCGTGTCTAAGCAGCAGGAGATTGTGAACAGTGGAGCACACTTGCCTCCTCATCCTGCCTGGGAGAAGTAAGTGGAAGTGGAGACAGGGTAACACCATGTCAGAGTCGCCTCGGTCCCCTCTGCCTGTAGTCATTAGCTCCTCTGAATTTATGTAAAGGGAGGGACTAGTCCTTCACTTGCACAATTGCTGGGCGCATTAAATAAGCTGAATGCCTTGTACCCATAGGCTGGCCCTTTATAGTCCGTGTCTCTGGAAATGATTCCCTGTTGTTACCCAGCTACTGTTCCGGAGAAGAGGAGTGGGCTCCAAATTTAACACTGTTCCTCTCCCTCTAGGGGCTGGGCCTAGAAACCCTCAGGGCTCTGGCTTGCTTCTTGCAGCCACACCTTCCTGACCCGCTGGGATCAGTGACTTGACGGAGTGTCTGTCCCAGGCTTGTCCTCCAAGAATCTGCTGCTGAGGCAGGATCGGCTCCCACATGAGTCCCGGCCCCACGGCCTCCCCACGAGAGTGCTCTCAGCCCCAGGCTGGAGGGTCCGTGGTTCCCAGAGGAAGCCGCCCAGTCTAGAATCCTGCGCTTAGCCCTTGGCCTTGCCTGCACCTCCTGTCCCCTGGGTGAGAGCCGAGCCCCCACCCTGAGGAGGAAGGTGAAGGGAAGCCACTGCTGCAGTTCACAGCACAGCCACGTTCCCACGAGGCATCAGACACCACAGTCAGGCCACGGAGCAGGCCAGCCCCTGGCAAGCCCCCGCTCGAATAGGAAACCAGATCCAAAGCTCCCCTCCCGGGACACTGGAAGGGAACACTCCCCTCTCGCTAACCTAATCAGTATGTCCATGTCGCTGATGTTTACACAACTGAAGCTGGGGTGGAAGGGGAGACATTTGTCTGGCTCCAGCTCCGCTCCAAAGGGAAGCACTCAGCTTGGTAGGATTGGGAAAGATTAAAAATAACTCCTCCATCCTTGTCAGAACTTTGCCTCTCCTTTGCGACACCCCATTTAGCATCTGGCCTCCTCCCCCGACCAGGCCCCACCTCCTCCTCCTCCCGGTGCCTCCGCTGCCCTGGGCTGGTTTTACAGATAACTTCCCAGCCTGCAAACACCTGCGCCCTAAGAGACCGCCTCTCCTTGGGCGGGGGAGTCTGCGTCCCCTGCACACAGGTCCCTTGTAGCAGGAGCACAGGAGGCTCGGGCAAGGAAGTCAGAGTAAAGCTATTTGCGAGGCTGCCAAAAGGATCACGTTGATTTATAAAGTATGAAAGTTTGCCATTTATGAATTCACAGGGAAGGAGTTATTGCCCATGTTTTGCTCCGGACGAGCTTATTACATTCTCAATTCCAGTGTGAAAAATGAATTGCAGGGAAAATGGGTCACTTTTCCCAAATGTTGAAAGTGCTGTGTTTAAGGTTTCAGTAACCCCTCCGTTCGGTCCCCCACAGGCTGGGTGGTCGGGTCTCTGGAGATCCTCGGCAGCCCCGCGAGTTTGGTGCGCAGTATCGGGAACGGAATCGCCGACTTCTTCAGGCTTCCGTACGAAGGGCTGACCAGAGGCCCGGGAGCCTTTGTGAGCGGCGTTTCCAGAGGGACAACATCCTTCGTAAAGCACATTTCCAAAGGTAGCTCTTCTGGTTCCTTTTCATAACGCCTCATTTTTATTCCTTCCCTTATTTTTTATTTTTAAAGAACACACTGAAGTTTTCGGTGCGCGACGTGCCTCTGCCTTTGCTGGGCCTGTTGGGTTGCAGGGAAATGTTGGATCTGTAACAAAGCTCACATAGAATGTCTTATGTTTTAAACAGATCACTCTTTGCCGGCAGTGTGTGAAAATGTTTCAGAAACTTCAGAATTTTAAACCTCCCATTGGGAAAACAGAGATTGGCTCAACTGTTATTCCATGTGATAAATACAGAAATATTAAAGGTGTTCAGGACTTCTGCTAAACATCAGAAACCCTACACTGTGTTGCCTCATCATTTTTTTAAATGTAGATACAGTTGTCATAACTTTTGGAAGGAGATGGGTACGTTTTGACACGGAAGCCGCTCTGGCGGGGAGCAGCCGGCCTCCGGCTAGCAGGCCACGTCAACAGTGCCATCTTGTGGCCCAGACGGTCCGCCAGGCACAGAAGCCAGGCTGCTGCCCACGTGAAGGGCATGTTTTCGTTTTATCCGTGTGTGCCTGACGATATTTTGGTCAGGTTGGCAGTGACTTGGGAACTAACAAGGGCCATCTGAGTCCCCTTTTCTTCTCAGCAGGAGGCAGGGAAAACAGGGCAAAGGGCTTCTCCCCCATAAAAGGCTTTTTTAATGTCAACCGTGCTGCAACTCTGTAATGATGGGCAGGTTATAGAAGTCTCTGGAAGACTCAAAAGAAGAGGAGCTTGAAATATGAGCACCCATCCTCTGTAGGGGGGTGGGGGGTGGGCTGGCAGGAGAACGCAAGAGCATAAACCGAGTTGTGTGGACAAGGACAGGCTCACTCCCCCAGGCCCCAGCCGTCCGGGAGGCCTGCGAGCTGAGAGCCGAAGAAACTCACAGATGAGTCACTGGTGGATTTCTCACTCACTTGAATCTTCGTGGTTCTGTTGTTTTTATTTTCAAATAAGACACCCAACACCTGCTAAATTGAACCCCGTGGTAATTTTAGCATAGTGACTCACTGAATGTTTTTTTACACTTGTTCTCTCCTTCTCTTAGCAAAAATCCGTTTCGTTTTTTGGTGTCTGTGTGTGCGCATGGACGTTTTCTTTTTAGATTGCTGGTAAAGGTGCAGCTGTAACGACATCTTCCATGTCTTCTTGGAACTAAGTGTCCACTAACAGGGGTTCATTCGTCAGTTTCAGGATCTGTCCATTGATGTCTTTCAGTCTTGCCTCACTGAGATCTCTGCAGACTTGCTAGAGGGGTTGGGGACTGTTTTGAGCAAGATGCTGAGATAGCCTTTCTTAGGAGAACCAGACAAAATCATGGCTTTCACATGATTTATTCCCTTTAGTGTCCTCACTTTTTTCAGCTAACATCCTGAGAATCAAAACTACACATCTTGTCTGTGGCCCGATCATTGGTTCCTCAGAATGTCAAATGATAAAGTTTAGTGGTGCCCTTTGCTTAAGGAGGGAATAAATTTTATTCCTAAGTAGAATTGTTTCTTTACAGTCTGTCTCAGATTCAGCAACATAACCTTAACCTTTAAAATCAGAACAGAGTTTAACCTTCAACACTGGGCCTCAAGGAGGACTTCAAAATTAACTGTGTTAGCCAGTCCTTGACAACCCCACCATAGTGGATGGTAGTTTCATCTGAAACTCTGGGCATTTTTCTGGCAACAGAGATTCTCATCCTACCCCTTTCGAGGTGTGCCATCATCCTTATAAGCAAGTGTTAATCTTCACCTCATTTTTTTAAAGATTTTATTTTTAAGTAACCTCTACACTCAACATGGAGCTCAGACTCACAACCCCAAGGTCAAGAGCTGCACACTCCCCCAGATGAGCCAGTCAGGCGCCCCTGCCCCTCATTTCCTTAAGGCTGTTGCTTCAGGCTGCCCAGAGGAAGCCCCCATCGCTCGCCACCTCGGCATGTGCGGAGGCACAGATGTGCTGCCACTGCCACCCCACCGCCCTCTGGGGACCGCTCCGGGGGAAGCCAGCGGGTGGGTAACCAGAAGGCCAACCCGTGTGCTCTTGCACCCTCAGGCACCCTCACCTCCGTCACCAACCTGGCCACAAGCCTGGCGCGGAACATGGACCGCCTGTCGCTGGACGAGGAGCACTACAAGCGGCAGGAGGAGTGGCGGCGGCGGCTGCCCGAGAGCCTGGGCGAGGGGCTCCGGCAGGGCCTGTCCCGGCTGGGCATCAGCCTGCTCGGTAAGGGGCTGCAGGGGACCTGCGCGGGGTGGGGGGCGGGGGCTGTGAAGTTTTCGCCCTTTCTGCAGACGGGGCCGAGGCGTGGGGGGGTGCGGCTGGGGGGTCAGGCGCTCGCTCTGCTTCCTACCCCGCATCCCAGAGCCCCTGTGCGGCTGTGAGGGGCCTTCCCAGGCCCTGCCCGGTGGGAGGCTCACCTGCACAAATGCCCACGCTCCGCCCTCCCGTGCTCCCAGTATAAACCCCATCTCTGCCCTCGGGGTGGCTCTCCAGAAGAGCGTCGTGCCAGAGGAGGCGCGCTGAGCGTGGGGGTGTCAACACAGGGACGGCAGCCCACGGCCGTTTGCTTGTGAAAGTGAGTAACGGGCGGCCGCGGCCGTCGGAGGCACCGTCCCCTGCCCGACCACAGACGCTGCAGACGCTGCAGACGCTCGCCTTTGTTCGAGAAGCGCTTGAGCAACGTGCAAATGTCATGTAAACTTCAGTGAGGAGCCCAGCTTTCGCCTTTTATTTTTCCAAGCGTGCCGGCTCAGCCTGACTCAGTAATTACCAGTTGTCAAGCAGCCAGATGGTATAGTTAGAAGTGAAGATTGCTGCGGATATTTCCAAATACTACAAATGTTCGAAAAATAAGTTGCTTTGGAAAACTCTATAAAAAGGAAGCTTCAGAGCTGAGATTTTGCAGAGCAGGGTTTTCAAGGGTATCTTTTGTTTGTTTGTTTGCAAAGGAATTTAAAACTGTATTGCTTGGCAGCCTGCCTGCCGCTCATCGGAAGGAGTGTGCATCTCCCAGAGATCAAAGAGCCCCAAAGCAGGGAGAGCAGAGGTCAGAAAAGATGAGCTTGAAAGGATTTGTCCTCTCTCCAGCGTGCAGTTCTATCCACAGCCCTCAACCCGCAGCACAGCCAGCTGAGGCTCTGGGAGGAAGTAGTACGAAGTTACAAGCTCAGGTTAAGTTACTAGAGATTGTGTAAGTCATAACATTCTGTGGTGATGCGTGGAAACTGGAAGACTATGACCTGGGCTGGAACTGCTGGGTAAAGGAGCGCTCCGGAAGGCCAGGGGAAGGCGTGGGAGTGGACCACGTTCCAGAGGAGCCAGCAGACCCAGGCTAGGGTGTCCAGGTCCTTTCGTTGTGACCTCAGACACATTCTTACCTTCTGTAAACCTGGGTTTCTCCTTTGTAAATTGGGGCTGGTAATAACATTATTAGAGGTAGTAATAGTGGTCCATAATGGGCCAGTCATAGGGTCTGTGTTTGGTAAACAGCACCGCTCATGCCATGCCCTCTATTCTGGGGAGAAGAGCCTCCTTCCCACCACGCAAGCTCTTTTGGGAGTTTACAGGTGCCTAGCAGAGGAGATCTGAGCTGGCTGGCCTGTGGCTACGTCCATTCCAACGAGTCTGTTGTCTTCCCACCCAGAGACGCCCTCACCCACCACCCGGTTGCTACTGTATAAAATTGTGCCTGACAGTAGAAATCCGTTACGGGAGGAGCCATGATCTTCCCTTTGTGGTGCGCCACTTTTAATATGGCGCCTATTGTTAACCAGGCTAGAAAGGCCTAAAACTTTGATCTCTGCTGTAGTCGTGTCTTACACATCCTCATCCATGCCAGGGAATCATTCAGTCTGTCTGTAAAACTTCAGCAGGCTCGCAGTCTTTCTGCCTCTCTGGTCATTTCCAAAAACTCAGGAGTTCTGTGGATGACGTAGATCCCTCCTGGGTGTGCAGTGACCGCACCTGCAACCTCTGGCCTGACCCCAGACCCCCAGGAGCCCTGCCTCCAGCAGCACGCCCTGAGCCACGCACCCATTTCTGTGCTCCTGAGACAGGCTAGTTCCCAGTGGGCATCTCAGAGCTGGCTCAAACCAGCTTCCCTCCCTCTCAGAACGCTCTGTGTCCCACTTCACCCCTGGCTCATCTCAGAACGTCCCGTCCCGGAACTACCTGCTGTGTGGCAGGAAGACGAGAGGAAGAGTAGGACCAATCTAGTCCCCTCACCTGGAAAAGCATAGATTTATTACCGTTCAATTTAGCCCCAGAAACGGTGTTTAAAACTGCTAAATGCAATTAAGTGCCTGATTGAAGTTAGAGCTGTTATCATATTGTTTGAAACCCCTGCTCAGTGAAAGCAAAATACTACTTCCTCAGTTTCTTCCTCTGTGAGAAATGTGAACAACCCACTTAGTAAAACTGTCTTTAAAGAACACGTCAGCATTGACAAAGCGTTTTCACGTGTGTCCTCTTATTTGGTCTACAACCCAAGCATGGATGTGAGGTGAAGTGACTTGCCCAGGTCAGACCTCCACCAGGACAAGAGCCTGGGCTTTTCCTCATGTCACCCACCCTGGAGGGCTCCGAGCCTGGAGACAATCAGGATGTGGGGAGACTGAACAATTGAAAGTTCCAGGGTAGGAAAAACACGTTTCCCCCAAATGTTTATGGGTTTGGCGGGCCTTCTTGCCTCTGTTTGGCCCTCGTGGGGACACGGCGGAGTGTTAGGAGGTACTTGAAAAGTCAAAGGGAGTCTTTAGCTGCCCTGGCCAGCCACATGGCCCCGAGTCAGCAAGGACACGCCGGCCGGCCGAGAGATGCCGCCAGGCTCTTAGATGAGCCTCCCCCCCTCAGTTTTGAGAAAGCAGTGGCTTTGGGGAAGATTCTGTTTAGCCTGCAGAAGTGGTGATAAGGCTTTTGCACATTTACCAGATCTGTCCCCCAGACACCCCCCTTTCTACTGCAGCCTGGGGTCTGCACTGAGAGAGGATGTGAGCTCCGTGTCACTGTCGTACTCCGTGTTCCCTCCCAGACGTGACTTCTCTCTCGTGAAAACCCAAGGCAGGAAGTCAGAGCTCGCCTCTCTGATCCCCTTCTCCTTGCGCCGCTGCCTGACGTATGAAGCATTGCTAGCTTTCCCAGCAGCCACCCCCTCCGTCTCCACAGCCACTCTGGGTATGCCGCGTGGCATCCCAACAAAACAGGCCTCTACCAGGTGCATCAGGACGTTTCCCTGGAGTGAGGGAGGGAGCGAGCGAGCCGTGCCCCCAGACACGGCGTTTCTGAGCAGTTCCTCTGCTGCCACGATCAGCCGTCAGCGGCCTGGCCGCAGCTAGTGGCGAATTTCGGAATAACAGACGTGCTTCCTTCTCAGTGAACTAATCTGTTCTGGTCAAGAAAGGCTAGCCTCAAGCTGGAATACTGAATGTGCTGCGTGTAGGTCTCGTTTGTCTCTGAAGTGGTGAGCTGTAGCGTCAGGCCTGTGCCTCTGCTGTTATGATTAAAAAAAAAAAAGTCCAAAATAAAATTACAGCATGTGGTGAGGGCAGCACCAGAATAGCCACAGAGGAACTTCCATGGATGAGTAAGCCTGTGTTTTCTGCCCAAGGCTGGGGAGCTAGTCATGGAAGAGGTAAAGGAGGGCCCTTCCAGTTCCCTTGCCCAACAAAGAAAGCCCTCCTCCTCCTCCGACTAGAGGGGAGCGAAGGAAAACCCCCCAATTTCTGCCCCACCCAGCACACGCAGAGTCCAGGGAAACCCCCCTCCCTCCGAGGCGCGCTTCCTTCCTCTCCTCCCTTCATCACATCACAGCCGTCTCCATGTGGCTGCCCACCCCGTGGGCCGGATGCCAACAGACAAGTTTGGGGATCAGTTTCCACCACTTAGAGCCTCAGAGCAGAGTTCGAGTAGATGACAGTAAATAATTTACCAGTTGTGGGATTTAGCTGGATTAGACTTAATAAGAGAGCCTTCTGAAGCCCTGCGAGAAGCTGCCTCTCTCCAGGCCTGGGCTGCAGACACCACAAAATGGCTGCTAGGCTCTCACGGCCTCTCTGGTCTCCAGCTCGCACCTGGTGACCAGTGAGGTGTTGGTGTGTGTGACAGGCCTTCCCCGTCCGGGGTCTGGTGCTGGGCGAGGGCATGCGATCTGACAGCTCCCTCTCTACCTCTCCGAATCTAACACCTTGTCATGAGGCTCAGATTTTCCCCTCTCTGGGCTGCCCAAATAGTTTATCTGTCAAAGCCACAGTAACTGAGCCTTCAGTGTGGCCGGTGGCTGGAGAAAGTAGAAGATCAAAGGGGAGTTTCACTGTGATACCTGTTTGCACTTAGGAGTTAGAAGTTAGAGCTCGGTGTGGGTCCTCACGGTTATCAAGGGTAGGCCTGACACATTAAAGGGAAGTGGGAGATCCTCAAGGAAGTAACCACCTGCCCCCCGACTCAACTTTGAACTGTCTGCTATGAGATGATTCGAAGAGAAGACCCCGGGGTTCTTAACTGCGCTGTGCACCAATGGTGGCCACCCGCCCCCCCATTAACACTTCCCAGCTGCTGTGACCTGACCTCACGCATGGAGAGCAGAGCCTCAGAGCCCTCCGACTTCAACAGGAGGCAAGCTCCCCAGCCCGAGTGCCAGGATGGGGTGTGTTGAGGGCTGCGACGCAGTGATCGCTCAGCCCTCCCCGGCCAGGGCAGCAGGGGCCAGCTGGGAGCAGCTTCCTCCGCCTCCCCAGTCAGTACTTTAGAAGTCTGGGGAAGCGTTGGGTCTAGGTTGAGAAACAGACCTGTCACCTCAGGTCATTCTTAATCTGTCAATACATAAATTTCAATGGCTCTGTCCAAATTCAGAGGAACAGAATCTATGAAGAACATTCCCTTTACAACTGACCTGAAGGAACTGGCCTTTGTTTTACTGGATTTTGTTCAGGAGAATATTACTTGAAATTAGCAGGTCATTAACGGAGACCTGGAAATCTCCATTTACCCAAGAGGCTTTGAATTAGTGGCATTTGGCATAATGGGATTTGACATGTACTAAAATTTCTACCAGGGGGACTGTGCATTTTCCATTAATCCTAGCAGGTTTGAGTTGAAAACAGAAAATTCTGTCAAGAACTGTAATGAAATTTTTACCTCTTACTGAACTAGAGAACCTTCTACTCCATCACTGGAAAAAAAAAAAAATCAGGACTGGTGAGGCCTTTACTAGATATCCTCACGGGCCCCTCAGAGTAAGGGGAGTGAGGAGGAGGGACCCACAGGAGCTGGTCCCTGACCGGCCCGGTTGCCCTCCGGGAAAGCGTGAGAGCAGACTAGTGAGAGCAGGGTTCGGTAGCTGTTCTAAAGTGAAGAGTAAGTGGCCAAACCTCAATTGAAGTGGGAAGGAAGGAAGTGTTTCTAAGACTGGCAAAAGGAAGAGCCTGTTTTATAAACAGGATCAGTGAATAGCTTGGTGGTGAAGAGCTGGGCTGTGACTCTGCCTCTCCAGACTCGAATCCTGGCTCCAGCACAAGACAGCTGTGTGACCTTGGGGGCAAAACTCCTTAACCTCTCTGTGCTCAGCAGCCTTATCTAGGAGATGAGAATGAAAACCATGTCTGACTCCTAGGATTATGAGGATTAATGATCTCATATAGTAATACTCTTGATTCAGTCCCCAGCACATAGTAACCACTCAAAACAGATTAGCTATTATAGAAATAATTGCAATATCAACAATTACTCTTACATATTAACATATTAATATTATTAAAGAATCGCTCTAATCATTATTAAAAGGGAGAATAGGGAAAGGGGATGGCCTCTTCCAATTTCTTCATGCTCCTAATTTGGTGAAAATTGATTAGGCTGAGAAGGCTTGCCCTCTCCTGAGCAATTGTTAGCTCTCTTCCCTAGACGGTGTTCCCTGGTTTCTGGACAAAGGCATGTGAGCGTCACTTCAGAACAGTCTGACATGTTTATTAAATTCTGAACTGAACTTCACAGATCCTCACTGTGATGGACCAAACCCAGTCTGAACATTGTGTTTTGATGACGATCATAAATGTCTTAATGCCCAGTGAACTTACATAATTGGTAAATGAATGTATAGTAAAGAACTTTGTAATGAGGGTGGGTTTTCATTTTCAATCCAAACAAAACTGTGTTCTGGATTGTAGGTTTTGACTTTCTCAGGATTTTAAGCCTCAATCCTCACTAGGGGCTTTTGCTGTTTTTCAGGTGCAATTGCGGGCATAGTCGATCAGCCCATGCAGAACTTCCAGAGAACATCCGAGGCTCATGCTTCAGCAGGACACAAGGCCAAGGGCGTCATCTCAGGCGTGGGCAAAGGACTCATGGGGGTGTTCACAAAGCCCATCGGAGGAGCCGCTGAGCTTGTGTCACAGACTGGCTACGGTAAGTCGTGGGGCACCTGTCAGGCCAGCTCAGACATGACCCACTAACTTGCGTTATTATACCAAGGACTCCGAGATAATCTAGGCCTTCACATGGCAAAGCAGCAAAAAATAAAATGGATGAACCTATAAAAAGATAAATAGCTGTCTTTCTCACCTCCTTATGCTTATTTATGGAAAGAGGAGAATCGTACTACTAATAATTATAATAATTATAGACCCAAGAAATCAATTAGTTTCATTAGATCTATCTCACAGAATCTTTTTACAGTACATCTAATAAAATAGACTTTAATGATTGCTTCTTGGCCTTTTGGCTAAGATCAAGTGTAAAATAGACTTTAATGAGAAGTAGCCAGTTAGAGGTCGAGGACAGATGAGAGCAATGTGTAGAAAATATTGGAGCAGAGAATAGAATTAGTCCTTTTTCTGGTGACCAGTTGGAAAGGAAAAATCGGTTATAAGGCGGGAAGATATCTGTGACGCGTGTGTATTTGGAGAACGAGAAAGCGCGCGCGCCCACAGAACCCAGCGTCTGCAGGCTCTGCTCTTGCCGCTGGGCCGAGTGTCCGGCCGCCGAGTGTCCGGCCGCCGCAGCAAAGGCACGCGATCTACAGCTGAGCCCCGGTCCCAAGCAGGCAGCTGTGCAGCTCGGGCTGGCGGCCCGGATGGTGGCGTGCTGGGGCCCGTGCCGCACTTGCGCGTGCGCGGGAAGGGAAGGGAAGCGCCTCGGCCCGCGCTGCTCTTCTCCATTCTCGGCGGAGCACGTGGAAGTGACGTAATAAACCGGTGGCTGGAGCTGTTATCTTGTGACCTGAAATCGGTGTCGTCGCTTGGGTCAGGGAGCAGGCTGCCGAGCCCGCATCACAGACCACAGGCGGGCGCTCGCCTTTGCCAGGCAGGCGTCCTGCATCCCAGTCGATCTGACAAGAGGCGGCCAGGTCAGGGCATGAAAGCAGTGTCTGAAAGGAAGAGAGTGGGAGACGAGTGGCCGCACTCAGCCAGCCATCCGGAAGGTTCCTTTAAGAGACCACACAGACGCAAACATGTGTTCCTCCTCGCTTTTCCCCTCGCCGCCCTCCTCGTTTCTCTCCCTCTGCTTCTGTGAATGACGTTTTCACTCGCAGAGAAACAGAGCTGCTGCTGCCCGCCGGCGGCCTGGTCAGATCCCCCTTACCAAGCGCTCACGCGTTCTTCAGAACTGTCCGTGTTGCAGTGGACTCCAGCGAGGTGAAGTCAACTCATCCTTCATAAAGTCCTTTGGTGTTGAAAATGCCATTGTCCCTCCCCGCGAGTTTCCCAGGGCTGAGGACCTCTCCCTTCTGGAAGAGCATCTCAGAACAGGGCTTCACATGGCCTTGTTGCTTTCCATCATTCTTGTAAAACTTTTATTACTGCACTGAAGGTTTTACAAACCACTAACTCTTAGTCTAATGACTGTGCCTCGTTTATAAACATTTACAAGCCCCCAGAAAGCACACATGCTGCACCATCTTTGGTTCTGGAGAGGCTCCTTAGAGGCCTGCGTGGCTGCTGCCGGGTGCCCTCGTTTGGTGCTGGCACCGGGGAGAGCGTGGAATAAACCAGAGGCCCCGAGAGTGCTCATAAATGTACATGGGTTCATGTTTAACAGCTGGATTAAGTCACTTAAATACTGTATCTAGGCAAAGCATGTGCCTTTGTGCGCATCTCTGTGTTGTGTTTATGTGCCCAGCCACAGCACAGATACGGAAGTATCGTAACATGAAGCAAGGAAGTCAACTAACAGTCATGACTTTATCACATAAATTGTAACAGTGTGTGAGCGATTGCTCGGGACTGATTACTCCCAGGAGCATTATGCTTCCATTAATTGCCAGTCCAGTCGATGCTTGGACTATAGTTCATTCATTTTCAGTCTGTAGCTAATGTAAGATCGCCAGAGTTAAGAGCATGGCCGTGTTTAATGATTATCTATACACTTGCTTCCAAAGATTTGACATCATTTTGGATCCTGTAGCGCTTTATGGATGGCTGTAAGCGGATGACATCACTACAGCATGGAACTGGCTTCCAGAAAACAACTAGTAAAACTCCCTTACTTCTCTTACCACAGGTATTTTACACGGAGCTGGACTTTCTCAGCTTCCCAAGCAGCGCTATCAGCCAAGCGATCTGCATGCTGACCAGGCTCCAAACAGCCACGTCAAATACGTCTGGTAAAATTATCTAGATGCCTGCTCAGCTGCACATGGATGTTAACGGGCCGTGCTTCCAGGGGAGCCCAAGCCTGCTTGCGGCAGCTCAGGGGCATCCCAGAGCCCGGGCGAGGCCGCCATCCCCAGATGCGGGGCTGGCCGCAACTCCCAGCCTCTCGCACACCACTCGGGGGACACGGCACACTGACCGAGGAGCCCAGGCCTGTGAGGGGACCCGGGATTCCCTAGAGAACCAGCCTTCTCATCAGGGGGGACATTTCTATTGGGAAGAAAAGGAGCCAAGGGAAATCTTTGTCCCCAGGAGGAACTGGGCTCTGTTGGCCAGAATCCGTTTGAGAGCTAAAGTGACAATTACATTTCAAGCTAAAAGTAATAATCAGATTGGTGAGAGCCCTTTGCCTTTGGGGAACTGTGAGAACGCCCCAGTCCTTGGTACAGTGAGCGCTGGTATAGGACCATCTTTTCCAAACTGGCTTCTCGCCTCCCTTTTCCCTTTTGAAACAGGAAAATGCTTCAGTCTCTGGGCAGACCGGAAGTCCACATGGCTCTGGATGTAGTTCTGGTGAGGGGCTCAGGCCAGGAGCACGAAGGGTGCTTGCTGCTGACATCAGAAGTGCTCTTCGTGGTGAGTGTCAGCGAGGACACGCAGCAGCAGGCCTTCCCCGTCACGGAGATCGACTGTGCACAGGACAGCAAGCAAAGCAGCCTGCTCACCGTGCAGCTCAAGCAGCCAAGAGTGGCCTGCGATGTGGAGGTACATTTCAGAAAACACCGGGGAAGTTGAGATGCGGGCTGACCGCTGGTAAGCAGGCATCTATGAGCCTGCAGCCTCTGGCGGGGCTGCTGGAGACGAGGAGGGCTGTCAGAGGAAGCAGGGTGAAGGGGCATGGGAGCCAATGCAGAAGGAACTTGGGGAGCCCCAACCCAGGTGTGTATGGGAGCCTTTCCTAGGAGAGCCCAGCAGTAGGCCAGATGGACTCAAGGCCTGGGGTTAAGCCACCATTTGAACTGAACAAGGCTTGGCTGCCATGGGGCAGGGGTGCTGAAGTAGACAGGACAGGACCACAGAGCTCCCACACAAGCAGGGCTGCACAAGAGGGCCAGGGCTGAAGCAGCGATTCCACGTGGCTGCACCACAGCGCAGGCCGGGTCTGCTGTAGCGGACTGGAGATACAGGAGACGACCGCCACAGAGGGGAGGGTACCATGAAATGAGGTGCAGCCAGTAGGCCAGACGTTCGCAGTTTCACAAACCAGGAGGTCTCACTCACCCCCTCCCCTCTTTCCACCCCAAGACTTCAGGGGTCAAAGTGTTGTGCATAAAATCTCTTTCCTTCCATTGTTCTGTATGGCTCTGTGTTCCCTTTTCCCCAGGACAGATTCCCATCCCTTAAGTAGTGGGGTACCTCCTGGGGGTGCCCCTTTGGCTCTTGGGGCAGCTCCCTGGCCACACAGCTTCTGTGCCAGATGCTGGCTCCTGGCCACACAGAAGTTGCTGTGGAGTGGAAGCTCAGGCAGGGCACAGTGGATGTCCGGGGTCAGAGGTGAGCCCTGGCAAGAGTGGCACCAGCTTCCTACAGTCCAGCTTTGGGGGAGCAGGTGCACCCGGTGGAAAATGGCTCTCTTGCGCCTGCCTCCCTGCTGACTGCCTGATGCATAGAGGCTTTAAGAGTTGAACTAAGAGACATCTTTTTCCACACAGCAAGACGAGTGTAAGTCAGTGGCAAGCTGGAGCCTGCTGGTCCTAACCTGGGGCACAAGTGGCACAGCAGAGGACAGCAAACCTGCCTCTAGCAGGTCCTGCCCAATTCATTCCTTTCTCCCTGGTATGGGAGCCTATGTTTCCCTCGCACCACTGTTTGGGTAAAATTATCTGAGAAGATGGAAGGCAGCCAACTACAACAACTCTGAGATTTCTCTAGCTTCTTGGATCCGAATCAGTCAGGCTTTAAGCTGGGGCTTGGCACTAGGCGTACATTGCTGCCTTGAGTTGATGACTTTCTGGGAATAAACAGAGGTCAGATGTCCAGGCTGACTTTAGATCTGCCAAAATCTTCTGATCCAATTGACAATAAAGCAGCAGTGATCTGGCTACAGAATTTGGCAGGGGATAGAGTATCATTATCTTCAAGTCCTTGGTCCTTAACGAGAAACTTCCAAGGCCCTAAGGAATATCTAGGACCATCATTATCCCTTAGCTGCTTGGGAAATATTTCATATCTTAAGCTGAGTGGAGATTCAGCTTTTGCTGTTAAACTGTCTCTCCCCTCTTCAACTGTGATCCTTCTCTCTTTGGCTTGTTTGAGGAGGGTACTGTGGGGAATTATCAAAGCTGGAAAGGAACAGACCTGCTTCTCTAGGGGTGAATGAGCCGATAGCTGGAGTCACCACTCCTAGAAGTTGCCAAGGTTAATTGAGACCACGGCATCAACGAAATTAGAGGCAGAAGTAGCACTGACACTCTGGACCCCATGTTCAACACTGGTTTTCCATCAGTACTCAGGGATAATGGGGGGGGGAGCTAGGATTAAGGGATGGCTACAGAAGAGGCAGGAAAAGATGACTGAGAGCAGGAATACCGCAGGGCAGCATCTGACACAGGACAGAGAAGCGGGATATCCAGTATGCCTTCAGCCCCCAAATTCCGCTTTCTCTGAATCTATCCCACTTAACCTTTCTCCTCAACTCCTCCTAAGGAACAGTAGATAACTGCCCCCTCAGTGTCCAAACCCTAACCCCTCCCCCACTCACCCCGAAAGAGACCCAAACTGTAGGAAAACCTCATTTCTGTGACCGTACACCCTTCCCTAGGAGTGTAATCTGGTGTATTTGCAAAATGGGGCAGGGGATCACTCAGCAGGGCTGCTGCTTGGCACAGTAAATTTTCCTCAGTTGCCATGCTCCTGTCAGTCCATACCCGTCACACACCGGCCTGATGCACAGACGTACAGCTGGGGTAAGAAGCCTACCTGCTGTTTTCCAGGGAAAACTAAGAACAGTATTTTAAGATCTTTATATAAAATGGCTTTTCTGGTTTTTTGCTTTAGATGCTAGGAAACACAGCTCCTTTGAATTTTGGAAGGAATTAATTTGTAGATGACATCATTCAGTATATTGAAATGTGGCAGGATTCAGATTTTTTAAATCAGCATTTGCTTTTCTTGGTTAAATGCAGCCATTTTTAGGGTAATAATTGCTTAATATGCCTGGCACATTATTGAAATCCCTTATGAGAGAGGCTCAAAATGAGTCAGAAGGTCAATTTATTCCTTGGCCAGGTTCCTTTCACAGCACGGGTTTTCCTGTGCTGCTGTTCAGGAGGAGCAATTAAGACTGTGTGTATTCAGAGCCTTCCAGCTGAATTCTGACCCCATGAAATGATATCATCAGAGCTCTGGCTTTTGCCTGCTGGTACACAGCTTTCATCTGTCAGCGAAACTTCGGGGGCTTTTTCTGTCCCAACCTTAAAAATATGAGATCCAAACTCTACTGGATGCCCTCATTTCTTCATTTCTCTGGCAGCCCCTTTACTCCTTACCATCCCACTGGCTTTGTGCAGCTTTTAGGACACCCTTGGCTGCACTGTTTCCATGCCCTACACAGAAACATAGAAATTCTTTACATTACTACTTTGAGAACTCAAAAGCCCTTGTTAAAACGTTTTTAATTCTTCCAGAGTGGTCTTGCCAACATTTGGTAGGTACAGACCACTGAAAGGTCAGTGGCTACCTGATTCCCACAGATCAGTGGCTTACACTGGAAACTTCCCAGTCCACATGATCTACACACTAGACAGCTACAGAATTTCAGGGTGGGAAGAATTTACAGCTTCAGCTGCCTTTGATGGGTGCTTTCTCAGCAAATCGCACTTAAGAACTTAGTAGTATATCTCAGTTCTCCTATTTGAGTTCCACTGAAGATGAGCCAGACTTTTATGAACCATAAATGTACTCTGCATCCTCCCTTTTTTTCCATAAAAATTTCCCCTTCCTCTGCCCAGTTTTTTTATTTTCTCTGGCTTTAAATCCTAGTGTTTATAAAAAACAGAAAATGTTACAGTTCAAAAGGTATTTATTTTTCTTAAGGCTCTGTCCAGAGCCACTGGTTTGAAAAGAGGTGCTCTTCTCCACAATTTTTTCTGTCAGACTGAAGAGGTTCAAGGAGACACGCAAACAGAAATTTTATTTCAGGGTGCGAGTTTAATGTCGATTTAAGCAGAGAAAAGACACTTTTCTTCTTTGTTCCTGAGCTCGTTAGTGAGAGATGTTTAATAGTTAATGAGTAAAATGTTAGCAAATTGTCAACTTCAGACATGGCAATTTTACACACCAAATGCTTATTCAAAGGAGGCTGTCCTAGCAGCCTCCCGCAGAGCTTCTGTTTACTCCTAAACGTGCATTCTTCCTGCCACAGCTCAGAGGACAAACAAAAAGTACCATTTTGGACAAAGTGGCTGTATTAGATAGAGTACCTAAAGGCATAATGTATAGATGTATCAAGGCAAAAACAGAAGGAATAATTTGTCATTGAAGTGCCAATTTGAGGGTTTGGCAACTAAAGACTCTCTTTTTGGATCCCAGGTGGACGGAGTCCGGGAGAGACTGTCAGAACAACAGTACAACAGACTTGTGGACTACATCACAAAGACATCTTGTCACCTGGCCGCCAGCTGCTCTTCCATGCAGACCCCATGCCCGGTGGTGGCTGTGGAACCTCTACCCTCCACTGTGAAAACATACCATTATATGGTTGATCCACATTTTGCTCAAGTCTTCATTAGTAAATTTACCATGGTGAAAAATAAAGCCCTGAGGAAAGGGTTCCCTTGAGTCCCCTCTGAGGTGTTGATCCCTGCTTGTGCAATTTATTCCTGAAAAAGAGACCTAACTAGCCCAATAACATCTAATATGCACACAAAGCCAATACTTTATTATAATTATAGGTAGTTTTCCAGCCTCTTCTAAAATTAATTCAGATAGATAAAACTAAGAAGATACCTTAACAATGCAATGATAAAAAAAAAAAAAAAAACTTGTTCCTTTCCTATGTGGAGACAGTGATTAAAAGAATCTATGTTGTCATCTCATCACACATATTCTACCGCTTGTTCTCTAATGGTATTTGCTAAAATGTTTACTATTATTAAGATCTGTTAACTCTCTGCTCTAACAAACACAAAATGTGGTCAGGCCTTAGAATGGAGAGACTGGTTAAAACTTCATTCTCAACTGCATCTGTTTCTAGGCTGAGACAGTGTCTTTGCCTAATACCCTCGTCTGCAAATGTTTGGAATCTTTAAATGCTTAGGATTTTATTAACTTGTTAAATTTATTACTTAAATGTGATGCTCTTAAGTGAAACCTGCTATGTATATTCCTACTTTAAAGTCTGCAGTTTACTGAAATTTACAAGACATTCTCATGACTGTCCAGGTACACTGTAGAAAAAGACGTTTCGCCAATTTATCTTCTTTTAGGTGTCTACCAATGAAAATAATAGACCCAAAGGGCTCAGGTGAGTTTCTCTAGTTCCATAAAGAAAACCTACTACTAGGAATTTCCTGACACACTCTTGTGGAAGGGCTTTAGCAGAAGGATATTCATACTGCCCTGGGGTATTGGAGGGAAGTCAAGAACCCCAATGTTAATGAACCACTCCAGTTTATTTTGAATTGCTCAAACAAAAATATTCCCAATGTCTGATATTTTTTGCATTTAAGGATGGGTTTTTATCAAGATCTTGGGTCACCAGGTATCATCTTTAATATTCAGTAAAAAAATCTGATTAAAACACATTTTTACTGATTACATCCAAACTTGGGTTTACAATCTATTATTATGTATAATTGTGAGATGCTAAGAAAATTCAATTTCAAATGCCCACTAATTTTTAATCAAGTCTCACGTGTCCTCAAACAGGAGAAGTCACTGCATAAACCAAGACCGTTAATGAACAATTCAGGCTAAATATGAAAAATTGATTCTTCCATTAGTTTGTTGTATCACACTCATTTAGAAAGTGACAGCTTTGTCAACCTCAAGAGAACTATTTTTAAGAATGTAAATATGTATTATTGTATCTTTTATGGTTATTTTGCATACTACTTCTAAGAATTGTTATATAAACTGTTGAAAATAAAAGGAATCCTTGAATTACTGACCACACATAAATGTGTATTGTCACCAGGTGTTTTTCAAATGCAGGTTTTCACCAATTCCTGGGTTTAGTGCAGCTCACATTATTAGGACCCGAGAATTCTACATGAGTTGAAAAGGCTAAGAAACTTTTTGTTCTCCTAATAAAGTGACAATCGGTGATAAAATTAGCTTAGGCTAAAATAAATAAACTTAATTTTCAAAGCTCTCTGTAGTATCACTTTGATCACCAAAAAAAAGCATTAAAAATTAATATCGGGGTAAAGGTCTTCCTAAGACTTCCCCACAAAATAAGTTCCCACACTCTTATCATTAATAGACACTACCCTAATACAACTTTTTCTGGACTAGATATATATTCCATATCCAGAATATATACTATTATGGTACTTTTCTGGACCAGATATATATATTCTAACTTACTTACATACACATACTATTAGCTCTTCAAAAGCAACTGGTATTTTAATTATTACATCTGGTGGTTGATCCAGCAGGGCTACTAAACAGTGACAATGAAGCGCAAGAACATATTTTATTGAAAAGATGTTCTCTGTCCCTTCTGAGAGCACAGAGTAAGTGGTCTTACAGGCTAGTGTAGACCCCCTTAAATCCATGACCCAGGACCAAGAAAGTACACCTACCAGTACTGCAGTGAAATAAAACACCAGAGCAATAAAAAATATCCTAAGACAATGTAAGTTTTAAGAAATCTTAAAATCAAGTTATCATCCTAGCGTTCATAAACACAATTAAAATCTCCAACTCTGAATTATCAGAATAATTAAACAAAGACTTACTGTCCAAAGTATTTGTTAGCTGTTTATTTATCAAGACAAACTATTCCATAACCCAATATTCGTGTTTCATAGTTCAGGAACACAGGTCAGTGACAAACTTCAGTGGAACTCAACCCAAAGAAATTCTGTGGAAAAAACACAGTGGCTTAAGTTAATGACAAGCATTCTTTCTTAATACCTCACCACCCTTAAAGTCACATGAGGTCTACTCCTACTAGTGGAGCCTACACTTTGCTCACTCACCTCCTGCCCAGGAGAAGGCCATTTCAGGCTATGTGGGCTCCAAGTCCATTCTCTGCCAAGGTCTCTGACCATCCTAACCAGTTCTGGGCTACACCTTACTCTAATTTCTTGTTTTCCATTGATCAAATTTTGCCTTTTTCTTCCCTCTCAAGTCGACTGTCCTCCATTCCCTTCTCATACCCACATATTGTTCTTAAAAGCAGCAGTCCATCTGTTCTAAACAATATTTCTATTCCTGGCTCCAAATCTGTTTTTCTTACTGGTTTTTAAACACAACTTCTCATTTAAAAAAAAAAAAAAGTAAAAATCTAACAAACATTTACAAATTAGCCTGTTAACATCTGATTATGAAATGCATACCCACTGTAGAAATTGTGAAAATCCATACAGAACCATTAATATTTTCTTGATCTTCAGTCTTTCTTCTGTGCTTTTTTATTAAACACAGATCACCCTTTATATAAGACATTTGTGAATATCATTTCTAATGGACTATTAATAGTCCATGGTATGCAAAAGTCAATTCCTTATCAATTTTCCAACTGTTAGAAAGTTCTTCCTATTTTTCCCAATACAGTATATACTTTGTACATGTACATCAGCATTTCAGGTATTTCCTTTAAGATAAACTACAGAAATGAACATTATAGAATTTAATTTTAAATGAGGCAAAAGTTACTTATGTTCAGTATTATCCTTGAGTCTTTTAAAAAACTAAAGTCCACTGCAGCAGGTCTCCATACCCCAGGAAAGATCATTAATATACATATGCACACACACACACACACACACACACACACTCCTATGTACACTAACTACAGTTGGAATGCTCATTCAGGAAGGTTCTGCCTAAAGATAGCAGACTAACATTTCCCTTGTCACATCAAACTCACACAGGCATAGTGGATAGAATTTTTACTTAAATTGTTCTAAATGCTTTTATGTTGAGCTTGAATAAAGTTAAATATATGAATGATGAGATTCCAGATTATGAAAAGTTTCACATGCTTTCAAATTTAGTGGACCTTTCATCAGCACACGAGTCACACCTTCATAGTCAACAGAACCTTATCTGTGAGGCATAAGGACTTGGTGGATATAACAAACCAAATCAGAATCTCTGGAGGGCTACCTAGTCACTTATGGACACCTAACTAAACTATAAAAGGATGAAAAACTTTTTTTAAAAGTACTTCTAAAAGTACTTTTTTAGTACATTTTCCTGTCAATCTCTAGCAAGCAACAACAGATTAACGTGAAATGATTCTGAATATAAAAAGCAAGAGTTGTGAGAACTCAAGAAACCAGTTAAGAAGCTGCAGCAACCGGGGCGCCTGGGTGGCACAGCGGTTAAGCGTCTGCCTTCGGCTCAGGGCGTGATCCCGGCATTATGGGATCGAGCCCCACATCAGGCTCCTCTGCTATGAGCCTGCTTCTTCCTCTCCCACTCCCCCTGCTTATGTTCCCTCTCGCTGGCTGTCTCTATCTCTGTCGAATAAATAAATAAAATCTTTAAAAAAAAAAAAAAAAAAGAAGCTGCAGCAACCAAACACTAATAAAACAAGGAAAACACAAAAGGGCAGGAAATTTCATGGAATTCTTTCTCACTCTTGCCTCACCCCCTTCCTTGGTGCAACACAATGTGGTCAGGAGGAAACTGACCAATTCCTGGCTCCTCCTCCCTCAGGATAGAAGGTAAAAAATAAAAATTGCTTGCAACATTCTGAATTGTTTTCATGATAAAAACATTCAACAAAATACATAGGAATAAATCTAACCAAGAAGATGAAAGACCTACACTCTGAAATCTGTAAGACAATGATGAAAGAAATTGAGGATGATACGAACAAATAGCAAGATATACCATACTCACAGATTCAAGATTTCATATTGTTAAAATGTCCATACTACCCAAAGCAATCTAGAGATTCAATGCAATCTCTATCAAAATGCCAATAGCATTTTTCACAGAACCAGAACAAAAAATCCTAAAATTTGTATGGAACCACAAAAGATCATGAATAGCCAAAGCAATCTTGAGGAAGAACAAAGCTAGAGGTATCAATCCCAGATTTCAAAAACAAAACAGTATAGTACTGGTGCAAAAACAGACACAACACAGATTAATAAGAGAATATAGCCCAGAAATAAACCCACACTGACATGGTCATTTAATCTACATGACAAAGCAGGCAAGACTATACCCGGAAAAGACAATCTCTTCAATAAATGGTGCTGGGAAAACTGGACCACTTTTTTATGCCATACACAAAAATGAACTCAAAATAGATTAAAGACCTAAATGTGAGACCTGAAACCATAAAACTCCTAGAAGAAAGCATAGATAGTAATCTCCTGGATGTCAGCCTTAGCAACATATTTATGGACATGTCTCCTCAGGCAAGGGAAACAAAAGCAAAAATAAACTATTAGGACTACACCAAAATACAAAGTTTTTGCACTGCAAAGGAAAAGCATCAACAAAATGAAAAGGCAACCTACTGAATGGGAGAAAATATTTTCAAACCAAGTATGTGAGAAGGGGTTAATAAAAGTATATAAAAAACACCAAAACAACAAATAATCCAACTAAAAATAGGCAAAGGACCTGAACACACATTTCTCCAAAGACATACATGGCCAACAGACACATGAAAAGATGTTCAGTATCACTTATCATTAGGGAAATGCAAATCAAAACCAGAATGAGATACCACCTCATACCAGTCAGAATGCTAGTATTAAAAAAAAAAGAAAAAAAGACAAGAGATTAAGTGTTGGTAAGGATGTCAAGAAAAGAGAACCCTGGTGCCCTGTTGGTGGGAATGTAAATTAGTGCAACCACTGTGGAAAATAGTACAGAGGTTTCTCAGAAAGTTAAAATTACCATATGATCCAATACTTCCACTACTGGGAGCACATGCGTGCGCGCACACACACACACACACACACGCACACTGAAATACTACTCAGACATAAAAAGGAATGAGATCTTGCCATTTGCCACAACGTGGATGAATCTATAGGATATTATGCCAAGTGAAGCAAGTCAGGAAACAGACTCATAAGCACACAGAACTGGGTGTGGGAGGGGAGAGGAGTGGGGGATAGGTTAAACAGGTGAAGGTTTTAAGAGATACAAACGTCCAGTTATAAAACAAGTCATGGAGATGAAAAATACAGTACAGGGAGAAAAATAATAATAAATTAGGAACAGATGCAAACTACAACAACATAATAAAAGCCATATATGAAAAGTCCACAGCTAATACCATACTCACTGGTCAAAGCCTAAAAGCTTTTTCTCTAAGATCAAGAAAAAGGTAAGGATGCCCACTCTTCCCACTTCTATTCAACAAAGAACTGGAAGTCCTAGCCAGAACAATTAGGCGAGAAAAAGAAATAAAATACATCCAAATTGGGAAGGAAGATGTAAAACTATCTCTGTATGCAGGTCTTATATGCAGAAAACCCTAAAGACTTCACAAAAAAACCTGTTAGAATAGGGGCGCCTGGGTGGCTCAGTTGGTTAACCATCTGACTCTTGATTTTGGCTCAGGTCATGATCTCAGGGTTGTGAGATCGAGCCCTGGGTCAGGCTCCAGGCTGAGCAGGGAGCCTGCTTAAGATTCTTTCCCTCTCCCTCTGACCCTCACCCCAGCTTGTGCACAAGCACGCACGCGCTCTAATAAAACAAAACAAAAAAACCTGTTAGAATAAACTAACTGCGGGGCGCCTGGGTGGCACAGCGGTCGGGCGTCTGCCTTCGGCTCAGGGCGTGATCCCGGCGTTGTGGGATCGAGTCCCACATCAGGCTCCTCTGCTATGAGCCTGCTTCTTCCTCTCCCACTCCCCCTGCTTGTGTTCCCTCTCTCGCTGGCTGTCTCTATCTCTGTCGAATAAATAAATTTTAAAAAAAAAATCTTAAAAAAAAGAATAAACTAACTGAGCAAAGTTGCAGGATACAAAAATCAACACACAAAAGCCAGTTGTGTTTCTATCCACTAACAATGAATAATCTAAAAAAAAATTAAGAAAACAATTCCAATTATGATGGCATCAGGAAGAATAAAATACACAGGAAGAATTAACCAAGAATGCAAAAGCCCTACATACTGAAATTATAAAACACTGCTGAAAAAAATTAAAGACATAAGGAAATGGAAAGGCATCTTGTGTTCACGGAGTGGAATACTTGTAATTGCCAGGGTGTCCATATTACCCCAGAGTGTAATCCCTATCAACATCCCAACAGCATTTTTGCAGAAGTAGAAAAATCCATCCTAAAATTGATATAAACTATCAAGGGACCCTGAATAGCCTAAACAATCTTGAAAAAGACAAAGAAGTTGAAGGACTAACACTTTCTAGTTCCAAAACTTACTATAAAGCCACAGTAATCAAAATAGTGTGGTACCGATATAAAAACAGAAATATAAACCAATGCAACAGAACAGAGACCAAAATAAACCCTCACATAAACACCTCAAAAATTACCAACAAAAGTGCCAAGACCATCCATACTGAGGAAAGGACAGGCTTTTCAACAAACGCTGTTGCGAAACTGGATATACAAAAAAGAAGTTGTACTCTTTTCTTACCTCATATCCAAAAGTTAACTCAAATGGATCAAAGATCTAAAACTATAAAACTTACAAGAAAACATAAGAGAAGTTTCATGACATTGGATTTGGCAATAATTTCTTGGATAGGACACCAAAAGCACAGGCAATAACAAAAATTACATAGACCCCATCAAAATTTTAAATGTCTGTGCAAAGAACACACTCAACAGACTGAAAAGGTAATCTACAGAACAGGAGAAAATATTTGCAAGTCATTATCTGATAAGAGATTTGAAGAACTACAACTCAACAAGAAAAAAACCCCAAAATAATTAAAACGGGTGAAGAATTTAATTAGACATTTCTCCAAAGAGGACACATAAATGGCCAACAAGCATGAGAAAAGATGGTCATCATCATTAACCATTAGGAAATGCAAATCAAAATCAAAATCCAGTACTACCTCACACCCATTAGGATGGTTACTATGAAAGAAAAAAAAAAAAAGAAACAGAAAACGAGTACCAGCAAGCATGTAGTGAAACCGGAACCCTTCTGCATTAGTGATAAGAGTACAAAATGGTGCAGCCACTATGTTAAACAGTACAGTGTTTCCTTTCAACATTAAAAATAGAACTACTATATGATCCAGCTGCTCCACTTCTGGGTACATACTCAAAAGTATTAGAAGGAGTTTTAAAGAGATTTGCACATGTCATAGTAACTTTATTATTTGGGGGGGGGGGGTGCAGAGAGAATCTTAACAGGCTCCACACCCTGATCCATCTCATAACCCTGAGATCATGACCTAAGCCAAAATCAAAGAGTCAGATGCCTAACCAACTGAGCCACCCAGGCACCGCTAACTTAGCAACATTATTTACAATAGTCAAAAGGTGGAAGCAATCCAAATGTCCACCAGAGGTGAATGAATAAGCAAAATGTGGTGTATACATACCACAGAAAGTTATTTAGCCTTAAAGAAGGAGGAAATTCTGACACATACTGTAATGGATGAATTCTGAGGACATATTAAGTACAATAAGCCAAATACTATAGCCAATCAAATACTATATGATTCCACTTAAATGAAGTACTTAGAGTAGTCAAATTCAGAGACAGAAAGTAGAATGGGGGTTGCCAGGGGATGGAGAGAATACAGAATAATTCAATGGGTTGTGTTGCAAGATGAAAAGAGTTCTGGGGATTGTTAAGTATATTCACATTGTTGTACAACCAATCTATGTATTTTACCACAATTAAAAAAAATGTTTTAAACAGTAACTTCAAACAGCTACATTACCTTTACAATCCAAAATCATTTTGCACTCTGAAAGATACCAGCCTTCTTCATCTCCTCAAAATCTTTCATGGAATCATAATTTCTGTAGAAATCTGCATACGCCTTCTTTCTTTGTTCGGCCACAGCAAACTAAAAAATAACATATCCCATTAGGGCTTATTTTTTAAACCATTAGAAACAATATCCAAAGACAACATAAATCATAATGTTTGTGTTCACCTTTAACTTCAACTCTGTATTTCCTAAAACAAAGGCTGGAGGCACTGACACAGATGTAAGGGAAGATAAAGCAGCCTCATGGAAACTACTCAGCAAGAGGGGCCTTCCTTGCTTAGGGACAGATTATTCCTTTTGATGGGTGTGGGTATGTAGACCAGTAAGAGCCAAAAGAAGATACCCAGAGAGCTAAATGGTTTTAGGGAGAAGACAGCAGTCTTCCCTCCAGCAAAACCTAATATCCCCACAGCTGAGACATGCTAATATATTCTGGCTCAATTTACATTATTTACATATATGTACATATATATATATTAAAGATTTTATTTTATTTGATGACAGAGAGAGAGATAGCCAGTGAGAGAGGGAACACAAGCAGGGGGAGTGGTGGGAGAGGAAGAAGCAGGCTCCCAGTGGAGGAGCCCGAGTGTGGCTCGATCCCAGAACACCGGGATCACGCCCTGAGCCAAAGGCAGCCGCTTAATGACTAAGCCACCCAGGCGCCCTTCAATTTAAATTATATTAACTCCAAAGGAGTGAGATCAATTCTGTACCCATCTGCCACTGAAAGACACAGGAAGCTTTCTATCTGGCAAGAACAGTTCTGGGTGATTTACACTTCAACACCATTTAAGCCCTTAGAATACACACTGACCTGTTTTACACAGGAGGAAATGGGACTCAGAATTTAAGTGACCCAATTAAGGTGTAGGAAGAAGCACTAGGATTCAAACCCAGGTCTGTCATTTGGCAAAGGTTGTATTTCCACAAAACACTACCTAGTAGATTTCAATGTGTAGGTTACAATCCAAAATAAATCCCATCCTGCACGTAAAAAATTCTTCAAGTGCCAATCTACTTCCATTAACGTACTGCAGAAATACATGGAATCATGACACTTGGTACTAATACAGTAGGAGTCCTTTACTTACCAGTTTTACTGCCTCACTTCCTATGAAAATTCCAACTTCTTCCAGTAAGACTAAGAGGAAGGAGCCCCAATGCAACCCTCTGAACTGAGGCCAGCCCATTACCCAGAAGGCAACTGAGCATTTGTTAAAACAAGAAAAATATTTTTTCTTTAAAAATATGGTACACTAGGGGCACCTGGGTGGCACAGCAGTTGGGCGTCTGCCTTCAGCTCAGGGCGTGATCCCGGCATTGTGGGATCGAGCCCCACATCAGGCTCCTCCACTATGAGCCTGCTTCTTCCTCTCCCACTCCCCCTGCTGTGTTCCCTCTCTCGCTGGCTGTCTCTATCTCTATCTCTGTCAAATAAATAAACATAAAAAATCTTTTTTAAAAAAAATGGTACACTAAAAGGCTCAGTGAACCCAAAAATAAAAGCAAATGGATGTTATAACCCCAACCTAAATTATTTTGTTTTCTGTTACACTTTAAATAGACTTTTTCTCTTTTAAGTCTGAAAAATCTGGACTTCAGCAACAAAAAGAATATAAACTATCAATTTAGATCCACTACACCACGAGTTACTTGAAACCCATAAAATCTATATATGAGGCCTTATACAGATAAGCAAATACCTGAAAATTTAGGACAAGTCTAATTTATATAACAGTAATTACCTACGGAAAAAATCTATTCAGGATAAGCACTGCTCATTTGCTTCAAAATCTAACCTATATTAATGAATTTACGCTTAGCAGATTAACTTAATCAAAAATGATTTAACATAGGTGACTTTATGTAAGATGCACAGAAGCTGATCAAAATTGTGAAAATCAGTCAAAACTAAGAACAAAATAAAGGCCAAATCTTTAAAAGCACTCAACACTAACTGGATAAGGGAAACGAAGGAAGCAAGCATCTACCAAGAGAACCAAGTTTACACCTACCTTATTCTTTAATAAGAATCTGGATTCCTCAGTGCTTTGCAAACCTTCCTTCCATTCAAACACTAATTAACTATACACAAACACTGACTAATCTACCAAGCAAATTTCAAAACTTTTCATTCAGAATGAACTACTGGTCTGACATGGGCTCTTAATTTAGTAGAAGAGACACACCCTGAAGCAAATATTACTTAAAATACAATGTGCCCAATACTGTACAGTCTGGTACAAAATGACTGAGAACCTAGCAGAACACAACCAACCCATCTGGAAGAATAGGCTGCAACTCCAAAAAGGAAACATCTGAGTGGGCCTTGAGGATAAAGTGGAATTTGCCACACAATGAGATGAAAGACATTCCTGTTGTGTACAAACCCATGGGAGAAAGCAGAATTTTCTAACAGCAACTAGTTATGAAGGGCTGGAGGGCTGGGTATATTAGGACTGCTGGGAAGATGATGGAAAGGCAGAAATAGCTAATCAGAAAGTATCTTAAAATCAAGACTAAGTTTCAGCAAATCACCCACAACCCATTAATAAGTGATGAAACCAATTTAGAAGACTGCAGCCAGTTAATGAATGTATTTCTTACTATACATCAAAATTTTGAGAGCCACTGCACACTGGGCATGCAGGAACTCGATACCACAAACAGACCTATAGGCTAAAGTTAAAAGTGGCAAGAATCCACACAAGTTACAAAGGCCTGAGGTTTGATAGTGACAATGAGAGTGAAGAAATGAGTTCCCCAAATTCCTCTCCTTACTCCCACTTCATTTACTCATTCATCCATCCATCCATCCCTTTCCCACAAACATTTATTTCATGCCCACTACATGCCAGGTAGCAACGATCTCAAGGAGCAAGTAAAGGGTTTACTTTTTAATGCCTGTCTCCTCATAGGGTCCCAAAGTACAGACCCCTTAGTGCTTTTGCTCAAGTTGTTCTCCCTCCCCTTGGCACTTCAAATTCACCCTAACTTTCAAAGCACAAATTCAAACTTCTCTATCAAAGAACTATGACCCCCAATAACCCACACCCACTGGAACACACAAAAGCAGCAATCAACTATCAGAGTACGGCTCACCTAGTACATGGAGGACAGGGTCCCTCTTGCCCACCTTCATTCTTACAAACTGTATATAAGCTGCTCTGGGACAGCTCTGAGAAACGAAAAGTCCTTTCATTTATATTCTATCTTGCAATAATATCTAATGTTTTCAACTCCCCCAACTTGACTCTAACTTCTTTAAAGACACATATTTAGAGGTATATACACTTAGTAGACTCCAAAGTACCTGAAACTCTATAGCACCTACCACTGTACTAAATTTCAGACACTACATCTTATTCAACAGATACTTTTAAGCATCTGTGTGTCAAGCAACTGACAATGGGGTGCCACTGTGAACAAAAAAGGCACCCTGCCCTAATGAGGCTCACAGTCTACTAAAAATAGAAGAACTAAACAAAAAAAATTAAGTACAAGCACGCAAAGCTCTAATTCGTGGGCCATTATGACACATGGTCATAAATACGTGTATTTATCATAAACATTTTTATAGAAAAAAGTTGTAAATATAACATGAAGGCTTTGAGAAACACAAAGCGCATAGAGCATACTGGGAAAAAAGTGGAGTAGGAACACCAGGAGCTTCCCCCCACCTACACAACAACTGCACTAGCACAATCTGTTTAATGTAGCTATCCTGAAACTTTGGCTCTCCTGAAAGCATACAATTTCCAGAGGAAGGCTTAAACTGTAAATTGTGGTCAGGTTAATTTAATTCACTTTCAGCTTTTAGCAATTTAACAGCTACCCATTCCCCATCCCCAAGGCAGGCAGGCAACTGTGCAAGGGTTCCTGCAGCAGCTTACACACAGCCTTCTGGAACGAAGATGGGCAAAAAGGACCCTCTCCTCCATATACCAAGGATCTGTACTCTGATAGCTGATTGCAGCTTTTGTTCACAGAGGCGCAAACAGGCCAGTGGCCATTGTTGTTGTACTCCCCCCTACTGCTGCAAGCCTCTTTTTCATCAGGTGAGCAACTTCCTGGGGACTTAGAAGGATAGAGCACCTTTCTTTCCCCCCTCTTCATTTTTCTCTTTCTCCTTTTGGAAGCCAGACATTAAACACTAGCACATTCAAAGGCATCTACACATACAATCCTCACAGAGATTGCGGAATGGGAGGGGAATGGATTAAAAAGCGGCCCAACTACATATGCTGTCTGCAACACACTTATTTCAGATCCAAAGACAAAAACAGACTGAAAGGGAAAGGGTGCAAAAAGATATTCTATGCAAACAATAACCAAAAGAGAGCAAGAGTGGCTTTACTAATATCAGACAAAATAGACTTTAAATCAAAAAAGATTACAAGAGACAAAGAAGGACTTCATATAATCATAAAAGCTTCAATACAGTAAGAATTTATACAATTAGAAAATTTACTCACCTAATAACATCAGCAAAATATATAAAGCAAAAACTGACAGAACTGAAGAGAAAAATAGTTCTATAACAGCTGAAGATTTCAATACCCCAATCTCAGTGATAAAACCAGATCAGACCTAAGTAAGGAAATAGAGGACTTAACTCATTAAACCAACCAGATCTAACACATGTACAATACACTCCATCCAACAACAGAATACACAATCTTTTTTTTCTAAACAGTGTGATTTATTTATTATTCATTTATTTGAGAGAGTGAGAGGAACTGCACAAGCGGAAGGAGGGAGAAGGAGAAGCAGACTTCCCTGCTGAGCAGGGAGCCTGACGTGGGCCTTGATCCCAGAATCCTGGGATCATGACCTGAGCTGAAGGCAGACACTTAACCAACTGAGCTACCCATGGGCCACCAGAAAACACATTCTTCTCAATTGCACATTGGATACTATCCAGGACAGACCATATATTAGGCCATAAATTAAGTCTCAATAGATTTTAAAAGTTAGATATCATACAAAGTATGTTCTCTGATCACAATGGCATGAGATTAGAAATCAGCAACAGAAGGAAAACTGGAAAATACACAAAACTGTGGTGATTAAGCAACAAACTTTTAAACCACCAATGGATCAAAGAAGAAACCACAACTGAAATCAGAAAATGCTTAGAGACAAATGAAAAAACAAAACACACCAAAACTTACAGGACACAATGAAAGGAGTGCTAAGGGGAGTAATTTTTAGCTATAAACACATATATTAAAAAACAAGAGAGATCTCCAATCAACCTAACATTACAACTTAAGAAACCAGAAAAAGAACAAAATAAAAAGCTAGAAGGCAGAAAATAATAAAGATCAGAGCAGAGATCAACAAAACAGACTAGGAAAAAAAAAAAGAAAAAAAAATCAACAAGGCCAAAAACTGGTTCTTTAACAACGTCAACAAAATTGACAATCCTTTAGCAAGATGGACTAAGAAGAAAGGGGGAAAGATTCAAATTACTAAAATCAGGAATGAAAGTAGAGACATTACTACAGATTCTACAGAAATTAAAAGGATTATAAGAGAGTAGTATGAACAACTGTACACCAACAGATTGGAAAACCTAAATGAAATGGATAAATACCTACGAACACAAAACTTACCAAGACTGAATCACAAAGAGAAAATCTGAATATAACTGTAAGTAGTAAGGATACTGAATCAGTAATCAAAAATCTCCCAACAAAGAAAAGCAGAGGATCTGATGGCTTCATTGGTCAATTCTATAAAAAAAAATGAAAGAATACCAATCCTTCTGAAATCTTTCCTAGCTACTGAAGTAGAGGAACACTTACTAACTCATTTTACGAGGCGAGCATTACCCTGATACCAAAGCCAGACAAAACACAAGAAAACTACAGACCAATATCCCCTATGAATATTGATTTAAAAAAAAAAAACCTTAACAAAATACTAACAAACTGAATTCAGCAGCATATTAAAAGGACTGTACACAATTACCAAGTGAGGTTTATTCCTATAACGCATGGATGGTTCAACATAAAATGGTCCAACATACAAAAATCAATGTAATATACAGTAACAGAAAAGATTTAAAAAAAAAAAAACACAATAATCTCAATTAATTCAGAAAAAGCACTTAACAAATTCAACATCCTGTCATGATAAAAACAAACTAGGAATAGAATGAAACTACCTCAATATAACCCATACGATGTCCACTTTTGTCACTTCCATTCAACACAGTACTCTTTAAGTTCTAGCCAGAGCAATTAAGCAAGAAAGTGAAATAAAGGGCATCTAAATGGGAAAGGAAGAAGCAAAATCATCTGTTTATAGATGATATATGTAGAAAATTCTAAAAATTCCACACAGAAAAAACCTGTTAGAACCAATAAATTCAGCAAAGAAGCAGGATGTAAAATGTCAGACAGTACCACAGAAAACAGTATAGTGGTTGCGTGAAAAATTACACATAGAAAGACCATATGATGTATCAATTTCACTTCTGGATATATACCAAAAAAAATTAAAAGCAGGGTCGTGAAGAGACACCTGTAACCCATGTTCAGAGAAGCATTATTCACAACAGCTAAAACATGGAAGCAACTGAAGTGTCCCATCGAAGGCGAATGAATAAGTAAAATGTGGTACAGGCATACAATGGAATATTATTCAGCCTTAAAAAGGAAGGAAATTCTGACATATGCTACAACATGGATGAACGTTGGGGTCATTATGCTAACTGAAGTAAGCCGGTTAAAAAAGACAAAATAATGCATGATTCCACTTACATAAGGTACCTAGAGTCATCAAAATAAGATACAGAAAGAACTGTTTCACAGACTGGGAATTGAGAAGGGATGGGTTTATTGTTTAATGGCTATAGTTTCAGTTTTACAAGATGGGTTATGGAGATGGATTACGGGGATGGTCATAAAACATTATAAATGCATTTAATACCACCAAACTGTACACTGAAAAATGGCTAAATTTTATGTGTAGTTTGCCACAATATAAAAAATGTATTAAGAAAAAAAAAAGGGCACAGTGTTAAAATCCACAGAAGGCACAGCGTTAAAATGCATTTCTGTGACAACAAATTTTTCAAGCTGCCAAACACTGCCTCCCCCATCCCATCTGCTTTAATAAAATTTTATCCTTGTGTTACGAGCTGAATTGTCTTCCAAAACTCATGTGTTAAAGTCTTTTAAGCCCCTAGTACCTCAGAGTGTAACAGTATTTGGAGATAGGTCTCTAAAGAGATAAATTAAAATGAGGTTTGTAGAGTGAGTCCTAATCCAATATGACTAGCATCCTTACAAGGGTAAATTCAAACAAAAACATGCTAGCACAGAGACAATGTGAGGATAAAGGGAGAAACCCATCTATAAGCCAAGGAGAGTCTTCAAGAGAAATCAACCTTGCAGCCACATTGATCGTAGATGTCCAGCCTCTAGAACGGTAAATAAATTTGTTGTTTAAGCCACGCAATTTGTTGTACTTTGGCAGCCCTAGTAAACTAATACAGCTTCCTTTACAGATGGAGGACAAGCTATCTAGGGAATATGAGGTATTTTTCTGCCACACTAAGGTGAGTGAAGGAAGGGGAAGGGAGCACATCAGAGAGGGAGTTTCTTTAAAGGACTAAAAACTACTTATGAAAATACATTTTCAAATTAAAACACACATTTTTGGACCAAAAATGGACCAAAGTAAAAATCAAACATACGTACCTTATAAAAAGCTGCAACCCCTAGGGATACAGCGAACGCTCCAACAATATGAAATCGCAAACGCTTGGCCAGAAGGCCTCGCATCTGAGGTTTCGTCAAAGCACTGGAAGTCATGGTAGTTATTCTCCTTGATAGGTAAAACTATAATAAAAACAACTCTGAGAACATAGTAAGATATCTCAAGAACTCTCACACATAATGCACTTTGGTACCTAGAGGGGCACAGGCATGACTCCCCCCACAAAGCCTAACGTGTTTATTTTTTATATTATTTTTTTAAAAGCTTAAGGTGTTTAAAGGCTTGGCCCGCTTCAGCCCCCCCCCCACGCTGAACGACTACCCTAAATAAGCAAGGTCACTGCGGCACAACGGGGAGCAAAAACTACAAACAAAAATCTCCCAATCGCAGTTAAGATAAGGAGTGGCTCTAGACGACAAGTGCAATCACATTTACAGCCATTTACTCTTCTGCGAACTATCAGCTCATTATCCCCATTTCATTGACGAGAAAACTAGGGCACACGCAGGTGACGTGTAACTTTTCCAAGGTCACGGGGTAAACGATTTAAACTCGGGCAGGAACCCAGCCCTGGCCTCCAAGGCCCACCTAATGACCGCTGCGCAGTCCCGCAGACCTTAGGCCAAGGCGGGGTGGCGGGCTCGGGTGGAAGGGCCGCTGGGAGGCTGCAGGACGCCCACCTTACCCCCCCATCAGGCACGGTGACCCTTTTCCAGCTTCTCTAGTCGACTCACCAACGTTACCACACAGCGAGCGAACACCGACCGCGCGCAGACGCTGCTGTTTCCCCTACGTTGCCCCTTAGCCTCACGACCCGCTGAGGAAGAAACCACCACTCCCTTTTCACAGGTGAAAACCCCGGGGCCAGAAAAGTCAAATGACCTAACCAAGGTCACAGTGGGGAAAAAACACAGAGGAGACCAGGCCCCGGCCCGCCGCCTCCGAATCCCAGCTGCTTCCTCCAGGCCCCTGCAGCCCACCCGGCCCCCCGCAGCCCCGCAGCCTGCCCGCAGCCCTCCTGAGGCCGCGGCGGGGGCGTGCAGGGGTCGACCCCTGTGAGAGGTTCGAGACTCCCCGACCGCACATATACGGGCACAACTCAACTGCCAGGTAGAGCGAGAGCAGGCAACGGAACGCGGCAGTTGGGTGAACCCTGAGGAAGGACGCAAAAGCAACACGACTCACCTCAACACCAACCTCAAACCTAACGTCCTTCCTAACTGATGCAGAAATGGACGGCGTTCCAGCAGTGCGCAGGCGCAGAAGCAGAAGTCGCGGAAAGGACCCGGCGACGGTGGCCGGAAGAGTTCAAAAGGCCTCCGGCGCGCCTCCCGACTTCACAGCTGAAGTTCAAGTGAGTGGTTGGTTTCTTTCCTGTAAGACCTTGCACTAAAGGATTGACCTTCTGACTCGGTTTCCTTAGTAAATTGGCGATATTAATCTTACTCATATACAGAGTTGATATGAGTTTATTAGAGAAACAAAGATATTTAGTATGCAGTATTTTAAGATGTACCTTACAAATACAGTACAAATCATCCTGGGCCCATACAGTGCGCAAACCATGTGCACAAACCATCATTTTCATTATTAACTACCCTCATGTGAATAATCGTTTGTTTGGGGTAAAGGGTGAATAAGACCGTCAAGTTCTAGGAGCTCAGATCCCAGCCATTGAGACCCACATAAACAGATTAATATCAATCCCAGGTGGTGGGCGCTTCCACAGAGACATGACCCAGCTACTGCAGAAGCAATTAGCCGTCTGGCAGAGCTGAACAATTCTAATGGATGTATCTGGGCGGGGGGGGGGGGGGCTTAGTAAAAGACAAGTGTTTTTAAAGAAGGCAGCTGGAACTTGATGGAAAGTGGTGTGTAAGGGTAAGGCACTTGTACTGTAGGGATGTCAGGCTTGGTTTTTATTGAAATAACCTGGATTTATAATGTTAAGTCAACTCAGCAAGTGCTGTGGAAGATACATTAGGATACAAAACATGCATGGTATTGATCCAACATATATTGATTGAGCATTTACTATGTACCAGGTGCTGCTATATAGTAAGACAAATCTTCAAGGAGGTACATTCTTTTCAGGGAGTCTTTGTTCTCAACAGCCACCATCAGCGTGAAACCTTTTGGCCACATAGAAAAGGTGCTAATTGAGGGTCCAAGTGGGTCTGTACCTCAGTAACATTCTTTTCAGACCTCTTATCAACCATCTACCCAACTAAAAATCTTTACATGGGATTTACCCAGGTGGTAATGTGTTCCCATTTTCTTTCAATCCCCACTCCCACAACTGGCCCAGAAAGCAAGCTGTAAATTTCAGAATTCATAGGATTGTTGTGTGTTGACTAATTAGGGAAGGTTTCAGGGAGATGGAAATGGAGCTGAGCCTCAGTCTAAAGGAGAGACCTGGAGAAGTGGAGAAATCTAAGAGACAAAACTGGTCAGAAGAATGTCGCAAAGACAAACACGCTCAGGGAAGAGAGCCTGGCCAGAATGGAATGCTGAGTGATGGTTTAGGATCATTGGATGGGTAGGGAAGCACAAGGCCAATCATAATAATCAAAGGTGACACATGAATAGAACCTGAATGATAGGGGTGAATAGAGAGGATGGCCTATGTGGGTTGTGTGTATCGACATGCAGAAAATAATGTTGAAAGGGTCCACAACAGAAACTTGTATTGGAGATATTTTTTTAAATATTTTGTCTACTTTTATGTACTCTACCTTTGAGCTTGTCTTTCTTTTACAATTAGAAAAACAAATGTGATTTCCTAAAGGAGAGATGTATTTGTTTCTTATTAACACTGTAACAAATTGCTACAAACTTACCTTAAAACAACACAAATGTGTTACCTTCCAGTTCTGACACAAGTCTCACTGGGCTAAAATCCATGGGCTGGTAGGGTTTTATTCCTTCTGGACATTCTAGAGCAGAATCTGTTTCTGTGCCTTTTCCAGCTTCCGGAGGCTGCCTATACTCCTTGGCTCACGGTCCCCTTCCTCTGTTTTCAAAGCCAGGCATGTTACATCTCTCCAATCCTGCTTCTGAGGTTACATCTCTTACTCTGACTCTCCTTTCCTGCCTCCCTCTTCCATATTCTCCCCTGTGATTACATTAGGCCCACCTGGATAATCAAGGCTAATCTCCCTATTTTAATGTCAGCTGATTAGCAACCTCAATTTCATCTGCAACTCCATTCCCCTTTGCTTCATACCATAACATAATCCAGGAGTTAGAACATGAACAAATTGGAAGGGTCATTTTTCTACCTACCACAAAAGGCATGGTCATGATGTGTATGGGCTAACAGATATTTCTATTCTCCTCTCAGACATGTGGTAGGCCTTATACTTCCTTGATGCCTTTAAAGTTAGGATATGACTTGCTTTGGCCAATGCAATATGAGTGGAAGTGACACGTGCCACTCCTGGGTAGAAGCTTTACAACACAGCATGTGGTTGGCCATGTTCTCTTTGCCCTGCCTTTGTTACAAGGGAAGTATTGCGTGAGATGGACCTATGTCAGCTGGATCTGAAAGAGATTAAGATAAGCAGAGCCTTCTACTCTCTTCCACTGGCCAGACTCAGTGAGTGAGAAATAAATGGTATGGTTGTGTGTTATTCCACTGAGATTCAGGGGTTGTTTGGTCTCATAGACAAACTTAGCTTGTCCTAACTGGTAGAAGAGGTTAAGAAATGTATCTGTTTTAGTTGGCAGTGGGGGGGTACGTAGATGCTGAGACAAGTAAGTGATAGAGACCTTCAGAATGTGAAGAGGAAACAGGGACATTAAGCTGGCACTGGAAATAAGCTGTGTTGGTCACCACACCTTCTAAGTTAAGAACAAAATGGCTCATCCATGTTAGAGACATCCCTGGGCCCACCCCTGAGCTCTAGAGAAGCTCTGAAGTTCTCAGAGAAGCCCTGAGTTTTATAACAGAACCCTTCTGCTGCTCAAGCCCTCCAGGTGCCAGCCCACGGGAACTCTGGATATGTGGGGCCCTCGGGAGGGCTTTCCCTGAGGCATCAGCTCCTCAAGGCTTCTTAGGCTGATGGGGTACTGTATTCTAGGGGATTCGACTCCCTGAAGTTTGCATGTGGCTCAGGGACATGTTTTCGAGCCACCCCGAGGCGGAGTTGCTGCCTCGCCGTATCTGTAAGCCCTATGTAGCACCCAGTAGTTTGCAAAAGACATTCACTTTTGTGTTTTCGTTTTGTCCTCTCAATAATTCCATGAGATGAGCAGGGATTCTTGTTTTTTTGGATAAAGATGCTGAGGGTTACAGTGGTAGAAAAATAGCAGAACTGGGAATAGAATCTAGAGTGGGACTCCTCCCACACCAGGGTTGTGAAGAGTACCTCCAGAGGAACAAATCTCCCTCAGTGGGCACCACTCATTAGTCTATGATGATTTGTTGAGCACCTACTGTGTGCTCTGTGTTGCTGTCCCTAATGGCTGAAAGTATAGTCCCAAGAAGCCACAGAGGACACTCCCCAAATCAGTCGATTATTTCATAACCATCCAGTTTTCTTTAGTTGAATAGTTATATCCTCCTAGTCTCACTTAGAAAACCTAAGAAGTTATTAATTCAGACTAATAGTAAAGAGGTTTGTGCAATAACTCAGTACCAGGTACTGGTGCTTTTCTGGCCATTTCAGAGCTAGCAGTAATTAAAAACAGTTTTCCCAGAATTGAGCTGACATCGCTCACAGAAGCTGTACACAGAGATGTTCTGGCCTAAGAAAGCCCTCTATGAAATGAAGCTATTAAGTGAAATTGTGATGTGAAACTCAACTACATTAAGAATACAGAGAGAGCATGGGGCACCTGGGTGGTGCCGTAGGTTAAGCCTCTAACTCTTGGTTTCGGCTCAGGTCCTGATCTCAGGATTGTGAGATGGAGCCCCTCTTTCTCCCTCCCTCTCTCTGCCCCTTCTCCCTGCTTTCTCTCTCTCAAACTAAATAAGTAAATCTTCAACAACAACAAAAAAGAATACAGAGAAAACAAAAAAAACCTTAAAGTTTACTAGATAGAAAAGAAAAAACAAACACATCAAGAGAAGGTGGAAATACCATATTTTAACTTCTAAGAGGACACAATAAAGCCAGAAGAATAAATTATCACTCTAAGATAGGACACTATGTAACTTTTTAATTCATTTGGAAAAAAGGGGTCTCTTAGTGGTTACTTTGGGATCCCAATTTGAACTTGTGCTGATGTTAACTTATGGATGTGTTGAACTAATCAAATTCAATAAACATGGATGTCTCTAGCATCCAGATGCTCCTCTGGGTAGACAGTCACTGTGTTCTAGCAGCACACAGCCATGGGAGGACTGCATGGTCATCCTGACACTGGACTACATTTAAAATCAGGGTGGGGGACGGGGGGCAAGCAAACCATCTCACCAATTACTACCTGAAAAATGGATAGAGCTGGCCCCATTTGTACATTACACCCCTCACATTTACCTGTACCCTTCTCTGGATTAGAAAAAGCCTGAATTTTAAGTGTACCCAATATTCAAATTATAGCATATGAAGGATAAACCAGTCAATATGTGGCATTTTAAGCTTCATTTTAAAGAATAAGTTAAACCAAATCTTCCCACTATAATTCAAAAGTATTTACATAGCACTATGTTCCCCCACCTGTGCCAGCCATTATGGAAGATGGTAAGGAATTGTAAAACCCAGCCTCTGTACTCTAGTAGCTGATAATTTCCTAAAGGAGAAGATTCATGAAACCCTATACAAAAGAATAAAGTTCAGACCAAAATGAGATGGAAATAGTTCATGCAGAAGAAAGTTTGGAAGAGGAGAGATCAATGTGAGACTGACCATTCATTCATTCAATAGATATCTACCAAACACGAACTGTGTGCCAAGCACTGTTCTACACACCAGAGATACAGTGTGAAAAAGACAGAGTTCTTGCTCTCGTGGAGTTTATGTCGTCACATGGGACATGGAGAGCACACCAACAAACAAAGAAATACATGCTATCACCTCGACAGTGGTAAGTGTTCTGAAGAATGATCAGAGTGCTGGGTGGTGCCTTTGTAAAGGGAGGCCAGGAACACCCTCTCCAAGGAGGTGACCTTCAGGCAGCATCCGTGCTGATGTGAGGAAGGGAGCCCTATAAAGATCTGGGAGAAGAGTGTTCTCTGCAAAGAGAACAGCAAGTGAGTTGACATGATGTTGCTGTGTTCCAGAACAGCCAAAAAGGCTAACGGCACTGGAGCTAAGCACCGGGGAGATGTCCAACCTGGCCCAGGAGACTTCACTCAAGAGATGAGATTTGAAATGGGATTGGCTTGTCAGCCTGCCCAGATGGGGAGAGCATTCCAGCTGATCAGTTAAATTTCCAGCACCTGGTGCCCTAAGGACTTAGAATTAGGTTAATTAGAGAAAAGTATAGAGAATTAGAGAGTTACATTTCCTACATGTCTATAGGGCTTAAATTTGAGGACTCAAGTTAACAGTTTTATAACACCTCTATTTGCTCACATCATTTGCTCCCTTATCAACTATTTTGGGTTTTCATTGCTTGTATTTTTTTAAAAACCCATCTCAGAATGATAATGATAAAGAGAGCAAAATGAGAGTGAATAATCTTATCTTGGAGCACCTGGGTGGCTCAGTGATTTAAGCATCTGCCTTGGGCTCAGGTCACAATCCTGGGTCCTGGGATCAAGTCCTGTATCAGGTTTCTGGCTCAGCAGGGAGCCTGCTTCTCCCTCTGCCTGCCATTCCCCTGTTTGTGCTCTCTCTCTGACAAATAAATAAATAAATGAAGTTTTTAAAAAGAATTGTTTAAAAAAAATTAGAACTGTGGACTTAAAAGTTCACGTCCTCTGAAATGTAACTCTGACCCCCGTAAGTCTGCAGTTATCATTGGTTGTCTTAGTCAATAAATTGGACCCTTATATCAATACTTGAATTGACATCACTGTTTCCTGAAAGGTATAACTAACTAGGACATTTCTTTTACAAGTTCCTTTTTCTTTTCTTCATGAAGATAAAATTGATTCTATGTCTGTGTTGAAGTTTTCTCAAATAGTTTGAAACTTTATTTTCTATCTCCCAGATTTTATAATCTGTACTTTGGTGGGGGGGGGAGTGGTTCTGCCCTCAAGGGTCTTTTAAAATTATTGTTTTTTAAATTATGGTAAAATACACACAACGTAAAATTTACCATGTCAGCCATTTTTAAGTGTACAGTTAACAGGGTTAAGTATATTCACATTATTATGCAATTTCCAAAACTTTATCTTACAAAACCAAACTCTATCAAACAATTCCTGTTCCATGTTCCCATGCTCCAACCTCCTCCCCACCCCTCAAATCACACCCACCCCATCACAATGCTACTTTCTGCCTCTATGAATTTGACTACTCCAGGTATCTCATATGAATGGAACCATACAATATTTGTCTTCCTGTGATTGGCTTACTTCAGTTAATATAATATCCTCAAGGTTCATTCATGTTGTAGCATGTGTCAGAATTTTCTCTTTCTTTCCTTTCTTTGTAAGGCCATTGTATGTATATATCATACTTTTTTATCCATTCTTCAGTCAATGAACATTGAGACTGCTTCCACTTCTTGGCTGTTTTGAACAATGCTGCCATGAACATGGGTGTGTAAATACCAGTTTGAGACATTGCTTTCAATTCTTTTGTTTTCTGGGAAGTCTCTCTCTCTCTTTTTCTCGCTCTCTTCTCTCTCTCTCTCTCTCAAAAATACATATCTGAGGACACTAATTATAATTTTTTAAAGTTTTTTGTCCATGAACCAACTCCTAGGGATTAATTTTTGTTTTGTTTTGTTTAATATTACACAGTTCTGTCTCTGAAGACTTTGGTTTCCCATCCATACTTGAGAATGAGGCAATAGGAAAGCTCACCATCAGCTATGTGTCGGTGGCAAGGCTTGTCAACTGGCAGGCATCATTCTAGATGAACAGATAGGGGCAGCCATTAAGCTCTGGGCCTCATAAAATGGAAGAAGAAAGCGCTGTGGGCTGAGGCACTAATTCACATGCTCACTGCCCAGTTTCTCATGAGACAATTCTTCCATTTCTTTGCATTTTTGGTGCTTTTGTTTGTTTTGTCTTGTGAATTTGCTTAAATTCTTTTTTCCCCCAGCTTTATTAAGAATGTGATTTGAAAAATAAAAACTGTATTTATTTAGGTTGTACAATGTGATTTTTTTTGTCTTTTTAAGGGGTACAACATGATGATTTAATATACATATGCATTGTGAAATTATACACAATGGAATATTATGTAGCCATAAGAAAGGAAATGCAGCTGTCTGGGACAACACAGATAGACCTTAACAGCATTATGTTAAGTGAAATAAGGCAGATGCAGAAAAACAACTATTATATGATCTCACTTATATGTGGAATTTAAAAAGGTCAAACTCATAGAATCAGAGAAAAGAATGGTGGTTGCTACGGTGGGAGGGTGGGGGAGAAATGAGAAAATGAGAAGATGTTGGTTAAAGGTACAAACTTTCAGTTATAAGAGGAATAAGTTCTGGGGCTCTAATGTACAGCATGGTAACTATAGTTATTAATATTATATTATATTCTTGAAATTTCCTAAGAGAGTAGACCTTAAGTGTTCTCACAACAAATGCAAAAAAATAATGGTATCTTTCTATTTCTTTTGAAACTGAATCAGTCAGTCAGTGTCTCCCCCTCACTCTTGCTGTCTCTGTCTCTCTTTCACTGCTTGGAGAGAGTGAAGCATTCTCTGCAGAGATGCATAGGTGTTGAATATTCTATCTACAGACTTTCTAGTAACTTCTCTGTCTTCAGCCCCATATTCTGCTATCTCTGCAGACCTGGCCCTTCTTGAGTTCTAAGCCCTCCAAGCTTCTGAGGGGTATCCGCCCAGTCTCCTCAACTACAACATCCGCCATGGGTTCTTTTAAGCGGGGTTTCCTCCTCCCCATCTCATTCAAAACTTACTCTATTACCCACTTTGGTCTCCAGAAATTTGTTGAAACCTCTGATCAACTGATGCCCTCTATTTTTTGTGAGTTCATAACTTTACCCTTTACGGTAATTTTTAGTGGTTGGAGGGAGAGGAGCTAAACACACATGCTTAATCCACCATATTGAATTACAAGTCTGAAAGTGTCGTTCAGAAATCTTACCATTTCCACTGCTCTCCTTCCTGCAGATGCAGGCTCCCATCTGGGATCACTTCTGTTCAGCCCTGGGAACTTCCTAAGTATTTCCTGCAGTGCAGGTCTAGTGCCAACAAATTCTCTCAGCTTTTGTTTTTCTGAAAATGCCTAGATTTGGCCATCATTTTTCCATTTTAAAAACATTTTTACTTTGAATTAATTTTAAGCTTACAGAAAGTTGCAAGAATAGTACAAAGAACTCCCAAGAATTATTTTTAACTGGTAACATTTAATTGTTAACATTTTGCCACATTTGCTTAATCATTTTATCTGTCTCTCTCTCTCTCTCCCTCTCTCTCTGTCTTTCTATATGCTCCATATATATTACAATTTTTGATATACACAACATAATTTTGTATAATATACATACTAGTATAATTTTTGAACCCATTTGAAAGTAAGTTGTGGGGAAAAAAAAGAAAGTAAGTTGTGGATATAATAACTCAGATTAAGGGAATTAACATAGAAACAATACTATCACCTGATCCACAGATCTCACTCACATTTTACTGATTATCCTGATAATATTCTTTAAAAATCTACAATTCCATCCAGGATCACATATTGCATTTAATTATCACGTCTCTTTCATTTCCTTTAATCTGGAAGATTATTTCTGTTTTTGTCTTTCATGAGCTTAATATTTTTGAAGACTCTATGCCACTTATTTTGCAGAATATCATTCAGTTTGGGTTTGTCTGGTTTGTCTTCATTATTCACAAGCGGTTTTTTTGTTTGTTTGGTAGGAATAACATAGAAGTGATGCTGTGTCCTTCTTGGTGCCTCCTCTCAGAGGGAGACAACATCCTATCGGAGGGTGACAACAATGACAGTTGTCCTCATTACTGACAATGTTAAATTTTACTACTTGGTTAAGATGGTGTATGTCCCTAAATAGCCAAAACAATCTTGAAAAAGAAAAAGGCGGAGGACTCACTCTTCTCGGTTACAAAGCCACAGTATCAAAACAGTGTGGTACTGGCATAAAGACAGACATGTCGGGCAGTGCAGTAGAATAAAGAGCTTCAAAATAAACCCTTACACATACAGTCAAATGATTTTCCACAAAGTGCCAAGAACATTCAATGGGGGAAAGGACAGTCTTTTCAACAAATGCTCTTGGAAAATTGGATATTTACATGAAAAGAAAGAAGCTCGACCCTTCAATTTTATTATATTAAAAAATTAACTCAAAATGGATCAAAGACCCAAAGGTAAGAGCTAAAACTATAAATCTCTCAGAAGAGAACATAAGAGAATCTTCATAACATTGGATCTTGGCTATGACACCAAAAGTACAAAGAACAACAAAAAGATAAATTAGTACATCAAAATTTAAAAATTTTGCATCAAAGGACATAATCAACAGAGTAAAGAGGCAACCTACAGAATAAAGGAAAATATTTCCAAATCCTCTATTTCATAAGGGTTTAATATCCAGAATATATAAAGAACTCCTACAACTCAACAACAGCAACAACTAAAAAAAAAAAAAAATTCAAAAAGACAAAGGACATGAATAGATACTTCTCTAAGATATCCAAATGGCCCATAAGCTCATGAAAAGATGTTCAATATCACTCATCATTGGGAAATGCAAATCAAAACCACAATGAAATGCCATTTTACACCCACTAGGATGGCTATCATCAAAAACAAAAACAAAAACCAGAAAATAACAAGTGTTGGAGAAAATGCGGAAAAACTGGAATCCTTGTGCCCTACTGGTGGGAATATAAAACGGTGCAGCTGCTATAGAGTATGATAGTTCCTCAAAAAATTAAACATGAAATTATCATATGATACAGTGATCCTCCTTCTGGGTATATGCCCAAAAGATTTGAAAGCAGGGTCTTGAAGAGATATTTACAATAGCTAAAACGTGGAAGCAACACAAGTGCCCATTGATGGATGAATAGATAAACAAAATGTGGCATATATATATATAATTGAATATTATTCAACCTTAAAAAGAAAGGAAATTCTGATACATGCTACTACAGGGATGAACTTTGAAGACATTATGCTAAGTGAAATAAGCCAGTCACAAAAAGACAAATAATGTATGATTTCATTCATATGAAGTACCTAGAATCATCAAATTCATAAAGATAGAAAGTAGAATGGTGGTTGCCAGGGGCTGTGGGAAGTGGGGAATGGGGTTTAATTCTTTGATGGGTGCATGGTTTTACTTTGGGAAGATGAAAAGTTTCTAGCGATAGATAGTAGTGATAGTTGCACAACGGTGCGAATGTATTTAATGCCACTGAACTCTACACTTAAAATGTAAATTTTATATTAGGATTTTACCGTGGAAAAGATGGCACATGCCATGTTTCTCCTCTGTAAAGTAAATAAGTAATACATATCTCGTAGTTACCCTATTTGTTACTTCCTTTATTAACATTGAAAATATGATTCTCATCCTCATTATATTATTTGTCAATCCTCTTGTATGTAATCAGTCTCTCAACCATATTGGTCATCTCCTAACTCTGCCCCCACCAACCATACTAGCCAAATCTTGTTCCTGCCCCCGCCGATGTGCTAGTTGAACTCTTGCCTGCCATAAAGGTGAGATGAAGGCCTTAAATTTTGGAGGATATTTTCACTCGATATAGAATTTCAAGTTGACAGATTCTCCTTTTCTTTCACCGCTTTAAAAGATGGACTCTGGGAAACAAACGAGGGTTTCAGAGGGAAGAGGGGTAGAGGGATGGGCTAGCCCAGTGATGAGTATTAAGGAGGGCACAGATTGCATGGAGCACTGGGAGTTATACGCAAACCATGAATCATGGAACACTACATCAAAAACTAATGATATACTGTATGATGACTACCATATCATAAAAAAAAAAAATGCCATTCCATCTGGCTTCCATTGTTTCTGATAAAAAGTCAGCCATCATTCTTACTGTTGTACTTCTAAATGTATTGCGTTTTTTTCTCTGGGTGCTTTTAAGGTTTTCTCCTTATCTTTGGTTTTCAGCAGTTTGACTATGGTAACTATAATGCCCGTATAAGCCTCAAGCTCTCTTCCCCTTCCACAGAGGCCCTGGAGGTTATGCTTTTAAGATGACCACATTACAAGATAGAAAGAGCCTAGAAATCAGAGTCAGTGCTTGAAGGAGAGCCATGAAGGAAAGCTGACTGCCCCACTGAGGCTGAGATTGGTAAACAAGCAAATAACAAAAATAACAACAAATTATGTGATTTTTAAGCCACTGAGATTTCAGGGTTTATTATAACAGTATAGCCTGGCCTATCTTGGCTAATGTATTAATCAAAGCCTGTAATGAGATTATTTTAACAAGTAAAAAGGAAGCTAGGTAGCATGCATATTATTGTCACCCATGAACAGTACCACGAGTATATGCTATGTATTTCGATGAAAACTCACACACATGTGCACATAAACACACATATTTAAGTTGCCGTGCCATTAAAGTAGATCTCAGAGATCATTTGAAAAATAACTTCCATATTTAAAAAAGATTGACTTTCTTACTTCATACCTTGAGAGTTCAAGGGGCTAATCAAGTACATGGCCAATAATACAAGTTATACTCACAAGCACTGTATTATCCATGGATTTTGTAATGGGGGGGGAACTATGTCTTCAAAGTCAGTGTCTTTAGGCCAAATATTAGAATCTAAACCAAAGCCAAATATCACATTTTAGAAAAATCAAATACTTCTAAAGAGATTACTCCACCTGCCATAGAGGTATGGAATTTGTACTTCCTACTTGATTCTCTATTCCATTTCTAGGAAATAAACACAGTTATTATTAAGGCCAATGAGAAGACTCATTTGCCAAATATCAGGCTTGAACTTGAATTCTCCCTTGATACTGAGGCTAGGTGTTAGAAAGGTACAAATTTGAGTTGGTCTTAGATGGGCTGAAAAGGGAGTTAATGCTGGAAGGCCTCATGGTTTCATGATATAAGCTGTTAGCTGTGTAACTATGCATAACGTAGCCTCCTTGTGCCCCAGTTATCTCACTTGTAAAATAATTCTTGCTGATGGTTCTGGTTCTTGTGAGAAATGTAGAACAAGCTCGTACATAAAAACCACTTAACGTTGCAAAATCATCATCAGAGTCAATATCATCATCACTCTAGTAAGGGAATTCAGATGTTAGTAGTACTGACCACAACTTTGTCATCCACTTTGTATAAGAATGTGGAAAAAAAGAATGCAGGCAACATCATTTTGGATCTTTCTTTCCTCCTTGAGTAAAACACAAGTATCACTATAAATGGCATACACGTTAAACACCTGAGAATTGTGATAGGGGTCTTAAAAGTAGAAATCAAGGAATACGTTTCTAAACTAAGTTTCTCTAGATTTCAAAAGAAACTTTCAATTAAATGTTAGAAAAATCAGAGCATGCCATCTTGGAAAGACACTTTTAAATTGTGAGGAAATCAGCCTTAAGCAAGCCATATACAGTGTTTTTTTTTTTTCTCATGCTTATAAAAACTGTTTTGGAATCAACTTGTCATTCCTTTGTGTCTGCACACCATACACATTAGACAAAACACAGGGGTTATATTAACACGAATTCAGCCAATCAGACCTCAAGGTAAATGCATTATAAATTATCTTTTCATTAGTTCATCCTGGATACCCAAGTTCTTGGAAGTATGGTGGAATCACATTCATCAGAAGGTCTCAAGGGACACATAAAGCTTTCAAATATGTGAGGATTTGAATAAGGTAACCTGGCAAATAGAGCTTTGAACTTGGCAGTGAGCTTGCTCCATCTACAGCACAGATTCACAAAGTATCCTTTCCATCTCCTTTGGTTTACAGGCGGCCAACTTACATGGCCAAGTCAGCACACTAAATAAGGATGTTATGTTCCAGGCTCACTGAATTTGGCATTTCAAGAGTAGCTTATTTTTCCTCTTCATCAGTGAGCTAGGGTTAGAGAAATCCAAGAGTTGAAAATTTAACTATAACCTCAGGATCTACAAAGTGCAATGCTTATAAAACCACCCGATTATTTCTTCAAAAGCTTAAAACCTACCAGAAGGATGACCTCATATGCTGCTCAGAAAACACTGAATTGACATGTTCCAGCACTACCACAAGACAGCATGCAGAGAAGGTAGCCTTAGAACCAACCAAAAATAGATGGTACCTTCTGGATCTGCTAAAATCTTTTTTTTAAAGATTTATTTATTTTAGAAACTGAGAGCAGAGGGAGGGGAAGAGAGAGAGACGGAGAGAGAGAATCCTCAAGCAGAATCCCTGCTGAGTGTGGAGCCCGACTTGGGGCTTGATTCAGGATCCTGAGATCATAACCTGAGCCGAAATGAAGAGTCGGAGGCCTAAACAACTAATCTACCCAGGTGCCCCTCTCCTAAAATCTTGGTAGGCAAATTAATGCAACTCATTTTAGGTTTATTCAACTAAAATATGATGGATGTACCAGAGCACTAACCAAAACCTTTAGAAAGTCGGTCACAGACAAAGTTTCTTCAAGCATACAGCTGCGTATTTGCGCTTGGTTGTCTTACAGGATTCGAAGGCAGGCCAACAACCTGTGGAACTGGAATTTGTCCCTTAGATTAGTATTGCTTAATGCATTCATAAGGGATTTACAAAGCCATGGAATTGTCCATTTTATAAAGCTGGAATGCTGTTGGCTTAAGCATTATTTGGGACTTTTTTAAAAAAAATCATAAAACGACCTGTTTTTAGTTTATTGTTTTTTCTTGAAAAAATCTAATTAGGAAAAAGTATATCTCATATTTCTGTTGCATTGAAAGGTTTGAGCTTCATGATTAATAGTATTGGCAGCAAATAAAGTAAACAGTCCTCCTTAAATGTATTTTGATTAAATACATTTAGAGTTCCACTTAAGATGCATTTTGCCATGTTCAATATGGTGCTAGACATGGGTGGAAAAACAGCAGATATTTTTCCAAGCAGGAGGCATGAGATTGCTAAAATCCTCAGCCTCCACCACAACATTAATTAGTGTGTTTCACCAACCAAGGCTGTAAGATTTGTAAATGAAATTCTAGAAGGGGCATCAAGCTAGAACAGGATATGGAAGCCAAATGGAAAACATGAACCAATAAAAGAAAAAAGCTAAACAAGCTAGAAGTCTTAGTTTAGTCTTTGAAGTCAGTTCAAGTCTTGCATGCTTTAATTCTGATGTAATCTTAAAATGGTGGGTACAAACAAGAACTCAGAAACAGCTTTTGTAACTTTTGGACCAACTGCACATGAATCAGTTTGTTGATGGCTATAATGATTACACAGTGGTCTCTGCTGAATTACTTCTGAATTAAAACCGTCATTCTCCTAAGGCTGAAATATAATGAATACTTATGAACAAGAATAGCCATCCTCCAAATGCATTCACCACCCCCCACATGCACACGTACAAAAACTTTTACGCAGTAAGTTACGTTTTGTTGATATGTCACATTATTAGTCTTAACAGCATAAGCTTTTGCATGCCAGCACATTCTTCCTGTATGACAATGTGTTTGTTCCTTCTTTGTCCTGTCATTTGTCTCATTTCACATTCTAGCTAATGAGATGATTGCTTTTCTGTGTGCAAGAATATTTTTCTGAGAAGATATAATTCTCTTGATCTGAAAAAAAATATATTTCTGGCAGGATAAGAACTTCAAACACATATGGCATAGAAGACCATGCCCATAAAAATCTTAATGGACAAAAAAATTATTCAATTAGAATCACAATCCATTAAGTGTATTCTTCTTGTCTGCTGACAAGACTTAAAAATGAATAGCACACAAAACGAAAAAACACATACTGATCTTTTTGTAACATCCATTTAAAATTCTTAGATGGAAAAAGTGTTATCACTATATTATAATTTTTCATAATTATTGTTCTTTTTTATTCTTTGAAAGAAATTTAAGCTATTTTCTTTTGATGATTAATGGAAAAGTTTAGTTCATATATGTTAATTTGGCTTAAAAAGAAGGGTATGTAAAAGATAAACAGATTTGATTAAAAATATACGTGATCTCAGTATTCATGATGAGAATAGAATAGGTGGGTTTATATTTATTTATAGAATGTAGATGTGAATTATTAACAAATAAGGGCACCTAAGAACCACAATTATACAGGAATACGGTGTGCCACATATGCAAGTGCAGAGTGACGCGATGGCAGTGCTATTCTATTTAGACGGTAGAAAATAGCCCACAAGAGTGAGAAGAAAGCCATAACCATGATTTTCTGGTAGGCAATTACAAAATTTCAGCCTCACTAAGTTATTGAGTACCTAAAAAGTGCTGAGAATATGCATATGACATGTAAACAAAAAGTGTAACACAATAAGTACTACAGAAAGCTATGTACAAGATACACAAGACAAAAAAAGAAAAAGATCAACTCAGTTGAGTTGTGTGTAGGGGGTAGACAGGGTCAGAGAAAGTTTAAGGAGGAGAGAATGTTTGAATTGGGCTTTTGAAAAATGAGTAGGCCTATGACCCAGCAGTTGCACTACTAGATATTTATGCAAAGGATACAAAAATAGTGATTCGAAGGGGCACCTGCACCCCAATGTTTACAGCAACAGTGTCCACAAGAGGCAAAATATGGAAAGGGCCCTGATGTCCATTGACAGATGAATGGATAAAGAAGATGTGGTATATATATATATATATATAATGAAATATTACTCAACCATGAAAAAGAATGAAATCTTGCCATTTGCAAGATGGATGGAACTAGAGGGTTTATGCTAAGCAAAATAAGTCAGCCAGAGGAAGACAAATGCCATATGATTTCACTCATATGTGTAATTTAAGAAACAAAACAGATGAACATAGAGGAAGGGAAGGAAAAATGAAATAACATAAAAACAGAGAGGGAGGCAAACCATAAAAGACTCTTAACTATAGGGAACAAACAGGGTTGCTGGAGGGGAGGTGGGTGGGGAGATGGGGTAAGTGGGTGATGGACATTAAGGAGGGCACTTGATGTAGTGAACACTGGGTGTTATAAGCAACTGATGAATCACTAAATTCTACCCCTGGAACTAATAATACACTATATGTTAACTAAATTGAATTTAAATAAAATTTTTTTTAAAAAAATGAGTAGGGTTCTACAGGTGGAAGAGGGAAGGTATTCTCAGGCAGACGAACATAAGTTATAAGTGATGTATTCAGCGGTTTTCAAAGTGTGGTCTGTACATTTCTCTTTCAGGGGATCCATGAAGTCAAACACATTTTGTAATAATACTAAGATGTTATGTGCCTTTTCACTGTGTTTATATTTACACTGAAGATGCTAATGCAACAGTGGGTGAAACTGCTGACCTCCTTCTATGTATCAGGGAGGTAGCACCAAAATGATGACATTTTTTCACTTTTAAAGAAAAAATAAGTTTCATTTAAGAATATCCAGAAGTGGGCACCTGGGTAGCTCAGACAGTTAAGCAGCCAACTCTTGATTTTGGCTCAGGTCATGATCTCAAGGTGGTGAGATGGAGCCCCGCATCAGACTCTGTGCTCAGCAGGAAGTCTGCCTGAGATTCTCTCCTTCTTCCCCTGCCCCTCCCCTTGGGTGTGTGCTCTTTCTCTAAAATAAACAAATAAATCTTGAAGAAAAGAAAAAAGAATATCCAAAAGCATTAACTTCACTAAATGTTGACCCTCCAGTACACATCTTTTTGATATTCTAATTGACGAAATAGGGAGATAAAGAAACAGAAAGCATGCCTGCTGCATACCAAAGTATAAAGGTTATTTCCAGAAACAGCACTTGTGCAGTTGTTTGAGTTGCCAGCTGACCTAGCCATTTTTTTCATATAACACCATTTTCATTTGAAAGGACTAACATACAAATTATAGTTATTTGGCAGCTGTCTTCTTAAACATGTACAAAGTGAGACTGTTACTTCAAGGAAAACAACAGGCAGTATTTTTTTCTGATAATAAAATACAAGCTTATAAATGAAAATCAGAATTCTCAAAAACTTAATATCTACCATTGTGAGTTTGATAGCTTCCCAATACTTAAAGATTTTTCTGATGAGATTAGTGATTTTTGATATTGTATAATAAAATGTCAACATTTGGGTCATCTGCATAACTCAGTGAACTATTTTTTTTCTCAAAAGACCAGTTCATGAAGTTACCAAAATTATACATGGATAAAAGATCCATTCAAAGAGCAACATAGACCAATGGATTTTCATGTATCCAAATACTGAAAGTATTAATATGGTTTCAGATTCCATATGGCAACTAACCTTTAAGAATCTACCAGTTTTTTAAGTGTTGGTGTGGTATAAAGAATACCCATATTTATCTGAGAAGGCTATTAAAATACTTCTCCCTTTTCCAACTCCATATTTGTGTCAGGCCAGATTTTCTTTAAATAGTTTGACCAAAACAACATAAAATATCAGATGGAAAAGAAAAGCAGCTCAAGAATTCAACCATCTTTTATTAAGTCAGACATTGAAGAGACTTGCAAAAATGTAAAACAATGACACTCTTTCTCCTAAATTGTATTGTTTCAAAGGTGCAGTTTTTAAAAATAAAAATGTGTAATTGATGCTAACATTATTTAATAAATCTAAATAAAAGATTTAATAAATCTTTTTTGAAAGTTTTGTTTTAATTCATAATTCAGTAAATATCCATAGACATAAACCACATAAGCAAAAGATCTTTGGGGTCCTTAATATTTTTAGGAGTATTTAAGTGCCTTGAGACCAAAAATGTGGAGATTCTCTAGTTTTATTGCATGCAAGGAGAGCTGATAAGCTGATAAGGTGTGTAAGATAATAGAGGGGCATGTATTTGATGCTAAGGCCTATGGTCCTTTTCCTAGAAGAAAGGGAATCATCTTAATAGCCTTTTGATGATACCAGCAAACACTTTAAATACAAATGAAAAATAAAGATACACATGCATACATTTTTTTGGTGTGTTCAATTGAGTAATGCAGTAATTTTTTTGTACATTGCTTTATGGAGGTATAATTTACATACCATAATATTCACTCATTTTAAGATTCAATGATTTCTCAGTAGTTCTATTGAGTATTGCAATCATCACCACAGTCCAGTTTAAGAACACTTCCATCTCCCTAGAGAGATCCCTTATGCCCATTTATGTACAGTCAATCCCTGTTTCCATCCTTAGCCCCAACCAAACACTAATCTAATTTCTGTCTCTACAGATTTGCCTTTTCTGGAAATTTCACATAAATGGAATCATTTAATAAATGGTATTGGTCTGTCTTCTTTCGCTTACATAATGTTTTTGAGGTTCATGTATGTCGTAGCATGTATCAGTAGTTTGTTCTTTTTTTATTGCTGGATAGTATTCCATTGTATACATAGACAACATTTCATTTATCTGTTCACCAGTTGATCGAATATTTTGTAAGTATTCACATTTTAGCTATTATGAATAATGCTATGAACATAAGCATGCAAATTTTTGCATAGAAATATTTTTGTTTCTCTTGGGTAGATTCCTAGGAGTTGAATTCCTAAGGAGTATAGTAAATATATGTTCAACTTTTTAAGGAACTGCCAAATTTCTTCAAAGTGCCACTTACATTTTTACCAGCAATGTATGAGTTTCTCCATATCCTTTTCAACACTTGTTAATGTCGTTTTGATTATAGCTATCCTGGTGAGTGTGATTTGGTATCTCATTGTGGTTTTCATTTACATTTCCCTAATGACTAATGATGCTGAATACCTTTCCATGTGGTTATTGGTGATTCACATATTTTCCTCTGTGAAATGTTTATTCCAATACTTGCTGATTTCAAAACTGGGTTGTCTTCTCATTATTGAATTGTAAGAATTCTTTCTATATTCTAGACATAAGTCCTTTGCCAGATATATGATCTGCAAATATTTTCTTCCAATCTTTGCTTTATCTTTTCATTTTCCTAATGGGATCTTTTTGAAGTACAAAAGTTCTACAATTTTATGAAGTGCTATTTATTTTTTTCATTTATGGATCTATTATGTAGCTGGTTTAATATTGAGGAATTCTTTGTCTAACACAAGGTCTTGAAGATTTTTCTCCTGTTTTCCTTCAAAAGTTTCAGTTTTATTACTTACATTTAGGTCTATGATCAACTTGGAGAAAAATTTTGCATATGGCATGAGATAATTTCTCACTTGGAATCTTCATTGAAAATTAATGAATAATAAATATAAGGATTTATTTCTGGACTCTCAATTCTGATGCCAATACCACACTGACTTGATTATTGTAGCTGTAGAGTACATTTTGAAACTGGAAAGTGTAAGTCCTCTAACTTTGCTCTTATTAAATTCGTTTTGACATGGATACTTTGAATTTCCATATAAATTTTAGGATCAGCTTGTCAATTTCTATAAAAACATCTGAAGAATTTTGATAGGGATTATGTTGAATATTGATAAATTCCAGGAGAATTGGCATCTTGACAATATTGAGTCTCCATTCCATGAACATGTAATGTATCTTCATTTATTTAGTTAGTTTCAAGTTTTATTTAAATTCTAGTTAGTTAACATATAGGGTAATATTGGTTTCAGGCATAGAATTAGTGATTTATCACTTATATATAACACCCAGTACTCATCACAAGAAGTGCCCTCCTTAATACCCATCACCCATTTAGTTCATCCCTCACCCACCTCCCCTCTAGCAACCTTAAGTCTGTCCTCTATACTTAATAGTTTCTTATGGGTTGCCTCCGACTTTTTTTTCTTCCTTCTCCTATGTTCATCTGTTTTGTTTCTTAAATTCCATGAGTGAAATAATACCATATTTGTCTTTCTCTGACTTATTTTGCTTAACATAATAAGCTCTATTCACATCATTGCAAATGGCAAGATTTCATTCTTTTTGATGTCTGAGTAATATTCCATTACAGTATATATACCACATCTTCTTTACCCATTCATCAGTCAATGAACATTTGGGCTCTTTCCATAATTTGGCTATTGTTGATATGTTGCTATAAACATTGGGGTGCATGTGCCCCTTTGAATCAGTATTTTTGTATCCTCTGGGTAAATACCTAGTAGTGCAATTGCTGGGTAAAAGGGTAGTTCTATTTTTAACTTGTTGAGTAAGCTCCATACTGTTTTCTAGAGAGAAGACTGCACCAGTTTGCATTCCTACCAACAGGGTAAGAGGGTTCCCATTCCTCCGCATCCTCGCCAACATCTGTTGTTTTCCTGTGTTGTTAATTTTAACCATTCTGACAGATGTGAAGTGGTATCTCATTTTAGTTGTCATTTGTATTTCCCCGATGTTGAGCATCTTTTCATGTATCTGTTGGCCATTTGTATGTCTTCTTTGGAAAAATGTCTATTCATGTCTTCTGTCCATTTCTTAACTGGATTGTATTTTGAGTGTTCAGTTTGATAAGTTCTTTGTAGATTTTGGATACTAACCCTTTTTCAGATATGTCATTTGCAAATATCTTCTCCCATTTCGTAGGCTGCCTTTCAGTCTTATTGTTTCCTTCACTGTGCAGAAGCTTTTTATCTTGATGAAGTCCCAATAGTTCATTTTTGCTTTTGTTTCCCTTGCCTCTGGAGATGTGTCTAGTAAGAATTTGCTATGGCTGATGTTCAAAGAGGTTGCTATCTGTGTTCTCCTCTAGTATTTTGATGGTTTCCTATCTCACATTTTGGTCATTAATCCATTTTGAATTTATTTTTGTGTATAGAGTAAGATAGTGGTCCACTTTTATTCTTCTGCATGTTCCTGCCGTTTTCCTAACACCATTTGTTGAAGAGACTGTCTTTTTTCCATTGGATATTCTTTCTTGCTTTATCAAAGATTAGTTGACCATCGAGTCGTGGGTCCATTTCTGAGTTTTCTATTCTGTTCTGTTTATCTATGTGTCTGTTTTTGTGCCAGTGCTATACTGTCTTGATGACTACAGCTTTGTAATATCTTGAAGTCTGGAATTGTGATGCCTCCAGCTCTGCTTTTCTTTCTCAAGATTGCTTTGGCTATTCAGGGTCTTCTGTGGTTCCATACAAATTTTAAGGTTGTTTGTTCCAGCTCTGTGAGAAATGCTCACAGTATTTTGATAGGGATTGCATTAAGCATATAGATTGCTTGAGTAGTTGAGACATTTTAACAATATTTGTTCTTCCAATCCATGAGCATGGAATGTTTTTCCATTTCTTTGTGTCATCTTCAATTTATTTCATAAGTGTTCTATAGTTTTCAGAGTACAGATCATTTACCTCTTTGTTTAGGTTTATTCCCAGGCATCTTATAGTTTTTGATGCAACTGTAAATTGGATCAATTCCTTGATTTCTCTTTGATTTATCTTTCTGCCACTTCATTATTGGTGTATAGAAACGCAAAAGATTTCTGTACATTGAATTTGTATCCTGTGACTTTGCTGAATTTTTGTGTCAGTTCTAGCAATATTTTGGTGGAGTCTTTTGGCTTTTCTACACAGAATATGATGTCATCTGCAAATAGTGAAAGTTTGACTTCTTCCTTGCTGATTTAGATGCTTTTATGTCCTTTTGTTTGTCTGATTGCTGAGGCTAGGACTTCCAGTAGTATGATAAATAACAATGGTGAGAGTGGACATCCCTGTCTTGTTCCTGAACATAGAGGAAAAACTCTGTTTTTCCCCATTGAGGATGATATTACCTGTGGGTCTTTTATATAAGGGCTTTCTGATGTTGAGGCACATTCCCTCTAGCCTACTCTGTTGAGGGTTTTTATCAAGAATGATTGCTGTAGTTTGTCAAATGCTTTTTCTGCATTTATTGAGAGGATCATATGGTTCTTATCCTTTCTTTTATTAATGTGGTGTATCACGTTGATTGATTTGTGAATATTAAACCACCCTTGAAGCCCAGGAATAAATCCCACTTGATCATGACGAATAATTTCTTAGTATACTGTTGGATTTGATTTGCTAGTATCTTGATGAAAATTTTTGCATCCATGTTCATCGGGGATATTGGCCTATATTTATCCTTTTTAGTGGGATTTTTAGTTTTGAATTCAAAGTAATGCTGGTCTCATAGGAGAGTTGAAAGTTTTCCTTCCATTTCTATTTCTTGGAACAGTTTGAGAAGAATAGATATAAACTCTTCTTTCAATGTTTGGTAGAATTCTCTTGTTAAGCCATCTGGCCCTGGACTTTTAATTGTTGGGAGATTTTTGATTACCGATTCAATTTCTTTTCTTGTTATGGGTTTGTTCAAATTTTCTATTTCTTCCTGTTTCAGTTTTGGTAGTTTATATGTTTCTAGGAATTTGTCCATTTTTTCCAGATTGCCCAATTTGTTGGTATATCACTTTTCATAATATTCTCTTACGATTATTTGTATTTCTGCAGCGTTGGTTGTGATCTCTCCTCTCACTCTCATGATTTTATTTATTTGGGTCCTTTCTCTTTTCTTTTTGATAAGTCTGGCTAGGGTTTTATCAATTTTATTAATTCTTTCAAAGAACTAGCTTTTAGTTTCATGGATCTGTTCTACTGGGTTTTTTTGTTTCCATATAATTTATTTCTACTCTAATCTTTATTATTTCCCTCCTTCTGCTGGCTTTAGGGTTTATTTGCTGTCCCTTTTCTAGTTACTTTAGGTGTAAAGTTAGGTTGTATATTTGAGTCTTCTTGCTTCTTGAAGTAGGCCTGTATTACAATATACTTCCCTCTTAGAACTGCCATTGCTATATCCCAGAGGTTTTGGACTATCATGTTTTCATTTTCATTTGCTTCCATGTATATTTTATTTCTTCTTTAATTTCCCAGTGAACCCATTCATTCTTTAATAGGATGTTGTTTAACCTCCATGTATTTGTGGTCTTTCCAAATTTTTTCTTCTGGTTGACTTCGAGTTTCATTGCATTATGGTCTGAAAATAAGCATGGTATGAGCTCAATCTTTTTGTTTTGGTTGAGGCCTGGTTTGTGACTCAGTATGTGATCTATTCTGGAAAATGTTCCATGTGCACTTAAAAAGAATGCGTATTCTCCTGCTTTAGGATGAAATGTTCTGAATATGTGTGTTAGGTCCATTTGGTCCAGTGTGTCATTCAAAGCCATTGTTTCCCTGTTGGTTTTCTGCTTAGATGATCTGTCCATTGCTGTGAGTGGGATGTTAAAGTCTCCTACTATTATTGTATTATTATCAATGAGTTTATCTTTTTCATTAATTGATTTATATATTTGGTTGCTCCCAAGTTGGGGGCATAAAAATTTACAAATGGTAGATCTTCTTGTTGGATAGACCCCTTTATTATGATATGGTGCCCTTCTTCATCTTGTTACCATCTTTGGTTTAAAATCTAGTTTGATATAAGTATGGCTATTCTGGCTTTTTTTTAAATGTCCATTAGCATGATAGATGATTCTTCATTCCTTCACTTTCAACTTGCAGGTGTCTTTAGGTGCCTGAGTCTCTTACTCAGGCAGCATATGGATAAGTCTTGTTTTTTATCCATTTTTATACTCTGTGTCTTTTGCTGGAGTATTCAGTGCATTTACATTCAGAGTGATTATTGATAGACATAGTTTTAGTGTCATTGTATTATCTGTTAAGTCATTGTTTCTGGAGATTTTCTCTGTTCCTTCCTAGTTTTAGTTGCTTTTGGTCTTTCATTCCCACTTAAAGAGTCCCCTTAAATATTTCTTGCAGTCTGGTTTAATAGTCACAAACTCCTTTAGTTTTTGTTTGTCTGGGAAACTCTTTATCTCTGCTTCTACTCTGAATGACAGCCTTGCTGGATAAAATATTCTTGGCTGCATATTTTTCCCATTCAGCACATTGACTCTATCATGCCACTTTTTTCTGGCCTGCCAGATTTGTGTGGAGAGGTCTGCTGCTAACCCAATTGTGTTCCCTTGTAAGTTAAGGATTTCTTTTCCCTTGCTGCTTTTAGGATTTTTTCCTGATCTATGTATTTTGCAAATTTACTACAGTATATCTTGGTGTTGGCCTGCTTTTGTTGATCTTGATGGGAGTCCTTGGTGCCTCCTGGATTTGGATGTCTGTTTCTTTCCCCAGATTAGGGAAGTTTTCAGCAATTATTTGCTCAAATAGACCTGTCCCTTTTCCCCTCTCTTCTTCTTCTGGGACTTTTATGATATGAATGTTATGTTTTATGGAGTCACTGAGTTCCCTAAGCCTACCTTTGTGATCCAATATTTTTCTTCCTCTCTTCAGCTTCATTATTTTCCATAATTTTTCTTCTATGACACTTACTTGTTCATGGTGTTACTGTGAATAAAATGTGCTTGGTGTGACTGTTTTGGTTTCTTTATCACTAGTACAGGAAGATACAATTGATTTTGTATATTGATCATGAATTCTGCAACCTTGCTGAACTGTGCATTGCTTCTAGTTTTTGTGGATTCCTTAGAATGTTCTACACAGAATCATGCCATTTGCAAATAAAGACAGTTTTACTTTTTCCTTTCTAATCTGAATACATTTTCTTTTTCTTGCCTTATTGTAATAGCTACTCTCTACTACAATGATAAAAAGAAGTGACAAGAATGAATGTCCTTGCCTTGGTTCCAATCTTAGGAGGAAAGGTTTTAGTCTTTCACTATTAAGTATAATGTTAGCTGTAGGTTTTTTATAGATAATCTTTACTAGTCCTTCCCTTTTGTTCCCAATTTATTGAGAGTTTTTAATAAAACAGGTGTTGGGTTTTGTCAAGTGCTTCTTTTGAAATGATCATGTGGTTTTATCCTTTTTTAATAGCGTATATTACACTAAATGATTTTTGGATTTCGAACCAAAATTTGGTTATCTCTAATTTGCATTTGACGTCCTCAGATATGTAGATTAGTGTTTTCCATTATTTTGGGGGATTTTTTTGGCTACTATTATTTATTTATTTATTTATTTATTTATTTTTATTTTTTTATTTTAATGCTTTTTTATTATATTATGTTAGTTACCATACAGTACATCCCTGGTTTCTGATGTAAAGTTCGACAATTCATTAGTTGCGTATAACACCCAGTGCACCATGCAATACGTGCCCTCCTTACTACCCATCACCAGTCTATCCCATTCCCCCACCCCCTCCCCTCTGAAGCCCTCAGTTTGTTTCTCAAAGTCCATAGTATCTCATGCTTCATTCCCCCTTCTGATTACCCCCCTTTCTTTATCCCTTTCTTCCCGTACCGATCTTCCTAGTTCTTATGTTCCATAGGAGAGAAATCCTATGATAATTGTCTTTCTCTGCTTGACTTATTTCACTTAGCAATATCTCCTCCAGTGCCATCCATGTTGCAGCAAATGTTGAGAACTCATTCTTTCTGATAGCTGAGTAATATTCCATTGTATATATGGACCACAACTTCTTAATCCAGTCATCTGTTGAAGGGCATCTCGGTTCCTTCCACGATTTGGCTATTGTGGACAATGCTGCTATGAACATTGGGGTGCATATGGCCCTTCTCTTCACTACGTCTGTATCTTTGGGGTAAACACCCAGTAGTGCAATGGCTGGATCATAGGGTAGCTCAATTTTTAACTTTTTAAGGGACCTCCACACTGTTTTCCAGAGTGGCTGTACCAACTTGCATTCCCACCAACAATGTAGGAGGGATCCCCTTTCTCCACATCCTCTCCAGCAATTGTTGTTTCTTGCCTTGTCAATTTTTGCCATTCTAACTGGCGTAAGGTGGTATCTTAGTGTGGTTTTATTTATTTATTTTTTTACTGTACCTTTCTCTCCTTTCTTTCTGTGGCTCCCTTAATGCATATGTTGTGAGCTTGATGGTGTTCCGTCATTTCTTGGGGCTCGTTTATTTTCATTCTTTCTGTTTTTCAATTCAGCTAATGTCTATTAATCTAGCTCCAAATTCACTGATTCTTTCTTCTGCCCACTCAGACCTGCTGGTAAACTTCCTGGTAAATTTTTAAAATTTCAGGTATTGTACTTTTCAACCACAGAATTTCCATTTGTTTAAAAAAAATTTAATTGATATTCTCTATTTAATTACTGTCAACATTCTTTAATTATTTAAAGTTTCCCTTGTTTATATAAGAATGTTTATAATATCTGATTTGAAGTCTTTGTCTACAAGGTCTAACGTGTGGGTCCCCACACAGTTTCTATTGACCACTTTTCTTGCTGTGTATGGGTTATACTTCCCTATTTCTTTACACGTCTTTAATTATTTTGTTGTTGAAAATTTGACATTTTGGGTAATATATGGTAGCATCTCTGGATTCTGGATTCACCACCTATTCTGGGGGTGTTGTTACTTTTGTTTATTTGTTTAGTGACTTGCCTGGACTAATTCTATAGAGGAGATTCCTCTATAGTGTGCAGCTGCTTATGTCTCTGTTATTTTAAAAAATATATTCTTGTTTTTGCTTTTAAGACATCCTTCTAGGAATCACATGTGGATTAGTACAATTTAATGATTAGCCAATAATTGGTCAGATGTTGCACTTAAACACTTGGAGCTAGTAAGGCTTTTCTTTTTGCTGATGCTTTGATGTATAGTTTAGGGACTGCATTTAAAGCTTATGCAGTCTGTAAGCCCCAACTTTTACTTTCTGAGTAAATAGGCCTCATGTTAATTAAATAAACTATGAATAGACAGTTAGGGTTCTCTCTGGTTTCCGTTGAACATGTGTGTAGCCTTGAGCAAGCCTACTAGCTTCCAAACAACTAGGGATATGTAAAAGATTTCCATTGACCACTATGCCTCCCTCATCCCAGATAGCTGTTATATTTCTAGCTGGTCTGTTAGTACGTTGCTTGCCCCAACCAATGGGCAGGACCTCCTGGCCTTCCTGGATGTTTGCTATTGTTTTTGGATTGTCCTACTATTTTGAAAAAGCTCTTGGGAATGAGTTGTTCCATGTTCCAAAAATCAAGTCACCCCCTCTCACAGCAAGGCTACTGGTCCTTATGGCCTACTCCATCCTGGTAGAACTACTACAATCATGGAACAGGATGGAGGGAAAGAAAACAATCCTAAACCAAGCCCTGAACGTTAGGGCATCCCAGTCATTCCTACTGAGGTCCAGTAGTTTTTCTTGGATAAACACTACTTGTTGTATATCTTTTTTCAATTTCTAGAATTCCCAAGTGGTTGTTTTGACAATGTTGTCTAGTTTTATTGCCTCTTTTTGGTGAGATGATTTGCTGAACTTCTAACTTAGCCATTCTAGAAGTCCCACCATATTTAGCAATTCAGTAGTTTTTTAAAAGTTGCTGAAGGCACCAAATTTGATATGTCAAAACTAAGTAATTTTTTATAACACCTCTTTCTAAAAACCCCACAGATATGATAATAAAGAAGCCCAATGAAAACAAGTGTTTAAGAGTACTGAGGATGGGACAGACCAAAAAAGGATGGCGGTGGAGTAGGGGACCCTATTTCAACTGGTCCCCTAAATTGAGCTGAAAATCTACCAGACCATTCTGAATACCCATGAAATCAACCTGAGATGTAAGAAGATATATCTGGATCTCTACAAACAGAATGTCTCTGGCAGTTGGTCTCAAGGTATGAAGCAGGGAGCCATGATTCTGCGGACAGATATTGGAAGAAAAACGGAAGGGAGAGGGAGCCTCTGTGAACTTGTGCCGGGAAGGCAAAAGCCTCCCACCCTGGGAACCAGGCACAGACTCATGGACCAGTAGTGGCAGGGAAAGGACTTTAGGGCAGCCCCCCAGACTGAAACCTGGAGATACAGGGGCACATGCAAACCGGGGGCAGCTGGCAGTTTTAGAAGCACAAAGGGCAGAGATGTGCCTAGCCCTGATAGCGAGGGCTGGGAGAGCTACTGTGGAGTGCACAACCCAGTAGACTGCGGATTTTAGCAGCACAGACAAAAACACACACTGGCCTGGAGAGCTCAGTGAAGAGCAGACTGCAATCTCTCTGTTCTGAGACAGAGGTTTGGATGTGGTCACTTCTGCTCTGACTCTCAGAAGAGACTTGGAAAGCCACCAGGGAAAGCCACCAGAGAACAAAAAGCCCCAAAAAACTAGTTTTCACTGGGCCCACCCCCAACAGGGAGCAGGGCAACTCTGCCCAAACAGGGTTGCCTGACTAACAGTGTGGTAGGCCCTCCTCCAGAAGACAGGCTGGAAGAACAAGAAGCAGACAACCCTAAGGTCCCTATAAAACAGGTGTATCTTGCTTGGACTCTGTACATTCCCTCAAACACCCCTCAACAGAATGACTAGGAGGAGGAGCTCTCAACAAAGAAAAGGAGAGACTTTGGCCTCTGCCACGGAACTAATGGTTATGGATATAACCAAGATGTCAGAAATAGACTTCAGAGTAACAATTATGAAGGCGATTACTAGGCTTGAGAAAAATATTAATGACAATATAGAATCTCTAAGGGCAGAAATGAAATCTAATCAGACTGAACTCAAAAATGCTATGAATTAAATGCAGTCTAAACTGGATACTATGACTGCTAGGGTAAACGAGGCAGAAGAATGAATTAGTGAGCTAGAGGATAGGATGATAGAAAAGAAGGAAACTGAGGCAGCATGGGAAAAACAGATTAAAACCCAAGGGATCAAACAGAGAGATTAATGACTCAATGAAAAATTACAATATCAGAATTATTGGGATCCCTGAAGGGGTGGAGAGCGAGAGAGGTCTAGAACATAGATCTGAGCAAATCGTAGCTGAAAACTTCCTTAATCTGGTGAGGGAAACAAGCATTCGTGTCCAAGAGGCAGAGAGGACCTCTCCCAAGATCAATGAGAACAGACCAATGCCATGACATATAATAGTACAACTTGCAAATCTTAGATCCAATTAAACAATCTTGAAAGCAGCGAGGGGGAAGAGATTTCTTACGTACAGAGGGAGGAACATCAGAATAACATCAGAACTGTCCACAGAGACCTGACAAGCGGGAGAGAGCTGGCAAGACATATTCAGGGTACTAAATGAGAAGAACATGCGCCAAGGATACTTAATCCAGCAAGGCTGTCATTCAGAATGGATGGGAGAGACAAGGAGCTTCCAAGACTGGCAGAAACTGAAAGAATATGTGACCAAGCAGGCCCTGCAAGAAATATTAAGGGGGGGGGAGGTTCTCTAAAAGGAGAAAGACCCCAAGGGTGATATAGAACAGAAATTTACAGAGACAATCTATAGAAACAAGGACTTTACAGGCAACATGATGGCAATAAAATCATATCTTTCAATAATCACTCTCAATGTGAACAGCCTAAATGCTCCCATGAAATGGCACAGGGTTGTAGATGGGATAAAAAGACATGACCCATCCATATGCTGTTTACAAGAGACTCATTTTGAACCTAAAGTTACCTCCGGACTGAAAGTGAAGGGATGAAGAACCATTTTTCATGCCTAGGGACCGCAAAAGAAAGCTGGGGTAGTAATTCTCGTATCAGACAAAGTAGATTTAAGCTAAATACTGTAGTAAGAGATACAGAAGGACACTATATCATTCTTAAAGGGTCTATCCAACAAGAGGCTCTAACAATTGTAAATATCTACGCCCCCAACATGGGAGCAGTCAACTACATAAGCCAACTGTTAACCAAAATAAAGAGACTTATTGATATTAATACATTAATAGTATTATTAATAGTATTATTAATGTATTAATAATGTAATTAATGTAATGCACTCTCAGCAATAGACAGATCATCTAAGCAGAAAATCAACAAAGAAACAAATGCTTTGAATGATACACTGAAGCAGATGGACCTCATAGTTATATATAGAACATTCCACCCTAAAACAACAGAATACTCTTTCTTCTCGAATGCATGTGGAACTTTCTCTAGAATAGACCACATACTGGGTCACAAATCAGGTCTCAACCGATACCAAAAGACTGAGATTATTCCCTGCATATTCTCAGACCACAATTCTTTGAAACTGGATCTCAATCACAAGAAAAAATTTGTAAGAAATTCAAACACTTTGAAGCTAAAGACCATCCTGCTTAAGAATGATTGGGTCACCGAGATGCCCTTCAACAGATGACTGGATTAAGAAGTTGTGGTCCATATATACAATGGAATATTACTCAGCTATCAGAAAGAACGAGTTCTCAACATTTGCTGCAACATGGACGGCACTGGAGGAGATAATGCTAAGTGAAATAAGTCAAGCAGAGAAAGACAACTATCATATGATTTCTCTCATCTATGAAACATAAGAACTAGGAAGATCGGTACGGGAAGAAAGGGATAAAGAAAGGGGGGGTAATCAGAAGGGGGAATGAAACATGAGAGACTATGGACTATAAGAAACAAACTGAGGGCCTCAGAGGGGAGGGGGGGTGGGGGAATGGGATAGACCGGTGATGGGTAGTAAGGAGGGCACGTATTGCATGGTGCACTGGGTGTTATACGCAACTAATGAATCATCGAGCCTTACATCGGAAACCGGGGATGTACTGTATGGTGACTAACATAATATAATAAAAAATCATTAAAAAAAAAAAGAATGATTGGGTCAACCAGGAAATCAAAGAAGAGTTTAAACAATTCATGGAAACCAATGAGAATGAAAACAAATCAGTCCAAAACCTATGGGATACTGCAAAGGTGGCCCTAAGGGGGAAATACATAGCCATTCAAGCCTCACTCAAAAAAATAGAAAAATCCTGAATACACAAACTAACTTTATACCTTAAAGAATTGGAGAGAGAACAACAAATAAACTCTAAGCCAAACAGGAGAAGAGAAATAATTAAGATTAGAGCAAAGATCAATGAATTAGAAACCAGAAATACAGTAGAGCAGATCAACGAAACTAGAAGCTGGTTCTTTGAAAGACAGTAAGATCAATAAACCACTGGCCAGACTTATCCAAAAGAAAAGAGAAAGGACCCAAATTAATAAAAGTATGAATGAAAGGGGAGAAATCATGACTAACACAAAGGAAATAGAAAGGATTATTAGAAATTATTATCAACAACTATATGCCAATTAAGTTAAATAACGTGGAAGAAATGGATTCCTTCCTGGAAACCTATAAACTACCAAGACTGAAACAAGAAAAAATCGAGAATCTGAAGAGACCAATAGCCAGTAATGAAATTGAAGCACTGATCAGAAACCTTCCCCTGCCCCCAAAAAAGAGTCCAGGGCCTGATGGATTCCCAGGGGAATTCTACCAAACATTCAAGGAAGAAATAATACCTATTCTCTTGAAGCTGTTTCAAAAAATAGAGACAGAAAGAAAACTTCCAAACTCATTCCATGAGGCCAGCATTGCCTTGATCCCAAAACCAGGCAAAATCCCATTAGAAAGCAGACGTACAGACTGATATCCCCGATGAATATGGATGCCAAAATTCTCAACAAGATCCTAGCAAATAGGATCCAACAGTACATTAAAAGGATTATCCATCACGACCAGGTGGGATTCATCCCTGGGATGCAAGGGTGGTTCAACATTTGCAAATCAATCAATGTGATAGAACACATTAATAAAAGACACAAGAACCATATGATCCTTTCAACTGATGCAGAAAAAGCGTTTGACAAAATACAGCACCCTTTCCTGATTAAAACTCTTAAGAATCTAGGGATAGAGGGAACAGTCCTCAATTTCATAAAAGCCATTTATGAAAAGCCCACAGCAAATTATCATTCTCAATGGGGAAAAGCTGAGACCCTTTCCCTTAAGATCTGGAACACGACAAGGATGCCCACTCTCGCCACTATTGTTCAACATTGTACTACAAGTCCTAGCAAGAGCAATCAGACAACAAAAAGAAATGAAAGGTATTCAAATTGGCAAAGAAGAAGTCAAATTCTCTCTCTTTGCAGATGACATACTTTATGTGGAAAACCCAGAAGACTGCACTCCCAAATTATTAGAACTCATACAGCAATTCAGTAATGTGGCAGGATACAAAAACAATGCACAGAAACCAGTTGCTTTCCTATACACTAACAATGTAACTGTAGAAAGAGAAACTAGGAATCGATTTCATTTACAATAACACCAAAAACCATAAGATACCTTGGAAGAAACCTAACCAAAGAGGTAAAGGAGCTATACTCTAGAAACTACAGAACACTTATGAAAGAAATTGAAGAAGACACAAAAAGATGGAAAAACATTCCATGCTCATGGATTGGAGGAATTTAAACATTAAAATGTCTATGCTGCCCAGAGCAATCTATACTTTCAACGTCATCCCGATCAAAATACCAATGGCATTTTTCAAAGTTCTGGAACAAACAATCCTAAAGTTTGTATGGAACCAGAAAAGATCCTAAATTGCCAAGGAAATGTTGAAAAAGAAAAACAAAGCTGGGGGCATCATGTTGCCTGATTTCAAGCTATATTACAAAGCTGTGATCATGAAGACAGCATGGTACTGGCTCAAAAACAGGAACATAGATCAATGGAACAGAATAGAGAGCCCGGAAATGGACCCTCAACTCTATGGTCGACTAATCTTCGACAAAGCAGGAAAAAATATCCAATGGAAAAAAGACAGTCTCTTCAATAAATGTTGCTGGGAAAATTGGACAGCTATATACAGAAGAATGAAACTCGACCATTCTTTTACACCATACACAAAGATAAACTCTAAATGGATGAAAGACCTCAATGTGAGACAGGAATCCATCAAAATCCTAGAGGAGAACATAGGCAGTAACCTCTTCGACATTGGCCACAGCAATTTCTTTGAAGACATGTCTCCAAAGGCAAGTGAAACAAAAACAAAAATGAACTTCTGGGGCTTCATCAAGATAAAAAGCTTCTGCACAACAAAGGGAACAGTCAACAAAACAAAGAGGCAATCCACGGAATGGGAGAAGATATTTGCAAATGACACTACAGATAAAGGGCTGGTATCTAAGATCTCTAAAGAACTTCTCAAACTCAACACCCAAAAAACAAATAATCAAGTCAAAAAATGGGCAGAAGACATGAACAGACACTTCTCCAAAGAAGACATATGAATGGCTAACAGACCCATGAAAAATGTTCAACATCATTAACTATCAGGAAATTCAAATCAAAACCACAGTGAGATACCACCTTATACCAGTTAGAATGGGAAAAATTAACATGGCAAGAAACAACAAATGTTGGAGAGGATGTGGAGAAAGGGGAACCCTCTTACACTATTGGTGGGAATGCAAGTTGGTACAGCCACTTTGGAAAACAGTGTGGAGGTTCCTCAAAAAGTTAAAAATAGAGGTACCCTATGACCTGGCAATTGCACTACTGGGTATTTACCCCAAAGATACAGATGTAGTGAAAAGAAGGGCCACACGCACCCCAATGTTCATGGCAGCAATGTCCACAATAGCCAATCTGTGGAAGGAGCCGAGATGCCCTTCAACAGATGTATGGATAAAGAAGTTTTGGTCCATATATTCAATGGAATATTACTTAGCCATCAGAAAGGATGAATACCCACCATTTTCATCAACATGGATGGAACTGGAGGGGATTATGCTAAGTGAAATAAGTCAAGCAGAGAAAGACAATTATCATATGGTTTCACTTATATGTGGAACATAAAGAATAGCTTGGAGGACATTAAGAGAAGGAAGGGAAAAATGAAGGGGGGAAAATCAGAGTGGGAGATGAACCATGAGATACTATGGACTCCAGGAAACAAACTGAGGGTTTCAGAGGGGAGATGGGTGGGGGTGGGTTAGCCCAGTGATAGGTGTTAAGGAGAGCATGTATTACATGGAGCACTGGGTGTTATATGCAAACAATCAATCACGGAACACTACATCAAAAACTAATGATGTACCGTATGGTGACTAACATAAAACAAACAAACATAGTACTGAGGATGGGAAAGGAACTCGTCAGTGGAGCAGAAATTTTGACAGTAGAAAGCTGATGGGATCATGTTGACATATAAACCAGAGCTGAGAATAGAAACTACAATTATGATGCTTTGCAAAGGGAAGACTGGACAACACATAGAAGCCACAATTCATCTTCTTGGCAGGAACTGTGAAAACACCTTGTATAATGGACTGAATTTTTATTTCCCCTCCCAAATTCTTCTGTTGAAATCCTAATTGCCAATGTGTTAGTATAGGAGATAGGACTTTGAGCATGAGAGTAGAGCCCTAACGAGTGAGATTAGTGTCCTTATGAAAGAGTATCCAAAGTCTCCCTTCTCCCTCCTGCCATGTGCGTACACAATGAGAAGACAGCCATCTATGAATCAGGAAGGGGGGTTTTCACTGGACACTGAAAACGGCTGCAGTCTTCCTGATCTTGGACTTCCAGCCTCCAGAACTGTGAGGGATAAATTTCCGATGTTTATAAGCCACCCACTCTAAGGTATTCTGTTATAGCAGCCTGAACTAAGATTCCTTATTGGATCTTAATTCTACTCCATGGGAGAAACAACTTCCCCCTAGTCCTCTGGGGTCCCTAGCTTTGCCTTCTGAAATAAATTTGCCTTATCTATTATCCTCTAGGCCACATCTGAAGTTGGCATTGGAAAGTGGGCCTCTTTGGAGGTTGTAAAAATTTCACAGCCTGCTTTCTGATGATGCAAGTTTGGGGGCCTGGTGGTTGTTTTATAGATTGAAAAATTACAGGCATTTTCAGGCCAGGCTTGTGGTTTTGTTGAGAATACAATTCCATCAAAATTTAGTAAGCTTTCAGTCTATTTACTACCAGTTGGTTCCATGTCAAAATCTCTTCTGGTCTCAGTTCTTAAGCCTGCCAACTCTCTTTTATTTTATTTATTCACTTCTATACTTAGCACATTTCCCTGTTATTTTAATGGTGGCTATTGTAAGGTCATATAAAACAATAGGCTAAATAAGGAAGGCAATCCCTCTACTTTGACCTTTGTTACAGGGCCACTACTGTCCAGATGAAAAGTCTTACTGAGAAACATTTGGAAGTGCACTGACCAAAGGCTCTGCTTAATGGGGCATAGCTGCAGTTGACTTTTCCAACTTCGAGAGTCCAAATTATTAGCTTCTATGTCAATTTTAATTGCAAGTCATAGTCAGAGAATTTAACTCCCTTAACTTCCATTTCTACTTGTACACAGTTTAATTCTTGCCTGATATATATCTAAAGCTAAAAGCAACAAGGACCAACAACACATAAACACACCAACATTCTATCCTTTTTTTTTTTTTTTTTTTTTGGACCACATCACCACATCTTTTAGAAAGCTATGGCATACTCGACGAGTTGGACCTCATAGATATATATAGAACACTACACCCCAGAACCAAAGAATACTCATTCTATTCTAATGCCCATGGAACATTCTCAAGAATAGACCATGTTCTGGGACACAAAACAGGTCTCAACCGATACCAAAAGATTGAAATTATCCCCTGCATATTCTCAGACCACAACACTCTGAAATTGGAACTCAACCACAAGGAAAAATTTGGAAGAAACTCAAACACTTGGAGACTAAGAACCATCCTGCTCAGGAATGACTCGATAAACCAGGAAATCAAAAATCAATTTAAACAATTTATGGAGACCAACGAAAATGAAAACGTAATGGTCCAAAACCTATGGGATACTGCAAAGGCAGTCCTAAGGGGGAAATACATAGCCATCCAAGCCTCACTCAAAAGAATAGAAAAATCTAAAATGCAGTTTTTATATTCTCACCTCAAGAAGCTGGAACAGCAACAGAGGGACAGGCCTAATCACTCACGAGGAAACAGTTGACCAAGATTAGAGCAGAAATCAATGAATTAGAAACCAGAAGTACAGTAGAGCAGATCAACAGGACTAGAAGCTGGTTCTTTGAGAGAATCAATAAAATTGACAGACCACTGGCAAGACTTATCCAAAAGAAAAGAGAAAGGACCCAAATTAATAAAATTATGAGTGAAAAAGGAGAGGTCACGACCAACACCAATGAAATTGGAAGGATTATTAGAAACTTTTATCAACAGCTATATGCCAATAAACTAAGCAATCTGGAAGAGATGGAGGCCTTCCTGGAAACCTATAAACTACCAAGACGGAAACAGGAAGACATTGATTTCTTAAACAGGCCAATTAATTATGAAGAGATTGAGTCAGTGATAAACAACCTTCCAAATAACAAAACTCCAGGCCCGGACGGTTTTCCTGGGGAATTCTACCAAACATTCAAAGAAGAAATAATACCTATTCTCCTAAAGCTATTTCAAAAAATAGAAACAGAAGGAAAGCTACCAAACTCATTCTACGAGGCCAATATTACCTTGATCCCCAAACCAGGCAAAGACCCCATCAAAAAGGAGAATTACAGACCAATTTCCCTAATGAATATGGATGCCAAAATCCTCAACAAGATCCTGGCTAATAGAATCCAACAGTACATTAAAAGGATTATCTATCATGACCAAGTGGGATTCATCCCTGGGATGCAAGCGTGGTTCAACATGCGCAAATCGATCAGCGAGATACATCATATCAACAAGAAAAGTCTCAGGAACCATATGATCCTCTCAATTGATGCAGAAAAAGCATTTGACAAAATACAGCATCCTTTCCTGATTAAAACCCTTCAGAGTGTAGGAATAGAGGGTACATTTCTCAATCTCATAAAAGCCATCTATGAAAAGCCTACAGCAAATATTATTCTCAATGGGGAAAAGCTGGAAGCCTTAAGATCAGGAACAAGACAAGGATGCCCACTCTCGCCACTATTATTCAACATAGTACTAGAAGTCCTTGCAACAGCAATCAGACAACAAAAAGGGATAAAAGGTATCCAAATCGGCAAAGAAGAAGTCAAACTGTCTCTCTTCGCAGATGACATGATACTCTATATGGAAAACCCAAAAGAATCCACTCCCAAACTATTAGAAGTCATAGAGCAATTCAGTAATGTGGCGGGATACAAAATCAATGCTCAGAAATCAGTTGCATTTCTATACACGAATAACGAGACTGAAGAAAGAGAAATTAGGGAATCCATCCCATTTACAATAGCACCAAAAACCATATGTTACCTTGGAATTAACTTAACCAGAGACGTAAAGGACCTATATTCTAGAAACTATAAATCACTCTTGAAAGACATTGAGGAAGACATAAAAAGATGGAAAAATATTCCATGCTCATGGATCGGAAGAATTAACACAGTTAAAATGTCCATGGTACCCAGAGCAATCTACACTTTCAATGCTAGCCCGATCAAAATACCGAGGACATTTTTCAAAGAACTGGAACAAATAGTCCTTAAATTTGTATGGAACCAGAAAAGACCCCGAATCTCCAAGGAACTGTTGAAAAGGAAAAACAAAGCTGGGGGCATCACAATGCTGGATTTCGAGCTGTACTACAAAGCTGTGATCACAAAGACAGCATGGTACTGGCACAAAAACAGACACATAGACCAATGGAACAGAATAGAGAGCCCAGAAATGGACCCTCGGCTCTTGGGACAGCTAATCTTTGATAAAGCAGGAAAAAACATCCGATGGGAAAAAGACAGTCTCTTCAATAAATGGTGCTGGGAAAATTGGACAGCTACATGCAAAAGAATGAAACTTGACCACTATCTCACACCATACACAAAAATAAACTCCAAATGGATGAAAGACCTCGATGTGAGACAGGAATCCATCAAAATTCTAGAGGAGAACATAGGCAGTAACCTCTACGACATTGGCCAAAGCAACCTTTTTCATGACACATCTCCAAAGGCAAGAGAAACAAAAGATAAAATGAACTTGTGGGACTTCATCAAGATAAAAATCTTCTGCACAGCCAAGGAAACGGTCAAAAAAACTAAGAGGCAGCCCACGGAATGGGAGAATATATTTGCAAATGACACTACAGATAAAGGACTGGTATGAAGATCTACAAAGAACTTCTCAAACTCAATACACGAGAAACAAATAAATCAAAAATGGGCAGAAGATATGAACAGACACTTTTCCAATGATGACATACAAATGGCTAACAGACACATGAAAAAATGTTCAAAATCACTAGCCATCAGGGAAATTCAAATCAAAACCACACTGAGATACCACCTTACGCCAGTTAGAATGGCAAAAAATTGACAAGGCAAGAAACAACAATTGCTGGAGAGGATGTGGAGAAAGGGGATCCCTCCTACATTGTTGGTGGGAATGCAAGTTGGTACAGCCACTCTGGAAAACAGTGTGGAGGTCCCTTAAAAAGTTAAAAATTGAGCTACCCTATGACCCAGCCATTGCACTACTGGGTGTTTACCCCAAAGATACAGATGTAGTGAAGAGAAGGGCCATATGCACCCCAATGTTCATAGCAGCATTGTCCACAATAGCTAAATCGTGGAAGAAGCCGAGATGCCCTTCAACAGATGACTGGATTAAGAAGTTGTGGTCCATATATACAATGGAATATTACTCAGCTATCAGAAAGAATGAATTCTCAACATTTGCTGCAACATGGATGGCACTGGAGGAGATAATGCTAAGTGAAATAAGTCAAGCAGAGAAAGACAATTTTCATATGATTTCTCTCATCTATGGAACATAAGAACTAGGAAGATCGGTAGGGGAAGAAAGGGATAAAGAAAGGGGGGGTAATCAGAAGGGGGAATGGAACATGAGAGACTATGGACTATGAGAAACAAACTGAGGGCCTCAGAGGGGAGGGGGGTGGGGGAATGGGATAGACTGGTGATGGGTAGTAAGGAGGGCACGTATTGCATGGTGCACTGGGTGTTATACGCCACTAATGAATCATCAAACTTTACATCAGAAACCGGGGATGTACTGTATGGTGACTAACATAATAAAAAAATCATTAAAAAAAAAAAAGAAGAAAGAAAGCTATGGGCACAACAGGCACATGGTCTGCCTTCCAGGTTATCAGAAGTAACAGCTTCACCAAATATTTTGCTATGACATTACAAAGGTCACCAGTTTTCTCACCTTCAATTATCTGTTTCCTGGTGCTCAATGATTGATTGCTTAATGGACTTCACATTTTAGGTTTTTATTATGGCAGTACCCTACTAGTAGTAATTTTTATATTACTTAACATCTAAGAAAAGCTGGTGTTAAAAAAAAAAGGCACAAAAATAAAGTGACTCAAACAAGATAAGGATTTTTCTCTCACATAACAATCCAGAGTGAGACATCTCTCCTTTATGAGGTCATCCAGAGACCCAGGCTACATAATTCCTTAGGGAGGTGTCCCATCTATGTGTTGGGATATTTCATTTTCAAAAAAGACCCGAATGGATATCTCATACTTCTGCTCACATCCCCTTGACCTGAAATTTTTCACGTGTTAACGTCTACCTGCAGGGTAGACTGGGTAATGACAGTTAACTCCAGTTAGGTAGTCAAGGACACAGCTAAAACTTGGGGATTACATTATTAAAAGGAGTAAGAGTTGGATAGATGATGGGAAACAGTCTCTGTCACAATGGGGGTAAAGAAGGGGATTACCATTCAATATCATCATGTACTATTGAATTTTTTCTTTTTTCCTAGGTACATATATCAATTTTATAATAATTACAATAAAGAAGAGATTTCTGAAACAATAAATATTTCAGGCCAGACCTACACCCTAAATATTTGACTTTGGAAAAAGAAACAGCACAGAGCGGAATTTTTTCATCTTTGTATCCAAGGTTCTAATTCAAAATATAGAAATAATTGCTCATTGAGAAATATACCAAAACTCTATAGATACACATTAAAAAGTTGCAGTAGTATAAACTCACAAAATCCCATAATATTAGAGCTAAAATTTAAAAAAGGATCTTTTGGGGTCATTGGGTGGGTTGGTCAGTTAAGCATCTGCCTTTGGCTAAGGTCATGATCCCAGGGTCCTGGGATCAAGTCCTGCGTCAGGCTCCCTGCTCCATAGGGAGTCTGCTTCTCCCTCTGCCCCTCCTCCCACTTGTTCTCTCAATTTCTCTCTCTCTCAAATAATAAATAAAATCTTTTAAAAAGGACCTTTTGGTCTATATATATAAATAATAGAGACTCAAAAAGTAAAATAAATGGCCCTGCATCAGAAAGGCAGTTACAGATCCAAGATTAGAATCAAATTCCAGTGAATCATTGGATATATACCAACTGAGAAATTTTTTGAAGCAGAAATTTCACTGTAATTTTTAAAAGGGAATGCCAATTAAGAAAAAAATACAATTATTCACAGATAATGCACTATAAAGTAATTGTCAATTATATGACAAATTATAATGATACACATTTAAGAAATATAACATGAAGATTATACCTTTAATACTAAATGTTTATTAGAAAATAATATACACAAGCTGAAATCTGACCCAACTGGACAAATTACTTTTGGATTATTTCACTATTATTTTTATTTCAAAATATACTTATTCACCCCAAACAATAGTGTAAACAAAGTAGGAGATCAATTTTCCCACGTTTTGAAGGGTATACGTTGACAAAGTATACATAATTTGTGTGTTTTAAAAGCTAAGTCTCTTCCAAAAGTAAGTGGTCTTTTTTTTTATGAGAATTTAACTCAGCTCATAAAATCAAGAAGCACATCAGATATAAATAGTTAGCACAATTAGAATTAATTAATTTATTTGTACAAACCCAAGTCAGATTTAAGGGCACTTTTAAGATTACCTAACATATATATTACATTAAATGTAAGTAAGGAATGTATTTTAAGTTTTATTAATTCAACAAAAATTGAGCATTTCCTCTAGGCATTATACTTCCAAAGATGATGTAAAAGAAAAGAAACTACTCAAATGGATGTAATATAGATACCGCTAAAACAAATAAGTCATCTGTTAGAAGGCACTATTGGTAGTGTATGGGGCTAGGTACTATGATACTTTTTAAAAAAGAATATGCTGGGGAACTAGAATTTAAAGATTCCATCGTAAGTAGAGATCTCAAAAAATTAAACATAGGGGCGCCTGGGTGGCACAGCGGTTAAGCGTCTGCCTTCGGCTCAGGGCATGATCCCAGCGTTACGGGATCGAGCCCCACATCAGGCTCCTCTGCTAGGAGCCTGCTTCGTCCTCTCCCACTTCCCCTGCTTGTGTTCCCTCTCTCGCTGGCTGTCTCTATCTCTGTCGAATAAATAAATAAAATCTTTAAAAAAAAAAAAAAAATTAAACATAAAAATGCTCCAAATCTAAAGCAGTGGTTCTCATCTAGGTATTTTGGCAATGTCTGGAAATATTTTGGGTTGTCACAACTGAGGAGGTGCTACTGGCCTCCACTGGGTAGAGGCCAGGGATATTGTGAAGCATCCAACACTGCACAGGACGCCAGCCCTCCACAACAAAGAATTAGCTGGCCAAAAATGTCAATAGTGCCAAGGTTGAAAAACCCAGGCCTGAAGTAATTTAAGTGATTTAATGTGATTTAATGAGCACTAATTTCTTCTCTGAACGACATGATGACATGTAGGTACATTTCATAAATATGAAAAATGATATAGATAGACAAAGATTATATACTTCACATGAAATTGTGATATTATTATGTATTTTAACTAAAAAAATACTACTGGCAAATTTTTGTGAATGGCATTATATTGACCTTTCTTACATATGCAGTGATTTTTACCTTCCTGTGATCTTTACAGTGGAGACATTTCCTTCATTTTTTTCAACAAATATTTAATGAACATCTATTTTCTAGATATTCTATGTGAGGTGCTGGAATGAAAGTTCAAATAACAGCTTTATTGTGGAAACAGGCATGTGGACAAAAAATTACAATCCATATGACAAGGGTTATCACAGAGGAATAAATAAGCCACAGTGTGGTAAGACGGAAGAGGGAGTGATAACTTCTGTAGTTGGGGGAGGGGGGCATGCTAGGGTAAGAGAAGAATATCAGCAATAGCTTCCCAGAAAAACAAATGCCTGATCTGAATATTTATATCAGAAGACAGGAGGGACTTATAAGTATGTCACGCTGAGTAATGAATTTCTTGGGGCACCTGGGTGGCTCAGCTGGTTAAGAATCCAACTCTTGATTTTGGCTTGGGTCATGATCTCAGGGTCAGAGCCTGCTTAAGATTCTTTGTCTCCCTTTCCTTCTGCCCCTCTCCCCTGCTTGCATGCACACTCTCTCTCTTGCTCTGAGGAAAAAAAAAAAAAAAAGAACCTCTATTTTATCAATAACAGGTTTAGCAATCATCTTTTTTTTTATGATTTTATTTATTTATTTATTTATTTATTTATTTATTTATTTATTTATTTGAGAGAGGGAGAGAGAGGAGGGGCAGAGGGAAAGGGAGACAGAAAATCTCAAGCAGACTCCCCACCAAGCCTGGAGCCTGACACTGGGCTTGATCTCATAACCCTGTGATCATAACCTGAGCCAAAATCAATAATCAGACATTTAACCGACTGAACCACCCAGGTGCCCCACTGATCATCTTAATGAAGGATTTAGGCAAAGTAATGTCATAAGGAGGTATGATTTTATAAAAAAATCACTGAGCACAACTGGAATGTGGTCAAGCAGAAGACAGAGATACTAATGAGGAATCAGATTCAAGGTGCTAAGAATCTGGAACAAGGAAGTCATCCAATGGGCTTGGGAGAAGGAGGAGATGAATGAAGAGATGTTAAGAAGAATCAGTAGAACCACAGTCAGAAGATACTTCCTGAGCATGCCAATATAAGGAACTTGTTTCTAGTGCCAAGAAGTTGAGACTAGCCCATGCTGGGGGATGCTTTGAGAGTAGGCCAAAATGATCATGTGAATATTTATAACATAAAGATTGCCATCAATTTTATATATATATATATATATCTCACACAATAAAACAAATAATTTAACTTTTCTTAATTTTATCTTAAAACTAACTACAGAATTCTTTAAAATACTGGTGTCAAACTTGAGGGTCCCACCCAACATGTTAAAGAGCTTAGAAGTCATCACTACTGTCCTCAACAAGAAAAAAACTGAACAAACTGAAAATCAACAACTCTTCTTGGATCCTTCAAAGAACTGTGGTAACAGGGCAAACTGCTGCCCCTAAAACTGGAGAGAAAGACAGGCAGATACAGAGAATCACAGCTTACCAGGAGCAGAAGCCAGCAGCTGGAGTTAATTTGGGGAGAAATTCTTTACATCGTAATTGATGACTTGCTCCAGGCTCAGGGCAGACCAGCTTGAGAGAGGCCCTGTCTCTGGGGGGTGGGGGGTGGGGTCCACATTCTTGGGTTTTACTTCCAGTAGCTCCACCAGGTTCTCACTGTAAGGATCAGAGAAAAATCCCCTCCTGCTTCTGGTAGAGGGAGTGGTAAAGTAAACATTTTGGAATACACCCAGAGTTCTCTTCCTAACAAGGCCTGCCCTCAAGGGAAACTATTTTACCGGAGCCTAATGGACTGGGGTTTTACTAAAGCCTAAACGACCTGGGGGAAGGGAAATACCCAACTCAGTCTCACCAGAAGACTGACATATAACCAACAGAATGTAAAACACTTCCCCTCCTCCTACACTTTACCACATCAACAGGGTTCTGGTGTAATAACCGTGATTTCAGCTAAAAGAACTGGAAGCCTCAGACCCTATTAAGGAGTCTCCAGAAAAACCCACAACAACAGAGGAGACAAAAACAAGGACATACGGGAAATTTCAGCCTGTAACACCACAGCCACAGCAAACAGTAAATATAGCCTAATGCTTAGCCAGATAAACATAAAACCTCACACTAAAGGCCCATATAACCTCAGTTCCTTTTATCATGTCTTGTTTTCTATAAAATATTAAAAAGCATGCTAAAAGACAAGGGAAAAAAAACAGTCTGAAAAAATAAAGCGAGAATCTGAACCAGACTCAGATATGGCAGAGATTTTGGAATTATCAGATCAAAAATGTAAAATGATTAATATGCTAAGAGATCTACTAAAAAAAGTAGATACTATGTCAGACCAGATGAGTCATATAAGCAGAGCAATGGAAGTTCTAAAACAAATTCTAAATGAAATACTAGAAACTGAAAACATTCTAACAGAAATGAAGAATGCTTTTGATGGGCTTCCCAATGGACTAGACATAGCTAAGGAAAGAATCAGTGAGCCTGAAGAAAGGTCAGCAGAAAATTTCAAAACTGAAATGTAAGGGGAAAAAAAAACAAACAAACAGTGGAAAAGAAAAGAATATCCAAGAACTGTGGGACAGTTATAAAAGGTGCAACAGGTGTGTCATAGAAATACCAGAAGGAGAAGATAAGTAACAGAAGCAATATTTGAAATCATGATGACTGAGAATTTTCTAAAATTAATGACAGACACCAAACCACTAACCTAGGAAACTCATAGAACATAAGTAGGATAGATAGCATAAAATCTACACCTAGACTTACTATATTTGAATTGCAGAAAGTCACAAAGAGAATCTTGAAAGAAGCCAGGGGAACAAGGTAAGAATTATATTTGATTTCTCTTCTGAAAACATGCAAGCAAGAGGAGAATGGAGTGAAATATATGAAGTGTTGAAAGAATAAAACCACTAACCTCGAATTCTGTATACAGTGAAATTATTCTTCAAAAGTGAAGGAGATATAAAGACTTTCTGAGGCATACAAAAATTGAGGGAATTTGTCTCCAGTAGACCTGCCTTACAAGAAATGATGAAAGAAGTTCTTCGGAGAGAAGGAAAATGATAATAGGTCAGAAACTTGGATCCACATAAAGAAGGGAAGAGCATTAGAGAAGGAATAAATGAAGGGGAAATAATTTTTATTTTTCTTATTCTTAATTGACCTAACAGAAAACAGTTTAAGATGATAATAGCAAGAATGTATTCAGTGATTATAGCTTATGGACAAGTGAAGTGAACTGACCAGTGAAGGGATAAGGGACAGGAGGGAGGAAGTGGACATGCTGTGTGATAAGGCACGTGCAACACCCAAGCAGTACCCAGTAGTGCTTGAAAGCAGGCTGTTATCAGTTGTAAATGCATATTGCAAACTCTGGGGCAACTTCTTTAAAAAAGAAGTACAACTGACATGCTAAGAGAGGAGAGAAAATGGAATCTTAGAAAATGTTCAATTAAAACCAAAAGAAGGCAGAAACAGAGTGGAATATCAGAAAGGAAGAAAGAAAAGAAAAAAGAAAAGAAAGAAAAGAAAGAAAAGAAAAGAAAAGAAAAGAAAAGAAAAGAAAAGAAAAGAAAAGAAAAGAAAGAGAGAGAAAGAAAGAAAAAGGGGAGGGAGGGGGAGGGAAGGGGAGGGAAGCGAACGGAAGGAAAGGAAAGGAAGGAAAGGAAAGGAAAAGAAAGGAAAGGAAAGGAAAGAAAGGGAAGGGAAGGGAAGGGAAGGGAAGGGAAGAAAGGAAAGGAACAGCACAGAACAAGTGCAAAGCATAGAAAAGTTACAGGCTTCACAGCCACCACGGGTGTGGAGCAGAGTGAAAGCAGAGGAAACTACAGGGCTCCAAAGCTGTAACAAGTGTCCAAACCACTGCTTTAGAAGAAAAACTCTCTCTGAAGTGTGCCTCCTGATGCTTTCCCTCTTTAAAATGTGTAACTCTTTAGAGAATCAGGAATAGCGATTTCTACTTTGCAATTACTCTCTGGGGTTCTGAGAGAGCGGAAGTCCGTTGCTTCCAATCCCGTAATCCACGTCACAGTCTTTAGAGCTTCTGCGTCCGGAGGCCTACAGCTGGTGAAGTTCATTCTCCCGCGTCATTTCTGACACTTTCTCCTTTCTCTCTGGGAAAGAGGAGAAGAGGGTGTGTGTCTGGGCTTTCTCTGATACAAGTGTAACTCCAGTTAATAGGGGCGCTTTTACTTTTGCAAGCTCCTCTCGCTGACCCTCACATTCACTGCAAAGAGTCCTAGCGGAGCCTCTCTAGTACAATCCCCCAGGATGTCTGTTAAAGAGGGAGATTCCTGGGTTCTGCCCAAGAGCTTCTGCATCAGACTCTAGGAGAGCGAGCCCAGAAATCGCCCTTCTGGCAAATGCCACAAGTGACTCTTACACGCCCTGAAGTCTGCCTCTGAGAACCATGGCTTGAATATACGGCTCCTTCAGGGCTGGGGAAAGGGACGGGGTTCGAAGGCACTTCTCCTTATGTTTTGGGTCAATGTACTGCTAGGAGTAGTTGCCCCTAACCCCCTGCCGATTATGTCTGCTAACGAAATACAGTAAATGCTCCAAGAATATTTATTGAAAGATTACCTGAGGAGCATAACAGTACTTTCTTAAGTTCTGTGATTAGCAAACCATTTTGATTCTTCTAACCTAGATAGAAATCATTTTGTTCTAAATAAGTTTTATTTAGAGGTATACGGAATAGCTATCTTTTTAAAACTATGAGAGTATAACATGCCAAACTTTATTTAGATGGTAGGCTTGCTCTAATGCAGGCCATCAAAAAATCACTTGAGCTTCCATATCAGGTAAATTTGGTTTAAGGAATTCCTGCAAGAGAAAAATAAATGGTTGAAAACATAAGCAGCTATGGAAAATCTAAATCGAAACCAAAGAAAAAAACTTACAAAGAGCTGTAATAAGGATCAAAAAAATGAACAGATATGTCAGCAAACCCTCCAGGTTGAGGCACTGTGAGGGCGGCCTAAGGGGCTGGGGAACTTGCAGAAGGGTGCAGTGGCTAGGATAAACCAAGAATGACAAAAGATGAACAGGCTAAGACCATAAAGGCCTGCTCATTAATCCCTCCCAAGAACCAGAAAACCAATCCACAGAAAGCTAAGCAGTAAGATAGAAGATAAGAGAAAGGGACCTTTACCGGGTTCTTCAAGGACAGGGTCCAAGGGCCGCGCCATATGCTACATTATATCACTATCCCACTCTGTAAAGGTATTGAAGCCTTTACATTAGCGGCCAGTCAAAATTGTATAATCCCATCAGTGTCTGCAGGAAAGAAGTACTTGGCTAGATTTTCAGTTATTTTCAGTTCCTTCTTATATTCCCAACTTGGGGAGATGGACCTTGGAAAAACTCTGCTTGGGAAAACTTGGGAAACTGAGCTAGAGCCTATTCTTCTGTTGTTCTTTGTGGAAGAATAGATAAGGAGTAAATAGAAGCAATAAATGATCATTCCCTGCAAGCTTTCTTTCTCAGGGGACTGTGCCACTCAGAAGAAGGCAAGGTGCTCACTCTGACCCATCAGTTTGCTAGTGGTGTGTGTGTGTGTGTGTGTGTGTGTGTGTGTGTGTGTTAGAGGGACATGGAGGGTACTGAACAACTTCCACTCTGGGACTTACCTTGCATCAAGTAGCAGCAGGTTATACACCCACATGAGCACTGTCACTCTGAAAATGGGATGGAGTGTTAGGTTCTCAGCAGAGGAGAAAAAAACAGAAAGGGAAACAGAGCACGCACGCACACACGCACACGCACGCACACACGTATACTGAAATTCTCCTAAGTTGTGGGTCAGAGCCGTTGGGAGCAAAGCAGTCTTCATCTCTCCTTGCTGCCGCTATGCTGATGTCCTCGTGGCCGGCTGAATTCTAACAAGGAAGAAAGAACTGCAGGTAGACTATCACTGAAAACTCACTCTGGATGTTGTGGGAAGATACGGTCTTTTTCAAAGACATAGCTGAAGCAGGAAACTTAAAATTTGTAAAAGATGGTGTGGCTGCACAAAAATAAGAGAAAGAAGGAAAACAGTGAAGCAAAGTCCTCTAGAATTAATCTGTGGTAGAAGGTAACACAGCAATCCTGTAGGCAAAAAGCAAAAATTACCTGTAAATAACTTTTTTTCCAGCTCTTCTTGAATTTTAAGAAGAACCCTTTCCTGTTCTAAGGCTTCTATGTACTTGGAGTAGCACCAGGTTGGCTAGAAAGACAATTTGGAAACTTAATTTTGGAAATGTTTGCCGCAGGAAATAAATTGAAGGTAAGATGGCTTATATAAGCCTCTTCATTTAAACCTTTTATGGAAGGTTTTGAATATTGAACATTGAATATAACTATTCAATGATGTGCTGTACCGATATGTGTTTAACTATTTCTCAATGAATCAATGTTGCAAAGGCTTTATAGATTTCTTGACAGCTACGCAGGCACCTATATATATTTAATTTGATTATGAATTTAAATGCTTAAGAGAGATCCAAGTTTGGGGGGTGGTATTTTGCATTTGGATTAACTGCAATTCTTAAATGTGTAAAATCCATCTGAAACAAATGCATATACAGAGCATCCACACTTGCAAAATGGCAGTGTACTATTACTCTACCAATTGCTGGAATAATTCACCTGTATTCCTTCAATAGCAACAACAATAATAATTTACATTTATGGAATGCCTTTGGTTTCCAAAAGCTTTTTAGTTTCTTACAAGACTCTGAGATATATGACAAGAGATCATTACCATCGTTCCCTTTTCTCTCCCTTTCTCCTCTTAACAGATAAGGAAACAGTCTCAAAGCAAATTTCATGATTTTTTTTTTTCAGGCTTCCAGGTAATACTGACTCGTAAATGACAGTGAAAATTAGAAGCCTGCTATCTTGAATTCCACGTTTCCCCCTTTATTTTTACACTGTGTTTCTGAAATTTAATGCTAGTCATTTGCTAATGAATGTTCTTCCAAATGGCATTATTACATATCACACACTTTTAGATACTGCCTTTTTCAAAATATGGTGTCACAAAATTGGACATTTCCCTTCTCTCAATAACAGTTTTACAGCCTATCAATTATCTTAGCTGAGTGGCTGAATTTATTTGACATTCCTAAATGCCAAAAAAGATTTTTCTTGAGATAGTGCTATCCTAAGACACAAACACTTTTCATACAAGTCATTAAAAATGGACATAAATTAAACTTATGAAATTTCATGGAATGTACAAGTTATAAATGTAAATATAAACATAAAATCTATGAATGTATTGTTGATGGTCATGTACTGGCCAACATTAGGACCATGTCAAAGAACTAAAAAATTGAGACTGAGCCTTTGATGTTTTTCTTTCTTTTTTTTAGCCCAAGAATATATCAACCAAATGTATTCTATCTTGTTCTCTATCTGCCTTATTCTCTTTTCCAATAAGATAGTCATTTCAACTGCTGCCTCTTACATCTTCTTCATATGTATCAAAAAGTATTTTCGTTGATTATATTGTCCAAGATCCGCTGAAATTTTAATGTTCTCCGAAGGCTCAAGGAAATTCCCTTCTAATCTCTCCTAGTATAATTTTACCTTCATTTTCAAACAAGCACACCTCTACTATTGTAAAATAACTGAGTGACTGCATTCTACTATCCAATGCTCGAAAGAAGAGGTATCTGTGACACATTTACTGCTTACCTGCCGACCATATGCTTGTAGGCCTAAAACTGGGTCAGTGGCTATAGTAACTGTTTTGATAGCAGATCCTGAAGAACTTGCATATTGTTTGATTCCATCCTGTAATTATATTAAGTTATTCCAAAAAAGGGATAAGACTATATTAGTGTAAACTTATAGTAAAGGAGTCATAACATTAAATGAAAACGTATTTTGTGGTGAGTACCACACCTGTGGTTTCATCAAGTCAATATTACTAATGTGATGTAATTTATGAACTCTTTAATTTTCTTTCATACTAATATAAAAATATTTTAAAATAAATAATTTATGAAGAATATAAAAATCACTCCAAAATTCTGGCATCTAAGAAAAACCATTGTAAACATTTTCATAAACATCCATCCAAACATCTCACCAGGGAAAGATATAGATATAATCTATAATTTTAATATTTATATTTTATTACATAAATTTCATGCAAATGGAATCACATTATATGTGCTCTTTTGAAATATTCATGTTAAATATTGTGAAAATGTTTCTGTGTGAATAAATATAGAATGGGAATGTAAAGGGGGAGGGTCTTTGTATCAATCACCAGTATGCCTACCATACAACTATATGTTGTATACACCCGAATATTTGGATGATGAAATGAATACATCATCATTTTCAATGTTGAACTGTCCTATGCACTTGAATCCTGAATGATTAAAAAAAAAAGCTATATCATCACTTCAACAGGTGAATAATAGTCTAGTAAAGGTATGTACCATAGATAATTTAGTCAATACCTACTGTTAGAAACTTAACTCATTAAAAATTTTTTACTATTATAAATGATGCTGTGTATACATTTTAGTTGCTGATAGTACTGTCCAAGAAATCCAGTCATGAATCAGAGGAAAACTATAAAACAAATTGACTAAATATTCCTATACAAATATTGCATACATGAAATAATACTCCAAATCATAAATGCAGAAACTCAGGCCAGAAATAGACCAAAGGTATAAAAAGGAAATGTAAAATGACAGTTTACTGAACTTAAAAGAAGACTGAAGAAAAAAACAAAAATCTCTCAAAAGTGAAGCTACAAGGTATTCAAGGGAGAAGAAATTTGATTGAATAGATAGGGGGTTTATCCATATATTATTTACATATACTTCCTTTCTGATCCATATATGTGTATAGAAATGATGAATAATATGTCTATAAATCATATATATGGATCAAAAAGTTTATATACACATATATATGCACACACATATATAATATGTATATAAATCCCCCCAAAAAACTTAGCAAAAGACGTAAACCTACAGACTCAAGAACCTGAACAATCCTGTCAGAATAAATCCAAAGAAATCCACACAAGATGTGTCATAATCAAACTCTGAAAACTAAAGACAAAGAAAAATCTTGAAAGCAGTAAGTGAGAAACAATACCTTACCTATAGGGAAAAGAAAGAATAAAATAATAAATCTTGGAACATCAAGAAGGAAGAAAAATTGAAAGAGCAAAAGTATGGTTTAATAGAATAGATTTTTCTTCTCTCCTTGAGTTTCCTAATTTATGTTTGAAGGTTGAAGCAAAAATTATAAAATGCTGAAGTTTTCATTTTCTGTTTTATCCTAATGATGGCTTTATATGGATATCATCTGCCATTTTCTGCTCATTTTGAAATGTCTTGTATTTTCCTCAACCACCAATAATAGGAATGTGGTTTGATGTGGTTCTCAGTATAATGTAAGGAAATATTTAAAATAAGTATAAACAGGTGAGAGAAAAAGACTTAAAGGGGGAGAGTAGTTTCTATACTCTACTCAAACTGGTAAAATGTCAGCACCAACAGACAAGTAAAAGTCATGTATCTATAATGTAATATCTAAAGCAACCACTAAAATATCTAAACAAAGATACACCCAAATAAAATTCTAAGAAATAGGCAAGTAATCCACAGGAATGCAGACAAAGGAAACAGAATAAAATGAAAAACAGAGGGAACAATCAAAACAAGAAATAAAATGGCAGACTTAACTAACATATAAAAAATTACACTAAAGATAAAGCGACTAAATACACCAATTAAAAAACAGAGATTGGCAGAATAGATTTTTTTTAAAACCACCAGGACCCAACTACATGCTGTTTAATTGAAATATAATGATAAAGATAGTAAAGCAATAGAAAAAGATATACCATACAAACATCAAAACAGAGCAAGCTGGTTCTGCAGCTTTGGAGAAGTTTGGCAGTTTTTTTAAAACCTCCATAGTCCTCGTTTTTTGAGAACCTCCACAGCCCTCTATATTGTTTATGAAATTGTATACATACATGTAAAAAACACTATCTTTAAAAAGATCTGGAAGACTACTCCCAAGCTTAGTGTTTGCTCTTGGGAATGGGGAGGGTGATAGAACTCAGAGCTGGGATTAAGAGAGTTTGCTCTTTCTGCAGTACTTACTCCTTCTGCAATATTTTAAGGAGGGAAAAAAAAAACCTAATGAGGCAAAATGTTAGCAGGGTTTATTTTGACCTGTGTATATATGAGCATTCATTATATTAGTTTTGCATCTTTCAATAACTTTTAATTTAAAAAAATAGAATAAGCATAAGCTTATAAATAAATAAAATACATTAGTTGGGAGCAGTTGCCCTTTTTCAGTTCAAAGAAAATAGATAAATATAGGGATAGACAGGTGAATGGATGAATAAATGGGCAGACTAACAGACAAATAGGCAGGTTGGGCAATTTATGACTCATGTTTATAAATTTCACAGTCAATGTATCATTCTGTAATTGTAATATTGAAAATGTTTTCCCATGAGTACATGACATCTTTTCATTCATTCATTTTTTTTATTCCTGATTTACTCAGTAAACAGTGATTAATAATTGAGCATATGCTGGACACTGGTCTATGTGCTATGATACACAGATACACAAGACAGATACTATTCTTGGGAATTTCAGTCCAGTGAGGATGACAGATGTAAAAACTTATTCATGAGACTATATAAAGCATTCTCCAAAATAGGTAGGAATGTTACTACAGTGGATGCGAACTGCTTGTGTTGCTTAGTAGGGTCAAGGAAGCTTCCACAGGGAAGAGGTGACATTTGAGATGAATTTGGAGAAATTCAAAATGAAGTTTGAAACCTCTGACTAAAGGATTATAAGCCAGTAAAATCTGTATTCTATAATGTCTCTGTATTTTCCCCCAGCCCAATTTCTTCTATAAATTCACACACATCACATACCTTTTAAAAGTATGATTCAAACCATAAGAAAAAAATAAATGAATAAAAAATAAAAGTATGAGTCAACTAAAAATGAGTCTTCTCTTACCTTTGCAAATTTTTCATCTTCTATGACTGCCAATTTTTTTTTCTGCTTATTATATTCTTGTCTTCTCTCTAAAACACTCATGATTTTTTCATCAGTTAAGTTCTTCCTAAACTCACAAAACTGAGGCCAAAATTTAAATAGAACCCCAAAAATTGTCATCTGTATAAAAAACAATGTCTCAGATTACAATTTCATACAAATGTACCGATTTAAACTCTAATTCACCATAATAATGGATTAACTATTCTATCTTTAATATACAGCATGTTTCCTCCAACTTATTGTCTCCAGACATCTTGGTATAGTTTAGCTCAGCACATGCTTATGATCAATGTTTTTTTACTACCAATGAGAAGTCTTTCTTTAAAATAAAAATACACTTAAAAGTTACTTTATTCTTTATGTTTCCTTAACCAATTGATTGTATTAATAAAGAATCCATTAGGTCTTTTTAAATAAGAAATTTATGTTTTCTTTTAAAACATACACTAGTTGATCTGCCACACACTCTGCTGTTTTATGCAAGTATTCCAAATATTCAGTCCATCAAGAGGAACTCCTCTCTGCCCCCCTTTTCTTCCTTTTAGAGAAAGGAAATACCTCTGGAAAAGCTCTTAAACAAAGCTGCAGATCTTAGAATAAATCTTGAGTAACTTTTAAATGATATAATCTCTTTTATGTGAGAGCAAGAAAAGTAACATTTAAAAAGCAGGGTGGTATCCTGGACAAATGCTTTCTATGAGGACACTCTACATAAGTGATTAATTGTGATATTTATAGAGATAAGAATTGTTGCTCAAATTCCCATGCCAAGTATTTCCATTAGTTCCAGAGGCATACACTACTTCCAAGAAGGTAGGACTTGCCACATCAGATCAAGCCCAACATCTTGTTGCTAAGAATGACCTTTACCTAATGCCCTGGAGAAAAATGAACCATCCCATTAGGCTCCAAGCCAACTCTTTAGGGGAAAAGAGGAATTTTTAAAAAGCAGGCACTGCAGTGATCAACAGAGTCCTCAGTTCGTTGGTATATTTCATTATTCCTCTTTTCTGTACATGGATATTATTAGTAATTCTAAAATTATTCCTTTTAAAATACAGTTTATACACAAGAAATGAATCATTGAACACTACACCAAAAACTAATGATGTATTTATATGTTGGCTAATTGAATTTAAATTTAAAAAAAATACAGTTTTATCATGGAATTCTGTAGCCTCTTGGCATTTTGAACACAAGAGCCAGAGATTCTTTATTTGATGAAATGCAGGCTTTTAAAAAATTTTCATTTACATTTACCTGCCATGTCTTTATATAATTAAGCCCCTGCTCCAATGTCAAGGGATCACGGTAGTTTTTATATGAACTTCTTAAACTTAAATACTCCCCCCTTCCTCCTCTATTTACCAACTATTGACCCTACACCTCAGTTATCTCTCCAAAACCTATTTATTTATTTCAATCTAGAAAGTCTTCCAGTAAAAGTCACCCAAATAGAACACAATCTAGAAAGTCTTCCAGTAAAAGTCACCCAAATAGAACACAATTTTTCAATAGGAGACATAAAACTGCTCTCTTTCAAAAAGTTGCAATTAAGATTTTAGGTTAATAACATATGTGCTAGTCATGAAAATAACCCTGTGCCTCCAGAACCTTAAAAGAAATCAAACTGTAGGTAAGAAAATGTTTTAATAATTATAGAGCTACTTTGCTTACTGGCAGGAGATGGGCAATGGCTTTAGTATGAGTAAAAAGGGCCAGTGAAAATTTGGCTGAGTGAAGAAAACTTCAGGTGGGGGACAGGCAGAAGCTATGCTGATAACAATACTAGAACAGGCAACAGGCTTTTTTATCTACTATGCAGCCCTTTCACTCAAGTTTGCTCTCATTTCCAATTTGATCTTACTCCTTTCTGCCACAATAGATCGCTTCTCATGTCAGTCATCTATGTGTTGAAGAATGTGTTCAAAAATGCCTATTCTGGGGGCGCCTGGGTGGCTCAGTCGTTAAGCGTCTGTCTTCCGCTCAGATCATGATCCCAGGGTCCTGAGAGGCTTCTTCCTCTCCCACTCCCCCTGCTTGTGTTCCCTCTCTTGCTGGCTGTCTCTCTCTCTGTCAAATAAATAAGTAAAATCTTTAAAAAAATATATCTTAATTAAAAAATACCTATTCTGTGCCAGGCATTTGGGCCACAAGGGTAAATAAGAAACATTCCCTGTCCTCAAACACCTTACAATCTGGTGGGAAAGTCAGCATGAAAATAGGCATTTTCAGTTTTGTGTGATAAACAGAGATGCATACAGGATGTTACAGAAGCACAAGGGAGAGAAGATGCTCACGCAAAGCACTCAGGAGGGAAGAGAGTAAGGCTTGTTTGTGGAACTACAGATATTTCAGTACGACTGGGGGAGGGGTAGCAGGGTGTGGTAAGAGATACGCCTAGAGAGAGAAACGAGTACGGTCTTCATTCTGAGGACAGTGGGGAGTAACTGAAATTGAAAGCGGAGAAGCGACATGATTAGATAGACATTTTGAAAAAGATGGGGTCTGTCTGTAGTGAGTTAAATGGTTTTGAGAGAGCCCAGAGGCACGTTTGGCAGGTAACATGAAGTGTTGCAGATGTGAACTGAGGTAATGGCATGGAGTCCGAAGAAAGCAGATAGGACGGCAGATAACAAGGAGACCAATGGATAAATTTGAGGGACTGCAGATTTGGGAGCAGGGGAATAAAGGAGAGGAAGGACATAAAGATCACAACCAGATCTCTGGCAAGTGCACCTGGGTAGAAGGTGATGCTATTTTCTGAGCTTCCCTAGGACACGCAGGAGGAATCATCGATTTGGTGGGTTGAGGACGCTATATAAAGATTCTCTTATTTTCTGATGCTCCAAAGTCCATATTTAAAACATGTCTAGGACTCCATTTTTGGAAATTAAGTAGAGCGCATAAACTAGAGGACTCCAATAGAGTTCACTGGCTTCAATCCCTAGACGGTATGGCAGAACCAACCAATATAAGCAGCTCCGGCCATGCACTCGCAGACTCGAGGTCTTTGATCTAGATGGGTAAGCCCTGGTCTGGTTAACCAGAGACCTAGGCTAGGCTAAGTGATCTCTAAGATCTTTTCACTAACAGATACTCTAATTCTGGCACCATATTTTCTCTATTTCTCTCTAGCACATCCTCAACCGTTCCTCCACATTTTCACTTATTTTAATGCATAATTTGGATTTGAGTCCATTTTCAGTTCCTTAGAGGACTTAGAACACAGCTGGCTCACAAATGAATGTCAAGGAATAATGGCCTTTTTTCCATGCTCAAGGGCAATCATATCCTAAATCTCTGTTTCATATCACTTAAATCATGACATGGCCTTCCCTATTACCCCTATTATAATTTATTTTACTTAATCATTTTTCAGGAACAACATCACTAAAAGGCTTTTAAAAATGCAAATAAATTATGTTCACCAAATCACTGTTTTCTATTATTTATCTTAAAAAGAAGTAACTTGAGCAGGTTAACAGGCATGGTTTTCCTTTCATGAGCTTGTGTACTTTATGCTGGTCGGGTACTTAAATCTCCTCTCACTTACTTTATGAGCTATGTGAATATTCCAATCTTTAAAAATACACAAATCTTGGGACACACATATTTTACCACATATTTGTGGTAGCAGATTTTCTAAAGGAAATAGGAATGGAGGGAAAGAAAGGAGGAATTGGCTGGAGTTCTATAAGTTAGAAACAAAAATGATAATCATGGAGAGTCAAGTATAGTATTTAAATAATTGTATTTTTTGTATATTATCAACAAAATAATAAGTTACTAGTTTCTTATGATCTGTGGAATATGCAAAAATTTTAAAAGATTTATCTATCTATTTTATAGGCAGAGAGAGTGGGGGGGCAGACAGAAAGAATAAATCTCAAGCAGACTTCCTGCTGAGTGCAGAGTCTGAAAGGGACTCAGCGTGGGGCTCAATCCCTGAGCCCAAAACCAGAGCCTGACGCTTAGCCAACTGAGCCACCCAGGCACCCCTGAAAATTTTTTTAATTAAATAGAATAAATCCCAGTATTAGGAAGGTTGGAACCTTGTCAAATATGAATAATGCAAAAGCCTTAAAAGAATATCTAGATTGTTATCTATTTTTAAATATGCTTAGCCGCTAAATAAAATAAAATTAAAGATAAAATAAAATAAATAATAAAATACCCTTAGCTTCATGCCCTGATCTCTTACCTGTGCCTCTCTGAACACATAGGGTCCTAACTCCTTCCTGTGTTCAATAATCTTCTGGGCTTGCTCTATTGGAACGTCAATTTGTAAAGCTGGTGGAATGCTAGAATTAATGAAGCAGTTGATAATAGTCATGATCTTCTTGTGAATGATGGACTCATCACAATGAGAATGGCACAAGTCCTGAACAAGGAGGAAAGACAGAACAATATATGATTAATGCATTCCTAGAATACTTTATAAAATTGTGCCAATATGTCTTCAGTAATATATACTCTTTAACTTCAGGTCAAGAGGGCACTAGAACATGTGAAGGCTATTTTAAAAAATCGTATCTTCTATTTCTCTTGGGTTTGAAGAACCTAACACTTTGATGCATATACCTTACATAAATACCTGTTTCACTTAATCTTGAGTGCTTCTACTCCTAGGCAAAGGAACAGCTTCAATGTCTACTTTTTTTAAGATCACTGATTAATCAAAGATTGTTCTGAATTGTGGAAATTGTGAAAAAGAACCCAGATCTCAATTTCTTTCATATTACCACTATTGCTGCTGGGGGTGGGGGTGGGGGGCAACATAACTTAGTGGTTAAGGCATGAGCTTTAGCAACAGAATGCCTTGGCTCAAATTCCAGCTCTACCACTTAATTAGCTACATGATGTTAGGAGCTTCTTACTCCTTCTGTGCCTTAGCTTCTTCATCTGTAAAATGGCAAGAGTAACAGCTTTGACTTACAGGATTCTTCTGAAGAATAAATTCAATGCTAAGTGAAAAGAGTTAAAACAGTACCTGGCAGATAGTAAACATTTAGTAAGAGTAAGCCATATAAAAGCGAGCTCAGTAAGATTTCACCATACTAGGTAGAATGCTTTCCACCTAGCAAACTCTCTCAAGACCCAATTCAAATGTTATCTCTGCTGAGACTTCCCGGACCTACAACCCTCTCTGCATCATTCCCTCCTCCACGCCAAAACTACACCTAGTTAGAACATGGATCATAATCAACACTATTTCATGATATTTGTTTTCATGGGTGTCTCCCTCCTTGAGGGAGGGCAATGTGTTGTATTCACGTTTTTATTCCTACGATCTAGCATAATGGCTGGCACAATAGGTACTTAATAAATGCTAATTGAATGAACAAATTCCCTCCTATAGCATGATTTTTACTAGTTACCTAGAATTATATGTCCTCCATTCTATATAGCCCAGACAAGATATTTAAATGAAGACCAAGGGCAGCCTTGAAGGAAAAAGGGTCACAGAACAAAGGGTTGACTTTGAAGGAGTGGGTTTTTTGTTGTTGTTTTTTTATTATTATTATTTATTCGACAGAGATAGAGATAGCCAGCAAGAGAGGGAACACTAGCAGGGGGAGTGGGCGAGAAAGAAGCAGGCTCATAGCAGAAGAGCCTGATGTGGGGCTCGATCCCATAACGCTGGGATCAGGATCACGCCCTGAGCCGAAGGCAGACGCTTAACCGCTGTGCCACCCAGGCACCCCCTGAAGGAGTGGGGTTTTTTAATGCTTTTTGTGCAAGGTTTATTGCATTACCTTCTGTCCTAGTGGGATTGGGCTTACTCATATTGATAGTAGCTTAGAAATAATTCTGCCCACTCGTAATAACTGCCTATTCTGGAAAATGGACTCTACCTCTGTTCCTAATTCTTCAAAAAAATTTTTTAATATTGCTTACCTTGTGAGAGATTTTGAAAAGTTTTATCTCAAAACGTTTTTTTCTGAGAAAATTTCTAAGGTGAGAATAGTACAAAAATTGTTCATAACAGAAAAGGGTAGAAAACAGTTTCCTGGTCAGTTGGAGAAAGTTTGGAAATCGGTTTTATTGAGCAATTACTCACTATATAGAATATGAATGCTGCAGAATATTAGCATTGCATAATTCATACTTAGAGTATAGACAAATTGAAAGTATTACCCTCCTAAATTCCAGTTTTATTTTGATTCTCTACCTTTATAATGGGATAAAATAGGCTGCTTGCCCAGAAATAAATCTGCTCTCTATGGGAGCATGAAGTCTGGATGCTACTCTTAGGTATTTCTAGACAACATTCCCATATTCAAGTCCAGATTATAATACCTAGGAAGTCCTTTCCTTTCTTCAATGCAAAGATGCAATATGGTTTCAAGAAACACTTAAACCTAAAAATAAACTGCCTTTGCACCTAACCACTCATTCTTTCACTTACTTGCTTTGTTAGAAATTTGGCCATTCTTTCTAATAGAAAAGCTCCTCTCATCTCTGTTGGTTTATTTATCTATAATAGTCTATCTTTGATTACCATTGCTGGCAATATAGTTGGGAGGAATTCTGGTAAAGAGGTCTTGGTTAAAGTACTGAACATGGATGTCTTCAGGAAAAAATGTGTATGGTACATTTAAAGAGAAGTGACTTGCAAATATGTAGTTAAAACTCTTTTCAGGAAGGTTCTCATTAAATCATAATATATGTGAATATGTTGAAAAATCTAATTCTATCATTTCACGGCTCACTCTTAGTCTTCACTGTGTAATATGTATCTAACTTAGGACAATAAACACCTCAATATTTACATATTGGTATGAAGATGACAAAATTGGGATATCTTATACAAATCTTGTCTATAAAGATACAGTTAAGAATCTGATGTGTTAATGTATTTCTTCCACCAAAAAAGGTGTTTTTTCTCCAGCTTCCAATATAATACCTTATATTTTTGTACTTCTTGCCAAAAGAGTACACCATTTTCCAATAAATCTCCTTTTAGAGCCACAAACCGTTGAAATTGTCTTGCAGTAATTGGATTCAATAATGCTTTACGAAAAGCAATGATTTCACAAGATGAAGATATCCACTTACTCTCCACAGGCTGTCCAAAGCAGAGAATACAGAAAATTAGCTGTGTTCTAAAAAGTAGTACTAAAATCATTTATTAGGCTAAAAATTACCAACTTCAACCTCCTTTACTTTGGGCTGTTGAAATTTAAGGCATAGATACAACAGAATTTGGCAACTTTTACCTCTCTGTTCTTCTCTCTTTTGTCTCCTTTCTATTTTTAGGTATCATTTTTTGAAGAGGTAGAGAGAAAAAAAAATGATTGGATGATTCAGAACATATAACTACATTGTTTAAGAAAGTTAAGAATCATTACGGTTTGGGACTATGGTGAAAAACCACATTTTAGTGCATTGCGTGAGTTCTGTGCTTAAGTAGAAAAATGAAATCATAATGTTATGATTACATAGTTATGTTATTATTATGTATTTTATAACTACATATATATATGTATCACATTATGTATTAAATGTAACTCTCCTGCCTTTTAAAAAGTAAGAGCACTAGAACATTTAAGATATTTTTTCAAAATCTTAAATTACCAGTTAATCCTGTTAATTTAAACAGGAAATTTGCTGTGGAGCTTCTAAGTAGAAAAAAAAAAAAGCATGTTTTTAGGTGAGATATCTTTATATTATTTTAATAAAAACTGTTATTAACACTTCATAACAAGAAGAAAAATCACTAATACATTATTTTTAATAATAAACTTCTTCTGACTGAGGCTTTACATAACAAAAAAGCCAGAAGGACCCATGATGTTTCAGTAATGCTTACAGGTATTAGTTTGTATCTTCACAGTTTTGAAATATAAGATGTCTACTTTTTAAATTTTGACCATTTTAGATCACATATCCATCCCTCCTTAGCCTCTCAGATTAAAAAACATAAGACATAGATTTTACTGAATTTACTGAATAGAAATTTTTTTACCAGATAAATTTTATTGAAGTTCCCCAAATCTGAGTTTAGTCTACAATCATGCAAAGAAGCACCATTCCAAAGGCAATGTTTTAAATAAATTTAGGAATTATAGTAACAATCAGTCAAAACACATGATAAATATCCATTACTGACAATGCATAAAATAAAGTTCTTGAAACAAATCATATGCGACTATCCATGTAAGTGTTTAAAAGAGTTACATAAAAAGCACTACAGGGACACGAAAGGAGTAACTCATTCTGCCCGGAGGAGTAAAAGCTTTGCAGAAGGGCCTGGAGGATGACATCTGAATTGGAAACTGAAAAGTGAAGCCAACACCAGTCTAGGTGAATAGCAGGACCTTAACCCAGATAAAGTGATTAGATGCCTAACCCTGTTTTACTGAGGCACATGTCGTGTTCTCTGGTCAAAAAGTTAAAACCTCACCATATGTTCCATATTAAAATTACAGCCCTATAAATAGGAACAATTATGTATTAGACTTGGATGTTTATTTAAAACCCACTCAGCAAATAATGTTTTAAGACCTGTTTCTTTAGATACTAAAACTTAGTAATTTAACTAAATAGAAAATAACATAATATATAATGCACAGTAATATGAAATATAAGCCCATCCTTCTTAGCATTTCAACAAAAAAAAAATGCAGAAGAAGACAAACATAAGAATGGTTTATTTCCTTTCAAAAGGAAAATACAGAAAAAGAGCATCCTAACAGATACGTATAATCCTCTAATAGTCAAATAAAATTTTATGTATGTTAGGGGTCACCCAGGTCTAGTCTGACATTCCAGCAAGATCTGTAGAAGGATGAATACATATAAATTTGTAGGCTCAAAAAGAAGACTGTGTTTATCATGCTGGTTAAGAAGCAAAATAGGCAATTTCTAGTAAGGTATCCTATTGTAGTGGTTTAAATAATTGCCAAAATGATAGTTTTTAATTCTTTTAAAGCCAAAATGTAATTCTCCGTGGAGTATATAATGCAAGATAATTTAACTTGCTCATTCTGTTGCATACTTATTCTTTTTGTGCAATCCACTCTCAGTAATAAACTACCATATGCTGAAATGAACAGCTTGTCTCAATAAATTCATCGCAAGCAAAATAAATAAAAATGCATATTTAATATCCAATATTTAATGCACACTTCTAGGGTTTAGCTGGTTGGGAGGGCTTTCAGAAGAAGGCTCTGGCAGAATCACACTCTCCCCCAGATTCCATCAGCCAATTAAAGAGTCAGTGGCTTAGAAAGCAGTGTCTACAATGAGGGTCTTTGAACAAGTAGGGGAGGAAAAAAGATAATACTTCGACAGAGTGGAAGTTGCAAGAGGAAGAATATAACAAACACTACTTGCCTTCCAGACCCCGATTTTCCTTTCATGCTTTTGTAACAAGAGCTCTTCGGCTATGTCTCTCATCTGTACCTAAAAGCAAAACCGATTATTTTATCCCAATTTTTCAGAATGTCTACATTTTTTACAACATTTACTAATTTGATAGCTTTTATTTTATTTTTTAAAAATATTTATTTATTTATTTTAGAAAGAGATCGAGCGAGCACAAGTGAGGTGAGGGGCAGAGGGAGAGAGAGAGAGAAAATCCCAAGCAGACTCCATGCTGACCACAGAGCCCGACATGGGGCTCAGTCCCACCATCCTGAGATCACAACCTGAGCCAAAATCAAGAGTTGGCCGCTTAAACAACTGTGCCACCCAGGTGCCCCTAATTTAATAGCTTTTAAAAATGAGGTAAATGTCAGCATGGATAAGAGATAATGCAGCTTAGGAGAGAAAGGTTCAGACTTAGAAATGGAAGCCCTCCCTAGGTGCCTTGGCAAGTCACTCAAATTCTCTGAACAGTTTCCCCATCTGCAAAATGAAGCTAATAATACCTAAGCGTGTTGCCCAAAATGTGGATAATAGTTCACTGTGGGTCCCATGGAAATTGAAGCTGGAGAGATAATTAGGACTTCCCAGATTTTTGTGCTATTTTCTAGCCACAACTAATTTTAGAAGAGCACAGAAGTTATTCAATGCAGGGAGGAAATATAGTGGATATTCCTTGAGGTTATTGCCTATGCACAATATTTTCTCTTGGGAACCATTCGTGCCAAATCTGTGCTATGTGAATCTCCCATTCTGTCCACTGCAGATAGATCTAGGCACTGACCTAGAGAAAACAGTACTGGATCACAGCTGCTGCTTTTTGAGAACCACAGCCGGAGAAAAGATCCAGAAACTTCTGCTGGGTTTCCAGGGCTGTCCTAGCCCCTGGCCTTTCTAGAGCTTGGGTGTCTACTCTTCCCCTCAGTGTGTGAGATGTTCCAGCACCATTTTATAATAAATTCTCTCCTTTCTCTTTTGTCTTTGGCTGAAGTTTGCCGGAATCAGTTTATGTTATTGGCCACCCAAAGAACACTGAGTCAGTCAGGAAACGACTATAAATTACAATAAAGTTATTGTGGTCAACATAGTGAGAAAACGTGGTAAATAATATTAGTAAGCCAAAGCCTAAAGAAAGGAAATGAGGAAATCTGAGTTGTCTCAAAGCTTATTTCCAGTAACTTTTTGCCTAAAACAAGTCAGCTCTTCTTCATACTATAAATTCTATTTTCCCAGCTGTATTGTGTTTTCTGTAACTTAAGGTACTCAAAGACTAAGGATATTTCCATATAAGTAAGGCTCAAAGTGTTTGATAAATTGAATACAGAGGGCAGTTTTGTTTTTGTTTTTGTTTTCTTATTCTTCCTGATCAACACTAATGGCATGTGCTCTGCATACTAAAGTCCAAAATTACACCTTTTGTCCCTTTGTGTCATTTTTGTAAAGATCAGGTTTGCCCGTTTTTGGTGTGACAATGAGATTTTAAATTATCGAAGTAACACATGCTTTTTATAGAGTACAAACAAAGCAAAAAACAAACAAAAACAAAAGAACACCCCACCTCACAAAGTAAAAAGTAAAAACCCTCTTACTCCCCAGGAGGCAGATCCTTTTAGACCTTTTTCATAAATACAAATATAGGTAGGTAGGTAGGTAGGTAGATAGATAGATAGATAGATAGATAGATAGATAGATAGATAGATAGAAAAAGAAATACATAAATAGATATAGATATAAGAACATGTGGGCTTCAGAGGGGAGGGGGTGGGGACTGGGATTGGCTGGTGATGGGTAGTAAGGAGGGCACGTATTGCATGGTGCTCTGGGTGTTATATGCCACTAATGAATCATTGAACTTTACATCAAAAACCAGGGATGTACTGTATGGTGACTAACATAATATAATAAAAAAATATTATTATAAAGAAAAAAAGAAACTACAAAGAAAAAAAAAGAACATGTGATGGGATTATCTTCTATATACTGTTCTGCATCCTGCTTGTTTCAGTCCAGAAATAATATCTTTCGTATCAGTACATGTGGAAATCTCATTTTTATATTTTAATCTCATTTTATAACCCCATTTTATATGGAAATCTTCATAGTACAGAATTATCATAAAGAATTTAACTATTCCCCCATGTACATCCTTGCCCGTTTATGTGAGGACTTAATAATGATATAAAAAATTACAAGATTAATAAGTAATATTTGAGTGTTTGCTGCGTGCCAGGTACCACACTAAGAAACTACACATACATTCTTTCATTTCATCTTCACAACTATCTTATGGAGCAATTACTCTTATTAACCCCAGTTATTTTTCAAATGAGGAAACTAAGGTTATAAAACTTAACGTTGTAGGGGCGCCTGGCTGGCTCAGTCAAGAAGAGCGTGAGATGCTTGATCTTGGGGTCATGAGTTCGGGGGTGTAGAGATTACTTACAGTTAAAACAAACAAACAAACAAACTTTAAAAACAACAACCACCAAAAACCCTTGAAGTTGTACAGTTAACATATGGCAGGGTTGAGGCGAAACATTGGGAAGACAGACTCCATGCTCTTGACCACTGTGCCATAGAAGGACATCGGCTGGGTCAACAGGTAGACACAATTGATGTTCTAAGAGTTACTGTGGATTGCTACCCACCGATTACACTAACTGATGTACCTTTATCTTTTGACGTGCTGCAAACTGTTCACTTGCTAGAAACAATGGCAACCACACGTTTTCTAGCTTATTGAGGACATGCTTCTGGACTTCAAGTAGAACACATGCATCAAGCTGCTCATGGAGCATCGTTCCCCAGCCTCCACTTAAAGTCATTATCTAAGAAAATACAAAGGAAACAGAAAACCGCGAACTTCTGTTTTAGTGAAGAAACGCTATGAGTTATTACTGTACCCATTCACCCCCAAACCATTTGCCGAGCCTGCGCTAGGTAGCACAACCGTCATTTTCTGAAGGATATCTCCCGGCTATATTGTGGATAGTAAAGACCCATAACTCCCCTAACATCAGACAGACAATTGCAGTTTATGTGATGTTTGTTTTAGATGTCTGATTTCGCTTGTGATATATTTCAGAGAACACAGGAGTGGGATTTTCATTCTGTGTGACCACAAGCAACGCCATTTTTTTCTCCATGGCCTCAGCATCTTCAACTGTAAAGTGAGGGTAATTATTAGTCTATGAGTTCTCTAAGTGCTCTTCCAGGTCTAATATTCTATGAATCTGTGATTCTGGGCAAATTGACTAGTAGGAGAATGCATTTTCTTTTGTGTATGAGGAAAATGGGGCATGAATTAGGAGACAAACTTCACTCAGAAATTTTAAATGGGCACAAACAAATGTTGGGTTGGACTTGGTGGGATGAGGGTGGTGCCAGCAATGCAGGGCTTCCCCCAACAACTTCGAAGAAGAAAACAGAAGCAGCAGGAGTAGAGAGAGACCAGGTTGTACAGAGAACAGTCTCTGACCTGCACAGGTGACACCTTTTACAAAACACAATTTCTTTGTGGCCCAGATCTTCCTTCTGTGTAAGTATCAGCTTCAACAAGCTATGAATGGTTATTTCCTGCTATAAATCATTCTGTTTTCTACCTGTTTCTGTGTATACACCATTCAAAACTTCTGGACCCCTCACTGGAAAAATCGCCTCCTTCTTAGTTCCCCTTTGATTAATAAAATCAATCAAATCCTATGAATAAAATAATTGTTTTGCATAAAAACAGAAGAGAAACCCTCTTAGCCATCCTTTAATAATACTGATTTTTTAATATAAAAAGGGAAGAAAAAAAAGAAAAAGAGAAAAGACTGCTTTGCTACTCAAAGAGCAAACTTAGGGGCGCCTGGGTGGCGCAGTCCTTACGCATCTGCCATTGGCTCAGGGCGTGATCCCGGCATTATGGGATCGAGCCCCACATCAGGCTCCTCCACTAGGAGCCTGCTTCTTCCTCTCACACTTCCCCTGCTGTGTTCCCTCTCTCACTGGCTGTCTCTCTGTCAAATAAATAAATAAAATCTTTAAAAAAAAAAAAAAGAGCAAACTTAGCCACCCAACCGAAATTAGAACTAGCAAGATCTATATGGAATGTAATGTGATGTGGATGTCCTTATGTATAAAATAAGTGAACAAAAGATAAAAGTAAAGCCAAAGATGAGGAAGAAAGGTCATTGGGGAAACTCTTCTAGAGTAAACACAATCATTTGCTATGATCGCAATGGATAAATTTTTCCACTGAATTTGAAATTCTCGGCATGTTCTAGTATGGAGGGTTCACACAGTAGCATGAGATACCACGAAACCTCATCCAATGTAGCACAAGACCAAGAGAAAACAAATGCCTTCCATGTGTTTATTTCATACTTGTGCATTATTGAGATACCCAACACGTTTGCTAATACAGCCCAGATTTGTATCTCAGGGAACTAATGGCAAGGCATTTTGTCAAGGCTGCTTAATTTCAGAATTTCTTCTCCCTCTTATTCCCAAAAACTTGTGCTGATTTAATCCCTGGAAGATCTAGCTTTTTAATTTGGTCTGCCCTACTTACAAACACTTCTGAGTTGTTCTTTAATTTACTGAATTATACTAATCTGAAATTAGTATTTTATAAATGTACACCATTAGGATATGCATCTTTTTAAACTACCAAAATAAAGATATCAAACACTATACATTTGATCTCCAGGTGGTAATGTGGTACTAGAAAACTTCAAATTAATTATAACACTTAATTCTTTATATTTCAAAAGCATAAAAATTGAGCCGTATTTCCTGTGATAAAAGTGGTACACGAACACTCAGTCACACTGCTGAATTCCAGTCTGATCTTTTTGCCATAAATGATGACACCACATAGTATAATAATGACATATAGTAATAACGACAGTAATACTATAGTAAATAATGACATCATATATCACAGGCACTCATATTTGCTGAATGAGTGGATGACTGGATGAATAAAAGCTATTTTTATTCTACAAATTACTTTTTAAAATAGCAGTTTTTAGTATACTTGAGTGCATTTTAAAGGCATTTAATTTGTAGATACTTGGAAATAACTTAAAAAGAAAGATATCCAAAGTGTCTAACGTATAAATTAAAAGCAAAAGACAAAAAAGATGATTTTCAGGTTGTTGGCAAAAAGAAATAAATTACTAGTTTTCAACCACAATGACCTCACACCAGTCAGAATGGCTAAAATTAACATATGAGGAAACAACAGATGTTGGCAAGGATGTGGAGAAAGGGGAACCCTCTTACACTGTTGGTGGGAATGCAAGCTGGTGCAGCCACTCTGGAAGACAGTATGGAGATTTCTCAAAAAGTGGAAAATAGAGCTATCCTGAGATCCAGCAATTGCACTATAGGTATTTACCCCAAAGGATATAAATATAGTGATCCAAAGGGGCACCTGCACCCCACTGTTTATAGCAGCAATGTCCACAGAGCCAAAGTATGGAAAGAGCCTACATGTCCATGGACAGGTGAATGGATAAAGAAGATGTGGTAAAGAAATACAATGGAATACCACTCAGCCATCAAAAAATGAAATCTTGCCATTTGCAATGATGTGGATGGAACTAGAGAGTATTATGTTAAGTGAAATAAGTCAATCAGAGAAAGACAATTATCATATGATCTCACTTATATGTGGAATCTAAAAAAACAAAACAGAGGATCATAGGGGAAGGGAAGGAAAAATAAAACAAGACGAAACCAGAGAAGGAGACAAACCATAAGACACACTTAATCATAGGAAACAAACTGAGGGTTGCTGAAGGGGAGGGTGGTAGGGGGATGGGGTAACTGGGTGATGGACATTAAGGAGGGCATGTGATGTAATGAGCACTGGATATTATATAAGACTGATGAATCACTGAACTCAACCTCTGAAACTAATAGTATATGTTAAATAATTGGATTGAATTTTTAAAAATTACTGATTTTCATACTTCAACAAAGAAAATATGTTTACATATTGATACCTGGTCCTGCTGATATAGAGAAGCTGGACTTTGGGGGCCAAAGAAATATTTTTTATTAAGGTATTTGTTTTTAATATATATAGATTTTGCTTCCCTTTGCTTTCGGTCTCCGTAAACTATTCTTCGGAACTGTTCAATGTCTGTCCAGCACATAAGGTCCATACTAAAAGGAAAACAAAAACAAAGTACAGCCCTTTTTATTTTTTTTCTCTGAATTCTACTAAACACCAAACAAGTCATTGTCTTGACTAGTTAGCAGAACTGATTAGATCATGAAACTAATGAGTTCAATAATGTCTCATCCTGGCTAAATATATGTATGAACACAGGAGTACTGGGATCAGAAAATAATCTACCACTGTTATTGATAGGGTCTCAGGGCTCTTCCATTAATGATGGACTCACATTGTTGATGTCAAATCTGGGAAAATTTCCACCCACTGCATGTATGTTTGGCAACATGCTAAATTTACAACACTTCTCACCAATAAGAAGGGAAACTGTATATGTGAAATTTGGCTCCCAGGTCTAAACCTTTTCTGTTAACTTGGAAGAAAATTGTTGGAAAAATATATGATCAATATTTCAGTTTATATTAGATAAATATGTCATAAGGTTCCAAGATTCTGTGCAAAGTGACAATGTTTCATTTATGTATTAGCTAATAAAAATTACAAAGTATTAGAGTAATAATTTCAATAGCTTAGAAAAATATAAAGGAGATGCTTTTCAGAAATACTAATTAAAGCACCTGTCTAGAAAAATGCAAAAGAAAGAAACAGTAGAAAAGCAAAAGAATAAACCATACTAGTGTTTTTATTTTGCCAATGCTAAAACTACTAACAAAACTTATTTGACTACTTAAAATAACATTTGGGAAGTTGCTATTATCAAAATGCACTCCCCAACAAAAGGTTACCCATACAGATTTCAGATAGATATGCTCATTAATTTTTACTGTCATGGGTGAAATCTAGCACCAAATCACTCTTATAATATGTTGGGTCAAAGTAAGCAGATTAAAAAAGTAAGTAGCTCAGAAAAATGATGTTTTAAGAGAGAAATATATTGTAAAATGGTTATGTTCCTTACCTTGAAGAATGAGCCTCAAGAAACTGACGGAAATGTTCAAACTCCAGTTTGTTGTTAAGCAGGTCATTAAAATTAAAGTGCTTATATTCTTCAGGGACATTATTCCAATACTCTGTTTTTTTAGAGACCTCAGGAAGCTGTGAAATGCCAGTTCCAATTTCACCAGTAGTGTCCTAGTGAAACAATACTTTTCATAAAAAATCTCTTAAATACAGCAAATTATTTTCCAAATTTAAAAAGGGAAACTGAAATAAAAATGAACAATTAGGCCAACACCATCTAACAATGCAATGGCAGAAGTAGTGAAGAATCTAGATTCTAGAATCTGGTTCTCACTCCTAAGTTCTATTTTGTTCCTTGCTGTTCCGTTCTCTTCTTTTTGGGGACATTTAGTAAACATTTACTATATATTTGCTTATAAAATATTAATTTTCTTATTTTTGTCCATACAAGAACAATATATCTTTTGTAATAAGAAAACAAAAAGCATACATACTACTTACTACCCCATTTAGAGATAACCACCGCTAACATTTTTAAATCCAAACCTTCTAGTCTTTTTTTCATACTCACATGTAGTTTATTAAAAGGCAAGATAGGACTGCACAACTGTGTATGGTTTTGTAACTTGGTTCTTTTTATTAACAATGTATTATGAACATTAACTGTTCTTTTACTTATAACAATTTTCAAAATTATAGAGTAAGGCAAAATACTTTCCGAATAGTACATTCTTTACACATAAACTTCTTCATATAAAAGTTAATTTAGGGGCATTTATAAGACCTGACGTTTTGCAGTTCATAAGCTCTGTATAAGGGCAAAGAGCTAGAGCTTATTCTTTGAAAAACCTTTCCTCTCCTTGTGGAATTCCTTATGTAATTAATTAATCGCTCTATTTGTGTTTGAAAAGCATCAGACCATGAGAGAAACTACCAATATTTAAAAAACCAATTTCCAATGTGGAGAAGGACTATGGGGAGGATTGCACATTTTAGTTCATAAATTTTAAAACACAACTTAAAATACAACTAAAATGCTACATTTTAGTTCATAAGGTTTAAAACACAAACTTAAAATACAATTTTATGAACATTTTAATTCATTAAGTTTAAAATACAACAAAATGTGCTACTTTTTTGGATTTTTATGTAGCCTTTCCAAGATATTAGAAGTTTCTTAAATAAAGAATTTCTGCGTTAAAAAGACAACTATTGGGACGATTACATTTAACCATCTGAGCCACCCAGGTGCCCCTCATGAAGGTTACGTTTAAAAAACAACTTTACTGTTTGTGTAAAATTTTATTGTAAAAGAGTAAAAACCTGAGATAGGCACAAAGGAGAAAGTAAAACTATCACCTGAAAAAAAAAAAATACATCATGTGAAACCTTACCACTCAGAGCTAACTGTCTTCCACATTTTGGTGAACATCTTTCCAGATACCTCTCTTTGCATGTATGTAGACATGCAGAAATACATATATAATTTTACATAAATAGGATCATATGATACCAGTGGGTTTTGTTCCCTACATTTTTATATAATAATATGTCCTGGGCATTTTCCATGTTGATAAATATGAATATGAACTGTCACTTTTACGTAGATATACACATTTCATTTTATGGCTTTCAGGATCTATCATGGTTTATGCAACTAATCCAAAAGCTGCAAATTTATAAATCAAAATAACACTTTACTATCCTAGTCAATCCTGTGATCTTTTTACTGACTTCCCCAAATCTTTTCCAATTGTTTTCCTTTATTGTTTTGCTTATTGCTGTCACACGATAGTTCTTTTTCTGTTTGGAAAATACAGTTTAACTCTTTTTTTTTTGGATTGACAACGAATACAGCTGCTGCCATACAGAAAATAAACAGAAATGTCCACATGAATAATATAAATTGAAGGCTCTTAACTAAGGCAAGCAAGTAGCTTAGCTCTCTATGCTACCTCAGCTGCTTTGTTCTGGCTTTATTGTTAAATGTGTCAATATCAAGCGATACCTGTCAAAGGCAGCATGCGAGGCAAAGAAGTAGCAGAAAAATGAAACTGCCTATCCCCTACTTTATCAGTACATGATCTCCTCAATATATGCTCCCCCCTCGCCCCATGCCAATATATACAGTGGTAATCCTCTCCAGGATAAAAAGTTTGTTTTTCTAAGTCGAGAGCTGTCTTACCTCACTTTTCTTGGAAAATGTCTCTTTATGCAAAGCCTGTAGCTTTCTGAAGTATGTGGAATCTAGCTGTCGAGTTTCTTCCACCAGCTCCACCTAATAAAATAATAATAATGCTTGTAACATCAATAGAATGTACATTATGAAAAAGTGGGGAAAGAATGCACAATTTGCCAATAACAGTGGGCTAAAAAATGAATACACTTGCCAATAAAGTAAATTAGTTTGGAGGCAAAAGCAGCAAGACCAACATAAAAATATTAACTACAGCAAATTCAGACCTCGCATGCATGCGATACAATATTTCTGTGTAATAATATAGTGACAGCAGAGATCATTCCTTCGTTCCGGACGCCCCGTGTGAACTAAGAAACATTGCACACATGTTGGGTCACATTGCCATTTTCTATTCATTATAACAGGATAATAATCACGAAGGCAGGCACTGCTAGCTTTAGGGACCAAATAATCCACAGTAAAACAAGAAATGACCGCACTCCATTGCTAATAGTCTTGAGCTAAGGTTTCGTTGCTGTAGCAAGAGAGGAGAGAGTCGTTCATCAGATTAACCTCATTGTAGGTATCAGCACGCAGGGCAGGCATTGCACTGTTTAGATAGTCAGGAGAACAGGCTCATTCTCCATTTCTCTATTCCAGGAAAAAGATCAGTTTGGCTGACTAAGAACTTTCTACATTTAATGACTAGCTTTGGTAGTCTCCTTGATTATCCTTTTTGGGAAAGAGTCTACATAATCCAGTCAACTGGACTTTTAGAGAAGTCCTCTGGGCTGAATTTAAGGAAATTTCTAGTTTCTTATTAAAAAGAGTGTATCATTTTCCCCGCACATTTTGTAAGAATCATTACCAATGCCAAAACTTTTTGGTTTAGGGAAGTTGGATATAATTCCAAATCTTTTTTTTTTTTTTAACATCTTAGGACCCTATCTCAGGTTCATTTTCCTCTATGCCATACATTGTATTTAAAATAATGACTGGAGAGAATTTTTTTTAAATTTCGTATGATAGCCTAATTTTTCTAGTGTAATAGATGTATTTTTGTGGTAGAAAAGATATAATGTTAATTTTTGAGGGCAAAGAGAAATCAGGAAGGAAAATTTAATTTTGATCACTGAATTTAGTAAGCCGTAAGAGTTGTTCAATCACGATCTGATAAGGTAATTCTACCCAAGGTGTTTTGGTATTAATTTTATCTTCAATTACCTAACCTATTCTTTCTAAGAAGTTGTTGAGGAGATGGGAACAAAGAACAGCAATACGAAGACAGCAGAGTTCCACTGGAAGTGACCTGATGTACAGGGTACATGCATTAACTTCACAGAAAAAATGCCCGTGAATGGTTTGATCCGTAATTCGAAATAAACATTGAAAGAAATTTCCTCCACCCATCAACAAACACACTGAAAATATTCAAACACTGAGACTTAAAAATGACCTCTTTTGGAATTAAAAAAGATGTGCTGAAACTTTTATCTAATCAAACAGTCTGACCTGATGAACGTCTGGGGTACCTTGAAATAGCAACACTGAAGTTACAGAGTGTGTTTCCCACGAGACATACGAGACATTTCTATTTTCCATGGGTGTAATATTTAACATAACTCATCCAGTATAAAATTAAATGGGCTCTTTCCATTAATCAAAATTAAGGCCACTGCTGAGAAATGGCAAGAAGGGACAAAGCCAGTACATTATCATGGCATATTTGGTTGGTTCACAGGAAACCAAAACTCAGATTTCCCTCTGCCGACATATTTGTACAGAGAACTAAAAATGACAACGATTTTAGTCTTTTGTTAGGAGACAATAGAGAAACTGGCAACAAATGAAGTGAATAAATACTTTCGTTGCTCCAATTTTGAGCCTGCCAAATCTTAACTCTGAGTCCCTGACCCATATGAGACCTTTTCCAGTTTTTCTCTTGTGAGTTAATAATGCTGCTTATCGTCAGTTTTGTAGTCAACCTGAATGGTCCCACACCATTTCCTAGTGCCACAGTACCTTTCCAAAAGCAACTTGGTCTAATTTTACCATCTTTGTCCAGGGCTCTAGAAGGAGGAGAAGGATATATTCTTCTGCTGTGTCAAAAAGGTCTTCAAATGGCGGCTGTATTTTCATATAAATCTCTCTTTTCTTTTCCTGTTGGAGTCCAATGTCAAGAGTAGCCGAAGGAGCGATGTATGTGGCAAAAAGATACTAAGGGAGAAGGGGGAGAAAGAAAGGAGAGGATGTTGGGAGAAACCATAATGGTGAGTGGGTTCCTCAGTAAAGGCATTTTAAAAACGTAAGAGAGAGGAAACAAAAAAAAGTGATGTTTTTTTCTTGAAAAGATGCATAAAACTACTGAAGTCAATGCAGTGTGTGTATTCAAAAGGCTTCTCTTTCCTTTTCCTATTTCTTTAGCGGTAGTCAGTTTGCCAGTGGATCTTACACAAGAGTATATCATTTGGATATTCCAATTTTCTTATCAGATTACTTCTATGCATTATTATAATCGATTCCAGGTTATAGGTCTCCTTTTCCCCTTATGTTCACGATATTTCTAACACATCAGTGCTACCTCCCAAAATGGCTTGAAATGCCCATTTAGAAACGAGAGGCAAGAATACACTAGGGCTGAAAAACTGGCTATAGGTCTTCTAGTATAGAGACCCAACAGACTACCTGCTCTAGCCAACCGAGTTGCAGAGTTCCTGGGACTGTTACTAATTATCCCTTTCTGCTATAAAAATATCTCCAACTGATGTCCAATGCTGTGGAAGAGATATGAGAAGGAAGTAGGAGTGAATGGAAAGATCACATGGAATTTCTAGCTTCCTAGAAAAAGTTGCATAGATGTCTATTCCATTCTACTCATTTGTCTTCTCTCCAAATAATAGCTAACTGCATCTGAGAAGTAATTTAATAACATTTTATTTTTAAAATATTACATACTGAATATGTCATGCCCTGTGTGTCAGATTTAAATGTAGTTTTACTCACAATCTCTAATTAATTGCATTTAATCTTATTATTTTACTTAGTTTTGGACCTGATAATATCCAGATTCAACCCAGGCAAGAGAGAGAGAGAGAGATTTGTACCAAATACCAAATAATAGTATTATGTAAAGTAATCTTTTAAAGGGTCCACAGTAATAACACAAGCATTTACTGAGTATCTACTACATGTTAGACATTTGGATAGGTGCTATGTATGCAAAGATTAATGATTAAGACCCAATACCTACTCTGAAGGAGCCCACTGGTAGTGACACAGAGATGAAAATCAGCCGTTGCAATACAGCATGATAAATACTACAATAGAAGTACGCATTGCAAATAAGATCACCAGTGATTGCCTGCCCATTCTTTTTAAACTCACATCCCATTAACCACCTTCTAAATTTTACTCAAATAACAATTCTTCTGCTATTTTCCTAAACCTTGTTGTTTCATCATTCCATACCATTGCATGTATTGTTCTTCAATCTTAGATACTCACCTACTCCATGCACCTTGTCTGCTTGATAAACTCTGATTTATTCTTTAAAAACCAACACGGATTTTTCCTCCTCCAGGAGGCCTTCACTCACACCTTCCTCCCAAGATCATTTTCTACTGCTATCCCTACCACACTATAATGCAGTTAGGTATTATGTATCTTCTCTTCTAGAACAAGGTCCTTGAGGACAAATACTGCAGCTTATTCTTTTGTCATTCTCCAACTCCTAAAACTGTTCTTGGCAGACAGAAGATGCCATAAATTTTTATTGAATTGTACTAAATCTGCAGAAAAGACTCACTTATGTCTTGGAATGGGAAAGGAAAAGATTCAGAAACTTTTCCAAGAGAAGATAAGCTTCTCTTAACCTTAATCCTTCAGCTGAATCTTTAAAGATGAGTTGGAGTCAATCAGGCAAGAAAGGGGAGTTGATGAGAAAGATGGTTTAAGAAGAAGGAAAATATGGGGCGAGGCCTGAAGGCTTAGGGACATTTTATGACCTATGGAGAGATTCTAGCCTCCAAATAGATACCACTGGCTAAAGAAAAGAGGTAGAATTAGAGAGGACGCTATAAAGGGAGGCAGAAGCTAGAACGTGCACATGACCTCTTGCCCCTTGGTGAAGAATTTGAATTTTTACCTAAAGATATATAATGAGGTCTCTCTCTCTGAGGAGTAACGTCATTGGATATGAATCTTAGAAATAAATCACGATGGCATCGGGAAAGAGAAATAGTTCGAGTAGGTCAAGATTTGGAAGTTATTTCAACAGCCAGATAAGAAATTATATGCCAACTTCATCTCTCACTTTCTTTTAAACAATAGCCTCTTAACTGTCCTCAAAGGTTCTTCTTTGCTTTCTTACCATCTTTTCTTTTCACAGCAAACAGAGAAGGCCTTTTGCCATCACTCTTCTGCTCAACTCTTCAGTAACTTCTCCTGTCACACACAGTAACAGCCAAAGCCCTTATAACTACCTATAATTGGGATTTTTGGAAGTTTCTCAATACTGAGAGGACAAGGATTATAGTTCAGGACCTGCCATTGGGGAAGCCCCTGTAAAGACCCTAGGGCTCAAAACACCCTAACCTCAGGGGTGGACCAGTATAGACTCTAGCCTTGCATCTCTACAGTGCCGAGAGAAAATAGCTGCTAACCTGTAATTCTGTACCCAGCAAAAATATCCTTATAAAATGAAAAGTAAACAAAGATGTTATAAGTCAATAAACAGCAGTAGACAATTTATCACCAGCAGATCTGCACTATGTACGTTAAATAAACAAAGGTAAGAGCAGAATGGAATAGAGAATAATAGATGCATAAATATATAGGTAAAGATGAATAAATACTGATTGTAAAGCATAATAACAATGAATAAAGTCAGAGGAAATAGTAAGAGAGCCTAAGAAAGAAGAGATTGAAGGGGAAGTTTAAGGTGCAATTGAAATGATCTATGGTAAGCCCTAGTATAGGAAGGAAAGCAAATGAGGTTAGAATCAGGGTAGTAATAACAATACACAGAGAGGAATTTTAAAGAATGAGAGTGAATGGGGCACCTGGCTGGCTCAGTCAGTAGAGCACGTGACTCTTTTTTGTTTCAAGTTTTTATTTAAATTCTAGTTAGTTAACATATAATACTGAATTCAGGAGTAGAATTTAGTGGTTCATCATCTACATATAATACCCAGTGCTCATCACAAGTGCCCTCCTTAATCCCCATCAACCATTTAGCCCATCCCCCACCCACCTCTCCTCCAGCATGGCTCAGTTTGTTCGCTATATAGTTAATAGCCTCTTATGTTTTGCCTCCAGGGTCATGAGTTTAAGCCCCATGTTGAGTGTAGAGTTTACTGAGAAAAAAGAAATAGAGTGAAGATAAGAGAGAAAGACATGTAAAGCACTTTTAAAAGGGAGTACTACAAAGTTCAGCACGTAATGAGGCACTCACTCAATAAATATTTGCTAAATGGATGAATGAAAGACTAGTGTCCTAAAGTGAAACGATGGTCTGAAAGGGGAATTTCAGAGTTCAAAAATTTAAAGCTGAAGTAGTTCTAAATTATGATGGATTCCAACATATGGCTACCCCCATAGTTAACTTAGGAAAAATGGAGGTAAAAGACATTGGAATTGGGTGAGTTAAAAAACACTATAGCACAAATGTTATAAGGGTTATTTGTATGGATATCAAAAAAAGCTTCATATGATAAAAAAAAAGGTACAGAGAAATTTCATGAGTCGCTCATTGAAACTTTCTAGAAGGATAAAGAGAACTTAAAAGGTCTTTCGGCAGCATTAATGGGACTTAGGATAGGGGAAATCAGTAGATGGAGCTACTTAAAATTTTTAAAGTATTAAAAGATGAGTTTTGAATAGCAGCAGAGAACATATCTTTATTCCTAAGTGTTGTGAAATGTGGGAGAAGGGGCATATTTCAGAGACATTCTGGATGTTCTATTTAATCAGGCAATCTATAGGCCAGAAACTTCCTTCCCTAAGATAAAGATACATAGTCCATCGGACAGAATAGTACAAATTGAACCATACACCTACCAAATTGTTATATTTAAAATAAAATCTGCTTCATACACACACAATTTTTTCTAATCTTGGTAGTTATTTAGTTTTTTTTAATTTTTAATTTAAATTCCAGTTAGTTAACACACAGTGTAATATTATTTTAGGAGTACAATATAGTGATACAACATTTGCATACAACACCAGGTGCTCATCACAACAAGTGCCCTCCTTAATCCCCATCACCTACCTCACCTATCCCCCCACCCACCTCCCTTCTGGTAACCATCAATTTGTTCTTTATAATTAAGAATTTGTTTCTTGGTTTGCCTCTCTCTCTCTCTCTCTTTTTTCCCCTTTGCTCATTTGCTTTGTTTCTTAAATTCCACATATGAGTGAAATCATATGGTATTTGTCTTGTGACTGACTTATTTTGCTTAGTATAATACTCTCTAGCTCCATCCATGTTTTTGCAGATGGCAAGATTTCATTCTTTTTATGGCTGAGCAATATTCCATCGTGTATATATACCACATCTGCTTGAGACATGATACTCTATATGGAAAACCCAAAAGAAGCCACTCCCAAACTATTAGAAGTTATAGAGCAATTCAGTAACGTGGTGGGATACAAAATCAATGCTCAGAAATCAGTTGCATTTCTGTACACGAATAACGAGAACGAAGAAAGAGAAATCAGGGAATCCATCCCATTTACAATAGCACCAAAAATCATACGTTACCTTGGAATTAACTTAACCAGAGACGTAAAGGACCTTTATTCTAGAAACTATAAATCACTCTTAAAAGACATTGAGGAAGACATAAAAAGATGGAAAGATATTCCATGCTCATGGATCGGAAGAATTAACATAGTTAAAATGTCCATGCTACCCAGAGCAATCTACACTTTCAATGCTATCCCGATCAAAATACCGAGAACGTTTTTCAAAGAACTGGAACAAATAGTCCTTAAATTTGTATGGAACCAGAAAAGACCCCGAATCTCCAAGGAACTGTTGAAAAGGAAAAACAAAGCTGGGGGCATCACAATGCCGGATTTCGAGCTGTACTACAAAGCTGTGATCACAAAGACAGCATGGTACTGGCACAAAAACAGACACATAGACCAATGGAACAGAATAGAGAGCCCAGAAATGGACCCTCAGCTCTTTGGGCAACTAATCTTTGATAAAGCAGGAAAAAACATCCGGTGGAAAAAAGACAGTCTCTTCAATAAATGGTGCTGGGAAAATTGGACAGCTACATGCAAAAGAATGAAACTTGACCACTCTCTCACACCATACACAAAAATAAACTCCAAATGGATGAAAGACCTCGATGTGAGACAGGAATCCATCAAAATTCTAGAGGAGAACATAGGCAGCAACCTCTACAACATCGGCCAAAGCAACCTTTTTCATGATACATCCCCAAAGGCAAGAGAAAAAAAATATAAAATGAATTTATGGGACTTCATCAAGATTAAAAGTTTCTGCACAGCCAAGGAAACAGTCAGAAAAACTAAAAGGCAGCCCACGGAATGGGAGAAGATATTTGCAAATGACACTACAGATAAAGGACTGGTATCCAAGATCTACAAAGAACTTCTCAAACTCAATACATGAGAAACAAATAAACAAATCAAAAAATGGGCAGAAGATATGAACAGACACTTTTCCAATGAAGACATACAAATGGCTAACAGACACATGAAAAAATGTTCAAAATCATTAGCCATCAAGGAAATTCAAATCAAAACCACACTGAGATACCACCTTACGCCAGTTAGAATGGCAAAAAATTGACAAGGCAAGAAACAACAATTGCTGGAGAGGATGTGGAGAAAGGGGATCCCTCCTACATTGTTGGTGGGAATGCAAGTTGGTACAGCCACTCTGGAAAACAGTGTGGAGGTCCCTTAAAAAGTTACAAATTGAGCTACCCTATGATCCAGCCATTGCACTACTGGGTGTTTACCCCAAAGATACAGACGTAGTGAAGAGAAGGGCCATATGCACCCCAATGTTCATAGCAGCAATGTCCACAATAGCTAAATCGTGGAAGGATCCGAGATGCCCTGCAACAGATGACTGGATTAAGAAGTTGTGGTCCATATATACAATGGAATATTACTCAGCAATCAGAAAGAATGAGTTCTCAACATTTGCTGCAACATGGACGGCACTGGAGGAGATAATGCTAAGTGAAATAAGTCAAGCAGAGAAAGACAACTATCATATGATTTCTCTCATCTATGGAACATAAGAACTAGAATGAAAGAACATAAGAACTAGAATGAAAGAAAGGGGGGGTAATCAGAAGGGGGAATGAAACATGAGAGACTATGGACTATGAGAAACAAACTGAGGGCTACAGAGGGGAGGGGGGTGGGGGAATGGGATAGACCGGTGATGGGTAGTAAGGAGGGCACGTATTGCATGGTGCACTGGGTGTTACACACAACTAATGAATCATCGAGCCTTACATCGAAAACCGGGGATGTACTGTATGGTGACTAACATAATATAATAAAAAATCATTATTAAAAAAAAATAAAAAAATAAAAATAAATAAAAAAAAATATACCACATCTGCTTGACAGTTGATTGACATGTGGGTTGTAGAAGAATGACTTGTAAATCTAACTAGTCTAACAAGTTAGGGTTGTATCAGATTCAAATCTATTCTTAAATATTTTCTAAGTTGGAGATTTTAAAAGTGCATGAATTAAAATAATGTCATACTAAGGTAAATTAAGAAACTGGAGACTAAAATGATCAAATTAACAACATTAAAAATGTCTCTAGAATTTGCTTCAATAATTTCAAATTTACCTCAAAGGAGAGTAAATTTGATTCCCCAAATCATTTCATTTAAAAATCAGTGGTCAGGTTTTATTTGGGGCTGAATAGCTTCTAGTGGAAAAATAAACCAACCGCTTAGTCATTGGGTCAGCTACACTGAAAGTATAGTTTAAATAAACACCTCGTGTGCCACATATCAAACTCTTTGTGTAGAAATCAGGATGATTTCTTTGATTTTTAAAAACATAGTAACAGTGAAGAGCGTAAAGTACAAATGAAGTTGAAATGGTGACTGGAATACCAGTGACAGAAATGACAGTCAGCTTCTGGTGGACACCCAAATCTACTCTTTTCCCTTTCTCTCCCAGTCTTGCCTTCACTCTACTTGTCTTTCAAGACCTGCTGCTACCCACAGTCTCATGAGAGACTCTAGATGCTATTTATATTGTCTATCATTATACCTTGGTGGACATTTCATGATGCCACGGTAAAGCCAAGTTGCTGTATGTGACTATATCCAGTTGGCTTGGGCTTTTACCTTCTGAAATTTTGCTTTATGATTTTCTTCAGAACGAACATTACTTCACTTTACCAATTACTGTATTAATAGCTTTCTCTGATCATTATTCTTCATTCTTTTATACCTCTCACCAAGCTTTTCTTTACCTTCAGCACAATCTGCGGCTTCTTCCTGTCCTCCAAATAAATGGGGCACCACCTACTTTCTCTTACTTTCTTACATTATCGGGTCTGAAGATTGCCCATCATTTCAACTACACTCTTGAAACATCTTTAATTCCTCCCATCTTGATCTTCGGCCCAATTCTGAGTGAGCTGAGTCATTCATTCATTCTTCCAATTCTATCCTCAAGCTCCCAATAAAAACTATGACAACTGGCTCCATTATACATAGATTTTTTAAAAAAGAAGAACCTCAGCTGTGATCACAAAGCTTGGTAAGCTTTTGCGTATTTCTAGTCAAATCTTATCTCCCCATTTCTAAACTTCGCCACCCTCCATAAAGCTCCCAACTCTTCCTTACACTTCTTCACGTTCAGAAGATTTATCTTCCACTTAACTGGGAAAAAAATGGTATGAATGCCCTCAACTTTTTCCTTAAGAGCCTTCTTCTAAATATTTTTCTTTCTCTGATGTTTCAAAGGAAGACTCCTCTCCAAGACTGAAACCATTCATGTGTAGTCTTGACTCCATTCCCCACTCCCTCCCCCCGAACCTTGCAACATTGATTATTTCCTTAGGGCTAAAGTCCTTAATTTACTTTGCCATTGATTCCATCTTCTTCCTTACGCTACAAAGGTGTCCAAGTGAGGTGTCTCTCCCATCGTAAAATAAGTTTCTTGACTGTTTTGCCCACAAACTATGGCCCTTCTCTCTTTCCCATCTCTATAAATCTTCATACTCCCTTTTCACCCACACCTCAATCTATGAAATCTGGTTTTCATGCCAGTGAAACTGATCTCCATGATCACTAACAACCATACAAACACCAATTCAATCGCTTCTCTCCTTAATCTTCATCATATTGTATTCCCTTTGCAGCTTTTACATTGTTGATTATCCTCTCCTTGACTCTCTCTCCTCTGCCCTCAACCCTGTCTCCTGGTTCTCTGCCTATTTCCACTCTTAGACTCCTTTGATGATTCCTTTTCCTCTATTTCCCCTTAAAGGAAAGCATTCATTAAAATTCTATGTTCGACTATATTTTCTTCTCAGTACACATTCTTTCAGTTTCTCACACGTGCCGGGCACCCTCTCACAGGACTTTCACACTATGTCCTCTATGCACTCTATGCACTCCAGCCTTATCCTCTTTTTGTCTTTTGCTCAGTCTTCCTTGACCCCCGAAGTTTGTCTTTGGTATCATTCTTACATGCTCCTATGGGGCCTTGTACTTATATGTTTCTCCCACTGGACCACAAGGTCTATGAAGACAGATTAGGTCTACTTTGTTTATTGCTATATGCCTAGCTTCTAGCATAATGCTAAATTTAGGATGAATGAACAGATGAATGAAAGACCTGAATTCTTTCCCGAACTAAAATCTCTGCTTTTCGTGGCTAACTTGTTATTGCTACACGGACAGCCTCCGGACCCTTAAACTCAGTGACTCAATAATATAACGAAGTATTGTTTCAGAGCCTCCAAGCCTCTCCTTTCCTTCTGTATTTCCAGTTTTCATAAATAACATACCATTCAAAGCACAATCTTCGACACTTACCCACTTTCCTTGCCTTCGTCTTCAAATGCAAGTCCTATGAATTTACCTCTCTACATTGAAACAAGGAGAAACTGATCAGAACAAGTATAAAAATATGAGGAGGAAATAAGAGGCAGTGGTTCCATTCCAACAAGAAACAAAATAAAATTCAGACTTCCGGCCAAGCTCAGTGAGACTCTTTCCAGTCTACTGTCTACCACCTTCTTTCCTGACCTCACACTTTTACTTCCTTCCGATCCATGCATATTTTTGTTGTTTTGTTGTTCAACAATTTTTGTCCAGTCTTACTGAGAAATAATTGGCATATAGCATTGTACAAGTTTAAAGTATACAGCATAATGACTTACATACATTGTGAAATAATTACCACAGTTAAGTTAAACCATTCATCATCTCATATAGATACAAAAAAAAGAAAAAAAATTTTTCTCCTTGTGAAGAGAGGAGTGTCTACTCTCTTAACAGCTTTTGTATATACCATACACCAGTGTTGACTACAGTCATCATGGTGTACATTACATACCCAGTACTTACTTATCTTATACCGGAAGTTTGTACCTCTGACCACCTTCACTAACCCTTCCCTTCCCCCAACCCATATGTCTAGTAACTACAAATCTAATCTCTTTTTGATGAGTTTGGGGTTTTGCATATTATTTAACTGCATATTCCCATAATCTCAAGGAGCTATAATTAGAGTAGCCATATGACCCCATTCTGGCTTAAGCCTACTGTCTTGGCATAATTATTAATAGTTTCCCTTCCACTCTGAAAAGAATCTTGGTTTAGATAATAAGTTGTATGCTCTTCCTATATTTAATTGACACCAGTTAAGATAAAACTATAAAAATTTCTCTAAAACGAGAATCCTAGAAGTGCTCAACACATATTTAGAGTTGAAAATAAAGGAAAGAAAGGCAGAAAATATTCCTTGCTAAGAAACACACATTTGTCTGATTGCAATCATATGAATTGAATAGCTGTTATCAAAGCCAAAATCCCACATATTTTGTTTAGAACTTGAATTGAAGCTTCACAGACTTCTCTGTTAAGACTAAATGCATTAAGTACACCTGGATGGCTCAGTTAGAAGAGCATGTGACTCTTGATCTGGGGGTTGTGAGTTCAAGTCCCACACTGGATGTAGAGATTACTAAAAACAAACTTTTTAAAAAAGAATGAATGCATTAAATGAAAATCTTAACAGAAATTTAAAAATCTTTCCCTTCTCTATTGCACCTACATTTAGATATTCGTTTGTCTTCTCACCTTTTTGGGGGCCGGGGGAGGCTTCCTCACTGCCTGTTTATTGAACATTGTTCTTTATCACATAAGAAACTTCTCTTTGTTCAAGTATCACTCCCACTATGATAACCAGCATAATTCTTAGGAGCATGTACTTCCCCCACCTCTCTGATTCTTTATCAGTGTTATAAAATTACAGAACCAGAAACATTAGAAAGGGTTTTGAAAGATCATCCTTTCCAGAGTGTCCCAAGATCACATTATGCACATTTATTGTCTTCTTTTGAGGCTCAGTCTCTGGTCTCTCTGCTCCCAGAGTGGCAGGGACAAAAGTAGGTAAGGGGATACGAAGGAAAAAAATGGATTTGATTGTCAATTTTTTATTGGGTCACTCTGTAAATTTACAGTACATTCAACTGAATTATCCCATTAAAATCTGACCATGCCTTTCTAGTATGTGCTTCTAATAATCCAGGGACAATGTGTAAGTGGACTGACAACCGACTCTATATAACAAATATAAGGGATGTAATCATATATATGAAACAAAATGAAAAGGCTAAAGAACACCTTTAAAATCTGTGTAAAGGTGATGAAGATTATTTTTAAGCTGATGTGAACTTACTTGAAGAAAGAATATAAAGATTATGCTATGCGATAGCTAAATAATATAGTCTAATTGTGGTTTACAAACATTGCTTAAGTGTCCTGGGTCATTTGCTTTTTTATTGGCCACCCAGTTCTTCCTTTCTAACCACTGAGTAAATAACAATGTAGCTAATGTTGGAGAAGAAAATGCTCCCTTCATACCCCGGTCAGCTACTCTGATTCACATTAAAGCGGAGATTCACTCACGCACAGCTGTGGCCGACAGGATTCCAATTTAAACACTAACCTATGATGCTTTAACAACCCAACAGGAAAGTTTTTGAGAAGGGACACAAGCACTGCCTGTCTGTGATCAGACTGCCTGGCACTGCACACAGCACAGCTCTCAACCCCATCTCTCCTGGAGACACTCAAAGGTTATGTAATCAGGAAATGCACAATGGGCGGCTTGCCCGGGCTGCTCTACACCTGTGCCTGTGACTCACTTTCTTGGCCTCTGTATCAGATGGGGGGGGGGGGGCAGGGGAAAGCAATGCCTCCCCTTAAAAAAATCTCTTACAGTCTTGAAATTCTGGGAATGAACTTTCTTGTTTGACTAAACTCCCATGACCATAGGATAGCTAACAAGATCATCAAGAGAAAAAAAGTGTAGATGGATACCGTGGAGACACGAGGAAGAAGAACTGAACTGGAGAGTGGAATGGAGAAACAAACTGGGGGAAGTGAAGGCAAAAGAGAGGAAGGAAACAACATTTTGACAACCATTTTGTTTTGCTTTCTAAAGGATGGCAAAATGATGAACACTGTTTCATCTAAATTACTTATAATACATGTTAGTTTGTTGCCACGACAAGGAAAAAAAATCATAAAAATGTTTCTATGCTTGCTTCTTCAAGGAAACTCTGATGCTTCATTAATTAGAGCCAGTATCCTATACACGACGGGTGTATCGCATTACACAGGAGATGCTCAAATTAAAATATGTCATTGCCATCGCAATCGATATTTTTTTCCAACCTTATGGTAATTCTGCATGTAAGACTTCAGCCTTGCCACTTGATAGTTTTCAAAATCGTTTTAAAAACTATTAGGATAAGCTTACATAATAAACACATTCTTGGATGGAACTGGATCCCAATCTCCTTTCAAATATATCATAGTGCATTCCAGGCTTAGTTTTCCCACATTTTATTCCTTCTCATAGACCCTGGAATGTATTGATGCTGTCTTACTGCATCCTAAAGCCTAGGAAAACATACCTGAGAAAGGAGAACTGCGGGTTTACTGAATTTATCCTTTTTTTTTTAACAATGTCAAAAGCAAAAAATTAAATAATTTCCACAACCGCTTGTGCTATTTGGCCTTCTTATTGTACCAAAGACAAAATGATGACAGCTACGGAGTTAGGTTCCAATAATTATGCTGTAGAAGCACCCAGCAAAGTTGTCTCGCTGTGCCAACGGTGAGCACAGTCTTTGGGGAGCGTCTTTTCCATAAGCAGGGGCCATTCGATGAGCTTCAGCCTGACACTCATCTGTGTTCCAACCAAAACAAGAACAATTTCTGTGTAGCCTTAAAAGGCAAAGTCAAGAATAATACCAAAGAGTGTAGCACATGTGTTGATTTGTTAGGTTACATTTCAGCTGTTAGTTATGTTAATGGAACAGTTTCACATACTTGGTTTTGATGTATTTATTTTAATGATCATGTGTATGTATCTTTCTGTGATCGCCTGGGAACACCGATTGCATGGTGTCCTGCTGTCACCAGCAGGCCAGGACTGGAAGTAAGGAAAAACAAACAAATAAACGTGTAAAGCTTCAACTTCAGAACTGTACGACTTAAAGGGAGTCCCTCAGTACAACAGGGACAAGATGTGCCAGGACCTCTAAGGCTGTAAGGTCTTAATGCTAAAGTTTAGGACATCTAGCAGAGCCTATCAATAGGTTAACTAAAATTGGGGACATTTAAAAAGTGGATTTTCAATGTAACTTATTAAAGTATGCTAGATATTAGGAGAAAACGTTTATGCCTCAGCATTTGGTGTTATTGGCAAGTCCATGTTTTTCTTAAGACTCCTCACCCCACTACAGTGGAGAAAGAAGGGATTCTAATCGTGTAACTACTAAGGCTGCAGGAAGATGTGTCTCTTTCACATTCTTCTAGTAAGTGTGCAAGATGGCCACCGAGAGCACAGGAAATATAAAACTGTCTGCTGCTATGGCCTTCTACTTACTGGGAGGGAGCAGGAGGGTTCTGCCAGATGGACTGACAGCGTGGTATCAACAAAGACCTAGCCGGCTCCCTGGGAAGAAGATATATCCCATAAAACCCATGACACTATTGCAAACTCCCTAAAGACAAAAGAAGAAAAGAGTTTTTGGCTAATGAAATATACAAAGTTGGTTTTTGTTTTGTTTTGTTTCCAGTAAGCTCCTTCTTTCAGCTCATAATAAACAAACTGTGCAGGACCTGGAGATTCTGGAGCAAAGGCGATGCATGCCTTCTCTGGTAGGTATAACCAAGGGGTTCATAAGCGTCTCTAAAGGATGGGAGAAAAATAAAGGTGGAGGGTCAGTTGTCTGCAGCTGTACCATTAGAGAAACTTAAAAGGGGAAAGAATCAGAGTGAAAGTTCTCTTGTCATCTCTTTTCCTCTGTCTTAAGCAATGGTACACTGGAACCACCTCATACCAGCTCAACAATTCATGGATTTTCAGGGATTATGTGAGCAGGAACTTAAATGCAGTTATTATTAAAAAACTAAATTACATAAACCTACAATGAAATTATACTGAAAACAAAAATAACGAATACCCCAAATTCAACACATCTTATTGATTTTACTCTTTTTACTATCATCCATGCTCTTGAGGTTATTTACCTCTACTGTGTCTGAATGATGGAAATACTACTGCATGTTCTACCATACACACCTTCCCAACTCTGCATTCAGTGATGTCATGTTGGCAGCTTGAAATCATCCATGGTGAGAGTGTTTACATCCATAGATATGTAAATCTACAAATCAGGGCTGCCTTTCCCCCTGGAGAGTTGATTGTTAAATATTTATCATCATGCCACTGATTATAAGGCAAATACACTTCTCTTTTCCTATCATGACTGCTAAAGAAAGAGAAATAGGGGCGCATGGGTGGCACAGTCAGTTGAGCTTGTGACTCTTGATTTCAGCTCAGGCTGTGATTTTGGGGTGGTGGGATCAAGCCCTAAGTTGGGCTCTGCTCAGCAGAGGAGTCTGCTTGTCCCTCTCTCTCCCCCTCCGCCTGTCCCCTCCACTCTCTTTCTCTCTCAAATAAATTTTAAAAATCTTTTTTAAAAAAAGAAAGTGAAATAAAGTCAGAAAAAAAGGCAAACGACACCAATTAATTCAAATATTCACTGGAGGCAAAGTCATACACCAGAAAATACCAATTCATACCAGAATATGCCAATTTCTAGCAATTTACTTAAATAGTGTTTAACTGACACCCAATTTTTAAAGATATGGATATGGTAAAGTTCTTTTTAAGTAGTCAAACTGGAGCAAAGTTGAACTACAAGAAGAGAGCAAACAAGATTTTCTTTGAAACTTTACATTCTGAATAGTCCTTATTTAGAAAAGGGCAAAGTGTGAGTTTTGACATTCAATTTCACTTCAGTCTGGAGAGTCTGCTGGGGAAAAGCTTGTTAACTTGTCCTTCTGAGAGAATATCAGGAGCAGCTACAAGGAAAAAATGCGAAGCATCATGAGAGGTAAAACAGATACTAGTGCATCTTGATACAGTGTCTGGTCCCAAAAAGCCCCAAATGGCTTCACGGATGACCTCAAACACAGAACAGAGGTCCGCCGTGCTATATCGACAACAACAAAACATCGCTGTGCTTAAAGGCAAACAGCAAGCAATGTGGGATCTTCTCAACCGGGCTCAATAATTCTATCCTTGGAATTTATATGAAACAATAAGATGAAACCGTGTTCCAAAAAGATAGAGGCAAAGGGTCCCTAGAGGGGTTTATAAAAGGAACATAAATGCCCTGATACGGGACGCTTTGAGAAATTATGAATTATTTACTTCAGCAAAAAGTGAGGTTTGTTTTCATAACCATTCATAGCTCTACCGGGCATAGAACATCATTATCTGAGTTCATACGAGGCAGAGAAAGAAAATAATGAGCAAGTTCAGGCAATCCAGTGTTGTTTTTTCTGCAAAAAGAGGAAAAAATGATGATTTTTAATGACCTCTCCTATCCCACTAGGAGCTCAAAAACATTACTGAGGAGCTACGCCGAGAGGGAATAAATTGCAGATGGAGCTTTCCACAAATGGGTTTTCATGGGAAGGACCTCGGGGGTTTTCAATTAGGAACCTTCGAGATTCCTAGAGATTGCAACATCCTGATACTGAGAGGCAAACTACTGCAGAGATCAACACGAAATGGAGTTGCACAAAAAAAGATAATGTGATGACAATCAAACAGGATTTCTGGCAATTATTCCAACTCTAGTAAGAAGAACTCAGTACAAGAGAGAGGCTTAAAAAAATGCCAGTAGGATAAAAGAATGAAACAAACTTGAATCAATTTGGACAGAATGAAAAATCAGAAGGGAAAACAGAACATGTTAAGTAAAGCCAAAAACAAACCACAAACTCAAGGGACAAAATATACTAGGCTTGAGAATAACATGGGCCCTTGCTTCAGGTATTTGAAACACAACTGATTAATATAGAATGGAATAAAATAAACAATTACATACCCAAAAAAATAATAATAAGAGTTACTACTATGTAGTTCAAAGCAAACTAAGCAACAAGTAAGTATTTTATTTTGGTAATTTTTTGAATTCATTAAAAAAAAAACCCTTTTAACTGACAAAAGTAAAATATGTATTTAAACTAATAGAATCATTTAACCTCCAATAAAAATAATTTCTTGAAAGTCAGTGAACAAAGAATAATTCAACGAAAAAAGCATGACTATATTAACATTTTTGGCTTTAAAAAAAAAACCTAAAACTAAAACAAACAAAAACCTGTCTCACAAGGAAGCTAATCCACACTAACCAAGCAAGAGAAACTGATCATGAAACCAGATCATTGAGGGATTACTTTACAATGAGAAAACCAACCGTCAAACAGGTTGGATGTTTATGTTGGCCAGCCCATCACCTGAGAAAGCAAGCTTAGATGTAGAGGTTGCTTACAATCAAATCAGGGAAATTAACTATGACACCATGAATGTTCTCTCCGTGGGATCTATTAGGCTACTCAGGTGCTCATAGCAGTAGACTACTCAGCATAGTGCCATCAAGTGCAAGGTCAAGGTCATCCTCTGCAACACTTCCCTTTCTGGATGCGCTGCTGACTAATGCTTCTCCTTGACAGGAACATACTTTCCTTAAATGGACCGGTACCTTCATTTTTAGTCTTGCAGGCTGTGAAACCATCCTCTAGACACCTGCTCTGTTTTATTTACACATTGTTTTACACAATGATTTTATAGTTTCAGTTTCAGGAAGCAACCTTATTTTTAAGTTCCTTGAGTCAGGTGGAAAGCGACAGGGAAACTTCACTGGTGCTCCAGTGAAATTTCTTAAGAGCTCTTTTTTTTTTTTTTTTAAAGATTTATTAATTTATTTGAGAGAGAGAGAGCGTGAGTGAGGAGGGGCAGAGAGGGAGAAAGAACCTGAAGCAGACCCTGCACTGAGCATGGAGCCCGAGGTGGGGCTTGATCCCACGACTAACTGCGAGATCATGACCTGAGCCAAAACCAAGAGTCGTATGCTTAACTGATTGAGCCACCCAGGCGTCCTAAGAGCTCTTTTGGACTATACACCCAGCATGCCTAGAAAGAATGTTGATCACGGTTGAAGCTGGGTGATGGTATATGCAGGCTCCTTAAACTATTTTTTTAATGTTTTTAAATAAAAACACCAGGCTGGCAGTCATGTATAAATAATGAAGGATTATCTATAAATAGGTTTATAATATGTTCCTAAAGATATAAATATGCCAGTGAGTTCATTCAGTGATTCAATAAGTATTATTAAGGCATCTTTTATATGCCAGCTCCAGTTTTGAACACACAAGGTAAATAAAGCAGTCTTCTTAGGGCTTACAGTCCAGTGGGGGAAAATGTTAAGGGTGAAATTTGGTATTTTGGTATTTGGTGTCTTAAAGATATTTTAAGATACTACAATGAAAGATTAAACAAGGTGATAAACAGATACTCCTTTTTCTAGAGACAATAAGAAAGCAACGACTTTAGAAGTTTAGAGTCTGGAGTCCACATATTGGGATCTAATTCCAAGCTCACTAACTGCTGAATGGATGGCCTTAAGAAAGAATTAGTTTAGAATTTAGTTTCTCTAAATGTCGGTTTCCTAATCTGTAAAACGGGGATAATACCAATATCTGTCTTTTAGGATTGTGAAGAATTAAATAAAATTACCCATTTAAAGTGACCACCACAGAACCCAATAGATAGTAAACATCAAATAAATAAATGTCAGGTATAATGCTAAGTATTGTTTACAGAACTTCATATGCTGAGTTTTTTGGAAATAAGAGGATTAAAAGAGGATCTTTGGAGATCTTTTTTGGTTCATAATCCTATAATATTCAAAATCTGAAGACTGACTATAAATAGCTGGTGTAAACATCAGGAATAGGAGAAATGAATGAATAACTGTAAGCCGGCAAGCTGGCTGCTATACGTGTCCTTCCTGAATTCACGAGCAAGCATGATAAAATTAAAATGGGACGCAAGATGAGAACCCTGCTGATTCCATGCTCGTGGTTCATAGTGCTCGGGATTCCAAGCCTGACTGCTACTTGGGACACCATCTCTCTGGTAACAAAAACAAATCATGTAATAAAGCCTGAATAATAATTGCCCAGCACTTGAGAAGCAGCCTAATTATAAAGACACTGCAACTTACCATAAAGCTATGAAGAGGCGCAGGATTTTCCACATTTAATCACCACCCCAACCTCACCCCTCACCCATGCCCATTCATCTTTCAGGAAACACAGCTTGATTCTTAATGCTGCTGCTGTATAAAGAAATAATGAGCTCTGTTAGTGCACCTGAAAATACACCATCAGCCTAGAAAGGGAGCACTTAGCTCATAGCACTTTAATGAAAATGTCAGGACCACCCTGAAGTATTTAAGTCCTGTAAATGCCAAGGAAGGAGAAGAGCTAAACAATTAAGGTAATGGATGACAGCAAGCAAAGAAAAAACTAAGCTGATTATCAGAAAAAATTTCGACACTGCCCCTCTTGTGCTATAAGTTTTTTCAAAGGAATTTATGGCAACACCCAAGGTTTTGGTTATCTAAAATTAGCTCAAACTACATGGAGAAACATTGTTAGGACAACGCAAATTTTATGGGGAAAGAGCTCCATGCTCTCCTCTTGCTCAATCTTCCTAGTGTTTTCTGGAAAAGTAGGCAAAAGAAGAGTACCTTCTTGAACCTTGATAGCACTTGAGTGGCAACACCTGGGTGTGCTGTGTTCCTCAAAGTGTTCCCACCATCGATCAGAGCCTAGTATACACCAGATGTTTGATAGATGTTTGTGGAAATGTCAGTAAAAGTTTTTAGGCTCAGGAAAATGTGCTTGTAATTGGTGATCTAACAGCCATCCAGCTTATGTTGATTTTTTGCTTCTACAGTAACAGACACGAATAGGAGTAAAGGAGTCAAATACACAGACATACCTGTAGACCCCTCAGGTGGGATTATGCTGCCCAACCTGGCGTGACCTTCATTTGGCTCCACACTGTGTCTAAGATCACCTCGTGGGAAACTAAAGTGATTTGCCAATGCATAATATAGGTCTGATGACATTTATTGACTCAGCTTTTGTGTTTTCTTTCTCTTTTGTGAAATTTTTCAAACCCAAGAGTAAGCCAGTGACGCTACTACAGACTCTGGGTATATAGGAATAGTCACTTAGACTGATCTATTTGCTATGGGATTTGCATCAAGTGACTTCTTTGTAGGAAGGTACACACATAAAAGCAACAGAGTCTCTCACTAAAGCATTAGGCCAGAATATTTCCAAGCTATCAAATTATTGAGTGGCGATGTCAGACTGAGAAAGACTTCCAAATGTCAAGATTTCATCTAGTTATGGTAAAAGATACTGAAAAGATTTGAGATTTAGTCTAAAGTTGTTGATCTGAATAAAACATGACATTATCATTTTTTTTTGTTTGAAGTGTTGTCACCCAAAAGAGAGATTTATTTTGTATTGCTTCACAGGGTGAGAATAAGACCAAAGGATGAAAGGTTTTGGCTCAAAAGTGAGAAAAAAAAGGAAACCGTTCTCTTCCTCCTATAGGTATTTGAAAATAAGCTGATGATTATTTCTCAAAAAACAATAACCAAAAACACTAATTCAAAAAGATACACGCACCCCCACGTTCACTGCAGCATTATTTACAACAGCCAGGATATGGAAGCAACCTAAATGTCCACTGGTATATGAATAGATAAAGATGATGTGGGGTGTGTGTGTGTGTGTGTGTGTGTGTGTGTGTGTAATGAAGTATTACTCAGCCACAAAAAGAATGAGAGCTTGCTCTTGCAACAGCATGGATGGAACAAGAGGGTACTATGCTAAGTAAAATAAGTCAGACAGAGAAAGACAACTCCCATATGATTTCACTCATGTGGAATCTAAAAAACAAATGATCAAACAAACAATAAACAAACAATCAGACTCTTAAATGCAGAGAACAAACTGGTGGTTGCCAGAGGGGAGGTGGGTGAAAGGGATGGGTGAAATAGGTCAAAAAAAAAAAAAAAAAGGTTAAGAGCTACAAACTTCCAATTATAAATTAAATAACTCACAGAGGTGGAAAGTACAACAGAGAATATAGTCAATACTACCGTAATAACTTTGTATGGTGACTAAACTTATCATGGTGAGGACTGAGTAATGTATAGATTTGTCAAATCACTATGTTGTACACCTGAAGCCAATAGAACACTATACGTAAATTATACCTCAACAATTTGAAAAAGAGAAAAAAAACTATAACCAACTGTGTTACCTGCTGGGTGAAGAAAGAACTAATTTCCAGTTAAGAACTTAATCTCCAGTTAAGATGCTATTAATTTGGTTTTATTTTAAATATAATTGAAGCACTTTGGTAATTCTTTCTCTCCCCCACTAGAAAGTGAGCTCTTTAAGCCAAGAACTTTGTCCCAATCATCTCTGTATTCATAGAACATTGCTTGGCACAGAGCAGCTCTCAGTGAATGTTAATTAATAAGTAAATATTGTAAAAGATATTCTTTAAGGGTTGTGATTCTATGAAGTATATTTTGACTTAAGCTGTATTTTGAAACTCAGTAAGTTCTAGTATTGATTGAATGAATAGCTATGAATTTAGGAGTTACTGTTCTTCCATTCTATTTGCTTCCATATCTTCACATTCCTCTTTTCCTTCCCCATTATCTAGGTAATTGAGAGAACCTTAAGTATTGACTCTAATAATGATAATAATATTTATTTATTCTGTAGAGTGCTCTACAGTATATAGGCAAAACGAATTTTATTGCACTTGTCTTTACTGCGCCTCGCAGATACTGCATTTTTTTTTTTTTACAAACTGCAGGTTTGTGGCAACCTTGCATGGAGGAAGTCTACTGGCACCATTTTTCCAACAGCATTTGCTCGCTTTGTGCCTCTGTGTCACATTTTGGTAATTCTCACAATATTTCAAATGTTTGCATTATTATTATATTTGTTATGGTGACCTGTGATCAGTGACCTTTGATGTTATTGTAATTATTCTGGGGTGACACAGACCTTGCCCATAGAAGATGCCGAACTTAATAAATGTTGTGTATGTTCAGACTGCTCCACCACCCAGCCATCCCCGTCTCTCTCCCTGAGCCCCAACTCAGGGCTTGATCTCACAACCTTGAGATCATGACCTGAGCTGAAATCAAGAGTCAGCCCACTTAACAAACTGAGCCACCCAGGTGCCCCTCATTCAACTCACTTTATTGTGATATTTGCTTTATTGCTGTAGTCTGCACCAAACCTATGATATCTCCAGGTATGTCTGTTTTACAAAATATTCCCACCTACATTATCTTAGGCAATCCTTACAGATGTCCCGTGAAGTAGACAGGAGAACTTTTATAGGGCAAAGGAGGCAAAGTGCAGCATTGAAATAGGTTCTGTATCTCAAGTTTGAGCTTAATTTTGTTCCTAGCTATTGAACTCCGGCAAGGTTAACCTTTCAGGATGTAGTTTTTTATCTATAAAAAAAAAACAGGATAAAAATACCTCGTATGTTTACTGTATTAAATTAAAAAATATATGACTGTTTCCTTTTCTGGTATGCTGACAGACTAGATTACCAAAATCCTTTCCCTATAAAATAACTAGAAATATTGGATAAAGTATAAAATATTCTTTTAAGCATATGGCTAAGAGTGTAAGGAAAACCACCAGAGGCCAAAGTTAAGGAATATACTAAAAATCAGGGTGATAAGCATGAACTGACAATGGGATTACCACGGGGCAAACCAAGAGTGTGGGTTATAAGAGCCGCTGGGTACAGGTGATAAGGCCTTGGAACCTCACTAGGTGGAAAAACGTACACCAAGATCTTGGAAGGGACATACACAACATGAAATGCAGAATGGAAAAAGAAAATGTATGCACGTGTATCTCTATCCCTATCTCGGTCTCTATCTCTGTCACTGCCTATAGCTACTTTGACCAAACCTAGGAAACAAAACAGAAGCCTGCTTGCCTTGGCCTAGACTCCATGCAAAAGAAAAAAAGACTATCTCCTGAGGATTCATTATTGTGAATTTACCATCCTGTGGGTTGGGTTTTCAAGATTACATCTGGTAAATAAGGAAACTCCAAGATGAGAAATCGCATTAAAAATGTGCCTTACATAAATACCATAGGTAAAAACCTCACTGAAGTGCTCATAATTCAAACTTACAGTACATACATGAAGGAATCCAACATGTTGGCAAAAATAATAAATAGCAAAATTAGTTCTTTCAAAAACTATAAATCATAGAATTATTGGATGCTATAGCAGTCAGACTCTCAGCATCTCCTAGTGTGTGTGACCTTTTGTAATTCTCTCCCCTTGTGTGGGCATCTATAGTGCATGGCTTCCTTCTGACCAACAGAATACAGTAATAGTGATGAGATATACGTGATTACGTACATGTGATTATGTTACACACAATGGTAGTGCCTGTCTTGCTAAGAGACTCCCTCCCTTGCTGGTTTTGTAGAAGCAAGCTGCCATGTTGTGAGCTGCCACCATGGAGGGGGCCACACTATAAGGCGCAGACCTGGAGTAGCGTCTAGCTGACAGCCAGTGAGAAACTGAGTTCTCAGTCCAGTGGCTGCAAGGACCCAGATGCTGCTGACAGCCATGAAGCAGACCCTTCCCCGGTGGGGCTCCAGATGAGAAACAGCCCTGGCCAACATTTTGATTTACAGCCTTGCAGAGGACCCAGCAAAGTTGTGCCCAGACTCCTTAACTATACAAACTGTGAGATAATAAATGTGTGTCATTTTAAGTCACAAACTTACGGGAATACTGTCATGCAGGAACAGATAACTAACATAGCTACAGACTATACTATATGTTTAAAATGCTTAAAAACATAAAAGAAGGGGCACCTGGGTGGCACAGCGGTTAAGCGTCTGCCTTCGGCTCAGGGCGTGATCCCGGCGTTCTGGGATGGAGCCCCACATCAGGCTCCTCCTCTAAGAGCCTGCTTCTTCCTCTCCCACTCCCCCTGCTTGTGTTCCCTCTCTCACTGGCTGTCTCTATCTCTGTCAAATAAATAAATAAAATCTTAAAAAAAAAAACATAAAAGAAGAAATAAAAAACATGAAGAAAAAATGAGACAAAAACATCAGGAAGACTTGCAAAACACAAGTAGAATATCTAATAATAAAAAAAATAATTCTTAAAATAGTGTAACTCAATGGATGGGTTAAATAGCAGATTGAAATCTGCTGAAGAAATAACATATGAACTGGAAAACAGACCAAAGGAAATAGATCTATTTCAATTTACCACATGCAACACAGATATTAAAAGACAGACAAAGGGGCCCCTGGGTGGCTCAGTCGGTTAAGTGTCTGCCTTCAGCTCAGGTCATGATCCCAGAGTCCTGGGATCAAGCCCCAAATTGGGCTCCCTGCTCAGTGGGGAGCCTGCTGCTTCCTCTGCCCCTCACCCCACTTGTGCTCTCTCTCTCCAAATAAATTTTTAAAAAAAGACAGAAAAACTTGAAAGAGAGATTAAGAGAGATAAAAGATTGACAACATTGACCAGACAGGGAATCCTGAATGAGAGAACATAGAAAAGAGTAGAAAAACTGAAAGAAATAATGGCTGAGGATTTTCCAGAATTGATGAAAGACATGATTCCTCCGATTCTAGAAGCATCTTAGACCCAAGAAAGATAATTATGGTAAACACACTGATGTGCAATATGGAACACTGAAGTCTAAAAGAAGATTAAAAATCAAACGATGAGAAAAAGCAAAGGGGCAAGAGGAAACTCTTCAAAAAGAGCAATAGAAACCGTAAGACAGTAGAATAATATCTTCAAAGTGCTGAGAGAAAACTGTCAAACTAGAATTCTATATTCAGTCACATGACCAATGAAAGAACTTAAATAGACATTTTCAGACAAATAAAACCTGATTTTTTTACCAGGTAAATCCTAATGAAAAACCTACCAAAAGATATTCTTCAGAAACGAAACCCAAAGGAAGGAGTACGATGCAAAAAGCAATGGTAAGCATGAAATCTGTGTATGAATAATACACAAGCATCAATGGTATCAAAACAAAAGTGATGATAACTACTTGATAGGTATATAAAAAAAAATTTAATGCCATACAAAAATGATATGTAAAATGGGCAAGGTGTGGTGGAATTAAAGTGTTCTAAGATCCTTAAATTATTTGAAAGGATAAAGATAATGATTACTTGGAGACTTTGTTAAATTTGGTATGTATGTTAAAACTGTAAAGGTGAAAACAGAAATGGAATATGTAACTTCTAAAACAGTAGAAGGAAATGAAATGTAAAGCATTATTACCACCCAGATTTTACAGGACATGAAACTGAGGCTTATTAAACTGACTGACTTGACTAAGTTTACCCAGCTAAGAACTAGCATTATAATAAGAGCATGTGATGTAAATTCATTTCTTTCAATTCCAAGTCTGTGATTTTTTTCCTTCTATGTCATATACGCTCTGATCTAGGTGATACATGTCCCATTGAACAAGTCAAAAAAATCTCACACTGCTGCAAGAATATCTTTATATTAAATAGCACTTTGTAGTAAAAGTAAGCAAATCCTCTTATTCCTCATTTCATTCTTACCTACCCTCTCCACTCATTAATTCCTACATTCTCCAAATAATTTTTCTCCTTGGCTCTAATTTTTACTGTTTTTTCTCTCTTCCTCTTTCTGACTTAAATGTGTGTGTGACTAATAAGAATAAGTGTATGTACACGTGCGTAAGCAAGTGCAATATTTTGATCATACTTGTTTGCTAATTTCAAAAAAAAATTCTCAATATATACACTGTAGAGAGTGGTAAATTCTAAATGCATAGTTTTTGCTGGAATGCGCTTTGCTTTAAAGATTTCTACAAAGATGGAAGACATCATAAAAGACAGTGGTACCCAGATCTGCTTCAGTCTATTGTAGAGCTCTATCATCAAAGCAATATGTAGTATCAAAAAAATAGTAGGACTATCTGTGGCAGCAATCTAGGCTTCAAATCTTAGTAGTGGTAGATGGTCCCCTGGCAAATTTTTGCTAGAGTCAAAGATTTTACCTATGCATTATGGTAAGTGATTCCTTTTCTCCTTGCCAAGACCATTTCAGTTGGCTTCTAACTGCACTATTCTATCTTGAAGCCATGCAGTAAAATCTTCAGGATATGCCCAAGACTACAGTTCAAACTCTTGGACAATTTCTCAAGCTAAGTCACTCTCACTGATTCTGTAGGCATCTAGTCTGCCTACAGATACTTCTGTAATATTTTATGAGGCAATAAAACTTCAAGGTATATAATATGCTTACTATCATACAGAAAAGCATGTAAGTCTCTTGGAACCAACTCTCAGTCTCCTATCATATAGCTTGTCAGATGTATAAAAACAATATAAAATCAAGTTCGCAGTGACTTCAACATGGTGCCAGCTGATTACATTCTGCCATTGGTGTTATTGATCCAAATATCTGTATTGTAAATATACTCTTGAAGAAGGCCACACAGCATTTCTATTATAAAGAAATGAATGCTACTTCATACTGTGAAACAAATCTATAGGATTATGGTATTAGAGGCAATTCTTATATCTGGAGGCACAGAAATCTTGGATAATTAAAACCTAAACCAATCTAGACAACTGCTCCATTAACCAAAAAAATAAAGAAACCATAGATATAAAAACCAAACAAGCCAAAAAAAAAAAAATCACACGACTTGCCCCTTCAATTTCCCTCTATTCACCTGAAAGCAACTTTCTCCATTGCTCCCCTCCTCCCTCCTGCAGTGACTCCCCAAAAGATAACCTAGGGAAGAATAAGTGAATTCATATGGTATTTATCTTTCTCTGTATGACTTATTTCACTTAGCATAACACCCTCTAGGTCCATCCTTATATTTGGAATCTAAAAAACAAAACAAATGAACAAATGACAAGAAAACAGATTCTTAAATATGAAAACAAATTGCTGGTTGCCAGAGGGGAGGTGAGTAAGGAGATGAATAAAATAGATAAACGCAATTAAGAGATACAAACTTCCAGTTACAAAATAAGTCATGGAGATGAAAAGTACAGTGTAGGGAATAGAGTCAGTAATATTGTAATAACGTAGTTTGGTGATGGATGTGACTGCAGTTACAATGATGTGCACTGAGTAATGTACAAAATTGTTGAATCACTGCGTTGTACACCTGAAATGAATTTAACATTGTCTGCTAATTATACTTCTATATTTTACAAAAATTTTAGTAGATCATCTAGAGGAGGATAAAAAGCTTACAGACCTTGACGATCCCCAAACAGAGCAATCCATCTCAGAATAACCAAAACTTGGCTGTATCCTGTTTCACAATACTTCTACAGCACATAGAATAATATTACTAAGAACTAGTAAGTCTACCAAGCTTAAATAGAATTTCCACTTGTACAAGTGCATGGAAATATGGTGACTACAACAACAACAAAGAACTCAATGGAGCAGCCAAAGATGTCTGGAGGAGTGGGCTTTGCAGTAGTGAAAACATAATAAATAACAGATGGTACTTTTCCAGACAGGAACAATAAGTGAGGGGGAGGAGGAGAAGTAGAGACCCACAGGTCAAGGATGAACAAGCAAAAGAGCCCAATGTGTGGTCTCAAAAAGTGGTATTGGCAAATTAGAGCTCTGATTTCATGATCACATCGAGCCAGATCCAGGCTAGGTAGCAACTGAAGCCCTTATTCTCACAGTAAAAAGTACGAAGCTCTGTCAGCTGATTTATAATGCCAGAGTCCAGGTGGTGGACGTAAAAACAAACATCCAGCAGCAGTACTCTGAGATCCTGGGTAAGAGTATAAGGTAATACATGATATGACAAAACTATCTCTGCATCATTTGGGGAGAGGTTCTCTGGAATGGGGTTATTCCAGCCTATAAGAACCACTTACGTGGTCAACAGACATAGAAGTGATTAGCAGTTTTCTAGGCTTGAAGACTTCTCTTCATAAAAGATCATAAGATCCTGGGGCCCCGGGGTGGCTCAGTCGGTTAAGTGTCTGTCTTGGGATCAGGTCATGATCTCAGGGTGTTGGGATCAAGCTCCATGTTGGGCTCCCTGCTCACCAAGGAGTCTGCTTCTGCCTCTCCTTCTGCTCTCCCCCTTGCTCATGCTCTATCTCTTCCTCTCTCAAATAAATAAATAAAATCTTTGGAAAAAAAATCATAAGATCCTAAGAATAAAAGACTGAAAAAATTAAGTCAGCCTGAGTCATAATGCTATTCTCCTTCTCCCCCTCAAAAGAGACCACTCTCTCTGTCCCCCTTTGCAGAGAATCCTCTGTTCTTCCTCCTCTATTTTGCTTTGGGGTGGTCTTGAGGTGTTCTTTCCTCCCCCTCTCAGTCTCTGTCTTACATGGTGTGTAGTACAGAAGCACAGGTGATGACATGGAGTCTGTACCACACAGTCAACATCCTTTCCTGCCCTCTAGAAGGTCACCAGGCTGCGTATGGCCAACAGTTGATTCCTGCAGTAAGCTCAAGAACAGCTCTGGTCAACGCCTCTTCTCCCCATCACTTCAATGATTCGTGACAAGTCCTCTCTCAGGGTTCTCTTTTAAATCACTCACAACCAAACCAAAAAGGCATACATTACAAAAAATAGGGGATGTCCTTTATTGGCAGAAGTAATGGCCAGCAAAGAGAAAATAAACCAACCCAAATAAAACAGATAAAATGGAAACCCACAAATCAGATTATAAAACAATATTCTACTGACATTTAAATGAAGTAATGCCATGGCAACAATTTAACTGCTGCCTTTTTGCCTGTAGTCCCAGATTTCTCTTGTTTGGAGCTGGACACAAATTGTTCATTTCTTTGTGTACTTAGAGCTGCACATTGAACCAATGTTAGTTACTACTTACTTGGGCTTGTTTGCATACTTTAAAAGGGTGAAGTGTTTCTTGGTAGAAAAGCTGATGATAAGCCTGTAGGTCAAACCAAAAGTACACACTGTTCTTCCACAACTGTAGATGGAAAAAATACATAAATCATTACCCAATTATTAAAGCTCTACAAAGCTCTAATTTCAAATATAAATAATTGTTTAGCTCTTTGGTGTTACCATAAATCAGGTTCAATTTAAAATGGTCTTATCTTCTATTACAAACTGGCAGCATATAAAATATTTATTAGTATTGTCACTAAAGTACTATATTTTTCATGTACATCTCTTACATAATTGGCCATTAGAATAGGAAGCATGCTAGTTAACAATTAAAGAGTAATCACATATTTCTGGCATGAAATCAAAATCTGGAGGTATTTTGATATATATGGACAAATGCATATCATACTAAAACCAAACACTACTCTGATAATTGAGCCAGTGAAATATTTTACATTTGAGCAAAATGAAAACAAAACAAAAAAACTGGCAATGAGTTTTCCACTACCCATTGCAACTTCTAATTGTTAGAGTTATTAAAATGAAAATTAAAGGATTGACAGAAATTGACTCTGAATTTAATATGTATTACATCGAAACAAAATTACATGAGAATAAAATATTGTTAGTAATGCAAGTCAAGGGGCTCCTGGGTGGCTCAGTCAGTTAAGCATCCAACTCGATTTCAGATCAGGTCATGATCTCAGGGTCCTGGGATCAAGCCCCATATCTGGCTCCATGCTCAGCGGGCAGTCTGCTTTAGGATTCTCTCCCCCTCCTCTCTCTGCCCTTCCCCACTGCTGGCACACCCTTTCTCTCACTCTTTATAAAATAAATAAATAAATCTTTTACAAAAATAATGCAAGTCAATCCTTTACTTTTCTTTGTAATTCTAGTAGGATAGTGAACCAAGAGAGTTATAATTGAGATGTTTACATTTTTACTAAATATTTAGCATAAAATTTCTTACCAGAAGAAATGGGAATCTTAACATCAAATGTAATTATTTGAGCATTGAATTACCACAACTTCTCCTACTTTAAAATGAGGTAAAGGCATAAAATTAGATTAAAAATCATTATTTTCTACCTTGTTTCCTGAATGCTCACAGAATTTGGTAAAGAAGAATCCAGCTCTATTTTCTACGTACAAAGATTGCAACAAATTTTCCATGTCAAATCCTCCCAAGGCACCATCTGCCATGGTTTTAACCTAGATAACAAAACAGAAGTCTGTGATCCACCCAGAAACATGGTGATTTTTTATGACACTCTACAACAGGGTTTCATAAATTCTGCCAGGCTGTCATTTTCCCACTGGATTTTATATTTTATTTTTGACCCATATAAGTAATTAATGCAGTATGTTTGCATATGATTGTCATTTAAGAGTCATTTATGGAGCCAACTATAGCAGCAGACTTCATTCTATTATAAACCAAACTGATTTCAACTTCATGTGAGGGTAACTTCTCAATCTCTATCATTTTCATGTTTCAGGCACAGCGGTACCATTTTAGGAGTCTTCCAAATCTCTGTTGGTGGCCTTGTTCCTACATATTTACTGTTATTTTAGCCTTGAGGTGATGCTATAATGGCTACAAGAGAGTTATAAAAAGAACCATCCTCAAGGTCTCTCAGCGCAGCTCATTAACTGTCCTCAGGGGCCCCTCCTTGGACAGTCTCACCCTGTACAGGTCATGGCCTTCAGAACGTAAATAGTAATATAAGTTCTCATAAAACTCTGTTATTTGGGGTCCTCTCTGCCAACAATGCTGGCAACCCTAATACCATTCTTGAAACACAGAAAGCTGGCTACTTCCCCAAGCATAAGAAAGACTTTAGAATATGAAAATGCATCTACTGTTCACAGGAATTCTTTGGTATTTGCTGTGTGGAACTTAGACTTGTTTCCTTTACTTTAAAAAAAATTTTTTTTATTATATTATGTTAGTCACCATACAGTACATCCCTGGCTTCCGATGTAAAGTTCGATGATAAAGTTGCGTATAACACCCAGTGCACCATGCAATACATGCCCTCCTTACTACCCATCACCAGTCTATCCCAATTCCCCCACCCCCTCCCCTCTGAGGCCCTCAGTTTGTTTCTCAGAGTCCATAGTCTCTCATGCTTCATTCTCCCTTCTGATTACCCCCCCTTTCTTTATAGCTTTCTTCCCCTACTGATCTTCTTAGTTCTTATGTTCCATAGATGAGAGAAATCATATGATAATTGTCTTTCTCTGCTTGACTTATTTCACTTAGCATTATCTCCTCCAGTGCCGTCCATGTTGCAGCAAATGTTGAGAATTCGTTCTTTCTGATAGCTGAGTAATATTCCATTGTATATATGGACCACAACTTCTTAATCCAGTCATCTGTTGAAGGGCATCTCGGTTCCTTCCATGATGTGGCTATTGTGGACAATGCTGCTATGAACATTGGGGTGCATATGGCCCTTCTCTTCACTACATCTGTATCTTTGGGGTAAATACCCAGTAGTGCAATGGCTGGGTCATAGGGTAGCTCAATTTTTAACTTTTTAAGGGACCTCCACACTGTTTTCCAGAGTGGCTGTACCAACTTCCATTCCCACCAACAATGTAGGAGGGATCCCCTTTCTCCACATCCTCTCCAGCAATTGTTGTTTCTTGCCTTGTCAATTTTTGCCATTCTAACTGGCGTAAGGTGGTATCTCAGTGTGGTTTTGATTTGAATTTCCCTGATGGCTAATGATTTTGAACATTTTTTCATGTGTCAGCCATTTGTATGTCATCATTGGAAAAGTGTCTGTTCATATTTTCTGCCCATTTTTTTATTTATTTGTTTCTTGCGTATTGAGTTTGAGAAGTTCTTTGTAGATCTTGGATACCAGTCTTTTATCTGTAGCATCATTTGCAAATATATTCTCCCATTCCATGGGCTGCCTCTTAGTTTTTTTGACCGTTTCCTTGGCTGTGCAGAAGCTTTTTATCTTGATGAAGTCCCACAAGTTCATTTTATCTTTTGTTTCTCTTGCCTTTGGAGATGTGTCATGAAAAATGTTGCTTTGGCCGATGTCGTAGAGGGTGCTGCATATGTTCTCTAGGATTTTGATGGATTCCTGTCTCACATCGAGGTCTTTCATCCATTTGGAGTTTATTTTTGTGTATGGTGTGAGAGAGTGGTCAAGTAAGATAACTGTGGCATGAACAATTTAAGGCATTGTTATAGTGTCTCTCTGCCTCTCTCTTTATCCCTCTACCAAACATATGCTAAAGTGAGAATTTAATGTTTTTATGATGTTTAACTGTTGGCATTTCAAAAACTAAAAAACCCATTATTTTGGTAGGGAAAAAAGCCCTAGTTGGAAGAAAAGAAGAACTGTTTGCTAAGAATAAAATAAAAAGTTATACAAAATTATGGCTAAGTGTTCCAACTATATTGGGACTACCGAAGTTTCTACCTAAAGTATAATTCCTAGGGAATATAAAATTGTCATCCACCACTAGTGTAGTAAATCCACATTATTAAGGTCACCACACACTGCAAATACTCTGCTTTATAAAAATTCTGTTTCCAAAACATAACATCAAATATTATTTTTTATCAAATGTTAGCAATGTAATAAAAATAATAGTCTTATTTTGTATCTAAGTTATCCTCACACCAAAACCAGAAGACAGCTGTTTTTTAAAATAGTAATCAATGGAGTATATAGCACCATGGTACTACAAAAGGAAACACAGAGAAAATTTTTGTATAAAAATCTTCTTGGAAGGAAAAAATAAACTGGGTTGTTTAGTAGAGAAAAAAATACTATGGTAAATCAATAAAAATTCTCTAAAATCAGGGGACATTGGTCAGTTAAATGAAGAATCAGATAAATCAGTTCTCAAAATACTTACCAAAGGTTCTTCTGTGTAAGTGTATCTTCTATCCAGCTGGGGCTTCAGACATTCAGAAATGTCAGTAAAAGATGTTAAGCGAATAACTTTGCTGCTTTCTGACCTGTGCCTCAACCTAAATTATAAGGATAAGAACTCATTGATCAACATATATTGAGCACCTTTGGTATACATGGCACCAAATCTTAGGAGAGCTTCTGAGCACTGTGAGAGAACAGGGGAATAAAAAGTGCAAGTATCAGGTCCAGCATTTAGGAAGTGGTTGAAAAAATTAGGTATAGTCCTACAGAAAGACAACTCTCAATAAGATTAACTGCTGGTTGAATGAATTCAAGAATATAGTATAGATGTCAAATGACTGGGATGGATAACAATGAGAAGTCCCTTTGAGCTATATTAGTAATTAAAGAAATGAGATTTTTCCCTGAAAAATGGGTAGGACATGTTGTGTGTGTGTGTGTGTGTGTGTGTGTGTGTGTGCGCGCATGTGTGTGTTTAGAGGGGTTCTTTAGATGGGGAGAATAGTGAGCAATATGTGAAAGTAGGTAGGGAAAGCCTTGTTTAAAAGGCAGCAAGTTAACTAATTTGCTTAGGACAAGAGGATACTAACAGTTAAGTAAACTCTATGTAACACATACCAAACACTGATAAATACAATTCACATTGTCATATTTAATCCTCACGACAGGTAGGATTCATTAGGATTTATACGTCATAGTGTGGGGTGAGATAATGGAAGACTAAGGAGCTAGACTAATGACTTTAAACATTACTTTTTATATTTTCTTATCCAGCTCCCTTTCCATACCTCCCTGCAATTATTCTAAACCTTAATTCCAGCTGCATAAAACATGCCCATCCCCCTCACCAATATATCTGCACTCCAATCCACCAACAGATTGCTTTGCAGGTTCTTCTCAGACAAAAGGTAGGTACAACATGCTTCCATTTCCACTCCCAGATGTATTGGACACTGTTGACTGACTGGCTAACTCAACACTCATTCCCAGTTCATGCCTTTATATAACCAGCACCACTGAAATACTGAGAAATACTGAGAAAGCTAAATATTCACTTGACTGACTTGCAGAGATGGATCAACATGTGACACAGTTAGGACTAGTGAGATACAAAACAAAATCTGCTGGGGAGCTCCTAAGAAAGCTTGCTTTCCTGACCAAAGGGAAAGGATTAAGGAAAATTGCCCTTTCTTCTTTATGATTTGAAAACCTGATATCAGGAGCTGTAACACCAATAAATATGAAAGAATGGCCAAGAACATTAAAAAAAATCAGGTCCTAATATTTCCGATCCAAGGAACCAACACTGCAGTTGCCTACCTTCAGATTTCTTGTCCTGTGAAAAAAATAAGCCCAATTTGTCTAAGACTTTGTTAGTCAAGTTTTCTGTTATTTGCAGCTGAAAACTCTTAAATTAACTATCAACAAATACATCCTCCCATACCTATTCTTATTTCCTTCCATCCTGCCTCAGGAAAAAGTGTCTTATCTCATGTCCAAGGTTAATCTCATGGCCCTTGTTCTTGAATCCTTCCCTCTGTTCTCCTTTGAAAATACAGACCTTCTTCTTTCTCATGGATCTTTAACTTCTCCCTTTCCACTAGATACTACTCTGGCATATAAACAGGCTCAAGTCTCCTCCACCTTAAAAAAATATTGCTTCCCATTACAGAAAATCATCAAATCACAAAGGAAGAGAGCTAGAAAAAAAGGAACAAGGGAATTATGAAATAGCTACAAAACAATTAATAAAATGGCAATAAGTCCATACCTATCAATAATTATTTTAAATGTAAATGGACTAAACTCTCCAATTAAAAGACAGAGTGGCTTGAACGCTCTCATACATGCTGAAATGAGTATATTGTTACAAGTCTTATGAAATACAATTTTTAAAACACATGAACTTTGATTTAGAAATTCTACTTTGAGAAATTTCTCTTGCAGACATATGCATACATGAAATACAGCAAATGTACACAAGAATATCCACTGCAACATTGTTTTTAATAATGAAAAATATTGGAAATAATGTCCATGTCCACAGAATACAAATGCAATATCTGGCACAAAATCAGAGTAACCAGACATAAGGAGAGATAAGATTACTAGAACAAGAAGCAACAGAAAAAGTAAAATTATAGCATTTACCTTCTCCAATTCAGTAAAAACAAAGGTATAGAATAAGTGGATAGCATGCTACTAATTTTGAACTATGCATATATTTTCAATTTTGAAAATAAAATAATTTAATTTTAGTAAATGACACACAAAAAAACTTTCTAGATGTTTTCCACTGTATAGAAAGTAATCTCCAAATTCCCTAATGTGACACACAAAAAAATCACTATCTGAACCTCATTTATTGTTTTAGCTTGTATCTTGTCTTTTCACTGTAATACTCTATTCTCTAGCCACAACATAAACATAAAAACAATGCGTAGTTCTCAAAATTCAACTTTTCTCTCAATTCATACTTATATATCTTTATCACTTGAAAAATTAAGATAATGCTTTCTTCATAGGGATGCAGTAAGAACTGATATAATGCAAGCAAAGTACACCAAAGCTCATTAACTGCTATTTTTGGAAATGGCAGACAGGGTGATTTAGACCAACTCCCCCTTTAAAGACCAACTAGATAAACTGAAAAATACAAAAATTAATCTGCTAAAGGAAATATGAGTGCTAACAACGTAGTTAAGAATTTTGGGGCCAACAGAAATAAACCCACAATTACATGGTCAATTAATCTTTGACAAAAAAGGCAAGAATGTGCAACAGGAAAAAAACATTCTCTTCAACAAATGGTGCTGGGAAAATTGGACAGCTACATGCAAAAGAATGAAACTGCACCACTTTCTTATGCAATACACAAAAATAAACTAGAAATGAATTAAGGACCTAAATGTGAGACCTAAAACCATAAAACGCCTACAAGACAGCACAAGCAGTAATTTCTCAGACATTGACCATAATCGCATCTTTCTGGACAGGTCTCCTGAGGCAAGGGAAACTAAAGCAAAAATAAATATTGGGACTATATCAAAATAAGAAGTTTCTGCACAGCAAAAAAACAACAAAAAAACTGAAAGACAACCTATTGAATGAAGAAGATATTTGCAAATGACATATCTGATGAAGGTTTGGTATCAAAAATATATAAGGAACTAACACAACTCAAAACCAAAAAACAAATAATCCAATTTAAAAATGGGCAGAAGGTATGAACAGACATTTTTCCAAAGAAGACATCCAGATGGCCAACAGACACATGAAAAAATGTTCAGCATCATTCATCATCAGGGAAATGCAAATCAAAACTACAATGAGGTATCACTTCAAACTTGTCAGAATGACTAAAATCAAAACCACAAGAAACAACAAGTGTTGGAGAGGATGTGGAGAAAAAGGAACCCTCTTGCACTGCTGGTGAGAATGCGAACTGGTGCAGCTACTCTAGAAAACAGTATGAAGTTTCCACCAAAAGTTCAAAATAGAACTACTCTATGATCCAGCAATTGCACCACTGCGTATTTACCCCCAAAATACAAAAACACGAATTCATGTATGTATATTGTATATATACAATAGCCAAATTATGGAAACAGCTGACTGTCCATCAATAGATAAATGGATAAAGAAGGTGTGGTATACATATACAATAGAATATTACTCAACCATAAAAAAATGAAATCTTACCATTTGCAATGACATGGAAGGAGCTAGAGAGTATAATGTTAAGTAAATAAGGCAGTCAGAGAAAGACAAATACCAAATGATTTCACTCACATGTGGACTTTAAGAAACAATACAAATGAGCAAAGGAAAAAAGACAGAGACAAACCAAGAAATAGATTCTTAACTACAGAGAACAAACTGATGGTTACCAGAGGGGAGGTGGGTAGGGGGATGGGTGAAATAGGTGTTGGGGATTAAAAAGTACACTTATGACAATGAGCACTGAGTAATGTATAGAATTGTCAAATCTTTTTATTGTACACCTGAAAATAATATAACACTGTATATTAACTGTACTGGAATTACAATAGAAAACTTTTAAAAACGCAATATAACCGACAATATAAAAAAAAGAAGTGGTTTATATTTACAATGGAATATTACTCAGCCATAGAAAAGAATGAAATCTTGCCATTTGCAACATGGATAGATCTAGAGAGTGTAATGCTAAGTGAAAGAAGTCAGGCAGAGAAAGACAAATACCACGATTTCACTCATACGTGGAATTTAAGAAACAAAACAAACAAAGGAAAAAGGGAGAGAGAGAGACAAACTAAAGAAACAGACCCTTAACTATAGAGAATAAACTGATGATTGTGGAGGTGGGTGGGGGGATGGGTGAAATAGGTGAAGAGGATGAAGAGTACACTTATCTTGACGAGCAGTGAGTAATATACAGAACTATTCAATCACTATAAACTAATATAAACTGAAATGAATATAATACTCTAAGTTAACAACACCAGAGTTAAAATTAATACTACTACTACTAATAATAAATTTAAAAAAAAAGAATTCTGGGGCCAAAACTCGTTGAGAAAAAAAAAAAATCCCAGATCTGAGGATTCCGGGAAGATGTCAGAGCAGGAAGCACCAGGAACTTGTCTCCCCACCGAAACAACAATTGCACTGGCAGAATCTAATGTTAACTATTTTGGAAGCCTGGAGTCTTTACTTAAGGCTTTCAACTTCCAGGAAAAGGCTTGGAGAGTAAATTGTCGTTCATTTTGGTCAATTAGAGTGGCTAGCACTGTAGCAGCAGCTAACCTTCCCCTCCGCCCCAGCCCTGTGGCAGACAGCTGTGTATGTGTTCTGGAGCATTCTGCATACAGCGGCAAGAGCCAGGGTGAGCAGAAAGGACCCTGTCTACCAGATCTCAGGGATCTGAGCTCTGATCTCTGATTGCTGCTGCACATGACAGAGGAGCAGAGGAGACAGGTGGCCACCGTGGTTGCACCTCTCCTCTTAGTTGCAAGCCCAGTCCCCTTTCTGGCTGAAGTGACTTCCAGGGAAGTTAAAGAGATATTGCCATTTTTACCCCCAACCTTCATTTTTCTCTTTTTCCTCCTTTTAGAAGCCAGACATGAATGATAGGACATTCAAAAGCAAAATGCATATGCAGGGAAAAATCAGAAAGTGACCACACATGCCAAGGAAAAGGCACATACTAGAAAAGACCTAAGAGGACCCTAAGTTTTACCTCAGGCTGATCCCTGACACAGTCTACAATAAAAAAAAAAAAGAAAAGAAAAGAAAAGAAAGCACATTAAAAATGGTAAATTTCATATTATGTGAATTTTATCTCAAAGGAAAAAAAAGAATAAAAGTGAAGTAATAAATTAGTGGGACCAACAGATCCCACACCAAAATTAACACCAAAGGGTATTTTTTTAGGTTGAAGAAAAACAATCTCATTTGAAATAAAGAACAATGAAAAAAGTACAGATGTGGGCAAATCTAAATGAATAAGGTAATGTGCTGTGTTAAATAATGACAAAATTCTTGAAAGTCTTATGAGTTCATAAGTTTGAGAAATACTGAACTACTGAACAGGGCCAAGCAAGAACCAGAGGGAAATCTTCTCAGAAGTCTTTTGACCGTACAGCTCATAAGAGGGTGGAAATTAGAGGTAGCATCTATTTAAATGGCCAATCTCAGGAGTTCTGCTCCTAATTCAGAGTATGCATGACTCTAATACCTATCACTGATATATAAGGAACTCCTATAAAAAAATCCATGGGGGCGCCTGGGTGGCTCAGCCGTTAAGCGTCTGCCTTCGGCTCAGGTCATGATCCCAGGGTCCTGGGATCGAGCCCCGCATCGGGCTCCCTGCTCAGCGGGGAGCCTGCTTCTCCCTCTCACACTTCCCTTGCTTGTGTTCCCTCTCTCGCTGCCTCTCTCTGTCAAATAAATAAATAAATAAATAAATAAATAAATAAATAAAATCGTTTAAAAAAAATCCATGTATTCAGTTTTCAATTTCTATTGAATTTTTCAATTCCTCAAACATCTTACCATTGCAGAACAACGCTTGGCACATAAGACACCGCACCTACCCTTTCTCGATCACATCGTCCTTCGAAGAAACTGGGTACGAAGATTTGCTCTTCCAAGGTTTCTGAACTGCTGTTTTCACTCTAGGTGTCTTCTTGGGAGATTTAGGACGTTGTAATAAACTGGATTCTTCTTTCTAAAAAGTGGTAAAATAATATACAAAGTGAAAAATGAGCAATATGAAGGGGGGGAAAAGGCCAGAGAATGAGGCATAGCTCTGCCCACTCACCTTTAATTTGTTTGATCACTGGAGGATTTCTTCTCTCACTCTACTACCTACCATGCTTCCCACTAGAATGAAAATGTACTGCTTCCCAAACTCACGGTTTTTCACAATCGGTAGGCTGAAACCCTGCAACTCTTCAGAGTATAAGAAAAGAAAGGCCAAATGCTTGTATATCCTTACTCACAGCACTGTGAAAGAAGGCTCTTTCCTAGAGGGAGAACTTGACAAAAACTTTTCTTTATGACTGCATAGGTTTTAGCACATCTGAGGGCTGGGAGTAGGGGCCTGGGGAATGGGGGTGGCAGGGCAGGGAAAGGAAGCAAGGATACCACTGGTCCATAATAAAGACCTATATCTTAACAAAACTATCTCCCTCCATTTTTGGACATTTTATTTTTGTGGTTATTATTCCCATTCTTAAATGTTATTTATGGTAAAAGTTAACTATTTGGCAAAAGCTACATGCATGAATCAAAAAAGTATAAACACTTAAAGGTCCAAATGTAGGAGAAAGAAACAATGATCTGAGTATGGGGTATACATAAATGTAGCATTATATAACACTTAAAAGTAAGGATTATGAAATTATGACACACATGGAAAAATGTGATGAAGATGTTAAAGAAATAATCAGAAAACAAAAATATAAGTACATTAAAATTAAAATTCACAAGAAGACCAAGAGAAAATAAGTAATAGTTGTCTACAAGTAGGTGAGATCAGACGTGATTTGTCTAGGGAGCCCCTGGGTGGCTCAGTCGGTTAAGCATCTGCCTTCGGCTCAGGTTATGATCTCAGGGTCCTGGGATGGAGCCCCACATTGGGCTCCCTGCTGAGTGGGGAGTCTGCTTCTGACCTTCCCCCACTCATGCTCTCTCTCTCTCTCTCAAATAAATAAATAAAAGCCTTTTTAAAAAAATTGGAAATGCAAATACGCGGGCCCCACACCAGATCTCCTGACTTTAGATATCCAGATGAAGCCCAGGAATCTATTTTTTTTTAAGATTTTATTTATTTATTTGACAGAGAGAGAGGGAGCAGCAGAGGGAGAGGGAGAAGCAGACACACCGCTGAGCAGGGAGCCCGATGTGGGACCCGATCCCAGGACCCCAGGATCATGACCTGAGCGGAAGGCAGATGCTTCACAGACTGAGCCACCCAGGTGCCTGCCCAGGGATCTATTTAACAAGCTCCTTGGGTGACTCTTCTGCATATATGCTGAAGCTTCAGAGCCACCAGGCCACCTCAGTGCTTCGAATACCCATCACCTGGCAATCCTATTACAATGTAGGTTCCAAAATGTGACAATTATGTTCAGGTGGTTGAGACCCTCAGTTCCAAGCCAGCCTCCTGATTTTACAGAGTGATTCTGACCCATTCCAGAGCAATTAAAACAGAGTCTTCAAAGGTGGGACCCAGCCATCAGCGGGTCTTAAGTAAAAGCAGAGTCTTTGTGATGCTAATGTGCACCTAGGGCTAAGGAACCTCTGAGAGAGAAACTGAAGTCTCTTCAGGTCTAAAACGCTACTTGTTGAAGTCCAACTTTAAGAACTGTTCTACATCCTTCTACCTTTTAAAATAAGATACCCTGAACGTTAAGTAATCTCTTTGGAGGGGGTTGTGTGTGACTATGTCTAGTAACACTTAACCTTCTGTGACACCTTTAAAGGCTATTAAGATGAAGAAGGCTCATTACTTCTCCAATGCAGGTCTGGGCTATAGTCAAACTTTGTAGGGTTATTTACTTCTTCTGTATAAAGTTGAACTTCTCTTCTCCTTTTTTGACTTTTTCCTTATCTTTTTGTACTCTTTTATTCTCCCCCCATTATAAGAAGTACTCACAACCTCTAATTCTGCTGTTGCTACTTCTTATTCATTCATTCATTCATTCATTCATTCATTCACATTTATTAAGCAACTATCATGTGCCGGGCACTTCGGATAAGCGCTTATACTCCAGTAAGAGACTCTAAGACAACAATAAACATTAATCACGTGGTCATGAGTACTATCAAGCAAAGTCAAGCAGAACAGAGGGCTTGCACAGTGATGGAGGGCGTCTGGGCCACCCTACACAAGTGTGCTCATACAGAAGAGTCAGGACAGCCTCTCTGAATACGTGATGCTCTAACAGACACCTAAAGCGAGTGAGGGAACCAGCCACATAGATATCTGGAAGAACAGTGCTCCGAGTGAAGGGAAGAGCAAGTGCACCACTTCCAGATTTTTGCGTGGTGTGTTCCAAGAACAGCAGAGAGGCCAGTGTGGTTGGAGTAGATAAGGTTCGAGAAGAATGGTAGGAAATGCGATCAGGAGGTGAGCAGGGGTGTGTATAGCTGTGTAAAGACATCGGATTTTCTTCTGAGTGAGAGAGGGGGCCACTAGGGAATTTTGAGCAGGTGAGTGACCTGATCATATATTTTTAAAGGCTCACTCTGGCTGCTTGGTGGAGAACAGACCATGGGTTTTCTTAATTCATAGTTGTGGCAGCAGGCACATTAACCCCCCAAAAGAGCTTATGATAAAACTTAAGTATTAGTGCACAAAACCCAAGCATGGATATTTTATCAAAAACTTAATAAAGAGATCAAAGTATCAATGTCTACCTGACCTGCATATCAGATATCTGTGGAATGCAAGATTTTGGTCTTAATGGCAAGAGGGTTGCCATTTGCGGAAAAGGGTCAACATCCTTCCTTGGTTTCTCTTGACGAAGGTGCCAGAATTTCAGTTCAGCACTAGCATGTTTTGCTGAGGATGAATGAGTAACACAGAATCTTGGTGCCCTAGTCAAAGGAAAAACACATTTAAGATTAAGCTAGGCAGTAAGCCTCAAAAATTGAAAGCCTACAAAATCTAGAATGCCAATACTCTCAATTATTCATCTTACCAAATTCTTTCTCTAAAAATTCCCACTTTTTTCTGCTGCCTCGCCTTAAAAAATTTTTTTTCTATGATATATCAACTGCCTGAAATCACACTCACTCATATAAAAAGACAATATACATTACGAAAAATAATTAATAAAATAACATTCAAATTACTATCTGCTTGATAAGAAAAATCTATATATCTATTAATGAAGGAATTTTTAAAAATAACTTACAATTTCTAGTAAAATGAACATAAAACCCACCTCTGGTCATTTTAAAGCAGTTTAGCATTTACCTATAATACCAAATAAAAATGATAGATGAAATTAACATTTTAAAATATATAAACATTTTCATAATGTTTAACTATAATTCTAAAGTGGATTTTGATTCATGTGCTCTATTTTCAAGCCTTAAATTTAAAGATAAGAATTAGTTTTACAACAATTTTTATAAATGACAGACCAACACTACTTCCAGAAACCCAGGAAAAAGAATGTTTGGCACAAAGTCAAGGCCACGCTTAATTGGATGGCTATCCTAGTATTTAGTCTGTGGGCTAACTCTTTATTGGCTACAGGGCTAACCCCAGCTGTCAGGCCTCATGCTAATTGCATCTTGGACCAGGTTTTCCCACTGATGCCACAGCGCAAAGACGAATTCTCACTCCATGTTTCCGGTCCTGGTAAAAAAAAAAAAAACTGCCTCCCTTAAAAATAGGAATAAAGTAGATATTTCCCTGATGTGAGCACAGGTTGGGAGTGGAAGAAAATCCAAAGTTCATGATTAGTTTAGATTCAGAGAGAACACTGTAGAGATCTGGGTGGTCATCCTAACTATACTTCAGAACCTTTACTTGCAGACTTGTAAATATCCAAAATGGCCTCTTATTCTCATGTCAACCAGAAAGTGGGAATATCTACAAGATCCTTATCCAATAAAGCATACATGTGCTGACCAGAAAATCTAAGTGTCTCAATTTTCTGATTTCCACCGTTATACTATACTCATAGGGACCTCCCATAAGTCTCTGCTGCCCCTACCATTTTAATCTTGCATTATTATTTCATTCATAGTATTAATTTTTTTATTAGCCACCATGTAAATTCATCAAATATTGTGGAATAAATTTCACGGTCAATCATAAACTGGTGTTGTATTATTTTTCATGCTTCTATCATATAAGATCTCACTGCACACATCTTAATTCTCAAGCTCTAGAGGGTGGGATAAGGTATCTGTCACATAATACCATCAAAGGAACTGTATTCAACATGATGTGTGTATGTGTGTGAGAATGTACATATGTGTGTGTATATATATACCAATAGAAACATGGGCAAATGAGATAAACAAGCAATTCATGAAAACTGAAATCCAAATAGCCAATCATGGAAAAGATTATCAGCCTCACTAGTACTCAGGGAAATGCCAGTTAAGCACAGGACACCAATGACACACTAAACACACACAGGCAAAAATTTAAAAGTCTGACAATATTAAATGCTACCATGGGTTTACAGCAATGGGCACTCTCTTATTCTGTTGATGAGAGCATAAATGGGCACAACTGCTGTAGAAAAATGGATATGTGTACAAGAATATACATTACAGGGGCGCCTGGGTGGCACAGCGGTTAAGCGTCTGCCTTCGGCTCAGGGCGTGATCCCGGTGTTATGGGATCGAGCCCCATATCGGGCTCCTCTGCCATGAGCCTGCTTCTTCCTCTCCCACTCCCCCTGCTTGTGTTCCCTCTCTCGCTGGCTGTCTCTATCTCTGTCGAATAAATAAATAAAATCTTTAAAAAAAAAAAAGAAAGAATATACATTACAGCACTGCTTTTAATTGTGAAAAGTAGGAAACAACCCAAATGTTTACAAAAATAGCAATTACAGTATATTCATGCAGTGGAATACCAATATATATTAACGAAAATCAGTGAAACTCTTAAACACGATTACAGACAATTCTCACATGTAATGTTGATAGAAGACACAAAAGAATGCATACAACATGATTCCATTTATATAAAGTTGTAGAACAGGCAGAGAAAAGTATATGTTCAGGGATTTATTTGCATACATGGTTGGTAAAACTATCAAGAAAAGTAAGAGGAATGGATAGTGGTTGCCTCTGAGGGGGAGTGAGGATGTTGTGATCGATAAGGGACCTTTGGCAGGTCTTGGCAATGTTTTATTTCCCAGCCCACATAGTGGTTACAGAAGTATTTGCTTCAAGATATTCATTAAACGGTTTACGTTTTAGTTTGAAGTGTAAAGAATACCGACATTTTAGCTAGATCAAGAAAAAAGATACAAGGATTCTGGGAAAATGGCAACGTGGCCAACATTGTTTTTCTACCTCTCAGAATCCCTCCATAAAAATGGGATAACTAGATAGCAAACCGGAAAACTCACAGACAACATTTACAACAGACTGAGCATGGAGCCTGACGTGGGGCTCTATCCCAGGACCCCGAGATCATAACCCGAGCTGAAGTCAAAAGTCGGATGCATAACCACTGAGCAACCAAGACACCCCTGAATAATTATATTTATTCTTAATAGTAGGTACAGGTAGCAACATTTTCCATAGGAAATATTCGTGTTCATTGAATAAACTTGGCTCAAGACCTCTTTGCCTCTAGCCTGACAAAATGTTTGGAGTGAGGCTTACCTGGAACCCTTCATTTAGAGACAGTCCCCCAATATGCCAGCCTCTCAGGGAAAACCCTACACGTGAAGAACTTCAGCAATTCTCTTGCAAGTTCTTTCCTTTCTTGTCTTCATAATCATCTGTTGCTTGGTTTGTCCTGTTTTTTCAGTTAATTATGGTCTTCATAACTGAGTATGGGAACTTGAGTTTGTGAAAGTTGCATTTTGCATTTGCACCTCCCACTCCAGTCCATCACCAGAGGGTTCACTGTCTTCTCTTCTATGTATAACTCTCTTCCACATCAATGAGAATTCTGGTTCCCATTATCCACATTATTTTTACCATTTTGCTTAATCTGGTTTTTTAAATAAAAACATATAACTGAAGAATAGCCAGATGGAAAAGATGCATAGAATAAGGTGCCTGGGAAGGGGTGTAGAGCTTCTGTGCTCTCTAATCACACCACTCTTCCCAAATCTCCACATGTTCACCAACCAGGAAGCTCTGAAAGACCCTTTTAAGAAGTTTTTGGAAAGCTTGTCTTTGAAATGTCAAGCTAAAGACTGGGAGAAAATAGTTGCCAACTACATGTCTGACTAATGACTAGCATCTAGAATATAAAAATAACTTTAAAACTCAACAATGAGAAAGAAAACAATCCAATTATAAAATAAACAAAAGACATGAACAGATATTTCACTGAAGAGGATCTGCAAATGGCAAGTGAACAGCTGAAAAAATGTTCGGCATCATTAATCATTGGACAACTGCAAAAGAGCTATCACTGTACACATATTAGAATGACTTTAAATAGAAAATTGTGACAACACCAAAAAAGGGCAGGGATGCACAGAAACTGGATCATTCTTATATTCCTGGTGGGAATGTAGGTACATCAACTTTGAAAAATAGTTTGGTAGTTTCTTTTAAAACCAAAAAAACAGACTATATGACCCATTAATCTCACTCTTAGACATTAACCCCAGAGAAATGAAAACTATGTTCATTCAGAAACCTGTACATGAATGCTCATAGCTACTTTATTAGTATAGTTAAAGGGGCACCTGGGTGGCTCAGTCCTTTGGGCACCTGCCTTCAGCTCAGGTCATGATCACAGGGTCCTGGGACTGAGCCCTGCACTGGACTCCCTGGTCAGCAGGGAGACTGCTGCTCCTTCTCCCTCTGCCAATCCCTCCCCTCCCCCAACTGTGCTCTCTGGTTCTATCTCTCCATCAGATAAATAAATAAATAAAATCTTAAAAAAAAAAGTAATAGTGAAAGAGTGGAAACATCCCTAATGTCCTTCAGTGGGTGAATGGATGTGTAACATACAACAGAGTACTACTTAGCAATGCCAAAAAAGTATTGATACACACATCCACTTGGATGAATCTCAAGGAAATCATGTTGAATGGAAAAAGGTAATTCCTAAAAATTATATATTGTATTATTTCACTTAAATAATAGGTTGGTGGTTTGCAGGAGTTACAAATGAGAAGAGAAGGGTAAGGAAGGAGGTGGGCATAGTTGCAAGAGGGCAGTACAAGAGAGGTTTGTGGTAACTGTTCTGCATCTTGACTACAGTGGCAAATGCATGAATCTCTAATGTGATAAAACTGCATAGTATTAACTATGTGCATGCACAAATAAGTGCATGTGTAACTGGTAAAATATGAAAAAGACCGGTGAGTTGTATCAATGTCAATTTCCTCCTTATGCTATGGGACTACAGTAATGCAAGATATTACCATTAGGGGAAACTGGGTAAAAGCTCCTTAGAATCCTCTCTATTATTTCTTACAACTACATATGAATCCACAACGATCTCAAAATAAAAAGTTAAATATTTTTTTAAAGATTTTATTTATTTATTTGGGAGAGAGAGAGAGTGAAAGAGAGAGAAAGGGAGAGCACAAGCTGGGGAGGAGCAGAGGGAGAGGGAGAAGCAGACAACCCGCTGAACTCAGGGCTCAATCCCAGTACTCAAGGAACATGACCTGAGCTGAAGGCAGACACTTAATCGACTGAGCCACCCAGGTGCCCCTAAAAAGTTTAATTTAAAAGAAGAAATGTTTCCACTGTATTAGTAATATTTTATTAAGTTGGATTGTACATACATATGTGCCCACTACAGTATAATTTACACCTTTCTGTATGCATTAAATATTTAAGGTTTTTATTCATTTATTTTTTGTTTTTAAAAATTTTATTTAAATTCCAGTTAGTTAATATAGAGTGTAATATTAGTTTCAGGTGTAGAATTTAGTGATTCAACACTTCCATACAACACCTGGTGCTCATCACAAGTGTCCTCCTTAATCCTCATCACCTATTTCACCCATCCCCCACCCACCTCCCCTCTGGCCACCATCAGTTTATTCCCATAGTTATGAGTCTGTTTTCTGGTCTGCTTCCCTCTCACTTTTTCCCCTCTCTGCTTGTTATTTTGCTTCTTAAATTCCACATATGAGTGAAATCATATGGTATTTGTCTTTCTCTGACTTATTTTGCTTAGCATAGCTCCATCCATATTCTTGCAAATGGCGAGATTTCATTCTTTTTTATAGCTGAGTAATATTCCATTGTGTGTGTGTGCATACATACATACATATCTATATCTATCTATATATATATGTGTGTGTGTGCATATGAATATGTGTGTGTATATATATATATATATGCCACATCTTCTTTATCCATTCATCATCACTTGGGCTGTTTCTGTAATATAGCTATTGTAGATACTGCTGCTATAAACAACAGGGTGCATATATCCCTTCAAATTAGTATTTCTGTATTAGTATTTTGTATTCCTTGGGTAAATACTAGTAGTGCAATTGCTGGATCATAGGATAGTTCTCTTTTTAACTTTTTGAGGAATCTCCATTCTGTTTTCCAGAGTGGTTGTACCAGTCTGCAGTCCCACCAATAGTGCAAGAGGACTCCTTTTTCTCCACATCCTCGCCAACATTGCTGTTTCTCCCATTTTTTATTTCAGCCATTCTGGCAGGTGTGAGGTGATATCTCATTGTAGCTTTGATTTGCATTTCAGTGATGGTGAGTGATGTTGAACATCTTTTCATGCGTCTGTTGGCCATCTGTATGTGTTCTCTGGAAAAACGTCTATTCATGTCTTCTGCCCATTTTTTAATTGGAGTATTCATTTTTGGGGTGTTGAGTTTTTTAAGTTATTTATATATATTTTGGATATGAACCCTTTTTTCAGATATGTCATTTGCAAATATCTTCTCCCATTCCGTAGGCTGCCCTTTAGTTTTGTTGATTGTTTCCTTTGCTGTGTAGAACCTTTTTATTTTGATGAAGTCCCAATAGTTTATTTTTGCTTTTGTATCCCTTTCCTCAGGAGACATATCTAAGAGGAAGTTGCTATGGCCGATGTCAAAAAGGTTACTGCCTGTGTTCTCCTCGAGGATCCTGATGGTTTCTTGTCTCACAGTTAGGTCTTTAATCCATTTTGAGTTTATTTATTTATTTTTACCTGTTATTAATATTTTATTATTTTACTATTTCTGGGGTTTCTAATTGCCTTTTATCTTTCCTATTTCTTTTTTTTAATTTTAATGTTTTTTTTATTATTTTAGTCACCATACAGTACATCCCTGGTTTCTGATGTAAAGTTTGATGATTCATTAGTTGCGTATAACACCCAGTGCACCATGAAATACGTGCCCTCCTTACTACCCATCACCAGTCTATCCCATTCCCCCACCCCCCTCCCCTCTGAGGCCCTCAGTTTGTTTCTCAGAGTCCATAGTCTCTCATGCTTCATTCCCCCTTCTGATTACCCCCCCTTTCTTTATCCCTTTCTTCCCCTACCGATCTTCCTAGTTCTTATGATCCATAGATGAGAGAAATCATATGATAATTGTCTTTCTCTGCTTGACTTATTTCACTTAGCGTTATCTCCTCCAGTGCCGTCCATGTTGCAGCAAATGTTGAGAACTCGTTCTTTCTGATAGCTGAGTAATATTCCATTGTATATATGGACCACAACTTCTTTTTTTTTTTTTTTTTTTAAGATTTTATTTATTTATTTGACAGAGATAGAGACAGCCAGCGAGAGAGGGAACACAAGCAGGGGGAGTGGGAGAGGAAGAAGCAGGCTCATAGTGGAGGAGCCTGATGTGGGGCTCGATCCCACAACGCCGGGATCACGCCCTGAGCCGAAGGCAGACGCTTAACCGCTGTGCCACCCAGGCGCCCCTGGACCACAACTTCTTAATCCAGTCATCTGTTGAAGGGCATCTTGGTTCCTTCCACAATTTAGCTATTATGGACAATGCTGCTATGAACATTGGGGTGCATATGGCCCTTCTCTTCACTACATCTGTATCTTTGGGGTAAATACCCAGTAGTGCAATGGCTGGGTCATAGGGTAGCTCAATTTTTAACTTTTTAAGGGACCTCCACACTGTTTTCCAGAGTGGCTGTACCAACTTGCATTCCCACCAACAATGGAGGAGGGATCCCCTTTCTCCACATCCTCTCCAGCAATTGTTGTTTCTTACCTTGTCAATTTTTGCCATTCTAACTGGCGTAAGGTGGTATCTCAGTGTGGTTTTGATTTGAATTTCCCTGATGGCTAATGATTTTGAACATTTTTTCATGTGTCTGTTAGCCATTTGTATGTCATCATTGGAAAAGTGTCATTCATATCTTCTGCCCATTTTTTGATTTATTTGTTTCTTGCGTATTGAGTTTGAGAAGTTCTTTGTAGATCTTGGATACCAGTCTTTTATCTGTAGCATCATTTGCAAATATCTTCTCCCATTCCGTGGGCTGCCTCTTATTTTTTTTGACTGTTTCCTTGGCTGTGCAGATGCTTTTTATCTTGAAGAAGTCCCACAAGTTCATTTTATCTTTTGTTTCTCTCGCCTTTGGAGATGTGTCATGAAAAAGGTTGCTTTGGCCGATATTGTAGAGGTTGCTGCCTATGTTCTCCTCTAGGATTTTGATGGATTCCTGTCTCACACCGAGGTCTTTCATCCATTTGGAGTTTATTTTTGTGTATGGTGTGAGAGAGTGGTCAAGTTTCATTCTTTTGCATGTAGCTGTCCAATTCTCCCAGCACCATTTATTGAAGAGACTGTCTTTTTTCCACCGAATGTTTTTTCCTGCTTTATCAAAGATTAGTTGCCCAAAGAGCCGAGGGTCCATTTCTGGGTTCTCTATTCTGTTCCATTGGTCTATGTGTCTGTTTTTGTGCCAGTACCATGCTGTCTTTGTGATTGCAGCTTTGTAGTACAGCTCAAAATCCGGCATTGTGATGCCCCCAGCTTTGTTTTCCTTTTCAACAGTTCCTTGGAGATTCGGGGCCTTTTCTGTTTCCATACAAATTTAAGGACTATTTGTTCCAGTTCTTTTGTGTATGGTGTAAGAAAATAGTCCAGTTTCACTTTTCCACATGTTGCTGTCCAGTTTTCCCAACACCATTTGTTGTAGAGATTGTCTTTTTTCCATTGGATATTCTTTCCTACTTTGTTGAAGATGAATTGACCATGTAGTTATGGGTTCATTTCTGGGTTTTCTATTTTGAGTACCTATTTTTGTGCCAGTACCATACTGTCTTGATCACTATAGCTTTGTAATATAACTTGAAATCCAGAAATGTGATGCCTCCAGCTTTACTTTTCTTTATCAAGGTTGCTTTGTCTCTTCAGGGTCTTTTGTGGTTCTGTACAAATTTTAGGATTGTTTGTTCTAGTTCTGTGAAAAAATGCTGGTGGTATCTTGATAGGGATTGCATTAAGTGTGTAGATTGTTTTGGGTAGTTTAGACATTTTAGCAATATTTATTCTTCCAATCCATGAGCATGGAATATTTTTCCATTTCTTTGTGTCCTCTTCAATTTCTTTCATAAGTGTTCTATAGTTTTCAGAGTACAGGTCTTTTACCTGTTTGGTTAGGTTTATTCCTAGGTATCTTATGATTTGGGGTGCAATTGTAAATAAGATTGATTCCTTAATCTCTTTTTCTGTTGCTTCATTATTGGTGTATAGAAATGCAACAGATTTCTGGATGTTGATTTTGTATCCTGCAATTTTATTGAATTTGTTTATCAGTTCTAAAAAATTTTTAGTGGAGTCTTTTGGGTTTTCCATATAGAGTATCATGTAATCTGCCAACAGTGAAAGTTTTATATCTTCTTGGCAGATTTGGATGCCTTTTATTTCTTTTTGTTGTCTGGTGAGGCTAGGACTTCCAGTTGAGGCTAGGTTAAACAACAGTGGTGAAAGTGGACATATTCAAGTTCTTAAAGAAAGAGAAAAACAACATTCTATCTATATATAGAAAAGTGCAAAGCATATATGTAATCTGGAAAACCCGATGGGAGATGATGCCAAAGAAGTGGGTGGGGGACAAATTACTATGACCTTATTTGCTAATTTAAGGCATTTGAACTCTACACTGAAAGCTTTGGGAAAAGATTTCAAGCAGAAAAGTGACATATTCAGATCTATCACAGCTGCAGGCAGCTCGATGACCCTCAAATGGCACACATTTTCTCCATATGTCCCCTCTCTTTTCCTTACTTAGAGTCCTTCAAGTCCTGAGTGAAAAATTACATCTCCTCTGTATTGTGTGTTCACCACACTTTCTTTTATTATACTCATTTCCTATGTATGTTCCTCTTACTAGATTGTAAACATTAGACTTGTCTGTATTTTACCCTTGTATCCTTACTACAGCACTTGGACTGTATAGTAAGCACTCAAAAATATTTACTGAGATGATAAATCTATAACTCTATCAAGATGTACACACACACACACACACACACACACACACACACATCAATTTGATGAGATACTGACCATAAAAAGGTCAGATGTAGATGGATGTGCTCATGAAGTTAAAATGGAGCTTAAGTACTGTCCAGCCTTATTATGGATTTAAAATCCCCCAAACATCCAAATTATCTAAAGGGTAAATACTTTAAGGAAGGCAAAAGATACAATAGTCTTGTCATTTTAAATCTCCATAAATTATAAATCAGTAAAACAAAAAATATAACTTGTAACTTGCCTAAGAAAAGTAAAAGCAAATAAGTTTAAATCACATCATTTTTCTTACCAATAAAGAAGTAAGGGTTTTACAACCTCAGTCTGAATATTTCTTAAGTGTTCTTCATTCCACTGAGATGCTTCCAGCAGTTTAAGTTTTGATAATATTTCTGCGGAAAGGTAGCAATCTCCATTGCTTACTAGATAGCATTTTTTCATCTTCTCAAGATGTCTAAAACGAAACACATCCACACACATTGCTATGACATTCTACAAGCCAAATGTTTTCACTTCTAAAATGTTTCAGACAAGTAAAGAACTATCTCAAAACCAACACTGAGTTACAGGAGTACCAATGTGGAGATAAAAATATTTCTTACAATTATGGGAATAGGAAGAGTATTTTGGTAGGTTAAACAATGGTCTTCCAAAGATGTCCATGTCCTAATCCCCAGAACCTCTGAATGTTACCTTACGTGGTCGAAGGCATCCTGCAGATATGATTAGGATTTTTTTTAAGGATTTTATTTTTCCATTTGGGGGTGGGGGACAGAGCGAGCACAAGCAGGGTGGAGAGGCAGAGGGAGAAGCAGACACCCCGCCAAGGTGGGAGCCCAACGTGGGGCTTGACATGGGGCTCCACCCCAGGACCTGGAGATCATGATCTAAGCCGAAGGCAGATGCTTAACCATCTGAGCCACCTAGGCCCCCAATTTGATAAAGATTTTGAGAAGATATTCCTGGATTATCTAGATAGCCCTAAAGTAATCACAAGGGTCCTTCTAAGAGGGAGGCAGGAGGGTGAGTCATTGAGAAAAGATGTGAGGATAGAAGCAGAGGTCAGAGAGAAGATGCTATGTTGCTGACTTGTAGGTGGAGGAAAGGCCATGAACCAAGGAAAGTAGGTGACCTCTGGAAGCTGGAAAAAGCAAGGAAATGGATTCTCCCCTAGAGTGTCCAGAAAGAATGTAGCCCTGCCCACCCATGTTAGACTTCCTATTTCAAAACTGTAACAGAATAAACTTATGGCATTAAAAATTTTTTTTAAAAAAGCCATTTAAAAGCCATTAAATTTGTGGCGATCTGCTACAGCAACAATAGGAACTAATACAGTACTGACCCTGAAGAATTTATATAGGTTGCTTGCATATAACTTCCCTAATGTATCTTGAAAAGTGGTAGTGGCTTTCTACTCCATGATCAATCAAGTCATGGCTGCATAATCAACCATTTGATAATCCCTGATCCTATAAGTATGCACAACGAGCTCTATGATCTGAATGCCATTGGATTAAGAGGAATAACCCTGTTACTAGTATATATTCGGTTAAACCCTTCCTGGGAACTGCAATCTACTGTAGTTGATCTGCTTCAGAGCAGGAAGGAGAACATAGACAGGATAAAAACTTTCCTAAAGCAGGGTCCTCTTAAGGTTGTTAAGACTTACCATAATCTAAAACACATGGGATAGCCAAACAAGGACCTGGATCCATCAGGACCCTTCCTTTACAACCAGGAAGCTCTGTAGAGGATAGCTGGTATATCTAGGAGATATCTTATTCAGATATGAGCGTCTAAGTGGCATCCAACCAAAGACCATGGGATTTGTTAACTGAGCAGGCTGCTAGGAACAGCAGTCTCTTACCATGGTAACTTTTATAGAAGGTATCCGAAGCCAGTGCAGTTATATAATGGAAAAATTATTTTTTCTACAAAGATATATCACTACAATGTTATAAAAATAAAACAGAATGATTGATATGAAAGTAGGTATAGAATCCATGGGAAGAAATATTATGTGAACCCAAACAATTGCCACTATTTGTATCTGAAAATTATGAAATCACAGAACTAATAAAATCACTATTATTATAATAAAATAAATATTATTATTCATTCCTCTAAAAGTATAAATTACATTTTTATTTTTATTTCAGGCTTTCTGCCTGTGCTTAAGGAAGCCAAACTAATATTCCATAATTTAAAAAAAAAAACAACTATTGAAAGTAAAAACTAGACATACCTTTGATGTCTTCCGGGGTCCTTAAGAACTTTCAACCTCTCAATATCCATCCATAATGACCAATATCTCTCTCCTAATGTATCTTTTAGAAATTTCTTAAATCTTTCAAACTCCTTTCTATTGCCAATATCATAAGCTTTGTGAGACATACACCAATCAGCCCTGGTTTCTGGTCCAATGCTCTCACTCTTTGAACTTGCTTGTTCTAACATCTCTTCTGACTTTTCATTTGTGATTTGAAATGTTTCACTTGAAACATTCCTGCCAGGGACAGGCTCAAAACCCTCCTCAAGCACCACTTCTGTTACCTTGCTGAAATTTATATAATCTGGGCTTTCTGTCAGTGGCTCTTCAAAAATTTGATGAATTGCTACTCTCAAAATAAAGGTTACATAAGATCTTAAAAATTCTTCCCATGTTGAGAAATGCAGTGTAAGGCTTTCATCAGCATCCTGTTGCCTCTCAAGGTAAATTCTCAGAAGGGCCTGAGAAGGAGTGTCTTGTAGAGAGATGGAGCCAATGTTGTCTTCTTCTTCGAAATGAGAAGTTAATCTAATGGTTTCAGATGAGTCCCTTTTTATCCTCGGGTGGATTCCATCATCAAAGATAACGCTGTCTGCATTAAATCATAAAGGGCTATTAGGTCAGATATGAATACAGAGTTGCTTTTATTATTAACTAGATGTTGCAGAGTCAGCATGGTAGGTGGGCTTGGCACTGGTAGTGACTTCATGTACATAAGGGGGAGTTCTGAAGCCACATTTGATACCAGTAGAGAAAAACCTGCCAACAGGATTGGTCATGTCTTCCTTGGACATGGAAGTGGATAATGGTGGCAGATGAGCAAAATATTTGACATCCTGAATACAGAGGATCTTCAAAAAGACATCATGCACTTTCAAAATGTCGTATTTGAGGCTGACATAGAATGTCGATATGTAAAGGCCAAACCTATCATACAATTAGAATAGGTACATTAAACAATTGTATGTATTCTAATATGTCATGCTTATAAGATAAAATAGAATTAGGAAATCAATGAACATATCAGAACTGGAATCATACCAGTAATTTTTAAAAATTCGCTATTTTATCTGAAAGATTCAATTACTATCATACTTACAACCTGCCATCAAAATTACAAAATGGCATAAGGCTTACAAATACAAATGGATTGTTTTATACTTTTTCTAAAGACATATAGTCTTGAGCTCCTAGTTTCTCCTTTGTTAGAAATCCGTGAAATATCGTGTGTCAGTGCTTTGTTTCACATGGCAAATCTACGGCTTGAAATGCCACAGAGCAGGAAAACTGGTGTCATCTGTGTCCCACTTCAATGGCCATTTTCTCAATAATAGGTTTCAAATCCCAATGAACTGGAAATGTTTTATTACAATTTTTATTGAAAACGAAGATACTAAGTTCCCCCAGCATTAAGAGACTAGACTTTTGTAAACCCGTGAAAAGATGCTGGGTATATACTCAACCCCACAGAAGTGGAGGGAGAGAGAAAAGGCTAGCATTTCTGTTCACCACGCTCCTATTACCCTTTCTCTTCCTGTTCACCACATTCACTATCTTCGTTCTCCAATTTTCTACTTTACTATTTGGGGGAAACAGCAAGAAACCTATAAATTCAGCCATTTGCAATTAAGGAGATTATTTTCCTCTTTACCTAGATTTAAGTTCAATTCTAGAGAACCCAGATTTATTGTCCTCAGAGGTTGCTTACACTTTTCAAAAGAATTAGGTAAGAACATAGTGAATTGCTAAATTCCTCTCCTGAATCACATTGCTAGATTTTTTTTACTCTATCAATATCATGTTAATGACACTCATTTCTGCAAGTTTCCTTCTGTATCTATGAAAAGTTGGTATCTTCCACAAAGGTTCCCCAGGGTAGAAATGTATCTGTTTTTCAAGGAGAAAAACAAGTCTGAACTTAGAAGAAAAACTCAAGTTGCATGAACGACTATATACTTTCAAGAGGAGAGAAAGGTTCCACCCATTAATTTCAAATACTTAATAATAAGAATTTGTAAATTGTCACAAGAAGTAAAGACAAATATTTACTGACTGCCTATGAGGGAGCAGACACTAGATCAGGCCATTTCTAGACATTTAGTATCTATCATTATTCTCATCTTACAGATAAGAAAAGCAAGGCTCTCAAGAAGTGGAATAACTTTAGAAAGTCACACAGCTAATAAGTATTAACCCATCTAAACCCATTCTCTTTATCCTATGCCAAGTTGCCTCTTAAAAAACAGTATAGGGGCACCTGGGTGGCTCAGCCAGTTAAGCGTCCAACTCTTGATTTCGGTTCAGATCATGATCTCAAGGTTATGAGACCGAGCTCCACATTGGGCTCTGCACTCAGCAGGGAGTCTGCTTGAGATTCTCTCTCTCCCTCTGCCCCTCCCCCTGCTCTCTCTCTTTCTCAAATAAATAAATAAATAAATAAATAAATCTTTAAAAATAAAAACAGTAGATGTTATAAACACTGGTGATGGATATTAAGGAAGGCAAGTATTGCATGGAGCACTGGGTTTTATACACAAACAATGAATCATGGAACACATCAAAAATTAATGAAGTACTGTATGGTGACTAACATAACACAATAAAAGTTTTTAAAATGAATAAATAAATAATAAAAAATAAAAAACAAAAATTGAAAAAATAAAAATAAAAATGGTAGAAAGTGAAGTGTGGGGGCGGGGTAGGGATGGAGATTATTTTTCTCTCCCACCACTACGTGTTGCCCTGGAAGATTAGAACAACAATAACAAAAGATTTAAAGAGAAGTGCTGAAATCATTCTTCTCCTTACCGGAAACAGCTGAAAGGACCGGTGACTCAGGTTTGCTGTGGACTACACAAGATGGTAATGAAAATGTTGACGCTGTTTGCAGACTCTGTTTTGCTAATGCAAACCAATCTTTTGTTTGAGTATAGGAGGCCTAGGAAAAAAGGAGCACCTTTGTTTAACGTTAAGATTATCCGTGTTCTCCCAATCGCAAACCTCACCACGTCATTACAGCATAAAATTTGCATAGTACAATATGAAAGGGAAAATTATGCCATGAAAGAAAAGAATGTTGTACACAGAAAAATTCATTATCTGAGAATAATGGGAAGGAAATTTCAACTCAGGTGATTTGGATATTAGGTGACCAAAGGTAAAAATGAGCCCAATATCCACCAAATCTTTCTCCACTCTTCCACCATGCATGCAACCCTACTTCCTGGCTTCATTATAGATTCATGCCGTCTCACTGTACCTTGGCAGTCACATGGCTCATCAGTTCTTGGCTGCATCTTTTGCCAGCTACTCCCACATTACAACTTTCCAATTATGTCCTGCCCCTAATTCTGTCTAATCTGGCTCTGTGTTTTTTACAATACCTCCCTAATATGACAGACCTACTCTCAGGAGCCACGAAAACCTCCCCAATCTCAACTGCCCCTTTGCCTTAGATTCAGTTTTCACAGCTTTGCTTGGATTGCACGCTTCCTGAAAACTGACTCCTGACTCCATCTGCCCCTGGATATAGCCTTCAATTTTTCCTTTACTTTGTGTACCCTCGAGCCAGCTGACCCAATTCCCAAGCTGACCTTCAGCTTCCAGAAACCCAGTCCTGAGAAGCCCTTTTCTCAGCTTTCCTGGGAAAATTCCTCTGCCTGCCTCTCTCAGTAATGTCCTCACGATCTTTCTAAAATAATCCAGATTTCAACAGAAGCAGAGAAGGGAGTGTCCATCATTACTCTCCTTTCACCTTTCTCCTTTCTCCAACAAGTCCGCCTTAGCCTCAGGAATACTCACTCACAAAAGATGCAGCCCTCAAATAGAATAGGTATTGTTCTCTGACTATCATACAGAATTAGCAAGGCAAGTCGGGCCACACAATGAGACCAAAAAACAAGAGAGAGAAATGAAAAGTCCCACCCATATATTCACTGCCCCTCTGAGAAGTAAGGTTTCCTGGGTGGATAAAAGCTTTGGGAGATTCTAATTTCCTTTTGTTCCTTCTTTTCCTTCCTTTAAAACCAAGTCATTTGGGCACGTGGGTGGCTCAGTTGGTTAAGTGACTGCCTTCGGCTCAGGTCATGATCCTAGGGTCCCAGGATCCAGGATCAAGCACCGCATAGGGCTCCCTGCTCAGCAAGGAGTCTGCTTCTCCCTCTGACCCTCCCTCCTCTCATGCTCTCTCTCTCTCAAATAAATATTGAAAAAAAAAATAAAACCAAGTCATTTATTATTAATTATATGTTCATTCGACATATATTTGAGTGACTATTATATTCCAAGCAATATGCTAAGCACTGAGAGAAAGCCAAAATAATGAAGAACTGTCAGGGAATTGAGAGAGGCCAATATACAAAAGTTCTTGTTATTTCAACTGTGAGAAAAAGATTGCAGAGTAAAAATTAGGAGAGAAATAGTAAGTAGTCAGACATAAAAGTAGGTAACTAGTCCACTGAATGTGCTTAAGAGGAGTCAATTGTTTGTGTTTAGATGGTATAATGAAGACTCAAAGAAATATTACCAGTTATCATCATAAAGATTAATCTTTGTTTATAATCATGATTTAAATGATTTAAGGTCTCAAAGAATCTTGGATCCTCAAAGAATTTCAAATCCTGAAATAGTTCAAAAGCTATTAAGAAGATATTAGTGGGTCAACTGGGTGGCTCAGTTGGTTGAGCATCCAACTCTTGATTTTGCCTCAGGTCATGATCTCAGGGTTGTGAGATCAAGCCCCGTGTCAGGCTCAGAGCTCAGCCCGCGGAGCTGAGGCAAGTCCCTCTCCCTCCTCCTCGGCCCCTACCTCTCACTCTCTCTCTCTCTAAAATAAATAAATAAAATTAAATCTTTAAAAAGAGAATATTAGATAAAGTATTAATCAAGTGGACAGAAATGAGTTTTTTCGTCACAGAAAATAGCAAAAGTAAACTAGTTTAAATTTTACTCTCTTACATTCAATTTAATTTACATGTAAGGAATCAGATCTTAGTTCCCTAGATTGATTCTTCCTGTTGTACGTTTACTGACTTCTACTATCAGTACATATTTTTATGATATTCCTGACATTTCTCTAGTACATTTGAGAAAAAATAAATACTTAAAAACAAGCATAAGAGAGAAGTAAAATATGCTTTTAGTATATCCCTAGCTTTTAGCTCAGTGGAAATAATGCAACTGGCAAAATTTCAGACATTTTTGCCAAGTATTACTGATAGAAATGCCAAATTACAAAATTAAATAGAAACTACACATGAAAATAAATGGTCAGGTAGGATACGTTAAGTCTGTCTATTCCAACAGAGATGGCAAATAGTTTTCCTTTTGTATGACATCTTTGATCAACTGGAAGTACTTGCCTAGAGGGCTGTGTTGAAAAGACTTTGGAGCCAAGTCCTAGCTCAGCAGGAAAATTGCCATGATTGATTAGCAATGTCTGTCATGAATGGAAACTAGGAGAGCAGCAACACATGGGCCACATATTTGCAATTCCTGGTTTTGTACATCGTTGTGTATAGGAAATATGTTCCCAGAAAGAAGACCTGATAATTAGACCCCGGAGATCAAACAACAGTTTTTCCTGCGCCATGACTCTCCAAAAGCACATTTGAGTCTGTGTTAGATCTCTTTAAATGCACTCACACAATCCAGCATTTCTTCACGGAGGACAAATTTATCTGATAACAGTTAAAGGGTCGTGAATTTTACTACTGAGGAATAATCTTGACAATAGGGAGGAGCAGACTCAATTGATCCTCATTTTGTACAAAAATTATAGACTCTGAATAATGAAAATTTTGGAAGGAACAACGAAACCATGGATATAATTCAAAGTACCCTTCCTTGCTTCCCGGGTGACCCCGAGCATGTTCTTCAGTCTTGCATTTGTTCTTCTGTATACATGAGAATAATAAGACCGATTACATTTCGGGTGAAAGAGTGCAGAGCAACGGAGTCAGCATAAATCCACAAAAAGTTTTGCTAAATCTGCCTTAGAAGTACTTGAAGTCATTTCCCCTGTTCAAGTGGTACAAATGAAATTCCTATCCCTAAAATGAAAAGTCTGCTTGCAGTGCCAAGTCATGAAGAAACACTCATACATTTACCTCGCCAAGAGAAATGTAGAACTTTTTCATGATGATAACATTCTCTTCTTCAGCAACAGGTGGTGGTGGACTGGCTGGTTTCTTCAGGACCCAGGGGGGAAAATCTGCACTGAGTGTGATGTTCATGCCTGATCCACTCCATCTTACTTGTGAGACCAATTTGGCTAATCTGTATTTTAGAAATCATACAAACTTGAAATAAGTTTCAACTATGATAGAATTCAGGGGGGGAAAAAACCCTAAAATTTTATTTTATTTTATTTTATTTTATTTTATTTTATTTTATTTTATTTTCAAGTCCATCTCCTCACTCTGCACAATGATTCTTTGGGGATCTGCTAAAATTAATGGCTTATTCCCAGAACTACTAAATAATAATTAGTTTTAATGTATTTTACCTTGATTTTTAAAATGGTGGTTCTAAGTATAGGTCAAATTTTAGTAAAATTTCAAAATGTTTAGGTACTTATACATTAAAAGTCAGGAAACATAAAAGAAAAACTTGGTCCACCATGACATTCTTTTTCCCGACATGCTTATGTTTGCTTTTTTAACAGACTACGCATAAATACCATAATCACAAGTAGACAATTTTTAAAACATAATGATCTAAGAAGTACAACTGAAGTACATTTATTAGGTACTATTTCGGTGAGACCTCTGTGGAGAAGTTAAGTGATTTTTACAAATGCACTACCGCTTGCATTCTGTAGCAGGTGGGATACAAACTGCAGTGGGTTTAAAAGTATATGATTTTATTAAGAAAGTACAAAAAAATGATTTTAGGTGAAAAAAAAAACCCAGGCAATTAAAAAATAGGTTTGTTGATGGGACTACAATACCTGTATTCAAAGTAACAATCACTTTCCAAAAACGCTGGAAGTCTTTCTTTTTTGATCCACTCAATACCTTCTTCACGACGGAGACACTATTAGAGGACAAGTGAAAAAGAAAGAGTCAAAGAAAATCACCTTTCAGGACAATTAAGGCCTAGTCACTAGAACAATAATGACCTCTAGCTATTACCCGGAGCCCTGCCTCTACCTTCTGTTTGCACAAGAGAGAACAAGAACCTCAGAGTCACACACTGGGAGCCATTGCTTGCCTTCTGGTACTTCTTTCTCTCAACAAACCTGCATCAACCATTAGCCCCATTTTACAGATTAACAAACTGAATCCGGAGAAGTTAAGTAACTTATTGAAGGAGGAGGTATGAGAAAAAACGTCACTCTTGGTATTTGCACAGTCACAAAATGGGTTAAAAATAATCACAAACAGAAAAAGAGCTAACCAGAACACTTGATAAGGCCACAATGGTCACCACACACCCCTGCCCTTCCAATTTTAGAAAATGGTTAAATATTTAACATCCCCAGGTACTATCCTGGGGATACCCAGCTTAGCAAGAAAGATAAGGCCCTGGGACACTTGGGTGGCTCAGTAGGTTAAGCATCTGCCTTGGCTCAGGCTCAGGTCATGATCCCAGGGCCCTTGGATGGAGCTCTGCAGCGGGCTCCGCTCAGTGGTGAGTCTGCCCCTCCCTCTGCTTGCTCTCTCGCTCTGTCAAGTGAATAAATAAAATCTTAGGAAGGTAGGAAGGAAGGAGGGAAAGAAAAGGAAAGGCCGTGCCTTTAAGGAGCTTACAGCTAACTCAATAAGTAATAATAGTAGAGCGCAGTAAATGCTGCAAGTTCAGCCTTCTGTGGGAGGGCACCTGGGCACTGAAGCCAGCAAAGGTTTCCCAGAGAACATGCCACTCACTTAGCGTGGTGCAGAGGAGAGCAGGAGAGGAAACAAAGGTAAGTCTAGTATGACTAGATCGCAGGGTGAGATTTGAGGAAAGGAGGGAAGCAAGCTGGAGAAGCAGGCAGGCCTAATGATGAATTTTCTTTTAAATGACCTTGAGGAGTTCAGATTTGATTTTGAGGTTGTGAGGGCCATACAAAATCATGGAAGAGTTACTGAGTTGCTCTTCATTCTCAAACATTTACTATTGATTCTCTTTTTGTCTTATATTCACTTTTTTCCAGAATTCTAAAGAATGTCAGTACTTTGAACGTTAAACACATGCTGCTGCATAAGTCAAACAACCAGTAAAGCACACATCTCAGTGAGGCTGGCGTGTCTGCATTTATGTAACTCCCACTGATGACCTGCTAAAGCAACAGTTGTGCTGTGATACTAACATCAGTCAACACAGACCACTGCTGACTCCAGGGAGGAACTCACAGGCTCACAGAGTAGTACTGCCGACATCTGATGAGCTGATGTTCTGGAGCGTGCACCTGCGCTCCACACTGCTTGCACGTGGCATGAAGTCATTAGGCTCCCGAAGGCTGGAAAACTGAGGGAACAATGGTTTCCTTCTGTTCAGCCCAAAACATCCATTGGCCCTGACCAAAGACTATCTTCCGGGTAATGAAAACACAGAAGAAACTTTGGAAGCAGGCAGAACCTGAACAGTAGCATCTTGTTGATGGTCTTACTGCTTATGAGTGAGATATGAAGGACACTTGGATCTTATAGTCACGAAAACTCCACACAGGCCTCCACATGTGCTACACACTGACAACCATACACGACTCTTGGATTCTCATTAGCAATGCATTCAATGTGTCCCAGAAAGACACCAGACCACGTATAAATATCGGTACACTCCCTTGAGGAATAATACTACGAGGTTGTCAAGACTAGTCCGTCATACAAAATCAATTTGCCTAATATTTCCTTAATGAACAGTTCACCAATAAGTCATCCCCCTTTGAATGTCTTGGCACCTATCTGACCCAAAAATGGAATGCAAAGCTTAAAAGGAATAAAATCAAAATTGAAGATGGTCTTTAGTCAAACTGCCAAAATGTCCCTTCAAGGTGTTTACAAGTAACTAAAATATAAAGACCAAAAAAATACAGAACAAGCTCGTCAAACATAAAATGACAACTTAATAAATACCTATGAAAAACACAGAAATTATTTACCTAAGGTAAATTTAATCCTTAAAACTAAAAAAAAAAATACATACAGTAAAAATCCATCCTTTTTTAGTAACCAGTTCTATAAGTTTTAACAAATACTTATGCTGTATAACCATGACTACAATCAAGATAGAGAATAGTTCCAACGTCCTCCAAACTTCCTGCCACTTTGCATTCAATGACTCCCTCTAACCCCAGGCCCTAGCAACCACCAATTGGTTCTCCACAATTTTGCCTTCTCCAAAGTGTCATATAATTGGAATCAATATAGTATGTAGCTTCCTTCATTTAGCATGATGCATGAGATTGACCTATGTTCCTAGATGGATCACTAGTTCACTCCTCTTCAGTGAGTAGTACTCCACTATATGGATGAACCACAGTTTGTTTATTCACTCCCCACTTACAGGAAATTTGGGTTTATTACAGCTTTTGGTGATTATAAATAAAGGAACTACAGACTTTCACAAGTTTTTGTGTGAACAGAACTGTTCGTTTCTCTTTGGTAATATGTGGAAGTAGGATAGATGGGTAGTATGATATATGTTTAACCTAGAAAGCCAGCTGCCAAACTGTTTTCCAAAATGGAATTCTCATCAATGATGTAGGAGTTCCGGTTTCTCTGCAATTTGACTGGCACTTGGTATTGTCAATGTGTGTTGCACAGTTTACTCATTCTAATAGGTGTATAGAAATAGTTAATTGAGATTTGTGTATGTGTGTATACATACACGCTGCTTTTTAAATAACAACTTTGATATATAATTCACATTCCATACAATTCACCCATTTAAAATATATAATCCGAAGGTTTTTAGTATATTCCCAAACCATTACCATGATAAAATTTCATCAACTTCCAGAAAACCTCATATCCACTAGCAGTCACTCTCCATTCCACATCAACTCGCCCACCCCATCTCCCAATGTTGACTGCATTTCTCTTATGATTAATGTTGAGCATCTTCTTGTATGAATTTTCGCTATCTGTACATCTTCTCTGGAGAAATGTCTACCCAAATCCTATGTCCATTTTTTAAAAATGAAGTATAATGAACATACAGTGTTATATTAGTTTCAGGTGTACAATATACTGATTCAACAATTCTATACATCATTCAGTGCTCACTACAGTAAGAGTACTCTTAATCCTCTTTATTTCACCCCTCCCCTCAACCCCTTCCCTCTGGCAACCACCAGTTTGTTCTCTATAGTTGAGTCTGTTTTTTGTCTCTTTTTGTTGTCCATTTTATTTCTTAACTTCCACATACCAGTGAAATCTTGTATGATAGTTGTCTTTCTCTGACTGACTTATTTCACTTAGCATTATACCCTCTAGGTCCATTTATGTTGTTGAAAATGGTAAGATCTCAAAGATCTCATTCTTTTTTATGAAAATAATTCAGCCACGTAGATCACATCTTCTTTATCCATTCACCTATCCATGGACAGTTGGGTTGCTTCCATATCTTGGCTATTGTAAATAATGCTGCAATAAACATAAGGGTTCATATATCTTTTTGAATTAGCATTTTCATTTTGTTTGGGTAAATACCAAGTATGGCATTACTGGATCATATGGTAATTCTATTTTTAATTTTTTTAAAAGATTTTATTTATTTATTTGACAGAGAGAGAGACAGCGAGAGAGGGAACACAGGCAGGGGGAGTGGGAGAGGAAGAAGCAGGCTCCCAGCGGAGGAGCCCGATGTGGGGCTCGATCCCAGAACGCAGGGGTCATACCCTGAGCCGAAGGCAGACGCTTAACGACTGAGCCACCCAGGCACCCCTCTATTTTTAATTTTTTGAGGAAACTCCATAACGTTTTCCACAGTGACTGCCCCAATTTGCTTTCCCACCAACAGTGTGTGAGGATTCCATTTTCTGCACATCTTCGCCAACACCTATTATTTCTTGTCTTTTTGGTTCTAGCCATTCTGACAGGTGTGAGGTGATACCTCATTGTAGTTTTGATTTGAATTTCGCTGATGATTAGTGCTGTTGAGCAAATTTTCAGGTGTTTTTTGGCCATCTGTCTGTCTTCTCTGGAAAAATGTATGTTCAAATCCTCTGCCCATTTTTTTTTCAAGTTTTTATTTAAATTCCAGTTAGTTAACACACAGTGTAATATTAGTTTCAGGTGTAGAATTCAGTGATTCAATACTTTCATACAACACCCAGTGCTCATCACAAGTGCCCTCATTAATCCCCATCACCTATGTCACCAATCCTCCCATCCACCTCCCCTCTGGTAACCATCAGTTTGTTCTCTGTAGTTAAGCATCTTTTTCTTGGTTTGCCTCTCTTTCCCCCCTCCCTGCTCATTTGTTTTCTTTTTTTTTTTTTAAGATTTAATTTATTTATTTGACAGAGAGACAGCCAGCGAGAAAGGGAACACAAGCAGGGGGAGTGGGAGAGGAAGAAGCAGGCTCCCAGTGGAGTAGGGAGCCCAATGTGGGGCTTGATCCCAGAGTCCTGGGATCACGCCCCGAGCTGAAGGCAGACGCTTAATGACTGAGCCACCCAGGCGCCCCCCCATTTGTTTTGTTTCTTAAATTCCACATATGAGTGAAATCACATGGTATTTGTCTTTCTCTGACTGACTTATTTTGCTTAATATAATATTTTCTAGTTCCATCCACATTGTTGCAAATGGAAGATTTCATTATTTTGATGGCTAAATAATATTCTAGTATATATATTTTTTCATATTTTCTAATATATGTATAGCACATCTTTAGCCATTCATCAGTCAATGGACATTTGGGCTCTTTCCATAATTTGGCTGTTGTTGATAATGTTGCTATAAACATCGGGGTGCTTGTATCCCTTCAAATTATTACTTCCGTATCCTTTGGGTAAATACCTAGTAGTGCAAATGCTGGATCATAGGGTAGTTCTGTTTTAATTTTCTGAGGAACCTCGATACTATTTTCCAGAGTCCTCTCCCCAATTTTTAATCAGATTGTTTATCTGGTGTGGAGTTGTGCACATTACCCCCTTACTGGATATACCATCTGCAAGTATCTTCTCCCATTCAGTAGGTGCCTTTTTGTTTTAATGGTGGTTTCCTTTGCTGTGCAAAAGCTTTTTATTTTGGTGTAATCCCAGTATTTCAATTTTGCTTTTGTTTCCCTTGCCTGAGGAGACATCCCTAGAAAAATGTTTCCATGGCTAATGTCAAAGAAATTACTGCCTATGTTTTCTTCTAGGAGTTTTATGGTTTCAGGTTTCACATTTAGGTTTTTAATCCATTTTGCATTTATCTTTGTGTTTGGTGTAAGAAAGTGGTCCAGTCTCATAATTGAAGAGACCGTCACTTCTTCATTGTATATTCTTGCCTCCTTTGTCGTAGATTGACCATACAGAGGTGGGTTTATTTCTGGGCTCTCTATTCTAGTCCATTGATCTATCTGTCTATTTTTGTGCCACTACCACAGTGTTTTGATTACTATAGCTTTGTAGCATTTCTTGAAATTTGGGATTGCGATACCTGCAGCTTTGTTCTCTCTTGAGATTGCTTTGGCCATTCAGGATCTTTGGTTGGCTCCACGCAAATTTTTGTATTATTTGTTCTAGTTCTATGAAAAATGCAGTTGGTATTCTGAGAGGGATTGCATTAAATCTGTAGACTGCTTTGGGTAACACAGGTATTTTAACAAAATTGGTTCTTCCACTTCATGAGCATGAAATACCTTCCCATTTGTATCTTCTTCAATTTCTTTCATCAATGTTTTATACTTTTCAGAGTACAGATCTTTCACCTCCTTGCTTAGGTTTATTCCTAGGTATTTTATTATTTTGGTGCAATTGTAAATGGGATTTTTCTCTTAATTTCTTTTTCTGCTACTTCATTTTTAGTGTATAGAAATGCAACAGATTTTTTTGGAACTCTTATGTAGGATTTATTTTATATAAAAACTGAATCCTATGATGTACTTTAATTTACAACTTGACTTTTCCATTGAACAATACAACATGTGCATCTATCTAATCAGGACAACAGACATAGCTCAAACACCTTCTTTCTAATAGTCATATAGTTCTTCAGTTGATAAACATATAATATGTTTATACTGCTGAAGTCAATGCTGCAATCAGCTCCTATACATACACATTTATTTGTATGGGATAAAAATCCCAAAGTGGCTTTCCAGGCATAAGTCATAGTACTTTTAATTTTAATCGGTTTTGCCAGATTAATTCCCAAAGATTGTAGCAATTAATATTCTACCAACACTAGATGTTATTATTTTTTAAAATTGTAGGCCCATTTCACATGATGTGGTGAGGACTGGGTGTTATACACAACCAATGAATTATCAAACTCTACTTCTGAAACTAATGATGTACTATTTGTTGGCTAATTGAGTTAAAAATAAAAATAAAAAAACTAGGCCAATTTAATGTCTTAAAAAATGGTAACTGGCCATACTTATAATTTGCGTATTTATGACCATTTGTGTGATTAAACTTCTTTTTATTTGCTCATTTTCCATTTTAATTCCTCTCTTGTAAATAGTTTGTTGAATCACTTCAATTATTTTACTGGCTTACTTGTCTTTTTCTTGAATAAGATTGCTAAGAAATTAAATAAAATGCATTTCCTCATACTTGCAAATTTTTTTCTAAATCATTGTTTTTTAACTTTATGTCATTTTCTAACATGTGAAATATTTTCATTTTGGTGTCCAGGTTTTTTTTTTTTTTAATTATTTTGAGGATTCTGGAGTCCTTGACTTCATGAAAGGATGGCTCACATGCTAAGTTTACATACAAATTTTCCTGGATTTTACTGTAATATTTCCATTTAAAAAACCATTTATTAATTTATAAATAAAGACAATTCAGCTTACTTACTCTTGCAAATTGATAGTAATTATTTATATTTATTGTGTTTAAGCTTTGTCTAGGAAGTTTAAAATAATTTTGAATTAGCAATAAAGATATACTTTTTCTTTTCTTATGATCTAATTTGGTTTGAGTAGTTCACCATATATAATACGTACCATTGATTTTAGGTAGCCTTTAACATGTTTAAGCAATTTATTTTTTAATGAGTTTTTATTAGGCATAACTTTGCATGAAATGCAACAGATTTATGTATACTAATTTTGTATTCTACAACTTTACTGAATTTATTTACTAGTTCTAGCAATTTTTTGGTAGAGTCTTTAACGTTTTTTACATATAGTATCATGGCATCTGCAGTTAGTGAAAGTTTTACTTCTTCCTTACCAGTCTGGATGCCTTTTATTTCTTTGTCTTGTCTGATTGCTGTGGCTAGGAATTCCAGTGCTATGTTGAATAAAAGGTATAAGAGTGGACGTCCTTGTCTTAGTCCTGATCTGAGAGGAAAAGCTCTCAATTTTTCCCCACTGAGGATAATGTTAGCTGTGGGCTTTTCACATATAGCTTTTATTATGTTGAGGTATGTTCCCTTTAAACCTACTTTGTTGAGAGTTTTTATCATGAATGAATATTGTAACAATTTATATGGTGCTATAAAGTTCAGAATATATGTCCTTGTTTAAACTTCAAAGCAATGCTATAACATAATTTTTTATTTTTAATATTTATGAAAGTATTTTAAAGACTATTATTATTATTAATACATTTAATTTGATGAAAGTAAACAAGAAAGACAGAAATATATTGGAATTCAATAAAAGAAACACTGAAGAAATTTCAGGCTGGAAAAGAGCTATATTGTAAGTGCTGACCATATTTTAGCCTCGTTCCATCAGACACTTCAAACCATGGAAAAGGTTAAACATTCTTTTTATCTTCAGTTGAGCCACACAACAAACCTAAGTAGTAGGTAGCGAAGGCATCATTTGACAGGTGATGAAAATAAGGTTCATCAAAATCACTTGTTCAAGAACACAGAGCTGGTAAGTTAAAGAGCTAAGGTTAGAACCTAGGGTTTTTTGTTGTTCTTTTTAACCTCATGCTAAGGAGACAAAATCCAGAAGCTGAGAGTAGAATTTAAGGCCAAGGAGGTCAGAGTCACATCATGTAAATTGAGGCTCAGAAATCATAATTTCCAACTTCTTGTTAGGATAGAACCCAAACCAAATAAATTCACTGTATACCCACTTTTTCTAGAATGCATCTAAACTATAAAGGATACACATATTTCTGCTGCCCCAAATTAACCTGATATTCTAAATGTTCAAAGGAAATTATATGAATTTTTTCATATTGAAAATCTAACATCAACAAAATTGCTAAATTAAACTGGCAATTTGACATGAATAAGATGACAGAATAACTAACAAATACTGTGTGTGAGTACAATAAAACTGAATAAATATAGTTACAGTTCAGAAAGTTAAGCCCAAGGAACCTCATGTTAGTCTTATTTAATGCTTTTTTTTTTTTTTAGATTTTATTTATTTATTTGACAGAGAGAGACAGCCAGCGAGAGAGGGAACACAAGCAGGGGGAGTGGGAGAGGAAGAAGCAGGCTCCCAGCGAAGAAGCCTGATGCGGGGCTCGATCCCAGAACGCCGGGATCACGCCCTGAGCCGAAGGCAGACGCTTAACGACTGAGCCACCCAGGTGCCTCTTACCTAATGCTTTATTTACCTACCAAGATATAAACTCAAATATACTTTCTTACCATGATATTGTAGTTGATATTAATGTTCTCGTCTTCATAGGGGGCGTTCATCTGAACAGGTTTAACATCATTCTTTCTTTTCCTTACAACATCATAGATGGGATTTCGAGGTTGTTGGTTTTGTAGAATTTTTTTCAGTTGCTTTTCCAGAAGTTGTGGGGCATTGTTAACGATTTCAAAAACTCCAAAATCCACATTAAATCTAACTGCCTCTGAAAAGGTCTGCAAAATAAATTCGTGGAAACACATCTTAAATTTTTATAAACCAGAAATTCACTGTCTCCAAGAACACCTGACACTTAATAAATGCATATATACATACACAAGGTTTTATGTACTTAATCATTAGCTCTCCTCTTTAGGAGCTTGGAAATCTCTTGACTACAGATAAGGGAACCCACTGAATCCTTCCTTTCCAATGTACTTATGCCAAGAAATAAGGATGTATTACAGCAGAAATTCCCTTTGCATAAACATCTTATCCCTGTGCTTCTTTGGAACTGGAAAGAAATACACACCTGGTCTCTATGAAGCAATGTTATTCTCTTAGGAGGGGGTGGATTACTAGGGAAGAATGAGTAAAGGAAGAAGAAATAACACTCCCGTTATCTCTTTCATCCCCAGGAGCCATGAAAGCTAAAGTCTCCCTTCCCCAAAAGGATAAAATTAAGTACAATGTGTTCTTCATTTAAGACTATTTCAACACCATTCCTCTTGCTGTGGAAAAAAAAAAAAGAGAGAGTGAAAGACAATAACATTTCTGAGCTTTTCTCAGTAATTACTAAATGCTGCCAACTTTTATTTAAAGTCTGTCAGTTAATATACAACAGCCTGGAGTCTTGAGTTTGAATGCCAGCTTGCCAATAAGTAGCTCTGTGACTTTGAGTAAATCGTTAAACAATTTGGGGCCTCCATCTCCTTAACAAATAAATAGTGGATTGGCTGTCTATGTCTTTTCCCATTTTGCCCTACAAATCTAGAATCGGGTTCCTTTTTCAGAATATGAACTTATTTTAGAATACCTTTTGTGAACTATGTACTGGTGTAGATTAACTTATGTATTTTTAGCCAGGTGGTAGAAGACATCTAGCTCTTCCCCTTGGATCAATAACTGTTCTACAGAGAGCATCAATTCTTTCCAATTTTACAAAGAGATTGCTAGATATACTATAGTTAAAATTTAATAAATGGCAGGATGTCATAAAACTGGAGTTAGAAATATATATGTGCATATGTATAAATATCCATATATGTGTGTACATATACATATATTTTCTTCTAATGTCAGATAACGTCACATCTCTAAAGTCTGATTACGTCCCCTTCTAGGAGTTTAAAGTGCACGGACAATAGAGTTCAATATGAATGTCAGTCTAAAGGCCTAAAGGCCTCAGGGCTAAGATTTCCCCCTCAAAAGTGACAAATATAGCTCAACGGACAAGTATCCAACAATTACCAGTAAATTGTGTATAAGTTTTCTTCAATAAACATATTTAATTGCATCTTTCAAACATGAGATTCACACAGGCATCACTTACCTGAATGTCCGATATTATCTCTGAATTATACTATCACTAGACTAAACATAAATGAGTCTACTGATAACAGAGACAAGATTCAACTGGTAGGAGAAAGGAACTGAATCAAACTTGGTAGAGAATGGACATAAAATATTAACTGGGGAGGGGGAAATGGTGCACTCGATGGCAAAAGACCATCTGGAAAAGATTCCTTCTAGTTCTGAGTATCCATGGAACAAGAGAGCAGGTTTGGCCTTTATTTGTTTTCCTTTCTTTTTTCTGCCTCCTACCCTCACACCTGGTAGACAGAGGAACACAAAGCTGTGATAATCCAAAGCAAATAATGCCAATTAGTTGGTTCTATGAACAAATAAAGTATTTCCTGCTACTCAAGTTAAAAAACATAATGCTCCATAGCTGAGTAATATTCCATTGTATATATGGAGCATTATGTTTTTTAACTTGAGTTGCAGGAAATACTTTATTTGTTCATAGGGGAGGGGGGTGGGGCATTGGGATAGGCCAGTGATGGGTATTAAGGAGGGCACATGTTGCATGGTGCACCAGGTGTTATACGCAAATAATGAATCATGGAACTTTACATCAGAAACTAAGGATATACTGTATGGTGACTAACATAATAAAATAAAAATTATTATAAGAAAAAAACTATAAGACTAAAAAATAATAAAATCTTAAATATAAAAAAATAAATAAAAGCACTAAAAAAAAAAAAAACCATAATGCACCAGTTAAAAAAAAAAAATTAGAGGGACTGTGACACTCTGAGCCCTTCAGTAGCCAAGGTTACTTAGTAGTAAATAGTCACCATATAGTTGGTAGAAATAATAGGAGTGACAAGAGCTACTGTTCACTGGACATCTACCCGATGTGCCAGACACTTCAAATGCACTATCTTGAATCCTTCCACATTCCTGAGAGCAGTCTTTATGGAAAGTGGACTCTCAGGATAGTTATATGATGGGTCATGGATTCAGAGCTATAAAGTGCTAGATCAGGGCTATCAAAACAGGTGCATCTGGTCCCAAAGACAGCGCATTTCCCCTTCTTTACCATCATATTGCCTCACCTCTGAGAAAACTAGCCTGCACTCACCACCTTCTCTAGGCCAGGCACTGTGCTAAGCAGTAACCCTACACAGTTAGTGGAACTGGGATTCACACCAAGGTGTTTTACCAGTAAAGACACAGAGGCATGAAGGAGCCTGGTGCACGCGGGTCATTTTAAGCAGTTCCATGCAGTGAGAATATAACTAGACTAGTTCATCATGGAAACAGTTTAAGGAACAGAGGAAAGACTTGAGATAGATGAGGTAGATAGGACCAGATCACAGAAGGCTACGCATGGCATTTTAAGAAGCATAGGCTTATCTTGATCCTTTGGGAAACAGTACGGGATGGGAAAATCCTAAAGTGGGGAGTAACATAATCTGATTTGGGTTTTAGGAAGTCCAGGTAGCAGTCTGGAGTGTTGTTTGCTGGCTCTTGAGTTGGTGAGGCAGCAAGCTCACATCCCACAAGCAGAGCCATCACCACACTCTGGGGAGGCTGGCTGTGACCGCGGCCATAGGAGCCAGGCTTCCATGTGGTAATGACTCACTCTCTTGGATGGGTTACTGTCCCCAGCACACACACAGGGGCAAGGGCGGGCTTTAAGGCAGGTAGTTAGCGACTGCTTTCATTTTCAACTCACAAAGCTAAACTGCGGCTGAAAAAGGTTAAGTGATCTCTTCTGTGGATTTACAGCAAGTTCCCTAGTGAGCTCACTATAGAATTCTGGGCTCACAACGGCAAACTGCTTTAAACCAGGGCTGCCCCAGAATTTCAGTAGGCGTCGGTAGATGCTGTGGATTCGTTCGCTCAGGATCTGTTTCCACCTCCTGCAACGCAGAATCCGGACACCTAAAAACTGTATCACCCGGAGCCCTTCCAGGTCCGGCTTCCCGTGTGACTAAGGTCCTGCTAGTCACGTGCACAGAATACTTGAATTCTGAAGTGAGTCGAGTGGGAAAAGAGGCAGGGTCTGTCCATCCTGAGGAAGGAGAGCTCAAGGACAGAAGCACATGAAAGTGAGGAGAGAAACTGGACAAAAAGAAGTACTTTACGGAAAAAAAAAAAGACAACAGAAGGAAAGCTATAATTGTGTTCATGATTAAATGACATGAAAAGACCCTATTTTTTTTTAAAGAGATGTTGCTGTATCTTAAAATATTTACAATTTTTAAACTTAAGGTTTTATCTCAGTGGAACTGAAATGTGATAGGGCCTTTGCCACAGGGAAGTAAGTGTTTTCCTGTTTTAAAAGCCATAATTTCCAGTGGCTCTCTGGAGGTCCTTCGTAACACTGTGATTCTAAGTTTATAAAAGGGGCAAATAATTGATTCAAAGCTTCCCCCAGTTCACTTATTTCAGCAAAAACGAAACTTTTGAATGCCCAAGTGCCAATCAGTGTCCCAAGCAAAGAGGATACAAGCTGAATAAAACACTGTTTCTGCCCTTGCAGGAACAATACATGGTCATTCAGTTTTCTCTATGATGAAGAGAGTCAACAAAATACTGAAATAATCTGAATTAGTGTAACATGCAAATGCTAAAGGGGAATCTGACTACAGAGACCACAGTAGAAACACCAGAGTATTTTATCTAGTTTAATTACTGTACTTTAAAAGGGATTTGGCTAAACTAGAATCTATCCAGAAAAGGATAAACAGAATTATTAAACAGAAGCAATGTTGAGTAAAATTACTTTGCTTTTCTGGGATTTTTTTAAATCATAAAATGGATTTTAATTAAACAATCCCAAGGTGCCTTCCAGGTTTGATACTCCATTGGTCCATGATTGTCTCTCAGGAAAAAAAGAGCCTTTATCATCTTTTTTTTTTTTTCAAGATTTTATTTATTTGAGAGAGAGAGAGAGATGTATTTGAGAGAGAGAGCACAAACAGGGGGAGTGGCAGGCACAGGGAGAGGAAGAAACAGGTACTCCGCTGAGCAGGGAGCCCGACTTGAGTCTCTGCCCAGGATCCCGGGACCATGACCTGAGCTGAAGGCAGACGCTTCATCGACTGAGCCACCCAGGCGCCCCAGGTTTATATCTTCTGCTTTCTAATAAGATCACCCAGTTCCACTGTTCCTTTGTTATTTTACTCATTCATTCAATAAGTATTTTTTGAATCCTTACTAAATGAGATATCATGATAGATGATATACTGCTACATTAAGTGAGCCGATCCAGAGCATTCTCCACAAAGCCCCAATGAAATGAATGAGACACAGATCTGGCCTCAGGTTATGTGGATCCAACAACAGAAGAAGAAAGATATGTAAGTACATAGAGACAGTAAAGACTCATCCCACAAAGCAATGAGCCCTACCGTGGGCACATAAGGTGAAATCATATTTAGTCAAAATTACCCCTTGAGATCTTTGAGAATACCCATAAAGTACAATGTTGTCCTACCTCTCAAGAAGCTGCTCGGTTTTTCCTCTGGTATTGAAATGGGTCATGGATTCTTCAGCTAGGAACCAAATGAAATGGTGGGCTTGTGTTTAAAGCTCATGTTATATGAAGAGATGCATGTTTAATACTAGAATCCCCCTCAGCACGATCAGTTGACTACACTAGGAGAGGCAAGCAGGAAGAGACCCCTGAGGGAACAGCAGGTTCTCATCTTCCGTCTCACACCCTCATCGGATGCTCACGGTCTGGAGTATATGTGTTTATGGATTAGTACAACAGACAGAATCATCCTCACTCTTTAAATCACCCTCACTCTCTCTGCAGAGCACAAATAATTCATTTTGAGGAATAACACATGTATATTGATGAACTACAAGCAGTTTGACATTGCTGAAGCTTACTATTCAAGAGGGGAATCACAGGGTATAAGCCTGGACAGAAACGCAGAAGACAAGTTCATCAGGGACTTTCTATTATATGCATAACGCTCAACTTAATCCTCTCCAGTCCCCCATTCTCAGAGTGTGGAGCCTGGACCAGCAACATCAGCATCACCTTGGACCCTGCTAGAAACGCAGTTCTCAGGGCCCTCCCCATAATCCAAAACTCTGAGGGGGCCCTGCATCCTGTGTTAACAAGCCCTCAGGTGACTCTGATGCATGTTCAAGTTTGAGAATCATTGCTTTGGGAGAATGGGGAGCCAGTGAAGAGTTTGCAGCTGGGGAGAGACAGGATCCCGGTCAAGACAAACTTCAATGCCCACCTCTGTCCACTACTTCACGTAGACTTTGCCATGTATTCACGTAAGTGGAGGGGCTGACCATCTATGTTCTGTACGCAGAAGAAAGAACCCTGGTCTTTATTATGCAAAGTCCTGTTGTCTGCTTAAAAAAAAAAATCTCTCTCACACATCAAATCCTTTGTTTTCACCATTTCTCAGCCCACAGAACTCCTACAGTTGGTTTAGTATGTGACAATAAAACACATGTAAGGTAGGGGAGAGAGAAATGAAGGATGTAGGAAGTCGGTCCTTCTCCTGAAAAAGCTGAGTAGGCTGATTTAGAGAACGCTCAGCTTTTAATCACATGACAGGAAAAAATCTTTAGTCTGAGCCTCAAACCCAATCCTCCACAAGCTGTTGCAGACTGCTCTTTCCCTTACTTAATTTTCTTATTTCAAGGGTATCATTTTCCAAATGTTCTAAAACGAATTGACCTGAAGGTGGTGAAAGCTAACTTTGTAGTACCAGTCATCCATGTGCGAAAAATATTTTCGCAGAAAAAGCAAGTGCACGAAAATATTTTTACCACAATAAATTGCTGGTTCCACATTTCTTTGAGAAGAGGAGGGGGAAAAAAAACCTGTGAATAATTAGTGATGTGCTTAAAGTGCGAGCGGAGCACCACTGAACCTTACCGGGTGCCAAATTATTTAGCTGAACAGTATTTAAATTAAAAACTAATGACTGGGTTAATTTAATACATGTTCATCTCTGCTCCAACTCCATCTCTACTAATTGAGCTCCAAAGCTGTATTTTAAACATGCATCCTAGTCAGCGAATGAAAAACATGTGACTACTTGAATATAAGAAGGCAGTTACCAATGACTTCTTTCAATCTAAGTTTTATTGTCATTTTAGATGTTTAAATATAAACTATTTACTGGACACATTCACCAACAGGATGGAAGGAAAAGTGTGCTACCTAAAATGCATAGGAAATATCCTTAGTTAATAAAAGGAGTTGCATTAGGTAATTTGAGTGCTTTATGTTTGAGCTACAAGGCTTATCAAAACACCCGGAGGTAGAAACGCTGAACTAAGCAGTACCACCTAGACTCCATCAACACCTTTAAAAATCAGACTCTGAGTATTTAAATTTTGGCAGCGGAAGACCCGAGCCCTGCATCCCCCCTTCATGCCACAGATTCCCCAATCTCTCCTCTCTTTCTTTCTCTCTCCTTCTGCTTACCCAACAATCCATCCAACATATAAATCCTTCATAAAGCTGCAAGAAATTATAATAGTTTACAGATTAAAGAAAAAAAGTGTGGAGAATCAGTCCCAAAAAAAGAAGTTATGGTAAAATTCCAAAGGCACATAGCTAAGCATGGTCTGGCAAACACATGACATACCTATCCTTGCAAGGAGGGTATGGAACGGGCCACCCCTTCAGCTTCTGCAAACCATAAATGTCACAAACATTCTAAACCACCCACAGAGGACCAATCTAAAACTGTATGTGGGCTCATCTACCCAATCCCACAACAGTCACTGAGCATAAAACACACAAAACAAAACCAAAAGGAAAAAAAAATGTTTTCACACTATAGCACAGAAGAAAACTTAATAAGCAAACACTTATACATAAAGAGTTGACAGCAGAAAAAAAAACAAAAAAAAACAAAAACAAAAACCTCCCAGACACCAAATGAAAACAATATCTGAATATGAACCTGGCATGAGAACAAACGGAATGAAGTTATGAAAGTTAGGATTTGGAAAGTGCCATAATCATTTATAATAGCAGCAACTGTCCTGGATTCCCCTCATCAAAATAACATGGAGGCAGGCTACCAGCCATCAGTTTCTGGATCTTACAATGTGTCCCACGGGTATAATGGGGTAATGGAAAGAAGGAGGGCGGGAGCCAGAAAGCCTGATTCCTAGGCCCTTTTCTGCCACCATCCAGTTCTGGGACCTTGGGCATGTCACTACAGATGTGGAAGAAGACAGAAGTCTCAGAAATCTAGATGACTGAAGGGACTTTTAGATTCAGAATATTACAGTTTATATCTACACTCTCTATCTATCTCAGGCTTAGATTGTTGGGGTTTTGGGGTGGATATGGTAGAGGAGGTGAGGCAGAAGATTAGAAGGTTTATTTGTTTATTTAAAAAAAAAAAGTCTTACATGGAAGATGTAGAAATAAAAAACAGAATCATCCTCAAGAAGCCTTGGAAGATACAGAAGAAAGGGACCAGCCTTGGCCCCAGGAAATTTACAGTGTAGCTCCTGAGATAAAAATAAACAGAGAAGGAGATTAATCAAATTTTCTTTAGCTGGAAAAGTCTAATCTCCCACCTGATATATATATCCCCATAGAACATTCTATCTGAATATCTCCAATCACAGGACGTTTACTCCTGTGAACAACGCCAGCCCTATTGTTCTGTTCTACTGTTAGAAAGCACACCTCAAACATCTTCCTTCTAGGAAAAAATCAATGTCCTCATAAATGCTGGCCCTGGTTCTGCCTTCTAGCTTCACAGAACATGTTAACCTCTCTTCCTCAATCAGATCTTGAAATATTTGGAAAAAGCTGGTCCGTTCCAACCCTTCTACCCATTCCCCAACCAGGTTCAACACCCATACTTCTTTCAACCCTTCCTCATCTGACGTGGTTTCGAGAGTGTTCATTGGCTGTGTCTCCCCGAGTCTGGTTTGGCAGAGCAACTCTTAACCTGGGGCACCAAGAATGGAACACAATATTCCAACTGTGATCTGACAACTCAATACAATTCAAAAAAACATTGATTGAGTGCCTTCTATGCTCCTGACTAATATTTTTCTTGATTTTAACTATACTTCTGTTAATGCACCCTAAAAACACATTAGGTTTGTTTTAGACCATTTCAGATTACCACAATAAAAACGAGACCAGATTCTGTTATTCAGACTATTGGTTTATTCCTCTGCTGTCAGTTCTATAGTCATTACAGGGTAGTAAGAGTTTTTGAGTCATGTGGACCTGGGTGGACCCTGTCACTTACTAGCTTGACCTTAAACTGGAATAACACTTGCAATGTTCCATCCAAGAACCTGATAAAAATAATATGAAAAGTCAAAGCCAATGACAGATTTGTGTGGAACAGAAGATTATTCTCTAGATTGACAATGATCCAGCAGTCTAATTCAGGAATGACTGCCCCTCGTGTTTCAGCAATGGAAGATGGGATGGTCTGGTTAGTGAAGGAAAAAGAAAGAGAAACACTAATTCTGGGCCAGGCACTTAAACATTACCTTGTTTCATTATAACCTTATAAGATCATTACATTGTTTTCACAGAGACAGAAACCAAGGAACTCAGAAATTAAAAAATGTGTCTAAGATCACGTGGGTAGTAAACTGAGAAGCTAGACTCAAACACAGTTCTGCCTCATTCCTGTTCCTAACCATTACACTGAGCGGTGAGGGCAGGAAGAATAGGTGTGGTCATGGGGGGCGGGGGGAGAGGACTTGGGTGAGGCAGGAAAGTTCGTGCAGGTGACGCAGGCAGTATGGAGCTAGAGGTGAAACCAGGAAGGTGAGATCTTGAACTCCAGGAATGGGGACTTCAATCTGTAGGCTATTAAGAGTCAACCCCTACTGATTATAGTTAAAGAATCTGTTCAAATATTTGAAAACTCATTTCACAGAAAATGATAAGGAGTTTGGAGACAAATAAAGCAGCATAAGTGGAGCATGTATTATTTTAGCTAGGGTTGGGAGGAAAGATTTCCTGAACGGAAGTGACTTAAATCAGGGAGAAGGTGATACAAGTATCTCAGGGAAGAGCACCCCAGCCTGGAGGGCCCTGAGGACGCTTGGCATATTGAGAAACATGAAGAGGGCCAGTTAGGCTGGGAAGCTATTAACAACAAGAAGAGGCACAGGAAACAAAGACCAGGGGATAAGATGGTTCCATTTATTTGTATTATTATCATGGCTGTTGTTGTTATTATTATGCTTTACGGAATCCATAATACATTAAATTTATGGTTCCCTAAAATGCCAGTCCACAGTATTCCAAAAAAGAGAGATCAGTTTGGCACACTCATTCTCCGCAAACCTAGGCTGGCTTCTAACTCTTAGTCAAGTGCTTATAAACCAAACATTACTAATCGGTTCTAGACTCGCCCAGAACTTAGTTTGAGAATCCATCATTCTTCCTCCCCCGTCCCCAAATTCTTTTTTGGAAACCTGTGACCATATTTCCCCTTCTCCCATCTTGTGGCTTGAAGCATGGGCAGTTAATGGGTAGACTGCATGGTACCACATGCAGATGCAAAGGAATGAGAGATGGCCAGGGTGCGGGGGCGGGGGGAGGTGGAGGATGAAAAGCAGAAGGATTTGGAGAGACAGAAAACAGGGGAGAAATGGCCCAGGTGGGCTGCAGGGGACATATGAGGGTGAAACTGCAGGGGTCTGCTGGGGTAGGATAAATCCATGACTGAAGAGACACTCTGTCATCTCATCGAAACCCTGAAAGGGATCACACAAAAATGATAATGTCAGTCCTGACTGGATGGCAGGACTATGGCTGAATTTTTTTTTTCACATTTAAGATAAATTTTCTCTAGTTTTGTTACATCAGTTCTATAATTTAAAATAGATTCAAAAAAAAAGGTAGGGGAATTTATGTTCTGGAGCAAGTAAAAGTCAAGATAATCGCAAATCTTGAGACAATGAAATATAAATCTTGAGAAGCTGAAATCAGACCCAATATAGAGATTTTTCTCTTTAAAATGTCACAAGAATTGGCAGAAGAATGGAGAATACAGAGCCTAGAGGAAAGACCACATAATCTGGAAGAACAAAATTCTGACAGTTTTGCGATACTGCTGGGGTTTTTATAATATACAACTGGATGATGAAAGTTGAAAAATCAGACCAAACAAGAACCCATCAGGTATCCTATAATATCACTCAGGCCTGTTGCTGGAAAGGGAGAGGTGTTTGGTGTCTCAGCCTAACCTCCATAATGGTTGCAGAGGCCTAGCTTGGCCAAAAGGAAGAGAGAACAGAAATTCTTTTGGAAACAGGAAAGTAAGACAAAACAACAAACACGCATGCCTAGATACATACATACATACAAAAACTAATCTAGGCAAGAAAGTGCATCCCCTTCAAAAGACATTTTCAGTGGCTAGGCTTTAAGAGGCTTAACATATTATGGCCCACTCCCTTTAAAATTACTTGGGGGGCACCTGAGTGGCTTAGTCAGTTGAGCGTCCGACTCTTGATTTCTGCTCAGGCCGTGATCTCGGGGTCCTGGAGTCAAACCCCACGTCGGGCTCCATGCTCAGCGGGGAATATGCTTCAGTATTCTCCCTCTCCCTCTTTCTCCCTCTGCCCCTCCCCCCGCTTGCACGCTCTTTCTCTCTCTCTTAAGTACATGAATAAATCTTTAAGAATAAATAAAATAAAATAAAATAAAATAACTTGTGAATTTTTTATATTCCAAAATTTCCCTGGAAAACATGTTAATGAAAAAAGTGTTTTGCATTTTCGTAACAAATAATGAAAACCTTTTCTTGTCTTTCTTTATCTGACATTCCTGATTAACTTTATTTACTCAGCAATGTGTTTTATGCACCCTCCCTTTCACTTTTCCCAGACCCCTTGATACGTAGTCTACCAGTCACTGCTCCCTAAAACTACAAATCTTTTATTTGGCATCCACCTACATCTTATTTACTATTGATATAAAATTCTAGTTGACTTAAACACAAATTCCACTTTAACATCTGTCCGAGGGGATGCCAACAATTGCCTAGAGGCAAGAAATGTAGTTTCATCATTTTTTTGATATTTTGTCCTTCTCACCTCTGTTCAAAGCCTGAAATGGTATCAAATACACCAGCATCCGATTTTGTACAGAACACTTTCTTTTTCTACCTTATCCACATTTATTCTTTCATTATTATTTATTTAATTTTTGTACAGAATACTTTTCAATGGTTAGAAAAATTCCAGCTTTCTTATCCATTCATTCATTCATTCATTCATTTTTATTGTGGTACAACTGACTCAGCTTTCTTCAATAATTCCTAAATATGATTCAAACCCAAATGATTAACTCCATAAAAAGGTATAGACTTTACTTAAATGCTTTAATAGTTCTAAAAAATACTATCCCTGATAAATTTGTCTTACAAGATAATCCAGTGATTATAATTGCTTTGATAATAAATTCTATAGAATGTAATAATACACTCACTGGAAGACTTAGGAATTCATTGAAATAGTCCACAAGGAAATCATCTGTTGCCAAAGAATCTTCCTGCAAAAACATAAAACACAATATTATGCTTATACTAAGATGTTTTAAAACATGCCAGTATTATTCTCCAATTCTGCTTATCAATAGATTATAAGGTAGATCTTCAGACCTTTTTCAGTCTGTCAACAGCAAATCCTTGCTATAAACAGAACACAGTGCTACAATCTCTGGGAGGAAGAAATAACAAAATAGAATGGAGCATACTCTTCAAAGATTTTGCTAGTATGCCCAACTGGAAAACAGAACACATGAAAAATATAGCACATTACTTAAAAGAAATGTAGTACAAACCATCATACATGGTAAATTTCCCACAGACTTATTTCCACACATTTATGTATATATCTTATTTATTTATATTCTATAGATTTCATAAAAAATAATTGCAGAATCAATAAAGACAGAACCAGTATTTGGAATTAAAATGAAATTCAGAATGTGTATTTCTTAAATTGCCCAATGGAAGTGATAAACCAAGGAAAGAAAATATTCTACTGCTTCCTCCTTACAATGAGATAGCTTTAGTAATCTGAGTCCTGCTTAACTTTTGCGTGAAGAAACTTTGACAGTGCATATGTTCTAAGCATAAAGATTGTATATATTTTTTCCATAACTATCTCACCCACCAACATAGTTGCTTTTAAAATTGGCAAAATTGGAAAGCCACTGCCAAGAACAAATTCTCTCTTCCAAATAAAACACCTTATTTTATTAGCAATTGTTTCCATTGTGTCAAAAGCACATCACAGCATACTCTGTTATATAGAACATGTGTTTATTTTGTTATTCATAATTATATTTCCACTTTGTAAATCTAACATGAAAGTTGACAATATGTCACAATGCTATTATTTCCATATGGCTGATTATTTTCTTCTTATATTGGCCAATTTTAAAAATTTGTTGAGTATAGTGTTGCAGTAAAAGGAAGATATTGTAGCATATTAACTTGGAAAATACATTGTTCAGGGTAATTTTTTTAAGTATCTGTAGTCCAATTGGAAGAGAGTGATACAAAACCACATACATAACCTTGTATATCAAGGAACTTACTAAAAATCTGTGAGCTTTTAAAACAACAACAAACTCAGGATTTAGTTTACTAAAAACCTCAACTAATTAGAACAACGGCAAGGAACTTAGGATCTCATAAACCTTCTACATTCATAGTAGTGCCTCAGTAATATATCCTCAAAGCTCTGCTCACGAAGATTAGTAAAGCAGAACAGAGCAGATACCATTTGGGGAAGCCTCCATACAGCTAATAAGCTGTCAAATTTTACCTTTCAATGTGACTTTAATTTTCCGGACTTTATTCAGTGAGCTACCTACTTTCTGCTAACTCTTAAGAGAAATCAACTGAATTTAATAAATATTTTTTAGGAGCTCCCAGATGGAAGAAGGCACTGTGTACAATAAGGGTGGCCAGACTTTGCACTATTGGGCTCATGATCAAAAATTCTCCGATGGGGAGCGTGAGTATTTTTAATTGATAACAGTGGTGGAGCATTGTCCCTTGTTAATTTTTCTGAAACAGCATTGTATTTTAAAATTTCACCTCTAAAACAGAATGTATATTTCACAGAGTCAGGGGGACCTACATATTGCCTAGAATTTGGTCGACCACATAGCCAGAAACCTCTAGATAATCCTCGGATTCATATATTCATTTCCTGATGCCTCACCCTTCTCAGAGACTCTAACTCACTGATTTCTACATTCTCTGTGATGAAGTAACTGTTTTGTTGTGTTTTTTTCCCTAATCCCTAAGTTTCAGACAAATAACTTGTACAATACAATAAGAATGAATTAACTAGAAAATGAAATAAAAGATAAACATAATACAAAAGGCCAATTGTTGATTACTAAACTCAATAGATACAAGCATAGTGTCAACACACCATAAAGTTTCTAAGCGTTTTCTCTCGATTTCTGACTCATCTCAGCAAGGACTGAGTCTCAGGTGGCTCTGGTCCACAAACCCTCATCAGGCAGCACTGCCCTGACACCCTGGTGAGCAGTTTGTTTTCAGGAACCTCAGGTCCCCCTGAAACTGAGCCACCCTGTAGGGCATTTCCTTGGCATGCAGTCACACTCTTGGGTTTGCATTCACAACCACAGAAATTCAAAAGTATTCAAAAACACCAAAATCTGGATTTCTTTTCTGAAGTTGTATACTCCTTTCTTCCCATATGAAATATCAGCACTTCTGCTGCTATTAGAGAAGTTCTACAATAGAAACAAGCATGAGGCTGACCTGGGTGGCTCAGTCGGTTGAGTGGATGGGCATCTGCCTTCGGCTCAGGTCATGATCCCATGATCCCGGGGTCCTGGGATTGAGCCCCTCGTCCTCCCTGCTCAGCAGGGAGTCTGCTTCTCCCTCTGCCCCCACCCCCAGTCTTTCTCTGTCTCTCAAATAAATAAAATCTAAAAAAAAAAAAAAAGAAAAAGAAAGGAAGAAAGAAAGAAAGAAAGAAGGAAAGAAAGAAAGAAAAGAGAGAGAAAGAAAGAAGCATGGTCTCTGAGTGACATTTTCTCCGTCTTCCTGTTGTACTTTAATGGGAAGGCCTGCACTTCTCTAAACAAATGAGCATTACCTTCCCACCGAAGTTTCTAGACCAATGCATTCAGACATCTTGTCATAATGAGAATCTTCATTCAACCCTTTACTTATTATTTATCTTTATTTATTAAGGATTTTAATAAACCCTTGATTCTCAAAACTCTTTATTTAAAAAAAAAATTTTAAGGCCTTGATCTGAAGAAGCAGCTCCATTATTCTAGTAAGTCTCCACAATCTAGTCACATGGCCATATTAAAATGAACTAAGTCACCATATTTGGGATTAATATATTTCAAATAACCAATAAACTGGTGATGGTTATTAATGGTACAATCAAGAACACTGAGTTACAATCAATTCCTCCATTACATCATTCCATGAACCTGACTTCAAAATTTGCAACACAGATTCTCTGTTGAATGATGCAATGGAAGGCAGGAACATTTTTTTAGAATTGAATACACACTTGAAACCTGTTTTTTCAAGTACTACAGGTGTGCCATCTGTGAAAATGAGGTCAGCTTTTCCGTTTTTAGTCCAAACTTCTCAAGTTTCTTCCTGAAAGAGGGTTAAGCAAAATAGTTTATATGGGCTTGCTAATTACGGTGGACAAAAATTTTTTTGCTTAAAAATTTATTTTGCTGCACCCTCAAATCAGATAAATTACGAGTTCACCAATCTAAAAGATGCAAGATATACAAAGAAGACCTTATAAATAAGGAGGATGAAATATGATAAACATAGACATAAACCATAGTCCAAGAAAGAATATGATCCATACCAGAGGAAAATTACAATATCAAATGTTTCCTCACAAAGAAAGGAAACATACTATCTGGTAGGAGGAATCAGAAGAGACTCAAGCAGAAAAAAAAATGGCGTTTGAAATAACTTCAAATTCTATAATTAGAAATACATATATGAGAGGCAATAATGCAGAGTACAGTGAGAAATGCATGAGCAAAGAAAGGTGGAAAGCAAAACATAGTAAAGGTGATCACAGTTAGCTAATGGCAGAAGTAGAAAAATAATCCAAGTTTCCAACTTCCTTTCAAGCCATTCACACATTAAACCAAAGCCATTCATCTAATTTCCAATGCAGAATCCAGTACTGATCGACATTAGATTAGGAATACTCTCATCAATCAGTGGGTAGGAATTACACCAACCAGGATGCACTTATTTTTGCTGCTTCTTCCTAAAGTACACATAGTCTTTCTTTTCTCCTTTCTAAACAGAGCTTCCCACTAAGATGCAATGAAATGGTGGGGTACAGACAATAGAATTCAATGGGTCAAGTCAAAGAGGACCTCTTCAGCCTTCAAGGCAACCAGGCACAGCCAGGGATGGCTGGAGCTTCCAGGATCGTGACCTCCAGTTGTGAGCAACCTGGTTTGGGACTCCTCGTGTCCATCCCCCTCCCTTGGAGAAGGCGATTGATGAGTTACATCCCACACCCACTGCTCCTCTGTAAGACACTGAGCATAGCCAAGGAGTTGCTCAAGCTCCTGGACATAGATTTATTAGCTATCTGCAGAGCATATTACTGTCCCATGAAGCTGCCAGAAGAGTTTGTTTGAGATGTCCAAGAAAACAGTGCACAGCCAAAGGTACTGACAGCTTGGAGGAAGGGGGGAAGGGAGAGCCTGGAAGACTACAGATGATGGCCCCAAATCTCTGCCTTCACATATATCAGATATTTCTGTCTATTGGTAACTGATGTATGCCTGTAGTATGCCTAGCCAGGCTACATACAAGGTGATCACTCAAAAAATGTATGAATATACTGCAACATTGTTTCATCATTATTTTGAAATAGTTGATATGAAACATTTTCTTGATTTCTAAATCAATTTGTCTACCCTAAGAAATTTTTTTTTTTTTAAAGATTTTATTTATTTATTCGACAGAGATAGAGACAGCCAGCGAGAGAGGGAACACAAGCAGGGGGAGTGGGAGAGGAAGAAGCAGGCTCCTAGCAGAGGAGCCTGATGCGGGGCTTGATCCCATAATGACGGGATCACGCCCTGAGCCGAAGGCAGACGCTTAACCGCTGTGCCACCCAGGCGCCCCTACCCTAAGAAATTTTGACATTATATTTGTCATGAGAAAAAGAACTACTAAATTTTAATTTCAACTCCTGCAATTTTGAATGGTTACCAAAAAAAAGTCTAAAAAATTCTAACTCTTATTGGGTGAAACGGTTTCTTACCAACAGAAACTATTCAAGAATTTTAAGAGATCACCATTAAAAAAAATCTTGATTGGTAACCACATACAGACATTTCAACCATAAAACTTGATATTAAAAAGTTGCCCACATCCATAAAGGAAATTAAGAAAATAATTCCATTTACAAAGAAATTTGCTGCAAAGAAGTAAGAGAAGACATAAATACATGGAAAAACATACCATGTTTATGAATTGGATGACAATATTAAGATGACAATTCCACTCAAAGCAATCTACAGTTTTGTACTAAAATCCCAATAACATTATTATAACAGATCTCCACCAAAATCCCAATAATACTATTTTTTGCAGAAATAGAAAAATTCATCCTAAACCTCAAATGGAATTTCAAGGGACCTCAAATAGCCAAAACCATCTTGAAAAATAACCAATTTAGAGGACTCACATATCCTGATTTCAATACTTACTTACTACAAAACTACAGTAATCAAAACAGTATGGCATAAAAAACAGAGCTACAGACCACTGGAATAGAGTTCATAAATAAACCCTCTCAGACATGGTCAGATGATTTTCAACAAGGGTGCTAAGACCATTCAGTGTGGAAAGGACACTATTTTTCAACAAATTGTGCTAGAAAACTGAATATCCACATGCAAAAGAATGAAGTTGGACCCTCACCTTATCCCATACACAAAAATTAACTCAAAATGGATGAAAGACCTAAACATAGGAGCTAAAACTATAAAATACTTACCAAAAAAAATAAAGATAAATCTTCATGACCTTGTATTTATTTGCCAATGGATTCAAAAGTATGAGCAACAAAAGAAAAAAAATAGACTTTATGAAAATTTAAAAAATTTGTGCATCAAAGGCATCTATTAAGAAAGTGAAAACACAAAAATGGGCAAAGTAAAAAAAAAGAAAGAAAGTGAAAACACCACCTACAGAACATGAGAAAACATCTGCAAATCATATATCTGATAAGCAAGAAAAAGATAAACAATCCAAGTTTTTTAAATGGGCAGAGGTCTTGAATAGACATTTCTCCAAAGAAGATATTCAAATAGTCAATAAGCACGTGAAAAGATCTCATCACTAGCAATAAGAGAAATTAAAATCAAAACCACAATGAGATATCACTTTACATCTACTAAGTGGGTCACAATTAAAAAAAAATAAAGTAAAATAACTATTGGTGAGGATGTGGAGAAATTGGAACCTTTGTACACTGGTGGTGGGAATGTGAGATAGTGCAGCTGCTTTGCACAGTGTGACATTCCTCAAATATTAAATATATAATTACCATACGACCCAGCAATTGCAGTTCTGGGTATATGCTCAAAAGAACTGAAAGCAGGAACTCATACAGAATTTTGTACACCTGTGTTCCTAGTGGCATTATTCATAATAGCCAAAAAGTGGAAACAACTCAAATGTCCATTGACATACCAAAGGATAAACAAGATGTGTTTATGGAATGTTATTCAGCCTAAAAAAAAGGAATGAAATTCTGATTCATGCAATAACATGAACTGAAACATGATCCTTGAAAATGTTATACTAAATAAAATAAGCCAGATGCAAAAGGACAAATATTGTATGATTCCACTTAACAGGAGGTACCTAAAATAGTCAAATCTGTGAAGACAGAAAATAGAATAATGGTAACCAGAGGCTTGGGAGGGGTAATGGGAAGTTATTGTCTAATGAATACAGAGCCACCCAGTTGGGCATCCTACTCTTGATTTCGGCTCAGGTCATGATCTCAGGGTCATGAGATTGAGTCCTGCATCAGGCTTTGTGCTCGGCATGGAGCCTGCTTGGGATTCTCTCTCTACCCTCTTATTGTTTCACATTAAAGGTCATCTCTGCAATCAGAAACTATACCACTGTGGGGAATAGTGGCTGACGATGTGTGTCCCCAGTAGTGCCTAATAAAGCGATATGTGCAAGTAATTGCTTAACAATATACTTGTTATATTACTTATTGATGGAACCTCTAATGCAGTTTCTGCAGTTCAAGAAAACATCAGAGAATTTGATTCCAAACAGAGAACTGGACTCCATAGAGATGGAAGAATTCCAAACGGCCTAACACTTTCCAAAGTACCTCCAGGACCTGTCTCAGTTTCCAAATGACTTGCTGGAAACACTTCTGGCACACCCTCCTAAGGAAAGAAAGGGAACTGGGGGAAAAGAAGGAATGGTGCCTACATCCATCTGCTCTTGCCCTCCACCATTTCCACAGAACGCCACCTCTGTGTTTATAAGTTCATTCAACCTACACAAACAACAGAGCATGAATTTGAACAAGCTAAGGATTAGCTAAATATGAATATCATTTTTAACAAGTAAAATACAGTAAATACTGCATGAAGCTAGTCTCTCCCATTTTGATGGTAAAAATAAAGAGATCTGCTTTTTTTTTTTTTTACTTCTGCCTTTTTTAAATGGCATCTGCTTTTAAAGTTAATGAAACTGTGGGCTTCATGTACCAGATAATTTTCCGAAAAAGAAATCTTTGGGGGCGCCTGGGTGGCACAGTCATTAAATGTCTGCCTTCGGCTCAGGGCGTGATCCCGGCGTTCTGGGATCGAGCCCCACATCGGGCTCCTCCACTGGGAGCCTGCTTCTTCCTCTCCCACTCCCCCTGCTTGTGTTTCCTCTCTTGCTGGCTGTCTGTCTCTGTCAAATAAATAAATAAAATCTTAAAAAAAAAAAAATCTTTGTACTACAACATTTTTACTCTACAGAGACTACTTTTGAGGAATGACATGCCCTCCTGCATAGTTTCAAACAATTTTTAGGGGTGTCTAGGCTCTGTTGGTTAAGTGTCGACCCTTGGTTTCGGCTCCGGTCATGATCTCGGGGTGGTGGTATTGAGCCCTGGGTTGGGCTCCTTGCTCAGTGGGGAGTCTGCTTAAAAGATTCTCTCCCTCTGCCTCTCCCTCTCCAAAAAAAAAAATAAATAAATCTTTTTTTAAAAATTTTAAGGCACAAGAAAAAAATATGATTATTTTGGATTTAAGTCAAGTAATTAAGCCTTTAAAATGAATTTATTTTCTATTTTGAAGTTAAAAATAATTTAGCAGTCACTCTCACTTTAAACTCTTCTCAATGTATACCTAACGCATAATGAAATCCCAATGTAACATAAAGCAGTCTGAACTCTACTTTTCTTGTTATGACAGATTTATATTTTGGTTTTTATGGGATATAAAAATGAAAGGGGCTTGGACAGAGGGAAGTGATGAAAAGAAGCATTCACTTTATCACTTTTATTACTTGAATTATTTATAAGAATATTCATATATTACTTTTATAATTAAAAATATATCCCCAGAGGAACTGATGAGAAAATTGAATGTATTAACATTTTTCTATGTATTTTCCCTGAGAGAATTATCAAAAACCAGTCAAATACAAAGTTAACAAAGACACTGAAGTGGAAGAATGCCAGGAGAGAGGTGCTTAAGAAATACAGAATAGGTATCAAAAGAAACTTCACAAAAGACGATAATAAATGAAACATAGCATAACGTATAGAGAAGTTGAATCACTCTGTTGTACATCTGAAACTAATGCAACAGTGTGTGTCAACTCTAAAAATTTTTTAAATAAAACAAAAAATAAATGAAACAAATCACACTAATTATCATATATGAAAATATCCATCCACCAAAATCTATTAATCATCTAATAGCATATTCTGGACATTGTGCTACACACCACAGGGAATATTAAGATGTACTGAGACCCAGTACCAGACCTGTAGGAATTCACAATTGTGTGAAGACATTGCAAATTTTACACATAAAAAGTTAAAATATATACAAGGCAATGTGTCCCTGACAACAAATGATTGATTCTAAAATTTTTCTAGGCTTCCTTGCAACTAAATGTGGTCATGTAACCAAACTGTGGTCAATGGAATGTAAGCAGAAGTGTTGCATCTTTCTTCTGGAAAGCTAACGCCACTTCGACCTCATAATCCCATCTGACTGCTTCAGCTCCAGCATCACATCCTCATTCCAGCCAGCAGGAAAGAAGAAAAGGGCCTGTTCTCTCCCTGTGCATGTTAGATAGAGTCAGTTAGACCCGGGTTCTAATTGTGGCTTGACCACGTACTAGCTGTGTGATGTAGTGGTCAGTTATCTCATCTCTGTAAACATCAGCTAGAAAATGTAGTCTAATCTAGAAAGCAACGTGTCTAGCATAAATTGTAGGGAAAGGGTAGAATCAATGTGGGGGAGCCAGAGAGCTCTGCCACATTATTTTTCTAAGACTATTAATGAGAAAAAATTATTTTGACAACAGAGGAAAACAGGGGTAAATATATGTGCAAAGGCATGAGTTATTTCATCTACCGATAATCCTGGGTGAGCACATGAATCAGAGGAGCTGGTCACAAACAGGTCTCCACTGCAAGCTGCACAGAGTTCAAAGGCAGTCTGGATGACGTGAGGTTGTCATTGAGGAGGTGACCTGGGCCCTGAAGGGTGTGCAAGACTGGGAAAGAGACGGGGAGGGCAACTGAGACAAAACCCTCACGGCAAAGGCAAGAAGGCAAGAGGAACATTTTGGCAAGAACAGAAGGAATGTGGAAGTACTTTATAATCCCAAAACACTACGAACATTGTCTATCACACGGAAAGTATTAGGAGGTAAGGTTAAAAAAGGCTAAAAAGTTATAGAAAAGATTGTGAATGCCGACAGGAGGTGTTTGACTTTCTGGCTCTGCCAGTTACTAGATGTGTGGCCTCAGGCCAAGTTGGTTAATAGTTGTGGACTTCAACTTCCTCATCAGTGAAACGTGGGTGATTAATAACCACCTAATGGAGCTGTTTTGAGGTTAAATACTAGCCTGTAGTCAGCATTCAATAAATAGGAGGATTAATAAAAGAGTTGAGCAATCAAGGAATGTGGTAATTCTTTAAAAGAGTTAACAGCCATCTGACAGCCAGGGGAGGAGTGACGGGAGGAGGAGAATCTGAAGGTAGACAGAGCAAAACAACATCATCCCGCACAGGCAATGCACAGGAGTTTACACTTTAAGCTTTAGGCCAAGAAAAATTGGAGTCGACAGAGAGAATATTGGAGGCAGTGATATCAGTTAGGACTACTGCCAGAGTGCAGGCCCAGGGATGAGGGCCTGAAATAAGACAGTAGCTGTAAGGATGGAGAAAAAGACCCGTCTAGGAAAGGAACTTGGTAAATGATTGCAGGCGTGAGGTGAAGAAAGGGGGAAAAAGTTCTGGCTTCTTGGACGGCTGAATGGCCAGCGGCATCACTAACCAAAACAAGAAAAAAGGGAAGAAAAACAGCACAGGGCTGAGGGGAGCAAAGAGATAAGCTCACTTTATCACACTCTTGAAAAAGAGAGTGTGAAATATGACTGTGGTGGCGAGGCAGGGACATGCAGATGATGAAGGTGTCCCATAACCCAGCGGATATAGGGTTCTGGCGTCAGAAAAGGTGTCTGGACTGGTGATGTATAGATCTGGAAGTCCTGCGAAATAAGAGTAGCTAAAACTGCAGGAGAAGAAGAGCTCCCCCAGAGGGAGTCTGTGGAACAGAGTCCTGAAGAAGGTCAACACTTTCATGGGCCAAGAAAGAGAAGCCAGAAAGGAGGACATCAACAGGAAAGACGGGAAACTGGGAGATGGTGGTATCAGACACAGCAAGAGAAAGAGGGGTGGCTGATGGAGTCTCTGTGCTGTTACCAGTTCCCAAACAGTTACAAAGACCTGAGGGGTCAGCAGGCTACTCAAATGGTTACGTGCAATGCTGCTGAGTGCTCCTCAAAGAGTTTATGGTGGAATTGTATGGGAAAGACTGGCTTCAGAAATGAGGACCTTCCGCGGGAATGAAGAACAGTCCCGAAGCAGTTTAAAGAAATGTGCCACTACCCAGGGTTACACCAAGACAACAAGAAGATGGGTGGAGTTTCTGGCATTGCTGTTTGTGCCTCTATCTTGATGTCTGTCCGTCTGTCTGTCTGTCTCTCTCTCGGTAGTGCACCAAAGGTCCAGAAGGGTGAAATGAAAGGTGCAAGCAGATACAGCCCCTTGCCCTCTCCTCTCAGAGCCCCTCCCCGCTAGACTGTAAACTTTTTGAGACTTATCTTTAGCATCTAGTAGTGCACTGTGAATATAAAGGCACTCAAGTTTGTTGAATAAAAAGCCAGAAGCAAATAAGATAATTGGCCAACAACAGAAATATGTGCTAGAAGACATAAGCCAAATCGCACAGAGAAGTGGCGAAGGGGAGGAAAAATTCTTCTCTGCCCTAAGGTCTTCCAGCTAGACTAAGAATTGCATCTACATGAGACAGATTAACAGGAGAAGATCAGATTTAGTAGTGTACACATGGGGAATTCACAAAGACGCGGAAATTCCAAAGATAAGCAAAAGGAGGCATATATGTTGTTCTGACTCAAGGAGAAGCGGAAGGGGGCTGGGACTCCAAGGGAAAGAGCCATTCACAGGAAGATGAAAAAGTAAATGTTTGGTAAACAAATGTGTGCTGGGCCACTCTGAAACAATGGGACGTGGAGGACTTGGATCAAACAGGCCTTGCCGGGTTCCTCCCCGTCTACCTTTCCTCGTTCATACCATAATGTCGTTCTCTGTGCTGATAGTTCTCTTCCTGGATTCTCTACCTAAATTCTTTTTAGGCAGTTGCGAGAGAGGTAAAGAGCTGTTCCTGAATCTGCTGGGTTTCAACCGCTTTTTAACTCAAAATAATCTTCATGCCAAAGTGGCCCATATTGAGACAGCCTGCCCTCAGCCCCTACAGTGGTTAGGGCTCTTGGAATAAAAATCCAGCCTTAGAAGGAAACAGGCCCTGCTACCTCCTATCTGGCTGTTTAACTTTGAGCAAGTTCCTTAAATATCCAACAGGAGTTACAATGGAACCCATCCTAAATATAGCAGTCACCTAGTTATCAAGTATATCACATACTTGGCAAAGTACTTATTACTATTCAACTCACCAGAGGTCTGATCCGAAAACATTTAGTACATTTTTTAAGTAATTATAACTATCAATTGACCACTTGTTATCACTCAGTGCCATCTACGAATGTTTACACAACCAGGGACTGCACCGCCACATCACAATAAAACCATGGAGATGAAACCCAGCTCTCACGGAGTCATGAAAAAGTTTAGAGAAATTAAATGAGGTCATTTATGTAAAAGAACTTTAACAGTAAATAGCATCCACCATAAAAATCAACTGGCCTAAAATGTACCTGTTAAAGAATGTAAAAATGCCTTGTACTCAGCACCACTGCTCCCAAGCCAAAGCTTCTATTCTACTCATTTGGCAAAAAGGGGAAGAGAAAATATACAGCTTTTTTCTACCATCCATGATTTTTAAAAGCCAAGGGGGAAAATAGCCCTCTAAAATTGTACTTACAAATCCTTCTTCTGTAATATCTGGTGGCTCTGAAACAAGATAAAATATGACATTATCTCACTCAAATCTGATTTCCTTTTAAAGTAAATGAAATAATTTGAGACAGCACCTAGCCCTGCTTTATACATGGGCAAGCTCAGTAAAATTTTGGCTCTCTGTTCATTCTCTGCACATGGATTGAATTTTAAGTTGGAATTCAAGGTGGAAGTGGGGAGGAAAGGCCTCTGGAACCCAGCTTGGTCACTAATTCACTGTGACCCTGAAGTTAACCTTGTAGGCTTCCATTATTCCAGCTGCAAAACGGAGAATGAAGCAAGACCAAAGAAGACGGTGCCAATGAGGCAATGCAAACGGGGGTCGTCGGGGGCCGAGGGTAGTGGGAGGGGGTGAAATGCGCAATAAAACGCTGAGAGAGAGCAGTGGAGCCACGTTTTGGAAGGTATGGAAGGGGGGCGCCCGGGCGAGAAGTCACGTCCAGAGGCGGGTGTGTGGTCCCCGCCGCCGCACCTACCCGCGGTGAGCCGCTTCTCGGGCATGCCGCCGCCGTTGCCCGCGCCCGGGGCCCGCGCGGGGCAGTCAGGGCGCCATCGGCCGGCAGCGCCCGTCTGTCCCCGGGAGCGGGAGCCCGAGCGCACGCCGACGCTGAGCTGCGCGCGCGGCCCCCGCCGCCGCCGAGTTGCTATGGAGCTGAGACAATGCGGGCCTGGCGGGCGCCCGAGGCCGGGGCGGCTGCGCGCGCCTTTGCTGGGGGCCCCGGGCCGCCGCAGCGTGTCCTCCTCCGGACAGGGGCGGACGCCGCCGCCAGGGGTTGGGGGACCCGCGGCTCCAGCCTGTTCCCGCACATTCAAGAGCCTGGCCGCACCGTCCAGGAAACTGGGTGAACGCTGACTAGAAACGAGCCTACGGCGAGTGGGTGCGGGAGTGAGGGCCGGTTGGGCTGGTCCTGAGAAGAGGACGAAGAAAGGGGCGTCGGGCCTCGGGAGTTTGCTTGATACGGAAGGAGGGCACGCAGCGCCTAGCCCATTCCCAGGTGCAGGAAATGCCTACCTCGAAAGTTAAATATTCGTGTGATTTAGGAACTGCATCTGCCCCACCTTTTTGCTTCAATCGGTTACGACGCCTTCATTTTCAAGATATCTAAGCTTTAAACATTACCAGAGGAGGCTGTCGACGACGGGATCAATACATTGAAGATGTCCATAGTGTGTGTTCCGGGAAAAGTTATGATGGAAGTAAAAAGTGAAATTCGAAAAAAGAAAAACTGTACTTCTAATTAAGAGGAGGGGGAGGGGGGTAGGAGAACAAAATTTTTGGAAAAGTCATAATCAACCCAGATCTCCAGTCCAGCCAGATTTCCACCTCCAGCGTCCCCTGCTCCTAAGAACCCTAGACCCAATTGCTTGCTGTACCCACACAGCGGTGGCTCTTCCTTGGATGCTTCCAAATCAAAATACCCAAAAGGAAATCTATATTTTCTCCCATTCCTTATCTTCAAAGATCATCTTTCTGCATAAATCCCGTGTTCAGTAAGTGGTACCTTCATCTACCAGGTGACTCAAGCCGGAAAACCCATATTTAGACAAACACCAGGTCCTGCCAACTCTACCTTAAACTATTTCTGGAATCTGGAATCTTCTCTCCACTCTCATGAACAACCATAGCCTTAGCCAGGCTCCCGTGCAGAGTGTTGTAAAAAGTTCCTTAACTTGTCCCTCTTCCACTGTTTGCTTTCAGTGGAGTTCCCCTTAAATCCATTTCCCTTGCTGAAAGCAAAACAATCTAACTATGACTCTGACCTACTTAAAATCTTCAGTGGCTCCACATTTGCCTCCTACACTGTGTGGGACATCCAACGCCTGTCAGGATCCTGCAGGTGTGTGAATGCTTGAGCAAGAACGAGTGAGACGATGGGTGCTCGTAGAGCAAGGAACCAGAACGTTCCCCTACCTAGTTATAGTTACTGCCTTTTCAATAGTACATAGGCAAAGAGAAAAACTATAAACCACTACTTGGACCAAACAAAATCAGAGGGCCAAATGAAGTCAAGGGTGAGTAGTGAAAGCAAATAGAAAGGCAAAGTGTGGTGTGAGGCAAAAAATCATGGAAGGGCTTTGTCGGCCCTTGCAAAGAAACCCCCCCCCCCCCCAGGTTTCATCCTGAGTGAAATGCATACCATAGAAGTTTTGAGCAGTGAAGTACTATGATGTATTTTTATTTGAAAAGGATCACTCTGGGTGCTATCTAGAGAGTGTAGACAAGAACAAGTAGAAGCAGACAGGAGCTGATAGTGGCTCAGACCAGGGTGGTAGCAGTAACAGGTTTGAGAAGAACTCAGATCCTGCATATATTTTAACGGTAGAGGCAAGGGTATTCCTGACAAGTTGGTTGTGGGGATGAAACAAAAAGTAGCTGAGAATAACTTAATGACGATGTCAACCAGAAGGCTGGGGTTGCCATCATTGGAGATGGGAAAAGCTGTGGGTGGACCATGTTGTGGGGGAGAGTTTAGGAAGTTTATGAGCCTGGATGCCTGGGTGGCTTAGTCGGTTAAGTGTCTGCCTCTGGCTCAGGTCATGATCCCAGGGTCCTGGGATCAAGCCCTGCTTTGGGCTCCCTGCTCAGCAGAGATCCTGCTTCTCCCTCTCCCTCTGCTGCTCCCCCTGCTTGTGCTCTTTCTCTGATAAATAAATTCTTAAAAAAAAAAAAAAAGTCTATGAGCCTTACAAGTGAAGATTCTGAATTTGCAGTTGATATAGAACCCTGGAAGTTAGGAGATGTAAATTTGAGAGCTGACCTATAAATGGGCTGTTTAGGCATTTATTTGCTTGCACTGTTTCTGCCACCAGGGAAGCCCTTCTGGCCTTTTTCAAGCAAAATTTTCTCATTCTTCAATACTCAGCTAGAGGGGCACCTGGGTGGCTCAGTTGGTTAAGCGTCTGCCTTTGGCTCAGGTCATGATCTCAGGGTCCTGGGATCAAGCCCCACATCGGGCTCCTTGCTCAGCCAGGAGTCTGCTTCTCCCTCTGCCCCTCTCCCTGGTTGTGCTCTGTCTCTCTCAAATAAATAAATAAAATCTTAAAAATATATATATACTCAGCTTGAGTGTCATCTTCTGTAGTGTACTTTCATATGAATTCCTTTCACTGGCCTCTCCTATTGTTCCTGTATACTTGGTAACAACTCCTATCTTAAAGCCATATTAATATTAAAACAATCAGTACAGAGAGGTATGCCCACTACCTTCAGTGCCACCTAGCATACAGTAAATTCCTGATGATTGAAGGAGATCCATCTTATTTGACCCCCAACCCCCACAACCAATCCCCACTACTGAGTGCCTGCCACTCAGTACATATTTGTTGAAATATCTTCTCTGCATTGCAATCATTCCGCGCTGCGCCCTGTTCACAGAAAAGGTTTATCCCTGTTTCAGATAACCACACCAATAAGAAGTCAATTGTTTTATCATCAAGTGTTGCTAACACTTATTGCACACTTAACTATGCACTTCCAATAATACTCCTAAGAGATTGGTATTATTATTCCCAACAATCTAGGAAACTGAGCCTTCGGAGGTGAGATAATTTGCTCAAAGACAAACAGCTTTGAAGTGTTGAAGCCACAAGTTGATCCAGGTCTGATTCCAAAGCCTTTGCTCTTTAACAACCATGCTCTGCAGGCTTTCCCTCTAAAAATAATCTCACGAGATTTAAAAAAACATCCCAAGAATCACAAAGACAGTAACTTGAACCCAAATGTGTAGGTTATAAGTTATTCTAGTGTTTTGGTGATTTAATTTTTTTGTAATAGCTTTATTGAAATGTAATTCGTATATCACACAATTCATCTGAAGCATACACTTTAACGATTTTTAATATATTCAAAGTTGTGCAATTATCACCAGAATCAATTTTAGAACATTATTACCTCAAAAAAGCCCCATATCCTTTAGCTATTATCCTCTATTCATCCTTTGCCCACCCCCTAAGCAACCACTAACCTACCTTCTGTCTCTATGTATTTTCCTATTCTGGACATTTCATATAAAAGGAATCATATGTTGGGCTTTCATGACTGGTTTCTTTCACTTAGCATAATGGTTTCTAAGTTTCATCCATATTGTGGCATAAATCAGTACTTCATTCTTTCTTATCGCTGAACAATATTCCATCACGAGGATCTATCACAGGTTGTCCATTCATCAGTTGGTAGACATTGGGTTTTCTACTTTTTGGCTATTATGAATAATGCTTCTATAAACATTGTGTACCAGTTTTTGCGTGGACATATGTTTTCATTTCTCTTGAATATATACCTCGGAGTGGAATTGCTGGGTCAGAGCATAATCCTATATTTGTTTGGCAACTATTTGTAGCTTTTTGAGGAACGGCCGTGATGTTTTCCGTATTGGCTGAGCCATTTATATTACCATCGGGGGAGGGTTAAGGGTCTGGTTTCACCACATCCTCACCGACATTTGTTATCATCTAACTTCTTTATTACAGCCATCCCACTAGGTGTGAAGTGGTTATCTCTTGGTGGGATTGATTCGCATTCCCCTGATGACTAGATTTTAATTTACTTTTAAAATATTTTATTCTGTCTCTGCCCCCCCAAACTAGCTAGTTTTTCCAGAAATGCCTTTTTCTACAACTTGTCTGTATCATTGTTGAAAACTGATGCTGTCCCAAACCAAAAGTTTATAATGGGAATTATATCTACATAAATGGGATTAAGTTTCTGTTTACTCTGATTCTGGGCATATTGTTAGCAAATTTGAAGGATGTATTTGAGATGGCCTTACTTAAAAATAGACTTTGTAGTACACCTGTAGTTCAATTTGGGGAACTCCGAAGGGCATCTCAGTCTCCCTGCAAAACAGCTAAAACTGTTAATGAGAAGCCAACATAACCATGCAACGGAAGTGATACCACGTTAAGTTGCTGTGGACAAAGAAAAATTGATTAGGCTTCAGATATGAGCCCTAAACCAAATGTTTCAGTGGCTGACCTAAATTACAAGGACTTATTGCATTAGGGCTACTCTGTAGCCTGTTCTGGAGGCAAAGCTGCAAAGATTTATTCAATGATTCTCCCAAGTACTGCTGGAGAGATGTGCTAGTGTGGGGGGGAGAGCGGGGGTGTCTCGACAATCAAAAGCAAAACTTCAGGCATCCTACCTGTTTAATGATTTAGAAGTACCAGTCCTTTCTTGAGTTTGATGTGGTAGGGTCCCATTTAAGCCTAGCTCTAAACTTTTCTGAATGTGAACAGGAATAGCACCAAAGGCTGAAATTTATGTCATTGTGGTTTTAATTTTTTTTTTTTAAGATTTTATTTATTTATGTGCCAGAGAGACAGCCAGCAAGAGAGGGAACACAGCAGGGGGAGTGGGAGAGGAAGAAGCAGGCTCACAGCGGAAGAGCCCGACGTGGGACTCGATCCCAGATCGCCAGGACCACGCCCTGAGCGGAAGGCAGACGCTTTAAGGACTGCGCTACCCAGGTGCCCCTGGTTTTAATTTTTAATGGTAATGAGATTTTTTTTTACATGGCTGAGAGTTTGAATATACAAACGGACAATGGCCAGACCATATATGCCCACAGAACTCTGACTCAAATCTCTGCAGCAACCAGTCTTAGAAACCAAACCACAACCTCTACTGCAATAGACCCAGAATGGTCAAGACATGGTTGGTAACTGCCAGTTTCCCTAATTTCTGTCCCTATTTCCAATTAAGCACCAACGAGAGAAAGCCAAATAAGCTTCCCAAACCAATCACATAGGATGTCCTATAGATTCTAGTTAGTCCGCTTCCTGCTCCCCCATGCCCGCGACCTCCAATCAGAGCATACCTGAAGTCTTCCTCTTTTTGCGCTATACAGCTTTCCCCCTCTCTTGCCTGCCTGCGAGTCTCTACCAAATGCATATGATGGTGGCTGACTCCCTTGCTATAGCAAGCTCTGAATAAATACCCTTTGCTTGTTCTTATTTGGGTGGTACTCATTTATTTCCACATAGCTAAACCCTTTTTTAATTTTTACACACAAATGAACCAGACCGACAGAACAGAGCAGAATGTTTTTCCTAGGAGCTGGATGGCAACGTCTAATAACATATTATGACAACCCCCGGTGCAGTCCCTCAATAACTGCCGTTGTGCAAGAACAGAAACACAAATTCAAAATTTACATGTGGTTTATTTCCAGTCTCTTTTTGATAATCATTATCTTTCCTTTGTATGAAATTGTATATCTATATTAGATAACAACTACACACATTCGTATCACATTTAACTGGAAAACAACATTTTTTTTTCTATTAAGAGTTCATGATTTTTTGAAGAAGGAATATAATTAGTTTAATACATTCATTAGGCAATTTCTTAACTTATCCAAGATAACTACCATCTGGACCTGCTGGTTTAGATTTATTGTAATTGTCAATATATTCCATTACATTACTTTGCTTCTTGCACAAACTGATGAGATAATTCCACTTTTAACCCTTCCCTTGTTAAAGTTTTAAAACTCTAATATTGCTCTAGGATATTGTAGTTTTTACAAATAGAGAATGCAGTTGACCCTCGAACAATGTGGAGGTAGGGACACCAACCCTCTCTGCACAGTTGAAAATCCACACGTATCTTTTGACTTCCCCAAAACTTAGCTACTAATAGCCTACTGTTGACCAGCAGCCTTACCGGTAATACCAACAGGCAAATGACACATATTTTGTGTGTTATATGTATTACATAGTGAATTCTTACAATAAAGTAAGCTAGGGGAAAAGAAAATATTAAGAAAATCATAAGAAAGAAAATATACTGACAATAGTCTACTTGTATCAAAAAAAAATCTACATATAAGTGGACCCACCCAGTTTAAACCCATGTTGTTAAAGGGTCAACTGTACTTGAAAGTTGCTAAGAGGGTAGATCTTAAATGTTCTCATCACAAAAAAAAAAAAAAAGAGGTAATTATGTGATGGGATGGAGGTGTTAGCTACTACTGTGGTGGTGATCACTGTGCAATATACAAGTGTATCAAACCAATGTTGTACACCTCAAACATCCACAACGCTCTATGTCAATTATATCTCAAGCTGGAAAAAAGGGAAGATCACTTTTCTTCCTTTAATTTAATAGAAGAGCAGTGTCTTGAATATATTACCTCCTTCTTTGGAATACCAAAACAAAAATATCTTTGCTGCCCTAGCACATAAAAATTTAAATATCATGTTAACTTTCGGCATGTGTAGTTTTTTACCACTTAATTCTAAAGTGATGCATATTTCACCTCTAAAGACCAATATCCTCTGCCCCTAAACACCTAATGTGTATATACACTTATACAAACGTACCTATTTTAATTCTCACTCAGCGTATCATTACCATATGGTTCATTATCATATCATGTGATGATCATTCATTCAATGATTCCATTAATATTTGCTCTAGCATCTATCATGTATAAGACATTCTGCTAAAGGAGGTAGAGAGGTGAATAAAACAGTTCTTCTTTTAAGGACCTTGCCAATGGTGGAAGACTACAAGAATTTATTCTTTTATTTTTATCTTTTTTAAGATTACAAGAAGTTATTGCAAATAAGACATGCCAGAGACAGCACAAGAAAGGTATAAATAAACATAGGATTCAAAGAAGGTAAAAATTTCATCTTGGAGAGATCGTCGAAGATGATTCATGGAAAGAAACTAAGGATTAGCTGGGTTTGATGGGATTTAGTACGGCAACAGAGAGGGGAAGTGGGAAAAAGCAGGGGAAATTTAGGAAACAGTAAGGAGTCTAGTTTGGATGGAACAAAGTGGACCGAGTGGAATGGTGAGAGAGATTGCTAGAAAGTTAGGACCATTAGGAGATCCTAAATTCAGCTACATTTTTAGTAGGGAGCAATATAATTGGAGCCACATTTTAGTACAAATAACCTGGCAATGGCTATTTAGGACAGACTTAGATGGGGAGAAAGTAAAAGCAAAGAGACCTGTTAGGAACATTTACTGAATCTAGGCCGGCTGTGATTAGGACCTGAACCAAGCAAGCACCCCCTTTCTGAAGAAATGAGAAGGCCGGAAGGAAATAATTGGTAGCACGCCACCACTGTTCAAAACCAGAACTCACCTCCATGATTCTACTGCTCCCTCCACTCCTCTGGCTCCACTGTTCATGACGAGGGAGCCAGGAGGGCAGAGCTGTTGGGCAAGTAAATACAGATGGCCGAGGCACAGACCCAGCCGCCAACAAGGTGTTCTGTTAAAAGTCATCCCAGAAAACACAGCAATCTTGCAAGACAGCTAAAAATATTTTAATTAGCAACTCTGAGTAATAACTATTAACTAAATTTATTCTGTATGCACTTTAAAAATTAAGTCAAGGAACATTTCCCCTACCTGGCAATTCCACAGTACATCAGCGTCAGAGATAATAAGTTAAATTAGCTTTTTTGGAGGAAGGCCAAAAGCACCATAAATGAGTCTTTGGTGCCCCCTTGTGGAATGTTTAGTGTGAGCTTTGAAATATTTACCTTTCACACAGAACCGGTAATGGATTATTCCATCTAAGACATTTAAATTACTTTCTGTATATGTTACACTATTCCTAAGAAACATAATTTAAAATAAGTCCATGTAAATAATTTAATTCAAACAACAAACATAAAAGACAGAATGTTGAAAATGTTCAGTAAATTTTTGTCATAAATTTATGACAATTTTGTTTTGTGAATCATAAATTAAGCAAAGGTAATGGAAAAACTCAGCTTTACACCGTGCTAAGTAAGTATCAAAACTGTTTTCTCAATAGCACTTCTACCCTGAAATTATTGCTAACAAATCCATAAGACTTTATTAAGTACTTAAATATCTGGAATAATTGTAAACATCCACGTTTGTGCCCATAGAAGTGCTAGTATAAAATGATCAGGTAAATTTTAAAGTGTTGTTTCTCTTTATATCACTTATCACAAGTTTCTGACCATTTAATTATTCAAACTAGGGAATGAAAAATAGGAAATTCCTGTCTTTCCTGGAGACAAGTAGAAGTCAAAAAGAAAAAATATTCTTATCCATTAGTTAACAAGGCTGTCAAGGGGGTAAAGATAGATTCTTATTCTAAATCAGAAGAAGGTAGAGTGTTTGTTGATTTTTCCCCAGATTTAACACTCCTTCTTTGCCTTATGTCCTTATTAAGCAGTGGGAAAAATACCAAAATAAAGTGCCAAATTTAATCATCCCTCTTCTATTGGAATCGTTTTGGAAATGCAAAGTAGATCTATCAATAACTGGTATATTTTTTCTTATTACTTTCACTCAATAATCAAAATCTGTAAGAAGGTAGTAATGACTGGAATGTATTAATACTAATTTTCATGCCTTGTGTCTTTAGATTACAAAGACCTTGGGACTGGAGAAGCAGCCTTTCTCTGGAACTGAGCTCTCAGATAATAGTTTATTCATGTAATTCATTTAGTTTTTCAAATTATAAAACTGTGAGGAACTACAGAGCTAAGAAACTACTTTAGGTCAGAACTGTTTTAAGTTAGAATTTTTTTCCTGACGTACCAATGGATTTTCCTCTAATGGCAAAACAACCTTCCATTTAGGACATGGTAATTATACGCATATTGAATTTACCAACAGGGATTCTGCAGAGGTCTGGTCATGTACAAGAGGCAGAGACCTCTGGTGGAATCTTGCCTCCCCCACTTGTTGTCTAAATGGTCTTAGATTATTTAACCTGATTCTTGGCTTCCCGATACATAAAAGGAATAAGATAATAACTGCCTTATAGAGTCAATGTGAGGAATAAATGAGTTAACGCATATAAGGGATTTAGGACAGTGTCTACACAGAGTAAACACTCAATTTATAATCAGGTGAATTTTTTTTAAAAAAGATTTTATCTGTTTGTCAGAGAGAGAGAGAAAGGAGAGAGAGCACAAGCAAGGGGAACAGCAGGCAGAGGGAGAAGCAAGATCCCTGCTGAGCAAGGAGCCCAATGTGGGACTCGATCCCAGAACCCTGGGATCATGACCTGAGTTGAAGACAGACACTTAACTCACTGAGCTGCCCAAGCACCCCAGATGAATTTTTTTAATTTATTTATTTTTATTTATTTTTTTTTAAATAATGATTTTTTATTATATTATGTTAGTCACCATACAGTACATCCCCGGTTTTCGATGTAAGGCTCGATGATTCATTAGTTGTGTATAACACCCAGTGCACCATGCAATACGTGCCCTCCTTACTACCCATCACCGGCCTATCCCATTCCCCCACCCCCCTCCCCTCTGTAGCCCTCAGTTTGTTTCTCATAGTCCATAGTCTCTCATGTTTCATTCCCCCTTCTGATTACCCCCCCTTTCTTTATCCCTTTCTTCCCCTACTGATCATTCTAGTTCTTATGTTCCATAGATGAGAGAAATCATATGATAGTTGTCTTTCTCTGTTTGACTTATTTCACTAAGCATTATCTCCTCCAGGGCCGTCCATGTTGTAGCAAATGTTGAGAACTCATTCTTTCTGATTGCTGAGTAATATTCCATTGTATATATGGACCACAACTTCTTAATCCAGTCATCTGTTGCAGGGCATCTCGGCTCCTTCCACGATTTAGCTATTGTGGACATTGCTGCTATGAACATTGGGGTGCATATGGCCCTTCTCTTCACTACGTCTGTATCTTTGGGGTAAACACCCAGTAGTGCAATGGCTGGATCATAGGGTAGCTCAATTTGTAACTCTTTAAGGGACCTCCACACGGTTTTCCAGAGTGGCTGTACCAACTTGCATTCCCACCAACAATGTAGGAGGGATCCCCTTTCTCCACGTCCTCTCCAACAATTGTTGTTTCTTGCCTTGTCTATTTTTGCCATTCTAACTGGCGTAAGGTGGTATCTCAGTGTGGTTTTGATTTGAATTTCCTTGATGGCTAATGATTTTGAACATTTTTTCATGTGTCTGTTAGCCATTTGTATGTCTTCATTGGAAAAGTGTCTGTTCATATCTTCTGCCCATTTTTTGATTTGTTTATTTGTTTCTCGTGTATTGAGTTTGAGAAGTTCTTTGTAGATCTTGGATACCAGTCCTTTATCTGTAGTGTCATTTGCAAATATCTTCTCCCATTCCGTGGGCTGCCTCTTAGTTTTTCTGACTGTTTCCTTGGCTGTGCAGAAACTTTTAATCTTGATGAAGTCCCATAAATTCATTTTGTCTTTTGTTTCTCTTGCCTTTGGGGATGTATCATGAAAAAGGTTGTTTTGGCCGATGTCGTAGAGGATGCTGCCTATGTTCTCCTCTAGAATTTTGATGGATTCCTGTCTCACATCGAGGTCTTTCATCCATTTGGAGTTTATTTTTGTGTATGGTGTGAGAGAGTGGTCAAGTTTCATTCTTTTGCATGTAGCTGTCCAATTTTCCCAGCACCATTTATTGAAGAGACTGTCTTTTTCCCATCGGATGTTTTTTCCTGCTTTATCAAATATTAGTTGCCCAAAGAGCTGAGGGTCCATTTCTGGGCTCTCTATTCTGTTCCATTGGTCTATGTGTCTGTTTTTGTGCCAGTACCATGCTGTCTTTGTGATCACAGCTTTGTAGTACAGCTCGAAATCCGGCATTGTGATGCCCCCAGCTTTGTTTTTCCTTTTCAACAGTTCCTTGGAGATTCGGGGCCTTTTCTGGTTCCATACAAATTTAAGGACTATTTGTTCCAGTTCTTTGAAAAACGTTCTCAGTATTTTGATCGGGATAGCATTGAAAGTGTAGATTGCTCTGGGTAGCATGGACATTTTAACTATGTTAATTCTTCCGATCCATGAGCATGGAATATCTTTCCATCTTTTTATGTCTTCCTCAATGTCTTTTAAGAGTGATTTATAGTTTCTAGAATAAAGGTCCTTTACGTCTCTGGTTAAGTTAATTCCAAAGTAACATATGGTTCTTGGTGCTATTGTAAATGGGATGGATTCCCTGGTTTCTCTTTCTTCATTCTCGTTATTCGTGTACAGAAATGCAACTGATTTCTGAGCATTGATTTTGTATCCTGCCACATTACTGAATTGCTCTATAACTTCTAATAGTTTGGGAGTGGCTTCTTTTGGGTTTTCCATATAGAATATCATGTCGTCTGCGAAGAGAGACATTTTGACTTCTTCTTTGCTGATTTGAATACCTTTGATCCCTTTTTGTTGTCTGATTGCTGTTGCAAGGACTTCTAGTACTATGTTGAATAATAGTGGCGAGAGTGGGCATCCTTGTCGTGTTCCTGATCTTAAGGGAAAGGCTTCCAGCTTTTCCCCATTGAGAATAATATTTGCAGTAGGCTTTTCATAGATGGCTTTTATGAGATTGAGAAATGTACCTTCTATTCCTACACTCTGAAGGGTTTTAATCAGGAAAGGATGCTGTATTTTGTCAAATGCTTTTTCGGCATCGATTGAGAGGATCATATGGTTCTTGAGTCTTTTCTTGTTGATATGATGTATCACGCTGATTGATTTGCGAATATTGAACCACGCTTGCATCCCAGGTATGAATCCCACTTGATCGTGGTGGATAATCCTTTTAATGAACTGTTGGATTCTATTAGCAAGTATCTTGTTGAGGATTTTGGCGTCCATATTCATTAGGGAAATCGGTCTGTAATTCTCCTTTTTGAGGGGGTCTTTGCCTGGTTTGGGGATCAAGGTAATATTGGCCTCATAGAATGAGTTTGGTAGCTTTCCTTCTGTTTCTATTTTTTGAAATAGCTTTAGGAGAATAGGTATTATTTCTTCTTTGAATGTTTGGTAGAATTCCCCAGGAAAACCGTCCGGGCCTGGAGTTTTGTTATTTGGAAGGTTGTTTATCACTGACTCAATTTCTTCATAATTAATTGGCCTGTTTAAGAAATCAATTTCTTCCTTTTTCAATCTTGGTAGTTTATAGGTTTCCAGGAAGGATTCCATCTTTTCCAGATTGCTTAGTTTATTGGCATATAGCTGTTGATAAAAATTTCTAATAATCCTTCCAATTTCAATGGTGTTCGTCGTGACCTCTCCTTTTTCATTCATAATTTTAATAATCTGGGTCCTTTCTCTTTTCTTTTGGATAAGTCTTGCCAGTGGTCTGTCAATTTTATTGATTCTCTCCAAGAACCAGCTTCTAGTCCTGTTGATCTGCTCTACTGTACTTCTGGTTTCTGCTTGATTGATTTCAGCTTTAATTTTGGTCAACTGCTTCCTTGTGCGTGGATTAGGCCTGTCCCTCTGTTGCTGTTCCAGCTTCTTGAGGTGAGAATATAAAAACTGCATTTTAGATTTTTCTATTCTTTTGAGTGAGGCTTGGATGGCTATGTATTTCCGCCTTAGGACTGCCTTTGCAGTATCCCATAGGTTTTGGACTGTTGTATTTTCATTCTCATTGGTCTCCATAAATTGTTTAATTTGATTTTTGATTTCCTGGTTTATCGAGTCATTCCTGAGCAGGATGGTTCTTAGTCTCCAAGTGTTTGAGTTTCTTCCAAATTTTTCCTTGTGGTTGAGTTCCAATTTCAGAGTGTTGTGGTCTGAGAATATGCAGGGGATAATTTCAATCTTTTGGTATTGGCTGAGACCTGTTCTGTGTCCCAGAACATGGTCTATTCTTGAAAATGTTCCATGGGCATTAGAATAGAATGAGTATTCTTTGGTTCTGGGGTGTAGTGTTCTATATATATCTAAGAGGTCCAACTCGTCGAGTATGGCATTCAAAGCCTTTGATTCTTTGCTTAGTTTTTGCCAGGGTGTTCTGTCTATTTCTGAGAGTGGAGTGTTGAGGTCCCCTACTATTAATGTATTTTTATCTATATGTCTCTTTATTCTGGTTAAGAGTTGGCTTGTGTATCTTGCTGCTCCCCTGTTGGGGGCATATATATTTATAATTGTCATATCCACTTGTTGAATACTTCCTTTAAGAATAATATAGTGCCCTTCTGCATCTCTAACTATAGTCTGTAGTTTAAAATCCAATTTATCTGATATGAGAATTGCTACCCCACCTTTCTTTTGAGGTCCATTTGCGTGAAAGATGGTACTCCATCCCCTTACTCTCAGTCTGAATGCATCTTTGGGTTCGAAATGAGTCTCTTGTAGACAGCAAATGGATGGGTCATTTCTTTTTATCCAATCTGCAACCCTGTGGCGTTTAAAGCAAGAATTTAAACCATTAATGTTAAGGCTGAGTACTGAGAGATATGCTTTTAATTCTGCCATGTTGTCAGTAAAGTCTTTGTCTGTATTGGCTGTGACTTTCTGTTTTGTATCACTCTTGGGGCCTTTTTACTTTTATAGAACCCCCCGTAATACCTCCTGTAGGGCTGGTTTCGTGGTTACGAAATTGGCTAGTGACTGTCGATTCTGAAATGTCTTTATTTCTCCATCAATTCTGAATGACAGCCTTGCTGGATAAAGGATCCTTGGCTGCATGTTTTTCTCTGAAAGAGCTTTAAAAATGCTCCCCCAACCCTTTCTCTCATTCCAGGTCTGTGTAGACAGGTCTGACGTAATTCTGATGCCTTTGCCTTGGTACGTGAGAAATTTCTTTGCCCTGGCCGCTTTCAATACTGTATCCTTGGATCTCATATTTGCGAATTGCACTATGACGTGACGTGGTGTAGGTCTGTCATGGTTGAGCTTGGGAGGGGTCCTCTCTGCCTCTTGGACACGAATTTTTGTTTCCCTTGCTAGATTAGGGAAGTTTTCAGCTACAATTTGTTCAAATATCTCTTCTAGACCTCTGTTTTTCTCCACCACCTCGGGGATGCCGATGATTCTAACATTGGATCGTTTCGTTGAGTCAGTAATTTCTCGTAGCCAACATTCGTGGGCGTGGATTTTTTTAAGACCATCTTCTATTTTTATTTTTTCCTCTATTAACCCATCCTCCAATTCACTAACCCTTTCCTCCGCTTCGGTGACCCTGGCCGTCAGAGCCTCTAGTTTTGCCTGCATTTGGCTCATAGAATTTTTAATTTCTGTCAAATTCACTCTCATTTCTGCCCTTAGGGATTCTATATTCTCAGTAATATTTTCCTGAATACTTTTTTCAAGTCTACTCATTATCTTGACCATTGTTACTCTGAATTCCATTTCTGATAATTTGGTTACATCCATATCCGTTACTTCTGTGGCAGAGGCCACTGACTCACTGTCTTTTCTTTGCTGGGGGGGGGCTTCTCCTTCTTGTCATTCTGATGAGGGGAGGTTGCGGGGTTGTCCAGAGCCCAAAATTATTGACTAGGTCCCAGGCCGTGCCCCTTGTTTTATAGGGATCTTAGAGATGTGGGCTTCTTCTTTAAAGATTTTATTTATTTACTTATCTGAGAGAGGGAGACAGACAGTCAGCAAGAACGGAACAGAAGCAGGGGAGTGAGAGAGGAAGACGCAGGCTCCCAGCGGAGGAGCCCGATGAGGGACTCCTTTCCGGAACGCTGGGCTCACGCCCTAAGCCGGAGACAGGCGCTCAATGACTGCGCCACCCAGGCACCCGGGTTGTGGGCTTCTTGATTTTTCAGCCTGCCTTCTGTGTTCTGGGGGAGGGGCCTGCCGCGCCGATACTCAGGCAACCCTGTTTGGGTAGAGTCTCCGTGTCCCCTGCGAGGGGGGATGGGGATGGGCACTCTCTGAGCCGGTATTTCCAGGCTTTTGTTCTCTGGCGGCTTTCCCTGGTGGTTTGCTGTGCCTCTTCTGAGAGTCAGAGCAGCAGAGGCTGCATTGTCGCAGAACAGAGGGATTGCGGCCCGTTCTCCACTGATGTTCTGGCCACTTTAACTCTATTACTGTTGGTGCAGCGTCCCGGGATGTGCGCACCAACTCGGCGCCCCTGCCCTCACTTCCAGGGCCGGCGCGTCTCTGTCCTTTGTGTTTCTAATGCCGCCAGCCACCGGCAGCCCCGTCTCTGTCCTTTGTGTTTCTAATGCCGCCAGCCACCGGCCGCCCCGCGCGCTCCCGGGTCTCCCGGTCTCAGTCTATGTCCGGTGAGCACACCTCGATTCCGGAGTTTCGTGAGAAGCCTGGTGGCGCGCGCACCCGGATCAGGGTCTCAGTCTGCTGTTTCCCGGGTGCCAACCACGAGTCCGCCCGCTCCCCCGTGCAGGTGGCCCGCCAGCCGCCAGCCGCCCCGCGCGCGCTCCAGGAGCTCCCGGTCTCAGTCTGGATCCCGTGAGCACACCGGGATTCCGGTGTTCCGGGAGATGCCTGGTGGCGCGCGTTCATGGCTCACCGGTCTCAGTCCGCTCTCTCCCGGGTGCCCTCTGTGAGTCCGCCCGCTCCCCGTGCAGGTGGCTGCCGCTTCCCGGCGCCCAAACGCGGCGGCTCCCTCCCCCTTCCGTTTATCTTCCGATATCTGTGCACGGTTTACAGCTCCCCTCTTTGTACCTCAATACTCAGCGCTGGAGATGTTCATTTGTAGAGATCTAGATGCATCATCCTGCGTCTCAGGCTGATTCCGTGGTTATTTAGGCTGGTCTGGTACCTATCCAGCTCGACTCAGGGGACCGGCTGAAAAAGGGGTCCCCTACTCCTCCGCCATCTTAACTCTTCCACCCAGATGAATTTTTTTTAAGCAGACATTTTTTACAAGCACGCTAGACGCTGGCTTTATAATTTCATTCAGCATAATGCTAATGATATCAAGATCATATATTCTATCCCCACAAATGGTATTTTGTTTTATTCTATTCATATTTAGCCAAATGCATAGCCATACAGACTATTGTAACACTTAGAGTTTCAACAGTGATCAATTCTCTTAATTTCTCTCGTTTATAGACAGAAGAAATAGGCTCACAATCAACAAGTGACTTGCATAAAGTCACAGCCAGTAAGTAGTTTAGAATACCTACTCCAGCTTTTTGACTCCTAGTCTAGTGCTCTTTCCATTACACTCTCACAAACTGTAAGAACAGTAGCTAAAAGGAGTAAACCAAAAAATCCACTGATCACATGTGTGAAGCAATTTGAGAAATCATTTAGATCTCACTTTTTTGTGTGATGAAGCATTAATCACTAAGATCAAAATATTATGAAATGAACAGATCATTAGGATTGAGTTGTAATGGTTTACTTGACAAAAATTACTAGTAGCATTAAAAAAAATCGACTCATTCAATTCTTGTTAAGCACCTTGTACTTGCCTGGCACGGGGTGAGGCGCTAGGGATGCAACAGTTTTTAAATCAAACATGATACGGTCCAGGTCTTCACAGAGCTGATAGTCTCATGGGGAAAGAAAATTAACAAACAATTTAAATAAACTAAATGCTGTGACAGGGGACACACAGGGCGCCACGGGAGCAAACAGCCAAGGTGACTGCTCCAGTCAGCTGCTGTAACACATAGTGATTTACAATAATTTGGAGAATGCTGATTATTTTCTGGATAGCTAAAGCCTTTGTTTACTAAAGTTATTCAGGAACACTGTTATGATTTTCTTCTAGTTAACTTACCTCTTGACCCCGTCACAAACACAAAGCCTACCAATAAAAAGCTTATCTTTTGAGTTCCTACTCTGATCTTTTTTCCTTCAGAATTTTTATTATGAAATCATTCAAATATGTGGTACTAAGTCCTTACATTGTTTTACTCTTAACTACTTGATCTGGTACTCAAATCCCAATCAAAACCAGATATATAAATAATTTGAAACTCCACTGATAACAGTACCTGCAGTAGACAAGAATACATGGAGATAACTGATTTCTAAAACGAAATGTGGTAAAATCTACATTTTCAACAGCAGAGTGAGATAAAATATTACATTTGAATAGACTGAGTGGCCACGAGACCACACAGGTGATCACACGGAGAGGGCAGCGTGATTGCACCAGATGAGACAGCTGCAAAGTGCTTCCTAATGGACAGGAAAGAGGATTCCAGAGTCTCACACTGCAATACTGATAATTTCAAGTATAAAGAGACAAAAGAAATGCTTATGCTTCCTTTCTCATTTTCTGTAATAGAATAATAAAAATCCATAGGATATTGGGAAATAAACATTTTAAATCACATAAAATAGAAAATCTTGCACTTCATTTTAAAAAAACATATCATGAAGCTGGACCTGTGATTTTTACAACTTAAGAAGTCTCTTCTGAAATGGCATTTAGGCCAGGTAGAAATCAAGAGCATAAAATAGCAAAAATGTTCATATGACAGAAGATATGATTTGATCTGAGCTGCAGAAAGAGAGGTCAAAGACAGGTAGTCAGATTAAATGAAAGAGCTGTCTTCAGCAGTTAAAAGAATCAAGACTGGGAATAAGTTTCCTAAATGCAAAGAAACTTGAATTAACAATGTTTATTAACAATGTCAATAAGTATATTGACCCTGATGTGGAAGATACCTCAGGAAATTAAATGACACTGAGAACTAAATGATTAGAATCAACTGAATCAGAAAATTTGATATAAAATTTATAGACTGTGTAACTTATTAAAGACAACTGACTTTTTATTTATTTATATTTAACCTCCAAAAATTCTTTGTGGAATTAGAAAGGATATAGATAAAATTTAATATTTAGCAGCTAAAATTTTCTGTGAGTTAAGCAACAAATTAAAATTTAGGGCAGATTTTTCCAAATATATCTATATCTAGGGGCACCTGGCTGGCTCAGTCGGTTGAGTGTCCGATTCTTGATTTCAGTTCAGGTCATGATCTCAGGGTGGTGGGCTGGAGCCTCATATCGGGCTCCACACAGAGTCTGCTTGTCCCTCTCCCTCTGCCCCTACCCCCACTCACCTGTCCCCCACCCTCTAAAATAAATAAGTGAATAAAATCTTTAAAAAAATTTTTTTAAAACCAAATATATCTATTATCTTTCACACTTTAAAATTGTTTTATTAAAGTACTGTGTAAGAAGAGCTACATTTTAAATCTGTGTGTACAGCATATACACAGACATATGCACACAGCAGTTACCTAAAGACAAACAAAATATGAAACCATCGTCAAATTTTTCCCTGGTCTTAGTAATTTGCTGAACAATAGAACTTACCTCTTTCTTGCTGCTATTCTGTAAATGGAACGTGCTACCTCCAACCATCTTTGGAAAGAGGTATATTATAAACAATTCAGTGAATTTTCTTATTTAAGAAACCCAAGCTAAAACTAACTGTTGAGGAAAAAGAATCAACAACAATCTTTTCTAACTAGTCCAAATCTGTCACGATACTGAGACCCAGGCTAGATTAAACAAATGGAATCTGCGATTATAGTTCTGGAATTTTAAAAAGCGCTTAAATGAAATGCATGACTTATAAGGGTTCATTAACCTACTGAGACTCTCATTGTGAATAATAACATAAGTCTAATAACTTACTTTTTATGTCTTTTTAAGTAATCAGTATTAAGTAAATTTTATTTAACCAGAAGTCTGCTTACATATGGCACTCCCAAAATTAAAAGATTGAAATTGTAGAGTAAATTCAATAGAACTTCTGAAAACATTTTATTTATATTTCATTTCAAATACTCATTTTCCAAATCTATAAGGCCATCTGTCTCAAGTTCAAAATTCGTAATATTTCTTGGAAAACTATTTTTAAAAAGTGATTGAAGAACATTTCAACACAGAGTGCTGAAATGCACAATTTTCAAAGGTTACATGAAACAGTTAAATACATATATATAACATTAAATATTCTTTATTTAAAAACACTTATTAAAATAGGAAAATGTGACAATAAAATAAAAATTTTTCAAACTCATCACTTTAAAGAATACAGACATAGATTATGATATATACAAGATAGGAAATAAATCATCATCTCTCATTAACGGGAAATTTTGCATGCTTTCAAAATATTCATAATTTTTAAGTCAGACAAGACGTTGTGTAGGGGGAATGCTTCTTTTATTTGAGAGTCTCTTTAAAGGCGTTTTAAATTCCGCTTACTCTGGGCACTTCCTGGAAGAGCATCTTTTCTATTTCTTGGCTTTGCTGCTCCCCTACTACATTCTTCAGACCCATGATAAGCACACAAACATAACACACAAAAGTCAAAACCACAGGCCGGGCGGCTACACAGTCCCCTTTTCTTATATGGCTGGTACTTAGCAGGGGATTGGCACCTGGGGCAAGGTTTTAATGCTTCGTCAATAAATAGTGTTTTGGCAACCTGCAGTGAAAGCATACACACTCAATCTTCCAGTTTCATACACAGAGTCACTTTATTTTGGACTCTAAACATTTATTTCTAACAGCTTATGAGAAATACTCACCTTAACGTATTCTTCCTGTTTACTACTTAAGGGAGTAACAGAAGAGCTTGCTACAGGTGTCAAAACTTCTCCCCAAGGAGAAGATGTGGCAACTTCTCCTTTCTGAAAACCTGGTATCCTAGCCTGAGCTTGTACAGATCTCAAAGCTGATCGATTTAAAAGATGGAGCCGAGTGGCAGCATCCTCAACATTTAATATAGCCCCCTGCGGTAAAAGATAAGAGGGGTCAGTACTGTAATATCAAAAGTTCCAGAACAGTTTTCTGTATTTCTGCACATGTGTTTAAATATTGAAAGTGACTACACACTAAATTCCGCTAGAATTTTCTCCCTAAACTTCCCTTTTTAGACAAAAAATTTTCTCTCATCTAACATTTAAATGTCAAAGAAATGAAAATGAACAAAATTAAGACAATAAATGTTAGCTTTAGGCTTGCATGATGGGTTATTTTTCTGTTTAAGGCATGGGTTGGCAAACTTATCCTGAAAAGGGCCAGACAGTATATTACTTTACATGTTGCAGGCCAGATAGTCACAGCTACTCAACTGCTATTTTAGCAAAAGCAGCTGTAGAGATATGTAAATGAAAGAGCAAGGCTGTGTTCCAATGCAACTTACTTTAAAAACAGAAGTAATGGATAGGATTTGGCCCACAGACTGGAGTTTGCCAACTCCTCTTTTAAGTCAAGGTATAAGAAGAGGTGAATCTTTGTAAAGTTTGCTATGGGGTATCATGGAATTCTTTGAAGGTTTCTTACCTTAGCCACATGTCAGAAGAATAATGGGCCTAGTTAGTCCATGAAATCCAATTGGTTTTTACAATATGTGTAAACACTGGAATCATTTTTACACTTAAATTTTAATAAACAAGCTTTAGCATTTTAAAAGGAGAAAAAAACATATCTCTTCTCTGAACTGGATTTCCACATTACTTAAATATTCAGCCAAGAAATAGTTTCAATAAGCCTTCTATTTTGTTGAGGTTGATAATGGGAAAAAATAGGGCTGGTTTTTTTTTAACAGATTGGCATTCTTAACCAATTATCAAAATAAAATGTACTGAGAGTGAATTTCCTCATGTGTCTAACTAAAACTGTGCTTCCTCTCCCTTGATAGTCTCCCTTTGCCACAATTGGCTCCTAAAAGTGAGGAGAGAGAAAATATGAGAAATTATAGTAGCATAAATACAGAAAATAAAATTAGCTGGTCATGAAAAATTCCGTGATTAACAGTTTAACAACACATGCATAAGTGTAATGGATGAATATGGGTTTTCCAAAATTAGAATGAATACCACTGAACTCTTTCAAGGACTCAATACACTTCTTTATAGTATATTTTTATAAATAATTTGCAGCCTAGGACACAAGCACATGACACAAGAGCACACCAAAATTTTGATGGATTTCGATGCAGTTGGTAAACACAGTGATCGTGAATAAACCAACAAAATGAGCAGAGATATACTGTTGAAACACATTTCAGCCACAGAATAAACATTCATTTATTTAACAAATATTTACAGAACTCCTAAAGGTGCCAAGTGAATAAAACAGTCTAATCCCAGTTCTCCTAGAGTTTAAAATGTGTGCTTCCATCTCTGAACAAAAGGTGGCAAAGCAGTCAACCAAGACACATGTTTGTGAAGGCCAAAATTTTTCAAACACAGTCACATCATGTTACCAGAAAATATTTAAATGTGAGAGTGGAGTCACCATGTGATTGTTCATTTCCATGATTATAAAAAACAGTGAGGAATACAGTAAATTAAGAAATTCGATGGAAAAGGTGTATCCTGATTCTAACACTCATTCTCATGGTTGCAAAGCAAATGGATGAAATTGAGATCCTATGACATGTGGCTGGTGTGTGCCTTCTAACTTTTATACAGAAGGGGCTTTCAGAGATATTACACAAGTATGAGGAAAACCATCCAACAACTTTTGTCTTAGAATGTTTCTCTCTGGGTTATTGATAAACATTAGGATAGTTCACGTGGAAAGCAACCAATCCATATCAGAATAGGAGGGCAAAGTGCACCAGGAAGGATGCTTCTAGGGAAAAGGAGGAACAGGAGGAATACCTGATTTGTCTGGACTTACACAGAGGAGATTTCCAGTTCTGGTGGATAATAGGAGATGAATCGGGGATCTGTACAGAGAAACACTAAGCAAAACAAAAGAAAGAAACTGGGCAATTATTAACTCTGGAAAAAAAAGTTACACAGGAAAAAAGGTGTAATCATAGTGTACTGCATGTTTCAGCTGTCAAAAACTCATAATCTCAATACAGTCTTAATGTCAGCACCTAATTCTGATTGACTCCCAAATGGTGGTGTGGTTACGTTAGTGAGGCAGGAGAAAAGGAGAAAGGAGTTCAGAGAGCAAGGTGGGTGGGCAGGTAGCGGTAGGAGTGGTGAGAACAAACTCTTTAAAGAAAAAAGCCAAGAAACAGCAGTAAAGGCATGCTATTTAGAAATGTGGAGGTAAATCTCAAAAAGAATAACTGAATAGTTGAACGTGATTAACTTGGGGCAAGAATGAAGAGTAGGAAGAGACAGGCAAGAGGATGTGTTTTGTTATAAGCCTCACAGTGCAATTTGACTTTTTAAGCCACATACTTGTTTTACTTTGAAAAAAAAATTTAAAAAGCAAACCAAAATAAGAAAAAAAGTTCTGGTAAGGAAAAACATATAGTCCTTTAAGAAATAAAGTTGGAAAAAAAGGTGGTGGCCAGGATATGAAGACAGAATATTTTATCTAGAATTACCTAAGTGTTGCCAAACACAATCACGTGTCTTTCTTTGTAGAATGTACAATGTACATGGAGCTGACAGTTTCATATTAATAGGTGTTTGCTTAAAAATTGGCTTTTTTGGGTGCCTGGCTTTTTTGGGTGGCTCAGTTGGTTAAGCATCTGCATTTGGCTTGGGTCATGATCTCAGGGTTTTGGGATCAAGCCCCACGTCTGGCTCCCTGCTCAGTGGAGAGCCTGCTTCTCCCTCTCCCTCTGCCGGTCTCTCTCAAATAAATAAAATCTTAAAAAAAAAATTTTTTTTAAATAAGTCCTTAGCACATAGAGCAGCACTCTAAAAAGATAAGAAGTTAAGAAGGCAATTAATATTTTCTCTAGTATAAGCTCCCAGGGCCAGAAGCTGCAGCAGTAAGTAGCCAGGTGCTGTGAGTAAGTAAGGCAATATTATAGGTGAGAAGGTAAAACTTTTCTTCAAAGTAAAATAGAAAGTCAACATTTTAGTTAAGTGCAGTCCCTAATATTTCATTGTAATGAGAAACCCACCAAACTGTTTCTACGTATTTGTATTTGTTTATACCATGTATCACCTCAATTATTATATTTTGTCAAATTAGAAATTTACTTATGTTATTAAATACTTTCGACTAGAATAAGAATAAGAAAGTGAACTCTCATGGTTTCTTTGGGTACTGATGGCTAAGAAAGGTCTACAGGTTGCATATACAAAACCCGTGGATGCCGGAGTCCTCAGATGCCCAGTACACAGAGCAGGGTCGCTAGGAAGAATTAATCAGCTTCTGCAGGCCTTTTCCTGTCAATTCAAAGCTGGTTCTCAACTCTTCAAGAAAATACAAGCTTATGATGCTTTACCAGTACTAATCTGCCACACCCACTCACTTCCAGGTCTTCCTCTCCGCTATCCTCTCTGCTGAAACGCTCCTCCCGTCTTCACCTGGCTAGCCACTCACCCCCTCATCCTTGAGATCTCAGCCAAGTTGCACTTTTTCTGAAATGCCTTCTCTTGAATCCCAAGTATCAAACACTCCTCTTCAATGATTTAATACAACGAACTCTGGGCTTCCCCTAACATACCTGTATTATAATCACCTGTTAACTTATATCACCCACGGGGTATGAGTTCCAAGAGAGCAGGGACCATTTCAGAAATGTTCACCATTGTAATCTGAGCATTTGGCACATAATAGCCACTCAAAAGACTGGATGGAAAATGCTATAAGGATATCTAATTATGAATAGGATCTGGCATAGCACTGGTATTTAAACCCTGCTAACAGCACACACACCTAAACCACAAAACCTTACAAGGCGCTCTCAATGCTAGGTAGTCTACTCCACTTATGGACTGGAAGGAAACGGAGTTTGGGAGAAGTAAAACATTCATGAGTGAATGTTTGCTAAATGAAAAGGGTTAAAAGATAGCAGGAAAACCAAATTAGGTTGTCCAGCAATATGAGATTATTTTTACAAATCCATTTGAGAAAAGTATTGTATACATTACCTCAGAATCTGCTTTCAGTTGTGAGACATAAAATTTCCTCCTCCGATTTGCCTTTTTATCTTGAACAATAATTTCACGCCAATTTCTGCTCACTTTCCAAACACTATAACAAAAAGATCGGTCTTTAGATTATATATATGCCACAAAGTTAACATTTTTTGCATATGGCAATTAATAAGAAAAACTTGTTTTAAAGATTTTGGACAGGAAATTTAAACCGAAAAATTTACATTAAAAATATGACTTGATCTACATTGTTGTCCCATATTGTTTCACCATATGAAAGAATCCCCATTAAAATATTAAGTATATGCCAGCATTATATTGATAGATTATAATCTTATAAATGGTTAAGGGAAAAACATCATTTCCTATAAAGCTAAAATGAGTCCACTGGGAGACTGATTAAGAGGATTTAACTTCAAATGTGAGACAGAAATTAAAAATTTGGAACATGTAGAAAATGATTATCATCCATACAGCACAAGAGGTTTTTTATCTATTTCTATGAATGTACTTAATAAATCTGCCATTTTGATTCACTGGACATACTAAGTTCCAAATAACAATCATTATGAGGGGTATCACTACAAAGTTCCTATTTTATAAACCAAAGTGATGGGAACGATGAAGCTAAAGAAAAAGAAAAACCTGCAGTTTATGACCAGTGATTGCCTATCTATTGATAACTTGGGTTATACTAATTATTAAAGATAATCTCTCAGCTGTTAATCTGGTCTTTTTTTTTTATTATTCTAACTTAAATCACTCAAAGGGAATAAGATCAGATAATTTTAAAAAGATCACTTGTTGTAATGGAGGTAATACCGTTCTTCCAGTTACCATGGCCACTTCAGTAGCCTTGCCCCTCCCTAAGACATCCATGTGTCTTACATCGGATTGATGGAAAGGAAAAGGCAGAAAGTCACCTCTTAACGGGGAAGAAATGAACTATGCGATTGGGTATTTGCCACAGTTATTTCAACTGACCATCATCTCTCACATTATCAAGAATAGACACTGCTAACATTTTACATGCATGCTGCAGTACAAATACTATACATTTGGAGGGCTGGGGAAAAAAATAAAAATATGACTGAATATCAACTGCTCCCACAAGTGAGCACCCAGGGTATTACCCAAGTTTTTAACTGGTCTCTATCCAAATACTACAGCATACAAAAATAAAATTCCTATATTTCAGCCATCTCCTTGATTTTTTAAACAACTTGTCTCATTCAAACATTTTTTTAAAGGCACATACATACAGGTACACTAATTTGCTTATTATCCTACTTGGGTTACACCAAGTACGTTCCCAGACAAGTTTATTTAGAAAGGCCTTAAATCTTACTATGAGTTTGTGAGACAGTATTGGATTGGCAATCAGAGGGCTCAGGGCACCTGGGTAGCTCAGCCAGTTGAGCATTTGACTCTTTATTTTAGCTCAGGTCATGATCTCAGGGTCATGGTATCAAGCCTGGCATTGGGCTCCACGCCCAATGTGGAGCTTGCTTAAGAGCCACCTCTCCCTCTCTCAAAAAAAAAAAAAAATCAGAGGGCTCAATTATAGACCTAGATATATATTCCTATCTCCTTGAATGACTGTTGGCAGGTCACTTAACTTCTCTGGAACACAGTTTCCTCATCTGCAAAATATGTGATTAGACTAGATGTCTCAGAAGACTTCCAACTATGAAATTCTACAATTCTCTACAATAGCCTGTAATTAATTTGTAGAGAAAAGGTGAAGAAGGGCTTTACTAGAAGTAGTGGCAATAAAAACAGCAAGGATTCTATGAGCCAAACTCTTGACATATCTCTATCAAAAAACAAATTCACAAACGTTTCCTCCATGTCCTCCCCCAACTGTCACCTTGCAGAAGTCCTGTTCAACAGGTTTCCCTCCTTCTTGGTCATGGGATTCCCAAGGGTCTTGTCTTCTGATAGTCCTGCAACTCCCCAAAATTGCCAGTATGAACACAGTCTCACTTTATTCTTTGTAATCCTAGTTCCTGCCCTCAATATTCCTAAATGTCTGTTTCTCTTAAATTATGTAGCAGCATCCAATATACTGAAATCTCTGTTAACACAAATTCCTCAGTTTCTAATTCCTTGAAATTCCCAAAAGTGATTACCTTCCACTGCCCTGTTAGCAATGAAAATGAACTAATCCATATTCCCTTGTTCTCTGGAGAAACTAAGCCCTAAAATAAAAGCTAATCATCATTTTGGATTCTAGAATTTAGATTAAATAACTAAATGGTAGCCTTCGTATGCTGTCATTTCTTAGTCACCATAATACTTTACATAATTTCTGACCAAGTGTCGTAACTTTAATACAATTTGCAATCTGACAACAGGATGTGAACTATTAAATCATTAAATAACGTTTGAAGAATACAGTTTGCCATCTTGAAAATTTAAAGTTCAATGTTTAGAAACTCTTCCCAAATGACAGTGACATGAACTTTATCCAGAAGACTATATTGATGCTTCTAAAATTTTTTTAAGATTTATTTATTTATCTTAAAGAGAGAGGTTGGGGAAGGGGCAGAGGGAGAGACCCCCAACCAGACTCCCCACTGAAAGCCGAGGCTGAGGCAGGGCTCCACCCCACAATCCATGAGATCATGACTCCAGCCAAAATCAAGAGTCAGACCCCAGCCAGCTGAGCCACCCAGATGCCCCTAAAACAGGATTTTAAACAGAAGGAACTATATATTAGTAAGCTCTATTAGGAAGTTCACTAAACCACCTTTGATAAAGTGTAAGACGACCAAATATAGAAATAAAACAAATTAAAAAAAAAGACAACTACTCAACACATAGAAAAGCTTTCCAACTTAAAAAAAATGATAAGGAAGTTTTATTTCAGAAAAAAAAATTTATTTCTTACCTGCATAGGCTTTCTGCAGTCAAGGAATCTAAAACCATAGCGAGAATATGCTTTAAATTTCTATATTTTAATTCTGTTAAGATGTCCAGTTTTTCTATACCCATTTTCTTGCCAATCAGTCCTGCAAGCACACACTGTAGTACAGCTATTCGCCCCCCATCCTTCTCTTCTAAGAATTCATATGCACCATTTTGCTGGGATCTTTTTCTTTTGTTTCTCATGAAGAGCTCATGCACCAACTGCAAGGCTGGGGTCTTTGATAAATTCTTAAAGCTTAAAATCTCCTTGTCACTGCTCAGCTGATTCTCCGAGATGTCTGAAGTAGCCGCTGGTGTTGCTTCAGAGTCAGAGTCCCTTTCTGTCTCAGATTGTGAGCTTTGTTCCTGAAGGGTGGACAATCTTCTCAGCCTTCGAAGATGCCTTGACTTTTTTATGGTGTCCCCCACTTTGAGAGTCCCCTTATGTTTCCAAAGTTCTCGAAAAGAACCCTCCTGGTCAGAGAGGGAATCTTCTGATTTATCCAAACAAAGGGAGTTAAAACCACTGTCTTCAGGTGTTGAAATATTGTCCCTCACTTCAGCTGAAGGAGAGAGACTTTGACTTGCATTAAATTTAATGTTTGCTACAAGATTACTTATTGGAGTCACACATAAGTTCTCATTTGTGCCACAAGTTGTTCCATTAGCAGAGGAGCCCAGAAGTTTGGGATATGTATTCTCATCATTAACAAACAGACTGCTATCACTAAGGTCATATGTGATAGAGTCTTTAAAACTATTGCCCTGAATCGGAGATATACATTCAACTTCAAATAGGCTACAGTCGTCTTTGGAATCATCAACTGTGGAAGTCTTCTGTTGAGAAAAATTAAGTCTCAATTTTTGACTGCTGGAAGTTGCTTCTTCTGTTTTCAAAGTACTAGTAACAAAAGGACTAAAACTGGTTTGCCTTGGAAAACCTGAAGCACTGCTTGAAGCACTTTTTTCTAAGTTGGGCACTTGGTGTGTACTACTTCCTAGAGAACTATTTTGTGCTTCAGAGTCCCCCCTTAGGAGAGAGAAAGATATGTCCAACCTTCGACGCAGTAAACATTTTTTTCCACTGACTTTAGGGGTTTCACAAAGTTCTGGAGTTTTATCATTTTCCTTCCTAGAAAAGACAAATCTCTTTTTTTGAGTTAGAGATTCTGAAGGATGAGTTAAGCCCAGATCTGAAGTTTCAGGATATTCATGGATTAATGTTGGGCCCTTTCCTTTCTTTCCAAAAAATTCTTGATCTGTATTATCAAAGTTGCAAGTTTGTAAGAACTCATTGTAACCACTATCTTGAAATGAAGATGTGGAACAAAAACCGCTGAAGCTGGAGTATTTGAAATCGACAGGAGAATCCACCTCATTTTCCACTCCAGTGCAAGCGTGACTTGAACGTCTCTCCGACATCTTCAAAATCTCTGTTTCTACAAAGTGAAAACAAATTTTATTCTTCCTTTGAAACGAGTAGCATAGCAGCTTACGCCAAAATACATTATTTGTTATGAATGGGGATAATAATAGAAAATGTTATGGCAATAAGAAAAGTTACCTTAAAAAACAAATCTACTCTAATACACACTCATGTGTATATTAACTCAACTTTTTAACATCATAAAAACCAAAACTTTGGGGTTATACATATTCACAGATTGCTTGGTTAAGCATGGTCTCAGCACCATGCACAAATATTTTCTTGAACTACACTTGAGAAAAAGAAAATCTGGCAGCGTCATTTTTAGCTTTTATTACCTTACGATTTTAACAGTGCTAAAGTATATAATTATAGTTTTAATATTCTAGCTTATTTGTACTGGCCTCTCTCTAGTCAGTTGGCTATTTCCCTTCAAAGTTCTGGTATATAAGTAAAGCTGCTTAAAAAACTATATGCCAATTTTTAATCATGTTTTTGGAAATGTGTCAGCTGAGTGCTGCCACCAGATTTAACTGCAACTTGGCTAAGCAACGCTAGGATAATATTATTCATACTTGTGACAAAGGCCCGTCACAGAAATCCAGTCCCCATGACCATTCTCAAGGTCTGAGTAACCAGACTCATAACTTTGCAAAGACTCCTTGGCTGATTGATAAATTACTAATACGTTCTTCTTGAGCTAACCAAAATGAACCAGCACCCCATAGATAGAGGGCCATTACAAACCTGGCAGGTGATTCTTGTCTCATTTTCTAAATATTTTGACACATTAGGTCCAGTTGCAGGCTTGAATTCACAGATAACAGACAACTATTTGTGGGAAACTCACCCTTTATGATATTCTTGAAATTACAAGTACAGAATTCAAGTTAATTACTTTGTAATTACTTAATGAATTATTCAGTAATTATATTTGTAAGGAATGACACTAGGAAATACTTTACTCATTAGCCTTTTCCTAACAGTATTATCACATTCCTTCTTTTTAGAAACTCAAATCTTTACTCAAAGGGTTTGAAGGGAAGAAAATTATCAGAGTTTCTGACATTTCTCCAGATTATTCAAAGGAAACTAAGAAAACTGTCATTCTTTCAAAGTTTTCTCCAGACCAAATGCATGATTTTTCTCTATTGAAAGATCCTGGGAAAGTATATTTTAGTTGACTATAATGGCAAAGTAATATATTTATGCCTAGGTTGCCTACCAGTTAAGTACCTAAGTAAACGAGTTTTTAAAAACAACAACAACAACAAATTGCTACTCCAACCACAAAACAAAAGTTTCTTTATGGTAAATTGATCATGGGCAAAATATCTAAGTGTTTCTCAACCTTTTAAACCTATATTCAATTTTGGTAAATCTCATGCATCTTCTCTTCTGATCTAGATCCCCACAGATCGTAAGAATGACTGCTCTCTTCTGTACATGCTTACCAGCCAAGATAATCAAACTTTGCTTTCTATAACTTGTATTATACTTTAAGACAATTTTGTTTTCAAAATATTAAGTTAATGACATATAATGAGCTTTCAAATTACACCTCCACCCATGAATATTCCCCCCCCTCTGAGAATCATTCTATAAAGTAAGTTAAAATTAGGTCAATGAATCCTTCCAAAATTTTAGAGCAAATATATGTTCTCCCTTACCACTAGGTGTCTCACCATGCTAGAATTTGGGAAACAGACAATTTGTTAGAAACAAAATGGGGATGCAGATGTCCTCTTCCCCTACCACCCATAGGCCACTTGATATAAACATATAATCAAAAAACTAATTTTTTTCTGTTCATCTACCCATCTGAAGTTGCCTCCAATGTGCTTTCTCTGTTGTCATCATGTCCATCTTTCTACTATCCCAAGAGGTTGGTCTCAAACAAAACTTGGTTCTTCAAAACTTAATTTTTAAATCAGTTAAAAAGACTCATGCAAAATTTTGAAATGCCCATTGACTTACTTAATTTTACTGATTCAACAGTTCACTAGATAATCAAACGAGCCTCCTTGATGCTCATTTTTTTAAACCAGGCTTCTGAGCGTTGAGAACACATCTCTATGTGCCCTCAAAAAAGAAAACATTGGCAAGGATGTGGAGAAAAGGGAATCTTCACACACTGCTGGTGAGAATGCAAACTGGTGTAGCCACTGTGGAAAACAGTATGGAGGCTCCTTAAAAATTAAAAATAGAACTATCACACGATCCAGCAATTCCACTTCTGGGTATTTATTCAAAGAAAATGAAAACACTAATTTGAAAAGATACATGTACTTCTATGTTCATTGCAGCATTATTTACAGTAGTCAAGATATGCAAGCAACCTAAGTGTCCACTGATAGATGAACTGATAAAAATGCGGTACATGTATGCAATGAAATATTACTCTGCCATAGAAAAGAATGAAATCTTGCCATTTGTGACAACATGGATGGACTCATGGGGTATTATGCTAAGTGACATAAGTTAGACAAAAACAAATACCATATGATTTCACTTATTGTGGAATCTAAGAAACAAAACAAACAGAACAGAAACAGACTCAAGATACAGAGAACAAATCTGAAGTTGCCAGAGAGGGTGGGGGTAAAGGGTGGTCAAAATAAGCAAAGGGAATTAGAGGTACAAGCTTCCAATTATAAAATAAATAAGCCATGGGAATGTAATATACACCATAGGGAATACAATGAATAATATTGTAGTAACTTTTTATAGTGGCATAATAACTAGACCTATCAAGGTGATCATTTCATGATGTATAAAAATATAGAATCACTATATTGTTCACCTGAAACTAATACAATATTGTATGTCAACTATAATTCAATTTAAAAACACTTAAGTTAGAGAATAAAATACTATTTAACTATATTAAAACCACATTTTCATTTGTTAAAGCGGAAAATCTTACCATCAGTATATCTTGAGCTCTTAGATGTCAGTTATGCGATCTTCCAAACAAGAAAATCTTTCACTTTGCCTTTAAAACTCATGCCAAAGTATTACCAATTAAAAACTTTAGTTTGGACAATTGAAACGTGCAGCAGCACGAGGGATGCTAAGATTTGAAGGGTACATAAAGTACATGCTGCAGGGATTATTCCTAACATATGAAAAGGCCTAAATCATTTTGAATTTTTCTCAGCTCTCCAGATAATGGCAATTTCAATATCCTTGTTCTCTCCGGCTAGCCTGGGAACTGAGGAACCTTCCCAAATTCAGGTTTCTGAAAATGCAGTGTAAGCCGCAGCGCTGTCATTTACTCCCCCAAGTTGGTGGTTAACGGTCTCACCAGGGCGTCTTTTGGCCCCGACCGTCGCTCCTGGACCTTCCCAAGGCCAAGCTGGCGGGGGGAACGGGGGCCGCCTCCGCTCCGCCGCCAGGGCCCGGGGCCCAGGGCCCAGAACGCCACCGGAAGGCGGAGGGTAGGTGGGCGTCACCTGGCGCTGAGCGAGCGGGCAAGAGCTCAGCTTCGGGGCGCCTTTCTAGTCCCAGCACCTGGAAAGCAAAGTGGGCTCCGGGCCCGGGGACGCCCGGAGGCCCGCTAGCCGGCACACACCTGGGCCCCCCACTCCCGCCCACCTGGAGACCGAGGCGCGCCCGCACCGACCCGGCCGCGGGGCCAGGCGGGAGGGAAGACAGGCAGCCGCCGCTGGGAGCGCCGGGCAGGAGCCACCGCCTCGCCCCCAGGGATGCCTGGCTATGGCAACCCCCACGCCACGTTCGCGTGGGGCCGCCGCCTTTCCCTCCTTCGGTTTGAACTGCCCGCCTCGAGTAACCGCTACGCGCCGCCCCGCCCCGCGCCGCCCCTTCCTCCGCCTCCGCTGCGCCCCCGCCGGCAGCCCCGCGACTCGCAGGCCCCGGCTCAGGCTTCCCCGAGGTGGTCTCGTCCGCCCTTTCCCACCCTTCCACCCCCCCACCCAAAACTCAGCCGGCTTCCTAACTTCACGGGCTCTGCCTCTCCCCATTCTCACCTTGGGAAGCATTATGTAGAAAGGCCACTAGGTCCTACAGTGAGATGCCATTAAAAGTAATGGAGGTGCATATTCACTTGAAAATGTTTCCTGAGATAGGTATCAAAAGCAGGTTACAAACGGAATGACGCCTTTTAGCAGTATAGATATACACAGGATGAGGTCTGAAAGGTATGACTAACTTGGTTACAGCATCTCTACACAAGATTGCTCGATTATGCTAGACGGGATGTTTTATATTATTCACCAGACACCTGTTCTATGTCAGGCTCCATCCTTCTGCTCTTGGCAGCTTCCTCCTTGTCTCCTTTATCTGGCTTCTTTTTCTCTGCCTTATCCCTAAGTGAGACCTCCTCCCCCCAGCATTTTTTTTTAAACTGTACCATTATGTGCTTACATAATTCTTGTGCAGAATCTCACCGATTACTTTTAAGCCAATAATAGCTGCCACCACTCTCCTCCAACTGGACATTTATTTCCAGTTGGGAATAATGGATGCCCTTTAGTTGGGAAAAATGGATGCCCTTTAGTTATCCAAAATGAAATATATCCAAAATCAAACTCACTAACACTTATTAAGTTCTGCCGGTCTCTAGGCTAGGTACTGGGAAGACAAAGATGAGTACAGCACAGTTATGGCCTTAAGGGCTCACGAGTGCTGTAATAGAGGAAGAGTAGGGGTACAAAGGAAAGAGGATCAACTAACCCTAAGGGAGAAGAAGGGGTGGAACGAACTCTACAGAGACCATGACTTGAGGTGGATTTTGAGGGACAGATGGCAATTTAAAAGTCAGACAACAGGTGATTTCAATCTCAAAATGTGCAAGAGCAAGAAACTTGGAACAGTTGGGCAAATTGTAGTTTGTTATAGCTAGAAACTCAGATTTATTTGAGGAAAGGGCAAAGAAAATTCTTGAGAAGGGGAAGAAGCCAAGTCATGGAAAATTTTGGATGCATTTAAGAGTCTGAAGATGATCCTCTAGGCATTACAGAGCATTTTAATTTTAAAAAGATCACTCTAGTGGCAGAATGGAGAACAGAAGGAAAAGAGGTGAGGGCAGTTGCAAGGAAACCACTCAGGAAGCTACTGCATGACTCTGAAGCCAGGGGAGCTGGAGAAGAACCTGGGCCCAACATATTCAGTTAGCAGAATCAAGTGTGTGGGGCAGAGGTCGAGGAAGCACAGAGGACAGGTTTGGAAGAAAATAAGATGAATTTAGTATAAGGTTGTTAAGTTCCAGGTACCTGTAGGACTTAAGGTAAGGAATTGGTGAATCCCATGCTTCAAGATAGCACCTCTCTGAAGACACCCATACGTACCCAGATAGAGTGACTAGTGCCCTCTCTAGCTCTTCAAACAAATCTCTGTTACAGCCATTTTGCCCTTCCCCCACCATAGCATTTGCAATCCTCCTCTGCTGAATTTTCTCCATGTAGTTTATCACTTTCTAAAATGTCATATTACTGGGACACCTGGGTGGCTCAGTTGGTTAAGCATCTGCCTTCAGCTCAGGTCATGATCCCAGGGTCCGAGGATCAAGTCCTCAGACTCCTTGCTCACTGGGGAGTCTGCTTCTCCTTCTGCCTGCTGCTCCCCCTGCTTGTGCTCTCCCTTTCTGACAAATAAATAAATAAATAAAATATTTAGAAAAAATAATTTAAAAATGAAAATACCATATTACTTACTTATCGTTTAATGTCTTAGCCTCACTCCCACTATAATGTAAACAGGGCAGGGAATTTTGCCTATGATTTAAAAAAATCCACACAATCCCAAACGCCATTTAAACATTGCTCTTTTCTCTTTCTCTAGTTAATTTATTTTTCTTTAGATATTTTATTATGACTGAAGAGCAGAAAAGTATAACTCCCTTCTATCATTTAAAGAATAATTTTTACTCCCCCCCCAAAAAAGGGCAAAAAGGAACCTAGTTACACTTGTCCTGGCTTTACTCATATACCCCAAATACAAATCACTGAGCTATATTTTCCTATTCTTTACCCACCACGGTCTTCGGCCCTTTTGCTTCCTTTTCTGGATTGGATGTCATCCCATTACTGACCTCAGAATTCTAAAACCCATCTGTTTTCCTCAGGATCTAATTCTTCTTTTGGGGACCATCCAGCAAAACAGAATGAAAGACTTTTCCAATCACCGTGTCTCAAGCTATGCAGATATACTTAAAAGAATAAGATCGAGGAAAATGAAAAACAGAGATTCAGGGAGGAAAATAGCAACTTGCATCTCCATAATCATATTTTAAGGAATTAAAAGCACAAGTATCCAAGATAACAAGACATCTGCCCTTATTAGGAGAGGGCAATGCAGTGATATCTGCACATGGTAAGTACTCAAGAAAAGTTAGCTGTTACCAATGATAATAGTTTACACTGACCATGCTCCATAGTGATCTTAAAACTATTGGTTCCTGCTGATAGGAAACATGGACTCTTGTTGAAAATCTGTATCTCTTTGATACCACTTCTAATCCCTCTACCACACCACAGCGTCCCAAGACCCATTTCTATTCTACATGTGCTGATCCATTCTGATCTCCATAGAGTGTGTTATGTGCCAGAATCATCTTAATACCTCACCTGGAGAGTCAGAATCCAGTAAAGTGTGCAATGATTAAAGTTACACTTTCTGGGGGCTCCTGGGTGGCGCAGCAGTTAAGCGTCTGCCTTCGGCTCAGGGCATGATCCCGGCGTTGTGGGATCGAGCCCCACATCAGGCTCCTCCGCTATGAGCCTGCTTCTCCCACTCCCCCTGCTTGTGTTTCCTCTCTCACTGGCTGTCTCTATCTCTGTCAAATAAATAAATAAAATCTTTAAAAAATAAATAAATAAAGTTACACTTTCTGGATCACTCCATCATCTTTCCCTCTCTCTCTCTTTTTTAAGGATTTTACTTATTTGGCAGAGAGAGCACAAGCAGGAGGAGTGGCAGGCAGAGAGAAAGGGAGAAGCAGGCTCCCTGGGTGAGCAGGGAGCCTGATGTGGGGCTCCATCGCAGGTGGGTGGGATCATGACTTGAGCTGAAGGCAGACGCTTAACCAACTGAGCCACCCAGGCGCCTCTCCATCATCTTTCGCCTATAACAATAGTCTTATCTAGTAATTCTTGTAGGAAAGCCTATTTTGGCTGTTCTACTGCATTACCCTCTTTTTGGTTGACAGGAGAGATACTTTGTAAGAGAGCTAATGGTTAAATATTTATACTGTGTGTAGGCCTGTCTGTGAAGGAAGAAGCAAGAAAATCCATTATGTTTCCCCCAAAATTAAAAAATTGGCAGCCAGGAAGACTGGGAGGATCAAGTGAAATCTCCCAACCTGGTCCATAGAGGTGCAATGAGTTTGAACTCCTTCTGGAAGTGAAAGGTGAAGCTCAAAGTTCTCAAGTTGCTGGATGGAAAGCAGTATATTCTGCTTAATAAGAAATCAAGGACATAGTGCATGTTGGGGAGGAAGAAACCTGTTTCTCTGCTTAACTGTAGTCACTATTAACAACTATTTTCTAAATTTTAATTACTTTATTTTCTTCTTCCTCCTTCTAAGTGAAAACCTGCTATGAAAGAAGCAAACGAATGTAAATGTTGTGAACCCAATTGCTATTAATCTCACTGAGTTTGATCTTTCAAAAAGCACACCTCCACTGCGCGGACCGTTTTGTTTCATCTAAGGAGGAATACATACGATGGAAGGAAGGTCAATCAATGGGTAGTTACTGCTATCAATATCTCTCAGTTTTAAGTGGAATTAATTGACGCAGCTGCCTTCATACCGCCTTTGCTTTTTTTTTTTTTTTTTTAATTTGTTTTAGAGAGAGAGAGCACGAAAGAGAGGGACAGAGGGAGAGGGGTAGAAAGAGAATCTCAGACTCCACACTGAATGCAGAGCCTGACGCAGGGCTCGATTCCAGCACCCTGAGATCAGGATCTGAGCAGAAACCAACCCCTGGAAACTTAACCAACTGCGCCACCCAGGCGCCCCCAGCCTTTGCTTTAAAACGAGTAAAAGGAGTGGTCAGAGGGACGAGGGGAGCCTACGAAAGTTTCCAAAAGCAAAAATGAAATTACGCAAAGGATAGGGGGCGGCTGCTCCCCTGGCCCAGCACAGGTATCAAACAACTGGAAAAACATAATTTGAAAAATCGCTGCTTCTGTGTTCCTCCGAGTAACGGTTAGCCTAGGATTCCAGGGGCACTTGTCATTTCGCTTTCTCTTCTAACCCTCAGCACTCCTGGAAAATAGTTTACTTTCTACTGACTTCATTAGTCTGAGAAGCAGAGTCCCTTCGATTTGAGGAACTATTGAAATGCTTTGCTATCCTGAAAAATGAAATAAACTGGGGCGAAACACGAATTCTTCTCCACAGACCCTAACATACAAAATCCCCGGCTTTACCGCCTGTGTACAATCCGGGTTCTTCGGCCTCGCCCCGGGGCCGAAGGGGCGGGGACTACATGCGTCATATGCTAGCGCCGGAAGTTGGCTGCGACACAACGAGGGGCCGGAATTTGCCTCCAACTTCAGAGTACGCGGTTTCTCCGGGCTACGTGAGTAGGGAATTGTCTGGTTGTATTTAGAGGTGGGTATTTGGACCCAAACTGGTAAGACCTTGAAGGTGAAGAAGGTCCGGTATGGGGTTAGAATTGGGAAAAGGTGGGGATTGAGTGGATGGTGTTAATTCTTTGCTCGGTTCTCTCAGTTTAGCTGTTTGGCTTTTGGGGGTTATTCTCCCCTTATTTTCGGTTCGCATGTTCCCTTGTTGAGGGATATAATTTATTGCCTTCTGCTGAATTTTGGAAAAGTAGGACTTGTGATAAATGGGAACGCAGCTCTGCCGTCAGTTCCCAGTGCCCCTACCTCTTAATAGCCGAATAACCCTGCGCAAATAGACTTCTACAAGGCTGGGTTGCTTCATCTGTAAAGTAAGGGTGGTACCTGCTAGCATTGTTGTAAAGATTATAATGAAATATTATCTGTAAAATGTTGTTGTGTCCAGTTTGGGGGTAAGTGCGCAATACGTTGTGTTTTTGTTTCGTCCTTTAGGTCTACCCATAGGGTTTTAAAAAGTACGGTTAGGAATTGGGACTTTTTTAGGTTTTCCTGAGAAAAATGAGGCCAAAAATGGTTGGATTTGTGAGGCGCCCTTTTGAGATATTCAGTATTTGAGTCTGTGATTTCAGGGCCTATCCATGGACACCCAGAAGGACGTTCAACCCCCAAAGCAACAGCCAATGATATATATCTGCGGAGGTAAGGGTAGAACTTACGTAAAGTAGGAGTGTTTTACTTCGGCGTTTTGAAATAATTACATTTAACTTTGTCTTAAATGAGTCTCTCATCTTTAAAGTTACAAAGCAGAATACAAGCAACTGTAGAAAAAACAAAAACAAAAAACAAACTCTCATTAAGAATTCATTTTCTGGGGCACCTGGGTGGCTCAGTCCTAAAGCGTCTGCCTTTGGCTTGGGTCGTGATCCCAGTATCCTGGGATTGAGCCCCTCATCGGGCTCCCAGCTCAGCAGGAAGCCTGCTTCTCCCTCTCCCACTCTCCCTGCTTGTGTTCCCTCTGTCGCTCTCTCTCTCTCTGTCAAATAAATAAAATCTTTAAAAAAAGAGAGAAAAATGTGCTGTTCATAACTCTTTTTTCTTTCCTCCTTAGTATATTGTTAAAAAATAAAAGTTCAACTGAGTACATTTTAAAGGTGTAATAGGCTTTATTAATGGATTTATGAATCAGGCAGTATCCTATCTAGCAAGTAGATGGGAGCTCCAAAGGGTACAGAAAAGGAAGGTTTTTTAAAGGTAGAGAGGAATGGAAAAAAAGGAAATTATTAGGAAGAATCCATTGTTTTAGGTAAGGTCGCCTTTCTCTTTCTTTTTTTTTTTTTAGGCTAATATATTAAGTTGCCTAAGAGGAACCAAAAAGCAGTAGATTTCCTAATGCTGACAGGGAAGTTCCCATGTTGATTGATCAGAGGTTACATTTCTGCATGGTTGAAACTGCAGTTAGGTTAAGTGTTAAATCTTGGTTTAGTGGGTTTACTGACTTGGGGTCTTTAACCTAAGTGAGGCCGTTTGGGGCCTGTGGTTTTCTTTTCAGCATGGTCATAGCACCATACTCTTTGAAATTGAGTACATTTTATTGCTTTGGGTGAAAAACCCAGTTAAGGTAATTTGCTTGTCTGTCCTATTTTCCCTTTAGACATTGAATATACATGCTTTCTTTTTTAGAATGTCACACAGAAAATGAAATAAAATCCAGGGATCCAATCAGATGCAGAGAATGTGGATACAGAATAATGTACAAGAAAAGGACTAAAAGATGTATCCTTTTAACTTGGTAAGTATGAAGTAAGTGGAAGTGAAGAATAATGCTTGGGTTGTTAGTCAAAGATTGATTTCTGGTAAAAAAAAACATAATAACTTTTAGACTGCTTACCAAAAAAGGGGCTTATTTTCATAATAAAAATCCAGTGTAGAGACATATACTAAATATCTAAATACTAGTTGATTTTAGTTCTCATAAGTCAATTTTTCAAGATCGGTATTTAACTTATTTTACTTATACTCCTTCTTGAGTTTGAGTTTATGGACAAACTAAATTATACAAGGAGAAATACAAATACTGTGTATGAATGCTTCCTAATGGAAAAAGTGAGGCTTACAAATTAGCCAAAAGACCGAAAGTACACTGTTATGTGGTAACTAATAATGCAATTACAATATTTTTTAAACCAGTATGTTATCTTGCTAACATTGCTTTAGTGTTTTTTGGTGCATTAGTCTTTTGTATCATGGAAAGGAAACTAATAAAAATTGAAATCTTTTTTTTTCTTTAGTTCATTTCCAATTGTCATAGTAAATACTGAGTTCCATTCTTTTGTTCATTTTAGATTAAGTAGTTTATTGCAAAGAGACAGTGACTTGGAAGTGTTAAATCTTGCATGTAATTTTTAAATATGTTTTTGTCCTTAACTCATTGTAATACAGTGGTGGTTTTTGATGCTCGATGAACCATGGAATTCAGAGGATTATCTTCGTTTGTACTTGGATTTGCTGTTAATGTTGTATAGCTTTTGATTAGTGTATATATCTTTATGAATACAAATAACATTTCATTTTAAAATCCATCTTGTATTTAGATCGCTATTAATAGTTTCTATAAAGAAAAGTTTTTTCTTCAATTACATGATTTATAATTTACTTTTATTGAATATGTAATCTGACACAGAGTGAAAGTTTAAAGTGCTTCCCTAAACCACACTTTTATTTAAGGCCTAGAATCTTTTGGGGTCCTTGTTAAAAATGAAGTTTTCTAGGGCCCTGTGAAGGTCTGATTAAGTAAGTTCCTTGGAAACCACAGTTGTACATCCCCAACTTTGTTTACCCTCCAGCATTATTTTATATTGAGTATACCAGTGTACTTAGCATGCATGCATTATTTTGAGTTAGACTTTTCATTTTTACTTGATGTAGGCCTTCTGTATTTGTATATAACACTTGTTTATATTTTAAATCTTGGGTGAGAGAAAAGAAACTTTAATGGTTGCATCTGTAAGGCAAAACAACCCTGTGTAAAGTGGATGAAGCAGGTTATTAAGGCAGGTGTAGTTTCTGAGGTATAATCATTAAGGTAAAAAATTCTGCTTTCAGGATATAAAAAAAACAATAGGGACTGGTTTACACTGACCTATGAATAAATGTTTAAAAACTTTTGCCTTGATCTTAGGGATATGGATACCTGGGATACTCCCATCTGTTCCAGGATTCCATCATTATGGGATGTCATCTGACGTTCATTTTGAAGATTAGCTATATTCCATCTTCACTAATAGCTATGTGTGTCTCTGACATTCAAAAAATTAACTGTGCCATTTTAAAAAAACAACTGTATTTCTATTACCATCCTTGAATACAAGTTCTATAAATTTTTTATGTGCTATACAAAGTACCACCATGCTCAGATTTTTAAAGAGTGCTTCCTAGGTCCAGGTTTTCTTTTAGCCATACCTTCCATAATTTTGTAATTCTGCTATGTTCCTTCTTAACCTTGTCTTTTTCAGATAAAAGAGTCCAATAAATATCTCATGACAACCCCTAAACAAACCCTAACACTTCCGATATGTTGCTCTTAGCTCTTTTGATTTTCTCACAGGTCTTTTGCGTATCATTGGTTTAATTGAATATTATTTATTTATTTTTTTAAGATTTTATTTATTTATTTGACAGAGAGAGACAGCCAGCGAGAGAGGGAACACAGGCAGGGGGAGTGGGAGAGGAAGAAGCAGGCTCCCAGTGGAGGAGCCTGATGCGGAGCTCCATCCCAGTACTCTGGGATCACGCCCTGAGCCGAAGGCAGACACTTAATGACTGAGCCACCCAGGCGCCCCTAATTGAATATTATTATTTGGTTAACTAGACAGTGGTTTAATGGAAAAAGTATTACCATTGGAACTCAAGACCAGCATTTCAACCGGTCACCTCTTTGTGTCCCTTTCATCTATAAAAATGGAAGTCATCTTCCCTCTTGCCTACCTGGACAGTTTAAGAAAAAAAAGGTAAAATAGATATAAACTTGCTTTAAAAGATTGTTTTGGGGTGCCTGGGTGGCATAGTCAGTTAAGCTTCCGACTCAGTTTCAGCTCAGGTCTTGATCTCAGGGTCGTGGGATCAAGCCTCATGTCAGGCTCTGTACTGAGCACAGAGACTTTTTCCCTCTCCCTCTGCCCCTCACATCAGCACACACTCTCAAAAATAAAAATAAATCTTAAAAAAAAAGACTTTCAAATAGTGTTCTATAAATATAAATATCAGTAAATCTGAGCTTAAAGTTAACACATAACTTGTCCCCTACTTAAACTGCTTACCAATGACTATGAACATGCATGTCCGTGAGAAGAGCATGGAAACATCCAAATCCAGCCCTGCTACTCAGTGAGTAGCCAATTCATTTCTTTTAACTTCAGCTTCATTGTCAAAGTGGAGGAATATATAATGGTCAATACGGTGCTTTGAGGCTCTGAAGTTATCTTCAGAGATTCAAGTTGTGAAAAATGTAAAAATAGTAGATGAAATCAGAAATGGCCAGTCTTAGGGCTTCTTGGTGGCTCAGTCAGTTAAGCGTTGGACTCTTGATTTTGGCTCAGGTCATGAACCCAGGTTCATGACCTTGAGATGAGGGTTCTCTCTCCTTCTGCACACCTCCACCCTCTACTGTATCTGTCTGTCTCTCCAAAAAAACAAAAAACAAAAAACCAAAAAAACAAAAAAAAACAGTCTTAAAGGAGACTAAATTATATAAGGTGAGAAAGTGTAAACTGAGAAGATGTAAAAACAAGTTGCCTCCTCACATATATAAATACATGGACGTCTCCACCCCTCCTAGAAAATTAGTCAAGAGGGAGTGGTTATTTGAGCAGAGGGCTGAAGGATGAGAAGGAACCTGACATAGTAAGACAAGGGGAAGGATAATTCCTGAAATTGAGGAAACAGCCAGTGTAATGTCTCAGGGGTGGAAAGTAAGTTTGCCTTGTTCTCACTTCAGAATGAAGCCCATGCGACTCAAACTTTGAGGTAGTCAGAGGCCTGCTTATTTTATGGTCTCATGATGGGAGTAAACAGGAGAGTAACGTTACTTGTGCTGTTCTGTGAGAATGGATAATGTAGGCATGGGTGATGGATGGGGAAGCCAGTGAAGGACCACCTGTAATATAGTTCAGGATAATGATGATGGCAGACCAGAGTGGTAGCCGTGGAGGGTCTAAGAAGTGGCTGGTTGTAAGATAACATTTGAGCTAATGGGACTTATTGATGGATTGGTTAGTATTTAAGAGCTCAGTAAGCAGTATGGACTTTGGTGAAAGGTTTTGGGTTCAAATATCCACCGTGTCCTCTGTTAACAGTGTGACTTCACTAGGGTTCACTTTCGCCATTTGTAAGGTAGGCATGAAATAATAGCACCTACCTCACAGGTTAGTTACAAAATAAAATGAATCCGTAAAACCTCTTAGCCTAATCAGTGCTTATTATTATCACCATTGCTATGAGTATTATTTTCCACACATGATTTTTTTAGTTTCAAGATTAGTCTCCCAGCTACCAGCCTTGTTATCTCCATTCTCCTCCAGTTGCTCTTTCTGAAATACAGATTTCATGGCACTGTCCTGCTGAAAATCCTCAGTGGCTCCCCATTTTGGTAAAGTCAAAAGTCTTAGGATAGTACATTTGGTTCCTGATAATATGACTCCTTTTCTATCTCAGTCACCACTTCAACCCACCTCTCAATCTTTCGGTTCTAAGGAGATGTTTGCAGTGCTTTAAGCAGGCAACAGTGCTTATTTCTTTCTTACCTGTGCGTTTCTCATACTGTTCTCTCTGCCTGAAATGACCTTTTGTGTTGTTCTTAGCCAGCATCAAAATTTTGAAGGATTGTTTTATAGTCTTCTAGCTTCCAGTATTTTTTTTTAAAGATTTTATTTATTTGAGAGAGCACATGCTTGAGTGCATGAATGGGGGTGGGGAGGGAGCAGACTCCCCACTGAGCAGGGAGCCTGATGTGGGGCTTGATCATGACCTGAGCCACCCAGGTGCCCCCATCCCCTGCCCCTGTATTGTTGAGAAGTCCAAAACTATTCTTATTCCTAATTTTTCATTTTTTATCTGGAAACGTAGCATTTTCTTTGCCAGTGTACTGAAATTTTACAATATGTGCCTTAGCATGGGGCTGTTTTCCTCTGTTCTGGGCACTCAGTGGGTCCTTAGAATCTGGAAAGTCAAGCTCTTCAGTTGTGGGAAATTTTCTTTGTTTTTTGTTTAAGATTTGAGAGAGTGAGTGAGTGCACGAGTGTGCAACTGGGGGGAGGAGCAGAAAGAGAGAATCTACAAGCGGACTGCTGGCTGAGCAGAGAGCCCTATGCAGGGCAGGATCTCAGGACACATGAGATCACCTGCGCTGAAACCAAAAGTTGGACACTCAACCAACCGAGCCATACAGGTGACACTTCTTGAAATGTTTAATAACTTCCTACCCTCAATATTCTCTTTTCTCCAGATCTTAAAAAAAAAAAAAAAAAATCTAACATTAAACTTCATTGACCTTTCTCACCTTTCCTTTTCCTTTTTTTTTCCCTTTGCTCTTTGAAAGTTTCCTTTAATTTTACTTTCTAATCCATCTATTGGGATTTTCATTTCTGGTGTAATTTTAATTTCTACAAGCTTATTAGTTTTTCTTTGTATATTTGAATGTGTATTGGAATGTATACATTCAAAGAAAAACTAAAATATATACCTATCCTTGTTTCTGGGATGCAATGTCTTACCTCTTTGAACATGATAGTGATAATTTTAATATGCCCACATAGTCTATTCCCTTCAAGTTGCTTTTTATCCTACTTTTTAATTATGCATAAATGTATATATACATAATTATAACCAGAAGAAAATATTAAGTGTGAATGAAAAGAAAATTACAGAGCATGTGGAATTACAACCATTTCCTCAAATATTTGAAGGATTTCCTCCAATGCTGGAAGTAAAATGATGTCGTTACAGTGGTCAGTGTATTAAACCTAGGACATAGTTTTGAGTGAAGTGTGCTGGCTGGAATGAGGTGTGAAGTGACTTAACATGGCCTGGGGCATGTGATGCTGTTCTCCATGACAATTTAATAAAGGAAACTAAGGATTACACTAAAGTTCAAATCTGTGCCTATAAACGTGCAAATTTAGCATTATAATAAAAATATAGTCAGCCATATTTTCAGCAGAATTTTTACCACCATCAGTGTTTTTACCACTTTTAATGCCTGCTAAAGGACTAGATCTAATTTAAGTGCAAAGGGAAGGGAAATACATTATTGAGTTCCTATTATTTAGCAGACAATCTGAAATTATAAAAGTAAAATACACCCCCCCAAACTATCTCTACTGTTTCATTCATCTGGATTGTATTATGTCTTATTTGCCTTTGTATCCCAGTACTCACTACGGTGTCTCATAACCAGTACTCAGAAGATTTGAAGGCATACGAAGGAAGAGGGAATCTTGTCTTTCATTGACTCTTATGTAAAGGGAAGGAGCGAAGTCTGGGTTGCATTGTAGATATTCTGAACGTTTAATTATATTTCTATAATTAAGTAGGAGTAGTTATCAATTTATCTTGCGGGTACTACAACAATCCAGAACAGTAACGGTTTTTTAACTCGATCGAAAACGAACGCAAAGGAGAAAGGGAACTCTCCCACTAGGACTCATTTCTCGCCTAATGGTCCTCTGTGCGGGAGAGGCTGGGCTGTAAGGCCTATCCGCGAGGTAGCAAGTCGAGGGCCGGCCAATCATCCGCAGAGGCTCTAGTCCCGCCCCCCGGTGGTCCGCCTTCCGCGCGTAGGGGCTCAGGCCGGGCGACACGCCCCCATCTCCGCACTTGCGGAGTCGGTGGTAAATTGTGCGGCGGTTGCATCCTCAGCGCTGCGCGGGGTCTGGGAACCAGGTGAGTACCTGCTGGCCCGGAGTAAATTACATCTGCTATCGCAGTTGCCTTCGGGAGCTGGGGTGAAAGGCGGGCCCCGAGAAGCAAATGCACGGTCGGACTCGACTGAGGGAGTCGGTTATGGAATGAAGAAACTGGGCGCTTTAGTTTTCTGTGGCGGACGGTAGCGGATGTTGGGACAGGGTCGCAACACGGGGATTGCCAGGATCCGCCGGCGGCGACCAGTCCTGGAGACCAAAGCCGGGGAGTGGGGAGCAATTTCAGGGGGTCCTAAAGTGCCCCCTGACCGTTGCGTTGACAGTAGAGCCCCGGGTTCCCGGCCCGCCCTTGACCCTCGCCGCTCTCGGCCGCGCTGTACACAGAAACCGTTGCTACGGCTAAGGGAGCCATTTTCCTTCGATCTCCGCCTGCAGGGGGCGCTCGACCCTGTGTTTGCTGGAAAGAACGTGCCTGGGTGGAGGAAAACAGGTTTCCGTGTTACTTGCTTTAGTTCAGTTTCCACTGGAGGTATTTCTGTCAGCAAATTAGGGAATATGGGAAATGGATGTGGATCAGGATGACAGAGAAGAGATTAAATCCAACTAAATCAAGGATTTATCTAAGCAAAGAAATTCCAAACGGATGTGGGAGGGTTCTACCGAGAGCAAATAAAGTGTATGACTTGTTTTTTGGAACTTGAGAGTTAACATTCAGTAGTAGTCTTGAGATGTGCATCCGGGCGGGGGAGAAGGGGACCCAAAACAAACGTGGAAGTTTTCAAAAAGGATTTTCAGAGAAATGTTAAAACAGTGTGCAGAGTGAAATTCATTTGATTAGATAAGAGACGGGTCTGTCATTTAAAATGTTTTTCACTGTATTTTATTCAAATTGTAAAATCTCAAGGATTGCAAGACAACTTCGAGATCATCTCTTTTAATCCGGTTGGATGCTTAAGTTTCTCCCATAAAAGATCTGCCCACTCTTCAGAAAAATTCTCCTAATGCAACCCATTCTGTTCTGGGCAGCATCAATAATTTAAAAGTTCTTCATGTTGCTTCCCAGTAACTTCTACTCTTAAGCCTATCCTTGTGATGAATGTATCATTCGTTATCCTGGGCCCTGCCAGTATAGTGCAAAAATCACGATCTCATTTTTCAGCCGGATCTCATCCGAAAGCTGATGAACTGTCTTCTGTGTTCTGTGCCCCAGTCAGAATCAGTAGGAATATGGAGAAGCTGACAGAGCCTTCTCTTTTTCTGCAGAGGTTTGAAGTATGACCAGAATCCCAGAGGGCAGGCATGCTGAAGGAAATACTTTTGGTCAATTCGACTCATTGCTACTTCTTGTTTTAAAATTTATAACCCAATGTGTTTTACTGCAGTGGTTTTTGAAATACTTTGACGATGACTCATGATGAGAAATATATTTTGCAACATGTGCATTTATATTCACACATTTGTCATTTGTATAGATGGGAAATAAAAGGTTTTATAAAACAGTATTCACTTCAATGGTATGTGAAGTAGTCAGATTTTTTGGTTGTTGTTCTAGTGTATCTCATTATAAAACAATGCTAATTGCAGCCCACTAAATTGATTTCAGGGGTTGCCACCCACAATTTGAAAAGGCTGGGTATGATGGCTAAGTATGTGGACTCTGCAGTAGCCTACTGAGATTCAAATCCTCAGTCACTACTTAATAATTATATGACTTTGAGCAGGTTACTTAAAACACAAACACTTCCTTTTTTGTAAAATGAGAGTAATTATTAATACCCTTCATGAGAGTGGTTTTGAAGATTATGTGAGATAATAATCCATGGCACACAGTAGTTTAGCTCCATAACTGTTAACTGTTATTACTGCTCTCTACTTAAAAATAAAACCTACCTGATACAGTAGTTGAAATATTAAATGAGGTAATACATGTAAAATTCTTAGGATGGTGCCCAGCACACATTAAGAACTGTGTATTTGGTGGTGATATTATTATCATCATCATTAGCAGCAGTATCATTAAAGTGAAACAGTCCAGAGCCCCCTTGTTCCCAATTCAGTTCAGCAAGTGTTTCTTAAGGGTACAGGGCACTATTTATGTTAATCCTGAATACATGATGATGAATAAAGTAAGATCTCACAATCTAGAAGGGAAGATAAAAATACATAATTAGAATATAAGCTATGAGAAAGGTATGGGCACAGTGCCTTTAGAACACAGAGCTGGGAGTGGGCAGCAGGGAATGGGCAAGAGAGTAATGTTAAGGACTGTAAAGGATATTATTTATGTTTGTGCTAAATCGCAAAGCATGGTTGGGGTGTGAACGAACAGCTGAAGTAGAAGTCATTGAAATCAACATTAAAAGCTATCTTAAAAAGCAGTTTGAGCACCTAAGGGGACCAGAATATGCCATCCCCAAATAAACCATTTTGGCATAAGGATTATTTTGAACTGAAAACAATTAATAAAAACAGGAAGAATTCTCACCCTCCCCCTTTCTGCCTAATAGCAGGGCGTCTTCCCCTCTCTCGTACCAGGAGGAGGAGAGCAATCCTCATACTAGATAGCACCAGGCTAAGGCTGCATAAACAAATCTTATTAAGGAAACCATTATCGTTCATTAGTTTCTCCCACATATTTACCTTCTTCTAAAAGCCAAACCCCCTTTTCCTTTGTCTAATCAATGATCCACAACTTAACATCCTTTGCTAAAATGGTATATAGGCTCCTCAGCCTAACAGTTTCTTTGGGTTTTCATTTTTCTATGAAGCCCTGCCCCCACCATGCATTAAGTGTATAAAATAAATCTTTTCTCCTGTTAATGTGTCTTTTATCAGTTTAATTTGGGAGTCTCAGGCACTGAACCTAATTGAGTAGAGGAAAAGTTTTTTTCCTATTCTATAGCACCAAAACATACTTTGTGTTCCAACTTTGCTTAAATGGAGATTGAGGTAATCCATGTATGTTATTTAGTAATTTAGCTCCACGACTGTTAACTGTTATCAGGGAGAGAGAGTTTAAAATGAGTAGCTTTCCTCCTTAGAGAAAACACACCTCCTTTTCCATAGGAATGAAAAATAGATGTTATAGAAATGCCTAGATGGTTACTACTATCCAAATTATTACTATATATATTTGCTTCATAACTATTTTCCTATACTACATTTCAGCCATGACTGCCAAAGATAATCCATCATTATGGGGCTTTGGAACAACAAAAACATTTAAAATTCCTGTGGAACATTTGGATTTCAAGTATATTGAAAAATGCTCAGATGTTAAACACTTGGAAAAAATTCTTTGTGTGCTCAGGTAAGCATTTGAAACTCATTTCATGTTTCAGTATGCCAATTACATTGTTGCCTTCTGAACATTGAAACTCTTAGAAACATTGCAGAACATTTTCACATACTGAGATTGTTGGGTTTTTTCCCTCATGTTAGGTTCCAAAATAGTTGTTTTGATCCTGTGGTTAGTTTAGAGGGTTCTGGCTAGGTCTACTTCCAGCATGCAACTTAAGGCTCATCAGTATTCAAGAGGACATTTTTCTTGCTTCCTCCACATTTTCTAGGAAGAAGTAAAGTAGCCATGAGAGTAGCCAATAGGAAATAAGGTTAGCTCACCAGCCTACCAGTTCATAAAGCTCTTTGGTACTCCCCCCACTCCATACCATCTGCCAACAAGGGTGGTGACTTCCTGTGAGCTGGTCACAAGGAGAGGATGGTGGGGAGGCCAGGAGGTAGGACCAGAAAGCAGGGAAACGAGACCTTCTCTGGGTAAGGGTCCCACAGTGGTGATTGTCAAACTTTAATATACGTCAAATGTGGTGGTTAAAAGCGCAGATATGAGGGTCCCATTCCCAGGTACCTGCTTTAGGAAACCTGGGGTGGGGCCTAGGAACATGTGTTTTTAACGAGTGCCTGGCTGACTGACATGCAGGTGGGCAAGGGAGCCTGCTTAAGCAGCACTGCCCTGGGGCATCGCAATGGGTGCCACCTATTTGGGCCCTGAGGGGTTTTCATTTGGAGAGTAGCTTGATACTGCAGAAGCACTTGTGAAGCACACACCTCCCCAGACATCAGTACTGTTCCTTTTGTTTGGCGGTAGTTCTCTATTCTTCCTTCCGACACCCTTCCTTATCACGGTGTCCTCTCCTTTTTCTCTCGTCACCTTCCGCCTCCTGTCCTCCCTAAGCATGACTGCTTGTGCCCAGACACGGTCGATGTCATAACCTCATCATTTCTGAAACGAAAAGTGTAACATGTATTTTTCCTTTTGTTTTTCTCAGCAGCAGAAAAACATTTTCATTTATGTGTGGTCAAGGACTGTTAAATAAAATGAGAAGATTATGTGATGGAAGAGTTTGAAAGCCACACACTCTTGGTTCTAAGAAACTCTATGAATAGCTTAATTCAATTCTGTTGCATTGATTCAGAATTTATATATTTTTAAAGATTTTATTTATTTGAGACAGAGAGTGAGAGAGAGATCACGAGCAGAGGGCAGAGGCAGAGGAAGAAGCAGGCTCCCCGTTGAGCAGGGAACCTGCCGCAGGGCTTGACCCCAGGACTCTGGGACCATGACCTGAGTCAAAGGCAGACGTTTAACCAACCGAACCACCCAGGTGCCCCCAGAATTTATTTTTAAGAAAAATTTATTTGAAAATGGGATTTTTTTTCTATTTTTCTAAAAATTTAGAGGTAAACAGATTTATGAGAGCAGGGAAAAAAGATTGGTTTTCCTTCAAAAACGAAGAACAGAGTTCTCCATACAACTCTCTAGGAATGAATTCTGTCCCTTGAATGACACGAACACGTGTTAAAGGGGAGAAGATGTTGTTTATTCAACTTTCAAAGTGTGTGATGGAAGCTGGTATTTTTGGAGCTCCATTTCCTCCTTCACTGCGTCATCCCTCCATAGATTAACAGCTAAAAATGAAGGTTGTGCTGGTTGAGGAAGGTGAGGAGGAAGCCCACACGCTGCCCAGCCTTCATCCCTGTGCAGGGGCAGCCCTGGGAATCTCCGCAGAACCGCTCTGCTCCGTGGAGCCCAGCCTGCAAATCTACATCATCTCTAAATAAAGTGGTGACTCCAAAGTTCTGAATTTTTTTGAAGGTCTGGTGAGGAAGGATATTATCCTGAACTTACAGAATTTTGTGAAAAACGCCTTAAAGGCTTGGCTCCTGAAAGTAGAGCTTTGAGGAAAGATAAGCCTGCAGCAACAGCATCCAGTTTTACAGCAGAAGAATGGGAAAAAATTGATGGCGACATAAAGGTATAGAGTGACGCTGGTTTTTGTGACATTGTTGCCTTATATATATGTCTCCTTCACTTTTCCAAAATCCTAGGCTCCTTTCATTTTTGTCAGTGAAGGGCTTTTAGTGGTAATCACTTACTCAGTCTTGGTTGCTTCTGAAACCCAGGAGAATATTGTGAATGTGTATGTTTGTGTCCATACACCCATGTGTGTATTTTAAATGACTGTCCTATCAAAGAAACATAATTCACTCAGCTTCTATGAATAGTGCTATACAAACATGCTGGTTTATAATTTCCTTTGTCCCATCCTGGTTATTTCCTCGGCATAAATTATCTGAAATCAAGTTGCTTGATCAAAGGATGTGAATAATATGAAGGCTGTTGAAACACATTTCCATGTTCTCAGAAAAGTTGTGCCTTTGTTCTCTTTTCATCCGGTGGTATATAAGAATGCCCATTTAAGGTAGTCTACACTGGATCCTGTAATCATTTTAAAGATTTTATTTATTTATTTGAGGGAAAGTGAGAGAGCGTGTGCACACAAGCATGAGTAGAGGTAGTGCAGAAGGAGAGGGAGAAGCAGTCTCCCCGCTGAGCAGGGAGCCCAGTGCAGTGCTTGATCTCAGGACCGTCGAATCATGACCTGAGCCAAAGGCAGACGCTTAACTGACTGAGCCACCATATAATCATTTTTTTAATCAATTAAATAATTGAAAAATTCGTGTATTTGTTTGATTATTAGCAACATTAAATTTTTTTGTCCGTCGGTTGGATTTCTTCTTTTGTTAATGGCCTGTATCTTTAGTGATTTCTTTTAATCAGCTTTATTGAGGTATAATCCACATTCAAAAAAAAATTTAATGGTCTACAATTTCACTGAGTTTTGACACCTGTCTATGCTCTAAAACATTTCTATTCTATGACATCCTGGTCCTGGTAACCCCTGAACTGCTTTCTATTATTATGGACTTGTCGTTTTTAGACTTTCCTATAAATACGGTCATACAGTGTGTGGTCTTTTGTGTCGTCTTCACTTAGCAGCATGCTTTTGAGATGCATCAGTGTTGTTGCATGTCTGTAGTGTGTTTTTCGTAATTGTCGAGTAGCACTGAATTGCATGGATATCTACAGTTTATCTACTTACCAGTGGATGAACAAGATGTTTTCCAACGTGGCATTCCTGCCAGTAATGGATGAAAATCCCTGTTGCTCTGCATCTTGGTTCACACTTAGTATTGCCAGTTTGCTTAATTTCAGCTGTTCTGTTAGGTATGCAGTGGTATCTCATTGTGGTCTTAATTTCCGTTTCTCTAATGACTAACTTTGTTGAGTATCTTTTCATGTGCCTATTTGCCATCCATGTATCTTCTTTTGTAAAAAGTCTTTAAATACTTTGCTCATTAAAAAAATTTGGATTATTTTTATTACTGAGTTGTAAAATACATGTCTTTCATAAATGTCTTTCATTAGATACATCTCTTGCAAATATTTTTGCAAAAAATATTTTGCGGATTGCCTTTTCGTTTTTTTACGGTGACTCTGGAAGAGCAAAAGTGTTTAATTTTGATGAAATCAGTTTTTCTTTTACAGTCTGTGCTTTGTGTCCTATTTAGGAAATCTTTGTCTAATCTCAGATCCCCAAGTTTCTTCATGTGATTCTTCTAGAAAGTTTCTACTTTTAACTCTTGTTTTTTTTTCTAAATGCAGATTCTGATTCACCAGGTCTAGAACGCTGGGGTGGGTCTAGGATTCTGCATTTCTTTTTTTTTTTTTTTTAAGATTTTATTTATTTATTCAACAGAGGTAGAGACAGCCAGTGAGAGAGGGAACACAAGCAGGGGGAGTGGGAAAGGAAGAAGCAGACTCATAGCGGAAGAGCCTGATGTGGGGCTCGATCCCTTAACGCTGGGATCACGCCCTGAGCCGAAGGCAGACGCTTAACCGCTGTGCCACCCAGGCACCCCTCTACTTTTAACTCTTAATTTAAGTCTAGGATCTGTTTTAGTTTTGGGGTACACACACACACATACGTATAATATAGATATCCAGGGTTCCAAGTACCACTTAATGAAAGATTATCCTTTCCCCATTGAACTTCTTGGTGTCATCATCAGAAATCAATTGACCATGTATGTGTGGGTTAATTTCTGGATTCTATTATCTTTCATTAATCTAAATGTCTGTCTTCACTCCAATACCTCATTCTCTTGATTATGGTTAAGTCTTAAAATCAGATAGTACAAGTCTTCCAACTTTGTTCTCCTTTTTCATAATTGTTTTGGCTATTCTAGGTCCTTTGCTTGCCAGTTGCTACAAAATAATTTGCTCGTCTTTGGGTTGGAATTGTGTTGAATTTATGGATCAATGGATCTTAACAATAGTGAAATTTCTGATCCATGAACATTATATGTTTTCTGTTCATTTAAGTCTTCTTTAATTTTTTGTGCCAATGTCTTATAATTTTCAGTGTGTAGTTCTTGCATATTTTTTGTTAAATTTATTCCTAAGTAGTTAATATATTTTATGCTATTGTAAAAGTTAATGTTTTTTAATTTTAATTTTTTTACTCATTCTAACTCATCCTAGCTATGGAATTTTATGTATGTATGTATTTATTTTTGGTGTGATAAAATACATATCACATAAAATTTACCATCTTAGCCATTTTAAGTGTACAGTTCATTAGTGTTATATTGACATTATATTCAGAGATTTTTAAAATGTGCAGTTCATTAGTGTTATATTCATATTGTTGTGCACCCAATCTCCAGAACTTTTTTATCTTACAGAACTGAAACTCTGTACCCATTAAACAACAGTTTTCCATTTCCCCCTCCCCTCAGCTCCTGGCAACCACCATTCTACTTTGTTTCATAAGTTTGACTAATCTAGATACCTCATATCAGTGGAATTTTAATTTCAATTTTTATTTGTGCATTGCAAGTTTATAGTTATCTGATATTTTTATATAGGCTTTGTATCCTGCAATCTTCTTAAATTTACAAATTAGTTCTAGTAGCTTTTTTATAGATTCATTGGATTTTCTTATATGCAGGATCATGTCCTCCACAAATAATGAAAGATTTATTTCTCCTTTTCCAGTATGGCTACCTTTTATTTCTTTTATTTGCCTTATTGCACAGGCTTGGACCTCTAGTACAATGTTGAATAGAAGTGGTGAGAGCAGATATCCTTGACTTGTTCTTAATATTAGGGGGACATCATTCAGCCATTCACCATTAAGTATAGTGTCAGCTTTAGATTTTATGACGTGACACTTTGTAAGGTTGAGGAGGGTCCCTTCTTTTCCTTGTTTGATGAGACTTTTTGTCATGAATGAGTATAGAATTTTTGAGAGGAATGTAAGATTTTCTTTGTAGTCTATTAATCAGGTAAATTACATACTCTGTTTTCAAATGTTATGCCAGTCTTGCATTCAAGGATAAACTCTACTTAGTCGTGATGTGTCTTTTTTATATATTGTTGGATTTAATTTGCTAAAATTTTATGAAGGATTTTTGTGTCTACAATCATGAGAGATACTAGCCTGTAGCTTTCTTATAATGTTGTCTCATGGGTAACGGGGTAATGCTGGCCTCATAGAACGAGTTGGGAAGTGTTCTCTCTTCTTGAATTGTCTAGGAAAGATTGTGTATAATTGGTATTATTTCTTCCTTAAATATTTTCCAGAATTCATCACTGATGCCATCTGGGCCTCAAGTTTTCATTATAAGAAAGGTTTTGACTATGAATTACATTTCCTTAACAAATACAGTGCTATTCCGGTTATCCTTAGAGTTCTCTCTCTGTCCAGGTCCCTCCTCTTGGATATTATGCACCCTGGCTCTTTGCAATCTTTGCCTGCTTGAAGCCTGAACTGTGTTCTTCTGAATTCAGTGAAACCACAGTGCTGTTTGGGTTTCCTTTCCCTATCCTTTAGCCTGGAAATTACGGGCAGTAAACTGGGGCCAATGCAGGGCTTCCCTCATTTGTTTCCTTTCTTTCAAGGATCATTGTCCTGTGCTACCTATTGTCCAATGTCTGAAAACCACTGTTTCATATATTTTATCCAGTTTTGTAGAGTTTAAGCAGGAGGGCAGATCCGGTCCCTGTTACTCCATCAGGGCTAGGAGGAGATATCCCTTTATTGATTTTTCTATTCATGTGTTCCTTATTTATTTGTAATAGTTTTGTTGCATATATTCTAAATTTTCCTTCAATTTGTTGTTAGTCTTTTAAATCTTGTGTGTGGTGTTTTTCATGTTTATTCATTAAAAAAATTTTATCCCTTAGTTTTATCCCTTATGTTTTCTTGCTTTTATACTTGAGAAAGCTTCCTCTCCACCAGATGCATATTTACCTGTATTTTCTGAGTTCTTTTGTGGTTTCATTTTGCTTAAGAAATAACTTTTTTTTTTTTAAAGATTTTATTTATTTATTTGACACGGAGAGAGAGAGACAGGCAGCGAGAGAGGGAACACAAGCAGGGGGAGTGGGAGAGGAAGAAGCAGGCTCCCAGCAGTGCAGGGAGCCCGATGCAGGGCTCAATCCCAGAACCCTGCGATCACGCCCTGAGCCGAAGGCAGACGCTTAACGACTGAGCCACCCAGGTGCCCCAAGAAATAACTTCTTAAAACAGATTCTGGAGAAACAGTGTTTTGTTTATTTTACTTTATTTTATTCAACGTATTTTACTGGATTGAATAATACCTTTGAAGACAATTTTGAGGAATATGTATTCTCTACCTTTGAATGCTATTATTTTTTAAACTTTCAGCTTTTTCATTTTGCCATTTTATTGACTTGAAATAGAAAATCTGGTAATTAATCTGCAAGTTAAATTAGCAGTTTATGTCCAGAGTTCTTTGGCTTTATCGTCCAGGGAATGACAGCGTAGTTTTAGTTGCAGAACCTGCTTTTGTTCCAGTTACGTATTCTTTCTCAGTCACCTCTTGACTTTGCCTCCACTCCCTTTCTTTCAGACTTTTCCCTGCCACTTCTCCCGCTCTCCCCATTCTCTCTTATCTTTGTCCTCCTCTATAATGCCTCCTCTTCCTTTTTACCTTTTTCCCCAAATGTTTTTCTGTTTCTTCTCCTTTTTTCACCTCTCTGCTCCCATTTTGTTCCCCTGTCTCCTGCACAGTTAGGATAGATAATACAGTTTTTTTGCTGTATCACGGTGCCTAATTTAATATAGTGTCGGACAGATATTAGACCCTCACTGTATAGTTGCTGAATAATAGTAATAGAATTTCACAGATAACAAATCTCTCACTCAATTTCTTCCTAAACCTGTGACAATTCAGTTTAATAAACATGATTAGAAACCTCTTATGTGCCTGACACTAGGTTCCTGAATCACAAAGATGAGACTAAGACATAGGTTCTGCCCTCAAGGAACTTACAGAATGTGAGAGAGATGATAAATGGATTGTTTTAAATCTCTGTATTAAAACATGGAGGAGGAGCATTTCTAGCCCAAGCAGATAGCTCGGGGAAAGCTTGTTGGAAGCGATGAGAGTAAGCTTGCAAAATAATACAAATAGGAAGCGTAACACAAATACGCGTAACAATACTGAGCTGTACGTTTAAAAGTGGTTAAGATGATACATTTTGTTTTGTGTATTGTGTATTTTACCACAATTTAAAAGAATAGCAGAAGAGCTTTACAGATAGAATGCGTGACCAAATTGTCACCCAAAAAAATGGACCCACAGGAAACTATGATGATGTGTAATCCTTTCTAACACCTGGTTAATTACTTCAAATTGTATGTTTATCTTCTGTTTTCTCCTGCTTCTCAGAGTTGGGTATCAGAAATTAAAAAAGAAGAAAATAAAATACACTGTCATGAAACTGAAACATTTCCGGCAATGGACAATAACTTGCCTCCAGTTCGTGGTACCAACAGCCGTCTTCATGTCACTAAGGTGGGCCGTTTTGGTGTGAGGTGTGGGGGGTGCAGGGGGAAGATTGTTGTTGTTTGTTCAGAGAGCTGTCCTTTAATCAGAGTAACCCAGGGTGATGTCCTCTGAGAGCTGGGGATTGTCTTTCAGGCCAATGCTGTTGCCCTCTTGAGGAGGCTGTGTTCCATCACCTGGAGATCCGAAAGAAACAGCATTTCCCTTTGAAGCCTTGCTCCTTGGGCTCACTGCCTTTTGTCATTTTTTCTTTTGTTGTGCCATCTGCTCTACTCTGACCAGTTCTGATGAGTACTTAAGATCCAATTCAGTGGGTGAGAATTTCAGCGAATAATTTTATCTGTCCAGTGGAGAGGCATAGAGGAAATAGTTTATTACATGATTAACTCTGGATTTAAAGTATTAAGTAGATACTTTCAAGCAGTTATAGATGTCATTCCTCTGTTTACTGCGTGTTATTACCCCAGCCCCTTACAATGATTTCTCTGTGGTTGATCCCTATTTTGTCATGTAGAACTCTCCTTTTTCACCCGTGGGTTCCATAGAGAAGGGGCCTATTGGAGTTCCAAGTCCATTTACACTTAACTTCAAGTTAAAACTGAGCTTCTGGGCAACCAGCTGACCCTGATATTACAGAATCTAGCCATTGTGTCCTGGGCATTGGGAGTCTCTGGGCTTTCACGTGGATCCTGCATTACATTCCCTCTGCCCCACTTTTTTCTTTTATTCCTATCATTTCTGAAAGATTGCCTACTCAAGTCTCTTCATTCTGGGTTAACTCCTTCTTGTTAATCTCATTTCTTCTTTGAATACTCAATTTTATTTAAAAAACATCCATAGCCCTTCATTATGCTACTCTCTAATAATTTACTTTCCTGCATCTTTTTCCTCCCCATAAAGAATTGTTCATGTAACTGAGGTATACGGTAATCTGGTAAGGATGCCACTATCTGTAATCAATACATTTGTATGTATTGAACACCCATTTTTTGCTAAGTCTGTGCGCTGAAAATATAACAGGAGGTTATGATTCCATGGGGTAGAGAGACTGGTGGTACAGTTATTCTCAAAGTATAATCCATGAACCCTGGTTCTCCCAGAGATCCTTGCAGAGGGTTCAGAAAGTCAATGCTATTTTTAAAAATAATGCTACTGCCATGTCGTTTTTTCACTGCGTTGACATTTGTATTGAGGCTGAAGCTGCCCCAGCCTTGGCACGAATCAAGGCAGCGAGCAGCACCGAGCTATGCTAGTAGTCGCTCTTTCCTCCACAGCTCCCCATTTACAGTAAAAAATTCCAGTTTGACTTACAAATGTCCTTGATGAAACAATAAAACTTACTTATTTTGTCAAGTCTTGAATCTTGAGGACGCATCTTTTTAATATTCTGTGGGACAAAAGAAGTATTCAATAAGCACTTGACTGTGAGGTAAAGTCTGGTGGTTATTTCGAGACTCTGAGTTGCCAGCTTAAGTCACCACTGTTTCCCAGAACAGGTTTTACTGGCAAGAGCGATTGATAGACAAATTATGGTTATTCAGGCTTGGGTTTTTGACAAACATTGTATTGAAAATGAACGAAGTGAGCCTGTCACTTTAAGGAAAACAACTGACTGTTTTTTTGCTAGTGATAAAATCTGAGCTTTCAGTTGAAATTTAAGAGTATTTCTTGTTCTTATGCGGCTCTTCAATACCTGCTTGTGACAAAAAATTTCCCCTTAAGGGAATACTTAAAGACTTTTCTGATGAGCTCGATGAAGGTATTAACAGATAAGATTTTTAAATTGTATAATGAAATGTACGAATATTTGGAAGATCTGCCTAACTTCAAATGACCGACGCCCCATGTTACAAAATTGTGCATGGGTAAACAACCCGTTCAAACTGGTTTCAGACTGTGACTAACTTTTAAGAAACCATTTAAGAAACTGTTGATGAGCATAATGGCTATTGTTTGCTTTCCTCCCATTCCCTTCTAGTGCTCTTAGTAGGCAGGTGACCTAGGTTGGGTCACTGATAGCACCAGGCTGGTGCTTGGTCAGGGATGGGCACATGACCCAAGCTAGGGAATGCTGCCAAGTTCTTCCCTGGGATTTCTCTAAGTGAAGGTGGAGAGAAGAGTCACCGTCCTTTCTAACTAGGAGGCCTGTGAGGTTATAATCCCACACTGCTTGTGGCCACTGTGCCAACTACATGGAAAAAGCAAGTAGCCAGCAGGGGGAAAATGAAATCAGTGGGCAGAAAGAAACGGAGACTAGGGACAGGACAGGGGGAGAGTGGGAGAGCTGGAGAGAGAGTATACAGTCCTTTATCTAGCAGTACCCCTGCCCTTTCATCAGTTCAGTTATGTAAGCCAATAGTTTATTCTTTTTTAATAGGATTAGTCCAAGTGGCGTGTCTGTTGTTGCAAACAAAAGATATCTCTAATGCAGCAAAGTAGTTATTCTTATTTCTCCAATGCCTAGGGTAGTTTTTTTTTTTTTAAGATTTTATTTATTTATTTGTTGGAGAGAGAGAGAGCACAAGCAGTGGGAGCAGCAGGCAGAGGGAGAAGCAGGCTTCCTGCTGAGCAGGGAGTCTGATGCGGGGCTCATTGCCAAAACCCTGGGATCAGGACCTGAGCCAAAAGCAGACGCTTAACCAACTGAGCCACCCAGGCATCCCTCCAATGCCTAGGTTTTAAAAGAATGAATGATAGTTGATTACTTTTTTATTGTAAGAACATTGCTAAAAATCACATTTCATACATGTGAGTTTATAAATCTTATATACATACTTGAAGTCCTATAGATGGCTTCCAGAATTAACTACCAATTTCAAGTCCTTTTTAACATGCTGTATGTTAATAGTTACAGTACTTGAGTTGTTATTCAAGAGTACCTATTTTTCTTATCCATTCAGTTAGCGTATCTTAATTCAATATTTCACATTGCATTTATCATAAAACCTGCAAATCTTATATTAAATATGTCTCATAAAATATGATTTTATTCTCTCAGGAAAAATATTCTAATAGCAGACGACCTAAAAAGAAAATTCCGAGGGATTATGCAGAATGGGATAAGTATGTTTTATATTTCATAATATAAATTTGTCACTGAAAAATTCTCTACCATGAAATATTGTAGTAACTTCTTAATTGTTATAAATCTGAACATATCAAGACTACCACGTTACTTTGGGAGAATACTAAGAGTATATGGCCTAAGTAATGAAGGATAGTTGGAAGAAAGGCAGGCAGGCAGGGTCAAGCCCCCCACCTCCCCCTAAGTGGGAATCACCTTTAAAAGGGTTTTACACCACCCTGGAAGGAGCCCTCCACCCTTCCCCACATGACAGATAGATGACAAAAACCTGATTGGAGGAGAGGTGTGTGGAGGGTTAATCAGATTAAAACAGCCCGCCAACAAGTCCATAAAACCTTTGGACTTAGACACTCGGTGGCAACCCTCTTGGGTCTCCTCCCTCTTCAGGAGCTTTATACTATCGCTCAGTAAACTTTGCTTTGCTGCCCACCACTGTTCCTCTGGTCAACCTCTTCATTCTTTAAAGTGGCATGACCAAGAACTATGGGCACCGAGGGTAAAGAAATCCTGTGATGTAAGCACTTTTGATCTTATTTTTTCATCAAATAGATATCTACAGCATCCTTTTGTTTATAAAAGCAACCAAAAATAATTCAGGTAATCCTATGCCCATCAAAAATAAAAAAGAACAAAAAAACACTTTAAATCGAGATAAGTTAGTCACAATTTTAATGACAAAGTTCTGAACAGTTTAGGTCTGATTAGTATGTAAGTCCTCACCTGAATTGCATGGTTTCTAAGAGTGAATACAGATGACTTGTAATATAAACCTGTTACGCTCTTTTGGAATATGCCTCTAAAGGTACAGTGGTACAAATATAAGAATATCAATAATAAATTTAATTTTCTTGTACATTTTTTCAGTTTTTTTTCTTTCATTTAAGATTTGACGTGGAAAAGGAATGCTCAAAAATTGATGAGGATTACAAAGAAAAAGCTGTAGTAAAAAACAAGTCACATTTGTCTAAAATTGAGACAAGAATAGACACAGCAGGTAATTGGGAAAAAATAAGAATAACTTAATAATTTTTACATTATCAAAATTATAATAAAAGCTGTCAAACTAGATGATCTCTTTAAGCACTACAGATTTCCATTAGAAATTTATGGATTTTCTCCTAGAGTTGACTACTTCTAACAAATTCAGTTCTGTCCTTTACTTAATTTTGTATGAGTAATAGTTACGCTACTTAAATTTAGTAAGATTCAGAAATATAAACCTAGTTTTTTACTATAATTTGTTTTTCATTCTATTTTCAAATCTTCTTTTTTTCTCCAAATCCCTCAATTTTTTTTGCCTCAAAACAAAAAGATATAGCAGTTTTTTTTCACTTGAAGTCCATAGGTGTATAGCACCTTTCAAGTGAAATAAAAATATCTAAAAAAATCTAAACCTCCGAAATTGTGAATGATTTAAAGAAACATTCCCTAAACTTAGGAAACATTTTCTTTTATTTACTTCACAATTTACTACTTCTGTTAAAATAAGCATTCTTGGATTTAAACTTTTAAAAAATTCGATTCAATTCTATTATTTATAGCAGATAATATTTATTTCTAGGTCTAACTGAGAAGGAAAAGACTTCTCTTGCTACTCGTGAAAAGGAAAAAGGAAATGAAGCTTTTAACTCAGGAGACTATGAAGAGGCTATAATGTATTATACTAGGTGAGCAGATTTTTGTTGTGGTTTATGTTGCCCTTTTATTTTTAATAGTAGGCTCCACGCCCAATATGGGGCTTGAACTCAGGACCCGGAGATCAAGAGTTGCATGCTCTACCAACTGAGCCAACCAGGAACACCTTGTTGTGATTTAAACTTGCCATTTAAAAAACATGATAATGTTTATATTTAATTTTATATTTAATTTAAAAGTCTGTGTCAGAATCACTGAAGATACTGTACTTATGATCTACCATAAATTCACTTGTGTTTGCCTTGTTTTCAATACTTTTCTCAACCCCTTAAGCTCCCTGACCCCTAGTTTTGACAGAGGTCCTGACTTCCCCATTTTACAGAGAAAATAGAAGCCATCTGAATGGAACTCGACAGAAAGTCCGTATAGCATAGAGGTTATGAACTCAGATTCTGCCGTCAGATTGCCTGGATATAATTGTAGTTCTTAGGATGCTACTTCCTACCACGGGGCCTTTGTATATGCTGGGTCCTCTGTGTAGAAATTCTTTCCTCTTCTAATTATCTAGTTAATTCAAACTTCCTTCAGGTCTCATCCCATGCTTTACTTCTTTGGGAAAGTCGTCCTTTACCTCCCAGACAAGGTTAAATCTCCACCCTACTCCACTCCTCCCCACCCTTGACTCCCTAGTCTTGGCTCTCCTTTGTGGTACTTGTTGGAGGTACAGTTTAAGTTTGTGTGTTTTGATAGTAACAAGTGTAAACTCTGTCAGAGCAGAGCACGCTTGTCAGTTTTCTTATACCATTGTATCCCCAGTGCCCAACAAAGTACCTGGTTCATAGTAGGTGTTCAATAAATACTTATACGCACTTTCTAAAAATGAAGATTTTATTTATTTATTTGAGAGAGAGAGCATGAGCGGGTAGAGAGGTAGAGGGAGAGGGAGAAGCAGACTCCCCACTGAGCAGAGAGCCCAATGTGGGGCTTCACCCCAGGACCCTGAGATCATGACCTGAGCTGAAGGCAGACACTTAACTGACTGAGCCACCCAGGTGCCTGCTTATCTGCACTTTTGAAGCTCTTAACAGTCAATGAAAAGTAGACTAATTTCCTAAAACTTTATTGCGAACTAATTGTACTTATAGAATCCCTTATACCATCTTGGAAATAAACTCTCTACGATCTTTTTTCACCTTTGGAAGGAAGTTTTTTTTTTTTCAACGTTGTGTCTCTAAAGAAGTTTGTCTCCAATATTTAAGTGAACATACAAGGTAAAGAGGCTGTTGATCTACCTCTCATTCAGTATTGTCTTCCCTTTTCAGGCAGGTGGAAGTCAGCTCTGATGTTGTTCCCTCTCTCCTTATAGATTTCCACCAGTAGAGAATCTCTTGGTCTAGTCTACAGAACACAATTTTTCCTCTTTTAAGAAATCAGAGTGGTGAAAAATTAAAGCAGCATAGCATTAAGGAAACTCGGACTGCCACTTTCTGATGTTGGGCAGATTCTTCACCTCTCTTGCCTCAGTTTCCTCAATGTGATGAGGTTGTTATAGTGCCTACTTCAGAGCCTCTGTGAGGATTCATAAAACAACACACTGAAAGGCAGGATACCATGGTGGTGGTGACAGCAGGTGCTGGAGTGCACTGGGTTTGAGTCCTGACTCTCATTTACTAGCCTACGGCCTCGGGCATGTTTCTTAGCCTATCTGTTATATCTGTGTTTTTCATCTGTAAGCTAGGAAGAGCAGAAATACCTCCTTCATGGATTGTGGTGAGGATAAATGAGTGTGGTGTTTGTGCCTGGCATGTGGGAGGTACTCAGTGTCAGGTACTTTCAGTCATTCTTACTTGTATTGTCTGTCTTTGGTCTCTACCCAACTGTGTGATTTCTTTATCTTCATCTTTAATGATCTTAGTAAATTGCTACTTTTTGTGGCTTTTCCCTTTTCATTTTCTATTCTTCTTCTGGCTTTAGAAAATTCAGTGCACCGATACCCTAATCCTTCCTATACTTAGGAATACATTATTTCACAGTACTCCAAATCAACTTATTGAGCAATAACCAGGTAGGTTTTAAGTCCTTCTTTTCATCAGTTATTTTGCTTTCATACCCTTAATGTAACAAAATTTCCTCTCTTGAAGTCTGTATTCCTCAGTTACTACTACTCTCCTCTGTTTCCTTCAGTTAACTTTTTCTGATTAAATTATGATCCTTTCCTTAGAGTTAAATCTACTTTTAGATTACAAACTAAACTCTTGTTTTTAGATGACAAAGTAAACTCACCATAGCAACTCAGTAAAGGGTATTAGTTGTGGTTGATTGCTCCATTTTTTTGTACTAGGAAATTGTCCCCAAGGAGTTAAAATAATGTATTTGATATTTAATGTTAACCAAACTGGTTTTTAGGAGATCTGTGGGTATGTAGGTTCCCATGTCACTTCTAAAGTCAGAGTCAACATTAAACTGCTTACCTGGCTATTTCAGCATCTGTCTAAATATTGATTCAGTCTGTCTATAGAGCAGACTGCGTATTTATTACTCTTGGTGTTGCAGGCTGTATTAGTTTGCTAGGGCTGCCATAACTAAGTGCCACAGGCTGAGGGGCTCAAACAACAGCAATTTATTTTCTCACCATGTGGAGACTGCAAATCTGAGATTAAGGTGTCAGCAGGGCTGGTGTCTTCTGAGGCCCCTCTCCTTGGCTTGTAGGTGGCCTCCATCTCTCTTGTCTTGCAAGTGGTCTTTCCTCAGCATATGTCTGTATCCTAATCTCCCCTTCCTATAAGGACACCAGTCATAATGGATGAGGGTACACCCTCATGACCTCGTTTTAACTTAATCATCTCTTTAAAGACAGTCTCCAAATATAGTTCTATTCTGAGCTGCTGGGGGTGAGGACTTCAGCATATGAGTTTGGGGGACACAATCCCGCCCATAACACAGGCTATAGTTGTTTTGTTTACAACTTTAGCTGGGTTTCTCCATCTTCTTATGTTTTCCTCTGGTCTACTTGTTGCCAATAAGTGTCTCTTTTGTAGGAGTATATCAGTGCTCCCCACCGTGGCAGCCTATAACAATCGTGCTCAAGCAGAACTCAAGCTACAGAATTGGAACAGTGCTTTTTGGGATTGTGAAAAGGTCTTGGAGTTAGAACCTGGAAACTTAAAAGGTAAAAAATATTCATAGAATGCTTTAAATTTACATCAGGATTTGTTAGACTATTTGTAGACACTACGATTATACTAACTATGTCAAATACACTCTAATTTCTGTGAATTATCACTTCGATAAAGTTACTTTAATTTTTTTTATTTATTTTTTATTTTTATTTGATTCTTTATTGAATTAACTGAGTAGCATTTCTAGAAGAGTTATACATAATGGTGGTGTTACTGCTCATTCTTGTCTTGTTCTTGACTTTATTTTTTTATTTTTTTAATAATAATTTTTTTATTATATTATGTTAGTCACCATATAGTACATCCCTGGTTTTTGATGTAAAGTTCGATGATTCATTAGTTGCGTCTAACACCCAGTGCACCACGCAATACGTGCCCTCCTTACTACCCATCACCAGCCTATCCCATTCCCCCATCCCCCTCCCCTCTGAAGCCCTCAGTTTGTTTCTCAGAGTCCATAGTCTGTCATGCTTCATTCCGCCTTCTGATTAGCCCCCCTTTCTTTGATAAAGTTACTTTTAACTTCAAGTTTAACTTGGAATTTAAATTCCTGGTTATTTGCACTGAAGTAGTTAATTATCCCAGGAGATTAAATAACATGTATATGTTTTTAAAGAAATATCTCAAGTTTACATTTGAACTGTGGTTGGTTTTCTTTTTATCTTTTAATTTTTTTATTGTAAAATACACGTAACGTAAAACTTAACCATCTTAATCATTTTTCAATGTACAATTCAGTGGTATTAACTACATTCATATTGTTGTACGGTCGTCATTATCCTCCATTTCCAGAACGTTTTTAATCCTGTATAACTGAAACTCTATGCCCATTAAACAGTAATTCTCTACTTTCTCCTTCCGCCAGCCTCTGGCAATTACATTCTCCTTTCTGTCTCTATGATTTTACTATTGTAAGTATCTCATCTAAGTGGAATCATACAGTATTTTCTTTTTGTTACTGCCTTATTGAACTATCTTTTTTTCCAAGAAATATCTAAGTATAATTTAATATAAAATTTCTGACATTAATATAATAAGCCCATGCCAGAGCTCTAGAACCTTCTGCCAGTAGCTTTGTGGGCATTTCCACCTACATGTCCATAGACATTTTAAATTAAATGTGCCCAAAGCTAACTATATCTTTTTACCAAAACCTGCACTCTGTTTGGATTTCCTGTCCCACTTGCTGCACAACCTTGCTGTGGTCTAAGAACAACTATAAAAGTCAGACTCCACTCTCCTTTTCTGTTATCGAGAAGGAATCACTCCACAAGGGAGCGGCATAACTTATAATAGACTCTATTTCTTTAAATGTTATGAATTTGAGTAAATATAAACACTTAATTTTTTTCACACGGAATATACCCTTTGTGCCCGTGAACATGGGTGCGCAGAAGCCATGCTAAGGGGAGATCCTGGAGCATCAGCCCTGACAGTCATTGCCGTGGACTGCCCTCCTTTCACCAGCAAAATCCTCTTTGCCTGTATTTTGTCTCTGTCACAGAGTATGGGTGGGCTCCCAGTTTTAAGAGGTGGCAAAAAAGTTCTGCCATCTTCTGGTAGGCCTCCACCAACACTGCCAGGCCCCGTGCCAGGTACTTGACACATATGAACTCCACTAATTGCCCAATAGCTAAGTAGATGTGCAGATTCTATTGTTAGGACCCTCAGTTTACAAAAGTGGAAACTGAGGCATAGAAAGATTAAGCAATTCACCCATGATCACACAGCTAGCAAATAGCAGAGACAGGACTCAGCCCTGGGCAGCAGACTCCAGAGCTGACATTCAACCACAGTGCTCACCTTCTGCCACCGGAATGACTTTATGTTTCCATTTCTCCTGTTTGAGTAATTTCAAAAGCACCGGAATCTTCACTATTTAAAAAAAAAAAAACTGGATAGAGCCAAATCTAGTAATGAGTTGGGCTATAAAACATTAAGAAGTCTTATGTTTGCTTACATGTGAATAAATAACTTCTTTTTCAGAACTTTGTGTTTTACTCAAAATATAATTGTTTAAATGCAGTGTGGTATTTCAATTCATCCTGCAACAGAAAAAGGCATTAGTGGAAAAACTGGTGAAATCCAAGTAAAGCCTGTAGTTTAGTTAATAGTATTATACCAATGTTAATTTCTTGGTTTTGGCAAATATTCCATAGTTATGTAAGATGTTAGCATGTGGGAAAGCTGGAAGAAGGTATATGAAAACTCTCGCCAGTAATGAGTATTAAGGAGGGCACATATTGCATGGAGCACTGGGTGTTATACACAAACAATGAATCATGGAACACTACATCAAAAACTAAGGATATACTGTATGGTGACTAACATAACATAATAAAAAATTATTATTAAAAAAAAGAAAACTGTATCTTTGCAACTTTCCCATTCATCTAAAATTATTTCAAAAATAAGTTAAAAAAATGATAACTGTTATATCATGCCTACTTCTTAATGGATGGTCCCTTCTGAGTAGTAATAGTAATAGCTAAACTTGTACTTATAGTATAGTGTAACAGTTTTGATTAAATTTATGACGAAGTGATTTATCCTGTAGATTTTCATGGCTCATTGTAAGACTAAAATAGATTAGTCAAATGTATGTTTTAAAATACCTTATTAAAATATATCAGATATAAATTTCTCACTTTTCAAAATTTCCAAGCATTCTTTTCAAAATAATGACTTACTATACAGAGTTCTCTGATTATGCATGGATAATGATGGGACTATAAAGGCTTTCCTTATAAGTATTAAATAATTGTCAAATTATTTGAAATACACAGAAAATCTGATGCAAATTACCAAAGCGCTCAATTTCTGAACTGAGCCGACATAATCATCAGAATCCGCCAGTTCCCCGTGTGAAATACCGTCTTCTAGTCATTTTAGAGATTGCTGTAAAGCCTTCGCTAATGGCTCATATGCTGAGCCATCTGCTGGTCAGCAATATACTTAAATTTGAGTAAAGAATTTGCTCGATTTTCATAAAGTGGCAAAATAATACCAGTGATGATTATTAAGAGGAAAATGTTAATGTTTCATGAAAAGCTTTCCTATATAGCTGTACAGCGTGGTGCCTCTGAGGGTATGGAGTTTCTCAGCGCTTGGAGGAGCCGGCAGGGCCCGGGGCTGGCGAGGACCAGGTTGCTGGAGGTGACTGTTGCCCAAGGCAGCCTCTTCTGTTTACTCCAGTATCATTTTCTATATGTGCAGCAATATGAAAATGGGGGTAGTTAAGCTTTGCACAACTGCACACTAAACTGTTCTGTGCTATTTGTGTTCTTCCGCAGAATAGATAGAACCTATTTCAAGAGAACCTATGGAAAAATTGGTTCTAACCATGATACCACACGTTAAAAAATATAACTTTTTTTTGGTAAATTTCCAGCTCTTCTGCGCCGTGCCACTACATATAAACATCAAAACAAGCTCCAGGAAGCTATAGAAGATTTGAATAAAGTACTGAATGTTGAACCTGATAACGAATTGGCCAAAGTAAGTACAGAAAATGACTCATCTAATTCTATAGTTATTATTTCTTTTTAAAAAATTTTTAAAAGATTTTACTTATTTATTTGAGAGAGAGAGTGAGAGAGAGAGAGAGCACAGGAGCAGGGACAGAGGAAGAGGGAGAAGCAGATTCCCCTGTTGAGCAGGGAGCCCAAAAGCAGGGCTCGATCCCAGGACCTTGGGATCACGACTTGAGCCGAAGGCAAATGCTTAACCGACTGAGCCACCCAGGCGCCCAGTTATTATTTCTGTATTTCTGTTAAAATGACATCAATCTTGTTGGATGAATGTTGTTGAAAATTAGGTCACACCTTTAAAAACTAGGTATAACCCGAAAGAAAAAAAAAAACCCAAACAACAAACAACTAGGTATATCCCAGATGCCCCGAAGTATTAATATCTATTTGAAGTGGAAGAAAGCAGGCTCTGAAGATGTCTGAAACTATAAGGTACTCTGAAGGACAAACATTTATTTAGATATGAAACACTGGTTATAAGGTGTACTTGTGTTGATTCGATACATTTATGTATTCCAGTATGATCACCACCTTAGCTATAGCTAACACCTCTGTCACATCACGTAACTATTTCTTTTTTTGTGGTAAGCACAATTAAGATCTCGTCTCTTAGAAACTTTGAAGTTTAGAATACAGTATGTTGTGCCTTAGCTCTCCAGGACTTATTTATCTACTAACTGCAAATTTGTACCATTAAGCAACATCTCCCCGTTGCTGTTCCTCCCCAGCCCCTGGTAATAAGCGTTCTACTTTCTGTTTTTATGAGTTTGGCTTTTTTAGATTTCACATATAAGTGATATCATACAATAGGAACATTTGATTTTTCTCTTTCCTGCAGTGTTGTAGGCAATGCTTTCCTCTGAGCGAATCTCAGTTTGTTATGCAGAGTGGTATAGAAGTTTCCTAGGTAGGATTAGGCACGCGCTCCATGGCCATAGAAGAGTGCATGGTAAGCATAGCGCCACTGACAGCATTCGCTGCCTGACTGAGCAGACTGACTGAGGTATGCACCCCGGGGGCTGTTTTGAGGCCTAAAGAGGAGAGGTGTGGAGAACCGTGAGATTTTACCCTACTTGCAAATTAACAAGGTAAGCCTAGCAGAAGAGAAGAGGCTCCTGGGTCAGACACAAAGGACTCTGTTATTCACGCTACAGCAAACTGATGAGCTTCAAGTTCATGTCAGCTCCCCTGGCCCCCAAGTCCCATGGGGGTGATGCAGAGTGGCCCAGATAGAGCTGCACCCTCATTGGGTTTGTATCACAGCTGAGGAATCCCAAATTTAGGAAACCCCTGTCTTTTATAATGGAATACAAGCAAACCTGCCCAAAATTCTGTTATGGAGGGAAACATCTTTATTTTACCGGAGAGCAAACATACCTGCTCTCTTCTCTGAAGAAAAATACTGTTTTCCAAGGCTGTTCTCAGTAACAGACATCCTGAAAAAGATAGTCCAGAACAAATGTTATTTATGCCTCTGCTCACAATGTATTTAGAAATGTGAGAAAACCCATGAAGAACTGTCTTCCAGCAGTAAGTTGTCATTGTTTCCACCCGTACCTGTCGGCTTATCTGTCTCGTTCTCTCTCAATGGCAGCTAATGACCCTAGTGTATTTGTCAAGTTAGCATTTCAGTGGATTAGGTTTAGGGCCTGGCTGAAGAACGCATCTTTTTCCCTTAGTAATTTCATTTTATAGTGGTATTGAAAAGTTAACATGACAATATTCTAAAAAAAATCTGAAACAAGGAAAACCACCTTTAATGTCACTACCCAATACAATGTCATGTTTACATATAAACTTTCAGGCCTTAACCATTTATAGCTTAACCATATGCAAAGATTAATTCAAAATGGATCATAGACCTCAGTGTAAAACCTAGAATATAAGAGTTCTAGAAGGACACATAGGATAAAATCTTTATGACCTTGGATTAGACAAATCTTACTTAGACATAACATAATGGCACAATCCATAAAAGGAAAGGTTGGTACATTGGACTTCCTTAAAACTTAAAAGTTTTGCTCTTTGAAAGACACTGACAGAAGAAAAAAAAGACAAGCCACAGACTGGGGAAAATATTTGCAAATGGTGTATCCAACAAAGGACTTGTATCACGAATATACAAACGGTCCCCAACTCACAATGGCTTGACTTAACAGTTTTTTGACTTTATGATGGTGTAAAAGGATAGGTATTCCATAGAAACTGTACTTTGAGTTTTCATTTTTTTTCCAGACTAGGAATATGCTGGGCAGGGGCAGCGAGCCACAGATCCCAGTCAGCCATGTGCTCACAGGGGGAAACCGAGACATTCATAACCATTCTGTGCCCAGGAACCATTGTGTTGTTCACTTTCAGGACAGTATTCAACAAATTACATGAGATATTCATCACTTTATGTAGAATAGGCTTTGTGTTAGAGGATTTTGCCCAACCATAGGCTGATATAAGCGTTCTGAGCACTATTAAGGGAGGCCAGGCTAAGTAAGCTACGATGTTTGGTAGGTTAGGTGTTGTAAATGCATTTTCAACTTAAAATGGGGTTATCAGGACATAACCCTATTGTAAGTTGAGGAAGATCTGTAAGAACTGCAAAGAACTCTCAAAACCCAATAATAAGAAAACAAACAGGCAAATAAAAAATAAGCAAAATATTTGACTGTCAGACTCTTCACCAAAAGAGAGATGTGAATGGAAAATAAGCATCTGAAAAGATGTTCAAGATCATTAGTCACTAGGAAAATGTAAATTAAAATCACAGTACCAGGCGCCTGGGTGGCTCAGTCTGTGAAGCGTCTGCCTTTGGCTCAGGCCATGATCCCGGGCTGCTGGGATCAAGTCGCTGGTCAGGCTTCCTGCTCAGCAGGGAGCCTGCTTCTCCCTTTCCCACTTGTGCTCTCTCTCACGTGCGCACGCTCTCTCTCTCTCTCCATAAATAAAATCTTTAAAAAAATGGGAAGAAACTTTTGAGAATGATGGATATATCTATTATGTAAAAACCTATCGATGTGCATTTTAAGCATGTGACTTTGTCAACTATACCTCCATCAGCTGTTAAAAATGGGCAGTGGGGGGGGAGGAAAATGTATATATTCTTTTCATTGTAATTGGCATAAAACATAGAACTTCAAACATTAATCTAAAAAAAGCATGTGTCATATGATTTTATTTGTATAAACTGTATCTCTCTGTGTGTACATATGTGTAAAAACGTATCTAGGAATGTTAGAATGTCATTGTTACCAGAGTGGCAGGATTTCAGATGATTTCCTTCTTTTTCATGCTCATTACGCTTTGAGTTTTTTTACAACAGACATGTATGATTATAATCAGACAAAGCAATGAAGTTGTTTGAAAAAAAAAAGATCACCATAAAAAGGGTTGTCCTATGTATCTTTATTCACTTTTTAATATCTTCACATTCCTACCTGACAGAATGGTTATATTTTTAATTAAAGGAAAACATTTTCTTTAACCTGGTGATTATGTTGCAGAAGACCTTGTTGGAGGTTGAGAGAGATCTGAAAACTGACCCTGCATCTAAGACTCAAACCAAAGGGAAGAGGATGGTTATCCAGGAAGTAGAAAACTCGGAGGATGAAGATGGAAAGGACAGGAGAAGAGCACAGGAAGATGGCAGTGGAGACAAGAGTAAAACATCTTTCCTCTTTTGGTTATGCAAAAACCTCCCTTTTTATATGATGAGCTGGCTCAAATTTTCTGTTTCTACCAAAATTCTTAGTCCACCAGACTTTTTCTAGCTTCACCATGTAAAGCTACAAACAAGTTTTTCTTTTTTCTTTTTTTTTTAGAGAGGGAGACAGGCAGAGGGAGGGGCAGAGGGAGAGGGAGAGAGAATCAAGAGCAGCAGCCGAGCCCAACTCTTTGGGATCGATCTCACAACCCTAAGATCATGACCTGAGCCAGAATCAATAGTCAAACACTTAACTGACTGAGCCACCTAGGCGCCCCAAGTTTTTTCTTAATGTTTTTCTTAATACAATCTCCCAAACCCATTTTTCTTCTTAACCTGGCACCTTTCATGAGTGTTCAGTTCAATTCCTGATTATCATGGTAAATTTAGATTATTGATAATTTGCAAGTTAACCTTAAATCCCTCTTGTAGATGATTGTAGATAGCTACTTGGTTGTAAACCAAATGTGTTGCCTTCACAGGGATGAATGCATTCTTGGGAAATTGCTATATGTGCCTCTCAAAAAAATTTTTAAATATGCAAAAGAAATAGGTATAATTTCACTTCTGGTATAATTTTTTTTAGAGAAGCTAGACTAAATAAAGCTTCATCTTCATAATATATAACAGTGACATTTACATCAGGTTTAAGGGAAGGATGCGCCTACTCCCTTTACAAGGGTGGGGTGCAACTTTACCCCTTTTCTGAGAGCCCCCGAGCAACCAAAGGAAAAGTAACAGTTTTGAAAATTATTCATAGGCAAAGATTAACTTGTAAGTAATCTGACAGAATATTTTAATTTTGAGAGAGAAATATAAAATGTTCAGCTCATTCAACTTAAAAAAGTAAAGAAATGAAAGTTTTAATTTTTTTAGTGACAGAAATACAACATAAAATATACAGCTCAAGACAAAACATCAGTGAAATCAGGGTAAAGACAGAGGGACAGAAGAGAAGGGAGGAAGAAAGAAAAGGAAACAGTAAGAGTACCAGGGAGATGGGAAAGGAAGAGAGGGCATCGAAAGGAAGAAAAAGGGAGAAGTTAAAGTAAATAGTTTTTCAAGGATCGAGACTCACCTTTCAGACAGATTTTAAATAAATTCTGGCAGCAAATATTGTTCTAAGGATTTATATTTATCTTAAGATGTCAAGCTAAGTGTCTTAAAATTGAAATCATTTAATATCTTACCTGGAACAATATACAGTATAAACTAGATCCATTGATCCTATTTGTAAATTATTATTTAAAAATTTACGTATAGTAAAAGTGGACTTTTTTGATATGCAGGTCTATCTAACAGGGGTATAAAATTACGGGACAGGATACAGAACAATTCCATCATGCCAAAGACGCCTTCTTGCTGTCCTTTTGGCCAAATTCTTCCCTCACCTCAAACCTTGGTAACCATTGGTCTGCCATAAATTCTTCAAATTTGGGGGGTGGGGGGAACACAGTTTCTCCTCTCCCACAGGAACTGTTATGACAATTGTTAGACTACTTAGTGTTGTCCCACAAGTCCTTGAGGCTTTCTTCCCTTTTTCTCATTCTCTCTGTTATTAAGATTGAAAAGTTTCTATTGATCTATATTCAAGTTCACTGATTTTTTATTCTCTGATCCCAAATTTACTGTTGCTCCATACAGTGAATTTTAAATTTTGGTTTTTGTGTTTTTCCATTGTAAAATTTCCATTTAGGTGTTTTGTGTTTTTGTTTGTTTTGGGTTTTTTGATCTTCCACTTCTCTGCAAAGTTTTTAAATCTTTCTGTCCATTTCAGGAGTGTTTGCCTTTATTTCTTGGAGCATGATTATAATAGTCACTTAAGTCTTTGAGAATTCACATCTGTGTCATCTGGGGTTTGGTATTACTTCATCATCTTTTCCCTTGCCAAATGTCAAGGTTTTCTTTCTTCCTCATCTGTTAAACAGTTTTGTACTGTATACTAGCAACTTTAAATATTATGATATGTGATTTTTCAGTCTTATTTAAATCTCACGGAGAATTTTTTTTAAGCAGTTAATCAATCTGGTTAGGTTTGGGTAACAGTTTTCCTGCCCAATTTCTGTGGACTATGGTTCTAATATCCATTTAGTTTCAGAACCTTTGCAGTGCTGTTTGGATCTGTCCCACCTGTGCAGCACTCTGTGACCAGCCAGGGTCTGGGCGATGGTCTTCCCATATAATTCACTTTTCAAAACTTTTAGTATACTGTGTAGGGTCACTTTATGCATATAGGTCACCTGGAGGGTGAGCTCTGTTCATATGCAATTGTTTTCTTGAGTTACCCTTTCTCTGTGATTCTTCCCTACTCTCTTACTGCCGCCCAGAGGTTTTCCTTCCTTTAATTTCCCCTTTCTATGCACACATCCCACGATCCTGTGCCTCCAGGACTGAGCAGCAAGAGGACAGAGAAGAATAGCAATGGGAACATTCTTGGGACCACAGTTTCTCTGACCAGAGGTAAGAGTTTCTCTCCCTCAAAATTTTAGGTACCTACTTGGCTGTTACTGGCCCTGCAGCTGCTGTAGGATTGCCTGGGGGCTGGAGTCGGACAGAAAGGAAAAACAAAACAAACAAAAAAGAAGCCAAGATTTTCCCTAACTCTCTCTCCCATAGGTGTCCACTATTTTGCTGCTTTAGATAAATAATAGAGGGCTTCTCCTGGAGCTCTTTCTGTCCACACCCAGCGCACCAGCTCTGGGTTTTGGACAGCCTTTGAACCAGGTTAGGAGATGACAGAGGAAAGAAAAATGAGAAGCTCACCGCTGGTCTGGTGGTAGTTGAGGTTCTAGGCCCTTTTCCCAGCTGGCCTGCTACCATTTACTGTTCAGTGTCCTCATTTGGCTACTTCATCAATTCCGTCTCTGGTTTTTAGTTATATTTAGGGGGAGAGATTGGTAGAGTATGTTTGTTCCATCTTGACAGAACTGCCTTTCTCGTTACTATTTTTTTTGAAGGATTAACACATTTGAAGAACTATGAAAGTTGCTTATATAGGTTATTTTATTTAATCCTCAAGGAAGCTATAACCCACACTTTTATAGATTAGGCAATGGAAGCCTAGAAAGGTTTAGTTATTTGCCACATTTGCGTGGGCTGTAAATCACATGGCTAGGATATGGCTCTAAACCTGTGTACCTGTGTGACTCCAAAGTCTTTCTCATAAAAGTGGTTAGTGGATGCCAACTAAGAAAGTATAGGTTCTATAAAATCCATCCTGAACGTCCCCAGACTACCTTGTCAAAGAAACAAGTGTAATTTGGTATTTATCTCCCTTGTGCTCACTGATATGGTACCAAAACGCTTATCAGAAGCTGAACCTATGTTGAAGAGCAAGTGAATTAAAGACCAGTATTATCATTTTTGATTAAAAAAAGGAGCATAGGGACTGAGTAGACATTTTTCCAAAGAAGACATTCACATGGCCCATGGGTATAGGAAAAAGGTGCTCAACATCACTAATCATCAGGAAAATGCAAATCAAAACCACAATGAGATATCACCTCAAATGTGTTTGAATGGCTGTCAAAGAGATGAGAGATAACAAGTGTTGGCAAGGATGTGGAGAAAAGGGAACCCCCACTGGTGGTGGAAATGTAAACTAATGCAACCACTATGAACAACAGTATAGAGGTTCCTCAAGATTAAAAATAGAGCTACCATATGGTCCAGCCATCCCATTTCTGGGTATATGTATGAAAGAAATGAAACCACTATCTTGAAGAGATATCTGCACCCCTATTTCATTTCAGCATTCTTGATACCCAAGACATGGTAATGTTGTAGGATTTCTTCTCCTGCGGTGCTCGCGGTTCTTGGTCACCCCACTTTGAAGTATGAAAAAGTAGACCAGACAGTGGTGGGCAGCAAAGCAAGGTTTATTGAGCGATAGTTCAAAGCTCCCAAAGAGGGAGGGGGCCTGAGAGGATTGCCACTGGAGTTTCTAAGTCTGAGGGTTTTTATGGGCTTGCTGGTAGGCTGTTTAAATCTGATTAACCCTTCCAGTGCCTGTCATCCAATCAGGCTTTTGTCATCTATCTATCATGTGGGAAAGGGTGCAGGGCTCCTTCCAGAGTGGTGTAAAACTCTTTTAAGGATGGTTTCCTCTTGGAGGGGTGGGGGGTTGGGGGGGTGGTCGTTGTCCCGGCCTGCCTTCCTGCCTTCTAACTATCCTTCATCAGTAACAACCTTAAGTGTCCTTCAGGAGATAAATGAATAAAGAAAATGTGAGATGCACACTCACATACACCGGAATATTATTAGGCCACAAAAAAGAAGGAACTCTGCCATTTGCAATGCATGGTGGACCTTTAGGACATTATGCTAAATGAAATAAGTCAGACAGAAAGACAAAAACTGTGTAATCGCACTCATGTGTAGAATCTAAAAAAAGCCAAACTTGTAGAAATAGAGCGTAGAACAGTGCTGCCAGAGGTGGAGGTTTGGGGGATAAGTTGGTCAAAGAGTACAAACTTCTACCTGTGAGTAAGTTTGGGGGAGGTAATGTACAGTATGGTGACTATGGTTAATAATATGATATTATGTACTTAAAAGTTGCAAAGAAAGTAGATCTTAAATGTTCTCACTACAAAAAAAAAGTTATGTGAAGTGATGGCTGTGTTAAGTAACCTTACTGTGGGAATCATTTTGCAATACATATCTATATCAAATCATCACGTTGTACACTTTAAACGTATACAGTATGTCAGTTGTATATCAATAAAGCTGGGGGGGATTGGAGATACTAAAAGGCCCTCCTCCCACGTAGAGATAAACAGGAAAGGGCTAATTATTGAACAGTGAGTAATATTCTGTGATTAGAAAAGTGAGTCAGGATTGTTGTGTAATATCATTGAATAGATTGATGTTTCTCTCTGAGTTAAGTGGTTATCCCTAACATCAGAACCACAGAGAAACAGTGTTCCCATTCACATCTCGAAGCAGCCAGAGCTTTAAGAAAACCATTTCTTTTTTTCTGTCTTTCTTTTTTTTTGAGAGAGAGAGAGCATGGCGGGGGTGGGGCTCATGGGGAGAGCTGGGGTAAGGAGAGGGGCAGTGGGAGACAGAATCTTAAGCAGGCTCCACCCCCAGTGCAGAGCCCAACACAGGGCTCCATCTCCCCACCCTGAGATCATGACCTGTGCGAAATCAAGTGTCAGATGCTTTACCAACTGGGCCACCCAGGCACCCCTAAGAGAACCATTTCTGATCTTGTTATTTGTACCCCTCAATAATTATTTTGTAGATTAGGGGATATAAAAATATGTGGGATTCTCAAAATAAGAATGTCCTGATAGGAATATAAATTTTAAGACTAGTTCTCTTTTATCAGGAAAGCAAATCAAGATTAGGTGGAATAAATGGCTGGAAGCCCTAAAGTAGTCCTTTTAAGGTGAAATAAAGTCAATCAGACTGTCTTATGCTCACCACTACCAAGTTCCATTGTTAGAAGACATGTAAAAAGAGGTCCTGGAGACTCGGGCAAGACAGGAGAAATCCAAGGCACTTTTAGGAAATCATGTTAACGCCCAGAGGGAAATTATCAGGATGGAATCCTGGCATGTGTTTCCCCATCCCATCACATTCCAAGAAAGAATTCTTAGTCATTATGGGCTATGATGCAGGGAGCCCTGAAGCCCCTGGGAAAATGCAGCTTTGAGTGTTGTGTAACCCCAGCTGATAATGCTGCTCCCCTGTAAGCGCCACTCGGGTTGGCCAGGCCTGGTTCATCCTGACTGAGGTATAACCTAGCCAGTGGATTTAATTTAATAAGCTGACAGTTACCGATCACCTGCTCTGTATCAGGTACTGAGACAAGACAATTGACAACTGTCCTTCTAGGGACTAGTTTGAAGAAATACCTATTTGCCAGGCTGATTAGATCCAAGGATTTGAGTTCCTGGGCTTTCTTGGGAACTCCCCGTTTGTGTTTTCCTTCCCTAGTGGAGAGCATTTAAGATGTGACCGTCACCATAGGACTAGCTGTCAGAGACTTTGGTATTTATTCTTCTTCCAGAGTCTGTGAGAAGTAATCAGAGGAAAGCAAGCATCTAGCTTCCCTTGTCATGCTTTTGCTTATACCCTACTTAAAAATGAAATATAAGAAAACTAAATAGTAACTTGCAAACAAAAGAATAAAATACAGTTATTTCTCTTGTCCTAGAATTGGTGGGATCAGGAAGGTGGAAGGGTAGGGATTTCAAGGAGTTAAAACAATAGATAAAATCATGAAAAGAAAGGTGAGTTATGTTGACTGTGTAAAAGTGAAAAACCAGTTATCAGTCAGATGCTATAAAGAATTAAAAGGTAAATGACAAACTAGGAAAAATGGCGAGGGGCTGATGACCTTATCATATGAAGCGCTTTTACAAAACAAAAAGTAAATGTTAGAAGAGCCCAGTACCAAAATGAACAAAGCATATGAACAATTAATCACTAATGGAGAAATTAAATGATCAACAAATTTTGTATTGCTAACAGAGAAAATTAAAGATAGATTCTTTTTCTCTCCCATGAGATTGGCCAAGATGGGAGATTAAAAAAAAAAAAAAAAAGAAGAAGAAGAAGAAAAGTATCCTTTGTTGTCAAGGGTAAAGTGAAATAAGCATTCTTTGAGATATCCATATATCATGAAATTCATCCTTTTCAAATTCAGTGGATTTTAATATATTCACAGAGTTGTACAACCATCACCACTGTCTAATCCTGGAACATTTTTATCATCACAAAAAGAAATCTAATACCCATTAACAGTCACTTCCATCTCCCTCTCCTGGCAATCATTCATCTACTTTTGTCTCTGTGGCTTTGCCTATGCTAAGTGTCTCATGTAAATGGAATCATACAATATGCAGCCTTTCGTGTCTGGCTCCTTTCACTTAGCATAATATTTTCAAGGTTCATCCACGTTGCAGCATGTATCAGTACTTTATTCCTTTTTATGGACAAATGATACTCCATTGCATGGATAATACCATATTTTCTCTATGCATCTGCTGATGGGCATTTGGGTTATTTCCACTTTTTTGGCTCTTCTGAATAATGTGGCTATGAAATTCATGTACAGGCTTTTTGTGTGTGCATATGTTTTTAATTTTCTTGGGTATATAACTAGGAGTAGAATGCTGGATTATATGGTACCTCTATGTTTAACTTCTTGAGGAACTTCCAGACTGTTTTCCAAAGTGGCTACACCATTTTATAGTCCCACCAACAATATATGAGGATTTGAATTCCTCCACATTCTTGCAAATGCTGATAAGGTTTGCCTTTTTTATTATAGCCATCATAGTGGGTGTGAAGTGGCAACTCCTTATGGTTTTGATTTGTGTTTTTCTAATGACTTATTATATTAACCATTTTTATGTGTATATTATTATTATTGTTTGTATATCTTTTTTGGAGGAATGCTTATTCAAGTCGTTTTCCCATTTAAGAATTAGGTCGTCTTTTCATAGTTGCATTATAAGTGTACTCTATATAGTCTGCATACTAGACCCTTGCAGGGAAGATGTATGACTTGTACATAATTTCTCCCATTCTGTGGGTTGTGTTTTTACTTTCTTGATAATATCTGTTTATGCAAAGTTTTAAATTTTGATGAAGTTCAATTTGTTTTTTTCTTTTGTTGCCTGTGCCTTTGGTGTCCTATATAAAAATCCACCATCAAATCCAAGGTCATATAGATTTACCCCTAGGTTCTTTTCTAAGAGTTTTATGGTTTCAGTTCTTATATTTAGGTCACTGACTTATATTGATTAATTGAGGTAGGAAGGAGTCCAACTTAGATTTCTTTTTCAGCACGTAAAAATCCATTTGTCTCAACACTATTTGTTAGACTATGCTTTCCCCATTGAATGGACTTGACACACTTGTCAAGAATCAACTGACCTTAGATATATGGGTTTATAGAATCTCGGTTCTATTCTATTGGCCTACACGTCTGTCCTTATGTCAGTACCATGCTGTTTTGATTACTGAAGCTTTTAGAAAATTATGAAATCAGAAGTGTAAGTCCTTTGATTTCATTCTTATTTTTCAAGATTGTTTTGACTACCCTGAACCCCTTGAAATTCCGTATGAATTTGAGGATCAGCTTTTCCATTTCTGCAGAAAAGGCTGTAGAATTCTGATAGGGGATTATGTCAGATCTGTAGATCACTTTGGATATCTTAACATTAAGTCTTCCTATCTATGGTCAAGAGATATCTTTCCAGGGGCGCCTGGGTGGCACAGCGGTTAAGCGTCTGCCTTCGGCTCAGGGCGTGATCCCGGCGTTATGGGATCGAGCCCCACATCAGGCTCCTCCGCTATGAGCCTGTTTCTTCCTCTCCCACTCCCCCTGCTTGTGTTCCCTCTCTCGCTGGCTGTCTCTATCTCTGTCGAATAAATAAATAAAATCTTTAAAAAAAAAAAAAAAGATATCTTTCCATTTGTTGGCTTTCTTCCAGTAATTTGTAGTTTTCAGTGTACAAGTCTTTCACCTCCTTGGTTAAATGTATTCCTAAATATTTTATTCATCTGGATGCTACTGTGTATGGAATTGTTTTTGTAATTTTCAGATCGTTCATTGCTAGTGTGTCTTGTACCCTGAAACTGCTGAATTTGCTTTTTAGCCCTAGTAGTAGTAATGTGTGTGTGTGTGTATATATTCTTTAGGCATACATATACCATCCCCCCCACACATGCGCGCCCATATACGTAATATAAAATATAATCATATCATCTGTTAATAGTTTTACTTTTTTCTTTCCAATATGGATGCTTTCTATTGTGTTTTTTCTTGCCTAATTGATAAGGCTACAACTTCCAGTGTAATGTTGACTAGCTGTGGTGAAGACAGCATCCTTGTCCTGTTCCTGATCTTCAGGGGAAAGCTTTGAGGATTTCACCACTGAGCGTGATGTTAGACTGAGTTTTTCGTAACTTTATCATGTTGAGAAATTTCTCTTCTGTTCCCAGTTTTCTGTTTTTTATCATGAAAGGGTGTTGGCTTTTGTCAAATGCCTATTCAATGTCAGTTATGATCATGCAGTTTTTTCCCCTTATTTGATCAATGTGGTGTGTCATAGATTGATTTTGTACTGTTGAACTACTTCCTGAGATAAATCCCACTTGGTCATGGTGTATAATCCTTGTACTACACTTTTGGAATCGGTTTGCTAGTGTTTTGTTGAGGATTTTTGCATCTACTAACTACCCAAACTACTGAAGGCTACTAAAGTAAGTCCTCGTGTCTTTAGATCTAATGGTTATCGGTAGGCCTTAGGCAGCTGATGCTGCTGGCCATACCTTCCTTTGGTATTTGTTAGTGTTGACTCCTTCCTCCCTGAAATACTCTTTCTTCTTGGTTTCTGAGGCAGTACTCCCTCCTTGGCTTTCTCTCATTTCTAGATACTCCTCCATCTCCATTGGAGATTTTTCTTATTATCATCCTTTAAGTGTTAGTGTTTCTTAGGGATCCTTTGGAAGATCTGAGTGACCTCATCCACACCCAAACTCCAATGATCCTATTTATATCAGCAACTCACAAGGCAATTGGGACTTATCTGAAGAGTCAAGGCCACTCCCCTGAGCTACATTTGGAGCCACCTCCTGAACAACTGCTCTGGAATGTCCCACAGGTAGTACAATACACACCAGGACTCACTGGTCTTTCAAGCTCAGGCCTCGGCTTACCTGCAGAGACTGTCAAAGTTGTTCAAGGACATTTCAATCTTAAGGAGAGAGGTATGGCTTTCAGTTCATTTCAGTTCATCCCAGAAATCAGTTATGCTGATTTCTAGCTCTGTTTGCTCTAGGACAGTCTTTAGCTTTTTCCTTGTGTCTTTGTAGCCTCATTTATAAAGTAGGGTATGATAATACTAGGTATGAGGATTAATGATAATGGAAAATGGTGTATGTAAAGATCTTGACCCATACTAAGTTCTACATAAACTGCAGCTATTTAGTAGTGTGGCATTGGTCAGACATGAGGGGATAACATACGAGGGAATGGAGAATAATACTAAATTGTCTCTTGTTTCTGCTGACACTGATCTGCGCTTTCATCTGTTCTTATGCTGGGTGGGGACTTCAGCAGCAGATACCAGATGAAGAAGACTGGAGTCTTGCTCTAATAATCCTACTGGGTCCAATCTGGGGATTTATTGCTATAACAAGATCTTTTTATTATTTTCATATTGAAGCCTCTTTTGGTTCTTACACTCTATAGAAACCCATATTTACTAATTAATGTGTTTTTATACTCAGTGACTGCCTTAAGGTGACCATCCACTGATTTGCTTTTAAATACTCGTGGTTTTCTATTCTCTCTGTCCTTGTGGTTCAAATCCTGGCTTTACCATTCATGAAACACAGTGGAAAATATATCCATTAAAAATCAGATTAGAGGGCTCCTGGCTGGCTCAGTTGGTCTCAGTGGTGTAGTATGTGACTCTTGATCTCCAGGTCTTGAATTCAAATCCCATGTTGGGCATGGAGCCTCCTTAAAAATCAGATTATAATCTGTTAAATCAGAAAGCTTGGAAATCTCTGTACTTGTGTTTTTTTTTTAAACAGTGCTGTGAAGTATTGCTTTGTTTTAAATATTGATGACACCCATCAATGAAAAATTTTACATCATTTTCATATTTTAAAATAGATTGAATAATCAATTATTAAAGCTATGTTTAATGCCTGAAGTCTTTCCGATCAAGATCAAAGGAATTTAAGCTTGAATAAGGAATTGTAATGGAAAACTTTACAGATTTTTAAGGCTCACTTTAAAAACTTGGTGCCTATTTTATGTAACTTTGCTAAATTCATTTTAAATGACAAATCTCTTGGATTTTATTTCACTTTCAAATTATCTTTTTCTCCCAGTTCTTCAGCAAAAGAAAAGGGTACCCTGATCTTGGGTGCAATTATCGTATTCAAGGTTTGGTAACTTCATGCATTGGTAAATCGTAAATGGGAGAAAGGTGGATTTTTTGTAAGCTGTACCTCGCCACAGATGCTTTGAGTCAGGGGATGATTTTAAGCAGCCGTGTTCGCGTCCCAAGCCCGTCGTCGTTCAACGAGTTAACTACGGGGTGGCTCTCGTGCGTGGCCCGGGGAGCGCGCGGCCCGGCCGTCAGCCCCTCGGCGGACGTGCGCCTGGAGAAGCCGGGAACCGCGCCGCCCCGCCCGCGGGGGCGGTGCCCGCCCGGCCTCCGCTGCGACCCGCCCCTGCGAGCGCCGCGCCGCGCGTCTGCGCCGGGCACCCCCGCGGCCGCCGCGGTAGGTAGTTTCTCCTGATGATGCAAACACTCGTTTCCCGCATCCACTTCCCACAGAGGCCGCGGAGCCGGCGGGAGCCGGGAGCGCCGCCGAGCCGCGCGCCATGGGCAACATCCAGAAGAAGCTGACCGGCAAAAGCGAGGGCGGCAAGCGGTCGGAGAGGGGCGCGTCGCGGCGGGGTCGGACGCCCGGAGCCGGCGTGGACAAGCGGGGCCGACAGCGGGCCGCGGCGGCGGTGGCGGCAAGCAACGCCACCCGGCACCCGGGCAGCGGGCGGGGCGCCGGGGACCCTGCCGCCGCGGCGGCCCCCGTCCCCCCCGCCACGCTCGGTCCCGCGGGCTTGAAGAGTCAGGGCAACGAGCTGTTCAAAAGCGGCCAGTTCGCCGAGGCGGCCCTCCGGTACTCGGCGGCGATCGCGCAGCTGGAGCCTGCAGGTAGGCGAGCTGCGCCCGCGCCTCCCCGGACCCTCGGGCTGTGGCTCTCGGACGTGTAGAGCCGGCCCAAATGACAGGCGCTCGCGTCCGTGCGTTCCTTCGTGCAGAGCGGACCGAGGGCGGGCTGGGAGCGACCTGGGCGAGCAGCACCTCGGAACGCGGAGCATGTGCCCTGGCCGGGCGCGTTGCATCCGCCCCTCACGGGCTCGCGGTCTGAGGCCACTGCGGGCACTGGGCGCCCCCGGGGCTCCGCGCTAGGGGCGGTCTGTAGGACTGCAGTGCCCCCGGAGACCTCAGTCGTCTCGTCGCAGCGGGGGTACTGGGATTGCGCTAATGGATTTTAACCGTATTTAATTAAATGTGATTTTAGGAAGTGGAAGTGCAGATGATCTAAGTATCTTATATTCAAATAGAGCAGCGTGTTACCTAAAAGAGGGAAACTGCAGCGGCTGCATTCAAGATTGTAACAGGTAAACTGCGCGTTTTCAGGTTTGTCAAGGGACTTCCCGTTTCAGTGTGATGAATAAATGCAGTATTTAATTTCTTATTGGATTTTCTGCATGAGTTTAATTTCTTAGACATTTTAAAGACATGTTCATTGAATTATACATAAAAATGATAAATTTTTCTTCTTCATATATGCGAAGACAGTTAATAGAAGACTGCAAACTTTTTTCATTTCCGCAGCCACCACCTTAATCCATGCTCTTTTCATGTCAATTCCAGACTACTGGAGAAGCCTTCCATCTAGTCTCTTTGGCTCCTCCACTGTAGCATCAGAACAACTTCTCCTGAAGCATTATTTTGTGTTTCAGACAGGTATTCAGTGGTTCAGTGTGGTGTTGCAGATAATTACAAGTTCCTCTTACCACCTTGCCCCCCAGACAAGCTTTCTGCTCTCACTTGGGCCACTGTGTGCCCTCTGCACATCTTTGCTTCTGAAATCCCTGCTCGACTGCTCCCTCTTCATGGCCTTCCTGGTCCCCTCAGGCTCCCTGGTCACCTGCATGGCTTTAACCCTTGCACTGTCACTCTCCTGTGGGTACCTGTGTCATCCACTACATTGGATTTTCAGCTCCTTGAAGTCAGGAACCATGTTTTATACAGCTTTGCATCCCTCAAGCACTGTAGTCACCCTTGGTACTCAACAGATTACATACTGAGGTTGGTGAATGTATTTACGTGAATAAAAAGTACTGTTTTTTTTCCAGCATTAAGTAATAAGCCTGCTTCAGGAGCCTTTTGGAAAGAAGCTACTATTAGCCCATCTAAAAAATAAGTTGTGTGTCCTGGCTTGACCCTCACAGCCCTGGTTTACTCTTCTTGTCTGGTAAAATTACTAATATCACCCTTTTCACTCTCGGAGGTCCTAGGTTGAATAATAACTTATGTGGACAACCTCATTATAAAATGAACAATTTATTATTTTTTTCAGTGTTAGTATCAGCATATTGATATGGGTAAAAACTTGCTAATATCTGTGCCTGCAGTTTAAAAAGAAGGTGTTGAGGGGCTTGGATTTTTTTTTTCTTTTTGTGAATTTTACATATTCAAATTTAAAATAAATACTTTTTGTAGTCACTTGGGCTTGACTGTAGACCCCACCCACTGTTGTGCTAGCTCACGCTAATTAATTGCTACATTTTTAGAGGCTGGTTGAAGTCAAATTGGTAGCTTGAAATCTGCCGTAGTTGGAGTACTAATACCATGAAAATTGGCAAGCACCACAAATCTGGGTTTTTCTCCTCAGGAGAGCCAGCTGTTAAACATTTACCACTGCACTTAACTAGTAAGACCATGTGAATTTGTGGAATATCAAGCACATTGTGATTTGCTGCCAAGAACCTTTAAAGCTCAAGTGTCTGTGTCTAACACGTTAACCTTCAGATTTATCTTGGGTCTTCCTACAGTGAGTGTGTTCAGGACTTCAGTTAAAACTTGGGAACCCTACAGTTAGGGCTACTGCAAAACAGTGGACTCACTTTATCCTTAAGTGAGATGGTTTAAGGTAGCAGACATTTTCTTGCTAAAATTTGTTGTGTTTCAGTGTAGATCTGGGAGGAATTCAAAGATGGGATTCCAGCCGTGGTGTCTAAGGAGGCTAGAATGGAGGTTTGTCTTGAAGGAGAGCAGGAGATGGCCTTTGCGGGGAGGGAGATGGGCGGTGGTTTAGTTAAGATGTCCTTAGATAAGAGCTGTGTTCTAGGCCAAGGAATCCTGCTTTGCTGGTCAGTACTGACCTCTATGGAGACCGACCTACTTAGGTGTTTTCTTGATAATCTGGTATATGCGTCCCCTCATAAGGGGCATGAGGTGATTTTACTCCAAAGCAGTGAACCTCAAACTACTTTTAATGCCAGAAACCATGATTTGCTTTTGTGAGTATATAGAAATAAATGTATTTTAATCTGTGTGAACTAGGAATCATTTAGTAGCAGAAGTAGGACTATTTTCTTTTCACCTCAAGAAGATTGCATACATTTTAATGGAAGCCTGTGTTTTAGTTTTTTGCTTAATTGTCTTTGCTCTTTGGAGAGTTGTTTTGTATGCCATGAGCCCTTATTCCAAGGCAAGTGGTAGCAGGAGTCAAACTTTGAAAAAAAAAAAATTCATGGGGGCAAACTTCAAAATAAGGGGGAGAGGGGAACCTATGAATTAGCTTTCAAAGATTGACCTATGAAAATGACTTGATGCAGTTTGGGGGAAAAGTGATTTTACACATCTGAACTTCTGGGGCCTGCTCTGAAGCACTTCTCTGAGGTGTGGCCCAGGGGTGTGCTGAGAGGATCACTGCTGGGAGTGTAAAGGGTATTTGAGGAGCTCAAAGGCCTCTGGGTCCTGCCCCTCTCCTGACCACAGCATCTTCATGTTTCTATTTTAGGCTTCGAGGTAAACCATGAAACAGGGCAGAAGTTTAAAACCATTATCCTAGAAATTGCTTTATGTTCTCAGAATTGTTTATCAGCTAAAATAATGATAATAATAATAATAATCCTCTTTTCTCATCTGCCGGAGAACCTTTTTGAGTTATCTGCACTACACCAAAAAAATCTTTCGATGAGTTCCCATTGAGGCTATTTTGACAGACTCAGTAAACATGAATGTTGCCTGGTCATTCTCTGCTTTTGCTCCTCTTTGCTACTGTCTGACAGCCTTCAAATTAGAAGACTCTGTAGGGTCTTCACTGTATTAACTTGAATAGTTAAGCCTTTGTGAGCTCTGGCTTAAAAGTTCTCTCTGCTTTTATGAATGAATGCCCTTTTTTTTTCTTTAGTGGAATTTCCACTTATAAGCTCATATTCATTTTCAGGATTGTGGTTAAAGAGAAAAAACCTTGCATTTACTTTGCTGGGAGTGCTAAAAATTAAATGCATCATCTCACTCAGGGTTATATTCCACGCCTACTTGGGATCCGTCTTGAGTGGCTGAACAGCTCCTTGGGCGTTGGAAGTCTGTGGTGACATGGGGTAGTTGTGGTGACGTGGGGTAGTTGTGTGAGTATCGTACACATGTGTCCTCTCGGTTCATGTCGTTAACATCCCCTAAGCATGAAACTAAGCTAGACTTAAGGCAGTGTAAAAGTGATAGAGCCTCTGCTTAGAGAGCTGTTTTCTAGTGCTTAAGAGTTTTTACTTGATCTTAGTTTTACTTTTTAAGTAACTTTAATGGTTATAAAAGTAATACATATGTGTTATAGAAAAAAATTTAAAACCCAGTACAGTACAGAGGAGATCATTAAAATAACCCACAGCGGAACACCCGGGCAGAACAAAATTGGGTAGTGTTTCGAGAACTGAAGCTCATTAACGCCAGCCTGTGTGGTGTGGAGCCGGGAGCACGCCCGCCTTTGTGGCGGAGTGTCTGTACGATGTGCAGAATTGTGAAGCCTCTCAGTGGCACGTGACTCCAGCGAGGGTCCCTTATTTGCAGGGTTTTGTGTGTGTGGCAGGCAGAGCATAGGTTCGCTCAGGAGGTAGGCCAGGCGTTGATCTCAGCCCGGGGAACAGGCAGTGCCCTGGCTTCCCTGAAGCTGAAATTCCACAGAGCTGACCTGTGGGCAGATCACGCTCAGTTCGTCTCCGTGTCCTCACCCGCAGTGTGGCTGCATGGCGGTCTACCTTGCCGGCTTGTGCAGTTCGAGAAAGTCTGCAGTGGCTCGCGCGTGGCAGGTGTCGGGTCAGAGCTTCCTCCTTGCCAGATCACTGTAGGCAGGAACAGACAGCAGATCCCCGAGACTATTGGAGAAAAAGGAAAGCAGCCCTCACTCGTGCTTTCCCTGAAGCAAGTTACACGTCTGCTGTGCCGACCGCGTGTCGCAGACGAGTTAACCAGAAGAGGGAAGCTGCGGTCCCCAGTGTGGACAGCCCGGGGCGGCAGACACTCCCTGCTGGGACATGGAGAAAGTAGGCTCTTCCTAGGATTTCTGCTCGCCGCACTTCTTTACAGTTTTAGTTAAGTTTGTTAAAACGAAGAGTACGATAGTGTTCATTCATAAATACAGTCTCTTGTATTGATCGTATGCTTTATTTCAGAATGTAATGAAGTCCATTATGTAGCGAAGTAGCTTTAAACAGTTACTTCAAACAAAACCAAGGAACATAACCTTGAAATACATCTCTAGTGATGTTGGAAATACTTCATAGACTAAAAAAATGCAAGATGAAAAATTCATAACTTTCAAGAAATCATCGTATACTTACTTCCTTGATTCCCCCTGGTCTATTTTTGAAGCCCTTTGCCAGCAAGTCAGTCATAATAAACTGAAGTTTAGAGAGCAGGTTTTCAAAATGTAATGCAAGTTTTTGTGGTTCTCTGCTGAAGTACCTTATTAAACACAGGTATGAATAAAAATTTTCCTTTTAATCCATCAGCCTACTTTGTGTTTGGTGCCATGGTGGGATCTGTTAGGGCAGAGGAGAGGGTGGGGCACATTGCCTGCTGCCGGGGAGCTCAGTCTCAGTGGGAGAAAGAGTAAAGGCTAAAGTGCTTTGCTACTCGTTTAAAATAAAGGAAGTACGTGGCTGGGCACGTGGGTGGCTCACTCTTGATTTCAGCTCAGGTCATGATCTCAGGGTTATGAGACTGAGCCCCTGCATTGGGAGTGGAGCCTGCTTAAGATTTTTTCTCTCCCTCTGGCACCACGAAAAGAAAAGAAAAGAAAAGAAAAAAGAAAAAAGAAAAGAGGGGCGCCTGGGTGGCACAGCGGTTAAGCGTCTGCCTTCGGCTCAGGGCGTGATCCTGGCGTTCTGGGATCGAGCCCCACATCAGGCTCCTCTGCTATGAGCCTGCTTCTTCCTCTCCCACTCCCCCTGCTTGTGTTCCCTCTCTCGCTGGCTGTCTCTGTCTCTGTCAAATAAATAAATAAAATCTTTAAAAAAAAAAAAAAAAAAGAAAAAAGAAAAGAACCGCAAATTGGATTGCTCTTCCACTCTTGAGTTTGCCTTTCTAGGAGATTCCTAGGTCCTTCGTATGAAATACCAGATGTGTCTGTGTTTGAAAGTCCAGTACTATAGTGTATATTTCAGTTAGTAGAAGTTAAAAGAGTAATTTTCAAAGCAAATAACATGTAATATTTTTGTCTTTAGGGCTCTGGAACTCCATCCGTTTTCAGTCAAACCTCTTCTTCGTCGAGCAATGGCCCATGAAACTTTAGAGCAGTATGGGAAAGCTTATGTGGATTATAAAACAGTGTTGCAGATAGACTGCAGAATCCAGCTGGCAAATGACAGTATTAACAGGTAAGCCGGCCTGAGGTGGTGCCTGAGGTCTAGTTGTTTTATACTGGAATTAGGTGTTTTTCTTCCTCTCCTCCAAGAGCAGTGTCAGAGTGTAGACATGTCCTTGGTTACTTACTTTCCACGCATGATTTTCACGCCCATCAAAACCAAGCAGTTCTCTCTCTCTAACTTAATTTCTAACTGTCCTGTAATCCATTTTGAGTTGTCCTCTAACACCTTTATATTTGTTTCCCGGTCCATTAATTACTGTTCAGTAAGTTGTTTTTTTTTTTAAGCTCAAGTTATAGATCTTCTTTGCTGTTCTGAATGCACAGAATTTAATTTTAGTTTTTGTAAATATCTGTGGCGTTAGGAAGGTGCTTTCAGTGATGTTGTAAATCAGTAGTAATTTCTAGGACAAGATCCAAAAATGTAGTGAAAACCGCCATGTCGAATCTTCTTCTCCCACAGGGTTTGCACATGCTCATTGCACCACATGTCAGTGGAAGCATAGCTGTTGTTTCTCAGGAGAATGGAAGTCTTCATGAACCTGCTAGATTTTGTGTTATATGCCCTTTAAATAGACACTCATCCAGGATGAGTATTAATTTATCATGGTGAAATAGCAAAGAATTTGGATCTAATGTATATTATGACCCATTTACCCCCTGAGTGAGCATGGGAAGGTAAGAATTTCCAGACTTCATCAACTGCTTTCAGGTGAAATTAAACAGTTACGAGTTGGATAATATTTCTAGTTACGGATACTATTTTCTGATCCCATTTGTCCAGAGTATACCTTCTTATGTGTGTTACACTGTGCCCCGTGTTGGTCTGGTGTACCCTGCCCCACTCCCCCCGCAAAAAGACAAAAAAGGGGAAAATAACATAATCTCTGTATTTAAGCAAACTAGAATATAGCTAGGGGGAAAAAACGTAAGACAGATTATCCCCATCGGTGAAAATATGTTAGTAAAGTGGGGAGGTCACAGAGAGGCCAGGCCCCCTTGGTTTGCGTAGGCCTTAGTTGTTGGAGAGAAGCGCCTGACGGACGTGGTCTGTGAAGAGCACTGATAGGACAGGAGGAGACCTTGAGCAAAACCGTGCAAGATGAGAATGGCATGTTTTGGGTTAATTCGTTTTGTAAAATCATGCCTTACCTCCCCACGTGGTCCCGCCGCACTTTGGAGAAGACCACTGGAAAGATCTGTATGTAGAGCCAACAGCCATTTCCTGCTGTGTCTGTTGCGGTCACGCAGAACCTGTCTGATGCCGGCCTGACTGGAAGAAAGGGATAGCCATTGGTTATGGACCCTGGCGCGGAGCTAGGTCGAGCCTTGGGCATTCGCAGCCTCCTTGATCTTGAGCTTGGAAAATCAGGCAGCTTCACCTGAGAGGTTTGCAGGCCGTTTGCCCTGGGGCACAGCTGCCCTGCGGAAGTGTCATCCGCTCCTGCTCCTCCGTATATGTGCCTGGAGGCACTTTCCCCCTTTTTTGCCTGGTGAATTCCTTCCTGTCCTGTAGCACCGCCTCCCACCGTACACGTCCGTCAGGCTCCCGTGCCACTTCCCCCAGAGCCCTGGGCCTTCTTTTATTACCCCGCTTCCACCTTGTTTGTAAATTCCCTGTCCCTCCCTTTTTGTAAAATTGTTTTTCTGTCAATCTGCTGGAAGTTCCTTGAGGTCAGGAGTTGTGCTGTATCCGTTCGTGTCGCCGAAGTAGCCCGTGCAGTAGATATCCTCAGTGAGAGGTGCTGAATTCGTTCTGCAGCAGAGCATAATTCGCTGCCGTGCTCGGCGTCTCATGTGCCCGTCCTCTGTCCGGTCGTCTCCAGGGTGCTCGGGAACGTAGGATCTTCTCACAGAGCTCGGGCTTCCCGTGAGGCCGAGTGGGAAGACAGCCGAAGCAGCCGACAGAGAGGAAGGGCCTGTTGGAAGGTATTTCAGGAAAATACCTATCAGTTCGAAGCGATAGGCCGGAAGGTCTGAAGGGAGGAATAGTTGTCTGAGAGGCTGTGATGACCCCCATTTCTGAACCTTCGGCACTATGTATTTTGAAAAAATTGAAGTACAATTTACGGAACGTAAGATTGTTTTCAAGGGTGCACTTGAGTGGCCTTTAGTACGTGCACGCTTGCACAGCACGCTTAACACGTCTCTAGTTCCAGCACATTCATCGTCCCCAAAGGAAACCCTGTCCCCATTACGCAGCCACTCATTCTCCCTTCTCTCAGCCCCTGGCAACCACTGATCTGCTTTCTGTCTGTGGGTTTACTGCTCGGGGTAGTCCCCTGTAAATGGAACCCTAGAGCATGTGCCTTTTCGTGTTTGGCTTCTTTCACCCTGTGCGACGTTTTCCAGATTCATGTTGTAGCATATGTGAGTGCTTTGTCTCGTTTTATAGCTGAGTTACGTTCCATTGTATGGACATAGCACGTTCTGTGTATCCATTCACCAGGTGATGGTCGCTGGGGTTGTTTCCATCTTTGGGCTATTGGGAATAGTCTGCGGGGGGCTCTCGTGTACAAGTCTTGTTCGCACACCTGTTTTCGGTTCCTCTTGGAGTGTCCCTAGGAGTGGAATTGCTGGGTCATATGGGAATTCTGTGTTTAGCTTTTTGAGGATGGTGTTATACTTTTTATATGTACTCATGAAGGTTCTTTTATACAGATTGACTTTTAAGATTCATTCATTTTCTAATTGAATGTTCCTTACTGATACTTTGTAAGAAGAGGAGGAGGCTTTGTCTGGTTTGGCCATATATAGTTTTCTATAAAATATCCATTTTTAAAATTTCACTGTTCCTTTTCATGAATCCCATATTTATACTTGCTTTCCCATGTGAGCAACAGCAGCTTTTTTTTTTTTTTAATTTAAACATCTGTGCTTATTCGGTTTCTGTCTTCCATTAACCATATTCCTCTCTTCTTCTCCAGGAATCTTATATGTTAAATTTCCCTGCATATACTTATTTACTCCCTGGCAACACATCATCTCTTTTCAACTGCTTCTTCCTTCCTCTCTGCTGGTAATATAAGTTTTGCTTGAAAATTCTCTTTTCTAAAGCTTTTTTTTCTTCTTCTTCTTCTGCAGTTGTGGGTGGTTTTACATTATTTTTTAAAGTTATTTTCTTTACACTAGAATGTGGGAGATCTGGTTAGCATAACCAGAGATCACTACTGAAATTTCAGTTTCAGAAGCTGTAGGGGAAGTATGTGGATTGTATTTGTCTCTATAAAAATAGAAAAACTATTCACACAGAAAGTTGAGTTAACTGTTGAGTTAACTAACTTGAATGCATTCTACTGATTACCTGTAAATATTCTCAGTCTTGGGACACACCTTTTTTAAACCAGTTTCATTTCAAAGACATAATTCAGTTTTGTTTTTAAACGAAATATGATGACAAAGTGATAATTGGGGATGTTAATCTGAACTTCATGATGGCCGTCAGTAATGTCAATAATGTCAGGGCCCTTCCGGTATCTTGTCCTTTCATCTTTATGCATATGAAAACACAGTAAGTGGATAATTGTAGAGACAAAAAAAATTCAAGGTAAGAGTATCTTAGCCATATGTAAATGTTTTAAGAAAAAACAATATTCCACATGATAGCTTGCCCTCATCAGTTTTAGCGGCCGGTCTTGTACACCTGTCTTTGGTGTATAGTTTGGGCGTAGAAATTCTAAAGTGTGTTTTTGATTATTCTCAAGAGTAATGCATTTAGTAATTCAATTTAGTAATTATAATAGATGTCATGTGGGACATTTCTTCGAGGCCTCCTAAATTTTACCTTTATATTTCACTTTTTTATCACATTTTTTTAAACAATTTTTTTAAACCAATTAGAAATGCCTTCATTTTTTCTTTTGGTACAGAAAGGATCTAAAGTGAATAGTTTTGGGCAACTTTTAAAAGTCCTCTTAAAGACCGTTTATGTGGACAGCAGATAGCTCAAGACTGTGTTTTCTAGAAGTACAAAGGCAGTGTTGTAAATCTTACTGTTGATTTGAGCTTCAGTGATGTAAAAAAACAAATGGCATGATTAATAGAGAAAACTCATTTTCTTTTTAGAATAACAAGAATTTTAATGACTCTGGATGGACCAAGGTGGCGGGAGAAGCTGTCGCCCATTCCTGCTGTGCCCACTTCTGTGCATCTGCGAGCTTGGCAGCCTGTGGCCGAGACGCCCCCCAGCCAGGGGGGGGATGCCTGCGGCCGTCCCCAGCCCGGTGTCCCAGGTGGGGGAAGCCTACACGCCTTTGTTTTCAAGGTTCTCTTGAACCGTGTGTCTGTTTTCATAGGAAAGCAGAAGGATGAGGGCATGAACTCAGGCATCAGACCCAGGTTTAAGTGAAGACCCTGTTTCGCCCTCTTTCTAACTAGAGTTTTAAGAAGTTGCTTCACACATCCAGGGTCCGTGTATGAGAGGGAGGAACATGAAGAACGCTCGTGACGTTGTTCTCAGGAACGAATGGAGACACGCGTACAAAACACTTGAAGGTTTAGTTAGCATTATTATTCGTAGGAAAAAGAAGCAGCATTTGTTCTCTCCTACACCTGTATGCGGCAGGGTTTAACACAGCAGGGTCGGTGTGTTTGAAGTAACAGAACAAAGTAAAGCGGTACAACATAGACATCTAGCAGGTGTTTCTCTCTGCCTTATGTCGTAGTTGTTGACGCACCTGCGTTCCCCTACCGACCTCGTCACTTTGTGCACAGTGCTTACTAAGTGGGACTTCACTTTTGCTTCCTGCTAAAAGCCGGTTGAGGCCCTATTTCTCCTACCTGCTTAGGACCTCCTCGTGTGTCCCTGGTTGAGCCTCATCTTGTAGACACCCTGAGATTCCTGAGTCATGACGAGGCTGCTATTAGACCCTCATCCTCTTTATAGAAGGGAGATGCAGGGAACATCTGCTTAGGCTTTAAGATTATTTAGCGGTCCTTGGAAAATCTTGGAGATCTCTGGTTTTTGAGAGTTGGCGATTATTGGAGTCTGGCACAAAGCATTTGCTCAGTAAAGGGTAGCTGTTATTAACAAGGAGCGCGTACTGATCTGCTGTAGGTCTGTGTTAGCCGATCATAAGCACAAGTAGAATCAGCTCTTTCTCTTCATATTTATGTGATTATTAGAAGAGATACCGAAGGTTTAAAAATACTGGGGGAAAAAAGCTTAAGGAAGGTTTTTCAGCAAATTGGGCAGGGAGGAATCCCTGTAATATTCTGTTTTAGGGCTTAATTTATAGCGGGGTGTATGGGGAGTGTCATTTGGCCCCATTGTGTGAGATCTTTTGAAACGTGAAACGATAGAAATATTCTGTGATTTGAAATAAAAGGTGAAAAATTACTACTTCATGCCACTGTGAAGGGGACAAATAAGATTATTTACATTCCAAATTTATACTGTAAGTTTAGTATATCATGATTTTTGGATTGCAAAATTTAAAGGTATATTTGAAAATTTAATTTACAGATTTTTATTTTAGATCAAGTTACTCCATTAGGTAGATTTATTACATAGATTTAAAGCTTCAGGTTTTCATACTTTATGTGTGATAGAAAAGTTTGGTTGCAAGTAACAGAAAATCTGACTTAAACCGTAAGGAATGTTCTGGCTCCTGTAACTGAAAGCTCATCAGGGCTCGGGTGCTGACTGAAAATAATAGAACTGTAGCAGTTTTAGGCTTCGTGGGTGCAGATATCAATGTCCAAAGGGAGAGGACACACCATTGCTTTGGGTGGCATTAATTTAAAAATGTGAAAATATGTTACCCTGAAAGCCCTAGCTTTTTTACCCTGTTACTTTCTTGACTCACGTTCTATTGGTACTTACTCTAATGGGTCCTGTGCGCATTCCTGAGCCAGTCCCTATGATGAGGACATGCCGTGCCCTGATTGGCTGAGGCCTGTGTTCCCGATCAGCGGGGTCAGCTTCCCCTGAATGCCTGGCTTGGGTAGGAGGGGGTGATAGCTGAGTGGACATCAAGGCACCCTTAGGAAGGGGAAAGGGATCCAAAGCAGAGTTGGCCGTGGTCACTGCAGGATAGCACAGGGAATGGTAATAGTCGGGGCTCTTCACTGCAGATAACAGAAAACCCAGGCTTTTATGGCTTAAATGAAAAAGGTCGCTTTTTGGCTCCTATCATGGAAGCACCCACAGCTAGAGTAGCTGCAGGGATGGCTGGATTCAGGACTCCGAGATTCTTCTCTAGCTCTCTATCTTGGCCTCTTTCTTGCTCTTTTCACGCCATTCTTAGCCATACAGACTCTCCCCTTGGATCACTGCATGGCAGGATAGGTCCTCTTTTCCTCCTCATATTCCATGAGAAAGAGCAGGCATTACCAGAAGCTGCCACAAAAATCTTGTAGCTTTATTGGCTTCCATGGGCCCATCCCTGACGAGTTAGATAATTGTGGCCAAGAGTGTAGAATGGGCTGATAGTAACACGAAGCTTACTCCGAAAGGTCGGCCTGGGGTAGGCCTTGCTTTACCTAAACCGCAGGGCAGAGAGTGGGGAGCTGTGGTTTTCCAAGGAAATGGGGTACCGGGCAGATGTCCGCCTCGGGCTCGAACAGGTTTGTTTGTGCATTTTTCATGAAATAGTTACTAAACCGAACACTGTAGCTGTTTGTACCTCCAGTAGAGAAGACGTACCAATATGGATAAAATGATATAATTACTTAGGTTTTATTTTCTAATTTGAAAAAAATGCTGTCATAATTGTATAATTTTTACTTAGAGCCAATTTGTCTTTTTAATTTGTATACAAAGTTTCATTCCACTTTGACTTTAACTCTGCGTGTTGTGTGGTCAGGTTAATTCACAATAGAATATCTGCTTACAGATATGCTGAAGATTTTGTAGAGATGCTTATATGAATCCTTCCTCTTTTTCTTTTTTCCCCCCTTTGGGGGCTGTCCCATAGATGAAAAAATGTTTAAAACCCTTAAAGAAGAAGGAAATCAGTGTGTAAAGGACAAAAACTATAAAGATGCCCTTAGTAAATACAGTGAATGCTTAAAGATTAACAACAAGGAATGTGCCATTTATACAAACAGGCAAGTTCTTTGTAACTTTATGTATTTCTTATGTTAATTTTTTTTATTAAAAAATATAGACAAATTAATTACCAAAGATTTTTTTCCATCGTTTTGAGACTTTATATCGCATATTGTCGTAAGTGATGTTTTTCAAAGAGACAGGGCCATCGGCATTCCAGAGAGACTGACAGTGTGCGGTGCGGTGCGGTGGGCTGGGGTCCGACGGGTCTGCTGCAGGGGTCCCCGCGGGCGGCCCTCGCCGCCCTGACGCTGCTGCTGCGCTGCCCCTTCCTGGCCGCCCGGCTCCCTGCGGCCCCCCAGGACCCTGCGGCCCCCCCAGGCCTGCGTGTGGTCGTCCCAGCAGGAGCAGGACTCAGCTGCCTTTCTGACACGTTTCCTAAGTGTCCTTTCTTTCTTGGAGTCCTAAGGGAGGGGACCAGCATCCTTCAGTGTGTAACACTAGGAATGGGCAGATTGTTCTGGAAAGCTGCTGAGAGGCTGTCTGTACCACATAATGGGAAAGGATCGCTATCTGGACTCTGGTGATGTGGGGATTTCCAGGAATAGGTGGAGTCTGGGGTGACAGGAGGAGGAGGGTGTACTCCTAAAGAGCAGGGTTTCCTGGCTATTTCAGGTGAATTCCCTTTACTCTGACCCCTCACTGCTTTGTTTTTGTGCATGTTTTCCTCTGTTGGCAACCATGTGGCCAAAAATGTTGTCACTAACTCCACCAGGTAGTTTTCTCCCCTTTTTCTGCTCAGCCTCTGCGGTACGGGGCACTGGCGGTTGCTCTGTGGGGCCTGAAAACACGTCGGTGCAGACGGCTCGCTGCCCGGCTCTCCTCTCCGCCCGCCACAGGCCTTCCTTCTTCTGCCCTTCTCGGGGCTCTCAAGGCGCAGGCCCTCTTTCACTCCGCCTGCTCTTTGAGCCAATCCATCCTCTCCATGGTTCACTGCCACCTTTCAGTGGACCCCCCCCCCCTGCACCCCTTTCTCCCTCTGGGCTCCAGACCCGAGCACTCCACCCATCTCCACTCCTGACTGATGCCTCCCTTTCCCGGGCCGTCCGCAAGCTTGGATGTCCTCCTTCCAAATTCCTTTTTGATGGGAGTCTTTCTCTCCGTCCTCACCATCACCCCTGTCCTGGGCCACCTCCAACTTCTCCTAGATGTCTGCAGCACCCTCCATACTATCCCACACATCTTACTCCCTCTCATCTCCTTCTCCAAGTTGCAGCTGGAGGCATCTTTCTAAAACCTGGTAAACATGTGAGCCCCTGTTTGAGAACCCGTTGGTGGATCTCCAGGAAGCTCAGGAGAAAGCTCGGCTTCCTCGCCATGATTTACAGGAACCTTCACCATCTGGCCTGGCCTCCCTTCTGCCTCATCCATGCACCCAGCCATATGACGCTTTTCTTAGCCCATCAAGAGCACTGTGTTCTCTCTCACTGTGAGACTCTGCTGTTGCTGGGCCCTTGGCCACCACTCTCCCCTCCTACATCTTAACTCTCGCCCAGTGCCTTTGCACTGGATAATTCTCACCTCATACTCTGGGCTTCAATTTAAATGTAACTTCTTCAGGAAGTCTTCCCTGACTACTCCTGCCCTTGCCTCAGCCCTACCAGATTCCATGAGATTCTCAGCTGTGTGCTCCCAGAGCGTCCTGTTTAGATTTTATTGTGTTTGTTTGCTTCTTTTAACTGTCTCTTCCACTAGACTGTAGCCTCCTTGAGGGGCCCGAACTGTATATTGTTTACAGTTGTATCCCCAGTGTCACAATTACATGTATTGCAAGAAAATGCCATGATTGGAGTAAAATGTTAGGTTTCAGTGAGACGGCCGTGGTATAGAAACAGACTTACTGAGCTATGTTCTGATTTTTATTCACTGTCTGGATTCACCAATAGGTTGTCTTTGCTTTTCATAATACATAATTACTTTCATAATTACGTTGTACCAGAGCTCTCTGTTACCTGAAGCTGGGCCAGTTTGAAGAGGCAAAGCAGGACTGTGACCGGGCGCTTCAGATGGATAGCGGGAACGTGAAAGCGCACTATAGACGAGCTCTTGCTCATAAAGGACTCAAGGTGAGGAGATCTTCATTTTCATATGTAAATTGCAGCTCTGAAAATGGCATATGGTTTTATGACCATACATCCTGGGATCATGGAAAGGGAGTGAGATATAATCCTGGGATTTAATCCTGGTTCTGTGCTAACCAATCCTGAGACCTTGGAATAGGCCTCAGATTTCCCCTATCTTTAATGTGGAGCTAGATAATTTCTAAGATTCCTTCCAGCTCAAAAATTAGGAATTATTTCCTGACTTTCTAAGGAATTTTATGAGTTATCATAGGTCCACTTTAAGGGACAGGAAGATTTGTTACTGGATCACTGGCGATAGCCAGCCAGCGGTGCCACTGGATTCCTCCACCAAAGGACTGGAGTTGTCTGTGGGGTGGGAGGCCGGCATCGGAATGGAAGGTTGATTCCCCCAGTGGCAGTTGGTGGAGACCTACAGAGATTGGGAAGCTCACGGTGATTTGGGCCTTAAACTGGCTGGTCATCAGTGTGGGCGTGCAGGGTGGTGCTCTTCTCTAAGAAAAGCACGCTGTTATTTCCAAAGAAAGCGTCGTATAATCACACTTGTCTCTATGCCGATTCTTCTTCGTGGAAACAGTTGAATGAATGTTCATGTTTGTAGAAAGTAACATCACAAGGAAAAATTAGAACATCCTGGGCTATGGCATTTCTTGAAATTGTATTTCTTAAAAACCAGTTTGTTCAGAGACTTTAAAATTGAGCTATAATTGACTTATAACACTGTATTCATTTTGGGTATGCAGCATAATGATTCAGTCTGCAAAATGATCACCACAGTCCGTCTAGTCAGCAGCCCATACGCGCACGTCATTACAATTGTTTTCTCTTGTAAGGAGAATTTTTAAAGATCTACTCTTGTAGCAACTTTCAAATACATAATGCAGTGTTATTAAGTGTCGTCCCCATGCGGTATGTTATATATATATATATATATATATATATCTCCATGACTTATTTTTTAACTGGAGGTTTGTACCTTTTGACCCATTTCATCCACTCCCCACCCCCTGCCTTGCCTCGGACAACCACCAGTTTGTTCTTTGTATATGTGAATTCAGTTTTGTTTTTGTTTGTTTTTTTCTGGATTTCACTACAAGTGAAGTCATACAGTAGCCTTTCTCTGTTTGACTCATTTCACTTCGAATATGCCCTCAGGATCCATCCATGTCGTTGCAAATGGCAGGATTTCCTTTCGTTTGAATAGTACTCTACTGTGTAGATTTACACATTTTCTTTATCTCTTATTCATTGATGGACACTCGGGTTGTTTCCATGTCTTGGCTGTTGTAAATATGGCTGCAGTGAACGGGGGAGTGCCGGTGTCTGTTGGATGTAGTGTTTGCATTTCCTTCAGATAAATACCCAGAGGTACCAGAGGTGGGATTCTGGATCATATGGTAGTTGTATTTTTAGGTTTTTGAGGAGCCTCCATGCTGTTTTCTCTAGTAACCGCACCGATGTACATTCCCACCACCGGCGCGCGAGGGTTCCCCTCTCTCCACATCCTCACCAACACTTGTGAGCTCTTACCTTTTCGATGATTGCCGTTCTGACAGGTGTGAGGTGATACCTCATTGTGGCTTTGATTGTACTTTCCCTGATGCTCAGATGTTGAGCGTCTTTCCATGTACCTGTTGGCCATCTGTATGTCTTTTTTGGAAAAATGTCTATTCAGTTCCTCTGCTCTTTTTCTAATCAGATTCTGTTTTTCATATTGAGTGGTAGGAGTTGTTTATATATTTTGGATATTAACCACTTATTAGATATATGATTTGCAAATATTTTCTCCTACGTAGTATTTTTTTCATTTTGTTGATGGTTTCCTTCACTGTGCAGAGCTTTTTAGTTTGCTGTAGTCCCACTTGTTTATTGTTGATTTTGTTACCTTTGCTTTTGGTGTCAAATCCAAAACCCAAGACCAGTGTCAAGGAGCTTTACCGCCTATGTTTTCTTCTAGGAGTTTTATGGTTTCAAGTCTTATGTTCAAATTTAATCCATTTTGTGTTGATATTTGTGTATAAGATAAGATAGTGGTCCAGTTTTCCCAACACCATTTGGTGAAGACTGTCCTTTCCCCAGTGAGAATTCTTGGCTCCTTTGTCATAGATTAGTTGACCGTATATGCATGGGTTTACTTCTGGGCTCTCCATTCTGTTTTATTGATCTCTGTGTCTGTTTTTATGCCAGTACCATACTGTTTTGGTTACTTTAGTTTTGTAATGTGGTTTAAAATCAGGAATTGTGATGCCTCCACTTTGTTTCTTTTCAGGATTGCTTTGGCTGTTTGGGGTCTTTGTGGTGATGGAGGGCATTCAGGGGGAGGGAGCGGTCTGAGTGGGGACAGGGATAGTTCAGTTTGACTTTACTGACTTTGAGGTAATTCTTTTTGTTCCATGCCCATCACTGACAGGGAAATATCCAAAAATATATTCTGTAAGACCTGGGTTTTGCTGGGGGAGGGCAGTCACGTTTCTGTATCCGACAGCAAGTGAGTACAAGCTGTGCGCAGTGAGGTCTCAGGCTTTTCTGTTTTTAGATCCTTGATCCTAGAGCCGCCCCCTGCAGCTGCTGTGCCAACCAGTGCGGCTGCCTGCCCTCCCCTTCTCCCGCCGGGGTGTCACACGGGATTCTGTAAAGGGGACAGATCAGTAGCCGGGCCAGGGCCAGAAGGGTCCGGGCACAGGCGCTTCCGTCCCCGTGGCCCTGGGGCACGCCACCCTCCCTGCCTGTGGGTGCGGTTACCACCCACCCAGAAGCTCCACGGCGCCCATGTGACCTGACCGCCCCTTTCTGTTAGCAGCACGCTCCTTCCTAACCTTCACGTAAAGATTCCTTAGCTGGGGTGCAGCACCGTGAAGTACAAGAGGCTTCTTCACAACATCCGCAGCTGTTCGGAGTTGAATGGACTCGGCGCGAGGGCAGATCTGCGTGCGGACTCCGGGTTTGTGTGTGTCCAGACTCTAAAAGCGGGTTTACCTCCTACTGGCTGCCTGATTCTTTGAACTGGTTTTCCTGACATAAAGTCAGAAAGCGCACCTAATGAAGGACTTTTTATACTTCTCTGCAATGAATTCTAGAAATTGTATTATGCAGAAAGATCGTCCCAAATTTGAGTAATCCTATCCCGCTAGGTCAGAAGGCTGGCAGCTTGTTTTCCTGGTTTGAGTTCTTGTAGCTTCATGTGTATATCCTGCAGCTTGAGTTCTGTGCCAGGCAGATTCAGTGTCAGGATCTGCAAAGGCAGCAACCGCTTCTCAAACACGCGGCAGAGCTCACGCCCCGTCACGTGCTCAGTGTGTGCGGAGTCGGCTCGCGGTGAGCGGTGCCCCGCGTGGGCCACCAGCTGAACGCTCTGCTTCCTTAGAGCTTGTTTTCTAGATGCCTTTGTGTGTGTGTGTGTGTGTGTGTGTGTGTGTGTGTACCAGTTTTGGAAATTATAGGGCTTTCTCTTAGAATTTTTGTTTTTCTTCCAAGTTTTTATTTAAATTCCAGTTACCATACAGCGCAATACCGGTTTCGGGTGGAGAATTGAGCGGTTCAGCGCTTCCACGCAACACGTGCTGCTCATCCCAGCAAGTGCCGTCTGGAGTCCCCACCACCTGCCAACACCCCCGCCACCTCCCCTCCGGTAACCAGCAGTTCTCTTTAGTTAAGAGTCTGCTTCTTGGTTTGCCTCTTTTTTTCCTCCCTGTGTTTATTTGTTTTGTTTCTTAAGTTTCACATGTGAGTGAAATCCTGTGGTAGTTGTCCTAGAATTTCTCTGAGTGCCACTTCCGTGCTGGACTGTGGTCACAGCGGTGAAGAGCCCATGGTGTTGCCTTAGGGAATGTGCAGCTGGGTGTGCTGTGAGGCCAGAAATAGCAAACAGTAATGTAATTGTTCTTACAGTTTAAGTACATCTATTCATAGTATGTATTATCATAAACACATGGGATTATCCTTTTTTTTTTGTAATGCCTAATGAAGTAATTAGCAACTTTTAACGTCCTCCTTTTAGCCAGAGCCACACTTTTCTCTGTGTGGCTCAGCCACTCTTCCCTCTGCTGCGTGGCCGTTTCTCTCTGGGTCTTGTGTTCCCTAACAAGTGTATCAAAAGGAGACTCCTTCCCCCTCATTAGTATCCATAGAAAACCTTGGTTTTCTTAATTGCATTAGTGATTGATAGTCCATACTTTGTTTGTTTACTTTTTAAAAAGTTTGTTCCTTCCTCAGAAGCTTCCATAGGGGCCATGGCTACCTGACTATTCCTGGGATCCGGCAGACGGGCTCCTCACTCTTTCTGCTCTCTGGTTCTGTCTTTACATTTGCTTGCCCGTTTTAACTCTTATCAAAGTGTTATTTCATGTTTTCTTAGGTCTCCTCCAACCAGACGGATCACTCTTTAGGCACAGATTTTTCTTAAATACAAAACAAAACAAAAAACATATTACTTCCTGTGGTGTGGGACTTCTTCCATTTCCGAGGCCATAGCTCACAAATCTGTTTTCAGGCTTCCCCCTGGGATTCCACAGCTGTGTTCTCATTGGCCTGATAGGCATTGCTGCCTTGATCGTCTCAAGGATTCTATCTCTATGCCTCAGTTTCCTTATCTTTAAAATGGGGAAGGCAGCTAGTATATGTAGGGCTATTGTGAGTAAAGTAATAATTGCAAAATGCAGAGAATGGTAGGAGTTAGCAGTTATTACGACCTCCACTTGCCCTGCTGCCCCCCTTCCTTGCCTTTCAGTATGGTTCCCGGCAGGAGCACTTCAGATGGAAATCCAGTGTCTGTTTTTCTGTAGCAGGTTCCAGCTGCACTGTGTGACACAGTGGTATGTGATTTGTTACTAATAGAACATAATGTATTATGGTTTGTAAATAATTTCCCTTTCCTGAATGAGAGCACACTTAAGTTTATTGTTTAAACAGGTCACTTTTGCTCTCGTGTCCTGCTGGGTTGAGGGGGGAGGATGTGGCCTCCCAGCGAGCCCCCCAGGAATGTCACATACCCACTAGCCTGTCCTCCCTGTGCCCCAGCCTCCAGCGCGTGCTACTATCAGTAGGCCGTGACTACTTAGGGAAGTTACACATCACTGGAATTCTTTGCCTTCTCACAGAGTTAATTTTGGTTTAATCAAAACATTGGTCTAGTCTGTGGTTCTAGAATGGCCCATCACATGGGGCTGTGATTTTGTGGATCTGTCTTTGCTATGTTTTGTTAAGATTCTTTGCCATGTTTTGTTAAGCTTAGCCTCCTTTTCTTTCCCTCACCCCCTCTGAATGTATTGTCTGTACGGAAGAGGAAATGCTGATGCTAGCCGAAGCACTCAACTTTGAAGGGTTTTATGGTGCAGGATATTATGTGACAGGTGACATTTGGATAGCCCTTTACATAGGTTTAAAGTATTCATTTATACTTGGTACAGCCTTGTGAAAACCATAGTAGAGCAGCTTTCGTTATCCTTAAAGATGAGAAAACTCAAAGATTAAGTAGGATTTTGCTCCAGTTTCTTAATCAGTAGGTGCTAACATGGCGACGTTCATTCTTCCACTCACTCAGCAGACAACAAATGCCTACTATACACCGGGGACTGTGGAAGTTGTGGTGACCCCGAATTGAACTTGAGTCTTCCAACTCCAGATTCTGTGCTTTTTCTTCTCTGGAGGATGGTTTGTGTTACGGGTGTTAATATTTTAGTTCAAGGCTACTGTATGGGCCTGGCGTTATCATCAGGGTACTAACGGGAACCCTTGCACACATTCTGCGCAACTCAGCTCATCATTCTGACTCCCGTGTGGGGCTGATCTATGTCCCTTCTTTTATTTATGAAAATTATTTTCTCTGCCTTTCTACTTTCAGGATTATCAGAAAAGTTTAAATGATCTCAATAAAGTTCTCCTACTAGATTCAAGTATTGTTGAGGCAAAGATGGAACTGGAAGAAGTAACCAGATTCCTTAACGTTAAGGACAATATAACATCATTCAACAAAGAAAAGGAGAGAAGGAAAATTGAGATTCAGGAGGTATTTGACTATCTTTGAAAGTACTCTTCGGGGGATTTTATATTGGATTCTAAAGTCAGGTTCTTATGAGTTCTACAAAAATGTTTTCAATTTGTTTTTACTCTAATCTCAGTGAGGAAGTTTTCACCAGTTATAGAAACAAACCTTTCCTTTGCCATAATTAGCCACTGTATTTCCCAGCTTGGGTCCGTGCAGTGTACTGGGAATCTGCATTACTGCGAGTCCTCCTTCGTCTGCCTCCCCTCCAGTCTGGCCTACAGTTCACATTGTTTCCACCCCAGATTGCTCTGGGGGCCTGTGGCCCTTGAACTTTGCTTCAGGGTAGACCTGGAGAATACCAATAGGACTGATTCAAGTTTCAGTGGCCTTGCCATACACCGTAGGGATTTTTTAGATTGATTCGGGCCTTTTTAGCACTCTGAAACAAGACTGGCCTCATCAGAGATCTTGGTCTACTCCTGAATCAAACTCAGTGTCTTGTGCTCTAGCTTTTTGCTTTGCCTTCAGTGAAGAATGTCAGCTCATGGGGAGCCTGGGTGACTTAGTGTGTGTCTGACTCTTGATTTCAGCTCATGATCTCAGGGTTGTGAGATCAAGCCCTGTGTTGCGCTCTGAGTTGATCGTGGAGCCTGCTTAGGATTCTCTCTCTACCTCTGCCCCTCGCCCCAACAACCCCCACCCCGCACACACGTGCTCTCTTTAAAAAAAATGTCGGCTCCTGAATTCTTGTGTATTCATGAATGCTGGTATCATCCCATTTATCATCTTGTGTTTCCACTACAGAGTAAAAGCCAAAAAGTAAGTGAAACCAGAAGTATTTTCCCTCTGAGGAGGGAAGAAAAGAAGAATGTCTTAAGTTCAGGTGTCTGTTAAATGTAAGGAAATAAGTATAAAATTTATCATGAAAAAGATAAAAGTTGTTATAGGTCTTCTTTCATGGAAAACTATAAAAAATTTTAAAAATACTTTGGATATTTAAAACTTCTTCCTAAAAGGAGTACATTTTACTATTATAAATTACACACTTTTCAGTTAGAATTTGACTAAAATAGAGCCCACTAGTGTTTTCCAGCTCCTTCCCATTTTAACTAAATGTAGCTTGGGATGTGTGCTGCAGTGGTTGTTATCTCACGGTATCATTTTTTTCCTCATGAAGGTGAGCGAAGGCCAGGAAGAAGAGCCTGGAAGGACCTCAGAGGAGCTCTCCACTGATTGTCCTGCCTCTGGGAAGGGGGACACAACCAGTGGGCCACCAGAATGCTATGAGAAACTACCCATCACCAAGCCTAACAATGCCTATGAGTTTGGTCAAATTATAAACGCTATCAGTATGCGGAACGATCAAGAAGCCTGTGCACACCTTTTAGCCATCACTGAACCAAAAGATTTGCCAATGTTGTTGAGTAACAAACTTGAGGGGGATACATTCCTCCTTCTCATTCAGTCTCTGAAAAATAATCTTATTGGTAAAGATCCCTCATTGGTGTATCAGCATCTTTTATATCTGAGTAAAGCAGAAAGGTTCATGGTAAGTGGAAAAATAACTTAATAGACACTGATTTTCTTCCAGGGTTTCTATAACTTTAAAATGTTCATTTTTTATTAAGCTAATAGTTTTTCCTCTTTCTCCCAGATGATGTTGACACTAATTAGCAAGGGCCAAAAGGAGCAAATTGAACAGCTCTTCGATGACCTCTCAGACACACCAAATAAACATTTTACTTTAGAAGATGTGCGCGCCCTAAAAAGGAAGTATGAGCTTTAAGTCAAGACTACTGTTAGATTTCTCCCATGCATGTATGTGTTCCAGTAATGCTAGTGGGTTGGTACTGTAATAGAGTTGCATGGATAAAACGTGGTTTAGAAAAGATCCTTTGGTCTGGACTATAAAATATTTTACTTATTTTTATACATAGAACATGTATATTCTACAATATGCTTTTTATTAGGTGTAAATATTTTCTTAGGTACTAAGAGCTAACATCTTTATATTTAATAATAAGTATATTTGGAACTTGTTTAAAGTACATTTTAATTTATATTATACATTTTCTTTTAATTACTTGTAAAAATTTGAGTTAAATTACATTTCTTTGAGCTACGAAGGATTCCTCTAAAGTTTGATAGAAATGTATTTCTTTAAAAATCATTAACAGTGATTATTTTATCACCTTTATTTCCTGCTATGATATGTATAAATCCCACTTTATACTACTTGTGGATCACAGTCTGCTAGGGTGAAATGATTATTAAATAAATTGATTATTAATTTAAGAGCTATAAGAGGAACTTATTTTTTCTTACATGGAAATATTAACAAAAATTTGCAAAAATTTCTACTTTTTACTAGATTTTAAAAAGCTCCCTTTCCATATATATTGCTTATGTAAATAATAACAAAACCACCACTGTATAAAAGCAAACCAAGCCTGCGTTTTGTCACCTCCACATTTTCCCCAATGTTTAAATGTTCCTTTTCCTCCTCCTTTAAGCATGACCATATTTATTCCCTTAATGGAAAGTGAAGAAATCTTATATTGAAAGCTCCTTTGTTAACTGGGTCAAAGTAAAGGTATTTCTTACAATAAAACATTCAGGTCTGTATGAATGTACTGTCATTTATTCCTGTAATTATTACAGTCAGTTCTTTTTCTGGAGCATTCTTTTATTCTTTAGAAGTGACGATCAAAGATGAGTATCACTTTCATTATTTCCAAATTCATTATCTAATCTTTTAGAATTACAGAATTTTAAAAAAATCATTGTGGGTAAATGATACCTTTCAAATTCCGACATTTTTCTTTTTAACTGTTCTTTGTTCATTAATGAAAATCTATGACTCTAGTCTTCAAGCAAACAAAAGTTTTCTCCTTTTGAATGTTAGTAAACTTTGGAGACAGACATTAAAAGGAAACCTCTTTTTCTGACAGTTAACATACCCAGCACCTCGCTGCAGGGGCTTCGCCGCTGAGCCGTCTGGCAGTGGTGGAACTCTCCTCCAGAGGAGGTGGAAAGCAGTGAGTGCCCAGTTGTGCCAGTTGTGTGGGTCATGCTTGGAGAAATCCATTTGTCTCCAGCAGCAGCCAGGGTACGGAGATGGGACCTCCGTGACTGTAAGGGGGAGGGAAGAGAGGTGAAGGAAGCAGATGAGAATATCAAAGGGCATTAAAAGAATGCAGTTCCTGCTGACTGCTTTAAGACATCAGCAGGAAGTCTGCCTGCCTGTATACTCCTGGGAGTCTCCCACTCAAGGATCTCCCCACCAGATTGCCCCACTGGGTCCACAGGCACCCCCAAAGCCCCAAGTGCTAAAGTCACACCAGCTCCCACTATGTGGCTAGATCCCTGCACATGCTCCTGATGGGGCAGCGAGAACAGGTCCAGTGGTCAGTGTGTTCTCAGAAAAGTGGACCTGGGTCTGTGGGCAAGGGAGCAATCACCAACTGGAGCTGTGGAGCTATGGCACCACCTGGGAAATGGGTTTCCAGCAGCCAGCCTGGTGAGTTGTAAGGAAAGATGGAGAAGTTTTAAGAATTCTGCCACTAGAGGGAGCAAGAGGAGCGGAGCAACCTGATGAAGCAACACTCCATCGGAAGGCAACAGGTAAAGGCTCAGGAGATGTCTGCTACTTAAAATGTGAAAACAGCAATGCAAAAACACAAACATGAAAATCAAAATTATTTCACCCCCAAAAGATCTCAATAATTCAACAATTGAGCTCAAAGACAACAGAATATTGCGATCTAGCTGATAAAGAATTCAGAACAACTGTTTTGAAGAATACAACTAGCTACAAGAAAACTCAATACAATGATATTAGGAAGGAAAATACATAAAATAACTTTAAAAAAAAAGATCTATTTTAGAGAGCGTGCATGAGCAGGGGTGGGGAAGCAGAGGGTAAGGGGAAGAAAACTCCTCACTGACGGTGGAGCCTGAAGCAGAGCTTGATCTCAGGACTCTGAGATCATAACCTGAGTTGAGACCGAGAGCCAGTCAGATGCTCAACCGACTAAGCCACCCAGGCATCCCAAACAAAAGAATAATTTACCAGAGAGATAAAAAACTTTTATAAAAGAACCAAATTTTGGAGTTGAATTCAGTGAGTGAGATGAAGACTACAACAGCCTCTGTAGTGGGACAGAGCAGATGGAAGACAGAATAAATGACTTAGAGGATAGGAATTTTGAAATAATCCACAATCCAGAAGACAAGAGGGAGAAGAGGGCAGAAAGTTTATTTTAAAAATAACTGAAAGACTTGGACATCCAAATTCACAAAGTTCATAGATCACCCTATTATCTCAATGTGGCAACACCTTCTTCCAGACACGTTACAAGGAAACTACCAAAATTCAGAGAATCCTAAAGGCACAAAGGGGTAGAAAGTATAACTTACAAAAGAACCCCCATTAGGCTATCAGATTTCTCTGCTATAGGCCTGGAGAGAGTGAAATGACATATTCCAAGTGTCAAAAAATAAAAACTGCCAGCCAGTTACCCTTCAGCAATGAAGGAGAAATAAAGAAGCTGTGGGAATTTATCACCACTAGGTCTGCCTTGCAAGAAATGCTGCAAGGAGTTCTTCGAGCTAAAATAAAAACATGCTAATCAGTGACATGAAAAATACTTAAATTTAGAAAACTAATTCTATAATAGGATAGTATATTAGCCACTTAACTATGTAGTATAAAGGTTAAAGGAAGAGTGTTAAAAATAACTTGCTAAGATAATTTGCTAACAGTACACAATATAAAAAGATGAATTGTGATAAAAATACAGGAGTAAAAGAGTAGAGCCTTTATAGGCAAATGAAGATCAGCTGTTAATCAGCATGTATGAAATGTTTTATGCAAGCCTCATGTTAACCACAAAGCAAAAATCTAGATTCACAAAAGATTAAAAAAGGGAAACATACATGGGGTATACCCAGCATGGAAAATCACAAAGATTAAACAGGAACAAGGAAAAGGGCGGGGGCTGGAAAAAGGAACAACAGAAATACAGAACAACCAGAAAGCAATCACTAAGAGGGCACTTGTATATACCTACATATCAATAATTACTCTAAATGTAAATTGAATTCACCACTCAAAAGGCAGAGTGGCTGCTTTAAAAAAAAAAAAAAGTAAGACCCAACTATATATTTCACTCAAGAGACTCACTTCAGCTTTAAGAACACACAGAGGCTCAGAGTAAAGGGCTGGAAGAAGAAATTACATGCAAATGAAAACCAGAAGAGCAGGGATAGCCATACTTAACATTAGACAAAACAAACTTTAAGCCAAAAATGGTAACAAGAGACAAAGGTCATTTTATAATGATAGAGGTCATTGTATCTGAACTGACCTTCAGATATAATGTAGTGAATGTCAGTACAGCAAGAAGATATAACAATCATAAATACGTACGCATTCAACATTGGAGCACCTAAGCAGATGAAGCAAATACTAACAAACCTGAACGGAGAAATAGATCATAGAATAATGGCAGACGGCTTTAATACTTAGAGCAATAGATAAGTCATCCAGACAAAATAAGGAAACGTTGGAATTGAACCATACTTTGGACCAAATGGACCTGACATAAAGAACATTCCATCCAATCTCAACAATATATTATTCCCAACTACACAAGGAATGTTCTCCAGAATAGATTATAGGATGGGACACAAAACAAGTCTTAGCAAATTTAAGACTGAAATCATACCAACCATCTTTTCTGACCACATAGTAAAGAACTACAAATCAACAAGAGGAAAGCTGGAAAATTTATAAATATGTAGAAATTGAAACAACACTTCTGAACAACCAATAGGTCAAAGAAGAAATCAAAAGGGAAATAACATTTATCAAATGAAAATGGAAACACATCAAACCCATGCAAAAGCAGTTCTGAGAGGTAAGTTTATAGTGATAAACGCATATATTAAGAAGTCAGATCTCAGTCTGACTTTACACTTAACTAAAAAAGAACAAACTAAGCTCAAAGTTAGCAGAAGGAAGGAAATAAGGATCAGAGCAGAAACAAATGAAATACCAGAAAAAAAAATAGAAAAGATCAACAAGACTAAACTTTTTTCAAAAAGATAAATGAAATTGACAAGACTGCACTAGACCAAGACTCAAAATCAGAAATCAAAGAGGAGACATTACAGATAAGGATCATAAGAGCCTACCATGAATAGTTATATGCCAACAAATTAGATACATTTGAAGGAATCAATGAATTCCTAGAAACACAGAACTCACTAAGACTGAATCAGGAAGAAACAAAATCTGAACAGACCAATAAGAGACTGAATGAGTAATCAAAAACATCCTAACACAGAAAACTCCAGGACCAGATGACCTCACTGGCAGATTCTACCAAACATTTGAAGATGAGTTGACAATCCTCAAACCCTTCCAAAAAACTGAGGAGGGAACACTCACTTCCAGGCTGATTCTATGAGGCCAGCATTACCCTGATATCAAAGCCAGATAAAGGATCTACAAGAAAACTAAAGACCCATAACTCAGATGAATATAAATATAACATACTCAACAGTGAAGAATCAAAAGCTTTTCCTTTAAGATTAGGAACAAGACAAGGATGCCCACTCTCACTGCTCTTAATGCAAGTGTTGGACAGTTAGGCAGGATACAGAAATAAAAGGCATCCAAACTGGACGGGAAGAAGTAAAATTTGTTTAAAGATTTTATTTGAGAGAGAGAGCAAGTGAGCACAAGTGGGGTGAGGGACAAAGAGACAAGCAGACTCCCCACTGAGCAGGGAGCCCAACGTGGGGCTCGATCCTGGGACTCTGGGATCATGACTGAGCTGAAGGCAGACGCTTAACCGAATGAGCCACCCATGTGCCCCGGAAGAAGTAAAATTTTTGTTGCAGATGATATTTTATATAGAGAAAATCCCAAAGATTCATTTAAAAAACCGTTGGAACTAATCAAAGCCAATAAAGTTGCTGGATATAAAATCAACATAAAGAAATCAGTTGCATTTCTAGAACAGTGAAACATCTGAAAAACTATCCCATCCATTCACAGTAGCATCAAAAACAAAACAAACTAAATTTGACCAAGGACGTGAAAGATCTGTATAGCCAAAACTATAAGACTTCATTGAAAGCAATCAAAGAGGACACAAGCAAATGCAAGGAGAGTCCATGCTTATGGATTGGAAGAATTAAATTTGTTAAAAAGTCCCTATTACCCTAAACCGTCTATAGATTCATTACAATCCCTATCAAAGTTCCAATGGTATTTTTCACATAGAAAAAAAAATCCTAAAACTTGCGTGGGACTGGAAAAGACCCCAAATAGTCAAAGCAATTAGAACAAAGAACAAAGCTGGAGTTATCACACTTCTCGATTTCAAACTAACCTATGAAGCTTTAGTAATTAAAACCACATGGTACTGGCATAAAAACAAGATACACAGACAAGTGGAACAGAACAGAGAACCCCAAATTAAACCACTACATATATAGTCAACTAATATTCAACAAGGCAGCCAAGAACACCCAGTGGGGAAAGGATACTATTTCGACAAATTGTGTTGGGAAAACTGGATAAACACAGAAAAGTGAAACTGGACCCCTGATTTTTTTTTTGAGATTTTATTTGATAGAGCATGAGCTGGGGGGAGGGGCAGAGGGAGAGGGACAAGCAGACTCCCCACTGAGCGACCAACATGGGGCTCAATCCCAGGGCCCTGGGATCATGACCTGAGCCAAAGGCAGATGCTTAACTGACTGAGCCACCCAGGTGCCTGGGCCCTTAATCTTATACCACCCACAAAAATTAACTTGAAACAGATCAAAGACTTAATTAAACCTAAGACTTGACACCATAAAACTCCTAGAAGAAACCAGGAAAGAAGTTCCTTGATATTGGTCTTGGCAATGATTTTTTTGCCTATGACACCAAAAGCACAAACAAAAGCAAAAATTAACGAGCGGGACTACATCAAAACGAAAAGCAACTTTTGCGCAAGTGAAACGATCAACAAAATGGAAAGGTAATGTACAGAATGGGAGAAAATATCTGCAAAGTATATACTGGATAAAAGATTAATATCCAAAATATGTAAATAGTTCTCTGAGAAAACACCAAATGGCGGATGGCACTGGTGCAGTGGGAAGGTCTGGAGGACTTGGGGCCCTGGAATGTGAGGCTGTGGTGGCTTCTGCAGAGGCTTGGCAGCGGCATGCAGGGTGGGGGTTGCGGCCATGGTGAGGCTGGGGCCAAGGCCAAGGAGCTTGTGGAGACAAGGCCAAGAACTGGATCCCTGTCACCAAGCTGGGCTGCCTGGTTAAGGACATGAAGATCAAGTCCCTGGAGGAGATCTATCTCTTCTTCCTGCCCATCACAGAATCTGAGATCATTGACTTCTTCCTGGGGGCATCCCTCAAGGATGAGGTTTTGAAGATTATGCCTGTTCAAAAGCAAACCTGTGCTGGCCAGCAGACCAGGTTCAAGGTATTTGTTGCCATTGGAGATTACAATGGACACATCATTCTGGGTGTTAAGTGCTGAAGGTAGCGACAGCCATCCATGGGGCCATTATCCTGGCCAAGCTTTCCATCATCCCTGTGTGGCAAGGCTACTGATGGTATACGATCCACAAGCCCCACACCATGTCACGCAAGGTGACAGGCCGCCATGGCTCTGTGCTGGTGCACCTCATCCCTGCCCCCAGAGCATTGGCACTGTCTCAGCCCCTATGCCCAAGAAGCTACTGATATGGCCCGTATTGTTGGCTGCTGCATCTCAGCCAGGGGCTGCACTGCCACCCTAGGCAACTTTGCCAAGGCCACTTTTGATGCCATTTCCAAGATCTACAGCTATCTCACCTCTGACCTCTGGAAAGAGACTGTTCACTAAGTCTCCCTATCAGGAATTCACTGACCGGGGCACCTGGGTGGCTCAGTTAAGCATCTGCCTTTGGCTCAGGTCATGATCTCAGGGTCCTGCGATTGAGCCCCACGTCGGGCTCCCTGCTCATGGGGAGTCTGCTTGTCCCACTTCCTCGGCCCCTCCCCCTGCTCATGTGCATGCTCGCTCGCTCTCTATATATCTCAAATAAATAAAATCTTAAAAAACAACAACAACAACAACAAAACCGGAATTCACTAACCATCTTGTAACGACCCACATCAGAGTTTCCATGCAAAGGACCCAGGCTCCAGCTGTTGCCAGTATATAGTTTTATACAAGAAAAATAAAGTGAATTAAAATCTGTTAAATAAATTTATATATATAAACAGTAACGAAAACCAATCCAGTTAAAAAAGGGGCAGAGGAACTAGACATTTTCGCAAAGACAACCTCAAAATGGCCAACAGGTATATGAAAAGATGCTCCACATCACTAATCATCAGGGAAATGCAAATCAAAACCACAATGAGCTATCCCCCTCACACCTACGAGAATAGCTATCATCAAGAAGACAAGAAATAAGCATTGGTGAGGATGTGGAGAAAGGGAACCCTAGTACACTGGTGGGAATGTAAATTGGTGCAGCCACTATGGAAAACAGTATGGAAGCTCCTCAAAAAACTAAAAACAGAACTACCATATGATCCAGCAATTCTACTTGTGGGTATATACCCAAAGGAAAAAAAAACAGGATGTTGAAGAGATATATGCGATCCCCTGTTTACTGCAGCATTCACAATAGCCGAGATATGGAAACAAGTATGCCCAACAACTGATGAATGAAGATTACAAACACACACACACACACACACACTGCAATATTATTCAGTCGTAAGAAGGAAATCTGCCATTTGTGACATGGATGGACCTTGAGGACAGCTAAGTGACATAAGTCAGAGAGAAACAAATACTGTATAATATTACTTATATGTAGAATCTTAAAGCCCAACTCCTAAAAATAGTAAAATAATATCCAGGGCACTGGAGGTTGGGGGAATAGGAGAAACGTTTAAGTGTACAAACTAGCAACTAGTAGATAAGCTAAGTCCTAGAGATGTAAGAGCACAGCATAATGATTATAGATAACAATATCGTATTATAAACATCAAACTTGCAAAGAGACTGATCTTAATTACTCCTACCACAAAAAAATAATTATGTGAGGTGATGAAGGTGCTACCTAGCACTACAATGGTAATCATATTACAACACATGTGTACCAAACCAATATGAACACCTTAAATTTACACAATATGTCAAATACATTTCAATTAAAACAACTGTAGGTAGTTTTGACTGTGCACAATTTATCACACGCTAATTTAATCCTTATAATTCTGTTATAGATGAGGAATTCATGGCACAGAAAAGATATAGAGAAAAACTTAAATCCTTGTATATTAACAAGGATTACAAATATTACATGTGGCTGATCCAAGATTCAAACCTGGGCAATCTGTCTTTGAACCTTTGCTGTGTAATGGAAAGTATTAAATATAATGGAATAATTAGTAAGGTGCCTGGCCTGTAAGTATTACAGCTTAGTAGAGGCAATGAATATGTAAATTACCAACCCTGTTACACTAATAGAGGTGTTAGAGTTGATTATGCAGACCAAGAGATATGCCCAGTACTGCCTGTGAGGTTAAGATAAGTTTCAAGGAGGTCATGTTGCAGCTTGAATTTGTCATGAGGACGAGAAAAGGATGTGCCAGGCAGAGGACACGGGGGACACAGAGGCATCGAGATGCATGCTGAACGAAAGCATGAACTAACTGGGCATGTTTAGGGAACTGCATGTACTCTTAATACCAGAGGAGCATAAGTCTGTGTGATAAGCCTGAAGGAACGACAGTTGGATCAAACAGCTGTATGCTGCATATAAAATGGTAGAAATATCAGAGTTTTAGTTACACAAGTAGTTCCTTTGTGAGTCAGGCATTGCCACTCTTAACCAATACCTGGTTTTCTTCCCCTTCTCGTCATACGCAAGACAGGAGCTTTAGTCTTTTTCTGATTGGTTAGGGCCATGTGACTAATTCTACCAACAGAGCAGAGGTAGAAGGGAGGTGTCCCTCCTGGGCCCTGGTGTCCAAGAGCTGGCACAGGCCCTACGTGGTCTTTTCATCTTGCTACAGTGACTGAGAAGGCCTCACGTTCCAGTTCGTGGGTTACAGGAAGACTCCATTAACCCGATTCTTGGAGTGTTGGTCTGAGGCAAATTCCTGCCAATCTGCATTGAACAGATAGCATGAATAAGAAATAATCCTTTTTTGTTAAGCCACTGAGATTTCAGATTCTTTAAAATTATATCCAAAGACTTAGTCTCTCACAGTGTTTCTGTATCTCTTCTGCTTTAAGCCCTTAAATCTTTCCTGAGCTCCCAATCTATAAAACCAACTTCAAACTGTTCGTCTCCCCATGAATGTCTCGTCGGCACTTCAAATGTAGTAATGCCCCAAACTGAACTCTTCGTTCCCTCAAACTCAGGCTTCACTTACTTGGGATCTCTGTGAAAGGTACCAGGGTTTAAGCTCTGATCTAAGCCAGAAACTTCAGCTTCCTCCTAGGCTTTTCTTGCTCTTTCAATGTCCACATCCAATATTTCATTCGGGCAAACTGTTTTGTTACCCAGAGAGGGCGTATTCACCAGTCACTGACTTGCTTATGCACCCCACGTTTCCCTGCTCCAAATGCTCTCCTCTCCTTCCTCTTACCTCCAAAAACCACAAGGCTATTCCTAGTCATCCTTTAAAATCCAGTTCAGAGACACCTAGGTGGCTCAGTAGGTTAAACATCTGCCTTCAGCTCAGGTCATGACTGTGGGTCTTGGGATTGAGTCCCACAGTGGGCTTCCTGCTCAGCGGGGAGTCTGCTTCTCCCTCTCTCTGTCCGCCCCCCCCCCCCCCGCTCATGCTCTCTCTCAAGTAAATAAATAAAATCATTAAAAAAATAACCAGTTCAAACGTCACCTCCTAGAGGCTCTTCCTCACCCACGTTGGCTGAGTTAAGTGATCTTTGTTTTCTCATAGTGCACAGCTCTGCCACAGCTCTAACCACTGTTTCGGTGGTTGTGTGCTTGTTTTAAGATTATTTATTTGAGAGAGAGAAAGAGAGTGTAGGGGGAGAAGCAGAGGGAGAGGGACGAGCAGACTCCATGCCAAGTGTGGAGCCTGACATGGACTCAATCCCATGACCCCGAGATTATGACCTGAGCTGAAATCAAGGGCCGGACACTCAACCGACTGAGTCACCCAGATGCCCCCACTGTTTTGGTGTTTTGAGTTGACTTGTCTGTGACAGAAAATGTCTGGTTTAGTTCTGTTCCCCATGTTGCTCAGGAAGATGACTGGCACAATGGAGATTTAATACCTCCTCAATGAAAGAATAAGCATTACTGGGGTGCCTGGGTGGCTAGTTGGTTAAGCGTCTTGACTTGGGCTCAGGCAATGATCCCAAGGTCCTGGGATGGAGCCTTGAGTCGGGCTCCCCACTCAGCGGGGAGTCGGCTTGTCCCTCTTTCTTTGCCCCTCCCCCAGCTTGTGATCTGTCTCTCTCTCAAATAATCTTGAAAAAAAAAAAAGCATTACTAACTTATATTTTTGGGTACATATATTAAAATTTTCAATAGGGGCGCCTGGGTGGCTCAGTCGTTAAGCGTCTGCCTTCAGCTCAGGGCATGATCCTGGTGTTCTGGGATCGAGCCCCACATCAGGCTCCTCCACTGGGAGCCTGCTTCTTCCTCTCCCACTCCCCCTTGTGTTCCCTCTCTCTCTGGCTGTCTCTATATCTGTCAAATGAATAAATTAAAAAATCTTAAAAATAAAATATTTCAATAGAATGAGCACTTGTTATACAAGTGTAATGGGTAAATCATGCATCCAGAAGTAGCAAAGTCTCAAAGAAAGTAATTCTATACAGAGCGAGGGTGATTAATCATCAAAGTTTAACCTCATGCCTTAGGGACCTAATAAGCAGAATTTCTAGACAGAAGAATGAAAGACAAAATATTAAAACAGAAAAAGGGGGAAAAACCCAAAGCCTTTTAAATGAGAACTATACATGACAATACTTACTAGATGTAGAACACCTGAGGAAATTTACAATCGCTGGGCTTAAGTTTGCATATTTTTAAATGATTAGTAAATATCATCTAGGCTGACATCATGTTTGTTGTGATACAACATATGAAAATGCCTTCTAAGCTATATACAGTATTTCTGGTTCATGGACACTACAAAAACTCCCTGTGTATAGAGCATCTCCTAACTATGGCCCATCAGTTATTGTCCAGTCTCTGCAGCTGTCACATCATCCCACAGTTCACTGCCATGGTAGTACCACTGGCTGTGACCACCCTCAGCTCCTGACCTTAACTGAACCAACAGGCCATCTCCTACGAGTGCTCCAATAAGCTCCCCTTCCTTCTGACTTACCACATTTTCCCTGCTCCTCTTCTTTTAGAAATTAATTTCCCCCTCCTTACTAGGGCTGTTCCCTCATCCCATCCCCTCTTCAAGGGCTTTCCTCCAACGATACCACCATCTTTTGCACATGTCCCTTTCAATTAGTGCCTTCCTCTCATCCTACAAACCTAACTCAACTCTTCCCCACTTCAAGTCCCTTTCAATCTCCAAGTTTCCATCCTTTCCTACATCAGGTTTTCAAAAGTAACTTTTTCTATTTTTCCCACCTCTCAAATTATCTTTTTTGAAAGAAATTCAGCCTCTATTTCCCATCATATTCAAACTACTCTCAACAACCTTGGTCAAATCCAGAAGCCTTTTCTTAGTCATAGAATTCGGTTACACTGTAGCCCAAAGAGATTTTTTTACAGATCATCTCATCTAATTCTACTCCCTTTATTTATATTGAAGCCCAAATTAAGAACACAATAGAATACTATGAGTCAGGAATGCTGATAAACTGTGACTGTACTATTTTTAAACTTTTGCTGAGATTGTGGGCAAAGAAAATGAAATTTGAAAGGTGAAGCAGCAAAATCTTAACGGCAGCTGCAAGACTGAATCTAAATTGGCTTAGTTCTGAATTGCTCAGAATGATCGATGATGTATCTAGGCAATTTCAGAGAGTGCCTCCTTCGTGAGCAAGATCTCAGAATGCACAGCACTCTGTAAGCTGACACTGCAACAGGATGGATATATTGAGAATTTGATGTTTGTCAGGAAAGCTTTCATTTCCACTTCTGAAATGCATTTTGGTGAAAACTCCCTTTATGACCCCGGGAAGTGGTGACAGTTTTTTTTTTTTTTTTTTGAGGATTTCAAGCCAATTTATTTTATATTGAAGGTAAAAGTTTGATTCTTTAAAAGCACTTATCACAGTCTGTAATGACTTGATTTTTTATTTACTTGGTTTCTTGGGGTGAGGGCTATATCTGTCTTGTTATTGTATTTTTAAAACCCGGAACACAGGGACGTCTGGATGACTCAGTCGGTTAAGCACCTGTCTTCAGCTCAGGTCATGATCCCAGAGCCCTAGGATCAAGTGCCGTATTGGGCTCCTTGCTCCGCACAGAACCTGCTTCTCTCTCTGCCCCTCAACCCTGCTCATTCTCTCTCTCTCAAATAAAATCTTTTTAAAAAATCAAATAAATATTTCTCAAACACTGCTTAGAATATATGCATCAGAATCACTTGGGAATCCTGAGTCTAAGGGGTTGGGAATCTAACTTTTAAAATCTCTCTCCTAATTCTTAGGCAAGTTGGAATATGTGACCCAGTGGCCCAGAAGGTGAGTGTGCAGTAACTAGTATCTGAGTTGTGTAAGCCCTGTAAGTGAACTAAACGATTCATCACCCTCTGCATAAAATATGGGGAATAGATAAAATGGATAGTTCCCGCTTTTAATGAGCTTATGACTAACTTAAAAAGAAAATAAAACCAAGTTCAAGAGACTCTAGTAGAGGGGTGCCTGGGTGGCACTCAAGTAGGCTGGGCATCCAACCCTTGCTTTCAGCTCAAGTCATAATCTCAGGGTTGTGAGATCGTGCCGCATGTTGGGCTCCGCACTTAGTGTGGAGTCTGCTTGAGATATTCCTTTCCTCCTCCCCCTCCTCCTCGTGCTCACTCTCTCTAAAATAAATATATAAATCTTAAAAAAAAAAAAGAGCAAGGGAGACTCTAGTAGAGAAAAAAAGGATCAGTGAAATGTTTGTCAAAATTACTAAAAGGACCAAGTAGAATAAATCAAGAATGTTTTCAGGAAGAGGTAAAATCTAAGCCACGTTTTTAAACAGACTTCAGTGGATGAGAAGGAAGAGCTCAGTAAAATTAAATCACTTTACTATGGAATTGCCAGTATCACAATGCATTAGAAACTTAGTAATAACTCTGCCACTGCAAGCTTCACCATGTAGCAGGTAGAAACCAGACAGGAACTTTACCAACCAACCCGACTTATCTATTTTTCCTTAGGGTTTCAATAGGGACCCGTCAAATCCAAAAATTGCTAAAAATTGAATCTCACTGGCTACCATTTGACCTCTTTTATGTGTTTCCCACCAGAAAATAGGACCAAGTATTTACTATAATTAAGCAGTGGGTTGGGAGAACTTCAAAAAAACACAATTTTAATCCTAATTCACATGCGTGCTGAAACAAAGGCAAAGATATAACTAGAATGGTTATAATAAAAAAAACAAAACCAGACAAAAACAAATGTCGACAAGGAGGTGTAGGAATTAGAAACAATACATATTGCTGATGGGACTGTAAATTGATGTGGCTGCTTTGGAAAACAGTTTGGCAGTTCTCCAAGAAGTTAAACAGTGTTACCATATGACTCAGCAATTCCACTCCTAGTATTATACCCAATAAAAATGAAAACATACGTTCATACAAAACACTGTTCACAAATGTTGATAGCAGCATCATTTATGATAGCCAAAAATGTGGGAGCAACCCCAATGTCCATCAACTGGTGAATAAACAAAAATGGTATATCCATATAACAGAATATTACTGAACCATAAAAAGCATGAAATATTGATACATACTACTCCATAGATGAACCTTGAAAACTCTGTTAAGTGAAAGAAGCCAGACACAAAAAGCCACATATTACATGGTTCCTTTTATATGAAATGTCCAGAATGGACAAATCTATTCAGACAGAAAATAGCTTTAGTGGTTGCCAGGGGTTGAGAAGATGGGAGAATGGGAATTGAATGATAATGGATACAGGGTTTCTTTTTGGGGTGATGAAAATGTTCTAGTATTAGGTAATGGTATGGTTGCATAACCTTGTAAATAAACTAGCAATTACTGAATTTTATACTTTTTTTTAAAGATTTATTTGAGAGGGAGAGAAAGAGAGAGATCACAACAGGAGGAAGGGCAGAGGGAGAAGTAGACTCCCTGCTGAGCTGGGAGCCTGATATGGGACTTGATCCCAGGACCTTCATGACCCGAGCTAAAGGCAGATGCTCAACTGACTGAGCCACCCAGGCACCCTGAATTTTATCCTTTAAAAACAGTGAATTTTACAATATGTAAACTGTATCTCAATTTTAAAAACTGAATGAAAAGAAAAAAAAAAAAAACACCCAACTCAAGTAATACCTTACAGGCAAACTCTGGGGTCCTCCAATCAATCTAAAATGGCAACCCCTTTAAGCTTGTCAAGAATTTGGCAGAAGGAATAAAAGCTGAGGATGAAAGACTAAATACTTACACACTATGACTGGAAACAAGGTAAGGCTGTCTCTTTAACCATCTCTATTTAATACTGTATTGGAGACTGAAGCCAGTATAATAAGACAACCCCCGCCAAAGTTCCTAAAGCCATCCAGATTGTAAAGAAGGAAATAAAACTATTTGCAGAAACATGATTTTCTATGTAGAAAAATCTTATGGATCTACTAAAAAGCTATTAGAGTTATAAATGACTTACAAGTTTCTAGGATTCAAGATCAACCTACAAAAATGAACTGTATTTCTATAAAATAGTAACAATCAGAAATTGAGATTTTAAAAATATCTGTACACTGAAAACTACAAAGCACTGATGAAAGAAATTAAAAAACCCAATAAATGGATAGATACACCATGTTCATGGATCAGAAGGCTCATTATTGTTAAAATGCCAATTTCCCCCAAGTTGATCTACTATAGATTCAATGGAATCACAATCAAAATCCTAGTGGGCTGATAGAAATCTAGAAATTTCAGTATAAAGGCAGCATTCAGATCAGTGGGAAAGGATAGATTATTTTAAAAATAACGCGTCATCACAAACAGCTTATCATCTGGAAGAAGTAAGATTGGACCTCTACATTATACTAAACAAATTCAAGTCAGAGTAAAGCAAATGTAAAAAATTAAATAAAAATCTCACAAAAAACTTAGGCTACTATAATTTAGGAGCAAAAGAAACCTTAACTATGACTAGAAGTTCTGAAATATAAAATTAGATACATTTGACAATACAGCTGTGTGTATGTGTGTGTGTATGTGCATGTGTGTGTGTGTGTGTGTGTAAAGTGTATATGGGAAGCTTCTGAACTATCTTTGCAACTTTTCTTTATAGTCTAAAAATATTTCAAATAAACTTTAGAATAAAATCCACAGCAAAGTTAATAAAGTCAATGGTCAAATAATAGATTTGAACAAAAATATATAACAAAAAACGATAATAGCTATCATATATATAATGCATAGCTATTTTAATAGCTATAATATGGGGCGCCTAGGTGGCACAGTTGGTTAAGCATCCGGCTCCTGGTTTTGGCTCAGGTAGTGATCTCAGGGTTGTGAGGCTTACCCCCGTGTTGGGCTCTGAGCTCAGCGTGGAGTCTGCTTGAGATTCTCTCCCCCCTCCCTCTAAGATAAATAAATCGTTTTAAAAAACCTATAATACATAAGAGCTACAATAAAGATCTCTTTCAAACTGAACAAAGAGACTCTCTCCCTGCAAAGTAAGCAAAAGATTTAACACTCAGTGTAGAAAACAGTAAATCAAATACCACCAATTCCCCTCCTCCTATAAAAAAGAAAACCACACAAAAAAGATGTACAAATTCACTAGTGGCCAGGGATACATAAACATAAAATCAGGTAATACCTATTACTTTATACCGGTCTTGTAAAAACTATAAAGCTCTAATATTTACTCTTCGTTGAATGCAAGGGAAAGGGGACTCATGTATTATTAGTGGAACTGTAAATTTTGACAGCCTTTTTCAAAAGGCAATCTGATAATCTTATTAATAAAACTACATATACTTTGTGACCTAGCCATTTGATATCCATGAAACTATTTCCCATAATTAAAACTACCAGGAAATGGGATTTATATACGAGGATGCTTCCTGCACTATTTTGTAGCAGGGGAAAAACCCGAAAGTGTCACCAAGAGAATGCCCATCATATGCAGCCTTTAAAAAGAATGAGCTGGAGCTCTATCACTTGGATTAATTTCTGTAAGATATTGAGAAAATTGAGGAAATGATCAATGTGTACATGCATTTTGCGTGACTAAGTAACATGGAGAAAACTATGATATACGTACATACTCATTTGCATCAGTTATGGGGGAAGGTAATGTGGGAAGGAGGGGCTAGAAAAGATGGAGCAAAGAAAGGAGGGAAAGAAAGGAAAAAAGGGGGAAAGGGAAAGTAAATTCTTTTGTGTACATTCTATTTATGAACTCTCAATAGTAACTGTCTCTAAAACATCAGTTTGCATGTTATCTCTCTAAAGCAGAAAATTTTTTTACTAGCTGAAAGTATCACATTTCCTTTAAATGAACATACAACAAAAAGCCCCCAAAAACCAAAATTAAAATGCTTTGGCTAAATCAACCCTGAAAAATGATGTGCCAGTGGCTCCATTCTACAATATTTATGACCTAACATACGTGGCATTAAACCTTATTAAAAGTGACTGCTTTTTCAGTCACTGTCTTGTTTCAAACAGCTTATTTTAGTGCACAGTGTAATGAAGACACTGGTCACCAACTCTGAGGCCTAAGTCCACAAACATTCCCATTCCTGTTGCTTATTCTGTCTCATCACAGCAAGCACATCCTCAATCTCCTCTTCGTATATACTTATTAGTACATACTTACAGAAAAAAGACAAGGTCCCTGCCCTTAAGAGCCTACAGTTTCTTTCTTGGTAAGATTTCTGTTTTCCCAGTATCCTGAATTCCAAATTTGGAGGCACCTGGTGCACACGGTGTGTAGCATCTAAATTTAACTTCCTCTATGCTGGATTTAAAAAAAAAAAAAAGGTAGTAGAAATAGGTGTTCCAATTATCAGGCAAAACACTGGAGAGAAAAACAATATGAGCAAAACGATGTTGTCACCACAGAGCTAGGGAAATTTACACATTCTAGGATTAGTAAACTCTTACAGAGGAGAGGGGCTGCCATTCCTTATTGCTCATACTATATCCATGAAGATGAATGCTTCTCAACTCTGAAAACCTGGCTTTCTATAATATTAAAAAACAAACAATTCAGAAGGCCCACACAGCCTTAACAGCAATTTCTAACAACCATTCATAAAAGACGTAATTCCAATCTTATGCGTTCTGATACTGAAGTTTATCCCAGGAGGTTGGTTTAATATTTGAAAAATCAAATTGATATGTTAACTATAACCATATTAACTGTGGTTAAAGAAATAAATCACATTTGTATTACATAATTACATGAAAGGAATAAATCATAAGTATATGACAGACGTACGTCCCCAATAACAGCCAATAAAATACAACGTATTTCCCAAGGTAAAAACTCTTGGCAAATGAAGAGTTAGAAGACAATTTAATAAATTTGATAAAGGGCATCTACAAATATATCTGCACAAATATCACACTTAACGGTTCAAACACTGAAATCCCTTTAAGATTAACAAGTAAACAATGCCCCCACAGCCACTGCCATTTAGCACTTTACACTTGAAGTCCCAGCTAGTGCAAATGGGCTAGAAAAAGAAATACATGATGAAAAGATTGAAGAAGAAGAAACAAAACACTTTAAATCCTAGCTTTGCCACTTACCGGACATGCAACTCTGGACAATGTACTTAACTCTTTGCCTCTGTTTCCTCATCTGTAAAATGGGATAATGAATACTTCCTTCACAGAGTTGTTCTGAAGAGTAAATAAGTTAATATTTTAAAAGCACATAGAAAGTGATTGACACATCAAAGCACTGTAAAAGGGTTAAATATAAATTATTCACAGATGATGATTGTGTACACAGAAATCTCAGAGAAGCTAAACTATTGAAATTGAAAGAGCAATAATATTCCCAAGACATGAATCATTATATGAACATCAGTTGTATTTCTCTATACTATTAGTAACAAACAGAAAATGGCATCCAAAAGGTATCAAGTACCTGGGAATAAAATGAACAAAAGACACGGAAGATCTCTCTACAGGGATAATTATAGACTCAATACAATCCCAACACCAACTGGTAGAATTCAACAAGGTTATTCCAAAATGGTTATGAAAATGCAAAGTATCAAGAAGAGTCAAGACATTCTCCAAGAAAAACAAGGTAGCAGATTTGTCTTACTAGTTATCAAATTCCAAGACTGATGTCTAGTCTGTTAACTCACCTGGGAGAAGATCTCTTTCTGGAATGCTCATCCATTTGGTAGGTCTACCCAGTTCCTCCCTCGCTTCTTTTAGATTTTTGCACTAATGTCATCTAGGAGAGATCTTTCCGGTTTGTTCTATATAAAACAGCACTACCCAAAACTCTAGTCACTTTTTTCCACATCCTGTATTTTCCTTGGCACCCATTATGTGACATCATTTTAAGCTATGTGTATGTGTTTTTTATGTCTCTCTCCCCGAACTACAACATCAGCCCATTGAAGCCAGGGTATCTGTTTATTTGATACAATGCTGTGTATCTCCAAATCTACTTGTTACCTGGTTGAATGAGTAAATAAATTGGCAGAAATCACAAAAATGCTGACTGGTATATGAAGTATAGTGATGAAATTTGATCTAAATTTAAAAACCACAAACTCCATTTCACTATTCACCTATTAAATAACGGCTACCAAAACACTGTAACTCTCCCCAAGTTTAAAATACTATTTTGAACATTCAAAGCCTACCAGCATATAAATACTGGCTTTTAGCAATTGTATCTCATACTTTAGTAAGGGAAAGAAATGAAACAAGCCCATAAAAAGGAACCACATAGAACATAGCCCTGAGAATCCTGATGACTGATTAGAAAGGCAAAATGATCAGAGGAACAGGAGTTTAGGTATTTTGCTCATGTAGGAACAAATAGCTATGATGGTTTTCAGTATGTGTTTTATTTATCCTTTGGTGATCAAAGTTGTATTTAGACAATATGCTACGGAAAGTCTTACATATTTATAAATCAACCCAATTTTTGGTGAAGAAAAGAGTGATGGATTGTGTGAATTTAACATAAAAGCTAACTAATTCAGTGCTCTAAAGATATGAATTTGTACTTGAATTCAAGAGAATCCAGTTAAATTGGCGGTCCACATAATGAACAGCAGGGTATACCATTTTAATCTTTGTATTCTCTCTCACTACTATATGATCCCCCCCCCCCAACTCCCAGACCTTAAAGAAAGCAAAGTACAAAGGGTCTCTCAAAGACTTTGGTGAGTTAAGGCCTGTCTTGAACCCTGGAGTATTCTCCTGTTCTAGGCTGGTCCTAGAGTTGAGCTCCAGGAGAATCTGGCTTAGTCCTAAATTAATTCAAGTTTGAATGACTCCTGGGAGATGAAGAACTTCTGGAGCCAGCTGAAAGGTTTAGATCATTTTTTCAAGTGAGACCGGGGCGGTACTGGTTGAGAGTACAACCAGAAGAGGAATGGGGTAATCTGAACGCATTGACCTTCTACACTGACCTACTTTTGCTGTATTCCTCCAAAAATCCTTTAGCTTTCCATTTAATCTATGGCCTTTTACAGAAAGGTCAAGAGGTAGTCAACATATTCATACATATTATTTTCATTAAGAATTAACTATGTAACAGGAAATCAGAAAAATCACCAATGCATTTTATAGAGGCTATAAGGATAGAAAGCATTTAATTACAATTACTAGCTTAAATTTAAACAGCTCTAGTTTCATGATCTAATGTTACCAGAGTAGAATCTCTTAGAATAGTATTTTAAGATCTTTTTATTTTTCTGTTAAGATGAGGATTTATAATACTTATCTCTTCACAATTTAATGATAGATCTATTTACTTTCCAACCAATTCACTTTTAAAAATAAAATATGTTGAGACTAAAGCAACTTATTTCTGGAAGAAAGGCAGTTATTAGAAATGAAGAAAGGATTCCTTGTGTGTCAACACTGTTTGTTGAGAGGTTCAGCAAATGCTTCCTTTTGGGGTGCGACCAGTATACAGAATCATCTCAATGACTTGCAATACTTATAAGTAACTGCCATGTGGCAAATGAGTATTCATATTCTTATAAAAATACCTGTACACAAACCATAAAGCAGCAATACATTAGTATTTACATTTATTTAATGTATGCAGTTTACACACTCACTATTGAACAAAACTGGAATGCAAACAAATATACAAATACCATAATAAGCATTATCAAATAACTGGCACTAGTGTTATAAGCATATTAATGGACCTAGTGAGAAAAAGTGGTGGAAGAAGACTGCAGCCCATGGCATTTTTCTTTTTAATAAAAGAAAATGCTCAGTAGCACCATAATGGTAATACTTAACAGAAACACATAAGATGGAACATTTCAACTGCTATCTTTGAGGTTAACCTGTTTTATTTAAGTGAATTATACAGGAAAGTAACAGTACAGGCAGTATTTTGGCCAACTTCTGTTTATGTCAGCTGAACACCTTCCATAAACAAAAGTAAAATAAAATAAAGCCAGCCATACATGGACCCCTCCTTAGTACTTGGTACAAACTCTGCACCGTGCTTTGATTTCATGATTGGAGAAGATACGCATGTGTTAAAACTGAGGTTATGTATTCACTAAAGCCTGAGTGTGTCTTTGGTAGGCTAATACTTTTTCAGCATTGTTATTATTACTCATATTTATCTATCTTGTATTTGTCTACATAATCCAAGGTGGCTAGAGAGGACATAATGGAAAACAATACAGCAAACTCCTCAAACAACTAGGCCCTTAAAATCCAGTCTATTCCAAAGGCACCAAGAATCAATGGGGTGCAAACTTCCCCTTGGTGGAAGGTGACTTTTTTATTAATACTTACAAACTAATGGAATTTTATTTTATAGTTTTATGTATCGTTATTTGGTGCTGTCAGTATACTTAATTACCTACCTTTACATTTTGTTTCTAAGATGGCATCAACAATATACAAGATATATAGAGTACCAGGTATTTCTATTTCAAAGTTGTGCAAAAACTGCCACAATCTTGCTCAAAGTGTCTAAGTATCCAAATGGTAGCAAATGGGCTGCATTAAGCTTTATATATCCACATTGCATACGAAGAAAAAAATGAAATTTATGCCCAGTTATGAATAGAAATGTTACAAAGAGTATCATATACTGAGAGTAACCTGCAAGGTTCTTTAAACAGTATCCCTTAGTGGTTTCAATAAAATGTCACTAACCACTTATCCCTAAGCCTCAGGTTTTCTTCATAACAATGTTTCTAACTGCATTAGTATTTTATATTGATTATAAATTAAGCCAAATTTCTAACTAAATATACAAGTATGTGCTTCAAGCAACGTTTTGTGGCAAACACACAAAACATACTTCTCTTATGAATTATTGTCCTTACAATAATGCACTTTTAAAGCCTTCATTTCATAGTTTGGTAATTAAGATCCACATGAAACACAATGCTTTGCTGAACACAGAAAATGTATCTGCATTAGATTATATAACCCGGCATTTGCTGGTAACTTGAAACTTAAAGTAGTCACATGTAGTTCAACCAGCTCCAAACAAGGTTGTTCAGTGGTAATTAATTTGCAGCATTTATAGGCCTAAATTTCAGTCTGAATTGCAACTTTTAATTCCATTGTCTGATGTGAGTGGTTGTTATTTGTTTCTTTTAGTGCATCACCAAAATATAAATCAACATTGGGTTTTATTCCACTGTTACCATGTTCTTCAGCAATATGATTCAACTGTGGAACTTCTGAACATGAAGCAGTTTTGGTAAGCACAGAAATGCTACACTGATGTGGGGAATTTTCCAGACGATCGTTTTCTACCTCAGGAAGAATGTTAACAGTAGCAAAGCGGGCATGATAATCATTGGAACCATGACTACAAGAAGTTTTCATGCTTTCTAAGTCAGAACAACTAAATTCAGAAAAATGACTAGAGTGGGAATCTGCTACAGATGGCATACTGTCACTGAGGGATGGAGCCTCAAATTCACTTGAGTTCGTGCTTTGTTGTTCTAACAACTGTGCATCCATGTCCTCTCTGGTCTCATTTATCTTCATGTTACTCTTTTTCCTCAATTTACCGCTTTTTGCTTTCTTTCCTGCTGTTGCTTCTTTGGACCACTTGGTGGCACCAGATTTACCTTCGGGCAAGCCACTGGATGAACCACCAGGATGACTTCGGGTGGCACTGCCATCCTCCACGCTACTACTTCCACTGTTGTGCCTGAATTTGGATGGCTTTGATTCAATATCTACTTGCACCTCCATACTGTTGCCTTCTCTAGAACATAAGAGTAACAGATATAAATACATTTGTACCTTCCTTTTATTTTTATTGAGGTAACAACAAAGGGAGAGGGATCTGTGTGAAAAATTCAAAGACTACATAAAAGCTCTCAGAACAAATTAATGAAGGATATGTTCTATTAAAATATTACTTGAAATAAGAGGACTGTATTTATTTTTATTATTTTAAAACATTCTATTTATTTGACAGAGAGAGCACAAGCAGGGGGAGCAGCAGAGTGAGAGGGAAAAGCAGGCTCCCGCTGAGCAGGGAGCCTGAAGGACTCAATCCCAGGACCCGGGATCATGACCTGAGCCAAAGGCAGACGCTTAACTGACTGAGACCACCCAAGCGCTCCGAGACTGTATTTATAATAATGTTTCAATTAAAAAAAATAGAAGTAGCTACATTTATTGCTTATGCTGTTCCAGGTACTATGTTACCTTCTCCATTTTTTTTTCAGAACAGCTTTATTGAGATATAATTTACATATCACAAAGTTCACCTGTTTAAAGTGCACAATTCAATGGTTCTTACATAGTATATTTACGGAATTGTGCAACTATCACCACCAACTAAATTCAGAACATTTTCATCATTCCTAAAAGAAACCCTGTATCCACTAGCAGCCTGTTGCCATCCTTTCCTGCCCCCAATCCCTGGTAACCGCTAATCTGCTTTCTGTCTCTACGGATTTGCTTACTCTGGACATTTCATCATTTTCTTTTCCTGGAGAACCTAATAGCTGGTAACCATTATTTATGATAATTTTACCTAATGACAGGAATAATTCTTTTATAATTAAGTTTAAGGGGCGCCTGGGTGGCTCAGTCGGTTAAGTGTCCGACTCTTGATTTTGGCTCGGGTCATGATCTCAGGGTCCTGGGATCAAGTCCTGCATTGGGCTCTGAACTCAGTGCGGAGTCAGCTTGGGATTCTCTCTCTCCCTCTCCCTCTGCCCCTCTCCTTGCTTGTGCTCTCTAAAATAAATAAATAAAATCTTTAAAAAAATAAAAAACAAAATAATTTAAAAAATACTTTAACTGTTTAACAGTTCTTTCCTTACTTGTCCAACGGGATGTACGAGTTCAGAATAGATCCTGCCATTGCTTTGGTGCTGGCATTATCACTAACTGTTCCCAAGCTCACTGTGCCAGATTCTCCACTTAGACTGTACCGTTCTTTCTGTACATCTGCTTGTACTTCCAACCTTAAAGAGCAGGGAGCAGATACAAACTGAAATTACATATAACACCAGACTACTATAATATGTATCTTCAAATAATTCAGCTGAGACCCCTAGTAACAAGAAACTATTATAGAAACAACTATCAGCATTTTTTTTAAGTTTCCTTTTATTTGATTATTCAAATTCTACTGCAGCACACTGAACAGTACCAGCCATCCAAATAAAATAAGAAAAATCAGCTGTCTGCCAAGTAAGGTAGTAACAGAGTAACACAAAAAGGACATAAAGGATTTTAATTAAATATGCTTACCATGTCTGAGTGTGAAACAAAATCTGAATACATTAAAAACCAGGCTACAGGACAGATCAGTGGATTAAAACATCCTGAGCCTCTATATATTAAAAATGATTCTCTAAATTTAATACCCGATTCTTTAAAAAAGACATAATAAACACTACTATACCTTAAAAGAATGTGTTTAAAAGCATAAAAGTAAACTACCTAAAAAAATTAAAAAATAAAAAGCAAATTACCTAAAAATAAAATAAATATGACCAATTTATCTTTTAGTTTATTTATTTATTTGACAGAGAGACAGCCAGTGAGAGAGGGAACACAAGCAGGGGAAGTGGGAGAGGAAGAAGCAGGCTCATAGCGGAGGAGCCTGATGTGGGGCTTGATCCCATAACGCCGGGATCACGCCCTGAGCTGAAGGCAGCCGCTTAACCGCTCTGCCACCCAGGCGCCCCTATCTTTTAGTTTATGCATACTCTCCTACGTTTAAAAAAAAACAACAAAGCTAATAAACAGAAGTAAAGAATAGTGAATTAGATAAGAAAAAAAGGAAGACAAATATGCTTTAATTTCTCCTACTTATCTGTATGGCTGTTGGTAAGAGACTTGGTGAGAACTAAATAAGCAGTAACACACAGAAGAATTCCGGAGGACTAGACTACCCTGGCCTCAACTCTCACACTCCCACACATCCTGACTCCAGCTGCTCCCCCAGACCTCAGCCAGTGTCTCCTTTTCGAGCATCTAGCTGTTGCCAGCTCCAGAGGTAAGGTCTAGGCTTAAGTACCGCCTTTACTGTGTCCACGAAAGCAGCCCCAGCACTGATTCATAACATCAAATCTGACAAATGCAGTGAAGAAATTAGCAGAATGCTATGCCTTAGATTTGGTTTTTACCACACCATGTGTATAAAATATTAGGCCAGAAAATTCAAACAAGTAAAACTTTTACTGTTTACCACTAAATTTCATTAATATTACTGTTTTCAGCCCTGACACAGAATTATACATAATCATAATGATTACATAATCTTCAAAACTCTCATCTAACAATTTGTAGTTAACAGAAGGCAAAAAGAAAACAGAGCACATTTTTCTTACCTGTTAAAACAGTTCACCATGGCGCTTCCTGACAGACTCCCCGTTATACTGGCTCCAGCTAGGGCCATGGTACTAGCTGTCTCACTCAGGTTGTCTCGAATGGCTCCTATTCGATCCATGTGGCTTCCACTTGCACTCAAACTGCCAGTCAGACCACCAACACTTCCCTCCCCTATGCTAGGGTTGTGTCTGGCTTCTGCTACTGAAGTCGTGTCTAAATGCAAATATTTCAAAGAAATTAAGTAAGTGTGATTATTAAATTCCCTCTTCTTAAATTCCTCCATGATTTCAGATAGGAGATTTTACTATACAACATGCACAGGAATAGAAAAGACATCTGGAGTCAGGAAAACATAACGATGGGATAAGAGGAAAGGGAACTATCTCTAGCTTGTAAAACTGGATTAGGGACTGGCTCTCAGTATTAAACAGTCACCACGCTTTTACTGTAATAGCATTGTATGGTGAGAGATGGTGGCTACACTTGTGGTGAACATATCATAATGTAGAAACTTGTTGAATCACAACGTTGAAGATTTGAAATTAACATAACGTTTGTGTCAACTACACTCATATTAAGAAAGAAAAAAAGAAATGAGAACTGAGAAGAAATGGGAGGAGGAAAGTGGTTTCCTCCTTTTGTTAAGATTAAAGATATTAACATTTTTGTATGGTAATGGAAACAAAAGTCTTTTATTGGTGAAATCAATCACCTACTATGTTCCAGGTTTTTTTTCTTTTCTTTTCTTTTTTAAGATATGTCAGAGAGAGACAGCATAAGCAGGGGGAGCAGCAGGCAGAGGGAGAAGTAGCTCCCCACTGAGCAAGGAGCCCGATGCGGGGCTTGATCCCAGGACCCTGGGATCATGACCTGAGCCAAAGGCAGATGCTTAACTGGCTGAGCCACCCAGGCATCCCTATGTTCCAAGTTTTAAAAATATAATGACAAAGAAGAGAGTTATAGCCCTCACCCCTAAGATACCAAGTAAACAAAAAACCAAGTTATTACATAATGTGATAAGTGCTTTTAAGGAATCAAACTTTTACCTTCAATCTAAAGTAAATTGGCTTGAAATCGTCAAAAAAAAAAAAAAAAGTCACCACTTCTTTTAAAAATCCAGAAGACTTAGGAATTCTATAAAAAATCTGACAGTTGAAAGATTTAGCTGACTCCAGAGGAAAATATGTAAATTTTCCATAAGGGTTTTTTATTTAAAGTGCTTATTATTCTCCAGGTCAATAAAGTGGGCCAAAAGTTGATTTCTAGGTATGTTCTACAGATCTAATTGTCTACAAGCTATTACAAGATCTGATACCACTATATTACATAAAATTATCCAGGGGACGACTATTCCAGGCAGAGGAAACTGCAAATTTAAAAGCCTAGAGGTGGAGGTGTACTTGGCATCCTCAAAAACATCAAGGAGGGTTGGTATTAAATAGGAGAGTAACAAGAGATGAGTTCAAAGATGAAGCCAAGGACAGATCATGTCAGGCCATATAGGCCATGATAAAGATGGTGGGTTTTTCCTTCAGTACAGCTGGAAGCACTAGGAGAGTTCTGAGCATAAGAAAGACATGATCTGACTTATGTTTCAGAAGTATCACTACAGCTACACTGTGGAATAGTGAGCAGATGAGAAGGTGACAGATCAGCTAAAGGGGCTATTACAATAGTCCAAGAAAAAGGACAGTAGCTTGGACTAATGGAATAGCAGTAGAGAAGGTGAGAAATGGTTGGATTATGGCTAAATATTGAAGGAAGTACCAAAATTAGCTGTCAGATCAGATGTAGGGTAAGAAGGGAAAAGGAGGTTTCTGGTCCAACAAACAGCAAGAATGGAGAGGCTACTTGATGAGGTGCGAATGATGACTGGAGAGAACAGGTTTTAGAGTGTAAAGAGTTTGGTTACAAACAAGTTAACCTTGAAATTCTTGTTAGACATTGAAGTGTAGATTAACGAGGAGAGTTAGATGTACAAATGTGAAGTTCAGAGGAGAGTTCTAGCCTAGATTCAAATTTACGAGTGGTCAGTCGACACATTTAATAGGTGAGATGCCCCAGGGAATGAGTGTAGATGAAGACTGAGAAGGAATGGCTAGGAGATACGATATGAGAAATGGTTTCTCAGAAGAAAAGAAAATGTTTCAAGGAGGAGAGAATGGTCTACCATGTCAGATGAATTGTTATATTAAGATGAAAACCAAGAGCTGACCATTATATCTGGTAACACGGAGGTCACTTGTGACTCTGCTTTGGTGGAGTGGTGGAGATAAAACTCTGGTGTGGCAGGGACCAAATCTGATTAGAGTGGGTTCAAGAGAGAATGGGAGGTAAGAAAGTGGACATTATCTCTGCACATCTGCCTAATTATTTCCTGAAAACAAATTTCTATAAAAATTTCTATGAGGGCCTTTTCATTCTCCAGGTATTGTTCTAATTCATATTTCTTTGAATAACATTGGGTTAAAGATATTCTCTATTCACTGGCCATCTGTATTTCTTCTTTTATGAATATCCTGTTCTTACCAATTTGTATTGTTTCAGGCAAAATTTAAGATTCAAAGTCTGGAATTTCTAAGACATTACATTTCTAGTGTAGGTTAGGTACCCAGAACTCTTTCACCCTCTTTCATCCATTCACCTTTCCCAGGTAATTCATTTCACTGATGTACATCAGGATGAATGCTATTAGGCCTAGTGAAGGAGGGCAATGGAAATTCTAATTTGCATGTTATCTCTTTCCCTAACAAACTATTAATAAGTACATCTTCTTCCTTTGCTTAAAAGACTTACCTACAGCTGTGTTAGTTCCACCAACATTTATATCATTTTCGTCATCAAATTCAATCCTGACTCCTTTTCCATTGCCTGCTGAGACTCCACAACCTCCACTTCGACAAAGAGAAATTGGAACAACGCCATAGACATAGGCTAACATAATAGGAACACCAATACCTAAAGAGGAATTAAATTATTAATTATAAGTTAAAAAATAAATCACAGAAACATGAGTTCTTAGAAAGCCTTTTCAAGAGAAAGTGTACGGGAGAAAAGTGCTGTTGTTCTTCAACCCTTGCCCAAAGTAGATTTACCTAACTGTTAAGGGACACAAATTTAAAACTTCCAAACTTTCAGGTGACACACATGAGGAGAAAAAAAAAAAAGCAAGCCTTTTTGTTTTTAAGTGTCAAGGCTCTAAACCATATGGAGTGAGGGTGGGTATCAGCCTATAAGAATTTACCAATTATCCTAACTCTAGGCTCTTGAGTCTATAATACTTTTAACCAATACAGTTACTCAATGAAAGGCTTTCTATAGGCTCAGCTTAAATTGTCCTTAAATAAATAAAAAAGTAACTCTCTTATCTTCCACAATATAATGCTTTGTCTTAAAAAGTCCTTCCACAAAACTTAAATTTTATAAAATTTGAGGTAATCAATTTTTAAAGCATTTTCTTACCTACAGTTACTGCAGCTACAACTGGAGATACTATTACAGACAATGTTACACCACCTGTTATAGCCAAATTCCGTTTGTGCTTTGAAACGTCTTTGCCTTCATATCGATTGTGAATCTTGAATTAAAAATAAAAATGGGGTGCGGGTTTAAAGAAAAACACATTACATATTTAATTTAAATGAAATAGTCCTACTTTTGCTAGTAATTTAGTGATTTCTTTTATAATTTCATTCACTTAAGTGTCCTAATTCAAGATGACCGTTTTGTTCTTAAACCATATTCTTACACATGATTTACTCCTTATTACTAATTTGCTTAAATAAGACAGTAATTTAATAGATTTTACTTTGTGTTTACTTTTAAACAGTCTTGAGCAAATGTATACTCTTATTTAAGAATAGTAAAATCATGTTTTGAGCAAAGAAAAAGGAATTAAGAATATTATTTTCAACATAGACATGGATTGGATGTTTGACTAATAGGATTACTTCTAAGAAATTTAGCATCCCACTTTTCTAAATAAGCATCCCTAGGAGCACCTGGGTGGCTCAGCTGGTTAAGCATCTGCCTTTGGCTCAGGTCATGGTCCCAGGGTCCTGGGTTTGAGCCCCACTTTGGGCTCCTTGCTCAGGGGGGAGCCTGCTTCTCCCTCTCCTCCCCTCTTGTGCTCCCTCTCCTCCCCGCTTGTACTCTCCATCTCTCTCTCTCTCAAATAAATAAATAAAATCTTTAAAATAAATAAGTATCCCTAAATGATAAAAGTTGGCTCTTCTAGGGGAGACTAGAAGCCACACTTTTTTTTTTTTTAATTGACCTTAACAAGCAGTACTAATAGGCAAACATCACTAAATAAGTCAATTTTTTTTTCTTGGATCCTTTTTTATAAAGGAAAATATTATCAAATGACTTAGAATCCTGGGGTCTCATTTATAGCTCAAAGTAAAAAGTAGAAAGAGGAAAAAAGAAGAATGCTGCCAGAGGACATGAGTTAGATCTACTTAGCATCTTTGTACAGAATAGGTGTTAATAAACAGAATTTAATACCACACTGAAAGTGGCTTGTGAGATGTATCAACTTCAAGACAGCCCAGTATCTTTGGTCTCATGGTTTGCAAGGGCTAATGCTAATAAAGTACACGTCCCTTCTGTTTCAAGACATATTCGAAACAGCCCTCAAAAGCATACAGGTGGGACACCTGGGTGGCTCAGTTGGTGAAGCGTCTGCCTTCAGCGTAGGTCATGATCCCAGGGTGCTGGGATAGAGCCCCACATCTGGCTCCTTGCTCAGCGGGGAGCCTGCTTCTCCCTCTGCCTGCTCTGCCTGCAGCTCTCCCTGCTTGTGCTGACAAATAAATAAACAACTAAGATTTTTTTAAAAGTGTACAGTTAGTCTCTAAAATAAAATACTTGACTTTTGAACAATGTTACAGGTGAGGTTTAACAGAATTATTATTATGTGGTTATCTTGAAGGCTATAAAGTACAATGACTCTTATGGGATATATGAAAGTGAGAAAGCTGGGGTGGGGAGGTGGGCGAAGCATGCATGGGACAAGAAGCATTCGTATTTCCTAGTCAGAATCCTGCCAGCACTGACTGTTCACTCCTAGGGAACGGGCCTCTATGCTTCCCTAGATAGTCCATGCAGGCAGAGATGGCAGACTCTCCGGAGCAAGGCATCCTTCATTATCCCTCAGTACCACAGCTAATTCTCGCTCCTCTCCCCACTACCATTCCTGAAAAATGTAGCAATGAAGCAGAGAAAAGCCAAAGCTAAAAAACTGACAGAGTAGACACGAATCTTCCAGAAAGTTTTGTATCCTTAAGCACCAATGTTCAATTACAGTGATCATATCATTCTATTTCTGGTCCAACTTAATTTTTTCTGTTCTACTGCTTTGTGCCACATTTCTATTTGTTATTGTAAATAAAGACTAAGCTTTTAGGTACTTCATCAACTTAACGGGTTTTCCTGGGCTGCTTTGTATCCTTAAACACCACAGAGAACACTGTTCCAATGGAAAACTAATTCATCAACTTGTAAGCCTTTGGGTGTGTGTTTGAAAAAAGGAAACTTGTAATTGCACCTAAGACATGAACAATGAGGTAAATAATCTCTCCTCTATAAATTATTTGTAGGTGTGTGCAGTACAACAGTCTCTCCTTCCCTTCTACTTCTAAGTATCTATTTTATTTTTAGCAAAGCCTTGCTTTGGATAACTACATGAAAGATTATATAATCAGCTACCATGTTTGGGACCTTAAACAAATTTAGTTAATTAAAACCTTCTCAAATAAACATTTAGGTCAAAAGTATCCATGTTTATCCTTGATCCTAAAGCTAATTTTTAAAAAATAGTATGTACTGTTATTTTTCTGATTATAAAAGTAATAGATGTTGAATATTAAAAAATGGGGCTGTTATATGGAAGAGGATCAGCCTCCTCTTGAGTTTAGTCCCAAAAATTATAACCAGAACTTAATGAAACAATTAAAGGGAAACAGACTCTGACTCAACCTAACAATTATAGACAGGTGGCAACAGAATGGGCTGCTTCAGGAGTTCGTGATGTCCCCATCACTAAAGTGCCCAAATGGCTAGAGAAATGATCAGGGATCTCACATAAAGAATGTGTTTTAAATCCTAACTCTGTTTCTTTCTGTATAACTGAAAATAAATTACATAAACTTTCCCAAACCTCAACATTCTAACACATAAATTTCTATGAGGTTAAAATGAGTCAAAGTGCGTAAAACACCTACCACACAGTAAGGGTTCATCAAATGTTATTTCTTTTAATTCCTGTACTTTATTCTGCTTGAGTTCAGGGTTACGATTAGATAATTTTTTTTTTTTAAGGTTTATTTTAGAGAAAATGAGAGAGTGTGTGACGTAAGTTGGGAGGAGGGGTAGAGGGAGGGAATCAAGCAGACTTCCCACAGAGCACGGAGCCTGCTCCTGGACTTGATCTGAGGACGCATGAGATCATGACCTGAGCCAAAACCAAGAGTTGGATGCCCAACCAACTGAGCCACCCAGGTGCCCCTTAAATAATTTTTGAAGTTACTTCTCAATTCTGAGATTCCATTAATGTAGACAGCAGCAGACCTCTTAGCCACTTCATGAATTATCCCTTTAACCTTTCAAAAAAGAATTATTGCTTAGCTAATGAAGTATAATTCATCACTCATAGGCCAGTGGTAATTATTGGTGTTTGGACTTACACAAGACTGTTAAAATCTACAGAACAGCCTATTTACTAATAGCAGTAATCTAGGAAAATAAAACCTTTGAACGAAAGTTCAAAATAATTCAGGAACTAGCTAATTATTCTTTGCCTTGAGGGCATGTGTTATTTAGCTATGAGCTTTTTTTAGACCTAACTTTACAAGGATATACCATGAGAAAAATACCAGGTGTATCCTTCAATACTTTATACTTCAAGTTAGAAAGGAAATGTACTAAAGTTTTCAGATTCAGGTAATTTTAAAGCAAGTCTACTTTTTATGCATACATACAAGTTTGCCCAACACTGAAAATTTATTATCTTATGAAAAAATAAAATAGTTTTATACTGAAGATACTAAAAATGCTCTTTTAAAACAAATTTTAAAAAAATGAAAATCATGAGTCTTAAACCTGAAGGTTTAGAATAAGATAATGAACTAATAAGGAATTAAGCATTTTACCTTACGGCCCACATATACAGGAATGCCAATAATCATTGCAGGAATAGCAATGCCAGCTATTAAAGCAATTCCAACGGGAGCACCAACAAGTGTTCCCAGCTGCCACAGTATCTTCTTTTTTCGGCTCCAGGGTTTCTTCCCCCAAAAAGTACATCCTGATGGACTAATGGAAAAAATTATAACTGTAACTGTTACAAAGCATAACATCAACAAATGACTGTAATACACTGAAGTCATTAATGACATTAAATGACTCTAAAAGAATTCTCATATTCAGAAATGAGGTTTTTTTTCTTTGAATTCTGAATTTGGCTTTTAATGATAAAAGCCAAAAAAATCAATGTAAGAACCACCATCAATTATTTTAAAAGGAAACTGATAACTAGAATTCAGGTTAAATATTTATCCCTAGTCCTTCATTATCCTGAAAATGTTAGGTTAGTTTTTGAAGAGGAAATTAATGCAAAACATGCTTATTTTTAGGCATACAATTATCTGATTATATTAAACTCAGTCTGTGGACTAAATGAGGGAGTTTATATTTAAGAAAATTAAATGGAAATATTTATGACCTAGCATAATTACAAGGGGGTATAAAATTCTGGCTTCTAGTTTAACAAAACAAACAAAAAAAGAAGAAATCTATGCTTCCTATTTTTGACTAATTAAGCCCAAATGACTAGCACAATAATTTGGTTCCTTTTAAAATTTTTTAAAACACACATTTTATTCTTGTTTAAAAATTTTTTTTCCAAAGATACATCATGAATTTATGTATCACACTACCTGATGTATGTAACTAGAATAAAACACATCCCTCTCAGTATCTTATAAGCAGCAAGTTTAAAAATCCTTAATACGGTCTCCAATTATCTTACAATATAAAATATTTAGATATAAATAGCTCTTTCTCCCTCCCCCCAATCCTCCAAGTACTAAACAGGCCCAGCCCTGCTTAGCTTCCAGTATCAGGCAAGATTGGGCACATTCAGGATGGTATGGCATAGACTAAATAGCTCCTTCTATAAACTTACCTTAGATAATGTAAATCTGAGATTTCTTTCATACATAACCAACAAAACTCACAACCACAGACAGCACATGTCATGTGATTACAGCTCCCATCATTCATCTTTATTATATAAGCAGCACATCGTGGACACGGCTTTATATCATCAGCTATTAGGAAAATAGAGAGACCTGTTTATTACATAAAACTGGTCTAAAAATAACAATTTCTAGTAGATAATCAATTACAGCAATGCCAAAAAATCTTAACGTATATAGTTTCTGAACTATAGCTTTAGCCAGGAATTTTTAGTACATAAAGTATTTTTTCCAAAGAAATGCTACGGAGAACATCTATATAACTTTTTTAGGAAGTATTTTTCTTCCTTTCTGAGAAAAGGAACATTTTTTACGTTAAATTTTCAAATTGTAAACATTTTCAAACACAGTAGAACAATGAGACCAAAGAGTAACAAAATAATAAAAAGAGAAAGGAGAATCAAGGACAGCCCTAGGCAAACTGCAAACTACATAAAGTTTGTCTTTGTTCCAACCCCATAACTGTCTTTTCTGGTGGCAGTTCATATTCTAGAACTTTTCTAACCATCTCTGCTTTATTATAATGTAAATATTCTTTATACTAGAGAATAGTTATCTTTGTCTTTTTAAAAATCATTTATTCAAATGCTGTTGCTGTACCCTTCTTGTATAATAATATGGTTACAATGCACAAAAGTGCCAAGTTAAAATCAAATGGTACATAACTTTCAGAATCACTGACATAGAATAAAAGCTATCCCAAATTATACAACTACTTTGAACCTTGGCATCTATTTAATAGCAACCAGTAACTATTTTACTATTATTAGTAGCCAGCTATATTTTCCAATTACACTCAGTTAAGAAAAGATAGGTGTAGTACTAGCTGCTGAATTCAAGTACTTGTTCCATTTTCTTACATGATAAGCATTAAACTACATTATATTTTCCTTTCTAAGAAATTTTACCTGTGCTTTATCAGTGAATTCAGGTTTCCTTAGTGCTTCTTTTAGGGCCAAAGCTGTTTTTTAACTTAAGAACTGGTCAATGCTCACAATTAGTATTTTAACAATTTCAAACAATTTTGAGCAAACTGATAACTCTATGCAGCCAGACCAAGATAAATGATAAATACTAGAATATAAAAATTAAAAATATTCATAAGTCATGATTTAAATGATCCAAAAAACAAAGTCTGCATTAAAAATTTTTTAACACTGGAGCATGAATTAAAAAAAAGCTGGCTTTTATAGCAGATATAATGTCTAGTACATCAAATTAAAGAAATGCTAATACTATCTTGATAAACTTCCTCATTCTAGAGTATACTCAAGTAGTAAATCTCTCAATTAGCAGTGGGAGTAGAGAGATTCGACTTTGGCTCTGATACGTGCAGTCTTCAGAACAAAATGAAAGGTGACCTCTCCACTCATTCTTGCGGTTCTAAAACAAAAAACAGCCTTTTAATATGCTAAGATTACATGTTGGAGAATACCATAAGCAATGTATTTTTGATGTCTCTTTATAGATCTGTACCTGCATATTTCCACTCTGTGTACTTATTTATCTACAAAAGGCTGTTTTGTCTTTGTATCTTAAATGAGAAATTTACTGTGCACATTCTCTCTCTCAAAATATTCTCAAATGCAAAAATCCTTTTTTTTTTTTTTAAGATTTTATTTATTTTACAGAGAGAGACAGTGAGAGAGGGAACACAAGCAGGAGGAGCGGGAGAGGGAGAAGCAGGCTTCCCGCCAAGCAGGGAGCCCAATGCGGGGCTTGATCCCAGGACCCTGGGACCATGACCTGAGCTGAAGGCAGATGCTTAACGAATGAGCCACCCAGGGGCCCTCAAATGCAAAAATCCTAAGTAGAGTTGTTTTACTGAATAGATGGTCAATTGATGATCCCTTCCCCGAAAATCAATTAATCCACAGCCATTTTATATTAAAAAAAGTTTCCCATTTTGATTTAAGGTGCATTTGGCAAAGCTCTTTTTTTTTTTGATCATTATATTTCTATTTACTGTTAAAATATGGGTTATTGTCATGTTAAGGGAAAAAAAAACAACAACAGGTTACAAAACAATATACGGTTCTCAAAATTTGTTTAAAAACTTTCCCATCCCCACCATATTACCCGTAAGGACTTACAACAAAATGTTAATAGTGGTTATCTCTTGGGGTGGTAGTAGTAGGAGACAGAGATGGGAGTCAAAAGCCAATTAAATATATTTTTATTAAAGGGGAAAATATAGTAACAAAAATGAAAAATATGTAGTTCATTTAAAATGTTAACTCCAAGTGCATTAAACTTCCTAGTAGCTATAAGAAAGTGTCTGATGTAGATGTAATACTGTTACAGTTTAAAGATAATTTTATAATATAAATTATTTAATGTACCAGATGATTAAGCACACTTATTTGTCTTCAGCTGACTGATCAGAAAGAGCCAATTAAGTATTATCATTATGTCAAGCAATTATTAAAAGCACAGCCACTTTTTCAATGTATCATGATAACAGGAGATAAAAAAATACCAGGATATCTGGAATAACAGTAATTAATAAAACCATTTTAGATGGTAGTTCCCTTTCCTCTTTTTTCCCCCCAAGTGAATGAGTAGCTAAGTTCAAGTTTTTTATAGATTCATCAAAAGAAACTATCACATAAACATTTGTCCTGAGAGTTTTGATTTTTAGAGCACTGGGGGTAAAAATGCATGTTCTTTAAATTTCCAGAATTTTAAGATTTTTGAACATGGAAAAATTCCAAACGAAGTTTTAAAAATAATCACCTTGGGAGGCTATATTTATTCTAACAATGCTACTATTCGGCTCAAATCATTTGGGAAGTTTTTCTTTCATAATTACTTTCAAAGCTACTTAATATAAAAAAAAAATCACTCTCATGATCATATAGTCACATCTTACTTTGGATCCACCCCAAACCAGTGACTCAAATTGGTGTGATATTCTAGTTGTTAGACTTAGCTCCAAAAGAACTTCTGGTCACTTCCAGAAATCAAATTGACATTAAGATAATTTAAGTGGCTGTATTGGGATCTAAAGATTATAACCAATAAAGCATTCCAGGGTAGTGCTGCTGAAATAAACATAAAATCTCCCACAGTGAATACAGTGAGAAAGATCAACATTCATTTGGATGACTAAATCATGTTTTTTTTAAATTAATAAAAAACGCAAATCTCTAGCAAGTGACTGGTTTCTCTACCTCAAATAGCCAGAGCGCTTACTATGTGTCAGGAAATGTTTCAACCTTACAGACATAAGTATTATTAGGATCTTCGTTTTACAGACGAGATAACTTGCTCAGGGTCACACAGAATTAGTGGAAAAGCTAGAATTCAAATCCAGACAGACTGATTCCAGAGTCCAGGCTCTTACTCAATAGGTACGTCCTGTAACCAATCAATCAATACCCATGCCCACACTTAGAGAAGAGGGATATCATTTCCAAGTGGACCATTCCATGGCTAGAGCTGACCACAGAGGGTAATATCAGGTCTTCTCTGAATTACTTCTGGAACCATACCTACAAATTATTATTAATACCTTTAAGTTCCACCCCAAATCTTCAGGAAAGGAAACAGAAACAAGTCAATGAGCAAATAAGCATGAAAATCTGTGTACAGTGTATGAAGTATTAAATGTTGAATTTAAAGTTTATTTAATTTTAAATTTGACTTTAACATAAAGTACATGACTATATCAATACACTGCTAGTAGGAATGTAAATTATTTTCTTGACAAGTTTCTGTATTTTCCAAGTTTTTCCGTTTTACAATCAGTGAGAAGAGTATTTTTCTAAAAATGACTGAAATCCCAATAAATGAAATTCTAGAAATGGGAAATATTAATTTTTTTCGATTTTTATTCAAAGAAGATTAAGAGGTTCACATTTTTTTTTTTAATTTTTGAGATTTAGGAGATGCATACATTGTTCATATACGGATCCCCAGGTAATTTAAAACTTCCTAGACAAAGACACAAAATTCTTAGTGTCCCACTAAGGTATGATTATGAATCCTTGATCCTGGAATTAGATGAGACATCTGTAAATAAAAGAGGATTTTTAAAAGTCTTTGCTAAGCTTTGCTATAATATACCTTTATAAACAACAGTTTCACACCATCCTCAGTTATCAGTTATATAAATAACCATGGCACTTTTTTTTTTTTTTCAATAAAATCTTTCCAACTTCAGTACCATTTTCTTCCACAGTAAAGAATGAGTGCTTCTGGGACAGAAATACTAACAACACATAAAACACTTCTGAAAACTGAAGGGAGGAAAGGTAGTAACAGGAACTATTTGAATACTGCATTTTTTTTTATTAAGATAGCTATAGTGCTCTGTTTGTGTCAAATATTTTATTAGAAAAAGTTAGACATAAATACCTGCTGCTCCAGACTCCTGACTATAACTAATGGATGAAGAACGTATAGTTCTCAGACGTAAACTCTGGGCTCTCTCTTGTCGAGCAGCATCACAGGTCTGATTGGGGTGCCAAATCTGTTTACAGTGGTAGCAAAACTCTGTTCCACAGCCTTCTCGCCCACAAGTTAATTTTGGACAGCTAGCACATCCAAATGCTATCACAGCATATCTTTGAAGAATAAGAAAAATTATTTAAAATGGGACATAAAAGAAGAGATATTAAGTAAAACAATTACCCAACTTAAATGCTATTCCTGAAAAAGTTTTCTATTTATACACGAGCAAGTAAGTCATAAACCCTAACACTATCTCATCAATATAAAAATGGGGGAAAAAATGAACAATTCACAAATGAAGACATTTAAGTGGTTAAAAACATTTTTAAAGTTCAATTTTTAACTTTTAATTTTCAATTTTTAACTAAGATGCCAAACTGTATAGTTAATCTAATCCCACTTTTGTAAAATATTAAATTAGTATTATATGCACACAGAAAAAACTAGAAGGAAATACACCAAAAATCTTAACAGTATTTTTGCAGGTACTAGAGTTCTAATTCTCTTCTTTATATATTCATACATTTCTGATTTTTATAATTACTTGTTACTTTTAAAATTAAATTAATTTAGTACCTAAAATATGACTGTGAATCAGCTGCACCTATCAGTTAATGGCAAACTGTGATAATTCATAAGTTTTGTGATTATCTTGTATTTATGCATAAATTCTCATGTTAATGTTTCTAAGATGCATAGTAAAAGTGCTCCTTGGTGCCAATCTCCTTCTAAAAAGTACACGAACTTGATCTTCTCAATTAGAAAACTGTTTTTTCCACTTCAGATTAAAAGACTAAGAACAGTAGATTCATGACTAGCCCTAATACCTATTCTCTGAGTTAATATTTTGGCACTTCAATAATTTCTTACTTAAAATAAATTCTGGGCACACTTGGACATTTATTCCAGAGCAATGAAAACTAATGTGCAAACACATATACAAGTGCTTACAGCAGCTTTATTTGTAACAGCCAAAAACTAGAAATAGTCTAGATGTTATTCTTCACTAGGTGAATGGTTAAACTATGGTGCATCTATATGGAATACTACTCAACAACAAAAAGAAAACTACTGATACACTTAACTCTGATAAATCTCTGAGGAATTATGCCCAGTGAAAAAAGTCAATTTCAAAGTTATATACTGTACGATCCCATTTATAGAACATTTTTGAAATGACAAAATTTTAGAAATGGAAACAGATTAGAGATGGCCAGGGATTAGGGATGGGATTGGGAACGCGACAGAGTGTGAGAGAGGTGGATGGATTTATAAAAGAACAATAGGAAGCATCTTTGTTGTGATGGAATGGTTCAGTACCCCGTGGTGGTGAATACACTAATGTATTGTGATAAAATGGTATATAACTAAATATACATACATACACAATACAAGTAAAACTGGGGAAATTTAAATAAGATTGGTAGATTATATCAACGCCAATATCCTGGTTGTGATGTCTTCTAGTACTGCAAAACGGTACCACTGGGGCAAACTGAAGGATCAGGATTTCTCTTTATTATTTCTTATAACTACACATGAATCTACAATTATCTCAATAAAACTTACAATAAAAAATGTCTAGGGGGTTCTGGTTCTCTTTGAAAGAGACACAAATAAGTCTTACTTATGTGTATAAGAAGCTTTTGTAAGTATCAAACACTTCCTTTTGCCTGGAAATTTAGGGGAGTTTTCGGGGTTCCTCTTGTTATTGGCAATAAAATTTAAATAGCAACTGTAACTGATATTTTTATTGAATTTCAAGATAATCTGTAAAATTATAAAATTTTAAGAGTCAGGAAGTTCCTCCACTTTTGGACCTGTTGCTCCCTTAGTATCTTACCTTTTAAACTTAAATTTTACATCTTAAATTCCATTTTATTTTTGATAGACCAATTCTCCAGTTACCATCACTATCATAAATGTGTTCAAGCATGATTAAATTAAAGGCAATTTATGTATCAACATGGGGTAATTTAGCCAAGTTTAATTTCCCTGAGGGCTTATTCACTGCAGTTATCAATAAAAAGAAAAAAGTCCTCAAAGACTCTACACTTTATTTTCTATCAAATTATAATCCTTAAACAGTCTTTAAAATAGTAATTTTAACTGAAAAGGAAATGATATTCTCTTTTAAAACTCTTTTCTATCCTAGCTTTTCTTGAAGGAAGGAGGGAAGAAGAGGGACATGGGGAAATCTGTGTGGGTGCAGGGGACAACAATGCGAAGACCAACTGTTTTTTAAGGTCAGTCAGAATTTATAAAGGCAGAAGAGAAGTTTAGGCTACCTGGTCAAAATTCCACTTCCACCACTTATTATCCGTATAGTTTCACATAAATTGCATAATCTCCCTACAACTAAGTTTTCCCAAAACATAAAACCGGGAGTCAATGAAGTTTTGGCTCAGCCTCAGTATTCAGCCAAAATCAGCTTCAGCTTTAGCCCTGATCTTTAGAATGCCAAACAAACAGCTCACCATTTCAATGACAGTTCTAGTACCTCCGCATCTGTGACTGATAAATGACCATGTGATCACACAAGTTACTGTGCTTTCTATATCAATATAAATAATGTATGGAAGGCGCCTGGATGGAGCAGTTGGTTAAGTGTCTGACTCTTGGTTTTGGCTCGGGTCATGATCTCAGGGTCCTGAGATCGAGCCCTGCATTGGGCGTGTTGGGCTCTGGGCTCAGTGTGGAGTCTGCCTGAGACCCTTTCCCTCTCCCTTTGCCCCTCCCCCCTGCGCTCTCTTGCTCTCTGAAATAATTCTTTAAAAAAATAAACACTGGTAGGCATTCTAGATATAGAACAAAAATCTTATTGTTCCAAATGGTGAAGTTTTACTGATAACTGAAGTATAAATGCACATTGTGTTGGAAGAATAAAATGCAATAATTAGTGAGAACTGTGAAAGCCAAATTTAGATGCAAACTTAACTTTCAAATCATTAAACAGGGATACAGATTTACAGTTAATATGAACATTGAGAGTGCTATAATTTTTGAAGAATACAGCCTTTCTGAGTAAATAAATATTTATAAAAATATACTAGTTCGATTAATAGAAATTAGGTTATATCATAATTCTAATCTTTATAGGTTGCTCAGTATACCATATCACTAAACAAAACTTAAGAACTGACTTAATTTTTAATTAATGACTTAAGCTATGAGTCTTTTAAGAAAAAGTCCTATTAGGGAATTCTTCACATCTTGACAAGAATGAAAAAGCAGAATGTCAACTTTGCTATTTTAAAATTTCATGACAAGAGAATTTCTACATCTGGTACAGTATCCATGAAAACATGAAAGGGTATGGCGAGAAAACTGAGGTCTCAAAACACATTTTATTCTCAATAATTAAACTTTAAAACAGCTTCATAAATTGCTTTAAGATAAAAATTCCTTACAGTTCTGAGTCTAGAGACGTAAGCTTGTTGAGAATAACTGCTTATAAATAGGGAATACCTATTTGGATTTTCAAAATACACAGTATAATTATCTGGAGCAAACTAAACAGTGACATGTAGACTAGCAATCCTGCATGATGATGTCAAGTATTTAACATCTGATTATTTTTTAATAAAATTTTACATTTACTTTTGTATCCCATAAGTTCATCACACCTTAATTAGTGATATTTGACTTTGGCCCTGGAGGAATTTAATTTAACGTCTGGTTATTTGGCATTTGTTGAAAATAAACATAGGTTTGATGCATCTCAGAAATTAGGATATAATAATAAAAAAAAAAGTTGTGATATTTAAATAAAACTCTCTTCATGTGTTTCTGTGTGTTGTGGAGAGAGAGAAAAAGGGAGAGAAAGAGGCAGGGGAAAGAAGGGGGAAGGGGAAAGAGAATTTGTTCATGGGACACCAACCTATGTACTCAAATATTAGAGATAAAAGTACCTCGAACTTGTTTTATGCTACTTTCCAGTATTTCTTTTTTAAAGGAAAAGCGGAGAGATCCTACCCCAGAATTAAACACTCAAGTCCCATTCAATCTGTACAAGTTACAAAGAAAAACAGGTTTATCTTTAATAATCCCATTTTCATGAATGTATATTTTGATGATTAAAAGTTAAGGTAATTCGTCTATCAGTTTTTTCTCATGCTAACAGTTGTTGAATGCTTACTATGTTAATGTTCATAAACATTCAATCCCAATAATAACTTTGTTAGGCATATTCTATAATACAGTAAGAATTAAATGTAACTAGCATTTACATATTTGGAAAAGAGAATGTTAAGCCTACTGAAGATACTTTTCATTGTGTGGAAGTCAAACTTTACACGTTGGAAAACAGCTGTCAAATTACAATAGAAGCAAATGGTAAAACTAAATTAAATATAAAATGCTTCCTTTATTTTATTATTTTTTTAAGATTTTATTTATTTATTTGACAGAGACAGCTACAGCCAGCGAGAGAGGGAACACAAGCAGGGGGAGTGGGAGAGGAAGAAGCAGGCTCCCAGCGGAGGAGCCTGATGCGGGGCTCCATCCCAGAACGCCAGGATCACGCCCTGAGCCGAAGGCAGACGCTTAACGACTGAGCCACCCAGGTGCCCCTAAAATGCTTCCTTTAAAGAAAAATTTCAGGACTGTCTCTGTTCTGGTGCATTAAGTGTTAGGTGGGAAATAAACACCCTCAGCAGAATATCAGGGATGACTAATATTAGTTAACCTAACATCTTTGGCTTGAATAGTATCCAAATCTTGGTTTAAAAGATGGCTCCATTTCCTTCTACAATCCAAATTTACCTCAAGTCTTACTTTCCATCTCTATCCTTCCATTTCTATCTACTTAAAAATGTTTAAACCTTCCTATTTAGCAGGAGTGGAGGGACAGGAAGAAAGTGGGAAAGATGAATAGGGACTGAAATACGGCAGTCTTTCCAGAAACATTTTCTGCTCATTGGATTGGCAACAGGAGGTCTATACTAAAAAGTACTCAAATGGTCAAATTAGGAAAATGCTAAGCAAAATGAAAGTACTTTTTCATTTTTTTTTCTTTTTTAATTACAGGATTTGCTAAAAGAATTTTTAACATACCAGTGGTCAGTATATAGTATGCACTATTTCCAGAATTTATTTCACCATGACGTCTATTTCCTGGGAAGAGCTTCATAGTACTCGAGTTCTACCAATTATACTATTGGTAACAGAGGAAGTAGGGATACCAGCTAGGGTACTACATTGTTTCTACAGCGAATTCCTTATGAAGGAACAAGTAAAAAGAACAAACTATACCTAACATGAAATCTAATCCTAAGAAAAACACACCAGTCCCCAAGAAAAATTTTAATTAAAAAATGAGAAAAAAGAATGAAGAAAGATTACCCAGGAGTCAAACATACCTCCCTCCCCCCAAAGTAAAGCTTTAACATTAACAACCTTTATAGAACAAAGAAAATAAAATCATAAAAACTATTTGATCCAGTTAGGGGGGAAGTCAAGTTTTGTATCAAAATCAATAGGCTCATGCTTCTACTTGCTAGAAGTTACTATTATTCAATAGAGAAGGAGTGACTTGCTTAAAATGTTTGGGAGAAGGTCTAGATAATGTGAGGCTCATCTCCCTTTTAGGAGCTGCTTCCTCTAGAGGATGCCTTCTGTTGTGCTTTCCACTACATGCTACAGGGGAGCCCTACAGTTGTTGAGAACTGCCCAGACTATTTGGAGAAGTCAGTCTAATTTAGGGGCAGTGTCAGCAAGCCACTCTGGCTGCATATCTAAAGCCACATTCTTTAGTAGACTAAATTAAGAGAGAGCAGTCATGTCTCCTATCAACCTGGTTCTGATGGAGGGTTTGAGGGAATGTTATTTTTATCGATTCCCTTAAAACCACCAAAAATCTTAGTATTAATTAACAATGTCTGGTGTAGCAGCAGTATATACTGAATTACATAGCATTAAAATGTATCTAGATCAATTTTATGGTTAGGAAGAATAAAAAGAGGAAACTCTCAGCTCAAGTAATTTTCAAACTCTAAGCTCAAACTCTTAGAATACTTTTATGAATGTCTATTCTAAAAGATACAATTTGTCACTGGGTATGAATTACAACTTCCACTGAAACACAGTTTACTCATTATGGTTCCCTATACACAAAACCTGCTGTTTTCTAAGTCACATGTACTTGTTTCCTCTGGAGAAAATCACAAGTTGGATCTGTACTCTGTACAAAATTGCTAAAAGGTCAGCCTACAAAAGCATTTCCAGCATGTCAAAAGATGGTCAAGTTATGGCTAAAACCCTTCTTTGTAGGATGAAAATAAAAGCTATATGGAGATTAAAGAGAATTTAAAAATATATATTGTTTAGTGGCTAAGCCGATGGCCCCATTTTTTTAATCCATTATGAACAGTATCCTCCACCAGAATTATTAAAATCATTTAAATGTCAGCCAGTTTGACACTACACAAACCTGATTACAGTCAAACACATTGCTTTAAAATGGCTTACTGAAAGAAAAGTAAAATAAAATGGCTTATTGGCCATTCCTAAGATACATGATTTGTTAGTGGCATATAGTCAGATTGATTCATTCAACAACTCTTTATTGAGCACGGGTTAACCAGCAATTAAAAGAAAAATCAAATACTTTTTTCTTTTTGCCCTTGAGAGGCTCACAGACATTATTAAATCATTAACTATATTCTTGTATAATAAATGTTCTTGTATATTCAAAGCTTCCCAGCAAAGTGAGAAGCACTCACATTCGAGATAACAGGGATAATGTGTGCTGGTAGAAGGGTGGCCAATTGAAATATGTGATGACAAAAACTAAAATGCCAACTTTTTGCTATCTGCCTACAATGTATAAACTGGGCTTCCTGGGCAGAAGGTAATCAGGTATTTTTACTCAAGAAGGTTCTATGCATTCCTTCCTATGTGCCCCTCACCTCACCCCAACACTTCTCCCTAGTCATGGACAGATTCTTCTCTGAACCTGTGTAGACTGCATGTTACAGAAGCAGCCTAGCTAACTTCACTCTGGTTAAATCACAGCACACAGGTTTGGCTCTTTCTCAAGAGGACTTTTCCAAAATACTGTCTTTTAAAACAAGCTTGATTTGTCCTGGCCCTCAGAAGAGTAGAAAGAATATTAGGTCAGAAGCCCTGAGAGATCTCAAATAGAAACCAGGTCAGCTTTTCTTTCTACTCTAAGCTAAGGGCAATATTTCTTGAAGTGTGTTAAACTACACGTTTAAGTAAAATTAATGTCAGCCATAGAAAATGGTCATATTGATAAATATCAAATGCAAAAGAAAAAATTCATAGTTTCACATATAGCATTTCTAGAAAAAAGCCTTTCAAGTGTGTTGTACAACGAAAGGGGTTAAATACTACATACATGCCAATGGTCCTAGCTGGCTAAGTATTTCTATTACTCACTGCCAAACAATCAGATATTTATCACTGTTCCTTATGAAAGATTTAAATAATAAATGGATTCTAAATAAAATATGACCCTCTGTGGATCTGAAGATTTTAGTAAGTTCTAAGAGGGCAGAGATTTTTGTCTTTTGTTCATTACTAAATTTCTAAGTACCTGGCACACAGGTGCATTAAATACTTGAGTGACTGTCTGGTTTTTAAAAATTAAGGCAAAACTTAAGAATGGACACAAGGAATGATAAATAAGAGCTACAAAAAACCTTCTGTATGCTAGGAATTATGCTAGTAATAAAATTAAAGATCTACTCCAATCCTCATAACATGATAGGACAGAGATTTAAAATCAGGTCTATATGCTCATGCTAAGTAAAAATGAAACCTTTAATGAAGGCTTATGTAGTATTCCATGTTTTCGAAGTACACATATAAACTTTGTTACTGGATGACACTTTATCTACATAACGCAACCATAAAGCCTACAATGTAATCAAGTATATAAAATATGCTCAATCTAGAAAAACAACATAAATCAAATATAAATGGCAATACATCAATAAAAGTAATGTTGACATGCTTTCTTTGTCCTTTGTGGGTAAGACTATTGACAACCACCAAACCAAGAGTTAATTTATAGTCAAATTAATCAAGGCTAACTCTTTGTTAAACTTATGTAACAATCAAGTGGTTGTTTTCATAATAACAGAATCTATTAGAGGTGTTTCTATTATTTTATATTTTACACTTAACAGTTATCTTCTCCAAAATATTTAGAATATTAAGTCATTTTACTTTTTTTTTTTTTTTTTTTTTAAGATTTTATTTATTTGAGAGAAAGAGAGACAGAGGGAGACAGCTGGGGGAGGAGCAGAGGGAGAGGGACAAGCAGATTCCACCTGAGCCCAATGCAGGGCTTCATCCCACAACCCTGAGATCATGACCTTAGCCACAATTAAGTTAGACACTTAATCGAATGAGCCACCCAGGTGCCCCTAAGCCATTTTACTCTTTGACAATGAAGCCTCAATGACAAGAAAATGGGCAAAAATAAGCCAAAGTATGAGTTTATGAAACATTTTAAAATTTTACTGAAAAATGTCACCCATACAAAAAGGATCTATCTACCATAGATAGATTTAAGCCATTTTACTCTTTGACAATGAAGCCTCAATGATAAGAAAATGGGCAAAAATAAGCCAAAGTATGAGTTTATGAAACATTTTAAAGTTTTACTGAAAAATGTCACCCATACAAAAAGGATCTATCTACCAAAGAAACTAAGAACGGTATCAGTAGGATGATCATATAATTAACAACCTAATCTGGAACACTTGAGAAGGGCAATGCAATTAAAAATTACAGCAGAAGCATAAACTGAACTATCTCTGGCAAGTCAGAACCTACGGTTTTACCTCATTTATCAGCGGCTTTAGAAGCCCCTTGATTGCCCCTTCAAGTTCACAACTTCCTTTCAATAGGTAACCATGAAACTAAATATATTCATCCATTTTACTATTAATGAACACTTTTTTCTTGTTTGCTATTATGAGCATTCTCTTTTTTAAAGATCTATTTTAGTGATAGAGAGTGCACGAGCAGCAGGGGCTGAGGGAGAGGGAGAATCTCAAGCAGACTCCCTGACAAGTGCAGAGTGGAGGCGGGCTTTGATCTCAGGACCCTGAGATCACTACCTGAGCTGAAACCAAGAGTTGGATGTGCCCCCCAGGTGCTCCTATTATGAACACTCTTAAACATGTCTCCTAACTAGATGTTCCCTGGCACACAAGAGTTTCTTCAAGGTATTTCACTAAGAGTGGATCTTCTGAGTTACAGGGTAAATGTGTATTCAATTTTAATAATAATACGGCAGCATGTGAGCTAATCTTACACCTGTATTTTCTTTTAGTTTAAAATTTTCCCTTTTATTTATAAAACTTTCCTTTATAATCAGTTTTGATTTTGTTTTGGTGTGTTATGTGTGGTGACAATCTAATTTTTTCCCCTCAAATAGCTACTTTTCACAATTCTGTATGTTGATAAATCAATCCTTTCCCAGTTGGTTTAGCCTGTTTCCCCTAAAATCAAATTCTTATATTAACAAGAATCTGTGTCAGCTGTATCTATTATGTTCTATTAGGTTGATACAGTTGATATCCATTAGGACCACATGATCAATCAACACAACTCAAGAGAATATACCTATTTAGTGACCAGAAAATGTGTGCCCAGGATTTACTGTCTCCATCTCTCGGGGCCATAGCTTCTGACACTTAAGCCTTTTAATTCATGCCATCATTTTCAAACTTTTTCTTTTAAAACTATTAAATGCTTGAAGAACTTGTGAAGCACTTTTTACCCTGGGGTTCCATGAAAGATAGTTAGAAAATCACACTCTTTCTCCAGACAAAACACAACATATAGGCATATTCCTCACTATCTGAACTCTTGCTAAAGGAGTATTTGCTATAATGATTTGCAAAAGGTGTTTTTAACCTTAAATTTGCTGTCCAACTTGAAATCTAATGAATGTGCACACCTGCACCAGTAAAAATGTTGTGCAGGGGTCCATGGGACCAAGAGTGATAAAACTGTATCCAAGCTGTTCTTCTGACAGGATACTGTCTCCTGCTCAAGTTAAAGGTATTGTTCATTATCCCTATTTCTTCCAATCTTTTTCTTGAGAGTTTAACTCTTCATGGATCCCAGAGTTTGCTTCTGTCATACACCTGGAAGCACAGCCAACCTTGGCCCAGTTTAGAAAGTATCTTTAGCATATTATTTTATTATTTATGTTTTAGTACAAGCTCCCTGCATTAGAGGAGAGCACAGTTCAAATGTGATAATGAATAATATTTCTAAGTTCTTCACACAACTAATGAATTCATAAAATGGTAAATAATCAGGTAATATTTTTAATGCTTTATTTCCACTGAAATCCTTGGTGAACAGTTAAGTGCTAGTTATACCTGGGAAAACTGGCTGGGATTTGCAAAGGCTGGAAACATTAATTTTCTCATTTAAAATTACAGAATATAGGCTAGATGCAATCTGAAAAGTTGCTACTCAACAAGCTTTTAATAATAAATTTGATCCAGACGATGAATCCTGAAACTTCATCTGAGAAACTAAACTCACATTCCACCCTTGTTTCTGATTATACCCAGATAATCTTGAAAGTTCTGGGTTTTCCCCAACTTTTACTTATATGTAATCTCTAGCTTACTAATGGGTATTAAATAAGATCCAGTGTTTACATTACAGCTTTTGTTATTCTTGAAAAGCATGACTGTTTATTCCTAGTTATGACAACCCTACATAGTAAATGCTCTTTAAACAGAAGATGCTGTTAACATAACAATCAAATATATAAGCAAAATTACTTTAAATCTTTAGACTAGCAATACTTATGTCATACCAACATGAACACATGACGCTGTGGCACACATTAAGCTGTCTTTTCAAAGGGTCATCTGAGTTTATACAACCAAACCCTCCCACAACCAAAACCAAAAAACCCCTGATCATTTCATCTGCTACAATAAAATAACAATTTTCCAAATGAAGGGGATAATCAACTTTGCTCACAACTAGATCCTGTACTCTACCATCTTACCCCTTTCTTGCGATAATGCTCAAATAAGTATGTGATGAAACACAATATAAAAATGAGTAAGATAATATTCCTGCCATTAGCATCTAACATTGTGCCTGGCACATGGTATGCATTTAATGTATGTTTGTCTATTGAATAATGAATCACCTGACATGCTAAGATTTTTCTTTTGAGTAATAGCTAATTCTTATTTTATCCACAGAAAAAAATATTAAGAAAAACCAAACAAAATCTTACCCACAGTCTGGAGCTGGACACCACCTACAATCAGGATCTGCAACAAGCCACCGTCTAAGCATAAATTCTTCATATTTTTCCATCAACACATCATCACTTAATATCAAGCGAATATCATGGGGATTAAACCGTTCAGTACATTCTGGGCAACTGATATTAACTCTACTTTCAGAAATTTCTATCCTTAGATATTGTCGTAAGCAATCCACACAAGATCTATGATGACAAGTCATTATCTCAGGAAATCTGTCTTTAGAATGCCGCAAAAGGCACAAAGGGCACTCTATAAAGTCTCCAATTTGTTTGCTGATAGAAGTTAATCCATTGTCAGAGGAGGTATTTGTAGAGAAAATGGAGTTCTTATCAGTACACATTTCAGAATGTATACTTTCAATGCTCGCAATTCCATCCACCCCGCCATTTAGCTCCCTGGATTTACGTTTGTTATCCTTTTTCCTTCGAAACAGAGAGCCTATTGAAATCCTTCTTTTTTTGGGTGCCTTCTTCACTGAAGGCAAGCTCACAGATGAAGCAGAAGACTGAAGATCACGATCTGAACCCATTTGCCGATGTAAACTCATGTCTAAAATGCTCATTAGAATTGAGTCAGGGTCTGTGTTTACACACAGCCCTTCATTATATTTAGAGATAAAACCTATTTCTTGTTCTTGCATTCAGATTAAGTCATGATGTAAGAAAAATCCTACTTCGTTCCTTCAGCGAATTCTTGAAAAAGCTTGACTTACAGAAGACTGTTATCATAGATGGTCTGAAAAACAAAACACAACACCAAAATAATTTTATTGTATTCTTAGTCTGCTTGTTTTTTAAATAAACTTACAACCTTACTATGAAACTTCAAACCAGTATGTTCTTTAATCATTAGTGTTTGTTTTTTTTTATAAGACCCAAATTTACTGAGTAGTCTACACGAGAATGTAGTAATATACAGTAAGCACTAGAACAAGTAGATTCTTTAATCTTAATAAAAAAAAACTCTAGATTTGAGCTGACCTTAACATTATCAAAATCTCATAAAAATTTTTGATCATTTTCACTGAGACCTCAATGAGTCCCCACTGCGTCTCAGAGTTTTTTTTTTTTTTTAGTTGACAATAAAATATACATGCAAATACAAAGGGTTACTAAGTATAACCTATACAATCTTGAAGAAGAGCAAAGTGTGTGTGTGCTCTTACCCTGCCAGATGTAATGACTTATAAAGATACAGGAATTAAGACAACATTGTGGTACATCACAAGGCTGGATATAAAGACCAATGGAGCAGAATACAGTCCAGAAAAGAAGTCCCACATATATGTGGATACTTCATTTAGGTCAAAGGTGACAATGGCCTTTTCAAAAGCAAAACAGACAAAACAACATAATACTGTCTTACTGGTTACCATTTGAGAAAAGGAACTTAACCTATAGCTCACCTCATGCATAAAAATCAATTCCAGTTGGTTCACAGATCTAAGTATGAAAAGTAAAATCATAAAGCTTCTAAAAGTTAACATAGAGAATATTTCTGTGAAAAGATTTCTTAAACATACAAAAGTACTAACCAGAAAAGACAAGACTGACAAATTGGAATATAATAAACTCAAGAGGCAGTATTAAGTGAGTGGGACAAGACGGCTGCCACATATAACTACTAAAGGACCAAGCACCCAGAATATGGAAAGAACACTTACAAATCAAGACAGACAATCAAAAAGAAAAATGGGCAAGGGATTTAACAGGCACTTAACAAAAGGATACGAAAAAGTGCTCAACAACATTTGTCATCAGGGAGATACAGATTAAAGCCACATTGAGATACACACCCAGAAGGGTGGCTAAAATTCAGACTGACATTTCCAAGTATTAGCAAAGATGTGGATTGCTGGTGGGAGTGTAAAATGGCACAACTACTTTGGAAAACTGTTTAATGGTATCTACCAAATTTGAACATACAGATACTCTATTACCCAATCACACTACTAGAAGTAACTGCACAAGAGAAGTGAATGCCCACATGCATCAAGAGATACATAACAATATTAATAGCAACATTAGTTATAACAAGCCAAAATACTAGATGCAACCCACACTTCTTCCAAGAGAACTGTATATATTCCCATTTTAGTATACTAGAAATTAATGAATATCAACAAAATACTGCTTCACACAAAACAAGAATGAATCTCACACAAAAGACGGCATACTGTATGTATAATTCTATTTAAATAAAGTTTAAAACCAGGCAGAACTAATCTATGATGACAGAAGTCAGGAGTATAGCTACCTTTTGTGGGGAGGCACAAAAGGAACTTTGACATATGTGGTAGTCTCAAAGTATTTTCACTTTGTGATAAATCACTGACCTACAAACTCATGTTCAATATACTTTACTGAATGATTGTTGTATCACAAAGTAAAAAAAAAAAAAAGCTTCCTGAGCTGGTATCTACACATATCCCTGAGAAAGTCATATTGATTTCCCAACACAAAATCTAGAAAAACATTTCACTCAGGCAAATCTGAGAAAGTCATATTGATTTCCCAACACAAAATCTAGAAAAACATTTCACTCAGGCAAATATTATTCTTGTCCATCAGTTTATATTTTCCCATTATTTGCAGCATTCTCTGCTAATTCTGAGGAAAATACAGGGTGTAATGGTAGGTTTTACTAAAATTTTCTGCAGATTTTCTTCCATGTTTTTATTTTAACTTGCATCTCAAAATGGCTTCTGTACTCCACAGTGAAATATATTTATCATAGAAGAGAACTACAGAGGGAATCCATCTTGGGGGACTTACCATAAGAATCTGTCACTTAAAATAGTAAACCAATGGTACTTATCAGTATCACCTGGGAAATTTTTCAAAATATACACTTTAAGAAACCTGATAGCCATATAATTTTTTTCTCCAAAAGAGAACCTTGTAAGAATTAATAGAAGTTTTTTTTTAAAGATTTATTAATTTGAGAGAGATAACGTATAGGAGTTGGGGTGAGAGAGAGAATCTCAAGCAGACTCTGCTGAGCGCAGAGCTGGACATGGGGCTTGATCCCATGACCCTGAGATCATAATATGAGCCAAAATCAAGAGTTCAGATGCTCAACTGAGCCACCCAGGTGCCCTTAGAAGTACTCTTAATATTTAAAGTAGGATAACAGGCAAATTGGAACATGTATGCACCCTATTTAGAAAATCCTTCTAAAACACTGTGAAAATACACAAGTACGCCTCAAAGGAAAAATAAATCTGAATACTAAAACTTTAATATTTCTGTAAGGTAAAAAATATTATAATGTAGAAAGACAATGATAAATCAGGAAAACATGTATAACAATGAACAAGTTTCCCTACTATACAAATAACTTTTACACGTTAATAAGAAAAAGATGTACAACCTGATAGCAAGGATACAAGGAGGATGTCTGAAGAAAAAATTATAAAAATCAGAAAGATAGGATATAGTTTTTAACAACCACAACTAAAACAAAAATTTAAACACTAGATACCCTCTCTGTGCACATTAGATTGACAAAGGTTGTAAAGAGTTGGTGAGCGTGTACTGAAAGAAACATCTCACATACTGTTGGGAGGAGTGCAAATCAGCACAATTCAGAGGAACCAATTTGGCCTTATCTATTAAATGTCAAAATGGAAGTTTTTTTTGACCAGCAATCCTACATGTAAAACTTATTCTTCAGAAAATATAAGGACACAAGTGTGCAAAGATAATGCAAGTTGGTACAGCCACTCTGGAAAACAGTGTGGAGGTCCCTTAAAAAGTTAAAAATTGAGCTACCCTATGACCCAGCCATTGCACTACTGGGTATTTACCCCAAAGATACAGACGCAGAGAAGAGAAGGGCCATATGCACCCCAATGTTCATAGCAGCATTGTCCACAATAGTCAAATCGTGGAAGGAACCGAGATGCCCTTCAACAGATGACTGGATTAAGAAGTTGTGGTCCATATATACAATGGAATATTACTCAGCTATCAGAAAAAACGAGTTCTCAACATTTGCTGCAACATGGACGGCACAGGAGGGGATAATGCTAAGTGAAATAAGTCAAGCAGAGAAAGACAATTATCATATGATTTCTCTCATCTATGGAACATAAGAACCAGGAAGATCGGTAGGGGAAGAAAGGGATAAAGAAAGGGGGGGTAATCAGAAGGGGGAATGAAGCATGAGAGACTATGGACTATGAGAAACAAACTGAGGCCCTCAGAGGGGAGGGGGTGGGGAATGGGATAGACTGGTGATGGGTAGTAAGGAGGGCACGTATTGCATGGTGCACTGGGTGTTATATGCAACTAATGAATCATCGAACTTTACATCGGAAACCGGGGATGTACTGTATGGTGACTAACATAATAAAAAAACATTAAAATAAAATTAAATTAAAAAAAAGAAAATATAAGGACACAGGTGTGCAAAGATAATGTGCAAGGAAAATTCCCTTTAGCCTAGTTGATAGAAGCAATCAAAACAGGACCAAAACAACCTGAAAAGAACTTACGTGTCTAACAGGCGACTGGTAAAAATAAATGAACCAGCCACAATTTATGTGCAATGATATGGAAAGCACTCTCTCTATAATGCTAAGTGAATAACTGCAAAATAGTGTGTATAATATGAGCACATTTGTGGAAAAACCATACCCACCCAGCTTACATATACACACAACAATTTTTGGAAAAATATTAAGAAACCATTGACAATTGTTACCTTGGGGAGTACAATCTAGTATGACTTTCTGCCTTCTGCAGAGTTTAAAACTATATCAGAGCATCCACTACTTAGAGTTAAAAAAAAAAAAAACAAAAAACTAATTGAACTCCACAAGCAATAACAAACAATATATTTTGCCCTAAAGCTAACCAATTATAATAAGGATGGGGTGAGAGTTTGTGCATTTTATATTTAGGTCAGTAATTTAGTGGCACACTCTGATTAAGAACCACTAATACTAAGGAGACTTGAAACAAAACTCCATAGGCCTTGCCTCTGAAACAAGGTCCTTGTTTTTCATTACTTTAGGTACAAAAAATAAAAGTTCCATTAAAAACAACAATTCAGGGGGTGCCTGGGTGGCTCAGTCGGTTAAGCGGTTAAGCGTCTGCCTTCAGTTCAGAACATGATCCCAGGGTGAGGCTGTATCCCTGCTCAGCGGGGAGCCTGCTTTTCCCCTCTCCCTCTGCAGCTCCCCCTGCTTGTGCTCTGTCAAATAAATACATAAATAAATAATCTTAAAAAACAACAACACAAACAAACAACAACTCAGTTTATTAGTAATTGTCAGCCAAATGGGTTACGGTGAGGTACCCCTTAACCTATGGCAGAGAGATGACGAGAGAGACTTATTTAAAAATCCACATAATTTAATGACTATCTTTCTGCAGAAATAATCCACGGAAGTGTCTACAAGCACGTAACTAAAGAGTATTGGGAATGCCTCAATCAAAGGAACTTTGGCTAACTTGGGATTGCTAAGACTACACCCTAAACCACTAAGAAAAAAAAAAAAAGTACTACAGAAATTCTGCCAATTTGAACAGATGACAAAATGTGTGTGTGAAATTAAAAAAACTTTCAGTGATTCAGAAACTTATTTTTAGAAAAAGTTGACTTCATTCTCCAGTGAAAAATAAAAACCTATTATTTGCATCATTTAATATAGTACTGTTCTTTTGTTTTTTTTTTTTTTTTTTTTTTTTAAAGATTTTATTTATTTATTCGACAGAGATAGAGACAGCCAGCGAGAGAGGGAACACAAGCAGGGGGAGTGGGAGAGGAAGAAGCAGGCTCATAGCAGAGGAGCCTGATGTGGGGCTCGATCCCATAACGCCGGGATCACGCCCTGAGCCGAAGGCAGACGCTTAACCACTGTGCCACCCAGGCGCCCCAGTACTGTTCTTTTGAACTCAACTTTTTTTTGAAGTAAACTATCAACTATATGAATCTGTATTATGTTCTTTTTTTTTTTTTTTTAAGATTTTATTTATTTGACAGAGAGAGACAGCCAGTGAGAGAGGGAACACAAGCAGGGGGAGTGGAAGAGGAAGAAGTAAGGCTTCCCAGCGGAGCATGGAGCCTGATGTGGGGCTCCATCCCAGGATTCCGGGATCACGCCCTGAGCCAAAGGCAGACCCTTAACGACTGAGCCACCCAGGCGCCCCCAATCTGTATTATGTTCTGCCTCTGAAATGCACACACCATTAATACAAAAATATTATTTCAGTTTTAAAACAAATGGCTGGGTTGTAGGTTGGAAAAAGAAGGGAAAATATGTTGCATATAATAATACCATTATAGAGTTCAAAAGTCCTTTTTATCTGTGTCTTAAGCCTCATTGCTCGATAAAAAAAGGTTTTATTAATCTTATTTGATAGGAAAACTGAAGTTCAGAGAGAGTAAATATTGCAACGTAAGTAAATGATTAGGTTTAAGGGTTAAGGGAAATTCCGGTGTTCTGATACCTCGGCCTCGGTACCATTATCTGCCTGCAGCTGCCTTCATGAAACAACTTCTCTAGTCACTATCAGGATATCAAAAATTATCTCAGAAAATAAAAGACAATTACATCTTACACATCATCTGGGGCTGGTCTTAATTATCCTTCAACTCCATGTTTCACTCAAACCATTCCTCCTGTCTGAAATGCCACTCCCTTTTTCTCCTCCTAACCAAACTGTACTCCACTTTTATAATTCAGATGAAACTTAATTTTGTTCACTTTTTTTCCTATCTTTAATAAGGTTTTTAAGGTAGAACGTGAGTATTTGTGATTTCTTTAATACAACAGAACCAAGATGGTGTCGTGAACATAAACATCACGAACAAATACCAATGAGTATTTCCTAAAATGACACAATGTCACTGAAGTGATACTATTCCATAACCACAAGAAAATATCCGTCTTGTTATTTCACTGTCGTACTTCCTAGGCACATAATGTGTACTATTTTTTTTTAAGTCCAATTAGTTCATACTAGGTCTACAAAGAGAAATATCACATCTACTGTATTAAATACAGAACAGATTATATATAAAAACATAGATATTTACATGGTATAACAGAATAGTTCATACCACTTCAGAGCATGAACAGATGATGAAAGGCAGTAAATGTACTAATAACATAATCTGAAATATCCCCAACTCCTAATAATCCCCAATCTTGGGAGCTCTTTACATTGACGTACTAGCCGAGTTTAGTTACTGAAACAGAAAAGAATAATAAAACACAAGTAGACCCTAAAGTATGTATTTTCAACTAAGTATCTACAATCATAATCACTGTCAACACCAATGTCACAAGGAATTCTAGTCATCTATTAAACTGTGAGAAAGGTCTCTCCTCTCCCTCATTCTCAGTATAGCATAACTCCCAACAAGTAACCAAGACTACCAATTGCTGCTACACACTCATGCCCCTAAAGAAAACGGCTGGAGAGGGAGCGCCTAGGTGTGTCAGTCGGTTAAGTGTCTGCCTTTGCTCAGGTCATGATCCCAGGGTCCTGGGATTGAGTTTCGCACTGGGCTCCTTGCTCAGCAGGGAGCCTGCTTCTCCCTCTGTCTGCTGTTCCCCTTGCTTGTGCTCCTGCTCTCTCTCACAAATAAAAAAATCTTTTAAAAAAAGTGGTTGGAGAATTAGTTTTATTGCTGGCAAAGGAGACCCACTTTTGACCTTTAATGAACTTCAACTAAAGAACAGCACCAAAGACTGGTACTGAGAAGGACAGAGACCCACACCTGCTCATCTAACCTTTTCTAGTTCAGGGTTCATATCCCTTTAAAGTTAAGGTCTCTTGATTCTTACTTTTTTCTACTTTTTTTGGCAGGGGAGAGGAGGAGAGGGAGAGGAGAGAGATAATCTTAAAGCAGCCTTCACTCCCAGTGCAGAACCCAACATGGGACTCAGTCTCACAACCCTGAGATCATGACCTGAGCCACAATTGTCAGACTCTTGCTTAACTGACTGAGCCACCCAGGTGCCCCTACTTTTTTCTATCTCTTGAGAATATGTGAGGGATTATGAAATAGGAATGGCTAAAAACAAAGGTATTTCTACCAACATGTGTCAAAGCTTTGTAGAATTAAGATTTAGTAAAAGTGCTAAGAACTTTGTACTGACTCATAAAATACATCTAATTTGACGCCACACTATTTTTTATACTTTGTAAAGATTACAGAAATTGAGCATTCCAGTTGAAGCATCTAATCAATAATTACAATACTGTTTTAAATGAAAATATGTACCAGATTTTAAACAATCAATTTATAAACAGGATAGACAAGAACAGTCAGAAGGCTCAAATACATACAAATAGTAGCCCACTGTTTAAGAAAAGCTGTATGTATCAGTCAGGGTCCTGGCAAAAAACAAAGTACTCTCAAAGAGGTAACTGAGGGCACATTGAAAAAAGTGTGGGCAGGGTTAAAGGAACCAAACAGAGATGGCAAAGTACTCAGGAACCCACTGCCACCCTCTGGAATGAAGGGGCAGGAGGAAACAATTACTGAAGAGGAATTGTGCAATAGAAATTGGAGAAACAATATCCAGCTTCTCTCTGTGGCTCTTCAATATCCTGCCAATACCTCAAACTGGTTAAGTCCAACAAAGGAGCCCAAATGAGGCAGTTCTTAGAAGTCAACTCCCCTCTGGGACACAAAGCAAGGCAGAGATGGGTGAAGAGTGGATCTGGAGGGGCACATTAAAAAAAAAAAAAAATCCAGTGCTGGATGTATAAGAGAATTTTGGGAGTCAAGACCTGGTTTAGCTACTTTTAGTTATAAAATTCCTGTTTAAAGTATAATACTGAGTCTGTGATCTCCACTACAATATATGGATGATACCACTCACTTCAAATAGATGTTAGGAGAATAAAGTGAAGCTGACATGTGCTAAAAGTACCTAGCAAAATCTGGCATTATACTAAATGTTAGCTGAAATGAAATGTAACACAAGCTTTGTATCCCTAGAGCCTAACACAATGTGTAACTTATAGCAAATGCCTAATAAACTCTGGCTAAATAAATTATGATGCCGAAAACATGTAAGTGGAAATGAGGAACTGAGGATTCTATCCATATCTTTACTTCTGGTTTACTATCACTGTATGATCCTTATTAAGGGATATAATCTTACTATATCCAGCTTTTTACATTATGAAAAGTTAAGAACCTTTATCCCAGGAGTGCTACAGGAGAAATAAAACATGTTAAGTATCTTGACACTATGTCAATTCAAGAATTATCGATTTAAGGTTTCTCCTAATGAGCATCTCCTAATCATAAACACTTCAATAGCACCGAATAGCCACCCACATGCTAAGTGATTTAAAACTAATCAGAAGGTATTCTAGAAATGTAGAAGGCTGGGCAAAAAAGTTTACAGACAATAAATCACTTTCCAAGAGAAAATTCCTTTATACTCTTGATCAGTTTTTGCCTCTGTTATTCAGCTAAAATTAAGTTTCTTCTGTTACTTCTCGGAAAGGTTAAAATATAGAGAAAATCCAAAAATTTTGTATGGATGGTCTAAATACTAAGTAGAAGAGCAAAAAGTACCTACAACTTCGAATTTCTTTTTTAGATGTCTGACACCCAGATGTTCTGCACCTCTAAAAACTTGCATGTAACGAACGTAGCATGGAACAACATTTATTAGCACTGTTGAAGAGAACACCTAAGTATAAAGTCATTTTCTTGTTTTTAAGTGAGGAGGAAATAGGCACAGAGATCCCGACCAGAGTTTCTATAGCTCACTAATTTGGTTACTAGTGAAGCCTGAGCTATCTTATATTCAAGTGAAAGACTCAAGAAAGAAGATAAACAAGACTTTCTATTTTAGATGTTGTATTCTGTATTAAAAAGCATAACAGGCTATTAAACTTCAGCAATATACACATGTTGCGAAGTTGGGAGAAGATAAGGAATAAAAAACTTATTCATTTCAATGGCTATATATTTGGTATTGTATATGAAACTGGGAGACAAAGAAGGACATTTGCTTTGGTGGGAAAGATATTTTTAGTATTTCTCAGGTGTTTACAAGTCATTTATACTTCACTTTCTATGGCCTAACCACATGCTCATATCCCACTGTTGGGACTTTTCCTCACTGATGTGTAAAACTTATGTATAAAGAACACTTGCTTTTATGTGTCAAAATATTTTTTTAAAAACTGTACTTGATTTTATGGCAATTCTCCAATGTAGGTATTTCAAATTTTCTTAATGAGTTCAAATTCACAAATCTTTCTCTTTACGACTTTAGGGTTCTATTCCTGTCTTGGAAGAGTCTTGCTTACTCCAAGAGTATGATTTTAAAATGCTCTCGTTTCCTTCTGGTACTTCTACAGTTTATCTTTTTGCTTAACACTTCCATCCATTTCAATTCATTTTAATGTTAGGAATAAGTGAGATCAAAACTTGATGTTTTCTAAATGGCTAGCCAGTTACCTCAACACCAGTTGTTGAGCAATGATCTCTTTTTCATCCACAACTCCCACCTACTTAATAAGCTACATCTTAGTGTGAATTCTTGCTATTTAGGTGGTATGGACTTCTAAAATAAGCTCTTCAAATAAACTACCAAACTGTTTTATTCCAATTTGTACTCCCACCAGTCAGAAAGGTGCTTATTTCCCTAATTCTTACCAACATCCTATGTTATTTCAATAGCTTTTTCAGAGTGACAAAAAATAGTGAGTACTTCAATTTCCATTTATTTCATTACTAAACAAATCCAACATTTGTTCACACTGTCTTTATTTCTTCAATGATTTATCTGTTCATGCACAATGATTTTTTTGTCCATTTTTACACTGGAACATTAATGTTCTTCTTTGATTTTAAACGTTCAATATTTACTTCCTAACATTTGCCCTTTAATTCTGTAACACTTTGAAGAGGTTTAAAACTTTTATTTAGTCATATCTACCAAACTCTTCTGTAAATTCTTTCATTGTTTTATATGCTTAAAGAATCTTTTCAGAGGATGAAATCTGTTTATCAACTACAATTTTTGGTATTCATTCCTTCTCGAGGATCCAAGTCCACCTGAGGTCATTTCCTTTCGGTCTGAAGAGTATCCTATAGCATTTCTTGGTATGTAGGTTTCCTTGCAACGAATTCTCTCAACTTGTTTATCTGAAAAATGTCCTTATTTAACCTTCATGTTTTATTTTGGCTCAATTCAGAATTCCAGGTTGACAGCTTTATCCTTTTAGAAGTTTAAACAGGTCATTCCATTGTCTTCTAACCTCCATCATTCCTGATAAATCATCCTTAACTGATATTTTAATTCCTCTGTATATAATGTGTCTTTCCCCCCCCCCTTTGGCTGCATTCCATATTTTCTTTCTACCTTTGATGTTCAGCAGTTTAAGATGTGCCTAGACGTGGTTTTCCTTGTATTTATCCTGCTTGGGTTTCACTTAAGTTCTTGGATTTGAAATTGATTTTAAATTGAATAAGTGAATTTTCTGGCAATTACTTCTTCAAATATTTTTTTATCCTGTTTCACCTCTCCTTCTGCCATTCGTATGTTAGACAGTTTAATACTGTCCCATTGGCCACCAAGGCTCTGTTCATTTTTCGTAATGCTTCTTCTCCATTCTTTAGATTGACAAATTTTTATTGATCTTTAAGTTCACCAATTCTACATCTGTCATCCCCAATCTGCTGTTAAATCCATTCAGTGAAAATTTCATTTCAGATATTGGACTTTTTAATTCTAGAATGTCTATTCCTTTTATATAATTTCCACTTCTCCAATGAGATTACCGATCTGTTCAGTCATTATCATGCTTCTCCCTTTAAGTCATTGAAAATATTACAGTTGCTTTAAAGTCTACTAATTCTGCTAACATTAGCGTCTGCTACCATTTGGGTGAGATGGTATTGACATTAAGTCATATTTTCCTGATTCTAGTAATTGCCTATTATAAACTGGATATTGTGGATGATACATTGTAGAAACTTTAAGAGTCTCTTATCTTCTCCTGAAGAGTGAGGATGTGTATTATACCTGGCCGTTTGGATTTGTGGAGGCTTGGTTTATATTTTTTTAGAATGGGTCTTGAAGAACACATGTTTACCAAGGCCCTTTAATTTGGTGGGAATAAAAAACCAAATTCTGTCTACCCTGCTAAGGATAGCTGCAATATTTCTAGTCAGCATTTTCAGTTTTACAGCTGTTGTTTTCCATTGAGTTCAGTGGTATCTTCCATGCACAATTCAGGGGTCACCTAGGTCGGGGTGAGGGGGAGTTTATTCATAGATTTTAAGGCTATCCTACTATAAGTCCCTCCTCTCTGGAATTTGTCAATTTCCAGCAATTCTGGCCCTCCCAAACTTCATTTCTTGACACCTCAAACCAGTAAGACTCTGACTTTCTGCTTGATTTCCAGCTGCCTTGTGCTCCATGGTCTTTTCCTCAAGAGGAAAGCTGTATAAATTTTTTTTTTTAAAACATCTGGCAGTTTTCCAAAGGATATCGTCAACTAGGTTCTGAGATACAGTATTCTTTTTTTTTTTTTTAAAGATTTTATTTATTTATTTGACAGAGATAGAGACAGCCAGCGAGAGAGGGAACACAAGCAGGGGGAGTGGGAGAGGAAGAAGCAGGCTCATAGCGGAGGAGCCTGATGTGGGGCTCGATCCCATAACGCCGGGATCACGCCCCGAGCCGAAGGCAGACACTTAACCGCTATGCCACCCAGGCGCCCCTGAGATACAGTATTCTTGAATCTGTATACGATGCTGTCATAGGAAATCTAAGCCCAACATTAAGTATACATTATCCTTAAAATATAAAGTTACTGTACAGCTTTTAAAAACTGATCTTTAAAAAGTTTCTTGCAAGACCGGTGATGGGTAGTAAGGAGGGCACGTATTGCATGGTGCACTGGGTGTTATACGCAACTAATGAATCATCGAGCCTTACATCGGAAACCGGGGATGTACTGTATAGTGACTAACATAATATAATAAAAAATCATTAAAAATAAAATAAAGTAAAATAAAATGTTTCGCATTACCCAATACTTGCAACTGTAATGGCTTCTAGGAATAACTAAATTTGTTAAACTTTTTGCCTTTTTACTATAAGTAACCTGTGTAAGTGTTATTTAGTCTTTCAATAAATATGTCCAATGTCCATCATGTGCCAGATATTCTTCTAGGTGGTAGATATACAATACCAAATAGAAATGGGCGAGGCCCCTGTTCTGTGGAATTTTCATTCCAGTGCATCTAAAAAACTGAACAAAGATATTTCTGAACAAAGATATTTCAGTCTATGTCTTCCCCAAACAATAATATGGGTGATTTTGCAAGGACCTACATTATAATAAAGTGATGCCCTTTTTTCATAATTTTGAAGGAAAATTTGATTTTATATTTGGGCATATATGGCTGTCCCATAATCTAAATAAATACTTATCAAAATCCATTTTAAAGCTTTCTTTTAAAAAACCATACCCTGACAGCAACTCTATTTTTCATTGTAACAATGGTTTTCTGACACCATAAATAGCTGACAATTTAAGTTATACAAAAAGGAATCACTGGTTATCTGACCATACAACCTAGTATAGAGAACATTCATTTAGGTCACTGTGCACAATTTCAGGAATCAATACTGGTAAATAAACAGTGGGGGAAATCTTCAAAACCTGACTCATATCTTTGGTTCTACCCTTCCTCCAATGTTCAATAAAGGTTCCTGAGGCAGTGAGAAAAGAAGTACCTATCTTTCCATACTATCTCCTGTACAGAGAGCTGCAAACAACAATCTATAAATTTAAACATGGCTAGGTACAATTTAATGTAGTAACTGACTACCAAAAACCAGAATTATCATAAGTCATCTTTTGATCAAACCACAACTAGAAGTGATGTATTAAAAATGATGTGTCCACACATAAGCTAATTTTGGCCCAAAATAAACAATGCTTTTGTAAATTTGAACCATCTCATTAAAAGAAGTCTGAGGCATTTAATTTTCTTGGATCTTCATATATGGCTTTCTCTAAACAGAGATAAATCACTAAAGTTCATTATAACAAAGTTTGCTGTTACTCAAAAAGATTTTTTAAATGTTTAAAGCTTTTTTTTTTTAAGTTATGTCATTTGTTTTGCCAACCTCAGATTTGGAAATGCCATATTTTCCTCTAATAAATCTATCCCCAATATAGCTGCCAAATTCAGCTATCGCAGCAGTGCAGGTTCTGCGCATAATTCTCGCTGCCCAAATAATGTTAAGACACACTCTTATAAAAACTCTTGAATTATTAAACATCTCCTTATACTATCTATTAAAGTAAAAATATAACAGGCACAACAATAAATTTTTGGAGAAGGATAAAAATGCTTAAAAATAACAGCTAATACATGGATAGGCTTCGAAAAAATCCATGAAATCTCTAAAATGGTATACTAAATTGTGAATAACTATATATTCTAGGGACAGAATCCACAGCTTTCAAGAGATTCTCCAAGGAGTCTAAAGTGTAACAAGAGGTTAACAGCTACCACTGAGATGTTAATGTCTACTGGCAAATTAAATTCCAACATCAGTTTCTGTAAATTTGCTGCTCTCAATAATTTATATTAGTATGATATTCATATCTGTACTAATTGTTAACTGAGCTAACACTTGTATCCCACTAAGATTTGAAGTGGCAGTTCTTTCTGAAAAGAGTTAAGTTTTGGGGAAGGCTAAAAAACTACTCTCATCCCTAAAATAAATGTTTCAGGTTCATAATGCAAGAATAAACATGAGGTATGTATATGGCCCAGAATAATCTATCACCTGTTTAAAATATAAAATAATACAAATAAAGGCTAATCAATATTGTAAATTCAAAGGACAACTGATTATAAATATGTATAAAAAGGTATTTTAATGCTATCATGTCATCTTCACTTAAAATGGCAATTACCACTGGAAAATGTTTTTAAGTTTATCATTCCTCATAAAGTAAATCGATGACAATATCTCTATTTAAAATGTAGTGGACACAGAGGTAAAATATTTGCTGTCCGGTATGAAAGAATGAGCAATGGTGCTAGAAATACAATCTATTTCAATTATTTGAATGTCTCATCAGAAACATGAGCATATTATAATGCAGCTCTAAGGAAATCTGGGTTCTATTTATTGCTACCAAGTGGTTTTGTGGCTTTGGTTCAGTAACCACCTCTCTGTACCATCTGTATAACAGGGAAAACACAACTGTGGCAGAGATGATGTTATATACTCACCTGTTTCATTTTCCTCCCAAGCGCATAGGAGGACCACAATTTTCCATTACACTTGCTGCTAAATGCAGACATGTGTCTAGTCCTGACCAATGCAATGATGTATGCTCCTTCCAGGACTGGTCCCTAAATCTTCCCTTCACACATCCTTTGAGCTCTCTCTCTTCCCTCACTGGCTTGCTGAATGTAGTAATCCTAGTGGTGACTCCAAGCAGGCCATAGGGGCAGCTGAATCACAAGACGATAGGAATGTGGATACCTCAGTCATCTATATGGTTCTTTGTGCGAGAAACTTTTATTGTTCTACACCATGAGATTTTGGGGTTGTTTCAGACACAATTATCTTAACCTAGAGGTTTTTAAATACTATTCAAATGTGGGGTAATGACAGCAACTTTTTATCCAGAAAGTAAGGCATGGACTTTGGAGTCACAAGTCTGGGTTCAAGTTCAGCCTCCTGACACTTATTGTGCCGTGTGACACTGAGTTAAATTACTAAGACAGTTTCTTCAAATATAAAATAGGAGTAATAGTAATATACCTACAGCCCACCAGATTATTATTAGGATTAAGTGAAATAACATATACAAAGAATGCAGCATAGGGTATGGTACATATTAACTAATTAACCAAACTATTATAATTATCTAAGAAGATGGTTACAAATTTAACTAAACTACCTACTGGATAAAACTGTTGGAAAGATTATCACACTTTAAGGTTAGAAATAAAACAAATTGTTGGCTCCGAAAGGGCTTTTCTAATGTAATCAGAAAAGTTAGCAATTTGGAAGTTTGGAATACATCATTATAGTACATTAATTTCTCCAAGGTAAACAAATGTTTTTAGTCTTATGTTTATACAGCTATAAACCTACCTCAAGTGGTCTTCCCAATATATTTTTTAAAGATTTTGTCAGAGAGAAAGAGAGAGAGAGGACACACGCAACATGCAAGTGGAGCAGGCAGAGGGAGAAGCAGGCTCCCTGCTGAGCAAGGAGCCCGATGCAGGGAGCCCAATGTGGGATTCGATCCCAGCACCCTGGGATCATGACCTGAGCTGAAGGCAGACACTTAACCGACTGAACCACGCAGGCATCCTGTGGTCTAATATTACAAAATAGATCAATAATTTCAATTCAACTACTTATAAATGGATGAGGTGGGGTAATTCAAACAGATCATTAGCATAGGCAAGTATCAGTTTCCAGCAAGTTTTTAAGAATGATTCAAATATATTACTTTGAGCTCTGTCCTCTAGTTTCTACAATTTCACAGAAAAAGAAACTAAAAGTTCAAGAGCACACTATTCCCATATTTCACAAAGCCTCTCCAAAGAGATAGTTCTTAAACAGCTTCACAAACATACACCTGCCACATTTACCTATCGAAACCTATTCTTTTTTTTCCTACTTTTTTTAATAATAATTTTTTAGTATATCCTTAGTTTTTGATGTAATGTTCCATGATTCATTATTTGCGTATAACACCCAGTGCACCATGCAATATGTGCCCTCCTTAATACCCATCACCGGCCTATCCCAATCCCCCACCACCCTCCCCTCTGAAGCCCTCAGTTGTTTCCCAGAGTCCACAGTCTCTCATGGTTCATTCTCCCTTCTGTTTACCCCCCCTTCATTCTTCCCTTCCTGCTCCTACCAATCTTCCTATTTCTTACTGAAACCTATTCTTGCTTGGGAGGTAGAATAGAATGGTACTTTGTGGTTTTAAGTCATCCACATGGTTCTTTACATGTAAGAATAATTACAAATTATTACTCACTACAAATAATACTAATTACTTAATCTACCACAAGAAGTAAGCTGCTGCAGAAAGCAAAAGCATTATTCATTCCATTTTTCCAAGAAGAAGAAGATTAAAAACATTTCGGCTGCCTCATTCCAGGCCCTCTTTGTTCAGAAGGGCAAACCAATAGGGAAATAGGAAAAAATCCTGGGCATGAGTAACCAGAAACATTCAAAATGCCAGGCATGATGGAATGCCTAGAGACATTCTAAAGTTTTAAAATAGGTTTTAAAAAAGGTATCTAGTTGTCAAAAAATTTTTGAACTGGTTAAAATACTCACTGCTACAGATTAACAGAAGGGAAATACTAACCTTGTCTGAAATCTTAGCCAGATCTATCTACTTTTTTGAATCTCAATTTCCTTATTTGCAAGTTGAAGTGACTGAACCAGATAATGTCAAAGGTCCCTTAGTTCTAAAAGACTATGATTCAAATATACAAATGCATAGTTTTAATATACAGCATACTCTAGGGTTAAAAGTAGGTAATTTTTTTCTGAGATAATTTTTGTTTTAAAAAATATCTCTAAATTCTCTAAAATGTCAGTATACTCTTTTGTTTTAGTAAATCCAGTGGAATGAGTATAATCTTTGCCTTTCTGATAGTCTTCTTCTGAGACCAAATACAGAAGCACATACGTCACTGAACTGGAATTACTAAGTTGAACTGAAAGTCAGGATATAAGACTTCTCTTGGCTTTACAACTCTCCCAGAATGACTGTGCTTCACTTTTTCCTTGTCTATAAGGGAAAATGTGTTACCACCAATTTCATTGGATTTGTATTAAAGTGTATCTCTGAAACACTCTGAACTACTCAGACAAGACTGTTACAGAAGAGATATTTTTCATTAGTAACTTGTCATAGCAAGTCCAAGCATAAAAACAAAAGAAAGAAGTTCCCATGAGACTACTGCATATGAGGGTCCTGTTACCTCCCACACTGGAATCGGTTACAATGAATAAATCAATACAAGATGCTCTTATAATACGAAGAATCTGGAAAGGTGACTAGGTCCACTGCAGCATCAGATTTTAAATCTCTGATCTACATAAATACTGCCGGAACTAATCTATCCTTCAGTTTTTGTTTACATGAATAACCAACAGTTCTTAAATAGGCATTCTTAAAATAGTGAAATAAAGTCCTTTGGAAAGGGGTAGGGACTGATAAGTGGGTGAAGGGGGAAAATAAAACAACCATTTAGAAAAGCCTATCATCACAAGATATATTACGTATAGCACAATGACCAATTCTTTCGTCCAAATCAAGGGTGGCAACAGTTACCTGATAAGCAGTTATACATAGCCAAATCAAAGAGATGTCTCCTTATGACAAGCAATACCATTTAAAAAAAAAGCCTTAAAAATTTTTTACTACGGATGAATATCTTTTGGCTTTCTGCATAAATATAATACACTTTACTAATGTCCTTAGCAAAAATTTCTGGCATCATGTAGTAGGTTGAATGGTGGTCGTCAAAAGATATGTTCCCATCCATGTCTGGAACCTGTTAATAACATCTCAGAAAAATTTTTAGTAATTTAGAATCACCAACCTGGAATGACTTGTGGAGATAAGGTAGGAGTCAGGCCTTGAAAGAAGAGCAGGACCTTAGATATGCAGAGAAGATGGAAAAGGGTATTCCAGGCAGAGACAAAGGCCTAGGAAAAGTCATGGGGGTGAAACTATGGATGTTTTGTTAACATATTTACCAAACAGATCAACTGGCTTCAGCGTTGGTTTTTTTGCAGAATGGTGAAGAGACTAAGGTTAGATTCTGGAGGGTTTTGAGGGCCATGAAAATTTGAAATTTATCTGTGAGAAGCAAACGGAGATTTATAAACAAAAAGACTAATGTGATCATTCAGAAACCAGGTGATTAATGAAATTTCAGTCTGGGAAGATAAGAGAAAGTGGTCTAAACTCTGGCTCTACCACATTACCTATGTGGATAAATCTTTAGACCAGCACTATCCAACAGCACTTTCTGAAATGATGGAAATATTCTAGACCTGCATTGTCCAATATGGTAGCCAGTAGCCACATATGGCTATAGAGCATTTGAAATGTGACTGGTGCAACTGAGGAACTGAAATTTAAATTTTTTAAAATGTTAACTAATTTAAACTTAAATAGCTTCATGTGGCAAGTAATGATACATTGAACTGAGTAGCTCTACACTACAGTTTTCTCACTTATAAAATACAGAGGTTAAATTAGAACACTAGTGTCACTTGGATAAGTTCCACAGCCAAATAAAGTTGCCGCAGCGTTCTGAGAAAAAGTAATGAGTATTCAAGCAGATGCACCTGAGCATGACTAGCACAGTTCCAGGTTTGTAACCTTTTCATTTCACTCTTTGTATCTCCGTGATTAATTTAAGAGACTCACTCTGTCTCCTGATTAGTGATTTTTCAAATTGGTCTTTAGGTTGATGTTTCCTAAGAATCTATAGTTAAATATCTAATGCATCTAATTTAATAAAATTTCTGTGGAAAGGAACAAACATTTCATGCAAAATGCCCCTAGAGCTATGCTGTTCAGTGTAAACACGTACTGGATCAAAGACTTAGTATGAACAAAAAAACGTAAAGTCATTAATATATGTTGAAATGATAATATTTTGGATACACTGCATTAAATAAAATATATTATGAAAATTAGTTTCACCTGTTTTTTACTTTTAATTTAGCTAATAGAAAAATCTTAAATTACATTTATGACTCGCATTAGACTCTATTAGACAGCCCTGCTGTAGAGAAAGTTATAAAATAGATACCTTACAGTATACATACTTTATTCAGTTAGTACATAATTTATTCAACATCTATTGTTGTCAAGCTTTATGCTAAGTGCTAGACCTTAACAGTGAACACAGAGAATGGTCCCTGCCATTAGAGGTTAAATTGTCTCCTACACTTCCAATGCACATTTCACATATATTACCTCATTTGTGATAATGCATAAGGATAATTTACTTTTTTTTTTTTAAGATTTTATTTATTTATTTGACAGAGATAGAGACAGCCAGCGAGAGAGGGAACACAAGCAGGGGGAGTGGGAGAAGAAGAAGCGGGCTCATAGCAGAGGAGCCTGATGTGGGGCTCGATCCCATAACGCCGGGATCACGCCCTGAGCCGAAGGCAGACGCTTAACCGCTGTGCCACCCAGGTGCCCCAGGATAATTTACTTTTAGAATACTTTACCATTTGGGGGAGCAAATGTCAATACTTGACTTAGAATTGCAAAATATTAAGCATAGAGATTCACACTAATGGTTGTCTATTTTTGTGATACATGCTATATAATGTTTATCTGCAAGCATAATACTATCACATTCCCAATAGCTTCTCCCAGTTTCCTGATCCCTCCCTCTAACTGGTTTGCTCCCTCTTTATGGCTCACCTCTTCCAGACTGTCTCTTCAACTGGCAACCTGCCTGCTCTTCACATTACAGCAGGGCTATTTATACTTTCAGGGGTCTCCAAAGAAGGAAAGAGGTTGAAAACGTAAACTGTACATAATTTTAGGCAGCCAACTCCAGTTTTTTGGACCCAAGACTGAGCTTTGAAGTTTCTTTGGGCTTAAACTTCGTGATTTCTGTATTTTGCTTCGTAATTCAATGCACAAACTTACTTGAGAGCTACAACAACTCATTAGTTTTGTCCCACTGAGACTTTCACATAAGAAAACTATTCCAAATAGGACTTCTAAAACAAATTAACCAGTAGTATTTCTCTAGCAAATGATTTTTAAAATAAAATCTAGGTAACATCAATAGGGCAAGAACATATGTTTTTAAGGCTAATGGCATTGCTTTCTGTTACCAATAAACTAAATGTTCAGGTTTTATTGACAGCTACAAAGAAAGCAATACAAACAAAACTACTTTATCAAAAGGTGGTAATTTTTCCCACTTTAATAGAGAAAGTATTACTGACATATGAAAGCTATTGAGAAACAAATGAAGTACCCAAATTTCGAACACCCAAAATTATTTCACTGCCTTTCTTGGTTAAGTCTACCACCATCAGAAATACAGATGTGGTTAGCAAAGGAATATTATCCCTCTGTCTTTAGCTGTGCAGGTGTGGTTATATACATAGTTGTTTCAATGTTACACATCTTCTACCTGCAAACAAATAACTATTATGACATTAAAAGGAAAAAAAAAAAGCTGAAGAAAATAGTAAGTACTCCTGATTGGGAAAAAAAAAATTGTCTAAGGAAAATTTAGCTATTCTCCATAAGTAATCAGATTAGCATTTCGCTAAAAAGGAGTCAAACCAAAATCTTTAAGCTAAAGTACTTCATATATGATCACGGGTCCTTTCAATCATTAAACTACTAGTGCTAACATGCCAAATACAATGCAATCAAATATAAGTTTACGAATTCAACTTTTCTTTGGTCTTCAAGCCCGAATGGCCTATTTTTCATATGAGCCTCAAACAAAAAAGCATAAACCTTACTGCAAAACCAGTCTGCATTTGACAATCAATTGTCACTTGTTAATAGCATCAGGAAAACAAGTAACAATTCCCTAAAATTTCCTTTATAACCTGAAGAGAGAATATAAGGAGACAATTCAGATGTAAATGCAACAAAATTTAACCCCAGCTACTCTGTGCCCAGCACTAGACTAGGGACTTTAACATGTTATCACAAATATTTGTCCTCCTTTTTCCTCCCTTGATAAATTCAGAAAGCTACGTTTCTCAATCCTCAGTGCCCTTCAGATTAAAAAAGCAAAGCCAAGGTGAGAGGGTGGGAGATGATTACAAACCAAAGAATTTCTGTGATAAACTCAAATTAAGTGTTTAAGATAAAATCAGAACCTGCCATAATATACAACAGATTCTTTCAAAGGCTAAAAAAGTTTGCTTCCAATTACCTATATTTAATTCTATCTAATAACCCCATGAGAACAAATAGTATCTTTCAATCTGATCGCATTAAAGAGAGGTGGCCCCAAGTGTCTTACATTCACAACTGCAAAAATATTACTTTATGATTTTCCCTACTTCAAATTTATGAAATGCATTTATTTTCCACTAACATGCCGAGGTATCTTTAAAAACAAATACTAATCTTAGTATCTTTCATACATTAGGCAGAAAAAAATATGGTTTCATTTAGTCAAGTAAAAAGGCACCCCAAATTCTACAAATCACCATGAAAATTTTAAAAATAATTTTCAACACTGGTTAGATAGTAAAACAGGCTGTTCTTTACATAAACTAATGATCAACTGAGGCCTTCCCCAAATGAAACAACAATATTTAAAGTAGCTACTACCTGGAGACTTGGGTTGTGTTTCAACTCCTAAAACCTGCTGCAGTTTTAAAAGTTAATCTAACTGGAATCCTCCCGGAAGTCAACAATTTTGAAAAAAATACTTCAACATTAGTTGACAAGTGTAATTTTTTTCCCCTCAGAAAGACACCTTGTGGTGACATTACAATAGTTTCCATGGAGGCATGAAATTTAAACTTGTTATATTGTATATAATAAAAAGAATATTAAGATAAAGGGCTTTTTGTTGTTGTTGCATAATTTGATTAAGTCCCAAGACTTAATTCCAAATCTTTACCATGGAATTCCAAATAGCAGGGAAAGAACATTTGAAAATAAGAGTTAAGAACAGATCATCGCCATTTTCTCCACAGAGAGAAGTATTTACATTTTAACTCAGTTCATACAGCTGGGTGTTAAGGAAGCATAGAAAGGCAAATACGGTAATAGCTTGAATTATAAACACACGTGAAAAGATGCCTATTAAGATGGTTAATGGCAAAACTGAAAATGAAAATAAGGCATACCGTCATACTTCGTATAACCAAGAGTCAAGGAATCTAGGTTAAAATAATAAAACATGAATAAGACAGCCATGTTCCTAACAAAAAGAAAAAAAAAGTGGAACGGAAAGAAAAGATCACAACATTTTAAGGCAACCATGGGGAAAGACTGCTTTACGCCTCCACTGTTTACTAACATTTAAAACTAGCATTTCTAGTCAACACCTGGATTTGAAAATAGCAGCACGGAAACACTGTCCTTTCCAACGTAAACCCAACAGAACATTCTGCAACGTTTTGAATAGTAAATAAACATTAACCAGAATAAAGTATCGTTCGCGTATTTCCACCTTTAAGGACCAATGGGAAAAAATTAAGAGCTTTCTTTCTCCCATATACAGCCTTAGCCCCTCTCTCCCCTCTTTTATTTATTGCTCTTGTCGCGGGGCTAATGAACCCTAAACTTCTTTTTCGTCTTCGCATTAATTGAAATGGGGGGGGCAACGAGAGAGAGAAACCCAGATGACAGAGAAACTGGAAATTAAAAACCGTGGCGTTTCTTGCTGGGTGAAGGCTAGGAACACCCTGGAGGTTTAGCAAAACAATCCTGGATAGACCCCTCTTAACAAATACTTTAAACCCAAGGCAACACCATTTTTCGTATGTTTAATTTCTGCTTTTGAAGGGGATGGCAGTTCTCCCAGATGAATCTTCCCGAGTGCATGCCAACCCATCCCCAGAGCCCCCGGCAGCAGGGGTTGGGGGCTCTCGCCCCAGTTCTGAATTTGCAACGAGGCCCGGAAATCGGTCCCGTTACAGCCGATTTCACCCATCAGGAATGTGCTCCACCCCCGCTGCCTCCCCGCGGCGGCCGCCCTCGGTGTCGGCTGCTTCAGCGGCCGGGAAGGGCTGCAGGGGAGCCCCGCCTCGGCCCGTCACAACACTGATGGGTCGGCCGCCGACTCCACAGACTACCCGGGCCGTGAGGGCAGAGCTCGGGGCGGATCCCACGCTCCGCCGCAGCGTGCGCGGCCCAGGGGGCGCCAGCGCCGGGTCAGGGCAGGGGACGCGGAACCAGCCCGAGGCCTGACCCCCAGGACCGGCCCCGAGCCCGAGAGGGGGCGCCTTTCCCGTGGGATTTCTGAATCCATTTCCGTCCCGGGGAGGGGCGCGAGGACAGCGGCCGTGCCGGAGCGCCTCGAGTGGAAACGGGAGCCGCCCCTGTCCTCCCGCACCCAGGAGCAACCTCCTCCCGTTCCGCCCGTACCTTCAACTCCTCAGAGCGGTGGCGGGTGCCGGAGTGCGGGTGAGGAGGCCCATCTCTCGGCGGCGGCGGCAGAAGCCGAAGGAAGTACGGAGGAGGGTTCCTCAGACCCGCCGAGACGCCTCTCAGCTGGGGCGGGGGGAACGCAGAGGAGGGGTCCCGACGGCCGCTTTCCCGAACTCCTCCTCCGCAGTTCTGTCTTGACGGCTGTTCCCGGGAACCAGCGCCCCAACTGCCATTCTCCCCCTCCTTCAGCCCCCGCTGTCTCCGCCTCCTCCTCCCACTCCTTCCTCCCGCCCCCGGCCCACCCCGCCCCGCCCCGGCGCGCCGCCCGCGTGCCGTGCGTCATGGCGTCACGCCCACCGGGCCCGCCGCGGGCGGCTCTGGGAGGCTGTCGTTCGCTCGCGCACGTTCGGCCTGGCTCGTCTTGGCGGGTCCCGCTTGCGACCGGGTGTCGGGGAGGGCCGCGTTCCGCTCGTCCCCTATGCGGGCCAGTCAGTCGCCCTTTCTGCCCCTCGGCAGGCAGCACTTTGCCCAGAGCGGGCGGGGCTGTGGGGCAGGTGTCGCCTCCGAGGATGGGTGGGGTGGCTGGAGCTGCTCCCGACGTGGTGGTAGACGCTGGACTTGAGGACCCTGGCTTTTGGCATTCCGCACGCCATTTATTACTCGTTTCTTTGTGTTCTCACGGTTCACCTGTTAGGTTGGCAGCCCCAGGGAGAGCAAGGCTGGGATGTTGCTGCGAGTTTCTGCTCCTTTCCGCGTGGAAATGTCTTCCTGAGAGTGGCGGTGCTCCCGCCGCTTCGTTCTTAACTGTTTTAGAAGACCTCATTCTTCCGCAGGGGCTGCTAGCAGCAGCACTTAGCCGCAATTTAACACCCTATGTGAGGGTGCAGAGAATATTTGCCACTCGCCTCTTCCCTTCCCCCACATCTCTTAATTTCACAAAGTCGCTGAAGTATTCAAAATTCATACTTCAGTACTTACTGATACATTCTGAATTACTTTAATCCAGCTTTAGCTATTCCATCCCCTTATCCTTTAAACCAGTCATACCTCCCCTTTGAATTTTTTAACCTGCGTATGGTTTAGTATCAGTTCTTTTTAGTTGAATAAACCATTCAGTACAGACCTGGTCCATTCCTTCATAGTTGATTTCAAGATTCAGAGTCACTCTTCCTTGGAATACTGAGAAACGGAATGTGATGGATGCTGGACAGAATGTCCATTCGCCATCTGTTACTTAACTAAATATATCATCCTATCAATCCTTGTTTTAGTATGTCTGTCTAATTTAAATTAGAAACAAACCAAGGAGCCATGGTCTTTCAAACAGTACTTGGTATCTTTGGTAACCCAGTAAATGTTTACCAATTAGAAAACTAAACAAGTTAAGCATTTGGTCCAAGTATTTTTTTTTTTTTTACCACAAACACTAAAGGAAGTCATAATGGGCATATTTATTTTCATTTATTGAAGTTTTAAAGCTGTTATATATTCCTTTAAATCCTACTTGAAGGCTGCCTGCAATTTAATCAATGAGATACTTTGTACAAGTAGTACAACAATAGTATAAGTTAAATGGATTTATGGAACAGTACTCATACGTAATATAATCCTTAAGAATATATCAACATGTTGAACATTTCAGAACAGATGGGGCATTGGCTTGGAAGGAGGTTTTGAGGAAAGAGGCTATGCAAAGTGGAAACGGTCTTGTACTCTGTACAATTGTCTTTTCCAGAGATGCCTTTTCCTGCTTGTCTTCTTGAAAACTAGAGGGATTTCCTACGCTTCACTAAGGCAACATAGATCTGTTTAAAAAACAAAAAAAACACAAATATCTATTGAACATCTCCACTTGAATCCCCATAGGTACCTCAAACTCAGCCTGTCCAAGACAGAATTTCTCTTTTCCTCAAAACTTGTGTCTCTCATTCACCCAGGCCCAAGCCAGAGACCTAGGATTCTGGTCATTTCCAATTCATAATTAACCTTAAGTTCTGTTAAATATCCCTGTACTCTCTCTTCTGTATCCCCCTTCTGACTTTAGGGCAGTGATTTCCACTTTCCACATCAGAATCCCCCGAGGAGCTTTAAAAAAATCCTGATGCCCAGGCTGCCTCCACTAATTAAGTCAGAATCTCTGAGGATGACACTCTAGCATCAGGATTTTAAAAAAACCTCTCCAGGTGATTCCAATGCATAGCCATGGTTGAAAACTAATGCTAGGGCCTCATCATTTCTCACCAGGTTACTGCAAAAGCACAATAATTGGCCCCCGGTGCCTTGATTTTTGGCAGCATTCTCCTTTCTTTCCCTATTCTCTTCTAATTCATTCAGAATCAATTCAACTGGGGCACCTGGGTGGCTCAGTTGGTTAAGCGGCTGCCTTGGGCTCAAGTCATGATCCCAGCGTCCTGGGATCGATCGAGCTCCTTCCTCAGCAGGGAGCCTGCTTCTCCCACTCCACCTGTTTGTGCTTTCTCTCTCTCTATCTCTGTCAAATAAATAAATAATACTTTTAAAAGAAGAATCAATTCAATAAATATTTAGTGCCAAGTATGTGTATGGCGGGGAAGGCGGGGAGTTTCCCCAGAAACTGGGAATACAGAAATGAAAAAGATAGCCCTTGTACCTGGTCTCATAGAGCTTACAGTCTGGGGGAGTGGGGTGACACAGTTGGGAAAGGCAGAAAAAACAACAAAGAAATATAGGAAGGGAAATAAATTTACCTGCATGACATATAGAAACCAGGGAGGCTGTTACTTTAGTTTAACATCTGAAAATAAGTCTATTCCTCTGACATTTGAGCTGGGTTCTACAAGACAAAAAGGAGGCAAACAAGTTAAGAGGTGGGGAAGGTAGAGGGAAGAGCAGGTGCAAAGATCCTTGCAACACAAACTTGCCAAGTTCCAGGGAGCTAGAGGCTGAAGCCTTGTCAGTAAGAGGGAGTATAGCACATGGGGTTAGAGAGGTACAAGGAAGCCAGATTATTTAAGACATTTTGAGATCCTGATAAGGAGAATTCTAAATGGTTGATATGATGTGTGGTTAGACGCAACGGATTTTTAAGTGGAGTGACAGCTGATATACCTCTGCAAAGGATCACTCTGGTTGCTCTGGGGATCATCGTGGCAGAGCAAGAGTGGAAGAAGGGAGATCAATCATGAGGCTACTTCAAGAATCCAGGAAAGAAATCTTAGTTGTTTGGACTAAGGTGGAGTCAGAAGAGGATGGTTTTGGTATTTGTTTTAGAGGTAGAATTGGTAAGACTTGCTTGGAATGGAGTAAAAGAAAGGAATGAGAGAAAGAGAACAATGCCGCTACTCTTTGTTGAATACATGTTACCTGACAGGTGCTGTTCTAAGTGCTTTAGAAGTATTAAGCCATTTAATTATCATAAGAGTCCCAAAAGATAGGTCTGTTTTTTTTTAAAGATTGTTTGTTTGTTTGTTTGTTTAACAGAGAAAGAGAGAGAGAGAGCACACAAGCAGGGGGAGTGGGAGAGGGAGAAGCAGACTCCCTGCTAAGCAGGGAGCCAGGTGTGGGGCTGGATCCCATGACCCTGGGATCATGACCTGAGCCAAAGGCAGATGCTTAACAGACTGAGCCACCCAGGCACCCCAAGATAGGTACTATTTTTATCGCATTAACAAATTAGGATCTGAGGCTTGAGAGGGTAAGTAATTTGCCCAAAGTTACATAGCTGGCAAGTGGCAGAGCTGGGATTTGGACCATGCAGGCAAGGTAGTCTGGCTCTACAGCTCATACTCTTTTTCCACCCCAATCATAGTCCACTCCATTGGTGTCACAAAGTGAAATTTTCAGCCATGTCAAACTACTTATAATACCACAAATCCTGTCTCCTTTCTCCCTTTCTTTCCTCCTTCATCTTTCCTCCCTCTCTCTTACACATGAGCATTTACTTTTCTTTGTACATGCTGTCTACTCTGCCTAGGATGTGCTCTCCCCTTCTGTGCCTGGCTCAATCTAACAACCTTCACTGATTCTTGTAGGCTAGGTCAAACCCATCTTCTCTGTGCTTATCTCCAAAATTTTCTATGTAAAGTGCTTCATTATTATTTGTAGATCTTTCCCATTAGATTTTGAAAGCAGGTAGCTTAAAGTGTAACACATAAGGGAGACAGCAAAGGGGTCTTCCCTGGGCATCGAGAGAGGCAAATGTGATAAAGCATTGTCCTTGCCTTCAAGAAGCTTGTAAACTTGTTAGAGAAACAGACACATAGAAAATCACCCTAACACCAGGGCCAAAAGTGTCATAGAAACAACATGTTATAGGACAGGACATTGGAGGCAAGAAGCTTGGCCTAAGCGTTATTTCACTGGGAAAAAATGCAAGCAGAAATGGGAGCTTGGGGGCTTTATTCTCCACCATCATTTAATATGGCTTGGGGAGGCAGTCTTGGGACCTCATCCAGGAAGACTTGGGAGATTCTCAGTTGCCACAGTTGATTCACTGGAATGTGCTACTTCCTGACTTCTCACTTTGACCTGTCCCCGTGTGAATAAGCATATTGATCTCAAGTTGGTTCAGTTCCCGACCTGGCATGGTCATAGATGTTTCTTCTTATATAAGTCCCTCCTTTGTCTCATGTATGAGGTTTCAGAGCTTGAGTTCTAGCTGTGGGACCCTGGGAAAATTACTGAGCTCCTGTGACCCACAGTGTTGGGCCCAGGGGGTAAGGCGTGAGGGTTTTGTTCTGCATGACCACAACGGGTGCCACGGAAATAGACCACACTGGGCACATTGCACCACGAATGGGCTTCACAGTGGCCCTCCTCAACATAACCCATCATAAAATAGAAGGAAAAATAGTACCTAACCCATTGCATTGTTCTCAGGACTAAATGAGTGAAAGCAGCTACAGTTCTTAAGCTTGGCATGTAGTAAACCATCAATAAATATTAGCTGCTATTACTACGTAAAGGGAAGATGGCTAGAGTGGGAGTCGATTCAGCTAGGATCTTAAAAATGGGGTCATCTGCATCCCTCCTCGGGTGGTTCTCTTAATTGTTAGGACCATATAGGGAATCTGGAGAGGAAAGGACTTTTCTCTTCCGAATTGAGAAACCTAGGCCCCTCAATGGCAAAATCCTTCAGGCAGCTGAAAGCTGAGTTGCTCTGATCCACCTATTCTCCCTGCTCCATCTCTTGCTCACGACCTTCCATGGGGGACATGGCACCATATCCTCCCCAAAGCCAGCCCAAGGTACTCTTTCTGGTGGGAAGATTAGACTCCCCAAAGGGCTATGAATCAGCTTTTAGGGTGGTATTTCTCAAAGTACAGCCTAGAACCATCATTGTCAGCATCACCTGGAGCATCTGTTAAAATAGATTGCTGGGTTGTATCTCAGACTTACAGAATCATCATCTGTGAGGTTGGGGTCCTGGAATCTAGTTTTGAACAAACTCTCCAGGAAATTCATATTACACTTTTAAGAACTACAGCTTAAGTGCTTCAGCCATTATGGTAATATCTCAAATTCTAGAAGTTTTCTTCCACAGGATCTCTCATTGGGCTCTTTAGGAAGGAGGGTATCTCATTCCTCTTCATGGGACCCATCCAGTTACCTACAGTCTGGTTCATTGTCCTGCCCACCCATTATCAGAAGTGATATCTCCTTTAACCTTCTCTTAGTGGAGACTGGATCCTCAGGCCACTATAACCCATTGCTTATTCCAGTCTTTCTTAATTACCTTCCCTATTTGTTTGATTCATGACTTAGCCTACCCTGAGTTGGTCACCTGGGCTAGAAATCCTCAGAGCCCCCTAAAACTAGAGCTGGTTAGACTTACTGCATGTTGGATGGGGTGAGTTTGGCTGACTAGGTCTACAGTGGTGGGTTGCACTGGAAGCAGGGTGTCAGTGGGTGATGAGCAAGGACTTAAAATGACCATATGTCCCAGTTTGCTCAGAGAAATCTTGGCTTATACCTGTTGTGGGGACTTAATTATTGATGGTACCCCTTTCACTCTCAAAGCGTCCTGGGTTAGACACATTATATCATTAGCCTGGTAAGGAGCCTCATGTCAAAACCAACAGTTGCAACCCTTTAGCGCTTGGATTGTGTCTCACCCACCCCCTTCCTACCCTTCCGGTCTCCAATCCCATGCCATGACTCCTTCCTCTCAGATTTCCTTAATGAAATTACTTTGGTGCAATACTTTGGACTTACATTAAGGGATTTATAAGAAAGCACCATGAAAACTGTTGCTATATTTATTCTCTGTGACTGTATCTTGAGAATGTTTTTCTTTGACTTTAGCACCTGGTATAGTTGTGTTTCCCTTTTCCCCTTGTTTATTATCCCCATTTGTTTTGTCTTCTGGATACCTAATTGTGGAACTGACAGTATTTCTCTTGGCTATGAGGAAGTTTAGAACTGTATTATGTGGCCTCCTTCTGGCCTGCAGATAAGACTGAACAGGATGCACTTTACCTACTTAAGTCAAGAGTGACTATTTCCATTTCTTCACTAACTTCAGATTTAATTTCTTGGGTGCTATGTTGTATGTATCTGTAACTCATCTTTTATCCTTGTTGAAACAAGGCAGGTATAAAAAAATGTGTATGAACACATGCCAACAAACAAACTGGTACTGATTGTTAGTTATAAAACTGAAAGGGATTATTTTAAAATGTACACAACGAATAATTTCCTCACTTCAAAATATAGTATTAGCAAAATGAATAGCATTTTAAGTAATGCTGGATTTAGCATTCTTCAACTACCTCATTATCTAGAAAGTGAAAAGATTCAAACGAAAGAAGATGAACAAAAGATTAATTTTCAAGCTGCAATATTTTTAGATATGACCCAGAACCTTATACCAAATAATGCAATGAGGAACACTCGCTAAGGAAACTACATAGCCTGATTAGATAGCATTCAGGGTGTTTACCTTCATAATGAAATCCTGTGCTGTTGGACATGAAGAAAGGGAGAGGAGGGGGACAGGTCAGGGAATCAGATTTGAGAATGTGCAGTCCAGATAATAATGATGACCCATGAGAAGGAGTTTTTGGCCAGAAGTATGTGGCCTGTAAGAGTCTCCAGACAATTATTCTTACTGCCGGCCTTGGTAATATTGCAGGAGTCGGGGGAGGGAGAGGCTGGCTCCCTGTGGTTTGCGGATAACATAAAACCACATAAAGAAATTCACTGTGATGGAATTACTGAGAAACACATTTTACAACTAGCTTATTTTGGAGGTTGCACTGAATTTATAAGACTTAACGCTAGATATTCTATGTTACTTTATGGATAAATTGGGCATCTACTTAAATCTGTTTCAAAAAATTTTCACCCTAAATTTAAGGAGATCATGCTGAATACAGTGATTTCTGCCCCTTATCAGGGTGAATATACCCATTTATCTTTCTTAAAATACAAAACTTTCAGAGAAAAAGGGAACAAACCCGAAGAGCGCCTGAAAGAACAAAGGTTAACATTTTTTCTTACTTGTATTATTTTTTAAAGTAAAAGAAATAAAACATTATAGAGTTGAAACCTCCTTTCTACCTCTCCCCACCCCAGTCCCATTTCTCTCCTCCAGTGGTAACTTCTATCCTGAAATTTTTACCCTTCTCGTTCACATTCTTTTACGACATTAAGTGCATATTCCCAAATAACATATTCTGTTGTTTTATGTCTAAACATAGTTTTTACTAAACAACATTTTTACATGAATGATGTTGTATCAATCGTATCATTCTACAGCAGCCTCCTTTTTTTTTCCCTGCTTAACATTGTTTCGAGATCTACCCATGCTGATACATGGAAATCTAGTTTATTTATTTTAAGTTCCATATAAATGTGCTTTCTTATACATGTCTTTTTTGCATATATGGGAGAATTTCTCTAGAGTATATACGTAGAAGCAGAATTACTGAAGACACTCTTTTAAAACTTGAAAAATATTAGGGCCCCTGGGTAGCGCAGTCGTTAAGCGTCTGCCTTCGGCTCAGGGCGTGATCCCGGCGTTCCGGGATCGAGCCCCGCATCGGGCTCCTCCGCTGGGAGCCTGCTTCTTCCTCTCCCACTCCCCTGCTGTGTTCCCCCTCTCACTGGCTGTCTCTGTCACATAAATAAATAAAAAAATCTTAAAAAAAAAAAAACTTGAAAAATATTAGAACCTGTCTTATGGCTGTCCTTTATTCTGATTATACCTGTAAGTGTTAATATTCAGTGGGTGAAAAAAATACATGTGTGTATTTGGATTCTCAGAGCTATTCCAGTAAAAGGTCTAAAATTGTTAATACAAGGAGATGAATATTCATAAACCAAGGTCCCTAAATTCCTGTTTCCTCATCTATATAATGAAGGTAATAAAAGTACCTCCTTAGAGTTTCTGTGAGAATTAGATGAAGTAATAAATATAAAAGTATTTAGCACATGGCGCTTAGTAATAGCTCAGTAAAAATGAGCTATTATCAATAGAGTTATTTTAAGACGAGTGGATATTGGATTCAGTGGCTTTCAAGTGTGTCAAATTGTGTTTAATATTTTTGGCAGAATCCAGCACTGAAACAGCAAGAAGATACAAAACATTAAAGGCGGGAGAAAACAGTAGGAAAAGCAACTAAGCACAAACTAACCCCTGCTGTCAGTGGGCAGCCTGTTTTTGCAGGTGCCATCCTCCCCCTACCCCGCCCATTTTTTGCCCTCCATTCTGTTCGATGGTGTTGTCACTTTAGCTCCGTGTATGCTAGCCAGGAAACTCATCAGTGATTACCAAACACAATTCTGTTTCTAGTATGGATCCAATTTTAAAAATCCCATCTACCTTTGCCAGGGGAATCCCATCAGAAATGTGTTAGAAGACATATTTAAACAGTTATTTCCTGGCAAATGTGGTCCAAATCCAAAATGACTAATTAGAAGCCTGTGTGATGTAAAAAGGTGGACAAGAGATGACATGTAGTACCTTGAATCCATCATCTAATGTTTGGGTCTAGAAGGAAGAACTTGTTACCTTGCCGAAATTCATACTTCGGAGTTAAAAAGAAAACAAAAACCAAACATCACAAGTTTGGAGCTAAAATGACTGTGCCAAGCCAATATTCCTATCAGTGATTAAAGAGACTAAGATTTTAAAATAGTTGAATAACTAAGCAAAGGAGAAAAATAATCTGAAGTCTCAGGGAGAAAAACATCTGAAGTCTCAGGGTTAGTGATCTGTGTTCAATTTCAATTTGTTTCTAGGGGTTTTATATCCTGTGATAAAATCAAAACTTTAAAACAATATATCTCAAGGATATGAGGGGAAAACTGAATAATTATTACAATGCTGTCATTTTGAGATGGTTTTTCTTCAAATAAAGATTCCGATACACTAACGTTGTATTATAATTTATTTTTACCAAGAAGAGGAGGGTGCCCAGTCCAGATTTTATACAATGCTGGTCCCATACTTCACAGGAGATCTTTAAAATGATCTCTGCATTTCAGTTTTGAATAGAAGAGAAATAATTTGGGAGCAAGCAAAAGAGGATTTAGAAACAATACTTGAGACATTCTATTTTCAGAAGTACAAATCTGCAGCACAATCAAATTCAAGGACAGATGACTAAAGTAGATGGTCAATCACCAAGAGGTATTTCTTTGTTTCCACCTTAATATTTTACTGATTTATAGACCCAATTGGAAAACAAGTACAGAGTTTTTTCTTTAAAGTGAACAATGGATTCTCCTGAAATACTACATTTAGAAGACTTAAGTAGGAAGTCTGGAGGAGAGAGGAAGTTCCTTTCATTCTCTTCTCCTTCCAAAGCCCACTCCCATCTCACTCCAATCTAACAATGAGTGCTTTTTCTCTTAATTCAGCTTCTAATGTACCTTTGCACTGATTTTTCACAAGTGAAGAATTTCCAGCCCGAGAAACTAAATATATGAATATATGTATTTGCATAATGTCATCAAAAATTTAAAACAAATGAAATAGAAAGACCCGTATAAGTAAGAGGTGATAAGAAAATTAATCAAAAGATTCATCTTTTAAATAGAAAATCCTAATAAAGAAAATATGTTTGGTATTGAAGACAGAGAACTTAAAACTAAAGGCTCTGAGCAGAGGGTTTGATTTTTGGGTCTTCCAAAGAAGCAAACACACAGTCATTCTGGATTTTGACTTCCTGTGTAGTGTCTGCTTATTTGTCCCTCTGTTTGACTTGACCAGTTCCATGGTCTTTGATTCTGGTCAAACTGTGTCATTCTAGGCCCTTTCCTTTCAGTAACTGCCCTCTGGACAAGATGCCTGTACCCAGGAATTTGGTTCTACTTTTCAGTCCTCAGCAGCTCCAAATCTTCAGTCTGTCTCCTGGGTCTCCAAGCTCAGTATTTACCAGATCTTGGCTCCATCCTACAGCACAGAAGATAGAACATAACTAACTGACGGATTTTCCAATCTTTGTTGTCAACCCCAATATTGCAGAAAATATGTGGATGTTTATGATGGTGCATTTGTGAGTATTATACACACATATCCAAATGTTTAGATACATCAATACACAGAGAAAAATTAGGGTACTTCATAATTAAAAAAAATTATTTCATTTTATTTTATTTTTTCTGAGTACCCTGGTTTTCCAAAGGGGTTTATTTGGGCAGACCTGGAAACTTATGCATCTAACAGAAGGTGTCGGGCCTCTTGGTGGTGAAGCCTGGCTTGCCCTGGCCATGCAGGACCCAGGGAGGCAGCAGGAACTTGATCTTGGAGTCCTGAAACTGCTTGACGGTTGGTCGGTGGCACTTGCGGGCTGCAGTCTCCTTCACCTTCATGATCTGGCTTGAGCGGGCCCAGTGTGGTGCCAGTGTCCACATCTCAAAGCACAGGGTGAGAGCGCCTGCAGCGGTCAGCTCCTGGCCTGTGCTGTGGGAGCCCCTGTGGGAGTGACAGCACAGCTGGATGCCGACGTTCTTTACCCACAAGGGAGATTTCTCCAACACCTGTCTGCAGTCAACAATTTCCCCTGAAGACTTCATCTTCTTTAGAAAGTGCCAGAAGAGGGACTTGGTGACCACATGATCAGGTGCAAATCTCCGCATGCAAGAGAAGGGTGGAGTGTGGCATTTGGGGTGGGCAGGCAGCTCCCCACCACCTTGTACTCTTGCAGTGTGCCCGAGGCCTTCAGGGTGCTCTCTCCGCTCTCCCAGCCACCCAAGAAAGGACTAGAATAGCTCATAAATTCAATAGACATGACACATGTCAATCATGTCTTTAATTTCTTCTTTCCTCCCTTTTTTTATCCATTTGATTAACATACTGGGTGACAGATGTCCATTGACAGATGAGTGGATAAAGAAGATGTGGCATATATATACAATGGGATATTACTCAGCCACCCAAAAGAATGAAATCTTGCCATTTGCAATGACGTGTGGATGGAACGAGAGTGTATTATGCTAAGTGAAATAAGTCAGAGAAAGACAAATATCATATGATTTCACTCATATGTGGAATTTAAGAAACAAAACTGATGAACATAGGGAAAGGGAAGGAAAAATAAAATTAAGACAGTGAGGGAGACAAACCGTAAGAGACTCTTAACTCTAGGAAACAAACTGAGGGCTGCTAGAGGGGAGGTGGGTGGGGGCGTGGGGTAACTGGGTGATGGACATTAAGGAGGGCGCTTGATGGAATGAGCACTGGGTTTTATATGCAACTGATGGATCTCTAAATTCTACCTCTGAAACTAATAATATATCATATGTTAATTAAATTGAATTTAATTTAAAAAATTTAAAAAAAAACCATACTGGGTGACAAGAGAAAACAAATCAGACACAGTCCATGTCTGAACAGTCACAGAAGTGAGAGTAAAAATTTGAGTTGGATGCTTACTTAGTCTGTGACAAAAATATGTGCTACACCAGTGTTTTAAGGGGGCTCCTTGCCTAAAGCCCTCAGAAGTGCTTGTAATCACATGACCTTGACAGTCAATTGCTGCTTCCAATAGGTCTTCATCTTTGACCCCATTTCCAGCCTGTCTTCTGTCACCCTTTCATGCATACTGAACCCTCTAACTCCTTTTGCATCCCATTCTCTCGGTCACATCAATTCCAATGTGCTTGCTTTTCCATTCTAGCTTCCGAACTTTGCATACCGGCTAACCTCAAATTTGCAACCCATTATTCATTTCTTACTGATTTCTAACATAGCTATTCCCAGCATTTCCTGTTCTTCTAAGTTCCCAACTTCCACATTCTTTCATTCATTTTATTCAACAAATACAAATTGAGAATCGACAATATGCCACCTGTGACGCTAGGTGATGGGTATTACAGTAGGGAACAAAAAAGACCCAATCCCTGCCCTGACAGATCTTACCATCTAGTGAGGGAACCAAAGATAGCTTCCCACCCATTCTCCTTTGCTGGAAACATCCAGGCCTTTGGCGAGCATCAACCTCTTAGTCTTCCCTATCTCTATGTCATCTCTCTCTGCTTCTTCTTTGTCTCTACCTTTCCTCCTATCTCAGAGGAACAGCCAATCTTATTTATTTTCCCATATGAGCTCTTGAATTCATTCACTTCTTCCCTCTTCTAATTCCTTACTCCTTATGGTTCTTCATACTTTTTATTCTGAAATAAATGATATTATCTTAAACCCTTTACACAGTCTGTATTAAATACAAAGCTGCATTTTGACTTTCTTTGATGAAAGAAATGCTGAGTACATTTGTTAACATCTTCAAATTCAGAATTGGCAGTGTCTTTGAGTGCTATCTTATGTTTTTTTCTTTTTGAAATCTGTGTTCTGTCCCAAAATAATCAGCATAGGAGCCAGTGGATTAACATTCTTGGATCTGGTCTAAACATTCTCATGAATAGTTCCTTGGCATATATGTCAGGATCCCTTCTTTTTAGATGATTTTATTTGGATTGCCTTCCAGGTACTTTCTATTTTGCTATAAAAATGTCCCACACATATAGGCTTGGTTTTTCAGTTTAATCTTAGATTGGCTAACAAATACAAGAAAAATTATTTTCCCTTTCTGATCTACTAATTTTGGATTGGTAAGGAGGAGTATTTCAGTATCTAGGAATTCTTTTTTTTTTTAAAGATTTTATTTATTTATTTGACAGAGAAAGCCAGCGAGAGAGGGAACACAAGCAGGGGGAGTGGGAGAGGAAGAAGCAGGCTTCCAGCGGAGGAGCCTGATGTGGGGCTCAATCCCAGAACGCCGGGATTACACCCTGAGCCGAAGGCAGACGCTTAACGACTGAGCCACCAAGGCACCCCAGTATCTAGGAATTCTTATAGAATTTCCTGTTAGATTTAGTAATTATTTCTCATACACAATTTACTGTGTCAATTCATGAAAACTTCTCTCCCATAGGTGATGTCACCCACTATTTTACTGTGATCACAACCTGGAAAATCCTGAGTGTATGGTCTTTCAATTCCAGTGCCTTATTTTTCGGAGAGAGGGTGTCAGAAATTTCCCCTTAGGAAAACATCTGGTTCCTCTTTTTAAAGTACTGCTTTTAAAAAAGGGCATCGCATGAAACAAGGTTGGAAAGGTGAAGAGAACATCACTGATGGTTTTATTCACTGTTGCTTTTCAAGCCAGCATCTCTTCTTCAGGGACACAGAATATGGGAGCAAGAAGCACTAATGTATTATATTTTTATTGCTGTTGACACAACCTGACAATGAGCTATTGTAGAGTTTTGTGGGGGAAACAGAAATAAATCCTGCCAAACAGGTAGGCCCTTCAAATATTTGAGGTATGCGTCCTACACTATAGTGAGAGTCTCAGACCTTGGTCCTTCTTTCAGGGTGCCTTCAATGAATGTATTACAAGAGACAGGACGCAAGGGCAGTTGGTAACTACCCCTGGCACAATGTGCCTTCCTTCTTTGGGTTAGGGAAGAGGCTCCACTTTTGACCACATCCTCAGGTCTCAGTCGCACATTTTCTTTAATGATCATGATTGGCGCTATCCCAGAGCCTCAAGTACCTAGGACCTCTTGGTACAGAGCAGGTTCAAGCTAATAGGAGAGCAGCACTGGGGGCCAAGAAAGCAGTGGTGATGAACTGAAGCAAAGGAGCTAGCTCCAATCAGGAAGAGGTCAGCAGTTAAAATCATCGAGTCAAAGCGACAAGGTGAATTTCAGTTCACTTTTTAGTGTGTCTACATGCAAAGGGTCTAGTCCAAGGGACCTGGGGCAATGTGTAGGAGAAGCTTCTAGCGATGAGCATCTTAAGGCAGTAAGTAGGTATACAAATCTTAGATCAGAGAGGCCCTTCCAAATTCTGGAAGCAGATGTATAGCCCCATGAAAAGGGTCTTCTGTGAACCAGATGAGGGAGTCATAAGGAAGTCAAGGTCCTAGATGACACAGCTGAAATACAGAGGTCTTTAGTTCCAGTAAGGAGGTGGAGTGGGGGACATCTAGAATCTGGGACTTGGCTCAAAGACTCATCAGACCATCTGGCTACATGGTGATGAGTTAGAGGTCCGATAACTCTGCTGAAAAGCACAGCTCAAATGTGACCAATTCCAAATGCCTCTGGAGCTATCCTGGCTGATACCATTTCATTGGCCATGGGAGGGGGGTGGAACAGCTTCCTGGCACCAGTGTCTGCTCATCTGGAACGGCAAGCATGAAGCTTGAGTGGGGGCAAAGGTTGGCAGTAACTGACCTGAAACCACAGGTCAAAGCTTATCATCTGATACACACATGTGCACACGTGCACAACAGCCATGGGCTAGAAAGGCTGCCCAATTATTATGACCAAGGCATTAGCAAGGAGCAGAAGCCAGATTATTCAGGAATAGGCATGAGCACTGGCCCATGCATAAGCCAAAAAACACTTGAGTAAATGGAATACCAGACAGTTTCCTTCTTTTGTAGCAAGGTCTACAGGCCTTATACCACCTAGTTCTAAAGGGTCACGTTTTGGCAGAACAAGTAACAGGATGGAGCCTGAAAGAAATGAGGAAAGATTTAAAAGAAAAAAACTAGGAAGTTCCATTCTGTTGGCTCAAAAAAGTACCACTTGCATAATTACGAAAAGCCTGACTTGGCAACCATTCATGAGAAAAGAGACCTGGGGATTTTGTTGGTAACAAGCTCAATATGACTGAGTTGTGATACGGTTGTTGAAAAAAAAAAAAAAGCCAATGAAATCTTCAATTGCATCAGCAAAATATAGGGTCCAGATAAAGGGAGGCAATGGTCCCATTGAACTCAGCAGTGGTAAGGCCTCATCTGGAGGCTTATATCTAAGCACCTTTTAAAGACAGACACATATAAACCAGCATGAATCCAGAGAAAGACAATTAGGCCATAAAAAAATCTGGAAACCATGTCACCTGATACATGATTAAAGGAACTGGTTGTGCTTGGCCAAAAGAGGAAAGACTGGGACAGGACTGTGTCTTCCAACACGTCAAGGATCATCTGATGAGAGGAGTAGCCTGAAGGTTTTTTAATCCTGAGGACAGACTGACAACTGGGTTTCAGCTCACTGACAAGCAGACATTTTAAAGAAGCAAACCAGGATGATGATAAAACTACTTTCCAAAATCATGACCTATCCGTTACCGAATACGTTCAGGTCGAATTCGAATGGTCCTATAAGGGATCCTAATTTTGCGTATGTGGAGTGGGCAGGGGAGGCCCACATAAGAGGAGTAAGGGGGCTGGATTAGCCCTAGGAATCCACAATTACTCTCCACCACCAGTCTTTTCATCTGAACCCCATTCCTTCCTACTTCTTCCAGAGTTTGCTCCCATGACTGCCCCCACCTTGTCTAGTATTTTCTCTTTCCAAAAATCCCAACCAATTTTTATTTTTAAAGAAAGGGACAATCTTCACTTAATCTTTTGTTTTTGCCTCGAGTGGGGTGCTAGTGTTGCTTTTACCTGTTCAGCATCTTTGTATTTGGAAACAGCATCCCAGTTTCTTTGGGTACCTACCCCTTCCCCCCTACTCTTGGGTCATAAGGTTAGAATGGTGTTAACCACCACCACTCCTAGGGATGATCATATGACCTTTGCCTGGCCTACTAGTGTTTCAGAAAGTGATTAATTCAGGGATGGTCATGTGGCATAAGCTGTCCAGTAAGAATCAGTTCTAAGGCTTTTACTGGAATTATTAGGAACTGCTGGGATCACTTGTTTGTTCATTGAAAAGCTGGAGTTGCCAGAAGCCAGCATGTGGAAAGAGTCTGCAAGAGAATGAAGCCAGCACAGAAAAGTGGGTGTGGAGGTGGAGAAAGAGAGAGAATATCCTGATGATATTGTTGAATCTCTGGACTTTCCAGTTACTCAAGCCAATAAACTCCCTCTTTGGTTTAGATCTCTCTCTTGAAGCCAAAATAGTCCGAACAATATGTTTGGGCTCTCCGTTTCTAACTTCTCTCGTTCTTCTCATTTCTTTACGTGGTGTCGGGGGCCCATGGCAACTTGCCCGCCCGCCTCTCCAGCTGCATTTCTCCCAGCCGGCTTTGACACCACTGTAGCCGCCCAGTGCTGGTGTGGAAGGAGCAGGCTGGCTCTGTGCCAGTCCTTCGAAGCCTGATTCCCTTGCAACATTTTTGCAAAGAACCTTCTTTTCCCTCCTACATGCTTTTGTCTCTGAGTCTTTCCTTTCACATTAATCTGTTTCTCTCTATGGCTCTTCCATTTTTCTATTAAGTTAGAATCCTGGTAGTCATCTGAGACGTATTTGTTAAGCACCTCCCATCAGGGCTAGATGCTGGTGATTCAACAGGGAGGTCAATGTATACAGCCCCTGTCATCTTGGACTGACAGTCCAGGGGAGAACACTAGCTGATGCAGCTGTGTCCAAATTGCAACTGGGAGAGGATCCAAGCAGCTGCCCTTTTGAACCTTGAGTTCACACAATGTAGGAAAGCCGTCATCATATTCTTAAGAGTTACATTTTCCCATTGCAGCAGTATGATACAAAATTCAAAAGGAACAAGAGGATAGAGAGAAGATTTTCTAGAGGTAAAAACATCTGTCCCACCCCTTCAGCACCCCTCCCCCAGGCAACTATTATTACTGCCTTATGTATAAATCCAAAACAAGTCTGTGCACATGTAAGCAAATATATATATATATGTATGTTCCCCACCCCACCCCTTTTACAGAGAGTCTTTGCACCTTCCTTTTTTACTCAATGTATCTTGGAGCAATGCTATATCAGTACCTACAAGGGTACACTGTTCTTTTTAATGGATGCATAATATTCAATAGTACAGAGACACCCTACATCACTGAAATGACCTCCTATTGATATACCTTAGGTTGTTTCCAATATTATGCTCCTACAAACAAATTTGCAATGATTATCTGAGTTATATATTATTATATATTATATATATTATCTGAGTTATATATTATTATATATTATATATATTATCTGAGTTATATATTATTTCATACGTATTGTGAATTATCTGTAGGATAAACTCCTAAAAGTGGAATTGTTGAGTCAAAGAATATGTCTAATTTTCCATATTGATATCTATTGCCCACTTCTCCCCCAAAGTGATCACATAAATTAACAGTCTATCAACAATGGATGAATGCCTGTTTTCCAGCATCCTCTTTGACAAAGTCTATCATTAGACATTTTGGTCTTTGTAAATCTGTTAAGTGAAACGTGATCTCATTTTCATTTAACTTACATATTTTATTATGAGGTTGTTTGTGTTTAATATTCACTCGTATTTCCTTTCTTAGAACTATTTGTTCATGTTAATTGCCCATTTTTCTATTAGGTTGTTGACCGATGGATTGGTATATACACATCATATTTTATGGAAACTACTTCTTTTCTTCCATATGTATTTTTTCTAGATTGCTATTTAACCTTTCATTTCATTTATATGTTTCTTTTTTTGCTTTGTCATGTTCATTTTTGCCAAGAACATGACAACTTTTAATCTTCTCTCTTTTTCATCTTCTGTATATTGCTAAGTCTTAAAATTTGTTCCTTTTTTACTATTGTGTGATGGGGGGAAATGATCAGGCCATTTATAAGCGAGGAAGTACAAGTGGCTAATAATAAGCACATAAAAATTTCATCCTCATAAACAACAAAAAAATACAAATTGATTTCATTTTTTATTCTAGCAAATTAGCAAAGATAATTAGAGTGAAACCAGCATTGCTATACTCTGTTGGCAGGAGTACAAATTAGTTTAATACTTTTGGAAAGCAAATTCTCAGTAAGTAGCAAAAACGTTAAATTTTTGAAAACTCTTTATTCAGTAATGGCACATCTAGAAATTTATCCTATGGACGTACCATCGAGATGGACAAAGATTAATGCCTGAGATGTACTTCTACCCCGCACTGCTTTAACAGGGGAAGAATTGAAAGCAATTCATAAGTTGTTGTCCTACAAGTAAATCACAGTGTATCCATACCAATGAAGGCCACACAGCTACAAAATTAAAGCTCAAAGCTGTTAATGATGGGGGGAAATTCTCACACTCTTACGCTACTAAAGATGGGATACAAACTTGCTTAGACAGTGAGATAACAACTGCATTAAAATAAATGAAAAAATGAGAAGAAATGTCAAAGCAGTGGTTACTTGTGTTTAGAAAGATTATGCATGAGAATTTTCTCCTTTTTACTCTCCCATGATTTCTCAAATTTTATAATATGCATGTATTATATAGTCTGATAAAAATCAAACTCAAAATAAGCACACAGAAAAGGAATGTAAACCTATTTCTAGGATTTATTCTTCTTCTTTGTGCTTCCACGGTGACCACATAGGCCTTTATTTATTTATCTTTCACATTGGGATTGTGGTATGACCCGGTCTTGCCGCCTCTGGTCTCCTCCAATGCTCTATTAGATTCCTGGAAAATACTATCATTACTCAAGACCCCACAATGCCTTCCCACTCCCTACCGCATGGTGTTTACATTACTCAGGCTAGGACATCAGCCCTCCATAATTTGGCCCCATTCTACTTAAATCATCCAAGTGGATTTCCTGCTACTCTCCAGGGACATCCTGCACCCTAAAGTGGTCTTGTCACTGTGCCACCCCAGGCCTTTTCTGTGACTCTTGCTCATTCTGTGGTTGGTTCTCCTACCTGCCTTCCTCGTGCTCCCTTTGTGCCCATCTCTTCCACATCCTTAGAAGGCTCCATCTTCTCCTGGTCGACCTTCGCCTCCCCCTTGGTGGAACTCTCAGAGCATGGCCTTTTAATCTCAGCTGTAGCCTAATGCCTCACGGTTCTGCCCCCATTTCTCATGTGCTAATATGGACTCCCCAGCTGTTTTGAGAGCTCTGTGAGGGCAGGCAACGTGAATCATAATCTTCTTTTCCCTTCCCACTTGGCTCTGCAAAGTGCTGAGCAGAGGGCAAGCCCTGACCAACTCCTGAGGAGGCTGCTATGGTGAGCAGGCTCATGGGCAACGTCCACTGCTTTCCCGTTCTTCCCCGGAAGCCTCTCTTCCGAGGAGGCCCGGCCCAGTGGCAGAAACAAATTAGAGGAAGCCCTGGAATGGTGCGGTTCTCAACCCTGGCTACCTATTATAAGCATTTGGGGAGCTTTAAAAAAATATAACTGCTTGCTCTCTTCCTCCCCACCCCCCTCAGAGGTTTAGAATTTAATTGGTCTAAGGCGGGACAGCACTGATGTGTTTTCTAAAGCTCCCTAGCTGACTCTAATGGTTTCACTAACTGAGCCCTACTGCTTTCAGGCCCCAGCCCTTTTGGCATGCACCCCTTCCAGCACTTTCCTGTCTCGTTTCCAGGCAGGAAGTCATCCTAGCACTGGCCAGAGACTCCAAAGAGACTGTCTTTAGATAAATGCTCTGGCATCAGCTATAGCCTTTGTTGTTTTTCAAAGGTGTTTACTTTCAAATTGACAACTGTCTGCATTGGAGCCTGCTCTGAAGATTGCCTTGTAGGGGTTGCCTTCCAGTCTAGGCACCAAGGGAAGTGAATGAACAGACAGACCAGCACTAGGGTTAAAATAAGCTCAGATACCCCCAAAGAAAACACTATTGTTATAAGGTACAGCAATTTGATCTGATCAAAGCAGTTTGTTTCATATGGAAATACAATACATAATTTGTGTGATAGACCTAGAATAAAGTATCAAGGAAAAGAGAATATATACATACAAAGAGGAAAATCTCAATCATTATCAACTATTATAAAAATCTGACTCATGTATTAGTGTACAACCTGCTTATTTACACAATAACAAAAGCAACAATAACATTTTTTAGCACTCTTCATGCACCAAGAACATGCTCTAAGGTTTGGTGGGGTTTTTTTGGTGTGTGCTTGTTTTTTGTTTTGTTTTCTTTTGTTTTGGATTGTTTCATTAATCTGACAACCCTGTGAGATTGGTATTATTATTACCCTTATTTTATAGATGAGGAAATTGAGGCACTGAATTACTAAAGAATTTGCTAGCTGGTAAATATCAGAGTCAGGATTAGAAAACTTTCAGGGCTTCTGTTCTTAAAAACTTTCTAAGACTAATTCCCATTTCAAAGGAAAATGAGATTTTCTTTTTGATATCCAAAGTTTCTCAAATATCTGAGTATGTATTAAATACCTTCCATTATTTTTCTTTTATAATTCTCAATGAAAATTCTTCCAAAGTATACTGTACACATCACTGATTCTTAAATAGAGGAAAGCAAACACAATTTAACCTTTTCTTAAAGACTCCATGCTAGCATCCTAGACTTTTATTACTTGGGGGAGGCTAGATGGAGCCTGGTTCTCTCAGGTTTTTTAAAGCTTGCAAAGTTGGGTCATTACGACCCACTGCACTGGACAAGTGCGGTGGCCACCTTTTCCCTCAGTCCCTTTTCAAGGTGACTGGCTACACCGCTCACAGGCCTGGCTGAGGCATTAGCCCCAGACAGCTGGGCTCTGTTCAGCGCAGGCCTTGGAGCTCCTCAGCCACAGCTGATGACACGGAGTGGACACCTGCCCTAAAGCGGCCATGCTCCAGGCTGGCCAGACTTCTACAATATGAACCCGTAGGAGAAGTTGAGCCCAAAATGGGCAATGTGCTCCAGATTCTCCCTTTGGGGAATCTGAACTGGGAATTGCTAGTTAGCAGTGGGAGCTAACAGGGTATATGTAGAGAGAGCCGATGGGGGAGAAAAAGCAAAAGTTATGAGGAACCGGATACGATGGTACGTGGAAGCTGGGCAGTAGAAGAGAGAGAGAGAGAGAGAGAGAGAGAGCGCGGGAGTCACAAGTCAAGTACTTTCAGTAGTCGGCAGGCTATGTGGCTGAGAGAAGAGGGCGTGGCGAAGGTAGTGGGGCCTAGTAAAGATTCCAGAGACTCCCAAATTCAAGTCCCACCTAAAGACTGGAATTCACAGCAATGTGGAGGCACCATGCTGGCCAAACAAAATGAGTCTGCAGGTTGGAATAGGTCAAGAACTGGCCGTTTACACATTCCAAAGAGAGGATGAGGAAGCCGGTGAGACACGGCCAGCCGTTGCCGGAGAGGACAGCTAAGTCACATAAATAACTAATCACCGAGGTGACGAGGTGCGAGCTCCTGATGCTGAAGTCCTGGGGTAACCTTGGATTCTTGATGGTGTCCTGGTTCCAGTCTTCCTGAGGTTTGGCTCTGTGACAGCGCCTGTTCTTCCAGAGGCTTGGTGATCTGGCCTTCAGTGGTTCCCACGAGGCCCTGTGGGGCTGAGATCCCTGTTTTCTTCATTCCTTGTAACTTCTTCCCCTAATATTAGATGTAACTTGAGCTGTTCCTCGGAACTAAAAGAACCTAAGGAAAACACTCTAGATGGCCCCAGATTGCTCTCTTTTTCCCCCTTGGAATTATTGTTCTCCTATTTATAGTTTTTCTGCTTCTCCTTTGCTGCTAGGCTGTCAACTGTCACTTTCTATTGCCATAGTGTATTTGCTTGTACTAGCCATTCTGTCTTTGTTATTAAGGCTACTTGTAGACTTGGACACTAGACCTGGAAGCTTGATGGAATTGAAAAAAATTTTAAGTAAAAGGGCAATTAGAGAAGGGTGAGTTTTAATAGACAAGGCAAGAAACAACAATTGTTGGAGAGGATGTGGAGAAAGGGGATCCCTCCTACATTGTTGGTGGGAATGCAAGTTGGTACAGCCACTCTGGAAAACAGTGTGGAGGTCCCTTAAAAAGTTAAAAATTGAGCTACCCTATGATCCAGCCATTGCACTACTGGGTATTTACCCCAAAGATACAGACGTAGTGAAGAGAAGGGCCATATGCGCCCCAATGTTCATAGCAGCAATGTCCACAATAGCTAAGTTGTGGAAGGAGCCGAGATGCCCTTCAACAGATGACTGGATTAAGAAGTTGTGGTCCATATATACGATGGAATATTACTCAGCTATCAGAAAGAACGAGTTCTCCACATTTGCTACAACATGGACAGCACTGGAGGAGATAATGCTAAGTGAAATAAGTCAAGCAGAGAAAGACAACTATCATATGATTTCTCTCATCTATGGAACATAAGAACTAGGATGATCGGTAGGGGAAGAAAGGGATAAAGAAAGGGGGTGGTAATCAGAAGGGGGAATGAAACATGAGAGACTATGGACTATGAGAAACAAACTGAGGACTTCAGAGGGGATGGGGGTGGGGGAATGGGATAGACCGGTGATGGGTAGTAAAGAGGGCACGTATTGCATGGTGCACTGGGTGTTATACAGAACTAATGAATCACTGAGCCTTACATCGGAAACCGGGGATGTACTGTACGGTGACTAACATAATATAATAAAAAATCATTAAAAAAAAAAAAAAGAAAAAAAAAAAAGAGAAGGGTGAGTTTTATAGTATGTCAATTATATCTCAATAAAGCTGTTACGCAAAATTAAATAAGCAATGAAAGACTTTTAGTGTCACGTGAGCTTCAGTATATGTTTTGGAAATGCAATTTGTTCAGATGTCTTTCTTGTTTACCTTAATACTTTTGGCTCTAATCCAATCAGTGACTGTCTTACTAAAATATCTCTCAGTTCTAAGGAATCAAACACACTGGAGCCAGCACAAGTAAAGGAAAGGAGATTTATTTTAAGACATTATACAGAACCCAGCTGAAGAAAGTATGCATGGTCAGACAGATTCTCAGTCATTCTGTCTCTTTCTCTCCCTTTCTCCAACTAGCTGCTTGGTTTCCTAATCTCTCTTTGTCCTTGTTTCACATCTGTTCCATTTTCCTCTTTGCCAACTGGTTATTCTGCTTCTCTGTAAGGATTTTAGTGTCTTTTCCCTCCTAACACTGGCAGATGACTTTGGGTTGCCATACTGCCAGTTTTGGCAATGACTTTTCATGACCTTGCATCTTCATTGCCAACAACATCCAATTCTGCCTCCATGTCTCTGAGAATGTGATTGACCCAGTTTGAGCCTGGTGTCTCCGCTCCTGGTCAAATTAGCTGGTCAGAGAGCTAGTTAGTAGGGCAGGGTCCCTATTCCTGAAAGGATGCCCTCACAGTCTGCCGGCAGCCGGCTCTCTGAAGAGATTTTGACAGGGAGGAAATGATTGGCATTTCCACCTGAGTGAAATTTCTAAATTTCTGAGCTCTATTTTGTTATTACATATTTACTTTTGCTCTTCCTCATTTTTCTCCATTCAGTGCTTAGAGTCCTGCTAACAATAACCAGTTGTTGGTGGTATTACCTATCATCACCTGGAATTAGTCAATAGTCACTATCTTGATTTTCATTCATGTACAAATATGAAAAATATTGAGGGCAGCAAGACAATTCCCTTCACTTCTTTTTTTTAAAGGTTTTATTTATTTATTTTTGCTAATGAGAGAGAGAGAGCAAGAGAGCGCAAGCACAAGCAGGGGGGAGGGAGAGAGAGAGAAGCAGGGTCTACACTGAGCGGGGAGCTGGATGATATGATGATCTGGGGCTCAGTGTGGGGCTTGGTGTGGGGCTCGATGTGGGGCTCGATCCCAGGACCCTGGATCATGACCCGAGGATCTTTGGATCCTACTACTCAACTATCTTTGTAAAACTTTACTTCATGTTCAACTAAATATAATGCGTATTTCATTTTTAACAATATAGCTACGAGCTGTTGTTGATGTTTCAGTGAAAAACCGCTCTAAAACTCCACCTTGCATCTACATGGGGAATGCTTTCCTGACCAAAAAGTTGTCACTATTGTAAGGATGTTTTGACAGTTTGTCTAAAATCACTACTTTGTATCATGTTTCCTTCCCTTCACAAACGTATGAAATAATTACGAGTCAACTACTGGTGGAAGAGTTTATTATTAGCTTTTCAAAAGATGCCAAGTGTTAGAGGAAATTTTTCTCCCAGGCCAAGACAGGAACAGTTCTATTTCAAAAACAATAAAATGCAAATTAAATGTTTTTCCATTTTTAATCGAGCATTGAACGGTTCACAAAACATTTTTCTCACATGTGATTGAACTTAATACTCAAAATAACGTGCTGAGGTTAGTCCTGTAGTGTCATTTTGTAGCTGGGAAACAGGGTCAGAGAGGTTACAGGACATGTCCAAAGTCATATGTGCACCAGATAAACACCAGGTAAACACTTTTTACTCTAAATCTTGTGGGTTTTGCATGGCACTATGCTTTTCCTTTACTTTATCCCTAACAGTTTCTGGGGGAGGGGGCACCAGTTAACTATTTCAAAATCTGCAAATTCTTGATATAAACTCCTCTGTATAATCTCAATTGGTCTCTCTAACTGCAAAGCCCATACACTTTATGATATAACGAAACTACTGCTGCATTGTTTATGCTAAATTAAGAGTGATGGATTGAGGGCTGCCACAGCCTAAAATAATGTTACACCGGTCCCTCACAGTTGAAATCACACATACTATTTTTTTTAAGTATTTTTTTAAGTATTTTTTTAAGAATTTATTTATTTTAGAGAGAGAGCAGGAGCAGTGGGGAGAGGGAGAAGTAGGCTTCTTGCTGAGCAAGGAGTCGGACGTGGGGCTTGATCCCAGGACCCTGAAATCATGACCTGACCAGAAGGCAGATGCTTAACCGACTGAACCACCCAGGCGCCCTCACACATATGATTTTAATTGTAATATCTGTGTATCCCTTTCTAACTCTTTCTAACTTTGTCAGGGATATAACACTAATTATGGAGATTAAATAAAATGCAAATCTCTAACGAAACCATTCTTGCAAAGAGTAACTGTCAATGCTATCAAAAAGGAGCAAACCAGTCCCCTAGATGAAGCTGTGATTGTGTGTTTGTGGTGGTTAGGATGTTAGTCTATTCAAAAGAAGAAATGTTTTTTAAGGAGATAAGTGCATTTGCTATTCATATGTAAAAATAGATCCTATTAACTACCCAAAGGGTTATTATCACTGAAGTAGGCAAATAGGGCTTCTAACTTAGAAAACCCTCCACAGCCTTAGCCGTTCAAATTATTCTTGGTATACAAAAGTAGTATAACAATGCAGCTTTTTAAAGCCTCTAATTCAGACTTGCCATGAATTTAGATTTGTTTTCCTCTCTATTGCTCACAAGATTTTGCTATGTTTATTATTATACAAAGGGCACACATGAGATTGGAATTTAGGTCCTCTGTAGTCACAATTCCCTAAATTTTGTTTGTTAATATCACATTTGCTGCTTATAACAGGATTCTCAGGACTGTGCCAAGCAAAGGAATTTTAATAGTTCTCATGGTTTACAGAGTATAAGCAAGAAATAACCCACAGGTAATAAAATACTAAGAAACACAGGGGACACCTGCCAACACATGAGTTGTTATTTATTTATTTATTTATTTATTTATTTATTTATTTATTTTTCAAATCACTCCTTCTTTGTGTGACTATATTCCTAATCTCTTTGCTTGGAAACATTTAGGATCACTTGAGGGAGAAACATAATCTAGACACTTAGGCAACACTTTAAGAGAGAAGAAAGCAGGGATAGCTGAGGGAAAGAGCTGAAGGGCTAAGGGCTGCAGTGCAGAACAGAGAGGAAAAGTGAGAGAAAAATGTAGAGAAACAGCAGCATTAGATTTCTGTTTAGACCAAAAGAATTAAGGTAGATGTTAGGAAGAAGTGAGAGGTTATTTAAATAAGACCACAGCATTGGAAAGCTTTGAATGTAAAGAGAGGTAAATAGTCTCCTTTTCACACACGAGTTTGTGGAAATGTGAATTAAAATTAAATGTGTAAAAGCTAAACAATAGAATTATATGTTTAAAGGGAGGATTTTATCCCAGAGTATAAATAGAAATCGTGTGTATCTATATCTATATCTGTGTCTCTATCTATAGAGAGACATAAAATTTATATTCATAGTTATATATACAACTTCTTAGATATAATCTTTGATAATGTGGTTCTAGCATTTTACTCATATTCTCGATTTTGTATTTTTGTGTTTTTCCATCACAACCGAATAAAAATTAACCAGTTGAAGTCTAAAAAGCATTTGGGGAACCTGAAGATTTGTTCCTTTCTGACAGTCACAGTTCTCTTAAGTTTGCAGGATCAATGCTTTTTATTCCTATTAGTAACACTTCTATTTTATAGTTTACACTCTTTAAATAAAATAAAGGCAAAATATAATAAATGATTCAAATAATTGTCCAAACACTGTGAGGCAGAGAAAAATGGCAGTATGTTTGAAACTGACCTGTAGTCTACCAGCCAACTCCCCCCACTGACCACAAATAATCATTGAAACAATGAATCTGAGATGCAAAGGATCCAGGTTTGGCATGTGGAGGCAATTTAGGGGCATCGTCTAATATATGACTGGAATGAAGTCAAGGAAATCAAGTGAAAGGTCTAATGCTAAAATTATTTATTCAGGAGTATTTGCAATGTATTTGGATGTATATTAATTAAAAAAACAAGAGATTAGGTAGAAGGAGGATATTTTTTAAGTAAGGGAAAAGATAGTAGAAATTTAAGTATTCTGAAAAAGGCAAATGTCTTAGTAAAGGTTCAAAGGATTTGGGTTATTTTTATCTTAATCTCCATCAGGCTAAGTGCCTTGGACTTTGGAAGTCTTGAGAGACACCCGGCAATTTATTTCCCTTCAATGGGCTTCATTTTCCACACCTGACAAATGAGAAAATTATTCCTTATTGGATTGATGTAAATATCTGCAGGAAAAATACATGAAACACTAGTGCAGTGACTGACACACAGTAGGCACTTAATAAATGGTAGTTATTAGATGGATATTTTAAGGAATAGTGACTTCTGATGATCATGGACTGTTGTGACCATAGTTAGCAAAGGCTACTCTGATTGGCATTGGGGAAAGTCACACCAATAGCAGGAGGAATTACTCTGTGGCTTATGTCTGCAAAGGCTGCTTTATGGGTAATATTTTGCAAAGACAGCAATCTTATGGTAGTAATATTTTCAGGACACTTTCCCTTCACCGCCCTGTGAAATGGCTCTTGTGTTCATCCTCTTCTTTCCCTTCCTACTACCACTGCCCATATTGATGTTCATACGCTTCAGCCATCAGCATGGCAAAATCTTCTAACTAATGCCTGTCTCTAAACTCTTCCCTCAACACATGGTCTCTGGTCAAATCCTCTCAAAACTGATTTATTATTTAGTTGCCTCTTCAGAACCTGCGATAGCTCCCTGGTGTATACAGAACAAAGTGTCCATCTTCCTTATCGTTTGATTCAGCCTTCCACAATGAGCCCCCTCCGCCGACCTCTGCAGCCCTATTGCCTCACACCCCTGCCTCTAAAACCCTATTCTACTGCCACATGAAAACAGAGATGTTTCAAGAATAAATCCTGTACTTGATGACTTCTGAATCTTGACTTTTTCTGCTTCCTGTTTTCTTAGTCTAGAATGTCCTTTCTCTGGGTGAAATTCCAATCACCTGCCAAGGGTCAACTCAAACCCTATATCCTCTGATGAGTAGTATGTCAAGCTGGAATCAGTTGCTTTCTTCACTGTCCCTATGTATAACTTTAAGTCCTATAATATGCTGTATATTGTGATAAGGAATTTGTTTCCTCTCTAGACTGTAAGCTCCTTAAAAGCAGGCAGTTTTCTTATCCATCTTTGAAAATTCTTCCTCCTGGAAACCACTGAAAGATGACTGGAGTTATGTACATAATAAGCGACTAAGGTATAGCCTCTCCTGAGGGCTAGGAACTGTATCTGAGGTCCTTTTCATGACTGTAGGTTTTTGTCCTATTAAAGTACTTTTCTAGAAGCATGATAGGACAGACACTACCAGGATGGTTCAAAAATATGCAAGCCAATAAATATGATATACCACATCAGTAGAATGAAAGATAAAAATATGATCATCTCAGCAGTTGCAGATAAAACATTTGACAAAATACATCATCCTTTCACAATAAAAACTCTCAACAGATTGGGTGTGGAAGGAACATACCTCAACATAATAAAGGCCATATATGACAAGCCCACAGTTAACATGATACTCAACAGGGAAAGATTGGAAGCTTTTCCTTTAAGCTCAGCAACAAGACAAAGGGTGCCCACTTTTGTCACCACTCCTATTTAACATAGTATTAACCAGAGCAATCAGGCAAGAAAAAGAAATAAAAGGCATCCAGATTAGAAAGGAAAAAGTACAACTGTCTTGTTTGTCGATGATATCTCATATATAGAAAATTCTAAAGACTCCACCAAAAAACTGTTATAACTAATCAATGAATTCAGTAAAGTTGCAGGATACAAAATGAACATACAAAAACCAGTTGCACTTCTATATACTAACAATGAAATATCTGAAAAGAAATAAAACAATCCCATTTACAATTGCATCAAAACAATGAATCACTTGGAAATAAATTTAACCAAAGTGGTGAAAGATATATATACTGAAAACTGTAAGACTTTGATGAAAGAAATGGAAGAAGCCACAAATAAATGGAAAGTTATCTCATGTCCATGGGTGTGAAGAATTAATATTGCTAAAATGTCCATACTACCCAAAACCATCTGTAGATGCAGTGCAATCCTTATCAAAATTCAAATGGCATACTCCACAGAAATATTAAAAACAATCCTAAAATTTGTATGAAACCACAAAAGACCCTGAACCCCAAGGCAATCTTGAGAAAGAAAAATAAAGCTGAAGGCATTATACTTCCTGATTTCAAAGTGTATTATAAACCTGTAGTAATCAAAAGAGTACTGGCAGAAGAATAGACTCATAGATCAATGGAACAGAACCAAGAGCCCAGAAATAAACTTGTGCATATTCAGTCAACTAATATTTAACAAGGGAGTAAAAAATACTCAATGGGAAAAGGATAGTCTTTACAATAAATTGTGTTGGGAAAACTGAATAATCATATTCAGAGAAATGAAATTTCTTTCATACACAACTCACAAAAATTAACTCAATATGGATTAAAGACTAAAACATAAAACCCAAAACCATAAAACTTCTAGAAGAAAACATAGGGGAACAGCTCCTTGACATTGGTCTTGGCAATGATTTTTTGGATAGGACGCCAAAATTTGCACAAGCAACAGAAGCAAAAATTAACAAATGACACTACATCAAACTAAAAATCTTCTGCACAGCAAAAGAAATAATTAACAAAATGAAAAGGCAACCTACTGAATGGGAAAAATATTTTCAAATCATTTATCTGATATGGGGTTAATATCACAAATATATATATAAAGAACTCATACAACTCAATAACAAACAACATAAACAACAAGAAAACAACAACAAACCAAAATATAAAACAATTAAAAAATGGGCAGAGGAACCAGATGGATAATTTTCCAAAGAGGACACACAAATGGCCTGTGGGTACATGAAAAGGTGCTCTACATTACTGTTCATCAGGAAAAGGTAAATCAAAACCACAATGATATGTTAGACCGGAGACCATCAAAAAGATAAGAGATAACCAGTGTTGGTGAGAATGTGGGAAATAAACTACTAATACATGCAAAAACATAGATGAGTCTCAAAAGCATTATACTAACTGAAATAATCCAGACACAAAAGGCTCCTGTTTGATTCCATTACATGATATTCTGAAAATGTCAGTTTAAGGAGATAGAAATTAGATTAGTGGTTGCCAAAAACTGGCAAGAAGAGAAAGGAGATGCAAGGGAACTTTTAAAATTTATTGTGGTTAATATGACTGACTGTGTATGTTTGTCAAAACTCATAGAGCTGTATGCCTAATATAATAAACCTGAAAACATATGTATCCTAAAAAAAACAAAAAACAAAAAACCCTTCACTATGCATCCTACTCTCAGTGATCTCTGAGGGAAGAGACTTTTTCTGTGTAATTTGCACTCGGCTAATATTTATTTACTGCTTATTATGTGCCACGTGTGCATGAACTGCTGGGACCAGGGCGATCAAGACGATTTGCCTTTGTCTTCAGGGTATTAGTTTGAGGGTTAGTTACAGCCTGGTCCTATTCCTTTTCTTTTCTAGCAAGCTTTACAGAAGAGTCAACTAAACATAATGTCCATATTTCATCTTCCTACACTCTAGGTTTCCCCCCTCCATTTTAGTAAAATTCCATTTTTGGTAGGTGACCAAAGACTTCCTATGGCCAGTTCATCAGAGGCTCTTCAGTTCTTACTTTATTTGATGTTCTTATGATATTTGAACTGTTCATTCCATTCTCCCTGCAAACTCTTTCTTTCCTTGATTTTGGAGGCACCCCTCTGTCCTGATGTTTGATTTTTCATAGACTTCTACAATGCCTACTCTTCTACCCAGTAATTTTCAGTATTCCTCAAGGCCCTAATCTCTTAGGGTCTTCTCTCTTCTTCCCTTTCTTCTTTTTTAGTAGGTTCCATGTGGGGCCTGAACTCAGGACCCTGAGATCAAGACCGAGCTGAGATCAAGGGTCAGACGCTTAACTGACTGAGCCACCCAGGTGCCCCTAGGGTCTTCTCTCTTCTTACATCATGTTCTTCTTAGGAAGCTGCCCATACTTTCTTAAGGATTCAACTACTATGTATGTATCTAGCTAGAAATTTTTGTTCATCTATAACAGAGACCCCCAAAATAGTGACTTAAACAAGGTGCAAGTCTGAACATAGGCAGTCTAAGGCTGGTGCAGAAGCTTCATGGTGTCAACAGGGACACAAGTTTCTATCTTTCTGCTCTGGTATCCTTTATTTGAGGATTTCATTTGCAGGGTCCAAGGTGGTCTAAACTGACAGACAGACCTTCAACCTAGAGGCTGCAGGAAGTGGGGGTGAAGATGAGCACCTGCCCCTCACCCCTGTGCTTTTAAGGACACTTCTTGGAAATCCCACAGAATGCTACAATGAGAATTTAGTCACAAAATTACAACTAGACAGGGATAGAGGGACCCTTATTTCTGGCAGTAATATGTCCAGCTAAAAATGGAGGTACTGTAAAAATCACCACTTTATAATCTGGACAAGCATCATCAGAGAATGTTCAGTCTGGGGAAGAAAGTTTGCTGAAGGGCAGAACATTTTTTTTGAAAGATTTTATTTATTTATTTGACAGAGAGAAAGAGACAGCCAGAGAGAGAGAGACAGCCAGTGAGAGAGGGAACACAAGCAAGGGGAGTGGGGAAGGAGGAGGAAGAAGCAGGCTCCCAACAGGGAGCCCGATGTGGGGCTAGATCCCAGGACTCCGGGATCACGCCCTGCGCTGAAGGCAGACGCTTAATGACTGAGCCACCCAGGCGCCCCTGAAGAGCAGAACATTCAGATGGCCTTGCAGTATTTCCCCACAGATTGCTTACTGGCCACAAAGGGGGAAATAGTAGCTACACAGTGGAGAAACCAGACCGGGTGATCAAGATGAACATAAGCAGTGAGGAGCAGCCAGACATCATGTGGCCTCCAGATGTGACCCTGTGAAGGACACGACATTGCTTATGTGGTATTCCAGCTGGAAATGCATAACCTGAATCTAATCATGAGAAAACATCAGACAAACCCAAATTAAGAAGCAGTCTATAAAAGAACTGACCTGTACTTTTAAAATAATGTCAATGTCATGAAAGACAATGAAAAGCTGATGAACTGTTCCAGATTAAAAGTGACTAAAGAGACATAACAACCCAATGCAATTCGTGATCCTGAACTGCATCTCCTACTGCAGGAGAACAAAATGCTATAAAGGACATTACTGGGACATTTGATTAAATTGGTGGAGAGATTTCAGAGAGAAAATGAACAGGACCTGATGACTAAGTGTGCTGATTTGTTTTTTTCTCTCTATCCCCAGGGCCTCTGTCTTAATTCAGGTTCTCAGCATTTCTCCCCTCAGCCCTTCTACAGAATTTTCCAAGTGATACAACAAAGTCCATCATCTTTCTCTTCCAATCTGTCCTCCATATCGTCACCAGAGGGATTTTTTTTGAAGCACAGATCTGATTATGCCATATTCCTTGTCTTTGTCCATTTGGGCTGCTATCACAAAAATACTATAAACTGGATGGCGTATGAACAACAGACACTTACTTCTCAAAGTTTTGGAGGCTGGAAGTCCAAGATCAGAGTGCCAGCAGATTGAGTGCCCGCTGACCCCATAACCACATATGGCAGAAGGGGCAAGGGAGCTTTCTTGGCTTCTTTTATAAGGGCACTAATCCCATTCATGAGGACCTGGACCACATGACCTAATCACTTTCCAAAGGCGCCACCTTCTGATATCATTATGTTGGGGGTTAGAATTTTAGCATACGAAATTGCGGGGAGGGGCACAAAGATTCAATCTATAGCACTCCTAATTAGAAGCATGTGTGGCTTGTATGGCTTACCCTTAGCCTGCTGTATGAGACCCTTCTCTATGTGGAGAGGGAGCTCTTGTGCGCCATTTCTCTCCTGCACTCCCATCTCAAATGGCTCTAGTATGACCAGTCTCTCCACCTTCAGTAGTCACGACATAACACCCAGGATGACATAATGAGGCCAAGGATGAGATGGAATAAGCCAGCAAGATAGAAAGTTATTTTGAAGCTTTTATCTGGTTTGAAATATAGGCTGGACTATCATGTGAAAGGACTCCATTACGTTTTTTTAAAAAAGGAATTAATTTTTCAGAGAAATAAATAAGTGTCTACTGTTTGTGCCAACTCAAAGGACAGGGCAAATGAAGATGGGCTTGTTGGCCGACTTCCATCCTGAAATTTCCTGTGAGGCTATTAGATGCAGCCAGCTAAGGATCTCATTATCTTAGTCAGAATTATTCTATCAACAGCTCTTTTTTTTCTGTCACAGCTGGTGCTGAGAGCCATATGTCATAAAACACCCTGTACTCTCAAAGTTTAGATCCCTTGCTGAATGGAAAATAAATCACTGTTGTTGAATCAAGTGACCCATGGGGTTCCCCAAAGAATTTTCCTTCATATTTTATAGTTTTGCGGTGAAAACTCATGATTTTTCTTACCCATGTGGCTTTTTGCCCATTTCCCATCTGCTTACTCCTATAATTTTCCCAAAATGTTACTTCATCAATCTGTTCAATAAACAAAGATTGCTTACCTCACTTGCTCTCAGGAATAAGGAAGCTTCCCAGGAATTGCATTTAGTGATGAGTTGACACATTTCCTTTCCTCTGGACTTACCAAATAGGATTACCAGCAAACAAATACTTGCCTAGAATTGAAGACAGACCATCCAGCTATTACATATTAATATCTAGTCCATATATCCAATAACACAAACATACATTTTTTAAGGCATCAGCTTTAATTATTGTTAAGCATTCTCTTCAAAGTCAAGGGTGTATTAATTTAATGAACAGTGAGAGAGGATTGGGACTACAATTGTGAACTGCTGGGTGAAGATTATTCTTTCCGCACCATGTATTCTGTCAAGTCAAATACGATTGTCATTTGTGACCAAACACCATGCTCATCTCCACATGGGAGAGATGGTCTACGGAGCTCCTGATAGCTTTGTAGTTCAGAGGGATTCTACTCCGTTATTCTGTAACTAACCTATGTGGTTGGTATGCTTCTATTTCTACTTGGCTCTGTAAATACAAAAGTCACTTACCTTATATTCTTGGAGTGAGTGAAGTAATATATTATCTGTGACAGCAGCAATGTCTAAGCTATAGATCCATTTTATATAAGTTATTATCCTTAGACTCTTACATCATCCACAATTTCCAATTAGATTCCAGGAAATTGATGAAGAAAATCTGAGTTACTCTCTCACTTTCCCAGAGACTACTACCAGTTCATCAGTATTTATGTAAGTTTCCAAAGAACTGCCCAAAATCATATGTGTTAGATGCTCCCAGATACAGCAAATTAGTGATTACTCTTTTAATGGGATAGATAATATCGCCCTACCCACCTCACCTGGGGCTTGTGAGAATCTTATGCAGTAATTTACAGGAAAATGTATGAAGTGTTATTCTAACATTAAATACTGTTATTAAAAATAACTGTTTCTTAAGTTACACATATGATAGGAGAATTATAAGCCTAGAGAAACCATGTAATATTATTTTCTGATAATAAGTAGACATCTATGCTGTTCACAGACCAGGAGGAGTGGTTCCAAAGCTTGGTCATTCATTGCCAAAGTAAAATCAATTGAGCTTGGAAACCCGTCTTATGGTGAGCCTTTTTGGGACTGGACTTCAACTATCTGAACTGTTCCACTCCCGAGGCCTTATTTAAAGTTTCTAGGGAGGGGGCATCTTTTATTAAGCCCTTATGTGATCTCTTCTCAAAAATAACAGTCAATGGCTGCAACACTGGAAGGCGACGGGGGTGGGGGAGGCAGCCTGTGCTCAGTATAGCCATGCAGGTTGTTTAAGACTGGATCCGTTCTGAGTGGTCAGAGCCTGTGTTAGACATACCAGGAAGTAGAATCATTGTTACTATCATCCCTATTTTAAAATTAGGGAATCCAGAGGTTGACTAACATTCTCAAAGTCACACAGCTAGTTAGTGCTAGCGCTAGTGTTTGAACTCAGTCTGTCTCCAGGCTCTATGTCTTAACCTTGACACTATTGACAAGTAGTTGAGTGCAAGGGTCTGTGGAAAAGTCACAGTCAGGATATGTGGGGGAATCAGATGAATGGAGAGGGTACAAAGGGGATAGGGCAGAACCCCAGAGGCAACTCTGTCTGCCCTACCCCTGGAAAAGGCTGGGCAGAACATTGGTAACTGAATATGTATTTATAAGGAGCATTTGAACCAGGTGGGACCTTGAGAAATAGCCTGATGTCTTCCTTTTACAGACAAAGAAAATGCAGTACCAGAGATGTTATATGAATTGGCTAGGCACACTGCTTGTTCATTAATTTAATCATTCATTTAGTCAAGTATTGTACTAGGTGCTAGGGAAACAAGTAAAATTATGAAACCGCTAAAAATCTATAGAAGACGTATGAGCAAAATGTGTGAGAATTCAAAGATTCTCTGGGGGAGTCTGTGAAGGCTTCCCAGGGGAGCTGGCGTTTGGGCTGAGTCTCGAAAAATGAGCAGGGGCTTGCCAGAGGAGAATGAGAGGAAGATCATTCCAGCAGGTCCAGCTGGTTGGTGGCCGAATGCAGTCTAAACCCCTGTATCTGACCCAGTCCAGCGCTCACCTATCCATACTGCATGGAAAGAAACCCCTGTCTTGGGAAGATTCTTGACAGGAACCTGGAGAATGTATCAGGAATATATATACAATTGGTGGTACTTGTGTAAATTTTAAATCGTTTCTGCTTTCCAAATGCAAAGATTTCACATCTCTTACTACTGATTTAATTATAACCTGCATCTAAATTGTAAATTGTATCTAAATTACATATAGGAGATATTTTAATATATCTATTTTTTCCATTTTAAAACCACAGAGATAATTTACTGTACAACTGTCTCAAATTACTTTTATGGGTTTTTTTTTTTTTTGCTTAAAGATTTCATGTGAAAATTGTTATTTTACTATTCTTTTAAACTTCATATATGATTGGTGAGAGTGACCACTGTCTTTCAATTCCAATCTCTGTTTGGCAGAGCATTTCTTAACATTTCCTTCTAAGAACGATAATATATTTTGTTTTCTGCTAGGATCCTAACTCTCTTAAGAAAGTATGACTGGCCAGAGCCTCCAAGATTCAGTCTCCTTGGTCTTGACTAGTTGCAAAAATATATGTAAAATTCATGGACTTTGTTATTTTTTAGTTAAATGACAATTTTCTTCCAAGTTGTTGTTTTCTTTACACTAAAATAGTAACTGATTTGGTTAACTGTGTTTTGAATATATGTGTTAAGCTTAAACCCTGACAAGGGTTCCTGGCAAAGGGGGTGAATTGGAAGTCGAGTCCAGCCTGAGCCTTGCGATTCGCACATAGTGGCCAGTTGGGTCAGTAGTCGTTTTGGTTACCCAAACACAGGATTTGTCTTCTGTGAGAACGTAGAAAAACTTAGAATACCAATTCCAGTTCAACGTTCGCCTTGTAGAGGAAGGCTTATCACTCAGGGCTGGGTTCTTTTTTTTTTTTTTTTAATTTTATTTCTTTATTTGTCAGAGAGAGAGAGAGAGAGGGGGCACAAGCAGGGGGAGCGATAGGCAGAGGGTGAAGCAGGCTCCCTGCTGAGTAAGAAGCCTGATGCAGGGATTCAATCCCAGGACCCTGAGATCATGACCTGAGCTGAAGGCAGATGCTTAACCAATTGAGCCACCCAGGTGTCCCAAGGGCTGGGTTCTAGGTGCACCACTAAATTAGCTTTGAACCCATGGGTGAGCCAGGACTTGAACCCAGACAGTCTAACCCCAGGACCCCTGCTCATAACTATCAAGGTATGTGGACTCCCACCGTGCCCCTCTGCTTCCAGCCTCAATTTACAAGTCAAATCACATGAGAGCTCTGGTGCCCTGAATTTCCGTCCTTGTTGTCTGCCTTCTCCCCTCCCCATGACATAAAGAACTCTTCTTCCCTGGTTGTTTCCAGCAATTGCTAAGGTAAGGGATGAGGGGACAAAAGTGCTCACATACTTGCTTGTTGGTAGCCTTGAGCCTGTTCCTCCTCTTCTGTTCCTATTCCCATCATCAATGTTTACTGTCCGGGAAGGTGCTTAAAGGTTGTCTCAGACCATGGGGTCTTCCAAAGAGCATTATAAGAAGCAACAAATACTTGCATAGCATTTACTCTGTTCTAGACACTATTCTAAGTGCTTGGCACATATAATTCATTTGAGCCTGGTGAGGTAGATACTATGTTATCCCTCCCTTTTATAGATGAGCACACTGAGGCATGGAAAGGCTAAGTAACTTGTTCAAGGTCCAGGAGCAGAGAATAATGAAGCTAGTCTGACTTTGGTGCCCTTGGTCTTAAGCACATAGCTTATTACTAATGTTCCAAGACATGCTCCCAATGCGTCCAATAGTTGAGGTGAATGAATGGCTCTGGGCTCCTTTCATTAGCGACAAGAAGGACTTGCTCCCAGCTGGGGCTACGCTCGGTCTTCTCAACTCCAGGTACCATCTGTGCTCAGATTCTCTCAAACACTCCTAAGTTTTCTTGAGTGAATGTTTCCTAAGGAATATTCATGTTTCCAGAAGCACAGGCAATGGTTTACCTGCACTTACAGGTCAGTTTCCTACACAGAAAACATGGAAGCAAACAGAAGTAAAGTCTGTAATGATGCAGTTGTCTGTTGCGTACAAAGCATTTCATGTTCATTTATTCATTTGCTCGCCAACAAATATTGATTGAGCACTTGCTCCGCCCTCTGGTGACATGGTGGTAACCAAACAGCCCACATTCCTGCCTTCATGAAAGTCATATTCTTCAACAGAGCACTTCAGCTCCTTGGAGTCATGCCTCAGTCATGTCCACATTTGAAGAGTGTCTGTGCTCCACATATGAATGATTAAATGGCCCCATAGCCACTCTCATGGGCCTGCAACCTGTGTAGCTCCTTGGGGTCCCATGCTTAGAAGGGGTATTTGTCTCAATGCTCTGCTGGCATCCTCACGACTTTATGAACAATGGTCCTGCATTTTCATTTTGCACTGGGCTCTACAAATGATGTAGCTGGTCCTGACTGGTCCTTTAGCTCTCCTTGCTTATGAAATTGAAAACTGCTTGCATTCTTGAAATGAGATTGTTTCTCTATTCACATGTCAGGGATCCCTGGTTTAAGGTTCCATCACAACACAAACTCAAGGTCCAAGATGATGGCCACGGGGTTACTTCCTCCTTCCCCATCTCCCTCCAGAAGTCACTATGTTTTGTTGTGCATCAGTTGGTTCCTGTAACTCCAACAAAGATCAGTTGAAGACATGAACTGGCATTGGTTATTGACTAATAATAAAATAAGGCCAAACTCAAGGAATAGCATCTTGCCCCAAACCATTGGCTTGATCTCCTATGGCATGTATTATCTTCCCACTTGCAATCCATTTATTCTTTCTTCCTCTCATTTCTTAGATAGTGATGGAGGTGCAGAGTTGTCTCTTCAATATCACATGGGACTGAGGGGATATGATAGAACTGAAAAGAGAGATACCCATGACCCTGCTTTTAGCCAGATTGTGATATAGGCAACTGGACTCTACATTTTTCCATGACCTTTATACCTCCTCAGTGTCCATAGCCCATTTGCTCTTTTTCCTTTCTTAAAACTTGCTCTGTGGAAAGTGGGAAAGAGATACAATCAACTAAGTTTCAACAAAATGCAAATGACTGGTAAGACTTAACGTGTACTTCCTCTCATGCTATTTCACTTTTAATTTCGTACAAACCCCATTTAATAATGTTTGAGGATGAAGAGCTGATAGGAGGATTCTATGCCAGTGAGTGGGTGCTAGAGGCTGTGTGGGGAGTGATGGGGAAAAGATGAAAGAGGAAGAGAGAAGAAATCTTTCCGCTGACTCTGAGGAGTGGTCCTGAAAGACCTTTCTGCCTCAAATAAAATGGAATTGCTCTGCCCTTTTGAATGTGTAGGCTGTATGTCAGGTGGAAAAGGTAAACTGAAAACTAGGTCGTAGACCTCAAAGCCCAAAGAAATAAATGAATGTTTCAAATGGTGACGGGGGCATAAACATCTCTGTGAATTAGCATGGAAGGAGACTGGTCCTGTCAATGCCCTAGTTAACACTCCTGGGATGGTCTGTTCTGACTCAGGCTTTTCTTGATGTGGGGGCAGGTCTATCCATAGGCCTCTCGTTTTCCTTCCCTATGAGTCCCTTTGTTGCTGGCTGGTAAATTACATCTCAATGTTGCTGTTGGTCTTCTGGCAGCTCTGCCTGCAATTTTTAATACAAGACTAGCACAAAGTTGACTATGAGGGACCAATAGTCTAAGAATATACATCACAGAGAGACAGGCACGTTCAGTTAATTCAATGGAGTCAGCTCCCAAGAATGAATGCATTGTAGTACCATGACATTTTTTGCCACGATTTTTTGTGTAAGTTTAGGTGAAGTGTGACTATAATGAGAGACTCTGAAAGAGAGGGTCAACGTCATCGGGCTGAATTTGTCCTTTGAGCTTTGGAAAGACCCTCTGGGGGGAACAGAGGAAGCAGCTGGAAGGAGAGAAGGGAGCAGCAGATGGTAGAGTACTGGAGTTGATTTGGGGGGCCAAATCATCCCCTTCAAGAGAAGTGAAGCAGGGTGCACAGGACCAGATAGCATGATTGTGAGAAGCCTCACCTCAATTCAGGCAGGGTGGTGGTGGGGGGCCTGGACTTCCCATGAAGAATGGGGTGGCATCCTGAGATTCAGGGATGGGGGGCATAGAGGTGGCATTACATCATCTATTGGACACAGTATTTAGTAATAAAAAGAGGCTGAAAGTCATATGATTTACCTTTTAGGGCTAATCGAGAGAGGCAAATGTTAAAATATGGACAAGCATCAAAAGACAGATGCAAAATGACAGTATCAAAACCTCATGGACTCTTTGGGGGTGTCCTAAGTTCTACTAGGAGCTACAGGCATATTTCTTCTCACTGGGGCAGAAAGCAGAGGTTTGGCGGCAGAACACCAGGAAGGTGGTCTGTCAATGAGCAGAGAAGACCAGCGGTTTGTGCATGGCAGGAAAAAAAGGAAAGCTTCACTGGGGTTGGCATGTTCGCTGGACAGGAATATAGGGGTGTGTGGGGGGGGGGTAGGGGGCTGGGTATGGACTGTTGGGGAGGTACAGGGTCCCTATACACTTAAGAGTTAAACAGACCTCACCTTTAAGACCTGGATGTGTGGAGCCTCACTTTGAGGCAGGGGTCAGTTTGAATTGAGCACAGGTTTACAAAAGTGGAAAACCTATTCCACTAATATTTTGGGGAGAAATCATCTTGTCCCCAGTCTGTTGATCTGAGAAACACCTATTATGTAATCTTTTCCTATATCTTTTTACTGCCAAATGAGAATGATAAACTCAAACATTCCTCCTAAGATAATGTATAAAAAATGCTTAGCAGAAATTTGTTGCCTAGAAACAATTTTCATATATTTAAAAGCTCTTGTGTAATTAAACTACAAATCAAAACTCTCCCTTTTGTCAAAAAGGAGAGCCCCCTAGGCATGCAAGATGGAAAGAGGTCTGTTGTCATCACTCTCCATGAAATGACTGGGACTTGGACAAGGCATTTTGAAGGAAGAACTACCAGAATTGGGTGATTAACCACATACGGCAGGTGAGGGAGAGAGAAAGCAGAAAGAAGAACCAGTTTAGGGGAGAAATAATGAATTTTATTGCAGTCAAGCTTTTGTCACGTGGGAGCAACCAGCAAGCCTGAAGGAGAGATGGGGTTGAAGCTACAAATGAGGGTCCTTTGCTTAGAAAATGGTCGCTAAAGTCCTGAGGGTGGGTGGATCCATGAGGCAAGAGTAGGGAGCCAAAGAGGAGGATGGAGGTCAGGACGTTAGATATGGCAGCCATTAGGAGGTAGAAGGAAAGAGAAATGCAGACAAAGAGTGCTGGGAAGAGGTGAGAGAAAAACCACACTGTTGCTATGTCTCAGGAGTGGAGGGAAAAAAATGATCAAGAGCATCAAGTGACCAGTCGACTGATAAGGAAAAAAGTTCTTAGACTTGGCAAATTGAACTCATAGGTGAACTTTAGGGCTACAGCTTCATTATATTCCTGAGAACGGAAGCCAGATCACAAGGGGGTTGAGGCATGACTGATTTCGGAGAAAGTCCGTGAAGATTTTCTTTTGTTAAGTTTGATTTGAAATTCTAGGGCCAAAAGGCAAAGATTAAAGGTCTGAGTCATTGAGGCAAAATTGGGTTTATTAGGAAGGCACTGGGGGTCTTTGGAAGGCAGTAAGTGAGCCAGAGAAAGGCAAGAGAGGCTTGTCAATGCTTTTTTTTTTTTTTTTGCAAGCCCATGCAGTTTTCACAGCCTCCTCTCGTACAGTTCCTATTTCCTCCTTCCCAGAAGCCTCGGAAGGCAGGCACCAACATTTCCATCTTACACATGAGGACGCTGAACGTCCACGAAGCTGTGGCTCGCCCGGGGATGTCACAGCTGATCTGTGGGATTCAAATCCCGTGTCCTTGTTCTCTGTATTCTGACATGTTTCAACTTACAGGTAATGAGAGTCTTTTAGGCAAAGGGCTCAGATTCTGGGCTTGAGGGTTCCTGTTTTGGCCAAAGTTGATTGGAATATGTGGTTACTTCTTGGGGATAATTATTCCATGTTTGTTTTGGTGAGGAGGGTGGGGGATGGGTCAAAAGTCAGTTGGATTAGTGTGGCTCAGACATGTGTGGTAAAGTGCATTCACTTTCTCTTACTGCGAGGCATGGTGCGAATAGCTGCTCTGGGCAGTCTCTTGGGAGACTGAGTAGGAAGTACAGAGTCCAGTAAGTACCAATGATGCTGGAGTCCAGAGTGCTTAAGGGTACAAAGAACAGGCAGGTCCTCATCAAGCAACAGGACAGAGTTACCATATAAATAGACACAATCACTATCATAATTGCAAAATTGCCCCGAATAAATAGTCATTTAAGGGTTGTTTTGGCAGTGTTTGGCCCATAGTTTTGGTTCTAAATGAGTAGATGTTAGTTGAATAAAATTACTGAATGAATGAATGCATGATAGCTAATGAAAATATTCTCAAATGAAATGACTTCAGTGGAGAGTTCAAGAAGAAAAAGTGTAGAATGTGTATGTGTGTGTATGTTGGGGAGATTTTCTCCAGGGTCCTGGGCAGCTGGGACCAAGGCGCAGGGGTGGTGGAGTGTAGAACACACGTAGGAAGGCGGTTTGGTGGAGATAAAGCCTGACGTTCTGGTAAGTGAGCCATGGTAAGTGAGCGATCTGAAAGATCAGTAACCAGCTAGTTGCCACATTTTCTTCTTTTTCACATCTTTGAGGGAAGCTTATGAGCACACACCTTGCTCAGGGCTAAAACTGTAACTGCTGGTGTTTGCAGTTAGAATTTTAATTCCAGCACACCTCCAAGCCAATTTGCCTGGCTCTTCCTTTTCTTCTCCTTTTTTTTTCTTTTTAAGATTTGTATTTATTTATTTAAGAGAGGGAGGGAGAGAGAGAGCACAAGAGAGCACAAGCAGGAGGGAGGGCCAGAGGGAGGGAGAGAAGCCGGCCCTCCACTGAGCAGGGAGCCTGATGGGGAGCTAGATCCCGGGACCTTGAGATCATGACCTGAGCCGAAAGCAGACTGACTGAGCCACCCAGGAGCCCTCGCCTGGCTCTTCTGATGCCGGTTTTACCCCACTTCCCAGGCCTGGTATCCTACAAAAACCCTGGCATAGAGTGAGACAGATGAGGCTCTGACCTTGTATACAGGAAACTTTCAGAGTAAGTGGAACCATCGTTTTCTGAAAAGATTATGCAGTTAATAAGGCACAAAATACTTGTTTTTGAATGTCAGTCAAACAAAACCCCCAAGAGCCTAATTTTAAAACAAAAGAGCAAAGAAATTTCAGCTCACTACAAAGCATGGACTGTTACTCCCTTACCCTTTGTGTCCTGTTTAACAGATAGATATTGCCTTTTGTTTGTGGAGACAAAAATAAATGCCATTGAAATCTTTCCTAACTTCTCATATATATTTCAATTTTCCCCCACCAGATTAGCTTAGTGGAAACAGAAACAAAGGAAAAAGGTACATTTTTTTTTTCATGACACAGGAATTCTAATGGCAATTACATATCAAAGTGGATATTGAAGATATTTATATTTCATCTTGATGTCAAGTTTCTTTGTTTATACTACTCAAGGAAGTGTTTGTGGGATGTATAATATAATAACAATTCTCTGCATTTTTTTTCTTATTGATAAAATTCTAGAGCATACAACAGGATAACAAATGCCTGTTGAACTTGGGTGGGAGGGGGTGTTAATCTATGATGACTTGTTCTATTTTATAACCTCTCATATTTTGTCAAACCAGGCTTTGAAAGTAGGCTAATTATATTGTTTAGTTCTGCCAAAACATACAACTATTTAGAGTGCAATATTAAGCTACTTTCCCATCATGGTTCTTTGCTTAGAATATCTAGTAGTACGTAAATTGGGTTTCTAGATAAATGGACTCCCATGTATTCAAGGACGCAGTAGGGCATAGTGCAGTGGTTAAGGGAATGAATAGTGTGGGGTAGAAAGAGCAGTTCTGGAGTTAGATGACTTGAGTTCAGATCCCAGCTCTGCTGTTCACTATTGCGGTTCACTACTGGGGTTCTTGGATAAATCAGTGTATTTGTGCAGATAAGAGTAGTTGCCTTAGAGGGTGATTGTGAGGATCAAATGAGTTAATACATACGAAATACTTAGAAAAAGTCTGGTCCTTAGTAAATATTCAATTATTGTAAACTATTATTGAAGGGCTTTGTTTTATTTAATTGTGACAGATCCACCATGTATGATTCTCTGAACTTTATTTTTAGTAACATTTTTAGTGAGATATAATTCATACCACATTTCACAAAACATAAAATTCACCCTTTTCCCCTCATTTCATGATATATCCGCAGGAAACTCTATCACCATTATCTATCTATTTGGGTAGCTTTAAGCCTAAGCATTGCCTTCAAGGAAGGAGGGGATAATCTCAGGAGTACTGTGAAGAAAGCTTCCCTGTTAGTTAAGGAAAGGATAATCTTGTACTAATTTTAATATGCTTTACAAGAATTTTTGCCCTTTGGGGGCACCTGGGTGGCTCAGTTGGTTAAGAAACTGCCTTTGGCTCAGCTCATGATGTCAGCATCCTGGCATCGAGCCCCACATCAGGACCCCTGCTCAAAGCGGAGTCTGCTTCTCTCTCTCCTTTTGCCCCTCCCCCTGCTCATGCTCTCTCTCTCTCAAATAAATAAAATCTTTAAAAAAAAAGAATTTTTGCCCTCTGGTTTTATGTTGTGAATATGGAATACATCAGTTCTATGGGATTTTTTTGTGGTAATACTGTATATGATTTGTACCATTGCTGGAAGGATAAAATACAAATTAAGCAATGTGAACAACTTCCTGAATGATTCAAAAATAGCTAGTTTGAACAATGTTCACCCAATTCTTTTCATGAAATTTCTTGCCTCTAAGTTAGGGGTTAGCCTACAGAGAGACTTACCTTTCCATGTCCGTGGAATGGAAATATTTGAACTTTAGACATTGCTTTATACATTTGGAGTACCTAATATCATTGATATTCAGTATTTCAAATGCCAACTGTCCTTCTGGCGACTCACGAGAAAACCTTGTTTTCAGGTCTTAATTTGTACAGTAGGCAGAATCATGCCTCCTCAAATATGTCCACTTCCTGACCCTTGGGAACCTGGAACATGGCATTTTACCTGGCAAAGGGGGAGTAGATTGTAGAGTAAAGGAATTAAGTTTGCTAATCTGTCAACCTCAACACAGAAAAATTCTTCTGGATTATCCATGTGGACCCAATGTAATCACAAGTGTCCTTAAAAGTGGAAGAGGGAGGCACGAGAGGAGAGGGTCAGAGAGAGAAATGTGACAACAGAAGTGAGTCAGTGTGATGGGATGTGAGAAAGGCAGAGCCTACCATTACTGGTTTTGTAGATGGAGGAAGGGGACCAGAGCCAAGGAACGTGGGCAGCCTCTAGAAACCGGAAAGGGCAGGGAAAGGGATTCTCCCTCTAGAACTTCTACAAGGGAACCCAGCCCAGCCAACACCTTGATTTTAGCCCAGGGAGACCCATTTTGGATGGCTGAGCTTCAGGGCTGTAAGGTAATACATTTGCATTGTTGAAGCCAGCAAGTCTGTGTGAGCCTTTAATATGTTCATCTATTATAACTCTCCAGAGATAGCATTCAGTATTTCCCAGTTTTTTAGCAGCAAATAGAAAACTAATATAATTTGCAAATGTTCCATACATTCGCACTGGTGCTGAATACTACAGTTTTTCCTGCTGGGTACCGTTCTACCATTCTAGCCTTTTGAATATGAAGAAGAGTATGGGTTTTTTTTTAATATTTGGCAGGGTTTATGAATCTACCTTCTGCCCCAGGGCCACTGCTGGCCATCCCTTTGATATTTGTCTCTTCACCTGTCCAAATCTTGTCAATTAATAGCCCCTTTCCAGTGTCTGATGCTGTTTTTCACATTGGCAAATCTGTATAAACTGCACAAGGACACTGAATGTTAAATTCTTCTAAATTTATTTGCCAAGTGTCACTTGTTCTCCAAGGATGTTTTTAGTCTCTTTTGTTAACATGCAGGGCATTTTGTCATGTATTGGTGAAAGAGAAACTTCCTTTGTCCTCTTTCTGGGCAAAGCTCCTTCCCCTACTGCCACGATGCGGTACCAGGGGACGCCTGGTCTCCTCACGGTTACTGGCCCTGGCACCACTGCATGGCACAGGGGTGGGCAGGGATCCAGGGCTCCCCCGTACTTTTGAACCTGGGGACCAAGAGCAAGGGTTTCAGTCTCGGTGGTGAAGTAGTGAAATACAAGGTGCAGGAGCAGCAAGGCGGCCATCTGAGAGGCCAAGACTGAAGAGAGAAGCAGGGGAAGTGAGTGAGCAAGAGAGCACAAGCAGAGGAGAGCCTCACAGAGTTCGAGTTCTTGGTACCACTTATACGTAAGGCACAGCTGACTCGCAGACCTTCCCCAAGTTTATTTATGTGAGCAAATGAGGTTTTTGGCGTCTTGTTTTGTTTTGCTGAACTTCGTTTGAGTTGGGTGGGTTTCGGTCAGTTAGGTTTCTGTCTGTAAGACTTTTCTACTTGGTGGAAAAGTGATTAGGGTCCAGGGAACTCAAATTTGACTGATCTTCCTTCTAACTATGAGCCTATGTGCTAAAAAGGCCATCAAATAATTGATAAGTCTTGTTACACATTCCTCAGAATGTTTACAAAATTCTTCCACAAGTCAATGTTATCCTGGTGTCTCATGTTTCCGGATTCTCAAAGAATGTTTCACAAAACCATATTTACTGAAAATGATCTACAAAGGAAATACAGCAATGAGGATACGAAACTGGGAAATGCTGAATGTTATCTCTTGAAGACTCATAATAATATAGAAGAACATATGAAAGGCTCTAAGAAGTTTGGCGTTAGGTAAAACTTCAGTCAGATAGTTTACAAAAATAATTAATGGAATTTAGATGTATGAAAAAAAGCTCAACTTCACTTATAATAAGTAAGCACAAATTTAAACACACTATTTTAACCAATTAGATCGGCAAATATAAAAAATTACGTGACTACACTGCTTTAGATAGGATATGAAGAAACAGGAATTTGCATGTGTGGGTGATGGCATAAACTGCATTATCAGCTTTGGAGGACAACTGACAATATTTATGATAAAAATGCACACACAGGGGCACCTGGCTGGCTCAGTCGGTGCAGCAAGCAACTCTTGATCTCGGGGTTGGGATTTCAAGCCCCACATTGGGTGTAGACATTACTTAAAGAAGTAGAATAAAATATTTTAAAAAATACACACCTTGACCCTTCCATTCTATTTATAGAATGTTATTTTATAGATAGGCTTCCACATTTGTGCAAGACTATTCCTTTAAGCTTTCTTTCTTCTCCCAGTAAAAGACTTGAAATAACCTGAATGACCCCCAACATTGCACAGGTTACCTAAATTATGACTCATCCATACAGTAGAAGAGTATGTGGCCATTAAAAAAGTGAGAGAGAGCTAAACCGATTTCTCAATGGCGGCGCCGTTGCTGTTTGGGGCTAGATAACCCATCATTGTGGGAGGCTGTCCTGTGCGCGCACGATGTTCAGCGGCATCCCGGAACTCTAGTTGCCAGGAGCACCCAGAGCAAAATGTCTCCAGATATCACCCCTGGTTGACCACCACTGATCTAAATGAACTAATATTTCCCCTAAGTTGTATGTAAGTGAACAAAGGATGATGCAGAAGGGGGTGTAATTTGCTATCATTCGTGTAAGTTATTTACCTATAGCTACCTATAGCTTGATTAAATAAGAGACATAGGGGTGCCTGGGTGGTGCAGTTGGTTAAGTGTTCGACCCTTGGTTTTGGCTCAGGTTGTGACCACAGAGTCCTGGGATCGAGCCCTAAGTCGGGCTCCCTGCTCAGGGGGGAGTCTGCTTCTCCCTCTCCCTCTATCCCTCTGTCTTGCTCGTTCTCTCTAAAATAAACAAATAAATCTTTAAATAAAAGAGGCTTATAAATGTATACAATGGCTCTAGAAAGATACATAAGAAACTAGTACCAATTCTTGATTCTGTGAAGAATTGGGGAACAGAAGGTGAAGTGAGAAGAAATCTTACTTTGCATTCTGTGCTCTTTTCCACTGTCCAAATTTTTATCCATGTATATGCCTTACTTTTTTAAAGAAGCCTAGAAATTGGTTTAACGTTAACCTAACAGTTCCTAAAATATATAATTTCACAATTTCTTTTCCTCTGAATAGCAGTCAGAATGTACTTTGGTAAACATTTCCTTGCTTCACTTTCATTGTATCATTTTTGAGAATCTAATCGTTTTCCTGTTTGAGTTCAGGACATTTAGTTTTAGAAGACTTTGATCTGAGAAGTACAGGGTAGCCCATTTTATGAACTTGACTTAAGCAGAATGACTGTAATTGAGTTCAGTTATGCCAACAGGCTAGAAGTTTATTAGTCTTGCCTGCCATCCAAAAAACTCTGCTGATGCAAATAAAGTTGTTCTTTCCATACAGCATTCACTTTTAGTTGGCCTAACATTTTTTTCCTTCCTCCATCTCCTATAAACCTGGCTTCCAGTGGTTTTGCATTGATATTCCCTCATTTGCTTGCATCCTTGCTAAACTCTTCACTGTTGGAGATTAATGATGGCACTTTCTTATTAGAATAATCATTTGCTGAGAGTATAGTAAGTGTCTAGTGCTGCAAAAGACAGTTTGTGAGCCCTATTTTTGTGACACCACCTTGCAAAGGTGATATTCTTGTTCATGTTTTACTGATGAGGAAGCTAAGATTCTCAAAGTGACTTGCCCAAGGTTACTCAACTTTGAAGGGATTTTTCTCGGATTCAAACCCACATCTGTTAACCCTTCAAAAAGCCTGTGCTCTTTCTACTCAAGTCTGATTCCTTAGTCTATTCTGCTGTCTCAGGTCTTCTCTTTCCTCAACAATTCTTTTTCTGCTACTTTAAATGCATCTCAAGCAAGATTTTTCCAATTCCTCAAGGATTGTGCTAAAAACAGTCAGAGGTTGATAAAAATGCTACTAATGTATGCCATAACAAAGCTGTGTTGTCAAGATTCAAGTCTTCTCCCTTATCCTCTGTTACATTTTGAAACAAATTTGCAAGAAAACCCTGAATAGTTTGAGCCTGTTATTATTTTAATCTCCGTTGATGAGATACAACAGCCCAAACTGATTAAATTAGAATGCAGTTTGGACTTGACAAACTTGCCCATCTAAAGGGATAAAATGTACAATGTTTCACATACGAGTTTTAAATCTTCCAGCTGTCCAAGATACATTTGGGTGCTGCAGTTATTTGCAAACTGATTTGTCTTTGTTCCCCAGAATAGGGAGTATTTATTCATCTTGCATTAACTAATCTCGACCACATATTCATTGTTCACGCAAATCTGTGTAACTCTTCAAAGGGCTGAGATACAAACGCCTTTTGTTTAGCAACAAAGGAAATCAACTGAGCCTAATGTTAATAGTTTCCTCATCCAGTTACTTTTAACAAGATACATAGTCCATTAAGCTCTTGTTTAAGGCCTTGGGCATAAAATGAGAATTTTTCAGCAATTAGTTTGGCAGAATTTCTTGCTTTTGAGATCCCTGAAGCAACCATTTAAAAATCAGCAATGGCTAATTGGATAGCTTCTATTGTGTTTCTTCTCACTTGACTTTATCAGGCCCTTCCTTTAGCTGTTGTCAGCTATTTTAGTCCTCTTTTTAGGTTGCACAAATTAATGTTTTCCAAAGTACCTTCAGGAGGAAGCTAATCCCAAGAGGTGTTCTATAATAAAAGACTTTCATAGTCAACTGAGTTTGGGAAATGCTGCATTCTACATCTCCTTTCTGGATAGTTGCACTGTGCATGCGCAAAAGAAAGGCTCTGCAAGGTCCCACAGTAGAGAAATGTGAATAATCCAGCTTTTCTGAAATTTGTTTAACCAAAGGCCACCCTCTCTTTTTTTCTCTCCCTCTCCTTTTTTGTTTAAATGTGTGCCCTTTCTTCCTTCCTTCCTTCCTTCCTTTCTTTCTTTCTTTCTTTCTTTCTTTCTTTCTTTCTTTCTTTCTTTCTTCTTTCTTTCTTTTTCCTTCTTTCTTTCTTTTTAAGATTTTATTTATGTATTTGTCAGAAGAGAGAGAGAGTACAAGCAGAGGGAGCGGCAGGTAGAGGGAGAAGCAGGCTCCCCACTGAGCAAGGAGCCCAATGTGGGGCTCAATCCTGGGACCCTGGGATCATGACCTGAGCCAAAACCAGACACTGAACTGACTGAGCCACCCACACATTCCTCTCCCCCTCTTTTTAAATAACACCTATTGAATCTCACAGAGAATTTCCCTTTGGAAAACACTGACTTAGGCCATTGCAGGATCAAGGGGATAGTTTACTCCCTAAGCACTTCTTGTAGTGAGACCACTGAGAATTTTGGGAGATACAAAAGTATTGTGTATTTTTCACAGTTAATAAGTCAATATTGGCATATTACTATTAATCCAAGTCCATACTCTTCAAGTTTCTATATTTTTTACCTAATATCCTTTTTCTGTTTCAGGATCCCATCCAGGTACCACATTACATTTTTTAAAAATTTAAATTCAATTAGCCAACATATAGTACATCATTAACTTCAGATGTAGAGTTCAGTAATTCATCAGTTCCATGGAACACCCAGTGCTCCTCACATCACGTGCCCTCCGTAATGCCCATCACCCAATTACCCCATCCCGCCACCCCCTTCCCCTCCAGCAGCCCTAGGTTTGTTTCCTAGACTTAAGAGTCTCTCCTGGTTTGTCTCCCTCTCTGATGACTTCCCATTCAGTATTCCCCTCCTTCCGCTATGATCCTCTGTGCTGTTACGTTTAGTCATTGCATCTTCTTAGGCTCCTCTTGACTGTGACAGTTTCTCAAACCAGTCTTACTTTTCATGACCTTGACTGTTTTGAGGTACACTGGCTGGAATTACTTAATTTTTCCCTTATCCCTCTTGCTATTTAATTTATGGCAATGAATTAGGGGGGTTCCTTTTACAGTTTGGCACAAACTTGTGCACTAACTCCCCCAAATTGGGAATGTGGACCGCTGGAGTTGGGCAAGCCAGGAGCACAGGCCAATGCTTAAAAGCACCAGAGTCCAGACAGCATGGCCAGGGTTTTCCTATTCTTTTTGCTCATACCGCTTTGCTTTTTGCTTTTCTGCTTTCTCTTTTTTATCTTCTTTTGTTACTACTAAATGCCTTGGAGGTGAGGAAATGAGATTTTTCAGCTTTTCACATCCCTCTGTGAGTCCTGTTCAGATTAAATCTCTCCCTCTGTATCAAGTGCACACTCAGAAAAAACAAAGCCCTGTGGGACTTGACTTTGGCAAACACTTGTGCTCTTGATCTCTGGTCTTTGTGTTAAAGTGGAGAAATGCTTTGCTAGGCTTATTCTGGTATTTTAACAATCCCTATTCCTGAGCTCAGAAATCTCGCTCTGAGCTCCCCAGGCACCAAGGATAAAACCAGGTCTTCTCTGGTATTTACTGTCACCAGGGCTTTTCCTTCTATCAATAAAATAAGACTTATGTGAATCAAGTGAATGTGCTAGCTTTTTAATTTTTAAAAATAATGCCCATGTCTTTTTTCTCCCCAGCACTTTCCGTGTTAATTATTACAGTCTTCCAATGTTAAGATTTCAGTGCTAAGAGTGCTGTTTCTTTCTTTTCCAGAGATCCGGTGACTTCTTCTAGATAGTTCTGGCTCCTCAGCTTGTTTGCTACCGCCAAATTCTGCCAAGAGTTTTGAGCTCATCTCTGTCAACTGGTCAGTTTCTAAGCTGAGTAAATACTAAATTGTGTCAACAACAGTTGCTTGGTTAACAGTCATCTTCTCTAACTAGTGTCATCAGCTCTCATTGCCATCTTGTCAGAACTGTTATGCTTTCTTGAAGCAGACATGGTATGATTGTGTCATTTGTGGAGAAAACAGGGAAACATACACATTTCCATTGAATCTTTTCCTGACTTTTAATGGATTTGTTTGTTTGGGACAAATCTATTTACGACTTTGCGTATCCTTCTCACTGCCTCCTTCTTCTTTTCTCTTGCTCTTTTTTTTCTCCTCCTCATCTACTTCCACCTTCTCCTTCCTCCCTCCTCTGTGCTAAGGTGTGATTGAGTCAAATAAAATAAAAGTGTGAAGCATGGTGTGCACTTGTCAAGTTCTCAGGGAATATTTGCCATTTCTGAATCCAATAGAACTTCTGGCCTGAGACTCTATCTGGGGATGGGCAACGGAAGTGGCAGGGGAAGAGGTTTGCTTGGGTATTTCTGAGTGAGGAATCTTCCGCCGTTATTTGCTTATACCAGGGATTGGCGAACTTTTCCTGTAAAGGGCCAGATGGGAAATATTTTAGGCTGTGGAAACCATACAGCCTTTGTTGTGACTCCTCAGCTCTGTCTTGTCGCAGGAAAGCAGCTGTAGATAATATGTAAATGAGTGAGCAGGATCGTCTTCCTTTTTTTTTTTTTTTTTTTTTGGCTGTCCTCCAATAAAACTATTTATGGTCAACAAAGTTTGAATTTTATATGATTTTCATTTGTCATGAAATAGTAACCTTTAAAAAAATTTTTTTTTCAACCATTTAACGATGTAAAAACCAGACTTATTTTGTGGGCCATATAGAAACAGGGAGAGACAAATTTAGCCTACAGGTTCCAGTTTGTTGATCCTTGGCCATGCCAAGAGTTCAAGATGACCCTAATCCCTGCCAACCAACCAACAACCAATAACAAACAGCAACAATCCATTCGGCAGGGTGAAAGGAGAGAAGGCAAGGTGTGATGGGGAGGATTGTGTCATCTGGATGGTGAAGGGAACAGTGCTCCTGGTAGAGGGACAGAGCTTTGTCTGCTGCCCTGTGTCTGTTAAAGCTAGAGGGTGGGGTTGGGCAGGGCTGCCCCTCTTGGGCATCTTCACATGAGAAACAGTCGCCCTTTATAAAGTACTCCCTGTGTACTTGAAATTTCTGGCTTAGTCTTCTCTGTCCCGTGCAGTAGGGGTGATTGTCCCTCTATAAGAGATACAGAGCTGATGAACACCTTGTCAGAATCCCATAGCTGGAACGTGACAAAACCAGGATTTGAACTGTGGCCTAGCCAACCCATGGCTTCCTTCCTCCCCCCACTCTATGCTGGTGGGAAAGATGCACAACACGGGGGCAGTTATTTTCCCATAACCTCACCCTGCTGGAGCGGCCCCAAAGCAAGCCTTACCATGCCAACTAAGAGACGGCATTTAAAAACTGGCCAGTACCTGTAAGGATCAACAAGCCCTCCGAGCTGCAGACTTCTTCTACCTGCCACTTTAAGGAAAGAGGCAAAGAGGAAAATGGGAAAGAACACTTGATACAGACTCCTGGCTCAGTTGTTTACTACCTGTGTGATGTACTTAGCCCCCTAGCCCGAGTTTCCTTATCTGAAAGATGGGGAATAAGAGAGTCACTGCCTATCAGGCTTCCAAGAATGTAATGAGATGATGCATAGAAACTACTGACATAGTGCTTATCACAAAGTAGGTACTCAGTTGGTGCTGATATCATTGTTCGCTCATTCAGTCTGTAAACCTCAACTGAATGGCCAGCATGTACCAGGCACCATGTGAGTAAGCATGGGGATGGACCGATGAGTCAGACAGTTCCTGCCTCCAAGGAGCTGATGGTCTAGCGGAGTAACGGCCATATAAGCAAAGGAGCTTGCCAAAGAGAAGAACATGGGGCCAGAGTGAGACTACAAAGGAAGGAGTGGATATTTCTAGGTGAGTGGGAGGAGGGGCACTGAACAGACTCCAGAGAGGAGGCAGCAGAGTCTATATCCAGGCGACTCAAGCCAATCCTGTGCGATTCCTGGGGCTAATCACTCACCGATATAAATCTTGTCTCATGGAAAAGATTTAAAAAAACACACTTTTCCTAAAAGCATTAAAAAAGAATCTATGCAAATTATGGAAAGCAAAACAGGAAACCAAATTACAGGCAAGGGAAAACACTCCTTCCTTCTCAAGTCTCTTGTGTTTGCTGCAGGCAGCATTGGAAGTTTCCTGCCAGGATGTTGACCAGAGAGAGGAACAGCCTGACCAAGAGTCATTTGTTCCTCATGAGTTTCTTTAAAAAGAAGCTGATTTCATTTTTCACATTCTCTGTGGCCTTGGGAAACACCTCCTACAAAAATAGAAATATCCAAAAGAGATTTGGGGAGAAATGATTCCTTCTGGGTCTTAAGTGTCCATATGTGACAGTGGCAGGCTGCCTTTGAGTCTGCACAGAATTTTTATATAAAGCACATTTATAGCATGAGGGGGCTGGGGCAGGCTGCCTGAATTTGTGTTCTGGCTCCCCTATTTAATAATTATGTGACCTTGTGGCAATTGGGAGAAATAAATGGGATGATGCATGGAAAGTGATGACCATGGCATCTGGCCCAAGAGATGTTAACACTTTATTATTCATTTTGTCTCCCTTAGAATTAATCTGCTGCAGCCTGTGAGGCTGAGCGCAGTCTGTTCCACCTTCCCCACGTGGCTTTGCACTCCCTATCACCCTGCCCTTTTTTTGTTATTGTTGTTCAACATGCTACCTTCTTCCCTCCTCAGTCTTTCTCTTGCTGTTCCTTTATCATGTCAGCTCTCACTTTCCCACATCATTGATCTAACTTCTACTCAGCACAAGTGTGGCCTGATCAAGGAAGCCTTCCCTGAGCTTCCGGTCTAGGTTAGGTACCTGGTGAACATGCCCATAAGTCTGGGTGCTTTTCCACTGTGACACCATCACACCTATAGTTACTTGTTCACAACCAATTTCAAAGTAGAACGTAAGCTACAAGAGAGCAGGGACCATATCTGTCTCACTCACTGGCTCCTCACATCTAGCTTGGTACCTGGGGTGTAAAGACACATGTCAGGTATCTGCTGACTGAGAGGTAGGCAGGTAGTATCATTGTCCCTCTCACAGATGAAGAAACCAAGGACCCAGAGAGTATAAGAGATGGATTCATGATCACACAGCCAGCGGTCGCCGGAGCCAGCACTTGAATCTTGGACTTCTGGCATGGAACAAAGTGGTACTCCCAGGAAGAAGCCCCAAAGTCTTGAAGTCTTTGTTTAGAGTGCCTGGACTCTCATTCATTTCATCTACAAATGTACAGAAATGTCAAAGACCAGCTACCAAGCCACAGAAATATTGGGGAGCTGGGCCTTTCTTCAGGTAAAAACCCCCACTTCTCAGTCCCAGGCAGGGTCCATTCTCAGCTCTTCCATTCTTACTGATGACACAAGTCCCCAGGATTTCTCCTGCTTATCTCTTCTTTCCAGGCTCCCAGTGACTCTTCACCTTGAGCCCTCTCTTGGCCTAGACAGATTTTGAGGTAGCACAGAAGCTCTGAATCCCATCCCTGTTTCAGCCCCTACTGTTCCTGAGACAAGTACACAATCTACCTTGGGTTTTTAAGGACTTTTTTTTACTGCTCAGTGGAAACAGAGTCACACACACACACACACACACACACACGGGAGGTAACAAAACTTCAAATCTCCAGGAGTAATTTTTCCTGACTTTCACCCATTCCTGTCAGTTTTCATTTGAGGGGGCTGTACTGGATGCTCCCATCCGCACCCACATGCTTATGTAGTTGATCAGGGGAGGCCAGGAAGAAGGGATCAGTCATGGTGCCACTCAAGGTTAAGTTCATAGAAGAAGGTTTTGTGATGTAACTCAAAATCAGAAAGAAGAGACACATTTTTATAGCATAATAAAGTCCAAAATTTAAGTTAACAGGAAGACATATGACCTAGTGGGTGCTGATAACAGAAGATTAACCAGAAAGATGACCCCTTTAGTGAGAGCCTCCAGGGGAGGGGGGACCTCATGTGGAGATGGCCTGGCTAGAGAAATAGTAACACAGACTCCTGGGTGGAATTTCCCCTCTCCAGAGAAGAATTACAGACACTTCCTCCAGGTCAAAGATAAGGAGCAAAGCCCATCAGGGAAGGGGAGAGGGGAGGAATTAAAGCAAAGGAAACACAACCTTTCATAGATTTGTATTTTCATAGTTTCCTTGCCATCCTCCCTTCCCAGATTTCCTTGGGATGGCTGGTATACTTTACTCTACCACTCTTCATTCCTGATGGTGGAACTTCTTTACTTATCAGATTTTCACGCAAGAAACCTAGACCATCCTGTTAGGGTACAATAATAGGAGTCAACCAGTAAGTGGTTCAATTACCCCAGATCCAAGTTTCATTTTGTTTCAAAGCAACGAGTGTCCCTCTCTCCCAAATCTCTCCTGCAGTCTACAGGAAAAGTCAAATTAGGCCATTTCTGACACAAGATTGTCAGAGTAAGGAAAGGGGGGATGACAGAAATATTTTCTCTTCCCTGATGGACATTCATCTGAATGTCCTTTGCCTGCTTGACTTCTAGGGACATGAGGTATAGCTCCCATCCCTGAAAAATGTGGCAATTCCCAGAAAACATTCTATTCATGTGGGCTGATGGTTGGAGGAGTGTAAAATACATGAAAAGGAAAGGGGGAAACTAGAAGCCCCTCCTCTGCAGAGCAGGAACCATGCCTTAATCTTTATATCCCCGCAGCCTAGCATAAAGCTTGGCATGAGATAGGTTTTCAATAAACATTTGTTAAACTAAACAGACCCTTGGAAATGAGGAGAGTTGACAGCACTGTGATTTGATGCAGGTTGAATGACTTCGGGTAATGGTCTTTAGGACCTGTCTAAACAGAAGAGGAAACATAGATTAGAGCCGCTGACTAGAAGCCTGTGTTCAAAAAAGGGGCAAGTGAGTTTTGGGAAATTTGTGGAGCAGGATACCAGGGAAAGATCACTACTTAAAATACCCAAGATCATACAGAGTGAAGTTTGGCTTGAATGTGCGGACTTAACCCACACGCCCAGATAGTATGACCATAATGTCTTCCGTGACAGAATCCATGAGCCAAAGGACTCTTGGTTGATCTGGAAGAATGGGATTAAGAAGTAAATCTAGTATTGGCTATAAAATTTAAACTGTACAAAGTAGTTTAAGTAATGAGATTATGTACTTCTGGGGATGCCTACCCACTGAGTATGTGTTAATCATAGAGGACACCATCCAAGAGAGATCCCAGGGAGAGTAGATGCAGAAAGCTGTTAGAAAACAGTGTGGCCTTTAGGAAAGAAATCCTTCTACTTGTGAGTACCCATAGGGACTCTATTGGCGATAGACCTTTCTGTTGATGGTGCTGTCCTGGGCATAATTCCCAACCCCGTGTTCCCTGGGGATATCCTGTAAGCCTCAAATCAGAAAATGAACAGATCTTAATCTACTTTAATTCCAATTTGGAAAGCAGTAGGATGTACTCATACAAAACCAAACAAGAACAGATCTTGATTGGCTGTGAAAACATTATTTATCTTGGAGTGTTGACCACATAGCATCATACTTGTTGGACGACTGCAGTTTTTTATTTAAACATATCTACGTAGTTATCTCAAAACCTTGTCTAAGTTATGATCATGGCCTTTAAAAAATTTTGGCACTTTGAGCCCTTTGGTACTGCACCACCTTTTCATTATATGGAGACTAAAGAGAGGCTATATTAGGGGCGCCTGGGTGGCACAGCAGTTAAGCGTCTGCCTTCGGCTCAGGGCGTGATCCCGGCGTTCTGGGATCGAGCCCAACATCAGGCTCCTCTGCTATGAGCCTGCTTCTTCCTCTCCCACTCCCCCTGCTTGTGTTCCCTCTCTCGCTGGCTGTCTCTATCTCTGTCGAATAAATAAATAAAAAATCTTTAAAAAAATAAATAAATAAAACAATCTAATTTGTTAAAAAAAAAAAAAAAGAGAGAGGCTATATTATTTCCTCTCTGGTTAGCGGACGTCTGGGACCTCTGGGAAGAGCTGGGAATGATCCCTGAAGAATAATGCTTGGGCAACTGAGAAGAAAGCTGGGAATGTCAGAGAGAGTGGCAGGCCCTGAAAATGGAAAAGAGAAAATGAGGTTGGGGAAAAGAAAATGTGATCAACGTCAAGGAAGAAGTAACTTGACTTCATTTATTCATTAATTCAACAAATATCTTAAATTATTCGGTGAGTGTGACACTGAGCTCAGAGCCATTAGGCGGGGTGGGGGAGGTGACAAAAAAGGAAATAGAAGATGCATTCAAAACATGGTTCTTGATACCAGAGGGCTACAATTTATTAGGTGATAACAACAAATTATGCAAGACTGTATCTAATTATTCTCCCCACTGCAAAGGGCTCTGTTTCAAGAAGAACTAGAAGATAGGAGAGACTGAACAATAAAATCTAAAGCAAATGGATCAGCAATGAATCGTATTGGTTTCTCTCTATGCCAAGAAGCCTTGGACATTCAATTTCACAAATAACTATTAAGCATCTGCCCTATACAAGAGTTATGCTAAGGGCAATAGAGATCACCCAGATGAATGAACACAGTTTCTGTTTTCACAATACTTGCTGTCTAGGATGGGGATAAAAGGACACAATAAGGAAAAGGCATCACAGAGTATAATTGTCAGGGGAGAGAGCTGCACAGTGCTCTGGATGCAGCAGAGAGAGAGGGATCCCATTCTGTTGAAGGGAAGGAGGAAGATCTGCTTGGGAAAGGTGATATCTGAGATGGCCCTTGAATGATACAGGGAACGGAGACAGGCAGAGATGGGGATAAACATTTCAGGACAGCAGGGGCCATTCAAGCCAAGCAGAGGGACGGGTGGAAGAGAAGGCTGGAAATTTCTTTAAGAGGACATTTATAAGTGACGTGTGGGACAAATTGTGGGGAAGAAAAAATGAATGAGAGAAATTGAAAAATATGTTTAATAGGTACATGAGAGCAGAACAGGATTTTATTTTTTATATTGCTGAGGATTAGCTTCGACCGCAAAACCCTCCAAAGAAAGACTCACACAAAATATGAGACTGTATCTGTCTCATGTGAAGGTCAGCTAGGCAGGCTGGGCTGGTATGACAGCTCCGTGAAGTCCTCAAGTCCCCAGGCCCGTTTGGCTCCCTGCTCTGCCATTCCTAGGGGTGGCTGGCCTCCTCATGGCCCAGGCTGGCCAGATCTGGGTCCTAGCAGCAGGATGGAGGAAGGGTCAAAGGAAAGAGAGGGCAAAGAGTAGACATTGAGTGTCTTTAAGGGGCAAACTCTTGATACTCCGCATGATACTTCTGTCCCCATATCCTTAGTCAGAACTTAGCAACAGGGTGACATCTAGCAAGGGAAGCTAGGAAATAAGGTGTGCTGTCTAGGAATCCATATTCCCAGCTGAAAAACCAAGGTTTCTGTTGAGGAGATAAAAAAAAAGGATATTGGGGCTTCACTGCCTTTCCTTGCCATAATGTTGTTAAAAAAAAAAAAAAAGGCAAGGTTAAGAGGTTGTAATTTCATAATAGCTAAAAATTATTCTCCAGATCTTAATAAAAATAATTTTTAAAATGATGATTTCATCCTAGATCTTATAGTAAAGCTGATTTCCCTTGAGACAAAATAATCACTTCACCTTTCAAATAACACTGGATTTGACCTTGTGGCCAAGGCCATCCAAAGCGGTGACAGTGTTGGTTTGTCCAGGTCTTGGTGACCCTGTCTTAGTAACCCTTTCCCAGAGTTCTTTTGAAAAGGAAAATAAACCCATGATCATCATTACAATCTTAAATTTGGCGAATTCTAAGGCAATGGCATGAGCCGTAAAGAAGCTCCAACCTCCCTCAACTCAAGTACAACTTCACAGTCATTTCCACACCGCATTCCTTTGGCTCTGAGCTCCAACGGCCAACTCCCTTTGTTCACTGGGCATCGTAGCCCATTGGAGGCATCTCTCCCCTCCCCTGTCTGCCTTGCCCACCAATGCCTGAAGAATCGTCTGATGCTACTGTGCTCAACATGGGACTCAGGGCTCTCTCATGCTCCAAACCTTAAAACAATGCCTTGGCTTGGCCTCCCAGGATCCGCCCAAACCATACCCACTCCACAAACTCAACCAGATTTTCCTTTGAGATACTGCTATTGCATCCTGGTATTTGGGGGGGAAAGGTGAAAAGTGCTTTGTGCTCTCCTTTTCCCCCCAATGACTTCTGTGTCTTGTTGCTATCACTAGATGCTTAGTAGTTGGCTCACCTAAGTAATATAATGGACTCTGGTTAAAACAGAAGTGGGGTTCCGATGGGAATGTTAACAATTCCAGAGAAGTAACACACCTGTATTTAAATGGATTAGAAATATACTTAAAATGGTAAACACATATTCATTATTAACATGAGGAGATAAACCAATGTGCCAACTAGAAAAACAATTTTAAATTTAAGTATAAACCATTCTTTCTCTTTCTTAAATTGTGACAAGAACACTTAATATGAGATCTACCCTCCTCTTTTTTTTTTTTTTAAGTAGGCTTCATACCCAGCGCAGAGCCCAGCGTGGGGGCTCGAGCTCACAACAGTGAGATCAACACCTGAGCCTGGATCAAGAGTCAGAAGTGCAAACGACTGAGCCAATCAGGTGCCCCGAGACCTAACCGTCCTAACAAACTTTGAAGTGTACCACACAGGATTGTTAACTGTAAACACTATGTTGCACAAGAGATCTATAGAATTTATTCATCTAGCATAACTACAACTTTATTACAACTGTTGGAGAGCAACTCCCCTTCCCCCCCTTCCGCCAACACTTACAACCATTCTACTCTCTGCTTCTGTATGACTATGTTAGACATCTCATGTAAGTGGAATCATGCATATTTGTTCTTCTGTGACTGGTTCGTTTCACTTAGCATATGTCCTCAAGGTCCATCCTGTTGTCACATATGACCGGATTGCTTTCTTTTTTAAGGCTGAGTAATATCCCATTTTATGTATAACCATTACTTCTTTCTTTACTGGATAATTCTCTTTTGACTCTTTCTTCTATCAATCAGTTTTCACCTGTTTTAATCCAGGAAGGTTTTGAAATTTTATTGTCATATCGTCACTACTTTTCCACTGCTGTGATACTACCTACAAGCCATTCATTCATTCAACAAATTCTTACCGGTGCCACTTGTGGGTGCTGGAGATGCAGAAGGAAAAAGTTCGTTTGCATGGCGGAGCTGACATCCTAGAGCAATGGTTCTTAGACCCAGGTGATTTTGGTCCCCGGCGGGGCATTGGGCCATGTCTGCAGACATGTTTTGTTATCACAGGGGGCATTACTGTCAGGTAGAGGTTAGAGACCCAGGATGCGGTTCATGCAGCTCCATTTCTTGCCTCTTTCTTTCCCACACCATCCACCTGCAGCTTTGCACAACACCATGCTCTCATGCCCACCCACCCAGAGCTTCACATATGCAGCTCCCTTCCTGCCTCACCTGGTTCAGGTAAGATAATTATTATACAGATGTTAAGGAATCAGGACACCAAGTGTCTATTTCATGTGTTCTTTAAGAGCCTCCACTCCCCCCCCCCCCCAGGCCTCTCCTACCCCTTCTCCTGCCCCTTGGCTGTTGGGAGTGTTGGATATATTTAGTCTCTGCTCTGCTCTATGTCTCAGCACCAAGTGGCCAGATATTTCCATTACAGTTGTGGCCACCGCCACAAGACCCTCCCTTGTCCTCTTATTTGCTGCCAGAGTTACTTTGTCAACACATGGCCCTGGTGCCCATCTGGAATGCTGGTCAGACCCATTTCTTGGGGCCAGGACCTGCCCCTGCTCTCTCTTGCCCTGCTCTGGTGGGAATTCCTACAGTGGCCCCTATTCTACCTGTCAATCCCACTGGCTCCCCACCGGAGCCTCAACACAGCTCAGCCTTCAATTCTGTAGACCCTCCCAGCTTCCTCCCTATTTCCCCCACCTCAGCCTCTCTAGTGCTCCCTGGGGAGGCTCAGCTGAACCACCTCCCTTTTGTGGGCAAAAGGCAGCACCAGCCAGCAGGGAGGCTCAGGTCAGGTGGTCATTTGGGCAGAATCATTCCTGACTTCTCTAGAGTCAATCTGTAAGGCAACATTGCTCTTGAAAATTCCTGTCATCTTTAGGAGACCTTAGGGACTGAAACAAAATTAACTTCTTTTGTCATAACCAAGCTCATGTAGCTGACTTTGTGAAAATTTAATGTGTATATAATGTAACTTTTTGATTTCCAAGGTGTAGTACTGTGATGTGTAAAGATTATATTTTGGCTTTTTTTTTTTTCTGAAGATACCATGGACTAATTTCTAGCCTCATACCACACTTTGGAAGAAATGAATTTGTTTAAGTGTTTTTGGTCCTGCATTTGATCAAATGCCTACCACTCTCTATCTCTCCTCTTCCTTACTCCTATTGGTTGAGTATTTGTGAGAGATTTGTGAGCAAAATGAACTACTTATATCTACTGTAATTAGTTAATATTCAGGCTGTTAAAGTTGGACATTTCAGTTTACCTTGTCTTCATACTTAGCCCATAAATACAATCTACAAGTTTATAAATTTATTCTATTAGTAAATATAGACATTTTTATGGAAAAACAATTGCTTTTTAGTTGATTAGTATTCAATGAGCTTATAAATTTAAAAAGATTAAGCTTCCTCAAACAATTGGCCATGTAATTAAGTTTCCTGAAATATTTTCGACTACCCTTACAAACTTAATATATTTGATTTTCTAATTCATATGCCCAAGAGCAACACAAACCTAGCAAGTAAAATCTTCCCACATCCCAATTAACTTTTATGAATCTTATAAAACTAATTTATATGTGTGGTAAATTGGGGTTCCCTTCAACACATACTTTTCACAAACATATTCAGTTATTTTCCAACTTTCAAATGGACAAAAATCACAAATCGAGTACCAATTTATCATTTGAAAATAAAACCACAAGGCGAATTTGTTAGATTCTCTTAAACATCTCAAACCCCTTAAATAACAGACACAAACTGATGATTGCAATGGTCACAAAACTCACTCCTTAAACTTAACACAAGAGTAATCATACTGTGAGTTCGATTGGCTTCACCTTGGGCGCACTTTCTCTGCATCTTCTCGAGAGGAGCAAAGTCACTTTCACCAGCCAAAGGGAGCGGGGAGGCACCCCGGGCAGGCTGGAGTGCTTTGGAACTACAGTACTGATTATCAGCAAGATACATGAAACTGGGAATTTCTTCCAGGAGAATTCTCCCTGACCAACGGGTTAACACACTGAGCTGCTTTTTATAGTTGGATTGGTTCTGTTTGCTGTGTCACCAGAGAAAGAATGTGCCCATGTGTCCCCAGAGTGTCTTTCAAATTTCACCCTTATCTTATTTTTATCATAGCCTCTTTCGCTTTTTAACGCATGATTTGGGTAGATAGAATTCTACAGTCCCCCTTGGGGTGTAGCCTATCTTCTCACCAAGTGATTAGAGTTAATTGAATTTTCCATCCCTCTTCAGGTTATAAAACTCTCCGTGCCTTTGACTTTATCATTATTTTCATTGTGGCAGAGACTGGCTGGGGCTTCATCTACCCTGTTCGCTCTTCTTTCTGGCTACAGAGCTACATCGCCTCCCGCAGCTGCCCTGGCACTTAGGTGTGTTCCCGGGGCCGACTTTTGGCGAGTGAAATATGAGTGGTCTGGCCCCTCAACCTCCCTCCTCATGATCTTTCCTCTTCTGCAGGCTTGATGGCTGAGCAGCAGGGCAATTGGGGAAGCTACAGAGTCAAGGCAGTGGAGTTATCAGGGGGAAGGAGCCCGGGGGAGAGGAGAACTCTGCGCTGATGAGGAACGCGCACTTCAGACTCAACCCGAGTGAAAACTAGACTTCAATCGTGAGGTGGAAGCAATGATACATTTTGGGAATTGTTTGTTCTCTTAATTACAATGCCTGTTAATCTCTATTTACTGTGATTATAGTGAGAATCCTCAAAGTTGGTGATAGCAATAATGTGGAAATTCACATAATGTTAGTTAATGCTGCATATCCTGAGTCCGTTTGGGAAACATCCAGTGGAGGGATTGGGAACATTATTGGCCGGAGTCATTCTTGGCTGTTACATGAAAATCTGACCTAATTAGCTCATTCTTTGCTAATAGGAACTAAAGCTGTGAGATTTGCATACCTTTTTGGAAAACTAGTTTGTTTTTTTTTTAAAGACTTTATTTATTTATTTGACAGAGAGAGGAACACAAGCAGGGGAAAGGGCAGGCAGAGGGAGAGGGAGCAGCAGACCCCCTCCCCCCATGGCTGAGCAGGGAGCCCCATGTGGGGCTGGATCCCAAGACCCTGGAATCATGACCTGTGCCGGAGGCAGATGCTTCACTGACTGAGCCACCCAGGCACCCCTTAACTTTTATTTTAAAAGCACCCAATAAAACAAAAATCAGCAGCTCAATGACAATTAAATCAACTATAATATTCATAGAATAAAAACAAACCCATTGCTTAGCTCTAAATATTCTTGGTTCTATGATCAGACTGAAGATTTTCCCTAAGAGTCCTAATACACAGGAAACCCCATGATTCAATGGACAATATCCTTAACAGACAAAACAATATGTGAGCCACCCGGACTCTCCTAAACAGACCACAGGCAATCATGCAAGGGATGAATTTGAAAATGATTAAAAGTAGAGATTTTTTCCTTCTTCTTCTTCTTTATTTTTTAAAAGATTTTATTTATTTATGTGACAGAGAGACAACCAGCAAGAGAGGGAACAGAGCAGGGGAGTAGGAGAGGAAGAAGCAGGCTCCCAGCGGAGGAGCCCGATGTGGGACTCAATCCCAGAACGCCGGGATCACGCCCTGAGCCGAAGGCAGACGCTTAACGACAGCTCTACCCAGGCGCCCCGAGATTTTTTTCTTCTAAAAAATATAAATGTCTTCACAATTTCAAAGCCTATTACTATAGTGAAGATCAATCGAAAGCCCCCATTTTTTTCTACACTGGTTATTTCACACTCTGCTTTTGGCATTTGAGGTTGCAAAAGGTTATGGGTTTCTAAAAGAATTGTCTTCATGCACAAATAGACCTATGGTCAGACAGCTTTGCACTTAGACCCACAGTCACAGTTTCCCTTTGTCCTTCTCCCACACCAACCAGCTCGACTGCGTGTGGGTTGCAATTGCCCCAGAAAACACGTGTGTCTCAATGGAGCAACACATGTTAGATTGTGAAAATGAAACTCACCCATGAATATATGTCTTTCAAAATGGATTTTGTAAATCTTCCCATTCCCCCTCCCCCAATTTAAAATTTACACCTCTGTTAAGTTTCTGTGAAAATAAATGAAAGGGAATAAAATAATAAACACAGGCTTTAGACAATACTGAAATACACAGGACAGAGAAAAAGGGAAATACTGAATATTAAGGTAAAAGGAATGTTTGCTCTTAAGCATTAGTAAGGCAGAAGACAGGTATGTAATAACATTCTTTCCATGAATTGTTGATATTAGCAGTGTATTCCAGTAGGGAAAATCATGCTAAAAGGGACTTCAACAAATAGGGGTTTAGAGTTCTTAATCAGTTTGAAGGCTAGAAGAAGGCAGTGTTGATTCATCAGCTCAATGATGTGCTATCAGGGCTAACATCTCAGCGATTCTCTTGACCTTTCCTTATCAGAGCAAGATGACTGCCCAAAAAGGCTGCTGTAGCTCCAGGCGTCACACCACTTTCAGAGGAAGAAAGGGAGAAGCGGGTCACAGTGGCAACATTTACTCCTCTCATCGGAAAAGCAAAAGCTTCCTCTGTGTGTAACTATTTCACATGGCCTTTCCTAGGTGCAGAGGAGGCTGAGAAACTGAGTGGTTAACAACTGTGATAGGTAAGAGAGACTAGGAAAGGCACATTGAAGAGTCAGCCAAACATGTGCCGGCAGAGTGGCTGGCCTGGAGGGCTCATGCCTTGTTGATCTCCTGACAATGAGTTCTTGGAGCCGAATAATGCCACATGACATGCTTTTCTTAGTCCAGTTCATCAAAGAATAACCAGTAGAACTTCATGTGTTAGAGAAAGATGATGCAGAACTCTCCCTATCGTTGTGTCTGCTCTCAAGCAGTGACTACAATCAGCTCATCTGCTTCTTCCCTATCTCAGACATTCCAACCTCACCATTAAATTCTATCTAAACTCTCTAAGAAAACATGCCAAATTATCCATGAACTTGGATGAGGAAAAAAAAAACCCTCCTCGTTTCTGAGCATTTAATCTATTCCAAGGAAGAACTTGGAAAATCAGCTAGCAAAGGAATTTTTAGAAAGTAACAAATATAAAAAAAGAAAATGGCAAAATGCAGACACTTGGAAGGTCCAACATAACCTGTCAAAAGAGATTTGGACTTTAAAAAAGAAACTCATCATCCTCTTCTAGACTGTGATGGATAATAAATAACATCTATCATGGCTCCAATGGGACCACTGCTTTCCCGGTTACAGAACCTTCGTGTTTGGGAGATTATTTTATAATACAAGGAAAGCACAGCAGCTTCCTGCTACAAAAGAGCAACGGCAGCCCATCCTCTCCACCCCACCCGCCCCCTCAACCCTCCTGCCGAGCTCTGAAACGGCACAGTGAATTATATTTCACTGTAGCTTAAATGGATCTGGCTTAGCTGAGCTGGGTATATGGCAGGGTGTGCTGCTCGGTGAACAAGTGAACTGTCCCTAAGAAGAGTGGGCTTAGTAATCTTGGGCTATGTTCAGTTGCCAAGAGCAGAAACGTCGAACAGAATTTCTCCTCTGTGGCGTCTTATATTTCAGCAAAGGAATTAATTACGAGACAGCCACTTGCCTGATTGCACCTCTGAGTTACATTCTTGCTCAAGACTGGACAAGGTGGTGATTAACATCCCGGCTGAGTCTGAGTATGGAACTTCTGAAGGTGAACAGAGGAAAGAGGGTGTGTATAGAGAGGGAGAAAATCGGGTCCATTTGGTGGTGCACAACAAAATTGCCTTCTAGAAGAGAGCTGCACGTTCCCTAGGTGAGATACACCAATGCTAACTCTAAGAAAAATCTTCAAAGGGAAAGACTTTTACTTGTCAGTCTAGAGCCCACTTTGTAAAGCCCATCTCTGTAGCTGAACCAAGGAACGAAGTCCTGACACAGGCTACAGTACGGATGAACCTTGAAAACACCGGCCGTGCTAAGTGAAAGGAGCCAGAAGGCTGCATATCGTATGGCTCCGTTGATGTGAAGTGTCCAGAAGAGGTAAATCCATAGAGACAAGACGTGGATGAGTGGTTGCCAGAGCCTGGGGGAAGGGGAGAATGGGGAGTAATTGCCAAGTGGTACAGGGCCTCTTTTTGGGGTGATGAAAATGTTCCGGAATTAGAAAGTGCTGAGAGCTGTACAACATAGTGAATTTACTAAAAACCACTGAAGTAGGGGCACCTGGGTGGCTCAGCCGTTGGGCGTCTGCCTTCGGCTCAGATCATGATCCTAGGGTCCTGGGATCGAGCCCCACGTCAGGCTCCCTGCTTGGCGGGAAGCCTGCTTCTCCCTCTCCCACTCCCCTTGCTTGTGTTCCCTCTCTCGCTGCTCTCTCTGTCAAATAAATGAATAAAATCTTAAAAAAAAAAAAAGAACAAAGCCCAGACTTCCTGGGGGTGGGGGGGGTGACATTCAAGACTATCAAGAGAGAGGTCCCACTAACCAGTAGGGGGTCTCTGTGCAAATTAGAAAAGATAGCCCTAAGAACCATTTTAAAGACTTCTGATACACATCACAGTACTGACCTCCAGAAATTCTGTGCACTGCACTTTTATTTAGCTCAGAGGCATCCAAGGGTTTTTGTATACCTAATTAACCATTTTGTTTTAACCACTCGCATGGTGAAATACTTTATGCTCTGTAAAAGTAATAATAATCAAAATCAAAATCAAAGAAAGAAAAGACACCCCTTCCTGCAGATGGCTGCCGCATGGCTGATGAACGGGCAGAGGCGGGATCCCATTCCCCAGCAGCCCACGTGGCAGAATGCCTCAGTGCCAGGTGCAAACTGCACACCAGATATGGTGAAGATTTGGTTCCACATTCCTTTTCGGTCTTGCCTGCTGCTCTGTCCTTCTGCCTACTCTTCCCTGCACAATTTAGGACTTTCCTCTCTCTGGGACTTTCCACTGACACAAAACAACTTCCTCATTCCCTATCAAATCCCTTTTCATTCTTTAAGACCCACCTCATCCTCTTCTCTGAAGCCTGATTATTCCTGCAGTCAGAGCACCCTGCCTGGTATTTATCCCTCTCTCTCTCTTTTTTTTTTATTAGAGAGAAAGAGTGCGAGAGAGCACAGGGAGGGGAGGAACAGAGGGACAGGGAGAGAGAGAATCTTAAGCAGGCTCCATGCCCAATGCAGAGCTGGGCTCGATCTCACGACTCTGAGATTGTGACCTGAGCTGAAATCAGGAGTCTGACACTTAACCGACTGAGTCACCCAGATGCCTCTATCCCTCTATTTTTAAATCATCATATTCTAGTTTGTATTATTGACTAATGTTTGCATTATTGACTGACGTTTGCACATATTTCTTTCTTTCTCACCAAATTATAAAATCAGTTGTTTCAGGATTTACATTTAATTCATATTGGTAATCTTTACATGGTCTAATAGAGGGCTAACCCATAATAGATGTTTCCTATTTGTTGGTTGAATAGAAATGAATGGACAATATTTCAAGGCAAAATATGGAAACCAAATAAAACACAGTAGAAGCTTTGTGAGACTTCTCTCCCATCCCTTCTGGGCAGGGACCTCAGCTTCTTTTGCTGAGACTACAGACACACAATTCCAACAAAGTGTGGTTCTAACATGCCAGGTGTAACAATTAGGAAGACTGACTTTCACTAATAGTGGTTATAAAAGAGAGCCTCCAAATGTTGGCATTGGCAGTATTGATGGAATAAGTGTGTAATAGTTATGCATTGTTCCCTGCCTCTATAGAACAAAGCCTCATGCTCTTTTAATTTTTAAGATCAAATGAAATTGGACTCATCACCCATCCACGAGGATTGGCAGCCATGGTGAAATGACGTAAGCCAATGTGGATATTCACACTCGCTGGTTCTTATTGGTAGCTATCTCAGTCTTCAATAGTTGAGGTAGGTGACAGCCATAACCACACCCTCTTTTTACAATTAATGTGAGTTTCAGGCTAGATTCTGCCACACATACATTTATTACCAAGCAGGTACAAAAACAGTCATGAAATTATTTTGCAGGATGAAATCCCAGATTTGGGATTTTTCAGATCTTTCAAAGTATCTTGTTAGAAAGTTTCACCAAAGGTGGATGTGATAGTATTGTATAGCTGGAGTCAGCTAAACTTCTGCGTGCTCTCCAATAAGCATTACAGGACCAGTGCCATATTGAAGGGTATAGGTACAGACTACTGGGTTCACGTGATCCTCAGTCCTTGTTTGTGCAAGGGCAGGTGTGTCAATACAGATTTCTAGCTGGTCCATACATCCTGTTCACCATTCACTTCTCCAATGAATAATCCTTTCCAACATCCATTTTGCCAATTAACAAGCCTCTAGTGTTCTGAGACAAAGACCATGGGAGTGTGGGTTTCTAATTAGAGTCTTTCAAATGCTAACAAACTATTGTAGAGTTTATATTCTGGTTCAGATATTTTAAATGCTAGCTAACTGCCCCTAGCGTTGAGAATAAAACTAATGCATACTGTCTGTGCTAAATTGTTTTAAAGCAATTTACAGACATTATGACAGCAGGTTACATGGGAAATCCAATCTCAGTCATGTGGTGGAGGTGAGGGGTGGGGACTGCAGAGGGAGGGATCCCCACCTCTCTGTTAAGATATTACTAGAACACTGAGCCTCATGGGACCCAGGAAAGTTGAGAAAGGGTCTCTGGTCTTGAGTCCACCCTGGTCATCACTACCATCAACCTGCTCATTAGCCAAGCTGACTTTGCCCATCTGAATGTCAGTGCTCATGGCATCTGCACCATCTGCATCAAAGTTGGCCACACAGAAGCGTCTGGTTCCCAGGCATCATATAGACAACCTGGCAGAGATCCTACTACCTTTAAGATGTTATGTGAGAGCATACCTTTCCAGAATCAAGGGTCAAGTACTTCTGGGAGCCAGACCATTTCCTTCCTTCTCTCACAGCTACTATCCCCTTCCCTCAGAGCAATCCAGTTCTATGCTTCTGACTGGCGTAGCATATCTGAGACCGGAGGTCAGGCACAAGATTCACATTCAAGTTTTTAAATGTTTTGAATTAATTGACAATGTGAGAAAATTTGGAAGATTTCACAATCAAAAAGAAAATTTTTATCATGAAGAGTCTCTTATGGTTTGCTTCCCTTTCTCTTTTTCCCCCCTTCCCATATATTCAGATGTTTTGTTTCCTAAATTCCACATATGAGTGAAATAATATAGTATTTGTCTTTCTCTGACTGACTTATTTTGCTTAGCATAATACACTGTAACTCCATCCACAGCATTGCAAATGGCAAGATTTCATTCTTTTTGATGGCTGAGTAATAGTCCATTACACACACACACACACACACACACACACACACACACACACCTCACATCTTCTTTATTCACTCATCAGTTGATGCCACTTGGGCTCTTTCCATAGTTTGGTTATTATTGATAGTGCTGCTATAAACATCAGGGTACATGTACCCCTTCAACTCTGTATTTTTGTACCCTTTGGATAAATGCCTAGTAGTGCAAGTGCTGGGTCATAGAGTAGTTCTATTTTCAACTTTTTGAAGAACCTCCATACTGTTTTCCAGAGTGGCTAAACAAGTTTGCATTCCCACTAACAGTGTAAGAGGGTTCCCCTTTCTCTGCATCCTGGCCAACACCTGTTGTTTCCTATGATGTTAATTTTAGCCACTCTGACAGGTGTGAGGTGGTATCTCATTTTGGTTTTGATTTGCATTTCCCTGATGATGAATGATGTTGAGTATATTTTCATGCATCTGTTAGCCATCTGGAGGTCTTCTTTGGAAAAATGTCTTCTGCCCATATCTTAACTGGATTATTTGTTCAAAAAGAAAATCTTAATTTCTGGCTTTTTCCCTCCAAAATCGAAAGTTCTGGAACATTAGACCACATGCCTACATGACAGTGACTAGCTAGAGCTAAACACTGGCTGCCTCCATTTAGATGGGGCACAAGCTCTACAGTTCATCATAGTCTTCACTAATCCCTAGTGTTCCTTAGTGCTGGGGTTGACCATTCAATGGCATTATTAATCCACTTGTTATGTTTCTTATCTTATGGTAAAGAGGAGAGTGAAATATTTCTTGTACTTATACCTGTACTGAATTTTTTTTTTTTTACATCTGGTCCACCTCACTGATACAAATGACCTGCCTATTCCTGGAAGCATTTGTATTTGAGATTTTTGGCCTAGACTTTGGATAGTAAAACACATATCCCCTGGAGCAAGGGAAGCCCAAACCTGTAGGACACAAAGCTCTGGCTACCATCCTGGGCAGTGGTTCTCCTGGGCAGGGGTGATTTGGTCCTCCAGAGTACATTTGGCACTGACATCTAGTGGGTGGTGGTCAAGGATGCTGCTAAACATCCCACTGTGCACACAACAGCCCTAACAACAAAGCATTACCTAGCTCCAAATGCCAATAGTGACAACGTTGAAAGACCATGTCCTAGGGAATGGATTGGGGTAAGAAAGGGGGAGAAAAACATGCTTCTCAGTCATAGCTAGGAAATAATACCTTATTATCTTCTCAATCAGTTATTACATCACAAGTAGATAAGCTGCTCAGGCCTACTTCTTTGTAGGGCAACTCTCATTTAAATGCACAAATTTTGACATATTAATTAAAGAAAAAATTAATTATTACTTAGTAGTAACACTTCAGTCTTGAAAAAAGAAAAGCATTATCCAGACTGATCACTGCCTTCACTGAGCTATCAGACTTGGTTCCCAATGACCTCTGATCATTTCAAGAAATCAAATTTGCATTCAAAAATGGTGATTTGTAATAATTTGCTACCACTGAGGATAAGCAAAGTAATGGGGTATATATTGTAATGAAATATTCAACTTTAATGGGATTTTAAGTATGAGTGGCTAATATAAAATTACAGTAACTTTAATTCACTGAGATTGGTTAGATCAGGAAAGCATTTGTATTATTATAGGAATTATATAGTTATTTCTAGCTCTTATTTATTAATCACAGAGTTTCTTGTTTTCTAAACAAGTATGTAAAGACAGATATATTTTGATATATTATAAATATAAGTTTTATGTATTAAATTTAAATAAGTGTGTTCAGTTAAGTAAAATATTAATAAGTTAAAAAAGGAGAAATGTGAACAATAACGGAAAGAGATATTTCAAGCAAATGCAGCAATGTCAGAATAAATGTATAGTTTCTCAAGATGACCAGCTTGAAAGGGACAATAAATACTTGTTTTAATGTGTAAATTTTGAATCCCTTGTCAGTTTATAAGAACAGCTTCCAAATTCCATAAAAAATTCAATTGAAAGAATGAATTCATTACATCCTACAGAAATAGATTTAATGACACCTCTGCTTTTCACAATACTTTACAGCTTTCACAGTGCTTTCATGTAGATTGCTTCACTTAATTATTTGGCAATCTTAGGTAGGAACTATTTTTCTGTCAGTAGATGTAAGTAAGAGTCAGCTCAGAGAGGCCCAAAGCCATGCTGACTTCAAGCGGTAGAGCTTGGAGGTGGGGGATGGGGAAATTGCTAACCTTTTTAGTTTGCTAACTTCAAAATATATTTTTGGGATGTCTGGGTGGCTCAGTCCGTTGAACTACTGACTCTTGATTTCAGCCCAGGACACAATCTCAGGGTCTTCAGATTGAGCCCTGCATCAGGAGCCTAATTATTAGTGATACTGAGCATCTCTTCATGTGTTTATTGGCCATTCATATATTTTCTTTGGAGAAATGTTTATTCAAGCCCTTTGCCCATTTCTGAATTGGGCTTTTTGTTGTTTTGTTTTTGATTTTAGTTCTTTATGTATTTTGCATATTAATCCTTTATCAGGTATATTATTTACAAAGATTTTCTCCCATTCAGTGGATTGCATTTTTTTTTTTTTTTGGTGGATGGCCTTTTTATTCTGTTGACAGTGTCTTTTGATGCACAAAAATTTTAATTTTCATGAAGTCCAATTTGTCTATTTTTTTGTTACTTGTGCCTTAGTGCCATATCTAATAAACCAAATCCATTGTGGTGAAGTTTTTGTCCTATGCTTTCTTCTAAGAGTTTTATTGTTTTAGATCTTACATTTAGGTCCTTGACCCATTTTGAGTTCATTTTTGCATGTGATATAAGGTAAAGGTTCAACCTCATTCTTTTGCATGTGGATATATAGTTTTTCCAGCACTATTTGTTGAAAAGACCATCTTTTCCACATTGAATGGTCTTGGCACCCTTGTCAAAAATCATTTGACCATATACTGAGGTTCGTCTGGTTCTCTATTTTATTTTATTCCATTGGTCTGTATCTGTGTCTTTCTGCCAATATCAGTGTTTTGATTACTGTAGTTTTACAGCAAGTTTTGAAATCAGGAAGTATGTCCTTCAGTTTTGTCCTTTTTCTTTTTTAAAAATTTTTTTATCTATTTATTTTTATATTTTAATGTTTTTTTATTATATTATGTTAGTCACCATACGGTACATCCCTGGTTTCTGATGTAAAGTTCGATGATTCATTAGTTGCGTATAACACCCAGTGCACCATGCAATACGTGCCCTCCTTACTATTCATCAGCAGTCTATCCCATTCCCCTACCCCCCTCCCCTCTGAAGCCCTCAGTTTATTTCTCATAGTCCATAGTCTCTCATGTTTGATTCCCCCTTCTGATTACCCCCCTTTCTTTATCCCTTTCTTCCCCTACCGATCTTCCTAGTTCTTATGTTTCATAGATGAGAGAAATCATATGATAATTGTCTTTCTCTGCTTGACTTATTTCACTTAGCATTATCTCCTCCAGTGCCGTCCATATTGCAGCAAAAGTTGAGAATTCATTCTTTCTGATAGCTGAGTAATATTCCATTGTATATATGGACCACAACTTCTTAATCCAGTCATCTGTTGCAGGGCATCTCGGTTCCTTCCACGATTTGGCTATTGTGGACAATGCTGCTATGAACATTGGGGTGCATATGGCCCTTCTCTTTACTACGTCTGTATCTTTGGGGTAAATACCCAGTAGTGCAATGGCTGGATCATAGGGTAGCTCAATTTTTAACTTTTTAAGGGACCTCCACACTGTTTTCCAGAGTGGCTGTACCAACCGGCTTTCCCACCAACAATGTAGGAGGGATCCCCTTTCTCCACATCCTCTCCAGCAATTGTTGTTTCTTGCCTTGTCAATTTTTGCCATTCTAACTGGCATAAGGTGGTATCTTAGTGTGGTTTTGATTTGAATTTCCCTGATGGCTAATGATTTTGAACATTTTTTCATGTGTCTGTTAGCCATTTGTATGTCTTCATTGGAAAAGACTCTGTTCATATCTTCTGCCCATTTTATGATTTGTTTATTTGTTTCTTGTGTATTGAGTTTGAGAAGTTCTTTGTAGATCTTGGATACCAGTCTTTTATCTGCAGCATCATTTGCAAATATATTCTCCCATTCCGTGGGCTGCCTCTTAGTTTTTTTGACCGTTTTCTTGGCTGTGCAGAAGCTTTTTATCTTGATGAAGTCCCACAAGTTCATTTTATCTTTTGTTTCTCTTGCCTTTGGAGATGTGTCATGAAAAAGGTTGCTTTGGCCGATGTCATAGAGGTTGCTGCCTATGTTCTCCTCTAGGATTTTGATGGATTCCTGTCTCACATCGAGGTCTTTCATCCATTTGGAGTTTGTCTTTGTGTATGGTGTGAGAGAGTGGTCAAGTTTCATTCTTTTGCATGTAGCTGTCCAATTTTCTCAGCACCATTTATTGAAGAGACTGTCTTTTTTCCACTGGATGTTTTTTCCTGCTTTGTCAAATATTAGTTGCCCAAAGAGCCGCGGGTCCATATCTGGGTTCTCTATTCTGTTCCATTGGTCTATGTGTCTGTTTTTGTGCCAGTACCATGCTGTCTTTGTGATCACAGCTTTGTAGTACAGCTTAAAATCTGGCATTGTGATGCCCCCAGCTTTGTTTTTCCTTTTCAACAGTTCCTTGGCGATTCAGGGCCTTTTCTGGTTCCATACAAATTTAAGGACTATTTGTTCCAGTTCTTTGAAAAATGTCCTCGGTATTTTGATTGGGATAGCATTGAAAGTGTAGATTGCTCTGGGTAGCATGGACATTTTAACTATGTTAATTCTTCCGATCCATGAGCATGGAATATTTTTCCATCTTTTTGTGTCTTCCTCAATGTCTTTCAAGAGTGATTTATAGTTTCTAGAATACAGATCCTTTACATCTCTGGTTAAGTTAATTCCAAGGTAACATATGGTTTTTGGTGCTATTGTAAATGAGATGGATTCCCTAATTTCTCTTTCTTCAGTCTCATTATTCGTGTATAGAAATGCAACTGATTTCTGAGCATTGATTTTGTATCCCGCCACATTACTGAATTGCTCTATAACTTCTAATAGTTTGGGCGTGGATTCTTTTGGGTTTTCCATATAGAGTATCATGTCATCTGCGAAGAGAGACATTTTGACTTCTTCTTTGCCGATTTGGATACCTTTTATCCCTTTTTGTTGTCTGATTGCTGTTGCAAGGACTTCTAGTACTATGTTGAATAACAGTGGCGAGAGTGGGCCTCCTTGTCGTGTTCCTGATCTTAAGGGAAAGGCTTCCAGCTTTTCCCCATTGAGAATGATATTTGCTGTAGGCTTTTCATAGATGGTTTTTATGAGATTGAGGAATGTACCCTCTATTCCTACACTCTGAAGGGTTTTAATCAGGAAAGGATGCTGTATTTTGTCAAATGCTTTTTCTGCATCAATTGAGAGGATCATATGGTTCCTGAGTCTTTTCTTGTTGATATGATGTATCTCGCTGATCGATCTGCAAATGTTGAACCACGCTTGCATCCCAGGGATGAATCCCACTTGGTCATGATGGATAATCCTTTTAATGTACTGTTGGATTCTATTAGCCAGGATCTTGTTGAAGATTTTGGCATCCATATTCATTAGGGAAATCGGTCTGTAATTCTCCTTTTTGATGGGGTCTTTGCCTGGTTTGGGGATCAAGGTAATATTGGCCTCATAGAATGAGTTTGGTAGCTTTCCTTCTGTTTCTATTTTTTGGAATAGCTTTAGGAGAATAGGTATTATTTCTTCTTTGAATGTTTGGTAGAATTCCCCAGGAAAACCGTCTGGGCCTGGAGTTTTGTTATTTGGAAGGTTGTTTATCACTGACTTAATCTCTTCATAATTAATTGGCCTGTTTAAAAAATAAATTTCTTGGGGCGCCTGGGTGGCACAGCGGTTGAGCGTCTGCCTTCAGCTCAGGGCGTGATCCCGGCGTTATGAGATCGAGCCCCACGTCAGGCTCCTCTTAGGAGCCTGCTTCTTCCTCTCCCACTCCCCCTGCTTGTGTTCCCTCTCTCGCTGGCTGTCTCTATCTCTGTCGAATAAATAAATAAAATCTGTAAAAAAACCATCTTTAAAAAAAAAAAATTTCTTGGGGCGCCTGGGTGGCACAGCGGTTAAGCGTCTGCCTTCGGCTCAGGGCATGATCCCGGCGTTGTGGGATCGAGCCCCATATCAAGCTCCTCCGCTATGAACCTGCTTCTTCCTCTCCCACTCCCCCTGCTTGTGTTCCCTCTCTCACTGGCTGTCTCTATCTCTGTCGAATAAATAAATAAATCTAAAAAAAAATAAAAAATAAAAAAAAATAAATTTCTTCCTGTTTCAGTCTTGGTAGTTTATAGGTTTCCAGGAAGGCCTCCATCTCTTCCAGATTGCTTAACTTATTGGCATATAGCTGTTGATAAAAGTTTCTAATAATCCTTCCAATTTCATTGATGTTGGTTGTGACCTCTCCTTTTTCATTCATAATTTTATTGATTTGGGTCCTTTCTCTATTCTTTTGGATAAGTCTTGCCAGCGGTCTATCAATTTTATTGATTCTCTCAGAGAACCAGCTTCTAGTTCTGTTAATCTGCTCTACTGTACTCCTGGTTTCTAATTCATTGATTTCTGCTCTAATCTTGGTCAGCTGCTTCCTTGTGCGTGGATTAGACCTGTCCCTCTGTTGCTGTTCCAGCTTCTCGTTTTGTCCTTTTTCAAGATTGTTTTGGCTATTCAGGGTCTTTTTTTGTGGGTGGTTGGAGCATGAGCTAGGGGAAGGGGCAGAGAGAGAATTTTAAGGAGGCTCCACACCTAGCACAGGGCTAATGCGGGGCTCAATCTCACGACCTTGAAATCATGAAATCATGAAATCAAGAGTCAGATGCTTAGCCGACTGAGCCACCCAAGTTCCCCATTCAGGGTCTTTTGAGAGTCTATATGAACTTTAGGATGTTTTTCTATTTTTGCAAAAACATCATTGGTATTTTGATAGAAATTACATTGAATCTCTAGATTGTTTTGGGTTGTATTGACATTTTAACAGTATTAAGTCTTCCGATCCATGATCATGGATGTGTCTCCATTTATTTATGTCTTTTTACATTTCTTTTAGCATTATTTTGTAGTTTTCACTGTACAATCTTTCACTTTCTTGGTTAAATTAATTCCTAATATTTTTTTCTTTTTGATGCTATTGTAAATGAAATTATTTTTATATCCTTTTCAGATTATTCATTGTTCATACATAGTAATGCAACTGATTTTTGTGTGTTGACTTTGTATCCTGCTACTTTGCTAAATTCATTTCAATTGAAATCATTATTTCTAACAGTTTTTTTGTGGAATATTTAGGGTTTTACACATGATATCTTCTGTGAATAGAGATATTTTACTTCTTCTTTTCCAATTTGGATGCCTTTTATGATTTCTTCTTGCCTAATTGCTCTGGCTAAAATTTTTAGTACTGTGTTGAATAGAAGTGGTGAAAGGAGACATCCTTGCTTTGTTCCTGATTTTACAGGAAAAGCTTTCAGTCTTTCACCAATGAGTATGATGTTTATTGTGGGTTTTCATATTTGATTTTTATTATGTTGAGGTATTATCCTTGTTCCCTAGTTTGTTGGAATGGAAGGATGGTTCAACATATAGAAATCAATCAATGTAATATGCTCTATCAACAGAATGAAGAAAAAACTCCATATGATCATCTCAATTGATGCAGAAAAAGCATTTGGCAAAATTCAACACCCTTTATGATGAATGCACTCAACAAACTAGAAATAGTTTGTAACTGCTCTAGAACTCTGGAGTCTATTAAATTTTTACAGGTAAGAACATTAAACTCTGCTGTATATTATTATCATTATTTTATAAATGAGCATTTTAGCACAAGAGTCATTTGGGATGGCCGAATTCTTATTCATTCATTCAATAGATATTTAATCAATAGATAGCACCTACTGTGTGCCAGGAACTGTGCTAGATGCTGAGAATACAATGGTGAATGAATAAGATGGATATGTTTCCTGCTTTCTTGGATTATTAATTTGATTGGAAATATGGACCGGTCTAAAATAAAAATCACATAGAGCAAACAAACTCATGAAATAATCTCAAGACATTTAAGTCCAAGATGGAAATAAATCAAGAACAGAGAGTTAGTTGACTTACCAATACACCACTGTTAGGGAAGCAAGTCAATGAAATGAATGAAAAATGGAGTTGGTGGACACACAAGTGTCTCTTATTATGTTTTATACTCTTCCATATGTTTCAAATACTTCATGATTTGGTAAATCTTTTTTTAAAATTAAAGTAAAATGAAGAAGGATTCTACAGCTTATCTATTTGCCTTTTTCTTTTTAGCCCCAAACTCAGATTGTGCAACATTTTAGAAATTTATTGTGTGAGAAGTGGTTTCCAACTCTACCTGCACATCCGAATAACCTGGAGCACTTGTTAAAAATACAGAATCCCCAGCCCCATGTCCAGAGATTCTGATTCAGTAGGTTAGGGGAAAGGCTCAGGAATCTGTTTTTAATAAACACTCAGATGGTTCTCATGAAGCCATGTAGAATTCTCATTTGGGAGTCACTGGGGCAAAGCAAGGAGCATTGGTAGTTGTGTACCTAGAAAAATGCACATATTTTTTTAAAGAGCTTGCTATTTAAGAAAGGACAAGAAAATAATTTTTGTGAAAAGGAGAAATCTTTGTAACATGAAAAATTAGCTAATCAGTTCTATGCATCCATATATGTATGCACTGTATTTGCTTCAAAGAGGGCACATGTAAACAGAAATTTTCTGGGAGCATTTCTCCAACAGTGTAAGTTAGTCCCTGTAATGGATAGCCTATCCATTATTTTCATCTTAAAACCAGTTGGGATGTGTTAAAGTAATGCTTCAGTTAGTATCTTTGGTTAGGTCACAGATGTCTATGAAGTAACGTCACAAGCTCCTCTCTGGATGCACCAATGAGCTATGTTCTTTCTCTGGCCATGCCCAGTCCAAGTGTCATACAGACACCAAGGTCTTGCAAGCCTCTCTCTGACCGTGGCATCATGATGTCCTGTCTGCTGGGTTTTCTAGATACTACCTTTCTGGGCTCCAGCAGTATCCATGCTCTTTTCCCCCACACCCCCAAATCTGTTGCCCCCCCACACACACACACCTTGACAACCGTAAGGAACCTAGAGAAGCTTCCAAAGGACTTTGCCAATATTTGGCAAATCAAAAGGGTAAATGTCAACCAGTACTACAACATTCCTTATAAACTCAAATTTTAAATGATTGCGCTATTCTTTTTTTTTAATATTTTTTTATTATATTGTGTTAGTCACCATACAGTACATCCCTGGTTTTTTATGTAAAGTTCGATGATTCATCAGTTGCGTATAACACCCAGTGCACCATGCAATACATGCCCTCCTTACTACCCATCACTAGCCTATCCCATCCCCCCACCCTCCTCCCCTCTGAAGCCCTCAGTTTGTTTCTCAGAGTCCATAGTCTCTCATGCTTTTTTAACACTGGCACTTATGGTTTTGTTTTGTTTCTAATTAGTGTTTTTCTGTTGCCTTTTCTTCCCTCTCCTTCTATACCAGGAAGCTGAGCAGGGCAGCCTGTCAGGAAGGGCTGCTTCCTGCTTGAGTGCTCTTGATGAGGAAAGCCCTGTCCCCAAATCTCTGAGTGCTTTCAGGCCCCCCAAAGGATAGCCCATATGAGAGTGACTGCCTGGTAAGTGAGCTAGCAGATGGTCTCCAGCTCAGGAAGAAAGGCTGCCCTGGGCTTTGTCACTTTGTTGAGAGGCAGCTGTATGTTTGCGGCCCTTCCTGTCTGGTGAAGGAGGGAAGGAAGGAAGGAGCAACTGTTCGTTTTTCCTTCCAATTGCACCCAAAGCTGTAACACTCAGGGCTTTCTTCCAGAGTGACTCAATTTCAGGTGTCAAACACATTTATCTAATGCTGTCTATTAATTTTAATGAGTTAGACAAACGATGATGGAGAGACACATAATTCTCTAATCAACAAAATTGATTAAAAATTTAATAGTCTAGACTATTAAGTAGGTGTTTGTCACATAGCAGCTAAAGTGAGCTGGGGGCACCAATGCTGTTTGATATAATGCTGGAGCAGAAATACCTGGATCTGATGCCTTTTAGTTGGGCCACTTAACTGTGTAGACTTGAGTGATTTTCTTGACTTCTCTGAGCCTTGATGTCTGTATCTGCAAAATGGAAATAATATTACTTGCCTTTTAAGTTTGTTATAAAGATTAAATAAAACAATATACAAAAGCATCTAACACAGTGTCTGGCACCTATTAGGTATTCAGTAAATAATAACTCATGCATAATTCCACCTACAGACAGCACTTTGCATATCTCAATTTAATCTTTACAAGAACTCCGTGAGGCAGGTAGTGTTAAGATCCCCATTTTACAGATGAAGAAACTAAGGCAAAAAGAAGTTAAAAAAGCTTGTCCAAGGTGCGGGGGTGGGGAGGGGCAGAGAGAGAGAGAGAATCTTAAGCAGGCTCCACACCCAGCATGGAGCCTGATGCGGGGCTCAATCCCAAGACCCCGAGATCATGACCTGAGCTGAAATCAAGAGTTGGACACTTAACCAATTGAGTCCCCCACGTGCCCCCCCTTCGCACTTTTAATACATGTTTTCTTTCTAACCACCCTGCCCACGACTACAAAACGCAAATTTTCAGGCCTTTTCAGGACACGAAAAAGCAGATGCTTGCTCAGACACCATGGCCCTTCTCTCACATTATCTATAAACTGAATAATATGTCACAGGGGCATCAAGGACTTGAGTTACTCTGGCCACCTCTTTCCCCTCCTCCATCTCGGTTTCAGGCAGCCACCTTGCAAAACAACCATTAGTCACAAAAAATACAGGATCAGAATGTGTGGATGGATCCATTCAGACTCATCACTGCTAGAGACATCTTTATAGATAAAGAATACATTATAGTAAAAAATGGGACTCCTTCTTGACCCCCACCTCTGCTTATAAAAAAGGGTCAGAAAAATCTACCCTGCTCACATTGTCTTTTGGTTCCCTTGGGGTTTTTTTTGTTTTTGTGCCTGCCCTTCTATCATAACTTTTGTTTAGGGGATTTGGCATTTGTCTTTGATTTATGAAACACAGAAGAAAACTCTGGCACTTATTTCAGGGTTACTTAATAACTATTAGAATCAAGTGGAGTTAAAACAGCATTTAGGAACTCAAAAGATAAAGCACAACATCTGGCTATCTCTGCCTACTTCCAAAATTATGTCTCATGAAAACTTGCTCTCTCATAAAATGTCATTATAGCAAATTATCCCAATAAAGATCCACTCTGGGGAGGGAGCTGAATGAAACGAGGCATGCCAAATTTTGGCATGGTTGGATCTTTATCAGGCAACTATACACTTCTAAAATTTTATTGTGAAAATAATCCCAGAGCCCCCAGTTTAATGGTATAAAATAATAACAAACATACAGTCCTCATAACAACTGGTTAATGTCTAAGCATGTTGAGTGTTGCATAGAAAAGAAAGTGGATCTAATGGAAAATTCTGATTAATGCCAACTTTGAGTCTAATAAGGTTCCTTTGCTAGCTGCCTAAGTTATTAAAACTTAAACTTAACCTATGAACCTTTGGCTTGGAAAAAACACTCCTATGAGGATATTTAAAAAAACTGACTCTCTATTGCTACTTTTTGAAGTCTTCTACCTCCCCAAAGTCTTGGTTTTCTAGCCTGTGCTGTGCTGGCCATTTGTCCTAACTCCCTGTTGGCTCTTGAAGCTATTACATGGTATGCTTTCCCTTCACCATTATGATGAGACTGGATTTTATTTTTTCTTTTTCGAGACTGGATTTCCTAAGGGCTCAAACCCATCTGCTCTGAAATGGCCTAATGGATGTTATGGGGAATGACTCCATTGCTTCAAAATGCTTTAAAAAGTATCGCCCTTGTGGGATCTAGCAGAACTCTTAAGGATCATATCTTACTGTTGGTCAATAACTAAGAAGTAAACAAGAGCAACACAGAGCTCTGTGAAAGTAAAGAAAGAAGTTAAAGTAAGCGCAGATTTAAATTTTTAAAATCCGTATGTGTCGTTGATCTCATACCAAAATGAATTGCCATAAATTCTTTTAGGAATGGAAAAGAATATATTTTTACTTTTAAATCATGTTCGTGGATGTTTCAAAGAACTTCTTCCCAGTTGGGAATCAAGAAGAACCTTTTCTCTTGTATCCTCAGAGCACAAAAACTATCCTCTCTCTGTATAAGATCCTGACTCTCAATGACATGGTGGGGTGGGGTGTGGGGGAGACCACGACAAAATAAGATCTAAGTGGTCCAACGGGCATGTCTGAACTGAACCCTTCTTATCAGGGAGCGTCACTGGGAGTCAACAAGATTTACTTACAACTTGGAAGAAACTCAATATTTCTCCTGCTCTATGCAGGAAAAAAAATCCTCTGAGCAAGGTCCTGGGAGATTGCCTACGAATAAAATATACTCTTCACTACATGAAGTCAATGCCGTGTACTTTAGCTGCCTTTTAAAGGACTCCCTGGTTCTTGGCACTGCTCTGGATCACTCAGACTACAGCATAAGTGTTGGGAAAACAGTCTTTGGTGTTAGATAAGGGTTCAGCCCCATTTCAGACATTGCTAACAGTGTGGGTTGGGCAAGTCTCTTCCTATCAGCAAGCTCAGTGTCCTCCTCTGTATGGTCGGGGTGATAGTATTATACCTACAAACCTCACAGGATGCCTGTGTCAGTTCCATGAGAAACTGTACGAGGGTGTCTCACACAGTGTCCAGAGGAAACACACACAAAAAAATCAATTCTCCTCCCGATACTATTTCATCTGAACAAGTGAGGTGATAGTGTGTTTGGAGTACCGGTGAAATGATATTAGTTAACAAAAGGGTTAAATTGGCATTATTAATGCCCATTACAATATTTGCTAAGCCACTCAACAGCAGTATTACCTTTTCTTGCCAAATTTACAACAGAGGCAAACGCCAGGCCGAGGCTGAGTGTCTATTCCTGAACCCACTATAGGCTAGACATGTTCAAAACCATGTTCCCATCTGCCTCTGCTTCTGTCTCCCACCCTGGCTGAGTGGAGTTGGGGAAACAGGTTCGAGTTCTATGATCCGTCTGCTTCGTCTTTCAGCTAACCTGCTTGGGGGCCGTGCTGAGTCGCCAGAGCCTTCCTCTCACTTCCAAGTTCTCATCCCTGGGGACTGGAGGGAGTGTCAGTTTGGGATCCATGAGGAGGAACCTGGTGGGACAGAGCTGCAGGAACGGGAGACTGGTGGTCCTGCCTCAGAACCTCTGGCGTGCTCGTCGTGTGCCGCACACTGGGCACAAGGCTTTACTGACATATCTCAAGTCATCCCCCTACAAACCCTATGAGGAAGATAGGATCAGTCCCTCCTGGCTCAGAAAGCTAGAGCAAAAAAAAATTTTTTTTACTGTCACATAGCAAGTAACTGGTAAAACTGGGCTCAAATCTACATTGGCCGATTCTAGGAGTCAGCACTCTTATGAACGCAACAACTGGAGAAATCTAGAAGTACCACGTGAAAGATTTTCTTAGGTTTTCCCTCGCTATGCTCTTGGCTGCAGTCTCAGTGTATATCTGTCAAAGTACTCTGCATGCTGTATTTTTATTATTTGTTCATACTTTGTCTCAAAAAACTGTCTTATTGATCTTTGTACAACCAGAATCTAGGCACAATACCAGAGTTCTTTGGACAGCTTTATACAAATAATGTCTTTTCTTTGGGTTGAAGAGAAGCAAACTGGAAGACAAAATCATGCAGCCCCATTGCTGTCCTCCTGATGTTCTGAGAGAGTAACATTCAAAGGCACTGTCTAGAAAAGACAACTGGAAAAGAAATCTCCCAGGGCCTGCATTCCTGGGTTATGTTCTGGGCAACTTTTAACATCAGCTCAGTGGAAGAAGAGAAATATACCAAGGTTCCAGCCATGGTCATCTCTTTGATAATAAGCGTGTTTTATAACCAATGAAGATAAGCATGTATAAAAGTAAAAATTTTTGAATTAAGTTATTGATTAGGGCTCCCATCATTTTCTGCTCATTCCATCCTAATTAGTGGAAGAGCTTGAAAATTCCGTCACCATTTCCTAAGTTGTCTCCACAATTGATATGAAGTGGGAATTTGATAAAGTTTTCTGAGTAACTGGAAGATAGAGGCAAATTATGTCTTCTAGGAAATAAATAGTCTAGGTTTGGGAGCCTGAGCTGTCTAGAGAGCAAAATCTATGTCGGTTATGGTCTCATAGCCACATCACACTCAACACTCGCACACACACACACCCTTTTTTCCTATGAGCAATATTATATAACATAGTAGTATGTATATATAGTAATTACTATTATTTATAGTAATATCACTATAAGAGTAATACACTAATATATGGTAACATAGCAATAGTGCTATAGAGTAACATCTGTTCATGGTAGAAATTTTGAAAAATACAGGAGATAAAGGAAAAAAAACTATCTAGATTTTCACTCTCCTGAGGAAGACACTGTTATCAATTGGGGAATTTCCTTCCAGTTTTAGCATATATATATATTATAACCAAATATGGATCGCACTGTAGACGTTGCCTATAGACAGACTACACAATGTTTAAAGATTTTATTCATTCATTTATCAGAGAGAGAGAGAGAGAGGAAGCAAGCCCAAGCAGAGGGAGAAGCAGGCAGAGGGGGAAGTAGGCTCCCTGCTGAGCAAGGAGCTCGATGCAGGGGACTCGATCCCAGGACCCGGGGATTGTGACCTGAGCTGAAGGCAGATGCTTAACAACTGACCTACCCAGGCATCTCAAGACTACATAATATTTAAAGGATGCCGCTCTGGGTGTCCAGAGCTCTTTAGTAGACACGATACAGATGGGGTACAGTACTCACTGGCAAGCTCCAACTTTGGGAGTTTGGACAAAGGGAAGGGAAAGCTCAAGTGATCCAGTCAAGGGCCTTAATTCCAGCCCAAACAAGAACTTTCCCAGGCGACTTCACAGCAGTGGTGTAACTCCAGCTCCCTGACAATGATCTCTGGCAGCTGCCAGAAAGGACAAGAGCTGACCCAACAAAGTATAGAGATTCCAGGGAATATATAATGACAAGCATTTTAGCTAATACCAGTCCACTGGAAAATCAGATTCCTTCCTGATAGATGATCAAATGAAGCCTACAGTGCTCTTCAGAGAGACACAGTCTCTCAGCACAGAGGGCTGTATTGAGGAAGATGAAATGTCGTGGGGCTTGGAACTTACCTATAAAATGCACACTGTTGACAATGGTTTCTCCCCCCACTTTAAAGAAGTAAATTTGTACAAAGAAGGGGCTGGACTAGTTTATTAAGTGCAAGATTGAGAGCCAGAAGCTCAGTTCAGACCTCTACTGCTGACTTAGTGTGCACTCCTCATACGGTCATTTCTCAATCTCTTTTCCAGAAAAGCTGTCAGGGCTGACAAAGTGATCACTTGTGGGTGGCTTTTCTCTGGGAGAGTAAAGTTTTGGGGTTCAGTCTCTTATTGCTTGAGTTGCTCAAGGCTATTTCCATATAGTATGTGGTTTTGCACTAACACAAGATGAAGTTCGTGGCTGAGCGCTATGGAGGTGGTTTTGGCCAAGGCATCAGTCATAAGACTGGTAAGGCTCAGCTCGGCAATGCTCAGCTTTCTAGAACCTTTCTCTGAGAAATGTGTACTTAGTGTTATCTCAGGGAAGCTTGTGTAAACAAAAAGGCCTTTGTAGCACTGGCCCCAACGCAGTTCCTATAAGCAAGGGAGAGGAAGACTCTGCAGTCCCACCATCTCCTGGACACTCGCCAGCGGAGACCTCAGACTCTCCTTTCCCAAGTAAGGCTTGAAGCAATGTCCACAAAGGAGCAAAGGAAAGCATCTGCTCTGAGCCAACATTCAGTCTGTTACAGATGATGAAAAATGTGCCTGAGGTTTGGAGTTGGGGAAATGTGTTTCTGTTCACTCAGCTCCCATTATAACCACATCTGTTATCAGTAGGGCAGGCTGTGTCCATATTAATAGGCACCACTCTCTGAAGCCTGCAGTTCTCCTCTGTCGTGTTTTGGCTGAAAGAATTAAACAGAGAGGGCTGAGAAAACCCAACTTGCCATGCTGGTGATATTGCCCCTTGGATTCTTCTGGAAGGCCTTAAGTCTGGGCCTAGCTTGATTTATATGCTCATCATTGAAGAACCTAATCTAAAAGTGAATCAGAATAAAAAGCGGTCCAGTCTTCTGTTCCTGGCTTCTCAGACATGCTACCAGGTTTGATCAGTTCAAAATGTCCCACTTTTCCACCTTCTTTCTCCACAGATGGGCTTGTATGTCCTTGGACATTCCCTCAACTAGCATTCTATGGCTAAATGGTTTACAATAATAGGATTGTCCAGTGTTAGAGTGGGACATGACCTCGGGGATCCCCCAGACTAGAGGCTCTCTGAAACTCCTGGCAGGAGGTGACTCCGAGATCACCAGGGGAGGAACATGAGAAGAAACCAAGAATATACCTCTGACATGCAACACACACACACACACACACACGCGCGCGCGCGTGCGCCTGCACTCATGCACACACACACACCTCCACTTAAAGCCATCCCTCAACACTTCATTGGAACAAAGGGTGATGTGGCTAAATAAAGTTTGAAACCCTCAGTACATTTTACCCCCTAATTTTACTGATTGAGAAATAAATTCCCAGAGAGGTTAGTTGACCTACCTAGAATGCTTGGTTACTTTGTGACAAAGCCAAGATTAGAACCAAGCCTTATTACGAGCTTTCACCCATCCATCCATCCATTCATTCATTCACAAATGTTTCCTGTCCCAATAATTACACTCATTGCTATATCCAAAAAGACTTATTTAACAATTTAAATCTATAATTTTTATTTGAAAAAAATTTCTGTGAATTTGAGCATCAGGTTACATAATAACTTATCTTGCAGTGACTTCGTTAAAGGCCTTTCCTCATTAAATATCACATTTCTTCTGATTGCACTGAGGAATTTGTGGTAAAGTCATATTACTATTTAAAGTATGTGGAATATATTAACATTTGCAAATTCCATTTGTTTTAAAAGCATCTTTATAGTTTGTGTTAGTGGGGTCATAGTTGGAACATACTTAACTGTATAATACCGCTCTGTATTAAGTTTCTTTCAATGATGGCAACATTTTCAAAGTGAACCATTTTTTATGAATATGCTTTGTATAGTCATGACAGGCTGTGTACAGCTCTGTCAGTACACTAACCACATTATTTTATAACCATCTACTCATGTATCTGCTTCTCCCAACAGACTATGAGCTGCTTGAGGGCCGTGATGGTCTCACTTATCTCTGTATCCCCAGAACTCAGAATGGGTTCTCGATAAATGTTGGGGGTGGGGGTTGAATCATGCACAACACCTCTCTACACATTTTTTTCTTTTTTTTTTTAAGATTTTATTTATTTTTTGGACAGAGAGAGAGACACACAGTGAGAGAGGGAACATAAGCAGGGGGAGTGGGAGAGGGAGAAGCAGACTTCCCACTGAGCAGGGAGCCCGATGCGGGGCTTGATCCCAGGACCCTGGGATCGTGACCTGAGCTGAAGGCAGACGCTTAACGACTAAGCCACCCAGGCACCCCTGACAAGGACAACTTTATGAAAGTTGAAACCAATCCTCCTAAAGTACAATACAGTATCACTGGTCTTGAACAGGAGAGTCTTATGATTAGCTTTTTTAGGCTGAGACCAACCTGGGCGCCTGGGTGGCTCAGTTGGTTAAGCATCCAACTCTTGTTTTCGGCTCAGGTCGTGATCTCAGAGTCCTGGGATTAAGCCCCTCACTGGGTGCTCAGTGTGGAGCCTGCTTGTCCCTCTCCCTCTGCTCCTCCCGTTACTCTCTCTCTCTCTCTCCAATAAAAATAAATAAATCTTAAAAAATAAAAACAAAAATAGATTACAACCAACCTTCTGAATGAAATTTGTTTAAGTTTTGAGGGGAGATAGAAGAAAATGCAAGGGGTTCTCCACTATCTTTTCTCTTTCCTCTAAGTATTTTGACTGCAAAAAAGAAAACCTAGCAGTCTATTCTCTTCTTTCAATACTTGTCTTCTCTAGGGAAACTATGATACATACAGAAACTCTTTTAGAATGGACATTTTCAAGGATGCATAGAAGTTGAGATAACAGAATAATGGACCTTCTGTACCATCAAGCAAATTCAATAATTATCAACATTTTACCACTCTCATTTCATCTATCCCACATCCACTATTTAAAACTTTGTTAAATTAACATGATAGGATATTAAAACTACAACTATGTGAATTATGACCATATTGCAATGTTTATATGAAATAACACTTAATTATAACCACCCAAGTAACAAGTAGACATTGACCATAACTATATAAAATGATAAATTTAGCAAAGGTAGGAAGAAAACCTGGAATGTTACAGATTGGTCATGTTTGGTAGCTTTGTTCAAAGTCTTACTTTAAAATATCTCTTGTAAAAGCATTCTAATGTTTCATCCTCATTATAATATGAAAAGTTTTCCAATTGTCTGTGGCTCCAAGATTTCTATTTGCCCCTAATGGCCATTCTCTCTTTCTTACTAATAGAACTGCCAATCTTCACCTGGGGAAAAGGCCACCTGGAATAAAGACGGCATTTCCCTGCTCCTTTATTGATAGATGTGGACATGTGATTAAGTTCTGGCCAATGGGATGTAAGTGAAGGTGTCATATATAAATTTAAGATGTCCTTAAATGCTCTTTGTCCCTTCTTCCTACCTGTTGGCCGTAATGCAGATATGATGGCTGGCACTTAAGCAGCCATCTTGGATCATGAGGTACACTATGCCAAGAATAGAAAGGCAGTGAGAGGGCTAGATCCCTGATGCCTTTATGAAGATATCAGTTCTGGACTACCTCCTCCAGACTTCTTTCATATGAAAGAGAAATAAACTTCTATTTTATTTCTTAGGCTTTTAGTCTTTAAACTTTTTTATTTAAAGAAAAATACTGGTTAATACACGTATTGGTGGTTAATTTCCTCATTTAGTTCTCTACACAGAACCTTTGTTGGAGGAATTCCTAGTTTCCCATATTTGATTTTCAAAAGAAACAATCCTTTAAACCGTACCATTTAAAAATACTTAACAAATCTGAGGCAGTCTCTTAAAAAGTAAACTCAGGTTAAGGATTAACAGCATCCTAAAGCATTTGTTCTTGCAAACAGATACACAGAAAAGCCTTCTGGTAGATCATGTCTTTCTGGGTCATTTGACATCCTGAAAAACCTTTTCTGTTAGTAGCATTATGTGAAAATATAGTTGCCCTTCCAAGATTCAGCCAGAGTCCTTGTGTGAGTCTGCTCGGGCTGCCACAAGAACATACCACAGTCAGGGTGGCTTAAAGAGCAGACGTTCCCCCCCCACCCACCCACACACACGCAGTTGTAAAGTCTAGGAGTCCATGATCAAGGTGTCAGAAAATTTAGTTTCTGGTGAGAGCTCTCTTCCTGGCTTTATAGACAGTCGCCTTCTTGCTGTGTGCTGGGGGGAGGGGGAGTGTGGGTCTCTGGTGTCTCTTCTTAAAAGGACATTAATCCTATCAGATTAGGGCCCCATCCTATGATCTCATTTAAGATTCATTACTTCCTTAGAGGCCCATCTCCAAATACAGCCACGTGGGGGTCGGATTTTAACATATGCATTTGGGGTGGGGGGGGAGGAGGATACAAACATTCTGTCCAGAATACTGTTTTTCTTTTAGATTTATTTGAGAGAGAGCGAGAGAACAAGCGATCATGGGTGCAAGAGTGGAGCAGAGGGAGAGAGAGAATCTCAAGCTGACTTTGCACCCAGCACAGAGCCCAACGCAGGGCCCCATCCCATGATCACGACCTGAGCTGAAATCAAGAGTTTAATCAGCTGCACTGCCCAGGTGCCCCTGTCCAGAACATTCTTAAACTGTCTCAGGTGTTGCCTCAATCAAGGCAAACCGGGGAACAGCTAGAAGCCAGGAAGAGGGGCGAGAGAGTGAAGCCACACAGATCTCGAAGCGGATGGGGCAGCGGCTTGCTGGCACTGCCCTGGGCTTCTCCACATTCCCTCCCTCCAGGCCTTCGCAGGCTGCTGCAGAAGACGAAGACCACCACCCAGCGCTCGCTCCGATTTCACGTGGGGGTGGGTGTGCATCATCTGCCTTCCAGGTTCCTTTTCCCCTTCACCAGCCACAGCTCGCTCTCTGCCTGTGCCGTCTGCATGGATGTGCTCCTCCAAGTCCAGGGGGAGAACTGGCCCCAGCCCACACCCATCAGCGTATCTCATTTCCTTGACCACAAAGATGGGCTTCGTAGTGGCCACGTGACCTAATCTGACCTCACTGGAATGAATCTTAGTCATCTAGGGGGAGCCTTTGGAAAACCAACGTTTCTCTTTTTGTCAACTCAGAATATGAGGCTGGAAGACAGCAGCTATCTTGTCAGCACAAGGACAGACCCTTACCTGAGAATACAGGCACGGTCTTGGGGACTTCCGGCCCCAGCTTGTGCTGAAGGCAGGCCAGCCTCTAGACGTCTCAGCTAGCTAAGCCAATACGTTCCAGTTTGCCGCTCTTGCTGGAGGACTTGTGGCGAGGGCTGCCAGATAAAGTACAGGACATCCACTTCACCTTGAAGGTCAAATAAACAAGACAATTTTTTATTATAAACAGATTCTGAATGTTGCATAGGACATACTTATACTAAAAACTTATTTGTTGCTTATCTAAAACTGACATTTAACTAGATATTCTGGGTTTGTTTTTTTTTTTAATTTGCTAAATCTGGCAACCCTACTTGTAACCAAAATCTATTAGTGATGAATGGTCACACACAGTGCTCATGAGGGGAATCTGAAACTTGTTTTGGTGAACGGGAGATAGGTGTCCCTTCCTGGGTCTAGATGTTACAGAATGACGAAGTGGAAGGATGTTGTTACCAGCATTGTTTTCAAAATAGGCTAACCTGCGTTGGTGTTAACAGTGCGGACATGGGTGGGTTAGTGGCAAGCAGACAGGGTCTGACGTGAGCCACGGATTAGCAGCCAGCAGGAAAGCCCAGGCCTGGACGTACACAGGAATAAAGATCAAGGTGAAATGCAGTCGAGACACATTAGAACCATATTTCATTCACTTTGTATCCAACGGTACAGGCAAGAAAGAGAAAGAGAAGAACAATGAGAGAAAGAAAATAGCAGTTGAAATGATGTGGATGATGAGGGTCGTTCTGAAGATGAGAGGGGGGCAGGGTGTGAGTGACCTGCCCCTCGGCTGGCCTTCCACAGTGCCAGCACCTTCTCGGGCTGAATGTAATGACCCTTCCAGGGTCAATGCTCTGACAGGGATGATGGTCAAAGTGTTTAACAACCGGTACTCCAGACCCGTGTGCACCTGCTGAGTGTCAGCCCAGGCTCACTTTGAGCCGTTTTCCCCTGAACCGTTGACCTGAGCCCTTAACTAGTGCGTAAGAGGTCGCGCCCATTTAGAAAGTGATGAATGAGGCAAGCAAGCAGAAAGCAGGCACCTCCAGAGGCAAGATGGGAAGGTCAGTTATCAAAGTACAAGGGAAAGCACGTTCAAGGAGCTGTGCGCATGAGCAGACCCTGTAGGCGTGCTAAGTCTGCCCCACGTAGCCTTCCCCGTCACACCCTGTGGCCCCTCTAGGGGATTTACTAGGAGTCCAGGACCCCACCCCTTGGCCTGACTGTTCTGGCCCTCCAGAGTGGCCCCAGCCCCAGTTCTGATTCCTGACTACCTTTATTTTTTTGTTGTTTTTTTGTTTGTTTTTTTGTTTTTTAAAGATTTTATTTATTTATTTATTTATTTATTTATTTATTTATTTATTTGACAGAGAGAGAGACAGCCAGTGAGAGAGGGAACACAAGCAGGGGGAGTGGGAGAGGAAGAAGCAGGCTCATAGCGGACGAGCCTGATGCGGGGCTCGATCCCAGAACACCGGGATCACGCCCTGAGCCGAAGGCAGACACTTAACGACCAAACCACCCAGGCACCCCTCCTGAGTACCTTTGGCTGTCACCTGGCATCAGGTAGTACCTCCTCCTTTGCTCTGGAGTCTAGCCCATAATGGCCAAAATGTACTATCAGGTTTGATAAACTCTTTCATGTCAGTTGTACATTTCCCAGACCAAAAACCTTTCTAAACCCTCAGCGTTGTGCTGCCTGAAAGAAAAAATCAATTTCACTCTTCAAAAACAGAGAACTGGAAAATAAAAAACAAACAAGGGGCTCTGGCTGGCTCAGTTGGTGAAGTCTGCAACTCTTGACCTTGGGGTTATGAGTTCCAGCCCCACGTTGGTGTAGAAATTACTTAAAAAGAAAATCTTTAAAAAAACAAACAAGAAGCCATGTTATTTATGCCTAAAGTACACCCGTCGTGTAGATCTGTAGTTGCCTGCTCACCATTAAATGGCAGAGGGTGGAAAGAACTGAGCTACAATGACAACAGTGAATGTGGCCAGCTGGGTGTCGGGGCTCACAGAGCAGAGGGTCATATCACTAAACACAAGGGCCGGGGAGGAGCTCTGCACCAACAGGAGTTAGACCTGCTTCTCTCTCCTCTTCCACCTCTAGCCTCTCTCCAGTTAGGATGAATTCTGGAAAAATCCCTACTCACACAGCCTCTACCTGGTGGCAAATATATGAAAATAAGGTTCTCTGCTCTCTGGTTTGAGGTTTGGTCCAAGCTGTTGTCACCAGCTCCAGTTTTAGTTTCTGGCCTACAGCTGTCTCCTCCCCCAAGTCAACCTCTCACACTCTCCTCCTCCGTGCAGCCTTTCTTGCCAAGGCCACATGATTCCTCCCGAAGCTGCCAGCTGCAACCCACAGAGGTTTGGGCTCGGGACTGAGCCCCTCCCCAGTCCTGATGCTCCTGCCCCGTGCAGGCCGCACAGTGCACGATGACCATCGAGGGAAACTGCACTCTTCAACCCAGTGCCTTCCCTCCTCTGGGAAACCAGATGGCAACTCCCTCCTCTTTCTTCTTCCAGCTCCTCTCCCAGAAAAGAATCCATGTGGCGGACGCAGTAATGAGCACTGTAAACTTTCTGTTTACGTCAAAGAGGAGAGGAGGAGAGAATTTAGGTCCTACAACTCCAGAGTGAAAAGCTTGAAATCCATCCTCAGTATTTCTGTGCTCCTCAGTCCTTCTCGGTGCTTCCCTCCTCCTCTCCACACGAATACACACACACACACACACACACACACACACACACACACACACACACACACACACACAAATATAAGCAGTTCGATTGTGTTCCAGTTTCCATTTTTAAATGGTTCATCAACCCTCAGGGCCATGCTCCGGCAGACAGAAGGCTGCCTGTTAGATTTCAGATCCTGGGGGAGGAGTGGTTGTTTCAAGGCCTAGGTCTGGACCCAGATTGCCTGAATCAAGTCCTAGCTCAGAGACTTTGGAAGGGTGTGAATTTAGGGAACTTACTCGTTTGTGTCCTCATCTGTCAAATGGGGATAATAGTATCTACCACGGAGCATTGTCATGAGGATCAAATGTGATAATACATAAATCTTAAAACAGAACCTGGCCCTCTCTACGTGCCGTACATGGTAATATAATTCTTTAAGGATTTATTCTTGAGTGGTAACTTATCAACCACCATTGTCCCTCTGGAATCTAACCTCCATCCCAAGTACACATTCCTTCTGAGGATGGCCCATGCTTACAACCAGAGGATTTGTGGTCAATAGAAAAAACTTAACTGAAATGTCTTTCAACCAATATTCCTTCTTTCATTCATTCAGTCTCAGTGAAATTCCTCCTCATGACAGCTCAGTTTTTAGCTTACTGACTTCGAATCAGTTCATGTATTCGATTGGAGCCACCCTGAAGCTCTTCCCCACGCATTAAACCACAGGACCTCATTCCAGATTTTTCCTACAACCCCTCTGTGTCTCTTTAGTACATGCCCCAAATCAGGCTGAGCAAGAACCCTGGCTCCTGGCTCTCATTGTGTTCCCTCCTGTCAAATGAGATGGCATCAGGACATTGCAAAACACCTTTGCAATTCTGAAAGAATCTGGGGGAGCACAGGGGCAGTACAGGCCACAATACATCGTGAAGCCAAATTTTCCTGAAGACAGCTCTCCACCGATGCCTCAAAGCCCAGCTCGAGTGGTAGGATTTCATCACGCTCTTTATGTTCCCATGGTAATCACTGTACGTGCAAAGCTTATAAACATATCCTAAGAGAGACTGAGTGGAAAACATGCTGCACGGAGAGTGAGAAGAGCCAGGTCTAACCCCCAACCCTGCAGCTGAGCAACTCTGGGGAAGCTATTAATAGCTGTCTGAACCAGTGTTTCAGACTGCATTAGTGTTGCTCAAAGTACGTGCCTCAGGTCACCTACATCAAAATCAATGGTCACGCTTTTTTAAAGTGCATATTCTTAGGCCCCTTTGAGAACCACTGAATCAGAATCTCTGGGTCGGGGGACCAAGATCCTCACATGGTTCTTAAACACCCTGAAATCTGAGACTCACAGGGCTCTATGATCAATCCCTCTCCAGAATGTGAGACTTCCCTGCTTTTTCATGCAGGTCGGAATTTGATTGCTTTGGACCCAAAGAATCATCACAAAATGAGGAACACCGGCAGAATATGTTCCTTAGAATACCCTTTCATTAACACACACGTACCCAGCACTTTCTAAGTGTCAGGAACTACTCTTGGGATATATCCGTCAAAAGAGATAAAAATGCCCTTCCTCATGGAGCCTACATTCTAGTGTGTGAGAGCAGAGATAATAAGCTACTAGTAAATCTAAAGGTATGTGAATTTTATAGCACGTTAGATGGTTATAAATGTGGTGGGGAAAAAAATAGAGCAAGATGCAGGGGGCAGTTTCCACATGAAGGGACATTAAAATTTCTTCTAAATTATATGTATCTACAAAAATCAACTTGTACATTATAAAGGCCTGACAGGTAGGCCCCCTGCACCTTGGGCCTGAGAAATGTAATAGATATTGGTGCCCCATCCAGATTCCCTTTAGAGCCAATATACTTCATCTCCCTGCTCCCCAAGCTCCCCTCCTCCTTACCCACCCCCTTCTACTGCCCTGTCCATGACTGACTATTGACAGCCCCTTGCCTCAATGTGGGGTCAACTTGGGGGTGTAATCTGTGCTCTCCAAGCTTCTCAGGGAGGCCACACCCTTCTAGTCACCCCCCTGCCCTCGCCTGCTTCCCTCACTCCCCTTGTCCCGGGAGCACTCTGTGAAGCACTTGCTCAAGAACCCCAGCCTCAAGTTCTGCTACTCTAGGGGAGAGGGCCTCCGGCAGGCCCCAGTCAATAGGACAGGAAAGTCACCTGAGTGGACCAGGACGGAGGGTTTTCATGGCTAACTCTCCCCCAAATCTCCATTGTTGCATTTTCATCCTCAATTTACATGTCACATCCAGAGTCTTTTTGGGTGCCTGATATCGCCCTGCAGAGAAAAGCAGGTGAGGCACGGATCACTCACTGCCTGGTGGGCACCCTCCAGTTCTCTCATTTCTTTACTCTCAGCCACAGACATTCCCTGAGTGCCTACAGCCACGCTGGCCTCGGGGATCGAGCACGAGGTCCTCGACCGACACCATACGCTAGGACCCTAGTGTCCCTTTTCTGTCAAATACCCAATACTTGAAAAAGACCACACATTCTCCACTATGGCTTAAAGATGATGTTCACGTAACTTTCTCAACAGCCACGCTTTTAAAAAAAAATCCAACTTTGACACATCTCTGCTCAAATAAATAAGCATTCCCACGTTGAGCACCTCTTCGAAGCACAGAAAGGGGTGGGCCGGGACGGAAGGGCTCCGGCCGGCGGTGCCAGCGGCTTGCTAGGCACACATGCGCTCCAGTGGTTTTTCTCACAAAAAGAAGAGCCCTACTTCTCCTTCATAGATTCCACTTTCCACATTCACCACATCAGAGATCGATTTTCTTAAATGCTGTTGACGGATGCTGAAGCAGACATTCTTCACAGTCTTGACAGCACAGACATTCCCAAAATATTTGCAAGATGGAAAAAAAATCTTGGGAGGTTTTCCTCTAAAATACATTCGGTAATATAACTTTCCTTTGTTCCTGGCATTCGGTGGGGGCAACATGGAAAAAATTAAAGGGGGCCCATCCATGGAAGCATGCCAGGGGCCCCGGTGGTGAAGGTCGACCCCCGGCCAAGCTCAGATGGCTGAGGCTATGAGGCCTGCGCCCAGAAAGGGGGAGATGGTGAGTGTCGGCAGAGCTCCCCCAGAGAGAGAGGCCTGAGCCCCCCTCGCTCTGATACAGTCAGAGGATCCGGTGAATGCTTTAGGAACATGGTTTCCAACAGATGAAAGAGAACACATAGTTTTTGCATAAATAAAGGGCTCAGGTCACCACACTCCAATATGGAGAGAGGAGGCACCCGCTAGAAGTGAGAAGGAAGAGCCTGCCGCTGACTCACTGCTGAGGTGTCATGATTTCAGCAGGGTTCCCGCAGGTAGGAAGAGCCGCTGTGTTACTCACAGGCCCCTTTCTCCTGCAAAGGAAAGTGCCTTCCCAGCTCATCTTTTCCCCTCCGCCTCCACCTGCCTCCTCACAACAGCGAGGGGGGCCTCGAGGGTATTGCTCAGCTAGCACAGGGGATCTTGTGAAAGCACAGGTTTTGATTCCGTAGCTCTGGGTGGGACCCAATGGTCTGTATTTCTAACCAGCTGGCAAGTGGTTCTAATGCTGACGTGGTCTCTGAACCACCCTGGGGCAACAGGGACCCAGCTGGTGCAAAACTCGGCCACACTAACGGGAGGCAAGTTGCCTCATGTGGCCACTATATGGATAAAGGGTTTTCTGGTGACAGCAGATCTTCACTCTTATCCCTGGCAACGATCCCAGTGATTGAATGCTGCTCTCAGCGTCTCTTCTTGTCTCTCTTTATCCATCACACAGGCAGGCAGGCAGGCAGGCAATAACTAATGCTCTGGCTGGCAGTCCTCCCTGCCTCCTGCGACTGCGCCCGGAGCCAGCCCCCTGGAAGAGAACATTCCCGAGACACAAAGAGTAAAGTGAAATCTTGCGTTCTCCAGGTGATTTTCTGCTCCATCTCTACCTCCAGCTGCCTCATGAGCAGTGGCTCAGCAAGGCAGCCTTTTCTCTGCTGCGTGAGGCTGCGCTGCTAGCCGAGCCGGCTCCTCCTCTCCAGTGGAGTGTGCTTTGCATTAAACAGCCACTCCAGATGAAAGGGCCATTTGCTTCTAAATTGCATAAACGGCTATTTCTTTATTGCTCTCATAATAGGAGCTGCCCTAAAATTGGCGTGAAGGGCTCCCAGTCTGCAGTCTCTCTTGTTTTCCAAACCTTGCTCATTTTTCACAGCTCTTGAACTCTCCCTCTCAATTCCTGCTTGCCTGAGTGGGCGAGACGGCAGAGGATGGGGTGGGGGGTAGAGGGTGCTAATTAGCCCTGGCTGAGAGCAGCCCTGGCGAGAAGCCATGGATGGGAGGCCTTGTCAGGTGGAGCTGAGCCCGGGCTTGGTGTGAGTGATGACTCAGGGATCACAAGAGGGCCCGAATAAGGTGCAGTTTGGGTAGCAACCAATATCTGGCTTGAGTCACTGATGGATGTTTACTATATTATTAGAAAGGAGGCTGAAGCCCTGACGATTCCTAAATGGGGAAAGACAGGTTGACGCAGACACGAAAGCTGTCAAGTCAGACTGAGGCACGCCCATCAGCGTGGTCTCCAGATTTTGTGTTGATTCATGTCACAGAGGATGAAGCAGTATATGCAGACGGCTGTTCAGAAGCATCACAGCACTAATCAGAGAGTGCCCTCCTGGGTGGGGGGGAGTGGGCAAATGGCTTCAGGGAGGGGTAACGACAGTCTGTCTCTCAGAGGTCACCTCAGCTCACTGAGAGGTCCTTGAGACTCTTTGCTCTGGGACTGACTTCTGTGAGGCAGGGCTGGGCTGGCAGGTCCTTCAAGAAACTGGATCAAAACAACTTCCCTGCCTGGACCCCACAGGACCTTCTGGGGTGCTCTCAAGAGTATAGTTTGGCCGGAGACCCACGCTGGGGAAAAAACGCCCTTTAGGTAGATGAGGGAATAAGTATGTTTCAAGAGCGTAGATCAGCATCCAGCCTTATGTAAGTACTAGCTATTATTACGATGCAATCCGATTTACTCGGGAGGTACCCCCAACCCATCTGGAACAGAATGGCATCGGCCTGTCAGACGTACCCATCTCCCCTAAACTGGAAATCAGAGTCTCCACCAGTCTGCCACCATCAGTGTAATCTATGCCATGTGAGTTCTTCAATGATCAAAGAGTAAATATTTTATACTGATTCAGGTCTTTTAAAAAATAATTGAATCAGAATGGATTTGAAGTCGCTCTCTGAATAGTAGAGAAAGTTGGTTATAGCTACTCTGCAGGAATTACACATAATTATGTGGGTCTGCCAGCCATCCCGTGGTGAAACATAGTTATGAGCGCACACACATGGAAGCCATGCTGCCTGGGTTTAACTCCTGGCTCCTCCAGGTTAGTCACTGTGTGACCTTGGGCAACTATCTTTACCTTCTTTACCTTAGTTTTCTCATCTGTGGAATGGAGGGGGATAATAAGAGTGTCAATCTTACTGGGTTGTGGTGAGGATTATATGCTTTTGTGCATGTAGAGCACTCAGCACAGTGCCCGGCACATAATTAACGCTACCGTACTGTCACTTCTTTGAGTCATTGGCCATGTCTCTACCAGGAGAAAGAAGATGGGGAACCATTACACTGGATTGTCTATTGGTTATTCCATCAGTAAATTGGTCAGCATTTATCCAGGGCTTTCCTGTTTGAAAACTCTATACTTCCTTTATGGAAAACCAATTCTGTATATCTAGGTTGACAAAGCTGATACTTCAGGGATTAAGTGAATACCAAAGCATTGTCTATTTATTTTACAAAGATTCAATACAGATGTCCTTTCAAAATTCAGTTTCTTTAGTGCACTCTAAATGTAACTCAAAACACTGATTTCAGGGGTGCCTGGGTGGCTCAGTCATTAAGAGTCTGCCTTTGGCTCAGGTCATGATCCCAGCATTCTGAGATCGAGCCCCACATCGGGCTCCCTGCTTAGTGGGAAGCCTGCTTCTCCCTCTCTCACCTCCCCTGCTTGTGTTCCCTCTCTTGCTGCCTCTCTCTCTGTCAAATAAATAAATAAAATCGTTTAAAAAACAAACAAAAAAACCCACACTGATTTCATGGAATGTTCCAGAAAATCTCTAGAACTTGTCCTGCTGTTTCAGTACAATCCAAACTTCAGAGCAACCAAACACCTCTCATGGGTGAAGGATAGTTTTTCTATATCAACATTAGAGAGGCATTAAATTATGGAAGAAATGGCACAGTTAAAAAAAATTACCATTCCGTGGTGGTCATCAGTAGAGGATAGAATAGAGACTAACAAGGAACTTTATAACAGAGAGCTCAGGGTATTTCCAGCCTAGATCACTGATCCATGTTGGCAATGCTAGAAATGCAATTAGACATTATGAACCTCCAAAGATGACATACAAACAGTATCACCGGAATAGTATACTTGAAAAAAGTTGAACTTGAGTCAAATCCAGCCATTAATTCTAATTCCTCATCTATAGACAATAGAGTGGGGAGAAGGACATGTTAAATGGCAACATGAAAAGGGAATCAATGAAAGCTAGTATAGAAGACACTAGAGAATCTGATTTGGTTTCTTTTGCAAGTCAGTTACTTGTAAAGAAAAATGCAGGGAGGACTCTTCTAGATTAAAAGTGACTTAAGGAACACTTAAGAGATGGACCCACCAAACAAAATGAATGGACTGTTTGGATTCTGACTTGAGCAAACAACTGACGTGTGGCCTGGGCCCCACCAATCAGACACCATGCCTGCATGAAACTTCTCTTGGAAAGTGGGTAATGTAAAGATGCCAGCACCATCCAGAATCTATTTTTTGGTAAAGTTGGTAGAGGGGATTTTTTGGTGGTGACAGTAACCGGAAGGTTGTTTTTGGTGCAGAAGTGCTACTGGTGCAGCAAAAAGCAGTAGAAGTTGCAGTAAAGGAAGTTCCTGGTCTCAGTTGCAATGTTGTAAATTGCAGCACCAGTGTCTAGTGGCCACGTGACTGCGCCGTCCTGCAGCATGACCGTGACCCCTTCCCCTCAAAACACAGAACCAAGCGTGTTTCTCCAGTCCACCTGATAATTCTGTCAGCTACCCAATACCTTTCTGGTAAACTCCTTTTCTACCTGATTGAAGAAATTTAAGTGAAAGGAGTGCAGATCTGTGAACCACAAGGCATGTTTAAAGAATATACCCTGGAAGGAGAGAATGAAAAAAAATTTTTTGTAGTGAAATATATAGATAACATAAAAGTTACCAAACCAGTTGTAAGTGTCCAATTACTAGCACAAAGTACATTCATCATGTTGGGCAACCACCACCACTATCCATTTCCAGAACTTAGAGAGTGAAATATGTTTAATATGGATTCCTGTCTTTGAAGATCCTAGGTTTCTAGGTCACTTTTAATTCAAGTTAACAAGCATTCACTAATTTCCACAACGTGGGCTCCACATCTCTGCTGTTTATTGCTGTGCTGCCAGGACCAAGTAGGACCCTGAAAAATGGTCAGAGAGGATATTTTTTTCATCCAGTCCTGTGCAGACTGAATGATACATTGACGGGTGTTCCTTTACTGGGAAGAAGCAGTATTACCGAAGGTGTGAATTCCCAGCAATTTCCAGCCTGAGCGCTCCTCACCCCTGGGTGTGGGGAGCTGGAAAAGCCAATTTAAAATTTTACTTTCAACCTGAGATGAAGCTAACAAGGTCTACTGAAGACCCACGTGGCTAGCATTAAAACAAGTTAGTGAGGGTATATCAGTTTCTGATTCTTAGAAGCTCAGACAGGCTTTCGGTGTTACGATAAGAATTTCTCAGACTTCTGGGACTAAAATTAGTAACGAAACAATATTTGGTGGTGAAAAAGTTGGGGGAGTCATTCATTCAACAGTATTTATTGAGAACCTGCTTTGTGCCAGGTTCTTTTCTGGGTAAGGAGATCTTGACCACCAACAAAACAGACATCTGGCTGTTATCTAGAGCTTCTTTACTAATGAAAAGAGGCAGAAATCAAACAAATGGTAGCTATGTCTAGTGGGGCAAGTGCTAGAAAAAAAATGAGTCTGGGTAGGGTTGGAGACAGTGACTAGAGGTCTATGTAATTTTTGATACAGTCATCGTGGAGGGTCTCTGAGAAGGTGACATTTGAGCGGGCGCCTGAGGAAAGGGAGAAAAGGTGTCACATAGACATTTAGAGTGCTCCAGAAAAAGAGAACAGGAGGTGCAGAGCTTTGACGTAGGAATGTGCTTGGCAGATCCTGGGATCCACAAGGAGGTCAGTGTGTCCAGAGTGAAGCCAGAGGAGAGTTGCAGGCAAGAGGGCTCAAGAGGCAGCAGAGAAGATATTTTGCTCTGAATGTCCTGAAAGAGTATTGCAGGACATGGCACACACAGCTCCTGGGTCTCAAATGAGAGGTTTTCTTGAAGGAGTTTACCATTCTGTAGGGCAAGGGGGACGAAGGGACCCCGTTCTTTCCTCACAGGCTCTTTGACAGCTCCCTCTCTGCAGTCCTAGCTATAAGGGTGAAACACCATTTTTTAATTCTCTGGCTTCCTGGGCCTTACTTAGCTGGCTTTTCTGCAGCGAGATGGGAGCTATCTGTCTGGCTTCTGCAAGTCCCGGGCAGAGTCTGTCTCTATGCCTGACATGGGGCTAACCATGTTGTTCAGTGGGTGGGATACGAGCCTTATCAATAAGGTAAAGACGCAAGTGTGAGAAGAAAAGGAAGGATCCAACAAGAAAGGACAAAGGGAGGAGAGAGAACTTCAGGACAAAAGCTGTTGAAAGTAGGGGATGACAAGGGTGGTAGGACCATCCCCTCCCCCCCAACAGTGTTTGCTTGGGCCTCCAGAAAATGATTGCTCGTATGTCTGCCTCATAGTTTCCCATTAATTTTCTTGATATTAAGAGAAAAGACGAGACTGCTGAAGCTGAGCAGAGTCTAGTGAACACAGCGGGTACCCTGCTCCTCCCTGGCACGCTCACGGCTGTGGAGTGGGTCAGATTTGAAAGCAGCGCTGTGGAGCCAGCCGTTGCCGTGCATACCCCCCATGGTTGAACATCTGATTAAATACAGGGGGAATTATGATGTTTTCGTTCAGCCTGTTCTTTGCTGACACAAACTATTCTTTGATATAAAATTGAAACTATCAGAATTAGCATGGGAAGGGCCATTCTTTCGGTCTGATATGTGATCTCAGTATCCCCAAGTTTCCCAGACTTCTGTAAGCTTTTTTTTTTTTTTTTAAATTTTATCAGGAAACCATCTTGGTTTTATTTTTATTTTATTTTTTAAAGATTTTATTTATTTATTCGACAGAGATAGAGACAGCCAGTGAGAGAGGGAACACAAGCAGAGGGAGTGGGAGAGGAAGAAGCAGGCTCACAGCGGAGGAGCCTGACGTGGGGCTCGATCCCATAATGCTGGGATCACGCCCTGAGCCGAAGGCAGACGCTTAACCGCTGTGCCACCCAGGCGCCCCAGCTTTTTTTTTTTTTTTTTAATATTCAAATTTTATAGGTTGAATCCTTGCTCTGACTGCAGGAAACCGGACCCCTCTGGATATTTCTGAAGCGATCTGGCAAGTGCATTTGTGCCCTGGATGTTGCCTGTCCCTTGCCCCCACCTCCCACTTCATGGCACCTTCTGGTTTTCTGCCTTCAGGTGTCTCCTCACTTCTTCTCACACCACTGCTCTCTCTGCTCGGCTTCAACCCAGCTATGGACATGGCCCCCTCCTTTATTCCCCACTCACCTCCAGAGCCCCGCTGGTGTGTGTGGAGGCAGGGGTGAAAGTCAAAATATGTAACAACTGCTGTGGCCCATGGAATGGCCAATCAGTCCCAAAGGGTCCCTGTTGTCTCTGGATCATTGGGGGGAGGTCAAGGGGTCATGGGTTTGGGGCCAGGGGGTTTAAGGCAATGGTTGTGGGTACTGGAGAAGAAGGTACAGGACAAGAAGCTGTTTAAGAGTATGTATACTAGTCCTGTGCAAGATTTGCTGAAGGATGGGCATATTGCTAGGGCAACTTAATTAGGTCTCAGACATTACTGCAAGCCTATGAGTCAAGCCACATTAAAAGGAGCCCTGCATCAGGGGTCTCCCTTCTTGGGCACCAGCTGGCTGTCATGCTTCTGGGGTCTCTCTTCCCTCGACCAATTTCCTTCTCCAATCTCCATCCACCCTCAAGTCCCGAGTTCCTCCCTCACCTAGCTCAAACATTTGTGAGGGGAAACAGAAAATCCCTTCACAGAAATGACCAAAATACTCTCCAAGGAAGTCATAGTCATAATTTAACTCCATCTACGAAGATCCCCTCATTTTTGCACATCCAAAGTGCCCTTGATTGTTTTCTCAACAGCAGAGCTGTTTTGTCCTGAGGACGAACTCTGCCCCCAACCCCGAGAGCAAGGGGTACAACTTGCAGCCATCTTTTAAAACAGCATTTTGGGTTTTCTACCTTAGACATGGACAGCTCGTCGCCAGTGTCTGGTCAATAATAAAGGCTAATGACTGATCTTTTAGTAACAAAATAAGTGATATTTTTGTCCATCACCCCCTAGTCACACATCTTCGGAATTTCTCAGTGACCTTCTTGAAGAAATTGATTTTTGCCCTCACTCATCTGTTCAATAAATGTATTGAGAACCAACTATGTGCTCGGCACTGTGCTCAAAATTTGGGAAACAGAAGAAAACAAAAAAGATGAAGATCCCTGCTCTCATGGAGCTTATATTTTAGTGAGGGAGAAAACCATCATAATCACCTAAATATCAACAAAAAGTCAACATAACCAAAATAAGTAAAACAGAGAAGATATGAAATAGTAATAAATGCTAAGAAGCTAAAAAGCAGGGAGGACAAGTAAGTAGTGTTTAGGGGATTTTAGAGCTTTTGTGTGATTTTAGAGAACGAGAGAGGACTTCTCAGAGAAGGTGACTTTTGAGTCACCCGAAGGAGGAGAAGGGTAAGCTGATACCTGGGAGTGGGATGGAGAAGAGAAAACCCATTGTCATATGGTGAGCAAAACCAATGACACTGAGAAACTCCAGTTCGTCAGAGTGATTGAATTGAAATACAGACCAGCAGCACTCTAGGTGGCCCTTGGTTTTCTCCTTCATTGAACAAGGGTGAGGTTTTTTTTGTTTGTTTCAAGAAGGAGCTACTTTCCCTCACTTCCAGTGCTTTGGGCAACCCATCGCACCTTCCTTCCATCTCACTAAGCTAAAGGAGGATATCTCCAGCACAGTAGTGCCAAACTGTTATACTTATGGCTTGTATATGGCAGGAAATGAAAAGGAATGTGACATTTATTCTCTTGGTGCCCTGACTTTTTCCCAGTAAGTCAATCATGGATGGAAAATTAACTATGGGCTACTCTTTTGTGCCTGAACCAGGTACAGCTGTTCCAAATAAGCTCGCATTGGAATAACCCAATAACAAATGCTTGTTCTCAGGTTTCCAGAGCACATCTGCATTGGGTCCACAAACGCTGCTGCCTGGGGCAACAAGTGTTTAGATTTAGGTCGATAGGAGCCTGTAAGAAGTGATCGATTTTTAGAGGATTTCAAGGTTTAAAAACAGTTTTCTCTTTTACTGGCTCATGCTCCTGTCATACCGTGTACTCTTTGAGTTTGGAGATGGCATTCTTCCTTTTTTTTTTTTTCTTTAAGATTTATGAGAGAGAGTGAGAGCGCACTGGGCGTACACACACACCCATGAGCAGGGGGAGGAGCAGTGGGGAGGGAGAGGGGCAGAGGGACAGGAAAAGCAGACTCCCCACCAAGCAGGGATCATGACCTGAGCTGAAGGCAGATGCTTAACCGCCTGAGCCACCCAGGTGCCCCTTGGAGAAGGTGTTCTTAATGATGAGGTCCGCAAGCGTGGCTCTGACTAAACAGTCCTGTACCTGTTTGGTGGTCTATGGCTATGGCCCCAGTTATTTGTGGAGTGTTGTTGTGTGGAGCCCCACCTCTGTCCTATATGTTCTTCAAGGGGGTCCTCTTTGGAAGGAGTGGCCAGCCCCTTCTCAATAGCCATGTGCCTGCCCTGGCCAGCCAGTCTGCCTCCCTTCTTTTCCACCATGCCCTTCCATTGTTTAAACTACCTGCCAGAGGAAAGTATTGTCCGAACGATTAGTCCTGGAAGAAATCCTGGTAAAACTCACACAAAAGAACAGAGTTCTAATTCCAACTTCCTCATTTACTTGGGCAAGTCCTTTCATTTCTCTGAGCCACAGTTTTCCCATCTGTAAAATGGGAAGGATAACAATCTCATAGGGCTGTAGCATCGATGAAATGAAATAATGTATATAAAATATCTCACATGATGCCCAGCTCGGAAGGAGATCATGGGCATTATTATTTATTGCGAAGATCGAAGGAGATCACAGTTGTGGGAGTATTTGGCCTTTGTAAAGAATCACCACCACCATCATGGATCCCTGCCTTTGTTACTTAGTTACAAACTCCTCTTCGACTTACCACAGTTCTGAATATCCAAATGACATTTCGGTCATCTTATTTGCTATGCTCTACTCTAGTGAAGGGCAGGAGACTGAAATCAGACGCCTTGTGTTCCAGCGGCAGCGCCTCATTGCATCTGTACACAACTTTCGAGAAGCCATGCAAACTCTGAGCCTTCCTTGACCATCTGTAAAATAGGGAAGTTGGACTCCTAGATCTCAGAGCTCAAGAATTTTACAACCTCATGTAACGTGAAGGCAAGATCTGGAACAGTAGGTTTAATTTCTGTGAAATGGGAGACTAGGGAGGTTTCCACTCCAGCCCAGTTCTTTCTACCATCAGCCTCACCCCAAAGGTGAGCCAGCCAGATCTTTCTGAAAGGAAAACTTGATTATGTCACTTGGCTGCTTAAGATCTGTCAGCGACTTGCCATTGCTTTCAGAATGAAATCAAAATTCTATGGCATGGCATGCTAGGGGTAGCTTATAACTGTGAAACATTGGAAACATACATGGCCCCTAATGAGAAACAAGTCAAACTATAATAACTTAGTAGTTAGAATATTATTCACAAGTTAAAATAATGTTGCCACGATTAGTAACAACATGGAAAGTGTTTACAATGAAATGACTTTAAAAATGGAGGCAAAAACATTTTATATATAGAATTATAACTATGCTAAATTATAGAAAATACTTTTCAAAAAAGACTGAATTTTAAAAACCCAAAATGTGAATACAATTGGAGTAATTTTTCCTTCTTTGTAATTCTACTGTATTTTGCAACTTTTTATTTAATAAGGACATACTGTTTCATCAAAAATTATTTTCATCGTTTTATTATTCTAGAAGTAAAACGTGTTCATTTTAGAAACTTCAGAAAATCTAGCTAAGAAAAAACCCCAAAACTACCTATATTCCTGACCTCTCAGAAATAACCATTGTTAAATCCTCTTGTATATTCTTGTTCTTACATACTACATATATATATAGTATATATATATATATATATATATATATATATATATATATATATAGTGTGTATATATGTATATATATATATATTGTCCATATACATACATATCTAGGTATTCTTATATACATACATGTATACAAAAATAAGAATATACAAGAGGATTTAACAGTGATTTTATATATGTGTGTGTGTGTGTGTGTGAACTTTTTAAAATTATAAATATTCTAGTACCCAGAGTGGGTAAAAACAGGTGAGCAGTATATTCTTTATAGATTCTCTTAATGAGCCTGACTCCTCTGGGTCTAACACATCTTACGTGAGGGTTACTCACACTTTCTACTGTGGGATGGCAGCCCCTGCTTTCTACCTTCAGGATATACAGGGTGGAAATTGTTTCTGGATCCCAGAAGAGGAAAATTGCTTTCCATGTGAGAACTTGATTTGTCTTCTTATTCTCATTTCACCCCTGATGCTCAGAATTTAACTTGGAACCCTTGGTATAACAGAGACATCAGCCAGGATATTGAATCATCTGTAACCCTGAGATCTTGACTATCTTCATGAGCTCTCTTCCTGAAGGTTCCAATCGAGGTGGCACTCTGCTGTTCCCATTGAACACTTGTTTCCGTTGTTGGCTGCAGGCGATGGAAAGTGAATGGGGGATGAGGCGGTCTCCCATGGGCCCAGCACCATGATCCACGGCTGGGTAACTGGAGACATGAATCGGGAGTGGCAAGCACACTCATTTGTGCCCACAAAGATAGTTTCACCAAAATTGGAACCTGGTAGGGAGACTATTATAGAAACTCAGCCCACTCACCAAGCCCGATCCTACCGGGAACTGAGCCGTGGGGCTTGCCCAAACGAACCATGAAACAAGCATATTCATCCAACGACTACTTGAATGGGGACCATATAGATGAGCCGGGTGCCAAGGGGACAACAGTAATCAAGATAGTAAGATCCCTTCTGGCGGCGGAAATGCCCCTCTTCTCAAGAAAAGCGAGCAAACCTCTGAGGAGTCTGCTCTCTGATGGGCAACAGGAAGGGTTTCTCAGGCAGAGGCTAGGACACGTACAAAGGTGGCCAAGGGCTTGGTACGTTCAAGAAACTGCAACAAGACCAGCGCGGGTTCAGGGCAGTGAATAGGAAGTGGCAAAGAATGAGGGAGGAATTCATAGGGGATTGAAGCCATGGTGAACAGTGCAGGTGTATGCTATGGCGGCAGAATGCCATACAAGGAGTTTAAACAGAGACAGGTGGCTGAGCTTTGGCCACTCTGGCTTCCCCTCACTCCTCTCCACAGTGTTCACTTCCCTGTACCCACCTCACCACCCACCGTTGTCTCCATCCCTTTCCCCAGATCCCTCCATTCCTAAGGTAACCCTCAATCATAAGAGGTAAATGCCAGAAGACATTCCCAGGAGTCTGCACTGTAACGGTAGCTAGGCTTTCAGATAAGGATGGATTCTCTGACCACAAAATGATAGGCATTGCCAGGAGGTAGAGAATGAGTGAAAAGTTCTTTAATCCTGGACTGTTCTTCTAACTGGGACCACACATCTCACAAAGGGCTAGACTGGTCTCAAAGGAAGCCAAGCCAGCACATGGTGCTCCCTTTCCTGAGGGAGGGACCACAGCATGGGGAGGGCAGGATTCAGATTCTGGGGTTCCTCTGAGCCTTAGCCCATTTCACCCGGGCTCTTCTGCAGGGCAGGCTCCAACAATTTCCTTTATTTTATTTTATTTTATTTTATTTTATTTTTAAAAGATTTTATTTATTTATTCAACAGAGATAGAGACAGCCAGCGAGAGAGGGAACACAAGCAGGGGAAGTGGGAGAGGAAGAAGCAGGCTCATAGCAGAGGAGCCTGATGTGGGGCTCGATCCCAGGACCCTGGGATCACACCCTAAGCTGAAGGCAGACGCTTAACCGCTGTGCCACCCAGTTGCCCCAATTTCCTTCATTTTAATCAGATTTGAGTAAGTGGCATCTCATGTTTTCCGCCTGTTGATCACCTTCTGAGAGGGGTAACGAATGGAGAAAGCGCCAGCAGGGCCCAGGTAATGCTAGATTAAACATCTAGTCTTGGTGTCCTCAGAAGTGGTCTGTGTTCCATTTTAAGGACAGCTACGCCTAAGCCTTGAATAACTGAACTGAAATTCGTGGCATTATCTCCCTCTTACTCTTATCAGGCAGGGTTTTTCCAAATAAATCTTCAAGTCCCTCCAAATCTTTGACATCTAATCATGCAGCTGCTGCCAGAGACCTTCTGAATTATGGAAATGTTAATGCAATAAAGCAGCCACCTGTGGCCCGAAGACTGTGTCAAGTATTATCTGGTGGATCTCAGATACCCCACGTGTATCTCTGTCTCTCACACACCCCCTCATTCCCTCTTCAAAACACCAGCCTCGCCTTGGCACCGTGAGACTCTTCAGTCACCTGGGTTCGGCAATGACTGACCCATTTCCTGCCCCAGCCTGCACAGGGCGAGAAGGGTGATGTTCCATTTGCTCTGTGAAAAGTTAAATGTCACCCTCTGATGTTTACTTCCTTTGAAGTTTCCTAGCCAGGGTATGTGGGGAAACTTTTCTCCATCCGACTCCTCCTTTACCCCCCGTGCTGTGTGCAAACAGTCCCTTCTTGTGATTGCACATTTCTGCCCTCACATCCTTCCAGGTGTAGAGTTTCTTATTGTCTTACTAACAAAAATAGCGACAATATCTACCCCGGACTCACTGAGTCAGACGCTCTTCTAAGCCCCGCAATGAGCATGTGAAGTGTTTGCACTCACGAACCCTCTTTTACAAACAAGGAAACCGAGGCCCTGAGAGGTCAAGGAACCCGTCCAAGGTCACCCACTGTGCGGCAGAACCTGTGCTCTAACCCACGGAGATGGTCCTTCTCGGTGTCATTTGCCCCCCATCTAGGTGCTGCGCAACTACATTCAACCAACGCCTGTTACCTGTGCCGAGCACCCTGTCGGGCGCTTGGGAAGCGCGGCTGACTGCGTGGAAAGCCTCGCCTACAGCAGAACAAGAAAGCAGGGTGCCGAGTGGGGAAGGGGAGGCCCGCAGGGGGGCGGAGGACTCTGCAGGGCGAGTGGGAGCCTGTGGTGGCTTATCGGGAACGCTGAAGGGGGTGCAGGTGATAATGCTGCAAACCGAAGTCTCTCTTCCACGGTCAGATACGGCTTGTTCCCTTCTGTCTCTTCAGTTTCTGAGACGTCGGTGCTGCCTTTTGCCCCAGGAGAGCAGTGTTTGAACTTAGCTGTGCCTTAAAATCGCTCGTGGTGGCAGCTTGTCGTGGCAAGCTGGCAATTTTCAGCCCCTCTCCCTCAGAGCGGGTGTGTGCCGGAGTCTGGCCGACGAAATGGTGAGAACCATGCCAGTCACCTCCTAGCCCGCCTCCTAAAAGCTGCCTCGAAACCCTCCTTCCTCCTCTCTCCCAGGATCCAGGGGCAGACTCGGGGGCTCTTTCCACGTACATGTGGGTTTGAGGCTTTGAGAATCACTAGCCCAATACTTTTGTTTTAATCGCCACCTCATTATCCTTTATGTTCCTTGGGGTTGTAGCGGAGAGGGTAGGGGTGGCTTACAAATGCAGGCTGTCATTTTCTTCTTTTAACTTTTCTCTTCGAAAATCTTCCCTCAGCCCGTGTTTGCTGCTGGATTTACCCCTAAGCAGGTAAGGGCTGTGGGTGTCTGAGGGACCTGGAGCACTGGAGCAATGGGGGGGGGGGGGGGGGGTAAAAAAAAAAAGCCTTTTCTCCTCCCTTAGGACCAGAGTCCTGTACCAGAAGGGGGCAGAGACACAGAGAGTGACCCTACCCACAAGAAAATATAAATAAAATAGCTATTATGTTGATGGAATTCAACACACATACATACATGCATACAGTATACGAGCATCTGGTATATACCGAGCACTGTGCAAAGCACTCGACGACAGTAGCTCATTCAATCCCAGCAACAGCTCTAGGAGGCAGGCATTATAATGATCTTACTACACAGACGAATCTAAGGCACAGAGAAGCGATTTACCCAGGGTTATACGACGAAGGGGAAGATAAGCCAGGACCGAAAGACCATCCAATGTCCAAGTCTACACAACTAACCCCTCGTACGGGGCCTTCACCTAGCTGCCCCAGCTCCCAGGCCCCCATCACACTGCCACCCTGTCCCATCCCCTCTCTCTTGGGGGCCCTTTTCATTCCAGACTGGACTGCACTCCCCTTGCCCACTACTCTCCACACTTTCTATAATTAACATTTAGTCAATTTGAACAAAGCCCCTGGACCTGATGATTCTCCCTAGTTCTCTCCACACAGTTTGAGATTTCCCTGGCACCATGGCAACCAGATTCTTGGATGAAGCCAGATCCCTGGAGGTAGGGAAATGCAGGAGCTAAGCAAAACTGAAGACTCACAGTGCTGGTAAGTTGTTCCCTCAGGCAGCATCCACCCTTTGTCCAAATTCCCACCAGCACCCCCCCCCCTTCCTCATCCAGGGCTCTTTCAACCACTAAGTACCTTCAAGAGCCTACAGAAATGCTTAAGACTTAAAAAAAAAAAAAAAAAAAAAGTAGGAAACTCCAAAGCAGGAAAAGTGGCAAAATTGAAATTAATGAAAGTTTGATTAAATGCCTACAAAAATATCATGCTAAACTTCATAAATAGTTAAATTTGGAATTCATAAAAAAAATCATGGTGTTCAAAAACAATAGGGCCTGCTTTCCATATTTTGCAAAAATTTTCTAGTTTGCAATAACAATTGTTGAGAAATCATGACCAGTTGTAAATTAGATGGATTCCTTGTAGGCAAATCGTTTCAAAAGCAGAATTCTAAGAGTCATATCATACTTTTGACAGCCAAAATAGTCATTTGCTCAAATTGGCCAAATGTTGAATACACGAGATGTAGATGCTAATTAGGCTTGATAGGATGTGGGGTAGAGCCCCCAAAAGAAAGAATCCCTTAAATCCCTTGAAATCCTACCACCTTCCTAAATCTTGAGAACGCTCAGTGTAGGCAAGAAACAGGGGACAAGAGAGAAAGCGTGGCTCATGGTGGGGGCAGTCCACAGCCTTGAGGGGAGAGGCCCCCAAGAGGAAAGAGTGGTCTTGAATGAAATGCAGCCTTTACCCAGCCAGTCCATCTCAGCAAAGAGTGACTGAATGTGTCCAATAGATTCCAGCTGCCCTGGCTGTAAACAAGCCAAGAAAAGCCTGCGCCCCATTTTCCCTTTGCTATAGGAAGGAGATTGGGAGGCTTTTGTTTTTCAAAGTGGGGGAGTGAGAGGCGCTGCAAAGCTCCAGTGTTATTCTTTCCCCTTGGCAACTGGGGAGTGCGGCTTCCTTATCATTCAGTGCTGGCCCAAGAGCACATTTTAACTCGGAGTTCATCGCAAATTCACATCTGTTTTCTTATCGAAGTCCCCGACGGGAGGGAGAAGGAGCAGCTGTCTCCCTCACATCAGGACCGGTGCAGGGAGAGCTCTGCAGTTCTGTGATAAAACCCTAGTGCAGTAGTTAATCAGGGAGCTGCCTTTGTCCTTTGTCTCCACTGCCAGCACCTCCTGATAACCAGCAGAGGCCCCGAGAAGCTCCAGGGTTCTAGGGTGTCAGCCCTCGACATGGCAGTCTCAGGACCTTGGTTTCCCGATCTGAAAATGAGGCTTTAATTCCTGCCACCTCTGCTTATCAGTGAAACTGGGGGCTGGAATAGGATAACGGATATGAACTTGCCATTGCTACTCAAAGTGTGGCCCTCACGCCAGCCATCTCCGAACCACCCGAGAGCTTGTTAGAAACGCAGGCGCTCCCCTCCCCAGACCTACCAAAGCAGAATCTGCATTTCAGCAAGATCCCAGGTGACTTGTTTGCACATTAAAGTTTGAGAAGCCTGGATTTAAAAACAAAACAAAACAAGCCTCTGCAAATTGTACCTTTTGAGGTATGACTGGGGAATGATTTGTTAAAGGTCTTCTCTTTTACCTCCATGAAAAGCCCCAAGCTGGCTTGTTCCCCACCGCACCCCACTTTTTAGCTCACTGCCTGGCATACTGTAGGCACCCAATCTTTATTGATTTAACAATAAGCCTTATATTCTGTGTGACTGACTCCAGGGGGCAGTAGGAATAGACAGGATCTGAAAGGTATGGCCCAATGACACACGCAGGCCACCTGGCAGGTGGTAGCCTGCATTTGGCACCTGGTACAATGCCCATCGCAGCACCACTGTTCTAGAAAGCATCAGGATCACCTGGAGGCCTTGTTCAAACAGATCACTAAGCCCCACCCCCAGAGTTTCTAATTCAATAGGGCTGGGATGGGATGGAGAATTTGCAATTCTAACAAGTTCCAGGTGATGCTGATGCTGCTGGTCGAGGACCCCACCTTGAGAAGATGGCCTAGTATATTGATGTTGCCGGAAAAAGTGTCTTCATATTTTAAAGGCAGAATAGGAGGCATTCACAGTGACAAAAATACCAAATTGGCAGGAACGCATTTTCAGACTGAGGGATGTGGCTGCTATTTCCGGCTCTCACTCCTTTTTGGGGCTGGGGGCGAGTGCGCAGCCCAGGATGGGGCAAGGACCAGGTGCCAACGGTCAGGGGATGAGTGGTGCTGGTGGCCACAAGGCTATCGTTTGGGGCTCCAAGGCATGGTCCCAGGTCCTGGATGTACATCAGTACCACCTGTGTACCCCTTAAAGGACTATGTTTTCTCTCCGAATCACCAAGGGTGGCACTCAGGTGTCTCCTCAATGTAGCAGACAGGTGCTCCAGGGTTATTAGCTACCAAACAATAACAGCAGTACCAGCGTTTCGTCCACGCCAGGCCTCGAGCCAAGCATTTTACACACATCAGCTCGTAAAATTGCCACAACACCCCATGCAGTAAGTGTATTTGTTTTCTATTTGCTGCTCTGACAAATCATTACAAACTTAGCACCTTAACTAAGGGAAATATATTACCTTACAGTTTTGAAGGTTAGAAGGCTGACGCAGGTCTCAGTGGGCTAGAATCAAAGTGGCCGCAGGGCTGCGTTCTTTCCAGAGGCTCTAGAGGAGAATCCGTTTCCGTGTCCTGCCCGCATTCCTTGGCTCAGGGCCCCTTCCTCTAGCCTCAAAGCCCGCCACACAGCGCCTCTGTGCGTCTCTCCTCAGTGGCCAGCTCTCTCTTCCGCCTCCCAGGAGGCAAGCACTTTTGGTGGTGGTGGTGGGTGGGGGCATTAATCTGCCCACCTCAGGAAGCACTACTATTTCCTCCTGTCTGGGAGACGAGAACGTTTAGATTAGTGAGCTGAAGGTACTCTCTCCAGGTCACACACCTGGGGGCGGCGGTCTTAGCCTGAGTTCGCCCCCAAAGCCGAGCCTAACAATGACTCAAAGGCAAGTCCTTTACTGGGGACTGAGAGACACGCCGAGCCAAGCGGGGAAGGAGGGAGAGCCGCAGAGATGTCCAGTTGGCCATGGCGGGAAGACAGACCATGAGGCGAGAGGGGGAAACGTGCCTGGTGTGGCTCCGCCTCCGCACGCCAGGGCGCATGCGCCGAGCGCCGAAGCAGGTGCCCGCGCTCGCCCTCATGATCTCAGCAGCCCCAGTTGAGGTGCCGTCAGGCTGAGCCTGTGTGAGGCTGCGAGCCTGAAGGAAGGCGTCAGGGCTGCCTATTAGACTCAGATCTCTCTCTGACCCTGGACACCTGACTTCACCCATCACCACAAGCAACCCAGGCCCCCCTGCAGTCACGTATGTTCTGTTCATCTGGTAGCCCCGAGCTTCCTGAGGGGGCTGCCTCTGATCCTGACGTCACTCTTGGCACTCAGGAGAATCACTCCTTTCGGGAACATTCAGTGCCTGAAAGCTCATGCCGACATGTGCTCTGGAGCGTTTCCCTGGGACTACAACCTCCACCCCTTGGACTTGCTCATCCCTGTGGGTAGTGGTGGGAGACGGAGAGGGAACCTGGTCATCTGTGTTCCTTGTGATCCAGCCACACCTATAAGTTCATAAATAGACCCAGCTCTTTTGGAGGGCAATGCAGTGACAATGATCAAAAACCACAGAAAACATAAGCCTCTTTTGCTTTTCAAGGTCACTTATCCTATAGAAATAATGAAAGGATATACACAAAGACTACAAGGTTGTTCGTGGCAGTGTTGTTTACAGTGGGAGATTATCAGGAACGACTTTGCATGTTCCTGCAATGCAATCCCCCCCCCCCCCAGCTGCACACCACCCTGTTGTAGGATATATATTGACATGGACACCTGTTTATAGTACACTGTTTGGGGCAAACGCTCCTCTTTTTACCTTCTTACTGCTGGTCAGAATTTCGAGCATTTTACAATGAATATGTTTTGCTTTTGTAATTAGGGAAAAAATGTTTACTTTTTATTCAAAAGAAAGCCCACAATTCTCTCCTTTCTGCCACACAGCTGACCTGGATGGATTTACCCCCATTGACTTGCCTGCGGTAACTCCCACATTTATGTTTTATGTCTTCAGCCTGATTTCTCTCTGAGCTCAGACTCAGCCCTTCATCTGCTTTCTTAGGATTTCCACATGACCACCTAGACGTGGTCTCAAACTCCACAGGACCCCAAGTTAATGCCCCATACCCTCCGGCCCAAACTTGCTCCTCCTGCTTCCACCCCTGAGTCATTCTTGATGCTTCTTTTTCTTTACGGACCCCTGACACCCTCTCCCCCACCCACCATCATTCCATCCCCCAGTCCTGTTGATTTTATCTCTAAATTCCTTACTGGGACCTGCCAGGCCTGCGGCTTCAGCCCCAGCCTCCCTCTTCACACCATTTAGTGTCTCTTTCTCGCTTGCTTGCTTCCCTGATGCTCAGGGCCTCCATCCAGAAGACCGAGAGTACCTAGCTCTTTCCCCCTCAGGACCTGCACACCAGCTGTGCCCTCTGCCAGAAAAGTCCCCAGCCCTGCCCCTCTGCCTGTGAACTTCTTCCCATCCTCATGTCCCATCTTAGCAGTCACTTCTTCAGAGCACTCCTCTCAGGCCTCAGCTGAAAGCAGCCCCCTTTGTTATTCTGTGCCATGGCACCTGTTCCCTTCCTATCACCATCTGCAATCACAGAGACAGTGGTGGTGTGTCTACCATGGCCTCAGCTCAGACAGAAATTCTAGTTGGTTCTATTCCACTCCTCCTACTACCCCATCTCCACTGAGGTGTCCAAGTCTCATCCCTTTGGTTTAGAAGGACTTACAAGCGCCTGGGACTCTTGATGAGGTGGGGAGTTGTGTGTGTGTGTGCGTGTGTGTGTGGCAGGGAGGGTCGAAGGTGCCCCTTCCTCTCCCAGTCTGAAGACCCGCCGCCCCTCAATCTCCTGCCCACCTCCCCTGCTCTTGTTGCCATGCTGTCTTCTTACTCTCCTTTCTCCAGGCCCTGCCTTATCTCGGCTCTTTGCTGGGAGAGGAAAAACAGAGTCCGCAAGCTGCGTGCAACCAAGAATCTTCCTGGGGCACCCAGTGTGCTCTCTCCTTTTGCTCTTGTTTCTGCTTTGGTGTATGCTGACTGGGTGTGCCTGTGAGAAGGAGGCGGAATGGAAATACATGGAAAACACAACCAGGCTAGCACCTGCCATATAATCCTGCCCCATATCTTTTTATTTGAGTTTATTGGTTTATCATTTGACACCTGGTTCAACAGGTGCCCTCCCCCCACAAATTCACATCCACCTGGAACCTCAGAATGTAACCTTTTTTTGGGGGGGAAATAGTGTCTTAGTTAGACACTATTAGTTAAGTAATTAGTTAAGATGAAAGAAGTAATTAGTTAAGATGAAATTATACTGGTTTAGGGTGGGCTCTAAATCCAGTATGACTGTTGTCTTTAATGGAAGAAGGATGTTTGGACACAGACACGCAGACACACAGACACACAGGGGAGAAGTCCTCATGAAGACAGAGGCAGAGACTCAAGTGAAGCGTTTACACACCAGGGAACGCTGGGGATGGCCAGGGATGGCCAGGGATTACCCGCAGCCACCGGAGGCTGAAAGAGACATGGAAGGATTCTTCACTAGAAACTTTGGAAGGAGCACGGCGCTGTCAAAGCCTTGATTTTGGACTTCTGGCCTCCCGAACTGTGAGACAATAAAGTTCTGTTGTTTGAAGCCCCCTTGTTTGTGGTGTTTTGTTAGGACAGCCCCAGGAAACGTATGCATACCCAATAAGACTCTCAGGCCCTTGAGGGCAGGGGCCACGTGTAATTTGTTCACTGTGGAATCCCCAGTGTATAGCACAGCGTCTGGTGTGTAAATGGTCCCAAATAAACTTTTGTCAAGTGAAGGTACCCAAGCCTGAGCAGGTGTGATCCAAGCAAGAAGGAAGAACAAGGGCTGAGGTGATGTGTTTGGTCCCATGGAGAAAAATAGCAGCTAGAGAGTGAGAAATTGAGCTTGGCTCTTCCTTCCCAATCTCACTCTCAGATGCTGAAATGACTATTTTTGGTGAATGCAAATCATACTGTGGCCGGTGTCTTCAGTCCAAGGCCACAAATGCATGCACTGAGCCAGGGTTATAGTCACAAGAGTTTATTTTTATTGTAACCACGCTTGACCTTCCGGCTCTGAGGCCTGTAGACTCAGACTTTCCTGAGGGGCACCCCAGCATGGCCAGTTCTCCTGGGCAGAGAAAAGCCACAGGTTTCAAAATGGAGGAGGCCCTTAGCCTTCCCCTCCACCGCGGTGAAGTAATACCACCCTCTCCCATCTGTCGCCTACACGCTGACCGCTTTCTGGCATGTTTGACACCCACAAATCACAATCTGTTGCTCTTGGCTTGCTCCAGTTTCTCAAATTAAATGGTAAGTGTGAGCATGCTATGCAGCCCACGGGGTGCGGCTGCTGGGGCCACATGCTGTCCCACAGAGTTGGGAAGTTCCTTCTCAACCTCTGGTCTTCCTGAGAAGAGACAGAAAAACACTTCAGAAATGCTGGATTTTTTTTTTTTCTGTTAATTGAGCCACAAGTAAGCAGCAATCAGCTGTTCATGGGTACAACAGAAGTTGCCAAAGATGGGGATTCTCCTTTGTCTTAGAGGTCTACTTGGGGTTTAGGTTAAAAACACATTTCTCAAAAGTTCAACCAGGGTTTGAAAAAAATAAGTAAAAATAGTATTACTCTAGAGAGACCAATTTTATGGTGGAGGGGGATAGACACATAATAATGGTTAAATTAATAGTGACGTAATGATAACTATGGATAGCGCTCCAAACCATTAAGGGGCGACCTAACCAGGTCTGGTGGGGGAGACTGGAAGTGCTTAGCAAGGCTTCCCTGGGAAGTGGCATTTAAGCAGAGACCTAACAGAGGAGAAGTCAACCAGGCAAAAGAGAAGACAAGAATAAGAATAGGAAGAGTATTCTAGACAGAGAGAAGCACGAGTGCCATGTCACCAAGGCAGGAAGAAGGATGGAATGTTCTGGGAACTCGCTGGAGAGAATGAGCAAGTGGGATGGGGTATGAGAAATCCCAGTGGGAGCAGATCATTGGGCACAAGTCTGGGGTGTTTACCACAGGCTGGGTTACTAATGCCTCGGAGTGGAGCTGAGTCTTTGAGTATTTTTAGTGGTGATAATAATGATATTAATAACTCGCTCTTAGAAAGCACTTTCTATGTGCTACATGCTTTCTATGCCTCATGTTATTCGACACTTACGATCCCCCCAAGGGATTTGTACCGTTATCTTTCCATTTTACAGATGAGGAAAACAAGGACTAGAGAAATTAATAAATGTGCCTAAGACTGTGCGGCCAACAAGTGAAAGAACTCAAACTTGATCAGTGGCCTGCCTGATTCCAAATCTCCTGTTCTCAAAACTTACCCCAACTGCCTGTTGGCATCAGCGGCTCTTGCTGAGAGGGGCCAGGGAGGCTCTAATGCTGCAGCTCCTGAGCCCTGAGAAGGGGACAGGCTGCTGCTGGTGCCTCTGGCTGTGGGAGACAAATGCTGGGGAGAACTCCAGTGGCGGAGGTGGTGGGACATAATGAGCTCGTTCCTATCTATGAATCATTTGTAAGTTGGGGATTAGTCAGAGACTGGCTGCGTTGTTGCGGAAATGGTGGGCAGAGAGTCTACTCGACACGAGGCTGTGAGGGCTGGAGCTGTTCTCATGGTGACATTGTGAACCTGGGAAGGCGAGTCAACTTTTCGGGGTGACTTTTAAGCAGAAGGCATGCTCTCTAATGCTTGCAGGTGAACTTTGAGGACTGTTGGAAGAAAGGTATGCTGTAGAGAGTTCATGACATCCTCGACCAGATAGGCCCAAAGCCAGGCTGTCTCGCCGGCAGAAGGAACATAGCACTCTGTGCTGCAGGCTGCTCACGTAATCACTAAGTGGCCCCTGGGAAGATTTAAAATCAGTTGGGAGAGGAATTGATCACAACTCAGGGACTTCCTGGCGGGTCTTTATGCCTGTGATTCAGAGAGAAATCCCAAGCCCCTTGAGTGCAGGAAGAGTTGGAAAAAACTCAAAACTGGCTTTGGAGTGATAGACATTAAACGGCCAAACCAAGAACCATTGCAGAATTTAGGAGAAGCAAAATGACTTCTCCTCTTGGGGCTAACACTCCTACCCTAACTATGGCCCTGATGGTGTGTTCTCCTTTAATTTTCAGGTGCCTGACTGTGGGGATGGGATGCTTCCCACTTTGACCCTCGTATTAGTGATCCAGGTACCATAGCTATTCAAACACCGAAAGGTAGCAGTCTGGAAATGTTTGACCTGCGAGGGGCATCCATTTATTCCTGCAACCGAAATCTCCAAGACTGTATTAGTACCCGGTATTTCTTTAGGCATATTACATGTTATCTCTAATGGTCCTTAGACTAGTCCAGTCCTTACAGTTAATAAGATTTGGAAGTCTTCATTAACAACACTGTATTATATACTTGAAAGTTGCCAAGAGGGTAGATCTTTAATGCTCTTACCACAAAAAAGAAATGGTAATTACATGAAATTATGGAGGTGTTAGCTAACACTAGGGGGGTGATCATTTTGCAATATAAAAGAAAATAGGAAGTTGTCTTGCCCAAAGTCCACAGTTGTTAGCAGCCGTTTCTGTGGCCAGTAACAGTTGGGGTGCCCTTCCTTCTTTTCGGGATCATCAGTTCAGCAAGATCTGAGCATAGAATATTGTAAAAGAAACCTCGGAGCTTCCAGGAAGCTCTGCAGTAACTTACTCTTACAAGCAGCTGGAGTCTCAGCTTGAGGAGGCAGGGTGGTTTTTGAGCAGGAGCTCTGGCTCTCCTCGTGCAAATCCATTTCCTAGGTGTGACCTTAGGCAGCCTCCGTAACCTCTCTTTGAGCCTACGTTTCGTTGCCTTGACAATAGAAACAATGAGATCTTCCACCGTACGTTGTTGTGAGGATTAAATGAAATAAACAGCAATAAGATAGAGGGCAAGTTTTAATTCTCTTATACATAATTTTTATATGTATGTACATTGAATATACATTGCACATTTTTCAGAACTTGCAGATATCATAAACATCATCTGATTTTTTTAATTAAAAGAAAATTAAGGGATGTACTGTATGGTGACTAACATAATATAATAAAAATATATTATTATTTAAAAAAATAAAAAATAAAAGAAAATTAAGGAGGGGTGCCTGGGTGGCTCGGTCCATTAAGCATCTGCCTTTGGCTCAGGTCATGATCTCAGGGTCCTGGGATCGATCCCTGCTCGGTGGGGAGTCTGCTTCTCCCTCTCCTTCTGCCTCTCCCCCAGCTTGTGCTCTCTCTCTCTCTCTCAAATAAATAAATAAAATCTTAAAAAAAAAAAAAGTAAGGAGACTAGCATGTCTACAGCTTTTACTACTATGCCTGGCACAGAGGAAACCAACATGAACCTTAACAATTGCTTATACACAAGATGCCCCCCCCCCAGGATGTAGGCCTGACCAAGCAAGTCTGAGGGACTGGTGGGGCAGTCCACTATGGCTACCTATGCACATCTGAGGCTACTCCTGGGACAGAATTTGCGCTAAGATGGAGAATTGAAGTTCTTAAGTTAGATCAAGGGCAGTAGGTCAAAGCTGGAGGAGACAGGTATTTTCAAGCACAGCCCTGGGTCTGTCACATAGACTGACTCCCTCCCTTCTACCAGGGCCCTCTACCCTAGTCCCCATGGCCTCCTGCCTGAGCTCCAGGGGAGGGAGTGACAAAACTTAAAAAAACTTCCTAAAATCTCCGCTGGTCTTTGAGAGCATATCAGCCAGTCAGATTTGTCACCTTTTAACCCACCACACATAAAGGAACAAACGGGACTTCTCTCCCCAGCCCCCACTCACGCTTGAGTGTCTGCTGGAATCTGGGGAACCAGGCACTAGGAACCGAGCCAATGTCTCCAAGGCAGACTTTACTGCAGGGGGAGAAGAGGAAAACAGCAGCCCTGTAGTACGTGAGGGGATTACCTAGGCACACCGGAGACATTTTCTAGCGGTGTCGGATCTGTTTAGGAGAAATCTGAGGACCTCAGAGTGTCACCTGAGCCATGGCCTTGGGGGCTAGGCCATGTAAGGGTTGGGTCTCCTGAGGGGGTGAGCCCTGTCCTATTGGTTGGTGGGTAAGCAAGTGGACCTGTTTTGTTTCCTCTATTGGGTTTTCCTTCTGGCCTAGTGATTGTTATATCAACATTACCTTTTATAAAATGCTGACAAGGCAATGCTCTGAGAATATGCTCAGAGAGAAGAAAAGATCCACTTCCTCTATCTTGGCTATACTTTTAAAAATTTATTTTTTAAAATCTTGGTTTTATATATATATATATAGAGAGAGAGATCTATTTATATTATATATATGTATATATTATAGATATCTATATCTATAATGTATATATATACATGAAATTTGCCATTTCAATCACTTTTTAGTGTCCAATTCAGTGACATTAAATCATAATGATTTTCCCTGTTTCCTCCCAACAGTGTTATCTTAGGAGTGTAGGTCTCCAATCCATTTTTAGTTAATTTTGCATATGGTGTAAGGCAAGGGCCCAACTTTTTTATGTGTTGATTTCATACCCTGAAACTTTGCCAAATTTGCCTATTAGCTCTAGTAGCTTTCTTTCTTGTGGATCCCTTGGAATTTTCTATATATAGGATCATGTCATCTGACAACAGAGAGTTTGTACCTCTTCCTTTACAATTTGGATGTCTTTTATTTCTTTTTTTTTGCCTAGTATCTCTGGCTAGAACTTCCAGTACAATGTTGAATAACAGAAGTGAAAACAGGCCTCCTTGTCTTGTTCCTGATCTTAGGGAGAAAGCTTTCAGTTCTCATTATTGACTATGTTGTTAACTGTGGGCTCTTCATAAATGCCCTTTATTATATTGATAACTCTACTTTTTATCTGAGAGTGTCTTAATTTCTACTTCATTTTTTGAAAGAATTTTGCTGGATATAGAATTCTCAGTTGACAGGATTTTTTTTTTTCTTTCAGCACTTTAAATATATCATCCCACTGCCTTCTGTTCTCCATGATTTCTGAAGAGAAACCAACTACTTACCTTATTGAGGGTCCTTTGTGTATGATAAGTCACTTCTGCTGCTTTGGGGATTCTTTTTCTCTTAGGTATGTAGATTCATGTCTTTCACCAAATTTGGGAATCTACAAATATTCTTTCTACTCTTTCTCTCTCTTCTCCTTCTGGGACTGCCATAAAGCATATGTTGATCCATTTAATGGTGTCCCACAGGTCTCTAAGGTTCTATTCACTTTTCATTTTCTTTTCTTTCTGCTCCTCAGACTGGATACTTTCAATTGTCCTATCTTCAAGTTTGCTAATTCTTTCTTGTACATCCTTAGATCTACTGTTGAAATTCTTTTTTTTTTTTTAACATTTTATTTATTAATTTGACAGAGAGAGACAGCCAGCGAGAGAGGGAACACAAGCAGGGGGAGTGGGAGAGGAAGTAGCAGGATCCCAGCAGAGGAGCCTGATGTGGGGCTCAATCCCAGAATGCTGGGATCACGCCCTGAGCCAAAGGCAGACACTTAACGACTGTGCCACCCAGGCGCCCCTACTGTTGAAATTCTTCAGTGGATTTTTAATTTTAGTTATTGCATTTTTCAGGTCCATAATATCTGTTTGGTTCCTTTTTTAAAATAGTCTCATTTTTTTCCATACATTATTTTCCTGACTTTATTTCCATGTCCATAGTTTCCTTTAGTTCCTTCAGTGTATTAAGATAATTGTTTTAATGTCTTTGCCTAGTAAGTCTGACACCTGGGCTTCCTCAGGGATGGTTTCTATCCATTTGCCTTGATTCTTCAAATTAGCCAAACTTTCCTGTTTTTTTTTTTTTATAGGCCTTGTGATTTTTTGTTGTTGTTGAAAACTGGACGTTTGAATATTATGTCGTGACACTGAAAATCAGCATCTTCCCCTCCCCAAGATTTTCTGGTTTTGGTTACTTTTTTTTTTCTTCTGATTGTTAAAGTCTGTAATTGTACATGTTTAATGACTTTCCAAATTATTTTTTAAAAGATTTCATTTATTTATTTGAGAGAGAGTGAGTGAGAGAGAGAACATGAGCAGCGGCAGAGGGAGAGAGAGAAGCAGATGCCCTGCGGAGCAGGTAGCCTGATGTGGGGCTTGATCCCAGGATCCTGGAATAATGACCTGAGCCAAAGGCAGACACTTAACAGACTGAGCCACCCAGGTGCCCCCAAATTATTTTTGCAAAGCTTATTCCTGGTTGTATGTATGGTCACCGAGGTTTCTGTTCCATTTGCTTATGTTCAGCTAATGTTTGATAGAGATTTTGTTGAATACCAGAAGCTAACATAAAACTAAACAAAACAAAACCACAAAAAAAAAAAAGGAAGAAAGAAAGAAAAGAAAAAGAAAAACACAAAAAGCAATCAATTAGCCTAATCTTCACAGATTGACTTTCTGCTGGACCACTCCAACACTTAGGCTTGCATTGAGCCTAGGGATTGGCACGAAATAAAAGCTGACGGTCTTCTCAGGTATTTTCTGAGCATGCAGTTTGCTCAAGCATGTGCATGACTTTCTAAATTCCCCTGCATATACGGGTGCTTTTGAATGTCCTAATTTCTCAAAGAACTTGTCCCAGCTTTTCCTCTTGGATCTTAGGTGATCTATTGGTGATCGTATCTGGACCATATTCTTTTGCCTCAGGCTTCTGTGGGTTGTTAGTTCACCCAGCAACATTCTCACACAATGCCCACTGCTTTTCTGGCCTGAGGTCTGAGTTAGGCAAAAGCAAGACAAGCATCTTTTGATAAACCTCCAGACAGGTTAGAATGAACATACACAATAATGTGTGAACAAAACATGTGTTAGAACAAATATAAACAATAACGTGTAAACACAGGGAATACTGCCATCTTTTCAAGACCACCTTCACACTGGGGAGGGAGTGGGGCCAGAGCAAGCAAAAATGCCACGCAATTTTCCTACCATTGTCAAGTTGCCTTTTCTTGATTCAGCATTTAGTTGATTGCTGTAAACCTTTGGCTGTTTTCCAGAGTTCTGACTACTTGATTCTGAAAATTTCAGCTTGTGTGTGTGTGTGTGTGTGTGTGTGTGTGTGTGTGTGTGTGTGATATGTGTTTCTTTGGGGGAATAAGAGCTTACAGCTCCCTACTCCACCATCTTGCTGGCATCACTCCCAAGCTATACTTCTGATAGTGACCTTATTTTTACCTCTACCCTACTGTGGCCTGGGCAACTGGGTTACACATACAAAATCCACTTTGACCAAATTCTTGTGCTAGTGTATGATTCCTGCTTTTTGTAGAGTAAGTTGAAAAGACCATGGGAAACAGACCAGAATCACACACACAAACACACAGGCCATAATTTTTTGTCTGTGCACTATTATAAATACTGTGTAAATAGCATCTACATCTGTAATAAATAAATCTACATCTGTAATAAAAGGGTTGCTAAGTTAGTCTTCATTTACAATTAATAGTAAAAGGGAACTTTCTAAAATTTTGGATTGAATGTTCAACAGTTCTAGTTTGTCCCCATGACAAGTGCTGGCAAATGGATTTAATCTTTTATAGTGGTGGCAGCCTAATGCAATGTGTGAAGGGTTACAAAGCCATGTCCAGGCTCAGGGGACAAGAGTTCCATAATCAATCAGTGTTGTTTGTCAGGGGCACAGGAGGGAGGGGTGTCAACGTGTATATATTTCTATGTAACTAACTCAAAACTTAGTGGCTTAAAACAACAACAAACATTTGACTTTCAGGGAAGATGGCAGAGCAGGAGGACCGTGAGCTCACTAATCCTGAAGATGCACCTAGATGACACCCACATCAGTGTAAATAACCCAGAAAACACCCCAAAGACTGGTAGAACAAACTCTCCACAGGTAAATGTAGAGAAATGGCCACAGGGAAGAGGGTAGGAAGGGCAGAGGTGGGTTGGGAATCAAATGGAACCGCAAGATTGTCTGCAGGAGGGAGGGACACCACGAGCAAAGTGAGGGGAGAGAAACAGACTCTAACACCAGGGAACCTGCACAGGGAGGACAAATCCCCATAACATTTGGCTTTGAAACCAGAGGGGCTGAATTTTATGAGTTCTTACAATCACTGGGGCTCAAACCTGGAACTTAAAAAATCAGCAGGCTCGTGGGAGAGCTGGGAGGGCAAGAAGAAACTGAGTCCCTGACCTTAAAGAGATAGCACAACAAATAGCCCCATGGAGATACAGCATAGAAGAAGCAGTTTGAAAATTGCTTGGGGTATACAGGAGGGAGATTTATTTACTAATCTAACAGCATGTGCTGGAATGGCAGGGGTTCATTGGGAGACTTCTCCAGGAAAAAGGGAGCTGGAGGGTGCCATTTTCCTCCCCTGCCCTCTAGCATAAACACATGGACACCTGTGGGAACCAGCACTGTGCCTAACTGTGTGCCCATCCCCACATGCTCCTGCAAACATGCCTCCTGCCCCAAGACCTCAGCTCCAGGTCCCCCCACCCCCAACAACAGACCCACCCAAACCTTGCTAACACCATGTGACCTGCTCCCACCCTCTTCTGCAAATCCATCCCTTCCAACCTGATATGGCTCAATCCCCAGTACCTGCAGGTCCTTCCCACTACCGAGGACCTTGCTGGCACTGTGTGCCCTGCTCCTGTGTTCTCCTGCAGTTCAGCACTACTGCATCTCTAACAAAGATCTGTTCTGTCTCAGCTTAAGTCCAAGGTGGCCCCAGACTGACCCTAACAACACAGGGACAAAACCCTGCCCACAAAAGGCAAAGACAGCTATCGCAGATGACTAGACTGAAGACAAAAGCAGCACGGCCACAACAGCAGGGCTCACACAGCATGCACAGAAACCCTGAAGTGCCAGGTTCTGGTGAACAGGGGACATTGCACTGGAACACACTGCAGGAACCTCTTCTTCCTAAAGCCACTACTTTCCAAGAGAGGAGAGATAGCTGACTTTCCTAACACAGAAACAGACACAGAGAATTAGACAAAATGAGGAGACAGAGGAATATGTCCCAAAGGAAAGACAGGACAAAATCACAGCAAGATACCCAAATGAAACAGAGATAAGTAATATGCCTGATTGAGAATTTAAAGTAGTGATCATAAAGATACTCAATGGTCTTGAGAAAAGAGTGGAGGACCTCAGTGGGACCCTTAACAAAGACATAGAAAACAAAGAACCAATCAGAGATGAATAATTCAGTAACTGAAATTAAAAATACACTAGAAGGAATAAATAGGAGACTAGAGGAAGCAGAAGAATGGATCAGTGACCTGGAGGACAGAATAAAAGAAAGCAATCAAGCTGAACAAGAGAGAGAGAAAACAACAACAACAACAACAACAATAAATGAAGATAGATTAAGTAACACCATCAAGTGTAATAACATTCACATTATAGGGATCCCAGAAGGAGGAGAGAAAGGGGGGGCAGAAAACGTATTTGAAGAAATAATCACTGAAAAATTTCTGAATCTGGGGAAGGAAATCAGAAATCTAGATCCAGGAGACACAGAGAACCCCCAACAAAATCAACCCAAGTATGTCCACACCAAGATACATAGTAATGAAAATGGCAAAAACTAGTGATAAAGAGAGAATTTTAAAGCAGCAAGAGAAAAGAAAACAGTTACATACAAGAGAACCCCCAGGGAGCTGTCAGCTGGTTTTTCAGCATAAACTTTGCTGACTAGAAGGGAGTGGCTGGAAGAGGAAAATCTGTACTCAAGAATACTCCATCCAGCAAGGCTATCATTTGGAATAGAAGGAGAGATAAAGAGTTTCTCAGACAAACAAAAGTCAAAGGAATTCATGACCACTACACCAGGCATAGAAGAAATGTGAAAGGGGACTCTGAATGGAAAGAAAAGTCTACAAGTAGGAGTAAGAAAAATAAGAAACACAAAAGCAGTAAAAATAAGTATAGCTATAACAATCAGTCAAGGGATTTACAAAATAAAAGGATGTAAAGTATGACACCATTTACCTAAAACGTGAGGGGGAGAGGAGTAAAGAATCGGTTCAAACTTAAGTGACCATCAAGGTAGTATAGACTGCTATATGCATAAAATGTTATATTCCAATCTAGTGGTAACCGCAAATCAAAAACCAGTGGTAGATGTGCAAAAAATAAAGAGAAAGGAATCCAAATAACAAAACAAATGAACAAAGAAAAAAAGAGGAAAAAAAACACCCCAAAACCAAAAAACAAACCAGACTCTTAATTTAGAGAACAAACTGATGGTTACCAGAAGGTAGGTGAGTGGGGAGATGGGTGAAATAGGTGATGGGGATTAAAGACTACACTTGTGATGAGCACTGAGTAATGAAATGTATAGATTTGTTGAATCACTACCTTGTACACCTGAAACTAATATACGTTAGTTACATACTCCTGTATGTTAACTACACTGGAGTTAAAATTTTAAAAACAAACAACAACGAACATTTGCTATTTCTCATAATTTCTATGGGTCAGAAATTTGAGAGTAGTTTGCTTGGGTGGTTTTGGTTCAAGATCTCTTATGAGGTTGCAGTCAAGATGTCAGCTGGGATGGAAATCATCTGAAGGCTTGCCAGGCTGAAGGATCCACTTCCAAGAAAGCTCACTCATATAGCTGGCAAGTTGATACCAGTTATTGGCACCAGGTTCAGCTCCTCTCTTCCTGGGCCTCTCTAAAGGGCCATTTAAGTGTCCTTAAAACATGGTGGTTGACTTTCACCAAAGAAAGCAATCCAAAAGAGAGCCGGGCAGAAGCTATTGTTTTTATGATCTAAAGTCAGAGTCACATAGCGTCATTTCTGCTACGCTGCATTCCTTTGAAGCAAGTTACTAAATCTGGCCCATACTTGAGAGGAATTAGGTCTTATCTTTTGAAGCAAGGCATGTCAAAGAATTCGGGGACAGATTTTAACACCACCACACGGCACTATGCCAGGTTTCGCTGACCTAATCGAATACCCACTGAACCATCACACGATCTGAGCAACATAAAATACTGACTTATTTTATGAAAATATTGATTAAAAACTGCAGAGTCAAAGGTAGAGAACACATACATATTGTGTGTATGTCTGTGTGTGTGTGTGTGTGTGTGTGATAGAAGAGGAAAAAAACGAGAGCTTCCTGGTTTCTTGGGGGAATTACTCAAAAACAGCTTAAGGGAAAGCCAACAATATAACAGCTCACATCGCAAGGAGTGCTACATCTAGAATTTATCTCTTAGGATCTTGGTAGAGAGATGGGGGATGAAAGGGGTCTGATTTTGCCCCCTTTACTGTCTTTTCCTCAGAAGTTTTTGCCACAAAATCAAGATTTCAAGCCTTAGGGCAGACTCAAAGTTAGAAGCAGCCCATTTGAGCAGAGCAACCTATTTAGGTCCAGTCAGTGCAAACAGTTCCCTTGCTTCACAGAAGCTGCCCAACAGGTCAAGGTCACTGGCAAACAAAATTACAATGGGAGAGGAACATATACAAATATGGACACCTGCATTCAGTACTCCTCACTTGGGTGCAGCAGAAAAACTAATACTCAAGCTTGTTTTCTGAACATTGGGTCCTGAGCGTTAGATGGTCGGTGACCTCTTAGTTTTTAAGTATGTTTCCTCTGACTTTAAGCAGCAGATTCCTCTCAGCAAGAGAGCACTGTGTACTTTCCAAGGTTGGACATGGTAGCTTTCAGAGCAGAGTGAAAATACTGTGTTGACAGCCCTTTGCCTGCTTAAGGCAGCAGGGTTGTTTACTTGGGCTGGAGCACAGCTCTGCTGAGGCAGAGAGCCGTGGTCCCATCATCAGGGCTGCCTAGCAACAGGTCCATGCCATGCCACAAAATTTCAAACTGGTCTGGGTCACAAGTACCCATTTGAGGGGATTTCCATATGACAGTCCTGCCCTCACTTTGTCATATTGCTCCTAAAATCTGAGTCACAGTGTGAGATGCAAGAGTAATTATTCAGTGTCTCCCGGAATTCTCTTCTTGGAAGAGTGAAAAAGAATACTTGTTCTTTGAGCACATTTCTTTAGATACTCCAGAGATTTGGTCACTTCAGGTTACTGAAAATATTGAACTTTAGTTAAGAAACAAGTCAGTTTAATATTTAGCGAAGTAGCTGAGTGTGTACTGTGATCATACTAGGAACAAAAATAATGCATTTTAAAGACATAGTTTGTCATTAGAAATGGTATTACCAGGGAAAGAAATCCTATGTGGGCATAAAGGTTTATCCCACATCAGATTGCAGGGATCGCACATGGTTTAAAAAGAGACTAATCTATAATTCATTCATGTATTAAACAAGCATTTCTGGAATGACTACGAGACTAGACCAAGTAGCTAGGAAAGTTGAAACATTTGCCACCTGCATTCCTAGAGCTCACAGTATGGCAGGAAGGAGATAATAAGGCATCTTCAAGTGTTGAGGGGAATTTAATGAGTGTTTGAGAATTATAATGCGTAGAGGGAGAAGTTAAAGTAAGGGAGGAAGGTTTGGAGATTAGAATGTTCTTGAGGAGGTGGGGCGGGGGGTCCTCCATGCTGGAGAGTACATGGGATATATGCAGGTCACCTCCCAGGTTGTCCTGAAAATAGAGCCAACAGCAACATACCCCTTCCCGCCACCGATAGAAACTGGGCATAGGATGGTATTTTTGTTGTGTAAAATTGTGACCCTGTGTATCTTTGTGGTAAACTACTATTGACATTGGCCTTGCTTTGCATTATTTATGATTTTAAAAAGCAATATTGATTGTATTACAAAGGGACTATTTTTCCTCAGTGGGTTTATCGATTAATGTCTGTTGCAGTTAAAGTTTCGACGTAGCCACTATGGACTTGGGTCACTTAATCCTTCTATCAAATGTCTTTATTAGCTACTGTGCACTATGTACTCAGGAACTCAACATTAAGTGGATTTATGTTCAGATCAGGTTGAAGGCTTGGGTTTAGGAATTAGTGTTTTTTCTCTATTTCAGTCTTCAGACACTCTTCGTGGATAAATTCAAGGTTAGCAGGTTAATATCAATTTATGCCAGTTCGAGTCTTTAACCAGAATATATAGAAGGTAGACTATCAATCTTAAACCATTGTTTTCATTACCTCTTAAGGGGATAAAACTAAATCTTTCCATCTTTTTATAGTAACTTTGACAAAACAACGTACAGGAGATGTTGGATGTATGCTTTTTTGGGGCAATGATAATGGCATATTCATTGCCGCTAATTACAGAACCGTGGTTAACATTAACTAGTTAAGTCAAATACCAGTCGCATTTGCTGAGTAGTGCTAACATTTTGGAGGAAGCCCAATTTAGGTTTATCTGGAATGTTTAAATATTTAGTTCAAGAGTCATTTCAGATCATAGGTACTCACTTCCTGTTAAGATTAGCTAGCTAGTATCCAGCTAGGATGGGGCAGCAGGACAGAGAGGAAAAAATAGGTAAAATAGATTCTATGTTAAAAATGACACAGTTGGATCATTGATAAACTTTCTCTAAAGTTTAAATTCAATTAATTAACATACAATGTATTATTGGTTTCAGAGGTAGAGGTCAGTGATTTATCAGTCTTATATAATACCCAGTGCTCATCACATCACATGCCCTCTTTACATTGATAATTATAATAAATGGGAATCTTGAGATTGGCAAGGATAATGAAGGAGTTAAAGCAGAGAATAATATTGAGATAGGTGTAGAGATAGATGTGATTTAATATTTCAAGTAGAGAAAAATAAACATAGATGTTTCTTACCTACTTGATTTAGCTCTTGTTCTTGTCTTTGTGTGAGATTCAAATTTCATAGTACAAAATGTGTTCTTGAGATCTGGGGTTTTCTCCAAAATGGATTTGTTTTTGAATGCAATGCCAAGAACATCAACAAATAAAGTTTAATTATTCATTGCTCTCTTTTTCCCCCTTTAGCTTAGTCTTTAGAATACTTCTCAACTGTGAAACCAGTTATCATCCAAAAATGGCATATATAATATTCTTTCTTCACAATTTGACATACCCAAGACGTTATTTTTCTTCCAAAGATATTTCACCTTATTCTCTTCGATGTATATATGTGCTAAGGGTCAGTAAATTGTTTTCATTAATATTCTGGAAAGGAAAATGGTTGCAGGATCTTCTGAAACTTGGATTTCTTTGGAGTTGGCAGACCTGAGTTCACATTATGTCTTACTTCATACCTCTGATTCCATACTTCCTAGTAATGTAACATTGGGCAAGTCACTCAACCTCTTAAAGCCTTTGTCACTAATCTCTAAAATGAGAACAGTGATGACACCTGTATAAAACTGTTTTTAAGGATTAGATTCAAGTCGAGTATTTAGTACAGTTCCAAACACGACAGGAAACGTTAGCTATAACTGCGATTGTCATTCGAAGTATTTGTCATGGGCTGAATTGTGTCTGCCCACCCCCAGATTCATATGTTGAAGCCCTAGGCCCCAGTTCCTGAGAATGTGAGTATATTTTTAGATAGGGTCGTCTAAGAGGTAATAAAGGTAAAAGGTGGCCACATGGGTGGGCCCTAGTCCTATATGACTGGAATCCTTACAAGAAGAGATTAGGTTATAAACACAGAGAGGAAAGGCCACATGAAGATGTGGGGAGGAGGTGGCCATTTCCAAGACAAAAAGAGAAATTTCAGTAGAAAGCAACCCTGCTGACACCTTGATCTTGGACTTTTAGCCTCCAGAATTGTGAAAATTCAGTTTCTTCTTCTTTTTTTTTTTTTTTTAACATTTTATTTATTTATTTGAGAGAGAGCAAGAAAGAGCAAGAGGGAGAGAGAGAAGCAGACTCCCCCCAGAGCAGGGAGCCTGACACGGGGCTCAATCCCAGGACCCTGAGACCATGACCTGAGTCGAAAGCAGATGCTTCACTGACTGAGCCACCCAGGCACCCTGTGAAAATTTAATTTCTGTTGTTTAAACCACCTAACCTGTGGTACTTGCTACAGCAGCCCTAACAAACTAAATCAGTTCTACTGACAAAAAGAGTGTATTCCTAAATTACAAGTGTAAGATAAGGAACCTTTCTGAAAGCTACTAAGTTTGGTCTGTTTCTATCATTTTCTTGCAGGGGAAAAACATCCACTGCGTGCTCTAGTCTCTGGCCCTACGTCGCTGTCTGTGGGATTTGGCTAGCCGGAGTTAGGCCTCAGATGGAACACAGACACAAAGGTCATGTGACTGCTGTAACCAAGATGCCCCGGAGCATAATATCAACAGCTTCATGATTTGGCATCTGTTATGTCAATACTGGTTGGAGCAATAGGTCTGGGGGTGACAGAGGCAGAGGTGAATCAGAGGGTGACTTTCATATTTAAACATCACTCCATGAGAATGGTTTGTATTTTTCTCCAAGCAGAGCAAAAAATATTGTTTGCTCATTTACTGTTATTATGGGAACAAAATCATTAAACACTATAGATTTTGTTTTCCTGAAACCAGATGGAATCATGGTTTCATTGCAAGTGGGGATGATAATGACCACACGGATGGCTGATTGCTCTTGGCAGACAACTCCTCTGAACTCCAGGTGACTCTTTTTTTTTTTGTTCATAGCAATTTGGACTTCCTTTCATTCCTTCGTCCAAGCCCATCCTTGCTGACTGCTTATCGGTCCTTCGCTCTACTTGTTTTCCTCTGGCAGACCAGTGGAGGCCAGATGTGGGCGCGTGGATGACACTGACGACAAGAGAATCATCTTGCCCTCCTTTCACTAAACCAAGGCTCAACTCCTCCAGAGACAGGAAGCGAGGACGTCCCCATCCCCACGACCCTCAGGAATGTCTGCGGCCATACTGAAGCCCTGAATGCTCCCTCACGGATGAAAAGCAACTTAGTGGAAGGAAAAAAAGAAAACAAACAAACCTAAGTCATTAACAAATACCAGGCAATGTACAGGAGGTTGGTTCTCCATAGGCGCTCGTAAATCACAGGTGGTAGGGAACAGCCTTTAGTCCGAGTCTCTGCAGGCCTTTCTGGAAGGTCGTGCAGGTGCAGGGGGCATGAGAGAGTAAGTGTTTCCTTAAAGTTTTCATCCTGGGGGCCTTGCTTATCGCACCCTGGTCCTGCTGCTACTACTCGCTGCTGGCAGCATGGAGCTGGCAGCTGGGAAAGGAGAATCGTGGTTTGTAGCGTCCCCAGTGTCACAGAGCAGAGTGGCATTTAGAGTGAAGCAACAATAGCTTAGGAGCCGTCACAGTCACTTAGCCTAAACCTCGTGACCACCCTGAGAGGCAGGACAGATTCCGTCCCCTCCACTTCCTTAGGTCAGTGACCTGCTGAGGTCTTGGGAGTAGAACTGGGATGGGGCTCTAAGGCTTAGTAGTGTCGTGATGCTCCGTCTGCCCTCAGGTCACGCCTGGGAGGCCAGCAGCCCTGCCTGGCTGGATCCAGGCCGGATCCTCACTCGATCCAAGCCTGGCCTGATCCCCACTTGATCAAGAGCACTGTGAAGATGTGTCACACTTTCCACCCACCTGGCCTGGCCTGTCAGCCTCAGTCAGCCCCCGGCCACATTGTTCCTTGTATCTCACAACAATTTCATTTACAGAGAACTTTCATTATTGTGGGATATCTGAGGGCTACCTGGAACGTTCCCTGCCCTGTGTTTTCCAGAAAATAGATTATCAGGAAGCCCTTGATCTCTGCCAGCAGAAATCCAAAGATCTCTGGATCTCTCCGGCACAGTGACTGTTTAGACCTGTGTTTCCTGCTATATTATGCAACCAGAAAAGGAGGTGCAAAGAGTACAGGTTGGAGGTACAAGTCCCATGTCCAGATTTTTCCCAGCTGGGAAGGTCCAAGTCTGGAAATTGTGCCCGTGCTCTAGCAGCTAGGGTTTTGCCTGCCTTGCTCTGTAGAAAGAGCACGGCCTGGTGGAAGCGGCAAAGTCAAACCATAAAAATTGACCTCGGGCCCGTGAGGTGATTACACGTTGAGTTTATACTCAGTGCCCAAACCTATTCCACCTTGGCCTGCCTGCCTGCAGCTTCTACGGTAAGGCGTTTCTGAGCACGGGGGGTTGGCCCAGGCAACAGCGCTGGGGAAAGAAAATCAAGTGTTTTGTGCTGCCTCCCAGTCAGTGTGCCAGCGTCCTGAGCAACTGTGAGAGAGGCCAAGTTCAGATGGCAGACAATCTGTGGGGCTTGGAATTCCCCATGAGGTTCCCATGGAGATTCCCCTGAGCCCTAGGCTTGGAAGGAGCAGGAGAAGCTTGTGTTAATGAGGAAGGAGGGCCCAGAGTGTCTGGGTTGGAACTGCGGTGGGCGACCCCAGTGCCTGGCCTTGTTGGGGATGGGCCTTGGTAAGAAAAGCAACTACTTAAAAAGTTTGCTGAGAGGAGCATTTCAGGTACTCTCTCTCCAGGCATGAGGTAAACTCCCTTGGAAGGCCTTGGGGATCCTAAGAGGGTAAAGGACTTAGAAGGGTGACTTCCCAGTACCATTCCCAGCTGCTCTAGTTACTCTCCTGGGACACTGTTGTCTGGGCCAGAGGGAGCAGAGAAGTCCCTCAAGCCCTGAGGTAGCCTACCTGTTAGTAGCTATTTGATGCCTCCCTGCAAGGCCCAGCCACATACTCCCACAGACCCCACAGATGTGTCACCCTGACCCACGCAGGCCTGGAGTGGGAATGAAGGCTGAATGGGCTTCTCAGTGGGACTCCCTGCCATGCGAATCGAGATGCTTGGACAAGAGGCCAGAGTGTTGTCAGTCTGCTTGTGCCTGTTTGTTCATTCCTTCATTTATCTAAGTAGAGCTCTCGAGATGGGCTATGTGTCAGGTTGGACGCCAGGCCCTTGGGGTGCACAGGTGAGCAGGCCAAAGTCACTGCTGAGCCCAAAATATGGAGAATGTGCAAGTTTGAGTGATTCCAGTGCAGTACTGTGCCTTTCCACAGCAGCCTGGTCCCCATGGTGAAGGATGCACTAGAGAGGAAGAGCTCCTAATTCAATCGTGCAAGATCCGGGAAGGCTTCCTGGAAGAAGCGATAGCTAAGCTGAGACCTTGGGCCTAGTTCAAACCCAAGCCCCCACTTTGCTCTGTCTGTGAAGCATACCTCTTGTCCTTTAGTCCGGCCTGTCTTTCCACATGTGCTCCTTAGCCTCTTCCCTTTGCTGGTCTTATCCCGACCCCCATCCATACACTGCCCCCCACATCAAGCCTCCTTTGTCTCTATATCTTTATTGGGTGTTTACTCTATGCCAGGCACTGAGCTAGCAACTTGCCGAAGATTACCTCAGAGTCCCTCGATGAGATAATCCCAGTTCAGCTTGCGTAAGCCATGAGATCTTGGGGAAGATGGTCAACCTCTCTGCGGCTCCATTTCTGTAACTGTACAATAATCCTCGTGAAAGTACACACACCAGAGCGCTCGTGCCAGGAATAAGGATATTCACATACGTAAAGTGCTCAGAGTGACCTCGGGGGCATCTGAAGAGCTGCCGAGTATTTGCTAATGTACCAGTAGCCTCCATTTTAGAGACGAGGAAGCCAAGGTTCAGAGACGTGTGTCCCAAAGTCACACAGATGGAACTTGTCAGGGGCAGGATTTGGAGGCAGGCTTTCTGACTCTGTGTCCAGAGTGCCCTTCTCCATGACACACAGCTATGTCTGCTCTATGGCTGCCTCTGACACCAGCTCTGGTTCAGAGCCCCATCTATCTGCTCCCATGCCCAAGGCCGCGACCCCCTGCCCTGCTAGACTGCCTGCCTCCCGAGCGGCTGGAGCAGCCGAGCCCCTTCCGGCCCCTGCACGGCCCACACCCACACCCTGGCACGCACAAGAGTTTGGGCCCCGAGGCCCCTCTCTGCCCGAGCCCATCCACTCAGACTGGCTGTGCTTGTGCAGAGGTGGCGATGGGTTGCCTGGAAAAAGCTGTGTGGAGGGGAGGAGGCAGCAGGAGGACAGCCGAGGATGCTGGGCTGCTAGAACAGAGGGAGATGGAGGGAGGGTCCTAGCGGAGGGGCAATGGGGCCAGAGGAGCGTAAACCAGTCAGAGCGAGGCTGGTGGGGAAAGAAGAGTTGCAAGTAAAGGAAAAACATTGCTTTGTGGAGGCTTTTTAATGTGACAGCTTATACGCACAACACTGACTAAGGCACTGAGCACAGACTTCAAGTGGAAATTCCTACCATTGTTCTAAAAGGTCTCAGAGCAACTCACTAGGTCTCTGTGAGCCCACCCTTCAGTCCTTTTGGCCGTTTGGCAGGAAAAGTGGCCTCATGAAGGTGGGATTGACTGGAGTGGGAAATTGGGTGAGAAACTGGGGGCCGCAATCTCCAAGTTTGTGCCCTTTCTGTGAACTTGGGAGAGATGACTGTCTTTCCAGAGCCTGTTTCCTCATCTGGAAACTAAGGGAAATTTTGCAGTTTTCCTCTGAGGGGTATTTTGAAGAGTAGTTATAGACCGTTTTGCAAGTACAAAGTGTCAGATGTACAGAAAGAATGCTGGCATTTCAGAAAATCTACAACTCAAGTTTTCAAATCCACTATTATTTCCATCCAGGGGCATTTTCCTAAAAAGGGGCCAGGTTAGTCCCAATGGATTCAATACTGTATTCGTCTACTCCTGAAGAAAAAATATCAGAGTTATTTATTTATTCAAGTTTCGTTTGAGACATTTCGGCCCATTATCCTCTAGCTGGACCATTGAACCTGCGCTCTGAAATGAAAACCAGCTGACTAAATAAACAGTTGCATATGGAAAAGAAGCAGGAAACGCCTTTCCAAAACTAATAATATTAACAAACTTCCACAGGACACACGATCCATAATTAATGACAATTTTGGGGAAAAAAGAGACATAAAAACTTGGAATTTGAAATATGACTCTGAGAACAGGCTGGTTTTTTTTTTTTTTTTCCCCCTCAGAATCTGTCCACCCTTTTTTCTGGCCCCTTTTCTTTCTGACAGCCACATTTATTCAAATTCTTTCTGTAAATGTCTTTAGTCTGAGGATTTAGATCTCGGGATTCAATCTTTCTTACCCAGACTCCCAGAATGGCCTGTCAATAGGAGCTTATTTAAAAAAAAAAAAAAAAAAAAAAAAAAACCTCAGTATGTCACATGACCTGATGTAACAGATTCTAGTTAAAGTCACAGGAAGGTTGGTCTTGCTTTCAGAAACCAGTTCTCCGGCAACGCTGCTGTTGGGGTCAGATTCAGTGACATCGGACCACATGCGAGGACAGACTCTAGTCTTAGCACCTAGGCCAAGATTCAGCAGGCTGCCGGTGCCTAGGGAAGGGCTTGATCTCCTGGACCTGCTCCTTAGGAGAAGCACCCCATCTAAGGCTCTGGAACATTCCCGTTCCAGTGCAGCCCATACAAAGCCAACATTCAGGAGCCATTCACCAGCATGTGCCAGGCGATCATATCACTCCCCATGCTTTCTCTCCAGTGTGTTTGGGATAGAAATGGCTGGTGGCCCCAGAAGAATCATGGTCTCCTTCCAGAGTGAACAGTTGCTGTTGAAAAGCAGCTAACAACCATCCAGGGACTCCATTTCTGAGACCCTCCAACCCTCCCCAGGTGATTCATTCTGGCCGGTGAAATATGAGCCTGAGTGATGTGACATTTTCTGGCTAACGTGGTTAAGCAGCCAGCGTGTCTTCCCTCACTTTCTTCCCATCTCGGGGCAGGAGCCTGGGGCCTGGAGTCACTGTGTGGAGGAGAAGCCCAGGACAGCTGCCTGACCAGGACTGTCTGCTTAGCGTTTATGTCAGCAGGAAATAAGCTTCTGTGTTCAGCTGTTGGTATGTGGAGCTGTTTGTTACCCCATTCGCCCACTGACTAAGATCATGCCCGTGCAGCATTTCCTAAACAGCAAAGGGCCTTGGGTTAAGAGGGAGTTCCCCAGCTCCTACCTTTCTCTGTGCGGAAACACCAGTCCTGCCCACGTGCCTGTGGCCTCGCTGGGGTCTCTGGGAGTTTCCCTCTCTCCATGCTCCCAGATGGAGCCTCTCTGTGGGGAAACAGTAAAGCAGGTGTGGAAGTGAAAAGCATGGCCTCTGAATCAGCGGGCTCAGGTTCAACTTCAAATGACACCGCTTACTAACAGGTGAGGCCTTGAGCGAGTAGCTTAACCTCTCTGACTTCAAATCCTGTCTTCTCAACAGGGGGATATTACTTCTAGAGGCGTCAGGAGGAATAAACGGAACACTCCGTGTAAAGTACCTGGCACACAATCAACACAGCAAGTGTTAGCACGACTGTTACTATTTACCGAGCCTGCTCCAGCATCACGGCCATGCAGACCGACGCACCCGGCAATACCATTGCGACTCTGGTCTCTCCTGCTTCCTCTTCACGACAGTAATTCCCACCAAGAACTCACACTTCTCTTTCATGGGTATTTGTATTACTTCTACCTCTATCCCCCAGATGTCACCCCTTTTTCTAGTCTTTGCCTGAGGTGCTACAACTAATTTAAGGACTTAGAAGCATTTTGCAAAATGAGAAGTAGGTGGATCCAAAGGAAGTGGGCCCAAATGCGCGTTGAATGAACATTTCTCTGCTTCAGGGGACAGTGGACCCTGTTCCAGAACTACCGTCCTTGTGTGTCAGCATTGCCCGCCATGGCCTCTCCCCAGGGCTCTGTGTTGCCAGAGGCTCTCAGGAGCTGTTGTAATGCAGAAAGCCAAAAGGGGAAAGTGATGAGAAGTACCCCGACTGGTATTGGAGAGGGTGTCCTCCAGCACTTCAGAGGAAAGAGAAGCATGTTTGGGGTGAGAACAAAACAGATGGAAGAGAAGAACTGCGAGCAGAGTGACCCAGACATCTCTCTCCTTCATGATGGTCAAAAAGCACAAATAAAGAACAAAAGTTAATAGGGCTGCTCTGTGGGAGCTGGACTGTCTCTCGAGTATCACGGTCTTACTCTGTGACTGGACCCAAGGGGCCCCAGCATCAGTAGAGTCATAACACATTCTTGCGGAGCTTGACATGAGTCTTACGATCAAGTCAAGGAGTTTATTTGAAAATTTAAGTCAACACTTGCTGCATTGTTCAGTTGAGGGACAGGATCTAGGGGTGCATCTGGGGCAACAGGTGTAAAAAATCCATTGGAAATGCTGGCAGATTCCCAAAGTGAGGCGGCACCAAGCATGGGTTGCGACCACCCATGCTTGGTTCTCAGCTCTGTAAATACTGAACAAACCAAGAGGAGCGCAGCCGTAATGAAGGCAGCTCAGGCTCTCAGGACGGTCTCCTCCTCTTGCAATCAATCAACCGTCACGGTCATCTGAACACCTTGGAGCCTTGACTGTTGGTCTCATGTTAGGTTCTGGCAGGAGGAAACTTGAAATCCCACTGATTCCCCTCCTCTAGCACATGCTTTGCTAAGCTCAGATGGTCATAGAAGCTGAGGTTGGCCAGTGAGACAGAGGGCTGGCACTTCCCTGGAGGTGTGGGGTGAAAGAAGAGCATCCTTCTCATCCTTCCCATGATGGAAAGACCTGGAGAGTGAAGTTCCTGAAGAAGTTCCACTGGGCTCCCTCGCTCCAGTCCTGTGCGTGGAGGGCATGAGGCATTCAGGCAGGTACAGATGCCATGGGGTTGCCCGCTCTGCTCACCGCAGCATTACCTCCACGTGGCTTGCAGGGGAACACTGTGTTACTCAGCCGTCCCTAGCATGAGGGCTCAAAGGTGAGTGACATTGCACCAGAGGTGACTCAACCCTTTGGCTCAAGTCTCTGTCCTCTATTAAATGCAAATATCCTTGAACAAGAGATGCCATCATGGGAGACTAGAGAACCGAGTTCTAGTACCAGTTCCCCTCTCAGTTCCTGAGAGACAGTGGGCAGCATCCTTACAACCGGGTCACAGGACACCCTCTCTGAGGGACCTTCAAGGGCTGCCAGGAGTCCAAGGGGAACTAATAAGGATGAATGACCCTCACACTTGAGTGTGGTCTTTTCCAGAGGGCAGCTTAGGGGGGAAATGGAGGCGGAGAGAAACTGGGAGGCTGTGGGCCCTGACAGGGAGCTCTACTATCTGGCTGGGTAGGGGCTGCCCAACACAGTGAAGTCAGTCCTCACAGGCTAGGGCCCACAACGTGACACTCTGGACAACTGTGTCCTGAGCCCTTAGGAGGAGGCAGCCCTGTTCCCAGAGATGTGATACCTTGAATCCAAAGCCTCTATCTCTTGAGAGGAAGCTGGAGAGAGGATTCTGGGATAGCTCCTCTCTCCTGCATGAGACTAAGAGATAAGCTAGCCAGAAGGTAGAGGTACCCATTGTGTACTTGATTATCCTTCGATTACCAAACTAATGCCCCCTGAATATTTTATACCATAAACACTGCTTGCCAGTTTTCTCCAATGAAAGATAAGATGGCTACAATTATTTTTGTGGGTTGTTGTTGTTTTGTTTTTTTTTTTTACTTCCGAGGACCACTTCTGTTTGAGTTTGAGTTTTACCCATTTCAGGCAGAGGAGTCACTTTAGCTTGCTTGAAGGAGAGTTGAATTATGTTAGGCAGAGAATTTTGTTGAAGTTGACACCATGCTTCACATTGTGGTGTAGGTTGGCCTTGGCTTAGCTAAGGGTTGAGTGAAAGAGATAATTGCAATGTTTCCTGGCTGTCCAGCAACTTTTTAACCTCTCTTTGCTCTATTTGGGAAATGCCAGCTTTATGAGTCCTACTTTTATCAGGAAGAATCCAGAAAATCAGTTCCCAAACTCCTGTGCAATCAGAGCGCAGGCAACCGAATCAGAGTTACATTTGACTGAGAAGTGAGAGCTTCAAAGAAAAAGGCTCTGGGTGAAACCCATTTTGCTGTCAAGGAGGGCAGCAGAGGTTTCTTTTAGAAGAAATGGGACTGAAATAGTATCAGTGGAGTGGCAGTGCTGGTGGCCTTTTTCCTCGGCGGGGCGGCCGCCAAGCAGCAGCTTCTTCCCCCCAGGGGGTTCCGTAGCATGGATTCAAATGGTCTTCTATGAGATTGGTTCTCCAGGCTAATTCTGAGCTAGCCAATTTCTTTTTCATGAACCCTTTTCTGCTTGATTATCAGAATCAGCCCCTGTGATTTGCAGTGGGGGGTCCTGAAGGATTCAGCAACCAATTGCTAACTCCACCACCCCATCCTACAGATACTCTGAGCCCCGACATTGCTAGCCACAGCAGCGGCAGAAGTCTCTCATCTCAAACCTCGGCCCTGCACAAATGTCTTTCCTGCCTATAAGATCCAGGCCTCTCCTACTTTCCTCTTGGACCTATCCTCTCACACTGCCAAGCTAACAGCCACTTTGCAGGAAATGGATTGGTGAAGAGGTGCTTTGTAAACCCCATGTGACCACATGAGTCACCCTTGGCCTGGTTTCAAAGAGGCAGCCCATCATGAGAGAGGCACAAGTCCTTGCTCCTGGAGAGAGGGGTCAAGAGCTCCTCTAGGAAGGCTGCCTGCAGGGAAGCCACTTGGAGGGTTTCCATTCAGGTTCCAAATGCCTGGCCATCATTCTGTTCACAGAACACTTGAGGTCTTCTTGCTTAGATAATTCACCACTAATCCATGATAGAATCCAAAGAAATGCCCAGTTAGCTAATTTCTGCTTGTCTCCAACCAGAAGTATTTGTAGAATGTAAACTCCACAAGGACAGGGCTATATTCACTAACGGAATAATCCTAGTGCCTAGAACCATTCTTGGCATAAAGTGGGGTCCTCCATATATCACTGTTGAACAAATTGTGAATAAGTGACTGAATTTATTTATCCTGCAAACTTGCTACCAGATAATGGCCTATAACACACTCCGGTAAGAATAAACAATACAACTTCAGAAATTTGGCATGTCTTGAGAGTTTCACACACTCAAAATATTTCTATCTGCCTATTCTAGAAGCCTATAGGTATGGTAGGCTACCCAGTGTGAAACCATAGTGGAAAAGACTGGTTTATCTCTGTGATATTTTTGGTACCACCCACTAATTAAAATTTGTTGGCACTTGAAATATTCTTATTTGAGGCAGGCTGCCAACCCCCCAAACCTCTACTATCTGAAAACACCTCGTTTTTAAAGACAATGAAGGGGTAACCATACATACTGACAACTTTAAACAGTCAGCCTGGTCTTTAGTCGGCCTGGTCTTTAATGCCTATGTGAACTAAACATAAGCCTCCCAACAATGCCACGCTCCTGTGCATGGTCTTCCAGAGATTGTATAGGGTCTCAGGTCAGAGACATTTTTAGTCTGTGGCTGATAACATGCTAAAATGTTTGCATGCATCACCACATTTATCTTTCAAGGCCTTTGCAGGATTAAGTCATATAATAATCTCTAGCTGACAGATGAAGAAAGTGAAACGTTAAATTATTTGCTAGTGGATGGTACCAAGATTCCAACCCAGTCCAGCTGACACCAGGCCTACAGCCCTTACCACTGAGTGTTCTGTATCTGATCCACCAGAGGGTTTCTGGGGTTCCTCCAATGTCTGCATATGGAAGCAAATAGTCAAAGATGATTGTCATCCCCAAATATCTAATTCCCCCTCTGAGTCTTACAGCACCTATTCGAGGCTCAATGGGAGGCACTATGAGAACTTACACAACCCAGTGAGAGTCACAGTTTCTAGAATATTATTCTCTAGTCTCACACCCTGACATGCCCCATCCATACAAGTACAACCTTTTAAAACCTAGTATCTCTAGAAAATGTTCTGTGCACTCATTCAACAGAATGCAAAGACTCACTCTTCTATCTTATCTTTTTGGTCAAATATTCTGTTTTCTTGTGTCACTCCAAGTGGATCCAATTTTGCAATTTCTTTGATGGAAAAGTTCTGGATTGCCAAGTGACTTCAGTGGTAAAGATCTGACAGCAAAATCATTTGTTTTAATTTGCCAGAAGGAAAAACTTGGTCACCATTACATCAGCTATTTCAGACTTATCTTCTGTTTGCTGAAGAAAGTTTGCCTGAATAGTTTAAACATTGGTGAGAAGCGGGGGGCGGCGGGGGGAGCAGTGAGATGGAATCTCGCCTAGTTTCCAATTCTTCACCTCTTATCCATCAAAGGAAGAAAGCAATTTAGAGACTATTTTAAAGATAACAGACTCTCAGTCATAGAGCTCTGCTACAGTAAGCTGTGAATAAATGATTTTTCAGATGCTTCAAACATACTGTTTGTGAAGAAACCTTTTTTTTCTTAAAATTTTTTTTTATTATAACAGTAATGCTGTGGGATATGGCAGTTAAAGTCATCAGGAAAAAGAGAAAGAAAAAAAATACCAAGTAAAATCTAAACTCTCTTCTCCATTTCATGAGTCCATTCTCTAGAAATAATCAATATTAAGGACGTTTTAATTATTTGATTTTCCATTAATATGGAAGCACAGATGTATATATTTTATAGTATTCGTATATACGTGGAGAAACTTTTGGTTGTTGTTCTAAGGCCTAAACGTAAGCTAGAGTTTGCTGCGGTTAAGTTAGCTAATAGAGGCCCCTATCTGAAAGTCTCTTATCTATACCTCCTGTTTTCACAAGTATGACATTTTTGGACATCTCCCTTCTTTGGGTGGTGCACTGAGAACCCAGAAATGAAGTGGATGTCGGCCTCGGCTGTTTTTGTATTAGAGATCTTGGCCAGGTCTAATTGTGTTCTGTCCTGCTAACTAAAGTCAAACCTGAAAATACAAACCTGAATTTATAGCCAACACTGGGATCAAAAAAGTTAAACCAAAAAATTACAACCCAGAAAACAAACAAACAAAAACCCCATTAAAACAATTTCCATTTCTGGGGTGCTTGGGTGGCTCAGTCGGTTAAGTGACCTAGTCTTGGTTTCAGTTCAGGCTGTGATTTCAGGGTCATGAGATCAAGCCCTGCATCAGGTTCAGTGCTTAGCCCCGAGTCTGCTTGGGACTCTCTTTCCCTCTCCTTCTGTCCCTCTCCCCTGCACGCACTCTCTCTCCCCCATCCTTTAAAATAAATAAATCTTTAAAAAAAAAACAACCCACAACAATTTCTACTTCTTTGCCAGAACAGGAAGTTATTGCCGAATAAAGGATATTAATGCTTAAGTTTGGTAGAAAAGCGAAGAAAAAGTAACCCAGCACACTGAGTCCATTTTTTGGGGGGTGGGGCATTCACTTCCCACCCTCACAGGGAGGTTGCTTAGCCAAGTCTGTCATTAAATGCCCAGCAATGGAAAGGAGCCAAATGTTCCCAGGGAGGGGGCTTTCTCCCTATCTTGGGCTCACCTAGGAAACCAGATCTTAATAAAGTCCCTGATGACTTCACCATGTCCACAGCTTAGCCTTTTTCTTGGAACAGGAAAATAGCTGAGAATGTCGGGCAAGTCCTCCTTGCTCATATGATTCCCTTCTTTTAGTTTCTTGTCCACTTTTTTGAAACCCGGGACCAGTTCCAGCCCTTCTTTACAAGGGTGGGGCCAAAATTTGGTTTCAGTTTGATTTATCCCAGTACCTAACCCAGAATGGAGTTCAAATAAGAATTTTATAAACACTTTCTCATGCCAACATACGTGTCTTGCAATCTGGACATCTGGACATAATGTTAAACAAACATTACCCACCACAAAAACCAGTTGGATCCATTTGTGGTTACTTCAGCCCTGGGTAGTTCCTTCTTGAAAGGTTCTGGCCTTATACCTGTGGGAAGTAGCTTTGACCCCAGTAGGCTGCTGGCTCAGTGAGTTACAGCTGTCCCTGAATCATTTTCTGTTTTTCTCAGACCTGTAATATGAAGCTGGAAGGCCCAGCCGCTCCCTAGCGGGTGGCTCAACATTCCTCCTCTGGCACTAAACTTACTTATGACCATTTCTGTTGAAATTCTTTTGGTTGGTGGTGTGGGGGAGGGGGGTACATAGAGTCTCAACAAAACAATGCAGGATCAAGTTGTGATTCTCCTCATTCACTTAGAGATCCTGGAGGTATTTGGGAGTGGGCTTTTTTAATTCCATCCTATATGACCTTACCTCCCATGACCTCTTGGAAAAGTTTTCCACCCTCCATAATATTTCCAGCTACCCCAAATACAAGACAGAGATGACAGAGTGGTTGATTCTCCAGCATTCTCTAACCAAAGGTTCTGTATGTTGCTCTTATATTACCCACAATCCTATCATGGCCAATAGCAGCAATAGCTAATGTTTATCAATCACTCGCTACCTATACAAGGAATTGTTAAGCTTTTTACATGCTTAGCCTCATTTTGTTCCCATAACAACTCTGTGAGGTAGATATCCCTGTTAGTCCATTTTGCAGACAGGGAAACGAAAGAGTAATTGGGCAGACTAATTTGCTCAAGGACATTCAGCTTATAAATGGCAGCACCACCACTAACCCTGGTCTGTCTGGCTCCAAAATCCGTGCTTTAAGTCATGACCCTAAGCTATCCGTCAAGTCAGAGTTGATGATAAGGAAAAGGAATCTCAGTTTAATAATTGGCACTAGGTATGTGACATGTCAGAATCAAATGCAAGTTCTTATTCATTCTAAGGTCCCTCTCTTGTGCTCATCTTCTCCCATGCCCAGCATGCTGACACGTGCACGTGTCCAGATGGACGAGGTAAGAGAGTAAAGGAGTAGTTGAAAGATACAGAGCAGGGTGAAGGAAGACAGGACAGGCGAGGGTGGAAAGGATCCTCTTGTGGGCATAAAGAGAATGTCCCCTAAACTCTCTAGAAAGGGACAGATAGGGTCTGGCAGCTGAGGGAATGAAGATTTTAGTGTTTCCAGTAGGACCAGTGTTTTGACTGTGAGTTCAAGAGTGTCCAGCCACCAGACCAGACACCTCAGGGGGTGGAGACAGCCGAAGTGGCCTGGTGGCCTCCACGGAGGGGGTGGCCAGTCCTAAAGTAGCTCAGCCTTTGCAGTCTCAAAGAGGTGTATGCTTCTTGAGAGCTGACCAGACTCCCCAGCCCTGTCTTCACCCTTAACCATCCAAAAGAAACTCACAGACGCCTCTCCCACCCACAGTACCTCAACCACATGTCAAAAGAGTGCACCAGTAAACAGCCTCAGCTTGCTGCCCGTGGGAGCTAAGGGCAGGGTGTCTGCCCCAGCAAGGGCTCAGGTTACCGAGACTTCTTTCCCTTTGCGCTCTGGTTCTGCAGGACATTTTTAGTGGCTTATAAGTTTTGGGATAAATAATTAAAACTAGGTTAGCCTTGTCAGAAATAAACACTTGCAGCTGTGATATAATATAGCCTTGGGGGGAGGGGTGTGTTTGTGTTTCTTGCTGATACGTAAACCTTGCCCCATGTATAAGTCCACATTCCAGGGGTCATGTTCCCATATCTGTTGGCGTAAATGGAAAGCACAGAACCGTCAGCTTCACTCCCTTCAACCAAACAGCTCCTTGGACCCAGGGGCAAGCTGGCACCACCAACGTGCAGCTGCGGGCTGTAAACCGTGTGTCTAGGTTAATATTTGCTTATGTTTATATCTTGCCTGATAGGTGGATGGAATTTGCCTAATGATTGTGTTTCCCTGAAAAGTTAATCAATGTCTAAACGAACCAGTCACAGACCACCACAGAGGTGTAGTGAAGTTGGACTCCGAGTACCTGTTCCCAAGGGCCACGTCCCTGAGGTCAGGGCAGTGCGTGTGACCTGAGGAGCCCATGCCTCTGTGGCTGCTGGGCTGTTGTACACCCTATGCAAAGCTCTAGAATCTGAAAGCAAGGGATGCACCTCCTGGGCATTAAGTGACCTGTCCAACCAACAGGCCTAGCTACAGCCCTGCTTTCTTCAGGCCCCTTCCTCACCCTGACCAGGGGAGCTTTGTGCCTGCTTCATCAGGGCTGTTCATCCTAGAGTTGTCAGCCGGAGGAGCACTTTCACCCCTGCAAACTTACACTCAGCATACCCCATGTGCCACACTTGGAGGACACCGAAAGGAAAGAGGTGACTGAGATCCCAGTCCTAGAGCCCCTGACCGTTGAGAGAAGGGAGATGAAAAAGGCAATTACAATCTGGTGTGTGACATGCTTCATGAGAGAGTCTGCCCCCTGAACACAGCCTGGGGGATCAGGGATGCCTCTTAGAGGAGAAAAACAGAAACTGAGCAGAAGCCGGAGGGCAGATGGGTCCTCAAAGAGGTCCACATCCTAATCACCAAAATCTGTGAATAGTACTTCATATGGCAAAAGATACTTTGCAGGTGTGATTAGGTTAAGTATCCTGAGAAGAGAGGTTATCCTGGATTATCTGCGTGGCCCCAAATGTAATCGAAAGTGTCTTTGTAAGAGGGAGACAAAGGGAGATCTGACTTTGGCCAAAGAGAAAGCAAGCTGACCACAGAGAGGAGCCTGGAGTGATGTGCTTTGCATGTGAGCTGGGGGCTGCAAGCCTGGAATACAGGCAGCCCCTAGATGCTGAAAAAAGCAAGGACATGGATTCTCTCCTCAGAGCCTCCAGAAGGAACCAGCCCAACCAGTACTTTGACTTTACCCCAGGGAAACAGATTTCAGACTTCTGGCCTATAGAAATTTAAGAGAATAACCTTGGTTTGTTTTGAGCCACGATGTGGAAATTTGTTACAGCAGCAATGGGAAACTAATACAGTGGGGGTGGGATTTGGAGACAGCATATGGCCCAAGCGGAGGACGCAGCATATCAAAGGCTGGGTATGACACATCTTATAATTTAGTAGCTAGAGGACCGGGTTGATGTCAGAGAGTGGAGGGAATGGTGTGGTGAGAGTTCAGAACTCAGAGGTGCTTAAGGTCAAGACTCTGACCCTATACGTCACATCACTGAACTAGGGTTTCTTCTGAGGATGCTGGGAGTCATTAAGAGCATTCTGGGCAGGAAAGGGACACTATCAAATGGTGACCGAGGAAGTTATCTCTGGCTAGGATGCAGAGTCCCAATTGAGGAGGGCGGTGTGGCCTAAGACCAGAGGCAGAGTGTCTGTAGGCAACATTCGATCCTGGCTCTGTGGCTCTAGTAGCTTCCATTGGATTTCCAAGCTCTCCTCCAAAGTTCCAAGGGACCAGATCAACTTCATTTCATTCAATTAAATACTGAGTCATTCCTGACTTGTACAGGAGTATCCAAGTTTGCTCTTTATGGTAATTGCCTACAAATAACACTGCACAGGCTTGAGTTTTTGAGATATAAAACTAGGCTATGCAGGTGGACTTTTCCAACTAGATCTTACGTAAACCATAATGAGGAACCTAAACAACTTATGATGGCAGCTGGGCCTGGAACTGGTGGGATAGAATTTGGGGCCCGTGTGTGCATGTCTTTAGTGGATTATATCTGCCACCGCAGATGCTTTCTGGTCTCTGGACCCTTCATCAGGTGCCAATGTCTACAGCAAAATCCAGATTTTCTTGTACTCTTCTAGGTGCTCCTACATAAAATTTGATACAAACCTAAATCCCTGCAGGAGCCAGTCAAAACATAAACAGAGAATGGTGATGCCTGTTCTGCCTAAAAGCGTTTGAATTCAGATGATCAAAAAATACATCCCATGCAGCCTGAGGCCAACTTTGTAACCCTAACGAAACTAAGCCCCTTCCAAAACCAACCTTCTCTCACAGCTTCATCAGGGCCCCTTTTATAAAGGGGACCCACCACTGTGGCTTTTTATAAACTTGATCCTTAGTATGGGGAGATCTAGAGAGGGACCATCGGAGTGGAGCGGGTGCCACAATCCTCCTGATGTACAGGCTTGAGCAACTGAGAATACCAGCTCTCTCACTCCTTGCCACCCCAGCTCCAGCAGCCAAGGTTTAGAGAAAGTTTAAAGGACATTGTTAATAATAAACTCAACCACTTAGGAGAAATCATTGGTTCAGAATATGAACTCAAGGCTGGGGTATATGGCCAAGGAGAAAAACATTTGAGAAAACAGGCTTTTCCTCTTAGACACTGGGGATGTTGTAGCCCTTCAAACATAAATAAAAGCCAAAAAAAAAAAAAAAAAGCTTCCTAACAGAATGTCCTTATTTAAGAAGAGGTCTAGGAGTTCTCTCAGCCTAATGAATAAAACCTGTGATAAACTTTTTTAGGCAGGCTCATTTCATTGAAGGATTCAGGGTAGTGACTAGTGAGGGAAGATGACAACTGAGTAAATTAGCAAAGAACAAGAGGCCTGGAGCTGTAATTCCTGACTTCTGTTTATGGTTTTGAGATCTTCAGTCTGCGTATCTGTAAAATGGTGCTGATTAACTTTGCCCCAAACTCTGTGCACCAAACAGTTTACTGAAATGAGAAGTGAAATAATATCAATAAAACCCAGCAAAGCTGGCTTATTTATTATTGGCCATGAAAGAGGCATTCCTCCAAGATCTTTACATAGGAGTTTATTTAAACCTTACAGCAAACCTGGGAGATACTTTGGAATTATCCCCATTTTCAAAGGTGAGTAAGCTGAGGCATAGGGAAGACATGTATTTTGCACAAAGTCACAGTATCCAGAGCAGGAATTTGAACCCGAGAAGTAGCCAGAGCAGGAATTTGAACCTGCAGGGTCCAGGATCTTAACTACTATTGTATTCTACAGCCTTACTAGAAAAAGAAAATCCAAATGACTGCCCAGCAATTGTCTCTAAAAAGTAGAAAAAGTAGTAGAGATAGAGTTCTGTGTTCCAGAAAAGGGGGAATAGTTTGTATTAGACCAACCCTACCCAGATGTCAACAGACAGCAGTGGTAAACTCTGGACGAAGCCTACAAAACAACTGTGTGAAGCCACTAGAGCACGACCAGAATTAAGCAGAAACTGGAGGGGAGTTGACACATGGGAGAAGAAAATGACTACAGGTGAGCTTCCCTTTTAATTTTTTTTTTTTTATGGGTTTTTACCTAGCAGTAGACCTCAGTCGGGTGCTCAAGGTAACTATAATTTGGAAACAAACTGGAAATCTTACCGGCTTGAGGAACCAGATAACTGAATTTAGGGCTGCCAAAGCAGCTATAAAGTGAGGTGGGGAAATCCAGGAAAGGATAGAGCCAAAGAGAGGGAACCCCAAATTCTGTATATAAACTCTGCTCAAATTTCTGGCTGACTTCTGAGCTACTCATGTATAGGGCAAACTCCAAGCAGTTAAGCGAAGCTAAAAGAACCAACAAAAATGCAGCTACTGTCCAATGGAGGGGAGAGAAGAGTTTGAAGTTGAGTGCAACTAAGTTAGTTGCCTATTAAAACAACAACGATAATAAAAATCAACACTTTATTAAAGAACATACCAGAAGCTAGAGTCTGTACAATGTATCATTCACAATGACCAAATTCAAAATCATTAGATGTTTCAAGAAGAGAGAGAATGTAACTCATACTCAAGAGAAAAGGCAATCAATGGAGACACACTGAGATGATCCAGATATTGCAACTCACAGAGAAGGTCTTTAAAGCAGTGATTGTAATTATGCTCAAGAATGTAAAGAAAAGTAAGTTCACAATCAATGACAAGATATGAAATCCTAGCAGATAAATAGAAATGATTAAAAAAATAAACAACTTGAAATTCTGGGACTGAAAAATACAGTATTACATAAAAATTCATTGAATAGGCTCAAGAGAAGATTGGAGATGACAGAAGAAAGTGTCAGTGAACTCAGCGATATATCAACAGGAGTTAAACAATCTGAAGAACAGAGAGAAAGGAGGTTAAAAAAATGAACAGGTGATCAGAGACATGTGGGACAGTATTAAGAGGTCTATCATGTTATTGGAGTTCTAGAAGGAGAGGAGAAAATAAGGCATGAAAAAAATGAAGAAATATGTGCCAAAATTAATTCAAATTTGATGAAAGACATAATTTTATAGATGCAAAAATACAAGCAAACCCCAAGCAGGATAAATACAATGAAAACCACATGTAGGATGTACTCCATCTTAGCTGAAAACCAAACACAAAGAGAAAATGAGCTAGGGAAAAATGGCACATTACCTACAGGGGGCTAACAATATAAATAACAGCTGATTCACTCATGAAGGACAAACAGTGGAGATCAGAAGTCAGTTGATTCTCTCTAAAGGGCTGGGACTAAAAACAAAACAAAACAAAAAAAACCCTGTCAACCCAGAATTCTGTATTCAGAAAAATACACCACAAGGAATGAAGGTGAAATAAAGAAACTTTCATATAAATAAGAACTAAAAGAATTAGTCATCAGCAGACCTGAGCTACAAGAAATGATAAAGTTCTTTCATCCTGAAGGGAAATGATATCAGACAGAAACTCAACTCATCAGCAAGGATTGAAGGGTGCTATAAATGCTGTGTATGTGGATACAGGTAAGCGTTGATTTTTCTCTTGATAGCTTTAAAATACATAGGAGTACTTAGAGCAAAATTTATAACATCTTATTGCAAAGTGTATAACATATGTAGATGTAATACATAAGACAGCTGGAGCATTCAGATGAAGGCAGTGAACAAAACTATATGGTTGCAAAATCCTTACATTTTTGTGAAGTGCTACAATATTGACTCCAAGTAAATTGTTGTAAGTTAAGGATATTTATTACAATCCGAGAGCACTTACTTAAAAAAAACAACAACAACTAATGCAAATAGGGATCACTAAAACGCCAGCAGAGAAATTAAAATGTAATTCTAAGAAAAACAAAACAGAAAACAAAACAAACCCCCCACCCCTAACCACAACTACCTCCAAAGAGAGCAGGAAAGAGAAACAGGAATAAAAATAGATTGGACAACCTAAAAACAATGAATACCCATATCAGTACATTAATTATATTAAATATGAATTGACCAAAATGCTCCACTTAAAATTTAAAAATTATTAGACTGGAAAGGAAAAGGAGGAACCCAATTTTATGCTATCTATAAGCACAATATAAGTGTAAATTCAGAGGCAGTTTGTAAGAAAGGTGGAAAAATTATATTAACACTATTTATAAAATGAACTCATTCTATGAGATCATCATAACACTGGTACCAAAACCAAGGAAAGCTATTACAGTAAAAGTAAAACACACAGCAATATTCTCCATGAACATGGGTGCAAAAATCCTTAACTAAATATAGCAAGTTGAATCTCAAAAATAAAAGAAACAACTCCATTAAACACAGGCAAAAGACACGAACAGTTACTTCACAAAAGAGGATACATCACCAACCAATAAGCATGTGAAAAAGTGCTCAACATCATTAATCACCAAGGAGATGTACATTAAAACCACAATGATACACCACTACATACCCACCAAAATGGCTTAAAGTAAGATGACAGAAAACACTAAATGTTGGAAGGATGTCAAGAAGCAACCAGAACTCTCATACATTATTAGCAGATGTAAAACAGTTCAAACACTTTAGAAAAAAGATCTGCCCAGTTTCTCATAAAATTAAACATATGCCTCCCCTACATCTCAGCAATTCTACTCCTAAGTATTTACCTAAAAGAAATGAAAATATATATCCACAAAAGCCTCATACAAGAATATTCATAGCAGCCTTATTTATAACTGCTAAAAATGGGAAACAACCAAAATATCCATCATCAAGGGAATGGATAAACAAACTATGATATATTCATATGAATGGAATAAAATCAGTAAGAAAAAGGAATTAACTACTAATAAATGCAAAAACATGATGAATCTTTAGCTGAGTGACAAAAGCCCTACACAAAAGAGTATGTGCTGTGCAATTTCATTTATGTGAGGTTCTAGAACACGCAAGACTAATCTAAGGTTTAAAAAAATCAAAATGACACTTGTTCTGGGAGTGGAGATGGAGATGGAGTGGGAAGAGGTATTTGGAACTCTCCAAGGTAATGGAAATATTGTATATCTTGTTAAGGGTTTGGGTTACACAGGGATATGCATTTGTCAAAACACATTGATTGGTACACTTATGATTTGTGCATTTTAGTTATTGTAAATTCTACCTGAAAAAAAAGAACTATCTACAAATACTGAACTTTAGTTGATGACATGCAGTCTAAAATGTTTACAGGTGATGAATGCTGAGGTCCAGAACTCAGAAATGTAACAAAAACAAGATGGCGGGATCTCTGAGTGGATAGATGGATAGATATGTGATAAAGCAAATATTGCAAAATGTTAACAAATGCAGAGTCTAGAAAGAGGGAATATGACTGATCACTGTAGCGCTTTCAACTTTTCCGGATTTTGACATTTTTTATAGGTTGAGAAAAAAAGAGTAGAGAATAGAGTTAGATGGGGGAAAAAAGTGAAGAAGGGGTCTTGGGTTCATAGACAATCAAAGGAACGTATGAGGGAACGTCGAGGTGTATTGAAATGTCTGGGGCACCGTTTCCCAATTGGATAATACTGAAAATATCGCGGAGAGCCTTAAAAAGTTGTATTTCTCAGCTCCTCTCTTAGAAGTCCTAATTTTGGACTGATCTGGGATAGACCTGGAAATACGTTTTAAAACTCACTGGGTGATCCCTGATAACCATCCATCTTAGGAACCACCGGTCTAAGAGGCCGTAGTTACTTTTATCTGCAAGAAGTACTGGGAAAGATACCGTATACAAGAAAATCAAGTAAGATTTTCATTTTTGGTAATCTCTGTCCATCTTTAAACTTGCACTTTGAAAACAGTTTTACACGAAGCGATTAGTGGCGACTGATTTCAGCTTATTGTGAAATGTAGTCAGATGTCAAATGTGGGCACTCCTTGTTTACCTGCCCAAAGGAGTAGTGGTGATGCCACTCTCGGTTGATGATAAACTGGATGTCCGGTGATGCTGAAGACACTGCAACAGATGTGGATGACAGGGGTGTCCTCATGTGGAATCTTGAGCCTGGAGAGGGCTGGCTTGGTAAGGAGGTCAGAGTATCTCCTTCCTGCCCCCATCCCCTCGACAAGCTCACTTTGACTTTTAGGTAGTTTCCCAGCCTGGGGAATCCTCCCCACCTCTTCTCAATTTATCCCAGTACTTGAAAGTCATGAAGGTCCCCCTTTCTCCTAAGACTTCCCCAACTCCCACAGAGCAGAGTCTTATTGTATTGATAATCTACACAATTCCTATCCTGCAGTGTTCCCTTTTTTTTTTTTTAAATCAAAGTGATTATTCTTTCACATCCCTACTTTCCGTTTCCATACTAGATAGGGAAGGTGTGGCGAACATTTGCTATTTGTTTTGGCTGCCCTGGAATTCCCCACCTCATGAATGAATGTTTACCTTCTGCTAAAAATCAGAACCTTCCAGAAACTCTGTTTTTTAGCCTCCCTTGCAGTTGGATGTGGGCATGTGACTCTAGACTCCTGCCTCTGACTTAGAATTGAAAGCCTTGGAATCCTAGGCCTTGCCATGGTGACAGTGGTGTCCTCACCAGCTTGTTCCTATGAGGTTACCCAGTGGTTTTCCTGTTCTCCAGCCTCTCATGGTTTCTGCCCATTTTCTGAGTCTGGGTCCCAGCTCCGCTTCCAGTTATACTCTTCTAAATTTCTTTCCTTCTTGAACCAGGCCAGAGTTTGTTTCTGTTGCTTGCAATTAGGCAAATAGATTTGAGCTATATAAGCATTTAAGATACTGAACAATTAAGAATTTAGGATTCAAGGTAAGACTCAGAACTTATTCATCCCTTCAAGAATTTTCCTAGCCATTTAGGTAGGTGTACTTACTTTTGAAATCTTCTGTGTGGTTCTCTCTTTCCAGAGAGCTCGTCTTAGGGGTGCCTGGGTGGCTCAGTTGTTAAGCATCTGCCTTCGGCTCAGGGCCTGAGCCCAGGGTCCTGGGATCGAGCCCCACATCAGGCTCCTCCGCTAGGAGCCTGCTCCTTCCTCTCCCACTCCCCCTCTCGTGTTCTCTCTCTCAATGGCTGTCTCTCTCTCTGTCAAATAAATAAATAAAATCTTAAAAAAAAAAACCCAAAGAACAGAGAACTCGTCTTAGCTCTCCATCCAGATTGTAAACACTTGAAGTAGGGCTTGTTCTGAATCCTCTTAAGGCCCAGCTGAGAAGCTAGGCTGTAGTATTGCTCTGTAAATACTTAATGATTGATTGAGACACTAATAAACATAATTTGCTTTCTTCAGGCATGAACAATCCTTATGAGCCGTTAATTCCCACTCAGTCCCATGTACAGACACGTGTATCCTCTGGCTGTAAGAGTCCATTCGTTTTGGGTTATCTCTTAGTTCACTGTCTAAGGGCTCATGTAAGTCTTCTCCAATTTCCTTTTGGTCTTTGGCTTAAAATTGTTTACTCATAAAAGGTTTAAGTAGTCTCTCGGACATATTCAAATCTCTCCTACCATGGCTGGTGGGCTCCCTCCCTGCATATCTCAAGGGCTCTATGACCTTTAAGCTGAGAGATCCAGGAAACACACCAAAGATTGTCAACATGGCTTTTATCCCAGAGAACAAAAACCAAAACTGCACACAGAAGTTCTGTCTGGCCAAGCCATTGTCAAGGTACTCGAGGTCAACTTCATTCACTTATCAGTATTAGCTCTTTCTTAGAAAAGGTACCTGCATTCACATCTCCTTTCCCGAGTCATATCAGGGGTCTCTACCCAGCTGAGAATCTGAGAATCTATAGATTTTGAACAAGAACAAAACAGCTTCTTCCTGTAGAAACATCCTGAGGGGCAGGTAGATTGGCATTAACTAAAGCTGCTGTCTCCTTTCCAGTCTTTTGACAGATATGGCCTGGATCCGTGACCTCATCGATCACCCTACTGTCAGAGATAGAGTGAGCACTTACTATGTGCCAGCAGGTGGCCCAAAGAAATGAAGATAAAGCCCTGCCCTAAGGGTGCTAGTTCAGTTCAAGAAATATTTATAGACTGCCTACTTTGGCAAAATGGTATAGGACAGTGTGCCAAAACCAGGGGTTGATCTTGGTTTAGAGCTCTGAGGTCTGTCTGCCAAGTCTCTGCTCCTGAGGCAGGAGGTCCCAGGATCCTCAGGGTGGGAGGGCCAGGGTGACAGCATCCTCTACCAAACAGCTGACCACGGTCAAGCCACTGACAGCACTTGATAAAGATGCCGATTCCTGGGCTCTACCTTCAGAGGTTCTGGTTCACTAGGTCTTGGGGGAAGGAGACCAGGAATCTACATTTTAATTAGTGCTGCTGGTGTTCCAAGGACCAAACTTGGAGACAAGTTCACCTTCAGAGGCATCTGGGATAAAAATTTCACCCAACCTCCTAAGGCCGCACGCCATATCCAGCAAACAAAGGAAGTGATCACTCGTTTTTAACCACAGCCACTAGAGAGTGGATACACCTGGTATTTCTACATTCTCCCCAACTGCAAAAACAAAGTGTGCCTTCCCCTCCTTTGTGGCTAACAGCTTCTATTAACTAACAGGGGAGAGCAGTTTATTGCCTCTGGCACAATTCCAGTAGTTTCATCCTACAGAAAATCCAGAGTTTTGGCCCCAGTAGAGGACTCTGCTTAAGGCCCACTCACCTGGGCCTGGTAATAGCTACCCCGACCCAAGAGTCCCGAAGGACACGGACCTCAAGAAATCCACTGCGGGCTCATCAGAGGAGTTTCCAGAGGGGAGCTGGGTTGTCCATGGGGACAAGATGAGCCCAGATGGAAAGGGACAGATCAGGAATTCTGGGCTGGGAAAGCAGCAGGAGGGAAGGTTTTAAGGTGGGAATGACCTCCTTACCTGTGAGGGCTCCAGCCTCAGGCAGCACATGGGAGCCCCTGGTTTGGGGGGAGGAGGACAGTAATGGGGTTCCTGAGCTAGAAGAACTAACCCCACTGCAGACTGCGGATGGATGGAGGGGCCAAGGAGGAGGAGGATGGCATCTAGAAGTGTCCAAACCCTGGGTTCTCAGCCTGCAGGAAGCAGTCAGGCACGGGCTCCTCTGAGGGCCAGCCTGGGGGAGGGGTGGCAGCAGGATGTTCTCACCTGGAATGGAGGGCAGAGATTCAGGCAGGGGGCTGTCAAGGTGGAGAGGGCTGAACCTGGAAAAGGGGGGCTTACTAAAGTCACCGTCAAAGAGTACTAGCCAGATATTAAGCCCTGAGACTTAGGTGAGGGTGTCAGGACAAGCTGAAGTCAGTGGATTAATAGTAGAAGGCAGGCTCTGGCTGGGATGTACTCACAGTTAGAAAAATTAGGAAGAGAAAAGGGAAACTGAGGCAATAAAAAATTGGGCAGTCTCATCATAAGTTGGACAAATACCCATGGACCCACTACACAGTTTCTGGAGATGCCACATTTAAACATCCCTTCCCCCTTGGCCCCTCCTCCATCTCCAAGCCAGAAGTTCACATTATTCCACAGGGCACCCAATAAATGTCCAATGAGCCTCTAAATCAATTTGACTTCTTTTGTTCCTTGATAGATGGGAAGAACCAGCCTCAGCTGGGGTGGGGGTGGAGGCTACAGGACCCTTGCATCAAGGTCTGTAACCACAAGCCTGGGCCTGTTTTCCATTAATAATATCATTAAGGCCAGTGCATCTGAATGGGATCTTAAGAACTTATCTGAAGATTAATATCACAAGCCTGATACTGAGCGCAAAGCTCTGCAATGTATTTGTGCTCAGAGAAGATGTTTGCTAATGCTTGGTTTTTATTTCCCTTGGAGCTGGTATACATCAGCAAGGCCTGGGGATAATGAATAACAGCACGGACTATAAATTTTAAAATAAACAAAATAAAAACTCAAAGAATGCTAATGCAGACCAGTTCTGGGATATGTCGCATGTTGCTAAGACTGTGATGATTAGACCTTAATGATCAGATTCTATTATCTGGTCCTTAGAAACAGTAGGTGGCTGCCTCTTGATTGTATTAGTTCCTGAGTTATAAATTCTCAACACGTCACATTGCAAATGTGACAAATGGGGCTAGAGGAGGAAGGCAAGGGAGGGCAGACTTGGGAAAAAGACGGATGGGGTCTCTGGCAGGGACCACTGGCTTCCCACCAAAACCCATCTCCCCTTCTTGCTGGGTGAGAGCTAGGCAATATTGCCCAGCTCCTCTTGCAGGTAAGGGTGGCCAAGGACTGGCCAACTGACTTCTAGCCAATGGAGTGTGAGGAACTTTTGAGACGGCAGCATGCTTCCTTTATGGTCTTGTTCCCCTTCCACTGGCTCAAGGCCCTTGGGGATGATGCAGCCACAGCTGGAAGGAGCCTGGGTCCCTGAATCACCCTGCAGCATAGAGCCACCTGCGGATCTGGAACGTCCACCCTGGAATGTTACCTGATCTAAAGATACACTTCTAATGTATTTGAGTCCATGCATTCGGGCGTCTAGTTGTTACAGTGGGTTCGCCTGTCCTAAGTAAAGCAGGGCCAATTCAGCATACCCACCACAGGAATTCCGGAATGGGAAGGAGGACCACAGAAACTTTGCTTTTCATGAGAGCTCACTCCTAGGGCTTCTGGAAGAAAGATGCAGAGGGCACTGGAGCTGAGGGTCAAGGCCTGGGACACTAGAAATAGGACCCTTGAACAAAGCATGGTGGGTGGTGGGGGCTGACCCTTTCCTGAGGTGGGTGGGAGGAGAGCCTGAAGGCTCTTCCTGGGCCACACCCCGGGAAACAAGGGGAAAGACTTTAAGAATGACAGTCATTCAAAATGCTCTCTGGAAATTAGGGTCCATTTCTTCAGTAGAAGGAACCAGAAGTTAGTTAAACCAACCAGCCAAACAAACCCAACACCACAGGCTTCCTCTGAGGAGTTCGCTAGGAGTGCAAACCCAAGGAGGAGCCGTCAGCTTACAGAGGAGGGCCGCTCTAGTGGCCCCAGGCACCAGGGGCTCCTCTGTAAATTGGTCCTGGGAAGGCACCGCTGCTGCTCGGTGTGAATGCAGAGATTGTCAGTGGGATCGGGAGCAGCCAGCCTCTATGAGGCCTCAAGGGACAGTGTGTAAAAAGGATCCTGACAGCAGCAGCCGGAGGCTGATCTAGGACGTCAGGAGAAAGGCCTGAGCTGTGGGTATTGAAACTCTAGTGACACGCCCTTGACACACCCTTGAGGTTCAACTCAAGCCCTTCATTATCTCCTTCAGGACTCTGACCCTGGGAAGTAAACGGTACATTTTAATCCGTATTAAAGCATTATGTTAATGACATTCCAACAATGCTCTTGGGTCCTCATTTGTGAAGATTGACTCAGTGGAAAAGACATTTTCAAACGGGAGGGAAAAAACAAGGTACTTTTCTCCAAAATATTCATTCAATAAATATTTACTTAGGGGTTACAAAGAGAAATAAGTCCTGCCTCCTGCCCTGCTGAGCTGATAAAGAAGGAGTGTGATTTTCCAAAGCAGAGGTATGTATGTCAAGAAGAGGAAGGAGCCATTCAATAAGAAAAAGAGCGTTCAGGGAGAGAAAGAAATGAAATATATTAAAATTTAAGAATCTAATAATGCGTGGACAATGAGTTTGATTATATTCCAGAATTATTCAACAATTTTAAATTCCGTCAACATTCTAAACTATTTAGCTTGCCATGAATGACATCTTTGTGTATACTCAGCAGGAACTGAATTTTACCTAGTTGTAAAAGCCATACAATGACTTCCCTGCCCTGGAGAAGGTGTGAACCAGGCCTTCTGCATTGAATTTCAGCCTGGTGGGTTTGAAAGCAGATCTGTCCTGTGCCCACCCACCTTCCCCGAGCGGGAAAGGATGGAGACGCCAGCGGAGAGGCAGGGACAGGAGGTGAGGCTAGACGGTTAGATCTTTGTGCTCAGAAGGTCTCTTGCTTTTATTGGGAGAGTTGCAAATCCCCAGAACAACTTAAGCATTCACATTAAAACACAAAACATCCAAAGCAAAATTAAGTTTAAAGTATTATTTGCAAAGCTAACCATACTCTTGCCATACACCCTAGCAATTGCGCTCCTTGAAAACTTAACTTCCATACAAAAACTGGCATACGGATGTTTACAGCAGCTCTATTCATAACTGCCCAAATCTGGAAGCCAAGATGTCCTTCAGCAGGTGAATGTTTACAGCAGCTCTATTCATAACTGCCCAAATCTGGAAGCCAAGATGTCCTTCAGCAGGTGAATGGATACGCTATGATACATCCAAACAGTGGAACTGTATTCAGCAAAAAAAAGAAATGAGCTACGGAGCCATGAAAAGACTGAGGGGAAACTTAAAGGCATATTACTAAGTGAAAGAAGCCAGTCTGAAGAGGCTACATATTGTGTAATTCCAATTAGGCGACCTTCTAGCAAAGGTAAAAATGATGGCGCCGTAAGAAGATCGGCGGTTGCCAGGGATTGGCGCAGGAGGTGAGCAGTGGGGGACTAGAGAGGAGGGACGGACGAATGGGTAGAGCACAGAGGAATTTGAGGGCAGTGAAGCTAGTCTGTGGGATACTGCATCGGGGGATACATGTCTTTCTACTTGTCAGAAGCCACGGAAGACACACCAAGAGTGAATCGTAGTGTACACTAGGGACTGTAGTTAATGATAATAATTGATTCATCATGTGTCACAAATGTATCACACAGTGCAAGGTGTTAGTAAGGTTGGTATATGGAAACTCTGTACTTTCTGCTAATGTTATTCCATCCTCTGGGCTCTAATGTCAGCCTCTAATAGTCTGAGTGGCTCATCCAGAGCTGCCCGCACAGCTCAGGAGTTGTCCGGGCTAGTTTGTGTTCACGGAAGTTACCCCTGGTCTTCACTGACTGCCGGGAAAGCCAGGTGGGCTGCATTCTGGAGCTCGGCCCATTCGGCCGCAATGCTCTGGCCGTCGGTTCCTCAGCCCTGAGGCCCTTGCCTCTCCGGGCCAGAGAAGAGGGAGAAGAAGCAGGGCTGAGAAGGGAGGTGGGACGGTGCAGTGGGAAGCTCACAGGCTCTGGGGGCAGCGGCTCCAGGCTGGGGTCCCAGGTCTCCCCTAACTCACCTGTGAAAGGGGTCATTGTAGTACATGTCTTACGGGGCTCTTGGAGGGAACAAAGGAGAAGTTGGATATAAGACAATGGCCACGATGCCTGGAATGTTGGAAAAGCTTAAGAAATGTTATTTTATTAAAATAAAATCCATTTTGTTAATAATAGTAATCAATTATAAGTAATAGTAAAAGAATAATAATAATTGTTATTATAACTACTTTCTTATGGGTTTTTGGCAAGGACTAGCTCAAAGGAGAGATCATGTCTCAATGCTCAAGATAGAAGCACAGTTTACATACAAGAAATAGTAGCTTTGTGATTACAGTGTTATGTTATATTGTTCCTAGTCATGACATAGCAAAGGATAGATGCAGATGCTCGAAAAACCCAGGGTGAACTCCTGCTGGGTTCTATTCACAAAGGTTGTGGTTCTAAAAAAAAAAAAAAAAAAGTCTGTTGATAAAACAGTTACCAGAAAATCCCATTTGGGTTTGCATTGTTATGTGGCTTTGATGGGCAGCCATCGCCAAGGTGACATTTCTAGAACCAGTGCTCTGAGGTGCAGTCCCCTCCCTCCCTGGCCAGCTTCCACACTCCTCCAGCAGGAGCATCTTTTATGAGATGACAGGAGAGGTCTTCATAGACAGGCAGCTCCTTACATAGTGGGACTGACGGGTCTGCAAGAGAGGGAGGGCCGCTTTTAATCTTCACGACGGGGGGCCCAGCAGGCCATCAAAGCCCCGGCAGGAGATCACAGGCCCCCAGGGTGACCGGTTGCCCTGGCCCTGAGCAGACAAGGCTCCAGCGGGCTCTCCCCAGAGGCAGAGATGACCTCCAGACTCTAGCCAGCTGGGCCCCGTGTCCTTGATATTTCTGGCTTGGTACTGTTGGGGTACAGGATGCCTGAGCTTCCACTTCTGCTGCTGTGGTGGGCCGCCTCCAGGCTCCGAATGTTCTGAGAACTCTTCTTTAAAACTGGTCCGAAACAGGAGGAAAAGGGACTCTGGCCTCTGACATGCACAATACACATCTCTGGGGTTTTCCTTCCCGACAGTGCGGGGGACCCCGGCGTGTGATACGCGAGCCGCACACTGGCTTGGCTTGCACTGCAAACAGATGCTCAGTGATGGACCACTAGCTACTTGGCTCTTTTGCTGCTGTGATAAAAATTTGCAGAGTGTTCCTGGGGAAAAGAGCTCCTGCCGTGGGCAACAGAGGGATGCAGCAGGACTCACATTAGGCAGGTAAGATCAAGGTCCTGTCTCATTCCCATCACCGCTGTGACTTTCTTTGTTTTGTTTTTTTAAGATTTTATTTATTTACTTGAGAGAGAGGGAGGGAGAGCAAAAGGGAGAGAGAGAGAGGGAGGGAGAGAAAGCATGAGCAGGAGGAGGAGCAGAGGGAGAGGGAAAGAGAGAGAATCTCAAGCAGACTCCACACTCAGCCCGGAGCCTGACACGGGGGCTCAATCTCACGACCCTTGAAATCATGACTTCAGCCAAAATCAAGAGTCAGATGCTTAACCGACTGAGCCACTCAGGTGTCCCACTCCTGTGACTTTCTGGGGGAACAGTGGGAGGCAGGAGGGTCTTCGTTAACCTGGGACAGGGCAATGACCGAGCCTGTCTAGGGCCACCATTCCTCTGAATGTCCCTCCAACTGGGAACTCTGTGACACGAGCTTAACACAAAAACAGCAAAAGCGGTGGCTAATGTTTAGTGTTTACAGTGTGCCGGCAGCCATAACAAACCCCGCAGTAGAAATTAGCAGAGCTAATAATTAGCAGGTCTAACCTGGTCCTGGCTGGGATTCACTTCACAGGTTAGTGCCGAGGCTAGTTAGTAAATGTTTTCACCATCAGCCCTGGGCTCTTGCACTGCTCTCCATTTTACAGATTAGGAAATTGAGGTCGAGAGAGGTAGCAGCCTTGCCTGAGCTCAGACAGCTTGTCTATGCAGAGTCTGGATGCAAAGCCAGGTCGTCTGACTCCAGACTTTGGCGTTTAGCCTTTGTGTCCGCTGCATCCTGGACTCTCTCCTGGAGGAGTGGCCAGGGAGCACTCTTCTGGCACAGCCGACAGGAGGAGAGAGCAGAACAGCCGTGCCCCAGAGTGAACGCCCGGGTGAGTGTGCTGTCCTCCCGTAGAGACAAGCCTCTTGCTCTCTGCACTCATGCGGCCTGGGTCGGCACTGGGGTGTGGCTTGCCATCCTCCACAAGGCTGCTGGGAGCCCAAGGGCCTTCAGACCCACCAGCTCTTCAACAAGAAAAGACTGTTAGGCCTAAGGAGGGAGTGGAGAGAACTGAGGCAAGACGGCTGCCAGTTGCCAGGCCTGTCCTCTTGGAAAGGAAGTCAAGTCCTTGAATCATCTTCCTGGGTCGTGAAGCTGGACTTACTGGACCCACTCCTCCACATCCTCTCCACATTTCATGCAGAGCGCAAAGTTCAAGGACGGGCCAGACCTGATGGCCGTCTAAGCCAGGACGTTTGTTATCACTATTCTCTATTGCCCCGCCTCCCTTTCAGGAATTTCAAAAATGCATAGGGCATGATTTGGTCTGCGGCTTTTGTATAAATTATTTGATACGGATGTACTTCCTCAGCACCTGCTATGGACCAGGAACATACATACATTCATTCATTCATTCAGCTGATTTATCACGGGCCAAGCCAAGGTGCTGGGCTCTCCCTGGTGAAGTTCAGCCCTGGTCTCACCCCTGGGGTCTTGCAGCATTGGGTGGGGCAGGAGGAAGGAAGAGTGGGGGAGGCGGTGGGAAAACTGGTTTACAGTTGTTGAGAGTTTCCTGTGAGCCAGGAGATTACATCATTTAATCCTCTCAGTAGGCTATCAGGTAGATATGCTCGTTATCTCCATTTTACAAATGAGCAAGTTAAGGAAGATTTGGCAAAGTTAGGTAATTTGCCCAAAGTGTCATGGCCAGTACACCGTGGGGCTGGGTTTTGAACACAGATATCTGACTCCAAAGCCTGTGCTTTTATTTGCTGCCTCATATTCCTTGCCTTTCACGTGTATTATTAGCCCCAAACCGTCAGGGAGTCACTATTTCCTATGTAACTGGTAGGGAAACTGAGGCTGGGAGGGGAAGGTGGCTCACCGGGGGCCTCTCCAGCTAGAGCGGGAGTCTGAGACCAGGCACTCTGGTGGCAAGTCCAGGGCATGCTTGTTACCTGGGAGAGCCTCTCAAGGATGCAGTCCTGGAGCCAGTAACTGGACACGGGAGGCCCCGCTGCAGCCTGGCGGGGCCTCATCGCAAGCACTGGTGTGAACATAGGTGGGGTGGCTGAAGACTGTTCTGCTGATGTGTTTAGGGCCGGTGCCTAAACCTCTCTTGAAGCCTTCTAGGAAGCTGGGTAGGTGGAAGGGGATGGCCCAAGGAGTGCAGGTAGAGGTGGGGGACAGGGAAGCCCCCCAGCAGAGAAGGTGACTTGGGAGGCCTTTGTGCTCTTCTCTTGTAGTTCACGTTCCAGTGCTGTACCCTGTGATTTTCATCATTTCTGAGTGAGAAGAAAGAGGCTGCTGATTCACAGTGAAAGGAAATGGCACAGGTTCTGAAACTTCCTGTTTGTCTGGTATCTGCAAAGATATCTGTGTTATGCAAATATCCTCACTCCCAAAAAATGCAGGCATATACACACACACATGCACACGCACCCTTCGCCTGGCCCTGTGCACTGGGTCTCCTCTGTACCAAGTACATTGAAAAATTATTCCACTAACATGGTAGCCAAGGTCCTGGGGGAAGCTGCTGTAGGAATTTATGATCATTAACATAGCAGCGTTTGCATGTGGTTCAAATAGCTTTGCAGATGTCTCTTCCAGGTAAGTCCTTGCTCTGGCCCCTGGCCCAGGGCGGGTTTGGTTTCCACCTGGCAGAGCCTTCGAGTCAGGGATCCCTTATGAGGGAAGCAGATGTGTGAAGAGGCCTCATCCCGGCCCCAGGCTCCTGTCCAGTCCAGGAGCTCCATTTCCTCGTGGCTCAGTCTTCCCTCTAGGGGTTCTTGGAAGGTGCCACATCCTGCTCCCGAGCCCCCAGTAAGGTGAGATAATGACAGATGTTGAATATGTTCTGTTGGTTCATTGTGATCTTTATGCAGGTCTTTCTTTCAAGATCATGTGGGTTTGAGCCCAAGCCCATGGCTTGCTGAGTTGGTCTGGGCTTTCAGAGAGTGCTGACCTCTGGCAAGGGCCTGCGACCCAGCCTGTACCACCAGCTGCTGGCTGCCTCCACGCTGAGAAACCTTTTAAAAAAGCTGAACGTAAGCTTCGATTTTAATAGGTGAAAGTGAAAATGACACGTGACTTCCAGAAAATTCTCATAGATTCAAAAGAATTGTTCTTTGTCATGAGTTGAATAGCATTCTTCAAACGGCTGAATGCTTTTCTCATACTCAGAGTTGCCTGAATTAGGGGAAATGGATATAAATTGATGCAAAAGTGAAATCTGGTTAGCCATAAATTAAAATAATTTTTTGTTTTTTTTTTACTCTTTACTCTCTTCTTGCCCCCACCCAAAAGCCCTCACCTGGGCAGTGGGCCGGCGGGGGAGGGGTGGTGGCCGTTCCTTCCCCTGTCCATTACCTGGCCCCAAGCTGGGTTTTTGGATTCTAGGCCAGTGGCTGCCGCATTATAAAAGGGAGTGGCCCAGAGGCAGGAGCACGGGCTGGCAGAGGTCAAACAGGGTGGACATCTTGGTTCTACTATTTACCAACTGTGTGGCCTTGAGCAAGTTTCTTAACCTTGCCAATTCTCAGTCTCTTTAACTGTTGAATGGCGTTTTCATGAAGATGACAAGAGACATATGTATATAAAATGGCTGGTTCCAGGACCTGGAACCCTGAGGTCAGTAAGGGAAGTGTCACTCTTTGATAGAGCCTCAGCCACTGCAACAGGTCACGTGGGACCTGAAGGGTCTTCAGAGTGTTCCTAGAATCCGTCTCTGAAGCAGAGAGTTGCCATAGAGACTGCTTTTGCTTTAGGGTTGTCTGTGAGGAAAAGGACGGGAGAAATGGTGAACATGTTTGTGAGAAAGTTTCTCTCCACCCCTTGAGAGGGGCCCAATGTCTACACTTATCTGGGAACTTGACTTGCTGTCTCTGCTGGCTCAGGCGCTAAGGAAATAAGAGATCAGCCTTGCGCTTCTCCAGTCCTGCAGCTGTGACCCAAGTCCATAGAGAAATGGAAACAGATGCCCTAATGCATAACCCACTCAAGGCAGCTGAAGACAGAGATTCAGCCCAGTTAGCCATGGAGCACTTACTGGGCACGTCCTGAACGCCTGGTGTGATGTCAGATACCATGGGGACTTGTCACACTAGGATAACAGCTGACATCTGTGGAGTCCCTACTGAGCACAAGGCACCAGGTTGGGCTCTTCGCAAACAGGAACCTCTCAAGGGGGCATGGGTACCTCTTGATCGATGAGGCACAGAGAAGTTAAGTTCCTTGCCCAAGGCCACACGGTAGCAGGTGGGACCCGAAAGCACCTCTGTCTGTAGCCGTCTGTGCTCACCACCACCACTCTGTGGGCACGTAACAAGTACCCTCCAGCCTCTAGGAATTAAAAAGCCAGGAGATGAAACACATAGCTGCAAACGCGGAAATAAGGATGCAGATACCAAAGAACCCAGAAAAGAAACACAAAGAAGGAGAGGCAGTCAGGGGTGACTTCATGGAGGAGGCAGTGTCGGCATGGGATCAGAGAATGTCTGGGGAATGGGAAGGCAGCGGCAGGAAAGCAAGTGGAGAAAGGGAGAAGGGGCAAACCTCAAGGAGACTGGACTCAGTGTGGTGGCACGTGGGCTCCTCAGAGGCCACTTCGGGTTGCCTTGGAAGTGGGGACAGAAGGCCACTGGCCTGGCCCTTGGGTGTCTCTGTCACCCGCTGGATTCAGGGTTGTGGGAGTCTGACCATCCTGCTCCTTCCAGTTTGGCTGGTGGGGTTTGATGAGGGTGTCTGGGGGTCTGATGGTTATCTGGGCAGCTTCCAAGCAGAAGGGCCAGGCCCCCGTCCTGATTGGCCGTGGTGCTTGCTGCACTGCTAGTGAATTATCTACATCACCCCTGTGGACACTGGCCTTGCAGCAGGGCTTTCCAGTCTGCTGAACCAGGTAGGTCAGGTTGGAGCAGTGGGCGCTGCAGAGGAGAGAGGGAGTGGGAAGGGGGCTGATCTGCTCCCTTCCTGCCCCATGCACCCTGGAGGGGTGAGGGCCAGCAGAGGTTGGGCACAAGTGGCCCAGGGGTGGGGGTGGGCACACCCTCTGCTCTTGTGGAACGGGCATCACCCAGGCTCCCCAAGGACTGGCAGCCTCGGCAGGGGTCAGGGCCCAACCTTACAGGGCCATGGGCCTTCCCCGGGGCGGGGGGGGCGCTGTCCCAGCAGCAGCACTGAGAGCCCCTGCAAGCTGCTTCAGGGCTACAGAAGTCCACAGTGGGGACAGAGCAGGAGAGGGAAACGCTTGGCTTCCTCCAACCTGTTCTTCCTCCCATCTGGCCCCATCTCAAGCAGCGGAGGCTCAGGGGCACAGCTCAAAGTCTTATCCCGTCCACCTCCAAAATGACCCTCAACTGCCCACTTTCCTGCAGGGCCACGGCCAGATGATTTCTCAGCCTCAGCCACTGCAGTGGCCTCCTACCCTGTCCACCTCTCCATTGCCATGGTTGGTTGTTTCCAAGCCATTCCGCCCCAAACAGCCAGATGACCAGTGGTAAAAAAAATCAAATCACTGTCTCGCGTGCTTCTCTGCCTCCCGGGCATCAGGGCACAAGGGGCCTCCCTGACTGCCCTATTCTTTCTGACTCATTCATTCATCCATTCATTCATTCAACACACATTGATGCAGCCTGATCACATACTGTTTATGGACACTGGGGACAGTGACAAAACACAAAACCTCTGATCTCATGGAACAAAGTATTTGTGGAGGGGAGGGTAGACAGTCAGTAAACCAGTAGGAGGGTAAATAATGAATCTGTGGAGAAAACAGAGTAAGGCCAGGAAGTAGGGAGAGCGGAGGATGGGGGTGGGCGTTGGGGAAGGCGTCTTCAGGAAGGTGACATTTGAACAAAGACTTGAAGGAAGTGAGGGAGTGAGTCATGGGGATTGTAGGGGAAAACTTGTTCCTGCAGAAAGAACAGCAGCTGTGCCCTGAAGTGGGAACACCCTCGGCTGCTCAGGATATTTTCAAGGAATACCCTATCTCCTGTTGGTCACTACCAGGTTTTTATCTTTAACAAAGCATTTGCACAATTTGTAATTTGTGTGTTTTCTGCAACAAGCTGTCAGCTCTCTATGGTAACGATGTGTCTGTCTCGCTGACACCTGAATCATTCATGTCTGGCAAGGGGTCTTGAAGGTGCTCAGCAAATGTGTTAAATGAGGTGACGAAGCGGGCAGCTGGCATACCGCCAAGGGCACCTGTGAAGGGTCCCTTTGGGGCTTCTGGGAAATGGCTGGGGCACTCTGAAGGAAGTGCCGTTCTACTTCAGGTGGTGTTCTGGGGGGGGTGGGGTGGGGTGGGGGTGAGTCACTGTGACCTGGGCATCAGCGCGACCCTACTGTGTGTCCAGGCTTGTGACCTCTGGGATTCCTGGCCGTTGGGCTAGTTTATTCAATAAAAAACGAAGGCATGCCTCCATCTTACTCTGATACCTTGTTTTGAAGAGCTGTCTTCCCCTCCTCCCACTGTTCCTCTCCCTGGGGATGGGATAAAGCCTAGCAGAGCAGATGACTCTTCTCACAAACGTCGTTCTCATTCCAACAGCTCTTCCACCTGGGGCTGTGGGGGCAGTTCTTGTATATTTACAACACTCTTGCTCTCCCAGCCAGTGGTATGAAAAACTTGAGAAGCAAATTCTACCTTTAATAAGAATTTCTTGCAGACACTGGAGACTCGCTGATTCTTTTTCACTGTGACTGGCCAGCTCTGGTTGTCGGAATGTTAAATACTGATAAGGAGAAGATAAAATTCTGTTACCCTCCCAGGCCCAGAACTTCCCCCATTCCTGAGCCCAGCCTTCCTTGTCTGAGAGAGACTGCCGGTAGCCTACTCTGTACCCAATTTCCCCTCTGCCTTACCGAAAAGTACCTAATTGGAGGAGGGGCAGCAACATAGCCAGCTAAAGGTCTACATTTCCCAGTGCTCTTGAAACTATGGATAGCCTATGAGGTACATGGGTGGGGCTTCCTAAAAGCTTCTTAAAGGGAGCTGGGAAATGTGCGCTCAACTGTCTGCTCCCTGTCCCTGGAAAACTACTATGATTGCTGGTGCTCCAGCAACCATATTGGACCACGAGACAACCTTGAAAAAGGAAGCCACACTCTAAAACACTGACTCTCGGTCTTTAATGTTGCGAAAGGAGAAAGCAGCTCCTGACATCTGGGAATTGGCCTGATACTTTCAGCTAGGCCTTAGCTTGTCTGAAGCTGGCCTAGATGTTTTCTGGTTGGACATAAACGATCTCACAGAATGCCATCAGTCAAGGTCACTCTGCAACTGTGATGAAGTGAGTCAAAATGGACTGCCTCATAATTTTATTTAAGCACAGACAAAAACAACCACAAACTCCTAAATGTCTTCCTTTCCTTGCTCATAGGAGTGGTGGCTGCCTCTTTACCAATTACACATTTAGCTTGGATCTGATCTAACCCTCCTTATCGATAAGATTTACTAAGATACTCAGTGACAGAACTGTCCCATTTCCTGACAAAACCCAATCCAGAGCAAATGCCGGCTTTCTTGGGCCCTCCCGAAATTCACCCAACCAAATGCCAGGTTCTGCAAGTCCTGTCAAACCCCTTCCTACTGAGAGGGTCCACCGTTGCCCAAGGTGTGTCGTCTCCCTCACTGCAGTGAGGATAAGCCCAACTTATTCAACCACAGGTGTTTAAATCCCCTGGGGATTGATTATAATGCAGGCTGTGGTTCAGTAGGTCTGGAACAGGCCCTTTTCATTTTTCTAATAAGTTCTCACACTCTGAGTAGCGATGTAGTCAAGGATAATGGATTCAAACGCCAGAAGGGCCTGAGTTTGACCACGGCCCCCATATGAATCCTGGACTGGTTTTTGGAGAAAATATGACTGGTTTTCAATGAACTCACTGCTGTTTGGTTCTTTATAAACTAGTAACCCAACCCAACCCATTGTCCTTGCTCTTAGGCAGACATGTGGTTTCAGCCATAGGAGCCACTGGTGAGAACTTGTGGCGGCTAGGTATGTGCAGGCCTCAATGAGGCTTGGGCAATTATTGACCAAACTTGGTGCCTTTGAGGTGAAATTATAAGCGATAAGAGAAACCAAGTCTTTCCACTTAGTGGATTGGTTGAAAATCCTCCAATAGTCTTACGCTGGCTCCATGTCAGGCTCTTGGGCTGGAGGACCAGAGATCTGGGAGGTTCTGAAATGTCCTTTCAGCTCAGGGGGTCTACATCTGGTCCATTTCACCCCCCAGCTCCATTTCTCACCATCCCATATCTGACAGCACCAGGATGTCTCGGGCCCCCTGGCTTTCACTGTTCCTTTTGCTATGGATGCCCTTCCTATGTTCCTTCACTGGCTAACTGCAAACTTCTACCTGGCTCAGCTTCCCCCTCCCATAAGGCCAGCTGAGTGCCCTTTCTCTGTGCTCCCAGGGAACACTGCCTTCCTCTGCCCTGCTCTTTCTCAGGTTATGAGCATTGATTTATTTTGTGTTTACCTCCCCATCATCCATCAGCTCCTAGAGGACAGGGACCACATTTCATTTACTTTTGTATCTCCTTGACACCGTCTCCAACACTCAATAAATATGAAACTGACCTGAGGCTCCAATCCCCCACAGCCTGCCCCTTCATCTCTAACCAACTGGAGCAAGGTTATAAGAGAACAGTGAAAGAAACCCTCACATAACCCTCCCTTTTTAGGTTATGTGAAATTGGGGGTTCCCGGGGGCTTTAGGTGTGAAGTTGTAGGTCCTACCCCACCCGGAAACTTGGCCCCCAAGAAAAAGGTAGGCTTCTGAAAAACCACAGAGGCATGAGTTAGTGTTTAGTAAGTGACTCTTATTGAAAGTTAGGGCATGTCTCTATCTCAGCTTCTCTAACTTGAATGGGCCTACGGGTCACCTGAATAGCAAATGCATTTTAGCTCCCAGGAGAGTCTTGCACATTGAGACCTGCAGCATTAGTATCATCTGGCAACTGCTCAGAAATACAACTTCTTAGAACCCACCTCAGAGCTACTGAAGCGGATGGTCTAGGGGTGCGACCCAGGCATCAGTGTCAAACTCCAGCTGAGGAGAGCCGGACTCCCGGAAAGAGTTACAGGAACAGCCCCTACCTGAACAAGAGGGTTCACCTTGTTCTAGGTGAGCTCCTGACTTTCCAGTCTCACAGCTGGACCTTTGAGAAGCGGAGCTGTTGAAAACAGAGACGGTGAAAAACCACAAAGAGAGAAATGCACCGACGACAGCAGGCTGCTGCTGGCTGGGTGCGCTCTGGGTGCACTAGGGCTACAACTATGTCATGTGTATTGGGGAAACATTTGCAAGGAAATAAGCTAAAATCCTCATAGCAGGTGCAATATGAACAACTTCCCCCTTTTCTCTAATTAAAACAATAAGTTCTTGTATAATAGAAAGATAGATGTATTCAGTTTTAAAAATACATTCTCACTTTATGCCGTAGGGGACAAAAGGGGCTGTGGGTTGGACCATGGGATGGTTCCCACAGTAGCCCTGTGGCACCTGAGAAAAACCAGAGTTAGAGCCTTTCTCAGTGTTGTGGGGGGAGGGGAAGGGGGAAGGGGAGGAGGAGGCACGGGCAGGCATGTGAGGTGGTAATGCCGTTAGGGTATTTGTTGGAACAATTTTAGAACAAGAGATAAAAACCACAAACTGGACCAAGCCAAAATAAAGGGGGGAGATATAGAGAGGGAGGAGGAGGAGGAGGAGGAGGAGGAGGAGGAGGAGGAGGAGGAGGAGAAGAAGGAGAAGGAGAGGGTGGGAGGGAGGGAGGAAAGGAGGAAAGAAATTTGCCTCGTCTGTAACTGAAAAGACCAGCTGGGGCCAGGTGCTCCTAGGAGGCTGTGGTCAGAAGTCTGTCCACCCCTTAGCTTTCCTTCCTGCGGCATCAGCTCCGTCCTCAAGCAGGCTCTGCCCTGGACTCCAGCCTAGCAGTACCTGCCCAAGGCTCTGACTGGCTCAGCCTGTGCCCATCCCTGCAGCCTGGGCCTGCGGAAGCACATGGACGGGAGAGAAGAGCCGCTACCCCAAAGGAAAACCCAAGGGCTGCAGTCAGAAGAAAGAGATGCTGGGCAGGAAGAACTTTAGCATATCTGCTCCTATCAATGGGGTTATCGGTGCTTTTGAGCTCACCCCCAGGTCTGTCCTGGGCATTTTTCAGACTTCCACAGAGGGTTTGGATAAGACCTAGAGGTTTTGGATAAGACCTAGAGGCTTCCGAAGAGAGAAGCGGCCATTGGGGTCGCGGGGGGCAGGGGGATTCTTACCCACCAAGGTTAACACTGTGCACACTATTCTTGGGAGGAAGCGGGAATTTCCGCAGGGTAAGTTCCCTTCCCTGTACAATGAATTACTATCTTGATGAGAAACCCGTGGGCAGCTGGTTGAGAAGAGAGAGGCATTCTCTGAATGAGAGGGAATTTACCACCTTCCTTCACGGTGGCGGTGCTTCTGCTGTCACGGCAGGGTATGGATTGATTCATCTACAAATACATGTATCTGTTAGACACTGTACTGCTAGCCTCTGCAAAATAGAAGCCTGGAGATAACTTCTGCAGCCCAGAATACGTCACCTCTTGTCACAACCACTCTCTCCACCACCCCAACACCCTGTGGGCAAAGGCATGTGGGCCTGGGGTTCCCCAGTTGGAGGCCAGATGAGAGTCTCTGTGTGCAGGGATTGGGGGGTGGGGGTGGGGAAACGGGGCTGGTGCACTGGCTGGCAGTGGCCCCAGTCCCTTCCAGGGCCTGTTGGGCCTCTCTCTCCTAGGGTGTCTCTTCCACCACCGAGTTTCTAACCTGAACCTCCAAGGTTTTTCAATCTCATCTCCCCCCCCCCTTCCTGGGGTGCTCAGACTTGGCTCTTCTTGGAGCCCCCCGCCAGGGCTTAGAGCTTTGGCTATTGTCCTCAGAGCTCTGTCCTCCCAATGAGGGGACGGAAGAAACAGAGCCCACTGTTCTGGATTCTGAGTTGGAGCCAAGCAGCTCCACCTGCTTCTTCCTTCCCCTAGAATTCTCCCCCTCAGTCACCATCAGCCCCCAGAGTCCCGTTGAGAGGGCTCCAGCTGCCACAGCTTCCCATGACAGACGTCTGGCTCCTTCCTACCCAAGGGAAACATGGGCTCTTCCCCAGTTCTGGAGTTCCCCATTCTGCCCAGGCTTCTGTGGGCTGAGGAGGGAGACAGTAGGAAGGGTGAAGGCTGGGGTGAGGGGCCATCCTTTCACAAGCACCAAGGAGTTCTGCTGGAAGAACAGACCTGACACATAGGCCATCTATGAAAACTCTGCCCTGACCTCCACAGGTCCTCTGACTTCCAATGAGGACTACGGAAACTGAATTATGGGTAAAAGTGATGTTTAAAATGACACGAGAAAAGACCCAGTGGAAACTCCAACAGTGAAAAAAATTTTCAACATTTGCTGAAAAAACTAAAGAACTTGTGATATTTTGTTTTCTATTGGATCATTCCCACCAACATACAAATGTGCTGTTATTTTCCCATTTTTTTAAAACAAAGTTTTCTCTGTAATAAATGATTCAACAAAGTAATCAATGAAGGAGAAGGGGAAATCTCCCCCAGAAAAGAATTACAGGTAACACATGTAGATGCTACCCACTCCAGGAGGTGGGACTTGAATCCCCTCTCCTTGAGGGTAGGCTGGACTCAGTGACTGGCTTCCAGAAAGTAGAGTATGTAAGGGGAAGGACACCCGGCGGACACCATGCTAACCAAGTGATGAGGGTAATGTCACCAGTGATAAGCCATGTTGCTGTCACGTGCCCCCTGATGCGAACCACAGAGAAGGGCACTTCAGCTCTGGGGCATTCTTCTCCCAAACCATCACCTCAGACAAATCATCAGAAAACCTCTGATAAACTCAAACTGATGGACATTCCAGGAAATACCTGACCAGTACTCTTCAATACTGCCAAGGTCACAAAAACCAAGGAAAGACAGAGAAAGGGGCACAGACTGGAGACACTAAGGCCTGACCCAATGTGGTCTCCTGAGCCAGAGGAAGGTCATTGGTATGAAAACTGGTGAGATGTGGGTAGAGACCATAATGGGGCTACTTGAATTGTGCCAATGTCAGTTTTGACAAATACAGTATGGCTTTTTTTTTTTTTTTTAATACTATGGCTTTATAAGAAGGTAACATTGGGTAAAGCTGGGCAAAGGGTGTACCAGAACTCTCTGTTCTGTCTTTGTAACTTGTCTATGAACCTAAAGCTATTCTAAAATCATAAGTCTATTAAAAAAAAAACAAAAAAACAAAAAAACTTCACCTACAATTTAAAGACTGACAATACCAAGTGTTTGTAAATCTGTGAAGCAACTGGAACTCATACACTGCTGGTGAGAATGTAAAATTATATAGTCATTTTTGAAAACATTTTTGTAGTTTCTTATAAAATTAAACACACATTACTATATGACCCAGCAATTCTACTCCTAGATATCTATCTACCCAAAAGAAGTGAAATTCATGTTTGCACAAAGACTTGTATACAAATATTCTTGGCATCTTTAATCATAGTAGCCCCAAACTAGAAACAACTAAATGTCCAACAACAAGTGAATGGATGGTCAAATTGTGGTATATCTATCTGTACAACAGGAGACTACTCAATGATCTAAAGGAAGGAACTACTGATACATGCTGAGCAAAAGAAGCCAGGCACAGGAGTACATCCTGTATGATTCAAGTTATATGAAAAGGTGAAACAAAGCTCAGCAACAAAAAGCAGAACAGTGGTTGCCTGGGGCTGGAGATTGGGAGGAGGGGGTGGGAGAGTTTGACTATAAAGGGGCACGAGGGAATTTCTGGGGTGGTGGAAGTGTTATATATCTTGATTGTTGTGGTGGTTACATGGGTATATACATCTGTCAAAACTCATTGACCTGTATACTTCATACATAAATTTAAATTATGCCTCAATAAAGTTGATTTTTAAAAAAGCTTTCTCTTGCTCCCAATCACCCTGCCAGCTGTTTTGCAAGGCTCCTGAGTTGGCTGCAGTTCTGCCCCACAGATTTTCTCTTATGTCCACACCCATCTCGTTCCATCACACATGGAACTGCTTCATCAGGACTGCCATGACCTCCATGTTGCTAGATCCAATGGTCAGTTCTCATTTCTCACATCTGACCTGACCTGTCAGGACATCCCATCCGGTTTGCCATTTCTTCCTTGAAGCTCTCTTTTCCTGTGGTTTCCAGGACACAACAGTCTCTTGGTCTTCCTTCCATCTCTAGTCACTCTTCCTCAGTACTCTTCCCTGGTTCTCCTGATCGTCCCCACCATCGACTGCTAGGAGTGCCTCAGCGCGCTCTCTTCCTGTACTTACTCAGATGATTTGATTTCATTGAATCTCAGGGCTTTAAATTCTATGTATACGCTGAGAACTCCCAAATCTATATCTTAAGTCCAGGCTTCTCTCCCAAATTCTAGCTTTGTAATTCCAACTGCCTACTTGACATTTCTATTTGGATGTTGAACAGACACGTCACACTAAACACATTTAAAACTGAACTCCTGATCTTCTCCCATAAGCCTGCGCCCCCTGCAGCTTTTTCTATCTCCATAGATGGCCCTGACAGATTATCATTTATGCAAACCAAAAACCTAGGAGGCATCCTGGACTATTCTTTTTCTTACACTTCATTGGCTCTACCTTGAAAATTTATCCATAAGGCATGTATTCTTTGTCTTTTCACTACTACCTTGGTCCAACTGCTCTCATCTTGGAATAAACTCCTAACTGGTCCTCCTACTTCCACTCTTGCCCTCCTACGCTGTATTCTCAACACAGCAACCAGAGTGACCTTGTTCAAACTAAAGTCAGATTACGTCATTCAAAATTCTATAGTGATTCTCTCTCAGAATAAAAGCCAATATCCTTGCAATGGCCTGGACGGCCTGACATGATCTTACCGTCTTACCTCTGTGATTTCATCTCCCAATACTCTCCCCCCTGCTCATTCCTCTCCAGACACACTGGTCTTTCTGCTCTTTCTCAAACATGCCGGGTGTATGCCCGCTCACCCGAGGGCCTTTGCTCTAGCTGTTCTGTCGGGATGCTCTACTGGCCAACGTCTTCATTTCCTTCAACTCTCAGCATACAGACTTGCTCAAATCTCACCTTCTTGGAGACCTACTCTCTTTAATACTACAACCTGACCCACCCCAGCACTGATTTCCTAACCTTGCTCTATTTTTCCTTTGTTCCCATAGCACTTACTTTCTAATGGACTCCTGCATTGCTTTTGGTTGTGCCCTATGATCTCTGACAGACGCAGGCCTCTGTTTTGATGGGCTGCAGCTGTGTTCTCAGAGCCACTGCCCACTCGCCAGGATCATCTCCCACAGGGAACTTTCCCAGGAGAGATGGCAGTTGCCTCTAATTGCACCGGCCAGCACAGCAGCCGCTAGCCCCATGTGGCTACTGAGTGCTGGAAAAACGGCCAGTCCAAAATGAGGTATGTTGAAAGGGTAAAGTTTCAAAGACTAGTACCAAAAAGAATATGTCATATCTCATTAATAATTTTTAAAATTGACTCCATGTTGCTGTTTTGTATATATTGGGTTAAATAAAATATACTGAAGTTCACCTGTTTCTTACTGCTTTTTAAAAATGTGGCTACTAGATGATTAAAGATTACTCAGTTGGCTTGCTTTCTATTTCTGTGGGGCAATACTGATCTATGACGTAAAACTAGTCATGTCTAGAAATCAAATCCCAGGAGTTTAAAATCCACATTTCCTAAACGTGAATTGATATGTTTTGGTTTTTTTTTTTTTTAATTTCAAGTACTATTGAGATATAGTCAAATTCCATTAAGACAAAAGCCCCTTCAGGATTTGACTAATTGGGTTAATGGGGACTTTTTTTTTTAAAGATTGTGTTTATTTATTTGATAGACAGTGAAAGAGGGAACATAAGCAGGGGGAGTGGGAGAGGGAGAAGCAGGCTTCCCGCTGAGCAGGGAGCCTGATGTGGGGCTTGATCCCAGGACCCTGGGATCATGACCTGAGCTGAAGGCAGATGCTTAACGACTGAGCCACCCAGGCACCCCTAATGGGGACTTTTTAAGAAGCTTTGGCTTTGTTTTTATTCTTCTATCATTTGGTGATGCTGTGCCCCCCCGAAAGACACATGCGGCCTCCTCCCAAGGTTCCTCTGACACTGTACTTGCACCTCCTCCAGGAACTGGACTCTCCAAGGGCCTGAACCTGTGGCCTGGCGGCGAGTCACTGAGGCTCACAGGGTGGAGGCAGGAACCGGGTTGTGCCTGCCACACCTGGGGCAGTGTCTGCACCACGATGGCTCAGCTCAGACCTGCAGATGGGCAGCTGGTGGGGCTGCGGGTATTTGGGGGCAGACCTGTGTGGGAGGCACCCAGGCTAAGGGCCAAAGGGAAGGGATTCCTCTTCTCAGGACTAAACACAAGGGGCTCACTGTCTCCAGGAACCAACTTGGGGATGGAAATCAGAAGCTGTGGGTGAGTTTCTGGAAAAACCAGCTCCCATAGTCTGGGAACACCATGGACTTCTTGGAGGCCAGGCCCCAAGAGAAGGGCACCCCAAAGCTGGGGGCTGTGGGAACAGGGAAGACAGAATAAGGGGCTCGGTGACCTAGGGACCTGGCACCAGGAAGACACAATGATGGAGGGACAGGCTGGAATAGGAAAACTTTCTCTGATTCCCCCAAATTCTCTAATCTTGCCATATTGTTTTTATATTATTGAGGCAGGGGGAGGGAAGGGGATGAAACATCTCTTGAAAACTTACCCCCAGTTCTAAGCTCTCTGCCTCTGGTCTTTCCTGGCAGTGGTTATTCCTTCCTGACTCAGGCCTGAGGATCTGGACTAGGAATTATACTCTTAAATTTCTTATGAAAAGCAAAATGGAATTTCATCCTCTGTTTTCTCCCTCTTTCTTACTGTGCCAACTGTAGGAGAAAGAGAAAAGAATATGCAAAGTGAAAAAGATTCAAAGAGACTGCAAGGCTAGAAAGTGAATAAGAAATGAAAACAACAAAACAAAATGTTATTTTTAATTTGCTTTCGAGCTCAGAAATGCAGGTCAACCATTTAGGGCAGGGAGGTGGACACAACTGTGCCAGATGCTCCAGGGATGAACCGGGCAGGAGGCAATTTAGGATGAGAACCAGGGAAAATCTGTCCATAGCCAACTTGCCACTGGGGTATGGAGTCTCCTCAGCTGATGGAGCGATTGCTCTCGATCTTGCCAGAAGTTCGGGAGAAGCAGGGCCGCTGCTGGCTGGGGGTGGAGTGGGGTGGGGGGGTGCGGGGGGGTGAAGGGCTTGGCCTCTTGAGAGGGCTCTTCTTCCATCCCAAAGCCATTGTCTGCCTGTGAATGTGCTTTCATCAGCTGCAAACTGTATTTATGGCTTCTCGGAATTTTCCGAATGAAGTAACTTTTTTCCCCAGACCATTTTTCTTCACAACTGAAATCAGATCCCCACAGTCCATGGAGACAAAACAGCATGACATCACCCGCCGGGGAGTTGTCATTTCAGACACGGTCGCAGCCTTTGTTCAGGATCAAATGGCTGTGATCTGCCTTGTGGAGGTCGCATCCTGCCCCAGCAGAGGGGACGGTCCTCTGGGCTCAGCTTGAGGAACTGGGAGGGCAGCAGGTGTGCCAGGCGGACTGCAGGGCAGGACTGGACAGGAGGGGCCTGGTGGCAAGATCTCTCTGTTTCTCTAACTCCAGAGCTTTGGAGATGCAGCTCCATAACACAGTCATGATGGGGACATGGGCACAGGGATACTGATGTCTGTGTCCCTCCTTTCTTCGCCTCCCATGCTCAGGTGGTAACAGCCAGGTACAGAAAGCACTGACCTGGAGGTTAGATGGACTGGACTCGGCTTCTGTCTTGTCTTGCAAAGCTTTCGGCTTCAGCTTCCTCCTCTGTAGAAGTGGGGAGGGTAAAAAATCCCAGTTCTGCTACCCTACAGAGATGTACTGGGACTAAATAAGAGAATGAATGTCTGGACCTGGCAAGCACAGGCCCTGCTTCTCCAGTTCTTGCCCTTAGATCTCTTAACATTTAGAGGGATGTGCTCTGTAGCTCCTCAAATGTCCTGGGCTTCCTGCAGGGAAGGTTTGGGGAGATTGGCAGTGACTGTGGTCAACCTCCTCTTGAGCTAATAATTAAGGTATTAAAGAAAGCTCAAAGAAGAGAGGAAGCCATCCAGTCATCAGGGAATCCAATCAGCTAGTGCCTGAGGGCCTGACCAATTACAAGAGAACAGAAGTTGTCCTTTCTGCAAATAAATGCTTCCTAAAGTATAGCGTGGGGGGCTGGCACAGTTCTAGGTAGTGATTGGCCTACAGGGAAGTAATCCTATAAATACACGAATAACTGAGAGTTACCAGACCCTGCATCCAGCATTTTACACACTTGATCTCATTTGAGCCTCTGGTTAGTGTTACTATTTTCATCTAACAGATGGTGAAGCTGACGCTAGGGGGACGAGTAGGTAACCTGCTCAAGGCCACTCCACTACTGTGGGAGGCTTGGGATGCAAAGCCAGGTCTGACTCCAAGGCCCGTGTGCTTACCCACTAAGCCATTTTGTCTCCCAGTCATAGACAGAGGGTGTCTGTGGAAAGGTGTGCCTCATTATTTTCTTTTCATATAAACCTGGCAAAGAGTGAGGCAGAGAGACCATGTTGTGTGTGTGTGTGTACTTCCCTTGGAATGCTGAAGGTGGGGCATCTTAGCTCATTCCTTCATATCCGTTCTTGCAACTCAGAAGCCCCAGAAGCAACAGACGGTCTGTTAAAATTTATTTTATCCAAATCATCAAGAAACATCACACATCCGTACGTATTTTAAAAGGCTGACATGTGAAATAAGTTGACTGCCTATATTTATGACACAACTGCAAATGTTATTTGAGCAGTTGTAAGCCAGCGGACCAAGGCTAGGCCCCAGTGTGAGCAATAGGGCTCTATGAACGACAAAGAAGAATCTCCATCAGCGGAGAAACGGGGCTTAGCCATTTAACTCTGGAATTGAAATGATTTCTTTCTAATAAGACTTCTGATTAAATAGAAGCTATATTCTGAGGAGGGTCAGATGTTTAGTCTGTCCAAAGAGAATCATAATTTTGTGGGATGGGAGCTCCAAGCCCCTTCCATTTATAGCATTCTTTGAGTCAGGACCAAAAGAACAGGAGCTCCTTGCTTTTCAAGTCTCTCTTCCAACTGCAGCTCAAGACTAGGGCAGGGCAGGCCCTGGAAAGTTATAGGGTTTGTCAAAGGGGAAATAAGATAGGGCAGAGCCCCTGTGTTGTGGCCTGGGACTGCCCCTTTCCAGAACGGGGATTCCAGTATGGCTGAAGGTTTAATTGAAGATCTAGTGCATTCCCAGTTCATGTGACCAACATATACCTTTTGAAGATCATAAGAAGTGTAGTGGGTTTCTAAGCTCAGCCATTAAAACATTTTTGTAATTAGGCAAGATGATGTCACCAATCTCTGGGGATCTGACACGGCCAACATAATCACAGATAACAAAAATCATGAGAGAAAAGTATCATGTTTCTCAAACAGAAAAAAGAGCTCAACTAGAAAGAAAATATAAGCTTCCATAATTCTCATTTACTGTTATCTTCAAAAGTAGTTCCATTAGAAGAGCCCCTTTTCAAAGAATATAGTCAATGTGGCTACCCCCATCCACTCAATGGAAATCATCCTCTACAGTCTTTAACATGGTGTGCGTTTGGCATTTTACAACTTCGCGATTGGTTTAAAAGGAACACTTCCCTTTCCAGTGTCAGCTTGAGATTGGTCAGTCCAGCAGTCACGAGCCTGAGCATCTTCCTTTTCCCTGTCACTGGAGAGATCTCTGGACTTCCTCTTGGTGGCTGAGAAGTTCCTTTATCGAAAAGGGGCAGCCAGAGCTAATGAGATGATGCCTGGGAGGTTCTCGAGCTCTTACAAGGTTGCAGGTATGAAAGACCATGGACAGGAGTTTTAATGAATAAAGCAGTTATTAAAGCTTCCTCAGCGAATCAAAAATTGTGTGATAATGTGTAGATCATTTGCACATAAAAAGCGAGGATTCAGTCAATAAACCACACAATTTATTCTAATGAGAGAAAAGGAGAACTTATATTGAGTCCCTATATTGAGTATCAAGTACTTTCAGATGTGGTGACTCACTTAATGGGAGAAGCACCGTGTTCTAACGGCTACACACAAAACTGCCACAATTAGACTCCTGGTTTGGTCTACTCCATGACCTCAGGAAACATACTAAAATTTTTAAGCCTTGTTTTCTTTATGGGATTAACAACACTATCAACACTTAAAGGGCCAGGCACATATACCTGCAGGCACACAGCCCTCAAAATAAGTTTTTTTTAAATCACTGTTAAGTCTGTGAGGTAGGTATTGTTTTACAGATAAGGACAGAGGCTTAGAAAGCTTACATTATTTGATCAAGGTCAGTCCACACTAAGTGCAGCTGAGATCTATCGCCTCCCAGGTCTGCATGCTTTTCAGTATAACCAGAGCCTCCACTGTCTGATCCAGAACTGGGACATAAGCTAAAATAACAGATGAATTGCGAATAGTTCAATAAGGTGAAATATACAACTGACATCTGATCAAATACATCTCCACCCCCCAGGTCAGGGGTTCTGCTAGAATACAGGAGAATCCAAGCCTAAACGTTCACTACAGAGTAAGAATTTGGGGATCCCTACATTTTATTTTCTCCTAAACTTGAGTCACAGGCTAAAAGAACAGCCTGTACTGATGGAATTGTACTAACTAGGACTATCCAAAGTAAGTTACAGCTTTTTGCCAGCTTTCTGTGCCAGTGACCTAGAAACTATTCCAAAACCTATTTTTGTTTCTTAGGGGCTGAAATTTCAGTGAAACAGCCCAACCAACTCTGACCCAGAGTCTTCAAATTTAGAAATTAATCCCCAAAGAAAGGGAATATTAATTTTTATTGTGACAGAGAGTAACCTTCTCCTAGCCCAGTTATAGGAATAACGAACACTGCAATGCCACACTTCTAAATACTTGCCATTTACACCATAAAGAGGCAAGAGAAGTAGGCTGACCATTATTCTTTCACCTCCAAAAAGGTTTTCTGGCTTATGGACACATACAAAAACGCACAAGTATTCTGTAGAGCTAACATTGCATGCCATATGATTTTAAAAGCACATAAAAGAATACTGTAAAAAAGAGGGGCGCCTGGGTGGCACAGCGGTTAAGCGTCTGCCTTCGGCTCAGGGCGTGATCCCGGCGTTATGGGATCGAGCCCCACATCAGGCTCCTCCGCTATGAGCCTGCTTCTTCCTCTCCCACTCCCCCTGCTTGTGTTCCCTCTCTCGCTGGCTGTCTCCATCTCTGTCATACAAATAAATAAAATCTTAAAAAAAAAAAAATACTGTAAAAAAGAGAAACAACTGAAATTTGCTGAAATAGATTTGTTCATAAAATAATATATGCACACATTAACTTGTGATGATTCCTACAAACAAAAAATTTATCCATTTAGTATTTTTTTTCTTCTCAAGAATAGATTAACTACTGTACATCTCAAATTGGAATTACCTTACGTCAGAGCTTATAATTAAACTGATCCTTAGACTAATTTGGACATGAACAAATAACCCAGATTAAAAACAAAACCTTTAAGAAGGAAAAGGGGGCAAGAAGAATCTACTGAACACCCCTAAGTGAGTGATTCCTAAGCAGATAAGTAATAGTTTTCTTCTGACTGTGGGTTATTCTCCTATCTTCACTCATTTCTCACTATTTTTTAAAAAATACTACCAGAGGTGTGGGAAAGGACACACGGGAACACGTACCGAACAGCTCACTTGACACGCATAAGACACGTCTGATACAGGAGAGAACGAAGCAGTGAACGGCCGTGTGAAGAACCACCGAGCAGGGCATTTTATAACTCGGGGCTTACATTACCAGTCCTGCTGCCATCAACCCACTACCTTGAATTAGAACTATACAGCAGACAACAGGATTGAAGAGACAGTTGTTCTAATAGAAAAAGTACTGTGGCTGACCAGCGAAAAATTGGCAACACTGTGCCTCCGATGGAAACTCTGGGGCCTTCTGCTTAGCTTCCCCACAGCATTTCCACGGTGTAAGGTGCTTTACAGAGAACGTACATTATCTGATGTGGAATTTTTTTTTTTTTTTTGAGAAGAGAAAGATTTCTCAAAGTGTTTATCAAGAGCAGATGATAGGTTTATGGTGATTGTCCCATAAACAAATAGACTGGGGTTACAGAAAAATACATTCTTGGCTTATGACATGATCAATTTACTGATTAGATCAGTATTTTGGTTAACTATTGAAGTACACAAAACATCATGGCAAGAAAGTTTATATTTATGTATCTAACATCAGATACTTGTATTTTTAAATAACACTTCCAACAGCCTGTGGGGAGGCTGGAGATGTGGATAAGGGCAGGTGTGGTAGGAGTAACACACTAGATCTGGATTCACATAACCGTTCTGCCCCTTTCTTACTTGTGGGACCAGTCATTCCATCCTTTTTGGTCTTTTTCCCCTCCCTAGATGACTCCTAATGTCCCTTCATCTCTAAAATTTTGTGATTATAACTTGTTATAATGTTCATTTTTCAGGCTTCACGCACATGATTCATCAGAATGCTAGAAGAGAACCAAGACATTCGATTTCCATAATTTAGAATAATACCTGCTTATTCAGCAGAACTTAAATCCTTTTTTGGAACAGAGAGACATATGAATAAGGTAAACTGACAACTGCAGCTATGCCAGAAACCATAATTATATTTTGAATAGGAGGCAACAAACTATTGTTTCCCATTGCAAAAGGTCAGTGCATTTTCTGCTGTTAGTTTCCAGAAACTGACAGTTTTGCTGTGGTCCTATCAATTCATACTAATAAAAATATCTATGTAATTAACTATCATCCCCTATCATGATCCAAAAATAAATTAAGGGGCTTAAATAATACAGAATTGCATAAATAAAAAGTGAGGGAATTAGAAAAGGGAAATAAGACTAAAGATAAGCATACAAAATAAGCCAGGAATGAAGTTCTAATAAACCACCATTAACGGCCTACATTACAACTGCTTCTAGTGGAACCCAAACCTGGCATTAAGCATTCCAGCATCCAGTGTGGAAGAGGAGGTCTACCTGATCAATTACGTAATTCATAGAGAAAATAAGATGAAAGCAAAGCTCAGCGGAAATGCAGTTGCTTGCAGTTGAAGAAGCAAAAGCTCCTCTTCGGGGGGTCTTCATAAAGAATCGGGCCAACAGCATCCTCAGTAGATACAGTGGGCGGTACACAGGGCTAGTTCTCAAGACAATTCTTCCTTGAAAATGATGGCATCACAGCCATGCAGAGGGAGGCATCACAGCACGACAGTTAGGAGAGACCCCAGCCCTACACTGTCTGAGTGCAAATCCCAGCTCCGCTGTGTGACCTTGGGCACGTTATTCCTGCCTTAGTCTCTTTAATTGTGAGGTGGTGATAACAGCAGCAATTTGCAAAGATTAAGCAAGTTAATAAGCATTGTAGAGTGTTACTACTTCTTAATGAAGAGCTTAGTAAAAGTAAGTGGGGTGGGCACTGCCATAACACAATTCAGGATCTAGCTCTACACTGATCTGACTGGACCCCATAGCTTTTAGAACAGTGCTGCCCAAAAACCTGCGCTAGTCACTGCAACAGCCTCTTGAGGCTACTGAGCATTAGAAATGTGGCTAGTTTTGCTTTCAAATGTAAAATGGAGCTCGGTTTTAGGCTCATATAAATGTGCTAATGAAGAACTGAATTTCTAACTTAATTTAAATAACCACGAGTAACAACTAGTTACTGCACCAGATAGCACAGGATACAGAAATTTCAGAAAGTTTGAATATTACTGATCTACAAACATCTTCCAAGTAATATTCTCTAAATACCATTATAAGTTTTTGATGAGTATTTGGCAACAAGGACTCCGGATTGTATTCCTTGACATCTAACTGGAGTGTGGCCACCTCCGCCGCCAGGTAAACACAGCACCTACGCCTTGGGCTGTGGACCTATTTTTGATGTGCAAAGTCTAAGATGACTGAACAGAATGCCCACCTATCTGTGCTGTGAGGGAAGCTAAGGAGGTATCCACAGCAAGACCAAGATCATCCCTAGAAAACTGCTTTGAAGCTACTGCAGAGCACAAAGGAATGGGTTTGATCCCAAAGTTCTACTTCGAGCAGCACAGTTGGAACTGTTTGGACTTGACAATTTATTTTTATGTTCTTTAAAGATTTTATTTATTTATTCAAGAGAGAGTGACAGAGCACAAGTAGGGAGAGGGGCAAAAGGAGAGGGAGAAGCAGCTCCCTGCTAAGCAGGGAGCCCAACGTGGGGCTCGATCCCAGGACCCCAGGACCATGGTCTGAGCCGAAGGCAGACACTTAACCGATTGAGCTACCCAGGCACCCTGGATCTGAACAATTTTAAAGGGTAGTCTAACCAGATGCTGGCCTCATTTTCCCCCCAGTGTTCTATTAACTTTGAGAAATGCTATTTCCTGGTGTACCCTCTAAGATAAACTATTCGGAAAAGGTACATCAAGATGACTAAATGAGAGAAAGTATATATGAATAGAGTCCCAGATAAAAGTAACAATTGCTGAAATCAATAAAATGATTTCATATAAGTCACATAACATAAAGGCAAAATAAAGGGAAAGTAATTGATAATAAAACGTGTATTTCAATATATAAATGCTTAGGCACAGCCACATAAGAGGCAATAAAGTTATGAGCACCTATACACAGAATTGTGTTGGTGACTCAATTATCACCAGTAGCATTGGTAACAAGATTTTTTGAGACGGGTACAGTTCTTGGTCAAGTTTTAACAAAATAAAGTAGAATCTTCCCTCACTGATCTCATGGTTGTATTCCTGGAAAATTCAGTGGTTGTTAAAATTCTATAAAAAAATGGAGTTGGGTTTAAGGCTCAGGTAAGTTTTTTTTTTTTTAATGTTCAACAGAGCATTCAAGAATCATAACATATGGAACAACTCTTTGTTGTGCTAAACCTTCCCATGTACTGTGGGACATGAAACATCTCTGGCCCCTGCCTACTAATTGCCAGCAGTACCTCCAATCATTTCTAAAACCATTGCTCCAAGCCAATCAGAGGAGTTCTATCACTCCTGCCCTCACCAATAACTGGCTCATCAATCCAGGCTTCACTGTCCAGTGCATGGCTGTGGCTGGTTTGAGAATAGGGAACATGACATAATGTCAGCCAATGAAACACAGAGGAAGTTTGCTGGGGGCCTGGCAGGAAGTCTTCTAGGAGAAAACCACAGGAAAGACAGTCTCTTTCTTTTTCTCTTCATGGTTACAAATGGATGTGAGGCCTGAACATTCTAAACTCATCTCAGAACCAGCTGGAGGATGAAGTGAACAAGCAGGAAGGCAGAGCCAGAAGCACAGGAAAACTGAGGTAAAGTTCGACTGTCACCCTTGGGGATCTACTCTACCTCTAGACTTCCAGTTACATATATCAGTAATTTCCTATGGTTTAAACCACTTTTAATTTGGATTTTGGTTTCCTGCAGCTGAAAGCACTTTGATACATACACGAACAACTTCACAAGACAAAGAATAAGGCCTGGTTTAAAAAAAAAAAAAAGCCAAACCAAAACAACAACAGGTGAATATTGTTCCTGGACTTCTATACCAAGTATACTTTTTTTTTTTTTTTTAACCTGTGGTAAATGAGCCTGCATGCTCTTATGTAAAAGGAGTTACACCGTTCACGAATGTGCAGTTCTTCTATCAAGCGACAGGCATACTGTGGAAGAAGAATGACCAACACAGTTCACAGATGTAGCCTGTTAGAACACGAGAAAGGTAAAAAGCTATTTAATCTGAAAAGAGAAAATATAGCTACAGGTAAAAAAGTAACGCTGTCAGCATGTAGGTACAAAAAGTTCTACACAACATAGGAGGCACCGTTGACAAATGGGCAGTAACATGGATTAAGCCCCTGCTCTCAAGAAGCTTGTAACGAGAGACAAATGAAACAAACAAACAAGCAAACATGTTTATTCAGTATGGTAAGTCATGAGGAAATAAGAGGCAGAGAAGTGGGCTGTCAAGGTGAACTTTCTTCTGAACATGCCAGAGTTAGACCTTTAATTTTAAAGGCTGGTAATACTGAGAGGATGTGGGCAATGGCACAGTATAGAAGGAGCAAAAGTTTTAAGAATGTGGGTGGAAAATTTAGTAATGTACTCCTGTGATGGCAGCAGGCAAGGTTCTAGATGACTCCACTGTCAGGTGCATGACAGAGAGTGGGGCGGAAGGAAAAAAGAAGCTTATAATCGGGACAGAGCCTCAGATTGGAATCCCTGTTCCACTATGTCCTATCTGTCTGACTTTGGACAAGTCACAACCCTCCCTGTGTCAGTTTTCTCACTTTACAAAATGGAAAAACATAGCTTGGGTCGGGGGACCAACCGATGGCATGAGATGAGGCACGTTAAGTAAAATACGCAATAGAAAGGTGCTTGATCATGGTAGTTATTATCACTTTTGAATCCACAAGCAATTCACCCAAATTAGTTTCAGAGCACTTACAAGGCAAACATATGTGAAATTCAATATACCTGCTACATCAGGTTTGAAAAAAACTTTTTTTTTTAACAGGCACTTGCAACCTATTACAAAGAGCCCTAAATTAAAACAATGACACACTAAGGAAATGGGTTGTGATTAAGAGACTATAAATGCATTTATTGGTAGTATTACTGAATGCTGAATGCAGACATTAAAATACAAAGAAATCAGCACTTAAAATCTTTAAAAAATGCAGTATCTTTACATATATGTTAACCGATTCTGCTTATCTATTTAGATTTACAAACATAAAGCGAATCCCAAAGCTTTCATTCTGAATATACTCTGATTTTGAGTTCTAGTATTCTCCATTCTAAAGTTGGCTTTTACTTTGCTGTATTTTACCAAGTATGATTTATTTTCTTTCTACCCTAAAAACAAGACTCTGTGAGCTGATCCTGAAGCAGTCAGTTAAATCAGGAATTTTTAAACAGCTCTTTTAGAGAGGATAAAGCCACATGAAAGAAAACACCTCAATCCTACATATATAAATACAAGAGAAAATATCAAGAAGCAACAAGAATCACAGAAATGCCAATCCTACTCTAAACTATAATTTCTAACTCTAGCAACAATTCAATTAGTAGTAGCTTAGGTGCCTTTGTTCTAAAAAATAAAACCATTAGTTCTTTCGCTACAATTTTCTGACTATACCCTGAATAATTATCAACTCTTCATGTACTTTTTAAAAACTCAAGAGTATGATTTATACATAACAGAATCATTAACAAAAGAGGCCTTCAAACATACTGCTGAAAGCTGCAATATAGTCTGGGGACCAGATTTCAATTTACATAGTATCACCATCCGCAAAGAGATTACGGCACCCAGGACAGCAGTGCTCAGCACAGTAACCTTAGGAATGCTCCATCCGTTATTGCATCAGAGAATTCCTGACACGGATGAGACTGTTAGGACAACTCTAAAGGGGCCTCTAAACAGGACTGCATGTAAAATGAAATAATTATGAACTATGCTACAGTTGTGACAACACAGCTAGCCTGCAGAACTGAATTTTTCACAACAATAGCACTACAGAATTACAGTGACAGATGTCAGAATTATCTCTCCCTGCTAACTACTGAGTAGAAAAAGAGTTTTCTGACTATATTTTTGATGAACGGGAGATCTCTGATATAAACATTAGGGGAAACAGGAAAGTGAACAAAATGAACTCAAGTTCTTTTTTCACAGATATTAACAACAAGCAAAGCAGTTAACAAAAAAGAAAGCCAAAATTAGCCTATAAACAAATAAATATAAGATCAAATCAATCATTTTTGAAGAAAATACAGCTCATTTTCAAAAGTTCTGTTCAGTTTGTCACTAGACTTGAAAATATTTAAATAAACCAAACACATTCCCACAATACTGATTTGCTATACGGGATGTAAAAAAAGCACTTCAAGTTTTAAGCTTAATGTTTCATTCTCTCCCCCTATTCCCAGAAAAGAAGAAGAAAAAGAAAAAAGGGGGCTCTTGCAAAAATAAACAAAACCCAAATCCACCAACTAACAAAAAGTAATCACAGAAAACCTTTCTCTTTTTGAATACTGCACTTTAGTTGGTCCCATATTAGGATAAGGTTTCTGTAGCAAGGACTCCCTAGTCTCTTCCTTTATCTTTCATTCTTCAGTCACCTCCATGTTTTTATCAAACAAGGCTATGTGAAGGCTTTCCTAACAAGTCGGGCTGAGTCAGAGGTAGCTTTAGGATGAAGTATACTTGACTACGGTATGTGGTTAGTTCAAATGAACACGTCGTTTGAAAAGGATTACAATACATAAAAATGCACAAAGACTGTACAGCCCTCACTGCCTTGCACTAAGAGAAAACGTTTGAGAAACTCAGAAGGAATAGCGGAAGCCAGGAAAGAGGCACCGGCCCCATCCCCATGGGCTCCTTTAATGCACCAGTTCAGGCTGGTTCTCCACAAAGGGGAGCACCCCGCTCACGTAGTACGCAATGCCAAGAGATAGCAAAGCAATGACAAAGATTAAGAGCAACACCCTCCAGAAGCCCAGGTCCTCGACAAACTCCTGCCATGTGGTTCGGAAGCTGGATAGGACTCCTTCCCCTTGCTGCAGGTTGGGATTGAGGAGAGAATGGCTTTCCATGGCACTGTGAAAGGAGCAAAGACAAAGGAAAGGGGCATGAACAACACATTCTACCCATTTCAGAAAGATACAACAGCAACCGCGTTACTTAGAAAAGACAAGACTCAACACTTACAAGAAGAAAACCAACATATATGTGCTCTCATACATCCATGTACTGATGTATGTATCTGCATATATCTGGACAGTCTTCAACTGTCAATTAAGCCACAATGATTATGTTTCTTGGTTTAGTATGCAGCAGAGTCAGAGTTAAAAATCCTTTTCTAATGAAAAGGTCCCAAGCAGAAGTCTTGACTGTAGGTCAAATGAGTTGTTTCAAACTCCTAGTATCTAAGTAACCAAATTTTGGTTACTTTAAATTTAGAAGAATTCAAAACAAAGATTCATATTTTAAGAATTTATGTTAACGAAAATAAGCAAAGATGGGTAAATCTAAAAATGATTTTTAGATTCACTTTTATACAGTGTGTGAATCTTAAAGTTAAAAAGGGAATTTTCATTAACTTAAGTTCAATTATCTGACCAATGAAGGAATTACTTCTTTTAACTATAATCCTCTAAACACGGACACTTAGCTCAGTCTGTTGTACATCTGAACAGGCCCAGTCATTAGGAATTCTTCTTACTAGCTTCCTCCCCCTGGTTGTAGTTCTATCTTTTACAATAATACAAAACAAGTTTATTTCGCTTCTGCATAAAGGCTAAATCTAGTTGAAAATAAGGTTGCACAAGCACCATAAAAACAATGATTCTTGATTCTGGTTTTCAGAACTCTAGCAAGGAAAAATATGACCCTTACAAGTAGAAAACAGGACATCTGACTTTGGTATGTGGACGACCACACTGTGATGAATTCAAAGCTCGGAGGGATTAGCACCTACAATTATGTCACAACATGTAGGTCCAATAACAGGGTATCATTTAGATTAAAGCCACAATGACCATAATCCTATGTATCAAGTATCTATTGCTTATAAAAGGTCATTTACCACCCTTCCTAACCCCCTTCTCTTCATATTCTTCCAACCATCTGGGCACAGAACAATGGAAACAGAATAAAACAGTGTCTTACAGTCTGGTTTATCACGCAAAAACTGGCATTTTTATTTAACCTACAATTTTACTTTACTTCTTGACACTTAGCCAGACGTCCTGCAGCATTTACTAGTATTAGAGGTCTTCTCTAATCATAGGATGCTGAGTTCCTAAATGGGCCACTCTGCATGACATCCAAGCTTTTCTTCCTTCTATATTAAAATGTTTATTCTCTAAATAAGAAAAGACATTTTCAGTGGGAGTCTACATGAATACAAAAATTTTAGAAAACTGAAGCAAGTTGAAAAATAAGATTGGAACTTTGAGAAGGTTTAAACACATAATACCATGAACAGATAAAGAAGTCCAGGAGAGGTGAATTTTGACTTGTATGAAATGTGTTGACTATGTCCGAGTTGATGTGATCTCATATTCAAAGATGTTAGATATAAAATCAGAATTCAGCTGAGCAATCTCTAGCTCACGAAGCTCTGCCGATCATAATTTTCTATAATGACCTTACCCAGTGAAATGTTTTCTACTGGACGTGCGTGTGCAATATTTTTTTTGTACATGTGTCATCTATGCAGTCTTTGTCATTCTATACCCACAAATTTAAAAATAACTAAATTAAATTTAGGATATATGGGGGAGTGGGAAAATATTTTTCATCATCTTGATTTATAGGCCCTTAAGTTATGCTATGTCTCAGAGAATCCTAAGAGTGATGGAAAATACTAAGTACATTCAAAACTTGCTTTATGTTCTGGTAATCATCACACAGCTTTGCCACAATGCCACGTACTAGCCAATCCCATTAAGATTTATTCCCTAACTTTTTCTATTGGCATAATTCACATATAAAATTCATCTTGTACAATTCAGTGGGTTTTTTTTTAGTATATTGACAAAGTTATGCAACCATCTCCACTGATTTCAGAACATTTTAATCACCTCTATAATCAACTCTGTATTCTTTAGCAGTCACTTCCCATTGCCCCTTCCACCAGCTCCTGGCAACCACTAACCTACTTTCTTTTTGCCAATTCTGAACACTTCATATAAACGGAATTACACAATATATGGCTTTTTTGACCAGCTTCTTTCATGGAGGATGCTTTTAAAGCTCATCCACGTTGTAGCACATATCAGTAGTTCATTCCTTTTTATGGTGGAATATTCCACTAGATGCACGGATGACATTTTGTTTATCCATTTATCAGTTGATGGACTTTTGGGTGGTTACCACCTTTGGGCTATTATAAATAATACTGCTATAAACGTTCGTGTACAATTTTTGCGTGAACCCATGTTTTCAATTTTCTTGGGTACATACCTGAAGTGGAATTGTTGGGTCATATGGTAACTTTGTGTGGCTTTTTGAGAACTATTGTTTTCCTAAGCAGCTACTCTACATTCCCACCAGCACTGTACGAGGGTTCCAGTTTCTCCACATCCTTTCCAATACTTGTTGTCGTTCCATCTTTTTGATTACAGCCATCCTACTGGTATGAAGTGGTAACTCGCTATGGCTTTGCTATGCATTTCTCTAACGACCAACGATGCTGTCTTTAAGTTTTTAAATTTAAACTTCAACTACCACATGTCTACCATGATATTGAGAGGCAGGAGTAAGATAGGGCAACCAGGTAGTACAAGTATTAGTAATTCAATTTTTTAAGAACTGGCTTTACACAATGCTATAAATACAAATTCTTATGCTAAAGGACATGACAGGTATGTGAAAGAAGCAGGATTAATATTTCATACGGAGCAGCTCAAACGACTATTTCTCCTACTTAGTAAGTAATCACAACCTAGGCAAAATAAAAGTTAAAAGTATGTTTCTGATAAGGAGGTGCCAAGAAACTGGGTATTCACAAAATATAGCAAGCAAGGTCCCCAGAACATACCAAGCAAAAACACATTCTTGGACATTTTTCATGGTAAAGAAGCTTAAAGTATTTATGAAAACAAATTTCAAGTTATTTTGGAAGAACACGATCTTTAACAAATAACAGAAAACTCAATGTTATCATATTGCTTATGGCATTCTGTCAATTGAGAGTACACAGGTGAAAGAAAAAGGGCTTGCAATATATCTCGGACTTCTTGCTTATTTTATCTACTTGTCAGCTTTTAGTGATAACTCATGAGGAGCAAGCACTGTTCTAGAAGTAAAACTTTAATTTCTTTGGGCAGTAGTAAGTTCTTGAAAGTATCTAAACAAATAGTTCTAAGCTTGAGAATGGAATTCATGGTTCCCAAAGAGTACACTGGCCAACACATGAAGAGAAAGGAAAGCAATCACCGGTACAAAGGAATCAAATTAAGGGTCAACTATAAAAAAAACAGACGACTTCAATTAGAACTCACAGAAACACTGATCCCAGCAGTCTAAGTGGACCATATGATCCTATTTCCAAGTCCTAATCAGTCAAGCTACTAGGTCAACAGCTAATGAGGGCCCTTGAAATATATTCCACTGAAAATTTTGGGAGGAGACAATAGTAGGTTCATCATCTGTCCTACCTTGTAATTATCTGTAATGCTGAATCTCTGTTGCAAACAACCAGACTCCACGCTAGTACAACTCAGTCTGGACTACGGACTTCGCCTGTTGAGCTAGTGAGGCCAGGAGAAAAGACGATTTGTCACCTTTTCAGAGCTCCCTGAACCGTGCTATAAACTGTTTCTGGATGAGAAATGATGAGATACTGAAGGCCCCATCTGTCACTCCATCTTAGCTCTAGTTACTTACAGGAGCCCAAATTTCATTTGTTCCAACTCATGGGGAAGTTAGTTTCACTTTCACATTCCTGAATTGTGTGTTAAATATTCATTTCTCTCCTCCTATTTTACTTTTCCTCAGTACTCCACTTTCCTGCCTTTGAAATGGTCTTTTCGGTCTTTTCTAATGTTGTCTATGTTTCTAGCCTTACTTATCCTTCTCCTCCTTTCCACAATTCTGTTTGTGGCCGGCACTTAAAATTCTCAAACTCCTGCTTCCTTCCCTCATATTCACCTCTTAACCACCTCTTCTCCCTTCTGCTGACAATACTGCAGGCTTCCTTGCACAGGGACTAAGCATGTGGGCATGTAGAACTTTCTGTTAACAGCTTCTCAATTGTAATCTGGAGCCATACGGACCTATATAAAGTTCAAATAAAGTATCAAAGCTCTGTACTTGAAAGCAAATAAATAGAAAGCTCACAAAGTTGCCATAAAAGATCCAAAGACTTAAAGTGACTTGCCCTTTAAAAAATTACATTGTTAGGTACCTTTCACTCTCAGCTGTCTGCATGGTCTCCAGTTTTGAGTGAGTTCCTCTGTTAAATCCTTTTACCTCTTGTTCTTCCAAAGACTCCAGCAATCGGATAACATCTTTATTCACTCCTCTGCGCTTTGCCAGAACCAAGGGTGTAGCACCTTGATGATTGCTAAAACAAGTTCATAAACACAAAGAGGTCATCATAACAGTTGGATTACAGCATTAGTACACACTTGTGTAGATCTCAGTGACAAAGGCATGGGCCGAGTTAACTCGAAGCCCAGAGCAGAACCAATGGTTGAACTGGAACTTGAATTTTGAGTTAAGCTATTTTTTTCCTTACAGGGAAAAAGGAAAAAGAATATATATGCAAAAGAGTAAGTAAATGAGAATAAATAAAAGAAAAAGAGGGCATTTTCTTAGAAATTAACTGCAAAGTTCTAGATTCTAGATTCATTCTTACCTGACATTTACATTTTATGGCAACAGAGCATATTTTAAAAAAAACAAAAAACAGAAACAAAGTCTAATTAAAAACAAATAAAAGCCCAAAGAACCAAATAAGCTACTTTGGTTCACCTGGCTATTTAACACTAATAAGAGAAGACAGCCAAGTAACATCGAATCCCATAGCCAATTCCCACCACATTTGTCTATCACATTTGCTGTCTTTTTCAGATTTAGTGACAGTAGAGCATCAATAAATCAAGGCAACAAGTGTAGTTTAAAGGTCAAGCTCAGTTTTAAAGATGGTCTCACATCTTTCCCACTCTAGAGACAAGGTATCATTAAAACAAACACTACTTCTACAAACTGTTCAGTATAAAAAGGACTCTGAGCCCCAGAGAGATTATGAAGCTAGCATGGTGTATTATGTGACAAGACAAACAATTTGGAATCAGGCAGAACTAGGTTCAAATTCCAGCTGTGTGACCTCTGTCTTTTTTTAAACCCTTCTTGTCTCAACTACTGCATCTGTAAAATGAAGATAACACCAACCTCAAGAAATATTCATTCTAAGGATGAAATGAGCTAATGTAAGTAAACACAGCACCTGGTCCATAACAGATTTTCAACAGATGTTAGTTCTTTTCTTCTTTTTCCCTTATCTGACAATACACAATCATTGGTAGCAGAACCTCACCACTGTTTTCATAGAAAAACTTGCACTGCTTCAGCATAAATTTAAAGTCAGCCTCTTGTTTCCTCACTCCCCTAATAAGATTACCTTATCCTCCATGCCTTGTTGAACTTGTCACTGCAGCTGATCAACAAGAAAGCAGAATCGATAGACTCTGAGATTGGACCATTGGTTGATAAACTAATGGGAAGAAATGGCTAGACTTCAAAAACCACAGCAGACTTACCAAATATCAATTTTGAGTCCATTGGAAACTAAGAATTGAATAGTATCCACATGGCCACAGAGATGCAGAGCTGTGTTTCCTTGATAATCTGTGGCCAGGAGATCAGCACCGAATTTATGCAACAGCTGGCAGATGTCTACATTCCCTCTGGCTGCCGCGAGGTGAAGGCCTGTTCTGCCCCTGCTGTCACGAATATTTGGGTCAAAGCCGCTTTCCAAAAGCCGCTTGGAATAGTTAAAGTCTCCATCAATACAGGCTTGCAGCAAGGGCACATTAGTCTGAGACGAGTCATTTACAAAAACATAGGACATTATTCTGATGGAGTGGATGGACTATGCCTGTAATGAAATATGAGGTGAGTGAGATTCGGTGAAGCCAAACTAAATCAAGACAATGAAGTCATTAGACACTATTTCTTATCCTTCTTGGCCTCCTGCCTCTAATAAATTACCTCACCAAACAGAAACAACAACAAAGTTATCAATTATATTTTATTTCTCATTAAAATGTCTTATTTTCTTCATATCCACTTGATCAAAATTTCAATTAAATTACTATAAAGATCTATTTTGTTTTTCATTAAGCAAAAAGATTGAGAGATTTTTTTTAAGGTAAATAAGATATAATCGTTTAGATTTAAGTTTATTGCATTGTCAGAAGACATATATAACATGATCCCTAAACTTCAAACGCATGCTAATGCTGGTAGAGATTCTTTCTTAAAACAAAGTAACTCTCTTTCACATATTTGCCTTTTATCATATTTGAGATATTCTACATAGTAAACAGAAGTATCTACTCAAAAGTTAACTAAATCAGCAAGAAAACAACAATGAAATGACTTAATTCATATTCGATCAAGACCTGCTGAATGTTTTGTCTATAGCACAAACTTCAATTTCATAGAAACTCCCATTGTCTGAAGGCTGAGAGATGAAGAAAAACAGGTCTGGGAACACAGAGGCAGGACAAAGGCAGCAATCCCAACTGTGTCCACTCCACAAATTTCACCTAAATGAGTACTCCAGCCTCTCCAGTGTGTCCACACCTCTTTCACTGATACTTCCCTGCCCCAGCAGTCTCTTGGTGTGTGTGTGTGTGTGTGTGTGTGTGTGTTTATGTCTCCCTGACCTCCTCTTGGTTCATTTAAGGAAAGTTAAAGTCTGACAAAAGAAACCTTACTAAGAAACTGAATAGAAAACAAACCAAAAGAAGAAATCACAAAAGCAGAGACCAATGTATTTACAGAGATGACTCCCTCACTCTACAGTTACAAAAGCTGAGTCACAGACAGGGTTGTCTTGTAATTTGTCAGACAAAGTCTTTCTTTCTGGAACACTGATGGAACTGGATGTTAGACCCATCTATTCTTGTGGCTAACCTCAATGGGATTCAGGAACACACACTGAGGGCCTGTTCCAAGCCAGGCATCACACCAAGGGTGCCTAATGAGTTTTATTTAATCTTCCTAACAACTCTATGGTAAGGGTTATTATACTGAATTTTAATAAGGAGTCACTGAAAGATTTCAAGCCAAGGAAATGGGATGGTCTTTCAGAAAGATTACTCTGTCAGAGGGAAAGGTTAGATTAGAGGGGGTCAAGGCCGGAGACTGGGAGACCAATCAGCTGGTCACTGTAGAAACCCAGCCAAGAAATGATGACAGCCTGATCTGAGGCAGTGGCACAGAGAAGGGAGCACACTGGAGAGGTATAGAGAAGATAGAATTAGTACAACTTAATGACGTGCTGCATATAACAGGTGAGAAGGAGTTGTTAAGGATAATTTTAAATATGGGAAAAATCTGCTAAGGATTAAGAATTAGATCAAGATAAAATAACTTCAGATTATGATACTATATAATGCTTTTTAAAGAAATTAACCCATTGAGAAGAAATTACTCATTAAAATAATCAAGAATTCTCTTTTCAGGGTAACCTCCCTATTTTCCCCTACAGTATTCACTGGATTAGATCATAAAAAAGGACAAAACTATCAAAAGCATTTGAAAAAATAAAATACCACATATCAAGAGCTTTTCAAGCGATAATGTGTTTTGGTTAAATTCTGTAAGAATAGATAATGAAAAACAAGTTACTTGGTATTTTTGGTTCTAACACAGTAAGAATTCTTGTGGTTTGAAGACTTGGGATTCTTTTGAATGTTGGCTCAGTGGGGAAAAAAAAAAGCCTTCCTTGTTTATTTTTTAAGTGAGAATAAGTGTGGTGTACTTTGTGATTTTTCTTTCTGTCCTTGAGAAACTAACTTTACCCCCAAATTTAATAAGGCCAATGATAGATAACATTTTTCATCTTGATCACAGGACTGAATCTGCCATAAAGCAAGGCATCGAAGCTTTCACACACTGTGAGGAAGTTGACAGCAGAAAAATACTCACGTAAGCCTGAAGATTAGATCTTTCTTTCAGTGGTCACCCAGCAATTTCTCTGAATTCTTAAGAAGGTTCAACAGAATATCCAGAAATGTGACAGCAAGGATCTACAGTAAATAGAAACTTTGGTTATAACAAGGGTGTGACATGAAGTCTAGCTGTTCTATTAAACACAGAGGAGCTGGTGGGGTCTGTGAATATTCTCTGGAAAATCTATGGGTAAGGCATTAATTTGCAAGGCCAGTAGTAACTGACAAGTAATAAAGTAGTGAAAAGGGAGAACAGAAGGCCTCCTAAGGAGTGGTTCTGTTGCCCACAAACAAGAAAGCATGGTCAAAAAGATAAAAAGAATCAAATTATGTGCCATCAGTAGAGGACAAACTGGACTCTGACTATTCATTCTAAGTTACTGGAATTCAGAATGCCTATTTTTCACATTATAAATGGTGGCTAGAACTCAGAGTAGCCCACAAAAGCACTTTTAGAAATAAAATGCTATTTGCATGGGGAGGGGAGTAAAAACAACCAATATTTACATTTAAACCAAACCGGATACATTTAAGGAAAAATATTTCTAATCCATTCTCAATTCTGGTACTTAAATCTCCCCCATGAGATTGATCCCCCGCCCCTTTTGCTTTTCAATGTGAAAGAAAAATTGGCCCAAATCTATCTGCACTTTTCCACAAGCCAGACCCTGCTCCTCCTGAAAGGTGCTGCTGCCCCACCTTCATGCTCTTGCTGGGACCCCCTCAGGTTTCCCCTCTGCACTCAGAGACATCTCAAGGACCTTGTCTGCCCCACTGTACCCTTCTTGTAAGGGATCGTGGAAGTAGGGTCATGCACAGACAGTAGGCACCACAAAAAATCAGTATTAATTCCTGAAACTAACATTTACTATGTGCTCAAAATATGGCAGATACTATGCTAAGTGGTAGGATATAAAGACTAAATCCCGAATTTGTAGCTCAGGCTGAGATTCAGATTAAGCTTTTACTGGTCATTCATGCTCAATATTATCAAATCCCTTTAAATAAACTTGTATGAGAAACAATGGTATTTTATGAAGCTCCATTTAAATACATAAGTCATGCTGTATCGTAAGGGTTATCAGGGCTAGACCAGAAGATGAGGGCTGACAAATTACATGTACCAATTTAGACAAACTTCAAATTACTGAACCACTTAATTTCCTTGCACAAATATTCTGAGTTCACCCAAAGTATTGTACCTTTACTTTTTTATCCTGACCATTGGGGGCTGAATCTTCATGACTAAAGCCTACCTCTAATATATGATTTTCAATGTTGAAATGGTGCAGGTGTTATTCTGAAGACAGCAGGGTTCACATTATGAAAAGGACAAATTCTGCTTTTCATTTGGAGACAGAATTATAGATTATATAGTTACCCCTTCAAATGACCTGTTAAAAATTCACAAGAAAGTTCCTAAACTTGGTGACCAGAAGGGGAGTGGGTGGGGGGGGGGATGGATTATACAGGTGATCAGGATTAAGGAGTGTACTTGTTGTGATGAGCATTGGGTGTTGTATAGAAGTGTTGAATCACTACATTGTACACCTGAAATTAATACTACACTGTATGTTACCTAACTGGAATTTAAATAAAAACTTAAAAAGTTTCTTTAAGTTCACAAGATAATGCTTCTGACATTTTCTTCTGATGACAAGCTCCATAAGAAAGTACATTTGATCAAACTATAGATTAATGTGATTTCAAACTTAATATTACACAAATGCATTAGACCTAATTGTACTTAAAACCCGCCAAGAAAATGTCTAAGACCCCATTTAGAACTTACTCACTAGCAATCTATTAATAGCTTCTCAAGAAGTTATGAAAGTGAGTAAAACTCAGAACACATATTAACTATGGTTCAAGGAGTGAAAAGGACTAAAGATTTAATTAAACTTTTTGAGATAATTGTAGATTCACACGAAGTTCAAAGAAATAGTACAAAGGAATCCTGTGTACTTTTACCCAGTTTCCCCTGATGTTAATATCTCACAAAACTATAATATCACAACTAGGATACTGACACTGATAATCAAAATCTAGAACATTTCCATCACCAAACTCTCTCATATTGCCCTTTTACAGCCACACCTACTTCCCTCCCACCCTCACCCCACCTTATCCCCTGGAAACCACTATCCTGTCTTCCATTTCTAGAATTCTGTCATTTCAAGAATGTTATATAAATGGAACCATACAGTATGTAACCTTTTGGGGTTGGTTTTTTTTTTTTTTTTTTTTTACTCAACATAATTCTCTGAAGATTCATTCAGGTTGTGTGTATCAATAGTATCATTCTTCTCTATTGCATAGTGTTCCGTGGTATGGATGTACCACCGCTTATTTAGCCTTTGACCTTTTGAAGGACATCTGGTTGTCTCCAGTTTGGGTGTGTTATTTTAAAGCTTCTAAAACATTCGGGTACATGTTTTTATGTGAATGAACATCTTTGTTTCTCTAAAACAAATGGCCAGGGGTGCAACTGCTGGTCTGGAGGCTTAAAGATTTGGACTAAAAGACAGTTGATGGGACGCCTGGGTGGCTCAGTAGGTTACATCATCAGCTCTGGTCCTGATCCCAGGGTGCTGGGATTGAGCCCTGCATGGCTCCCTGCTCAGCAGGGAGTCTGCTTCTCCCTCTGCCCTTCCCTCTCCTTGTGCGCTCCCATGCTCTCTCTCTAAAATAAATAAATAAAATCTTAAAAAAAAAAAACAGTCAAGTCTGAAGGTGCCTACTGTTCCCATGCAAAAAAAGAAAAAAAGAATGTAAGGTCTTCTTTGGGATCATCTGTTTGGATGGCTCAGGCAACCAGGACAGTGAGAGGTTATTTACAGAAGAGTTTGTTGGATTAAGCATTAATAAGGGCCCTAGTATTTACCAAAGATAGTGTGTAGTAAGAACCATTCCACAAGTAAGAGTTAGAAACATGAATGTGCGAGTGTGAACCCTGAACTAGTATCTTTCAAGATTCACAGAGGGCTGAGTCTGTTCCCCTGTAAATGAATATAAAAGCTAGACATAGTGAAGACTGCTTCTCAAGGTAGGAAGAGGAGGGAGAGAGGTAAGATATGGTCTGACTTTCCTGAGGGACTACTTTCAGGAGTATCCAATACTCTAGAGAGGCAGTTTTTCTAGTGTCAGAAGATGTTAAAAGAGCTTGGCTACCTCACCCAGAATGTATCTGGAGCTAGACTCCTAGGATTTGAACCCCAGTTCAGATACTTACTAGTTGTGTGACTTAAGTACTCAAAAATCAATAGTTTCTAGCTTCGTGAGGAAGGGCACAGCTCTGGGGCGACAGTTCTCTACTGCACCGAAGACAGCCTGCACGGAACATTGAGAATTGATCCCCTGGTAGCAGCATCCAGCAATGGGGTGACCTCTAGTGGGGAGTAAAGACATCCAAGAAAGGAAAAGAGAACTGGTTCCTGGAAGAGGAAAACCCACAAGAACAGTCAAGCCCTAGAAAATCCTCCCCTTGTTCACCATAGCCTGGTTCCTAAGGGACAGTGTCCATGAGGGACAGTGACTAGTTCAGAGGCCAATTCCCTGGGATTGTTAAAAGGAGGACTCGGGGGGTCACATCTTGGAGGCCTGGCACTGCCTAAGAGACTTCATAAGGATGGAGCCACTCATCCTTTAGGATGAAGCAGTCACCTAGATACCAGTAACAAGAGCTCCTAATACCACACAGCGCTTGTCTCAATACAACTGACAAAACAACAAGGAGGTTTTAGTGGAAGCATGTGAGTTACTGACTTGATTGGAAGTTCTAGTTAATATTCCTTTTCATTTCTATTTTTCTTTTATGTTAATATTGGGTCACATCTACATAACTTCAAGATAATATTCTTGATGGTTAAGAACTAATGGAGAAAACCTGTCGTATTTTAATATATACTCATTAAACCTAACTTTAAATTGGTCTTCTATATCCAATATCACCAACCATACATAATGTATTGATTTATTTTTCATTTTGAAAGGCCACTGGGAAAGGCAAAACTAAGTGCTACATTCTTGGTTCAAATGGACTGACGTTATGCCTACATAGCAACTTTGATCAGAGATCAAAGCACCAGACACTTCAGCAAAATGCAAGGGAAAAATGGCATACCTGGAGAGACACATTATCAAATCGGACTGCCTACATTTTCTAATATCATAGAAAAGTACTAAAACTGAGAGTGATATACAGTAAATGGAAACCCAAATCTGGACTCTCTATACCTCATGTGGTTATTCTTAGCCTTTTAAAAGGATACAGCTGTTTTTAAAATATAAAAATAACCTTAAAGAACCATAAAATAAGAACTTCCAATGAAGTCATTAAATCCTAACTGCTAGCACTTTAGAATTACTGTTCTTAAAATCCAAGTGCTGTACAGATCCACAGACATTAGGCAAAAGGAAAAAAAGCCACATCTAAAAGAAATCTAGCTCTGCACGAGTAAACATTTTAACAATTTAATTCCTTCTCAAAATGTTAATAATATATTTTTTCAGCCTGCTTATCTTCAATAGCCATATTTCTCTAATAGAGTGATTTCCAAGGCTCAGAGAGGTTAATGAGTCTAAGGTTAATGAGTCTAAGGCCACATTGCTGTTAAGTGGCAGAATGGGCTTCAAATTTAGTCTACAATATTTCTAATATGCCATGCCACCTCTATACAGTTATCAAGATAATTAGTAGGAAATGGTTCATACAAAGCTCAGGTGCTTGTTCACAATTGTTTGCAAAAATTCCTGCCAGACCTTGTGCCTAAAATGCAAGAAATGGGTTTGAGATGTGTATCCTTGCAGATTACATAGTGCCTGGCACATTTTTTAAAAATCTAGAGATAGGAGAATCCAATAATTCTTTGTGGATTACACACTCAATTAAGTTCATCTTAACAAGATTATATTTTATTTCTTTAAAGATTTTATTTATTTGAGAAAGAGAGAAGAGCACGAGCAGGCTGAGGGGTAAAGGGAGAAGCAGACTCCCCACTGAGCAGGGAGCCCAATGCGGGGCTCGATCCTGAGACTCCAGGATCATGACCTGTGCCGAAGGCAGACGCTTAACTGACTGAGCCACCCAGGCACCCCCATCTTAACAAAATTTTAAGGTAACATTTTTATGACTAATTCTATAATTTATTATAAATTTATTACAAAAATAAATATGAGCAAAGAAAAGAAGTTACCCATAATCCTACCAACTAGAAGTAACTATTCTTACTATTTTGGTGCTAGTCCTATAGCCTTTTTTCTCTGTATGAATATATATTTAATTCATACTATACACAAATGTTAAACTTTTTACTTACCATATCATGAATATCCTTCCATGTTACCAGTCTTCCAAAAACAATTTTTAATGGTTGCATTCTGTAATATTCTATAATTTTCCATAATTTTCTTATTAAATTCTTTACCACATTAAAGAAATTTGCTTTGCATTTTTCCTCTTACCCGAATTTAAATTCATTGACATTTTAAGCCAATCAAAACATAGTCTAAGAGGGGCACCTGAGCGGCTCAGTTAGTTAAGGGACCACCTCCTGGTTTCAGCTCAGGTCATGATCTCAGGGTCCTGGGATCAAGCACTGGGAGTCTGCTTGCCCCTCCCCCGCCCCTCCCCCTGCTCTCTTTCTAAAATAAGTAAATCTTAAAAAAACAAAAACATAGTCTAAGAGACTTTTAAAATAGTATTTTTGGTTTCAAAATCTGACTACCATAATGGATTCTCAGGCGATGTATCTAAAAGATGTGACACGGATGCATCCAGCTATAATGTGGAATTAGACTTCTTTTTTTCTTCTTTTTTCAAAGATTTATTTATTTGAGAGAGAGAGAACGTGGGGGTGGGGGACGGACAGAGAGAGTGTGAGAGGAATCTCAAGCAGACTTGATCCCACAACCCTGAGATTGTGACCTGAGCTGAAACAAAGAGTCCCACGGGTGCTCAACCAACTGAGCCCCCAGGTCCCCCGAGGCTTATTTCTTTACGGACAATAGTTTTACTTTGACAGCAATCCTGATGCAATGCTTGCTTTGCTCATGATAAAACGTCAAAGATTCTGGTGTATGGTTCATCTTAAACTACAGTTCACTTTAATTTGAATCCCTTTTAGAATCCCTATTTATTGATTTTTTGAAAGACTGTCTTAGAAGGGTCTGGGAAATAAATTCTCAAAGATTGTCCGGCTAGAATCTCAATTCTTAACCTTTGAGGTATCTGTCCAAAATAGAGGCAAAATAGTGGATCTTTGTTTTGAGTTCTTAAAAAAGGAAAAAGGTAGCCCCCTTTTTGAAAGCATGGAAGTAACTTAAAAAAAAAATTGAGAATATTATCCTTTCAGGATATTCCAGCACCATGAAGAACACGTGAAGGAGGATGTTTATAAGTAGAACCTTCTGGATTTTACTTCCAAGTCTCAAAAATAATTAACAGAAGTTCAAAAAGAAAAATTTTTAGACAGATCTGGATCTACTACAGATACATTTTTACTTTACATTTAATTCTGTTGTATTTCCAAGTCTAACTTGATTTGTTTAAAATTCTTAATTTTGTGACTTCTTCAATGCCAAGCTATCAATTACTTTATAATTAAAACTTTATTAAAGCAATAAAGGTGAGGTTATTTTGAAATGTGTGAATTACAGAATGCTACAAAGTCCAGTTCATTACGTTTAAGTTCATATAATAATTAAAAGTAGGCTAATCAGGTATTACTTAGTAAACATTCTTAGGAAAGAAAGCTTAATGAAAAAAGGAACAAGGATTTATTTATATGTCTGCTATTACTATGCAACAACTGCTTAGCAACATGAGATACATAACATTTAACATTCATTAAGTTATTATATTCCAGGCACTATTTAAGTGTTTTTCCTGGAACGACTTATTTAATCCCCATATAAGCCTTATATATAAGGTAAATATTATCCTCATTTTATGGGCAAAAAACTAATGGCACTAAGTTTGCTTTCATAAGATTCTTCTTCATATAATGAATTAGTTTAGGAAACTTTTCATCCAAGATTACATAAAGGGAAACATTAGTCTAGCCCACACACTCTGAATTAACTCCTTATCATTTCATTCAAAGTAAATTTTTCTGCAAAAAAACAATAAATATCTGGAAATGTTTCTTACTTTACAGGAAACATCGGTCACATGTTTACAGGAAATATTCAGTCATATATTCTGAATTAACTCTTTGCAATCTTCTCAAAGTAATCTTTTCTAAGTGTGAGAAAACAACAATAAAATATTTGGAAATATTTGCTACTTTACAGGAAGTGACTAAATTTCTGGAGTCGTTATTCTCATGTATTTCTTACTCATTGGCATAGTGAGAAAACACTTGTCTAAATTTTTCTTTCTCCATCAGAAAATCAAAAAAACAAAACAAAAAAAAATCAAAAAATTTCTGATATATATTTCCTCCAACATCTGTCTTACTTATATTTTTGCATTATTAAAATTTAGTTCAGGGGCGCGTGGGTAGCGCAGTCGTTAAGCGTCTGCCATCAGCTCAGGGCGTGATCCCCGCGTAGCGGGATCGAGTCCCACATCGGGCTCCTCCGCTGGGAGCCTGCTTCTTCCTCTCCCACTCCCCCTGCTGTGTTCCTTCTCTCTCTGGCTGTCTCTGTCACATAAATAAATAAAATCTTTAAAAAAAAAAATAAATAAAATAAAACAAAATAAAATTTAGTTCAACTTTTGTAAAAATATTGGCTTAAAATAAAAATTATTTGTTCACATATGGAGTACTGGTACCATGGATATTTTATTTATTCTAATACCTTTCGGCATCTTCCAAAATCTTCACTGTGTAATTTTAGCATGTTTAAAATTCTTAGCAAGGGGCTTTCCTCCATAGGAAGTCTTCAGTTTATAATTCGTAATTATATAATAAAGATATTAAATAAGCACTGGAAGGTCAATCTGAAGTCTTCCATGCGTATGTATTGCTTTTGCAATCAAGTGCTTTTAAAAAATCAGTTTTCTGCACTAGTAGCATTTTATTTATGACCCAATGGTGCCACCTTGTGGCCTATCTGGGCTTCAAGTGCAACTTTAGCATCTAGGACAAGGATAAAGCAAGAGGAGGGAGCGAGCACCTTCCAAGTTTTTGTTTCATTTCTTTTTTTTTTGTTTTTCGTTTTTAAAGTTTAGTAACTTACTTATTTTAGTAATCTCTACACCCAATGTGGGGCTTGAACTCACAATCCTGATATCAAGAGACCAATGCTCTACTGAATGAACTAGCCAGCGCTCCTCTCTGCTTTATTTTAGTTACTTACCATTATCATTCTCAATAATTCTTAATTAGTGAAAATTCAGAGTTGAGATGAAGCTCAATTTTTCTTAAAAAAAAAATGTACCTAACATATTGTTGTATGTTGATTATACCTCAATTAAAAAAAGATTTACAAAGCAAATTAATAGCATAAATATGATCCCAGGACTATTCGGAGATCTAAATCTCATTAAATACACCTTAGCAGACTTCATTTATACAAAATTAAAGTCCTAAAAAAAAATGACATTCCTGGGGCACCTGGGTGGATCAGTCAGTTAAGCATCCAACTCTTGATTTCGGCTCAGGTCATGATTTCAGGGTTGTGAAATTGAGATTCTCCCTCTCCCTCTGCCCCTCCCCCCTAAAAAATGACATTCCTACTTATTCATTTATTTGGTGTTGTTTAAAAATACAGGAACTACAACTTTTGTAAATTACTCATTTTCTAAATAGTTCACAAAATGTAAACCAGATTCACCTCAAATAGTCTGAAGGCACAAGACTCTGTTCTTAGGAGAAACTTGAATACTTCCATGAAGTTTTTACGACCAGGAAGGCCATTCAGGATTATCCAACCCAATCTCCTTATTTTACATAGAAGGATACTGAGAATCAGAAAGGCTATAACTTAACCTGCTACTTTACAAGCAAGCTACCCCTTATCCTCAAGATTCTAACTCCATTCATGATTCACGGTGGAAATATAAGGTACATCATCCTCAACATAACAGTTTGTCACAATTCTATTGTGATCTGTCCCCATCTAATGCTTTAAATGGTGCACCAGATGGATGCTAGCACGTACGGCATGCTTCACACAAAACACCCATCCTAGTGACTTGGTGGACGAGGGCCCTCCCTAGGCTATACGAGCCCACAGAAGATCTAGTAGACTTCTTTGAGGTGTGCTCTGATTGCATGTGAAGCTATGTGGATCACCGCGGTCTAGAGCTCCATACTGCTTAGTGATGGCCTACATAGACCCTTAAAAGTCAAGAACTCCTGACACATCATTATTAGACCCACATCCTACCTCACTTATTCCAAACTCTAGGGGCCCTGGTAAATAAGGATATACGATGAAAAAACGACTGAAGAGAGGACTAAGGAACCAACTTAACCAAATAGCCTCTAAAAATGGCATGGTTACGTATAGCCACAAAAGGACCACCATTTGGGGTGTGAGACAGTTCCTCTTTTTTCCTTAATTCCCTAAGAATTAAGGATAAAATCTTTGGTAGGAATCAAGTAAAGGATGAAGAGTAGATGTCTGAGACTTTAAGGGAAGCCTTTGTTTCCTTGCCTGCTCCCCCCCCCCTTTGGACTAGGGGGCAACCTATTTTGGGGAGGCATCTTCTGATACCCAGAGAAAAGAAAATAGGGAGTGACATACAAATGACTCTAGGTTCAAGAAAAGAGAAATAGGGATTTCCCCCCCTAAATTTTTTAGTCCATTTTAGGAGGATAAAAATAAGAATTACAGAGAGAAGTTGTATTTTTTGGCTGGTGCTTTCCTCATGCTGCCACTTAGGAACCTAAAATGTGGGGCACAAAGTGGGAAATGCTAGTATTCCAAGGCAGAGCTGAATCAGCAGTCCTGATAGCTTCGTCAATAGAACAGTAATTCCAAGTGAAAAGGACAATGAATTACAGCAATCTTCTTTCCGACTGAGACCTGGCCCCCACAAAGCCTCTCCTGTTAAAATGGCAGATCCGTGAGTTTGCTCAGTTTAAGTGTATGTACTCTGAGTTCTAGGGACTCTTTCAGAAATGGGAGTAGGGCTGGCAAATCCCTACATCATTTTCCCAAGGAACTATTTTTAGAGACTGCCCAGAGACCTACCAGGTCATTGTGACCAACAAGAGAAAAAGTGGTTAGTGACTAAGGACTTCAAGTTTTTAGCTACATGGCTCTTCATATAATAATTCCCTTGGTAAGTCCCAAGACATAAATTCTTAAAGTTATAAAAATACCCCTAAGCCCCACAATATATCATCAAAAATACTTAAAAGCAGCACTAAATACTAGCACACCAGAATGCTGAGAACTAGTACTGCAGTTATTATGCTAGGCACTTTACATTTAAAATTTAAATAGCCACAATACTGGATAATGTAACTCTAATATACAATAAATTTCTATCTATATATGTCTGTTTCTGGCTCTCTACTCTGTTCTAATAGTCTATGGGATATATATGTGCCAATATCACACTGTCTTAATTACTTTGGCTTCATCATAGTTCTTGATATCTTCTATGGCACGTCTCCCAACACTGTTCATCAAAATCATTATAACAATTATTTGCAATCTTCTATCCCATCTGAGTGTCAGGATTATTTTGACATGTCCCACGGAAAGCCTATTGGAAATCTGTTTACTATGCCAAGTCATACCCTTGAACATGAACTATCTGGATATTCTCTGCTATCTTTTTAGACATTTTTATAATTTTCCCCATGAAGGTCTTGTACATTTTTATATGTTTTATTTTTTAAAAACTTAACTGTTTTTATTTCTGCTGTGATTGAGGTCCTTTTTTTACTACAGTTTTAATTTGTTATTACCAGTACAAAGAATGAAACTGATGCAAATGTGCTGACTCATATCCGCAACCCTGCTGAATTCTTACTAATTCTATTAATACATCTATAGGTTCTCCTGAATTTTCTATGTATTACCGTATCACTTACATTAAGTACACTGTGTTAGTTTAAAAACATGCCTGCAAAATCTTCACTACATCTTTCTTCAAGAGGTTGAGTTAAAATGCCCTCCCCTCGAGTATGGGCTTACTAACGCACTACTAACAAACAGGATACAGTAGAAGTGGTTTGTAAGATAGGTCATAAATTAGACAATGCAGCTTCCTCCTTACTCTCTCACGGATTACTCACTCTGAAACAAGCCAGCTGCCATGTCATGAGGACACCCAAGCAGTACTAGAGAGGTTCCTGTGATGAAGCACTGCCAGCAGACAGCAAGGAACTGAAGCTTTTTGCCAAGTCTTGTGAGTGAGCCACCTTGGGAAAAATCCTCCAGATCCAGCCACGCCTTCAAATGGCTAACCCTGGCTGAAATCTTCACTGAAATACTCTGAGCCTGAACCATTCAGCTGAGCCACTTTCAAATTCCTGACCCACAGACATCATTATTTTAAACTTTTTAGTTTTCAAATTTATTGGCATAAAAGTTATTCATCACATACTTTCATGACTAAAAAACAAATCTCTATTATATCTGCATTGTTTCCTTTTTTGTTTCCGATGCTGTTTATTTGTGCTTTTTCTTGTTTTGCTTTTCCTTCCTAGATCATTACTGGTAGAAGTTTGTGTATTTAGTTTTTCAAAGAATCAGTTCTGGGATGCCTGAGTAGCTCAGTCGGTTAAGCGGCCAACTCTATTTCGGCTCAGGTCATGATCTCACAGTCCTGGCGCTGAGCCCCGCATCCCCATCTGGCTCCAAGCTCAGTGGGGAGTCTGCCGCTTCCCCTGCATGTGTGCGCTGGCTCGCTCTCAAATAAATAATCTTTAAAAAAAAAAAGAGAGAGAAAGAACCAGCTCCGCTGTTTTACTGCTTCTGGTTTGTCCTGTTAATTTCTTCTACTTTAAGTTTTATATGTGGTTTCTTTTTTTTTACCTTCTTGATTTGTATCCTTAACTCACTTTTAATCTTATCTTTTAACAAATTTACTTAAATCTATATAATCTTTTTAAAAAAAGAAAGATAAAAATCTATAAATTTACATTGAAGTGTCAACTAGACCCCACTGGTTTTCACATGCAGTATTTCACATTGTTGCTTAAATGTTATATAATTTCTGTGATGGCCTCTTTAAACCTATTAATTATACAGAAATCATTTTAAATACCCAAGCATGGGATTTGAAAACCTTTTTATTAATTTCTAGTTTATTTGCATTGTGGTAAAAGAAAATGGTCTTTGGGGCAAGAATTTATTAAAATTTACAGACTTTCTTTTGGTTAATGTGCCATGTGTATCTGAAAAGAATGTATGAAGCATTAGTTGAAGACAGGATTCAACTCTCTATATACATACATTTGATCAATCTTGTTAATTTTATTGTGGAAGTATTCTTATTTTTCCAATTTTTTTGCCATCTGATATATTGGTTTCTGAAAGTAGTGCTACAGTTTTTCCCCACGACTGTGAATTTATCGATTTTTTCTGTAATCCCACCTAATTTGGGGTTACATTTTGAGACTATGTTTCGGTACATGGATCACTGCTCTATCTTCCCAGAAGACTGTTTATTAGTGTGCTTCTTTATTCCTATTAATGTTTCTTGCCTCAACATTTGACATTAATGATATTAACATTATGTTATTACTATGGTTATATTCTATTCTACAGTTATAACTTTGGGGGGATAGTTTCCTATTTCAACCTTTACGGATAGTTTTGTTTTAGATGTATGTCTGGTAAACAGGAAACTAGATTGCTTTTTAACAGTTCTGAAGGTTTTTTTTCCCACGGTGAGTTCAGTCAACTTATATTTTTTATGATTTCTATGATTTTCTATGATTTTCTATCATTTTTCTATGATTTCTAACCTATTTGGACTGATTTCCACCTATTTTGTGTTTTCTGTTTACCATCTATTTTGTGTTTTCTACTTATTTTTTCTTCTTTGTGTCTTCTGTTTATCATCTTTTTTTCCTTCTCTATTCCTTTTCTTCGACTAGTTATTCAAAAATTTTGACATGCATGCTAACAATGTTTCTTAAAGTCTAAAATTATCTAGAATTTTATTCTGAACACAATGACCAGAATGCACTATAACCACCACAGACCACTCCATGATTGCTGTCTAATAGTTTTAGCTTTATCTTTATTTTTTTTTTATTTTTTAAAGATTTTATTTGTTTATTTGACAGAGATAGAGACAGCCAGCGAGAGAGGGAACACAAGCAGGGGGAGTGGGAGAGGAAGAGGCAGGCTCATAGCGGAGGAGCCTGATGTGGGGCTCGATCCCATAACGCCGGGATCACGCCCTGAGCCGAAGGCAGATGCTTAACCGCTGTGCCACCCAGGCGCCCCTTTAGCTTTATCTTTAAAAAATACCAAACCCCAAACCCCTAAAACTTAAAAAAAAAAAAAAAAGTTAACTAAATTTATCAACATTTTATCAATCAGTTCACTCTTTTTCAAAAAATCCCATGCCTCCCCTCTGGATTCACTCTTCTGGCTGAAGTTCACTTTCCACTTCTTTTAGTGAGATTCTGTGAGAAGTAGCTGCTTTCAGTCTTCACAAATTTGCAGATGACTTGTTTTGACTTTATTCTTGACTAACAGTTCAGGTGATCGTGAGGTTGTAGTTGCCAGTTACTTTCCCTCAGTCCCCTGAAGCTCTCGCTCTGATCCTTCCAGGCATCTTATTGCCAGGAGATGTCTGCTTCCGTTCAGTTGTTCTTGTGTAGGAATGTCTTTGTCTTCGTTTGGTTTAAAATTTTTCACTTTATCCCTAATGCTCTACAGTTTTATTGGGATCTATTTAGGAGGACTATTTATCCTGGTGGGAATTCAGAACGTATCTGTAATCTAAGTACTCATGCTTTTCTTAAATTCTATCAAATTCTCTTCAACTAGTGCTTTTCAACCATATCTTCCTATTAATGTTGGAAACTCAACAATCAATATATCCTTTAAAAAAAAAAGTTTTTCTGTGCTACATTCTAGGTCCAGTTCTCAGCTCCATCTTCTAATTCACTTATGCTCAGGCTGATCTGAGTCTAAAAGTTTATTACACTTAAAAAAAACCTCAACTACTGTAATTTTTCATTTCTAAGAGTTCTAATTAATTCTTCATATCCACCTGTTGTTACTTTTTGTTTCATAATTTATGGTTCATTTTTTTTTAAATATTTTATTTATTTATTTGACAGAGAGAGAGACAGCCAGCGAGAGAGGGAACAACAAGCAGGGGTAGTGGGAGAGGAAGAAGCAGGCTCCCAGAGAAGCAGGGAGCCCGATGCAGGGCTCGATCCCAGGACCCTGGGATCACGCCCTGGGCCAAAGGCAGACGCTTAACGACTGAGCCACCCAGGCGCCCCATGGTTCATTTTTAATAAATATGAGTCCTTTTTCTCTTTGAGCATATAGACACTTAAAAATCTTTGCTGGATGGTTTCCTAAAATTTTTTACAGCAGGCCTGAATTTGTGTTCCAATGCTCGTATTATTGGATGAGTTCTTCTTAGCACTTAGCATCTTCTTCATTCCTTTTGGAATTTGTGCTGCAAGCTTATTTTGGGAGAAAGGTTTGTTTGTTTTTGTTCTCCATTCCTTCTCCCCCATGCTTACTCCTTCTGAGAGCTGCCTCCACTTCGCCTCCTGGGAATGCAGTTCAGAACCACGTCTTATAAAAGGTAGGTATGAGCTCCTGTCTCTCAGTGAGAGTGGGGCTATTACAGATTTAGTCGCTGAGCTGAAGTCCAGTTCAGTTCCTGGCTGTGAGACTGCCATGTCCTTCTGCCTTGCTAGGTCCAGCTTCTTTAAGCCATTTGATTCTAGCAGCCGTCAAGAACAGTTTTATTTGGACTCTTTTCCTGCTTGGGGAATTTCTACTCAAAGCCTTGACTTCAAGCCATAATCTTACTCCATTCCTGTCCTGTGTGAAGCACTTTTAATCCTTATCACCCAGCAGGAGCCAAATATCTGCCCTGCCCCCCCACCGCCCACTTCCAGAACAGCTGCAGCTCCACTCATCGCACTGTGCTTCTACTCTATAGAGATGTTTAATTTATGTATTGTTCTGCTACATCTTTCTGGTTCCCTCTTTTCAAGTTTGATTAATTATGGCCATGTACTGAAACATGAACTTAATGTACCATTTTGATCTAAAACCAACTATGTGTGTTTGTTTTATCCTCAGAAGCCTACTCCCACTGTAGTGGACATATTGGCTGCCTACTTAGTATCTATTCCTACGTTTTTCTGCCCCATAGTACCCAACAGTATAACTCTTCACTGCCCACATGCCTTGAAGGGGTTAGTCCTGATTATATTGAGCCATGTAGTAATTACATTCCCCTAGCTATAGTGGTTTATGTAGAGGTAGACATGGGACCAGTCCAATAAGACTCTGCTTGAAATGCTAGAGTGACACATTCTCTTTTTTCCCCCCTAAAAATACAGTGTGTAAATAACACCTAAAATTGCTTTATTTTGACATATATTTTATATACATGTGCACACATACACACACATATATGCATGCGTCCACACACATATAGGAAGCACACAGGGTAGAGAGAAAAAGGGAGTCAAGCCTTGATTAAACCTCATTTGAAGCACATATTAGCTCTGGATTTTTTAAATACATGCATCAGTAAAGTCCCTTTTTTATTAAGACAGTTTAAATCAGGTTTTCTGTTACTTAGAGCCAAATATTTAACACAGAACCTAAAGTGGTCATTGCTACTTGATAACTAACCTACTGCTATATGTGCCTGTCACACATGCTGTATGTGCTTTCTAAGAAGGAAAAAATATTGTTTTTGTTACATGTTTCAGAGAAAGACAAAGGTCCAAGGAAGGGTGGGGTGTGATGATATCTAACTCGCTTCAAGAATGAGATGAATTAAAGCCTAAGAAATCCCGCATTTAAATGGAACAAACAGCACAAGGAATTGGATGCTGACTGAGAGCTGAGTAAATTCTAGGAACTGACCACGGAGATAACCCAGAGAACAAGTTGAAAAGATACTCTGATTTTGCTTTTTAAGAAAAAAATCAACATAACAGTCAACAGGCAAAACACAGAAAAAGATGGGGAAGGGGCAGAGAAAGACTTTAATGAAAGAAGCAGTACTATTTGGCAATTGGGATAAAAAGTGACTGACTTAACTTTAGGACTAAAAATGCCACCAAAGTTACAAATGACCAAACTCTTCCAACAATGTCACACTCGGAACATTTTAACATTAAACTTAATTTGGGGCGCCTGGATGCCTCAGTCGGTTAAGTGTCTGACTCTTGATCTCAAGGTTCTGAATTCAGGCCCCACACTGGGCACCATGCTGGGTGTGGAGCCTACTTAAAAAACAAAATGAAACTTAGAGTAAAGGAAAAAAAGACATTGTAATTAGTAAGAGAAAATACATAGGTTATTTGGCTAATTTTAATATATTTAGTTTAAAAAGTAAAATACAGCCAAGTAGTCTCATAAAGACCCAACGTGGAAAAGGTAGCTAAATAAACTGTATTCTTGGAGTTATTTCTGACTGACTTGCTACCATCCCTAAATAACATTGTGCACATATCTTTTAAGTGATTATATTCAGAAATTTATGAAAAGTACTACTTATTAGTACTTAGCAACATATTTATGGATATGTCTCCTCAGGCAGGGGAAACAAAAAAGAAAAATAAGCTATTGGGATTACATCAAAATAAAAAGCTTTTGCACAGGAAACCATCGACAAAACAAAAGGCAACCTACTGAATGGGAGAGGGTATTTGCAAATGATATACCCAATACTGGGTTAATATCCAGAATATATATAGAACTTACAGAACTCAACACCAAAGACAAATAATCCAGTTTAAAAATGGGCAAAGAAGCTGAACAGACATTTTTCCAAAGACTACAGACGGCCAGAGACAGATCATGAAAAGCTGCTCAACAACACTAATCATCAGCGAAATGTAAATCAAAACAATGAGCTATGACCTCACACCAGTCAAAATAGCTAGTCACAAAAAGACAAGCGATAACAAGTGTTGGCAAGGACACAGAGAAAAGGGAACCCTCCGGCACTGCTGGGGGGAATGGGAATTGGTGCAGCCACCATGGAAAACAGTATGGCAGTTCCTCAAAAAATTAAAAGTAGGAATACCATACAATCCAGGGATTTCACTACTAGGTATTTAACCAAAGAAAAGAAAGACACTAATTTGAAAAGATAATATGCACCCCTATGTTTATTAAAGCATTATTTACATTATTTACAACAGCTAAGATATGGAAGCAACACAAGTGTTTATCCATAGATAAATGGATAAACACACACACACACACAGTTCCTTTGTCACTGATTTATTTTTATAAATAAAGTTTTATACACACACACACACACACACACACACACACACTGGAATATTACTTGGCTATTAAAAAGAATGAGATCTTGTCATTTGCAACAACATGGATAGACCTAGAGGGTATTATGCTAAGTGAAATAAATCAGACAAAGAAAGACAAATACCATATGATTTCACTTATATGCGGAATCTAAAACAAACAGAAACAGATTCATAAATACAGAAAACAAACTGTTAGTTGCCTGTGGGGATGGGGAAAGGGGAAATGGGCAAATTAGGTGAAGGAGATTAAGAGGCACAAACTTTCAGGGGAAAAAAAAGTACTACTTATTGGATAGCTTATCGAATACATACAAATACCAGTATTTCTTTGGTATATATGTGTTTATGGTTACATGAAAGAGCTAGAGACAACAAATTGTCCATTTTTTAATCAAATGGGTATATTTCTACTATTTATTTGACATGTTTTAGTCTTAGAATTGTTTTGTTTCTCTAATGATTACTGACGATAAAGATAATAAGTATTTAAGGTTTCTATTTTTTTTTTTAAAGATTTTATTTATTTATTCAACAGAGATAGAGACAGCCAGCGAGAGAGGGAACACAAGCAGGGGGACAGGGAGAGGAAGAAGCAGGCTCATAGCGGAGGAGCCTGATGTGGGGCTCGATCCCATAACGCCGGGATCACGCCCTGAGCAGAAGGCAGACGCTTAACCGCTGTGCCACCCAGGCGCCCCAGTATTTAAGGTTTCTAAACACTGTCTTGGAGGAATTGCAAACGATCTTAGTGAACAAAGAGAAGCTTCAGAAAACCTGAACAGCACTAAAACTAGAACAAGTTCCCAATTCTGGGTATGTCACCAAAGGAAATAAAATCACTCTCTCAAAGAGATATCTGCATGTTCATTGTAGCATTATTCACAACAGCCAAAATTTGGAAATAACCTAAGTGTCAGCTGACAGCTAAATAATACAGAAGATGAAGATGTGGTGTGTGTGTGTGTATATGTATGTGTGTGTGTGTGTGTGTGCGTGTGTGTGTATATATAATGGAATACTATTTAGATATAAAAAAGGAGGAAATCCTGCTATTTACAATACCATAATTAAACATGGAGGACATTATGCTAAGTGAAATAAGCCAGACACAAAAAGACAAATATTGTATGATCTTATTTATATGTGGAATTTTAAAAAGCCTAATTCATAGAACCAGAAAACAGAATGGCGGTTGCCTGGGACTGAAGGGTGGAGGAAGTGAAGTTGGTCAAAATGTACGAACTTTCAGTTAGATGACTAAGCTCTGAAGTTCTAATGAACAGTACAGTGATTATAGTAATACTGTATTGTATACTTGAAATTTGCTGAGTAGATCTTAAGTGTTGCAACACACACACACAAAGGTAACTATGTGAGGTCATGGATGTGCTAATTAACCTGATTGTGGTAAACATTACACAGTGTATAAGAATACTAAATCATCACATTGTACCCCTTAAAAAATCATGTTGTGCAACCTAAATATATACAATTTTATTTGTCACTAATACCTCAATAAAGCTGGAAGAAAAAGGAACAAGCATCCCTTAATCTGGAAATTAGCTGTTCCTTTGTCACTGATTCTATTTTTATACATAAAGTTTAAGTTGATTATTCTCACGTCTACTTCTTGGTTCATAAAAAAGGGACTTTATTACAAAGACATAACTATAAACTTAAGTTTTAATAATAGCAAAAATTATTTTAAATAGGTAAATCCTTTGTCAACACCACAACAGAGTTCTTTATGGAATGCCTGCATATAGTCCAATTCTCTAATTATTTTCCTTGTAAGAAATCTAGAAAAAGTCTTTAGTAGAACGGTACTAAGCAAATTTGGCATGACAATTCAATAGTATAGTGACAATCTCAAAAGTTCTTTCATTTTTAAAGGATGAATAATAAAACAAAGTCAATATGGAGTCAATGAAAAATTCTGCACCAGAAGAGAAGAGGTTCTCTCCGTGAAGAAAAGCATACCACTGAAAATTATTTACAATAAGATTGAAAAAGAAATCCAGAAAAAAATGCGCTTTAGGAATATACAAAAAATTAAGAACTCAGGGTGAGGAAAAAAATAGTATTAGAAGGAGACTGGGATAAAACAAAACTGTAAATTAAGTAAAAACATAAAAGAAATTTAAAATCCAAATTGTAAGCAGTAAGAAACAGAACAAATGACTGCAGAAAATAAAATCTGGGACAGAAAGGCCTGCTTAAGAAGCGATGCAAAAGAAAAGAAAAAAGTTCAGGATGTGTGACACAATTAATACAACTAGAAACCAGAGCCAACCCATGAAAAATCCCCACAGGAAAAAAATGAAAAAACAAAACAAAAAAAGGCACAAACTTAAGAAAACACTTCCCTCAAGTGAAAAAAAAAGATTGAAGGACCTGTCATCTTCCAGATAAAATTAATGGATTAAAAAATTAGTAGCTATAACACTAAACTTTGAAATATTTTAATCACTCTAAATCTTTACAACACAGAGCTGTACCTACTATGGAAACAGTACACAGGATCATGGAAAGAGCTTATATCCACAGCTAAGATGGTGTAAATCGGCCACATGCTGTGTATCTCACTGATTAGTTTGTATTTGTATTTGGGCATTAACCTACTCCGGGTAAACACAAGAACCTAAGCTTATGTCCCTAAATAAAAATTGCACTCTTTTTGTTTTTGCTTTTTGTTTTTACATTTAACCCCCTTTTTAAACCACGCCGTCTTCTATTATTTATTTGCAATGAGGTATTAGTCTTCACACTTTATAAGTAACAGAAGTGTAGTTTTGCACTTATGAATTAATTCTTTTAACAGAAATGATGTATATCAGCACAGTCAGTTCTTACTACTACTGAGATAGCATACTTCAAAATAAATCCTAGTTCTCAATTTCTGGAGTGTATTTTTGTTTCTAAATGCACAGCTTGTAACGCTTGTAAGTTTAATTTTTTAACCTGAGGTAAGAACAAAGTGGCAAAAGAACACACTCCATTCAAGCACTTTCATGAGTCCTGAAATACGTTATATAAAGGACAAGCTTCCTGGTGTATTGGTTTTGAAGGTTAATAATACATTATCAGTACTAGTAGTATAATTATTTACTTCACCAGTCATTGATAAAATAATCCAAGTCTAGTTGCTAAGCAGGTGAAGCTGGAAATAAAATTAGTCACTATGAAAATGACTACAGTGCTTTTAAATAATTCATATATGAAAAATTTACAGCTAACTTTTTCTGAAGAGTTGTCTATACTTGTAGATTCCAATTCCTCTCCTACTCGCTCTGTAAAACCAGGTTTTAGCCCAGGTTTTCTCACCCAATATTCTCCTGAAAGTGCTCTTGCATGGTTACCGAGGACCTTCACATTGCTAAATCCAATGGCCATTTCACAGTCCTCATCTTACATGACTTGTCAACTGAGCAGGAGCAGACACAGATGATCACTTTCTCCTTCCTGAAACACTCTCTTCACTTGGCTTCCAGCACTCCACATTACTACCTTCAAAGGCTTTTTTTCCTCCTCAGACTTTGAGGTTCTTAATCTCTCCAACCATTGAACATGGAAAGCCTAGAGCTCAATCCTTGATCCTTTAGACCAGATCTCATAAAATCTCATGGTTTTAAATACTATCTACTTGTTAATAATTCCCAAATTTCTATTTGAAGTTGGAATCTTTCCCATCAATTCCAGTCTCATATAACCCCACGTGAACAGGCATCTCAAACCTGACACACCTAGAACTAACTCATAATACCCACTCCACCCACCTCCCCTTATCTCTCCATCCTTAAATCTTCCCCATCTCAGTAAATAACAAATCCATCCTTCCAACAGCAGACAAAAGGCCTTGGAGTCATGCTTCATGCTTTTACCCCTACACTCCACATCCAATCCATCAGTAAATCCTGGCAGCTACAAGCTGGTCTAAGCCTCCATCACCTTTCACTTGGGATTCCTGAACCAACCTCCTAACCAGTCTCCCCTCTTCCATCCTTGCCCCCACAGTTGATTCTGAACGCAGCAGCCAGAGCGACTCCTTAAAAATGTTAAGTCAGATCCCCCAACTCCTCTGCTCAAAACCTTCCACCCACCCAGAGAAAAAGCCAAGGTCTTTACCAGGACCAGTCAGCTCTCAGACTCCCACTCTGCCCTCCCTTACTCTGCTCAAACCTGCTGGCCTCCTTGCTGGTCCTCCAGTAAGACTGGCAGTCTCTGGGCTTCTGCACCTGCCTGGTATACTCTTCCCCTAGATAGCTCCATGACTGTCCTTCACTCCCTCCAGCTTTGTTCAAGAATCTTCTTCATGACACTGTTCCTTATTTTAAAACCACATCCCCCTTAGCTGCTTTATTTTTCTTCTTAGCAACAGTTACCATCTGACTGGATATATTTTAATTTTTTCAAATTATTTTGTTTATTGTACCCACTCTCACATTCTTCCAGTGGAAAGTTTGCTCCATGAAGACAAAGATTTTTTTCCCCCACCCTTCCATCCCCAGTGTGTAGAACAGTGCCTGGCCATGGCAGGCAATATACATTTGCTACAAGAATGTTGAATATGCTAACTCTTATACCCTGATAAGGCTAAGAAATTTGGGAGACTCTAGTATCCAACCTCTTTCTCCTGGGAAATAGGACTTCCCTTATGATGTTCATAGGAACCATGGAAATTCTTTATGCTTCACAGTAACTCAATTTGCTCTAAACAACAGGCCAAAAATCTCTTCATTCCTTTTTACTTCAGTCTCTCTCCAGGGCCTTTCCTACATCCAGTAAGATACTAATTTACTGTCATTGAAAAATCTTTCATTTCCCTTTAGCACTACTGTCTTAATATTGTAAAGGCAAAGTGAACTCAATAACAATGGTATCAAAACACAAATAATGAAGAATAGTGATGAAGCATACAAACAACCAGATAAACCCAACTCTATTTCAAATCAAACTGCATTGGTAGTGGTGAGGGCCTTAGTCCAAGCTTACTTTATAATCCACTATAATCTGTAATGAGCAAACATTTTTCTCATTAAACTCCTTAAAAACGAAAAAGGAGTTGGTATAGGGCTCTTGCATATAGCCATGAAAATTAAGCCTGAGAGAAATCAGTTCAGGCTACAAATCAAATTAAACAAACAAAAATCTCTAGAACACGTATGGACAGGTAAAAGAACCAAGAACACTGAAGTAAGGCAGATGCTGCTCAAATCCCAGCTCACCCTCCGCTAGCTGTCTGACCTTCGACAAGTTAACTCAGACTCTCCGTGCTCAGTTTCCTTGTCTGTAAAATGGCAATGGTACCTCACAGGGTTGCTGTAAGGATTAAATAGAGGTATTAGGTATTTCAAACACTCAGCACCATGTCTGACACAGAGTAAGCACTGAAAATAGTTATTACTATAATTCCTATACCACTAATATTACAGCTGTTTAAACTAGGAGCTTCTTGGTACCACTGCTATTTTTTTTAAGAGTGAGAGGTGTCATTATTCAATGGTATAGTACCCCCCCCAGTTGTGTTCAGTAGCCAATTTTAAAGAATAAATGTATCTTTTCCTCGAGGCAGGGCTCTGTATTGGAAAACCTAACCACCCGTTTCCTAGCATTGCACATTAAGAGGCAAATGGCTATTTAAACACGGGGCTATGTGCCATTCTGGACTGTTCAGTCGCACCGCAACAGCTGTTTACACCTAGACTGCGGGTTCCTTACGATCCGCCACGTACAGCGGTGTTCCTGCCGCGAAAGCACACACTCGGTCCGGGCGCTACAACCAAATGCCAGCGGAGGGCTGCGGCTCAGACCTCCCGATTAACCGCGAGCGCGCCCCGCCCCGTTCCGCCCTGGGCCCGCCCGCGGCGGCCCGCAAACCCGGGCTGGCCCACTCCTGCGGACGACCACGGCCTTTACCCGCAAAAACAAACAAGAACCCTCGCAGGTCTTTTCCTAGCCCTGACGAACGGCACAGCCCTAGGGGGAAGCCACTCCGCACGCGCGACGCCCGATCGGGCTCCCTCCGGCCGCCGAGTAGGTGCGGGGGCTCCGGGCGGCCTCTCCCCCCGACCCCTGGCCCCTCGGCCAGGCTCCGGCCCGGGCCTCTCCGGTGCGTCTGGGCCGTTAGGGGAGGTGTCAGCGGTTCAGTCCTGGGGCCACCCACGGGCCCCGGCCCAGGTACCTTCGATACGGCCGAGCAGAGAAGGCAGCGGCGACGGCAGCAGGCTGAGAGAAGGAGAAGGGCGGGCCATAGAGACAGGCGGCTCTCCCCCTGGGCTAGAGCGGCCTCACGCCGCGTTGGACAGCACTCCCCCTGGAGGCGGGAGGCCCGCGCGGCTGCTCGGCTTGCCCAGAGCTGGAAGCAGAATGAACCTGCTCTGAATTTGGGAAAGGACCGAACCTGCGCGTGGGGAGAAGAGAATGACAGCCTAGGAAGAGGTTTTTCCGACTTGAGTCCAGGAGCATTTTGCACTATTCACATCCTTTTCTAAATATACATCCCACCCCCTCAGCTAAATGAAGGCTTCAAAGCAAGAACCATTTTATTAAAAGCTGTAGGCATCAATTAATAGTCACTGGCCTCGAGGTAAGGCTAATATATAACCCACACGGACACATTCATAATGGTAACTGACTGCTCTAATTCTAAAATATGATGCAAAGTTTTTTTTTTAATGGTTTGGATATTTACATCCCATTTTTTAGGATTTCTGGACTAAATGCTGCATGTATCCCCAGCCAAAACTCACTAAAAGTGTGGTGGGTAGTGGGGTGGTGGAAGTTACAGAAAATTAATTAATTAGCTAATTAATTATATATATATTTACTAGCTCTGTTTCTACAGACTTCCTCTGCACAGTGATCATCCCTTCTCTGAATTCTAGCACCACTTGCCTAACCAGGCCATCCTCCGGGATGTCTCGTGCCCATCCACTCAAGAGCTATTATTCAGTCTAACAGTTTGTTCTTCGTAAAGCCATGTGAGTGTTTAGGATGATTGTCAAATTCAAGAGAATCTCTCTCAAATTTCTTTCACATAAGAATTATGATTTCAGGGGGCGCCCGGGTGGCTCGGTCGGTGAGGCATCTAACACCTCATCTCAGGGTCATTAGTTAAAGACATTGGACATGGAGCCTACTTGAAAAGAAAAAAAGAATTATGATTTCAGGGCATTTCACATTTTCTGGTGAAGTGGCTAATCATAAGTATTAAGAACTCTCTGAATGAATGACTTTTATTAACCAATTTGTCATGGATGTCTTCCTTGTGGTTTGGGTTGAGTTTATAATATCTTCATTGACGCCCATAAATTGTGTCAAATCTACAAAGAATCTAAGCCTTTTCCAGATGTGCTGGTAGGATGCACTTCTCTTCATTAATTGGCTTACCAAACAATCTAGGAGCCTATTTATTACTTCTATTCAAACATATTTCTTACCCTTTGTGAATTACTGCTTTTGTTTGATATGAAAAAATGCAGGCACTCTGCAGACAGCTTTGTTCTCCGACGAGATTAAGGGAGTGAGATGTACTCTACACATGTTCTGTGACTCTTCCGTGTCAGCGCACCTGGGGACTTCAGCACATCGGTCGTTAGGAGTGCAGGAGAAGCCATTCCTGCACGTCAGCAGTAATGCTGCATGTGACCGAGAACCACATGAACGTATCCCATTAAATGCAAACCAGAGTATTCCCAACTGCATTTCTGCTAGCAAGAGCCCCCAAAAATCTGTATTAACTCCAATGCTACTCAACCAGAGAAGAGAGCCTTGGGAAATCTGAGCAGAAAGAGACGGCAGTCTTTATTGTAGTTAAAATATATTAATTCTGCAAGCTTTACAGAAACATTTGACCATGTGAACATACTTCCAGGGTCTTGGAAGCAACTGTACAAGAGAGAGGTGGGCTGTATTAGTTCCCTATTGTCCCTGTAACAAATTACCACAGACTTAATGACCTAAAACAACACTAATTCGTCATTTTATAGTTCAGGAGGTCAGAAGTCCAAAATCAGTTTCACCGGGCTACAGTCAAAATGTCGGCAAGACTGCGTTCTTCTGGAGGCTCTAGAGAGAATCCATTTCCTTCCCCTCTCCAGCTTCCAGAGGCTGCCCATTTTGTGTGGCTCGTAGCCCCTTCCTCCAGCCTCAAAACCATCAATGTAGCATCATTTCTCCTTCTGACCTTTGCTTTCACTCTTGCATCTTCTCTAACTTTGACCCTCTTGCCTCATTATAAGGAAACTTGGATTGTACTGGGCACACCTTGATAACCCTGAATCTCTCCATCTCAAGGTCTTTAACTTAATCACATCTGCAAAGTCCTTTTTACCATGCAAGGTAACATAGTCACAGGTTCTGGGGATTAAGACATGGACATCTTTGAGGGGATGTTATTCAGCCCACTACAGGGCATCCTGAAGCTCAAACTCCATTCCCTTCAGGGATATCTGCCTCTTCTTCCTCAATACCAAAATCTGTTTGGTCCCAGGTTCTGATTGCGAGCCTTCCATTGGGGAGGAATACCTGTAATTACAACTGGGATAAGTGTTATGAAGGAAGAGAGAAGAGACGCTACATAAAAGCAAATAATGTGGGACCTAATTTAGGTAGAAGGGCAGCAATGCCTTTGAAGAAGTGATATTGTATCTGAGACGCAAAGGATGAGGAAGAGTCATTTATGCAATGAGCAAGGGCAGTGTTCCAGATGAGGGGATAGTATGTGTAGCCTGGGAATGGTGATGTCAGAAGGTCAGTGTGGGGGCGCCCGGCTGGCTCAGTCAGTAGAGCATGCGACTCTTGATCTCAAGGTCCTGAGTTCAAGGCCCACATTGGGCATGGAGCCTACCGGAGAAGGAGGAGGAGGAGAAGAGGAGAAAGAGAAGGAGGAGGTCAGTGTGGCCCAGTTGTGTCCCTACCATCGAATCCTTTGTACTACCACAACGAATAGCATGTACTAGGTGCTCAAGAATATGACCTTAGTAGTTGTCAGCCCTGGCAGTACATTAGTCACCACAGGAGCCTAAAAATATCAACACCCAGGTCCTAGTCAACACCAAGTAAGAATTGTTTTGAAGTACGGCCCCGGCATCCGTATTTTTTTTTTTTTTTTGGATTTTATTTATTTATTTATTTATTTATTTATTTATTTTTAAAGATTTTATTTATTTATTTGACAGAGACAGAGACAGCCAGCGAGAGAGGGAACACAAGCAGGGGGAGTGGGAGAGGAAGAAGCAGGCTCATAGCGGAAGAGCCTGATGTGGGGCTCGATCCCAGAACGCCGGGATCACGCCCTGAGCCGAAGGCAGACGCTTAACCGCTGTGCCACCCAGGCGCCCCTGGATTTTATTTATTTATTAGAGAGAGACAGCCAGTGAGAGAGGGAACACAAGCTGGGGGAGTGGGAGAGGAAGAAGCAGGCTCCCAGCAGAGGAGCCCGATGTGGGGCTCGATCCCAGAACCCCGGGATCACGCCCTGAGCCAAAGGCAGACGCTTAACGACTGCGCCACCCAGGCGCCCCTGGCATCTGTATTTTTAAAAGCTGCTCAGGGAATTCCAATATGCAGCCGACGTGCAGGATTGAGAACCCCTGTGTCAGATACAACTGAGCGAGTGAATGAATGAATGGATGGTAGAAAACATTTGCTTGGGGTAGGATTTTCTTTTAGGTGGTTTTTTTTCTGGTTAGGGAAAAAAGGAGTTTGGGCTAGACTGATTATATATTACTATCCTGTCTTAAAGAATGCAGAAAGGGTTTTCAAAAACAGAATTGAACATTTATCAGAAGGGACTCAGAGTGATCCAGCAACCATCCCAGTGTAACCAATGTCCCTGTAGAAAAGGGATGTGTTGGAATGGGAAAGCGCTTTAAAAACACACCATACCGGGGTGCCTGGGTGGTTAAGTGTCTGACTCTTGATTTCGGCTCAGGTCATGATCTCGGGGTTGTGAGACTGAGCCCCGCGTTGGGCTCCATGCTGGGTGTGGAGCCTGCTTAAGATTCTCTCTTTCCCTCTCCCCCTCCCTCTCTAAACAACAACAACAACAACAACAACAACAACAACAACAAAAAACACCATACCTACAAAGGACGAGGGATTTCTACCCGTTTTTGAGCTTTACTACTGTTCCAGGTTGGTTTTTGTAGTACCAACAAATGACCATCAGAGGGAGACATGCTCCCGGAAGTGTTGCTTCCGTGGGCGTCCCATCTCTCACCCCGGGTAGGCAGAATCAGGTGTTTTTTAACAACACTGCAGGTTCCCAAGGCTTAACCATGGAATGAATAAGTTGCAGGGTATAAGACAAGTAGCGTATATTTATCTAAACCAGAGTTAGATTTATTTCGGTTCCCCAACAGTTTAAACATTTAAACCACCAGAAAAAAAATGAAGCGTGCATGTGTGCCAGGCATCGTATCTGCAACACTGAGGAAAAAATTTGGAGTCTAGGAGGATAATCTGTCCCTCCACCAACCAACACAACTAGAAATTAAGTATGCAAGCAAAACCTTCAGAAAGGGGTCTCTCTCCCTTTATTAATTGCAAAGTAAACGTTTGTCTTAGATCTTGAATTTCGAGAGTTACTAAGAGATCCCTGGAAAGAAGAGAACTTGGCTCCTCACTGCAACACTCATTTGTTGTTTTTCTTTGCACTTACCCGCACATGCCAGAACCACACGGATTTTCACACATGTATTAGGCTAACTAAAGTATGTGATGGGAACATATATAGTGCTTAGCCCTGACTGAGCCTCCCTTCCAAAAGTTAAGGAAGGGATCCTTAGTAAGGAAATACCTTTTGCAAAGGTTTAAGCAAATGCATTGTTTTGCAAAGCCTTTAAAAGCGATTGGTGAGACCCGTGACCACCAGGCTTCAGTCATTGAGTAATGAGATAGGAGCTCTTAGGCATGTGGAAGCCATATCTTACTTGGCATATAGGGATTATGGGGGGAACCTAAGAAACGATCTCCCAAAGAACACTGCTGTATGTCATTCGCAAAGTCAATAAAAACTCTCCAGAACGCATAAGAAATGGTAATGTCCACATATCGATCATTTATTTTATACTTCAAAACAAGCACTAGAAACTAGAAGTCAATAGGTTTATAATTTCTCTTTCTTTTTTTTTCTTTCAGAAGCGAGCAAGGAAAGCCAAGAGGAGATAATACGGAAAAGCGCATAGTCCAGGCTATCCTGACCTTTTCTCCTTTCCTTTCTGGCCCTAAATTTCCTTCCCAACCTACTAATATTGCCACTCCTTAGAGACCATACTAGTTCAGGGTTTGTTCAGTGTGTGGGCAAAGGAGAAGCTAAGGAAGGGTTCATGCCGGTCCCAGAGGACTCTGTAATGTCTGCTCGGTCCAGAAAATGAGCAGCTGGTTCCAGCAACCTGTGTTGTTAAAGGGTTCGCTTCAACCCTGGAATGGCGCTTAGCTCACTCCAGGGGCTCGCTCTGAACAGACATTTTCAGCTTAGAGGGATCTTGACTCTCATATTAGTCTCAAAATAAACTCCTAGCGGTCATTCCAACAGAAGCAAAGCTCCTCTCCTTCTCGGTCCTGAAACATACTCCAGGGAAAGAGCTTCATCAGAACTTGCCTCAGTTCTGCTCTTGTCCTCTCAAAACACGGAGCCTTTGCTTTCATTTCCACCTTTACAAGCCTATGACACCCAAGTCGGGAGAAAGCCCGAGGCTATTTTACTGTGACAACTATTTTCTGCCAATACAACTGGACCAATACATCTTTTTTACTTAAACTCCTGACCAACAAGAAAGGAAACTTGTGACATTTTTATAGGGGAAAAAAGGGGGGTGTGGATAAGTAATGCCAATTGCTCTTAGCCTATGCATTTGTTTTAAGGCAAACAGAATCAGAAAACACAAATGATTTTTATTTTTTATAAATCTCAAAAATATATTTTATGTGCCCGTCTTCCACGCTCACGAATAAACGGCGTTAGTTGCCTTTTGTGTTTGTTTTTGTCACATCACCCAGCAGGATTTTGTAACGAGTCCCAGGTAACAAGTCCTTACCACACTGGAACAGGAAGGTTCTAGGATTTCCTTTTTCCTACAGCGAATTCACTAAGATCTCAGCCCATCTTCATCATCACACCTAGCCCACATGTCACTTCCGTTTTAATTTTAACCAATGAAAAGGGAAAAGAGGATATAAGAGAAGAAAAACAAAGGAAAAGAAGACATCTTGACACAAACGACCCACAATTAATTGCAAAAGAGAAACTAATACCGACATACGTAATTGATACAAACCCAGTTACCTGTAAGAAACCTTCGATTTAACTGCTATGATACGTATTCAACCCTTACATGAAAAAAAAAAAAGCCCCTGATATGCAGTCTTCCTATTTGCTCCCTTAACATGGTGCCTATCAGTCCTGGGGCGGATGCCTCTGGAAAGCATCATGCCCCGCCAGCTGTTGTGAAGCAAAGGCGCGGCAGTTGAGTTTTGACTAGAACCCGTCTCCACGTGGTTGACTGTGCCACAGGTCTGTTTCGTAACTGCCATTGCACTTGTTGTGCTCAGCATTTTGCAGAAAATCAAATTCTAACTGCCCCTGATGGGGGACCCAGAGGCAGTAGGTTTCCATCACCTCTTCCTCTGCACACTAGACCCAATACAAAGACGGGGACCTCCCCAGACATTCTGTGGGGACTAGTTTTCAGTGCGAATAAGAAAGAGCACGCCTGTGCACAGAAAAGCCAGCTCACACTCCCAGCTTCAGCCTGTCGCTCCAGGCGCCTCCACCCCAGACAATGGCTGCACCGCAGAACCCATCAAATAAGAGCTCATGTGGACAGATGGAAAAGCCATTAGGAAGTTCAGCCAACTCTGTGTTCCCACATTTCTGGGACAGAAACCACATTCAGTGCAGGAGTGGTGCAAATTCACCAGGGTCAGTGCCTTTAAATCAACTGAGTGTCTAACCTCTTCCAAGATGTTACACAACCAAAGCCCATTTGGCGAGCTGAGGACTTTGCCCTACAGAAAAGTACACGGGTTACAGGGCTAGACCAAAGAGCCAAGCCCACCATGGACTTTTTCCATGGCTCTAATTTTTCTTATATGGAAAACTGTTCAACATATGACTTCTTAAGCATACAACAAATAGCTATTATAATGTAACTTATAAGCAAAGTAGAATTATACCTCAATAAAGTGGGGGGAGAGTACAATGGTAAGGCTGAAAACCATCTTCTAAGGGATTATTGGTGTTAGGTATACACTTCCTTTTTTTTTTTTTTAAGACTTTTTATTTCAGGGGGGCGGGCAGAGGGAGAGAGAATCCTGAAGCAGACTCCCCACTAAGCATGGAGCCCAATGAGGGGCTGATCCCAGGACCCTGAGATGGTGACCTGAGCCGAAATCAAGAGTCAGCCGCCCAACCAACTGAGCCACACAGGCGCCCCAGCCATACATTTTCTAGGCTAACTCAGCATGCTTTATTTTGGGGTGATAAAAGCCACCAAAATATGTCTAACTTTTTCTTGACTTTTTTTCTGGGATCCCCGAGGACAGGATTGAGACCACCCTAAAGAAGGAGAGAAGTACCTGGCACTCCGTCTCCTACAGTCCAGAGTCCAAATGGGCCCCTGGCCTCAGTCCTCCCGGTGAGCCTCGGTCCACACACGGCAGGGGGAGGACTAAAAAGCACCCGGAGAAGAAGAGTTGCCTGCGTTGCTGAGTGTTCCTTTGTTTTGTATCGTAAGATTACTTTGGCCATTATTTTCCCACTGAGGCTTGGAGTCTGTTTGTTTTTCCACAAATCAGGACTACTCAGCTCTTCTCAAATTCACTTTGAGGGCAAACTTAAGGTAATTTCTCACTTAGATATGTAGCATCAAGTTTGCTTCCCAAGTGTCCACATGGGGATGCGTGCAAGCTACGAGCTCACCACATACGGACCTAGACCAAGACCTGGCTTTAGGGAGCACGTCAGTCCTTCAGACAAAGCCTGCACGTGATTCCCTCCTGAGCACCCACAGGGGTTCAGACCCTGGGGGCCTAATCACAATTGAATCAGCTCTGCCCTTTTTTCTTCTATTTTGTGAACTTTTCACACTCGTGGGTTGGCCTGTGAGCCGGGTGCTTATGCCAGTAATTTTAGGAGCATGAACAGCAATAGAAACACATACATATGTCTAGAAGTGGGGAGAAGTGGTGTTGGTGAGAGCAGATGCCGCAGGAGAAAATCTGGCTGACCGGGGGCCGGTTTTGCAGATATAAATGGAGTGAATCTGTAGCCTAGAGCACACACTGGTGGTTTCCGAAGCCATGTCACACCACTAAGAAGTTACCTGAAGGGTTTCAGTAGCTGCCTACCTTTACAAAGTTCATACACTGGCTCATGTCTTGTCCCGGGCTGAGGGGCTAGGCTGCTGGGAAGGTCCCACCCTGCAGCACCACACAAGAGTGAGGTCATCACCCCCGGGACAGACGGGGGCCCACTTCTGACCTCTCTCGGAGCCTGCAGTAGGGAAGGCCACTCTGGCAGTCGGAGTTTAGACTTTTTAACCACTGATGAAGTGTTTTGATCCAGAAGTCATTCAAACCCGCAACTTCTTCTAAATAAAGATAGGCCCGATAATCCCCAAAGGGGCTAATGGTTCTTTCTTCTCCCACGTAACTGCTAAGGAATGTGTCATTTTACAAAGTAAGTTTTGAGTTTTGTCTTCCGCTATCCCAGTTCCTTTCTTCTTCATGGTATAAACTATGGAATGCACGCCATCACTTGTTTCTTCTCGTATTCTGATATCGATGATAATCTCTATGTCTTGGAAAAAAAACTACTAAATACAATCCTTCTGTTTTTGCCATCTTAAAATAAGGGACAAACTGCTCTGTTCATTTTATAGGAATGTTGCATTTGTGGGGTGCCTGGGTGGTTCAGTCGGTTAAGTGTCTGCCTTCGGCTCAGGTCATGATCTTGGGGTCCTGGGATTGAAGCCCACATCGGGCTCCCTGCTCAGCGGGGAGTCTGCTTCTCCCTCTCCTGATCCCCCTACTTGTGCTTCTGCTGTTTTCTCTTTCTCTCTCTGTCAAATAAATAAATAAAATCCTAAAAATAAAAAAAGGAATGCTGCATTTGTGTATACGTAGGTACTGATCCCTCATCTCTCTTTGCTTTATCTCCTAACTACTCCCCAATCTAAAACTTTGCCAGCACACAGTGGGTTTGCTCATCATTTCCCACTCATTGTTCCATTAGGGCATATCCTAGCCGTTCACATGTGTGTCCCCATCTCTTCTCCACTTGGCTCCACTCCTTCTTCAAAGTCTCACTTCCCCATGGGCCTTTCTGACGATCCCCAACTTCCGCCGACACACAGGTCCACACTACACATTGGATACCCACCATGTGTTGTCTGGGATTACTAGCTCTCAGGTATCAAGTTGAAACATATGAAACCGACAACATTCAACTATTTTTGACCTACAAAACAGCAATTGGGTATGTTTCAATCTCATATATGCACCTTCTCACCCCAAATACAAGTTCTCTTTGCATCCCTAGTGTCTCCAACAGGCCCTTACACAGTTTAAGTGTTTGCAATTAAAAAGAAATTGACGGACTATTCTTAAATTGGCAAAATAGTAGATAAACTTCTATTTTAATCTGAAAATGTATCCTAATCCATTAATACCATCACCATGGATGATTTGGGATGTTTACTATACCACCCCCACCCCGCAAAAACATCCTACCACTGCCTAAAATATAAATATAAAACTTTATGGCACTAGAAGTTATGTCTGGAGGCATTGCTTTATAAACATTACAGGGCTTAAATAGATTCTACACTTCAGAAAGATCATTCTCAGAATTTTCATCAGTAAACTTTATATTCACCAGAATGTGTTTCATATTTATTACATAATTAGTTACACAATCCAGTAAGAAAAGAACATTAGAATATTGCACTATATCTAATTACATTACATAGATTCCTCTGTCCCTCTCCCTTACTGCAGTCTTAATTCCATATATAATTACATTCATTATCATGATAAACTGAAACTAGATAAGGAAAAATCTAGAGAAAAAAATATCCATGGTTTTAAAGCTAAGAGACTTATATAGTATCTGATTTTGAGTGCAGGGCCCCGTTGCTTTCCAAAATAAAAATATTCAAAATAGCATGTGATTATTGAGCTGAATTTCATATTCTGAAGAGAAAATACAATTACATCAGTGGAGAAACAGAGAACTGGGCAGCCCGTTACTTTGAGTCCACCCCTACTGGTAGGCTCAGAATTATGTAAGGAAAGAAATTAGTATTTCATCACCTCCTTGCTCGGTGCTGCAGATGGGTCAGCGAAGTCCCGATTTCTTTTTCAATGATTCCGTTTCTCAGAGCCGCGTTATCCGCAGGTGATGAGTCATGCCTTCAGAACTTAACCCCAAGTACATTTATAGTGTTTTATGCTGAGCCTGTTATTCGTGTCGTATCAGAACACATCGAAGACTTCATCCAGCCAGGTAAACATCTACTAGACTGGGGGGGGGGGGGGAGAGAACAAACTTATACTAATTGATTTGGATTTGCCACTTGTCATTTATGAGTCACTAAAAGCAAACTGTATAACTTTGGTTCATATTTCTTTTTAATCTTAAGATTCACAGAGTTCTGAAGTACCCTTGGTGAATACGGTCCATCTTAATGTCAAGAGAAAATGGGAAGGGGTCAAATTTCTTCCACTGGTGGTGGGCAGCCCACTTTCAATCCCCAAGCTCTTTCACTGTGGAGACAACTCAAGAGGACATTTAAAAACGTGAGAGTTTCTCATCAAAGGTCTTCTTCCTTTATGGTCCCAAATACACAGTCAACTTTGGCCATCTCAATCTTGCTTTTTCTTGGCAGAAAACGAGAAGAGTCTTTCTGTTGTGAAATAAACAGAGGTCAGAAATGTATGTGAGAGGAAATAATTTCCATAACAACAATAATAATTACGAAGTCAGGAATGTTAAAATAATGTTAAAAAGGCAACAGAAAGGTTACATTGATTTAAGCAATGGTTATTTCAAGTGTTTTTTCCCCCATAGAAGCTTTAGTTTGGGGTAGGTGTCTGTGTTAGGGCTGAGAGCGCCTCCTGCTGGTGTGCCGAGGGCCTGTGCAGAGGGCCTTTCCAGGCACTGTGATGTCAGAGGTAACATTTGGGTGCTGCCTCTCCCATCCTTCCCCCCCCTCCTCTTAAGTTCCATACAACTTTCCATTTTTAACTCTACCTCAAATCTTTAGTGCACGCCCCACACAAATACAAATTTTTAACAGGTTTTCTATTTTAAAACATTGTAAGAGGTTATGGTTGCTATAAACCTTCAGTGAGTGTATAGTTGGCCTTCGGTATTTATGAAATCTCAAAGACTAGGCCATGGCTTTGTCCCTGGTGAAATAAATGTGCCTCAATGGGCAGATAAGCTAAAAAAATTTTTTTCTATGAGGGATCTGTCTTGATAGACAGGCCCCATGGCAAAGTGGTTAAAGGAACAAAAAACTTTATTGGGTAAACAACGAATAAAGACTGTTTCAGTTCCAATACTGGCTCTGTCATTTATTTGCTGTGTGACCTTGAGCAAGTTACTTAACCTTTCTGTGTTTTCAGTTCCTTTGGCTATAAACCAAGAAAATAATAATAGCTGGGTTGTTATGGGGATTAAATGAGTTATAAGTGGAATGCAATTAGAACAGTTCTTGGCTCAGGACAAGCTCTATATAAAGGTTTGCTAAATAAGTTGGAACTCAGTATACTTGGGCAGCTTCTGACATGCTGGACCTGCTTAGAGCATGAGGGAGGCTGGCCTATTTCAGCATTGCCGCTCATCTGAGAGGACATCTGAATTAGTTATGATGTTGATCATAGTTGTGCTATGTGTTATCTGTTGTTCTAGAACAGTGGCTCTCAAATTTGGACATGCATCAGACTCGTCTGGAGGGCTTGCTAAACACAGATTACTAGCCCCTATCCCTGGGGTTTCTGAAGAAGTAGGTTTGGGGCCTGAGAATTTGATTTCTAATAAGTTCCCAAGGTATGCGGACGGTGTTGCTCTAGGAACCACACTTTGAGAACCACTGTTCTAGGATAATAGCTCCAGTCCTGCTGTACAGTAGACCCCCAGAGGCGCTTTTAAAAATTCCGTTGCCAGGCCCCTAGACCAATTAAGTCAGAGTCTTGGAGGGTGGGGCCCGGCCATGATTTGTTTTTAGAGCTCCCCAGGTGAGTCCAATGCGCCACCAAGGTTGAGAACCACAGCTCTGTGCTAATCACTATGCCGCTGATGAATCTGAGGGATGCAGTGATTACTACCTACGCTTTACAGGTAACGAAATTGAAGCTTGGTGCAGTGTTCCCCACTGGGATGCCTGCTGTAAATGCTGATCTGCTAAATCAATCTTTTGGAGTGGGGCCCGGGAATTTACATTTTAATAAGCACCTCAGGAGTCCCTTAAACATTTGGTTTTTTATCTGCCTGAGGACACATCGCCAGTACATGGTGGAGTTCTTATCTCCCGTCTCTGATCTAAGCAGCCAAAAATGCTGCTATTATGAAAGAGAGTAAGCTTTGCATTTAGTCTGTTTTTAAATTTTTTTACTCAGCTTAGTCACTCAAGAAAGGGCCTTATATTTTCATAAGTACTGTACTTATATACTTAGTACCTTTAAATACACAGCCAGCTATGTAACAGGGGTAGACCCATAAATTCCATTCAAATGCTACTTGGAGGTCACCTTTATTTCACTTACATACACGAGGATTTGAACCTAGAAAGAAAGAGTTAGTTAAGGGCACAGCTCTGGAGTCAGAGCGTCTGCTTTCTTCCAGCATTGATTACTGTGCAACCTGGGCAAGTCACCTAACCTCTCTGAGCCCATTTCCTCCAATGATTTATAGGACTTTGGTGAGAATGAATGTGGTAATCCCCATTAAAGTGCTTAGAACAGTGCCTGGCAATAAGTACCTACTAATGCTTTCTAATAGGACATTTATTGTTATTGTTATCTGCCCAACAGACCTAAATGCTCCAAACAGTAGGTAATAAACGTAGAGACTGTTTTCTACAGAGTACACTGCAGAGAATTCATGAAAAGAAAATGTAAACCAGAAAGAGGATTTAAAAAAAAAATGCATGGAGTGTAGAAGAAAATCACTAAAGAATTTTATGTTCTTCTTGGAAATTTTCTATGTAAAAATTCAGGAGAGCATGTCTCCTGGCCCTACCGGGTTCTACAGTAAAAATATCATACTTCTGTGATGGTCCTCCAATTGGCCCAATCCTATGTGGAGGAGCTTCTGAGAAAGAAAATTCTGGCTTACTCTTAAAAGTAGAATGACTCCGGTTACTTAATGGGGGAAAAGGACAGATTTATCAAAATTATAATGTATCAATTACATAATTTTACTCACAGACCTGGCTTTGTTGAATGTGGTGTTTTTTACTTTTGCCTTGTTCTGGAACTTCTATCTGCTAAATAGATGAGTAAAATGTCAGTCAGCACAGCCTGGAGAAGCAAGCACACAAATAATCTATTTAACTAGCACATTTTCCCTTCCACCATAATCCTCTTAATGGTCTCGAAGGCTGCCAGTCAGCAGGCACACCTGCTTCCCGTCCGCACATCCCCCTTCATTTACAAACGCACAAACGGTGCAGAAATTGAGCCCCTAAAAGTGAAGTGAAGCTTCATGTTTAACAGTGGTGGTTGCCTATAGATTTTGGGATTTAACACAGCTTCTAAAAGGACTTCACGTGAAATGAACTCCAAAATCCTGAAATAATCCGCAGAGCCCCAATCCATACGCTGAATCAAAGCCAAATGGGGCTTTGATTAATCAAAAGACACCAAGGATCAAGTGAAGATCAAACGGGAGCTCGAGACGCTTGAATACACCTCACGTACATCAGGTAAACTTAACATAACAGTCAGGGTCCTGGCAGAAAACAGATGGCACACTCCTGAGGAGCGTTCTTTAAAAAAAGGAACGATTTAATGGAGGTGTGGACAGGATTAAAGTGAGTCAATGGGGCTAGCCGTGAGGGGCTGGAGGGTAATTTTTACCACTCCTAGGCCTGAAAGGGCCTGGGGAGCAGCTGGTATTGGAGGGGTGAGAGCTGCGGAGAGGAGAGGCCACCTCCAGGAGCTTGGCCCTCAGCAGAAGGCTGTGTCGACTACAGAGACCCAGCAGGGACAGAACTGGAGAAATAAATCCCTCAATCTCACTTTTCTTCCATGCTCCATCCAGTCTCGCTGGGTTTTCCCATGGGTGACCCCAGTGGGAGTCCTGAGAGCAAGATGGCAGCACACAGAGCTGAGTGTCCAGAGCACAGAGCGGGGTGGAAGAAAGTGGACAGGGAACCGGGAAAGGCAAGCAGCGTCTGGCACGCCAGGAAATATGACCTAGGCAGGGCTCAGGAGGAAGAGTTCCTAGACTCTTCTTCGAGGAAAAGAACACTCTTCTTAAGCAGCTAGCATTGTGTGTGGGTCTCAGCGTATCACTCTATCCCCGTAAATATCTCCTTCCTAATTGCCTTTCTCCTCCAACAAATAAACTCCTTGACTCTGGATCCTCGAGTTTCCAACCACTGTATGGTAAACAGAGGCATTTGTAAATGAAAGAATGAGGTGTGAGTTAATTAAGTTGTTTCTTATTGCTTATTCTTCATGAGAACATAGAGAGGAACATTTCAAAATAAGTGGGATAAATAACATGACACTGCAAGAGCGTTGTCTTTTAACTACAGTTAACTTAATATTGTTATAAAATAGACTGCTTTGAGGGATGCAAAGGACTTCCTTTAGGTTGGTATTAATAGAAATGTTCATAACTTTGAAGTATCGCTTAATAATTTTTAAAAAGCAATTATTAGGGATGCCTGGGTGCCTCAATCTGTTAAGCATCTGACTCTTGGTTTTTGCTCAGGTCAGGATCGCAGGGTGGTGAGATGGAGCCCCGCATTAGCCATGTGCTCAAGGCAGAGGCTGCTTGAGATTCTCTCCCTTTCCCTCTCCCTCCCCCTCTGCCCCACTCCCAGCTCATGCTCTCTCTCTCAAATAAATAAAATCTTTTAAAACATCAGTTATTAAGTCTTGGCAAATGAGAAATTAATGCTCTGTTGCCTTACGTGTTTTGCTATAGTATGACTGTTACTGCTTACAACCTTACATTATAACTCGTAAGTAGCCTTGTGCAAGCAAGTACAGAAGTTGGCAAAAACAGCTCAGAATCTTTCTCTCTCCTATTCTCCTTCACCTTCATCCCCTCCCTATGTCAAAATAAATAAAACAGAACCCACTACAAATGTTAAGCAATTTCTGATATAATCTATTTCCTTGACTTACTTGAATAAGGGCTTTAAATATTTTATATACTAGGGGGAATAAAGTTGGGAGGGGAAGAGAGCAAATCCTTTTGACATAATGCAGTATTCCTATACCCTCTTCTTTATCAACAGGTAATTTCTTTTAATAATCTAACTAATTATTCCCACATAGTAATTTCCCCTTGGTTCTCTAAAATTTTGTCCACCTGCTATGCTCAGACCATTCTCAAGTGGGCTGTAATATATCTGTACTTCTGCTGCTTTCTAGACAACAGCAACTATTTGAAGGCTGACATTCCTGGGACATCAGATAACACTGCCCTTGCTGTTTCCCCTCCTCACCTGTGACAGAAACACACTTCAAAGCATGATCTCTGAGCCCAGTGGCCTTTTACATGGTCTGATCTTGCCCAAAATGAAAGAGGAGTGGAGAGAAAAATATATATAGTGATGGCAGTTGGCATTGGGGGTGAGAGGTATGAGGCAAACAAGAATCAGAAAGCCATTTGTTCTTTGCCATTTTCCAGAAAGCCAATTTAGAAATTCAGAACCACTTTTTAGTAAACTTAAGGAAAAAATATACAAACTAATAAAACAAACTAGGTATGGATTATTAAAAATATAAATTGTTTTTTAATTCAGAAAATTAGTCACTATCTTATTCATGATACCTCTCATATATTCAGATTATGGTTCAATATACAAGATAATAATAATGATATACTTTCAGAAACTCATTAGGAACACATTCATTGCATAAAATACATCTGTTTTCTTTTCTTGATGTCTTTTAGATTTCTTTCAATGGCAGAGATTGCTGGTAGCCTACTCTATTATCCATTCTGCCCTTCTTCCTTAGTAATACCACCCAAATTTATTTAGAGAGACAACATACCCTGTAAAAAGACTACCTTTATTAGACTCCCTTGCAGGTAGGTGTAGGCCTGTGGTGCTAACTCTTGCCAATGAGCCCTAAGCCGAAATTCTGTGGGACTTCAGAGACCCTTCCTTAAAGAAAAGAGATGAGCCATTCATACTTCCATTCATACTTGCTGCCTAGAATGTGGATGTAATGACTGGAGCTCCAGCAGCCATGTTCAACATGAGGTAAAAGCCACACACTAAAGACAGCAGAGCAGAAAGGTCTCTGGTGACATCATGGAGCCACTATCCCAGCCCTAAATTGCCTACCCTTGGGTTTCTTTTAGATGAGAAAGACACAAACTTTTATTTTACCTAGGACCCCTCTTCTGTCTTTTGTTCTTCATTATATATAGCCAACCCTACTACTAACAAATACACTTCATTTTTACATAAAATTATTCCTAAAATTTTGTTCAGTTAAAAGGAGCAAATAATAACAAAATTTATTTATTAAAGGTTTTTGCGTAGGAGCATAGCTCTAAAAAAGAATGTTACAACTTTTTCCCCTTCTGGTTTGCAGTTAATACTGCCATTAAGACTATAACATGAAGGACACCTGGGTGGCTCAGCGGTTAAGTGTCTGCCTTTAGCTCAGGTCATGATCCCAAGAACCTGGGATTGAGCCTCGTGCGGGGCCCTACTCAGTGGAGAGTCTGCTTCTCCCTTTCTCCCTCTTCCTCTGCTCACGCTCTCTTTCTCTCTCACATAAATAAATCTTAAAAAAAAAATGTTACATGATTTTGTTGTGTGTTTACATTTTTTAGCGCATTTATTTGACTTTAAATTTTAACAATCTCTTCAGAAATGGTTCAAGTCTTACCTGTGAAAGCATTGCCTAAAGATAAGTTAATTAAGTTAGCACTAAATTTCTTCTTTCAAAGCCTTTCTTCTTCCTAGTATAAAATAGCACTATTTAATCTGCTTCTAGGGACTATTTGCTTTATTTATGGGGTTCATTTGGTTAAAGTTTCCTTAATTTCTCTCCCCCTTTCCAGATTCATGATTATCAAAATCTTGGAATCTCTTCTGCCTTGCAAAATAGAGACCCCTGGATCCTAGTCCATACAAGCCTTTTATAAGTGATACGTGTCAGTTCAGACTTTATGTGTTTACCTAGAAAATGAGTGCATGTCACAGTCATACATTTATACGGCTACTTTAAGTACCACAAAATGACTCGTTCTGTTCATCTGTGCTTTGTGAGGAAGCCCAGAACTCAGTATACATTCAAAAAGCTGATCTGTCTGCTCTTTTCACTTTCTGGGGTCTCATTCTTCCCAGGGGTTTGTAGATGAAATTTCACGTTGAAATGTGAACTATCCCTACAACATCCCCCTTGAAAACCCAGGGTTGTTTTGGTTTTTTTTTTAATTTTTTATTAATTATTTTAGAGAGAGAGTGAGAGTGAGCAGGGGAAGGGTCAGGGGGAGAGAATCTCAAGCAGACGCGCCCCCCCCACTGCTGAGTTCAGAGACTGATGAGACACGGAGCTCGATCCCAGGACCCCGAGATCATGACCTGAGCCAAAATCAAGAGTTGGACACTTAACCAACCGAGCTACCCACGTGCCCCAAAAACCCAATTTTCCAGAGGAAGTTTCTTAACTTTTCTTTCCAATAACCAAACTAAGAAAAAAAGAGAAAAAGGAGTTTGTGGAACTAAAACTTGTTAGGTATTTGGATTAAGCAATGCACTATTGACTAATATGCTGATTTCACTATCGGCCACGGGAAAGGATAGGTTTCAATTTGTGTGCAAATCTAAAGAATGTAGTTAGTGTGGTTGTTTTTTTTTTTTTGAAAATTTTAAATAGGTCACTACCTTCTATTATTTAGCAAACTCTAGCTATTCATTGTACAAGTATTTCCTGCATCAAGTAGCTTACATTTTATTCAGCCACATTTGAGAGTCCTTCTCTCTTTTAATGGGACTACTTCAGCTAACTACTTTTTCTTCTTCTTTATATATGTATATATAATAATTGGAACCTAAGGGGGTCCATCCTAAGAGGTTAGATTTTATGTCTCTTTAAAAAAGAGCACCCATAATTCTTTGATGGCTTTGATCTGCTACTCTATAGTACATTTTGAATTGTTTGAATACCAAGGGGCAGTAAATTTTATTTTCCCCAGGAAAATATTTTCAGTTCTAGAAGAAAGAGAATTAAGGACAAAATGCAACTATTTTCTCAGAAAAAAAAGCTGCAAAATTTAGTAAAGAGCAATGCTCAACGAAAGATGTCACCCATCCTCTTATAAAGGACTCAACTTAAATGAAAACATTAGGGAACATTTCCAAATGTTTTCTGTTGCATTTTTAAAGATCAGTATAACATTCTGCAAAAAAAAAAAAAAAAAAAAATGTTTATAAATGTCAACCAGGCACTAGTATTTGTAATCATTTTCAAAACTCCAACGGTACTGTCTTATTTGGGGTATGCTTATACCATGATGGTGACAAGTAGGAAAGTTTAAAACCTCAGTGTCTCTGTACAGCCTGCCACCAACCTTTTCAATGAGTTACTAGTCCTTAATTGAAGAGATACAGACTGGAAAAGCAAAGTTTAATTTTACACTGAGAAAAATTTATAGCCTTGAGAGCTTTTACTCTATGGCTTCTTTCGACTGCTAATGGCATTTTAATTTGGAACAGAGGAAGTATCGAGAAACTGTGAGTTCCTTCTAGAGACAAAATTATAGAGCTTATTTAAGTTCATCGCTGCCGTGTTAAAGACCTCTCAGGATCCTGACTTTATGATGTAGTTTTTATGGTAAATCTGGAATCTTTCATTTGGGGGAAAGCAGAGATACAAGAATACAGAGCCATGTAAGGACACTTCTCTTGGAAAAATGGCTTGAATTCTAATTCTTCTTAAGAGAAGGCAGAGGGGCTCACTTCTGGGAGGTTGGGTTCCTCCCCGGAGGACCAGAATTCATTCCTGTAGGTTAGTGTTGGCTGAGGGTGGGAACTTAAAGTGAAAAACATACACAGTTAAGAGCACTTACCATTTCTGGATTCTCTGCAGCTAGCTTTACCATCTTTTCTGAGATCATCTTTTTCAAGCAGCTACTCAGCAAAAAAGCCTAAAGAATCCAGAAATAAAGAAGTCTCTCAACTGAAGAGATCTTCTCTTTCTTCCCTCCTCACACCACAAAGCAGATTTTGAACTCAGCTCTCCAACAGCATGCCTTTAAGAATTTAGATTTCACCTTTAATTTCCATAAATTTGCATAAGATGCAATTAGCAAGTAGCCATACATTTTCTTAATTACATGGATGTACTTACAGTAACTTTTAAAAAAGACAGAGAATCATTGCATTTACTAATCTCTTCCCTCTTAAAACTTCCCCTCTTATTTTCTCCTATTACATTGTAAGCAGCTCATGTTTTACAAGCAACAAATAATAAAAAGTGCTTATTATTGTAACCAAATCAACTGATGATGGCCGATCTTACATTTAATTGTATGCATAATTATTGAGAGACATATTACTAGGCATAGATATTAACCTGTCTTTCTGAAAGGGGTATTAGCACCTTATGGCTTTTATTGAACTAAAAAAAAATTGTTTTTCACCACTTTCTTATTTTCCTGGCATCGTTAATCACTCACTTTTAAAACTGCTGGTTGCTCCCAGTACCACCTGCAGCTTTTTGTTGGCTCATCGTTGTCAGTGCCAAGACCCACATTAGACATCCTGCTACACAAAACTGGGGTTTCCTTTTTCCAGGATCTTCACTCCACATGCCAATTTAAGTTTCCCTACAATTTCCCCACTTGTTCCTTTCCCAGTAATCCTCTTTCTCCTTTGTCCTGCTCTCAATGCTTGGCTTGTACTTTTCTCTTTTGGCCCTACTAAAGTTTGAGACAATTAAAGCTCAAAGCTTGAAGTTATAGGCCCTTAACATAAATTTATGCTCAAGGATGGTCACTGCACTGAAGGGAGGGGGTGATGGAGAGGAGGAGAAAGGAAAAAGAGAAAACCCAGGTTGGGATGGTAGCCAAACAGAGACTCTCAGAGGATGGGACATAGAAAGTAGAATTAGAGGGAGAATGGCTACATGTGGATGGCATCTCAAAGTCTTGCAGGACTGTAGAGCTTGACCAGAATTTAATTTATTTAGGAGGAGAGAAAGGAGGTAGAAGAGAAGAAAGGCACTGCTACCAATAAGGAAAAGAGTAAAAGACTTGGGATTTACGTACACAAACAAATTTTGATTTCCTGGTTTAGCTAAAAACTAACCCTGTTTATCTGTGCATATATATAACCTACACAAAACCAGGGTATGGAATAGTTAAACATTATAACCTGAGTTGATAGAGCTTAGAAGGGTGTTTAATAACACCCCACAAGACGTGGACCGATTCCATATTCCATACAATGTCTACAGATATGTAGGTTAAGATTCAGCTATAAACCAGGTAAGGTTTATTCAATATAAAGGCAGTGAGCTATTGTGTAAAGGGTCTAGAAAATATTGGGGTCCAAGCCCTCATTTGTAGTTGCAAGGCACACAGCCACATTTCTGCCTTTTGCAGAAGTAGCTCTTGGGTACATATCAATAAACCCACACTCCAAAGGAAATAAGACCTTACTAGGAATCCTTTAAAAGAATGTTTATTGCACTCTCTATAGCGGCTTAAACTCATTTGGTACAGACTAGATTAAAAGACCATAATAAAATTTAATTACTGCATTTAGCATTCTGGGCAAGGGTAGGTGGTTTCACTGCCAAGACAGATCTGCATCTCTCCAAGTGACTGCAAACCATCCCACCATTTCCCTTAAGGATGTTTCATATTCAAGGTGAACCTGATGGCCCATTTCTTTAACCTAGAATTTGGTTTAGCACTTCATGTGTTTCAGAACACCTTGGTATCTATTATCTCGTGATCACAACTATAGTAAAAGTAGAGAGTCTCAGGGAGCTTTGGTTACCTGAAACCAGAATTCTCCATGGAACTTTGCGTGACCACCAGTGACTTAAGTTGAATGAAATGCTGATGCAAAGATTACTTTGATATTTTGGTTTCGCTTTAGAACATTTGTAGCTTTGATTCCTATTTGAAATAGCTTAAGTTATTTCATAGAATTTTTCAGCTGAATTTGGTGTTTAGAAAATTAAATCTTTTTAAAAAAAATTTTTATTCCAACTTTAATTATAAAGCCATGGAAAACCTGGATAGTTGGCTGTCCAACAGTCTCTCCTCTCCTAATAGAACCTTGATTTCATCTGATGACAAAGTGCCCAGCTCACCCTTACTCTAAGCTTATCATGAACTCTGTTCTTTTTTGCTAAATACTTGATTCCCAGACTCCCTTGCAGCTAGGAGTGGTCATATCACTCAGTTCTGGCCAATGAGACATAATGGGAAGTCTACTGGGGGCTTCTGAGGCAAAGCTTTTCCCGTCCAGATAACAGGGATGTCAATCGTCTACCTCCAGTATTCTTGTTGAGTGAGATAGAAATCTGAATTGTCTAAGTCAGAGGTCCATAAATCCAGCCCCTCATTTGTTTTTATAAATTTTTATTGGCAAACAGCTGTACCCATTTGTTCACATATTGCCTGTGGTTACTTTTGTGGTATAACAGAGTTGGGTAGTTGTAACGGAGACCAGATGGACCCCCCAAACTAAAACATTTACCATCTGGCCCTTTGAGAGAAAGTTCACCAGCGCTTTGTCTAAGCCACTCTTAGTTGACTCTTCTGTTATTTAGTAACTAAATTCATCTCTAATTGAAATGAAGGCCGTGGTGACTAGTAAAATAAAACAAAAAATAAACAAAACAAACACTGTTATAGGCCAAAGTGAATAGCATCTTCTCATTACTCTGCTCCGGTTGGGTTAGGGCAATGCGCTTTGTTCACCCCAGCAAGCGAGAGGGCGTTTGAGTGCCGGTCCTCATGCTCTGCCCTGACAGCTCACCTGCTTGGTGTAAATTACAAACCACTGCCAACGACTCTCTTCACTAAACTGAAAGCTGAGCTCTAGGTTTTGGTTGAGAGTTCGCTGCGGTCCATCCATATCCAGCAGAGTTCCCTACAGAGAAAAGACAGTATTTGATGTTCAACAGAAATTTAAGCAGCTCTTAAGTGCTGGGCAAAATATCAAAACAAGCAGTACTGCCACTTACCCCCGAGAAGCTGTCAGGCCATGAGGGGCTATGAAAGTAAGTCACCACAGTTTGGTATGATAACTATTAGAAGGGAAGCAGACCCAGGACGGTGGAAGGAGGTAGGATGGGCACCTCGTTCAGACTTGGAGGGTCAAGGCAGGCTCCCTGAAGGGGGTGCTACCTGAGCAGCAGAATTAGAAACATCCCAAGTCGTTGTTGTGGGGTTTTGGAGGGGGAGCAGGGGCGGTGACAAGTGCTTCCCAGGAGAAGGAATAACAAGTGCAAATGCACTGAGGCACGAGGGGACTGGCACACTGGACACATGGCAAAGGATGGCATGTGGCTGAAGCGCAGGCTGTAAGGCAGGCAGGGCACTGAGAGAAGAGGCTCGCAGAGGCAGCGTGGGGCCAGGTCCTGGGGCCCCGGAGGAAGCAGCTTTGATTTTTGCTATGTAGCATCCATCCTTTTTTCTCCTAGTAATGGAGTCTCAAATGCCTGTGGGGAAACCTTCTCTTTTGCCCTGTGCCAATGTAGGTAGGACTATCAGGAGACGCCGCCCTCCTGAAGGGCAGGGCATGTGACCCAAGTCCAGGCCAATTGGACAAATGCCCTCCATGCCCCTTTTTTGATTCAAGAGTGGAGATCCAAAGAGCAGGTCCGGAAAAAGAGTTCCTTGTTTCCTAGAAACCTTGAGCTCCTTTGGTTCTTGACTTTCCTAAGCCCCTGTCTCCATCTTCCTTTGAGTCAGTGGGTTATTCCATACCCCTCCAATAAATCCCCTTTTTTCACTAGAGCCAGAAGTGTTGCTTTCTATTGCTGGCCACCAAAGAGCCCTAGCTGTTACAGGTTTGATAAGCTAAGTTAAGGAGTCTGAACTTCATTTTGAGGGCAACAGGCATGCATTCACTGATTTTAAAAGCTGGACAATAACACGATTAGATTTACATTTTAGAAATATTAATCTGACAGCATCAGGGTGAAAAAATGAACTGAAAAGTGGTTCTTTTTCAGACATTGAACAACATAAAATCCAGGAGTATTAATTAACCCAGGGAGAAGGAAAACAAATGAGGTGAGCCCTACAGCTACCTAGCTTACTGCCTGGAGTTTCCAGGAGGCAGTGCAGGGAAGGGAACTCAAACAGAGCCCAGAGATCTTGCTGAGTTGAGGAGAAAGAGATGAAAGTTTGAAGAAACTGAGTTTAGAATATGTGGGGCAGAGGATCACAGACAAAGACTCTATGCAGAATAAGAGCTCCAGAGAGCTCTTTTCAGATCTTTGGCTGAATAACATCTGTGCATGTGTGGGGAGAACGCTCACACACCGCTGGTGGGAACATAACATGGAGCAGACTGGTTGGAACATAGTCGGGAAGTTCCTCACAAAGTGAAACATGGAATCCCCACCATGGTACCAGCAAGTCCACTCTTAATCATATACCCAAGAGAAATGAAAACGTACGTCCACACAAAAACTTGTACACAAATGTTCATAGCAGCATAATTCATAACAACCAAAAGAGAGAAACATTAATGAATGAATAAACAAAATTTAGTAATATCCATACAACAAAATATTACCTGACCATGAAAAAGATAAAGTGTTGATACACATTATGATAAGGGTAGACCTTGGAAACATTATGCCAAGTAAAGGAAGCCAATCACAAAGATTATATATGGTCCCATTAATCATGAAATGTTCAGAATAGGCGAGTTTATAAAGACAGGCAAGTGAGTGGCTTCTTAGGGCTGGTAGGAAACGGGGGATAGAGACGTGAACTAAGGGGTATGGGACTTCTTTCTGAGGTGACAAAAATATTCTAAAATTGATTGTGGTAATGGACTGTGAATGTATTAAATATCCCTGAACTGTACACTTTATAACGTGAATTGTATGGCATGTGAGTTATATCTTGATAAAGCTGTTACAAAGGAAGGGAATGATGGTGTAGTACTGGGAGAGGGATAGACACATGCATCATGGAACAGAATAGAGAATCCAGAAATAAATCCACACAAATATGCCTGACTGATATCTGACAAAGGTGCAAAAGCAAGTCAGTTAAAGGACAGGCTTTGCAACAAATGGTGCCAAGCCAGTGGACTTCCACAGGCGAAAAACAGAATGTCGTTCTGAGTTTCACACCCTAGTTGAAAACTAACTCAAAAATGAGTCATGGACTTAAATGTTTGACCTATAACTGTAAAACCTTTAGGAAAACACTCTTAAGAAAAAATTCTTCAGGATCCAGGGTTTGGCAAAGAGTTCTTAGACTCGACACTAAAAGCGCAATCTATAAAAGGAAAAACTGATGGATTAGAATTCATCAAAATTAAAAACTTTTGCTCTGCCCTGTTGAGATGATGAAAAACTATGGAGTGAGAGAAAATATTTGCAAACCACATATCCAACAAAAGACTAGTAACTAGAATATATGAAGTACTCTCAAAACAACAGTAAAAAAAACCCAAAAAACACAACACAAAAACAACCCAAACAATCAATTAGAAAATAGGCAAAAGATATGGAAGAAAACATTTCACCAAAGAAGATATACAGATGGCAAATGAGCACATGAAAAGACGGTAAACATCATCAGCCAGGAGGGAAATGCAAATTAAAATCACGACGAAATGCCATTCCACACTTTTGCAAATTGACTAAACTAAAAAACAGCGACAACACCAAATGCTGATGAGGATGCTGGGAAACTCCATCACTCACGCAACACTGGTGGGAATGGAAATTAAAATTAGCACAGCCACTCTTGAAAACTGTTTGGCAGTTTCTTAAGAAGCTAAGCATGCAACTTCCACATAACCCAGCAATTGTACTCCTGGGCATTTCTGCCAGAGACATGGAGATTTGTGCTCTAAAACATACATATGAATATTTATAGGAGTTTTATTCATGATAGCTAAAAACTGGAAACCACCAGGTACCTTTCATTGGGTGAGTGGTTAAATAAATCTTGTCCATTCCATGCCACGGACTACTGCTCAGCAATAAAAAGAACCAAATTACTGATATATACAACGATCTGAATGAATTACTAAAGAATTATGCTGAATAAAAAAAGCCAATCCTTAAGGCTACATATGATTCCATTTAGAGAACATTCTTAAGGTAATCATTACCTTGTTTTTGTTTTTATTTTTGCCTCCTAAATGCAGTCAATTCTTATTATTCACAGTAGTCCTGTTGTATGGTCACTGTAAACACTGCAGTACTGAACACTGAGTCACTGCTCCGGGGGAGATGCAAGGTTAGGTTCCCGCAAACCTCTGGTCACAACGTTCTCATCAACCAATCAGTACATAGCCTTGTTTTAGGAGTGTTTCTGTTGTTGGTTTTTTTTTTTTTAACTGTTTTGTTGAGGTGTAATAGATGTAAAAAAAAACAAACAAAAAAAAAACAACCCTGCACATATTAAATGTATACAATCTGATGAGTTTGGACATACATTCATGAAACCATCACCACAATCAAAGTAATGCATATATTCATCACTTCCAAAAGTTTTACATAACACTCCTGAAATGACACAATTATGAAAAAAAAAAAAAACCAATAAAAGAGATCAGTGGTTCCTTGGGGCTAAGGAGAGGTGTGGCGAGAGAAAGTGGGTGGAGCTATAAAGGGTCACCGTGAGGGGTTCTTGGGATGATGAAAATGTTCGGGCTTTTGCTTGTATTAATACCACTATTCTGGTGTTAATGTTGTGCTACAGTTTTGCAAGATGTAACTAACAACTGGAGAAAAGTCGGTGAAAAGTACACAGGATCTCTGCAGCACTTCTTACAACTGCACGAGAACCTACAATGACATCAAAATTAAAAGTTTAAAAAGAATCAACTGCTTAAAAGCTAAAATAATTATAATGTAGCATGAGGCTTATATATGTAGAAATATGGTAATCAATATCACAAAAGGGGAAGTAGAAGTACACTGTTGTTACACTTTTTGTGAAGTGTTATAATAATTAAAAGTGGAATGTAATAAGTTCAAAAAGGACATAAGAAAGCCTAAAGTAACCATAAATAAATGGAAAGGTAGAGCGAAAAAATAAACAATGGTGTAAATAAATGGAAAAATAAAATGCTTAATCAAAGGAAGGCAGGAAAAGAGGGGGGGAAAACTGATAAACCTCAAAGAAATAGACAAATCCACAATTAGGTTTGACGGTTTTCCCATTCCTCTTCTCTCAGTAACTGACAGAACAAGTAGAAAACGTACAAGGACACAGGACAGCTGAAAGCTGTCAACTGCTTGACCTAATTGACACTTACAGAATACTCCACCCAACAGTGGCAGAATGCACATACACATTCTTTTCAAGTGTACATGGAACATTTACCAAGACAGACCAGATTTGGGGCCACAAAACAAGTTCCTGTAAGTTTAAAAGACTGAAGTTATATGCTGAAAATGTCAAGATTGCTGGTTTGCCATATAGCAGGTGGTAGAAGTCCTATTTACCAAAATGGGGAACACAAGAGGGGAGGTCTCCAGGATGGGCGGGAGAGGGCAAGGATGTGTCTGGTTTGGAAAAAGGCTGCGTTTGGGATGTCTGTGAGACACCTGGGGTAGATGTCCAGAAGGCATTAGGAAATACTGGACCTCTTGACAGGGATGTAGGCAATTGAATTCAGAGAATATGTACAGGAAATATGGAAATGGAACCCCAAGGGAAACGAGCACTTCTGAAGTGCTCAGAGGATGGGGCGCCTGGATGGCTCAGTTGTCGTTAAGCGTCTGCCTTCTGCTCAGGACGTGATCCCGGCGTTCTGGGATCGAGCCCCACATCAGTCTCCTCCGCTGGGAGCCTGCTTCTTCCTCTCCCACTCCCCCTGCCTGTGTTCCCTCTCTCGCTGGCTGTCTCTCTCTCTGTCAAATAAATAAATAAAATCTTAAAAAAAAAAAAGAAGTGCTCAGAGGAAGAGGCAGCCCACAAAAACAGGGGAGGAAGGAGAGGGAATTCTGAGAAGCAAGAAATGGTTGAAAACACCAAATGCCACAGAGAGGCCCAGTATTGTGCCAACTAAAAAATCCCCGTGGATTCCATGGATTTAGCGACTGGGGGTCACGGTTGCTCCAATAGTGTTTGTTCTCTCCTAGTTAACCTCGGTTTCCTGTGTAAAGGGGATAATCCCCCTGAGCTCGCTGAGTTATTGCAAGAATTTAATTAAGTAATAGATGTGGCAGTACCCAGAACAGCATCTGATACGAAGCAGGCACTCAATACATCTGATCATGGGGTTTCCTCTGGGAGGAGATGGCAACGTAAGTTTGATGCTGGGGATCCTTAAGAAGAACTCTACTGGGGACTCCTGGGTGGCTCAGTCAGTTAAGCGTCTGCCTTTGGGTCAGGTCATGATCCTGGAGTCCCAGGATGGAGCCCTGCATTGGCCTCCCTGCTCAGCAGGGAGTCTGCTTCTCCCTCTTCTCCTTGCACTTGCTCTCTCTCACTATCTCTGTAGCTATTTCTGTCTCTCTCAAATAAATAAATAAAATCTTTTAAAAAGACGACGACGAAGAAGAAGAGCTCTACCGGTCAGCGTCCAGTTTGCAAGGGTAGAGATCTTGTCAGTACCAAGTCTGTATAAAGCACTCCATAAACAATAGCCATTGTTTCTACCTGCTGTATTCCTATAGCCAGCTTCCAGCCAGTAGAAAAGCCTGTTGTTGCCAAGTGGAAAGATGGGTGTCTCTACTGCTATGGATGGGACACTTGTATCAGACAATAGACAGGTTTTACCATTAGGAGATGCTTCCTGTGGCTTCAGTGCCGGTCCACTCAAGGGAGTGATGAAAATGGCAGACCGATCTCCCTACTGCCAACTTTGTCATCCCAAGACAATAGGACTTTTAAACCACGGGTAGAGACTTTAAATCATGGGTAAGGCAAAGTGCCAAGATACTTACAAGGAAAGTGACCTGCCAGCACTTCACTCTGTTCATCTGGAAAACGATTTCCTGAGTCTGGTTGTCAGGCAAGGTTATGCAGCAGCTGATCTCATTATTGCCAACCGAGAGGACGACCCCACAGCCTGGTTCTGGGTAGTCACAGGTACACGGATCCAGCCGCAAGTACCCATAGTGCCGGACCTCTTGGGACAGCTCCAGAAACTGCTCCGGGGGTGAAGGTGGGGCAAAAGAAGCAAAAGACTGCTTGAAAAAGATGACAACCTTACGTCAGAAGCTACTGCCATTCTAGTGGAACACATGGAATCGAGCCCCCCAGTGAAAGCGCCTTTCTTCTGGATGATACGAATGGAGACAATGTCCCTTGTGCTTCCTGACAATAAGGCCTGGGGAAGTTCATGGTATGTCCTGCCAAGACTGAACCATTTCTGCCTCATTCACCATTGTGTCTCCACTCCTGTTACAGTGCCTGGTACATAGTGGGGACGAAAATATTCAGTCAGTGAATGATGAATGGAGAAGAATAGAGTGAATCAAATGAGTAGTAGATAGGATCCTATCTCAATGAATTACCACAGCAAACTAAACGAAAAGTGTACATTTAAAATGCTGTTTGGGGTGCCTGGGTGGCTCAGTCTGTTAAGCATCTGACTCTTGGTTTCGGCTCCGGTCACGATCTCAGGGTCCTGGGATCAAGCCCTGCATCGGGCTCTGTGATTAGCACAGAGACCACTTGTCCCTCTCTCCACTCCTCCCCACCGCTCACACTCTCTCTTGCTCTCTCTCTCTTAAATAAATAAATAAATAAATAAATAAATAAATAAACTCTTTAATAAATAAATAAATAAAATGCTGTTGGGGCACCTGGCTGGCTCTGTCAGTAGAGCATGCGACTCTTGATCTCAGGGTTGTGAGTTCAATCCCCACACTGGATGTCGAGCCTCCTTAAAAAAGATGTTATTTTTTTAAAAACAAAGCTGAGGTCTATGTAGAAAGAAAGTAGTTAATTTTTACAGTCTGCTTTATATGATGGTGGTATGAATTGTCAGAGGAAGAGATTTTGCAAATGGCAATGAAAGAATGACTCTGCTTTCTAAAAGTGTCAAGAGAACACTTTTATGTGACTTGTAAGGTTTAGCTTTCCCGTCTGCTTTTTTTTTTGAGAGAGAGGAGAGTGGGTGGGGGGGCAGAGGGAGGGGGAGAGAGAAAATCTTAAGCAGGCTCCACACCCAATGTGGAGCCAGACATAGGGCTCTATTTCACAACCTTGAGATCATGACCTGAACCGAAATCAGGAGTCGGATTAACGACTGAGCCACCCAGGTGCCCCCTTTCCCTCTGCTTCTAACTTGGTTTAAGAAAAGAGGACAGTTTTAGCTCATACCTGTGGTCCAGGCATCTTGTCCTGACAACATCTATCCGGGCCTTTTCGTTTTTGTAACAAAGCGTCATTATTAACCATTGCTTTTTAATAAGCTCATATCAGTCTGAGGACCTCTACCTGGTTCTTCCAGCTTTCACCATAGTCCTGCCTGATGCTGTGTGAGATGGGCGTAAAGAAAAGGGAGTTCTCACTTGAGCACATGGTTAAATCAGAGAGATCACTCAGTGACGATGTGGCACTTTCCAGATCCTTTTTTGAAGGAAGGCAAGTCCTTTGGAGGACTATATGAAGCATTCTCTGATAAAGTGAAACCGCCCCGACATGAGCAGCAAGAGACAGGGGACTATTACTCCAAGGCGGGAGAGGTATTCTAGCCACACATCGTTGTACCAGCTCATTGTGCTGGGGTCCATGCCTTCAACTGAGAAGATGCCTTAAGCTGCCTGCCCCCCTTTGGGTCAATGAGAAACAGTGGAAATGACAGGTCCTGAGTTATGCTGTGCATGCAGGGGTGGGGCAGGGGCTGAGTAATCTTGCCACACAGCATACACAGCAGTTTTAAGCTCTTGCTACAATAGTTTCTTACTTATCACATGATACAAATCTTTACCTTATTGCTTGGTAATACTTTAAAAGACTTTTTGTAATCAACTCTTCCCTGCCATGCTGTCAAAGAGACAAAAGTGTTTAAAAGGTAAGCCCCATTTCTCTAGAAAGTCAGTGATGAGTTAGTAACTCGTTCAAAATACTTGTGGGCATTTGTCATTCAACAAGGGGGTGTAGTGATATTCCTGCCCATATGCAAACTAAAAGAAATCTGCAAGGTTTATTGTTTTTTTTTTTAAAGAAAATTAGTTTTTTAAAGAAGCTTACACCTGAAAAAGATAGTTTAACATGCGTAACTGCAAAAGGTATGTTCATATATTTTCATTTAGATTGAGGGTTGGCAAACTTTTCTGTAAACAGCCATACAGTAAATACTTTGTTTTCCTGGCACATGGTCTCTGTTGCAACTACTCACCTCAATCATCCTAGCACAAAAAGCAGCCTTAGAGAGAACGGAAATGAACGGCTGTGTGCCAATAAAACTTCATTTACAAAAACAGTGGCCCGTGGGCTGTAGTTAGCCTACCTATGATTTAGATCAACTAATTCCTCCTTTAAATTAATTTCACTGATTTTCTTTTTTTTCTTTTTTTAAAGATCTTATTTATTTATTTGAGAGAGAGAGAAAGAGAGTGTGTGTGCGTGTGCGAGCGTGTGCTAGCATGAGTGGGGAGGGGCAGAGGGCAAAGCAGGCTCCCCACTTGGCGGGGAGCCTGACGTGGCGCTCAATATGGGGCTCTATCCCAGAACCCTGGGATCATGACCTGAGCCAAAGGCAGGCGCTTAACCAACTGAGCCACCCAGGAGCACCTAATTTCACTCATTTTCAACTCCAGGTTTTCTTGCACATGGACATAAAGTAAAGCAATAGTGGTTAATGTGCTGAATCCATTAGCAGAACTTCCTAAACACTTAAATAATGCCGGTTTTTACGTCAGTATCCGGAGATGCTTCAAGAGAATATCAGTTAATTTGAATCATTGTTCAGTTCTTTTTTTTTTTTTTTCACCTAATTCATGCACTCAAAGTTTTTTAAAGAGGACTATTACAAATTGTATGGTAAAATCAGGTAAAACATTCATTATGGAAAATAAAATTTGTTTTGTGTCAAAAATATAAATACAAATTTTGGCAGAGTATAGCACATGGTAAAAACAATATTCTTACTAAATTATTAAATTAAAAAGTTTAGGGAGCGGAAGTGCACTTAGAATCTGTAATTGTATCCAAAGCAGCTGATGTATCCGATTATATCCAAATATTCTATCCATCAAAATAAACACTATAATTGCAATTGAATTCCAGAATTTTCATAACAAAGCTGAGGCAGAATACCAAGGAAGGAAAATATTAGATCATGGCAGTAGATGCTTTTTCCTTTTTTATCCTGCCCATCAGTGAAATTCTGAAAATATCTGAGCTTTTGAAGAATTACTTTCTATGTCAATTTAAGTATAAATGAGTCCTCTAAATTTTGTTTGCATTTTGTTTAAAATCAATGAGAGACCACTGGCAAAGTCTAAAGGATAAAGAAGACAACACGATGACGCAGAGTCCATTTCTTCTGTTAAAATACGCCTTGTTTGTCAGACTTGTATCACTGCTTGGGGACGGAGAGTGTGAGTTGGTACGATCTTTATGGAAGCTTTAAAAATGGACTTTTAGAATATATTCTAAGAGATAATAGAACATGTACTCAAGGCCAGAGGATGTTGGGCTGCGGCGTTCAGGGACTTCAGCTAGGAGCTGTACAGGTGTTGGGAACACACGAGGCATGTAAAATTAGACACAGTCCTGGGTCTCATGGTGCTCACTGCCAAAGTGATTTATAGCAGCAGAGACTGGAAACCACCTGATTTCTAATAATAAGAAGTTGGTTAGCTAAATGATAACTATAAAACAGAATACTCTGTGGTCGTTAAAAAGAAATGCTGAAGGTCTATATTAAGTGGGCCAAGGGTTCCCACAATCTATTGTATTTTTCAGAATCTTTAAATAATATAATCAGAAAAATGAATGATGGTATTCTCATTTTTTAAAAGAACCCGATTTTTAGTGGTTGATGGGTTTATAAATTAAGAAACAGCTCAATTCCAATATGTTTAACAGCCCTCCAAGGGATTTCTCTTGGTGCAATACCTGATTTACCTTTGTTCGGTTGTCTTCTTTCTGGAGAGCCTCTAATTTCTGCCTCTGTGCCTGTGTGGGTTTAGCCCATTCTTTTTCAATGTCCTGAACTGCCTTAAAACAACAGAAGTTGTAAGATTAGCAACCTTAGCAGAAACGAATTAATCTGGCAAAAACACACTCATGTATGAAAGGCTATAGAAACAGACCCAAGTGGACATATGTAAGGATTTCACATGTTATAAAGGTTACTTTTTAAATTAGTGGGTGTAGGAAAAGATCTTTCCGTGGTTTGGGGACAACTGGCCACACTTGGGGGAGAAAATAAAGTTAGCTCTTTCCCCATGTCACCCAATCATATAAATCCAGATAAAAGTTTAGATGTTTAAAAAAAATTTTTTTTCAGAAAAAAAATCTGATCTTGAGGTAAGGAATAATATTTTTAAAATATGAAGGAATGTATAATTACATGAAAATATAAAACTGTACATAAAAACCATCAAGAACAAAGTAAGAAGTAAATGGCAAGCCAGAGAAAATGACTGCATCATATGTGGGAGAAAGTTGATATTATTTATGTAAAACAATAGGAAAAATGTCAGTAAGGCATAGGTATCAGCAATCAACAAAAAGGAATTCTAAATTACAAATCTATAAACTCACCAGTAACCAATAATCTTGTTTTTTCCTCTCAACTTGGCGAAGACTAAAAAATATATAATATTCAGAGCTAGCAAGGGTTTAGAGAAACAAGAAGTTCCATATAGAACGGATGGGATTAGCCTGTGCTGCTTTTATTTATCATGCTTTAAAAGAAGTTTTCCATTGGTCTTCGGTTAGCTTGTTAACCCCTCGAGGGAAAACCTGGAGTCCTTCACCTCAGTGTATTTTGTCCAAGGTTCTACACACAGCAAACACTCAACAATTCTTTGCCAATCGTCCTGCACCTATTTACACCATAGTCTGAATTAAGTTTATGTGTTCCATCCCTCAGTGCTATTGGTTATGCCTTATCTCCAAATGGAGAATGAAAAGCTGAATAAAGTTTTGATTTTGCTATTTAGATTAGGTGGGAGAAGGAGATGGGTTTAGAGAGGAGAAGAAAAATAGTATTTGTTGAGAACCTGTTGTAGATAGGTTTTATTATTGACTTTTTCCAAATTATTCTGTGGGGTAGGGCCATCCCCCCATCTTACAGATGGGTAAATTAAGGTCCAGAGAGTTTACGGCTTTCGAGACAACCCAGCAAGTAAGCGGCAAGAGTTGGGTTAAAAATCCCAATTTGGTCACTGCACTAAGCCCTCCTGTCCTTGCCCAAGCCACTGAATTCTGAGCATGTAGGCAGCTACCCAACCCAAGACTTTCTCCTGGTCACCAACTATTCTCAAAACCGAACCTAGACACCACGCCAGAATGGAATTGATGTGGGTGTGAAGAACGGAACGCTTTTTCCTTTCCTGAATTCTACTTGGTGGTAGAGCCCTACAAGGGGCTGTTATCACAGCGCAGGGATATCAAAGAGAAAGTATGGCTAAAGAAAGAAGGTAAATAGCAATCACAACAGTAAGCACTCACTGAAGATACGTCATTCAGCGTGAGGGGCCTGGGACTCTCAGACACAGAGTTTTAAATGCCCTACATCAGCAGGAATGGACTGCTTTTGTTTCACTACCTTTGAAAAGATCTGACCCTGATTATGGGCTCAGGAGTCATCAAATACATGACACACAGGACCTCACTCTAACAATGAGACAGTCGAATTTAGACACATGGCTCTGCTCTGTTCTCTGGCTCCCCAAAGACTGGCCGCTGGACACTTATGTGGAAACTATGTAGAAACGTATGTAGAAACTAATTTTTAAAATCGAGTGAAACCACTTAAGCCATGGGTTTCATGCGCTTCAATCACACATGTCCCGTATCCCCCGCAGAGGGTACAGCAGTGAGAAATGGAGAGGAGGGCATCGGCCAACAGCTCCAGCTGGTGGAGCCATGGCAGAGCAAGGCCAGGGCTGTGCGGGTAGGCCAGGCTCTGCACAAAGGGCACCGGGCCATGGAGCTCCAGGGAAGCTAACAGTCAACCCATGCTCCCTTCCCCGAGCCTAGGGCCTGACACGGGGTTAGGCCTGCCTGGAGGAAAGGACCCCTTGTTCTAATTTGCACAGAGTTAACCATACTGGCCAGCGGTGCTGAAATGCAGTCCCAGAACTGACCAAGCCTCAATATTTTTGAGAAAACCCAGAAATTTATAGTTTTATATACGATCTTTCATTTTGTCAATGTTACTCGAATTTTAAAAAAGAAAAAGGGAACATGTGGGAGTCCACTTGTCTTCTAGGAGGTCATGGGGCACAGCTGCTTTAGAAAAATAAAAGAGGTGTCCTTAATAGTTCATTATGATGGCACTGTTATTTATCGAAGAACTCATAAGAATTTTCTGCATTAATTTTTTAAAAGGATGATTGCTTCTCACACATTCACACATCCTAAGCTCCCAGGACAGTCTCTGCCCTGGGCCATTCAGAGTCCAGTTAGACGGAGAGGTATGTGAGCAGTATTTACAAGGCTGGGTGAGGAGGACCATAACGGAGGGTATAAACAAAATACCACAGAAGCAGAGAGGGAGGGGGGCGTTTTCTTTCAAGGGGAGCTGAGAAGAGTTTCCCCAAAAGAGGCCACAATGGTGGTCGCGACTCCCTGGGGCGGACTTCTTGGTACCTCTGTGTGGATTCAGCAACCAATGAGAATGATGATGATGACAGCACAGATGATTATAACATCAGCTGCAATCTTTTGAAGACTTTGCCAGGCAAAGAGCTACAGTTTGAATATCAGTCTATTCAAGCTGAGAGAGAACTTAGAAACTGTTCGTTCAATGTCATCACTAACAGGGGGACGTTGTAGTTCCAGGTTCAGAAGGATGAAGTGGCAGGCCGAGATCACACGGAGAGACAGCCCGCGGCACAGCAAGGGACAGTACACATCTTGGAAACTGAATTCAGTGTGCTTTCCGTGAAGCCATTTCCCCCCAGCTATAAGCAGAGGAAATACAGCCCATTTCTCTCCGGTTTACAACACCTTGATGAAGACAGATAAAATTCCTATGATGACGCTGGCAGCTCCTACTTCTCACGTCTCCTGGAAACCAGGCCAGAAAGACTGTTTCCCACCAGAACAATAGTAGAATTAGGTGATGCATTCCCCACCAAGGCCATGGTATCAAATAGACCAGACACAACTAATAACGTGTTATAAAAGCAAGGATACAGCAGCAAGGAGCCTCAGTAAACATTTAAAATGTAAGTTATGTTCCAACTCACGCAACGTGGGTTTAATTACATGGATCAAAGTATGATAAGAAACGAACTCAAAACTATATTCTAACCACTAAACTACAGTAGAGAACATTAAACATTTAATAAGTGATATTTTGATTTGCCTCCTTAGAATTTAGAAGAGCTTTGTGAAGATGATTTATTAGACTGCATTGGTCTCTTAAAAAGTTACATAAGAGAGGCATCTGGGTGCCTTAGTCAGTTAAGCGTCTGACTCTTGGTTTTGGCTCAGGTCGTGATCTCAGGGTCCTGGGATCGAGCCCCACGTGGGCTGTAAGCTCAGCGGAGAGCCGGCTTCTTCCTCTCCTCCCAGCTCGCTATCTCTGTCGCTCTGTCTCTCTCTCCCCCAAATAAATAAATAAAATCTTAAAAAAAAAAAAAAAAGTCACATAAGAAGGAATGGGCATTAGGGCTGTGACCCCTTATTGACACTCTGGCCGCTGGGCTCCATGTCTCTGCTCAGTCCTACCCCAAGGTGCTCCAACCAGCACTGGAAAAGCCAAGGTTCCTGCATGGGGCTGGTGGTCTAGTGGGGGAACTCTAGATGTCAGTGATCCTCTACTTTGTGAAACTGAAGGTACAGTGGATTCTGGTACCATGATTTTGTGAGACACTAAGTAAAAACACTGATGGTCAAACGGTGACGTGTCCTGTGACAGGGGTGCAGGGTGCATGAACCCACCATGCCCACCTTCCCAGCTAGTAATTACTTTTAGTTCTTCTGAGGCATTTGGTGATTTCTCCTGCCTTTGGCTGCCCTGCTTGGCCTGTGCTAGGCAGTCCTTTCGCATGCAGCTTAATAAAACACCGAGCAGTTTCCTCTCTCTGGGCACATAAAGCACCTGGTGGTTGCTTTACAAGATAATATGGAAGTGTGGTCATTTCTTCAAAGATGAGCCGTTGCTTTATGAATATAAAAGGGAAATCTGCCACTCCGTCTTTGCCTTTTTTAAAAAGATTTTATTTATTTAATTATTTATTTATTATTTATTTATTTAGAATGAGCATGAGCAGGGGGGAGGGCAGAGAGATGAGAACCTCCAGCAGACTCCCTATTGAGTGTGGAGACTGATGTGGGGTCAGTCTCACGACCCTGAGATCATGACCTGAGCTGAAACTAAGTTGGATGCTTAACTGACTGAGCCATCAGGTACCCTGTCTTTGCCTTTCTGTGTAATGATAACTCCCATTCCATGGAGAAACATCGTGTACGTAGTGACAGGGGGCTGGTGAGGCAGGAGAACAGAGTGGGGGTGAGGGGGTAACTGGAGAGGTATCATAGAGGCACCGTCTGCTGACCGTCCCACTGCTTAGCAGCACCTTCACCACCGAGTCTGGGAAAGGAAAGGAGGCCAAACACTAAATGTACTTTCTGGGGCTTAGGGCATAGGGGAGCACCAACAACATAATTTGCAGGGCCTAATGCAGAATGAAAATGTGGGGTTTGTTGTTGCAAAATTAAGGATTTCAAGATGGAGACAGCAGAATCTGACACAAGTGTGGGGCCCTTCTGAGCACGGGGTCCAGGGCTGCTTCACAGACTACACACTCATGAAGCGGGCCCTGCAGCCAGGGATGCTGCTTGTCGGCTCAGGGAAAAGGAGATTATGCTAAAATGAGATTTGGGGACCACATGTAGCTTTAGATTATCAGGGACATCATTTCCAGGCTCACGTAAATTGGCCCAGATGATGGAGTGTCAGCTGGAAAACTCAGAGAGATTGTTAAAATGGAGGTAGAACTTTTTTTCCTTCTAAATTCTGCTTCTTTTTAAATTTTTTTTTTACTGTGGTAAAGTGCATATAACATTTATCATTTTAACCATTTTTAAAAGGTTTGTTTATTTTAGAGAAAGAGCATGTGTGCATGAGCAGGGGGAAGGGCAGAGGGAGAAGCAAGCTCCCCGCTGAGCAGGGAGCCCAACTCGGGACTCCATCCCAGGACCCTGGGATCATGTCCTGAGCCAAAGGCAGATGCTTAACTGACTGACCACCCAGGCACCCCACTTCTTAAGCATTTTTAAGTGTACAATTCAGTGGCACTAAAAACATTCATAATGTCGTACAACTCTCAACATTCTCTTATACGTACTTTAGCATTCCTAGCAAAATTTCCGTACCCGTGAAACAATAACTTCCTGCCCCCTACCCCTTAATAACTTCTATCGTACTTTCGGTCTCTGTGCATTTGCTTCTTCCAGCTGTCGACGTAGAATTCTTAACTATTACAAATTTTTTCTAATGGTTTCAATCCCAAATGGTCAAGAACATCTGGTGTTTTGAGAGTCCTCGGTCACCCTCACCTGCATATAGATCAGATCTACCGCTGCTGGGCAGTCCATCAGCACGGAGTCCAGGGATGGGTCCAGGTACCTGTGTGATTCAGGAGCAGTAAGTTCGTTCATACGACACGGCTAGTGGGCACACCTGGGAGCAGGTGCTCTCTGAAGTGGTGGTCCCCTACACTTTAAACTGAGCCCCCCCTTTCTAACACCCCTCTCCTCGCCTAGCTTTCGGTTTGTCCGTCCATCTCTCTGTCTCCTACTTTCTTTACACTGTAAGCTCTTGCCTGGTGGACCCTGAGAGTAAAGATGCCAAACAATGAAGCTGATGGAAAATGGTCCACAGCCCCGTTCACACTCAGCCGCACCGTCAGTCCTCAAGTGTGCGCGCCCTCTCCCCACCCCACAGTACCTGATGTCTTCATCAGCCCCATACCCACATCTGTTGCCCGAGCTGCTCCCTTTGTCAGGCCCGCTGCCTCAGCCCTGCCCCCTCTGTCTCAGGCTCTGCATTCTAGCCTGAGTGCTCTTTCCTGAGTAACCCTTGGGCTCTCACAGTCCCAGGAGTTAGATCACTCATCCTACTCCCTTCCATGATGCCTGTCATGGGACACGTACCTTTCTTTTCCAGCTCCATCTATGACCCATCTCCCTCCCCCACACTCTACATTCCAACCATGTTTTCTCTCCTCTCCTCTGCTTGGAAGACCACTGCCCTCCCCCAGCCTCCATCCCTGACTCATCTGCCTCTCCTGACATCCTCTAGTCCCCACTCCCCAAGGCTTCCACTCCATCCTCTGTGCTTCCTTAGCACCGTGAATTCAGTCTGACCACTGCTCTCGTAAGTTGATCTTGACACCAGGTATGCAGAGGCTGCGTCCTATTTGGAGTTGCCCCTGTGGACCTTCGCAAAGTGACTTGCAAACAGCAGGGCTCCATGTCTGTCTAACGGATCCAGAATCACTAGGATAAACTGAAACCATAGTCCCGGTTTAAGCGCAGGAGCGGATTAAGAATGGATAGAAACGGTCAGGAAAGGGTCCCCACTGCAGCTGGTCTAAACCAATCTGAAAGCAGACTTAAGCAGAATCACTGCACTTAGAACTGAATGGTTAATAGACCAATGGGATTGGCATGGACTAGGAAAGGATGAAAACGTAACTTGAAGATCACCTTCCTCCTTGGGGAGAAGCAAAGGAAGCACTCTGTTATGTTCTATTTAGCTAATTTCCATGCAGTGGATGCACCCTATTCTCCGCGGCAGAGAATAGCAACTGTTGTGTCAGAGCTAGAGAGGCCCCAGACTCATCCCACACTGGGGCTCTGAGAGGCGAGGGCAGGCTCCCTCCAGTCTGGAAGGAACCATATCATAATTGGAGAGATGCATCAGAGAGTTCCAGATGGAGAAAAATCCCCCAAATGCTGGCTAGGCTTCATTGTGATGCTTCACCTGCTGGGAACCCCACGGCTCATGGCAGCCAAGCTAGCCTCCCTGCTCCCACTCGGTCTTTTCCTAGAAAGAGGAGAAGTCACCTTCAGGATCCCACTCCAGGCTCTCCCCCGCAGGTGACTTGACCCTCAGCTCTAACAACTGGAGTGGGACCTCGTTTCTTCCCAGTTCCCATAAACAAAGGCAATGTGCCTGGATCCGAGATGCTGGCATGTGAATGACATTTTCTCTCGCGCTGATGATCTAGAATATACCTATCTAATGAAGACAGAGGCAAAGCCCGATCCAACTAAAGCTTCAAGGTGAGGGACAGAATCCTCATGTCTTCTTTGATGTCAAGATCTCTGGAGAGCCCATGAGCAAAGCAGTCTAAGCCCCAGGGATTTCTGTTGTTACTGTTGTTACTATTATCATATTATCCTCAATATAACAGTAACAAACAAGACCAAAATTTACTGAGCATGTGGAATTATTTTATTTAACTCTCATACTAATTGTATGACGTAGACTCTTATTCCTATTTTACAGATAAAGAAACTGAGGCTGAGTGAGCTTGAGTAACTTGGCTAAGGTTATTCAGCTAAATCCTGAGAGGGCTGGGATTTAGATTCACATACTCTGATCCCAGGAACAATCATGCTCAGCCACTTGTTATCCTAAGCAGCTTCCAGAAACACTTAGATGGAACTGCTAAGGTTTCTCCTTTTTCCCTTCTCACTGTTCCACGCCACAGATTTTGACAGTTTCTCAGAATATTTTGAATAGCAGTATACGAACTTTTAGCCTTGCCCAGAATATCCTTCCAAAATTCGAAACCACAGACTGGAGCTCAAGCAAGGCATCACAAGGTCAAGATAGCTACTATTCCTAGATTACAAAATGCCTTTCTTAAAACTTCGGAGCTCAGATTACAGAATAGCTGGGCTGGGAGACAGTGAACCAAAGAAGCAATCCAATACAGCCATGGTGATAAACACAGCAAACTACAGATTATAGGATATATGTGGGGTCCTTCCTATTTTTTTTTTTTTTTTTAGATTTATTTATTTGAGAGAGAGAGAGAGGGAGAGAGAGAACGGGGGAGGGGCAGAGGGAAAGAATCTCAAGCAGTCTCCCCACTGAGCGTGGAGCCTGAGGTGGGGCTCTATTTCCCCACCCTGAGATCCATGACCTGGGCGGAATTCAGGAGTCAGATGTGCAACCTCCTCAGGCACCCAGGCACCCCAGGGTGCTTCTTGTTATTTTCTGTTTGTTCGCTCTCCATAGGGCTTCTTGTTTCTGGGGGAAAGGGTAGTATTCTCTGCAAGGTGTTCAATCAGTCTAGGAGTATGGCTGGCCCTGGTTTATATGAATTTATTGTTGGAATCCTTTAGGAATGTAAGCTGAATACTTAAGAGTTCAAATTCCCTGCAAGCTGGCTGAGTCCACTCTTTGCCTTTAGGGAATTCCACCGTTCAACAGATGAATCGCACCTGCTTGTAATCGTCAACAAATCCCTTCAATCAATACAGCTGATAATCCATTCCAAAGCAAGCCCACCACCTGCGGTTCCTCAGCATTCCTGCTTCGATCCCCACCCCAACAGCGCTTGCTTTTCAAGCCTTGTCTTCATGGCCACCGTCTTCATGACAGCAACCCTCAAGTACTTTCTGGAGACCAGTGAAAGCCATCCTCGACATCCTATTGTTCAGGACAAATGTTCTGGTTCATCCTCCACTCTCTCTACTCTATTGCTCTCCTCTCAACTGTCCCCAAGTTCCTCGTCCCTCTCTAGCTTAGGTGGTGAGCTGACAGGGTGAGACCAACAAGTTCTCACCAGGAATCTACAACAGCCGCAAATACCTACCGTCACCATAACTGCTTACCACTTCCTGAGTCCAACCTTGCAGTTTTCCACATCCGCGCTTCGAAGACTCACATAAGGGAGCTCAAAGTCCACCAGTTTTTTCATGACTAGAGAAAGGGAAAGAGAGTCTTACTGGTTGAAACAGCACATAGAGTTTACATACCGAGGCTCTGAAATGAGAAAATAAAGCATTACCGTTAGAAAGAATAAAATCACAACAACAATATTTGTACACAATTTTTAACTTTCTGAAATCCCTTCAAAGATAAGTAGCATTCGATCCTCATCAAATATCAACAGCTTCAGTGGGGGTGTTTTAGTCTGTGATGCTGAAGAAGAACCTGAGGTCCAGAGAGGCCTAGTGCCTTGGCCAGCGTGCTGCGGAGCTCAGCGGCCCAGCCGCCACACAAACCCTTCAACTTCCCGCTCAACACCACCTCTCTGCAGCTTCTTGAGAATATATGTAAACTGCCTTCAGATAATCGATACCATTTCACAAGTAAATAACCTGTCATATCTTAGACATACACTGTAGAGAAATGCAAAAGTGATGTGAATCATACCGTCATCTTTCGCTAACTCATTACATGTGGTTTCAGAATCAGAACTTTTTTATAGCACATTTTGTAGCAAACATTCCTTAACAAGAAGAAGTGATGGTGTGATGGGATGTCCTGACACCTGGAGTCTAGCACTCCAATTTTGAGGGGGCTGGGGAATGGCTGGTGGTCAGGGTCAAGGGTCAAGGTGAGACGGACATTAGGCCTGGGGCCGGGGAGGGCACAGGACGAACTGCAGTTGCTGGAAGGACCTGATGTCCTGCTACTGTCTGTACTACCTCTCTGGAGTCGCTCACCTCACCCTGAACACAGACACAACTTCCCATCCCCCCACTTTTGACCCAGGGGCTGAGAGCAGAGGTAGGGCCCACACACCACCCCCACTCAGGGGTATCCCCTGCGTCCTGTGGCCTCAGCACCCGCCCACACCGGCCCTCCCCGCCTCCTGGCTGCCCTGCGTTCCTTCTCTCCTTACCAGAGAGTTTGCCCTCTTCGCAAAACCGAATGAGAAACAGGCCAAAGTAGCTCAGGAGCTCCTGACACAGTCCAATTCTGTGCGACACCACCTTTAACCGAAGACAAGAAAAGTTAGGAGTGTCCGCTTACGGTGATGCGCAGAATTTGAAATTGCCTGTAAACATCGCTAACAAGGGGGCTTTAATGGGCTGCAGACGTTAAAAGGAATCTTTTCTGAATCTAAAAATGATAATACTGATTTTAGGAAATTAAGAAATTTTTAAAAATTAGAGTGAAAAAAAAAGAATCAGCTCCAACACACTGGACATGAACTGGCGGGCTGTCCCATGTCGGACACAGAGGAGCCTCCCAGAGAATTTGGTCTTGACCGTCCACTGGGGGGCAGCAGTCATTCTCCATGCCCGTCGGTCCTTCTGTGGTATCTGCCACGGGGCGCCCACACCAGTTTCCCTTCCTATGGGCTGGCTTATCCGACGCTGGGAGAAGGGACTTGCCCCGCCACTTGGCTGGCATATGAAAGTGTGCGGGCTACTGGCCGTCTTTGACCCCCTGGGCCTGCTTCCGTCTGCCGTCTCCTGTGACGGTCAAGTCTACTTTATATGGCGTTGGCTCAGTGAAACCTCAGATCTCAGGCACACGCTGCTCTCATTTCATGTTCCTCCCTGGCCCTTCTGTCAAACGGCTTTCATTTCAACACTAATGGTTTCATTTTTGCCAGGGGGTCATGAGGCTGGAACCTCATCATGTCTTACCTCCACTCCCCTTCCCTCAGCGGGAATGCCCATGTTACCACAGATTCTCCCCTTCTTCATCCACCCACCCCCTTCCTCCTGCAGACTGGGCTCCAGAGTGATTCTTTGCTTGCACACCCTGAATTCACTAGATCACCTCTGTGACACTCGAGCACTGCCGTGTGTGTGAGCCGATGTTTTAACCATGGCTCCAAGCTCCCAAGGTGGCAGTTGTACAGACACGAGGCTCAAAGGGGTACTTTTCTTGTCAGAGATCTGTAAATTACCTCATGAGACAGTCTTATTAGGTGCATGATAGGAGTGGGTGTTCTCGGCATAGCTTTGAAAATAAAGAAGAGCTTGGGAACTTTTTACAAGTTCACTCAAGGCTTATCCCCATTTGCCTTCTTTCTACCTCACCCATCGGGCAAAAACCCCAAACCAAAACCCAGTGCTCCTGTGTGCTGGGACGTAACAGATTGCAAAGACATCTTTTCCTAGAGTGTGATCCATGTCCATTCAGATTAGATTTCTCTCTTCTCCGACTTGTTCAGTGAAAACAGCAAGCTCACATGCCAAGGCAGATAAAGGAGTGGGGAGGCGGGAAGAATGGAGAAGGCTTTTATAATTTATAAAGACATAAACACACACACCTTCTTTCAGGAGGAGTAAGCACTGACAAAAAGAGACACAATAATATTTTCTTCTTAGCAAATGTTAAGGATACTTCAAAACACAACCACCACCAATAAAACCACGTTAGCGCAAATGCATTAAAAACCAAAATGAGATTTTAGCTTGTTGTTGGTTCTTTAAGGAGCCCAGCAGGATGGTGGTGAGATGGACAGTGGGGGCGAGTGTGCTTGAGGAGATATAAACAATGATTTTCAATTACAAAATTTAAATTACATTTTTATGCAAGCTGGAAAAGTTCCCAGCCCCTGGAAGAGAATTCACCTGTCTGCCTGACCAACTGCTCACTTTACTTTTTATAGAAACTCCACCACTTCGAGGGCAAAACCTCCAGGTAAACTTACCTGATGGTAATGATGTCAGTGTCAGGGGTCTGAATTTCTCACAAGTCAGTGTGATTAGAAGAGGGAAAGCATATTTTTCTGAGATCACAAATGCACCTCGTTAAACTTATGCTGTTAGTTACAAGGGGAACTGTGCAAAATAGATGGTATTGCGGGACCCTAGACTTACTACCCTACTCAGTACTGACTCAACACTCCCTCTGACATCAATAATAATACCGACAATGAGAAATAACCATAACCACCACTGTTGATGGAACATGAGCTATTTCTATAATTACTTAGACACTGTCTTGAAAGGCTAAGCAACTTACCCAAACTCACACAGCTATGACATGGCAGTGCTGTCATTTGAATCCAGCTCTGGCTCTAAACCCAGCAGAGAGGAGACCCCAAACCCCCACCGGCAGCCAACTTCAGCTGCAGATATGTCTAAACAGGCCCGTGAGCCCAGCATGTGAAAAACATGTCAATAATGATGCTGTCAGGCAGGGCAGGGACTCTCCAGTTCTCCATAAGCCCCACCATTCCCAAATTATCTCACATCCCTCATCTGCATCCCTGGGCTGCGAGCCTGGCCCTGGAGGTGTCTGTGTTTGTGGCCTCTGCCCTTCTGTACTGTCCTCCTCCTTCACTGATGTGTCATTCTCCCACTGTGTAGGTCCCGGGACGGCAATTTAGGGGAACAGTGTTTTTGTATTTGAGAGCTTTTTTTAGTTTTTTGTATAGATCCCCTCAGGCATTAAGTGTCAAGGGCCTTTGATGCTTTTTAGAAAGGTCATTCTGGAGGTCAGGATAGAAGATTGGCAAGACTGGAAGTAGGCACTAGTTTTGGGGGCTGCTATAGAAATCCAGCCGAGAAATGAGGGCTCAAACTAAGGGTGTGAGGATGGAGAGGAGGAAATGGGAGACAGGAATTATTAGGAGAGACACTTGGGACACAAGGTCAGTAGGATTCGGGGGGTCGGAGGTGGTGAAGGAGGGGGACCATAAGGTAACTCCTCATGGCCTCGGCGATGAGGGGACTGCTGGTCCCGTTCAACCAGGACAGCTACAGGAGCCAAGACAAGTTTGTGTGCAGTGACTTTCATAGGAAGGAAGGTCCAAAACGGTCACTCTTAGGCAGAGCCAAGACCCTAGAAAAGGGACATTTCCTTGTCTGGGGACAAAACTGCTCTTTGGAGGCTGGGAGGGCATGGGCCAGCTTGAATCTCCAGGCTAGAAAGAGGAGCCATGATGTTGGGAGAGGCCATCCACACACACCACAGTCTCAGGTAAAGGTGGGCTCGAGGGCTGGGAACCCAACAGGGAGGGCTTGTTTCTTGCCCAGAAGTTACCAGGTACCATGTCCCCAGCACAAGAATGTTCTGTCCTTGGGAAGGCCCTAGAAACTTCCTGACCTTCACCTGTTTATAACTTTTTATTTTCCCTCACATACTTTTCTGGAGAGTTAGAAATAAAACCCTCCAAAGGAAAAGGACCTGAGAACAGTGTGTGGGTGTGAGAAGCCAGTGTCCCCTTGATGTCCAGGGGAGGGAGGAAAGGCCCTGGGGACAGAGTCAGTAACGACCGCCATCCAAAGACAGGGAGGATAGTCTCTGGGTCTTTTCCTCAGACTCTTCACAGAACCAGTTAGAATGCAGGTCTGGCCCTCTGGATCCAGAGTTAGACCTGCTGCTGTATTGGCTTCAGGGGTTTTCCCTGTGGGGGAGGAGGGACAACACTCAGCCTTTGAGAATTCCTCTGTCACTCTCTGACAAAACCTGTCACCAGCCTACCTGGGTACAGCCTGTTTCAGACTCATCTGGATTCCACTCCATTTCCTGCTCCCAACTATGAGGCATCCCATAATAAAGCACTTGGCATATTTCCAGGGCACATCCTTGGCTGAGTCCCAGGTGACTGACAGCAGCCTTAGGAAGGGCCTAAAAGATGTCTGGGAAGTTGATGTCCACAAGGAGAGTAAAACCAAAGATACTCTGGAGGATTGGCTGTAGCTCAGATTCCTTGGTCCATCTCCCAGAAAATCCCACCATCTCAACAGATATGTCATCCAGAGTAAAATGATAGGCAGGAAGTTTCTGGAAGGTAACCTTATCCTATTTCCTGCCTTCAAACAGAACGATTCCTAAGTTTGGTTCTGGAGTTTAGAAAAAGTTTACCTCTAGGACTCTTTCAGCAGTATCTGATGTTAGAATTTCAACTGGAATATTCCTTCCATCTGGCAGAAATACATCCAGAGAGGCTGTCTTGGTAGTGATGCTAAATGTGTCCTGCAAGCAAAAGAAAAGTCCAGTGAGCCCCCACAGTGCTCTTCACTGGGGCACACGGAGCAGGAACAGTCAGTAACTTCCTCCACCCGGACCCTCAGGGCATACGTGTCCAGAAACACACAGAGCTGACTGCAGAGATTTTGGGGATGGCGTCTTGAGGGGTAGGGTGGGGTGAGGAAGCATGTAGAGAGGCCAAGACAAAGCAATGACATGCAGCTTGAATAATTTCCAAATAAACAATAAGGCATCCATTTTAGGGGGGGGGGGAAGCTATCCATGTGACCCTGGGGCATCTCAGATTTTAATTCTCATTTTGAATATTTCCAGGCCTCCCTGAAAGTCCATAATCTGCAATAATTTATGATTCTGCTATAGCAAAATCTGAAGTGTACAAACCATGAGGCCTGAATGAGAAAGCATGTCACTACCTGGTGAGTAAGTGTCCAGCTGATGGCCAGCACCCCCAGCTCAGTCCTGCATCTTTGCACTTATGCATTCTGCAAGGGGATATGACTGCAAACCTGGGGGCCTGTAAAGTTCTTGGATGGAATGCTCTAAAATGTCAAGGACAGGCTAGAGACACTGGGAAGGAGTGTCTTCAGAGTTTGGGAAAGGGTGAAGCTGAAATTTGTGCTCAGTTACCACAGAGAGAGGGATCTCAGGGGGAGGCATGGCCAGTGGCCACCCAACTGAGCCTCAAAGGGCAGCTGCGTCTGGGGGAAGGCTGTTTTTAGAACCTCCCAAGTGGGATGCTGTCAGTCCACAGGGCTGCCTCTTCTCTGGGACGTGGACTCAGGGCACGGCCTTTCTGATCCCAGGTTCTACAACAAGATTCAACCCTAATGCACCAACGCATCCCCTGTATGCAATGAGTTCACTTCTGTCCTAGGCATTTAGAATGGCAGTGATTATGTATCATCCTGGGGAGAACTGAGAAAAGAGTCACTCAAATCACTGTCTGTGTTCTAAGCCTACTGTATAAGCTAGAATATTAGTAATACAGGGGTGCCTAGACAATGTGCACCCAGCCCAGGTTACCATTGTTTGGACACTCAGAGGTTAGCTGCAGCAACCCCCTTGGAGGACTTCCTGGTATCAGGCTGGGGAAGAGAAGAACCAAATGACCAACCCTAAGATTGTTTGGAGATCACAGAGTTGGGCTCAGGTGAGCTGACCAACTGGGAACCTTTCCCCTCAACAGGCAACACCTCCCCTTTCCTCACCCCCACCACATTCACAGATACAACAGATCAGGTTTTGTAGGCAACTGGGGGAGTCCAACAATTCGATTGCATTACCCAGGTACCTTCTCAAAAGGCCAATCACATTAATGACAGGCTTATTTTTCCTAATTTTATTATCAAAAGGCAAACTTTGACTTTAAATTTTAACTATGCCCTCCCCCCCATGTACTTACAATTACTAAGTTTCTAGGGGTTCCCCCCAAATAATTGTCGCATAGCCCCTTTCTAGGTACCTCTTTGCCTAGATGTTGGTTCTTCAAGTTTCGGGGGCCTATAATCACAGAGATCTCTTACCTCAGGGGAAAAACACTCAAAATGAATGAAAAGAATGCCATTGCTTTGTGGTAAGATTCTGAAGGAAAGCCTAGCGTTAATTTATATTACCTCAGTGCAACTCCCAACTCAAACTAAGTTGCAGACTGGTAAGATAGCTAAACTACATGAACAGCTAAAATGATATAAATGCATACCTTTATTAAATTCTTCTGCAAAAGCGAGAAAGCAGATTGGATTGATAGAGCGGGTCAGATTATAGAAGGCCCTGAAAGCAGATACTTGAGGATTTTATTTAAAAGGCAAAAGGAAGCAAAAGGATGGAAACAGAGTTATGGAAAAATCTGTCTGGTAGTGTGGTGAAAATGGGCGGAAAGAGAGAGTGGGGGTGGGGTGGGGGACACTCAGAGGTTAGCTGCAGCAACCCCCTTGGAGGTACCGAGGGACTGGGCTGGACCATGTGAGGAAACGGGCTCCAAACCCAGCTCCCACACTCACCACACAGGACCTTGTACAAACCCGGAAAGGTTACTTGCCCCCTGTGTTCCTCATTCCTTCAGCTCTAAAATAAGGATGCTAATAGTGTCCACCTCATAGGTCTGTGGTCAAGATTCAAGGAAGCAACATGTGCAACTTGGAACGGCACTCACTACAAACACCCAACTAGTGGCTGTATTACTGTTTTGTTATTGCTAGCGGAAGGAAAGAGCAGGAAGTTATGTCCCTTTGATTAGAATGAGCGCCAACGGATAAGAAATAAAGGATCCAAGGAAAGATTCAGGAAGATATTTTTAACATTCATATCCAATCAAGTTCTGAGTTGTGCATATTTTACATCTTACACTGGTATCTCTTGAATCCATCCACTTTTCATCTCCACCACCAGCGCCTTTGACCCAACCGACATCTCTCCCTAGACTCCTGCCATGGCCTCCTGGCTTCCATTGTTTTGTTTTTTTTCAAATTTATTTGTGAGAGAGAGAGAGCACATGAGCAGGGGGTAGGGGGCAGAGGGAAAGGGAGAAGCAGACTCCCCACTGATCAGGGAGCCCAACGCGGGGCTCAATCCCAGGACCCTGGGATCACAACACGAACCAAAGGCGGACGCTTAACCATCTGAGCCACCCAGGTGCCCCCATTCTTTCCCCACTACAAAGCACTCTCCACATAGCAGCCAAAGAAATATTTTAAAAATGCAAACCTAAAAATGTCCTCCCCTTGCTCATGGAAGGCAGCTATGCTCACGGCTATACCACCAGCACCGGCCTTAACATTGCTCACAGGACGCTATAAGGAAAAAGATGGTTTTTCTCTACTCACACCACTTCTGACACTATCCATCTGGTTAGCACAGACCCCACAGGTTAAGAGCTCAGTCCCACAAGACAGCCCCTCCCCAATTTCAGATGCCAGTCACAAGTCCAGGCCTCCCATACTTCTGACCAACCAGCTAGAAATCAGGGGTTCCCACGACACCCTCCTCAAGATCGGTAATTTTCTAGAATGGCTCACAGAACTCAGGAAAGCTCTTTTTACCTATCATTACCCACTTATTACGAAGGACACAACCCAGAAACAGCCAAATGGAAAAGATGCATTAGGGAAAGGCGTGTGGAAAGGGGCAAAGAGCTTCCATACCTCTCTGGGCACACCAGCCTGCCAGCATCTCCGCTTGTTCACCAACTCAAGCTCTCTGCACCCCACAGTTCAGGGATTTTTAGGGAGGCTTCATCACACAGGCATGTGCTAAACATTCTTAAGAGGAAATAAGGAAATAGTCACTTCTCAGATCCCCCAAGGAAAGCCAGAGTGAGCTAAACTTCCCGGGTCAGTAGGTTGCCCTTAACTTCCCAGGCGCACAAACGCTGCTCCAAATACCTTCTCGGTCTTCTTTTTCTCAAACATATTGTTCACACAAGGCCACAGAACACTACAGTTTAAGAATCCAGAACATTAAAAAAGTCTTTGAAGACTTTGATTTTGCCTTTTCGAAAATCCTTCTATCTCCAAGGAGATCACAGGGCAAAAACATAGAATGGAGTAAGTGAAGGGAGTCTAGACACACAAAATAAGAGGGACGTGGTTAGGGGCAGGGCTGGGTGGGCTACCACCACTCTAGAAATACTTCATAACATCGATGGAGCAGGGGCTCTGGATCCAGGCTCCTTGAGTTCAGATCCCAGCTCTTTCACGTATGAGATGTATGCCCTTGGACAAGTTACTTCCCCTGAAAAAGAGATCCTAGTGGCACCTCCTTCAACAAGTTGTGGGGGATAAAGGAGAGAGCGCACATAAAGCAGCAGGCCTTGCCCAGATTAAATCACTCTGTAGAGGGAAACCCCTCTTGTTTTTGCAACTTGCATATGATGATCCTTGATGAAGGCTTTCCTCAGGAGGGCGCCAGGAAGCTTGCATGCATTCAAGTTTCTAGTGTCCCGTGTCCTTGCCCAGAGAAAAGATGCTCTTGCACTGCTGAGCCCGGAGAGCCAGGCCTGGGAGCATGTGATTACATGGCAATAATCACTTGGCAAATGCAGGCCAAGCACTTATCAGTAGTGGTGAAAATATGCAGGTCTGTAGAATATTGAGCTGGGCAAAATGCCGAATCCCTGTTCCTCGGGCTCCTTTCACAGTCTGGCAAATCCACGTATCACCACTGCCCATTCCAGTTCTTCCAGCTCCTGTGCGCCCTGCACTAGCAATCTGGCGGCAAGCTCGGTGGGCCAACGCTCTTCTGCATTTACTGCATCTATTTACCACCAGTAAATGGCTCTGGCCCTGCAAGGGGGTCGGGGAAGGGTCTCCTGGAAGTTGGAGTAGACTCACCCCCAATGTTAAGTGGCTACTGCTTCCCTTTTACTAATATCAGTCCTGAGGCTTCCAGAACGCCAGATACTACGTGGTTTGTTGCTTTGTCCCTAACGGGAAGAAAAAGCTGGAGGATAATCTGATCTCCCTGCCCACCCTAGAAATCTTCCAATACCAGCTTAGCTGTCACTTTGTGTGGAAGGCTCCCCGGACACACACTCACCCTATGGCAGTGTGTCCTGGTCCTTTTCTCACGGGTCACACGTAGAGAATGATATTGGTACTTCACATTGGGTTAAGTGGGGACAAAGCCACTGGTGTGGCAGGGCCCACACATGCTGCACCAGGGCTGAGAGGACAGAAATCTCGACACAGCCCTAATCTTTTTCTGGGTCATGGCCCTGTCTCACGGTGCGTGCTCCTTCATCACGGTGCGCGCTCCTGTATCACGGTGCACAGTCCCGTCTCACAGCGTGTGCGCCTGTATCACAGCGCGCTGTCCCATCTCACGGCGCGTGCTCCTGCATCACGGCGCGTGCTCCTGTATCACGGCGCGTGCTCCGTCATCATGGTGCGCGCTCCTGTATGATGGTGCGCGCTCCTGTATCACGGCGCGCGGCCCCGTCTCACAGCACGTGCTCCTGCGCCACGGTGCGTGCTCCTGCGTCAGGGTGTGCGCTCTTGTATCACGGTGTGTGGCCCTGTCTCACAGTACTCATTACATTTAGTGTCATGCCCAGTGACTTTTCTATCTCCCCGTCAAGCCGGTAAACTCCGTGAGCTACACTGGGTGCTATTGACTGGTGTCTCCCCCACCTCTAGAGCAGTGTTGGCTCTCCGCGGTGGGCATTCACTACGTATTTGTTTAACGTATGAATGATAAAGGGCAGCATAAAGCAGGACAGTGATGCAGTGAACACAGAACGACCTTCCTGATTTAAGCTCCTTTTTCAAAATCATCAACCTCCTTTATAAACATCTTTAGAAGCAAAGTTACCTCTATCCTGCCCTCCTTTTGGAGACAAACAGAAAACAACTGGAAGGAAAATCATCCTTGAAGAAGTTGAAAATTGTCCCAAGCCTGAATCATTACAGGGTTTTCAGAGGGGCCGCCAAGTGCAGTGAAAATCAGACCTGGTCAGGGAGGAGAGAAGCAGAGGTATCCAGGTGCCAGGGAACTCAAGTCACACGGAAGCCCTCTTCAAGCAGTTAAACCCCAGGGACTAGCACGACTGGGAGTACAACTGCAAGCCCATTTGACACTACCTAGTGACAGGGAAGGCCAAAAAAAATGTGCAGACACACCATCTTTGCAAAAGCAATCTCTCAGCATGGTTGGGAAGAGAAGAAAGGACTGGTGTTAATGGTAGCAAGTACTTTGTAAGTGTTAAGTTTGCCAGGTGATATTTAAGTGCTTTAAGAGATACTGAAGGCTTACTTAATCCTCAAAACAACCCTGTGAGGCAGGAGCGATTCTCCCTATTTTATAGATGGAGAAACTGAGATACAAAGAGGCTAAGTAAATTGCCCCAAGCCATACAAATTGAAAAGAGGGCAGCCAAAAAATTTTTTAATGTTTTTTTTTTATTATATTATGTTAGTCACCATACACTACATCCCTGGTTTCTGATGTAAAGTTCGATGATTCATTAGTTGTGTATAACACCCAGTGCACCATGCAATACGTGCCCTCCTTACTACCCATCACCAGCCTCTCCCATTCCCCCATTCCCCTCCCCTCTGAAGCCCTTAGTTTGTTTCTCAGAGTCCATAGTCTCTCATGCTTCATTCCCCCTTCTGATTACCCCCCCTTTCTTTATCCCTTTCTTCCCCTACCGATCTTCCTAGTTCTTATGTTCCATAGATGAGAGAAATCATATGATAATTGTCTTTCTCTGCTTGACTTATTTCACTTAGCATTATCTCCTCCAGTGCCATCCATGTTGCAGCAAATGTTGAGAATTCGTTCTTTCTGATAGCTGAGTAATATTCCATTGTATATATGGACCACAACTTCTTAATCCAGTCATCTGTTGAAGGGCATCTCGGTTCCTTCCACGATTTAGCTATTGTGGACAATGCTGCTATGAACATTGGGGTGCATGTGGCCCTTCTCTTCACTACGTCTGTATCTTTGGGGTAAATACCCAGTAGTGCGATGGCTGGGTCATAGGGTAGCTCAATTTCTAACTTTTTAAGGGACCTCCACACTGTTTTCCAGAGTGGCTGTACCAACTTGCATTCCCACCAACAATGTAGGAGGGATCCCCTTTCTCCACATCCTCTCCAGCAATTGTTGTTTCTTGCCTTGTCAATTTTTGCCATTCTAACTGGCATAAGGTGGTATCTTAGTGTGGTTTTGATTTGAATTTCCCTGATGGCTAATGATTTTGAACATTTTTTCATGTGTCTGTTAGCCATTTGTATGTCCTCATTGGAAAAGTGACTGTTCATATCTTCTGCCCATTTTATAATTTGTTTATTTGTTTCTCGCATATTGAGTTTGAGAAGTTCTTTGTAGATCTTGGATACCAGTCTTTTATCTGTAGCATCATTTGCAAATATATTCTCCCATTCCGTGGGCTGCCTCTTAGTTTTTTTTACTGTTTCCTTGGCTGTGCAGAAGCTTTTTATCTTGACAAAGTCCCACAAGTTCATTTTATCTTTTGTTTCTCTTGCCTTTGGAGATGTGTCATGAAAAATGTTGCTTTGGCCAATGTCGTAGAGGTTGCTGCCTGTGTTCTCCTCTAGGATTTTGATGGATTCCTGTCTCACATCAAGGTCTTTCATCATTTGGAGTTTATCTTTGTGTATGGTGTGAGAGAGTGGTCAAGTTTCATTCTTTTGCATGTAGCTGTCCAATTTCCCTAGCACCATTTATTGAAGAGACTGTCTTTTTTTCCACCGGATGTTTTTTCCTGCTTTATCAAAGATTAGTTGCCCAAAGAGCCGAGGGTCCATTTCTGGGTTCTCTATTCTGTTCCATTGGTCTATGTGTCTGTTTTTGTGCCAGTACCATGCTGTCTTTGTGATCACAGCTTTGTAGTACAGCTCGAAATCCGGCATTGTGATGCCCCCAGCTTTGTTTTTCCTTTTTGACAGTTCCTTGGCTATTCAGGGCCCTTTCCAGTTCCATACAAATTTAAGGACTATTTGTTCCAGTTCCTTGAAAAATGTCCTCGGTATTTTGATTGGGACAGCATTGAAAGTGTAGATTGCTCTGGGTAGCATGGACATTTTAACTATGTTAATTCTTCCGATCCATGAGCATGGGATATTTTTTCATCTTTTTGTGTCTTCTTCAATGTCTTTCAAGAGTGATTTATAGTTTCTAGAATATAGGTCCTTTACGTCTCTGGTTAAGTTAATTCCAAGGTAACGTATGGTTTTTGGTGCTATTGTAAATGGGATGGATTCCCTAATTTCTCTTTCTTCAGTCTCATTATTCGTGTATAGAAATGCAACTGATTTCTGAGCATTGATTTTGTATCCCGCCACATTACTGAATTGCTCTATAACTTCTAATAGTTTGGGCGTGGATTCTTTTGGGTTTTCCATATAGAGTATCATGTCATCTACGAAGAGAGATATTTTGACTTCTTCTTTGCTGATTTGGATACCTTTTATCCCTTTTTGTTGTCTGATTGCTGTTGCAAGGACTTTTAGTACTATGTTGAATAATAGTGGCGAGAGTGGGCCTCCTTGTCATGTTCCTGATCTTAAGGGAAAGGCTTCCAGCTTTTCCCCATTGAGAATGATATTTGCCATAGGCTTTTCATAGATGGTTTTTATGAGATTGAGGAATGCATCCTCTATCCCTACACTCTGAAGGGTTTTAATCAGGAAAGGATGCTGTATTTTGTCAAATGCTTTTTCTGCATCTATTGAGAGAATCATATGATTTTTGAATTTTTCCTTCTGGATAAAATCTAAGGCACTGATAGATTTGCGAATGTTGAACCACCCTTGCATCCCAGGGATGAATCCCACTTGGTCATGATGGATAATCCTTTTAATGTACTGTTGGATTCTATTAGCCAGGATCTTGTTGAGGATTTTGGCGTCCATATTCATTAGGGAAATTGGTCTGTAATTCTCCTTTTTGATGGGGTCTTTGCCTGGTTTGGGGATCAAGGTAATATTGGCCTCATAGAATGAATTTGGTAGCTTTCCTTCTGTTTCTATTTTTTGAAATAGCTTTAGGAGAATAGGTATTATTTCTTCTTTGAATGTTTGGTAGAATTCCCCATGAAAACCATCCGGGCTTGGAGTTTTGTTTTTTGGAAGGTTGTTTATCACTGACTCAATCTCTTCATAATTAATTGGCCTGTTTAAAAAATCAGTTTCTTCCTGTTTCAGTCTTGGTAGTTTATAGGTTTCCAGGAAGTCCTCCATCTCTTCCAGATTGCTTAATTTATTGGCATAAAGCTGTTGATAAAAGTTTCTAATAATCCTTCCAATTTCATTGGTGTTGGTTGTGACCTCTCCTTTTTCATTCATAATTTTATTAATTTGGGTCCTTTCTCTATTCTTTTGGATAAATCTTGCCAGTGGTCTGTCAATTTTATTGATTCTCTCAAAGAACCAGCTTCTAGTTCTGTTGATCTGCTCTACTGTACTCCTGGTTTCTAATTCATTGATTTCTGCTCTAATCTTGGTCAACTGCTTCCTCATGCATGGATTAGGCCTGTCCCTCTGTTGCTCTTCCAGCTTCTTGAGGTGAGAATATAAAAACTGCATTTTAGATTTTTCTATTCTTTTGAGTGAGGCTTGGATGGCTATGTATTTCCCCCTTAGGACTGCCTTTGCAGTATCCCATAGGTTTTGGACCGTTGTGTTTTCATTCTCGTTGGTCTCCATAAATTGTTTAATTTGATTTTTGATTTCCTGGTTTATCGAATCACTCCTGAGCAGGATGGTTCTTAGTCTCCAAGTGTTTGAGTTTCTTCCAAATTGTTCCTTGTGGTTGAGTTCCAATTTCAAAGCGTTGTGGTCTGAGAATATGCAGGGAATAATTTCAGTCTTTTGGTATTGGTTGAGACCTGTTTTGTGACCCAGAACATGGTCTATTCTTGAGAATGTCCCATGGGTATTAGAATAGAATGAGTATTCTTTGGTTCTGGGGTGTAGTGTTCTATATATATCTATGAGGTCCAACTCGTCGAGTATAGCATTCAAAGCCCTTGTTTCTTTGTCGATTTTCTGCATGGGTGCTCTATTTCTGATAGTGGAATGTTGAGGTCCCCTACTATTAACGTATTTTTATCTATATGTCTCTTTATTCTGGTTAAGAGTTGGCTTGTGTATCTTGCTGCTCCCCTGTTGGGGGCATATATATTTATAATTGTCATATCCACTTGTTGGATACATCCTTTAAGAATAATATAGTGCCCTTCTGTGTCTCTAACTATAGTCTTTAGTTTAAAATCCAATCTGTCTAATATGAGAATTGCTACCCCAGCTTTCTTTTGAGGTCCATTGGCGTGAAAGATGGTATTCCATCCCTTTACTTTCAGTCTGAATGTATCTTTAGGTTCAAAATGAGTCTCTTGTAGACAGCAAATGGATGGGTCATGTCTTTTTATCCAATCAGCAACCCTATGGCATTTTATGGGAGCATTTAGGCCATTTACATTGAGACTGATTATTGAGAGATATGATTTTAATGATGCCATATTGCCAGTAAAGTCTTTGTTTCTATAGATTGTGACTTTCTGTTCTGTATCACTCTTGGGGCCTTTTTACTTTTATAGAACCCCCCTTAATATCTCCTGTAGGGCTGGTTTCATGGTTACAAAATTGGTCAATGGCTGGCGATTCTGGAAGGTCTTTATTTCTCCATCCATTCTGAATGACAGCCTTGCCGGATAAAGGATCCTTGGCTGCATGTTTTTCTCTGAAAGAGCTTTAAAAATGCCCCCCCAACCCTTTCTCTCATTCCAGGTCTGTGTAGACAGGTCTGACGTAATTCTGATACCTTTGCCTTGGTACGTGAGAAATTTCTTTGCCCTGGCCGCTTTCAATACTGTACCCTTGGATCTAATATTTGCGAATTGCACTATGACGTGACGTGGCATAGGTTTGTCGTGGTTGAGCTTGGGAGGGGTCCTCTCTGCCTCTTGGACACGAATGTTTGTTTCCTTTGCTAGATTAGGGAAGTTTTCAGCTACAATTTGTTCAAATATCTCTTCTAGACCTCTGTTTTTCTCCACCCCCTCGGGGATGCCGATGATTCTGACATTGGAATGTTTCATTGAGTCAATAATCTCCTGTAACCTACATTCTTGAGCATAGATTTTTTTGAGTCCAGATTCTATTTTAGCTTTCTCTTCTACTAACCCATCCTCCAATTCACTAATACGTTCTTCTGCCTCATTCACCCTGACCGTCAGAGCCTCTAGTTTTGACTGCATTTGGCTCATAGAATTTTTAATTTCTGCCAGATTCGCTCTCATTTCCACCCTTAGAGATTCTATATTCTCATTAACATTTTCGTTAATACTTTTTTCAAGTCTACACATCATCTTGACCATTGTTACTCTGAATTCCATTTCTGATAATTTGGTTATATCCATATCCATTAGTTCTGTGGCAGAGGCCACAGACTCATTGTCTTTTCTTTGCTGGGGGAGGGGGATTTCTCCTTCTCGTCATTCTGATGAGGAGAGGTTGCGGGGTTGTCCAGAGCCCAAATTATTGACCAGGACCCAGGCCGTGCGCCCTTATTTTATAGGGATCTTAGGATGTGCACTTCTTGATTTTTCAGCCTGCCTTCTGGGGGAGGGGCCTGCCGTGCCGATACTCAGGCAACCCTGTTTGGGTAGAGTCTCCGTGTCCCCTGCGAGGGGGATGGGGATGGGCACTCCCTGAGCCAGTCTTTCCAGGCTTTTGTTCTCTGGAGGCTTTCCCTGGCAGTTTGCTGTGCCTCTTCTGAGAGTCAGAGCAGCAGCGGCCGAATCTCAGCCTCTGTCTCAGAACAGAGGGATCGCGGACCGTTCTCCACTGATGTTCTGGCCGCTTTAACTCTGTTACTGTTGGTGCTGCTCAACCCTGCAGCGTCCCGGGATGTGCGCCCCACACCTGGCGTCCCAGCCCTCACTGCCAGGGCCGGCGTGTCTCTGTCCTTTGTGTTTCTAACACTGCCAGCTGCCAGCCGCCAGCCACCCCCACGCGCTCCCGGAGCTCCCGGTCTCAGTCTGGTTCCAGTGAGCACACCGGAGTTCCGTTTCAGTCTGGTGGCACGCGCTCTCCGCTCACCGTCTCAGTCTGCTCTCTCGCAGGTGCCGTGGGCGAGTCCGCCCGCTCCCCTGTGCAGGTGGCTACTGCTTCCCGGCGCCCGAACGCGGCGGCTCCCTCCCCCTTCCGTTTATCTTCCGATATCTGTGCGCGGTTTCACGGCTCCCCGCTTCGTACCTCAATACTCAGCGCTGGAGATGTTCATTTGTAGAGATCCAGAAGTATCTTCCTGCGTCTCAGGCTGATTCCGTGGATGTTCAGGCTGGTCTGGTACCTATCCAGCTCGACTCAGGGGACCAGCTGAAAAAGGGGTCCGCCATCTTAACTCCCTCCGAGGGCAGCCAAAATTTAAACCTGGGTCATCACACTCCTGACCTTGCACTCTTAACCACTAAGCCAGTCCTGAGACTACTTAGCCAATAAGAGGGTTTAGAATGCTAGATCATGATGTGTGGAACTGTGGCTATGGCTTCACTGCTAGACACACTGCTGGGGCCTCCAGGCAGAACATTAGAGAAAGTGCTCAGAAACAAGAGGTAAGATCAGGAGTATAATGGACAGATTCAAATGACTCATCCCCAGCTGCTATGATACTATGTGTCAGCTAGCTCACAAAGCAGAGCCCCTTCCAAAGCTGAGTGATTGCCTGAGAAGAAAGAGCAGGAGCCCTCGGTAAAACTCCTCCGGGGAAGGAGGGAGGAATCGTGACCAACTAAGAGTAAAAAATATATTCCCCACACCATGCCACTCAGGAGATGACAGTGATAGATGTATTAATAAAAATATGGCTTCTCTGAACTAAGGCCTCAAAGAACAGATGAAGACGTCAAAAAAGATGTACGGTAACAAAAAGTTAGCAAAGTAGGGGCGCCTGGGTGGCACAGCGGTTAAGCGTCTGCCTTCGGCTCAGGGCGTGATCCCTGCGTTATGGGATCGAGCCCCACATCAGGCTCCTCTGCTATGAGCCTGCTTCTTCCTCTCCCACTCCCCCTGCTTGTGTTCCTTCTCTCGCTGGCTGTCTCTCTCTCTGTCAAATAAATAAATAAAATCTTTAAAAAAAAAAAAAGTTAGCAAAGTAAGCTGGCAAAGTTGACGGAAGAAACAGAAGAGAAAAATAAAGCCATTGCAAAAGTGAAAATCTCATCAGAGCAAGCAAGGAAAGGCAAAACACTAACAGAACTAAAACCAGGCAAAAATCTTTCAGATTATCAGAAAAAAAGGACACTCAAATCAAAGCTCCAAAACACTGACACCCCATGAATGGTTTCTAAAAAGCACTGAAAGCAAAAGCCATAATATACACAAAAAAGATGACAGAACTGAGGCCAAACGTACCTCTGTATACTGACGTAGAAGGATTTGTGAGATGCAGAATTAAAACAAGTTTCAGTAAGTGCGTGGAGTATGTGCTTATTCGTAAGACGGAAAGGACATGCATACATATGAATGCATGTAGACGCACAGAAACATGTAGGAAGAACGCACATTCAACTGGAAACAGTTGTCTCTGAAGAGCGCTGCTGGAGGTCGGTGCTGGGATCATATGCCCTTCGGTGCTGTTTGAATTTTACAACCATCAACACCTCAACAACAAACTTTTCAAAGAAAAAGAAAGTACGCATTTTTTAAGCCATCAAATATATGTGAAAATATGAACAGTGGCACAAGGGAGACTCCAGGGTCATTTCTCAGGTTGAATGGACCAGTTACTGTACCAACATGGTTGACCCGCGGAATAAAAGAAATTCGCTTCCAGTTTTTACAAATCCCATCAAAGTATCATTCCTCTCCTAGCTAGGGATCCAGTTCAATAATATCACGTTATTCTTATGACTTCAATCTTCACAAAGCTTTCCATTCAATCAAGAACATACTTGTAGGCATAAAAAAAACGTTCCCCCATGTACAACGAGAATGAGCGGTGTGCTAACCAAGCCTACTTGGCAAACTTCCGGCCTCTACAGGCAAGTGGCCAGTGGTTCTGTAGACCAACAAAGGAAAGGGAGCTGCTCTATGTCATTCTGTTCAGACTGAATTTTCTCTGTGATCCATTTACAACAAAGTTAGGAGTAGAGAATACACAAGTAACAGTTGGGCCCGCTCTTACTGCTGTCTTGATGTCTTCACTGGGGTACACTTGATCCCAGCTACAGAAGGAAGGTCCCTGAATTGTTGTGGAGTCCTTAATGATGAAATGTTCTCTTCCCCATGACCAGTTTTGAGATATACAATGCTTAGGCTATAGGATTAAAAAGGTACCTGCTTAATTAAGATGAGTTCAAAAGTCAAGTGACATGCTTATTTTCCATCTAGAATCTAAACCCCAAAAAGAAAGAAAAGAAAAGAAAAGAAAAGAAAAGAAAAGAGGAACCTCCAATCCTCCAATTACTACAAATGAATATATTTTACCTAATGTGGGGAAAATGGCCAGAAACACACACATGGTAACTAAGAGACATGTTCAGCAGTGAATTAATGATCTTAGTAAAGAAGAGCATGCTTACCAGCTGTACGAATTTTAGAAAGTCAACGAAGATGTCACTTCTCAACATGTTTGGGTCCACGGTTACTGAAAAATACGGAGGGTAAGCCAGGTCAGCATGGGGCTGGATTGACTTCTCTCTTAAATTATTCTGTCCTCCAGGGAGCCCTGAAGGCCTGGCCAGTGCACCCCTGCCTCCTTGGGCAATGGAGCTATGACCTGTCAAATACATGAAAATCCACAAAGCTTGCCTCCTCCAGGCAGCCTTGACAGCAACATGAACCCATCATATCAGTCCCAGGAGTCTCACTTTATTCACACATCCCCATATCACTCAATATGCAGCTTGCTGCCCTACCAGGATGATGATGAAGTTAATTTGAAAAAGCAAAAAGATCTTAAAACGTGGACCTGGACTCCTACTTCAGCAAGACATTTCTTAATTTGAAAATCTGAAATCAACCAAGAACCCTGATTGAGAGTATCTCTTGTATCAATAGGAGCTCTCAAGAGGTTATCCCCAGAAAAGTGATTTAAGGCTGTCAGAGAGATTTAAAGTTTTCTATTCTTCTATACCTATAAGAGTATTCACCCTCTTAGTTTTTAAAGCTCAGATACCAATATTCAGGTGCTGTGGCCAGAGCAGAGGGGCAGAAGCTTTCCCCTGAGACTCAAGTCCAAACTCCTGCATGAGGGGCTCCCCAGCCTTTCTCATTTCTTATGCCTCTCCTGGACCCTTCACTCTAGCCAGACTTATGTACTTACTAAATCTATAGCAAATGTCTTTCTCTTTCCCTTCCCTTCCCTTTCCTCCCCCTCCCTCCCACACACCTTTTTCTCCCTCCCTTCCTCCCTCCCTCCCTCCCTCCCTCTCTCCCTCCCTCCCTCCCTCCCTCCTTCCTTTCTCTATTTCCTCTTTCTCTTTCTTTTTTTGTTTTTCTCTTTCTGTTTCTTTCCTTCCCTCCCTCCTTCCTTCCCTCCCTCCTTCCTTCTTCCCTTCCCTTCCCTTTTTCCTTTCCTTGCCTTCTTTTTTTGTTGCTGTTTCAATTGATTGTATCACTGTAACTTCTACCAGCATTCAAAACTAGCACTGACTAAAGTCATTTCAAGTTGTATCTTTCCCAAACACTGCAACATTTTTCAAAAGGAAGTCTCCATATTATGAGAAACTTTTTTATAAAAGGTATTCCCTCTTTTTTAAGGGAGATGATTTCGGGGCGTGGGGAGCCTTGCCTTATTTTCTGGAATCTATGTGGTAGAAATGCAAATTAACATAATAATTGTTAGCATGGATTCTTGGACATGGGGAAAGCCATTGAAAAATGTGTTCACCCAATTAGTATTTACTGTGCAACTGTTAAGAACCAGGTACAATGCTAAGCACTTGTATATTTTAGTTCATTTAATCTTCGCCACAAACCCTGGGGTAAATATTATCTCTATTTTACAGATAGACACTGGAGCTCAGAGAAGGTAAATGTCTTGCTCAAGGTCATACAGCCGGTGAGGTGCAGACCTAGGATTTGACTCTGGGTCTGCCTCTGGAGCCCATGTCTTAGTCACAACACTAAGCTGCACTGTCTCCTTGCTCTGTCTTGCCAGAGAAGGGTGCAGGAGATCTCCCCGTGATGTGCACAAAGGCCAGGCCCGGAAAAGCAACCCCTCAGGCACTGATCATTTGTGGAAAGGCCAGTACTTAAAGGAGCGTTGCCCTAAGACATGAGAAATCAAACCACGGGAGAAGAAAAATTCAACACATACTACATTTTGAGTTGGAAAAGGCTTATTTAATGGGTCTAAAAGAGGGATATTCTCCATTACAAAAGACGAATGGGAAATAGATGACTTCTAGAATTTTTATTTACTATCTTTAAGGAAAACAAGTGCCTCCATGAGAAGTAATGAAGTAAGTCTCTAATTGCTGATCTAGAATGGTCTATAAAATATAGATTTTAAGAGGGAAAAATCAACTTACAGAAGAAAAAATCGTTTTTTCTTGTGCAATGAAGGATATCAGTGGGATAGTTGGTAGAGTTTCAAAAAGGTCTCTAGATTAGATAACATTATTGTACCAACGCTAATTGCCTGATTTTGATAACTGTGCTGTGGTTGTAGAAGAGAATGTCCTTGACCTTAGGGAATACACACGAAGTACTTAAGGGGAAAGTGGCTTGTGCAGGTAACACAGGCCTCTCAAAAAATTACATATAGTACACATACGTATACCACGAAATTGAGGGGATGATAAAGCAAATATAAAATGTTAGCATTTGGGAAATCTGGGTGAAGACTCTACAGAAATTCTTTGCATTATTTCCGCACCTTTTTGGTAAGTCAGAAATGCTTTCAGGTTAAGTTTTTAAGAATCGGGTACCAAAAAGTATATAGAGTACATTCCAATTTGTGTTTAACAAACAGGAATGTGCCTACACACCAGCAGACACAAAACTTGTTTCCGAGAAACACATAAGCCATTGTGTTTACTTCTAGAGGCCTGGGGGGCTGGGCTGGAAGGGAATGTGCCTTTCATTGTGTACTCTTCGGACAGGTTCTTTTTTAAAAAATATGTTGGGGGCGCCTGGGTGGCACAGCGGTTAAGCGTCTGCCTTCGGCTCAGGGCGTGATCCCGGCGTTATGGGATCGAGCCCCACATCGGGCTCCTCTGCTATGAGCCTGCTTCTTCCTCTCCCACTCCCCCTGCTTGTGTTCCCTCTCTCGCTGGCTGTCTCTCTGTCAAATAAATAAATAAAATCTTTAATAAAAAAAATAAAAATAAAAAATATGTTGTGTATATACCCTTCCACATTTTCAAAACCTTTAAATACTTGAATGTCAATTTTGCTCTTTCTCCCCAACCCCCCGTTTTTGAGAGGGCTCCGTTTTGCCAACCACAGTTTTGCTGTGCACAGCATATGCAGGATGAAGGCAAGGGGCAAGGACCGGGGCACTGCAAGCCCCACGGGGGTCAGAGCAGACCTCCGAGGCTCCCTGGTGAGGACAGAGATGGACACGCATCTCTGGTATTTCCTGAGAGCTTTCAGGAAAACAGTTCTTCTCATCCCTCTGTTTTGGTCTCAATCCAGGTAATAGGTCTTTGACTTCTACAATCAAAGCCAACATACAGCATCCAAGGGCAAATCTGAAAACAGAGTATTTTTAAAACCAAATACAAAGGCCATATTTTGTATGATTCCATTTATGTAAAATGTTTGGAACAGGCAAATCTATAAAGACAAAAATTAGTATAAGGGGTGATAGAGGCACGTGGGGCAGGGGAATAAGGAGTGACTGATAATAGGTGTGAGGTTTCTTTTTGGGGTGACAAAAATGTTCTCAAACTAGATTATGGTGGGTGGTTACACAATTCTGTAAATATGCTAAAAACCATTGAATTGCACACGTTAAATGCACGAATTTTACGGTGTACAATCTGTATCTCATTAAATCTGTAAAAATAAAATCCAAATACATACCATTCTGCAAATACTGTTCCAACTGGTCCCTCCTCTCCTCAGCCATGGAGGTGGTCATTGCAAGGTAGTACTTTGGTGGGAAGCGTGGCAGGCAATTTCCAAAGACCCGCCTCAGCTAAAATATCCAGAAAACATACGGTTAAAGCAAAGAACCTCCAATTCGAGGTTAATGAGACACCGAAGCCTCCTCGTAGGGCAAGTCTCACTCTAGTACTTAATTTAAAATGAGCCCTTCCTGGTGGTCAAAAGGAAGAAAAGGGGATGCTTTGATTTTCTTAAGGAGGGGTTTATTTCAGGATAAGTTTCTGAAGATACTATTAGACATACTATGGACTGACCTCTCCAGTCTGAGTTCAGTAGATTTGGGATACATTTTAATTTTTCATTTGTTTTTGCAAGACTGCCCACCACTCACACCACACAATGTTTCTTTAATTCATTCCCCAGTAGTATCTGTGATACCGATGATGATAGTTAGGAATTGAATTCCCCACCCCACGTCCACCAAATCTGAACATAACAGCAGATGGTCACAGCATGCTATCCGATATGGTATCCCCCAGCCAGTGCTAATGGGCACTGGGACTAGGGCTAGTCTGAATTGAGATAGTCCATCAGTATAAAACACACTCCAGACTGCCAAACTTAGTACAAAGAAAAAGTAAAATATTTCACTAATAACTTCTTATATTGATTATATGTTGAAATGGTAATATTTTAGATATACTAGGATAAATAAAGTGTATTACAATTAATTTCACCTGTTTCTTTTTATGTTTTTTAATTGGGCTAACAGAAAATTTTAAATTACATATGTGGCTCACATCTTATATTTCTATTGGACAGTGCCGGTTTATAAAATTCCTATAAGGCTGACATATGATCCCAATAGAAACCCGGAGGCCCTTCCCACCCTCCCAACCACCCAAATATTGATCTAAGACCGAGGTGACCATTATTTTTACGCAAGCTAAATAGTGGGTATATCAAAAATATGTTTTAAATTAAGACAATCAAAGATGCATCTTCCTTCATTCCAGCCCTACATTTACAGTGACAGCTTGAAGACAAGCCACAGCATCATTCTCTTTAAACTATGACTATGAGAAAGGAGGGGCGCCTGGGTGGCTCAGCCAGTTAAGCCTCTGACTCTTTTTTTTTTTTTAAAGATTTTATTTATTTATTCGACAGAGATAGAGACAGCCAGCTAGAGAGGGAACACAAGCAGGGGGAGCGGGAGAGGAAGAAGCAGGCTCATAGCGGAGGAGCCTGATGTGGGGCTCGATCCCATAACGCCGGGATCACGCCCTGAGCTGAAGGCAGACGCTTTAACCACTGTGCCACCCAGGCGCCCCAAGCCTCTGACTCTTGACTTTGACTCAGGTCGTGATCTCAGGGTCAGGCTCTATGCTCAGCCTGCTGGAAATTCTCTCTCTCTCCCTTTACCCCTCCCCCCCGGAAATAAATAAATCTTTAAAAATAAATAAATAAATAAATAAATAAATAAATAAAATATGAGAAAGGAAACTAGTCAGAAATCAGGTTTTAACATGGTACCTCTGGAGAAGAAGGGCTAAAACTCTTACTATTGCCATAGTCAGTCCGTTAAAGAAAATGAAAACAGATTTAAAAGAAGCAAACAGGTAGGAATTTTAATTCCATGGCCTTTGTCACAAACACAGTGTGTATCTGGTGACTATTTACCTAGCTTCAAAAGACATCAAGAATCTTACCAGTTCTCAGGGCGCCTGGGTGGCTCAGTGGGGTATGTGTCTGCCTTTGGCTCAGGTCGTGATCTCAGGGTCCTGGGATCGAGCCCCACATTGGGCTCCCTGCTCAGTGCGGGGTCTGCTTCTCCCTCTTCCTCTGCTTCCTCCCCCCTGCTCATGTTCTCTGTCTCTCACTCTCTTTCACATAAATAAATAAAATAAAATAAAAACAAAAAACAAAAAACTTACCAGTTCTGTCCACCTTCACTGCCATCACTCTGGTCCAAATCACTGTCCTCTCTTTGCCCCATTACTGCAGCGGCTTGACAACAGATCTCTCTGCTTCTGCTCTTGACCCCCTTCAGTTTATTCTTAATACAGCATCTAAGATAACATTCTAAAAAGGTAAGCTAGATCAATCCACTTCCCTACTCAGAATCCTTCATGGCTTCCTACCTCACTCAAGGAAAATCCAAGGAAAATCTTTGCAATGGCCAAGAGCTGTGCCATTCAACATGTCTACTGGCCACCTGTGACTACTTAACCCTTAAATCAACTAAAACGAAATGAAATTTAAAATTCAGTTCCTCAGTTGTGCTAGCCACATTTTAAATACTCAACAGTATTTGTGGCAAGTTGCTACTGAAGTGGACAAAGCAAACACAGAGCATTTCCATCAGTGCAGAAAGTTCTATGGAACAGCATTGGTGTTCTAGAAAGGTTAGTACATGCCTGCCTGTAGGTGAGAGACATCACGTAAATGGATGGCAGGTGATGGGAGTCAGGTTTTTCACTACTGAAGTGAGAGTTTTCAGATAAGCAAGGGGAGTAGGCTGGAATGATCCCTGTGGTGATGGATTATAGTTGGAGATCTTGGTATGAACTCATGTTTAGCTTAATGTAGATACAGATGGTTACATATGAAAGGATTTATAGATATGTGGATACACATATTTCCTTGCTCTATCAGCTGAGAGGCCTGGAAGTGACAACACTATAGTAGCAATGAATATACCCTAGTCCGAGATCTTGGTTTCTCTTAACCATTCCCCAACTAAAGCAACCAGGACTCCATGAAGAAAATAGTTAATTTTTAGGACTGAAGCAGGAAATATAGAAGAGGAATCTGGAGCATCTTGTAGCACCAGAAAACAAGGAAGCGCTCAAAACAAAAAAATTAACAATGGGGACGTGTGCTCTAGGGCAGCAATAGGACATTAGGTTAACGCTAAAGAAATATAAGTGAATTGTGGGCTCTAGTTAATAATAATGTATTAATATTGGCTCATTAACTATAACAAATGTTCCATACTCACAGGAAACAATGCGGCAAGCTGGGTGCGGGGATATATGGGAACTCTCTGTATTATCTTTGCAATTATTCTGTAAATCTAAAACTGGACCACAAAAATTAAGGTTTTTAAAGAAACGAAACCAAACCCTGATGTTCTGGCTTCTTGAAAAATCAGAGGTTCTGGAATCACTGGGTTCACATTCCTCAGGTAATCATCCCCTTTAGAGGAGACCTGAGCAGTTCCCACCAGTCCCCGCTGCCTCTCACCTGATCCATGCTTCTCATTTCAATTACCTGCCTGACCCCTATAGCCATCGAAGTTTGCAACCTTTCCTCCTTTAAATCTGGTAGTATAAAATATTATAGCAACAATTCTTTTTTTTTAAATTCAAGGCAATTTTCCTGTTATGCCAAACACTGCCCAAAGACACCCCAGTTGGAGCATCAAACCAGGCAAGGCTGCTCAAACAACCTGGGATTTATGTACCCATCGCTGTTAATTCCACTAAATAGGAGAAGAAAATTGTCTTCTTTGCATGTGACTATTTTTGCTAGTGGATTAAGCGATCTTTAAGAGGCAACTGTCTTCCTAGGCATGCATTCATAAATGTTAGATGCTCCCAATGGTTTGAATCACAGCAGCCTTGAGCCACCAGAGCCGTCAGGGTTTTCCATGGGCTGGAGAGCATCTTGGGGAAGCCCCTACCATAAGGCCAAGAGCTGCGGTAAAAATCACCGAGGCTTAAGGTTCTGATAGCCAACACAGCCCAAACTCTCCCAGCAGGTTTTACAACCTGAGCTGACTTCTCAAGGAATCTTTCCCCTCCCCTCTCTAATACTGGTTTAAGGGGGGGAGATAAACATATAATAAACTGAGTAGTTAGGTCTGCCAAATATCAATCACTGACTCCCCAAGTGCTTCAACTCCATCAAAATATAACCTTTTCTACTGGTCTCAGCACAGTTTAGCTATGAAAACCAATAGCATACTAAGAATTACCTGGTATTGGAGTTTAGCCCAAAGACTCTTCCCAAAAATTGTTCAAAGATCTCCAAAAGAAAACACACCTCTTTTGTTCTTTTATTATGAGATGTCTTGTTTGTTTGGGGGTTTTGTTTGCTTTTGAAAGACCATGTTTAGATAATATATATTTTTAATCCCAGCACAATCTCCTGCAGGGATTTCACCATCACACGGTTCTGCCTTTTAACATGAAGAGGACTTTACTGGCCAGTGGAAAATATGACCTCCTTATGCACCCCCAGCCCTCATACTTATCCCAAAGTGGTGACCCGGGACAAGTGGAATTACAGACACAAATGGTGTCCTTTCTAATGCTTATCCATCCACCTCTCCAAGACCCCTTCGAATCAACACCCCAGATTTACCAGATAAAGGGCCACAGCTCAAAGCAATCCAGAATGTGGCATCTGGTACCGAAGAACATTAGCCCAGAGCTTGTATATTATCCCATTAGTTCCTCAAAATAGTCCCATGAGACAGAGGGTCATCATTACCGTCAACATGTCATCCTGCCACCCTCACATCAAAGTGACATGACAGTCACAGTGACCTGAAGCTCAGGGAGATGAAGGGACTTTAACCAAGGTCCTATAAGCTAATGACTGGCAGATTTTCATTACTTTTTCCTTCTCTCCCTCATTATCCTCCCTTCTTCCTCTTTTCTCCTCTTCCTTCTCCTCCGCCAAATCTCTATTGAACCTCTACTAAAGGAGGATTCGTGCTGGGTATACTATGCCTACAGCCTTCATTCCTTCTTTCCTTTAAATATTGGGCTTTTGTAACTAGAGCAGGGGAAGGAAAATATATACACAAAAGGAGGAACATGACAAGGTCTAAACACAAAGTGACACAGGAATCAGAGAAACGTATCTCATGCAGTCAAGGAGGACTTCCCAGAGGAGGTGAGGCTTTGAGATTGGTCTTGAGAAACTGCTGGTCCCTGACCAGTGGGCCAGAAAGCAGGGGTCTTCCCAGGATGTGGAAGTGAGGTAGACAGAGGTAATGAATGGTCCGGCCTGATACAAACAGAGAATCTGAGTAGGGAAAGAGGGGAAAGAGGGAGACTGGGTCAGCACCAGGCAAGGGGGAAGACCAAACTAGCACTTACGGCCTTACACAGAATTTCCAACCCCATGGAAAGATCCTTCGCAAGATTCTATGGCTTGCGCCCGTTGCCATATCTGATACTGGCAGAATGTTTGCAAAGCGGCAGGCATCCTTTTCATAGAGTCCAGCGTCGCTCACACAGGGTGGCCTCATCTTTAACACTTGGTCAAAATGAGCCAGTTAAATGTTTCCTTCTCAGATCTCTTTAAATCCCTTAGAGGAAGGTGTTGTAGGCAAGAGCAGAGCATAAATCAAACTGGTTTTATTTAGGTAAAGGCTCAGAGAGAAGTCAGGTCAGGCAGGTCACATGGCAGAGAGATGACATGGCACTCAGGCAGTTCACATGGCAGAGAGATGACATGGCACTCAGCAGCAGAGGGGCAAGCTGCTGGAAGGAACCTCACCGTGGGACACGGCTGCAGGCAATGACTTCAGAGGGCACCAGTCACAACTGACATCTCGAAAACGCAGCCAGGTTCAGTCTCTCCGGAGTCAGTCTCAGATGCAGTAGCCTCCACTCAGACTGGCAGAGAAAGAGCAGGGGCCGCCTCACCTGGGCAGGTGCCCTTCCTCGCACTCAAAGTTATCCAATATACAAAATAGAAATCCAATACTTCAAGTCAGAAATCACGTGTGCTGAGGCACCCGGGTGGCTCAGTTGGCTAAGCATCTGCCTTTGGCTCAGGTCATGATCTCAGGGTCCTGGGATCGAGCCCTGCATCAGGCTCCCTGCTCAGCTGGGAGCCTGCTTCTCCCTCTCCCTCTGCTGCTCCCCCTGCTTGTGCTATCTCTCTCACACACTCTCTCTCTAAATATAATCTTCTAAAAAAAAAATCACATGTGCTCAAGTGCTGTCTGCACGTACACCACAGTGCATGCCCTCTAACAGGAACTTGGTAAACATTTCTTAAGTAAATAAATCAATCCGTTAATTCTATAAGATGACATTTTTATTCTATCAGGATAGAGAACTTCCTAGGAAATACACTCAAATGCACACACAGATGGGGCCTTTATGGTTTCCTTTTTTTTAAATGGTGTTTTGTATTAAATCATATTAAGAGTTCTGAGCCATTTTCACATCTTCGGTGAAACAAGAAGAAAACGATCTAGCTGAGAAGGGCCTGAAAGACAACCCCCAAACTTTCTCCGACTCAGGGTTGCCAGACAAAAGACAGGATGCCCTGTTGAGTATGTCCCAGTGACTGCATGGAACTACTCATCTAACAACCTCTTTGTTGTTTATCTGAAATTCACATTTAACTGGGGAGCATGTGTTTTTATTCGCTCAATCTGGCAACCTCAGACTATACACAAAATGGGAGTCATGATGATGAGTGTACCGCTGACCCCGAAGACGCTTGGTGGGCAATCTGAATAAAATCCTGCTCCTGGAATTCAGACAGAAAGCAGACCTTGATTGCCTGGGGTGAGAAGCGGAGGGAGAGGATTGAGGGCAAAGGGGCAAGGGAACTTCTAGAGTGCAAAACCTTTTCTTTATCTTGATTATGGTGGGAGTATTGTACACGTTTACCAAAATTCACCACCCTGAACACTGAAAATTGGGAAATTTTATGTTATTCCCAAATAGAGTAATAGCTTGTTACTAAAGTAACCCAATTGTTTTACTGATACAATTTATTAACTTTAGTAAGAAACCACAAAATATAATGGGCCAGCGCCATTTCTGGAGATCAAATCTTGGCTCCAATACTTACTAGCAGTTTGATTTGGGGCAAGTTGTGCCCTTGTTTTCTCCTCTGTTAAATGAGGCTAATTATAATCCTAGCTCATAGAACTGTTGTAAATATTAAACCTGCTATTATTTGTAAAGCTCCTGGCACCAAACTTAACACACAGTAACTGCCTGTGTTTTAAATGAATAAGGCAAATAGCCACCTAAGTTCTAGTTTCTTTAAAATGAAGTTGTTGTTACTGCAGGAGGAAAAAATGCTAAGTGCAAGGTGTAAAATAGTTGGAAACTGATAAAGAAATCTCCACTTTTAGACTTCGAAAAATTTGGGACAAATATGAAGTATTAATTAATTAATATCTACTCTATACCCTACATCGGGCACCAGGCTATGGCAATTCAATATTTAAGAGTCCACTGCAGTGGGGCGCCTGGGTGGCTCAGTCAGGTATGCATCGACTCTTGGTTTTGGCTCAGGTCATATTCTCATGGGTCCTGAGATTGAGCCCCGTGTCAGGCTCCACGCTCATGGGGAGTCTGCTTGAGATTCTCTCCCTCTGCCCCTCCCACCATGGGCGTGCCTTTCTCCCTCAAATAAGTAAAACTTAAAAAAAAAAAGAGGGGGGATGCCTGGGTGGCTCAGTCGGTTAAGTGTCTCCCTTTGGCTCAGGTCATGATCCTGGGGTCCCGGGATCGAGCCCCACATCAGGCTCCTTGCTCAGGGAGGAGCCTGCTTCCCCTCTGCCTGCTATCCCTCTGCTTGTACTCTCTCTCTTTCTGACAAATAAATAAAATCTTAAAAAAAAAAAAAAGAGTCAACTGAAGTGAATAACAGTTCGTTGTTCATGGCTTCCAAAACAGAAGATCGAGAGTAAAAGTTTACTCACTTTATGTCTCTCCTCCTGAACCTGCTAAGATTCGACAGGTCTTAGTTTTTCTGAAACCAAGCATTTCCTCTGAGTCTGTTGATTAAGGAGGGCCAGATTCAGGAATTCTTCAAGCCTCTTGGTCAATAAATATTTACTGAGCATGTTCCATGTCCCAGGCTCTGGGAGAAACTGGCCCCTACGCTTCACAAGTACTCTGGGAAGTGGACCCTCATAACTACCTATTTGCTTATTATTTTTGATGAAAAAAAATTGAAGGTCAGAGAAGAGGTAAGGCGACCAGCCAGGAAGCGGTCAGTCAGTTCCACACCCTCCTGCTCCCACTGCTGTCTCCTGCTTTTCAGGCTGTGAACGGCAATCTCCCCAATCCCACCTCACACTAGAGGACACAGATTAGTGGGGGAGATGATACTTCAACTTCTTCCTCCAAATACCCAGCACACCTATACTTTCTCTTCTCTTAAGATCTCCATCTGCCGACCTCAGCAGTCCTCCCAAATCCCCAGACACGTTTTGGTCACAAGTAGTTTCTCATTTGCAGAAGTCTGAATCCATGCCCTTCCTCATTGAGTCAGCCCACCAACATCCCTGAGGACCTTCTGGGGCAACCGCAGCAGGTGCTAGCAATTCAGAGAGGACCGCACAAATTACAAGCACATTACAAGATTACAAGCACATTACACCTGTTTTTTGTTGACTCCAAAGAAACGTAATCATGCCTTGAAAATAGACTTTTCCAATGCCCTCTGATATGAGCAAGAAGGCTCAATGCAATGTTTGCAATAGTAAAAAAAAAGAAATTGAGAGCTGTCCTTCGACAGAAGGTGTATCTACTCACTAGGAACCCAGATTGCCTGGAAGGATTCTCCCAAAAATGTTAATAGCTGTTGCCTGGGAAAGTTTGTTTCTTGGTTTTGTTTTGTTTTGAGTTTTATTTATTTAAGTAATCTCTGCCCCAACCTGGGTCTCAAACTCAGGACCCTGAGTCTCAAACTCAGGACCCTGAGATCCAGAGTCATATGCTCTTCCCACTGAGCAAACCAGGCTCCCCTTTCTTTCTAATTTTGGGTATATTCTCTTTTTAAAAATTTTAATTAAAAAGAAAACACAATGCATAGAGGTAGAGGGAGGGTGCAGTTTATTTCCAAACTTTCTTTTACTCCTCCAACCCATTTTGAAGACTTGCAACACTTCCTTATTAGGACAATAAGAGCAGGTTAAAAAATCAGGCTGCCTCCCAAAGAAAATGCCACCAGGCCATCAGAGTGAGAAACTACAGTGGGAAACGACCTCATGTCTTGATAAGTCATGTTTCCCGGGTTTCCCCCCTGCCAGTACTTGAAGCCTATAAATACACGAATTTGAAAACAAAAATAGACACACCTTTTTAAAGAAGTAAGCCTAAGAAACTCTGGGAGAGAGGAGATTAAATACTTATGTACAGGATTCCTAAGGCACCTTGGTCTAGACTGAGTATGCTCATTTTGAATGGGGACATTGTCCTGGGGAACAGCTGGCACTGAAATGGAGCCCACCATCCCCCAGCACCCTGCCAGGTGGGGCTGCTGGGGATCATTGGGCTGGAAAGGGGTTGGGAGAATGACCTGAGCCCTACTGCCTCATCTCCCAGCTGTAGAAGGTTAGGAGCCGCAACCTATATAAACGGAGCGCTGTGCCAAGCAACACAGACCAGGAGTTCCAGATCGGTTACGGATCAGGGGCTTGGAGCCCTCAAAAAGTCCGGTGTGCTGGGGCGCACTTTTCCTCACCTGCCTCGAACTGGCTCACCTGTTCGTTCCAACGATGCAGTTGGCTGTAGCGCACCCTGCAGAAGAGGTAGCCGTCCAGGTACACGGAGTACAGCTGCCACACAGAGACACACCGTCCCGGATTAGCTGAGCGAGCAGGTGAGCCCGGGCCCCGCCAGGTTACCGACCTTCCCCCAGCCCCATCGGACCCTGGCCCCCAGCGCACCACGTAGCGCCCCCCCAGCGGGTCCGGCCGCTGCTGAGACACCGGGATACAGAAGTGCATCTTCATGGCTCCGGCCGCCGCCCGGAAACAGCGCCGGCAAGCCGAGCCGCGGGGGCGCGTCGCGAGTCTGGGCTCCGGGAGCAGCAGCGCGGTCCTAGTCTCGGAGCCCTGAGGCGGTGGCCGCGGGGGGCGGGGGTGCTGGCTACGCCGCCCCGGGCGTCGGCAGGTGGGGCGGCCCCCGAGCCACGCCGCCTCTAGCCCCGCCCAGCTCTGGCCGAGCGCCCGGGTCCCGGGGCCTGCGGGGAGCTGGGCTCCCGGGGGCGAGGCGGGGCCTGGGACGGAGTACACGCCCGCCAGGGGTTTCACCCTGGGGTGTGGACGTCTCCGGGCTCCTTGGCGGGAAAATCGTGCGTGCGTGCCTGGTGCGTGGGGAGATAGAATTCTTCTCGGGAGAGGCTCCTAGGTTTTCTTCAGATTTTCATCAGAACCCACAAAAGTTTAAAACGGTTGCCTCAGCCACATAAATGTCCTGACCACGTGCCAACCAAGTAACTACTTCCCACCCTGCCCCAACATCTCGGGGTGGGGCTACTTGCTGGGGTGGGGGGAGGAAGGGTGCAGGGGAATGCGCTGGGAGGAGAAACCTGCTTTCTCCAAGGGTCCGTCCGCTCCAGGGCCCCATTCTGACTGCGTGGCTTGGGGAATGTGCCGCCCCCCTTCCAGTGGGCCTATCGTGTTAGGGGGGGAAGGGGGAACAAGAGACAGATCCCTTGCAGATGCACCCTCAAGCTCAAAAAATTGAACTTTTCTCCAAGTAGGTGCCCAGACAGGACTGGGGGGTGGGGGGGAGGTGTGTTCTGTTACCTCTCGACAATGCCTGCATGCAGTGCGCTGTGAATTAAGATTTTCGAGAAGTACATAAATCTAGTAGTTGCCCTAGGACTAGCGCAATTATACTAGCTTTAGTTTTGGGTGGTAACATTCGTTAAATCTAACGCTTAAGGTATGCCATAATATTTATAACCCCGATTTAGTATTTTTTTAATACTAAACATTTTTCCTTTAAAAAATACTTTTCCCATTAATATACCAGAAACCTCAACAATTTTTTCCCCTTAATATACCAGAAACCTTAGATGGAAGTGGTTTGGGCCTCTCTTGATCCCCAGGAAGTCCTGGTTTTAAATAGGTGCCAGCACCCACGTAGCTGGGCTTGTATAAACCTTGGGTTCTCTGGACTAACCAGCTCAAGTTCTTTCAACAGTCTTTCATTTTTAGTAGCTGTGTCACGTAATCCTCCTAATTCCCTTATTCTACTGAAATCAAGGTAGAATCCCCCCTCACTAGGGTGGGGGGATGCTCTGGTTACCTGTGTGCCTGTCACAAGGCAGGTGCTGGGCTGTCTCCATGCTTCTTCCTGTTCCTTAATCTCCTAACTCTTGTGGGCAAACATCAAGAGCAGTATCCTGGGGGCGCCTGGGTGGCACAGTCGTTAAGTGTCTGCCTTCTGCTCAGGGCGTGATACCAGCTATCTGGGATCAAGCTTCACGTCAGGCTTCTCCACTGGGAGCCTGCTGCTTCCTCTCCCACTCCCCCTGCTTGTGTTCCCTCTCTCTCTGGCTGTCTCTCTCTGTCAAATAAATAAAATCTTTTATAAAAAAAAAAAAAAAAAGGCAGCATCCTGCCACTGACCCCACAGGCCCAGAGTGGAAGAACTTTTCCAAGATCGCATGTGATTCCCCTCCTCCATTGGTCTGAATTATTCTAGGATTCAGTGATAACACTGAAAGTTCTTTTTTTTTTTAAGTTTTTATCTAAATTCTAGTTAACATACATGGTAAAATTGCTTTCAGTTGTAGAATTTAGTGATTCATCACTTGCATATAACACCCAGTGCTCATCCCAACAAGCACCCTCCTTAATCCCCGTCACCCATTTAGGCCCCTCCCCTGCCCACCTCCCTCCACCATTCATCAGTTTATTCTGTAATGCAAGCCCTCACCAGGTGAGAGCTGAGTGCCTGAAGGGGGATCTGAGACTAGGGAAGGGGAACCAACACTTGCTGAACACCCCTTATTTCCTGCATGCTTACTGCATGCCTAAGAGAATGGCAAGAGGAATTCCTGTTCCAGTGGCTTTTAGTTGCGGGGCCTTGGGCAAGTTAGTGGACTATTACACTGCATTTTCTTCCTTGATGAAATTGTGTTAATATCTGTATTCTGGTGGTGGGGGGGGTTGCTGTTAGGGTGGCTCAGTTGGTTAAGCATGTGCCTTTGGCTCAGGTCATGATCCCAGGGTCCTGGGATTGAGTCCCGCATCCGGCTCCCTGCTCAGCAGGGCGTGTGCTTCTCCCTCTGCTTGTGTGTGCTTGCTCTCTTTCTCAAATTAAAAATAAAAAATAAAAAATATATATATACACACACACACACATATATACACACACACATATATACACACACACATATACACACACACATATATACACACACACATATATACACACACACATATACACACACACATATACACACACACACATACACACACACACATATACACACAGACACACACACACACAGACACACACACACACAGACACACACACACACAGACACACACACACACATAGACACACACACACACATAGACACACACACATATATACGTGTATACATGTATATGTATATATAATCGGTTTTCCAGAATGTTCAGTCCAGGGTAGCCTTAGGGTTTTCCTCTGCCAGTGGGCCATCTCTGAACTGGAAGGCTGCCCTACACCAAGACCAGGGGTTCCCCTGAGTGTCCCCTGGGGTAGAGGCTGATCAGGTAGGCCTGGTCTTTAGGATGGCAAAGCAGAGCCCATCATCCTGGGAACTTTCTTCCACCTGTTTGGGGCCTGCCTCTGCCTCCTAGCGTTGAACAAATGTGCATTCACTTGGTTTCACCTTGAAGCTGACTGGGAACAGGACCAGCCTCTAGGCAAGTCCCAGTCTTCTACCTCCAGCCTCTGCTCCGGACAGACCGTTCTCCTTCACTCATTCAATGAACATTATTTACATATACATATATAATTTTTTTGCCAGAGTATTTTGTATCTTATTTTTTCCAACTTTATGGAAAAATGATTGACCTATAACATTGTAGAAGTTTGAGAGGTACAATATAATTTGATACACATGTATTTTGAGAAATAATTACGGTAATTTATCACCTTACATAGTCACCATTTGTATCTTTGTAGTTGGGTTTTTTTCTTGTAAGAACATTTAAAATCAACTCTTAACTTCCAAATATTCAATATAGTATTAACTATAGTCACCACGCTGTACATTAGAGCCCCAGACTTTATTCACCTCCTAACTGGAAGTTGGTACCCACTGACCATCATTCCTCTACCCCTCGCCCCTGGCAACCACCAGTCTACTCTATCTATGACTTCAGTTATTTTACATTCCGCATATAAGTGAGATCATCTCTTATTTGTCCTTCTCTGACTTCGCATAATGTTCTCAAGGTCCATCCACATTATTGCAAATGTCAGGACTTCCTTTATTGTGGCCAATTAATATTGTGTGTGTGTGTGTGTGTGTGTGTGAATAATCCCGTGTCTCTGTGTGTGTCACATTTTTTTATCCATTCACTCGTGGACACTTAGGTTGTTTCCATGTCTTGACTGTTATAAATAATACTGCAACGAATGTGGAGGTGTAAGTCTGTCTGTCTGTCTGTCTCTCTCTCTTTTAACTTCTTTGTCAGTGAGTGAGCACAAGCAGGGGGAGTGGCAGGCAGAGGGAGAAGCAGGCTCCCTGCAGTTCGGTGTAGGGTTTTTCTGGTTTTGTTTTTCTTGTTTTTTTGGATTCCACATAGTGAGATGCCATGGTGTTTGCCTTTCTCTGACTTATTTCACTTAACCTAATGCCCTCAAGGTCTATCCATGTTGTCTCAAATGACAAGATTTCTTTCTTTTTTATGGCTAAATATTCCATTCTATAATACATGTATACATACACCACTTTTTTAAAGATTTTTATTTTATTTGCGTGCACACACAAGCAGTGGCAGAGGGAGAGGGAGAAGCAGGCTCCTGGCGGAGCAGGGAGCCTGAGGCCGGGCTCGGTCCCAGGACTCTGGGATCATGACCTGAGCTGAAGGCAGAAGTTTAACTGACAGAGCCACCCAGGTGCCCCATTTTTTTTTTTTAATTCATTCATCCAACACTTATGTCGCTTCCATATCTTGGCTATTTAAATAATGCTGCAATGCCTGGGAGGGAGTACTTATCTGTTTGAGTTAGTATTTTCATTTCGTTCTGATAAATACATAGAAGTGGAATTGTTAGAGCCTAAGGTAGTTCTATTTTTAATATTTTGAGGACACTCTATACTGTTTATAGTAGCTGCACCAATTCATACTCTCACCAATAGTGCATGAGGGGTCCTGTCCCTTTTCCCTACACCCTTGCCAACATTTGTTACTGTCTTTTTGATAATAGTCATTCTGACAGGTGTAAGGTGACCTCTCATTGTGGTTTTGATTTGCATTTTCCTGATAAGTGATGTTGAACATCTTTTCATGTACTTGTTGGCCATCTCTGTCGTCTTTGGAAAAATGTTCAGATCCTCTGTACATTTTTGGATTGTTTTTTGCTGTTGAGTTGTAGGAATTCTTTATATATTTTATGTAGTAACCCTTTATCAGATACATGACTTGCAAAGATTTTTGTCCATTCAGTAGGTTGCCTCTTTTTTTGTGTGCCATTTAACCTCTTTTTAAAATTGAAGTATAATCAACATACAGTGTTATTAGCTTCAAGTATGTAATATAATGATGCCGCATTTCCATACATTACTCGGTGTTTATCATGGTAAGTGTACTGTTAATCCCCTTCATCTATTTCACCCATCCTCTAATCCACGTTCTCTTTGGCAAGGTTTCTTTGTATTTGAGAGTCTGGTTTTTTGTTTCTTTTTTCTTTTCTTCTTTCTTAAATTCCACATGAGTGAAATCATACGGTATTTGTCTTTCTCTGGCTTCCTTCACTAGACCCATCCATGTTGTTGGAAATGGCACGATCTCCTTTTTATGGCTCTATGATATTCCATTATATATGTGTCTGTATACACACATGTGCGTGCGTGCGCACACACACACACCTTTTTTTATCCATTCATCTATGGATAGACACTTGGGTTGCTTCCATATCTTGGCTATTGTAAATAATGCTGTAATACACATAAGGATGCATAGGTCTTTTCAAAATAGTGTTTTTGTTTTCTTTGGGTAAATACCCAGTAGTGGAATTACTGGATCATATGCTAATTCTATTTTTAATTCTTTAAGGAACTGCCATACTTTTTTCCACAGTGACTATACCAATTTGCATGCCTGTGAACAATGCATGAGGGTTCCTTTTTTCTCCCAATCATCACCAGTGTTTGTTATTTCTTGTCTTCTTGATTGTAGCCCTTCTAACAGATGTGAGGTGGTATCTCATGGTGGTTTTGATTTGTATTTCCCTGATGATGAGTGATGTTGAGCGTCTTTTCATGTGTCTGTTGGACATCTGTAGGTCTTCTCTGGAAAAATGTCAGTTCAGGTCCTCTGCCCATTTAAATTGGATTATTTGGTATGGGGGTTTTGAGTTCTATAAGTTCTTTATAGATTTTGGATATTAACCCTTCTTGGATAGTGTAGGCCCAATAGTTTTTTCTTGCTTTTGTTTCCCTTGCCTGGGGAGCCCTCTAGAAAAATGCTTCTACAGCTGGTGTCAGAGAAATTCCTATTGTCTTCTAGTTTTATGGTTTCAACTCTGTTAGGTTTTTAATCCACTCTGAGTTTACCTTGTGTATGATGTAAGAAAGTGGTCCAGTTTCATTCTTTTGCATGTAGCTATCCAGTTTTCCCAGCACTATCTCTTGAAGATACGGTCTTTTCCCCCATCACGTGTTCTTTTCTCCTTTGTCACAGATCAATTAATCACGGAAGTGTGGGTTTATTTTCTGGGCACTATATTCTGTTCTCTTGGTCTGTGTCTGTTTTTGTGCCAGTGCCCTCCTGTTTTGATTACTACAGCTTTACAGTATCTTGAAATCTCAGACTGTGGTAACTCCAGCTTTGTTGTTCTTTCTCTAGATTGCTTGACTATTCAGGGTCTTTGGTTCCACATAAATTTTTGTATTTGTTCTAGTTCTGTGATAAATGTTGTTGGTATTTTGATAGGCATTGCGTTAAATCTGTAGACTGCTTTGGGTAGTATGGCTGTTTTAACAATACTGGTTCTTCTAATCCATAAGCATAGAATGTCTTTTCATTTGTTTGTGTCCTATTTCATTTCTTTCACCAATGTTTTATAGTTTTCAGAGTACAGGTCTTTCACCTCAAGTTTATCCCTAGGTATTTTACTAATTTTTAGGTGCAGTTGTAAGTGGGATTGTTCATTTCTCTTTCTGCTACTTCATTATTAGTATAGTAGAGATGCAGCAGTTTTCCGTGTATTAATTTTGAATTCTGCAATTTTACCGAATTCATTTATGAATTCTAATAGCTTTTTGGTTGAATCTTTAGGGTTTTCTATATACAGTATTATGTCATCTGCAAGTAGTGAAAGTTTGACTTCTTCCTTATCAATTTAGATGTGTTTTATTCTTGCCTGATTGCTGCAGCTAGGACTTTCTCTACTATGTTGAATAGAAGTGGTGAGAGTGGATGTCCTTGTCTTGTTCCTTATCTTAAAGGAAAAGCTCCCCCTTTTTTCACCATTGAATAAGATGTTAGCTGTGGGTTTTTTTTTTTTTTAATACAGCCTTTATTATGTTGAAGTAGATTTCTTCTAAGCCTACTTTGTTGCGGTAATTTATAATGAATGGATGTTGTACTTTGTAAAAGGCTTTTTCCATACCTATTAAGATGATTGTATGGTTTTTATCCTTTTTCTCATTGATGTCATACATCATGTTGGTTGGTTTGTAAATATTGAACCATCCTGTATCCCTGGAATAAATCTCATTTGATAGTGGTGAATGATTTTTTTTTTAGTGTATTATTGGGTTCGGTTTGCTGATTTTTCATTGATGCCTTATTTTATTAATGTTTTCCTTTGTTGTGCAGAGATTTTTAGTATGATGTAGTCCCACCTGTTTATTTTTGCTTCTGTTGTATTAGTTTTTGGTGTCAAATCCAAAAAACCATCCCCAAGACTAATGTGAAGGAGCTTACTGCCTATGTTTTCTCCTAGGATTTTTATGGTTTCAGGTCTTACATTCAAGTCTTTAATCCATTTTGAGTTAATTTTTGTGTATGGTATAAGGCAGTGCTTTAGTTTCATTCTTTTGCATGTGGCTGTCCAGTTTTTTCAACACCATTTATTGAAGAGCATGTCCTTTCCTTACTGTACACTCTTACTTCATGGGTTGATTTCTGGGCTATCCATTCTGTTCCATTGATCTACGTGTCTGTTTTATGCCAATACCATACCATTTTGATTACTATAGTTTTGTAATACAGCTTGAAATCAGGGCTCATGATGCTGCTGACTTTGTTCTTTCTCAAGATGGCTTTAGCTATTTAGGGTGTTTTATGGTTCCGTACAAGTTTTAGGATTGTTCTATTTCTGTGAAAAATGCCATTGGTATTTTGATAGAGATTGCATTTAATCTGTAGATTGCTTTAGATAGTATGGACATTTTTAACATTAATTCTTCCAATCCATGAGCACAGAATATCTTTCCATTTATTTGTGTCCTCTTCAATTTCTTTCATTAGTGTCTGATACTGTCTAATGTACTAGTCTTTCACCTCCTTGGTTAAACAGATTCCTACATATTTATGATATATAATTTTTCTGATAACTGAAATACAACAAATTTTCATATATTGATTTTTTTTATATCCTGCAATTTTACTGGATTTGTTTATAAGTTCTAACAGTTTTTAATGGAATCTTTAAGGTTTTCTACATATAATGTCATCCGCAAATAGTGACCATTTTACTTCTTCCTTTCCAATTTGGATATTTTTACTTTTCTTGCCTAATTGCTCTAGCTAGGACTTCCAACATTATGTTGAATAAAAGTGGGGAGAGTAGGCATCCTTGTCTTGTTCCTGCTCCGAAAAGCTAAAAGCTTTACACCATTGCATATGTTAATTGTTGGCTTCTCTTATATAGTCTTTATTATGTTTATGTATATCACCCTATACCCATTTTGTTGAAATTCATTTTTCTTTATCATAAATGGATGTTGAATTTCAATAAATGCTTTTTCTGCATTTATTGAGATCATATGATTTTTATCCTTTATTTGTTAATGTGGTTTATTGATTAATTTGTGGATATTGAGTCATCCTCGCATCCCTGGACCAGATCTCGCTTAATCATGGTGTGATCCTTTTGATGTATTAAATTCGGTTTGCTAATATTTTGTTGAGGATTTTTGCATGTATGTTTATCAGGGATATTGGCCTATAGTTCTCATTCTCCCCGCCCCCCCCCCCCCCCCCGCACCCTTTTTTTTTCTTTTTGTGGTGTCCTTGTCTGATTTTGGTATCAGGATAATGCTAAACTTATAAAATGAGTTTAGAAGTCTTCCCTCTTTTTCTATTTTTGGAAGAGTTTGAGAAGGTTTGGTATTAATTCTTCCTTAAATGTTTTATAGACTTCACCAGTGAAGCTATCTGGTCCTGGACTTTTGTTTGGGAGGTTTTTGACTACTGAGTCAATCTCCTTACATACTCAGTCTTTTCAGATTTTCTATTTCTTCATGCTTAAGTATGTCCGTGGTATATTGTATGGTTCTAGCAATTTATCCATTTCTCCTACATGGTCTGATTTGTTGGCATAGAATTGGTATAGCACTCTCCTATCCTTTGTTTTTCTGTATTATCAGCTGTAATGTCGCCTTCATTTTTTATATTGATTTTTGTCTTTTTTTCTGGTGTGTCTAGCTAAAGGTTTGTGGATTTTGTTTATTTAAAAAAAAAATCCCAGATCTTAGTCATTTTTTTTTCCTATTGCCTTTTTAGTCTGTTTTATTTTCTCCTGATCTTTGTTATTTCCTTCCATTTTACTGACTTTGGGCTCTGTTCTTTTTCTTGTTTGAGGTGTCAAGTTAGGTTGTTTATTTGACATTTTCCTTATTTTTTGATGTAGGCATTTATCTCTATGAACTTACCTCTTAGAACTATTTTTGCTGCATTCCGTAAGTCTTGGTATGTTGTATTTCCATTTTCAGTTGTCTTAAAGGCATTTTTTTTGATCCACTGGTTGTTCAGTAACATGTAGTTTAATCTCCACATAATTGTGTATTTTCCTCATTTCCTCTTGTGCTCGATTTCAAGTTTTATACCACTATGCTTGGAAACGATGCTTAATATGATTTCAGTCTTCTGAAGAAAGACTTGTTTTGTCTTTGCCCATTTTTTAGTCAGATTATTTCCTTTGTTATTGAGCTCCATGATTATCTTATATATTTTGCATAGTAACCCTTTCTCATATATCTGTAATATGTTTATATGGCTCTCAAATAGTTTCTCACATTTCATAAGCTGCTTTTTCATTTTCTTTTGCTGTGCAGATTTTTAGTTTGATGTAGGCCTACTTGTTTGTTTTTTTTGTTGTGTTTTGGTGTCCTATATACAAAAATTGATTGCCAAGACCAATATTAAGGAGATTTTTTCTGTATGTGTTCACTGTGTGTTTTATAGTTTCAGTCTTACATTTAAGTCTTTAGTCCATTTTGAGAAAATTTTTGTGAGGAGTATATAATAGGGGTCCAGTTTCATTCTCTTGAATGTGAATATCCAGCTTTCCCACCACTTATTGGAGACACTATTTTCTCATTGAGTATTTTTAGCTCTCTTGTCAAATATTAGTGACCGTATATGCAGAAGTTTATTTCTAGGATTTCAATTCTGTTCCACTAATCTATAGGTCTGTTTTTATGCCAATACCATACCATTCTGATTATTCTACCTTTTGAAATATAGTTTGAATCAAGAAGTGTTATGCCTCCAGCTTTGTTCTTTTTCAGAGTCTTTTGTAGTTTCACATGAATTTTAGGATTGTTTTCTCTATTTTTGTGAAAAGTGCCATTGGAATTTTTTTTTTTTTTTTTAAGATTTTATTTGACAGAGAGGCAGCAAGAGAGGGAGCACAAGCAGGGGGAGTGGGAGAGGGAGAAGCAGGCTTCCCACTGAGCAGGGAGCTCAACGCAGGGCTCAATCCCAGAACACTGGCATCATGTCCTGAGCTGAAGGCAGATGCTTAATGACTGAGCCACCCAGGTGCCCCACCACTGGAATTTTGATAGTCATTTCATTGAATCTATAGATGGCTTTGGAAGAATGGACACTTCAACATTCTTCCAGTCTGTGAACGTGGGATAACATTCCACTTATTTGTGTTTTCTTCAATTTCTTTTATCCATGTTTTATGGTTGTCAGTGTACAGATCTTTCACTTCCTTGGTTAAATTTATTCCTAAGTATTCCTTTTGTTACTATTGTAAATGGAATTGTTTTCTTACTCAGCTATTTCATTCTAGTGTATAGAAATTCAACTGATTTTTGAACACTGACTTGCTACCATTCTATTTTGCTGAATTCATTTATTCTAATAGTACTTTCATAAAGTCTTTAGGACTTTCTACAAATTATGTCCTGTCATCTGCAAATAGTGACAGCTTCCTTCTTTCCTGATTTGGGTGCCCTTTATTTCTTTCTCTTTCGTAATCGCTCTGGCTAGGACTCCCAGTACTGTGTTGAATAGAAGTGGTGAGAGTGGGCATCCTTGTCTAGCTCCTGATCTTAGAGGAAACTTTTCAACCTTTCACTCTTGTATGATGTTAGCTGTGGGCCTATCATATAATGTTCTTTTTTTGTGTGAAGTAGGTTCCTTCTATATTTGTTGAAAGATCATGAATGAATGTTGAATTTTGTCAAATGCTTTTTCTGTATCTACGGAGATAAGATTTTAATTTTCATTCAATTAATATGCATTACATATGAGGGCTAGCAAGATGGCGCAGGAATAGGAGACCTAAATTTTGTCTGGTCCCATGAATTCAGCTGGATAGTTATCAAACCATTCTAAACACCTACAAACTCAACAGGAGATCAAAGCAAAGAATAACAGCAACTCAATGAACAGAAAAGCAACTACTTTCTGGAAGGTAGGACATGGGGAGAAGTGAATCTGAGGCGATATATAGGAAGATAGACTGGGGGGGTTGGGGGAAGCCTCCATCAGCCAGCTACCCGCAAGTGATAGAGCAGGGGAGCACAAAATCAGAACTTTTAGAAGTCTGCTCTGGTGAGGGGCGTCGCGCCAGTGGCTAAGAAGGGGGGTGGAACCTTCTCTGGGGGCAACGTGTCTCAGGATCCCTGGGGTCACAGGAAGACTGGGGGTGCGTGAGTGCAGCAGAGTTCCCAGGTATCGAAGCGGGGAAGCCAGTGGCAAAGAGTGAGCTGAGGGGTAGGCTCTCAGCTCAGGGTTGCCTTAACTGTGATCCACGGCGCAGCTGGGCCATTGGGGGGGGGGGGGGGCAACAAGCAGCAGAACCAGGGAGCTTCCCCTTCTTCCCCCAGAAGGAGCAGTGCAGGAGCATACAGCAGTAGCCTGCTGGGTTTGGAAGCCACAAACAGGACCATGTGCCTGAGATAGAAACGCTCCATCACAGGTCGGGTGAGCACCGAGTGCGGCTGGAGACCAGAGAGGCAGGAATGACTGACTGCTTTTCTCTGAGGGCACACTGAGAAGTGGGGCCCCAAGCTCTCAGCTCCTCTGGGGCCAGGGATTGGGAGGCTGCCATTTTCATTCTCATCTTCTAAAGCTCCGAATGAAAGCCTTCAGGGAACAGAAGCTGCAGAGAGCAAACCGGAGCAGATGACTTAGCCTGGCCCCTGGCAAAGGGCAGAGCAATTCTGCCTGGGGCAAAGACACTTGAGAATCAAACAACAGCGCCCGCGCCCCCCACCCCGGGCCGAGAAGAACAGCAAGAACATCCAGCCAAGACCAAATTTACGGATCAATGGGAACGTCAAAACTCCAGTGTTAAGAGAATACAGCGCATTGAATTCATGACTTTTCCCCCATAATTCTTCAGTCTTTCAAAGTTAATTTTTAAAATTTTCTTTCTTTTTCTATTTCTTTTTTCTGAATTTTTCTTTTCTTTTTCAACCAACTTATCAATTCCTTTTTCAGAATCTTTTTTTAATTTTCATTTTACAGTATATTCTATCCCTTCTTTGTATTTACCATTATTTTTGTACATGTTTTTCTTTCTGTAAAATTTTGGGAGGCAGTTTCTTCAGACCAAAATACACCCAAAATATCTAGTGTGTGGCTCTGTTCTATTCACCCGCCTGACCATTTTCTTTTCTTTTTTTTTCTTCTACCCCCCCCCACCAGTTTTTGGTCTCTTCTGATTTGTTTAATGTATATTTTATATTTTTCTGGGGTCGTTGTTACCCTTTTAGCATTTTCTCTTGTTCATCTATTCTTTAGACAAAATAACAAAACAGAAAAACCTCAAAAAAAAAAAAAAGGCAGTATTGACTGCCAGGGACATAATCAACATGGACGTTAGTGAGATGTCTGAACTAGAGTTCAGAATAATGATTATAAATATACTAGCTGGGCTTGAAAACATAGATACTAGAGAACCCCTTTCTGGAGAAATAAAATCTAACCAAGTTGAAATCAAAAGCTATTAGTGAGGGACAATAAAAAAATGGAGGCTCTAACTCTAGGATAAATGAGGCAGAAGAGAGAATTAGTGATACAGAAGACCAAATGATGGAGAATAAAGAAGCTGAGAAAAACAGAGCGAAACAATTACTGGATCATGAGGGGAGAATTCGAGAGATAAGAGGTACCATAGAGCAAAACAAAATTAGAATAATTGGGATCCAAGAAGAAGAAGAAGAGAGGGGCAGAAGGTATATTGGAGCGAATTATAGCTGAGAACTTCCCTAATTTGGAGAAGGGAAACAGGCATGAAAATCCAGGAGGCACAGAGAGCCCCCTTCAAAATCAATAAAAATAGGTCAACAGCCCAGCATCTAATAGTAAAACTTACAAATCTCAGAGACCAAGAGAAAATCCTGAAAGCAGCTTGGGACGAGAGATCTGTAGCCTACAATGGTAGAAACATTAGATTGGCGGCAGACCTAACCACAGAGACCTGGCAGGCCAGAAAGGACTGGCATGGTATATTCAGGGCACTAAATGAGAAAAATATGCAGACAAGAATACTATACCCAGCTAGGCTGTCATTGAAAATAGAAGGAGAGAGAAAAAGCTTCCAGAATAAACAGAAACTAAAAGAATTTGCAATCACCAAACCAGCCCTACAAGAAATATTGGAAGGGGGTCCTCTAAGCAAAAAGAGCCTAAAAGTAACATAGACAAGAAAGGAACAGAGACAATATACAGTAAGTCACCTTACAGGCAATACAATGACACTAAATTCTTATCTTTCAATAGTTACCCTGAATGTAAATGGACTAAGTGCCTCAATCAAAAGACACAGGGTATCAGATTGGATAAAAAGACAAGACCCATTGGTATGCTGTCTGCAAGAGACTCCTTTAGACTCAAAGACCCCTCCAGATTTAAAGTGAGGGGGTAGAAAACCATTTGCCATGCTAATGGACATCAAAAGAAAGCTGGGGTGGCTATCCTTATATCAGACAAATTAGATTTTAAACCAAAGACTGTAAGAGATGAGGAAGGACAGTATATGATATGTAAAGGGTCTATCCAACAAGAAGATCTAACAATTGTAAATATGCCCCTAACATGGGAGCAGCCAATTATATAAGCCAATGAATAACAATTAAACACATTGACAATAATACAATAATAGTAGGAAACTTTAACAACCCCCTCACTGAAATGGACAGATCATCTAAGCAAAAGCTCAAAAAGAAAATAAGGGCTTTAAATGACACACTGGACCAGATGTACCTCAGATATATTCAGAACATTCCTTCCCAAAGCAACAGAATACACATTCTTCTTGAGTGCACATGGAACATTCTCCAGAACAGATCACATCCTGGGTCACAAATCCGGTCTCAAGTGCTCCCAAGGACTGGGATCATTCCCTGAATATTTTCACAATGCTTTGAAACTGGAACTCAATCACAAGAGGAAAGTTGGAAAAAACTCAAGTACGTGGAGGCTAAAGAACATCCTACTAAAGAATGAATGGGTCAACCAGGAAATTAAAGAATAAAAAAATTCATGGAAACAAATTAAAATGAAAACACAACTGTTCAAAATCTTTGGGATGCAGCAAAGGTGGTCCTAAGGGGAAAGTATAAAGCAATACAAGCTTTTCTCAAGAAACAAGAAAAGTCTCAAATACACAACCTAACCTTACACCTAAAGGAGCTGGAGAAAGAACAGGAAATAAAGCCTAAACCCAGCAGGAGAAGAGAAATAATAAAGATCAGAGCAGAAATCAATGAAATAGAAACCAACAGAACAGATCAACAAAACTAGGAGCTGTTCTTTGAAAGAATAAGATTGATAAACTCCTGGCCAGAAAAGAGAAAGGACACAAATAAAATCATGAATGAAAAAGGAGAGATCACAACCAATACCAAAGAAATACAATTATAAGAACATATTATGAGCAACTATATGCCAACAAATCAGACAATCTGGAAGAAATGGATGCAATCCTAGAGATGTATAAACTACCAAAATTGAACCAGGGAGAAATAGAAAACCTGAACAGACCCATAACCAGCAAGGAAATTGAAGCAGTAATCAAAAATCTCCCAAAAAACAAGAGCCCAGGGCCAGATGGCTTCCCAGGGGAATTCTACCAAACATTTAAAGAAGAATTAATACCTATTCTTCTGAAACTGTTCCAAAAATAGAAATGGAAGGAAAACTTCTGAACTCATTTTATGAGGCCAACATTACCTTGATCCCCAAACCAGACAAAGACCCCATCAAAAAGGAGAATCACAGACCAATATCCCTGATTCTCACCAAAATACTAGCCAATAGTATCCAACCATACATTAAAAGGATTATTCAGCACAACCAATTGGGATTTATTCCTGGGCTGCAAGGTTGGTTCAACATCTGCAAATCAATCTGATATACTACATTAAGAAAAAAACAAGAACCATATGATACTCTCAATAGATGCAGAAAGAGCATTTGACAAAATACAGCATCCTTTCTTGATTAAAACTCTTCACAGTGTAGGGATAGAAGGTACATACCTCAATATCATAAAAGCCATCTATGAAAAACCCACGGCGAGTATCATTCCTGATGGGGAAAAACTGAGAGCTTTTCCTCTAAGGTCAGAAACACAGTAGGGATGTCCACTATCACCACTGCTATTCGACATAGTACTAGAAGTCCTAGCCTCAGCAATCAGAAAACAAAAAGAAATAAAAGGCATCCAAATTGGCAAAGAAGTCAAACTCTCACTCTTTGCAGACGATATGATACTTTATGTAGAAAACCCAAAAGACTCCACCCCAAAACTGCTAGTACTCATACAGGAAATCAGTAAAGTGTCAGGATATAAAATCAATGCACAGAAATCAGTTGCATTTCTATACACCAACAACAGGATAGAAAAAAGAAATTAAGGAGTCAATCCCATTTACAATTGCGCCCAAAACCATAAGATACCTAGGATTAAATCTAACCAAAGAGACAAAGAATCTGTACTCAGAAAACTATAGAATACTCATGAAAGAAATTGAGGAAGACACAAAGAAATGTAAAAAGTTCCATGCTCATGGATTGGAAGAACAAATATTGTGAAAATGTCTAGGCTGCCTAGAGCAATCTACACATTCCATGCAATCCCTATCAAAATACCATCAACTTTTTTCACAGAACTGGAACAAATAATCCCAAAATTTGTATGGGACCAGAAAGGACCCTGAATAGCCAAAGGAGTGTTGAAGAAGAAAAGCAAAGCTAGTGGCATCACAATTCCGGACTTCAAGCTCTATTACAAAGCTGTAATCATCAAGACAGTATGGTACTGGCACAAAACAGACACATAGATCAATGGAACAGAATAGAGAGCCCAGAAATGGACCCTCAACTCTATGGTCAACTCACCTTTGCCAAAGCAGGAAAGAATATCCAAAGGAAAAAAGACAGTCTCTTCAACAAATGGTGTTGGAAAAATTGGACAACCACATGCAGAAGAATGAAACTGGACCATTTCCTTACACCACACACAAAAATAGACTCAAAATGGGTTAAAGACCTAAATGTGAGACAGGAATCCATCAAAATCCTTGAGGAGAACACAGGCAGCAACCTCTTTGACCTCAGCTGCGGCAACTTCTTCCTAGACACATTGCCAAGGGCAAGGGAAGCAAGGGCAAAAATGAACTATTGGGAATTCAAGACAAGAAGCTTTTGCACAGCAAAGGGAACAGTCAACAAAACCAAAAGACAACTGACAGAATGGAAGAAGACATTTGCAAGTGACCTATCAGATAAAGGGCTAGTATCCAAAATCTATAAAGAACTTATCAAACTCAATACCCAAAGAACAAATAATCCAATCAAGAAATGGGAAGAAGAGATGAACAGATATTTCTGCAAAGATGACACCCAAATGGCCAACAGACACATGAAAAAATGCTCAACATCACTCGGCATCAGGGAAATACAAATCAAAACACAATGAGATACCACCTCACACCAGTCAGAATGGCTAAAATGAACAAGTCAGAAAATGACAGATGTTGGCGAGGATATGGTGAAAGGGGAAGCCCCCTTCGCTGTTAGTGGGAATGCAAGCTGGTACAGCCACTCTGGAAAACAGTATGGAGGTTCCTCAAAAAGTTGAAAATAGAGCTACCCTACAGCCCAGCAATTGCACTACTGGGTATTTACACCAAAGATAAAAACGTAGTGATCCAAAGGGGCACATGTGCACCACAGTCTTTATAGCAGCAGTGTCCAAAATAGCCAAACAATGGAAAGAGCCTAGATATCCATGGACAGATGAATGGATAAAGAAGATGTGGTACACACACACACACACACACACACACACACACACACACACACTGGAATATTATGCAGCCATAAAAAATGAAATCTTGCCATTTGCAGTGACGTGGATGGAACTAGACGGTATTCTAAGTGAAATAAATCAATCAGAGAAAGACAATTATATGATCTCACTGATATGTGGAATTTGAGAAACAAGGCAGAGGGGAAGAAAGGAAAAAATGAGACAAGATGAAACCGGAGAAGGAGACAAACCATAAGAGACTATTAATCTCAGGAAACAAACTGAGGATTGCTGGAGTGGAGGGGGGTGGGAGGGATGGGGTGGCTAGGTGATGGACATTGGGGAGGGTATGTGCTATGGTGAGTGCTGTGAATTGTGTGAGACTGATGAATAACAGACCTGTACCCCGAAACAAATACTACATTATATGTTAATAGAAAAAAAAGTAAAAATTTAACTTGTTATAAAATGATCAAAGTAAAACAATAAATTTCACTTACTCATTAAAAAAAATATGTGTTATATATATTAGCTTTTATATGTTGAATCATCCTCACATTTCTGGGATGTATCTTGTTTGGTCCTTGTGTATGATCATTGTAACATGTCGAGTTCAACTAATATTTCATTGAGAATTTTTGCATCTATGGTCATCAGGGATATTGCGCTATAGTTTCCTTTTCTTGTAGCGTCTGTATCTGACTTTGGTATCATTGTAATACTGGTCTTTTAAAATTAGCTTCAGAGTGTCTTTTTAATTTTTTTTTTGGAAGAGTTTGAGAAGGATTGGTGTTAGTTTTTCTCTAAATGTTTTGTAGAATTCACCAGTGAAGCCATCTGGTCCTGAAATTTGTTTGTTGGGAGGGTTTGTTCGTTTGTTTTTTAATGCTTCATCTCCTTACTCATCATTGGTTTGTGTAGGGTTTCTATTTCTTCATTATTCTGTTGGTTGTACGTTTGTAGGAACTTATCCATTTCTTCTAGGCTGTCCAGTTTTTTGGTGTATATTGTTCATAGTGGTCTCTGATCCTTTGTCCTTATTTCTGTGGTATCAGTTGTAATGTCTCCTCTTTCATTTCAGGATTTTGAGTCCTCTTTTTCTTTTTCTTGATGAGTCTAGCTAAAGGTTTGTCAATTTTCTTTATATTTTTAAAGAAGTAGTTCTTATTTTGTTAATCTTGTCTACTTTTGTCCTATTCTCTATTTCATTTATTTCTTTAATTTTATTTACTTCCTTCAGCTGACTTAGGGCCTAGTATTTTCTTTTTCTAGTTCCTTGAGGTGTACTGTTAGGTTGTTTATTTGAGATCTTTTTTTCCCCCTTTTTTCTTTTCTTTTTTCTTAAGGTAGGTTGTCATAGTTACATATTTTCCTCCTAGAACTGATTTTGCTGTACCCTTTAAATTTTGGTATGTTGTGTTTCAATTTCCATTTGTCTCAAGATATTTTTTGATGTCCCCTTTGATTTCTTCTTTGGTATAATGGTTATTCAAGACAGTGTTGTTGAGGGTGCCTGGGCGGCTCTGTTGGTTAAGCGTCTGCCTTCTGCTCAGATCATAATTCCAGGGTCCTGGGATTGAGCCCTGCATCGGGCTCCCTGCTTAGTGGGAAGCCTGCTCCTCCCTCTCCCTCAGCTGCTCCCCCTGCTTGCACGCTCTGTCAAATAGATAAATCTTAAAAAGTGTGTTGTTGAATTTCCATGTGTTTGCGAGTTTTCCTTTTGTTATTGATTTCTAGTTTCATACCATTGTGGTCAGAAAAAATACTTGATGTAATTTCTATCTTCTTGAGTTTGTTGAGACTTGTTTTATAGTCTAACATGTGCCTCTTGAAGATTGTTTCTTTTCCACTTGAAAAAAATGTGTATTTTGCTATTGTTGGCTAGAATGTTCTGTAGGTCTATTAAGTCCATTTAGTCTATAGTGTTGCTGAAATTCACTGTGTCTTTATAGATTCTCTGCCTGGGTGATCTAATCATGGTTGAGAGTGTGTTATTTAAGTTCCCTACCATTATCGTATTGCTGTTGATGTCTTTTTATTTATTTATTTTTTTTAAAGATTTTATTTATTTGCAGAGACAAGCAGGGGGAGCAGCAGGCAGAGGGAGAGGCAGAAGCAGGCTTCCCACTGAGCAGGGAGCCCGATGCAGGGCTCGATCCCAGGACCCTGGGATCATGACCTGAGCCGAAGGCAGACACTTAACCAACTGAGCCACCCAGGCGCCCTGCTGATATCTTTTTAGTTTTCTCAGTATTTGCTTTATATATTTCAGTGCTCTAATATTAGATGCATAAAATTTACAATTATTATACTTTCTTGATGAATTGATCCCTTTATCATTATATAATGAACTTCCGTGTCACTTGTGACCATTTGTAACACAAAGTATTTTTTTTCCTGATAAAAGTAAAACCACCATGCTCTCTTTGATTTACTATTTACTTGAAATATCTTTTTTTCCATACCCTTCACTTTTAGCCTGTGTGATCTTCAAGTGAAAGGGAGTCTCTTTATCATTGGATCTAGTGTTTTGGGTTTTTTTCTCCCCATTCAACCATTCTGTCTTTTGATTGGATAATTTAATTCACATTTATAGTAATTATTGATAGGTAAGGACTTAATATTGTTAATTTTTTCATTGTTTTTGCATTGTTTTATGGTGCTTTTGTCCCTTTCTTTCTTTTTGGCAGTCTTTGTGATTTGATTACTTTTTGTGGTAGTAAGTTTTGATGCCTTTATCATAATCTTGTGTGTGTCTACTATACGCTGTTCCTTTGTGGCTACCATGAGGCTTAAATGAAAGGTCTTATAACGTCCTGCTTTAAGCTGATAAGTTAACTTGGATAGCATATAAAAATTCTCTACTTTCACTTCTACCCCACCTCACATTTTAGTTTATTGATGTTATAATTTATCAACAAACATTACTGAGCTCCTTCCATGAACTCTACGCTGTGCAAGGCATGGCGCTCAAACGTGCCCATGAGATAAGCGTAATAGCTAACACTAAGAGAACTTATTCTCTGCCAGGTGTTCCGAACACGTTACATGAATACATTCATTCTCACATCAACCAGCTGAAGTGTAAGTACTGACCTTATTCTCATATATAGTTGGGGAAACTGAGGCACAGAGAAGTTAGGAAACTTGCTGCAAGCTCCAGAATTTGTAAGTAATGAAGCCGGGTATCAAGCAGACAGGGAGTCTGCGTCTACAGCCCGTGCTTTACTCGGTTACTCTCCAAGGACGGCTTGTGAAATCTGCACCATGACTTTTCAGTCATGCCATTTCTATAAGTCTTAACTCTTAATACAGTTGTCAATAAATATATTTTTATGGTGTGCCATTTCTGAATCAATTCTATATCGTTTCCAAGGAATATTTTAATTTATTCTGTACCTGACACATGGTGGCCATATAAAATAAAAGCTTAGCATTTCCTCATTCAAGGACTATCTATTGAGTGCCTCCTACAGTGTGACAGGTAACAGTCTCCTAACCTCACAGAATCTGCAGCCTAGATTACAGACAAGAAAAGAAGGAATTTCTGTAGTGTAATCCATGGTATTACCAACCAAGATCACTACTGCTTTTTAAGTTTTTTAAATGTTATTTGCGTGTAGCCTATCCACTTTATATAATCTTTTTGGTCTTTTCATATCTGGGACCCACACTCTTTGGGGGTGTGAATGGTGAGGTATGGCTCTGTCTTAACTGTGGAGCTTTCCACTCCCCCTGAGTCCTTCGTACTCTTGGGCCTCTGGGATGGGCAGGGTAGTAGGTCTGCTACAGAGCCAGCAACGTGGTTCCCAGCGGCTGGTGCTCTTACATGCACACTGCAGGGGCCCGCCCAGTGCCCACTGGTACCCTTTGCTCCTCTTATAGCCCAGGCCTTGGGAACCAATAGTCAAAGCTCTGGACTACATGAACAAAGAGACTTGAGCAAACATGTGAGACTTTCCTGTCAATGGGCAGATTTTTTGAGCAAAAGCACAAAGGTGTAAGAGTGGCAAGAGATATGGAGTTAAATCCTCCCACCTTATCTATCTTGTTTCATTTGTCAGCATCCTCTTTATTCTCTGGAGGTTCCGAAGAAATGGTCAGAAAGGTAAAGCTAGAGAGCCTGGGCTGTATGTCTCTGTCCTGACTCTACCTGTGTTGGGCTATGTTGAATGCTTTAGAGTCCTTTAGAATTTGAAAGAACACACAAAATTATAGGAAATGTGAGAGAGCTGCAAAATTACACCAGTAATAGGTAGTTCTGTACTGTCTGGAGTTCCTGGGTAATTTTCTGGTCTGGAACACCTAAACCCAGAGACTGACTAGAGTCCGTTGGATAGTGTCCTCCAAATATTCAGGTAACCTGAAAGCTCAGAATGAAGCCTTAACTGGAAATAGGGACTTTGCCAGAGCACAGGGGCTATGCGTCCAGGCCACACGTGTGCCTCTGCGGAGGTGAGACAAGGTGAGAGCAGCAAGAGGAAAGGGGACCTGTGACCTGAGTGACACTGTTCTGGAAATAATCCCAAGACTGGCTTACCCTCACGCAGTGCTCACTATGGGCCAGGGTGTGTTCACATATACAAACTCCTTGAACCCTTGCAACGACCATGGCATCTTCACACAACGGTTCTTGTTTATGGGAGACCGACTGAGGTGGGATAACACTTGTCCAAAGTCACACAGCTTATATGATGGGGGTCAGGATGCACACCCAGGCACTCTGATTCTAGACTCCTTATCTCTTTAAACAAAAATAACATTTCAGTTTGTATCTGCTACTGGAGGAACTCTGGAAAATCAAGGGCCCCAAATCTGGGCAATGATGTCAGGAGGCGCTGACCCTATGGAAGTGACACTGGGAATCGGGTGTTATTACAGAAGCCACCCCCTCAGAGGGGGACATAAATGGGTTGCTGGGATGCTCCCTTCTGTGCTAGTACCGCATTAGCATTAGGGGGTGGGAACTGAAAGCTGGACAGCCTCACTGCTTACTGGGGTCAGGCAGACACAGCTAGACCCCAGCACCGTGGGGAGTTCTGGGGTGCTGTGCTGTGCCGGTCAGCATGGAGAGTAGGGGGAAGCAGAGGAGCTTTCTGGAAAAGGTGAGCTTTGACAGGGATCTTTCTAGATGAGTAGAGGTAGGCTGGTAAGAGCATTCCAGAAACATAGGCCAGCGAGGGCCTAGGATGATTAAAAAAAAAAAAAAAGTTTGTTATAGGGAAATAAAGGTGAGGCCAGAGGGAATAAAGGTGGGGCTGCAGACGGAGGCTGCTTCTGAAGGCGGCAGCCACTGGGCCAAGGAGCTTGGAGTTCATGGATGTGACCCTGCTCCGTCCCGTTCTGGCAGCTAGGTGTTGTATGGGTAAAAGTGAACAGGGATTGAATTTTGAAGAACTAAAGGAGCAAGGGCAAGCATTCGACAGTTGCCTTCCTCACTAACCAAGCTCACATGGACAGAAGGATGGCATGTCACATCTTACCTTGCAATAAATCAATGTTCTGTTAAGTTGTTTTAAAAAAAATTGAGGAGGGGAAGTTATACAGGACTTGGATTGATCAGGCCTGGGAGTGAAGAAAGGTTAAGAGACCCAAGGCTGCTTCAGGGTTTGCGCTGGAAAGTCTGAATGGACAATAGGGTGACCACGTGGGGAAGAGGAGCCCAAAATGAGTTTGGATGTGCTAGAGGGGGAGCTAGTTGGAGGGTTCAGATATCCAGGCTGGGTTGGAAGATGAAACCATGACTGGGAATCAGGGGGATACGGGCGGAGGTCACAGGCACAGGGGAGGATATAGTCACCTGGCAAAGGCACAGAAGGTAAGGAGAGAAGTGGGCTCCACTATGGAACCCTAGTAAAAACCTGTCAGGTGTGGTCAAGGTGACGAGAAGGCTTTCTCTGGAACGAAGGAAATCAGGGCTGTAACCTCACCAATTCTGTATACCAAGTGTCTAAAACGGGCTGTGGAACCCTAACGGCTGCTCACTGGTAGAGTACCTGGGAGAAGGCTGCCAAGAAGCCCAGGCTTCTCCTCCGGTCCCTCCTCCAAGCCCAGAGTTTTAGAGCAGGGGACATTCCTTGGGCTTCTGTACAGCTAGAATGAGATACCATTCTTGACCATCTAATTTCCTTTGCTTTGACTTGAGGCTCACCAACAGCCTTCTATTAGTAATTTGGGTTTTGAGGGGTGCCAGTAAGGGCGTGGTGCTCTAGAGAGCCCAGACAGCCATGTCCTGTCACCAAGAAATGCCCTCCCCCTGGTAATTCAATAAATCAGAGCCTGGCCAGGACACTGGTGTCCTGTGAGCCGGCTTCTTCTGTCCTTTCTGAGCCTGACCACTTCTAGGTACACTGGCAGGTCCGTGGTGGCCACAGGAGGCACTTGCTGGACTCTGTGTGAGGCCCAGAGTGGGCAGGCCCTAAGTGCTCCTTTGGCAACTATTCCTAAGGGGCAGCATAACTTTTTTGGAAAAGATACTTGGTTTTAACGAGAAGCACAAATGACCTCAGAGAAATGGGATATAAAGGGCAAACATGCTGTTATAACACACAGACCTTGACTATCAGAATTTGAAGGACCTTCAAAGCATTACCCTAAAGCTACCATGGAAAGGGGTTTGCTGCCTCTCAAAGGTGATGGGAATATTATCAAGGAAAATTTCATCCAGGTTATGGAGGAGGCTGAATATTGCTGTCAGCATCATCGAGCAGCGATGATAATGGTGAGCTCAGCTAATCCTGGGAGGGTTTTCTCCGGGCCGAGCGCTGCCTTCACACATACTGTACTAACTCAGTCTTCACAGTGACCCTGGGGTAGCTACTATCGCCTCCATTCATTTGAAGACTCAGAAGCACAGTGTGGTTAGGGATCCTTCCCAAGGACATACCTGTCCTCTCACCCTAATAGTCCCCCCTTGGGCTGCTGCAGCCTCTTCAGAAATTCTCCATAGTCCCCTTCTCTATGCTTCAAGGCACAGCTCCCCGTCCCACCTTCAACATGGACCCCAGGGTTGGCTCAGTTCCCCTCGGTGAGAGACGAACGCCTCCAGGTCAGAGACACTCCAGAGCTATGAGGCTCGGATTTGCCTTTGCCCAGCCCTGCCTTTAGACTCCTGCGGGGAGCGCTAATTGAGAGCAGGGGTGGTATTATCCCAGAAGGAGCTCTTTCCCTAGAACTCTAAATTATAAGACCTAAGCCATCCTACCTGGGGGTCCCTCCAACTAAGTCTTCCAAACAGGTAAGAAAAGACCATGGAGCTTTGATATCATATGGACCCCATTCCTGAATCCCCAGTCTTGTCAGTTTATTAACCTCTGCTTGTATCTTTAAATATGACCATATGCTAACTACCACCTGTGATCCATGACGCCTGTGAAAACCTTCACAGCACGGCCTTTGGTTTAGGCCTGGGCAGCTCGGCTCAGCCTTGACCGCACATTGGTATTACCTGGGGAGCTTCTGAAGAAATACCAGGGGTGCCTGCTGAGGATTCTCTCTCCCACTCTGCCTCCCTCTCGCCGCCCCCACTTGCATGCATTCACACTCTCTGAAAAAAAATAATGCCTGGGTCCCCCTTTCAGGCATCCCGACTTAGTTGGGGAGCCCAGGCTGAACCATGTGTGAAAGCTCCTGGAGAGTGAATGAAGCCATCATGGTCTGAGCCCCTCCCAGCTCTTAGAATTCTGAAGGTTCACTTTCCCTCCGGCTCGCTCTATGCGAGAGGAGATCTAGTCTTGGAAAAATGCCTCCTTGGAAAGCTGCGTTAAGCACTTCATCCAAGCAGCTCGCTGGGACAAAACTGAAGCCTGGGGTTTTATTCAAAGTCTTTTTCATCCATCGGTAGAATGACGATTCTTTCACGTGCTGCCAGGACCCCGCAGAGAGAGAGTGAGTGGGTGCTGGAAAGTTGGAGAGCCGTTGACCAATAGTAGCCATACCAGTGAACGCGCAGTAAACGCTTACTATGTGCCAGGCGCGGCTCGGGGCACCTCACAGCATTCGTTTCATCCTCACAACCCCCCCTAGGAAGTAAGTAGTAACGTGCCCATCTGCCTGAAAACGAACCTGACACAGAGCAGTACCTGGCCCGAGTACACAGCTGGTAATCCTTACAGCAGGGTTTGAAATCCAACTGTTTGGGCTCCACGGAGAAATGTAGGGCAAAAGGACACTGCCGACTCCATGAGGGAGACCGTGGGACAGTGGTGGCCGGAGTGGACTTTGTGGGAGCACACACGAGATGCTTCTGGGGATCCTATACTCATGAAGAGGTTCTTTGCGGTGGGTCCAGGGCTTGGTTGATGGCAAAGGCCATGAACTGGTGAGCACTGTTCCATCACTCTTGGCGGGACCTGCTCTGGCTGGACCTACTGGCTGATAGGCTTGGAGGAATTTAGGATACAATACAATTAACCTCAAGCTGAGTCCTACAGGCAGAAAACATGTTGAATTGAGAATTTAGATTTATGTATAGACTACAGAGCAAGATCTAGCATATAAGGACATAAGGAGGCTTGGGGGACATGCCTGTCCTTCTCATTTGGGTGTCAAGGGGCACAGCAGGACTTTCCCGAAACTACCGTGTGGTACAGCTCTCAGGGTCAGGTGCCTGAGCTGGCCAGAATGTACGTAGGCTTGAGGCATTTAAATTATTTGTGTGTGTTTATGGATGATGGCTATCTTTATTGATTAGAGGTAACTAGAATGTTTCTTCCTCTTCTGAACAAAGGTAGCAGCAGTTCCATACCAGAAATACTTTGTGAGCTTTCCCCCCCCTTTTGGTTTTCTTAGCCACTCACTGCAGAAAACAACACAGATAAAGTAAAAACTTCCCCGACCTAAAAGTAACTATTATTAGTGTTTGATTTGTGTCTCTTGGTGTGCACTTGGTACAATTTTAGTTTGTACCTTTCCAGTTGTCTTGACTCTGGGTTTATTCCTTCCCATCCTCCTTCCAAATGAGGTCTTTTAACATTTGCTGTTTCCTGCAAATACTCACTTTGGGCTCTGTAGTGACATAAACCATTGCTTTTACACGAGAGATCAAGCCAGGCCTGGCTGTGCCAATCAGCACCTGGCTTTAATTCTTCAAAGGGCACGGGCCCCTGGCCAGAAGGAAGAAGCTTCTCTGGGTGGCAGACTCTCCACCTGGGAAGTTCTATATACAACAGTTCCTGCCAATGCTGGCCGGGCCTCTCCAAGCAGCCTGGCCAGAGTTCCCCAGACTCTCATCTCTTAAGCGCTCCTCTCCCCCAATCCTGATGGTTAGCCATAAAAACATGCTGTTCATAAATCGGAATAATATTTGCTAAAGGGCTGCTTTAAAAGGTGCATCAAGTTCTAGTGGCAGACTTAAGTCCTGGCAAACACACGAACTGTGAAAATGCACGCCGCCTGCGTCATCCCTCACGTTTGCCTAGCACTGTGCAGTGTTCCGGAGTAGTCGGAGCATTTCGAGAGCCAGCCTTCACAGCAGTCCAGAAAGGCAGGTAGCTCCTGCAATTTCCATATTACCAATGAACACTCAATGACTTGTCTAAGGTCCAAGGACTAGTAAGTTCTAGAATCCTAAATTCTCATAAGTGGGAGAGAATAAAAAAGTTCAGCTAAACCAGGGATAGCCAATAAGACTTGAACTGAATGTTGACCCTGACCCAGTAGTGACCAACAGGGATGGGGTCAGTGGGAAATAATAGTGGCTAATATTTCTACTTAAACCGCTTGACTAAGAGACAATTGACCTACAACAGATCCCACATATTTTAAGCGTACAATTTGACTTTTGACATATGTGCACATTTACGAAACCATGCTCACAATCAGCCTGGTGAACATATCCACCACCCACAACAGTTTCCTCCTGACACTTTGTGATCCTTCCCTCCCACCTTCCCCTGCCTTGCCATTCCCCAGTAACCACGGATACACTTTCTGCCACTGTAGATCGGTTTGCATTGTCAAGAGTTCTGGGTAAATGGAATCCGACTATATAGATGCTTTTTCGTGTATTTTCACTTAGCATAATTATTTTGAGATCCAATCAAGTTGTTGTGCATGTTAATAGTTTTTTTCCCCACACTTGTCATTGCTGAGTAGTATTCCATTGTATGTATATTCCACAATTTATTTGCTTGTTGATGAGCACTCGGGTTATGTCTAGTTTTGGGCGTAAGAACTTAAGATTTCTGGAGTGCTTGCTTTGGGCTACTCTTCTAAGTGCTTTATATGTATAAATCATTTGGTCCTTCAGCCCACCCCATGACCTGAGGTAGGTATGCTTCTGCGCCCGTTTATCAATGAGCTGAGTGAGGCCTGGCATGATCGACTAACCTGCCCAAGGTCATGCAGCTGTTAAATGGATTCAAACCCAGTGATTCCAGAGCCTACATTCTCAATCCTTGTGCTAAACTGCCACAGTCCCTTAGCAACGCTTGTCATGGGATGGGGGTAGGGTGGGGGGTGGCAGTTATACCTTGTATTTGCAACACCCAAGCTCTTAACCGCCATCATCTCCCATCTAAACTGTCCTACTGCATGTTTAAGTCCTCTTAGAACCTCTGTTTCTGCTTTTCATTGAATGGAGAACATTTCTAGGTATGAAGTTGTTCACTAGACCTCTTTCTTACAACAATAGAGTATCATGACACCATTGGCCTAGTTTTTTAAATATTTTGCTTTTAATAACAAATGAGTAAAAATCATAAACATACGATAGCCCTGGAGTAGTATCTTTGTAGTTAAGAGTTAAAGAGAAATAGCTCTTTTCCCGACAGCACAGCTGGAAATGACCCAGCCAGCCCATTTCTGTGTGCACGGGGCTTTCGCGGAATGCCTTTGCAGAAAAGTGGTTTTGTTTTTGCCTTTGATTCTTTTTGGCTCCTCTTCCTCAGTTGCGAGGATGCCGTGTGAATTACAGCAATGCCCCACAGCTCCAAAACAATCGGATCGGGGTTCTCTCTGCCATTTGAAACCCTATTGTCTAAGGGTTCGTATAAAGACGATTTTGTTTCTTCAACAGTAATGAGAGGCTCAGCTCCATGGCTGGGGATAAAGGAAGGGCATTGCCAGCCACGCCAGGACGCACTGCTGGGGAAGGTCCGCCTGCTGAGCCTGTCTTACTCTTCAGCTATCAGACTTTGATTTTGGTTAAGTAAACATGAACTTGAGGGCAACCAGCTTTTCTGCATCTCTGGCCAGGGAGTTGTAGGGGCAAGGTTGAGCTGGCGGTTCCAGCAGTGAGCTGGTCAAGCAAGGTGGACCGGTAGTCCGTCAAGAAGGGAGAGCACGTTTAGTGGCTATCTGCTGTGTGGCCGGCGCCTGGGCTTCGCCTCCCCCTGTGGACATACCAGACGTAGTCCCTGTGCTCATATGGTCTCATGGACAAGCCACACATTGAGCAAGAGGAGCACAACTGGAATATATTCCAGGTGCGATCCATTCTATGAAGGCTAGAGCACGGTGCGTGCACAGGGCTGGGATGTGGGGAGCGGCGCCGAGTCAGGAGCACGTGGAAGGCTTATCTGAGACCTGAGATGGGAGTCGGGTTAGTCAGATGAAGAGCCGGTGTAGAGGGTTCAAAAGAGGACTGATGAAGGCAGAAAAACAGCACATGTGGGAAAGCCTCCAGTTCTCCGGGAGGAACCGAAACCAGGCCATCGAGCTGGAGTGAAAGAGCAGACGCTACGGCAGGGAGCGAACGAGGAGGACAGGCTCTGAGAAGGGAGCTCACGTGTCCAAGCTTTTGTCGCTGGAACTGACCAGCGAGGTTCCTCTTCGTGCGCGTTCGACCGCGTTGTCCTGCTTGATTCCTGTAAGCCCTTAAAAACACGCCCATTTCTGAGATAAACAGGCTCAGCGAAAGACTCCAAGGGCGAGGGTCAGAGCCCGGGTTTGAATACAAAAGCGTGTGGTTGTTTCTTGTTTTGACCTTTGATTAAAGCCAAAGGAAACCTATTACCTCGCCGTGCACCACCTTCCCCCGCAGGTGGTTCCGAGGTGGTTGACCCACCCCTACCCTCACCCCCTCACCGTGTGGTGCGGCTTCCTAGTTATCTGATTCACAGCAAAGGGAGAACTTAAAATACCTATAGAAATAAGGTATTAGCTTAGAATTCTTTAGAGGCAAGTAAAGAAGCCCCCTGAAGATATAACCAAAAAAACAGGGTTTTACTTAAAGACACAGGGGTTCTTAAAGAACCTAAGGGCAGGAATATAGCTGGATCTTGGGAACGGATGGGGCTTGGAACTGAAACATTTCTGAAACTTTTTCTTCACATTTGCTAATCCATTTTTACTGTTTCCCTAAGTCACTTGGTAGACTTGCTGCCTTACAGCTCTCCCCCTCCCCCACCCTAAGTTCATGTTACCTGCAACCTTTCCAGCCCTAGAGAGAGTGATTCAGTCCACTGGGACCTGGGCTGAAATTCCTGGGAAAGAGGATTTGATTGGTGCATCCCTGGACCAATCAGCTATGCCCAGGGAAGGAGGCCATAGGCCTGCGCGGGGGAGGGGAGTGTACATCAGTTCCATGATAAAAAGAAAAGGTCATTTGCTCAAGACCTTACTAAGGCTGGGGCATTAAAGAGGGCATGTGATATGATGGGCACTGGGTGTTCTATGCAACCGATGAGTTATTGAACTCTACATCTGAAACTAATGGTGTACTAAATGTTGGCTAATTGAATTTAAATAAAAATTAATAAATACAAAATAAAGACCTTACTAAGTCTGACCTACAAGGGCATAATACTCTGGAGTTCACTTGCCCTTATATTTTGCAGAAGAAAAAAGTCAATCATAATTAGAAAGTATCATCAAGCAAGCTAAAAAAAATTATATCTACAACTGCCTTTTGAACCATGTCTTAGACTACATTTTGGGGGGGTTGCACGTGTCAGAAACCAAACTTAATGTAACATAAACAAAAAGGAAATGTAATGTTCAGGTAAGCTGGAAAATACACATTTTCTGACTTCAGGCACACATGGATCCAGGAGCTCAAGTAATATCTTCAGGACTCTCACGCACCTCTCAGTTCTACCTGCCTCTGCACTTAGGCTTCACTCACGTGTATTACCGACAGCTGCTTCCGGGAAACCGGGAGAGGTGACTGCAAGCAGCTCTAGCTTAGAACTTAGTCTCTCATGGACTCTGAGAAACAAACTGGGGGCTGCAGAGGGGAGAGGGGTGGGGGAATGGGATAGACTGGTGATGGGTAGTAGGGAGGGCGCGTGTTGCATGGTGCACTGGGTGTTATACGCAACTAATGAATCATGGAACTTTGCATCAAAAGCCAGGGATGTACTGTATGGTGACTAACATAATAAACAAATGTTATTATATAAAAAACAACAACAACAACAACAAAAACTTAGGATCCCAGAATAGTGCCTCTCAGGATAGGCAGTGGGATGGCAGCAGTGCCCCCTAGAGAGTATCTCAGAAACTTGTGGGAAAGATTTGGGTTGTCACAACGATGGTGGGGAGCTACTCCTTGAATTTAATGCTTAGATATCCTGCAAAGCAAGGGACACTCTTAGACAAGGAAGAATTACCCCATGTGCCATACAAATTTCTACTGTCCCACTGGACATTAACGTAGGTGCGGAGCCTACTTAACAATGAACAGAACCTAGACTTAGCCCTATTTTATATACAAACATAAAGGCATTCTTGCAGGGGTTTTTTTACACAGAGATAAAATTGACATAAAACGTTATTAGTTTCAGGTGTACAACAGTGATCCATGCTTTTATGTATTGTGAAATGATCAACCACAGTAAGTCTAGTTAACATCCATCACCATATATAGTTCCAATTTTTTTCTTATGAGTACTTTTAAGATGTACACGCTTAGCAACTTTCAAATACACAATATGCTGTTATTAACTGTAGTCCCGATGCTGCGTGTTACATCCGCAGGACTTATGTATTTTATAACTGGAAGACTACGTTTTGAGGCCCTTCACCATTCCAGCCACCCCCATCCCTTGCCTCTGGCAACCACCATTCTGTTTCTTGTGTCTAGGAGTTTCATTTTTTGTTTAGATCCCACATATAAAGGATATCCTAACGCATTTGCCTTTCTCTGACTTATTTCATGTGGCATAGCGTACCAACATCCATCCGTTATTCTTGCCGCAAAGGGCAAGGTTTCTTTCTTTTTTTATGGCTGAATTACATTCCATTGTATATATGTCACATTGTCTTTATCCATTTATCCATCATGGGCACTTTGATTACTTCTATGGCCATTGTAAATAATGTTGCAATGAACATGGTGGGGGAGAGGGTGAGTGTATCTTTGTGAGTTAGTGTTTTTCCTTTGGATAAATACCCAGAAATGGAATTGCTAGATCATAATGTAGTTTTATTTTTAGTTTTTGAGGAAACACCATGCTGTTTTCCATACTGACTGCTGCAGTTTACATTCCCACCAACAGTGTGCGAGGGTTCCCTTTCTCTACATTCTTGCCAACACTTGTTATTTCTTGCCTTTTTGAGAATAACCGTTCTAACAGGTGTGAGGTGATATCTCATTGTGGTTTTGATGTCCATTTCCCCGATGATTAGTGATGTCAAGAACATTTCACGTACCTGTTGGCCGTGTGTACATCATCTTTGGAAAAAAATATCCTCTGCCCATTTTCTAATCAGATGGTTTGGGTTTTCTTTTCCTTTCTTTTTCTTTTCTCTTTTTCTTTTTTCTGTTCTCTATTGTCTTTTCTCTTCTCTTCTTTACCCCTGCCCCTGCTGTTATGTGAATTATTTATATATTTTAGATATTAACCTTATCAGATGCATGATTCGCAAGTATTTTCTCCCATTTGGTAAGGTTGCCTTTTCATTTTGTTGATGGTTTCTTTTGCTGTGCAGAGTTTTTTAGTTTGGTGTAGCCCCACTTATTTATTTTTGCTTTTGTTGCCTTTGCTTGTGGTGTCAAATCCAAAAAATTATCACCAAGACCAATGAGCGTACTGCCTATGTTTTCTTCTAAGAGTGTTATGATTTCAGGTTTTATATTCAAGTCTTCAATCTATTTTGAGATGATTTTTGTGTATGGCGTAAGTCAGGGGTCCAGTGTGATTCTTTTGCGTGTGGCTGTCCAGTTTTCCCAAACCCATTTATTAAAGAAACTGTCTTTTCCCCATTGTATATTCTTGGTTCCTGTTGTCCTAAATTATTTGACCATGTGTGTGGTTATATTTCTGGGCTCTCTCTTCTGTTATCTCTGTTTTTGATTACTCTGATACCGTTTTGATTACTATAGCTTTGTAATGTAGTTTGAAATCCGGGCATGTGATCCCTCCAGCTTTGTTTTTCTTTCTGAGGATTGTTTTGGTTATTCAGGGTCTTTTGCGGTTCCCCACAAATTTTGGGATTGTTTTTTTCTATTTCTGTGAAAAATAGCATTGGAATTTTGATAAGGATTGTGTTGAATCTGTAGACTGCTTTGGGTACCATGGACATTTAAACAATTAATTTTTCTAATCCATGAGCACAGACTATCCGCTCTATTGCATTTATTTGTGTTTTTTCAAGTTCTTTCATTAGTGTCTGATAGTTTTCAGCATACAGGTCTTTCACCTCCTTAGCCAAATTTACTCATAAATATTTTATTCTTTATGATGCAATTATATAGGATTGTTTCTTTAATCTCTGATACTTTGCTATTAGTGTATAGAAACGTAACAGATTTTTGTATGTTGATTTTTGTATTCTGCAACTTTACTGAATTTATTTATTCTAACAGCGTTTGGAATCTTCAGGATTTTCTATATATAATATTATGTCCTCTGCAAGCGACAGTTTTACTTCTTCCTTTCTGATTTGGATGCTCTTTATTTCTTTTTCTTACCTAATTGTTATGTTGAATCAAAGTGGGGAGAGTGGCCATCCTTGTTTGTTCCTGATCTTAGAGGAAAGTTTTTAGTTTTTCACTATTGGTATGATGTTAGCTGTGACCCTTATTATGTTGAGGTGTGTTTCCCCTATACTCACTTTTTTTCTTAAAGTTTCTTTAAATCATAAACGGATGCTATATTTTTCAAGTGTGTTTTCTGCATTTATTGAGACAGTCATATGATTTGTATCCCTTATTTTGTTAATGTGATATCACATTGATTTTTGTGGATATTGAAGCATCTGTGTATCTCTGGAATAAATCCCACTTGGTCACGGTATTTGATCCTTTTAATATATTGTTGAATTCAGTTTGCTAATATTTTGTTGAGGGTTTTTGCATCTATGTTCATCAGGGATATTGGCCTGCAATTTTCTTTTCATGTGGCATCCTTATCTGGTTTTGTTATCAGAGTCATGCTGGCCTCATAAAATGAGTTTGTAAGTGATCCCCCCCCCCTTTATTTTTGGAAGAGTTTGAGAAGGCTTGGTATTAATTTGTCTTTACATGTTTTGTAATCCACTAGTGAAGCCATCTGGTCCTAGACTTTTGTTTGTTGGGGGGGTTTTGATTATGGATTTAATATTCTTACTACTATTTGTCTTTTCAGATTTACTGTTGATTTAGTCTTGGTAAGTTGTTTATTACTAGGAATTTATCCATTTTTTCTACGTTGTCCAATTTGTTGGCATATAATTGTTCATAGTAGCCTCTTATGAGCCTTTTTATTTCTGTGGTACTGGTAGAACCATCTACTCTATCATTCGATTTTGTTTAAACAAGTCCTCTTTTTATTTTATTTTTTTTGATGAATCTAGTTAAAGGTTTGTTCCTTTTTTCTTTCAAAAAATCAGTTCCTAGTTTCACTGATCTTTTCTGTTGTCCTTTTTGTCTTTATTTCTGCTCTGGTCTTTGTTGTTTCCTCATTTTACTAACTTTGGGCTTTGTTCTTTTTCTGGTTCCTTGCAGGGTAAGTTTAAGTTGTTTGAGGTTTTTCTTGTTTCTTGGTGTAGGTCTTTATCATTATGAACTTCCCTCTTAGAACTGCGTTTGCTGCATCCCATAAGTTTTGGAATATTGTATTTCCATTTTCATTTGTCTCGAGATTTTTATTTCTTCTTTGATCTGCTTGTTCAGTGACATGTTGCTTAACTTCCACATATTTGTGGATTTTCCAGTTTTCTTCTAGTAATTGATTCTGAGTTTTCATACCATTGTGGTTGGAAAAGACGGTTGAAATGATTTCAGTCTTTTTAAATTTATTAAGACTTGTTTTGTGGCCTAATGTATGATCTATCCTGAGAATGTTCCATGTGCCCTTGAGAAGAATGTGTATTCTGTTGTTTTTGGTTGGAATGTTCTGTTGATGTCTGTTAAGTCCATCGGTCCTAATGTGTCATTTATGGCCATTTTGATATCCTGTCTGGATGATCTATCCATTGATGAAAGTGGATACTAAAGTCCCCTATTATTATTGTATTTCTTCTTTCAGGTTGCTTAGTATTCATTGTATATATTTAGGTGCTTCTGTGTTGGGTGCATAAATATTTACAAATATAGCCTCTTGTTGGATTGACCCTTTTATCATTATGTAAACATTTTCTTTGTCTGAAAGTCTATTTTCTGTGATAGAATTAGAGCACTCACCAGTTTCTTTGGGTTTCCATTTGCATGGGATATCCTCTTCATTCCCTTCATTCTCAGTCTGTGCGTGTCCTTCATCCGAAGTGTCTGGTGTTCGGCATATGGTGAGCCTGTTTCTGTGTTTGCTTTAATCTAGTCAATGCTCTAGAGACTAAGCGGAGAATTTAGTCCATTTACGTTTAAAGTCCTTATTGATAGGTGTGTACTACTGACGTATTGCTAACTGTTTTCCAGCTGTTCTATAAGACTTGTGTTCCTTCTCTTTCTTTGTGATTTCGTGATTTTTCTGTAGTGGTATGCTCAGATTTCTTTCTCCTTATCTTTTGTATATATACTATAGGTTTTTGCTTTATGGTTACCATGATGCTTACAGAAAACAACTTATAATACTCTATTTTAAATTGATAGCAACTTAAGTATGAACACCTTTTAAAACTCCACATTTGTATTCCCACAACAATGTTTTATGTTTTGATGTCACAATTTAAATCTTTTGATCTTGTATATCCCTTAAGAAGTTGTTATATAGTTATTTCCACTACTTCTCTCTTTTAACCTTCATACTAGCTTTTTAAACAGTTAACCCACCAGCTTTACAACATTAGATTATCCTGAATTTTATTATATATTTACCTTTACCAGTGAGATTTTTTTTTTTTCCTAATTAGCATCCTTTGGTTTTAGCTTAAAGAAGTCTCTTTAACATATCTTGTAAAGCTGGTCTAGTGATGATGAACTCCTTTAACTTCTGCTTTTCTGGAGAAATCTTTATATCTCCTTTATTCTGAATGACAGCTCTGCCAGGTAGAATATTCTTGGTTGGCAGGGTTTTGTTTTGTTTTAAGATTATTTATTTATTAGAGAGAGAATGAGAGCAAGTGAGAGAGCAAGAGCACAAGCAGGGGCAGAGGCAGGGGGAGAAGCAGAATCCCCGCTGAGCAGGGAGCCTGATGAAGTGCTTGATCCTGGGACCCCTAGATCATGACCTGAGCTGAAGGGAGATGCTTAACCAATTAAACCACCCAGGCACCCCAGCAGGTTTTTTTCTTTCAGAACTTTGTATGGTACCACTCCATCTGGTCTACAAAGTTTCTGCTGAAAAATCTGCTGATAGTCTTAAGGGCGTTTCCTTATGTGTAACAAGTTGTTTTTCTCTTCCTGCTTTCAAGAATCGCTCCTGGACTTTAGCTTTTGACACTTCAATTACAGTGTGTCTTGATGTTCTCTTTGGGTTGATCTTCTTTGAAACCCTGAGCTTTCTGGATCTGGATGTCTGTTTCCTTCCCCAGGTGTGAGATGTTTTCAGCCATTATCTTATTTTTTTTTTTATTTTTTATTATGTTAGTCACCATACAGTACATCATTAGTTTTTGATGTAGTGTTCCATGATTGATTGTTTGCTTATAACACCCAGTGCTCCATGCAATATGTGCCCTCCTTAATACCCATCACCGGGCTAACCCATCCCCCAATACTCCTCCCCTCTAAAACCCTAAGTTTGTTTCCCAGAGTCCATAGTCTCTCATGGTTCATCTCCCCTTCTGTTCCCCCTGCCCCCCCTTCAGTTTTCCCTTCCTTCTCCTAATGTCCTCCCTGTTATTCCTTAGGTCCCTCAAATAAGTGAAACCATATGGTAATTGTCTTTCTCTGCTTGACTTATTTCACTTAGCATAATCTCCTCCAGTTCCATCCATGTTGATGCAAATGGTGGGTAATCATCCTCAGCCATCATCTTAAAGTAAGTTTTCTGCCACCTTTATGTCTCTTCTTTGTAACCTCCTATAACATGAATCTTGGTCTGATTGATGTTGTCCTACGAGTCCCCCGAGCTATCTTAACATTTTCTCATCTTTTTTTTCCTTTTGCTACTCTAATGATTCCCACTGCCCTGTCTTTCAGTTTACTGATCCTTTCTTCTATTTTATATTGCTGTTGAATCCCTCTAGTGTATTCTTTAGTTCATCTATCGTATTCTTCAGCTTTGAGCTCAATTTGGTACTTTGTTGTATTTTCTTTTTCTTTTTTTCTTTTCTTTTCTTTTCTTTTTTTTTTTTTTTGAAATTCTCCCTTTGTTCATCCATTCTTTGCTGAGTTTGGGAAGTACCTTTATGATCATTATTTTGAACTCTTTATCAGGTAAATCAGTTCTCTCCATTTCTTTAATGTCTTTTTTTTTTCCCTAAAGTTTTATCTTGTTCTTTCTTTTGGAATATTTCTATTTCATTTTCTCTGACTCTCTGTTGGTTTCTATGCATTAGATAAAACACCCATCTCTCCCTTTCTCGAAGGAGTGGCCTCATGGTAAAGATGAGCCTTGTGTTCAACCCTGCCCTAGTTCTTGGTTGTCCCTTAAACCTTTGTACTTGTCCAAGTAGCCTAACTTATTTTTAGTGGCTCTCAAGAGTTGAGGGCATGCCAAGACCTGTCAGCGTGCCTAAGGGGAGGATTTTGTTCAGAACCTAGATTCAGGCTCCAGACCTTCAGGCAGCAGCTTTTAAAGTATACAGATGTATCTCAGAGATGCCCGGGTGGCTCAGTCCTTAAGCGTCTGCCTTTGGCTCATCATGATCCTAGGGTCCTGGGATGGAGTCCTGCTTTGGGCTCCTTGCTCAGCAGGGAGCCTGCTTCTCCTCTGCCTGCTGCTCCCCCTGCTTGTGCACATTCTCTTTCTGACAAATAAATACATAAAATCTTTTAAAGTATACAGATATCTCTTCCAGGGGAAGACTAGGAGTTAGGCATTTCTGACTGTTCCCTCTCTGCTGAGCCCTGTGGTGATAGCCAGTTAAGAGCTCTTTCTTTCTCGGCTCCCCAACCCCCCTGAACTTGTGAACATAAGCCCCTCTGGCCACCAGAGACAGACAATCAAGGGGTATCCCCTGGGTGGCAGCCACAAAGAGCGCCAGATATAAAAAATGGGGTACCAGAGGCATGTACAAACTCCCCTCTAGGGAGATAGCCATGTTCTAAAGCATGACAGAGAAAGAGCAGGAAGATGGCCCCTACCCTCGGAAGTCATTGGTGAGGATTATGCATGGCCTTAGATGTGTGTTTAATTACAATCCGGCCCCTCGGGTCCCAGCTGTATGGACAAGCTAGTAATCCTCTTTCAGAGAAAGACAGGCTCCTCAGTCCGTTGCCTCTCTGCTGCTCTTGTCTCCCTGGGGAGGTAGCAGGTTAAGAAGACTCTTCGTTCTTTACAGTCCTATGGCACCTGCAGGCATAAGCCCAACGAGGCACCAGAGCCAGGCGGTATAGGTGTCCTTTGGAGTGCAGCTGCAAAACCCAGGGTGCCACATGAGTATACAAGCTCCTTTTTTGGGAGATCCTGGTGACCTGGAGTGAGGCAGAGAAGGGGAGCACAAAGATGACATCCACTGGCCTCTGTCCCCAGAGAGCATCTCAATAGGCCCCTACATGGGTTACATAGTTTTAAGATGCACTGAATTGTCCATGAACACTACCGTGTGTACAGTGAGGGAAAATTGTACTTACTTTTGTTTGAAATTTTACCGAGTAATGCTCACTATTTCACTAATTCAGATATCACCAATGGTTATGTCACTAAAAGAACTGGAGGTACTATACAGGTCACCTGCGCGTATGGCCATCTGTCACTATCACACTCACTGTGATTCTGTGTTTGTGGCAAGTATCTGATTATCCTATTATGTCTTCCAGTGTAGGCATGCCCTTGAGTTTACATATTTATGTTTTATTATTTTATGATAAACTATTTTTATTATGTTTTATAAGCTATTTTTCTCTTTTGTATTAGGACATCATTGATTTTTCTAAATGACATTGGTATTATCTATGAATTTCCTTTTTATATATTAAAGGGATAATAACAAAATACTTGTTAATAAAAAGGAGTGTTGGTTTTAAGAACCACTGTCCAGAGGAAGAGGGCAGCCTACTCCCCCCTAAGGAGCATTGATTTGCCAACAGATAGTAAGGACCCTAATGGTTTAATATAGGTCAGGACCAATCCCTGAACTCGGGGTTCACTGTGACTAGTGGAAGGAAACACTCTCAGCTAGCCAGGTAAGGTGAGCACCCTCCAGGGACAAGAAGGGAGGCAGGGGAGGCAAGACTGCAAGTTACACAGCCCTACTAGGGACAGTGCAGTTGGGGAAGGAGTCACCAAAGTAAAACTGGAATGCCATTACTAAATAAAAGTGGAGGGGCACCTGGGTGGCTCAGTCGGTTAAGTGTCTGCCGTCGACTCAGGTCCTGATCTCCAGGTCCTGGGATTGAGCCCTGTGTCAGGCTCTCTGCTCAGTGGGCAGTCGTCTCCCTCTCCCTCCACCCCCACTGCACCCCCCCCCCATGCTCTCTCTTCTTGCTGTCACTCTCTCAAATAAAATCTTAAAAAATAAAAATAAAAAGTGGAAGGAAAGCTGGACAGGCTGAAGCAACAAAAACACAACCCAAACACTTAAAGGCACAATTAAATACACAACTTAAAACCTAAGTAATGGAAAAAGGTTGATGAACCAATTTATACTACAGCCTGTGGGGCTCACAAAACAAACCTGCATCACACCATATTGCAAAGGGTGGAGAGCTACAGAAAGTTATTAACATGTGAGAAAAACTGGAAGAAAGAATCACGATCCACTCTAAACAACATTGATGATGCAATAATAACAAAGCTTCCACCTAAAATTGGCAGGAATTCCAGCAATGCTGGGCACACACACAGGGGGAGGTGGCAACACCCAAGAGCAGGGCTTGGCAGCCAGGCTCATCAGTTGAATGTTAAATCAGTCCCTAGGAAACACTAGCAGAGCACTAATTTTGGTAACCCTTGACTGCGTATAGGCAGTCGTACATAACAATGGTACTCTAGGGAAGTGTAGCCACTCACTTGTGAGAACCGAGGAAAGGACTTGCATTGCTCTTATCCACTGGTGGCCCATCTGATGTTCCTTCTCATGGGCTGCTGACCATGTTTTTTATAAAACAAAGCCGTAGGAGATCACCATCCGTGACACATCTTCTAGTTGGGTTTTGCATGGAACTAGGGAGTGAAAAATTGAGCCTAGAATCCTGATACTCTAATTCGCTGGTGGAGGGGCTATACATGGTTAATAATTAATGTCTTTATTCAGTAAACATTCCTAGAACCTATTCCTTGGCCCTGCACGGTACAAGAACACAAAGACTTGTAACTCATAGTCCAGGGAGAGCTCGCATGTGCTGAGTGACACAATGGGTTATTTTTCCCCGCTCACTCCATCCCAGCCCTTCTTCCCATATCTACACAGCAGTTTTCTGTCACAGGACCTTGTTTTCTGCTGTTCTCTTGAACCCAGATATTTGGCAAATCTGTCCCTGTCTTCATTCAGGCCTTTACACCAATGTCACCTCCTTGGAGAGGCCTTTCCTGACGACCTTAACTGAAATAACAATCCTCCTTTTTCCCTCCCAGCCTTTTCTTCTCTCACTCCCACCTCTTCTATCCCCGAACACGGTTGTGTTTCAGGATTTCTCTGCCTTTAGTGCCCATGGTTCTTGGTCACACAGCTTCAAAGAATGAAGAGGTAGGCTGGATGAGGAGTGGTGGGCAGCAAAGCGAAGTTTATTGAACAAGAGTACAAAGCTCCTGAAGAGGGAGGGGACCTGAGAGGGTTGCTGTTGGAGTTTCTAAGTCTAGGGGTTTTTATGAGATTGTTGGTTGGCTGTTTTAATCTGAATAACCCTCTAGGCACCCGTCACTCAATCAGGTTTTTTTTTTTTTTTAAGATTTTATTTATTTATTCGACAGAGATAGAGACAGCCAGTGAGAGAGGGAACACAAGCAGGGGGAGTGGGAGAGGAAGAGGCAGGCTCATAGCGGAGGAGCCTGATGTGGGGCTCGATTCCATAACCCCGGGATCACGCCCTGAGCCGAAGGCAGACGCTTAACCGCTGTGCCACCCAGGCGCCCCTCCCAATCAGGTTTTTATCCGCGCTCACCTATCAGGGAGTTGTTCATGTGGGAAAAGTAGAAGGCTCCTTTCAGCGTGGTATAGAATAACAGGATGGGGGCCTTTTCCTTTAAAGGTAGTTTCCTCTTAGGATGGGGCCCCTTGCCCCTGTCTGCCTTTCTTTTGACTATCCTCCATTAGTTGAATTTGTCCTCATAATATTATCAGCGTCTGATGTTAAATAATAGTTAATGCTTATTGAATAGTTTCTGTTCATCTGAAATTGGCCTAAGCATTTTACATGGATTAATACTTTTCTTTCTAACCTAAGATTTGATACTGAACCTACTATTATCATCCCCTTTTTATACATAAGTAAACTGAGGCAAGAGAGGTCAAGTAACTTGCCCAAAGTCACACAGAGCTAAGATTTAGACTCTAGCCCGCTCAAGACCACACTCTTAACCACTATATTAAATGGCTGCTCTCCACAATGTGGTTGATCTGTTTTCTTCTTTGACTACCACCTGTCTCTCTTCTGGAATATAAGCTTGGACAGGGCAGAGATTTGGCTGAGCTGTCACTGTACCTCCAGGGCCTACAAGGACAACTTGCATAAGGTAAGCACACAACGAAGACTAGAGGAACGAACGATGTTGCTGAGTGTTCCCACTCTGGTCCCCGAGCACTGCAAGAATTTAGTTTTTGAATCCTCACAAGTTTAGAAGGACTTGGGAAGTTGTGGCTAATGCCACCCACATTTGGTAAGAATCACACCTTCCAGCAGCAGCTCTCAATGCTAGCTGCACAGGACAGCCACCTGGGAGCTATTAAAACTTGGACGGATGCCCAGGCCTCATGCCAGACCGATTACACCAGGGTCTCTGCGTCGGACCCTGGCCTCAGTGCTGACGAAGCTCTACAGTTGATTTCCCTGTGCAGCCAAGTTTGAGAACCACACCCATGGTTGAGTCTGACCAAGTGGTGAGGCAGCCAGAGCGGAGGCTCTAAGATATTGTCTCATCAAATCTGGGAATAAAGTAAAGGAGCTTACAAAAGAATTCGGAATGAGTAATCTGAGTCTAGGAGATGTGGGGCATTAGACTCCCACCCTACCACGGCCTACTGGGAGGGCAAGTAAGCTCAGCGTGCTCTTCCTTACCATTAAACCCACACTCAACTCTCCCTGGGCCTCTGCATCTTTCGAACCTGTGTCCTGGCCAGCACCATCCAATCAACTCGCAGTCTCAGCCCAGTCGAGGAGAAGGTGTCCCCTCCCCGGTTCACTTGGGCTGGTAACTGTTTTCTGACTGTGTGACTTTATTCTTGGAAAGTCTTAGGCTTAATTTTAGAGACGATGAAGTTAAACCCATTGTGTTAATAATTTGGCGTTGAATTTAAAAATGGCTTCTGTAATATTTACCCTTTGGGACCCATCCTGTTGGTCATGTTTGAAAGGACCTGGCATGTAGGGTATCCAACATCTTAGCCACGTGAACGCTAATGTAAAATGTGTAACTGAATAATCAATTGTAGTCTTTAGATTTTAAGTTGAAAAGTACGGTAGAATTACCCAAGTTTATTACCAGTATTGCAACATTTAAGATAACAGGCGAATCCCTGTCATTACTATTTGATTCATCCGATTTTCTGTGGTTGCTTACGTGTTGGGGAAGGTTATGCTTGTTAGTCCAGTTTTGGAAATGCTTAAAACTGATTATATGAAATGTAGATACAAAGCTTAAGACATTTATAGGAATTGAATTAAGTTGTGGAAGGGGCTGCTGTGTATTTTGGAGCCTCTCTTACATCTCGTTTCTGACCCATAGACAAAGCCCGACAAAGCCTTTTGGCTCTTCCTTTAAAATATATCCACGATCCCTTCTCACCTTCTCAACTACTTGCACCCTGGTCTAACCACCGTCATCTCTCACCTGGATTTAAAAAATGGAGGCTCCAAATTGCCCCCTGCTGCTCCCAGCTCCTCTCCTGTAAACCGGGTCCTCCCACTCCCTCTCCCCCTGTTTCCTTTCTCCACCAGGATACTCCCACCCACTGCTCTCTCCTCTGCTCACTCTGCATTCATGGCAGAGCCAAGTGCCCCCAGTCTAGGCCCCTGCATCTGCTGCTCCTTCTGCCAAAATGCTCTTTTCCCAGATGGCCGCCTGCCTCATCCTTCACTTTCTGCTCACACGTCACCCTCAAAGAGATGTCTTCCCTCACCATCCTGTGTGAAAACTCTCCGTGCCCTCCTCCCACCCTTGCCCTCACTGTCCTTCTCGCCCTGCTTCATTTTTCTTCATAGCACTTGCCACCATCCAACAGATTAGATACTGAATATACATTGAGAGTGTGTGTGTGTGTGTGTGTGTGTGTGTGTGTGTGTGTGTGTGTTTTAATTTTGGGCACAAAAAGTATCACAGGTAGCAAAAAAACCCCAAAACAAAACAGAAACAAAAACAAACCTCACACTGACATGTGGAAGGAAGATTATTTACATTTAAAATGGTTTGCGCTGGGGGCACCTGGGTGGCTGGGTTGGTTAAGCGTCTGCCTTCAGCTCAGGTCTTGATCCCAGGCTCCTGCGATCGATCCAGCTCCAGAGCTCCCGCAGGCTCCCTGCTCAGGGGGGAGTCTGCTTCTCCCTCTCCCTCTGCCCCACCCTCGTGCTCGCTCACCCTCTCGAATAGTCTTAAAAAAAAATAGTTTTCAGCTGTTGATTATTTTATATTTTTAACAATGATACTCTTATGTTAAGAAATAAAGAGCAGCACTAGTAAGTAACAGACACTAGATACTCCCCGCTGGGCATCACGCTCCGCTCCTTAACCATGTGAGTTGGTTGCTATTACTGTCCTCAGTTTTCAGGTAAGAAAGTTGAAGTAACTGGGACGCCTGCCTGGGTGGCCAGTCGGTTGGGTGTCTGCCTTCAGCTCAGGTCATGATCTCAGGGTCCTGGGATCCAGCCCTCTCGCTCTCACTCTCTCTGTCAAATAAATAAATAAAATCCTAAAAAGAAAAAAAAAAAAACCAGTGGAAGTACAAGAAGGGTTAGTGTCGTCCCTAAGATCTTACAACGTGAGGAGGTGAGCAGGGATCGTAGGCCAGGCCACCTAGCTCCAAGGCCTGCACTCTTAACCGCTTGGCTGGATTACTTTATTGAAGCTCAAAGAGAGGGAAGGTCTAGGGCTGACTCTGGACCTTGGACAAGTGGCTTATGCTCGTCTTATCCGCACAGGAGCTCATGTTCTTCTCTAAGCCTTGATTAACTGACATCGGACAACAGGATTTTCAGCCTCTGAGGTTTTTCAGAGAACCAAATCGGAGGAGATTGGTTTAAGAAGACATTAAGATCTGGCTCATGCTCGCACTTAGAATGAGACCCTCTACCCAGATAAATTAACCCTAACATGCAATTTTGTAGCCATTTCAGGTGGCTCATGAATTCCCCAAAGCCCCAGATCCCAGGTTAAGCTCCCCTGGTATAAACAAGAAATCTCAGACCATTCTGAAGGAGCGCGAGCCCTCTTCTTAAAAATAAAGCTGGGTTTTAGAAGTTTGAAATTGTCCAGATGTGGTTCAATTGGAAGAAATAATGCGAATCCTCAGTGTTTCCCCAACTTCCTGTGCTCCTCCGTCCACTCAGACGGGGAGTTCTCAACTTGGTCACATTTTCAAGGGGATAATTCTTTGTCGTGGGGCTGCCCTGTACCTTGTAGGATGTTCAGTAGCATCCCTGACACCTCTCCGGTTGATGCCAGGAGCACCCCTCCTCCAGGTATGACAACCAGAACTCTCTCCCCAAATTGCCACATTTCCCCTGGGGGGCAAAATCACCCCTGTTTGAGAACCACCAACCTGGCTCAGTTTGAAAATAAGTCTTGTCCACACAAACACTTGTGCGTGGATATGCACAGCATTATTCACGGGAGCCTAACACGGGAGGCAACCCAAACATCCATCCAGTGATGAATGGATAAACGTGGTATATCCATACAAAGGAATATTGTTTGGCCATAAATCAGAATATTGATACCTCCTCCAATATAGATGAGCCCTGAAGACCTTATACTAAGTGAAAGAAACCAGTCACAAAAAATGCAAATTGTATGAATCTATTTTTATAAAATGTCCACAACAGGTAAATCCATTGAGCCAGAAAGTAATTAGTGATTACCTAGGGCTGGGGTGATAGGGAGACTAGGGCGTGAGGGCTAATAGGCACAGGTTTTTGGGGGAGGGGTGATGAAAAATATTCTAAAATTAATCATGGGAGTGTTGCATAACTATGAATGTACTAAAAACCATTGGATTGTATACTTTATTTCTTAATTTTTTAAAAAGATTTTACTTATTTGAGAAAGAGAATGCACAGAGGAGAGTGAGAGGGAGAAGCAGACTCCCTGCTAAGTGGAGAGCCTCACATGGGACTCAATCCTAAAACCCTGGGATCATGACCTGAGCCGAAGGCAGACACTTAACTGACTGAGCCACCCAGGCGCCCTTAGATTGTATACTTTAAATGGGTGGATTGTGGGGCGCCTGGGTGGCGCAGTCGTTAAGTGTCTGCCTTTGGCTCAGGGCGTGATCCCGGCGTTCTGGGATCGAGCCCCACATCAGGCTCCTCCCCGCTGGGAGCCTGCTTCTTCCTCTCCCACTCCCCCTGCTTGTGTTCCCTCTCTCGCTGGCCGTCTCTCTCTGTCAAATTAATTAAAAAAAAAAAAACTCTTTAAATGGGTGGATTGTATGTGACTTATATCTTGATAAAGCTGTTAACGACAACAACAAAAGTCTCTGCTACCCCCTTTCTCTCACCTCCTGCCCCAAACCTATCAGTTGAATCAGGTTCTCCAAGGGGCAGAGAACTGGGTGTGTCGGAAGCTTCCCAGGTGATCCTAGTGCAACCAGCTGATGGGCCAGCGTTCGGAAATCTCCACCGACCCCCTGGTTCTCCAAACCTCAGGCTGAGTAACTGACTCTCCCCTTTTTTTTTAATTAACATATTTTTTTTATTGAGATACAGTTGGCATATGTTTTATATTAGCTTCAGTTGTATAACATAATGATTCTATGTTTGTATATATTGTGAAATGATCACCACTGTAAGTCTAGTTAATATCCATCACCATACATAGTGACAATTTTTTTTTCCCATAGGAGAAATTTTAAGATCTACTCTCTTGGCAGCTTTGAAATATATAATACAGTACTATTAACTATAGCACTATGCTGTGCATTACATCCCCAGGACTTACTTAATAGCTGGAAGTTTGTACCTTTTAACCCCCTTCACCCATTTTGGGCCCCCCCCCCCAATCCCCACTTTGGGCAACCACCAGTCTGTTCTCTGTATCCATGGGCTCAGCTTTTGGTTTTGTTTTATTTTGTTTTTTAGGTTCCATAAAATCTAAGTTGCGATTGCCCACTGTGAATCTGATTGTGACTGGGACCCTCACGGAGGTTTCGATTTGCATCTCCCTGTTGATTAGTGATGTTGAGTGCTTTTTCATGTATCTGTTGTCGTCTTTGGGAAAATGTCTATACAGATCCTCTGCCCATTTTTTTAATTCAAAATATTTGGGGTTTTTTTGCCATTGAGTTGTAGGAGTTCTTTATGTATTTTGGATATCAATGCTTTATTCACATATGATTTCAAATATGTTCTCCCATTTGGTAGATTGCCTTTTCCTTTTGTTGATGGTTTTCTTTGTTGTGCAGAGACTTTTTAGTCTGATGGAGTCCCACTTATTTTTGCTTTTGTTGCCTTTGACCTTTTTAAAAAAAATCAACCCTTGCATTCCAGTCAGAGGAGGACTATGAATGTACAAAGACCAGAAAGGAGCCCACTAAGAGGATAACAGAGTTGTCATTTGTCTGTGTGTAGGAGTTGTTTGTCTTCAAGTGTGTAGTGATGGAACAGGAAATACCACAATTTATGAACTGACATGCAATGACCCCTGGGGACTATTGCACCACAAAGTCTGAGTGTGTACATTGCTTTTATAGCTCTTAACCAAATACCTCCATTGTTTCCTGTCTGCATGATTTTATTGTCAGTTCACCTGTCTTAGAATATTAGACACAGAGCATATCTCAGGCCTTGGAAAGTACAAGAAGAGAGAACACCCGTTAAAAGTCGATATTTGTGGAATTGGTGGAAGTTCAGGAACAAAATTCCTCAAGGGAAGTGAGATCTGATCCCTCTTTTGCTTTTGGGTTGCTGCCAGGAGAGGCTCCGGGTCCATCACTAGTTCATCTTCCTTCCCTTCGTCGGCCATTTTGAGGTGGTGATAACATACGTTGGTGACGATGTGGAGGAAGGGGAATCCCTGTACACTCTTGATGGGAATGTAAATTGGTACAGCCATTATGGAACACTACACGGATGTTCCTCAAAAAATTAAAAAATATAATGGTATGAACCAGTAATCTCACTCCTGGCGATACCCGAAGGAAATGAAGTCAGCTGCTGAAACAGTATAACGTGGTCATGTTACCGCAGCGTCCTTGACTGCACCAGGTGGCCGATGAACCTCAATACTCCTTCTTTTGCTGCCTCCTCCTCACTAGATGGATTACGGCTCCAAGGTCTTCCTAACCACTCAGACAGGTCTGGGCTCTGATTCCGGCTCGCCCGGGCCCCGTGGCTTGAGCTTTTCCTGCATTATCATCATTATCAGGGCAGTCCTATGAGAGAGGTACTGTTATTAGGGTCTTCAGATGAGGAACCCGAGCACCAAGAGCTCAGGTCTGTTGTCAGAGCATGAAGACTGTGCGGTCTCAGTGCCCGGCCCGTAGCTAGATCCTGTAATTATTTGCCTTATTCTCCAAGTCCTATTCTGTCTTTGATCAACTTAACCCCTTCTTGATAAGTGCTCACATCTTCTAAGGACTCTGTGCTAACACTTTCAAGTAACACATTTGCGTTTTAACAGGGACCTTATAGCAATCAACCCATAAACCCAAGACCCGAATCCCTCATGCTGGGATTTCAAGTGCTCTGGCTGGTGGGCGAGGGGATCATTTGGGGCAGGGGCTCTTTTCAGGTGGCTCTCAAAGTACCATCTGGGCACATAACTTCAACTCCAATTTGCTAGAAGCCTTTCTGCTTTGCACTTCATATATTTTATGTTTGGATTCTCTTCATAAGATACAGGGTGTTATGAGCCCCATTAGCAGCAGAGGAGGCTACTTAAGCCTCAGTGTCAGCGAGCAGAAGAGCCAAATTTCACAGCCAGCTCTTTCTGGCTCTTAATGGCGTGCTGCCCTTTCCCTCACGCAGCCTTCAGAAGTAGCTACCTGAGAGGAATTCGGGGCGCTCTCTATCTTGTCGTTAGTGTTTGGGCCAGACTCCCTAGGAAAACGCGCGGTCAGCTTCTCAGGGGGACTGGATCTTATTCCCTGCGTCACCTGTGGGCTCTGTGATGTCCATAGTAGGTGTGCAACGCATGTTTGTGGCAGGAACGGACAGCTAGTTACACTGCTTGCTGCTTGTTTGCTGCCGAGACGAACTCACCTTTGAATGAGCTACTTGAACTTATGCCCCAAATGTGTGCCAGCAGGTTAGAGCCATGATTTGTGTGAAGATGGCGACAGGCATCCGTGCACTCGAAGTGTAGCAGGCAAAATGTGCTGTAGCAAGTATAATTTTAACTTGCCTTTTGTTTTTTTAAGCCCTGGCCCAATGTCTCTCCAGTCCTGGGTCTCTTGGCTCACTCCATGTGGTTAACCTGCCTTAGCCAAAGGTCTTTCTGTTGCAGCTGACACCACCACAACCCAGACCAGCTTACATAAACTGGGGACTTACTGGCTTTTGCAGCTGGGGATAGCTTGGGGAGCACAAGAGAACTGAGGGGAGAGTTGCTGAGCTCAGGGGCGTGGGGGGACGGAACCAGGACACCGCTCTGGCAGGACCTTCTCTCCTTCCCACTTGCCAAGTCTCATGGTAGACAGGGAAGCACCATAAGGCAGGGAAGAGGGTCTCTGCAACCCAGAGCCTCCCTCCTGGTAGCTCCTGAGCCCAAAGGAAAAGAGAGCAATTGTCCTCCACCTCTGATTTGGGAAATTCTGAGGAAAGGCTCCAGTGGGCCTGGCCTGTTGGGTGCCCACCACGTGGACCAATTCATTCATTGTCAGGCATTCAACACATGTGAGCACAAGGACGCCGCACTGAGGCTCACGAAGCCCATAGTCAGTAGGGGAGACAAACTGGCCGCGTACAAAATTGCCCTGTGGCAAGTGCATAGAGAAAGAACTAGACGGTGCTGTGAGAGTGCGTGAGGACTTGACCTTGGAGGTGAGGGAAAGTGTCCCTAAGTAAAGGGTGTTTGAGTGAGGATCAGAAGGATGAGTAACCTAGGTGGAAAAGTTAGGGAAGGGCAGTGAGGGCGGAAGGAGCACTCTGTACCGAGCTGCGCGTTAACCCGTGAGCGGGGAGAGGGACAATACCTGGCAGAAAGCAGTGCACGTGGGACTGGAGAAATGAGGGGGCAGGCTGGGGGGGCGCAGTGCACACAGTGCCTCGTGGGCCACGTTAAGGAATTTTCTCTTTCTCCTAAGACTGCAGGAAGCCAGGATAGACACGGGGAAGGGGCAGAGTGATGTGATCCTATCTGTTCTTTGAAAGAATGACTCCAGCTGCAGGAGGCTGGGCAGAGGCCGCCAGGCCGGCCTGGGAATGGCATTTCGGAGGCCGTGAGGTGGTTCAGGACAGAGATGGTCCCAGCTGGGATTAGGGTGATAGGAGGGATGGACAGGAAAGACATGCAAAACGTAAAACTGGGAGGCCTTGACAGCTTGGGTGTGTCAGGTAGAGGAGAGAGTGGTGTCGAGGATGACCTCCAGCCTCCTAGCTGACTCAACACTGCCCAACGGGGTGCAGGACGACGACTGGCCCGGCTGGATCATAATCTCAGCCCTACACAGGATCAGGCACTGTGGCTTGTCAAACCCACTATTCTCCTGGAGTGGGGGAGAACGTTCCTGAAGGAAAGGGGTTACTGTTACCAGGAAAAGAGGAATGGGAAAACTGGCCTACAGCCCCCAGCCGTGGCTACCACAGCTCACTGCGGAGATCACACGGAGGGGCCAGTCTCCGGCCTCCACGAGAGACCGGCAGCGAGCGCCTCACCTGCAGTCACCATTCATCACCAGTGAGCCGCCATCAGACCAGATACCACGGAACACAGGCCTGCGGCTTCAGGAGGACCCTGGGTGAGAATTCCCCATGGTCAGGTTCACTGTCCTGGCACAGACCTGGAGGGGGCACTGTTCCTCTTCCCTCTTACTTCCCTGGTCCTTGAGGCGGCCAACCAGGTGTCCTTCGGGCTCCAGCTGAAATCAGAGGTTAAGAAAGCAGAGACAGTAGTTCCGACACTTTCAGCCAAACTGGCAAAGGAGCTAAAGTGAGCTCCACGGGAACCCTGAGTCCTTGTTTTACATAAACAGAGATACGCTCATACATACCAGGGTGTTCCTTCAGTCCTTTCCCATCATGTCATGGAAACACGAATCTTCAGAAGAAAATAATGCTTTTTCTTTCTCTTCGGTCTGTCTTTCAGGGGTACCTAGAAGCCACTGGCAACTATGTTAGAATTATAAACCCAAATGATGAGCCAGCGAGGAGGTTAAAATACCGAGAACCGGCCCTTCAAGGTCCCCTAAGGTACTCCACAAAACCGGTTGTTGTAATGACAAAGTGAAAGAAGCCAAATTGCCCAGGATGTTTGTCTAAGAAAATGATAGTGTTGCTTTTTGTGTCTCCAGCGACGGATGTGGGTCTGCCCGCGTTTGCTAAGGCCCTGTGACCGGTCGGCGGTGGCTGCAGGCCTTAATGTGGGAAGGCTGTGTGCAAAGTCGGACGCTGTATTTAGTAGGGACGGCTTTTTGTTTTTCTTCTCTTTCCTTTTTTTTTTCAGTATTGTTTAAAAAAATGTGTTGGAAGCTGTTCAAGTAGTCAAGAAGGGAAAACCAGTCAAGGAAAGAAAAGACGCTGGGCCATAAAATAACAAGAAGCAGGAAAATCCCGGGAATTTGTCACCAGGGCGTTACATAGTAAAGGGAGCTGGTTGCGGGCTTCTCTACACGGGTGGGAATCTTGGGCTGAAAGGATGAAGTAACTTCCAAGCTGGTGGTTTCTGTCCTTCCCGTGAGACGCGTCTCTGCGCCCAAGCCCACCGTGGGGGTCAGTGGCTGTCGCCAAGGCGGCCGTGATCTTTGCTCCTGGTAGCTCTGCTCAGTAGTAATGACGACCGCTTGCAGGCTTACCACGGGCCCGGTGCGCCAAGAGCTTCGCATGGGTTATTTCCTTCACAAGGTAGCCCTGTTCTCATCCCCACCTAACAGGACGACATTGAGGCCTGAGAGGAGACGGAGCTTACTGAGGCCCTCGAGCTGGTAAGTGATGCTGCTGGGGGTCTCTTTCTAGAGCTGGCCAGCTGGGCCGCTGCGCTAAACCGTGCCTTCCGGACTGTCTGCCCACCTTGGTGCTCTTTGGATTCTGGCCCTCGCTGCGGTCTGGGGCAAGGCCAAGGTGGGGTGGCTGGGCATGATGGTAACAGAGTCTCTATGAAAGGCAGACTTTACCTTTGTGCTTCAATACTGGGTTGACCATGGTGACTCCCTGCTGCCTACATCCGGGTGATTGGTAGCTGTGCCCAATGTGGCTGCTTCTGCCACCAACTTCCCAGCATGTTAAGAGGACAGAGAGGGATTACCAAGCAAGGCCAGAGGGGCAGAGGTCCTGTAACTTACCTAATATCCATCATGCCCTTTCATCGTTAGAAACAGGGCTCCATTTTGATTCCAAGTGGCAATGGGCCCAATTGGAAGATTAGATTTCCCTGCTTCCCTTGCATACAGCCACGTGACTAAGTTCTAAGCAAGGAGATGTTAGCAGGATTGTTGTGAGAGTCTTCTGGGATTAAAGGAAGCCGACTCAGCAGGGGGATGAGTCCTTTTGCCTTCCTGATGCCTTAGGTGCAGCCATGATGGCTGGCGCTACGACGGCTGGCGTGGATGTTAAGTCTGTAGGTTGTCATTTAGTCTGTAGGTGGGCAATGCTTCTCAAACTTTAATGTGCATATGAATCATCTGGGAATCTTGTTTAAAATTCAAACTCTGATTCAGTAGGTCCTGGGTATACTTCTTAGCACTTTTCACTGGGAGAACTTGAGTGCAATGACCCTCTTAATATATACGAGCATATCCGATACCCAGATACTGGCTTATAAATGCTATTTCCCACTAAGAGAAACATCCTGGAGATATGGCTAATTGTAGGGGCTGAAGCAGGAAAAATATAAGAAAAGCCTAGAACATCTTGTACCCAAAAGCAAGAAAAGGCTGAAAAAAAAATAATGGAAACCTTCAAAGGTACACAGAAGCCAGCTTGAAGGGACTGCCACTACTCACATTGCAGAAAAGTGCGAGCACTGTAATTCATAATGGTGGTACCAGGTTATAACCCATTGAATAAAGTAGAAAACCATGAATCCATACAGATACAAAACAGTCAATAAATGGAATGTTTGAGGAGGAACTGGATATCTACATACAGGCATACGTTGGAGGTATTGTGGCTTTGGTTCCAGACCACCACAATACAGTGAATAAAAGTGAGTCAAAGGAATTTTTTTGTTTTCCAGTGCATATAAATGTTTATACTGAAGTCTATAATAGCTTTGTATCTAAAAGATAGTATATACACCTTAATTTAAGAACACTTTATTGCTAAAGAATGTTAATCGTCATCTGAGCTTTCAACAAGTCGTAGTCTTTTTGCTGGTGGAGGGTCTTGCCTTGACGTTGGTGGCTGCCGACTGATCAGGGTGGTGGTTGCCAAAGTTTGGGGTGGTTGTGGCAATTTCTTAAAATAACACAACAATTTCTCTGTAACATGCGATACTGTTTGATAGCATTTTTATCCACAGTAAAATTTCTTTCAAAATTGGAGTCAATCTTTTTGAACTGTGCTGCCGCTTTATCAACTAAGTTTATGTAATATTCTAAATCCTTTGCTGTCATTTCGGCAGTCTTCATAGCGTCATCATCAGGAGTAGATTCCATCTCAAGAAACCACTTTCTTTGCTCCTCCGTAAGAAACAATTCCTCACCTGTTCAGATTTATCGCGAGATCGCAGCAATGCAGTCCCATCTTCGGGCTCCACTTCTCACTCTAGTTCCCTTGCTGTTCCCACCACCTCAGCAGTTACTTCCTCCATGGAAGTCTTCAGCCCCTCAAAGTCATCTTCCGAGGGGTTTGGAATCAACTACTTCCAACCTCCTGCTGATGTTGATATTTTGACCTTTCCCCACGAATCATGAAGGTTCTTAATGGTATCTGAAATGGTGAGTCCTTTCCAAAAAGGTTTTCAATTCGCTTTACCCAGATCCATCTTACCTATGGCAGCTATAGCCTTATGAAAGTATTCCTTAAATAATCAAACTTGAAAGTTGAAATTATTTCTTGATCCACTGGATATAGAACGTATGTTGTGTTAACAGGCATGAAAATACCATTCGTCATGCTGGGCAGCTCCACCAGAACTCTCGGGTGACAGAGTGCATCGTCACTGAGCAGTAGTATTTTGAAAGGAATTTTTTTTTTTTTCTGGGCAGTGAGTCTCAACAGTGGGCTTAAAATATTCAGTAAGCTATGTTGTCGACGGGTGTGCTGTCATCCATGCTTTGTTGTGTCATTTCTAGAGCACAGGCAGAGTAGACTCAGCAGAATTCTTAAGGGCCCTAGGATTTTCAGAACGGTAAATGACATTGGCTTCAACTTAGTCACCAGCTTCATTAACCCCTAACAAGAGGGTCAGCCTGTCCTTTGAGGCTTTGAAGCCAGGCCTTGACTTCTTCTCTCCAGCTTGGAAAGTTCTAGATGGCATCGTCTTTCAATAGAAAGCTGTTTTTTTCTCCATTGAAATTCTGTCGTTTAGTGTAGCCACCATGACTAATGATCTTAGATTTTCTGGAGAACTTGCTGCAGCTTCTACACCAGCACTTACTGCTTCACTTTGCACTTTTATTCTGTGGAGATGGCTTCTTTCCTTAAACCTCGTGAACCAGCCTCTTCTAGCTTCAAACTCCTCTTCAGCTTCCTCACCGCTGTCAGCCTTCACACAATTGAAGAGAGGTAGGGCCTTGATTGGATTAGGGTTAAACTAATTTCTCTTGGCATAATGCCCTCAAGGTCCATCCATGTTGTCACAAATGGCAAGATTTCCTTCTTTTTTATGGCTGATATTACACTGAGTGCCCGTGCGCACACACGCGTGTGTGTGTGCATGTGTGTGCTGTCACATTCCTTTATCCATTCATCCGTGATGGACACCTAGGTTGTTTCGGTACCTTGGTTATTGTAAATAATGCTGTAAAGAACATGGAGGTGCAGATATTTCTTTGAGGTATTTCATTACCTTATACCCAGAAGTAGTTGTGCTGGATTATACAGTAGGTCTGTTTTTAGTTTTTTGAGGAAACTCCATGCTGTCTTCCATGGTAGCTGCACCAATTTATACACCCACCAACAGTGTACAAGGGTTCCATTTTCTCCATCCCCTCACCAACATTTGCTTGTCATTTCTTGTCTTTTTAATAATAGCCATTCTAACAGGTGTTAGGTGAAGTCTCACTGGTTTTGATTTGCGTTTCCCTGATGGTTAGTGATGAGCATCTTTTCGTGTACCGTCAATACGGTATTGGCTACAACATGCCTTCTTTGGGAAAATGTTTATTCAGATCATCTGCCCATTTTTGAATCTGATTACTTGGGTGGGGGGGAGGCATTTGCTTTTTGTTTTTGCCATTGAGTTCTTTATATATTTTGGATATTAACCCCCTATCCGATACATGATTTGCGAATATTTTCTCCCACTTCATAGATTCCCTTTTCATTTCATTGATGGTTTCATTTGCTGAAACCTTTTTAATTTGATGTACTCCCAGTTGTTTGTTTTTGCTTTTGTTGCCTTTGCTGTTGATATCAAATCCAAAAGATAATTGCCAAGACTGATGTCAAGGGAGCTTACTGCCTATGTTTTCCTCTAAGAGTTTTATGGTTTCAAGTCTTACATTCAAATCTGTAATCTAGTTTGAGTTAATTTCAGTTTATAATATAAGATAGGGGTCCAGTTTCATTCTTTTGCATGTGGCTTCCAGTTATCACACCATTTATTAAAGATACTGTCCTTTTCCCACTATATATTCTTAACTCCTTTGTCACAATTTAATTGATCATATATGCCTGGGTTTATTTCTGTTCTGTTTCATTTTTCAAGGAGTCATTTTTATGCCAAAACCATACTATTTTTATCATAGAGCTTTGTAATATACAGCTGACTTTGGTACTATACAGGATTGAGCTGCATGGATCCACTTAAATGTGGATTTAAAAAAAATAAATACAGAAGAATTTTATAAAAATATTTTCTTTTTTATGATTTTCTTTTCTCTGGCTTGCTTTATAGGAAGGATACAGTTTATAATACACATAACATACAAAATATGTGTTAATCAACTGTTTATTTAATTGGGAAGACTCCCAATCGATAGTAGGCTATTAGTAATTATGTTTTGGAGGAGTCACAGTTATATACAGATGTTTTACTGCATGGCTGGCTCAGATTCCCTAACCTTCGTGTTGTTCAGGGTCAACTGTGGCTTGAAATCAGAGTGTGATGCCTCTGGCTTTGTTCTTCTTTCTCAAGATTGCCTTGGATATTTGGGGTCATTTGTGGTTCCTTACAAATTTAAGGATTGTGTGTTCCATTGCTGTGAAAAATGCCACTGGAATTGTGATATAGGGATCACTTTAACTTTGTACATGGCTTTGGGTAGTATGAATATTTTAATGATCTAAATTCTCCCAGTACGTGAGTACAGAGTATCTTTCCATTTATTTGTGTCTTCACTTTCTGTCATCAATGTCTTATAGTTTTCAGTGTACAGATCTTTCACCTCCTTAGTTGAATTTACTCCTAGGTATTTTTTTCTTTTTTTTATTATTTTTTCAATTCCGGTATAGCTTACATACAGTAATTACATTGGTTTCAGGTGTATGTTATGGTGTTTCAACAATTCTATACATTACTCCATGCTCATCATGGTAAGTGTTCTCTTTAATTCCCATCACCAATTTCACCCATCCTCCCACCCACCTCCCCTCCGGTAACCATCAATTTGTTCTCTACAGTTAAGAATCTGTTTCTTGGTTTGTCTCTCTTTTTTTTCCTTTGCTAGTTTGCTTGTTTCTTAAATTTCTCATATGAGTGAAATCATATGGTATTTGTCTTTCTCTGACTGACTTATTTTGCTTCCCATACTCTCTAGCTCCAGACATGTTGTTGCAAATGGCAGGATTTCATTCTTTTTTATGACTGAATTATATTCCATGTTATATATGCCACATGTTATCTATTTGTCTTCCTATGGACACTGGGGTTGCTTCCATAGTTTGGCTGTTGTAAATAATGCTGCAATGGACACAGAGGTGCATGAATCCCTTTGAATTAGTGTTCTTGTATTTTGGGATAAATAACCCAATAGTGCAATTACTGAATTGTAGAGTAGTTTCATTTTAACTTTTTGAGGAACCTCCATACTGTTGTCCCGAGTGGCTGCACCAGTTTGCATGCCCACCAACAGTGCAAGAGGGTTCCTAATTCTCCACATCCTCTCAACGCTTCTTGTTTCCTGTGCTGTTGATTTTAGCCATTCAGATAGGTGTGAGGTGATATCCCATTGTAGTTTTGATTTGCGTTTCCCTGATGATCAGTGTATGTTAAACATCCTTTCCTGTGTCTGTTGGTCATCTGGCTGTCTTTGAAGAAGTGTCTGTTTCTGTCTTCTGCCCGTTTTTAAATTGGATTATTTGTTTTTTAGGTATTGAATTGTATCAATTCTTTATATATTTTGGATACTAACCCTGTATCTGATATGTCATTTGCAAATATCTTCTCCCATTCAATAGGTTGCCTTTTAGTTTTGCTGATTGTTTTCTTTGCCATGCAGAAGCTTTTTATTTTGACATAGTCCCAATAGTTTGTTTTTGCTTTTTTCCTCTTGCCTCAGGAGACATCTAGAAAAAAGTTGCTACAGCTGATGTCAGAGAAATTACTGCTTGTACTTTTTTCTAGGATTTTTATGGTTTCAGGTCTCACATGTAGGTCTTTAATCCATTTTGAGTTTATCTTTGTGTATGGTGAAAGAAAGGTGTCTGGTTTCATTCTTTTGCATATTGCCATCTAGTTCTCTCAGCACTATTTGTTGGAAAGACTGTTCTTATTGCATATTCTTTCCTCCTTTGTCAAGGATCAATTGGCCATATAAACATGGCTTTATTTCTGGGCTTTCTATTCTATTCCATTGATCTATGTGTCTATTTTGTGCCAAAACCAGCACTACTACAGCATTGCAGTATGCCTTGGAATCTGGAATTATGATACTTCCAGTTTTTTTTTTTTTTTCAAGTTTGCTTTGGCTATTTGGTGTCTTCTGTTGGTTCCATACAAATTTTAGAACTGTTTGTTCTAGTTCTATGAAAAATGTCATTGGTATTTTGATAGGGATTATATGAGATCTGTCGATTGTTTCAGCTAGTATGGATATTTTAACAATATTTGTTCTTCCAATCCATAAGCATGGAATATCCTTCTACTTGGTTGTCATCTTCGGTATCTTTCATTAGTGTTTTGTAGTTCTGAGAGTACAGGTCTTTCACCTCCTTGGTTAAGTTTATTCCTAGGTATTTTATTATTTTTGGTACAATTGTAAATAGGATTGCTTTCTTAATTTCTCTTTCTGTTGCTTCATTATTAGTATACAAAACTGTAACAGATTTCTCTATGTTGATTTTGTATTCTGTAACCTTACTGAATTCATTATCAGTTCTAGTAGTTTTTGGTGGAATCTTTAGGATTTGCTATACATAGCATCTTGTTATCTTCAAATAGTGAAAGTTTTACTTCTCCCTTACCAATATGGATGCCTTTTATTCCTTCCTCTTGTCTGATTGCTGTGGCTAGGACTTTCAGTGCTATCTTAAATAGTAATGGTGAGAATGGGTGAGAACAAGACACTATCCTGTCTTGTTCCTGACCTTAGGGAAAGTGTTCTTAGTTTTTCACCATCAAGTATGATGTTAGCCATGGACTTTTCATAAATATTGAGGTATGTTCCCTCCAATCCTACTTTGATGAGGGTTTTTATAATGAATGGATGTTATACCTTGCCAAATGCTTTTTCTGCATCTACTGAAATGATCGTATGGTTCTTATCCTTTCCCTTGTTGATGTGATGTATCACGTTGATCGACTTGTGAATATTGAACCATCTTTGCATCCCAGGGATAAATCCTACTTGATCATGGTTAGTGATCCACAATTTAAAATATGTCTTTTTAATGTATTGTTGGATTTCGTTTGCTAATATTTTGTTGAGGATTTTTGCATCTATGTTTCTCAGAGATATTGGCCTCTAGTTCTTTTTTTGTAGTGACTTTTCTGGTTTTGGCATCAAGGTAATGCTTTCCAGAATTAATTAGGAAGTTTTCCTTCCTCTTCTATTTTTTTGATAGTTTGAGAAGAATAGGTATTAACTCTCCTTTAAATGTCTGGTAAAATTCACCTGTGAAGCCATCTGGCCCTGGATTTTTGTTTACTGAGAGTTTTTTGATTACTAATTCAATTTCATTGCTGGTAATCTGTTCAAATTTTCTATTTCTTCCTAGTTCAGTTTTGGGAGGTTCTATGTTTCTAGGAATTTATCTATTTCTTTTAGGTTGTCCAATTTGTTGGCATATAGTTTTTCATAATATTCTTTTGTACCTCTGGTGTCAGTTGTTATTTCTCCCATTTCTGATTTTATTTGAGTCCTCTCTCTCTTCTCTCTTTTTTTAATGAGTCTGGCTAAAGGTGTACCAATTTTGTTGATCTTTTCAGAGAAGAAGCTCCTGGTTGCATTGATCTATTCTATTGTTTTTTTTAGTTTCTATTTTGTTTATTTCTGCCCTGATATTATTATTTCCCTCTTTCTACTGGTTTTGGGTTTTGTTTTTGTTGTTGTTGTTTGTTTTTGTTGTTTTGTTTTGTTTTGTTTTTGCTGGTTCCTTTGGATTTAAGATTAGGTTGTTTGAGATTTTTCTTGCTTCCTGAGGTAGACCTGTATTGCTGTAGCCATAGATTTTGGACTGATATTTTCATTTTTGTTGGTCTACCTGTATTTTTTTATTTCATCTTTGATTTCTTGGTTGACCCATTCATTGTTTAGCAGCATGTCCTATAACCTCCATGAATTTGTGTGCTTTTCAGGATTTTTCTTGTGGTTGATTTCTAGTTTCATAGCATTGTGGTCAGAAAGATGCGTGGTATGACTTCAATCTTTTTTGAATTTGTTGAGGCTTGTTTTGTGGGCTATTATATGATCTATGGTAGAGGATGGTTCATGTGCACTTGAAAACGATGTGTATTCTGCTGTTTTAGGATGGAATGTTCTGAATATGTCTGTTAGATCCATGTGGTCCAATATGTCAGTCAAAGCCACTGTTTCCTTGTTGGTTTTCTGTTTGGAAGATCTAGCCATTGATATAAATAGGCTGTTAAAGTCTCCTACTATTGTTGTATTACTCTAGGATATTTCCTTTATGTTTGTTATGCTTTATGTATTTGGGTGCTACCATGTTGGGTGCATAAATATTTACATTTGTTATATCTTTTTTTATGTAGTGTCTTGTTTGTCTGATATTAAGTATTACTACTCCAGCTTCTTTTCACTTCCATTTGTGTGATAAATGTATCTCTATTCCTTCACTTTCAATCTGCATGTGTCTTTTGGTCTCTTATAGGCAGCATATAGATAGGTCTTGTTTTTTGTTTTTGTGTTTTTGTTTTTTTATCCATTCCATCACCCAATGTCTTTTGATTTGAGTATTTAGTCCATTTACATTCAAAGTAATTATTGATAGGCACGTACTTATTGCCATTTTGTTATTTGTATCATGGTCGTTTGGTAGATCCTCTCTGTTCCTTTCTGCTCTTGCTCTGTTTTCTCCTGCTTTGGTTGGTTTTCTTTAGCAAAACACTTGGATTCCTTACTCTTTTTTTTTTTATATCTATTACTATTTTTTGATTTGTGGTTACCATTTGGTTTATACATAACACCTTCAACATATAGCAGTCTATATTAAGTTGATGGTCACTTAATTTTGAACCCACTCTTTACTCCTCTCCCCTCTATGTTTCAGATATTTGGTATCATATTTTGCATCCTTTTATTTTGTGCTTCTCTTGACTGATTTTTGCAGACATACTTAATTTTTTTTGTTTTTGTGCTTCTTATTTTTCTCACTCTTCTTTATGGTTTTATTTTCCACTCACAGAATTCCCCTTAACATTTCTTGTAGGGCTGGCTTAGTGGTCATGAATTCTTTTAACTTTTGTTTTCCTGGGAAACTATTTACCTGTCCTTTTATTCTGAATGATTGCCTTGCTGGATAGAGGATTCTTGGCTGCAGATTTTTCCCTTTCAGCACTTTGAACATATTACACCACTTTCTTTTGGCCTGCAAAGTTCCTGCTGAAAAATCAGCTGATAAACTTATGGGGTCTCCTTTGCATGTAACTGTTCTCTTTTGTCTTGCAACATTTAAGATTCTTTCTTTATCACTATTTTCTGCCATTTTAATGACTCTGTTTTGGTGTGGACCTCCTTGGGTTGAATTTGTTGGGGGATTTTCTGTGGCTCCTGAATCTGGATCTGTTTCCATCCCCAGATTTGGGAAGTTTTCAGCTATTATTTCTTCAAATACATTTTTTTGCCCCCCTTTCTCCCTCTTCTTGTTCTGGGATCCCTATAATGCAAATGGTGTTATGTTTGATGGTGGACTGAGTTCTCTAAGTCTATTCTCATTGTGCAGTACTTGTTTGTCTTTCACCAGCTCAGCCTGATTGCTTTCCATTACTCTATCGTCCAGGTCACTGATAACGTGCCTCTGCTTTCTGTAGCCTACTATTTATTCCATCTATTGTATTTTTAATTTCATTTATTGAGTTCTTCATCTCTGATTGGTTCTTTGTTTTCTATGTCTTTGTTAAGGGTCCCACTGAGGTCCTCCACTCTTTTCTCAAGTCCAGCGAGTATCTTTATGACCATTACTTTAAATTCTCTATCAGGCATATTACTTCTTCTATTTCATTTAGATCTTTCACAGTATGACTGGGTTCAGTTTGCTGCCTCTTGTTGGGCCCTGGGGTGGTAGCCTGTTAAGCACACTTTATCCATTATTTATAGTCTTGTAGGACCCAGGAACATAAGCCTCACCAGCCAACAAAGCCAGGCAATCTGAAGGTGTTTCCTGAAAGCAGCCACAAAAACCAGAGCATTAAAAGAGGGTCCAAGCCTTTTTTCTGGAGACACCAACAAGCTGAAGTAAGGCAGAGGGAGAGTGCAAAGATAGCATCCATCTGCCTCCATCCCTGACGAGTACCCCAGCAAGCTCCCAGATGTGTGTTAAATTAGATGCCTGCCTCTTAGGCCAATGCTTTCAGATAAGCAAATAAGCCCCATTCACGGGAAATCTGGGCACCTCTCAATCTGCTGTGTCCCTGGGACAGATGAGTCCATGTGAGCCCTGTAGGAATCATTTCTCACTTTGCTGTATCCGTGTGGTATTGTGGACACAAGCCCTATTGGTTTCCACAGCTAGATGTTTTGGGGGGCTTGTCTCTCAGGTGCAGGACTTAAAAGTTGGGGTGCTCGATGTGAGGTTCAAACTCTTCACTCCTCAGAGAGAAGCTCTGAATTTAAGTTCCCTCCTGATTCAGGGTCTCTGCAGCAGGGGTGGGGGTTGTGGTAATATTGTGCTGCAGCCTCTCCTACCTGCTTTGATGTAGGTTACTTTTCTCATTTGCCTGATATATAGGACTCGCTCAGGTAGTTTTGTGGGTTTTTTCCAGAGGAAACTGATGTAACTGTAGATTTGGTGTGTCATGGGAGGAGATGAGTTTAGGATCTTCCTACACCACCATCTTGACCCGGAACCGTATGAGTTTCTCTTTTGTAGATTCTATGTGTAAGTTATATCCTATAGTATTTGTCTTTCTGTGTCTGACTTATCTCAGCGTAATGTCCTCAAGGTCCAAATGTGTTGTCACATATGGCAAAATGTCCTTCTTTCTCATGGCTGAGTAATATTCCATTGCATATATATACACACACAGCACCTTTTCTTTGTCCATTCATCTGTTGATGGGTATTTAGGTTGTTTCCATATATTGGCTATTGTGAATAATACTGCAGTAAACATGGAACTGCATATACCTTTTTGATACCCAATTTTCATTTCCTTTGGGTATCTTCCCAGAAGTGGAACTGCTGAACCAGATAGATCTATTTTTAATTTTTTGAGGAAACTCCATATTGTTTTCCATAGTGGCTGAAGTAATTTCATTCCCACCACCAGTGTGCAATGGTTCCCATTTCTTCGCATCCTCACCAACATTTGTTATCTCTTGTCTTCTTGAAAACAGCATAAAGTGTGAGATGATGATCTCATTGTGCTTTGTATTTGCATTTCCCTGATAATTAGTGATGTTGAGTATCTTTTCATGGACCTGTTGGCAATTTGGATGTCTTCTTTGGAAATATATCTGCCCATTTTAAATTGGATTCTTTGTTTTGTTATGAGTTCCTTATATAGTTTGGATATTAACCCCTTATCTAATATGTGGTTTGCAAATATTTTCTCCCATTTTGTAGGTTGGCTTTTCATTTTGTTGATTGTATCTTTTGCTGCGAAGATTTTAAGATTCATGTAGTCATATTTGTTGATTTTTGCTTTTGGTGTCCTATCAAAAAATCATTGCCAAGACCAATGTTGAAGAGTTCTTCCTTATGTTTTCTTCTAGGAAGTTTATGTTATCAAGACTTATGTTTAATTTGATCCATTTCAACTTAATTTTTGTGAGTGGTGTAAGATGGGTCCAGTTTCATTTTTCTGCATGTATTACCCAGTTTTCCCAGCACCGTTTGTTGAAGAGACTATCCTTTTTCCATTGGGTGTTCTTGGCTCCCTTATCAAATATTATTTGACTGTATATGCAAGGGTTAATTCTAGGTTCAATATTTTGTTCCATTGGTCTATATATCTAGTTTTATACCATTTGATTATCATAGGTTTGTAGTATAGGTCGAAATCAGGAAGTATTGGCTCCAGCTTTGTTCTTCCTTCTCAAGATTGCTTTAGCTATTTAGGGTTTTTTTGTGGTTCCATACAAATTTTAGGGTTTTCTTGTTCTATTTCTGTGAAAAATGCCATTGGAATTTTGATAGGGATTGAATTGAATCTATAGATGGCTTTGGGTAGTATGGACATTTTAACAATATTAAGTCTTCTGATCCATAAACACAGGATGTCTATTTGTGTCTTTTTAATTTCTTTTAAAAAGTCTTGTAGTAGTTGTACAGATCTTTCACTTCCTTGGTGAAATTTATTAGTATTTTATTGGTTTTGAGTCTATTGTTAATGGGACAGTTTCCTTTATTTCTTTTTCAAATATTTAATTATTAGCATATAGAAATGAAACCAATTTCGGCAGGTTGATTTTATATCTGCAACTTTACTGAATTCATTGATTACCTCCTCCAGTTTTTTGGTTGAGTCTTTTGGATTTTGTATATATAAAATTATATCATCTGGAAAAAATAACCATTTTACTTCTCCCTTTCCTTTTTTTTTTTTTTTTATTTTATTTATTTAAGTAATCTCTACACCCAACGTGGAGTTCGAACTCATGACCCCATGATCAAGAGTTGCATGCTCTTTGGATGAGCCAGCCAGGTGCCACTTACCTCTTCTTTTCCAATTTGGATGCCTTTTATTTGTTTGTCTTGCCCAATTGCTCCAGCTAGGACCCCCAGTATTATATTGAATAAGAGTGGTGAGAGTGGACATATTTGTCTTGTTTCCAATCTTAGAGGAAGTTCTCAATTTTTCATTGTTGAATACAATGTTAGCTGTGGGCTTTTCATTCATGGCCTTTATTATGTTGAGGTATCTTCCTTCTATACTTAATCTGTTGAGGGTTTTTATCATGAAAGGGATATTGTATTTTGTCAAGTGCTTTTTCTGCATCTATTTTGATAACCATATAATTTTTATCTTTCTTTCTATTGTAATGCATTGCATTTATTGATTTCCATATGTTGAACCATCTTTTCATCTCCATGATTAATCTCACTTGCTCATGTTGGTTTTTTTATTTATATTCAAGTATAATTAACGTACAGTGTTATATTAGTTTTAGGTGTACAATATAGTGATTTAACACTTCTACACATTTCTCAGTGCTCATGAAAATAAGAATATTCTTAATCCCCTTTATCTATTTCATCCATGCCCCCACTCACCTCCCCTCTGGTAACAACCAATTTGTTCTCTATATTTAAGAGTCTGGGGTGGGTTTTGGTTTTTTTTCCCTTTGTTCTTCATTCATTTGTTTCTTAAATTCCACATTGGAGTAAAATCATATGGTGTCTGTCTTTCTCCGACTGACTTATTTCACTTAACATTATACCCTCTAGGTCCCTCCATTTGTTGCAATTGGCAAGATTTCATTCTTTTTTAGGGGTCATTAATATTCCATTACACACACACACACACACACACACCCTACATCTTCTTTATCCATTCATCTATAGTGGACACTTGAGTTGCTTCCATATCTTGGCTATTGTAAATAATGCTGTGATAAACACAGGGGTGCACATATCTTTTCAAATTAGTGTTTCTGTTTTCTTGGGTAAATACTCAGTAGTGTAATTACTGAATCATATGGTAATTACATTTTTAATTTCTTGTGGAAGTTCCATATTCTTTTCCTTCTGTTAACTTTGGGCTTAATTCGTTCTTTTTCTAGTTCCTTGAGGTATAAAGTTAGGTTGCTTATTGGAGATCTAATTTCTTAAAATATTCATTGCTTTAAACTTCTCCAAGCACCATTCCATAGAATTTGATGTGTTGTGTTTCCATTTTCATTTGTTTTAAAATAATTTCTCTTTTCTCTTTGACCCATTTGTTCAGAAGTGTGTTGTTCAGTTTCCCTGTTTGTTGATTTTCCAGGTTTGTTCCTGTTTATCTCTAGTTCCATACTATTGTGGTCCCAAAAGATAGTTGGTACGATTTCCATCTTCTTGATTTGCTAAGACTTGTTTTGTGTCCTGTCATATGATCTATCCTAGAGAATGTTCCATGTGTACTTCAGAAGAATGTATATTCTGCTGCTGTTGGATGGAATGTTCCATATGTCTGTTAAGTCAACTTGGTCTAAAGTATGGTTAAATTCCAACATTTCCCTGTTAATTTTTTTGTGTGGATGATCTATAATTGCTGAGAGTCCCCAACTATTATTGAAGTCCCCCCCACTATTATGGTATTGTCTATTTCTCCCTTCGGATCTGATAATATTTGCTTACTATATTGAGGTGCTCCAATGTTGGGAGCATATATACTTATGGCTGTTTTACCTTCTTGATGTACTGACTCCTTTATCATTATAATGATGACGTTCTTTGTCTCATTACCATTTTTTGGCTAAAGTCTAGTTGTCTGAAATAAATATGGCTATCTCTGCTTTCTTTTGATTTCCATCTTCCATCCCTTCAGTTTGAGCCTCTGTGTGTCTTGGGGGCTGAGATGACTCTCCTTTGGGTGGCATATATTTGAGGCTTGTTGTTTTATCTATCCAACCTATTCACATTTAGAGTGATTATTGATATGTAAAGATCATTAATGCCATCGTATTGACTTCTAATTGTCTTGTATCTCCATTGTTTCTTTTTCCTTCTATTTCTGTTTCTTTGTAAATCCATGGTTTTCCATGGTGGTATGCTTGGTGCCCTCCCGCCCCATTTTTTGGTTTTATAAATCTACTCTCAACTTTTGCTTTGTGGCTACCATGAGACTTACATATAACATCTCAAAGATAACTGTTCATTTTATGCTGATAGCCACTTACCTTTATTTGCCTGTAAGGCTCCACACTTTTACTCCCTTTTTATATTTATGGTGTCACAATTTATTTCTTTTTATGCTGTGTATTCATTTGCAAATCATATTAGTTATACTTATTTTTAATACTTCTTTCCTTTAATTTTTATACTATAGTGGTTACCACACCATTTTAATATAGAGATACACTTCTCTAAATCTATTTTTCACCTTTACCAGAATCTGATTAGCATATTTCGATTTCAGCTTGAAGAATTTCTTTCAGCCTTTATTATAAGGCAGGTCTAGTGGTGATGAACTCCCTCAACTTTTGTGTGGGAAAGCCCTTATTTCTCCATTACATCTGAAGAATAATTTTGCCTGATAAAGTATTCTTGGCTGGCATTTTTTATCTTTTAACACTTGGCATATGTCCTTCTACTCTCCCCTGGCTTGTGGAGTGTAAGAAATCTGCTGATAGCCTAATGTGGTTGCTTTGTAGGTAACTTTTTTTTCCTCCCTGGCTGCCTTTAAGATTTTTTTTTTTTATCATTGATTTTTGAGTTTCATTATAATGTGTCTTGGGGAAGGTCTTTTTGCATTGAAATAATAGGATGTTGTTAGCTTCGCAGATGTGTATGTCCAAGCCCTTTCCTGGGTTTGGAAAATTCTCAGCTGTTATTTCCTCAAATAATCTCTCTGCCTTCTTTTCCCTCTCTTCTCTTTCTGGTACACCAGTTTTTCTGTTATTTGCCTTCCTGATTGAATTCGATAGCTCCTGTGGTATTTCTTCACTCCTTTTAGATCTTCGTTCTCTCTCCTCTGGAATTGAATTATTTCTATATTCCTGTTCAAGTCACTTATTCTCTCTTCCATCTGGTCTGTCCTGTTACTGATGCTCTCTAGCACATTCTTCCATCCATTCATTAAATTCTTGAGCTCTAGAATGTATTGGTTTTTTAAATAATTTTAACCTCTTCGGTAAAGAACTCTGTTTGTTAATTTTATTCCTGCGTTCACTGAGTTTTTTTTTTTTTTTTTTTTGTAGCTTGTTGCATTTCCTCATAAGAGCTATTGTGAATTCTTTATCAGTTAGGTCATAGTATTCTGGTCCTTTACATTCGCTGGTGGAGAATTATCATTTTCTTTTTGTGATAGTGTATTTTTTTTTAAGATTTTATTTATTTATTTGATGGAGAATGCACAAGCAGGTGGAGCAGCAGGCAGAGGGAGAGGGAGAAGCCAGCTCCTTGCTGAGCAGAGAGCCCTACGCAGGGCTCGACCCCAGGACCCTGGGATCATGACCTGAGCAGAAGGCAGACGCTTAATCAACTGAGCCATGCAGGCGCCCCAGATACTGTTATTTCCTTGGTCGTGTGTGTAGGTGTGTGTAGGGATGCATTTCTGCCTTTGCATTTAAAGTAGCAGGCACTTTAACTAACATATTATCTCCTCTTTGGTTCTTACATTTCAACAGGCTGGCTATCAGAACCCTTTCTTTTGTCTTGCAGACTGTGGTGCTATAGCTTGAGTTTGTGGTTTCTCCTTGCACACGGAGCCTGGCCTATTATCTGGGCATCTTCTATGGCTGCTGGAGCTGGCTCTTGGGATGCCCTTGGGAATGTACGCAAGGAGCCGACAGCAGAGCTGGGGAGGTATGGGTTTGGTACTTGGAGCACTGAAGGTGCCCACAGCCTGGTGGTGGAGGACCCTGAAGTGGAGTATTCCCACAGCTTTGGGGCAAACTTCCTGTTGGTCTTGACAAACACATCAGATAATGTTAATGCCCTTTGATATCCTTATCTGCCTCCCTTTCTCCTTCCTCCCTGCAAGTCATAGAGGTCCTTCCTGAGAAATCTGGGTGCTGCTGGGAGAGAAACAGGTTTGTCTCGCACAGCTGGGGTAGCCAGGCGTTCACTCACCATTTCCATCTCCTCTGCCATAGAGGTTTCTCAAAGCCCAGCCCCTCGCAGGGTCACCGTGCACAGGTGGGGCTGCCCTGCTTGAGTTCCTCCCTCTCCTTTGCATCCAAACCTGTGTCTACCCATCTCTGTCCTGTTCTGATGGCAGGATGAAATTTCCCCTCCGGAGGCTGGACTTCCCCACATTCTGTCAGTTGGTTTCTGCCCAGTTTTGCACTCTCCAGGCTCTTTTTGTTCCCCCATCACAGGGTATGAAGGAGGTTCACCAAATCCCTTGGATCTGTAGCCCTTACTAAGGACCTGTTTATTTTTGGGTGCACAGGTGGGCTGGTGTGTCCCCTGGGGTAACCTGCAGAGGCACTTTTGCCCAGTTATGGATGTCTAGTTGTCACAAAAGGGGAGAGAAAAGAGGAATGACTTAACATTACCATGATTCTGACATCACTTTGAGACCGTGATCTCTGACACAAGACAAAAGCTATGTTTAAATGACAAGAGAAAAAAATTCCATCTTTAAAAAGTTATTATCTATTCACATATTGATAAAAGAAATACACAGAATTCCTATCTGTTGAATTTTTTCAACGTAAAGAAAGGATTAGCAAGAGAAATAAAAGCTACATTAAAGTAAAAGCTAATAGACTCAAGTCAGAGAGCCTAGAGTTCTAGATTTGGCTTTGCCACTTACCAGCAGCATGTGTTACTTAAAACATACCTAATTTGTCGGAAATTTCTTCTTTAGCAGCAGCTCTTGGCATTTTATCAAACGCATTTCTTAGAAACTGTTGAGAAAATGTTCATACCTTCCTAATTGGCACAGAAATGCAATACAGGGGTCAGAAGGTTAATTTCACAGGTTTAAAAAAAAAAACCTCATGATAATTAAAAGGTTTTGATTAAATCCATTTACCAATTCCAAGAGAACCTAGAATGGAGATACAAACGAGCTCAGAAAAACCATCACAGGGCTGCTAAAAGAAATGTTTGATATTTCCAGGCAGTCCAAGATGCTCAGAAGGAAGGAAAATATTCTGATTTAGAATTTTAAGCTCAGCTTCGTTAAAGACCTTTTTCTTCTAAAGAGTTTTCTTTATTTTTCTTTTTCTTTTATTTTGTTTGGCTGCCCTAAAGTGTGTCAAGAGAAAAGCATCTTTGTTTTGGCTTCCTACCATGTGCTTTGATAGACCTGTGTCATGCCACCTCTCCCTGCCCCAGGCTGAAGGTAAGCTCAAATACCTGCTTTTTGGGAACTTCACTTTTTTTTTTTTTTGGTAGCTTATAGGCAGTTTACCCAGAGTCTCGGCATGAGCTATAGAGGGTCTGGATTCAAATTCCAGCTTCACCATCACTTACTCTGTGCTCTTGGGCAAATCCCTAACCTTCTGAAAGCTTCGGTTTCCTCTACTGTAAGATGGGAATATAGTACTGAATCTCACAGGGCGGTCTTAAGAATAATAGTGCACGTGAAGAAGTCACTCGGTAAGTAAACATCTGCACATGCTCAATGTTAGCAGTTGCACTTAGTGATTTGAAAGCAGGCATCTATCTCATTATTAGAAAAGATTTCATGACTTTTCATGCCCCTGCCTGGAGACCCCCTCTTCTATACAGCGCCTGGCCCTGCTCCCTCTCAGTGCGCGAGCTCCATTCCTCAGCAGTTCACCATTTTCGCCGTCTGTCCTAATCATCATGCGCCAAATTAACAGGGCATCACAGCTGGTATTGTAAATCAAGTCACCAATGTTACTGAAAATAAAATCTACTCAAGTTTAAAAATTGAAAGGACATGTCTTTGGCATTCAATTTAGTATCAACTCATTCTATATTATAAACACATAATGTAATTTTTTACTTGGGGGTGTACATTGGAAAAAAACCCATCATCAACCCTAAATCCGTCTGCTCATATATACCTTACCAATGGTTATTACTTGTGGGATCGTCCCCCCAAAATACAAATATTCTTGACGTCTAATGTGAAGGACTTTTTCTCTACAGAAAGAATGTTAGACTAATAAATATCCCATGTTGTTTCAAGTTTTCTGGCGATAATGTCAGGTAACTAAGTAAATTGCATGTTTTTCTACCTTTGTGGATAAGACCATCTTTTCTTCCCCCCCAAATTTGCCATGATTGTGACGGATTTGATAAAAAGCTAGGATAACCCCTAAAATTTGAAATTGGGTTACCCTCTAATTCTGCCATGTAAATGCTTAACACTTGCAACTAGGTGGTTTAAAAAAACTCAGCAACATCTGAAAGTTACCAAAGTGGTAACTAAGAGCCCTTAAATGTAACCAATTGGATTGTCTAACTGAAGATGTTATATACACAGGAGAGTCTGTATGAAGCCTAGAAAAAGGGCAACAAAAATCCACCATAGCTTTGGCATTGTCCAAAGGTGTGGCTGTCCTGACCAGGAGACTCGATGCATGCACCAGATCATTACAGTTTAATGGTATAGGCCAGTGTTCTGACCCAACTCCACCCACTTTGCTTCCAACTTCAACCCGACTTCTGATTCACTTTGTTTCCAGAACTGTTTTATAGGGAGAATGTACTCATTAAACCCAAGTATCCAGGTCCTCTTCAAAGTCATTTAGTCACTGCAAATAATCTGGGACCATGGTTTTACATCAAAAGGTTAAGAAAATTTCAAAGTACTCTCCACAATGTCACTCGCTTGGGATCCATTAATTTGATGGAAAGTAAGTAGAGTCAGACGGCATTCTGTGAAACAAGATACATTACCTTAGCTTGTTTTACCCACGCAAGTCTTCGGGTGCATGTGGAAGAAAAGGAAGATTCTAGGCTAAAGTTTCCAATTAGCCTAGATACATCCAGTATCCACAGAAAAATGCCACCGATCAATTTGAAGACTTCCAAGGCAGCCACAACAGGCTTTAGAAAGATGTACAGTAGCACGTCGGCCGTCTTACTGTTTCACTTCAAACCCCACGTGAAATTAGGTGCTTTAAAATAGAGCTCATAATCTACAATAGTCTATCTTTATGAGATACAACTGGCCTTCATTAATTGTGGCTGTTACAACGTTCTATTAAGTCTTGCTAACAAAGTATTGGCAAATATTGAATCATTGCTCCTAGGGGAAATAGGTACCTGTAAGCCAGCCACATTTTCATCAATATATCCTTGCTTTACGTGTTCCTGTTTAAAGACACCTTATTTAATATATAGTTAACCTTGAATAGCCAACAGCTCTGTAACTTAGGCCCGAATGAAGCTTATCTACCTTCCTGAATTTAGGGACACCAGACAGCACCTAAACACTATGCTTAGAGCGATTTCAACAGCACAATCACCAATCAGAAAAATTTCAAGAACATGGCACTAGATAGACCTCAAAAACAATACTTGTTTATGGTATGAAAGTTGAGAAAAGGTTAGCAGGCTTATTCAACTTCAGCTGGGAACGTGTTTCAACTCCAATTTTCAGTGCCATGTTGGCAAATGACTGTAAAGGCATGTGAATAGATTTTGGGGCTGTAAGTAACTTTCGGTGAGTAGATGAATTTGCAAATATATAATCAAATGACCAACTGTAGATTATTTTTTCCCTAATTCCTCCAAGCAGATCACAAAGGTCTACTTTATACTTTTGTTGGTTCCTCTCAACAGATATGGAAAATTTGCCACATCTAATAAAGACCTTCCAAGAACAGATGGGGATTATAGATCTTCTCACACAAGAAATCCCAGCTATGCAGTGTACAAAGCTACGGTCTATGCAAATCCTACCTGCTACCTCAGATTTTGGAATATAAGGGTGGGATTTTACGGATACAACTTCTAAGATGTCTCAAACTAGTCTCTTCCTTTAAAGTCTCAAAGCTTGAACCATTTTGTATTCATATTTAACAAAAACAGTATACACTTTTCTGCCTTAAAGCATTGAAAAAAGCTTTCATGATGACTAAGAGAGATTGTTTTCATCTAAGTGTTCTGTCAGCCTCTTAGAAGGTAAGTCTATGTTCAGACAAAATACAAAAGAATTAGAATGCCTACTGGATGTAAGTATTTCAGCCATGGGGGTATGTGGGGGTTAATATGTGCACCTTGAGTTTCAAGAGAAGCAGCCGAGCTGACAAGCATTAAAAGCTTCACGCAGATAAGGAGGACACGCTCATGGTCATTGATTTTGGATTATTTGCTCCTGAAGAGCTGGTGCTGAAATAATTTTATCATGGTCTTAATCACATGTGCAACTCAGAAAGCTTAACTTTGGTAGTGTATGTGGAGAATGGAATAAAATTAAAACTAGACCATTCTCAAACTGCCAAGAATAATTTTTATGTAGGTGACTGGGCCTTGCCCCCCGCCCCCATCTTCTAAATCCATCCCTTTAGAGGTAGAACCCCCAAATACTGACTTTTCACAAGTACTTTAGGGGACAAGGTATTAGGAAATGAAGTCACAATCATCAATGATCAAATTACAGATCTTTTCAAGAATAAGGCATAAAACTAACCCTAACTTTAGGAGTCGCTGCTGTTACTGTTTCACACCATATAATGAGGGTTTAAGCTAATTAACTTCCAGCTTAGAAACCTTAATATAGTCAAACTGGCATCATCTCAAAAAAATAAATGTTTACAGACAGATATACTTTGGTTCAAGAATTCACATGGATATTTAAATTCATAAAACAAATTGGAGAAATTCTTGTGCCCCTTTTCCATAAAACCATGAGACCGTTCAACTTTTTCATGAGGTTCTTCTGCCAGTTCCAACTTATCACCTATTTGTGCAAAACCAATTACAAAGAGAAATAAAATACCATAACATCACTGTGCACTGTTTAAGGAATTTTTATTAAAGCAAGAATTTTATAATCCAAATTACGTTTCCTTGCTCAGTTATCAATTCTGTTATTTAAAACAGAAGTGACATTCTGAGCTAAGCCACAGTAAAGAATTACAAAATTAAAGAAAGGAATGCTTTAAATTTTTGTACTTTGCTGAAAATTCTTTTTCCCAGGGTCTATAAAACATTAATTTGTTTTTATATTTTACTATTTTTTTGTGGTTTTTTTTGTTGTTTTTAAATCAATAAGTAATCTAGGACTAGCATGTTTGCTAGACCTGGCATTTGCTCGGTACATAAGGTTCAAAGTTTCCTTTCCTTTTTTTATTTATTTTATATTTTGCAATGTTTTTTTTCCATAATGTTTAAGTTTTTCGATGTTTAGATATTTTTCTTCGGTGAAGCATGAGTTTCTTTTCGTGGTCCCTGATCAATCTGTGAATACGGGAAGAAAAAAAATGTAATCATCAAACTAGGTAAGAGGCTAGAATTTCATGATTCTTAATCATTACATAAAGTGATATAGCTGCTAGTTATTGCTATACTGGCAATCATATTACGATATATAAATGTATCAAACATAACACTGCATATTTAAAGTGTATAGCATGCAAATGGCCAAGTACCAACGACAAAACAAGATGACCAATACTGGTACTTGTCAGTAGCAAATTTAAAGCCCATGGCCGAATTCAGTCTGCAGCCTGTTTCTGTAAAGTTTTATTGGCACACAGACACAGCTATTCATTTATGTAATGTCTAGGAGTTCTTTCACCCTAAAACTGTAGTAATTACAACATAGACAACATGGCCCACAAAGCCTAAAATATTTCCTATCTGGTCCTTTACAGAAAAGCTTTGCCAATCTCTGGTCTGGGCTACACAGCTACATTACCCCATTTCTTGGAAGTAATGAAGGGCAAGAGTGCAGACCTGGGCACTGTCAGTACTGCAACCCAGGGAACGGTCCTCGGAAAGTAAGTACACAAAAAGCCAAGTCCATTTAATACAGAACATTTGATGGTGCTTGGATTTAAAGATTCAAGTCAATACCAGGCTAACAGGTAAAATTTCTTTTATTTCTATTTCTACTTCTCTTTGAAAAGTTAGCAATATATTTGGATTAATGGTAAAATGAATTTTTGCAGTTTCAAAATATGCTCAAACCTATAAAAACAAGCTTACAACAATAAGCCCAGAGAGGAGCGCTCACTTTAAACAGTTGGAACACCAGTGGCACTGTTCACTGCTTTCTGGGCAGCCTCTTTAGCTTGGTGGGCTTGTAGTACGGCTACAGCTTCATCAACCTAAAAAAGGAACAAATTGGCTCTGAAAAGGAGTAACTAAAAGAATTTCAAATTCGCAACATATAAATGTCCAACAGAGGCAAACTAAACTTTTCCTCAGATGCAAGTGGAAAGAACTGCTTTCAAAAGACATTTCAACTGTGTCCATATCCTTCTGGGTTCCATTCCCCCACTTTTCTAAAATTATGAACCCTCTTGCACTTACTTCTTACTCTCCTCACCAACCACCCCCCCCAAAGTTGAGAAATAACGGCAAACATCTCTTTCTTCACCAAAGCAGCAGCACAGCTAAGACCGCACGGATGCTGGAGCTCAACTGCCTGCAGGTGAAACTGAGCTCTGCCTTTGACTAGCTGTGTGAACACAGGGCAAATTCCCGACCCCCCCCCCCATGCCTGTTTCCCCATGTGTATTACAAAACGGGGATAACAGCAGCACAGGTGGTGGTTATTAGAATTTGTAATTAAGATTTATAAAACTTAGAACTGCACTTAGTAATATTCAAGCTTTTACAAAAAGCCCTGGAATACATAGTGTAAGAGGCTGTTAGATAAATGACAAATTTATATTACTTTAGAACGGAGAGACTCTGGAGACTCAAGCATATGAAGAAGTTCTGAATTATCAATCTCCAACAACATGCCAGTGATTTTACCAGCAAGAGTAGGGTGCATGGCTTGAATTAGAGGAAAGAGCCGTTCACCTAGGAACAAAAACATACACAAATTCCTTCAGTCACAAGAAGTGTGAAGACATCCACCATTATTAAAACTGGGTTGAAGAACCTGACTTTGGATATAGCAAATAGAGGTCAACCCCAACCCACCATTTTGACACTTACAAAACTATCTACCATAAGGCAATGAAGTTGTTAATTCTGTGCTTGAAGTTACTTTTTCATTTATTGCAAATTCCCTCTTCCAAAAATGTAGTGGGATCCATGGCAAATAATGCCCTATTATCCTAGTCATCAAAAGCAAAATACTTAATTAAAAGCCTGGAACACTATTAAGAAGTTTAGCAGACATGCCAACTCAGACCAGTCCTGCAACCTCAGACCTGCTTTTGCACCTACAAATGATAGCTGGGTATCTTCCCCATCTTCTGGTCAGCCTGTGACTGACCAGGTGGGACAAAGGCACTTACCCAACATTTGCTTTTGCTCTTGAGGAGGGGCAGATGCCAACATGGAAGCAGTCAAAGGCTCCTGACCTTGTACGTGAACAGCAGGCTAGAAAAAAATGGGCATTTTCCTAAGTTTAAAGTACAGAAATAGGGGTGCCTGGGTGGTTCAGCCAGGTGTCCGACTCTTGATATCAGCTCAGGACATGCTCTCAGGGTGGTAAGATCAAGCCCTGTGTCAGGTTCTGTGCTCAGGAGGGAGTCTGTTTGGGATTTGCTCTCTTTCTCCCCACCTCAAATTTTTTTTTTTTAATTCTTTTAAAGTACAGAAGTAATGGCACATACTCACTAGAAAAATCACTAAATGATGAAGACTGCACTACAAACACGAATAGAAGCTGAGTCCATCAGAAATACAGCCCAAGGTAGTCTTTTCTACCTGCAATATTCTTTTGAGCTTTACTTCTATTACGTTCATGACAGTTTTGCTCTCAGAGTCAAACAGGGTGTGCTAACCTCACAAACTGGAGGTCATCCTTTCTTCCTTAAAACTGTGCTTAACAAAGCTTTCAAAGCACACAAATAATTCAGGATAAGGAATGCTGAACGCTTGTCTGACTCCCACAGTATAAGACATATTTACGTATGGTCAGTTAATGGTACATCAATTAGCAAAATGTTCTGGATAGCTTAAGCTCTCAAAACACAGTAGTCTTTAGCTTCTTTAACTGCAACCAAGGACTGCCATCTTTACAAAGAAATGAAAGTCCTACCTGCTGCATGGTAACTTGTGGCTGTGCATTAAGATGTTGTTGAGGATTGCGAACTCCCGCAGCGTACTTATACTGGGGGACGGTGCGGACAGCAGGAGTAGCTGCGGCAGCGGCAGCTGCGGGACGTGGACCCATTGTCTGTGTTGATGTGTTAGCTAAAAAATAAACATGTGGTTTTGTACTTTTATCTTGATTTTTCAAATTGGAAATCAATTTGTTACAGAAAGTGTTAAGACTTACCAACACGCTGTGTTGACATGACTCGTGGAACCTGTGAAGAAGCTGGTCTCATAGTACTAAATGGTGGTCTAGGAGCGGCTGGGCGGATAGCACCGGGCATATTTTGGAATGCTACATTTAAAGATATGAGAACATAAATTAACTGGGAAAAAACTCACTGAAGTGTTCAATGCTTTGTTAGAGCTGAGGTCTGAACAAAGGAACGAAAGTGACTAAATGTAAATATCATGTTTTAAAGCTTAGTCTCTTACCTGCCATTTTCCTGAACTTCCCAGATCAGAGAATGAGTACATAAAAACATTCAGAAGAACAAGGACTTACTATCTGAATATGACACACAAACCTGGTTCCAAGTGCTCCCGCATTATAGCAGCGGGCCACAAGGCAAGGCTCAAAATGCCAGGACTCTGATGCTCACACATGGACCAGGATCTTTTAGAACTACTGCCTAACCAAATATGAAATTAAGAGTGGCTCCGGTCCCAAACTTATCATAAATCAAACCAGCATAGAAATTACTGTCTCAATAAAACAGGAAGGGTGAGGCATTTTAGGATTAAGAAAACACTAGGATCCCCAAAATGAACACCCATAACCCTAAATTATGAAAAGCAACAGTTAATATACTGTTGGAAAATAACAGCTAATTTGTCTCACATATATTTTTAGTCCAAATAATTCACAACCTTAACTAAAAACAAAAGGCTTACGATGAGGTCTGGCACCCTGAGCAGTCCAGCGAGGACTTGGTCTTAGTTGAGCAATTTGGCTAGGAGGATAGTATGCAGCACGGTTCTGAGTCTGTAGAAAGCAAACACACACATCAATCAGGTAAAGAAAAAAAGCAATAATGCAGCTAGCTCTATGTTCTCAGAACATTCAGCAAGTCCTTACACTCTAAGCATTTTTTCAAATTTAATCACAATTCACATGTTTCAATCTTAGGCCTTTACGCAGGGCACAAACACTAAAAATGACCAAATGTGAAAACCTGCGTAAGGTTTTTATTCTCTTCTGGATCGTACCTGTGGGATAGCTGCCATGAAGTAACCTGAAGGAGGTGCTGGCTGGTAGGGGTTGATTACAGGATTGGGCACAGCTCTTACACTCGCCATTCTCTGCATATACTGGTTAGTGAGGTGAGCCTGGCGCTCTTCTTTGCGCTGAGCTAAAGCTACATACAATGGCTTGGTGGCCACAATTCTACCGTTCATTTCTGTAACTGCTTTTGTGGCTTCTTCTGGGGAGGAGAAACATACAAAACCAAACCCTTTGCTGCGACCACCCTCCATCATAACCTATTAAAAGACAAAAAAAAAAAAAGTTAATTCAACGATAGAATGAGGCTCTGAGAGCATTACTATTACAATTACAGCTACTGACTCAAATAAGCAAACACTGTTAATGCTTTCATTTTTTCCCACAATTTTTCCTTAATACCTAAATATTAAGGGCAAGCTATGCACATGCAGTATCTCAGCCAAGCAAGAGAGAAAGAGGTAGGGCTAAGACAGCAAATACCATGTGCTAAGATTTTAGACTGTCAACAGAATATTAAGGTTTAAATATCTGAATGAGACATTCAAGGCCTCCTAAAATTGGACTCTTTAGCACCATTAAAATTTGACTTAGCAATTTAAGTTGACAAGATGCTTTATTCCTTGGTGGGGAAGGAGAGGCTGAATCTATTCCAGAATATCCGCATTTCAAAATAAAAAATTCACATTCAAGACCAAAAGTGCCATAAATATTGGCCAGGAGGAAGCTTTCAAACACTGAAAAGATTTTCTAAAGGAGCAGCGAAGAGATGCAAAGAACTCCTCACTAGCCGCACTATACAGAAGCACGTTCTACGACACTCAACGGTGCGGCGTAGCCCAGGAACAAACAGAACACCGATGCACAGTCCGATGACCTCCCTTACAGGTGGAATCAAAACAGAGCAACAAAAACAAAACTGAGCTCGTGGCTGCTGAAGGCAAAAGGAGGTGGGTAGGGAAAATCAACAAAGGTTTTAAAAAGTACAAACTCCCATCTATAAATTAATTCCTGGGAATGCAATTAATGTACACTATGGGGACTAGAGTACTGTATTACATATTTGAAAGTTCCTGAGAGATCTTAAAAGTTTTCATCACAAGGAAAAAAAAATTTAACTGTGTATAGTGATGGATACTAACTAGAGTATGATCATTTCACAATATATACAACAGAAACATCAAGTCATTATGTTATAGCCCTGAGTGTGTCAATTATACCTAGAACAAGACCCTAAAACACACCCATGCAGTCATGGGAATTCAGCATGTTGAAGTTAACTTTTAAAATAACCAAAGACTTTGCATTATATGGTACATGGTACATTGAGACCACTGAGAAGAATTAAGTCACATCTCTTATTCATATCACACTAAAAAATCAAATTGCCAAACATTTGATTCTGAATCTGAGCATAAAACACAAAAATATGGAGAAAGTAAGATGACAAAAAAACTCCCAAAGTCCTAAGTTAAAGACTGGGAGAGAATATTTACAATATAAAACAAAGGGCTGACATAAAATTAATCAATAAAAAGACAACCAATCCAATAAAAAATATGCAAACAGGCAAAACTAGTCAACATATGAAAGACATGTCACCACTGGAAAAGATGTATACCACTTTCTACTAAATTGGCAAGACTAGTAGGATTTTGTCCAGCTTTTTGGGACAATTCGGTTGTGTCAATTTTATTATATATACCCACTAACCAGCTATTTTATTAATTCTAGAACTTTAGAAATACTGGCATTTTTGCAAAGATATAGAAGAATGTTTATTAGAATGGTGGGTCTAACAGTGAAAACACACAAAGCAACCAAAATGTTTATCAATATAGGTAAAGTAAGTTATGGTATATCTACACAACGAATATTCAGCCTTAGCAAAAAAAAAAAAAAACCCCTCAAATGAATATGCAAATATGTATCTAGAGCTACTGTTAAGTAAAACTGCGAGTCACATAATCTATATAGTACAATCCTGGTCTTCTTAAAAATTGTTTATAAATCTATAAAAAGTATCTGGACGAACATGGAAGATTATCTGGGAAGGACACACAAATGGGGGATGGAGAGGGAAATCACCTTTCACCTTTGGTATTTTTTTCAGCAAGCATTATTAACATACGACCTCCTCCTCCAGAATAAACTCTTGCCAAATTTTCATATCCTTGCCACCAAGGAGTGACATTACAATCCACAAACGACTTTAAAAACTGATGCACAATATTCAACTTCAACAAACTTTGAAGTAACATACTAGGGATAAAGACACCCAGGAGTACATTCTAGCATATTCCAAGTACTCAAAAACATAGGCTAAAACACAAGGCCACCCCATCTCTTCATTTTTATTTGTATTCATCTAGCATGCCCCTAACATTTCCTAGCATAGAAGCTTCTTGATCAATGAAGTTACCAGGAAAAGATGAGTAGGGAGATCAGCCATTAGGTCATTCCAAGACCACTGAGTTTGAATTCTTTCTGTACTCTTGAGAAACTGACTAAAGTTTTAGACACTCCTCTCATACCCCAAAATACATATGCATAAAGCTTTACATACAGAGAATTCTTGGGACCATGGACACCAGAAAAAACACCTGGAACAGAGGTTCTTAAAATCCCAGAATCATACTGCTGTAATCATTCCTGATTTTAAGTGAAAGAAAATTAAAGTCTGACTCCCCAGAATGAATTGTGTAGGTGAATATAAATTTGCCCAGTAACAATTATAGCTCCCTAATAAGTTGCCACTTTTAACCAGGAAAATAGTTAAATAGAACCATGCATATTATGTGAGGCTCAATCACTAACTATGGTTAACGCAGCCTTCCTCAAGTAGAATTCAGAACTTGTCCCCTGCAAAAAAAGAAACCATTAAGTCTACAATATCTACTTCAAATTTGAATGTCTGTGAAGCAATGAAGCAAAAGCGTGATTTCCGGGGCGGGGGGGGGGGGGGGACGGACTGTTTTGGCAGGAAAAAAAACCCCTATGTGACTATTCATTTACAAAATAAGAAAAACACTCTGGCATATTAATGTGAAATTTATCTACGTATATCAACGTGCATGGGTTTTCCCCAAATCTTAAAGTATCACATGCTTTACCTTTGCACTAGTGATTGTACCAAAAGGAGAAAACTCTTTCCGGAGACGTTCATCATCAATACCATCATCAAGATTTTTCACATAAAGGTTAACACCCTAAAAAAAGAACAAGAAAACTAGAAAAGGAAAAAAAAAAAACCACAGCGGTACTTAAGTACACTTCCTAGTATTTTATCTCTTGTGTCTTCTCCTTTCCCCCTCACGAGCCCTCCAGTTACCTGGCAGTAACTGAAATGAACGTAAAATAGGTTTCCTCATCCCTATCTTATTTTGCTTGTCAATTAAAAATGAACCTGGTATCTGGTGATCCTATCTTGCTTCATCTGTTCAAATTTGCGCTTAAGTTCCGTCTGCCGTTCCACTTTTTTCTGAGCTCGACCAACGTAAATTTGTTTTCCATTGAGCTCCTTTCCATTCATCTCATCCACAGCCTTATAGAAATCACAGAAATTTTAATTACTAACTTGGAATAGAGAAGTTCATTTCTTTAACAATCAAGAAAATTTGTTAGTTTACGAATGCTAAAGATGGACCCATCACAAAAACTTGGCTTCGATGTTTTGGGAATATAGGTTACCAATTTATACCCTCAAAACTAATACATAAAATGCAAGTAATTCAAAACAATACATGTAAAATAGCCAATGTAATTCATGTACGTTTCAGCATGAGAACAAGGAAACCTTCTATCATCTCCCTTCTTATTATAAAATACAGGAAATCCATACTATCTTTAGTTAGTATATTTGAGTCTTACTTTCTGTGCATCTTCATGCCTTTCGAAGCTTACAAATCCAAAACCTTTGGATTTTCCACTTTCATCAGTCATTACTTTCACACTTAAGGCAGGTCCTAAAAAAATTTTTTAAATGATTCAAAGGTATTCCACACAACATTTAGTTTATACATTTCAAATTTCAACACACATAAAGCCATGAAAAAAATTTAAAAAGTTCTCTTCAAAGACCTTGGATTTCTACTAAGAAACTAAGTACTCTATTTCCTGAAACACTCCTTCCTCCATTTGAGGAGGTATATGGTTTAGACAATTGTTAAAGATGAAATTTTATTCTTAGTTCAAAACAGATTTGCTTCTTTTAGCCAACAATTTTGACATCAGAATTAAGAAATAACATTTTCTTAACCCTTGGCCCACTTGACTTTTAATTAAGAGTAGAGGGAATACAGGGTTTGACCCTTGGAAAGAGACAGTATCACTCGGAGGAAGCAGCACATATTTGAAGACACATGGCCCCAGTCCTCCCAAGTGAAAAAGACACTTAACTGAGGTGGGTATTATCTCAGGTACGTTGGGGCCAGAAAAGGTTAAAAATCACATTTGATTACAGAGAATATGGAAGATGTACGGGCACAGGTAGATTGTTTCTTCTGAATGTACCTCTGGTCCTAACGCTGTACTTCCAATCTCTATGATAAATAGCCAAGAAAATATTTGACAAATTTACTATCAGTGGTCACCTCACATAGCATTCATTTGGAATAACTGGTTAACAATATTCAACTTTAGAAACAGCTTCTAATTAAAAAAGATGAAATATACAAAACCAGTCACTAAAGAGAATTTGGAGTCAGATGCAAGACACAATTTATCTTTGTGCAAAAGGACAAGTTTTTTTGCTCAAAGGAGCAGAGGGTTCAACGTGGCATGCTAGATCGGCAATAAAAAAGTATTAGATTTCCTAATTCTGTATCATTTGAGGTGCTCAAAAAAACAAAAGCCACCTATTTAATAAGCTCAACAAATGATAAGGAACAAGCAAATCACCTGCTTAAGCGTTCTATTTCAAGTTCATCTTCTGATCATCTACAACTATCTAAAGTGAGGCTGGTTACACCTCACTGATTTAAAATTTAGTGAAGTTAATTTGAAATGCAAGGAACAAATTAAGATCCCATGGATTCAGAAGGCCATCCCAAGGAGATATCACGGGAATCAGGATCTCTGGCTTTGTCTTTGAATGTCATTGTTTCAAATTGCTCAAACATGAGGCTTTTAAGACTGGCCAAATATCCTAAAGCTGGCCAGCTTTCCTGTCCCATAACTAAAGACTGCATCCCAACCTAAGTTGGCTGTGTCATGTGCATGCCTCTGATGAGATGGGATCTGTAAGCGCATAAATGCAGCACAATTTCTTACTGTAGCATAACCTTTTAAAATCTGTTCCAATTAGGCAGTCATACCTTACTGTGCTAATACAACATTATTAACCTTTATTTATGTACTACCTTGTAATATAATGGACTATCAGTAGTTTAATCCAGATAACGACATTTTTAAGTACCGTATTAAGTTTCATTTCATTCACTTTAATATAAAGTATTAGCCAAAACTAATGTTGAGCAATTACTCAGAACTTTGAGTGTAAAAATTTAATTCAGACACATTACCAAACTTGCCAAAGAGATCCTTAAGGCGCTCATCATCCATATCTTCTCCAAAATTCTTGATGTAAACATTGGTGAACTCTTTTGCCCTAGCTCCGAGTTCTGCTTCTCGTTCTTTACGAGACTTAAATCGTCCAACAAATCTAATAAAATATGTAAGGACTATAAAATTAGGTTCTATTTTATTAAGTTCAGATTAATTAAGCCTGATGGTTGATTTTGTAATCGTTACTGATAATTTCAGATCTCAAATAAAGAGCACACTAAAAACACGTGCCTTAAGTGAAAAAATGGAAGCATAAAATAAGAACAAACCTCTTAACTACAAGAAAAAAGGAAGCAGTTTTTCTTCACACACACGTCCCTCCCTTCCTTCTAGCTAACCCAGGGTTAAAGAGATCATGCCTATCAATATAAATGAGTGCGAGCAACGCATGAACCATGCCAAGGAAAAGACACAAAAACTTTCATCGTTGCTACTTCAAAGTGGCCCTTGCACACTGTGATCTCCTAAAATGGAAATTTAAACTTCTGAATTCTGTACATAACAGCTTGGCAAATTTTCCTTGCAGCATTATCAACTAAATGTTTTAAAAATTTAGTTTTCCCCTAATATAAAAGTAGTACATGTCATTCAAGACTACTGCAATAGACGACAAAGTAAAAACCATCTTCCATGACAACACCCAAATCATGACCAACTTTCCCTACGTCTTTTTGCTTTAAGGCAGATACCTATGACTTTATTCCTTAACCTTCCCCACCCCACTCATACTGTGGTGCTTCTCCATGAGATTAGCTTTACAAACATTCTCAACAGGAACATAATATTCCATTGTGGATATCACAACTTTCTGCTTTTGTTAATAATGCTGGAACTTAATGAGCCTTTCTGTTATATGTTCTTAGGATAGAGTTGCAGAAATCATGGTAGTTCAAAAGGCACATAAATGACCTTAAGTTTATATATACGAACTGTTTTCCAAAAGGGTTACACCATTTTATACCCAAAACAGCAATAAATTAAGTCTTTATTTAATCTAGACCCCCCACCAATGCTGGACATTCTTCCCCTGCCCCCAAGCATGATGATGGGCAAACTGTAAGATATTTTCATTTTCTAATACTAATGATACTAAGTATTTCTCTCATTTAAAGATGTACTATTTCAAAAAAAATAAGGATATACTACTTCTAACAATTAGTCTTTGTAAACATTGTTCACATTGAGAAACTGCTGGTTTCTTAGACTTATATGGGTTCCTTACACATTACAAAGTCTTTCCTCAATCATGCAGTGACACAAAATTCAAATAGGTAACACCATGTGCGTAATGACCCCGTCATGTACAGACTGACCACAGCACTTGATGAAGTGATTTAAAAGAACCACATCTTAAGAGCGATGCAGTGGAGCTGTGAGAACAACCAAGCCCAATTTGTTATGCCGTCACTGCGGTTTACACAGCAACATGAACTCAGATCATTTATAAGATGACCTTACGGTTGAATCTGCCGAGATAATGAAACAAAATCCACTGGCACTAATGATAAAAAAATCTGAGATGTTATTTCTTTGGGCTCATAAAACCTGCAATTTTACAACCTGCAGCAGAAAGTCTCAGAGATTTTATCAGTGCCATTATACACAAAGTTTGCAATTTTTAAATCAAGTTTATCTCAGGAAAGATTAATTATGAAAATTTCTGGTTTAATTCTACTTTACCTTTAAATGGGTGAAGGAAGGTGAAAAGGTAAAACAACGAAACATCTTTAAACTCCATGAATAAATTGTAGTAGTATGGCCAAGTACAGGGCCAACTTAGACTGAATTGAGACCACTGGGTTTGTATCCCAGCTCATCTGCTGAACCAGCATTAAACACAGGCAAATTATTTTAGCCTCAGTTTCCTCAAATGTAAAATGGGCCAATGACTGCCTCAGGAATTATGATTAAGTTTCTGTCTGGATTCCTAGTTTTTCAACTATGCACTTATTTTGAAAAAGTTTTGTATCTCAGTATACCTATATTTCTTTTTCATTTGAATGTTGACCAATTAAATTGTTATTCTTATGTTACAACAAACAAGAAGAAAACACAATGATAAAATCTACCAAGATGTGGTTTACTATTTTCACTTCAGCTGAATCTCTTTAAGAGCACAAATGTTATTAACTTGTAAAATGAACTGGACTATTAAAAACAGATTTGAAATATGATTAACTATTTATACTTACACTTTGCGATCATTTAGAAGCATCCCATTCATTTTTTCAATAGCTCTTTCAGCTGCTTCCTGTGTCTCAAAATGTACAAATCCATAACCTTTGGAACCATTTTCATCACAAACCACCTAGGGAAAAATGGATACCAATTTTTCATTACTTGCTATTGATTTAGCAGTTTTTCCAGTGTTTAGAGAGGACTTGTTGGCCTCCTAGCCTGGGTATTTGGGAAATAAAGCTACCCATTAACAGATATAGCATGGTTGGTCTTTTAAGGAATAAATTACAAGAAGCTAAAACACTAGAAATGTTTACCTGTCACATTTTTGCTTACCTTACATGAAAGGATGTTACCAAAAGCAGAAAATGTATCATACAGTGCTTTATTATCAATGGATTTGTCCAAATTTTTAATGAATATGTTGCCCACTCCACTTTTGCGAAGTGATGGATCACGCTGAGACCACATGATGCGTACTGGCTTGCCCTTTATAACATCAAAATTCATGGTGTCCAAAGCACGCTCCGCTGTAAGAAAGACATGTTCAGAGTATTACTTCAAAACATTTATAGGCCACTAAAAATTATATAAATGATTATGGGGGAAGTGGCTGGCACACAGTCGCTCTACCTCTTTAAATTTCTAGATTGCCTGACCTTACCTCATACTAGTCTAGATTTAAATTGTATAATGCTAAAAAAGAAGATAATTATCAGAAACCTCAAATTTCCCATGTTAACAAGTGACACATCACCAATGTATTTCTGAAATAATCTTTTAACTACCATAAATTTAAATCCCCTTTTGGTTCCCAGTCAACATAAAACCAAGATACCCTTCACATACAATTTGCTTAATGAGCAATATAAGAGATATTAGGTAAGTGTAAATTATCCAGACTTAAAAGCTTTTAGATTGTTCAAGCATTTTAACTTCTTTCCTTATTACTTGTCAAAATCAATCTTTTCACTGCTTACCACAACCAATATTATACAAAAATTAGTTCATTCAAAACAAAAAAAACAGAAGTCCCTGGATTTGGGGGGCTGGGGGATTTCACTGACTCATGGCACAACTTCCTATTACTGTGTTAAAAAAAAAGAAAGAAAGACAGAAAAAGAAAAAGAAAGAAAGGTTATATCCATTCAGATCAAGATTTGAATCAGGCCCTCAAAACCTAATGTGAGGTTGGGCATACTTAGCTGTATAATGAATACAGAATTTTTGCAGTACCAGGTCTATAATATTCACAATTCACTCATTAAAGATTTCTTGACATATAAAACCAATTTTATCTCCAGTCATTGATTTCCTTAATAACTGATCATTTAATCAATTATTTCTGAATAATACTAGAAAATTTCAAAATCTACCCTATGATTTCAGGGTCTGTGGAGGATTGAATTATGTGCATCTCTACCACGAAGCACTTATTAAATAAACTGAAACTTTCCATGGAAAAATATATTCTTTTTTTTTTTAAGATTATTTATTTATTTATTCGACAGAGATAGAGACAGCCAGCGAGAGAGGGAACACAAGCAGGGGGAGTGGGAGAGGAAGAAGCAGGCTCCTAGCGGAGGAGCCTGATGTGGGGCTCGATCCCATAACGCCGGGATCACACCCTGAGCTGAAGGCAGACGCTTAACCGCTGTGCCACCCAGGCGCCCCGGAAAAATATATTCTTAAATAAAAAACAATAGTCCTAAAGGGGGGGAAAAACAGTCCATTTGAAGTCCTGAAACACCAATTTCTACAAATTCCATGCCAATGTAACTGTAAAGTTATTGAGCCACTTCTTTTTATAAATGAAAGCTCCAGTTTCTAGAAGATAGTGACAATCAGCTGTCAGCTCATTATCAATTGACCACACCTACTCAGCTCCCCTAGTTTTTCAGCTGACTTTGCTTGAGCGTCTTTTGAATGAGTCACCTCTTCCTGTTAAATTGGAAACTGGTCACTTTCAGAAGCTATTCTACGAGTCCATCAATGTTGCAGTTAATAGGAAAAGAGAAAACCACCAAAAAAAAGTATTTGGAAAAACAGTAATTTGTACATATAGAAACCAAACAAATGTAAGATGAAAAAATGCTATCTTCTTTTGAGCAGTTACAGTACTGGTACAGACTGAGAACATATACAGTGTACTGTACTGTAACCACGGTAACCTGAAGTTCAACTTTTCATATCACAAGAAATCTTAAAAATTGGGGTTTTGTTTTTATATTGTTATGCTTGGAAAGAATAACAGCCACTTCCAAAAGTTACATTTTATGGTCTTCAGGATTTGTTCAAGTTTTCTCTGTCAACTCTAGATTGTGATTACCTGCCCCAAAGTTATCTTCTCTAATCTTTACCTTTCATTCAGTGGTAACTCTTATCCAGAGTTGGGAAAAATTGTTATGCAGTGACATTTGGAGCCACTGCTTACAGAGCGAAAGGGCAGGACACCTGCAGTGCAGTTTTACAACTTCTGGCTCTCTGTCACTCAGTAGTAGTATGCCTAACCAAAATCTCAGTACTAACTTTCCCTAGCAAAAAGGTGATCATTAAGTAACTTCAGTCCTACTGAGTGAACTTAATTAAAAATTTAAAAGTAAATTCCTTATAGTTTATATTACTTAACATGTATTCAAGCAGCTTGGGGGAAAAAAGCAAAACCAGGCCATAAAATTGAGTTAATCTGACTTTTGGAAGTCAACTGATCCAAATATAAAAGAAAATCCTGGCAACTCATCATGCCACATATCTTATCTGTTTGCCAAATTTTGTTTTTGCGAACTGTTTAACTTCAAAATAAAAAGACAAGGTTAGCCACATTTTTTCCTCCATGAATTTCAATCTTACTCTATCTCTGTTATTTTGTTCAATTCCCCATGACGTACAGATATTCTGGACCACTTCAAAAAATAAAGAAACCTTTACTACTTGAATGTCATTACGTACAACGGCCCAGTCCACACTACACTGGAGGTTTACGGCCAAAATTGGTGAATACATTTTTTTTTAAAGGAAAACCTCTCAAAAGCACAGGAACTATTTCAGAAAGGAAAAAATATTCTGAATTACCAGTATTACGAATCTAATTTGGATTTAAAAAAAAACTGAAATAATCTACACTGCCTGAGAAAACAGTGGACTTCAAAAGGGTCATCCTCCACATCATCCTCTGCTCCCAACACTCTGCTGTTAATATTAGTGAGAAATGTCTGAACTCCGGGAAAACCCCAAATGCGCGTCTCACTGGTAATTTACATTTCTGGAGCCATCGGTTACTGACAAGTTATTAAGAATGGAATCAGAAACCTGAGCACCACCACATCACCAAATTAACTTTATTCTAAGGCCCTGTGGCTCCCCCAGGCGATTGGGCCAGTAGCAGAAACAGGCCTCGGGCCTGTGAGGTTACAGGGTTCAACACGTGGTATTTTTCGAGCACCGAATCGCACTTCCTCCGCGTCCCGGGGCGCCGGCAAGAGCCCGGGGTAGTGGGAGCGCCTCCACCTATTACCAGAGAAGGGGGCTCGCCTCCCAACGCCCCAGAATCCCGCGGCTACTAGCGGGAGCGCGGTGGAAGAACCCAATCTCACCCACCCTCCCGGCGCGTCATCACCCTAAAGTTTGAGAGCGGCTGAGGCCGAGAAAATGGTCGCAAAGGAGGAAGTGGCCAGGCGTGCGGCTGCCGGCAGCGCGTGTCCCCGTGGGCACGGGGAGCCGGGGTCCCGGCGCCCGAGCCTCTCCCCGTCGGCCCTCAAGGGGTGACATGCCCTCCCGCCCCCCTCCCCCGGGCCCGCCGGCCTAACCCGCCCGCCGCCGCCAGCGCCTCATGGCCGCCCGCCCGCCGGGCCCGGCTCTCACCGTCCGCCGGCTGCTGGAAGTTCACATACGCGTAGCCCAAGGAGCGGCGGGTGATCATGTCCCTGCAGACCCGGATGGAGAGGATGGGCCCGGCCGGGCTGAACTTCTCGTACAGCATCGCCTCGGTCACGTCGGGGTGTAGGTCCCCCACGTAGAGCGAGGCCATGGGGTAGCTGGGGGCGCTGGGGTTCATCTCGGCACGGCTGCCCGCAGGGCCACAGGCCGCGACCTTTCCGTGAGAGGAGGAGAGCGAGTGCTGGGGCCGGGGGCCGGAGCCGGGGGGAGGGGAGCGGGGGCAAGCGCAGAGGGACAAAAATCAACCGGAATCGAAAACTACTCAACGGCCGCAGAACGGGGTCGATCGGCTGCCGCTGGCTGCTGGCTGGGAAGCGAGGGTGGCGGTGTCGGGTCCGGGCAGCGGGAAGGCCTCGGTCTCTTGGTTCCTTCTTGGAGCTGCTGCGGGGCCGCGGGCGGGCGGGTCGGTCTCGGCTGCTTCACCGGGTTATTTTATAAAAGAGGAAGAAAAAAAAATAAAAGTCTCCGGCGGGGGAGACGCGGATTTTTTGTAAATTTTTTTTGGGTTTTTTAAAAGATTTTTTTAGATTTTTTTTGGATTTTTTTAATAATAAATGTGTGTTCCGAGCCCGGAGCACACACTCCGCACTCTCAGCACTAACCGCCGGGGAGAAGGGGAAGCACCGCCTCCTGCACCCTCTACTTATACCCCCCGCCGCACTCGCCCCGCCCCCGCGCGTCTGACGCGAGGGCCCTACGCGAGCGTCAGCGCCGGAGGAGGAGGAGAAAAGGAGGCGAGGGGGAGGAGGGAAGAGAAAACAGGAGGAGGAAAGAGCAGAGAGGAAGGGAGAGGTGGCGGCGGAGGCTGCAGCGGGTGTGGGGGTGGGGCTGGGGCGGAGGGGCGGGGCTTCTGCGCACGCGCCGCGGCGGGGGGCGGGGCCTGCGTTACGTATGGCTCGTGGGGGAGGGGAGGGCTGGTTCGCGGGTGGATCTCAGAGGAGTCGGGTGGGACGGCCTCTCCTTCCACACACCCCGCCCCCACCTCCACCCCGGAGAAGCGTTAACCCGTCACCGCGGCGGTGGGCGGTGCGCGGGGCTTCCGGGTTCCGCGGTGCTAATCACCCCCCACGTGCATGGCCGTTCGGGCCTCTTCCCGCCTCGGCCAGCCCTGCTCCACTAGCCCCCGTCCTGGAGGGACCCTGGGCACGGGTGGGCCGGCGTGGTCCCTCCCAGGCCCAGTTTCCGAAAGGTACGTGAAAGGAGCCGGGGCTGGCTCCCTTTTCTCCTACCTGGACCGCACTACGACTCCCAGCGGGCAGCGCCGCCACGCGCGTCGGGCCGCAGAAGCGGTGCCTGCTGGGAGCTGGAGTCCCCAACGGCCGCGGCGCTCGCTGACCCCAACTGGCAGCGGCTCCTGGCTGCCCGCTCGGGGACCCCCAACCGTCCTGGCGCTGGACCCCGGTCGCTGCCCCGCGGTGTTTCCAATAGAAGGGGGGGAGGGGAGGGGTCCTTGGGCTTCTGATCCACTTGTTTCCGAGCCCTTCGCTCTCCGGTCTCCACCGGACGCTGTCGTTAGTCAAAGTGGCTTTAATTTGGGAAAGCTGTTTCGGGGTCTTTGTCCGCTTCCCTTTATAAAGTATTGTGATCACTATTGAGCTGCTAGGTTGGAATCTTTGATTCGTGCTATTTCTACTTGAGATTTCTTTGAGGTAGAAAACGGGACTCAAGAAAAATTAATGTTTCTCCTTAAAGTATGAGTCTCACAGTCGTACATAGCACCACAGACCTGCAAGTAGGCAAAATCAGAAGTAGTTTCAACGCAGTATTACAATGTTTAAAACCATTTTATACATTAGTTGTGGACTTTAATAGAAATGCTAAAATTAATAAATTGATGGCCATTTAAAAATACCAGTTTATAGGAATGACATTAAGTCAGCATACAAATCCCCACTTTAAAGTAGTAATGTACTTCACAGTTTTTAAAGCACTTGCATAAACATCCTATCATTTGTTTTCCACAGCAATCTTGTGTGGGTGGTGGAGCACGTAGTAATAATTTTATTTTACTGTTAAGGAAATAGTCTCAAGCTAAATGATTGCCCAATTCATTCTTTAATTCAATAAACTTTAATGCATGCCAGATATATTGCCAGGTGTGGACTGGGTGCTTTATTGTCATTTAATTAAAATTTAAACCAGCAGAATCCCACATAAGTGCTATTTTGCCCCCATCTTGGTAGGGAAAAGATAATATCTTTGAAAAACATACTGCCTCATGTGCTTTATTAGGCAAAAGAGCAAAACTCTGGATTGTACATTAGGAAGACATCTATTACTAAATGTTAAATCACCATTCAATCTATTAGAACTCTGTGGTTAAAAATCAATCCATCAATATATTTATTGAATGCCTACCAAGTGGAGAGTACTGTATCCGTAAGGAAGATAAATGACAGACAAAAGCAAATTCCTGTCCTCAAGAGGCTTATCATGAGCTCTCTGGTAATCATAAATATCAGCATTAAAATCAGTACAATCAACATCCAATCCTAGCATTTTATTTGGCTCTGACAATTTTCTATTAGAGTCTGTATTTTCTTAAAAAAAAGTAAGAGGGTGGAAATTCCATTATGGTACTTTGAAAGAAAACGATTTCATTTTAATATTTTTATCAAGTTACTAAAACAGGTAATACGAGAAAGCAAACAGGGGTGAAAGAAGAGGTGTACTCAATAAAGGAGGGTGAAGGGAGATCACCTCCAATAACTTGGAAATTAGATTGCAGCAAGAATTAAAACTATCCAAAACCATACAGAATTACTAAGATTATCCAGGGGCTCTTACATATATTTCTGGTGGAGGAAGATGAGGGTACAGTTTGGTGGACCTCGCTAAAACATGATTGTAAATAACAAAGGTGAGAAAAATGGTCTGCTTGGAGTCTAGAAAATTTTGTCAGAGAGCAAAAGTTCGACAAGAGTGGAGTTTGTCTATGTTAGGTTTGAGTACCTCAGTCATTAGAAAGGGCTCACTCTCAGGTTTCACTAGAGCTTGGATTAAAGAACTCTCAAAAGACTTCTCTTTGTTATAAAGCCATTTTGAACAAGCAACTTCCTAATTGATAAGTCCAATTAACAGTTGAGCCTCCAGGGCACTTTGACATAGGAAATGGATACCCTAGATGGCACACAGAAGTATTCTAGTCACTGGAAAAATATATCAATTCTTTGTGTCTTAATAAATATTGTGGGAAGGAAGCTGGTCAATCAGGACTTCCATGCAGCTCCTTTCTCTCAGATTAGAAACCTGTTTTTCTGATCAAAAAAACAAACTTTCCCTTAATGACCTGTTCCTCTCTAATTCACTCTTTTCACAGCCAAGCTTCCTATTTCCACTTCTTGTCTCTCCTTAATTCTTCAACCCACTGTGATATGTCTCCCACTTCCACCGCTACTCAAACTGCCCTGCCAATGATTCCTCCTCTATTTGACAAATCCAGTGGACTCTCTTCAAGTCCATTTTGCTTGACATCTGCAGAATCTGACCCTATTTTCCTCCCTCTCTTCTTTTAAATACGCTGTCTTGGCTTCTGTGCTACAACTCTCCTGGATCTGCCCAGCTCTCAGACTCTCATCTCATCATCACCCTTCCCTGACCACAGATTGGGTTGGGTACTCTTCCTTTGGGCTTTAGCCCGACCACCCCTCTACCACTACATTTACCATGTTCTATTTAAAAGAGTCTTTTTATGAGTTATTCCCCAAATAAGTTGTAAACTCCAAAATAAGTTGTAAGCTCCAGAAGAGAGCCTGTCAGGGAGCATGAAGCCAGGCACGCTGGAGGTACCTTTTTTTTGGGGGGGGGGGGTTTGTATCCTAAACTCAGGAAGAAGGCCAGTCAGGTTTGTGGACGGAGCACATAGGATGGGGCTAATAGGGAGATCTCACCCTGAAGTTCACATGGCATGGGCACCTAGGGTTGTGTTCAAGTCCAGATCACTTGGCCTACTGCAGTGTGCCACTTTCAAACTCCATAGGCTACTAGAGGAAATATCCTACCACACTGACTGGGCACTCATTTCCAGGGCTGAGCTTGAAGGTAGTAGACTTTCAGTACCCAGAGTCAGGCAAGCAGGGACAAACAATGTCTGCTGGATGAAAGAACTTTCTGGACCTCCAAAGCTGAAGACATTATACAGTATGACTGACTTCTAACAGTATGATGGCTTCTGACAGAGGAAATTACCGCTATGAGTTGAAGGGCAGAAGATAGGATATTTGTCGATTCCCTTTGACTCTTTGATTCACTACTCTCATTTTTCTCTCCCATCATTTTTTTGGTCTTAAAAAAAATGTGCTATGTTTATCTGGCTTGCCTGTGTATATCTAATTTTAGATTGCAAGCTGTGGGACAGAATAATGTCTTTATATGTGCAGCATCTCACTGTGGATGCCTGAGAGTGTCTAATGACGTCAACATCATTCAGTTAACCTACACAAATAAAATAAAATGTACAGTACTCCAGAGACCTGGTTCACTTGAACTTCGCCAGATTCATAAATAATTTTCAGCTATGTCCAGCATATATTCAGAATATATCCAGAATAATTTATAGAATTTCATGTAACATATGACAAATTAAAGTTGACTGGCCTTATAAGGTCTTTAGGTATTACTGAGAGATATAGTTGAGATGAATAATAAGGAGGTATTGCAGCCCTCTCCCAACTGAAGGAATAAACTTTCTGTAGATCCTGGAAATAGAAAAATATTAAACAATGTCCACGATGAGACCCAAACTGTATAATGTGTAAGAGGATTAGCTACCTGCTTCATTGCTTTGCTGGGCTGGTGAGGAGCACGACACCTACTCGGATTGTAGATTATCATGCCCACGATCAGGAGGATTTCCCATGATAAGAGACCTGATCGGATTTTATGTTTTCTTCTACATGCATTACATATTTCCCTCACGCCAATCAAGAACCAAGAAAAAGATTTATAAAGAGTTTGAAATCGGTTCTGACATTGTGTGTCAGATGATGTACGTGACGTTAATTGTGAGGAAATGGCTGCCAAGGAAATAGATCCTGAAACGGACCCACTGAGGGTCATAAATACGGGCTCAGAAACACAGAAACAGTATTGGGAGAAAAAGGCAAGTCATGGCTTTGTTGTAGGAAAGAAAAAGAAACTCAGAGAAATCTCAGAATATTAGGTTTCCTTACACAGTGCTCTTCTAAGGGCATCACATCTGTGTTCAGCCAACGCTAAGAGCAAGGATGCTGCTACAACAGCAATACCACCACCTACCTAATAGGATTATGGTGAGACCGGCAGAAGATATTACTTCTAAGTCTAAATTACATAATGTACAGTGCTACCATGTATGGCGCAACTCCTGTGTCTATAAATATAACTATTAAACAGAGACAAGCACATGTAGACAGACATACAAAAAATACAACTATCACTGTCCTAAACTAACGTGGAGAGCAGAAAAATACAATGGCTACACTGAGACCACGATAAGTATTATTAGATAAGCAAACAAAAAACCTATCTATTGCCTATCCAGGTTATGGATTATGTGGGGAGGGTCAGTGTGAGAATTTTGAAATGGATTATACTCTAGGACCATGGTTCCTAAGGCACAAATAAGCGAAGTACATAAATTCAGGTATAAAGCATGAGAAAAATGCATTTTAGGAAAATAGAAGAAACTACGTTAATACTAAACACTAATATTTATTGAGCACTTACATACCTCCTCACAATAACCCTGTGGGGTATGATAAAGCTGCAGTACTGCCAATGAGGGAACTAAGGCTTAAAGAACAACTTTGATTCAAACATAGGCAGTGCGAGTTCAAAGGGTGAGGTCTCTGATCTGGGAACTCAAGGGGCCAGTCCTTGGAATAATGACAGGAAGGGGCATTGCCAGGTGGAGGAAATAACATCAGGAATCGGCCATGAGGCAGGATAAGCAAGAGGTTTTGAGGATATGACAAAATCCCGTGGCCGAAACATGGCAGACAGAGGGGGTTAGGGTTACGTGAGAGAGGGGAGCAAGTACAAGGAAAAAGATATTGGGGCTTAGGTGAAAAGGGAGCTCAGGCTCCAATTTTGTGGCCTTGTGGTTTATCAGAAGGCAATTCTGGTGGTGGTGGGGGGGTAAAGATATTATATTTGGTAGAGGACAGACAAAGGATATTCTTGGAAGGGTCCTGCTTTAGTCTTCCTGGAAGTGAGGTCAAAGAAAACATGTTCTTACTGTCTCACGAAAAGAAGCACACTGGTTTATTCAGGAAGACAAAATTCTTTCCTGTAGTCAATCTTAAAAAGAATTTATTGTATAGCTCTTTATATAAAAGACATCAGATTATAGAATTCATTCATTCATTCATTCATTCATTCATTCATTCATTCATTCATTCACTACAAGCCAAGTATTCATTTAGGCCTCTAGCATGTGCTGTTTAAGGTACTGCATGTCAAATATTAAAACCAGTAAAGTCTCTGCCTTCATGGAGCTTACTTTCTAGAAAATCAGGAGACTGTCTTAGTGATTTTACAAAAACTGCAGGAACAATTTTTATGCGGATGTTTTTCTTTTGTCAGCTCTTAATAATGGCTAACGACAATCTGGCAAGTTTATGTCTGTTGAGAGCTAAATTTGACATTAAGCTTGCCAAACTCACTGAGGGTCGGGTAGCCTTTAGCCAACATATCTCAAATATCAGTGGGCTTTTAAAAATAGGTAGATCTGAAGTCACTTTCAAACTGAGGTCTCTGGCAGTTGATTAAAGGACAAGCTTTCTGGGTTGGTGATTACAAAGGTATGTATATATACTTACATCTATGTACTTTACTCATTCAGTATCTATTTACTGAGTGATATATTAAGAACCTTGAAACACTGCAGGTATAAAAGTGGGCAAGAGAATCTCTACCTTAAAGAATACGTAATGACGTTAACACCATTCACCTCTGTGTATGGATGTATTTTTAATCTTAGTGAATAGATTGCAAGGTTCTCTGGAAAACTTGACTATTTGAATTTTCTTAGAGATTTATAAATAATTTCAAGGTACTGTTCTCTAGGATATACCTAGAATGACTTATATCTCATTATATTAGAAAAGTTACAGTTGACTGGTTTCATGAGTGTTTTAAGTCTAATATTAAGAGGCCCACTTGATGTGAGTAATGAGAGACTATAGCAACCCCCAAATGAAGACTTAGACTTTCTGGAGACTTCTATAATTGTAAAATATTACATGAAGGATGTAGATAGTCTAAGGGGGTGACAGACATGACAGCCAACAATTACAAGGCAACACAATACATGGTATACTGCTAGGGTGAGCACAAGGTACTCTGGGTACACAAGACAGGTGCATCAAACTCAGCTTTGGGTGCTTGGGGCTGGAGGTGAGAGGAGCAATCAGGCTGAGTTTCCCTAATTTAATAACAGCCACCACTTACCAAGCCCACGTACTCAACACACAGGTCACAGGAAGGGCAAAGTGAGGCCCAGAGCCCGCAGCTAAACCCTATGTCCAGGCCTATAAGCGATGTACTTGTGATCGTGCCACTTCCTCTGGGTCAGGCCCTGACAGAGCACTGTGGCATCTCTCCTGAGTCATAAGTCACCCACCTGTCAGACTGAACGAAGAAATTCAATTCCAGTTTTGTATTGTTAATCATTAGGCAGCTCCTAGAAAATGGTTCACTGGTTTATTTTGCTTTTTTTTTTAAGGATACCTTCTAGAAATCTTTCTTTGGACTCATTCATAGGTTGAACAAGAAAATCTACTTAGGCTAACTGGTGGATAACTGCTTATGTCTTCATAAGTGTAATCTGAATGATCATACTTACAGAATTTTGAGTGTGGGTACCTGTCCAGTGTGTCTCTGACTTGGAAACCTATAGTTGTAAGTCTGGATTTTAATCAGTTAGAATTACTTTAGGTTTGCCAGGTGGTACCATTTCTTTGTCACTAATAATTTTGGAACAGTGCCCATTTCTTTCTAGACAAAACCCTGTTTTTAAAATATAACACGAAGATAGCCTATCTGCATTTAACTATTGCTAAGCTAATCTGCATTTCAAAACAGAATCCTGGCTTCCCAAGAGGAAAAAGTAAGAAGCTGGAAACCACTAGTTAGCTGCCTGCCTGTTCATGGACAAAGACACAAGGACCAAACTGTACACTCATAAGTATTATCCAAGCAAGCAAAACGAAGTCTTATTGAGTGGCAGAATAATTGGTCTGGATAGCTTTCATGAGGTGTATTCTAAGAGAAAAGCAAGAAAAAATTGGACGTTATGTGGTAGTTTCACTGTTAGTATTAATATTTATGTTACTATTTTATCGTTTTATTATCAGATAAGAGAAATGAGTGATTGTGCTAACTTTGTGAAAAATCCAACATTTTTATTTAGAGTGATAATTGTATGTTTCATTGAATGGTAAAAAAGGGAAATATAATTATAATTTGGATGAAGGATTTTAAAAAATTGAAATAGGGTTACTCTAATGTGAGAATGAAGTTGGAAATATTAATATAAACTAATAACATATAATAAATCTGTCTTTTCTAGCTGTGCTCAATGAAATGGCCAAGAAATAATGTTACTTTACCACATGAGCCTGATGACATGCACTCCTAATGCCTACATTCTTGGGTCTAATATTTTTCACTGGAAGGAAGCACAATACGCCTTAGAAAAATGGCTGATTCGTGTCTGGGTCTGGGAAGATACAGGTAAGTCTTGGAACATTTTGTCGGTCCAGAAAGCGAGAATGCTTTAAAAACAATGGTGTTGCTTAGAAGAACGCAGGCACACTCACTGCTAAATTCTGTCAATTTGAGTAGCAAAGGGAAAATGATGACTATGGTTAGTTAAAATGTGTTAATTTGTGAAAAGCGGAGTTCATAATGATAGCAAAGATGACAAAAGTTGACAAATTGTATAAAGAAGTTGACTATAATTGAATCTCATTACTCACTCTTATCATGCTAGTACTATTGACTCATTCACTGAATCAATGCAGAATATCGAATTCAGTTAATATCAACTATGTTAGTTTTATTTAATCTCAGTTTACATTTAGAAAAATAATTCTTAACTCTTAACACAATCCCTGCCAGTGCTATCCTAGTGCAATGAAATGAATGAAAGAATTATATACCAGTCTGCCTTCGAAACCTAAGGGAGTTTTGATCGCACCTCTAAGCGCTGTTCTAGTGAGTCATCCTGGGAAAATGAGCATGGGAATATATTTGTATTATTGTACTGCTGAGTCTCGTTGTCGTGATAAGCTAAGGTTGAAGAGCTAGTTCGTAGCCCTGGTGGCATCTTGCATAAGTCTACAGCAGTCTGTCTGATAGAACTTTCCACGATGTGGAAATGTTCTTTATCTCTGCTATCCATATGATAGCCATTAGTCCCATGCAGCTAATGGCTCCTGACCACTTGAAATGTGGCCAGTGTGACCAAGGTACTGAATTCGAAATTTGATTTTGTTTCAGTTAAGTTTAAAGTTAAATAAACATGTGGCTTGTGACGACCACACTGGACAGCATAAGTCTAGATTTTAAATCTCCTTGTAATCATATAGAATAACTTCGGGGCGCCTGGGTGGCGCAGTCATTAAGCGTCTGCCTTCAGCTCAGGGCGTGATCCCAGCATTCTGGGATGGAGCCCCACATGAGGCTTCTCCGCTAGGAGCCTGCTTCTTCCTCTCCCACTCCCCCTGCTTGTGTTCCCTCTCTCGCTGGCTGTCTCTCTCTGTCAAATAAATAAATAAAGTCTTAAAAAAAAAACTCATATAGAATAACTTTAGGTTTACCCAGTGAGGCAAATTCTTTCTCACCAATTCTGGAATATTGCCCCGTTTTCTTTAAGATAAGTATCTATATGGGAAAAAATGTAGGATTTTAATTTTTTTTAATAAGTAATAATACATTCACGTTGGTTAAAACATTGAAAAAAATAAAAAGGTATACAGTAAAGAATTCTCTCCCATTCTCTCCCCCAGCTACAGGGATCTCTTCACTGTAGGTAAGACTAAGGTCGATTTCTTGTGTATCTTAGAGATACCTTATGTATACACAAATACTGATAGCACACTTTTGTTGTATGCAAGGCATTTTCCTCTTAACATTTTAGGGGTCACTCTGTATCAGTACATCAACAGTCTACTTTTTCCTTATGACATAGTCTTAACAATCTATTTTAAAGGATCCCAGAAGGTGGCCTGTCTGCTATCTTGACAACTGATCGGATGGCTTGCATTTGGAATGTGAAGAATCTTAATTTCATAAGACAGATGAGGATACAGCAGGTAGAACCTACGGGAGCCCCTACTCAGGGCACCCCACCCATACAGAGGAGTCCCAACTTGTAAGATGCCTCGTCCTTTTTCTTTCAAACTTATATTTTGAGCCAAATCCTGCTAAACTTTGTGAAGCGACCCAAGATGTCATACTATGAAAAACACAGACTATGATTTTTTTAAAAAACAATAGTATGATTACAATTTTAATCATACATAAGCTTCTTTAGTGGCTTTCATTGCACAGAGAATAAAATCCAAACTCCACACCAAGGCCCGCCAGGCTTTGTGTGATCTGCCTCCAGACTTCTTAATCACCAGGCTCCAACCACACACACCTCTTAACAGGGCCAGCCCTTTCCTGCCTCAGGGCCTTTGCACTCACTGTTCTCTCAGTCTAACAGGCTCTTTTCTGGGCTCTTTCTGTGGCTCTCTACTTCATTCTCTGACCTCAGCTTAAAGGTCACCGTCTTCTTGATGTCTTTTCTCAATGTGCCATCCGTTGTACTCCTTCACTCCCGCCCCCACATTACTTTCTTCATAGCACTTACTATAATCTATAATTATTTTGTTTATTTGCATTTTCTCTCTCTACCACTGGAGTATAAGATCCCTGAGAACAGGAACTTGAACTGTCTTCACGGATATAGCTCCAGGACCTAACACAGTGTGTGGCATACAGTTGGTATACAATTAATACGTGCTAAAACAAAATATGTTGAGTGAGCAAATGCTGAATACACTTCAAACATGGTGTCCAGAACATGAGAACATTTGCACAAGTGTCATGTCTTTCAAATAGTCCCTTATAATTGAATACACATAGTAAATTACTCTAAAAGAAATACTGTTTTTATATGCTTTTGATTCCACTAACAGCTCTCTGGAGTCCTGTTTACTTCTTCTGTAAGCCAGAGGTGTTTACTGTGTTTGAATCACTAAAGGAACTTGCACCTGCTCTGATATGTCATCTGTGAAGTGTTGCTGCTGGTGCCATAATGTGCGTGCTCCTCACCTGACAATGTTTTCAAGTCACTGCATCAACATGTATTGGTCATTAAGTCAACATTTATTTGTGTCACCTTGTCATTGCTGAAAAATATACATTCATGTGGCACTGTAAAGTTTGTACAAAGTTTTTTATCGATGTCAATCTATTTGCCCTTTACAAGTACCTCTATCCTGTAAGGCATCCTATGGCCATTTTACTGGCGAGGTTACTAGAACTCAGAAAAAATTAATTTTGCTTAAAACAACATGACTGGCAAAAGATAGAGCTGGCACGTGAACTCAAGTCTTGCAAGTCAAACCTCCAAGTTGAAATCTTTGGCTTTTTCAGCCATACCACAGCTACTCTAACACTCTATTTGATAAACAATGGTAGTTTACAAAGTACTTCCACACAACCTATCTCATTTAATCCTCTGTGGTTGACCAGGCTGGTAAAATTCCTTCCCTGAAGAACTTACGTAGTCTCTTTAAGAAAATGATATTCGTGCAAAACTGAAGGCATTGTCATAGAGGACTGTAAAGACACGGAAATTAGTAAATGCACGCAGATGCCAAGGAGACTGTGAGTTGTACACGGGTAGATGCTGACAGAATTTGGAGGGAGAGGAAGAAATCAGATTCACAGGGTCAGAACACAAGAGGGATCCGAGACTTCCATACAGAAGCACTGAGCTGTGTATGCAAAGACATGCACGTAGACACAATGTTGTGTGGACAACGTGGCAAGCAAATTAACGGGACAAAAATAAGAAACCATGAAAGCTGCAGATGCTAAGCCGAGGGGTAATGCCCATTGTTAGAAGACCTTAGATATCAGGGAGAACTTGGATTTTATTTGAGAGATACTGAGAAGCTGGCAAAAGCTCACGCAAATAAACTATTCGAGATGAAAACAAAACTTGATGACACTTCTGGCAGCTACGGGTAGCATGCTTTGCAGCAGGGGGAACTGACTGAAGGCCGGCACAGTAATCCTGGCGTGAGGCGACAGAGGACAGAGTCAGAGACTGCAGTGGTGGCTGAGGAAATGGGAAGGAAGGTGGACCTTGCAGAGAAAGGCTCACTGGGACTCTTTGGATTCCAGAAGCGGGGCAGGAGAGGAAAGAATGAGAAGCCACTGCCAGGTTTCCAGCCTGCTGAGCTGGGCTGATGGTAGTGCAATTAGCATGTTATTTCTTTTGGCTGAGGCCAAGAGTAGGCAAGAGAGGATAAAGAAGGGATGAGCTAAGTTTGGAAATGCAAAGTTGAAGGTGGTGCAAGAAAGTTTAGCTGAAGGCCTGTAGACTACTCGAGAAACAAGTCTGGAAAGAAGGTGAGAAGTCAGGATGTATGTTGTGTCATTTTTGCTAACCCCTGAACGTTTCCCAGGCTGCACCCTGCCTGCTTACTCCTACAGCCTCAAGGGCTGTTTTCTTGGCAATTCCCTATTGAGAAGAGTTCACATTTATAGATTGGAATATTCCTTTGTGAACTTTCTCTATGGGTATCCTGAGAAAAGAAAAGGAAAAGGAAAGGACTTTAAAAATGCATTAAGACTTTTTACCCTGAAATGATTATTTAGAAGTTACTTTGGTTTTTAAAATTTAATTACTTTCAAATTCAAAATTTTTGCTTAAGTTTTTACAGTAAATATATCCATTTATTATGTGATTTATAAAGCTAGTAATTTGATGTCTGCTTCACTTGGTTAATCATTTTAAACCAGATTAATTAATTTAATAATTTGAATATTTTTTTCCAAACACATCCATTTTCTGATTAACAAGGCCTCCCAAATTTTTAAGTAATTCTCATAAAACTAATAAACACATCTGGTAAAGTGGTAAGTTTTCTTAGAAGCTCCAATATAGTGTATAAACTTTAAAAGGATTTTTAACTTAAAATCAAAAGTCTTAATAATTACATACTTTAAATCTGCGTTGCAAGGTTAATTTTCAGACACTTTATTAAACATTTAAAATGTTTCTGTTAAACACTGCTAAATATGAGCAGTATTTCAAACATCAAACATTAGAGGCATTTAAAATACCACACACGTAGATTCTTTAATACAAAAATATACCACTGTGAGGTTTGATTCCCTTCATTGTATCTCTATTCAATTCTAAATCTTCCCAGGATTGAGAGATGCATATTCACTAAGAAAACAATTATGTCATCCCAAGCAAATCTAGGAACACCTTCCCAAGAAATGTCTGGGTTTACCTTCTTAGCCAGGAGGTTTCTGTATGATCAGAGTGTCTCTTGGCCTCTGGGTCTTCAATTCTTGCCTTCTCTCTAGGGGGGCCCAAAAGGCAGGGTTCAGCTTTCTCTCTGAGAGGGTAGCCAGCCAGATTCCAGTTCTTTATACTTTCTTCGTGCCACCTGCTTCAAAGCTGGTGCTTTCCCTCTGAGGATTCCCGTGTACTCGGGAAGCCTCTGGAGGCCCTAATCTCCTGCCTAGAGGCCGGGACCAGGCCGGGCCTCCTTGATAGCCCACTGCAGTCTGAACCTCTTTGATCCTTCATCGCCCTGTAGTGGGAAGAAAAAATACATAGTTAAGATTAAAATCAATCAGCAGAACTTCTTTTAGGAGAAAAAAAAACTGCCTCTAGTTAAAGACTGGACTTAGCATAGCACTTTCTCAGGCCATTTTGATTGTCAAAAGGTATTCCTAAGAGCACGGCAAGAATGAGTTAGGAGTGGCATGGCTTGACATGACCTACAAAGAATAAACTTTGAGTTCCAGAGGGCAGCCTGAGAAGGAGGAGGAGAAAATCAAGGCACATGGCGGGAGAGAGGAGCTGAGCTCAAGGGTAAGGACAAGGCGGGTGGGTGGACCCTGTGGGGAAGGGGCCTGTGAAAACTCCCTGTTGTTGGGAATGGTGCCTGGACCAGCAGCACAGGGAGATGTGATGTTCTCGGCAGTTCCATCTGGGGCATTTCCCTCTCTGTCAGGACCCTAGTGTGTCCTAGGAAAATGAACCCGAACTGTGGTTGGATCAGAGCTAGGAGAGACTAGGGTGGAGAAGAGTTGGGAGCCAGTCACAACTGCCCAGGAATTGCGATGTTCAACACGAGTGAGGACTGGAAAGGAGCGGAAGCAAGAGATACAAGAGGGGCATCAGGAGAGTAGGAGTGGGAGCCAGACAGAGGCCGGTGGGGACCGTCTGCAGACGGAACGAGGTCAGCCAGCAGCTGGGGGTGGGCTGCACAGCAAGGAGTGAAGGGGGTGGACAGCGCGGGGTGGTCGTGCCGGGGATGAGATGCTGGGGCCTGCAGGGGGAGGGCTGCGGCCGGAGGGGACGGCACAGCGATGGTGTGTGAAACGGGAGGAAATGCTTCCGCGGGACTGGACTGGGAGGGAAAGCACTGACTGCGGCACAGGACTTTGAGAGCTCTGCGCGTCAGGGCTGGCGAGCTGGGGAAGGGAGGAGGAACCTCGGAGGAGAACGGAGAGAAGTGGCGTGAAAGGGAGGAGATCTGGGACAGTGCCAAATCGCAGACACCTAAGAATACATGACACGATCCCAGCGCATCTGATCCGGCTTACGCAGCTCAGCGCAGTTCACCAGCCGCGTCTTAAACAGACTTGCTGTGTGAGACCCACAGAACGCAGACCGCCTGAGGCTGTCCCACGTCAAGCTACTGCCTCAGGTTGGGGAATCCGTCCAGGAAGTGGGCAGGTGTGGGGCGGGGGGGGGGGGGGGGGAGGTTGGCCGGAGGGCCACAGGACAGCAGTTCTCAATTCTGAGGGATTGGTAAAATACCGATTCCTGGGGCACACCCCTAGAGTTTGATTTAGCAGGGCAGGGCCTGAGAATCTGCATTTTTAAAAGATTTTTATTTGCCAGAAAGAGAGCCCGAGCAGGGCGGAGGGGGAGAGAGGAAGGGAGAAGCAGGCTCCTTGCTGAGCAAGGAGCCTGACGTGGGATTTGATCCCAGGACCCTGGGATCATGACCTGAGCCGAAGGTAGACGCTTAACCAAATGAGCCACCCGGGTGCCCTGAGAATCTGCATTTCTGAGAAGCTCCCACTGCTGCTGCTGGTTCCGGGACTGCACAGAGAACCACTGCCCCAGGCTGGGTGTGGGGCTGGGGGTGTAAGAGCATGGAAAAACCAGTGCTCCCCTTGGCCCTCCTGATTCACGGATCCCCAGGTCTGACCGCGGGGTTCCAACACTTGCTCTCTAGTCTTCTCACCATAATGTTAACAACTGCTGTTGCAGCTTCTGACTCTAAAACACGGACTGAAAAGCTGTGGCTTCTGATACGGTGCTGGCAGGGAGGTGGAGGAGGGGAGCCCTCCTCCGCCTCTCCCCTGTCTCTCTATCCCCTCCGCCTGCCTCCTGTGCCAGGCCCTGGGCCCCTGCTTCTCATAATGACAGATAAAGGTTCCCAGTTTCTATTTGGCTGCTATAGAGAGGCCTCCCTCAAGTACCTGGAAATAAGGAAATAAGATCGAGTCTTAAACTCTGAAATCCACACTTGAAGGATCAACGCAAAAGCTGAAAGGATGGCCTTTGCTAACAGGCCTCTTCAGCCACTTCATTAAAGGAGTAATGAGAGGGAGCCCCCAGACCCCGGGGCGGGCGGGGGTTGGTCAGCCAGGGAAGTCAAAGGGAATGACAGAGGCTAGCGTGGGCAGTGACTACCCTGGCTTTGGCCCGGGGAGAGGGAACGTTAATGAACAGACTGCTAATATTACGGTCCGGTTGGCAAGCCCATTCCTGACGTGGGATAGAGGCACCACATTTTTTTAGCCTGATTCCATGAGTTGCTTGATTTATCTAACTGCTGCTGTTCTGATTCTCATCCACCTCCAGGGGTGGGTCTCTTTGTAGGGAAAGAACGTAGTGGTCTAGCACACTCTGGGGAAACCTGTCCTTAGAAAAGTTCTAGTTCTTACTGTAGTTAATCTGTTGCTATTTTGACTTTATGCGTTTTTCAGGAAGTTAGTTAATTCGAGTCAACCACGAGGAGATGGCTCTGTTCTCAACATGCTGATGAAATCAGGTTTCAGACAATTATCATATGATTTCTCTCATCTATGGAACGTAAGAACTAGGAAGATCGGTAGGAGAAGAAAGGGATAAAGAAAGGGGGGGTAATCAGAAGGGGGAATAAAACATGAGAGACTATGGACTATGAGAAACAAACTGAGGGCCTCAGAGGGGAGGGGGGTGGGGGAATGGGATAGACCGGTGATGGGTAGTAAGGAGGGCACGTATTGCATGGTGCACTGGGTGTTATACGCAACTAATGAATCGTCGAGCCTTACATTGGAAACCAGGGATGTACTGTATGGTGACTAACATAATATAATAAAAAATCATTAAAAAAAAAAAAAAGAAATCAGGTTTCAGGATCTGCCAAGTTGAGGACTCCTACCAGAGCTGGGACTGGTACCTTCACTACGGGGACATCCCTGGAGACGGCTAGTCTTTCCCATTATTCCCCAGGACATGTGGTAACAAGGCATGACGACAGGGAGCCACAGCCCACCTTCAGGGTCCAGAGAAGGGTACTCAGGGATGATAACATCTGAGTTATATCTTAAAAGGCCGAGTAAAGGTTTGCAGATAAACAGAGATGTGCAGAGCATTCCCAGCATAATCCAGGGCACAGAGAAGAGAATTAGCATGGTGAGTTGTGGGAAAATTAAAGTTGCGGGATGGCTGGAGAAATAGATAAGGGTGACATCAAGGAGAGTCTTGAATCTCATGGGTAAAAGGAAGTCATTTGAGTTTTTAAAGCAAGAGAATGACAGGGCAAATTTGGTTTTGTCACTCCAACTCTAGGGTTTAGTATAATTTCAAGAAGGAGCTAATCCAGAGGCAGTTAGGAGGTTATAGTCCAAAAGAAAAGATAGTTATGAATTATTATAGTGCAAAAGAAACATTTCAGAAGCAAACACCAGCAGGATTTAATGTTTGGACACACAATGTCTAAAGGAAGCTTCGATAAGGGAGATAGAAGGCTAGGAGGGACACCCAGGTTCTGGTTTAGATGTCCAAGTTGATGGCAGTGCCATGAATTCACATGAAACAGAGGAGAGGGCATCCCAGGGTTTGTTTTCTAGAACCTAAGAGGTGTGGGATTATGTAGAGTGAAAATAATAAGGTTAGTTTTGAAAACGCTAATTTTGAGGTATGTATGAGATTTTCAAGTGGAGATGCTCAGCATTCAGTTTTATATAGTTTCTGGGTTCTCAAGAAGAAAAGTCAGTGCTAGACTTAAAGATTTGTAAGTTCTCCCCAGAGATGTGGTAGTTAAAGTCTGAGACTGGATGAGCTTGCCCAGGCAAGACAGAGGACAGTGGTCCAAGGAAAAATTTCAAGGCAGCAACTCTTAGTGGGTAGGCAGAGGAAGAATCCAGGAAGAGGAACGAAAGTCCCGATACCAGAAAAGGAGAAGCAGAATGGAAGAGCTTCAGGGGCCAAGGGAACAGTTTCAAGGAGAGGGGGCAACTCCTAAGAGATATCCAGGACATAGGACTTGAGCGGTCCACTGGATTCTGCACAAAGGGAGTCTTCAGTAACCCTGGGAATGACGGTCCACGGGGTGTGCAGGAGTGAATAAATGGGGAAGAAGTGAAGACAGAGTGTGGATCATTCTTTCACATGGCTTGCTGAGCTTCTCCATCCTGAGATGCTGGTGTAGACCATAGTCATTTCAGGGGGCTGCCTTTTCTTTCTGCCTTCCCTCTTGGCTGGGAGCCAAGTGATTGAAAGCAAGAACCCCAAAGACGACAGGAGAACACCTGAGACAGATACTGGTTTAGGATTCAGGGGTGATCCTTTCCCCAGTGTCACTCCATTTTCACTAGACACTTCTAACCTTCTGCATCTTTTTGCTTCCCTTCACTTGTGGATGATAGATTCCGGTCTCTCAACAGAGATCCCTTCTCATGCGGGAAGTAACAACCCAGGGGGCTCCACAGAAATGATAGCATTCATTGATGCAGTCTGGCTGGGGAACAAGAGCAAGACCATCTGTCAACCTTCTGAATCAGCGTGCTTTCCTGAGCCCCATCCCCCTTTAGTTAGTGCCCCTGTTCTGATTTTCTCATACTTTGCCTAGCCCCCCAATTTCTGGCGTCTAGAGAGCCATAATATTATTAAATATGAGATTCCCCATTATTCCCATGGGGTCCAGGCTTGCTCCTGCTGCACCCCCACTGGACAACGGGGGGCTTTCTGGAAGAGAGACAGAGGATGTGACTTTGGACCTATCTAAAATGCAGTCCTCTAACTTCAGGGTGAAGGGGGAACCCCAGGATGTCCTCCTCTCCTGGGTCAAATTTAAACTCAATTAAAATGGTGCGTACCGGAATGGGAGAATATATTTGCAAATGACACTACAGATAAAGGACTGGTATCCAAGATCTACAAAGAACTTCTCAAACTCAATACACGAGAAACAAATAAACAAATCAAAAAATGGGCAGAAGATATGAACAGACACTTTTCCAATGAAGACATACAAGTGGCTAACAGACACATGAAAAAATGTTCAAAATCATTAGCCATCAAGGAAATTCAAATCAAAACCACACTGAGATACCACCTTACGCCAGTTAGAATGGCAAAAATAGACAAGGCAAGAAACAACAATTGTTGGAGAGGATGTGGAGAAAGGGGATCCCTCCTACATTGTTGGTGGGAATGCAAGTTGGTACAGCCACTCTGGAAAACAGTGTGGAGGTCCCTTAAAAAGTTAAAAATTGAGCTACCCTATGATCCAGCCATTGCACTACTGGGTATTTACCCCAAAGATACAGACGTAGTGAAGAGAAGGGCCATATGCACCCCAATGTTCATAGCAGCAATGTCCACAATAGCTAAATCGTGGAAGGAGCCGAGATGCCCTTCAACAGATGACTGGATTAAGAAGTTGTGGTCCATATATACAATGGAATATTACTCAGCTATCAGAAGGAACGAGTTCTCAACATTTGCTACAACATGGACAGCACTGGAGGAGATAATGCTAAGTGAAATAAGTCAAGCAGAGAAAGACAACTATCATATGATTTCTCTCATCTATGGAACATAAGAACTAGGATGATCAGTAGGGGAAGAAAGGGATAAAGAAAGGGGGGGTAATCAGAAGGGGGAATGAAGCATGAGAGACTATGGACTATGAGAAACAAACTGAGGACTTCAGAGGGGAGGGGGGTGGGGGAATGGGATAGACCGGTGATGGGTAGTAAGGAGGGCACGTATTGCATGGTGCACTGGGTGTTATACACAACTAATGAATCATCGAGCCTTACATCGGAAACCGGGGATGTACTGTATGGTGACTAACATAATATAATAAAAAATCATTTAAAAAAAAAATAAATAAAAATAAATAAATAAATAAAATGGTGTGTACAATTCTTCCAAAGGAAGGCTGGTCTTACATCTCAAATCTCTCCTTTTAAGAAAAAGCAGGGAAGAATGAAGAAGTGGGCCCCTTCCCTTCATCACTGTTGGGTCCTCGCCACCCTGCTCCAGGCCTCAGCTGGGAGCCAAAGTCTTCCCCATGTGCTACCAACACGGAAGGAAAAGGGTGGTCTACTTAGCCTATAGCTTTGAGTAGATTCTGGAAGTTCTGGCCCAGCCCGCAGGGTATGACCTCTTACCCAGGCTCTTTAAGTTTGTTAGAAGAGAAGGCAAAAGAGCAGGAGGTGGTAGAGAACACAAGATTCACTGATGGACCTTTTGTTTTTGGTATGAAAGACTTGAACAAGCCCAAAAGCAAAGAGCCAATGGACTAAAGAGACTTCAGATAGAGGGGAGAGAAAGCCAATGACGGAAGTGGGTCCTGGAGGAGAGAGGAGGGGTAAGTGATGGGATCACTCACACAGGGGCTGGCTGGCTCCAAACAGGAAGAGAGACTCATCCTTGGAGAAACCAGCGGTGCTGATGTAACAGAGCCGGATGGGCCCAAGCACATAAGACATTCCAGGGGGAGGTCATCTGAGTTTTAAATGGATCCTCAGTTCTTTAACAAACTAGGGAATGCTTACTTGGTGAGAGCCATCCACACATATGATTACATTGAACCCTTACAATGACCCTATGAGGTAGATATTGTTCTGACTTTACAATGGAGGAAGGAAGGAGCCTCAGAGAAGTTAAGCAACATGTCCGAGGGCACACGGTTTACACACAGACCTGGACTTTGAATCCAGGCCTGTTTAGCACATGCTCTTTCTATGGCCCTGTATTATCCCCATGGCACCTTAGAGCAAAGTAGAGGGAGTTGTGCCTGTTGTAGAAAGCCCATGTGGGTCATATTAGGGTACAGTGAATCTTCCAGTCTCTGAAATCATCAGAATGGTGTTACCTGCCTACATGTAGGGCTTATTCTGGAATCTGGTTCTGGATTCTGTTCTGGATTCTAGTTTGTCTAGAAATTCGTCCAACTGCAGCAAACAGCACAGGCACATGTAGGTCCTCAAAGAGTCAGGCGAGAGTCTGATTAGAATTTGAATTAAAAATCAGCAAACAGGGGTGTCTGGGTGGCTCAGTCGATTAAGCGTCTGACTTTGGCTCAGGTCATGATCCGGGGATCCTGGAATCCAGTTCCCTGCTCAGAGGGGACTCTTTCTCTCTCTCCCTCTGCCCCTCCCCACTGTTTGTGCTCTCTCACTTTCTCTCAAATAAATAAATAAAATCTTTTTAAAAATCGGCAAACAATCTCCAGATTTTGTATCTTACATTCATTACAGAGAGTCTTGTGATGGTCAAAAATGTGGGAAAGGTAGAGAAAATATTTGCAGTCTTGCAGGTTCTTAACCAGTAACCATAAGTAAATTGCATGAACTAAATGATCATCTCTCAAACTGGTAATAGCGGCTGCATCCAGGACAAAGGACCTAGGGGATCATCAGGGCATATTGGTCTACAGACATATATTATCGCATCGAATACATTTAAAATTGCAGGTCTACACGATGGCACAGATTTAGTTAATAAATGTAAAGTCCTCAGGTAACACCACCGAAAAGGCAGGACTTTCACCTGCCATGGTTCTCCTTACACACAGGTTCTAGAAAAATCATCAGATGCCAACAACCCAAAGTGCAACAGTCTTCGAGCTGCTGCTCAGAGATGCCCACGTCAGCACTGCCTCTGGGGAGTAGGGGGAAAGGTGGTGCGGGGAAGAGATCTCTATTTTCTTTTGGAACCATGAGTGTTCCAGGACTGGATGCTGGAAGGGGAAGCAGGTTTATGGGCTTACTCCTGAAGTTTGACCAGGGATCAAGAGATTAAAGGTTGATGATGTGAATACAGGAATTCAGTGATAAGAAAAAGAGAGAGTGAGGATACTCCAGGGAAACGTTTTATAGAAAGTGTCTGGAAATATTGGAAAAGATGGCTCAAATGGGGGGTTGGAGCCAGTTTGTGGGAATTGTGTACCTCCCCATGTGTTCTACCTTTTCCATGAAGCCACTCAGAATTATCCAGAAGAAAGAATTTTGCTTTCCTTTGCCTTGATGAGCCTAGACTTGGAATTCCATTAGCCACCCCTTCCCACCTCTAATTTGTTCTAAAATACTGGCTTTTATTCTAAAAGCCCTGTGTGTTGGGCTCTGTTCTAGGTTCTTATGAATATAGGGTGAATAAGAAGGAGGAGGCCATTCCTCTTTGCTTTCTGATGCAAGCAGCTAGAAAATAGAAAATATCAGGTATTACCAAAAAATGAAATCAGAACCAGAGTGACGAGTTAGAATGTGCAGGCTACTTTAGATTAGGGTGGTCAGCAAAGGTCTCTCTGAGGAGGTATTGTTTAAGTGAAGACCTAATTGAGAAGGAAGCAGCATTTGAAGGTCTGTGGGATAAGCATTCTAAGCCAGAGGGAACAGCAAATGCAAGCTCTTCCTAAGCTGAGAAAACAAGGACAATGGCTGGAGTGAAGTGAGCAACGGGAAGGAGGAGGTTGGAGAGAGGGGCTCCAACTGGGGTGAGGAGTCTGAATTTTACTGTAAGGGCAATAGGGAGCCACTGAAGGTTCTAGACAGAAGGCAGACATGACCCTATTACTGGGTCAATAGCTCTCTTTGGCTAAGATCTGGTGAAGAGATTGTGGAGGGCAGAAAATGGAATCAAAGACATCAGGAGGTAATTGCAGTATAATTCAGGTGCCGGGCTTGAGCCAGGGGGAGCTAGAGGTGGAAGGGGAGAAATGGTGAGATTCTGGTTATGTTTTAGAGACAGAGTTACCACAGCTTGCTGATAAATTAGGTGTAGGAGGTAAAAGAGAAAAGAATTGGGGATCATTTTGAGGTTTAGGACTGGGCAACATAAACTTTTTTTATTTGTTGCTGCTATTATATACTTTAAGAAAACTTAAAATTTTAGGGGCGCCTGGGGGGCTCAGTCAGTTAAGAATCTGCCTTCGGCTCAGGTCATGAGCTCAGGGTCCTGGGATCGAGTCCCGCATCGTTGTGGTCAGGCTCCCTGCTCAGCAGGGAGTCTGCTTCTCCCTCTGCCCCTCCGCCCACTTGCACACTCTCTTCTCTCAAGTAAATAAAACCTCAAAAAAAAAAAAAAAGAAAACTTAAAATTTTAAACTATAAAAGCAATACGTATTCATGCAGAACATCTAGAACATACAAAAGGTAAAATTAAGATAGAAAATATTCGTGACCCCATAACTCACAATTACTACTAAACTTTTGGTACATTCATTTATTTCTAACCTTTCTATTTTGGAGGAAAACATTTTCCCATGTAATAAAATAATACATATTAATTAGGAAAAATACAGAAAAAATAAACATGAACATTAAAATCACCCAAGTATCACCAGAATTAATATTTTTGTGAATGATATATGCTACTTGGTCAACTTATTTTGAACATCCTTAATATCTGACTTTGTATTCGGTTCTTAAATTTTTTATTTGCCATGAACTTTATCTCATTATCACAATTATTTTTAAAATATTATTTTATTGGTTTGTAGACACTTATTCTTGATCTCTATGGAACTGTCACATGAGCCACACCTTGCTAAAGGTCCCCAGGTTGCTGCATTTTAGGAAGTTGGCATTCATATTAACCTTCTTCCCCTCCCATCCCTACTTAGAATCTAACACTTGCTCAGAGAAACCTAAGCATTACACGGGGTTTTCTCACCCTGGTCCCCTTGAGCCACCCCTCTGCTGTCACTACCACCCACCCACCCCCACCAAGGAGCAGGGCAAGGCTGGCAGAGCCCTCGGTGGTGGCCTGCCCCGTATCATCATTCGCAACGCAAAAGGAAAACATACCTCAATGGGTTTCAGGTGAATCGCTGCATGAGCTCTAAAGTATAACCTTTTTTCCAGGAATGAGTTCCATCCACGTGACTAGTTTTAAGGCACAGGCCCTCCCAACATTCCTGGAACCAGCCGCTAATGGCCCAGGCAGGGTCATGCCCACTCACGGTGTAAAGCCACTCGGAACACCCCACCTCGTGGCCCACGCCCCTCCTGAAGAGGGACATGGGTGCCTTCCTCCTGGTGTCCAGCTACGCTCTGAACTGCTTTCTAAACTGCTCTCACATGGACCCTACTTCTGACCTCACCTTCCTCCATCCACCTCCCCACCTTCCGGCAGGCATGCGATAAGGCTGATTGATACTACTGGGGAGGTCGACGAGAAAGCCCAGCGCCACCTGGAGCGAGGTCCTCGGGGCCTGCTTCACGGTGAATGGACTGATGGATGGATGAAAGATACACTCTTCATTTACATCGTTATAATTACGCTCTTCCCATAGGCAGAGAGTGCCACAGTTGTTAGCCCGAAGAGAATGTGGTTTATTTTTAAACTACAGATGAGTCTGAGTTTGTATAATCATCAGAGCGCGTGCAACGGCCACAGCAAACATGCCTCAGCTGCGTTGAGTCTAAGCTGAGTGGAGCAGAGAGCTGATGGGTAATAACACTTTATATTTGTGCCATAGCATACGTTTCCGCGCTCCCTCTCCCAAATTATCACGTTTGCTCCTGACAACAACCTGTTGAGACGGGCTGAGTTGATATTTTTATTTCCAGTTAACGGGCTTTAGTTCATCCAACATTTATTGATCCTTTTTTATTTACCCGGCCCGGCGCAGGGCACAGAGGAGCTCTCGGGTAGGAGTGCACGTCTACGCTCAAATTGCTCGCAGTCTAGCGGGAGACACAGACACCGCAGCTCCCTGCAGGACAGTGTGGTGAGCCCCGTGCCAGCGGCAGGAGCAAAATATTGCAGGCACCCAGGGGGAGGAGCAGAGCGGACAGGGCGAAGTCAGTGGCACCGAGGGCACCAGGTCAGGGCTCGGGCCTTGCTATTCCACGTGTGGTCTGCAGACCGCCAGCTCTCAGGGTACTGGGGAGCTTGGCAGAAATGCAGACTCAGGCCCCACCCCAAACCCACTGATTCGGAACCTGCATTTTCACAAGACTCCGGGGACACCTCCGTGTCCGTGAAAGGTTGAGGAGCACAAAGCGAGGTGATTTATGATTTTATTTCCTTCACAACCCAGTAAGGTAGATATGATGAGCCCCATATTATAGATAGAAGAGGGACTTAGTACTGCCCAGGTTGCACGGCTCTGTCACGGAGCTGGAATTTGAACTCAGGCCTCAAGGACTCCAGGCTGCATTCACTACTCTGTACTGTTCGTGACTCTCTAGCAGTCTCAGGCTCCACAGAGGAGGCGATGTCTGTGCTCAACTTGGGAGGACCTCTTTCGGAGGAGGCAGGGCATTCCAGTCAAAATACCACTTGAACGAATGCTCCGTAGGATGCTAGAACGTGGTGCCAACAGAGGTGAGCAAAGGTGATTGGAATCAAATTATAAAGGGCCTTGAATGCCGCCCTAAGGCACCTGAATGCGTCCTGTGAGCAGATCTGGCGGCCTGCTGTGGAAGCGCGATTATGTGCAGGCTGCATGTGTCCGAGGCACAGCTTCTCCACGTACTAGCTATGGCACTTTGGGCAAGTTGCAGACTGAATTCTCTGGAAGCAGACACCCAGACAGAATCTAGAATGCAAGATGGAATCGATGCCTATGAGGGGAAGAGGGAGGAAGCAGGGCTGGCCACAGGAAGGAGTCAAAGAGCCACCCCACAGAGTCCCAGGGAAGCTCTGCAGTGAGGACAGCCTGTCCCAGCTGTCCTGTTTCAGGCTGAAATGGCCAAGCCTTCATCCCCACCGTGCCCGGTCACCAGACGCCCAGGCAGGACAGAACCTTGGAGGATGTGGGTCTCTGCAGCTGAGCAGACCCTGAGAGAGGAAGCTGCCTGTTGACAGGGGAGTGGCAGGTCCTTGCCTCCGTGTCTGCCACAGGCGGCTCCCTTACCTCTGCATTTGTGTCCCTTTGCTGGCAAAATGGAAATATTAGTCATAGATCCCTTGTGGGATAACTAGGGGATTATATGCCTGGCATGTAACACAGGATGCTAGTTATTATTACCTGCCCTGATGAGAGAGTCACTGTATACTTGCTCCTTTGGGAGGACACAGATTTTGAAAATCTGAGGAATATAAGAGGATGTCATGCCCAATTCCAAGCTTGCCACCGAGAATTCTCACCCTTTCCCCCTGTGTTCCAGATCTCCTCACTTCTCAGGACATCCTGGTTGAGTGAAATTGTGCTAGGCAAAAGGAAAGATTTGGGGAATTTAAAGCAGGGAAATACCATGTCAGATTCATGGTTTGAAAAGATCTTGTGAGTTGAATCATGAAGGATGGACTAGATGGTGTATTATCTGGGTATACACTACGTTTCTGTGACACAGAGACACATAATAAGACACAAACAAAAGAGTTTCTTTCTTTCTGAAAGTGAGTGGTCCAAAAGTGTCAAAAAGTGAGTGGTCAAGGGCCACAGAGGTGGCACTACTCTATGAGGCCACTCAGGAACCCAGGTTCCTTTTCATCTTATTGATCTACCACCCCCTAGGACAGTGTTCTCAGCAGCGTCAGTATCGCCGGGGAATTTATTAGAAATGAATATGGATGAAACCTGTGTTTTAATAAGCACTTCAGGTGATTCTGATGAGCACTGAAGTGTGAGAAACACTCACCTAGCACCGTGTCCCCATCAATCAGGTCAAAACTGTGCGACCAGCCTATGGGAAGGTGGAAAGAAACCCAGAAGAGGGCAAACCATTTGCTTTTCCAAGAAAATGCCTATGAGTTGAATGCATCACTTCTGCTGGCCTCCTATTGGTTGGAACATAGTCATGTGGCCACTTGGCTTACCCAGCTGTAGGGAACCTTGGGAAATGTAGTCTCTAACTGGGCAGCTTCTGTCCAGCTAAAACTAGAGGTTCTCTACTAAAGAAAAGTCAAGGAATAAATTCTGGCAGAGAATTAATAGCCTTTGTCACTATTGCATTAGGACAGGCAAAAAAGTGAGGGGCAGAACTAAAGCAATGGGTATATTTTGGAAAGGAATGTAGGATTTAAGAAATAGATTCCCTTTTGATGACTGTTTTGATCTTATGGTGAGAGAAGAAGAAGTGGACAGTTCCTAGGTTTCCTGGTAAGTAGACATTGATCACATGAATGGGGCAGAGATTCTAGGGGAAGCGAAAGGAGAGGGGAATACAGCCTTGATACTAAACGTAATGAATTGAGATGACTAAAGAATATCCAAGTAGACAGCCAATTCTGTAGGCTGCTGGAAATACTTGTCCAAGGACCCTGGGGAGGGTTGGTGCTAGAGACAGAGACTTGGCAAATTCCTTGGTAGTCAGAGCTTGGATGTGAACAGGACTGCCCCGAGTGTGACATGAAAAGAGGGCTCCGTGCTGGGGAACACTGGCATTCAAGAGGCAAGCACTGGAAGAGAAATGAAGGGTGGTTAGAGCAATAGGAGGGCCGGGACCGGGGAATTAGAGAGGAGCAGGAAGAAGAAAGGCGCCTTTAGGTCAGGACAGGGGCTAGTGCCAAATGCTGCAGCAGTAACACATAGGACCAAGGCTCAGAAGTGATCTTTGGTGACAAAAGAGAAACACTGAGACTCAGCTTAAGGGATACGCCTAGCGTTCCATAGCTGGTGGCAGAGCCAGGACTAGCCGTGTGCTCTGGGTCTCGTCTTCACATTGGAAGGGGCCCCGGCAGCCACTGTTGCTCTCTTCCTAAGACTATGCCTACACAGAAAGCCTCAGCATTCTCCCTGACACCAGGCTGAGCTATAAAAATTGTCCTCTGGATTGTGGCCCTCTGTCCATCTGTAGGACTGGTTTCCAAAATTATCAAGGTTCTCTCTGCCTCCTGTTTGCTTGAGCTGACCCACCCCGAGTGTAATTATGACACACCGGCTTGGATTATGGGCTTTCTTTTTCTTCCCAAGCATTCCACAGTCATGTCACCTTTTGTCCTTGTGGTGTACCTTGCCCTGCATGCCAGCTTCAGAGCCATGCAAGATAGTTGTCACAGCCCTCTATCCACCATGTTCTGTCAGCCCACTGCTGGAAAGAGGAGCCTGGTGACTAGAAAGGCTGACTCAAGTGCAAATCCCCAGCACTGCTGATCTTACCTGCCACAGATTTTTTTTTTAAAGCACAGGCAGCTTGATTTGCTAAAGGCCCTGGACACCGGGGTCAAGGACAAAGCCCACCAATGTGACCTTATGCTCTAGGATGCCTGTTGGTCTTAAGGTTGATCTTGGAGTTGGCACCATACAAAGTTGCTTATCGCCAAAGTGCTCAATTTGATTTTTATTATTTTATATTCCTAAATCTGTGACAACGGTCTATCAGGGCGCTTTCAAGTTAGCTGAATTCTGTGGCAGCTTCCAGCAGCCTGATCCTGGTGCATTATTTTTGCCTGTTGGAAGGACTCTACAGCTACAGGCAGACTCCTACCATCTACCAGCAGGCCCATTGTCAATCCTGAGTCATGTGCTGACAGTTAAGTGGGCCCGGATTTTTGTATATCTTGTGAGATCTCTATGGGAACATAGTCATTACGATACAGAAGTTCCCGTCTTGAGTACTGTCGATAGTTTTATTTTTTATGATTTTATTTCCTATTAATATGAAACAGACTCTTGATAACCCAAAATAAACATATTCACACATTCTGCATTCCTTGTTTCATAGAAGAGCAAAACTTCAAAATCTAGATCGAACAAACTGAGATCTGTTACACAGCTGTGCACTCTTGTCACAGGTGAAACAGACAGGACTCTGTCAACTTGGACAGGTTGGATGACCTTGAGAATTTAGTGATCTATGGCATCGAACAAAAGTTAGTAGTTGTCAGCAGAAACCAGGCAGAAATACTACTAGTAAATACTACTACTGGTTCTAAAATATATATTGAATCAGCTCACACTTCACTTTCTGCTGCTACCAGCAAAGTCTAAGCCATCATGACAGTCTCACTGATGTGGACTATTAACTAGTCTCCCTGCTCTCATTCTGACCCCCTCTGCCCATTTTCTACACTGAAGCTGGAGTTGTCTTACAAGTACATTGGATCAAGTCTTTCAGCTGCTTAAAACTTATCTGTGTTCCTTCTCATCTCAAAATAAAATCCAAGCTCATCATCATGGTCTATGAGGCCGTATGGGGTCTGGCCCCCGTCAGACTGTCCCATCTCATGTTATACCACTCTCCTCCCCCTTGTAATAATCTGTCTGCGCTAGCTCCCTTCCACCTTGTAATGATCTATGCATACGGACTTTTCTGTTTCTCGAACACAGGTTCACCATGTGCGGATGAGCAGGTTGTGCACTGTGGAACCCCAGAAGGGGCATTCAGTAGGCTGCAGGGTGGATGATGCCCCCTGGAAATGTGCAGTATGGCAGCCCAGCTTATACTTGCTGAGCTCTTTCCCACTGCGAGTTCTTGGTACTTGCTGGTCCTTCCGCCTGGTACATCCATCTGCACGGCTGGCTCCTTCTTGTCATCCACTGAACAAATATTCCACAGAGCACTACTCATACCAAGCAGAACTGGCTACGTAATTTGCAAGGCCCAATGCAAAAGAAAATAAACTCAGTCTCAGTTTAAATGTCACTTTTCCAGGGTGATCCTTCCTAACCACTCAAGCCAAAGGAACCTTCTGATCAGTGTGTGAAGGCAAGCTAAGGGTCCCCTTTCCTTTCCAGGTAAAAACATAGCATTTTAAATTACAGCTGAAACAAGGATCCTTGGTTCCACTAGCACTGTGATTTTAGGCTGAATATCCAATCAACATAAAAGGTTTTGTGTTTCTCTTTAATGAGGTTTTGGGCAGGTTCTCATTTTTCTAGAAATTGGTCTTGAAGGTAATGACAGGCCTCATAAGCCGAGGAGAAATCTGGTATACAAAGATCAAAAAGGCCCCATGACAACATTATAAATGGAAAAATGATACTATGCTTGGATTTTTTTCTAATAAAAAACAACAGTGCACCTTTTATGGAGATAAGGATTTCATACATAATAACGAACTCAATTGTATTTTAAAGTTTAGTAGAAATTGCGCAGTTACTAATTGGCTAGCACGTATTTCCCTCTGCCTTTGGAAGTTCAAGTTTTTGCTTTGCTGAACTAAAACAAAATTATTTAAGTATAATTTTATCCTTGAAAAGTCATAATTTGGTTGCTTGTAACACTGTGAACTTGCTTATTTAAAATACAGTTAGTTCAATATATATATATTGCTTTCATTCATAAGACATTTATTAATGTTGGATGATAAAGTTTCAAGTGTGATATTTGACTCAGAAAAAAAGGATGCAGAGAACAGCTTCTTTAAATATAAGGTCTTCCTGAGTTTCTCTCCTACTCCCAGGAACCCAATACACTCTGCTTGAATAACAGAAGTAAAAGTTGAAGGATCTGTGACAGCGAGATAAGGCAAGAACATGTCATTTTCAGAGAGCCTGCCATTCCCACCATCATCCTCTGACGAAGCAACACCATATGGGGCTTCAGATACGGTTTTCTGAAGTGAATTACCCTTGGGTGACTGCCAGAAGCAAAACAGTAAAAATTCAACTTCCTAAAAGCGTTCGTAACCAAGGGAGAAACACGTTTCTGCCCCAATTTTTGCTAATTTTGTAAAAGCAGCCATTTAAGAAAAAAAAAGAAAGAGAAAAGAAACGGGCTTGAGAATGATAGGAGTTTCTACTTGTGTGATATAAAGAACGAAAGCAAAAGCTAACCCTGCATACGGTGCCTCACTCAAGACGCCTCGTGCTAGACTAAGTTGTGAAGGAAACCCCGACTTCCTGCCTTCTTGCCCTGCTTGCTCTCAGAAGAGTATCCGATCAACTCCTCGACGCTGAAGTATAAATGACTAATCGTGATTCATGGATTACCGTCTATAGCAGTATTTGCTTTAAAGTAGGGAAATATTCTTGGGCAAAGAGCTGCAAGTGGAAGGTTTTTGCGGTAGAATTTCCACAAAGCCCAACAATCATCCACAGACAAACTATTCGGTCTTGACAGAGATGCCTGTGTTTGCTAGTCCTTGTCATCACTCACTCTCCATTTCCTCTCTCTCCCTCCACCCCTGCCTCAACTCTTTGGTTTGGAGTAATTTTAGATTTACAGAAAAGTTGCAAAGGTAAGACAAAGAGCTCCCCCAAAGTTTTTACCCAGTTACTTCTAATGTCAACATTTTCTATTATTATGATACTTGGTCAAAACTAAGAAACTAAGATTGGTCCATTACTCTTTGCCACACTCCAGACTTTATTAGTGTTTCACCAGTTTCTCCAGTAATGTTCCGTTTCTGTTTGATCCAATGCCTCTGTTAGCCCACTCTCTTTTACACCCAGTCTCATCAAGCTCTCAGGCCCAGAACTCCACCAAAACAGCTCCCATCAAGGTCATCAGTGACCATCATTCAGTCAAAGAAGCCGCATGGCAGCCAGTAAGATGCCAAAGTATTAATTATCATATGATCTCACTCATATGTGGAATTTAAGAAACAAAACAGAGGATCATAGAGGAAGAGAGGGAAAAAAAGTTAAAAAAAAAAAACCAAGATGAAATCAGCGAGGGAGATAAACCATAAGAGACTCTTAATCATAGGACACAAACTGAGGGTTGCTGGAGGGGAGAGGAATGGAGGGATGGGGTAACTGGGTAATGGATGTTAAGGAGGGCACGTGATGTAATGAGCACTGGGTATAAGACTGATGAATCACTGAATTCTACCTCTGAAACCAATAATACATTGTATGTTAATTAATTGAATTTAAATTTTTAAAAAGGGAGAAAAAAAGAAAACCTTAAAACCAATAGTGCAAAAAAAACAAAAGATGCCAAAGCCTTTTCTCGGTACTCATTTCAGTGGCTTCCTTGGGTGTGGCATTCCCTCTCTCCTTCTGAGAATCCTTGTCACTTGACCTTTCTCTTGGCTATCTTCTCTCCTCACTGTCCAGTTATTCTTGGTTTCCCTTGCTCGGTCCTCCTATTCTTCCCTCCTGCTAAGCAACGGAGGGACCTCAGGCTAAGCCCTTGGGCCTCCTCTCTTCTCGATCACACACTTCCCAGGGGTTCTCATCCAGTCACATGCTGGTGAGAGTCACCTGTTTGTGATGACTCTGGTTCTTTGTCTCTAACCCTGATCCCTCTGAGGAACCCTGACTGACCTACCTACAGCTGCCACTCAACATTTCATTTGCGTGCTAATAGGAGTCTCAAACTCCCAAGTCCCACACTGAACTCTTGACTTGCCCTTGAACCTGCTCTTCCCCTGGTCTTCTCCACATGGCACCTCCACTTCACCAGGGGCTCAGGCCAAAAATCTTAGAATCACTTTGACTCCTCTTTTTCTTTTATACCCCATGTCCAATCCATCGGCCAATCCAGCTCTGCCTTTGAAGCTATCCTGATTCTAACCACTTTTCACTATATCCACTGCCATCCTCCTGGTCCAAGTCGTCATCTTTCAACCTGGATGATTGTAGTAGCCTCCAAACTGTTCATCCTGCTTCTGCCCTTATCCTGCCCCTATCTCCCCACCACCCCAATTTATTATCAACATACAGATACTTCTTAAATGTAAGTCTGATCATGTTAGTGCTTTACTCAAAAATCCAATGGCTTCTGTTCTTAGTCAAAGTAGAATCCAAAGCCATTACTGAGACTACAGGGTACTACATGACTTGCCTCCTCCCCTCACTCTCTGTCTTAATTGCCTACCTTGCTCTCTCCCATTTACCAACCTCTCCAGCCACACTCACCTCCTTGCTCTTTCTTCAATTTACCAAGCATGTTTTGCCTCCAGGCGTCGTACTTGCTATTGCCTCTGCTTGGAATGTTCTGCCCCTAGATGTCTGCCTGACTTGAAGGGCAGGGAGATAAGGTAGCAAGGTCGGGGGACAAGCGCCTCCAGATTTTCCAGGGACCGAACTGATTTTAAAAGTGAAGAGCCTTGTATCCTAGGAACCCCTTCACTTCCTGGCAAACTGGGACAACTGGTCACCTAGCAGGGGTAGGTGTGTGTAGGGGGTCGCAAGCATTTAATATGTTGGTCACAGAAGGTCTCATGGACGAGGAGATATTTGGGCAAAGGTTTGACAGAGGCGAGAGATTGGGTTTGCCATTCCTTAATATTGCATGATTCCTGGGGGCATGTTTACAAAATCTGTTGAGCACAGATAAAGGAAACCCCAATTTTTATTAAAAATACATCTTAAAAAGGGGCACCTGGGTGGCTCAGTCAGTTAAGTGTCTGCCTTCGGCTCAGGTCATAATCTCAGAGTCCTGGGATCAAGCCCTGCCTTGGGCTCCCTGCTCTGCAGGGAGTCTGCTTCTCCCTCTGCCCCTCACCCCACTCATCCTCTCTCTCTCTCAAATAAATAAATAAATAAATAAATAAATAAATAAATAAATAAATAAATAAATAAATAAAATCTTTGAAAAAAATACATCTTAATGATTGAACTCTTAGATTTTATGAGATCTACAAAGAATAGTGGCCAATGAGGCTTTCAAGCCCAGTAAACTTGGAGTCTTGGCTCTACTGCGTGACCTTGAGCAAGCTATTTAATTTTTCAAAGCCTGATATTTCTCATTTGTAGGATGAGGATTATAAAATCCTCAAGGATTATTATAAAGATTAAAAGAGTTATTATATATAAAGTATTTTGAACCATTCTGGCACATAACAGACACTCAATTATAATCCATTATTTTTTTTCTCACCATGTTTTTGCTGGGACACCAATATTATTCAATCTAAGGGCTGTTGTGTGCAGGACACAGGGATAATCAAGACCTATGGAAAGGGAGTTACGGAGAAAGAAGGCTATCAAACAGGGGGGCCTGAAAAATAAGAGTTAATTTAGATACTTATTTTTATTTCATTTGTTTGTTTGTTTGATTATTTAATTTTAAGTAGGCTCCACGCTGGGGGTGGAGCTCAAAGCAGAGCTCAAACCAACGACCCTGAGATCAAGACCTGAGCTGAGATCGAGTTGGACGCTCAACCAACCAAGCCACCCAGGTGCCTAAAGGGAGTTATTTTTAAATGATTTGTGAGATAACTGTATGCTTATATTCAGTTATAAGAAATAATAGAGATCCCATATACCTTTTACTCAGTTTCCCTCAATGGTAGGTAACTTCTTGCATTCCTATAGCACAATGTCCCAACCAGGAAATTAATATTGATACAGTTCATAGTGAGTTCTTATCATTTTGTTACTGAAACTAAGACTGCCATTTTCATGGGATTGAATGACCAGTGCTTCCACCGTCGGGGGTGGGGAGGCCAGGGGCCAAAGACAATAGATCAAAAGTCCCTTCAATGCTGGACTATTGCTGTGGGGGCCTCACCTTGCTCTCCCTGCTCCAATCCACTGCATCAGACTGCGCTTCTGATAGGATCACTTCTTAGCAATGTTCTCTTTTGTCTTGAATGTAATCAAAGCTACCACTTACCCAATGTTTACTATGACCACGGGCTCTGTGCTAAATACTTCTCATGCATTCTCTCAATCTTTACAAAGGCCTATGAGGTAGGTAATAATAGTGTCTCCATTTTATAGATGATGAAATGGAGGTCTAGTAAGGTGAAGCGGTCATGTATCTAAAAGGAGGAGAGCTGGGCTTCAAACACAAGACCACCTGATTCCAAGGCTGTTCTTACCCACCCATAGACTCTGCTCACACTCATGGCAGAACATGGTGGAAAGAGACTAGATTAACTGTAGTCTGTGACAGGCATTGTCTTTCCTTCCCCTATGAATACACAGTTGAGTTGGGGAGGCAGAATATGAAAATATACATGACGGTACAAGGTAGGACATGGAAAGCACCAATCCAAGGTGCTCCAGGAACCCAGGGAGCAGGGCAGTTGGGAGAGGCTTTCTGTGGGAAGCAGATGGGGGGATGGGCTTGGCCTTGAAGGGGGGCCCAGACTTGTACATGTGAAAAGCCCATGTCTGGCAGAGCTCACACTCTGATGGCACTCATGTTTGGTTTCACCCTACCTTCCCACATCTCCCTCCTCCCCTGTAACGACACAGATATGGGTAGACTTTCTTCAGAGTGCATAATAACCCTAACAACTAACGCATGTAGAGTGTTCATGGTGTGCTACTCTGTGTTCCAAGAGTTTTACATATCGTAACTCATTCAGTCCTCACAATAACCTGTAGCACAAGGACTATTAGCCCCATTTTGCAGATGAGGATACTGAGGCACAGAGAGGTTAAGTGCCCAAGGTCACCCAGTAAGTGAGAGCCAGGAACTGAACCCACACAGTTTGGGTCTGGACTCCCTGCTTCTGACCTTGGTGTCAGAAGTCCAGTATAATTTTTGCTTTCCTGCTGCAAGCCTTTCTGGAGGTCCTGTCCTCTACTTGGCAAGTCCTTTTTCCACATCTCTATTTAAAAAACCCCACTGGGTCAAAACTCAAGCTAAATAGCACAACAGCAATCACCATAAGGGGAAGGAGCACTTTCTAAACAGCAAACTTCTGTGATTGGCCAGGGCCCATGAGCCACATTTCATTTTCACATGATCATGGGAGGTTTTTACAAATGAGGAAACTGAGCCTCAGAGATATTAAATAACTTGCTCAAAGGCCGAGGTTCCCGTCCAAAACCTAAGTCTGCCTCTCTGTAGCTCATGTCTCAGATCTGTCCCTTCCCTGAAGCCCTCCTGCCCCGCCCGCCGACAGTCACGCCTGTCCCTCCCTGCACTGGCCACATGCGTTCTGCGCCTGTTTAGAAATCTGCACACATGGCCTTGATGATCTTCTCAGTTACACACCTCTCCAGCCAAGCGTGGCTCCAAATGTCTGGGGCCACAGGGCACGCTTCATAGGACATAAAACTCTTAAGATTCTAGAGCTGGAAAGTACCCAGAGATAATCAGACCCACTACCCACCCCTGATCATTCATTCATTCAGCAATAAATGCCTGCTATGTGCCAAGTATGTCCTAAATCATAGGGATATAGCAATGAAGAGAATGGGCCAAATCCCTCATCTCCAAAAGGTTCCATTCTAGTCGGGGAGGATTGACAATAAACAAGGGGAAACAAAGAATGGGGTGTGTGTGTGTGTGTGTGTGTGAGAGAGAGAGAGAGACAGAGACAGAGACAGAGACAGAGAGATCTTAGGTTGGCCAATGGTAGCCTCTCTGAAAAGGATTTCTCCCTTAAAGTCTGTCATCCACCATTTGCTTGTATATGTCTAGCTACAAAGGTTGTTCCCTTAGAAGGCATACATTATATTTTTAGCAAGCTCTGATTGCTCTGAAGTTTATTGAATCTTCTCCCATGACTTCTACCCTTTGCCCTGAGTTCTGCTTTCAGTTACTATACCTGGCAAGCCTAACCTATCTCCTAGGACAGACAGCCCCTCAGCTGCTCTAGGACAGCTGTGTTTCCTTCCAGTAGTTTCCCCAAAACCCTCACATCCTCAATTCCTTCATCTGCTTCCTGAATGACATAGTTTCAATACCTACCCCCCAGGTGGCTGCCCTCCTTTCAATGCACTGCCCTTTAGCTAAGAAAGAAACGTGGGTCGATCAGTGCAGAATATTCCAGAGTATTGCTCCCTGAATATGGACTCAATACTATGTAAAAACCAAACCAAACCAAACCTGTTTTTAAGTTCTATCCTAGTTAGAGCTCTGTCCTCACTGGGGAGAGCCAGTCTAGCATCCTCAGAACCTGGAAGCTAGGGGGAAGTCCTGGGGCCAGTGGAGGGACAAGCCTTTCCTTCCTCAATAGGCTTTCTCACTCAGTGGGGGTTCCTAGAAGGAGGCAAGAAAGGGAGTCCGAGGTGAAGAGCAGCAGAGTGAGGAAGAATCTGCACTTGTTAGTGGGCAGAGGCCCCGGCAGGTGGGTATAACACGTTGTCGGAGGAAGGGAGCAGAAGCCAAATAGCTTGTTGTAGTTTTTACTTATCTACTGAATTTCTTTTCTTATGATTTTAAGCATCTTTTTATGTGTATAAGAGCAATTTTAATTTCTTTTAAATATCCTTTGCCAAACTTCCAATTAGTTTAAGGATGTTTTCTTTGTTGGTTTCTAGGAGATCTTTATATATTAAGAAAATTAACCCTTTGTGTTACATGGTCCACCTGCTTTTTTTCCACGTGGTCATTTGGCTGTCTACTTTGTTTATGGTATATTTTTCTACATAGAAGGTTTTGTTTTTTGAGTAGTCAAATGTATCCATCTTTTCTTCCTGGGCTTTTTTTCCTTCTCCTCCTCTTCACATATATCATATTTAGAAAAGCCCTCTCCATTCTGACATTATAAAAACAATCTCCCCTATCATCTTCAACTATTTTTATTATTTCACTTTTTACATTCAAATCTTTGATCCACCTGAAATTCATTCTGGTACACCATTTACTGTTCATTCACTGTATGTGTCAGGCATGGTGTTCAGCATTTTATATACACGATCATATTTAATAGTGATAACTATTATTATACCAATGGAGTACTATAACAGCAGGGATGTTGAAGCTTAGCAAGGTGAGCTCGGCCAGGATCATGTGTCTAATAAGTGTCAGAATAGACCCCAACTCAGCCTGAGTTCAATATTTATGCTCTTCATGAGAATATTTATAAGAGAGGCATCCTGTTGTCTGCAATCCCCAACTTCATCACCACACGTTTCAGGAAAGATTGTTGTCGAGTGTGTGATGTGTACTGCCCATTCCATGAGGTGTAGAGCACTGGATAGACACATTGAGATGGGCTACGGATTGTCAGTTAGCCAAAGGCACTCTCCAGCTGCCTAACTCATGCCCCTGCCTGGAAAGCTGAGGATTCATATTCTTCTCTTAGCAAAATTATGGGTTATTAGATGAAGTCACACCGGACTAGACAGAACTGTGACAATTAGATCCATGAATGTAAGAGTCCCTTGAACTTCCCTTGTCATGGGACAGTATAGTTCCCAAAGTCTGGATGGGGTCCAACCTGCAGGTAGAGCATAATTACAGAAATTTATTGACTCCTAGATACACATCTTTTCACAGTTGGCATCTCTGAACTTAAGATGCATCTTCTGCTCCCTGGTATCTGATAACTGCTGCTGGCCAGGCAGCAGACAAAACGTAGCAGTGGCTGCCTGCACATGTACCAACCGGCTTGAGGTTTCTCATGGCAAAAATGGGCAACAGCAACTCATCAACTTTCATTCAATAAACAATTTAAGGACCATTTCAGGAAGTAGAAAAATCCTGGTTGTTTTCTGAAATCCTCTGTTGACACCTTCTAAAAAGACCAAGAAAGGACCTGTATTAAAACTTGGGGTAGAGAGTGGAGTCATTGCATGGAAAATAATCCTTGAAAGAACTGTTTAAATAAATTCTGCTAGGGGCCCTGGGTGGCTCAGTCAGTTAAGCATCCGACTTTGGCTCAGGTCATGATCTCAGAGTCCTGGGATCAAGCCCCAAATTGGGCTCCCTGCTCAGCAGGGAGTCTGCTTCTCCCTCTCTCTCTGCCCCTCCACCATTCATATGTGTGCCCTCTCAAATAAATAGATAAAATCATTAAAAAAATAAATTTTGCATAACGGATACTCCCGGTGGTGCATAGGACAACTGCGCTTGGAAAAACAAGACATACATACCCAACTTTGAAGTGAAATGCATTTCAGAAGATTGGACTCCAAATGAGACATTTGGGAAAATACTTTAACCTATTTATTTCTCTTATATTTTCCTTCTTTCCTATGAACAATTGACATGATAGGATCTGTCAAACTTTTTTTTAGTAACTCATGATCAATTAATGTAAAAAGCTAATTTAAGCATCAGCAATAGTGACTCCACCCTGTACTCCCAGCTCCATACTGATGGAAGTAATCTGCTGGACAGTCTTGGAAGAAACAGCCAAAGCCATGCTCGCTTGTGGATTCTCATCTGGAAGTAATCCCAAGTCCAAGGTTCTACTCCAGCATGGAAAATTTTTCTCGCAGTGATTCTAAGAGTCTTGGTGGAAGACTAAGTCCTTTCACTGTGAGGTTCTTTTCCTTTGTGCCTCCAGTCAAGTCTGCTGACACATTCTGCAGCGGATTTCCATCGTGGCTGGTTAGCGTGACTCTAGTTTGGTGAATCCCGCCTCTGTGGCTCCCTGGGTGTCCTTCTGGTGTCCTTGAAAACCTCCTTAAAAGCCTGTCCCTGGCAAGAGCTAACAGCTGCAAGTCAGGAGCTGCAACAACCACCACATCTTTCTCAAAGATCAACTAAAGGTCCAAAAGTTCTTTCAATTATTATAAAATAAAAATGCTAGGTGATACGAAAGTATTGTGTCCTAGTTTTATTGATGGCATTCCCCCCCCCCTTTTCTCGATGGTACTAAGCCCTGGTGCATCTTACAATCAATGGCATCTCAGATTGGATGAAATAGGGTAGCTTCAGCTTTGGAGTTCATTTTGCTGTTGTTGCGTAATTCTCCTTTTGGACTCAATTTGTAGGAGACCGACCATATCAATGGATCTAATGAATTTTCTAGGTTTCTACATTTTGTATTATGTTCTTAAGCAGGGTGTTCCTAATTGTACTTACTTGTGTAACCAGAGTAATAGGATTTTACCATGGTCCTTATTAAATTTCATCTTGTTGGCTCTGGCCTGTTATTCTCATCTGTCAAGATCATTCTAGATCATGATTCTCTCCCTTCTAGTATTAGCTAACTCCCCCCTTTAGCTTTCTGCCATCTATAAATTTGATAAGCCCAACTTCTGTACCTTATCCAAGTTGCTAATGAATATGTTGAGCAAGTCTGTTGTAATTTTGTAGACTCACGGCAGGCATTAGTGATTCCCTCGGGTTGGCATGAATCTACAGATGAACTATTTCTGTATAGGCATTTTACCCAGTTGTGGGTCCATCCTTCTGAAATATAGTGCAATTTTTAGGCACCCAAGCTTTGATCTCAGGGTTGACCCCTCAAACCCTAGCTATATGACCCTGGGCAAATTACCTGATGAATCTCTGTTTACTTTCCTCATCTGTAAAATGGGACACTTGTTTTTACTTTATAGGGATGGGTTGAGGATTAAATGAATTAATACTCACAAAATGTTTCACATAGTTCCTGACATATAGTAGGCTCTCAATAAATAATAATGATTCTATCAATTTTTTCAGATTTCTCCATCTTGCCTAATGTATATCATGAGACACTTTGTCAAATGCCTAGGAAAAACTCAACATAAATTAACTTCATCATTCCGCTGTTCTAGCAGACTTATCAAAAAAAAAGAAAGAAAGAAAGAAAGAAAGCCAATTTAGTATGTGTAGTTTTTTTTTTATATAATTTATAACTTGACTATTTTCAACAAGGGGTTGATGCAACTAAAAAAAAAAAAGACACATACAGATTTATTTATAGGGACTCCAGGTTGGCTCTTAATAATCAACATTGCATTTTTAAGTGCTTAAAACACTTTGTTAACTCTTTCCAAAGTTTTGCTGGGAATCCATATAAAACCAACAATTTTATATTTTCTTAAATCCCCCTTTTTGCCGTAACAGCAACCAATATTTGCCTATCTCCAAGCTTTGGTGATCGTGCCCTTCTCCAGGACTGCTTAAAGATTGATGCTGATGTTTGTATGATCACATCTGTAAGTTATTTTATTATTTTAGATGTATTTCACAGGATTTGCAGAATTAAACTCATTTGAGGCAGCTGGTACTCTCTTACCATCTCCTCATTTATCTTGGACTTCATTTCCTTATAACTGTTATTGTTCGGTCCTTAAGAGTAGTGGTTTAAATCTTTAGAGCACTTCACAATCACTTGGAGGAAGAGGAGCCTGTTAGAAATACACATTCACAGCCTGCTCCCAGAGATTTAGGATTAGTACCTCTGAGATGGGAGCTGGGAATGTACATTTTAACAAACATTCTGATGTACCACCTTGTAGACACCTTACATAGTGGAAAATTATGGGAAGTTATTTGGTAATTATGATTTTTCTTATAATGTTCTTATACAATGTTCTTAAGTTCTTATACATGTTAGCATTACGTATCTCTCCTAAGAATTGATCATAGTCTTACCTGGTTGGTTGTTTTAGACTCAACATAGATTGTAAAAGCATTTTTGTTTAGCATTTTTCATAAACCTTAAATTACCCTGGATTTTGATCTTCCCGGTACTACTCACAAAGCTGGTGTCTTTTAAAAATAATTCTCTTATGAATGAATAAAAGAGATGTGTGTGTATGTGTATGTGTATGTGTGTAATGGAATATTACTTAACCATAAAAAGGAATGAGATGTTGCTATTTGCAGCAATGTGGATATACCCACAGGGTGTTATGTCAAGTGCCAGAGAAAGACAACTCTCATATGATTTCACCTATACGTGGAATCTAAAAAGCAAAACAAAAGAAACAAATGAACAAAAGACCCTTAAGTACAGAGAAGAGGGTGGCTGGGTGGCTCAGTCAATTGAGTGTCTGACTCTTGGCTCAGGTTGTGATCTAGGGGTCATGGGACTGAATGCTGCGTTGGGCTTCATGTTCAGTGCAGAGTCTGCTTGGGATTCTTTCTCCTCCCTCTCCCTCCCCCTCTGCTCCTGCCCCTGCTCTCTCTTTCTCTCTCTCAAATAAATAAATAAAATCTTTAAAAAAATACAGAGAACAAACTGGTAGTTGTCAGAGGGAAGGTGGGTAGGGGGATGGGCAAAATAGATAAAGGGGAATGAGAGGTACAAACTTCCAGTTATATGGAGGTGAAAAGTACAGCATAGGGAATATAGTCAATACTATCGTGATAACATTGTGTGGTGACAGATGGTGATTACACTTACTGTGGTGAGCACTGAGTAATGTATAAAATCACTGAATCAATATGTTGTACACCTGAAACTAATATAACACTGTATGTTAATTATACTTCAATAAAAAATTAAAAATAATAAAGTTAATTGTTCTTGGCTATGGGCCATTCCTGTCATTGTTAGCATGTGTACTTTAACAGCTTGAGCTCGTTGGGGGGCTCTCTGTGCAGTTCTACCTTGACCCCTCCAGATGCCCATAGGGCAGTAGTCTACACCTTTGTGGCATTCAACCCGCATTCACTGATAAGGAGATGAAGGCTGTGGATGACAGAGAGAGGAGCTATAGAGCTACTTATTAGAATGCCTATAAGAAACCTGCCTAGAAAGTGCTCTGCCATTTGGGAGTGGCTGAGATGAGAAGGGATAGATTTAGACCCAAACGAGGCCATCCAGGCTTTGAAATTGCTGACTCTGACCTTCCTTTAGACCTCTCCCCTGATGCCCCCATCTCACTTCTTCCTCCCTCTCCTCTGGATCTCTTGTACACTTTCATAATTGCACATTTCACACTGTACTTTGGTTGTTTGTTCATGCTTCTGTCTCCTTTATTGAAAACAAAAAGAAAGAAAGAAAGAAAGAAAGAAAGAAAGAAAGAAAGAAAGAAAGAGAAAAAGAAAGAACCTGCACTTTACATTTAATGAATATTTGTTAAACAAAGCCAAGGATAACAAGTATTTGACAGGCATGCCACACTCCCTGTCCTGGTGTTGGGGCAGACATTGCTAATGGATCTTAGAGCTCTTTCTTCTTGGACCTGGAAGCAGTTTCAATATTCTTCAAAACATGGCTTTCCATTAAATCGACCATAATTGGCTTGCACAATGAAACCTATTTGCCAATGCTAAACAAAATGCAAGTTCTTTTCTCCCACAGTTGAGTTGTTAACCCCCTTGGTGGAATAAAAAGAAAAAAAAGAAAACCCACAAATATAAATTAACTACTTAGAAAGTCAAGGTGATATGATAAATACTAAGGGAAAATACAGAGAATAACATTGGAAAGATACGAGTAGGCAGCATCTTGCAAAAACCAGGTGTCTGGGTTTTCCAGCTTCTGAGACTCCAGAGTGATACCAATGAGCTAATAATGAGAATGATACTGAACTCAGGCTCTCATCTCATGGCATCAGCAAAGTTTGAAACCTTTTAAGTAATAATTCTAACATACCTCAGAAATAAGGATTTCAGTTGGATCCAAAATCAATGTGTAAGTTGAGAGCCCTGCTTTCAGCATCAGGAGGCAAGGGCAGCATTATTTATGCTAAAAGGGAGATAAACAAAAGCAAGGCCATCTGGGAGCATCTCTTCCTTTGACTCCCTTCGCTTTGACTTCCTTCTAAAAGCACCTTTGAACCCTGATTATTATCTATCACTTATCAATCTTGAAATTTCCATTTTGTTCTGATAAAGTTCTCTTTTGTGTATCTACATAAGCTGCCCAAAGTGGAGCTGCCCTCAAGCAGAGCCAGACCCTCTCTATCTCTTTCTCTTGGACGTGGCCGCAACGCTTGTTTTTTCTCTAGTTCCTAGTTTAGAACTCAGGGAGATGGAGAAAAATTCCCCTTCTCTTAGCTCCTAGATTGAAGGCTAAAGGACTTAAGGGTACATTTAGGGTATTACTCAGCTCTGAATTTTCTGGAGTCAGTCTCAGAGGGAAGTTAGATTTTAAGAGGCTATGATATGGAAATGCTTATTTTATCAGATGCTGTTAGTGTCTGCAAATCAGAAAAAAATTGTTACCATAAAGGTGATTTTTAGCTTTAATTCCTTATAAGTATAGAAAATGTATTAAAGAATCACATCCCTCTCTGCTTTCAGAAACAGTGCACTGGTTTGATGCTGCCACAGGATCAGCACCAGGGCATAGATGTTGTTTCACAAAGCCGTGAAGAAGTACAGCGACCCTCCCATGAGCTGTTGTTTGTACGTCGGGCTAAATGTCTCTACTGTGCCTCTTCTTGAGCTTTTGGACATATTTTTATAGTCCTGTCTACTCTCCACTCATGGAGCTGTCAGATGCCATCCCTGGCTCTTATAAAGAGCCCACCTTTCAAAATGCATGCTTTCTTTCAAGTTACTGCTTCTAAGGGTTATGGGCTAGAAAACCAGAGAATGAGATTTCTTTGAACTGTGTATGAAATGAGAGTTAATCAACATTGAATGAGGCCTTGAGGACTTTCTGATGAATAAAGTACAGTAAATAAAGTGATGAACTTTTTGCCATCTAATTGGACTATGTAGTCATTTTATATTTACTCATGGATTCTTGGGTTGTTGAGTTTGCTGGAAAAGTAATTTCTGGATAAAGTGTTGCAATTTCAAAATAATTTAATAGTGGTTAGAAAATTTAATTTTTTTGGAAAACATTTCTTAGAAAATTTTAAATATGTCCCTAAAGATTTTTATGTAGTTCAGTTTTTACAGTCTATTTAAGGGAATCTTGCAGTGATTCTTTTCCTGAAGTATAGAAGAATTAAAAAACATATGGCTGCTTTTCCATATGCTAACTGTCTTAGAGCAAGTCATGTTGGTTTTTTAGGTTCTAAGCAGTTCATCCAAGCCTAGGAAGATCAGGGAAGGACTTCAGTTGCAGGAATAAGACAGGAAAGGGATCAAACCAACCTCCCTCTAGAAACAACCAAAACTGCTGACTAAAAAAAAATAATAATAATTTTTTTTTAACTTCTTAAAAACAAAGTTAAGATCTGGCAAGTTAGTAAGAAACTCAAATCTAAAACCAAAGGGAAATATGATCTCTAAAAATTAAGTGGCACCTTAAAGCTATTTTTGAACTAAGAGCATTTGCCAATGGAGGCAAACTTAAACTTGGGTTCTGAGATCTCCTCAGAGAAACAGAATCAAAGCTCAGGACCTGCCCTTCCCCTCACTAATATGGGTCAAACCCTCAGGGCCAGGGTGAAACTAAAAGTAAATGTACCTTCCCCCTCAGACCCAGGAGATTATAGGACAAGTTGTCCTTATGAGCAAAGCAGGACAGTTGATAATGGTAGGAATCTGCTCTGACAGGTTATAGCTGCAAGATGGTACTCTCACAGCTTCCAAGTCCATATCACTTTGGTGATCAACAAATAAATAGAAACAAAAAAGAATCATGAAACCCTCTCAAGTTGTAAATTTTGTTTAAAGTAATTTACTTTAAAGTGCCCTTGTGTGCCTAGCAGAGGCAAATGAAAGTTTTTTTTCTGGAGAAAATTTGTGTCATCCTAGGCTTCAAAGAATGCCTCCAAAATAAATTTTCAAAGACAATGAGCAGCATATACTCAAAGATAGCTAAGCCTACAAGGATAAACCATAAATAATAAGAACTGGATAAAAAGAGGCCTCCAAAGACTTCAGATTTTGAAATTACTAGACAGAATCTATAAAACCAACTATGCTTACTAAGTTAAAAAAAGAAAAAAGAAAACATATGTACAGAAAAGGAAACAACAAAAAGTGACCTAGCAGATTTGAAGAAGAAATAAATAGAACTCAAAATACAATATATAATAACCAAAGTTAAAAGCTCAGTAGAAATGCTCAATGAGTTTAGACAAAACCAAAGAATTAGAAAACTAAAATATGGATCAGAAGAAATTACTCAGAGTATAGTTTAGAAACACAACACAACAAAGCAAATAAAAAAGAGAGGTTAGGAGACATAGAGAACAGAATGAAAAGATGTAGCATTCATTTAATCAGACCCCTAAAAAGAGAGGAGAGAAGGGCTTAGGAAAAGATAACATTAAAGAGATAATGGCTCAGGGTGTTTCAGAACTGTTCAAAGATATTGATACACAGATGCAAGAATGATAAGCACAAAAAATAAAATGAAATCTACACCTAGACTCATCATGAAACTTAAACAAACCAAAGACAAACAAGATCCTAAAATCAACCAGAGAAAAAGATGATCCTCAAAGCAGTGGCAACTAGACAATAACTGAATTCTCAGTTGTCACAAAGGAAGTAACAAAGGAAGCCAGAAGCGAATGGAATGAAACCATCAATGTATGCAAATAACTGCCAATCTAGAATTCTACACCCAGTAAAAGTATCTTAGAAATAAGGTCAAAATAAAATCATTTTTAGACAGATCAAAGCTGAGAGAGTTTGCCACAAGCACATTTGAATTTACAACCTTTCCTTTAGGTAGAATGAAGGTGATCTCACAAGGAAGACCCGAAGTAGAAGGAAAGAGTAAAGAAAATGGTAAACATATGGATACATCTAAGCAAACATTAACTCTATAAAAACAATGATAATGATGTCTGGAAGGACAAAACTTACAGGAATAAAAACAAGATAGAATTAAAATATCTGACAACATTAACATGGCAGGAAGGGTAAACGTAATTAAAATGTTTTACGATCTTTAAATTATGTGGGAGAAGGGTAAAGGTGTTGATTATTTTCAGACTTTAAGTTAAGGATGTATATTAATTTCTTGGATAATCACTAAAATATAGAGAGTATATAATTTTCATACTAGAAGGAAGAGAATGGAATAATTTTTAAGGTTTTTTGTTGTTGTTGTTTTTATTTTTTTACCAATCCAAGAACATAAGAAAGAAAGAAAGAAAGAAAGAAAGAAAGAAAGAAAGAAAGAAAGAAAAGGCAACACATAATAGGTGAGATAAATATAAATGAGATGGCAGTTTTAAATTTCAATATATAATTACATTAAATGTAAATGGATTCCTGAGCAAAAGAATATGTACCATATGAGTCCATACATATAAAGCTTAAAAAAAGACACAACTAAAAGAAGTTATATAAAGCCGTTGTTTGTGACAAGCTGAATAATGGCCCCCAAAATTGTCCATATTGTAATCCCTGGAACCTAAAAATATGTTAACTTACATGGCAAGAGGAACTTTGCAAATGTGACTAAATTAAGAATCTTGAGATAGGGAGATTAGGGATTATCCAGGTGAGCCTACTGCAATCACAGGGGTCCTTTCTAAGAGGGAGGTCGAAGAGCCAGTCGTAGACAGAAGAGAACAGAAGCAGAGGGCAGAGAGAAGATGCCATGCCACTGAATTTGAAGTTGGAGGAAGGGGCCACAAGTCAAGGAATGTAGGCAACCTCTAGAAGCTGGAAAAGGCAAGATAACGGATTCTTCCCTAGAGCCTCTAGAAGGAACACAGCCCTGCAGACCCCTAGACCTCTGACCCCTAGAACTGTAAGATAATTTTAAGCTATTAAATTTGTAGTAATTTGTTATGTCAGTAATAGGAAACTATTGAAAGATATACTACATATCTATATCTAATCTATGTCTATATTTATCAATGTGACAAAGCAGCAAATAAAAGCAAGGAAATGGTTATCACAAAAGTCAGGATGGTGGTTCCTCCACTGCTCAGGAAGAAAGACAAGAAGGCCAGGCTCGAAGGCCCTGGCAATTCTACTTCTTGACATGGGTGGAAGTTACACATGTCATAATTATTCTGAAACCATACATGTTTTATGCACTCTTTCTGTAATAGCAAATATTTCATCACTGTAAAATATAAAAAAATGTAAAAAGTAAAAATGTAAAAAGTAAAAATATGTAATGTAAAAATGTAAAAAATGTAATGTAAATGTAAACTGTAAAAAGTCAATGTAAAAAAAAATGTAAAAAGTAAAGGCCAGGAAGCCTGGGATTAAATATTTACAGAACATTTAATTAGTAATGAGTTTCTAATAATCGAGAAACAGATTACCCAACCTGTAGAATATCCCTGCCCCTTACAGTGCCTCTTAAGGCCTCCTGACATTTGACCTCTCCTCTGCTCAGTAATACCCCCACATAGTTGAGAATGGAAGGACTCCGGAGGAACGAAATCCATGTGTGGGCCATATCACTTATTAACTATGTGGACTTGGCAAGTTACTTAAATTCTTGGTTTCTTAATCTATAAAACGAAGGTAATAGTAGTATCTTTCTCCGTAGAGTTGTTATAGGAAAGAAATGAGATAAAGCACTTAGGACGATACCTATATAAAAATGCCACTTCTTTTTTATTTCATTTATCCATCTCCCTCCCTCCAAAATAATGTTTATGGAGCACTGGCCTCATACCAGGCCCTTTGCTGGGTTTTAGGGATGCAAAGCCAAATAAACCCAGGCCCCATCTTCAAAGGGCTCTTAGTTTAGCAGAGGAAGCAGATGAAAAGTAGCTAATTGTAATGCAAAGAATTAGCAGTACAATTAAGGTATAAACAATAAGGAGGCTGAGGCCTCCTAGGGGAGGAGTCGTTAACAGGGCCTGTGGTAGAGGAAGGAGGGCACTAGGCAGAGAAGCCTGCCTAGAGGTAACACTTGAACAAGGTCATGAAGGATGGGCAGGAATTGGCCAGCCGGAGAAGATGAGGGAGGAAAATTTCCATAAAGGGATCAGTATAGGCAAGCCAGGAAGGAGATGCGGGTCCAGGGAAATGGTGCATTGCTGCGTGTTAGAGATTTGAGAAGGGAGGTGAAGTTGGAGTAGTCAGCTGTGGTCAGAAGTCAAAAGGCCACATTTACCATGGGAGAGTTGGGATGGTCTTCTCCAGGCAGTGGACAGCTGCCGTGAGCGGGGCCATCTTAGGACAGGTTAGTCAGAGCCGTATATGAGAACTGCCACTCTGCCTCCATGCAGATGGGTGGGAAAGATTCTGAGGACACTACCTGCAGTACTCTGGACGGGAGGCCTTGAACTAAACCAGAGCCTTGGAATGGATAAAGAGACTGAGATTCCAGAGACACCTAGAAGATGGAATTGAGTGGACTGGTAGCTTGTTGACTCAGGGTGGAGGTAATTACCAGATTTCTAGCTTGGGCTAATAATGACGGTGGATAACAATACCATTAACCAAGTTTGAGACGACCTACAGAGCAGGTTGTGGGGCAAAGGTCATAGGAACTTCATTTGGATTTACTGAGTTTGAAGTGCCTGTGTAACATCTAGGTGAAGATTTCTCGCAGGGAGTTGGAAAATTTGGCTCCAAACCTTAGGAGAAATGTAGACATGGAGATTTGGAAGCCATTAACATATAAATGGAGGTGGGGGGCACCTGGGTGGCTCAGTCGTTAAGCGTCTGCCTTCTGCCCAGGGTGTGATCCCAGGCTCCTGGGATCAAGCCCCACATCGGGCTCCCTGCTCTGCTGGGAGCCTGCTTCTTCCTCTCCCACTCCCCCTGCTTGTGTTCCCTCTCTCACTGGCTGTCTCTCTGTCAAATAAATAAATAAAATCTTAAAAAAAAATCTATCTATCTATCTATCTATATGTATGTATGTATGTATATATATAAATGGAGGTGGAAGCCAGAGGAGTGTATGGTATGGACCGTGTGAGCAATATGTTGTTGAATCTGCTTGGGAAGAATGACTAGTATGCTCACCTAAGTGCCTTTTTCCTTAGCATGTATTTTGGGCCTACATTAAAGAATGTTTCCTTTGGGGGCGCCTGGGAGGCTCAGTCGGTTAAGCATCTGCCTTTGGCTCAAGGTCATGATCTTGGGGTCCTGGGATGGAGCCCCACATTGGGCTCCCTGCTCAGTGGGGAATCTGCTTCTCCCTCCCCCCACCCCTTCCCCTGCTCGTGTTCTCTCTCTCTCAAATAAATAAAATCTTAAAAAAAAGAACAATGTTTCCATTAAATATCTTCCTTCTACCCAAGATCATATTGCTCTTTCCTTATAGTAACTACTAATGACTTGTGTCCATGATTAAAGCTTCGATTTAGATTGTTGGGTTTTACCAAAATCACTTAAGAACGTGAGACATGTGGAAAATTCTATTAGAGTATTCTGACAGGCAAATCTTATTCCTGAATACTAATGAAGTAAAAAGTTTGCACAAAATATTTAATGTAATGGCAAGAGTTCTGAGGATGTCAAGATTTGTACTCTTCTCAGATGGATATTTGATAAGCAACTTATTAAAAATTTTCAGCATAAATAAAAACTTCCTGATGTCTAAGAATGTGTGATTTCACACATCTTGACTGTGATTTCAATAACATACTTTGGCATTTTCAGACTTTTTGAAGCTAGAGTCATAACATTTTTAGCCCTAGAAGGGACTTTAGAGGTCATTTAATCTAATCCTTTAAGGTTTCGCTCGCCTGGGGTAACTGACCAGGTCTCTTGATCTCTAGATCATTCTTTCCTCTTCACACCATCCTTCTTCTCAATGGAATCCAATCTTGCTAAAGCTTAATGATAAAAATGAACTAAATCTCAGCTGTCCAAATGAAAGGTTTTAATTTATTTATGAATTTAATGCAGGTCTGTGACACTTGGAGCTAGATAAGAACAAAAAGCCAAGCATGATTAAGATTCTTCCTTTGCCTCAGTCAGTCTCAGGCTTCTTGGCAGACCGAATTATCAGAGCCCCTCAAGGACAGACCTGGAGAATAGGACAGTGACGAGAGTCTGATCTCAAGTAGGATTGCCAGATTTAGCAAATATAAATAAGAGGATGCCTAGCTAAATTTGAATTTCAGATAAATAACGAATAATTTTTTTTAGTGTAAGTATGTCCCACACAGTATCTGGGACGTACTTACACTAAAAAGGATTCGCTGTTTAGCTGCAATTGGAATTTAACTGGGAGTTGTGTATGTTATCTGGCAACTCCAATCTTGAGGTCAAGGACACAGGCTTTCAAGAGATGACTGAGGCAGGTTGAGTTAGCCCAACTAACTAAAGGTAGTGTGTGTTTTATAAAACAGCACATTTCAAATCCTTCTGGAATCTTCTACTCTTTGTGCAAAAGTGAAAGAACTGTCGTGCTGCGCTCCTGCCATCCCACTCCCCCGACTGTAGTACAATGTGAGACTGATTTTTCATGAGATTAACAGGGAGGGTGGAGGGGTGGGAGGCACGAACATAGTCTCCATGTCTGCCTGTTCTAAAGCAGCTATACTCTCTCCTGTGTCTTTAACAGTGCAGACGGATTTTGCAGGCACAGAATCAGAATTCATTATATAATCAGTGATTACAAAACCAAAGCTAAAATGTGGAACAATACAATTTTCCACCACAGAAAACCATAAAACAGAACTATTCTGCAACACAGTGCCTCACCCTGGCGTCCAAGGCCAGGACCCCGCCCATGAGCCTCTTTAACAAAAGGCTGAGCGTTAAACTCTCACCAGGCAGCGGGGAGCCCGTCAGAAAACAGGGCTGAGCGATAAGGGCAGTGAAATGCCAGCCAGGTGTCAGCGTATCAGCAGAGTTTGGCCACGCACCCAGCGGCAGTAAGATGTCATGACAACACTAACTCTAACAGGGATTTTCAAGTTCAGCTGTGATGGCCACACAAGCAATGAAAACCTAGTGAGAGTCCAGGTATGAACCTCTCTCCCCGGGGGACTCGGGGGTCCGTGGTTGGAAGTGGTAGCAGCGCTCACGGCAGGGGAGGTGGGGAGAGGGCTGGAAGTGATTGGGCAAACCTGGGAAGGAACGCGGTTTACCTAAGCAGTACGAGAATTGTGGGATAGCTGCAAACACACTAGTAAAGCTGCACCAACAGCTGCGGCCACACGTCCTCACAGCAGCATTGTGAATCCTATAGTCTACTTCGTTTTACTCTTTATTGTAGACAGAAATGTTCTTACAGGACATTCAAACTTACTATTAAAAAAAAATTCCTCATGCAGTCTTAATACTGCCTAGAGTAAAAAATAAATGTTGAAAACCAGGCCATCGTGGAGTTAAGAATGTGGTTAATTGTAAAAATCCCATGTGGACGCCATGGTAGAAAATCACATGGAGGGGCACGTGTTGAGTCAGCTGAGGGTCCAACTCTTGATTTCCGCTCAGCTGGTGATTTCAGGGTCGTGAGCTCGAGCCCCACGTGGGGCTCTGCACTCAGCAGGGAGTCTGCTTGAGATTCTCTCCGCCCCTCCCCCCACTCGTGTGCATGTGCTCTCTCCCTTTCTCTTTCTCTAAAATAAAAAAATAAATCTTAAAAGAAAAAACACATTGAACAACTATGTAATAGTTCTATTTTTTAAAACTTCAGTGAAGGAGAAAGCAAATGGTATATGAGTGCCCACCATGGGCCGGGGCTTTCTGGGAGCTTCTTATCATCTCAGCTAATTCTTTTAATTAAAAATTTTTTTATATATTGTGTAAGATATATGTAACATAAAAACGACCACTGTAGCCATTTCTCAGTGTAAAATTCAGTTGAAGTAAATACAGTCATCATGTTGTAGGACCCTCACTACTCATCTTGAGAATTCACCATCCCAAGGGAAACTCTGTAACCCCAAGCAAGGAGTCCTCATTCCTCCCTTCCCCCAGGCCCTGGTAATAACCACTATTCTTTCCGCCACTGTGAATTTGCCTCCTTTAGAGACCTCATATAAGTGGAATCATACAATACTTACCCTTTTGTGCCTGGTTTATTTCACTTCCTATAATGTTTTCGAGATCCACCTGTGTTGGACCACAGACTATCTCACCTAGTTATTACAGCCCGCAAAACAGGTTCGCTTGTTACTCTAAGGAAATGACCCTGCCCCCAAGCATGCATGCTCTGTCTCTGGAATTCAGGTTGAATGGTCTGTTCTGGTGGGATTGCCCTATTGACACCATAAACTATGACGATACCCTGGGGGGTCAGGGGCCCAAGCTCCTGGGAGAAGGTGTGGTGATGCACTATCAGGTGTTTCTAGGTTCTTTTGGTCTCCAAGGCGGGAAGAAATGGGCTCCGGTGAGGAACTGAACTGCCTGGTGACCTTCCAGGGACAAAGTCAATTTCCCCAGAGCAGTACTTCCAGGCCCTGAGCCCAGAAATGGACCTGGTGCTTCATCTTTCCTCCCCCAACCCCAATATGGAATTCACAATAGAAATAATACCAAACCATTCAACAATGCAAGAAGGTCCTACAACAGTCCCATTACTTTATGTAAAAAAACAAAAAAACAAAAACTTTTTGACATAATTTTAGACTTAGAGAAAAGTTGCACAAATAATACAGAGTGTTTCCCTACTTGCTTCCCCGAAAGCTCACATCTAGCAATAATCACAGTACAATGGTCAAAATTCAGAAATTAAAACAAGCACAATATTATTAACGAAACGACTGACTTTGTTCAGATCTCACCAGTTTTTCTACAAGTGTCTTTTTCCTCTTCCATTCCCCAGTCCAGGTAATCCCATGCTGCACCTAGTCGCCAGGTATAGTGGGAGCCAATCTATGACAGCCCCTCTCTGTCTTTCCTTGCCTATGATGACCTCGACAGTTTGGAGGCACTGATTAGTTATTTGCTGAATATTCCTTAATTTGAGGTGGTTCAATGTTTTCTCATGGTTGAGCTGAAATTATGCATTTCTGGCAAGCATACCCTTCTCAGTGCAAAATAATCAGGGGTGCGTGTATTGATGTGTCTTAATGCTCGTGACGGGAACCTCCACCACTTGGATAGGGTGGTGTCTGCTCGATTTCCCCTCTGTGAAGTTACTCTTTTTCTCTTCGTAATTAATAATTATGATGAGAAAACTACTTTGAGGGCACCTGGGTGGCTCAGTCGTTAGGCGTCTGCCTTCGGCTTGGGGTGTGATCCCGGGGTCCTGGGATCGAGCCCCACATCGGGCTCCTCTGCTGGGAGCCTGCTTCTTCCTCTCCCACTCCCCGGTCTGTGTTCCCTCTCTCGCTGGCTGTCTCTCTGTTAAATAAATAAATAAAATCTTAAAAAAAAAAAGAAAAGAAAACTACTTTGAGACTATGCAAATATCCTGTTTCTCCTCAAACTTTTGCCTGCTAATTTTAGCCTCCATTAGTGGATTGCCTGCCACAATTATTACCGTGGTGTTCTAATGGTGATTTTCTGTTTTCTTCATTCTTTCCACATGTATTAAGTGGAATTCTTTTATAAGGAAGACCTATCCTTTCTCCTACATGTACTTATTTATTTTTGGTTATTTGTGCCAGTATGTACTCATGGGTACTTATTTTACATGTTGATGCTTTAAGAAATTAATCAAATGTCAAATTATTTTTTTGTTTTGTTTTAAAAAGATTTATTTATTCATTTGAGAGAGAGACAGAGACAGAGCACAAGCAGGGGAAGAGGCAGAAGGAGAGGAAGCAGCAGACTCCCTGCTGAGCTGGGAGCCAGACATGGGGCTGGATCCCAGGACCTAGAGATCATGCCCTGAACCAAAGGCAGATGCTTAGCCATCTGAGCCACCCAGCCATTCCTGTCAAATTATTTCTAAAAAATTCCCCTTTCTCTCTCTTGTGTTCATTTCCCATCCCTTCTTCTGTTGCCCCAGCCTTGTTGGTCACACCGTTGGTCGGCCTGCTGCGCCATCTTGCTCTCACGTGTCGGGAGTGACTTCAGGGAGAGGCGCCATTCAAAGGCTGGTTCAGGAAGGCTCTTCATGCTGGGGTGGGGGACAGGCTCTGCGAAGGTGTGTTTTCAATACTTCTGTGACTCATCTGGAATGAGGAGCTGAGCCCCTGAGGCCCACAGGAGGGTGGGAAAGGGGAAGATCTTCACCTCCAGTCAAAATGGGCAGAAAGTGGAAAGTAATTGTGCTTAGGAAAGCCACAAGGTTGAGAATGTCTCACACCTGACATTTCTCAAGTCCCATGCCTCAGGTCTGAAGAAAATGTGATTACATAGATCAAAGTCTCTAACTATAGAAAACCAGGCACTGGCTATGGATAGTCTCAAGGCCACCCTCTGTAATGAATATCCGTTTACTTCTTGTGTGCTGATTTGGGCGTATGAGGACATGGTGATAATTTGGGTGAATGGTCTCCTTCATGAAAGGATTCACTTTGACAGAAAAAAAACCCTTTTCTCCCAAGTACTCTTGAAAATTATTCCTTTTATAAGGCTTAGAGTCAAACTGGGATTTAGTAATCCAGGCAAAACCTGGATTCAGGATGTGAATGAGCTTTATTGACTATCTGTGTGTCCACAAATCACCTTGTAATCCCCAATCTGATGTGGTGCATTCCTGTCCTATTGAATCAGAGGTTCCCAGAAGAGGCCCGGGTGACAATCTTGTCAGCAGAGAAGAACCCGGGCTCAGTGCCCTCCACCGTGGGCTTAGAACTCTTCAAGGACCAAGAGCCCCTTGTGCTTGGCCCTCTTTGCTTCACTTTCATGGGAGGGATAAGGCTTTAACCTTTCCTTGGGGGCGCCCTGGCCAATTTAGGGCAGACAGAACCATATTTCGTCATCGCCTCGGTTTTCTTTGTCACTCAGGGTACATGGTGGGTGCAGGTGTCTGTCCGTCTGCCTGTCATTTGTTGAGCACCTTCTCTGTGCCAGGTTCCAGACACAGTGCTTTACCACCAGACGAAACCTTCAGCTATGTGACGTTTGCCCATTTTACACACAAAAACCCTGAGACTCAACAATTCCCACCACCTCTTTCATCCCCTCTCCTTGTAATGCTTGGATGTTGTGCACTGGAACGTCTTTCCTTGGCTTTAGGCTCTTGGTGTCAACTCCACAGCACCAAGCAGAACATGGTGCCTAAGCTTCCAGAGAGGTACCTGCCTCACGAAATGTGGCTTCCTCATGACAGGGCCAATGAAGGGGAGTCAGAGCTTCAGTCTCATGTTTCCCCTGGGAGTGAGTTCCAGAATGCCAACAACAAGAGCAGAATCACTCCTTCTTTACGTGTTTTTTTTTAATAGTAGAGTCGTCCAGTTTGTATTTCGTGAGCCTCTACAAAGAGCCAGGCAATGGGACAAGCCCCTCACACACATTAAGTCCAGATTCCATCCAGGTCCCCGGTATGCTTCGGAATTCAGAAGTGTTCGGGTTTCTGGGAGGCAAAGCCGCATACACCACATTTTTCATAATACCCCCTAGTAAGGTCCAGGGCAGCACCCATCATCAAAAAATTAATATTTCTGCAGCGGACATATGGATAATCATGTTTAGTGGGATAACGCAAACTATACAAGGTGTCACGGTGCAGACCAGTTTCTGCCAGCAAGTGAATTTCCTGTAAGCTTTTTTAAAAATCTATTTGTCAGAGGCTTTTAGGTCTCAGAATTGCTGATACAGGATTATGGGTCTGGAATATTACTACTCCCACTTTACAGATGAGAAGACTGAGGTTTGAGATATTAAGCGCCTATCCAAAGTCATCCCATAAGCAGTATAGGACCAGGATTTGGACCCCATTTGATTGTGTTCACACCACTGCACATTTTCACCTCTGCTTTACCTTCAAACGTCCACACGGTGGGATATAAAAGCACTCAGACCCGACCTACTTCACTTCCACAGGAGAAACCACTTACTGCTGACATTCAGACACATTTTCGGTGGGGATGATGAATAGATTTTCTTACGAACGGATAGACGAGAGAGCATTTCCATATTGGGACACCTTCTCCAAGAGCTCAACAAAGCAAAGCACCAGTCACGCTGGGGAGGGGAGGAAAAGGGTGCGTGGCTTTTCCATTCTAAGAAAATACTTTGTCCTTTTCTATTCTTTCCAACTTCGTGTGCTTTCTTCTCTGGTTCCACTCTGCTCTCTGACTCATGGGCTAACGGCCTGGGCTCTCTGTTCACATAGGCTGCGGGGCTGCTGGCCTCTCCCATCCGTGGCTGCCGCTGCCACTGCTACCCTTTGTAGGGTCTTCCTCTGTCCTTGGGTTGGCTCCCTCTTTCCCATGCCATTGGACCCATGGCTCAAGGTTCGTACCCATCTGTCATCCTCTGTGAGCTCAGTCACAATAGCCACTTGCTAACTAACCAGCAGAGAGCTAGGATAATTTCACATAAACATCCTCAGTCTCATTCTAGAACTTAAAGGTTTGTCATTCCAATGGAAGTAAACAAGTCTGTTTCAGGGAATTGGAGAGGACCAAAACGAGCATGTGTGTGTGTGTGTGTGTGTGTGTGTGTGTGTGTGTTATTGCCACGCTGCCAAAGCTTCTGCCTCCTCCAAGTCACCAAGAATGTGAATACCTGCCCAGCCATGCAGCAGGACATCAGGCTCCGGGGAGCAGAAGAGAAAGCAGGGAGAGATTTACTTTTTGGCGCTTGAATCTCTGCATTTTAGTGAGGCTGGGCCTTGACTAACTCATTATCCGTGGGCACCCGCTCTGGATTCTGAGGTCTGAGATGGTGATGAACTGACACGCACTTGGTTGATTCTGTCTTTATATATATTGTCAATTCAGCACGTGGTCCTTCTTCGGCCGTGTTTGAGGCACGCCCACAGTGTGGCGGGGCCGACCGATCGCGGGCATTTCTTGGCTTCTCTGGTGCGGTGTGAGCACAGGCAAAGAAAAACTGAACAGAAATGGATCTGTCCCTTTTCAAATTGTGTTTTTCCACGGTGATTTCTCTTCTTGTGAAATTCTGTTTACCCTTGATGATCTTATGAAAGATACTCTTTTGTTCTTTGAGTTATGAGAAAACAAACCGTGGAAAGTTAACAGGAACACCGCTGATTTTCATTAAGGGCTGATGAATACTTGGGTCAAATCTCTTCATTAGAGAGACCAAAGCAGAATAATATATTTTAATTCAAAGTTCTCTTTTTTCTTCAAAAAAAAAAGAGAGAGAGAGAGAGAGAGACCTCAGTGAAAACAAGGATTTCCTAACCCAATTAAGAAATCTGCAACGGTCTGTTCTACCAGCTAATTTACTTGGAGTTGTGTGTTTGTTTAAATTACACATGGTGTGGTGGGGTTTGCCCTCTGTGTATTTTTTACAGCTCCAGCCAGTGAAATACCAGCAAGGATTTTCATGGGCATGATTTCTTCTGACAATGAAGCAGCCCCTCCTTTCTTCCTTGTTTGTGTCCTGCCCTAACTCTGTATTCCCAGAGCCACAGTCCCCTCAGAGCCTCACGAGCCTTTGCCTCCAGCTCATGTTTTCTGCCCTTGACACTGCAGCTGGGGACTCATGGTTTTACCCTCCGCTTCTCTGTTTTCTTACTCTGTGCCCTGTCCTTCTGTGATTATCCATTGCTTGGACTTGACGGCTCACATAGGAGCTGAGACTCCGATGTGTATCCAGCTCTGTTGAGCCCCAGAGCTAAGAACTCAACTGCTTCTATTTGAACTTCTCTATTGGGATATTCCACAGGCACCTCAAACTCAACGTGTCCCCAGATATGCCTGTTATCCACAGCCGCCCTTTTCCCACCATCACTGCTAACTCTTCCTTCTCTTCCTCAAATCTATTCTTTCTCTTAGACTTCCAGCTCAATGGATGGTCCCACCATTTGCCTGCATCCTAAGTTGGAGTCATCCTCAGGGTATCCTCCATGATTCCTTCATTCCTCAAATCCATCAGGCATGCTGTTCTGTCAACTCTGCTTCCCAAACAGCTTCAGAAGTCATTTCTCTTCTCCATTCCACTGCCACTGTCTTAGTGTAGATCTTCCCCCTCCCTCACCTGCACTACAAGACCACCCAGCCCTAACTCCTACAGCCCTGGGTTAACCTCCCTCCCGCCCACCCTAACCCTCACCCCAAACCAGCCTTCATACTGTGCTCTAAATTCCTCAGACACCAATCTCATTCTTTTCACTTTCTTAAAACTCTCCAGTGTTCCCCTTTATTTACAAATAAAGTTTTGCCTCCTTAGCACACTATTCAAGGCCCCCCATGTTCTGGTCCCATTATTTGCTTCTTCTCTTGCCATCTCTTGCCTTGCGTGTTTAAATAATCTGATCCTTCTCACTGATCTTGCACGTAATATGTGGCTTCAAATCTTTTGGGCCTCTATACATGAATTCCATCTACCTAGAATGTTCTTTTCCTTTTCTCTGCCTAGAAAACACTTACATGGTCATTCACATCAACAAACATTTATCAAGCAAGGGTCTACTGGGTGTCTTAAGATTGTGCTAGGCAGTGAAGACAAAAATGCAAAGGCATGTTATTGTTTTTCCTAAACATCCAGTTGAAATATCACTTCTTGAAGTTTCCCTCCAATATTTTCCCACCTATGTCACCACCCATGCACAGTAAACCATTTTTTCTTCCTACTTTGTGTACAGGTCTTTCATTGCACTCACATGATATGATCTTTTTGGCTTGTCTTCCCAGGCCCAGAACCCATGCCCATAACTTTGAGGCAAGGAATTAAGTAGTTTAAAGAATATGTGGGCACTGACATCTGCATAGGAGGCAGCATTCTAAGAAGGTCTTCCAAGATTCCTGCCCTCCCCATGAAAGTGGGCAGAACTTGTGAATATGATGGGATTTTACTAGAATGAATAGGTCAGGTTATATAGCAAAGGTGAAGGAGTTATGCAGATGTAATTAAGATTGGCTTGGAGTTTCCTAGAAACATATAATCTACCAAAGCTAATTAGGAAGAAACAGAAAATTGGAGCAGACCAATTGCCACAATGAAACTGAATCAGTAATCAAAAAACCTCTCCCCCTCCAAAAACAAGTCCAGGACCAGGTGGCAACACGGGCGATTTCTACCAAACACTTAGAGAAGAGTTACTACCTATTCTTCTCAAACTATTCCAAAAAGTTGAAAAGAAAACTTCCAAATTCATTCCACGAGGCCATTATCACCCTGATACCAAAACCAGATAAAGACACCACAAAAAAAAGAGGACAGGCCAATGTCTCTCATGAATATGATGTAAAACTCCTCAGGAAAACATTAGCAAACTGAATCCAACAACATGTTAAAAAATCATGCACCATGATCAAGTGGGGTCCAAACAATTGACATATGTCACTTCAATAAGAGAAAGGGTAAAAACGATATGATCATTTCAATAGATGCAGAAAAAGCATTTGACAAAGTACAACATCCATTCATGATAAAAACCCTCTGCAAAGTAGGTCTAGAGAATACATACTGCAACATAAAAAAGACCTTATATGAAAAACCCACAGCCGTCATACTCATCCTCAATGGGGAAAAACTGAGAGCCTTTCCCCGAAGGTCAGGAACAAGATAAGGATGTCCACTCCTACCACTCCGCTTTTATTCAATATAGTACTGGAAGTCCTAGCCACAACAACTGGGCAGCAAAAAGGAAGAAATGCATCCAAATAGGCAAGGAAGAAGTAAAGCTGTCACATTTGCAGACAACATGATACTATATACAGAACACCCTAAAGACTCCACCAAAAAATGACTAGAACTGATAAATGAACTCCATAAAGTCACAGGATAAAAAAAATCAATGTACAGAAATCTGTTGCATTCCTATACAGTAATAATGAAGGAGTAGAAAGTGAAATTAAGAAAACAATTCTATTTACAAATGCACCAAAACCACTAAAACATCTAGAAATAAACTTAACCAAAGAGGTGAAAGACCTGTACTCCGAAAACTATAAAACACTGAAGAAAGAAATTCAAGATGACTCAAAGAAATGGAAAGACATCCCATGCTTATGGGTTGGAAGAACAAATATTGTTAAAATGTCTATACTACCCAAAGCAACCTATAGATATAATGAAATCTCTATCAAAACATCAACAGCATTTTTCACAGAACTAAAAACGAACAATCCTAAATTTTTCATGGAACCACAAACGACGCTGAATAGCCAAAGCAATCTGAAAAAGAAAAACAAAACTGGAGGTATCACAATAATTCCAGACTTGAAGTTATATTACAAAGGGGTAGTAATTAAAACAGTATGGTACTGGCATAAAAAAATAGACACATAGGTCAGTGGAACAGAATAGAAAACCCAGAAATAAACCCAACTATATGGTCAACTGATCTTCGACAAAGAAGGAATGAATATGGTACTGGAAAACTGGACGGCTATATGCAAAAGAATGGAACTGGACCACTTTCTTTCACCCAACACAAAAATAAACTCAAAATGGACTAAAGATCTAAATGTGAGACCTGAAACCATAAAAATTCTTGAAGAGAGAACAGGCAGTAATTTCTCTGACACTGGCCATAGCAACTTTTTTTCTAGATATAACTCCTGAGGCAAGGGAAATAAAAGCAAAAGTAAACTTGAGACCACATCAAAATAAAAGCCTTCTGCACAACAAAGGAAGCAATCAACAAAACTAAAAGGCAACCCACTGAATGGGAGAAGATAGTTGCAAAGGACATATCTGGTAAAGGGCTAGTATCCAAAATATATAAAGAACTGATACAACTCAACAGCCCCAAACCAAATAATCTGGTTAAAAAAATGGGCAGAAGACAGGAACAGACATTTCGCCAAAGAAGATATGCAGATGGCCAACAGACACATGAAAAGATGCTCTTTAGAGAAATGCAAATCAGAACCATAAGCAGATACCACCTCATACCTGTCAGAATGGCTAAAATCAATAATGCAAGAAACAACAGGTGTTGGAAAGGATGCGGAGAAAAAGGAACACTCCCTGCTCTGTTGGTGGGAATGAAAACTGGTGCAGCCACTGTGGAAAACAGTATGGAGGATCCTCAAAAAATAAAAAACAGATCTACCCTACAATCTAGAAATTGTGCTACTGGGCATTTCCTCAAAAAATGCAAAAACACTAATTCAAAGGGAAACATGCACCCCTGTGTATATAGCAGCATTATCAACAATAGCTAAAGTATGGAAGCAGCCCAAGTGTCCATTGATAGATGAATCGATAATGAAGATGTATAGATATATGTATATATACATATACACTTACACACACACATAGATAGATATAAATAATGGAATATTATTCAGCCATTAAAAAGAATGAAATCCTGGGGCGCCTGGTGGCTCAGTCATTAAGCGTCTGCCTTCGGCTCAGGGCGTGATCCCAGCGTTATGGGATCGAGCCCCACATCAGGCTCCTCCGCTATGAGCCTGCTTCTTCCTCTCCCACTCCCCCTGCTTGTGTTCCCTCTCTTGCTGGCTGTCTCTATCTCTGTCAAATAAATAAATAAAATCTTTAAAAAAAAAAAAAGAATGAAATCCTGCCATTTGCAACAACATGAATGGAATTAGAGAGTATAATGCTAAGTGAAATAAGTCAGAGAAAGACAAATACCATATGATCTCTGGCATACGTGGAATTTAGGAAACAAAACCAACGAGCAAAGGGAAAAAAAAGAGAGACAGAGATATACCAAGAAACAGACTCTTAACTATAAGAACAAACTGACCATTCCCAGAGGGGAGGTAGGTGGGGGGATGGGTGAAATAGGTGATAGAGATTAGAGAGGACACTTATCACGATGAAAAAAATCAATAAAATAAAAAATTTAAAAACGATTGGCTTGGAGTTAACTGAAAGAAACGTTATCCTGAGTGGGCCTGACCTAATCAGGTGAACACCTCAAAAGAAAATCCAGGCTGTCTCTGGAGGGAGCGATGTGAAGCAGCACTGATGCTCTCCCATTGGCCACGAAGAAGAAATGTGGTGTGTTGTGAAGGGGATCCCAAGGCAGGAAGTGGTGGACAGCCCCTAGGAACTGAGGGCCTCAGTTCTACAACCAGAACGCACTGAATTCTGTCAACCACAGAGCCTGGAGGAGGGCCCCAGGCCTCATCTGAGATTACAGGCCTGGCTGCCATCTTGATCTCAGCCTCGTGAGACCCTGAGCAGAGAACGGAGAGAAATCATGCCCAAACTTCTGACCGATAGAAACTGTGAGGTAATAAATGGGCATTGTTTTAAGCCACTAAGTTTGTGGTAATTTATTATGTAGCCAAGAAAAAATGAATACAATCTGATAGGCACGTGTTGAATTCTTGCTTTCTTGCTACTATCCATATGATCGTGGACTTAACCTCTCTGAACCTCAGTTCTCCCACCTGGGAAATGGGGATGGTAACACCTGTCTTATAGTATATCTCAGTTCCTTGAAAGCAGGGATCATGTCTTTCCCAGTACCTCTGATGCCCAGCACTGTGTCTACACACAGACAGTGCTCCGTACATTTTAGCTGAATGAAGAAACGATGCTAAGAGTGTCTTTAAAAACAAGTATAAACCCAAGCCTCTTGAATTTTTTTTCTAATTTAGTGCTGATACAATCCTAGTTCACTCATGTGAAATTAGGAACCATCTAGATGATCTCTCACGTGCTGTCTAGTTGCAAATTCTGTGATGTTGATGAATCTTGAAATAAGGTCCTAGGATAACAATCTTAAAGTTGCAAAAATGTTAGTATTCTTAGCGAGTACTTCAAAGGAGTATTTGTTAGTAAGACGCTTTCTTCTCCCGAGCCTCTCTCCCGGAGCCAGCTCCTCTCCCCCCCACAATCAAGTATTAATATCCAGATGCCTGTGTTGAGCATTTGTAGTATTAGTGCAGTGTTTTGCCAGCTACAGATGCAAAATATTTTTGATCAAATGATAAAGATAAAATTGGGTTTCTTACTTTGGATGTTAACGTATAGTTTAGTCAACCATCCTCAAATTCCTAATAATAGGAGAAATATTATCACCTAAAAGTAGAAATAAAGAAGTACGTCGACTTAACAAGTGATGTAATTTTATTTGCATTTTATTATGCAGTGGTATAGATTCAGTCACTGACACCACAGAGGGAGGCAAGAAAGAATCCTCCTGTAACTGTTGTGGTGGGGTTTGCACAAGTGGAAACACACACACACACATTTAATTATAAATGTGATCATAAATATTGACTTACCATTGGGATTTTGGCAACTGTCTTTGGATTCAGATCCCAGAGCGATTCTTGATCACTGTCTAATAGATCTAATAGAATGTTTATCCTCAGAGCTACTTTCCGACATCAAGGGATGCCCTTGGGTGATCCTACCTCTTAACAAGGGGAAATGGGAACATGCTTTCTCAACAGAGCCAGCGCTGTGCGGAGGGCCATGAGGACTTCCGTACTGTGCACAGCACCATCTCTATCCTAAGCCATACGTCGTGTGTTAAACTTCTCAGTTCAGGGCAGGAGGCTTTGTTGCCCAAGAAGCCCCTGATGATCAGACTATCTGAGCAACAGTTTGTGGAGAATGAGGTTCCGGAGGATGACTAGGTAACGTGTGTGTGTGTGTGTGTGTGTGTGTGTGTGTGTGTGTGTGTGTGTGTGGTGTTTCCACGCCTCTGGGTGGGAAGGAATGTAGTTTAAGGGGTTAACCAATTCTTACTAATCCACCGCTGCTCCCAGCAGACCCTTGGCTGTCCCAGGATAGAGGAGGCGCAACAGAGGGTCTTGTCATGATTAGTAGAGAAAAAGACCTTCTGTCACTCAAAATGGCGCCACCTTGCCCTCTAAGGGAGGAGAGGAACTGGTAAGCCTGTCCAGGAAGTAGAGAGAAAGGTGTCCATGGTCATCCAGGGAGAGCAAGGACAGATTGAGTGTGCTTACGTCTCTAAAGATGTAGGGACCTCAAATAGGCTGCCAACCCCACTCTTCCTCAGGGGGGACCACAGCCGGAAGAGCCCCGGATGGTGTAGCTCTTCCATTGCCTTTTATCGTTTCAACCACTGCAGTCAGAAACCAGACCGAGATAGAATACCAGCTCCTGGGATAGCCTTGATTTATGAAGGGCACCCCCTCCCCCTTCACAAAGGGGTGCAGCATGGAGTAGCAAAGGCCCATGTTCTGGGCTCCGGGACCCGAGTCGCTTGGAGGGTGCGTCACAGTTACAGAGTCCCTTCTTCCTATGTCTGCTCGCACTGAGTTAGCACCATAGCCCGAGACATCGAAATTGTTATTCTTATGGTGATTACTGTGCTGGAGGAGGGGAAAACTGAGTCCCAATGAGATTAAGGGGTTTTCCCAGGATGGCACAGCCAGCACATGGTAAAGATGACTCCTACCTCAGGTCTCAGAGCTTGACCTTGTAATCCTGTGCTCTGTCTTTCTGATGTTCTGGGTGGGAAAGAGAAGAAAGGATCAGGTCCATCCCCAGGCAGAGACCTAGGCAGAGACCCCCTCCTCATTGCCATGCTTGCCTGGGTCATGCTGCAAGTCAGTTTGGGCAGCCTGTCCCTTGAGCCTGTCCTCTGCCTGATTTGCTAATCTAGCTGGTTCTGTGGGGTCCTGGCTGGAGTTGGGGGCAGCTTGCTTGGTGAGAGGAGGCATGTGGGGGACCTTAAGAGCCGGTGCATGGCAGTGGAAGTGAGGCAAGGATGGGAACATCACGGGGAGGCCTGTCAACCCCAGGTGTGTGTGGGAAAGACGCCCCTCCCATCCTCCCATCAGGAGGCTGGCCCAGGTCTGGAGCATGAACTGTGCAGCCTGACGGACCTGGGCGGAGCACCACCCTGACAAGCACTAGATCTGTGACCTTGAGCAAGTGACTTACTTTGCCCAAGTCTCTGATTCCTCAACATTAAAAGTGGGAAAAGTAATTGCACCTCCCTGACATCGTTAAGAGGATTATGTGAGATAAAGAATGCGAAGCACTAAGCATAGGGCCAGACCCAGTGAGAGAATCGCTTAGTGATATATAATGCATGCCATGGAAGACTCGTTCATTCATTTATTCGGCAAAAATTTATTAAACGCCCAGTCTATGTCTAGCAGTATGCTAATAACTCAATACCTAGGGCTTTGCCAACACTGGTATCTTTAACATAAAGTCACACAAAAGGTCCTTTATCCATGAATATTATAGTCTGAGCTGGTTTTATAAACATGGAAAATGGGTTTTGACGCAGGCGTTATTTCTGCCCTTGACTCTTCCGTCATTTGCAGCATGTGGACATAGCTGGAAGCACCCGGGATGTGGAGTGAGGGAGAAGGTGCACTTAGTTGTACGAACGCTGGGCCAGGCGCCTCCCTCCTCCAAGTCTTGACTTCTCAGCTGCACAACGGGGAGAAGCATGGCTCCCCTACAGGACTGTTGAAAGGAGTGAACGGAAAACGCATCACACAGAACATGTGACTCAGGGCAGGTGCACGATACAGATTAGTTGCCTTTACATTTCAGAACAGTTGGGTGGAACTTCCAGAGTCTGCTCTAGCATGTACACAGCTGAGAAGTCAGGACCCCATCCTAGCAACCAGGAAAATGCTGAACAGACTGAAACATCAGCAATTCTTTTTAGATCCATAAGAGAAGTGAGGTTGCAGGGCAAACTGCTGCCCCCCAAATTGGAGAGAGGGGCAGGCGAATATGGCGAATCACAACTGACGGCGGCAGAAACCTCCATGGGAACCATGGGGACCAGTGACAAGGGAAGGAAACCCTAACCATAATTGAGAAATTGCTGGAAGCTCAGTGTGAACAATCTGAGAGTTAAAAACTCCAGGGGAACCAGTGACCAGGGACTCCCACAGTCTTGTGATCTTACTTCCTCTACCAGATTCTCACGGTGAAAATAGAAAAAAAAAAAGCCTCGTGCTCCGGCAGGGGAAGAGGAAAAGGAACCATTTTGAAATGTCACAGAGCATTCTGTTCTTCTTAACAAGCTGTTCTCAAAGACAAACTGTTTGACCAGAACCTCACTTGCTGGGGTGTCAGCCCCTGACTGACATGGGGAAAGAAATACCCCCCTCCAGCACCCTCCCACCATTCTCTCCCACCTAACGTGGAGGGAGCCTTGAGCCTTGTGAAGTTCCCAGTTTTCAGGCACAGGCTGTCTAGAAGACCAAGACCTCATCACTGGACTACAGAGTGCTGCCCCTCCCTACACGGCCCTAATGCTTATTTACGGCAGTTCCTTTTAGCCAGCACATCATGTCTGGCTACCGAGAAGAATATGCAGGGCAGAGTAAAAGACAAAACCACAGTTTGAAGAGACAGATCAAGCATCAGAACCAGACTCGGTTACGGCAGGGATGTTGGAATTACAGCCTGGGAATTTAAAGCAACTATCGTGAATGTGCTGAGGGCTCTCATGGATGAAGCAGTCGGACTTGCAAGAATAGATGGGCAGTGTAAGCAGAGAGATGGAAATTCTAAGAAAGATTTTTTTTTAAGTGCTAGAGATCTAAAACACTAACAGGCAATGAAACAAAACAAAACCACTTAACGGAAGTGAAGAACTTCTTTGATGAGTTGATTAGATTTGACATGGCTGAGGAGAGAATATCTCAGCTTGAGGACATTCCAATAGAAACCTCCCAAACTCAAAGGCAAACAGAAAAAAAGACTAGGAAAAAAGACCCAGAACAGGATATCTGAGAACTCTGGGACAACTACAAGATATAATATATGCATAATGGAAAAAAACAGAAGGAAAAGAAAAAGAGAAAGGAACAGAAGAAATATCTGAAACAATAACTGAAAATTTCCCCCAAATGAATGTTAGACACCAAACCACAGATCCAAAAAGCTCAGAGAACACCAAGAAGAATAAATAGAAAAAAAAATACACCTGCGCTTATCATTTTCCAACTAGAGAAAATCAAAGATTAAAAAAAAAAAATCCTGGAAAAAGCCAAAGGAAAAAAAATCTGTGGAGGAGCAAAGATAAGAATTATATCTGACATCTCCTCAGAAACCATGCAAAGAAGAATAAAGTAAATATTTAGTATAAAGGAATAAAGTAAAATCTTTAAAATGTTGAAAAAAAAGAGAATCCCACAATTCTGTACCCTGTGAAATTATCCCTCAAAAGTGAAGGAGAAATGCTTTCTCAGACATAAAAAAATGGAGGGAATTTGTTGCCAGTAGACCTGCCTGGCAAGAAATGTTAAAAGAAGTTTTTCAGAGAAGGAAAACAATATCGGTCAGACACTCGGATCTACATAAAGCAAGAGTGTAGGAAAAGGAAAAAGTGAAGGTGAAACAAAACATTTCCTTTCTCCGTTTCTTAATTGATATCACCAGTAACAAGCTCCGTATGACCTCACTCTGCTGTCTGGAAAGTTCCCTTGGGACTCACCAGGGATTGGGAATTCCCGCACATCCTCACGCTATAATTCCGGTATGACACGGAGCCCCTGGCACCCCCGTTATTCCAGGGAGGCATGGACGGACTTGGGGACACGAGCCGTGGGCCTTCCAGAATCATTGCCCACACCCCCCCCCCACTCCCCACAGATAGTACAACATTCATTTCCCACAGGGTTTGAGACTCTGGGCAGGGAAGGCAGCCGTGCAGTGAGGCCCAGATGAAAGAGGACCAGGAAGGAGAGGGACCACCACTGTGCAGTCTCTCCCCACTGCCTTCCTCCCGCTCACCTGCCATGCTCCTACCTCAACGCCCTTCACCACGCTACTCCACGGGGTATGTCTGAAAATTAAAACGCTTGTCTTCATTCATTTACTGAATATCAGTTGAACAACTACTCTGTAGCAGGTACCGAAAATAATAAAATCAATCGCCTAGGCCAACAAGAAGAATAAGGGAAGAGGTCTGAGAGCAGTGGGGAAAGAGGGGGAGGAAGAGAGTGAGTTCCAACGTGTCTCAATCGTGAAATCTTTTCTTTAGAAGTGTCTTCCCGTCCCTTCATTCTGCATTCCAGATGAAAGGAGAATAGAAACCTCACCATCGCACCCGGGTAAAGCTGAACACTTGGTTATCCCTTCCACCAGTAAGTCCCACATGTGTCTACCTGAGTGTCCTGTGACAACTGACAAAGGTCACACACTGCATTTTGGTGTTTATCCCTGAACCAGGCCCCAGCCGGCTCTTACTGGTTAGCGGGAAAGCCTGCACCTGCCAACATGGTGACTCCTATGTCTCCCCAATAGTAGCGTGATTCCCTGACCCATTCTTTCAGGATATGCCATGGTGCCCATGGCCACGTGCCTTCCATTTTAGTCTGTGACAGCTAAAGGCTAAGGAACCCTTGTTCACCTTTCTGCTGGCCGCCACTAGATTTAAAACACACAGACACATGCCATCCTAGAATTGACTTAGTGGGGGATGGCTTAGGCACATTTTTACACTTACTTTTTGTATTTTTATTTTATTCATTTATTTTAAAGATCTTACTTTTAAGTAATCTCTACACCCAACGTGGGGCTGGAACACACAACCCCAAGATCATGAGTCACATGAACCACTGACTGAGCCAGCCAGGCGCCCCTATTTTCTGTATTTTTAAAGGCATATTCGGAGTTGGTAAGAAAGTGCCCACATGCGCGCGCACACACACACACATACACACACACACACACACACACACACACAAGCACGCGCGCGCACATGTGGCCGCGACACTCCAGTATACACGATATTTTGGGCCAGTCTCTTAGATCACCCGGAACACGCCTAAACTACAGCTGCCTCGGGCAGGTCATACAGAAGAGAGGCCCCAGGATGAAGGACAGTCTTGGCCGGAAGTGCACACACCGGCTATCTGGTCCTCGCGAAGGCTAAGTCTCAGCTCTCTTGAATGCATGTCCAAAGAATTCTGACAAGCTTTTCCCTGGACCATTCAAGGCCCCATTTATTGTTGTCAACAGGTATATGACATTGCGATCCTGTTCCAGACCCTATTTATAGCAACCCCATACCGGAGAGCTAAGGGATAATTATACTCCCTCGCCATTTTAAAGAACGTTTCGCAAAGATTTCAGGGAATTTTACCAAACAAACGATCTCACCCCCCCTCCTCCCATTGGACAGGTGGAGAAGCTGAGGCATAGTGAAGCCAGAAGAGCATAGTCAAAAGGTGAATCAGAAATGAAGCAGGGCTGTACCCAGTTCTACCTGCTTCCTCACCTGGGGCTTTACCCCTGCCGTAGCAGACTTCCTGGAAAAGTGTAGCTTCTGTATGGCTTATCTGTTGAGTAAACATTACTATGAGCTTGCAGATGTTTCCCCAGGTTTGAGATGGAAGTGAGAGGGCCTCTTGGTCAACTCGGGTTTTCCTGTGCAGGCTTATTTGCTGTCCTTAGAATCCAGCCTCTTCCCATCGTGATCCGATGCAACCCCTTTCAGTTTAGGAAACCCCACAAAGTCACATCCCTTTCCCCACCCTTCTCCTACCGCGGTCTGTAGCAGAACACGTTTTGGGGTGGTGGAATCCTCTGTTTCAGCTTTCAGTCTCATGAAGATGAACGTTAGTAAACCTTCTGCCCTGTGCCCTGCTGTCCACTTGCCACCAGCCCTATGCTGGCTTCTCTTTCCCAGGGAAGCTCCTTGTTCTGCCCTTGTCTGAAGGGAGAATTTGGAGCATTGACACTTCTCCTCTATCGAGAATGAGACGTACTTGTCAAGTTCTCAAAGAATTCAGGGTCTTAACAGAGTTAAGAGCAAAGGAGAAATGCCCCCAAGGATAAGAAAACAAAGGGAGCTCTGATTCCATCAAAACAACCATTACGGAGACTCCAAAACAACGACTTCTGTTGCCAGCTGGCCATCCTGTCTGTCCGTTTTCACAGTAAGCAACTGCATGAATGTATTTTTAAAAGGTAGGTGTGAGTGACAGCAGGTTTGGTTTCCATTCTTCCTTCAGTAGATAATAAGCTATGAATGCTTTCTTTAAGAACATTTGTAAATGTGCCCAGAGGTTAGTGAAAAACGAGAACATTTGATACAGCAAATAATACCAGCTTTGTGTATTCTCCCGGCAGTTTCCTAAGCTTGAATCCTAAGCTGGAATAATTTTCTCCAATATCCTAAAAGACTCCATATAATCAAGGGTAGAGAACTTTGGTATGACCTAGGAAGTAGTGTTTCCAAGCAAATAAAAGCACTCATCAATTATCTGCAGATCAGTGGACTTTTTGAAAAAAAAAAATCGTATTCAAAGAAAAAAAATCTCTGAGGAGCTCAAACAGTTGACAAAACCCAAGCATGCAAGCAAGTCCTAAGGGAGAGGGCCTTCAATCATTCTCTGTGACTCCCTGACATTTAGTTCGCACACATTGCTACTGGACAGAGCCAGCTGACTTTTCAGACTTCAGCCCATGGAAAATGGAACTTTGGAAAAAACGGAGACTGAAGCAAACAAGGGCCAGGTAACAGAAGTGACAGCTAGGAGTGACAGCTAGAGAAGAAACAAGAATGACTTTGTCAAAGCATAATTTAAGAATTGTTAGCCATAACTCTAAGTGTGATTCATTAAGAAAAAGTTAGACCATCCTCCTCCATATGTAAATCCCTTTGAAGTCTTCTGTCAAAAGGTGGCTAGGAGGGCCAGCTGCAAGCAGGTGAACCATTCCCTGAGGTGGAATGTGACAAGTGACTCGTCATCAAGGAAGGATTCCTGGGCTTACTTAAAGCCCTTCCACTGTCATGCTAATAGGTTGGGCGAGGCGCTGGCTTCCTCCCTGATTCACAATTTTATAGGCGCTGCTGGCTTCTCAGGCCGCTTCCCCTCCAGTAAAAAGGGGGAGAAGCTCCCGGTGTTTGGTAGAGAACTTTGATGGCAGGTTCGGAAACAAGGCCCGCCTTTGTAATAGGGCAATTATGCTTTACGCTCATTGGCACACAGACGCCGGAAAGGCACCTTTTTGGAAATAGAGACAAAATAGCACGAGGGTGTTTATGTTTGGGGTAATGCGACAACACCTAGAGGCACAGGAAGTCCGCAGGAACCGTGGGGATGCGCCTGCCTGACCCTGCACACCCGGCACGCCACACCAGTCCAGCCAAGGTGGGCGCTCCCAGGAGGAGGCACAGCGTCTCGTTGACCCCTTGCTGGCTTCTGTGTCTGTCTACACCCGCTCCGGAGGACCGGCTCACCCAGGCAGCCTGCCAGACTCCCTGGTAACGCAGGCCGTGCAGTTAAAGGACAGGGTCAGGACCAAGTCCCCACACGCCCCACCCCTGCCGCTCAGCCCCTGCCCACCTTCCACCTGCCTCCCACAGTCTTCCAGGCCGTGTGTTAGCTTCCACAGGTACCACCGTAAGGCTGGGAGGCGACTTCTAGAAAATGCCAGTGGAGGATTTCCTTGATTCCAGTTCCCTTGATCCCATCTGTGCCGTCCAGCAGGAAGCCACCTGCCTGAGGTGGCCGCTGAGCACTCGCAATGTGGCTGCGTGGCCAACTGCCGTGCGGGGACCACGGGTCTTACTCCAGCCACCCGCTGAAGGACATCTTGGTTGCAAGTTTTGGCAACTGGGAATAAAACTGTTGTAAACGTCGTGTGCAGGTTTTTGTGTGGAAATATGTTTTCAGCTCCTTTGGGTAAATCCCAAGGAACACGATTGCCAGATCACAAGGTTACGAGTATGTTCACTTTTGTAAGAAACCGCCTAACTGCCTTCCGAAGTGGCTTGTCCCACTTTCCGTTCCCATCAGCAACGAACGAGGGTGCTGGGACCCCACATCTTCCCCAGCATTTGGTGGTGTCCACGTTCTGGACTTCCGTCATTCTAATAAGTGCGTAGTGGCATCTCAATGTTTTAATTTGCATTTCCCTGATGACACGTGACGTGGAGCATCTTTTCATGTGCTTACGTGCCGCGGGTAGATCTTCTCCGGTGGGGTGTTGGTTAAGATCTTTGGCCCCTTTGTCATCAGGCTGTTTGTTTCCATATTGTTGAGTTTTAAGAGTTCTTTGTATATTTTGAATCACAGTCCTTTGTGAGATATTCTTTTGTGAATATTTTCTCCCGGTCTGTGACTTGTCCCATTGTTCTCTTGACGGTGTCTTTCACAGCAGAAGCATTTAGGTCTAACGAAGTCCGGTTCATCAGTTCTTTCTTTCTAGAGTGTGCCTTTGGTGTTGGACCTAAAAAGTCATCACCAAACGCAAGCTCACCTAGGTTCTTTTCTATGTTCTCTTCTAGGAGTTCTGTAGTTTTGTGTTTTATATTTAGGTCTGTGATTCATTCTGAGTTAATTTTTGTGAAGGGTGTAATCTCTGTGTCTACATTCATATTTTTACATGTGCATGTCCAGTTGTTCCAGCACCATTTGTTGAAGAGGACCGTTTATTTTTTTAAAATTTGTTTCACTGATTTGTAAATTCATTTCATTTACTTATATTTTTCAACTTCTGCCTCTGAGTGTAATTTCTCCTTGGAGATTTTTACTAACGTGCCAACCCAGGGAGTCTACCCTTTAAGCTTTAACCAACATTTAGGTTTTCTTGCTATAATTAAAGTTACAATGTGTTGTTTAATCTGCCTTTTGGAGAAGCAGGAACCCCGCTGGAATTCTTAAAACGTTTTGTAATAATCTAGTTAGCTTGATATTAGAATTTTCCCTTGTGTTTATAATTTAGATTTTTCCCCTTAACTTTATTTCATTATGTCTGATTATATCTGTTATACAGCACTACTTAATTTCTCAGTCTTGCTTTGTGTTTTGAACTAATACATGTTTAACTGCTGTATAATTATTCTGCATCTCTCCAACTCTATTAGACTGCCCCTGCTTTTCTAGATCTCCTACTTCAGAGACAGGGTGTCTGCGGGGCTAAGCTCTGGTCTCTCCTAGGAAGTAACAGGCCTTCACGATTTCCTTAGTGGGAAGTGGAGACTGTCCCCCATCAGCGTGCCCACTGTGGACATGTCCCCAAACACAGAAGGGGGTTAAAATGGCTGCTGGTCTCCACCTGCCAAAGTGTGACTGTCCCCTATGGTTAGGAAAGCCTTGAAGAGATACATAACTTAACACCTTTATGACAGGAGAATGAAGGGCAGACATGTGATCTGTGGTCTTTCTTTTCTACCTCGACCTGCCACTTCTGGGAAAGTAGAAAATGTACCATGAGCAGTGTGTACCTAATTGTTTTACGGAAAAGACCTGGAAGTGGTACGTATAACTTCTGCTCATAGGCTCACGGGTGGAACCTAGTCACGTGACCACTTCATTGCAAGGAAAACGTCATCTTTGGAATGCCATGTACTCCGTTAAACCCTGTCACCATGGAAAGAAGGGGAGAATGGACAGAGGGACAACCAGCAGTCAGTCATAGGCATCAAGACCCGTTCCCAAGGAGAACTCAAAACCCAAAGTCCAGGCAAAGGGAACCCAAGGAGTTAGACAAGTCCTCTGAACATCTGCTGCTTCCTCTACCTGGCCAAGTGTCATCTGAAAAACACTGCGTGGCCACTGACACTGCGGCCACTGGAGGGTTATTTTTAGGAGCCCACAATGACCAACAGACATGCTCCCCACCAAGATTTGTTGAGGAGTTATTTCTTTGACATATCTTAGGCTTCCTGGCACACATGATGAATTTTAGCTGGTCTTCCTCTGCCTCTGGTGACCTTATTTTTAGGAAAACAAAGCAAATGGACACTAACACATGGTTTGACAAAGGAACAAAACAGGACTTTTCCAGGACTTTGAACCGTCCTGGAAAAACTGGCACATATGGTCACCTTGCCCATGCTCATATATTATGTTACTCCTATAACAGCCCATTGAGGGGCCTTTGGAAATAATTTCTTTCCCGATAAAGTTGTTATCCACATAACTCCACACACCTTCTTGGCAAGCCACACTTATGCAAAAACACATGGCATGTAAGCATGAAAGAAATAATAGTCACCTAAAACAGATTGCTTTCCAATTAATATGTTTAAAAGTCAATATAGAATGCATCTTTTCTAATACAAAGAGAAAAGGAGAGATTTCGTGACCACAATGGTCACTAAACAACATTGTCTAGAATAAGACAGAGTCAGAAACATTCAGTGAGGGAGGGCAGAGAAGAGACTCAGACAATTCATGGAAGATAAAGTCTTATCACTGGACAGGTTACAGAAAGATTTTCAAAGGTGGTAAAAATACTGATCAAAACTTCATTGTTCCTCCACCTTCCTCAGCTAAGAAATCCTTAGCCTGGCATTCAAGGACCTTCAAACTTAAAGTCCTAATCTCATTTATGAGCATAGATGCAAAAATTCTAAATTAAATATTTTTTAAAATAATACATTATGACTAAGTAAGTTCAATTTTCAGGATGCAAAATACAAAATTATTCCTATAATTCAATATGTTAAGAGATGAAAGGAGGAAAGCCATTTGAGTATCTCGGTAGATATCGAAAAGCTTTCGATTAAAACCAATACCTACTGCTATTAAAACTGGAAACTTAGCTACTGGGAACACACAGCAAACATGATACTTAGTGGTGTGAAGAAAACATTTCCACAAAGACAGGGAAAAGGTGGTATTATCTTCTACCTGCCCTACTATTCACTGGAGTCTACTAAAAGTCTTACTAAATCAATAAAATTGTACAAGAAAAATAGTATAAAGATTGAAGGAAAGGATTCACCTGTCACTGTTTGTAAACAATATCATTGTCTAGATACAAAATGCAAGATAATCAAGTGAGAAATTATTAAACTGACAAGAAAGATACAAAGTCCACATACCAAAGTTCCATTCACTATTGCCAGACACAGAAAGATAGCCATCTACTTAGGCATAAATATGATCAGAAATATGCAAGATATGAATAAAATTGTAAGAGCTGATCAAAGGATGTAAAGAAAGACCAAAGGAGGGGCGCCTGGGTGGCACAGCGGTTAAGCGTCTGCCTTCGGCTCAGGGCGTGATCCCAGTGTTATGGGATCGAGCCCCACATCAGGCTCCTCCACTATGAGCCTGCTTCTTCCTCTCCCACTCCCCCTGCTTGTGTTCCCTCTCTCGCTGGCTGTCTCTATCTCTGTCGAATAAATAAATAAAATCTTTAAAAAAAAAAAAAAAGAAAAGAAAAAAAAAAAAGAAAGACCAAAGGAAGTGGAAACACATTCAAACGGCTGAATAAGGTCTGTTACTGTATAGGTGTCAATTTTCCCTCAAATTAATCTATAAATTCAATTCAGTTCTAATCAAAATGTTAATCGAATGTTTTGATAGCACTCGATAAAGTTATTTTAAAGTTCATACCTATGGACTATTTTTAGAAAGACAGATAAGAAACTGATAACATTGGCTGCCTCTTGAGGGAGAACTGAATGATAAAATATAGGGAAGGAAGACTTACTGACTTACTATTTACTGTCCTGTCTTCTGTATATAGTACCATGTGTTTTTATTCCCTAGACAACAAACCAAATAAAATTAAAATGTAGGGGGAAATCTATTTAAAAAACAACACTAAGATGTTTTTGGGGGAAAAAAAGTGTAATGACATCAAATAAGAAAAGATACAAGAAACAAAGCCAAAATAAAAGGCTTTGGTATCGAGACATAAAGAGTTGAGCACATCAACGGAGCAGAATAAAGAGTTAAAAACAGAGCCATGTATATACAGCAGTTCACTTTGTGATAAAAGAAGCATTTTAAATCAACGGGTAAAAGAACGGGCTATTACATAAATACCGAACTTTTCAGTTCCTTCTCTGTCAATGGAGATAGTGCCTTCACGCGTCCCCGAGAGAATTAATTGGAATGAGATATAAAGTACTAGGCAAAGTGCCCAACTTCACAAGTGTAGTGATAGTAAGAGTATAATACCGTGATTGGAACTAGTAATGGAAGACAGCATAGTGTAAAAGCCAAACCATCTGATAGATATCATTTACATTTCTACTTGTAGGCTATCGGAGGACAGCAACAAGCCTTGATGTTTCCTGTGACCTTGCATTTCTACAGTGATTTTTGTCTTTTTTTTGAGGCACTTTTCTTACATCATCTCATTTAATCCTCTCAATACCTGGTTGATAGTTTTCTGGTTTTTTGTTTTTCAATCCCTCCATCTGTGGTATAGATGGTACACATCTATACCATAAACCGGGCATAGACGTAGGATGGGCTCTAGTACAATCCTGTGAACCCCTCCCGCATTTTTGCCTCAAGGTTTCCCCAGGGAGTCCCTGCAGTTGCCTTTTTAGGGGCGGACATGGCGTGCAGAAGGGGCTTCTGCCGTTGTCACCTTGAGCAGCGTTCGAGCTGCGTCCGCAACGGGTGTGGGTGTTGACGGCAATGGGCAGCAGGCCAGCGGCCCCCTCTCGGCAAGGTCGTGCTGGGTCCGTTAGCGTGCGGCACAGGGAAGGAGAACGGAGCAGGTGTTTCTCACGACCGCCCTTTTCGTGACAGTCCTTCGTATCATCACCTTCCGCCTTTACTTGGTTTTTCCTCTGGACACCGAGTTTCTTTGTCAGGGTCTCTACCAATGAATGAAGAGTCCAAGGCAGGCGTCTTCACAAAGGTCTTGACCTCTCCCCCAGTGTGGGATGGAGTCCATTTCATACCTCTGACTTCCTTCTCCCTGCTAAATGTCTGCTCCCCCATAGCCTACCTCCCACCTGCTAAGCCTTCTCACCCATGGCCAACCCATAGACAAGGACCCCTCAGACCCTGACGTCCCCCCCCACCGCTCATCATAGTAGGGTAGGAACTCGCAGAGGCTCTCTGGCCACGTGCGTCCCAGGGCCCAAGGAGCTCTGTGGCCTGCGGGATTTCCATCGCGCTTCAGTTTTTGTGAATCTGCAAGCCATCGGCTATACTCAATTTACAGAGGGGAGGGGGTCACAAAATGACTTAAAAAATAATTGCGCTGACATCTTCTCCTTCACTAAATGACATTCTCAGCTCTCAGCAGGGAGTTGAACTGAACCCAAAGTAGGAAACTGATATTTTAATTTGAATTGAAACTGAACTCAAATAACAATATTGTTCTCTCTTTGAAGTTTGAACTGGATCTGACCTGGACAAAATCCAGAAAATTTCTTACCCTATGCTTCACTCCAAAAACAACCCACAAGACAAGCCTAGATCATTCTGAATTCTAAACCCCCTTCATGTTTTGTTATATTTTTCCAACAGAGTAGAGTAATATGTTAAATAATTTTTTAAAAACTGTTTTGTTACCATGATGGAAACATGACTTTCTAAATACTAATTCTATCTTCACAGCTGAAAGAATAATAAAAGGAGTCGGTAAGCTTCAAGAGTTTCCTCTGGTCACCAGAAAATTGTTAAACACTGATAGGGATTTGAAGTTCCATACTGTTTTCCCAATTTTCGTGTTTCTTTTTTCAAGTGATGAGTTCAAGCAGCTACACAGAAAGTTTTTTTTTTTTTAACTTGGTGAACACTATATCACCGTATTTTTGTTGCTAGGTCTTTAAGGAATTTCCGTGTGAGAGGGTAAGGTGATAGTAAATGTAGATTTCTTGAGTCAATGGTAATACTACCATTCTTCTCAGGACCCGGCACAGTGTCCACAACACAGCCAGAGCTCAGCGCCTATTTGCTGAATGAATGATGAGAGAGAGGCCCCTGAGCCTTCTATCCAATCGTGCCCATGAGACTCTGGTACACTGTAGACCTTTGGGTTTTTTTTTTTTTTTTTTTTTAAGATTTTGGTTTTTTTTTTTTTTGACAGACAGAGAGACAGCCAGCAAGAGAGGGAACACAGGCAGGGGGAGTGGGAGAGGAAGAAGCAGGCTTCCAGCGGAAGAGCCTGATGTGGGGCTCGATCCCACGACCCTGGGATCACGCCCTGAGCAGAAGGCAGACGCTTAACGACTGAGTCACCCAGGCGCCCCTAGACCTTTGGTCTTGATTTCAGATGGGTTTTTTTGGTTCAGCCTTTTAGTTTTCAAGGCTTGTCTGTGGGTCTCTCAGCACTGTAATCACCTCCCTCATGCCCTGTGAATATCTCTGTTATTCATTTCCTTCTAAACTTGTTAATTCATCACAAGACTTTGTGTGTGTGGTTTTTCTGAATACTTGATCTCTAATATGATGTTATCGTTTTTGAATAACTCTTTATTAGAAGTTTCAATATCATTTTCTTATACGGAGTTATGTTTTGTTTTTTAATGCACAAGAATAAAGGGACTATGTACGATTGAAGAATTTCTTTTTTTCTTTAGACACCTGACGTAGGCTAGCTCTTACACTGTGCTCAGTTTGACTTCGCGCTTTTTATTTCTTCCATATTTATCTTTTTCCCTATGGTTAGCACAGTGCCTTCCCTGGGGCATAGCTGATTGGGGCATTTTTCCCAAACTGTACAGGGAAACTCTGAAGAGCAGTGAACAGGAAGAGAAGTGACCTTCCCCAGCTCTCCTCCAAACGTATCTTCTGCCTTCAAGTTGCTCTTCTTGGCCCTGCCTCCCTCTTCTTCCCACTGATGGTACTTTCTTTCTTTCTCATATTTCCAATCTCAATTCTAACGGCCAATGCTGCTATAAAATTCACTCCAACGCAAGCCGACAGGGAAAGCCGGGCTGAGTAAGTAACACAAGTGCACACCTCTTGCACGACCTCTATGTCTCCCGTCTATTTTCCACAGAGACAGTGCCCCCATCCACTGAATGCAAGCTTGGTGGGGCTGTCACTCAAGGCGCCCCACACCCAACCGAAGGCGAACACAGGATCTGAAGTAAGCACATGAGAATCTTGCCCCATGAAAATTAGATCTCGAACCACATGACACAAGGATCCAAGATGGCAAACGGGTTCATCTCAAAGGGCCGGGCTGCTCGTTACTTCTTGTTCCCTGGATCTCTGGAGCTGCCCTACTTCCTGTCTCTGCTGAGGCCTTTCCTGCGATTCTCTGGGCTGCTGATAGTCTTTCAATACACCTCTTTTTGTCTTCAGGTATCCCGAGCTCATCTCCGTTGTTTGCAACCTAAGAGCCACGAGTGATACAAGTGTCTGCAATCCTTTCAGAGCTTCCTCTGTTTCTTCACTGTTGGGCTTCACCCAAGACTCTGCTGCCACACAGATCAGCGTGGATTCCTCACCCTCGGCCACCAGATTGCTGGTCTCGGGTCCCCTTTCACCAGCTCCTTTCCAGACGCCTGAGCACCCACCTTTGCTTCTCTTGATCACCATTCTTTTTTTTTTTTAGAAGATGTGGAACCATCCTGTTGATATTAAAATCAGCTGTCACTTGGGGATGACAGGGTACATTTCACTGCCGTTTGGAGACCAGCTGGAACTCTAGCCCTGTTTATTTACTTAAAGACAAACCAGCTAAACCAGAATGAGATCAGCCTACTAGACTCCCTCCCACTTCACTTTCCACCTGGGCTCTCTCTGACAACAGGTGACCTTTGGGTGAAGTTGACACAAAACAGTGAGAGACAGGATTCCCAGCTGGATGACATTTTGAGCACAGAGCAAGTCTTTGTGAGGCAGCGCTGGGGAGAGCTTTCACAGGGGGTGTCAGGCATCTTGTCTGGGACCCACACGGCCTGCCTCCCCCTCCCTCTTGCCTCTTCCCCTCTCCCAGCCTCTATTTCTGCTTCTCGGGACCCCTGGCCGGCTGCGGTCTCCTCTGCAGGCAATGCCTCTGGGAAAGGCTCAAGGACTCCTCAAAGGCCTCGGATCAGAGTCAACACAGCCCTTCTGCTTGGCTCTTAGCTGGGCCTAGCTCATGGGCTTGGGGGCCGTCAGCAACACTGGTGGTTTTGTTTTCGGTAGTCCGCATCCACCTGGCAATCTTGACGCTTTCCGAGCAAACTGCTCCCATATAGCTTGGTGTGAGCTTCTGGGGGGCAGGGTCTGGGTCTGGTTCCTCCTCTCCCGGAAACAGTACAGCAGAATGCACACACGATTTAACTTTAACCCTGATCAGCACGGAGACACAAGAGTATTCGAAGCAAAGCAGAGAGAAGGAACATTCCAGGGCCCTCCAGAGGAGGAAAGGTTTCACAACAAGGGGCTAAGAGTATGAACACTGCACTCCTACAGATCTGTGTATAAGGTCCGGCTCTGCTGTTTAGCCGTTCATTTGGGTAAATTACTTATGTTTTCTGAGCCTTGTCTCTAACATGGCGATAACATTAGTACTTATCTCCTAGATTTTTTGTGATGGTTAAATGAGACAAAACCAGTATGGAGTCTGGTTCATAGTAAGAGCGCAAAAATATCAGCGATTGTTATTATGGGTAGTAAAATCATCAGTAACTAGCTTCTAGGGGAGGAGCAATCTAGGTGCGTTTGGCCAGCCCTGGGGCCTTTCTGGAAGCAAAGGCCTCCCCAGAGAGCTGGGACTTGCGACCACAGTGGAGGGTACCCCCATCCCCTCCCCCACCCCGCACGTTGCAACAGAGACCAGCATAGGACACACCAAACCAACAAGAATTTGTCCTTGGCCACCAACATCACGCTATTATTGCACAAGCCCTGAGGTTTAGAACTCGTCCCAGGGAGAAGGAAGAGGTGAGGGTGAATCCTGTAGTTGCAAAAGCTTGTGGGTGGAACAGTCATCCTTGCCACACCTGCAAAGGTCTGTCCTGGCGGAACGAAGCAGGTGCCGAACCATGGGGCCCGTGGAACGCAGCGGTCCGCCCCCACCTCCTCACGGCCATCCTTTGCCATCTTTCTGTCCTCGAGGGAAGAACAAAAGTCTGGTCAAAGACACAGCAGGACCCTGCTGCAGGGGTTCACTGGCATTCCGATAGAAAAGTCTGGACTTGGGGTGCCTGGGTGGCACAGCGGTTAAGCGTTTGCCTTCGACTCAGGGCGTGATCCTGGTGTTATGGGATCGAGCCCCACATCAGGCTCCTCCCCTATGAGCCTGCTTCTTCCTCTCCCACTCCCCCTGCTTGTGTTCCCTCTCTCGCTGGCTATCTATCTCTGTCAAATAAATAAATAAAATCTTTAAAAAAAAAAAAAAAAAGAAAAGTCTGGACTTGATCCTGTACGTAAAGGCGTCTGTTGCTGGTGGGGACGGACAGGAAGACACGGATTCTGCAGGCACTCCTGAGTGAAAACTGGAGGGGATGTGCGGAGGGGAGGGAGGAGAGGATCGGGGTTTTGAGCCCAGATGGCCGAGAGAATGATGATGCCAGAATTTGAGCCGTTGGGAGGGATTGGCTTGAGGGTGAGTGGGACTGAGGAATGTGCTCTCAGTCAAGTTCAGGTGTCGACCGGACGCCCAAGTACAAATATCGGGAACACCACTGAGAAAGTGAGAGTAAGTCCAGAGGAGTGGCTCTCAAACTTTCCGTCTCAGGACTCTTTCACACTCTTAGAAATTCCGGAGGACCTGAAGAACTTCTGAGTAAGTGGGTTTTATCTATCAATGTTTATTGTACTAGAAACTAGAACCGAGACATATAAAATACTTAGTGATTTGTTTAAAAGTAACGGTAACAAACCCATTACACATTCACATAAATAACAGTACCTATTTTCCTAACCAAAAAAAGAATAATCTTAGCGACTGTTCTATATTGTTGCAAATCTCCTTAATGTCCAGCTCAACAGAAGACCGCTGGCTTCTCAGATCTGCTCCTACATTTAGTTGTGGCAAATTGTTCCAGCTGAAGTGTATGAAGAAAATCCAGATTTGTGCAGATACTTAGCTGTCGAAAGGGAGGATCTCCTCTCTCCCCGGGGATCCTGGAATCGTACTTTGAGAACTGCTGGTCTAGAAAGAGACCAGGGCTTTAGATGCTTGTTTTGAAGTTCTCTGCCCAGAGATGTGAGTTGCTGATGCGACGGCAGGAGCGCTCTTACCGGGAGAAGAGAGAAAGAAACGTGCGTGGAGCCAGGCTCTGAGCTGTGGTCCTTAGTATTCACCAATTCCCTATCTGCAAATTTGCCTATTTGCTATCTGTGACTCCAAAATCAATACTTGTGGCATTCTGGGGTCATTCCCAAACATGGTGCAGATAAGGGAAAACTGAAGTCACCTGACACCCGTGCTCCCAGATGAGGTCACACCAGGCCACCCCCTGCTTTCTTGTTTCCGTTCTCATGTTGTCAACAAATGTCCTTTCTGCAGCCTATGTAGTGCCACTTTCCACCCCCCCCCAGTTTTGTGCTTTTTGTTGGTGATTTTGCTGCTTAAATGGCCCTCAAGTATAGTACTGAAGTTCTGTTCAGTGATTCTAAGCATAAGAAGATTGCGATGTGCCTTCTGGAGAAAATACTTGTGTTAGATAAGCTTCATTCAGGCATGAGGCATAGCGCTGTTGGTCCTGAATTCAATGTTAATCAAAAATTAAACATAATATAGGGACACCTGGGGGGCTCAGATGGTTAGGCAGCTGCCTTCGGCTCAGGTCATGATCCCAGGGTCCTGGGATCGTGTCCCATATTGGGCTCCCTGCTCGGTGGGGAGCCTGCTTCTCCCTCTGCCTGCTGCTCCCCTGCTTGTGCTCACTCTCCCTCTCTCTGACATGTAAATAAATAAAATCTTTAAAAAAATTAAATATAATATAAATCAGTATATAAAAATAAGAGGTCACATATAAATCAGTATCTTAAAAAGGTCTTTTTAAACAGAAATACACCAAAAACAAGGTTGTTTATCAACCAACTGATGAAAATGCGGCGACCAGGGGCTGGCAGAAACCTAAGCTTGCCTTTCCCTGGCACAATGGTTCTGCATTCATGGCAACATTAGGGAACATAACTACCAGGAATAATGAGACTCTCTCGTCGTCGGAGGGGAAGGGAAATCAGTAAGGATGTGGAGAACCCAACTATAGTTGTTCCAGTGAGAAAAGTGTCCCGAAGGAGGGACTGGTCAACTTGTCAGATAGAGCAGTGGAAGCAAAGTGGTGACGTCTGGCCTGTCCTGTCCCCAGCGCCACCTGGAGGAGGCCCATCGCCTCCTGCCTGGACAGGTTGCTCCAAGTCTTCCGCCTGCTTCTAGAAGCAAGTAAAGCCTTCGGGCTACCCACAGGCAGAGGACACATTTCTTCCTAGGAATGTAATGAGAGGGTAAGGTCTCCCCTTAAAAAAGAGGAGGAGAGGAAGGTATGAAGTGATGAAGACAAAGATGAGAGGACTGAAAAAGGAGGGTTCCGAGGCTTTGCCACTTTTTCTAAGTGCAGGAACCCTTCCTTCGCTTTCTCACAGGTGGACAGAAGGTGACATTTTTCAGCAAGAGTCCTCGGGTTACAACACAGACCTTTCTTCGCCAGTTATTGCCAGAAAGGCAAACATCTTTCGATGAACTCCAGGATGGAAGTGGCTGAAAGGAAAGGAGGAAAGGAGGTCCTAGCTCTCCCTGGTTTTAGGAGGGTTTGATTCAAGGTGAGCTCAGGGGCTCCTCCGGCTGCTCGGACTCCCTGGCCACGGCACACTTCCACCACCTGGTGACCGCATACTTAAATTGCAAGGCCTGCTTTTAGAAGCCAGGGAAAAAATCCTCTGGCTGAATGGAGAAAATCAATGAAATGAGCGTAGAGCAAACAGCTGCTAGGTCCTTTTTTACCCAGAAATACCCACATTTTTTTGGTGTGGTTTTTTTTCCACCAATACCTGGTAGACACTGAACCGTTCTTGACTTGACAGTGGATGTTGAATAAAAGTCAACTGACAGTTCAACAGCAGGGAAGACCTAATAGCATCTGCTCCTCCTGGGTCCCTGAAGACTTTTAAACCAAGACCCCCCAAACAAGCTGGCACCTGGCTAGCTTCCTCCAAAGACAGAGTTTCGTTTTGCTTCCCTGGTGTGATCTGAAAAGCCAAGGTGCCAAGAGCCCTAAAATCCCTGTATTAGTAACTAATTCTATTTCCTTTCTGAGTATTCTCTTTGAAAATGTAGACATCCATTGTGAAGGGGGAGCTGTTAAGTCATTAACACCTTAGTGTGAATAACCATCTTAGCCCTGCTCTTAAAGGAGGCCTGGGAGGGGGGGAGGGCCCAAAATGGGGAGATGAGGCCTTCAAATAAAGTCTCTCTGATTATCCTGGGGCCAACAGGGTCAAGGAGGCCCCTGGCAAGAACCTGCTTCCCTCCAGCCTTCAGGAATGCTGAGGAAACCCGAGTGGCCAGCTGACCACAGGAAGCGGTGTGTGGTCTGACCGGGGAGGACACTGGGAGAAATGCTAAGGAAGACTGACAGCCTTAGGATCCTAAAGAGGGAGTTGAATCTCCTAACACTTTTTTTCTTTTCTCTAAAGCAGAGTGTGCAAGGCTTATGGGCCCAATTCTCTCCATAGTTAGGATCTGTTTAATCCTCAATATTTAAAATTGGGGGATTTCACATAAAAGTCTTGATTTCCAGCTTTTCCTGAACAAGGATAAGAATGAGGATAATGAGGTGGAGACTGGCATTTTGATATGACGGGAACTTGCTGGAACTGCATGGGGGCTGCTCCACTGGGAAGGGTGTATATGCTCTATTTTGCCACAGTCCCCACACGGCCCAATCGCCTCATTTACCAGTTACCTCACGGCTCCTGAAAACCATGTGAGCCGGCAACTACGCTTTCAAATGCTGATAATAATTAAAACAATGATAAGAATAATGAACATATCAGTAATGACCAGTTATTGAATGCTACTACAAGCCAGACGTTACACTAGTAATATTACCCACAAATCATCTCTAATTCTCCCAGAAACAATGGTGTTTATATTCCTGTATTGGAGAGAAGGAAACCACGGGACAAGGAGGAGTTTTATGCTCATGTGTCCCTTTCCCTGTATGTGTCAGACCATTGCCACTGTACGTTGTGCTGGTTTTCTATTACATATTTCGTATTTATTTGTCTTTATCCTCATTAGAGACTCAGGTAAAAATGAATAGTGCTACATTCCCCCTTCAACACAAGCAACAATCTGGCTCCGTTTGTAGCACCAAAACTGCAACCCGGCTGCACGCCCTGCTCACCGCCCCTCTGCTATGATTCAAGATTCGGAGCAAGATCCTTCCAGCCTTTCCACTCTGCCCAGGAGATAAAGGAATTTCTGTTTAGCTATCAAGACTTGTTTGCTAAACTATAAATACACATGGCTTTCCATTGTTTTGCTGATTCATTAAACTTCGCTGTATTTCAAATGACCAAGTGCATTTGTGCAATGGGGGGAAAAAGAGGTGCTTCCATGCGTGCCCACTTATTAATAGTGGAAATCCATTTAAGCGGCTGCTTCTCTGACTGTGAGGGGTGATCCCTAGGGAGGCCGTGGAGAGAGCCTCGGAAGGCAGCAGATAAGTCTTTCCTTTGACTATGAAAATAATCCTACTCAATTATTTGGAGCCCCCACCCCTTCCCATGATAGAGCGAGATCTCTACGGACAACTCAGCGCACCGTCCTGGTGCACCAGGTACCCAGAGGTGTGAGTTTCCTCGTTTCTATGCTTTTCTTTCCAGGGAAAGAGCAGCGGAGGAGAAAATGAGCCTATTTTCTCATCTCATTAACCGAGCTTGGCCAGGGGTGCCTGGCTGGCTCAGTCACCCGAGCGTGGGACTCTTTTTTTTTTTTTTAATGATTTTTTATTATATTATGTTAGTCACCATACAGGACATCCCCGGTTTCCGATGTAAAGCTCGATGATTCATTAGTTGTGTATAACACCCAGTGCACCATGCAATACGTGCCCTCCTTACTACCCATCACCAGTCTATCCCATTCCCCCACCCCCCTCCCCTCTGAGGCCCTCAGTTTGTTTCTCAGAGTCCATAGTCTCTCATGTTTCATTCCCCCTTCTGATTACCCCCCCTTTCTTTATCCCTTTCTTCCCCTACCGATCTCCCTAGTTCTTATGTTCCATAGATGAGAGAAATCCTATGATAATTGTCTTTCTCTGCTTGACTTATTTCACTTAGCATTATCTCCTCCAGTGCCGTCCATGTTGAAGCAAATGTTGAGAATTCGTTCTTTCTGATAGCTGAGTAATATTCCATTGTATATATGGACCACAACTTCTTAATCCAGTCATCTGTTGAAGGGCATCTCAGTTCCTTCCATGATTTAGCTATTGTGGACATTGCTGCTATGACCATTGGGGTGCATATGGCCCTTCTCTTCACTACGTCTGTATCTTTGGGGTAAATACCCAGTAGTGCAATGACTGGATCATAGGCTAGCTCAATTTTTAACTTTTTAAGGGACCTCCACACTGTTTTCCAGAGTGGCTGTACCAACTTGCATTCCCACCAACAATGTAGGAGGGATCCCCTTTCTCCACATCCTCTCCAACAATTGTTGTTTCTTGCCTTGTCTATTTTTGCCATTCTAACTGGCGTAAGGTGGTATCTCAGTGTGGTTTTGATTTGAATTTCCCTGATGGCTAATGATTTTGAACATTTTTTCATGTGTCTGTTAGCCATTTGTATGTCATCATTGGAAAAGTGTCTGTTCATATCTTCTGCCCATTTTTTGATTTGTTTATTTGTTTCTCGTGTATTGAGTTTGAGAAGTTCTTTGTAGATCTTCGATACCAGTCCTTTATCTGTAGTATCATTTGCAAATATATTCTCCCATTCCGTGGGCTGCCTCTTAGTTTTTCTGACTGTTTCCTTGGCTGTGCAGAAGCTTTTTATCTTGATGAAGTCCCATAAATTCATTTTATCTTTTGTTTCTCTTGCCTTTGGGAATGTGTCATGAAAAAGGTTGCTTTGGCCGATGTCGTAGAGGTTGTTGCCTATGTTCTCCTCTAGAATTTTGATGGATTCCTGTCTCACATCAAGGTCTTTCATCCATTTGGAGTTTATTTTTGTATATGGTGTGAGAGAGTGGTCAAGTTTCATTCTTTTGCATGTAGCTGTCCAATTTTCCCAGCACCATTTATTGAAGAGACTGTCTTTTTCCCACCGGATGTTTTTTCCTGCTTTATCAAAGATTAGTTGCCCAAAGAGCCGAGGGTCCATTTCTGGGTTCTCTATTCTGTTCCATTGGTCTATGTGTCTGTTTTTGTGCCAGTACCATGCTGTCTTTGTGATCACAGCTTTGTAGTACAGCTCGAAATCCGGCATTGTGATGCCCCCAGCTTTGTTTTTCCTTTTCAACAGTTCCTTGGAGATTCGGGGCCTTTTCTGTTTCCATACAAATTTAAGGACTATTTGTTCCAGTTCTTTGAAAAATGTCCTCAGTATTTTGATCGAGCGAGCGTGGGACTCTTGATCTCAGGGTTGTAGGTTCAAGCCCCATACTGGATGTAGAAATTACTTAAAAATAAAAATCTTAAATAAGTAAGTTTGGCCAGAAAGTTAGTTTGATCGTGTATTGTGAGTTTAATTAAAATAATAACAATCTTTTGATATTTTACAAACTTTGTAACTTCCTTCCCTTCCTTCCCTTATTTGTTTCAATCCCAGTGATTTTCTTTTTATCAGTTGTAATTCCTATCAAAGTTATCTATGATCGTAAAGAGTCAGATACAAGGCTTGTTGTTACAAAAAATAGCAGATCCCTCTCACTCCATTTCCTGATCCCTTTTCCAAATCTCCGAATGACCGTGTTGTACTGTATGCTGTGATTTTTTTCAGTTTTAGATCTTTTTTATCCACTTCCTACTATGGAAGATAAGGACTTAGATCTTTTCTCTCTCTGTCACTCTGTTTCTGTCTCTCTCTTACACACACACACACACACACACACACACACACACACACACACAACTTTCCAGCTCCCCCTCTTTCCAAAATAAGGAGGTCCAGGAGACAGAAACCATACTGCAATTTGCAGAGGGAACATATGATATAAGAATATAATAAAAGAAAGTATAATATAAGAATTATTAATACAACATAAGGTTATCTTATAGGAGAAAGAGAACGCTAAAGAAAGCCCTAGAGATGAACAAGGCTATTCAAGGAAGGAACATATCTCTCTGAGGCTGGGCTGGCAAAGAAGGGTACTGAGTTGTTCCAGGCCAGAGCCGGTCAACAGTCACTGGACAAGCAGAAGATACTGCTCCAGGGGGCAAGTGGGCAGAAAACCATGACCAGAAGTGACAAGCAGAAAACACCTCTCTGGAGGGCTGGCAGGCCAAGGCTGAGAAGCCAACTCCTGGTGTACTCGCAGGACTCTCTGGGAATCCACTCACAGGAGGGCTGTGGAAACTCGGTGGGAGGCTATCCACGAGGGACTGCTGAAACTTACAGGAGGCCAAGGCCACTGGATGTCTCCCCCAACCCACCCACAGCTGGCAACCAAACAGTATGGACAAGAAGAAGAAAAACAGAAGACACAAGAACTGGGAAAAGAAGCCCCTTCCTCCTGCATTGTCCCTCCAGCGACCTCCTACTGACAAAGCTCTAAGGTCATGCCAACTGCAAAAGAGAAATAGTTAAAGGACCCAGATCCAATTTCATAGGTCAGGCAATGAAGTTTTAATTTGGAGCCAAAAGGCAATAAATTGCCAACTGGCACAAGTGTTTATCTCTGATGATTGTGAAAATCTTATTGACAGCCGAGCCATGTAGTATACGGTAATCACCTCTCCTTCCCTGCTTGACTTTCTGGTTTCTCTTGAATAATTGACTTCGTTGCTTTTGTCTCTTTAATTATCATTGATCCCCAAACTGTCCCCCTAGTAGTTTAAATCTCCCCTCCCACTGGGAGCAATAATCTCAGCCCTAATTCTGGCAACCTTTGGTGCCAGGACCACAGTTAGGGGAGGGAGACGCCACAGCAGAGACCAGTGTTACTACTCGAGGAAGTTCAAGCATCTTCAGCAGGATTCCCCCCAAGGCCTTGGGGCCAGTGCCCAGAGGCCACTGACTCTCTCTACCGGCTCCTTTCTTCTCCCCAAAGGTAATCTCACCAATGCTGTCCCCTCTTCTTCATCAACCCACTGCTCTCCTGGCTTCTTGGCTATAAATATGGCTGACAAGCATGGACAGTGGAGCAACACATGGTCTTAGAGACAAGGAGAGAACAAATGTGACAAATTCAGACCCAGACCATCAACCTCTGGCTTCTTGAAAAGGTCCCCAAATCTTTCTGGAATTTTCTACAACAGGACTTTTCTTTGTATTGAACTTTCAGCTTCCTTAAGAACTACCATTCTAGATAAATAAGCCATGTCTAATTTAGCTATATTGCTTCTCTTTTAACCACTAGTATCATATCTGAAAGGTATTTCTCACAACAAATGTGTACAACTTCAGACACCTCTCATAGAAAACACAAGTAATTTTAACCAAACCAAAAAAAAAAAACCCCATAACTAGGCTGGTTCTCATCACTTCTTAGAATCTTATTTTTATAGCGACATGATTCCTGAGTTTTGAATGACTGATTTAAAAACAAACCTTTCAAATTCAACACATTTGTGAATTGGAAACTGCTCATTTTCAAGGTGTTATCATGAAGTAGTACAATTGCATTTACAGGATTAATTAAAATGTATCCTGTAATATCAGACCATATACACAACACATACATTTACGTATTAACTCAACAAATTTGCACTATGTCTCAAGTTACTTGCATCACAAATATTCGTTTTGTTGCCATGCACACTTTTTAGTCTCCCGTAACACAGGGCAAAGACACACAGTGGGGCATACGAATGGAAACTTTAATCCAATTGAATATTTAATCATTAAGATCATTTTATACTTTTCTTGAAAAGTGTAGAAAAACAATCATTTCTATACTCATTTTTTTCTGTTTTTCTATAATCATTACTAATGTGTAACATACCAGTATTGCATGTAGCTCTTAATCATTGAGTCTGTGTCACAACGTTTACAACTCCCCCTTCTGCGGAAGCTTTGCCCCAGCCCTTCACTCCCAGGCGCAGGCATTTCATGCCAGCCTTGTGCACTGAGTGATCCTAACAGATGAAGCCCAAGTGTTCTAAAGACCAAATATCTAAATAGGTTTCGTCCACAGATAGGTATTTTTCCACTGGTTTCAAAGATCAAATAACTTTGGGATTCAAAGGAATGTGGAAGCCGTAAGTATACATTCAGATGAGCTGACCATAAATTACTGTACATGGAATGCTGTTCAAGCCTGAAATATTAAGGAAACTCATTGTTTCCTTAAAAAAAAAAAGTTGGCTTTCATTGTTGGTTTTTTACCGAATGAATGGATTTTCCAGAGAGACAAAAAATAGTTTTCTACAACTAGCACAGAAAGGGGCGGAGGAACACAAGTTTCAACAGGCCAATATTTAGATGATGGCAAATCCAGAACTCCAGTCTCTGGTTAAAGGCTTATGTGCTTAGAGATGATTTTGAAGCTGTATTTAAAGGATAAAATGTTAACCAAAGTACTTCAAGTGGGCAAAAAACAGAGTCAGACCCTACCGCAAATTAGATTCCAGAATGATTGAAATTTGAATGTAAACTAAGGCAAATCTATAAAAGTTTAAGAAGAAAGTGTCTGTAACATGTTAATGAACCTCTGGTGAGAGAGCTTGCTGAGCTAAACATAGCACTGAAGCTGAAAAGCATCGAGAATATGATGAAGAGATTTGGCCACATGAAAATCCAACATCTTCCTGTTGTGGACTGCATGGTTGTATCCCACAAAGGTCATGCGTTGAAGCCCTAACTCTCAACGTGATTGTATTTGGAGATGGGGCTTTCGGGAGGTAGTTAGGTTGGATGAGGTCATGATGGAATTAGTCCCTTATAAGAAGAAACACCAGAGGGGCGCCTGGGTGGCTCAGTCGGTGAGGCGTCTGCCTTCAGCTCAGGTCATGATCCTGGGTCCTGAGATCCAGCCCCATGTCAGGCTCCCTGCTCAGTGGGGAGCCTGCTTCTCCCTCTGCCTGCCACTCCCCCTGCTTGTGCTCTCTCTCTCTCTCTCTCTGGCAAATAGGTAAATAAAATCTTTTTTTAAAAAAGGAGAAGGAGAAGAGGAGAAGAAGAAACACCGGAGAGCTCACTCTCTCCCTGCCGTGTGAGGACACAGCAAGAAAGCAGCTGTCTACAGGCCAGGAAGAAAGCTGTTGTGGGAAACTGACCATCCTGGCGCCTGATCTTGGATTCTGACCTCCAAAACTATAAGAAAATAAATTTCTCTTTTTTAAGGCACCCAGTCTATGTCTTCCATTATGGCAGCCTAAGCAGACTCAGACGCAGCCTAAGGAAAGTTTAAAAATCAGAAATGTGGGGGGAAAATATGCAACATATGTAATAGGAAATATGTTTATACTCTAAAATATCTAATTTTTTTTTCACAAATCAGCAAGAAAAATACAAATATCCTAATAGTGAAATGAGCAAAGGACACAGATTGTCCTTTGATGGCCTTGGATTGATGAAAGCACTATGAACTGTCTATCGACGAAAGCAAATGTGCTCTGTATCATCAGTGTGATAGGCAGAACAATGCCCCCAAAAGATGCCACATCCTAATCCCCAGACCCTGGGAATATGTCACCTTAAACAGCAAAAGGGATTTTGCGGAAGTGATTACATTAAGGATTTTGAGATGGGAAGATTATCCTGGGTTCTTGGGTGGGCCCAAAGTCATTGCAAGGGTCCTTGCAAGTGAAAGAGGGATGGCTCTGAAGATGGAGGAAGGGGCCACAAGCCAAGGAATGCACGTGGCTTCTAGAAGCTGGATAAGGCAAGGAAATAGATTCTCCGCTGGAGCTCCCTGAAAGGAATGCAGCCCTGCGGCACGTTGATCTTAGCCGAGTGAGACCCATGTGGAACTTCTGAGATCCAGGCTTGTAAGATAATAAATCTGTGTTCTTTTAAGCTAACAAGTTTGTAATGATTTGTTAGAGCAGAAATAAGAAACAAATACAACTACTAATCAAAGAAATATAAATTAAAAGAGCAATATTTTTGCCATTAGATCAGTATAAATGAGAAGTATCAGAGTAGGGGAATATAGGCACACATACGCTTTTCATAGGAATGTACTAGTACTCCCTTTCAGGGGAGAAGCCATTTGGCAGTAGGTATCAGATCTTTAAACATGCATACTCTTTGACCGAACAATTTTATTTTTCTTTAGCTATATCCTGAAGCACTGGGTTTCCAGCTGCATTTAGTGGCAGATCTCTTTGTTCATAGCAAATAGAACAGAGAGAAATGAAGTTGTGATTGCTGAAGCAGGGTTAGGGCTGCAGCCCTGACGCGTGGCCTTTTCCTCACCCCTGCAGGAATCCCTCAGGTGTTCCCCTGGGCTCTGTAAAACACATTTTGAGAACCATTGTGCTGGGGGAATAACTACACAAGCAAACCAAAGACTCCCAACACACAAGGATGTTTATCACAACATTGCTTATAATTGCAAAAAATTAGAAACCACCTAAAGGACCCTCAAAAAAGGGACTAACTTCTCAGAATTTATAAATAGTATATAATACTATGCACCTGTTTAAAATCATAAGACATACCCATATTGAAATGTAAAGAGTTACGCAATGTATTGAGTGGGAAAATGAGCTAGAAAACATCTTTGCATGCTAAGATTCATCTCTTAAATATATATATATATATATATATACATACACAGACATATATAGGAAAGACATATAAAGGACACAAAAAGATGTTTAACATCACTAATCATTAGGGAAATGTAAATCAAAACTACAATGAGATCACTTTACACCTGTCAGAACGGCTAAAATAAAAACCACAAGAAGCAACAACTGCTGGCGAGGATGTAGAGAAAAAGGAACCTTCCTGCACTGATGGTGGAAATGCAAACTGGTGCAGCCACTGTGGAAAACAGTATGGAGGTTCTGCAAGAAATTAAAAATAGATCTCCCATATGATCCAGGAATTCCACTACTGGGTATTCACCCAAAGAACATAAAAGCACAATTCAAAAAGATACATGTACCCTTATGATTTTCTGCAGCATTATTTACAACAGTCGAATAATGGAAGCAGCCCAAACGGCCATTGACCGATGAACGGATAAAGAAGACGGTGTGCGTGTGTGCGTGTGTGCGTGTGTGTGTAATGGAATATTACCCAGCCATAAAAAAGAATGAAATCCTGCCATTTGCAACAACATGGATGGATCTAGAGAGGAAATAAGTCAGTCAGAGAAAGATAAATACCATATGATTTCACCTCTGTGGAATTTAAGAAACAAATGAACAAACAAAACAGCCTCTCAACTATAGAGATATTGTGATGAGCAGTGAGTAATATTGTTGAATCACTACACTGTACACCTGAAACTGGTATAAACACTACACATTAATTATACTGGAATTTTAAAAATTAAAAAAATAAAATTTTTAAAAAAGTAGGAATGATAATAAAAACCAAGTGACCATAAAAAAAGAAAGAAGAGATGTATGGAGGGCTACAGATCAAAGCATCAACAGTGGCTTTCTCTGTGTGGTGCAATTAAGGTGAGCTTTGCTTTTTCTTTATACCTTTACGTATTAAAAAAAAATGAATATATATTTTATAATCGGAAAAAAATCTGGTTATACATTGAATAACAGTGAGGAACAAATGAATGAATGGCTAGAATGTGTGTGGGGGGAGAAAATGGGGGGAGGTGGTGGGGCGAGATACAAACAGAGGTTTTATGTGACGAGGTCTGAATGAAGCCACTAATGTTGCGTGCCTTCAATTTGTCCTAACTCCACTTTCCCCCTTTTCCTTTCTACTCTGTGTCTGGTGAGGCTGACCCATGTGGACGCCATTGATGATGATTTCCTTGCCTCTTGGCCTCCACTTGGGTTTTCCAAACAGGGGCACACTGGCAAAGATTAGAGAGTGGGAGCATGAGATCGGGGTATATTCCCCAAGTTCCTTCCCTTTATCAATGCCAAGGGTATGCTGCAGGCTGCAGACTGCATCCTTCCAGCAAATTCCACAACACCCGTTTGGTGGCCCATCTATGCAGCCATCATCCCCTCTGTGTCTCCCACTCGACCGCCATCAAGTATAGTGGCGGTAAAAGTTCCTGCCTTGGTTAGCCCTGGGGTTTGTTTCTGGGAATTCTACCCATAACTTTGTAAATTACTCATTTGAGTGTACCATCTGTTTCCAGCTGGGATCCTGATGAATACACGTGTGTGTGTGTGTGTGTGTGTGTGTGTGTGTGTGTGTGTGTGAAGCTACTATGAAGAGAAACGGTGTTCTTGCAAATACCCTACAGTCATATCTAAAAGTCCTCCTTTGTTCTACAAATATGCAGCCAGTACGTAACATTCATCTCGGTGCACAAATACAGGTACAAAAAGAATATATAATACTTCTGTCATTTTCTATAGCTCAATTTAATTTCTATTTTGCATCTCCATTCCACTGGGGTGGCAAGACCTAGGGTCATCCAGTGTGGGATTTACTCCTCCACCTACTTCCCCCAGTTTTGTATCTAAGGAATGGGGAGCTTTCCCGGTATTGAGGCACAGGTGGGGGGATGTCATCTGGCCACGTAAACAACTGCCGGGACACCCCATGCCCCACTCTGTTCTCGGGCAGCAATCCGAGAAGTTTGGTGAACCCCTCTACTTCTGTGCTATCCACATACTTCCATGCTGTTTGTGTGTGATTCTGGGGTGTAGGAGACTCTGGGGGGCTGCCTAAGCCCCACCCGTCGGGTCATATGCACAGCCACTTTTTCTCTAGGTCTTGCCACTTCCTCAGGGCTCTGCAGGGAAGCATGACACAAGTCCCGTTGCTGCTGTCACCTAACGTTCCACGGTGTATCTTGGAATCTCCTGGGTCTCTGCCCGTGGTCTCCTGGAGACGCACCAATGCCCACCCTGAAATGGCTTTTCTTGCAGGGCCATTTCCCCTCCAGCCAGGGAAACTCATGTTCTAGTCTATATTGTGGGGAAGCGTTCTCACTGTGTATTCTCCTAAATGCTTGGTTTAATAGTTGTTCCCACTATGTATGTCCACCTGCAAGGCTAATTTGATAATAATTATGAAGTTGGTACAAAACCGAATCACTTCAAAAAAGTTCCGCATTGTGACAGGCGAGTGTGTGGAGGATGTGAGAGTCAGTCATTCTATCCTAATTTTCTCTTTCACACACTCTACGCAATCATGTGCATTTAACACTTCAGGGAGAACAGGCTTCGAGTAGGCATGTGGTACTTTTATGAAAGACAATACTGTGCTCTTACAAGGGAAAATCCTGTACATTCCTCTTCTTTCAAAGTCGTTTCGTGCAAGGTCTTCCAATGGGGGTATGTACAAAAGTCTCACAAATTAGGACTTCTTAAGTCACTTGGAGAGAATCGGCTAGGCCTGCAGATATAACTTTCCGCCACTAGATGTCTCTGCGTCTTAAAGTAGCACAGCAACGAGGTTTGTGTCTATTTATATACACACATCACCTACCTCCCAGTTACAGAGTTTCATAATCCTCTTATGTAATGCTGGGTCGTCAGCTACGGTTATCATCAGTTGGGAAGTTGGGGGGGGGTCCCAAAGGCTCTATGCCCCCAGGACAGGGCCGGAAGTGTTGAGAGAAGGGTCTGTTCCTGCATGACCACACAGAACCCCCATTTCCAGAATTTGCCCATGCACTGGGCAGTGACCGCGTGGGCAGGGAAAACAAAGAGCCGCCTGTGGCATGTGGCCAGCTGGATGCAGAGACCAAATCATCCTCTTTCTTACGGTTTGGAACCAGCAGAGGAGCTAGTGGGCTGAGTAATAGCTCAGCCCCGCATCTCTCCCCTGGCTGCAGGCACCCCTTAAAACCCTCCTGACTGCCACACCTGCCCCCAACCACCCCGCTCCCCACCAGGGAACCCGGCAGCCAGCAAATGCCACAGAATTCTCCCCAGACTCCGATACACGTCGTCAGGGCATCTCATTAGTCTGTTTTCTATGGTGCTTTCCTGTACGTGACTGTCTGCCAGCCTAAACAGGCATTGCCGGAGGGCACAGACCACTCCTGTTCATCTTTGCAGCCCCTACAGCACTGTGCCCAGTGCTTTCTACGGTAGCGATCTACTGAATGTCTGCTGCAGCCAATGTGCGGTCATGGAAGGTGTGAGAAGGCTGATGAAATTATTCACCACTGATGACATTCTGTATCTTAAAAAAATAGCTCAAATCCTCCAATAACAGAAATCCCCTTTAATGAATGCCCCCCCCATGCTTATCTGGAGGCTGATTTATGCAGCTCCTTAAAACCTATCATTTCAGTGCAAGAGTTAGGTGCGTGCATTCTATTGTAAGACTGTGGGGGGGGGCGGTGAATGTGAGCCCCAATTTTACTAGTTCTGTGAACTTGTGGCAAGAGACAGGCATTCTCTAGCTCAGTTACGAACAATCGCAGTATTCATTTCATAGATTTGTTGTGAGGATTCCCTAAGTTCATTCTCATCCCTTGCTTAGCATAGCTCCTGGCACACAGTAGTTGCTCAATAGTGGTTAAAAGCTGGGGACCAAAATGAGAATGCCTCCAGTTCAAACCCCTCTCTTAGACAAGTTCCAGAAACTCTCCAGGCCTCAGTTTCCTGGTCTGTAAAGTGGGGATAATGCTACTTAGTTCATACGGGGAATAAGTGACACAGGAGGCTACCAACCCACATTCGCTAATATCATCACCACACTTCAGCCCTTACAACATGACGTAAACAGCCTGCGGACAGAGTGGTCAAGAGAGCGGGCATCAGTCACTACACTACATTCACAATATTGGCAACTTCTCGTTTCTCTTTTACTCCTTAGTTTTGGATAGTTTGGTAGAGCATGTTAATATTTATTATTTTACTTGGATCCTAAAACCCTTCCAGCTCGTTTTAATCCAGAGGACGCTGGTGATTCGTGAAATAAACATGGTTCCAGGCTAGTCACAAGGGAAAAGCCAAGAATGAAGATAGTTGGGCAGAGGGAAGGAGGAGCGGAAGATGTGGGGAGTCGCGAGCTTTATCTTCCCCAGTGGTTCCTACCCTGTTCCGGTTGGTGGGGTTGTTCATGGCTCTTTTGAAAATGCAGCAGAAGCTGTGAATACTCACCCAGAAAATTACACGCGAACGCAACATTCTCACAGCATTTGCACGGGGTCAGACAGAGATCTGTTGCAAGTGATAATTCAGCATCCCTTTCAAATTAATTTTTTAAATAACTATTTGTTTAATATTTATTACTAGTGGCAGAGGAAAACTAATTTTATATTCATAAAACTCATGTTCCTCTTTGTGTTTGAGATTAGAATTTATCGCACACATGCAGTTTTCTGAACTTCTTGAATCCATTTAAAAGTTAGTTAAATAAATGACTAATTTCTGGTAGTTGGCACGACCCCATGAAATATTCCATCGACTGAGCGCATCAGGCAGCTGTCCACAGGCCGGGCACCGCGCAGAAATACTCAACAGAAAGGACCCCAGTGAGGGATGTTCTCTTTGTTTGCTGGAGGCTGAGAGCAAGGGCAGTTCAAGTGTTTCCACTCAGGCACCTTAGTTAGCAGGCGCGATCTTTCTGACTTCTTCTCCTGCTCTTTGGGGGGCACTTTATAGGTGAATACCTCAGCACCTGCTGACCTACCTATCCTTTAATCCATGCTTGGGTTTGGGGCCCAGCTGGAGACCCATGGGCCGGACAGTCAGGTTTAAACACCGAGGCAGTCATTAGGAGCTCTTCCTACATGCAAATGTCTCACTTCTCGCCTCAAGTTCGTGGTGATGGGAACACAGGCTAGAGAGGAGAGAGAGCAACAGGAAATTTGAGCCTCTCCCTGCAGGCCAAGGAGAGAGAATTCATTATGCCTCCATGGAGGCTTTGAGAAGGGGACTCAAGTCAAGGGGGGCTGCCCTTGTGCACCCACGCGTGATCTGCAGTGCTGACACCCCTGTGCGCAGGCCTGAGCCCCTCTCCTCTGCCGGTCCGGGCGCGTGTCTCTGGTTTACATACTAGGTCGGGGCACAAGCCATGTGGGGCCGAGGGCGAACACGCTGGGGGAGCCGAGGAGCGCACTTCGTCACGCGTCTGCTGCGCACGGGAAGCCGCTGGTGGACCTCCGGCCAGGCTGGACAGGCCGGCTGCGGGACAGGCTGGCTGAGAGGGCGGGGGAGGTTTCGCATCAGCTCTCAGAGCCAGGAATCCACGGGCCAACGTTAGGAAGATTTGGTTCATCCCCCGAACACAGGGTGGTGCCTGTCAGCAGATTCACGCCACAGTGAACGCTTTGTGCAGGACCCACGGTCGGAGGGCTGGGGCCTCCCGGGCTGTCTGGCCGCGGGCGTCCGGGCGGTTTTGCTGATGCTGACCGTCTCAGCGATGGCGCAGGCAGAAAAGACGGCCTCCGGGCTGCTCCCCGGCCAGGTTGGCGGCAGCGATTTATCCGTAGTGGGATAGTGACATGCCTCAGTGCAAAGGCAGTGCTCGGTAAAGCAGGGGCTCTCCAAGTGGGGCCCTCCCGGCAGCTAGCTGCACTGACTGGGACCTTGACAAGATGCACATTCTCGGCCTACCCCGGCACACTGACTCAGAAGCTCTGGGGTTACGGGGTGGGGTACTAATCCTTCCAGGGGATTCTGATGCATGCCCACAGTTTGAGAATCACTGAGATGGGACCCACAGTGATGTCCTAGCCTGTCTTCTCCATGTGCCATGGGGCCTCCTGGCGGCAGGCAAGGATCTCGTTGTGCCAGATGCCCCCCAAATCACATACCCAGCCCAGGTTTCACTTTTGGGGATCAGTGCAGGCCAAAGGCTTGTCTGTGAACCCCACACCGCCACCAGCACCCCACGGGTGGTGGGACCCAGGAGTGCAGGTGGGAAGGCTGTGTGCCTGAGGAATGCGCTGGTCTCGGCTTCTGGAAGGAGCTGAGGAGGTGACCCCGAACTTGACCAGGTCCTCGGGGAGGACATGGCTGAGGGGCTTCTGAGCAGGAGGGCAGGGTCACAGATGCTGGGGGATAAACCTGCTTCCCTCGCCCTTTCTGGTGGCCCAGTTACTCCAAGGCTAAAGGGACAGGGATGGTGGCCCGACATGTCTGTGACTTCCTGGTGGCTGGGCCCCCTCATCCCTCTGAGGGCAGGACCGCACGCATCATGCTACAGCAGAGCAATCAAAGGAGTGCAGAATGCAGATTCTCTGAGCAGTTTGTCTTCATCTTGAGCCTCTGTCTACGGAACAGATCCCTTAGCAGCATTTCCATCGGGAGAGTCCGAAATAAAAACACAACCAAATGAACAATTCCCAGAATAATGTTCTACAGCTCGCCGGTTTTCACTTTTAAATAACCATTTGGCTAGAGGGCCATACTGTCTTTGCACAGTGGAATGGTGGAGCATACAAGCCCTGGAGTCAGACTATCTGGGTTTAAAGCCCCATTCTGCCTTTTACCAGCTGTGTGACCCTCGGCAGTTTACTTAACCTCTCTGTTCTCAGTTTCTCCCTCTGTAAAATAGGGTTATTAATAATAGCTACCTCACAGGGGCATTATAAAAATGAAATGAGTAAATATTCGTAAGATGCTTAGAAAAGTAGTTGGCGCATAGCTATGTGTGTGTTATATGAGTGTTAAGTATACTGCATGAGTTTTAAATAAGATTTCAAAGGAAGCTGTGGTGGCCTTCTAATGCGTCCCAATGAACTACATTTCCCAGAATTTCCTTCGCTGTGTATCTTGGTTAGAGCAAGCCTCAAGAGAGGTTCTTAAGCCAAGACCTGGAGGGTGGGAGTGAATCAGCAACCAATTTGCAGTTCAAAGTATCTGCTGGTCCCTCTCCTGGTGTGAGCAGCCACTGGGGCTGCACCTGCACGGCCTCCCCTGCATCCTCTTTCAGCTGCTCTGACTCGCAGGCCAGGAGTGAGAGCGTGTGTGTGTGTGTGTGTGTGTGTGTGTGTGTGTGTGTCCCCACGACCAAAGGCAGACGCACACCACACCAGCAAGGGCAGAGGCAAGAACCTGCGTGGCTTCCACTCCGTCCCCGGGGGACCCAGCTCGTGCTACGGCTCCCCATGTCCTTGCTCTTTCTGACAGCCCGCCCTCTGGACCGCAGGCTGGTCAAGTAGAGTTCCCGAAACGGTGAGCACGGAAAATCAGGTAGAAAGTGATCAGATGAATAGGAAAGAATGTTCTCAGGCTGAAGAACATAAATCCTCATGGTGAAATAATTTATAATATGCCAAGGACCCTTGCTAACGCATAAGTACAAAAAAAGGCAGGAAAGGGGGAAAAAGGGACAACTCAGAGAAGGGCAGTTCTGAAAAGCAATGAACATTCAAATGGATACACAAACTCACCAGAGAAATGCAAATTAAACTAACTTGATAACCACCAGCCTGGAAAAAATGAAGACCACGCCCCCGGCCCGTGGATGCCTGAATCCACCCCAAGTATGGAACCCTGCGTCTACCATGTCTTTTCCTATATGTTCCTACCTAGGACACAGTTTGATTTATGAATTAGGACAGTGAGAGATCCGCAGCAATAACTAAAGATACACTAGAACAATTCTAGCAACATACTGAAACACAAGTTCTGCGAATGTGGTCTCTCAAAGTAACTTCTCCTTCCGTAGTCACCCTTCTTAGGACGATGTGAGATGATAAAATGCCCACATGATGAGATGAAGTGGCGTGAGTGACGTGGGTGCCGTGACCCAGCGTTAGGCCGCTACTGACCTTCTGACCTCCCGTCAGAAGAAGTACCATCTGCCTTCAGGGGGCGGGTGACCTCGGGTAACCCGGGAAAGGGAGGCACGGGCAGCAGAACCGCGGGTAAGGCGGGGCCCCTGCGGCTGGAGGGCGTTTGTTGGCCAGGTTCCCGAGCACAGGGAACTCTCCTGCACTGTGGCTGGACCTGCGAATGTTCCAGGCATTTGGGAAAGCGATGTGACAACATCTATTATGATGAAAAGATGTGAAGTTTTGACTCAGCGATTCCACTCCAGGGAACGAACCCCACAGAATTGAAAGCCCGTGTACAAGGACGTTTATAGCCTCAGCACCTGCGATGGCAGAGGCCGGGTGGGGGGGGGCGGGCAGGACTACACTTCATCATGGCAGCCTGGTGAGGCCGTGACCGCCTCCTTCCGGCTGGTGGGGGGGACCCACCACCTGGATGGGCAGCCCGTTGGGTGTCTCACAGCCTGCACCTGGACACAGGCTTCTGTCTAGACATCCGCACTGGGAATGCGGGCTGCTTGCCTGCCTTTGCTGCTCTTCCCAGGCAAAAGTTTATTTTTAAATAAGTTGTTCCTTTCAGAATAAGGCTTGGATCTCACTGTTTAGTCATTTTATTCCAGAGTGGATACAATGGTTCACCTTAACTCACCCCGGGACTGGGGGTGCTAAGCACGGTGACAGCGGCCGGGTCTGACTCATGCACTGGCACCGCCCGAGCCTCCTCCCAGAGGGTTGTCAGAGGAGTCGCAGTGCCCACCGGCCGCACAGACCCTCTGCTTTGTCGGAAGACTGAGAAGTAAATGAAAATCCTTCTGGGAGCCGGCCTTCAGTCACCTGATCTCACCCAGATGCATCACTCTATCACCCGAGTCAAAATAAAGCGCTTCTAGTTCAACTCACTTCTCAGGAAGAGAGATGCTTATTTGATCCCTAAATGAAACCCGTGATTCTGCCAAGAGCTGACTCTGCTTTGTGTTTCCAGAATCCCTGAGCTTCGTTTTACTTGGTATTAGGCAACCTGTCTCTCTCTCCTCCTCGGGAGGACGGCCTGGGATCCAGTCCCAAGTGTTCCAGGAGCGGTCGTGTGCGGTTTGAATGCAGAGCGGCAGGACGGCAGAGTCGCCTCCTCTTCCGAGGCTCTCCCGGCCCAGAGGAAAGGGAAGGGCTAGCCTGGAGCCTACTCTGGCTTCTTAGGCCCGGAAACACACGCTCTGTGCGCTGGTGGCCTCCCCCGCACTCCGGACCTCTGGTCCAAGCCGCCTAGGTGTTGCCCACTTTCCTAAGATCCTCTATAGAAGGGAAACTCATGGAGGAGGGGGCTCCTCGTGGAGCACAGACCAAACTGCGGGCCCTGCAGAGCCTCTCTGCACACACCTTTCCAGGGCCGATGGGAGAATCTGGGCACCCGCCGTGCCTCGTCCCTGGTTATCTGTTGTTCTCTTCAAGCCGCGCCTTCCTCGGACGAAGCGCATTCCTTAATCAGCGCCTTGTGACTCGTGCCCTTCGCCCCCATCCCTGGTGCAGGACAGGTGCCATCAGGAAGGACACACCTTGCTTGGTGGTGCGTGGGGTCTGCCGTCCCCACAGCGGTCCTGCTAGCAGACCAAGGCTTCTTGGGCTCACACAGCGATGTTGGTGGCACTCAGCGACACGCAGGGACACCTGGGCACACAGCTGACAGTCCTGCAGGTTTCTCCTCACCTGCTCCCCACCGAACGTCCGAAGGCAGATCTTATGAACCCTGATTTATACAGGGGCAGCCTGAGGTATGGAAAGGTTAAGTGACTTCTCCCCGGGGTCACTGGGCCCCTAAGTGGTAAGACTGGAATTTAAACCCAAAGTTGTCTGACTGGAAAGCCCGACTGGAGGCGACTGGAGAACGACCAAGGACAATCAACAGCTTCTGTGGCCTTAAGGGCTGCGAGGAGGGAAAAAAGCGAGAAGCAAAAGGCGCTTCTTCTTGGAAGTCTGGGGGGAACACGTCCTCTGGAACTAGGAGATGAAGGCATGAGTGGAGGGATGAATGCGCTCCCTGTATTACAAACAGAGCCATCCTCCGCCGCTTCCTTGAGCGTTTCCTCTTCTCTCCTACCCCTGCCCCACCTCCCTCACCCCCAGGGGCTGCCTCCGCCCCCCTTCTGGGGCAGCACGGTGAGGGTGCCCAGATGAGGGGCAAGAAGCCTGCATGTTGAATCCCAAGACGAGTAGCTCAGACTCTCAGAGCTTCGGGCACCTCCTCTCGGAGGCAGGATGAACAGCACACTTCCAGAAGCGTCGCCAATCCACAGGACCCTTTTCTCCCGCCAGCGCTGGTCCTTGCATTTTTAAGTCAAGGCTTTTAAAGTTATTGCTTCTCTACTGGGGTTTAAGGATGCCTCCTTAAAAATCAGAGGACAGGAATTTGACGCCCTGTTAAGTATCTGCCCTCTCTCCCCTGAATTCAGCTACCTGTGTGGTGGCCTGGGGGTCCCTGGTATAAGGATGCATGCCAGCAGATAACAATTCCTGCTTCCTCAGATCTTATCCCACTATAGCCGTGGTCCTCACAGTGCGGTCTGCAGACCAGCCGCATCGGCGTCCCCTGGAGTCTTGTGAGAAATGCAAATTATTGCCTTGCCAGCACACACCTACTGGTCAGAGACCGGGTGGCGCTGGAAATCCCGAGGCACCGTAAGGTTTGAGGACCCCACAGTACGCCTCTGCATCCTGCACCTTGTTTTCTTGCCTTTACACATGTGTTCATGATATTTCCTCCTCCCAGATGCTTCTCATGGGTCTCTGCCACCCTCCTTCAAACCATTCTAGCTCTAAAACTCATCAAATATTGTGTAGGACCTGTGATATGTCACAAAGCATCTTCCTTGTATTTACTTCTTTTCCTTTAAACATCGTACATGTTAAGGCTTTGCCTCTGTAATGGACCGAGAAGCATCTTGCAAATAAGAATCGTATCTTAAACATCTTTGCAGCTCCCACATCACCTGGGAAACTTTCTTTCTCTGGTCAGTCTCCTGGAAGGTATTTTGAGAAAGGATTTCAGCGCCTGGAAGGTATTTTGAGAAAGGATCTCAGAGCCTGTGTTTTTGTTTGTTTGTTTGTTTTTGTTTTGTTTTTGCAGCAGGGGAAGGCAGGACACAGAGAAGGAAAACGTGCTAAGCCAGGATGTGGCTCGGGTCAAGGCTAGCCATGGTTCTGAGGAGCATAAACTATACCCCATTGGAGTCAAGGGGTTGGCATCTTGTACTTCCGACGGTTAGTCGTGGGCTGTGGGCCACCCTGAGTGTGCCACTTCCCGGGTGATGGGGTGCCCACTGGCTGAGGACACTTCTCCAGAGACAGTGGCAGCTGTGAGCCATTTGCAGTCCCCATGCACTAGCTGGTGTGGGGCGCGCCCTGACCCAGGCACGGGATGTGGGCACGACTGTAACTCTAGCCCTGTCTTACGCAACACAAATGTTCAATAAATATTTGTGATGGATTAACTCCTTCTATTGTTCCCATCTATAAAAGAGAATACTGCTGTAAAAGATACCACTGTGGGAGTTCTCTCACTAGTCCTTATAAAGCATTTTACAGACATACATTGCTGACGGAACCCCAGACTCACTTTGTAAACTGGACCAGAAATGGCCGAGAGAGCCCATGCCTCCCTGCATACAGCGGTGAGTACGGACACGGGGGTGCAGAGAGAGAAAAAGGACCATCTGGAACCACTGAGAGACAGGAGGAAAAGTTACAGCCCAAGTACCACAACCCTTCTTGAATAAGTGCAATTTTTGCGTTTCATCTGGAGTGTGAGTCACTTCCCACTTTCTTCCCCTCAGCCTTCTCGAAGTCCAAGAGAACCAAAAAGGATCTCCAGATGGCTCACCCACGATCAGGTCTCCTCTGATTGTTCCAGGATTAATTAGTCACCACCATGAGTACCAAGACCAAATCAAGAGGCAATATGGCAGAAAAAGAGAGAGGGAGGGAGGTACTCGCCCGCTGAGGAGGGGACCGCAGAAGGGCATGTGGCGGACACAGATGGCGTGCCATTCAGGAGCTCTTCTGAGAAATGCCAACGTAGGTTGGACCAGGTGTGCCTCACAGCCCAGCCCGATGATTCACGGTCCTGGCCGCACTAGAACCACCTGGGGAGCCTTAAAACATACCGATGCCCAGGCCCTGCCTGAGATACTGATGTAAGTGGTACATCGGAGCCTGATTTCAATGTTTCTTTTTTTAAAGCACCCTGGATGATTTCAGCAAGCACTTATTCTGTTGAAGAATGCTGTGTAGTGGCTACTTATTCAAGCTGCAGTCAAGACTGATGGCTTTTCCCCCCGGGACTTATCTATCTGCCCAGTCCTGCATTTGATGCTACAGAGAAACCAAAGAAATATGAAACTGGAAGGAATGAAGGGTCTGGGAAGTCAAATGGTTTGGGTCCAACTCAGCCACTTCCCAGCTGTGTGACTTTGGGGAAGTCACTCTCGGCTCTCAGTTTCCACACCCCTAAAGCGCTAAGAAAAGGGCCCAGAGAAATGAAAATAAGAAAACCTGGGGTTGACTCCTTCCTCAGCTCTTCAACCATCTGAGTCCTCATCAAGAACAATGAACTATTTCCAGAATTTTCCTTCCTGTTGGAGCAGTGACATGCGTTTCTAAAGCTTCTCCTAATACTTCAGTGATCTACTAACGTCTACTCCCAATAACTCCATGACTCTGATGCTTCTTCCTCTGTCTCTTTGCTCATGTTCTGATCCCCTCCTCATGGACCCTTCCCCCTCCCAACCACCACCCATCCCTTAAATTCCAAGGCAAGTCCCTCCTCCCCTTAAACCACTGTTGGGGATTAATTCTGATCCCTCCTACTTCTCCCTCATCTCAGCAGCTCATTGTCCCTTCACTGCCACATAAGCTACTTTCTCCTCTACACTGACTCCTTAAGGGTCATAAAACAAGTGTTCTCACCCTTCTATTACACTCTCTACCAATTATGGAGCATGAACAATGTGCTGGGTACTGGCCAGGTGCTTCACTTCTGCCGTTTCTAATCCTCAAAGCAACCTGTAACAGAGGCTGTCCACACTGCACAGAAGAAACACGGAGGCTCTGACAGACCATGTAAGCTTATCTGAGGTCCTGCTGTAGGAGTCAGGGCTCAGCGCCGGATTGGTCTGGCTCCCAAACCCATGCTCTTTCCATCACTCAACGCTACCTCTGCGGTAGGACGTTTGTCAAATGACAGATTTAAATATCCATGAGGCAATATAAGTAATATCTGTATAAAGGACAGCCTGAGGGAAAAGCAGGGAACTCTTTGGTATCTCCTCGGAACAAATAAACTGACACACCGACCCAGCCCCAGCCTGAACATCCGCTTGAGGTATTTACCAACGAAGCCTGCAGGTTACGTCCAAACTGACATCGAGATTGTGAGCTCCTTGAGGGGGTGGCATCACGAAGCACAAAAAGAACAGGACTAAAATTAAGGGTCCTGGGTTCTAATCCCATCCGCCTTTGCTATAAACTTGTTGTGCGACTTGAATACTTCATGCAGCCTCTCTGGGCTTCCACTTTTCTGAGGACAAAAGGAAGGGGTGAAACTACAGTAGCAGCTCCAGACCTGGTTTTGAGTGGCAGACCCTTTGTGGTGGAGGTGTTTTGGTTGAAGAATGGGATGACAGGGAGACCCATATCCGTAGGGACCCCCACCTCTCCTTCCAGGAAATTCCAGAGGTAACCCCAAGGACCTGTTTGAAATCCACTGGGCTAGGAGACGTACCAGAAAGGACTGTGGTCCTATCTCTCACTTGCTCTGGACAACCCCTTCAAGCGGTATTTTCTGCACTTAGGTGCTTACTGAATACTTTCAGCTGATCAGTGGGAATTGTTCCTGGATAATGTCCACCAGGCACATTTTCCTCCTAAGTGCACTGCTACTTCCTCCTCCCTGACTTCTCCATGCATCCTGTCATTGATTACTTCTACTTGGCAACTTGGTCTTAATTTCCAATCCTCTCTGCCAAGTTCTTCTTTCCTCATAGTATGAGCTGGCCTTGAGGGCAATGATGCATATGTCCACTGGGGATTCTAAAAAGAAGGGACTTCCCAAAGTATGCATTTCTGTGGTTTCCATGACCCTTCTTTCTCTACCAGAAGCCCTTGGGCCACCTCACTCAGCCCTGAAATGGAAGGGTAAAATTTACTCCATCAGTTAAGCCTGCTCCAGACCCCATTAAAGGAGGAGGAGACAGGGTGTTTCCTAATCGATGATTCCTTTATTAAACTTTTATACCTTGCAAGCTGTTACAGGACCTAAATCAAAACCAGGAGGTTATGGCTTCAGGGAGAAATAAAGAGTTGTCTCCAACTCTTCTGTGTCAGCTTGAGTCTTCTCAGAGGCGATACCAAAATGGGATTGGGGCGCCTGGGTGGCTCAGTTGGTTAAGCATCTGCCTTCAACTCAGGTCATGATCTCAGGGTCCTGGTTTCAAGCCCTGCATCAGGCTCCCTGCTCTGAGGGGAGTCTGCCTCTCCCTCTCCCTCTGCCCCCCCTCCCTGCTCGTGCTCTCTCTCTCATATAAATAAAATATTTAAACAAACAAGCAAACAAAATGGGCTTAGATGCGCCAGCAGGATGTTACCGGAAACACCTATAAAGGATAAAGGGTTGGGATCAGGAGTAAGTAGGGAGGGGCTTCAGATCACAGTGCAGGTCTGCCACCTGAGGAAGCACAATGGGAGGGAGGAATACTAGACACAATAACTCAGACTGCAGTGCAGTCTTGACCGGGCAATGAGCAGCTCCCAAGCCAAGGCTGCCCACCGGGCAGACATGCCCAATTCCAGAATCTCTGTCATGCTCATTGCTGGCTGGCTGCGGCTCTGTCAATGTGTGGTCTTAGAGTGAATGCAATGGTGGAGACAAAAGTGGACAGCTAGAGGCTGTCAGTGACCTAAGCACCCCGAAGTTCTCTTGAAAGCCAAAGAGAGAGGAACACACTTGGCTGCCACACCACACTCTTGATTCAACTGATTTCACCCAAAAGACCCCCCAAAATTACAGCACCCTTGTCACAGGTGATACAGACCCTGTTGGAAGGTAGCTCTGGGCATAGTAAGAGATGACTAGGCGGCAGCCTTTGAGGACCTGGAAGTGCCCAATTCTCTCAAAACATTCCTACGTTCACCCGATCTGCTCTTGGACATTTAAGCCACCACGTTGGGTAAAGGCCCTTTTGAAATGCAGGTGTAATGATAGGGTCTCCCACACCAAAGAGCACATTTCAACTCAAATCCCTTGAAATTTGATGGGACCAGGACAGAAGCTCTGGAAGAAAGCCTAGGAAGGTATCATTTCTCCCTCTTACACATGGGAAAATTGGGGCTCAGAAAGGCTGAAGTGACTGGCCCAAAGTTACAGGGCGAGTAAAAAACAGAGGGCTGGATTAAGAGCAAAGTTTTGGCCCTCTTAACTCACTCAACAAATGTTTACTGGGCACCTATTATGTTTCAAGCACTACGAATACAGCCGTGTCTTGTTGACAGATAACATCTCTGCCTTCGGGGAGCTTGTACTGTTGTTGGGAGAGAGAGGCAATAAACATATAAACTGATTCATTTCCGATAAGTACAGGATGAAGAAAACAGAGCAATGGGACTAGAAGGGACTGAGAGAGGAGAGAAGTGCTCCAGCAAGGGGCACTGGGGGAGGCTTCTCAGAGAGAACACTGTCGATAGAGAGGGCCATGCCCTGCGGCAGGAACAGGCTGACCTGGGGGCGGTAAAGGGAGAGGGTGGAGACCTAGGGAACAGGGGCAGGAGATAGGCCAGAGAATTAGCAGGGGCTTCATAGGTCCTGGTGAGCTTGGTTTTTATTCTAATTTCAATGGAAGCCAATCTATGAGAGATGCTAAAACAGAGGGCAAATCCTGCCAGTTGTCATATTTTCAGTAAGTTTCTGCACTGGAAGTGAGGACCCATCACCTAGGGTGCCTCCGGGTACAAAGACGATCACTGACTTGTTAGGAGGTGAATCACTTCACCCAGGGGATCTGTTCCCGGGGAGAAGGGAGGAGAGGAAGAGCAATACCACGGTCCTTCCTCACTCTCCAACCTTGCCCTGCAGAGTGTTCAGGCTCTCTCCCAAAATCATGCTTCTTAACCTTGGCTCTCATGGGAATCATTTGGAGCATTTAAAGTGTGTGTGTGTGTGTGTGTGTGTGTGTGTGTTTAATTAAGTCTGCTCTTAGCAATTCTGATTTAACAGGTCTGGGTTGAGAGACTGAATATACAAATGGACAACAGTCAGACCTTATATGACAATAGAACTCTGACCCACCATCTGCAGCAACCAGCCCAAGAAACCAAACCACAACCTTTGTAGCAACTGGCCCCAAGCACTCAGAACTTAATCAATATCTGCCAGCTTTCCTAATTTTAGCCCCCGCTTCCAACCTAGAATCAACCAGGGAAAGTCAAATATGCACCCCTAACCAATCACATTGGATGCCCCACTTCTAGTTAGCCTACTTTCAGCTTCCCCATTTCAAGAGCCCCAATAGGGCATACCTGGAAACCTTCCTTTTTCTCCACTCCTCTGCCTACCTTTGAGTCTCTACCAACTGCAAGTGGTGGTGGTATTTGACTCTCTTGTAGTACAAGCTCTGAATAAATAGCCTTTGACCTTATTTGATTGTTCTGCACTTATTTCCATAGCATGCAGTTCAGGAATTGGGTATTTTTAAAAGTTCTCTGAGTGGTTCTAATGTACAGCCAAGGTTATGAACCATGGCTCTAAATAACTCTTTCTTAAAAAAAAAAAAAAAGATTTATTTATTTGAGAGAGAGAGCATGTGTACATGTGAGCAGGGGGGAGGGGCAGAGAGGAGGGAGAGAGAGAATCCTCAAGCAGACTCCCTGGTGAGCATGGAGCCCAAAGCAGGGCTGATCCCAAGACCCCGAGATCACGACCTGAGCTGAAATCAAGAGTCGGACGCTCAACCGACTGAGCCACCCAGGTGCCCCTCTAAGTAAAGTGGTTCTTAAAGTTTAGTCCCCAGACCTAACAAATCAGCATCACCTGGTAACAGGTTACAAATGCAAATCCTATATGGCTTTTATTATTTTCAGGCAATTTCCTTCTATTCTCAGTTTGTTGGGAATTTTTATCATGAAAGGACATTGAATTCAAATACTTTTTCTGCATCTACTGAGCTGATCGTGTGATTTTTATCCTTCGTTCTGTTCATGTGAAGTATATTAATCAATTTGCATATATTGAACCATCCTTGCATCCCAGGAATAAATCCCATTTAATCATGGTGCATTACCTTTTCAATGTGCTGTTAAATTCACTTTGCTGGTATTTTACTGAGGATTTTTGCATATGTATTCATCAGAGCTAATATCATAATCAATAGTGAAAAACTGAAAGTTTTTTCTCTAAGATTGGGAAACAAAGCAAAGATGCTTGCTGATTCTTGCTACTTCTATTCAAGATAGTACTAGAATTTTTAGCCAGAGCAATTTGGCAAGAAAAAGAAATAAAAGATATCCAAATAGGAAATAGGAAAGAAAAGTGTCTGTGTGCAGATGACATGATATTATATATAGAAAGCCTTGAAGACTACACACAGACACTCACACACTTTAGAATTAATAAATGAATTCAGTAAAGTTGCAGGACATAAAATCAACATACGAAAATCAGTTGCATTTCTGTACACTAATAATGAACTATCTAAAAAGGAGATTAGTAAAAAAAGCCCATTTATAATAGCATGAAAAAGAATAAAACACTTAGGAAGGAACTTAACTAAGGAAGTAAAAGACTTCTAGACTAAAAACTATAAAACACGGATGAAAGAAATTGGAGAAGACACAAATGAAAGACGTCCTCTGTTCATGAACTGGAAGGTTTAACATTGTTAAAACGCCCATACTTCCAAAACAATCTACAGATTCAATGCAATCCCTATCAAAATCCCAATGGCATTTTTTACAGAAATGAAAAAAATACTAAAACTCATATGGAGCCACAAAAGACAAAAGAATCTTGAGCAAGAAGAACAAAGCTGAAAGTATCACACTTCCTGATTTCAAAATAGGTCACAATGCCCCGGTAATCAAAAAAGTATGGACTGGCATAAAGACAGACATACATATCAATGGAACAGAATAGAGAAGCCAGAAATCACACGTATATAACACATACCCACACACATACACTCAACTGATCTTTGACAAGGGTGCCAAGAATACACGATGGGGAATCAATAGTTTCTTCAACAAAACCGTCAGAGACATGCACATAAACCCATAATGGGATATCAGCTCACACCTGTTAGGATTCTTATTAGCAAAAAAAAAAAAAAAGGTGGCAACAAGTGTTGGCTGAAGATGTGAAGAAATTGGAACTCCTTATACTGCTGGTGGAATGCAAAACGGTGTAGCCACTATGGAAGACAGCATGGGGATGGGGAGTCCTCAAAAAATTAAAAATAGAACTACCGTATGACCTGGCAAGCCCACTTTAAAGTATTTATCCAAAAGAACTGAAATAAGGTCTCAAAAAGGTATTAATTAGGGGCGCCTGGGTGGCACAGCGGTTAAGCGTCTGCCTTCAGCTCAGGGTGTGATCCCGGCATTCTGGGATCGAGCCCCACATCAGGCTCCTCTGCTATGAGCCTGCTTCTTCCTCTCCCACTCCCCCTGCTTGTGTTCCCTCTCTTGCTGGCTGTCTCTATCTCTGTCAAATAAATAAATAAAATCTTTTTTTTAAAAAAAAGCTATTAATTAGTACTCCAATGTTCATTGCAGCACTATCCACAGCAGCCAAGATGCGGAAATCACCTAAATGTCCACCGATGGATGAATGGATAAAGAATATGCAGTATATATGTACAACGAAATATTATTCAGCCTTAAAAAAAAAAAGAAGGAGGGGCGCCTGGGTGGCGCAGTCGTTAGGTGTCTGCCTTCGGCTCAGGGCATGATCCCGGTGCTCTGGGATCGAGCCCCGCACCAGGCTCCTCCACTGGGAGCCTGCTTCTTCCTCTCCCACTCCCCCTGCTTGTGTTCCCTCTCTCGCTGGCTGTCTCTCTCTGTCAAATAAATAAATAAAACCTTAAAAAAAAAAAGAAGGAAATCCTGCAATTTGTGTCAACATGGATGAACCTTGAGGACTTTATGTTAACTGAAATCAGCAGTCATAGAAAGACAAATATTGCATGATTCCACTTATATGAGGTTATGTAAAATAGTCACATTCATAGAACCAGAGAGTAGAATTGTGGTCAGCAGGGGCAGGGAAGAGGGAGACATGGGGAGTTGCTAATCAATGGGCATAAAGACTCCCTATGCAAGATGAGTAGTTCCAGAGATCTCCTATCCACCACCGTGCCTATAATTAACATATAATACTATACTGTACTATGATAATAATAAAATAATACCATAATGCACACTTAAAAGTTTGTTAAGAGGGTAGATCTCATCTCATGTTAAGTGTTCTTACAACAATAAAATAAAATAACTAGGAATTTAAATATAAGATAAAAAAGAAATGCAAATCCTCAGACAGTGCAGGACCTACTGCACTCTGGGGTGAGGCCCAGCTGTTTTTAAAGCCCTCCAGATGATTCTGGTGCATGCTACAGGTTGCAAACCACTGCCTAAGTAAAGTTTGAACAGATTTTAAATAATACTGGTTTGAAGGGTCGCCAAATCATTAGCTTCCTTAGGATGCTCATGTGCCTTCATGTTGGAGGAATGTTCCCTTTACCCATGAATAATAACTTACTGAGCACCTACTGTATGCTCGGTGCTATTCTAAGTGCCTCACATGCATTAAATTTTACAACAATCCTGTGAGGTAGAAACCATTATTATTCCTATTCCTAGCAGGATCTGAGCCCAGGGAGTCTGGCATACAGTGTCCCCCTTCTGGCTCAAACTCTCAGGGAACATTTAGCTCACTGCCTGGCACAGTGTGTAATAAATTCTCATTAATTCAGAAAGTGAAATGTCAAGGATACAGGTCCTAAAAGAGAATTCTGATGGAGTGGCATGTCCAGGGGGTGGGGAATTTCAGGGTTGCGAGTGGGAGGTAGCCGTGGGTGGGAAAGGAGAGAAGAGGAAGAGAAGGGGTAGCCAGGAGGCAATGGGGGCCGGTCAGGTACCTGGGAGAGGACACTGAAAGGAGAAGAGAAATAGCAATGTCAAATGTCACTCCCTGCCAAGTTTTGGGGGTACCCGAGGTCAGCCATGGGGTCGTGATACACTGGGGCTGTGTTGAGTTCCTGACCAGAAAGGAAGCAAGGTCAAGCCAGAGCCTCTGGGGTGGTCTGAGGGAAGTCGAGAATGAGGGGGTACAAGTTTGATTCCTCAAAGCCCTCTACCTTTCCTCTTCCGTGACAGTCCCATCTTGGGGCTCCTTCTGAAGGCATCTCTACCCTCATCCATGTACCATGTCTATGCAGGGAATGCATAATTGAGATAACTAGCCAAGAACTTTGAGCCACAGACCTTCCTTTTACCAACATATTCAAGAAATTCTACAAATTGAGCTACAGACAATAGGATTGAGGAGATGAGGAAGACTGTGTTCTGCCCACAGGGACTGACGGTCTCATGGGGAGCCAGGCACCCAAACAAACACAAAGTCAAGCGGGCAAGTCCCAGAATGCGGTATGCACAAAGCCTTGAGGCCACGGGAAGCACTAATGAAAAGCTTCAGAAGAGAAGTAACATATGAACAGAGCCTTAAAAGATAAGAGTGTCGGAGACCAACAAACTCCGAAAGTGGATTCCAGGCAGAAGGAACAGCATGACCTAAGGCACAAAGTGATGAGAGTGGGGCAAATGGTAAGAAAATGAATGCTTTCTTGGCTAAATCAGAAGCTGAATGCGCAGAAGGAACAGAGGGAAGGAGGAAGAGCTGGTAGGAGAGGTGGGGAGGAAAAGTGGGGTCAGATTAGCTGGGTCTTGGATAGCATGTAAACACCCACTGAAGTTGGCTTAAGCCTACAGAGAAAAACGTATATAAAACAAGAGGAAATCTCTCAGAACCCAAAGGCAGGGACACACCCAAGTGCCAGGACGAATACAAACTTGGAAGTAGAAGGTCAGGGCGAGTCCAGCCAGTGTTCACTCTCCATCTTTTCCTCCGGTTCTCTCTGCAGACAAGAATTGGTGTCCTTCCCTCTCCCCCCAGACACCATCCAGTACATGTCACAGAACAGCTGCCCTGCTCACTGCTCTGTAGAGCATATGTGCTACGGACTTGGGCACAGAGAAAGTGTCCCAGTTTCAGTTCTTGGGGAGAGATCTGACTGGTACAGCTCCAGTCCTGGGACCACCCCTGGTCCAGTCTACCGGGGCTAAGGGGTGAGGTCACATTTTGCAAATCTGGTACCTGCTAGCCCAACTCTACATGGAGGAGGGAACAGTGCCCAGAGAAAGGACACTCTGTGGCTCATTTCCGGGTGAACATCCCAGAAATTCTAGACCATGGCCTTGTAAGCCACAAGGAGTTCAGGCTTTATCCTGCAGGCAACTGGAGGGACTAAAAGGAATGATAAGGCTGAATTTGTCTGCAGAAATGTTGCAGACAACATAAAGGACGGATCACAATGGAAGAGCCCGAAGGCCAGGTGTCCACTGGGGCGGTGTTGAGATATCCAGGCCACAAAGTGATGAGACCCAGACTAGGGCCCATGTGGTAAGCATGGAGAGGCCTTTTGAGGACTGAAATATGAAGTCTTGAGGAGTTCCTGGCTGGCTCAGTTGGTAGAGGATACAACTTTCCATCTCAAGATCATGAGTTCAAGCCCCACATTGGGTGTGGAGCCTACTTAAAAAAAAAAAGGGAAAGAAATCTGAGGACTTGGTAACTGCTTGAAAATGGAGACTGATGGTAAAGGAGCCAAGAAACTCCCGGTTTCCTACCTAGAGGGACAGGCAAGTCAGTGAGGCTGCTAAATGGGACAGGGGCTGCAGAAGAGGAAGAACTAGGGAGGGGTGCACTGAATATGGAGTGTGAGAAAGTGAGGCTAGTTGAGAGCACGCTGATCTGCGAAGCGGTGATGAAATCGACGGTTCTCATTTCTCCTCCTTCCCCAGATCCCTTGAAACAAGCTGTTCTGCTAACAGAGGAAAGTTGGGTGGCATCACAAACTGATTCTCATCCCGGCTGGTAATTGTGAAGTCAGGAGGAAGCTGAGTCGAAAAGACAGAGTGTGGGCTTTGGAGTCAGCGCGCGTGCCAGTCAGCTGTGACCTTAAGAAAATGACGCAACCTCTCTGAGTCTCAGCTCCTCATACGTGGAACGGTCTAGCCGGCCGAGCTTACAGAATGACTGTGAAGAATAAGCGTAATATCTGCAGAGTCTTTACAACCCAGACGGCCCTCGGCATGTAGGTCATTAGGATCATACCATTCTTCTCCTTCACACGAGCTAGGCCTTTGCCCCGCGCCAGGCAGAAACGCGACACCCACAGCCTCGCGACTGAGGCTGGTTTCCCTGAAAAACAAGCCCATCCACTCCCTGCCATAAATGCCTCCTGAAATCAAATGAATCAAACCTACTTACTACTTAGCGGAACTCTTCTCTCCGTAGCTAGGGAGTCTTAAATGCATTCCGAATTTGGGTCTGTACTAGCAATCGGCTGACTGAACGAACTGATGACTTTGCCCACGTAGGTCGGACTGACGGGGAAGGCGGTACAAAGAGCCGTCTATGGCGGCTGCTCACCGCATGCCGAGCACTGTTCCGGGGCTCTGCTGAGGATAAGCTCGTGAAGTCCTCACAGACAACTCCATGCAGTCAGTACTGTTCCCATCATCCCCATTCTGCAGAGGAGGAAACTGAGCTCACAGGCTCATCCAGTCACAAATACTGCCTAAGTCACACTCTTGTCTTTCTCTGTTCTTCCAGAGCACGTCTTGCTGTTCAACCGAGCCTTGTTTCCCAAGCCTGTCTCAGCCCAGTATGAGGTACGTTGAACATAACTTATTTGGGACTGAGTCTCTCTTTAAAACAAATTAGAGCAGTTAGCTCCTTCACTGACCCTCACTTGCATTCGAATATTCTCCTAGGAGGAGGAAAGCGAGTCCTCCTAAGGGAGCAGAGGTGGCTATGCCACTTTTGAGCCATCTGGGTGCTCTACTTCCTGTCACACTTTGGGGTGGAGGGGGGGGTATAAAAATCTGAAAACACCCATGAGAGGGCACCCCTCAGGCAGAGGCCGCCTTCAATGCTTGTCTCAGGAGACCCAGTCCCAGAACTATGTAACTCGATCAAGATTCTTAACCTTGAGGGGTCAAGGACGCCCTTGAGATCCAGGGAAAGCTGCTGCCTCTGTCCTCATTAAAATGCCCATTAAAATGCAGGATTTGACATAAAATCCCATGTAGTTTGGAAGGGCATGGATCCCCTGAGCCCCAAGTTAAGAAGTTCTGCCACAGAAGATAGGCCAACCAGGTACTTTAACCATCCCTCCAAACTCAGTCTCAGCTTATTAATTTGTAATGTAACTCCCTGGAAATCTCTCATAATATTGAAATTCATATGCTCACTGATCGTGCTCTGCCCTTGAGACACTTAGGAAATCAGCTGCAGAGACCGATTTGGATGGGCAGGCACTGCTTCTCACCTGACATGGCATTATATCAGGAGCTATGCCCTGCCTTGCCAGCCTGGGGTGCAGACTAATGTATCTCTTTGAAAATTAAAGTTCAATGACTCTAAGCCCTCATCTTGATTATAATGGAAACTCTGTTCTTATTAAAAGGTTGTCCTACCCTAAACAATTTCTGAAACCCCTGAGAAATGGTTACACAGTCTAAAATAAATCCTTCTAGCTGCTTCTGAAACCCACCCCACCACTTTCTGGGACAGCTGTTGTGCTGGTCAATATATGAAATGCTCCATGCACCTGAGTAAGTCAGCAGTTCAATAAGGAGTTCTCTTAAAACTCCTTAATTAGAAGAGTCACTGATATCATCCCACCCTATGGTCATGACAGCAGTGATACACGGGGACATTAGTTGTTTCCATTGACCAGTTCTTCCAGCCAACTCATTGCTTCATGTATTACTCAAGTGGTAGATAGTAAAGACATTCCATTGAATCAGGACCTACAGAACGGAATTGCTCATAAGCTCACTATTCAGGAATGTAAGTATATAAATACAATGCATTTACTTATGCATTAAACCATTCCAGTGATAAATGATCTGTAATGATTTCAAGTCAGGATACATTACATACATTTCCTCCAGCTCTTCCCAGCAGGACAATTCTAGTCCACAGATTAAGTAGGCAGGAGTCATGGGTCAGGATAGGAAGGGCTTGATCCAACGACATCTCCCTTCTTTGCTTCCCCAGGGCCTGAGTTTAACAATTGCAGTATACACGTACCCAAAGGAAGGGTACCTACCTAGCTGGCTGATTGTCTCACTCTCTCTTGTGAATGTGTTTAACTAGACGGCTATCCCCTCAGGGACTCATAGGTCATTCGCAGCTGAGAGACTAGAAAGATTAATTGGAGGATTGAAAGGTAGACCTAAGCAAAGCTGGGAAACCATAGCAGGAGAGCAGTGAGTATCCAGGGGCCGAGCTCCCATCAGATAGCAATGATGGAGAAAGGAGAGAGACAGGATGTTGAAGACAAGTTTCACGTCATTCATGATTAGGCCCAAGGCCAGTACTTTTCTTTCCAGACTCATCCAAGAAGAGCCTAGGCTAATAAACGCCTATTTCTACAAGGGACAGGTGCAACTTCTTTCCCCAGAGCTTGATGTCATTTAGGTCCTGCCTGACTTCTTCACGTTGGACCTGTGATAAATGCTCATTTGCAAAGTCATTCTACAATTCCTTGCAAAACAAACCACCCCAAATTTAACGGTTAAAACAACGACTATAATGATCTTGAGTAACTTTCGAATCAAGTATTTGAACCATCTATCCTGAAGCTAGAGACAAAAATTATCGGGGGCGCCTGGGTGGCGCAGTCGTTAAGCATCTGCCTTTGGTTCAGGGCATGGTCCCGGCATTCTGGGATCGAGCCCCACATCGGGCTCCTCCGCTAGGAGCCTGCTTCTTCCTCTCCCACTCCCCCTGCTGTGTTCCCTCTCTCACTGACTGTCTGTTAAATAAGTAAATAATCTTTAAAAAAAAAAAATTATCTGTAAACATTGAACTCAAGTCAGTAGTTTCATTTTGCCTTTTTTTTCCTGCAGAGGTATGGGTTAACAATTTTGAAAATACTCTGTGTATTCTAGGATTAAGAAAATAAGACAATACATCATGGATGATAGGAGCCAGGTTTTTCGCTATTGGAAAAGGAAGTCATAAATATGGAAAGGGAGGGAGTTAAAATGAAGCTCTGTGATGTTAGATGGGAATTAGAGATATCAGTATAAACTTATAGTTTGAACGAATGGTTTTTAATAGAGATATAAAACAAAGTGTGGTTGTATGTGTGTGTGTGTTTGTGTATGTGTACGTGTGTTTGCAGACATATACTTCCTAGGTCTGTCCAGTAAGAAGGCAAAAAAACAATGTCACTCCAGTAGCAATGGGCTTCCCTGGCACCCAGATCTTGGTTTCTAAATACCTTCTCCACTAAAAAGAAAGAGGGCACCTTAGGAAAATGGTTGATTCCGAGGCTGGGTCAGGGGCAATAAAACAGAAGAGCCCCCAAAGGCCCAATCCAGGACAATTTAAGCATAAGAATAATTCATGATAGTAATATTGATTCAAATAAGAATTAGTTAAAACTGATTAATTTTTTTTAAAGATTTTACTTATTTATTTGATAGAGAGAGCCAGAGAGCACAAGTGGGGGGTGGGGGTGGGGAATGGCAGAGGGAGAGTGAGAAGCAGGTTCTCCCCTAAGCAGGGAGCCTGATGTGGGACTCGATCCCAGGCCCCTGGGATCATGACCTGAGTGGAAGGCAGATGCCCAACCGAGTCACCCAGGCACCCCTTAGAACTGATTTAAAGAAGTAAATGGGGGAAGAGGAAAGCGTTTTCTTACAGTAGAATATTGATAAATGCAGAAGGAAGGACGAAAATTAGAAAGTCAACATTTGTCGATCATCACGGTAGTAACTGGCTCATCAACTGAATCATCAAATTATCAATGGATCCTAAAGCTAGTGGATCAAAGTGTCATGAGAAACAGGATATTCACAGGGTTCTCGACATACCACTCTGTGAGATACTTATTAATGAGAAAGAAAACTATAGTAACTTTATATGGACAACACCGTCAGAGACCATCATAACCACGTTCAAATTTAACATCACCTGATCCCTTCTCATATTTCTGCCAAAAATGTGTAGCCTGAAGGTAATGAGGAAACTCCACATAAACCCAAATTGAGAGACATTCTACAAACTAACCGGCCAGTAAGCACTCTTTGAAAGCGTCCGCGTCCTGAAAGCCAAAGGAAGCAGGGGCACTGCCTGCCGTACTCCGCCTCCTACACCATCCACACCGAGGGACTGGACAGTAAGAACGTGTGTTCAGAATAAACAGCCTCGGGCACTGTCCGATACGTTTGTTTGTAATAAACTTGTGGATTCACGTCGCCAGCCAAGAGGGACTCAGAGCTTGCCAGGTGCCGGGCATCATGAGAGGCTCTGCGGTTGGTTACCACACCAAGCAACACCTGGCTCCGACCTTGTCTCCTGGAGCCCCCAGGCCGGGGCGCTCACAAACGAGAGCAGAACCGCAGGCGGACGCAGGTACGCTAAGGACGAGTCAGCCGCCAGGGACTGCATTATTGTCTGCCTATTCCCTGTAGTAAGGCAGGGGACGCATACATTTCCTGGAGAACTTGTTGCTGAAAGAGTTAAATTCCTTTTTAAATCTCACTTACCCGGAAACGCCAACTACTCGGAAGATCTCTGCTCCCGGCCGGCCCCCATCTGGCCCCTCCCCCGGAGCCCCGGGGGCGGGGCAGCGCTGACGCACGAGGTCTGCCCCGCCTCCCCGCCTCACTCTGATTGGCTAATGTTCCCTTCTCTTCTTAACACGGCTTTCACCTGTTGGGTTTGTTTGGCTCCCAGCCTTCCTCCTGCCTCTTGTTACAAAAAGGTAATTACAGAGATTAAGAGAAAATAAGTGGTTGGCTAATGATTAAGTAGCCTTTCCCAAGAGCACTGAAAACATTTTAAAATTGTACACAGCCATCTCCCCATTAGGTCACGCAGGCCTGGAAACGAGTGAGGGGTTTTAAGTCTCCCCAAAGGGAGCGAGAGTGGAAAATGTACAATTTAAGCTGAAACAACCCTTCTTGCACCCTAAGAGCTTGATGTGGGTGGAATGTGCCTTCATCTTCCCCGACATCCTTCCTAGGGGAAATCGAAGCTCAGTGGAGAGCCGGAGCAGAGGCACTGAACACGCGGACAAGGCTATTATGAGAGTCTCTGGCCTTACATAGAAGAGAACTGTGCTCTGTTTGGGTTATTACCGTCCCGGGGGTTGCTGTTGGAAGGGGTGAAAACATAGGGGAAAACATTAGAATACACACTGTGAGTTGTTTGAAATCATGTCTATTCATTTCACACAAATTGAATTTTTGTGTTTTTAGATTTAATACTTAAGAGTCTCAACTCCTTAAAAATAAACATGCGCTATGGTCTGAATGTTTGCGTCACTGCGAAATCCCAGCGTTGAAACCCTAACCCCCAAGGCGATGGTATTAGGAGGTGGAGCCACAAGCAGGAGCTGGCTGGAGAGGGTGGAGCCCGCATGAGGGGGATCAGTGTCCTTACCAAAGAGACCAGAGAGCTTGCTTGCTTTGCTGCTTCTGCCCTGAGAGGCAACAGTGAGAAGACCATGTCTCTGAGGAAACCAACCCTCCACAGACACCGAATCTCTTGGTGCCTTGATCTCGGACTTCCAGCTTCCAGAACAGTGAGAAACAGGTTTCCGTTGCTTGTTGGCCAGCTAGTCTATGGCATTTTGTTACAGCAGGCCGAATGCTCTAAGACAACATGTGCAGGAACTGAGGACTCGCCAGTTAAAGTCATCTCCCTAAGGCTGGAGGGCAGAGTGAGTCGCTGAGTGTTGAGCGGCGCTAACCAGCCTCCTGGAAGTCCCTTCTCAGTGTGGCCGTGTGGTTGCCGATGGTGACTTGATTTCGTTCAATCCTCACATCACCCTCTGGAGGAACGAAGTGACATCACCGCTGCTCCCCAATATGCCAGGTTCTCCTGTCTTTCTGGCAGGGAGGATTGTGCTTCGTTGCCCATTTGAAATAAGGTTTGGCCACTTAACTTGCTCTGGCCCATGAAATGTGAGTGAAAGGGACACATTTCGCCTTTGCATGGGAGCACGCAAACTCTCTTCTTGTCCTGCAGTGATCTTGGAAGCACATGTTGATATAGAGGTGCCTTAAGACCAAAGCACCCTGGAAAAATGAACCAACCCGCAGAGAACAGCTCCCATGGAAGATGACTGTATCCACAGTAGACTTTTTCGCACGAGTCAGAAATAAACTTTAGCAGTATTAAGCAACTGAGATTGGGGGGCCTTGTTACTGCAGCATAAAATAACCTTGGATCAATAGGACATGGTGGAAATGACCCAAATGCCAGTTCTTGTGGCAGCCCTTGGATGGTCTGGCTTTTTCCACCTCCTGCCTCTTGGAAGCTAGCTGCCGTGTAAGAAATGCAGCCTCCCTGAGACCACCATGCTGTGGGAATGTCAGCTACACGCACAGGCCCCGGAGAATGAGATACTGCCTGGGAGGAGAAGGACCACGAAGCACTAGATGTGCCAGACATTCGAGCAAAAAGCCCTTTTGGTAATGGATTCTCCAGTTGCTCCAGATGACACCATGTCAAACAGATAAGCCATTCAACCAAGCCCTCGCGGTGCCTGACCTGCAAAATCAGCAGCGAAATAAACGGTTGTTTTAAACCATTCAGTGTCGGGACATTGTTTCTTAGCTGTAGATCACCAGAGTACTGAGTAATAAATATTTTACAGTGACCAACAGCTATTCGTTAAATTGCCCTGTATTCAGGATGTAAGTCAGGCTGCAGGCCTCTGTGAGCTATGGGTTCCAAATCAGATCGGCATCAATGTCGAAGTGCAGTCGCTCTGAGCCCCCAGCCCCCTGAATGAAGAAGCCCTACAGACCCTGCCTTCATCCCTACTCCGTTCAGTTCTCCCAGTTACTTCAAGGAGCCCCTGCGTGCCCTCAAACCTGAGCCCCTATGTGCCCTCGTGTCAGTCAGCATGGGGCATTTAACGTTACTTCTCTTGTGATCCAAATACCACTCACTCCTGTCTGTTGCCCGAAATGCCGCCAAAAACTGTCTCCCCACTGCTGCTGCCCACTGATCTTGTCGCAGATGCTGTCTGTGGGTGTCGTCTCTCCCAGTGGCCGCTGCACAAAGCACAGCCCCCCACCCGCTCCTCTCCTCCACCACGCACAAAACCAGCAGCTCCAGGTCAACTAGTGGGTGCAAAGGAGCCATCAGAAGGAGTGCTGTGATCCTTCTCCCGGCTGCCTAGCCAAGACGCCCTGTTTGAACAATTCACAAGCATCTTGGGGAAAAAAAAAAAAGGCAACAAACCAACAAAACCTGTATGTGTTGCTACGCACAAACCTTTTCCAACATGGTGGAGGACTAACAGAATTCTTGAACACACCTTTCATCTTAGACTTTTGCTTCTCAGCCTGTGCTGGACAGCAAGACGGAGATGCGGGAAACTGGAAAATCTGGAAGGTATCCACACCAGATGACAGGAAGCAGCCCCAGAAAAGAAGAAAATGACCACCGAAGGCAGAGAGGCAGGGAGAAGGAGTGAATGGGGAAGGCATCCGCCTGGAGCAGGCTTCTCCTGCGCTCAGGGCCAGGGCTGTAAGTGCCCGCTTAATAACGAATGGAACCAGTCAGCTCCCCAGGGAATCCCTGGAGCCTCTATGCCTGAGATAGTTGAATTATTGATGGAAAATATGTGATGTTGTGGCCTGAGCCGACAGCTGGAAGACAAGCCGCCAGCAATTTAAGTTGACTCTGCCCCCAGTAAAGTGCAGACCACTTTCTGATTTTCAGAGATGCTCAAGGCCCCCGTGGGCAGAGATGGAGAGGGGTCCAGGTTTTCCAAGGGTCCATGACTCTCCCTCAGGTCTGGAAGCAGCAGGAAACCTTGGCCAGAATCATGGGCTTACCCATGCTGCTTCTTACTTATGTGTGAGTCCCTGGGGACCCCTGATAGTTCCTCCACGTCTCTGAGCATATCTCACCAGCTCCAGCTTGGCTGGGTCTGGCCGACTTCCGGTTGGAGCTGGAACTTTCGTAACAAAGCACCACGATGGGGATGACTCAAACAACGGAGCTCTACTGTTGCAATTCGGGAGGCTGGAAATCTGAGCTCGAGGGGTTAGTAGGGCTGGTTCCCTCTGAGGGAGGTTCTGTTCAGGCCTTTCTCCTCGACACTAATGGTTTGCTGGCAATCGTTGGCATTTCCTGACGTGTGCGGCGTCGTCCCAATCTGTACCTTCAACCTCACATGGTGCTCTCCCCGCGTGTGTGTCCGTCTCCATGTCCAAATATCCCCTTCTCATAAGAACACAGTCTTGCTGGACTAGGGCCCACTCCAGTGAGCTCACCTTAACTTGGTCAAGTATTTGATGATCCTATTTTCAAATAATTACCCAAATAAGAGCCCAAAAGATTCTATTCATCTTGCAATAGATATCAAATCAACACATTGTACGTCTTCACTTTACATAATGTTACATGTCAATTATATCTCACTACAGCTGGGGGGAAAGAGGCAGAGCAAAAAAGACCCTAGTACCAGATAAGGTCACATTTGCAGGTACTAGGGATTAGGACTTCAACAACTTTTGTGGGGGACACAATTCAGCCTGTAACCAAGCCCTTTATACCAGACCTGGCTTTCTTTTCTCTGCCCTGACTCCTGGCCCCCATCGACGTAGGAGACTCTGCATTCTACCTGTCTCTGGAAATTTCGTCCCTCCCCTACGAAACCCATGCCCTGAACTAGGGATCCCTAAGCTCTTCAGCACTAAGAATCAGGACAGGCAGGCAGAAATCGGGCAGGAAGCGCATGCCACCTAGGGTGATGTCTCTTTTCCCATGGGGCAGGTTCTTTGGCATGAACTTAGGGTCCAGCACACTGCCTGGAGTATGAAAGGTGCTCAGCTGATACTGTCGACTAAATAGAAGGATCATCGAATTACTGAATGTCATGGAAATACGATGTTTCATAAGTTCCGGTGTTTTTGCCTGAGCTGAGGTGAGCTTAAGGAGTAGGGTTTCCTAGAGTCACGCCGACTAGGAGAACAGAGCTGCAGCACTGGGGGGCCGAGACCAGGGGCCTGTCAAGGAGACCGTCACTGAAGGCTCTTCTCAAACAATTTTGGCTTCCCGCTCCCCAGGTACTCTTTTCCCAGCTACTGCTCACTTGTTCTCGTGTGGACACACCCACTCTCTCTGGCCTTGACTCAAAGGCTAAAAAGCACAGGACACTCTAGCATTTAAGCATGGTCCCCTCCCAGGAAAATTTCCCAAGAAAGGGGAAAAACACGGGGAGTGAGGAAAACGTCGAGGCACAGCATTGTTGTGCTTGTGTGCAGGGGGCAGAATTCAAGAGAACAAAAAAAATCCCTCAATGATTAAAAAAAAAAGTGAGATTTTCTTTCTCCCTCTACAACTTCTCATTGTTGTCCTCCTCCCACCTTCCAGAAGCGCCCCCCCCCCCTCAGGGATAGAGAAATGAGAAGGTGGAGTAAGTTCAGGGAAGGTAGAGGCAGAGGGAAAGGAATGGCCTAGAAATTGATTAACAAAGCTCTGGACAGTTTTTCCTCTTTACCAGAAAAGCAAGGAGATTATGTTCTATTGACATCTCCACAAAAGAGAACTGGAACACCCTAGCCTCCCCCTGCCCCGCCAAGCCCTTGCAAGAGGACCCTTCGGAGCCTCTGCCTTTCAGAATGGCTTCACCCGGCCCTGGGTCCCAGGACCCGCCTCCTTGTCTGGTAACTGCCTTGGGGCCTGGCTGAGGATAGGGTACGGCTTCATTCAAGGAGCAGGTCTTGGAGGTGAAGGGGCGGTGCAGTACCGGGGATTAGGGAGGCCAAGACAGGAAGGCAGGGCCTCTGCCTGCCATCCCTCCACAGCCACTCTGGGACCCACAGAGATGAATTCTTAAGTCTACATGGGACCATCAGCAAGCTTTCACAGAGGAGCTGAGACTTGGAGGATAAAGAGGAGTTTGCCAAGTGGAGAAACAAGGAGGACCTTCCACCAAAGGGAACAGCATGTGCGAAGGAGCCCTGAATGTTCCGTCAACCAGAAGCAGTTAAGTATTGCTGGATTGCACGGCTCAAGGTGGGGAGGAGCAGGAAATGAGGTCAGGCTGAGAGCTTTGGCCTGTTACTTGAGGATACAGAAAAGAGACTCCGTGAGGTTTGTAATCCATGCAGAGCGCTACTCAAGATGATGAAACCGGGAAGAGAAGGAGTCGCTAGAGCCTGAATGTTCGTGTCTTCCCCTCCCCGCCCCCCCCCCCAAATTCATACGTTGAATCCTAATGCCCAATGTGATGGTATTAGGAGGTCCTTAGGGCATGAGGGTGGGGCCCTCATGAGTGGGATTATTGCAAAAGAGAACCCACAAAGCTCTTTCACCCCTTCCATCAAGTACAGATACGTGGAGAAGTCTACATCCTGGAAGAAGGTCCTCACCTGATCATGCTGGCCCCCTGATCTAGGACTTGCAGCTTCCAGAACAGTTAGAAATTAATTTCTGCTGTTTATAAGCGACCCTGCGATGGGTATTTTATCACAGCAACCCAACTGGACAAAGACAGGAGCCAAGAAGAGAATGCAGATCTGGAAGCAGCACAGCGAGGTGAAGGTCAGTGTTGGCAGTACCTGGCCACTGCACAAGTCCCTTAATCTCTCTGGGTCTGTCCTGTGAAACGGGCATGACAGAACCTGCATTTCACGGTGCTGGGATGACGAGACGTGGTGCAGGTGCCTGGCTCAGAGGAGACCCTCGGGGCACAGAAGCCGTGGGCAACTATGCAACGAACGCCTGCTCAGTCACACTGAGATGGTGCAAATTCAACCATCTCTGCCGGCACCCTCCCCCCACCAAGAAAAAGTGCAAGAGGAAACAAGGATTTCATTTTACTTACTGTGGTGGTGTAAGGATGGCCACCAACTCTCTGACACCCCTGAATGGGTAGGTGGCTTCCGTGTCCCCTCCCTGGAGTTCGGGCAGGCTCTGTATAGCCATACATGGAACAACATTCAGCCCCAAAGGGCGAACCCTGATAGCTGCTCCCTGGGATGAACCTTGAAAATCCCACGCGAAGTCAGAGAAGCCACGCATAAATGGGCTCACGTTCTATGATTCCATGGACGTGTCACATCCCGAATCAGCAAATCCACAAAGACAGAAAGCGGGTTGGTGGCCACCAGGGGCTGGAGGGAGATGGAAATGGAGAAAACTGCTTAACGGGACGGGGATCTCCTTTTGGGGTGATGAGAATGTTGTGGACCTCCATAGAGGTGTATTTGTACATCAGGATAAATACACTAAGAGCCACTGACGTGTTCACTGTAAACACGGAACAGTTCATTTAAAAATGATTCATTTTATGTTATGTGAATTTCACATCAAGAGAAAAAATAAATGTAGTCGCTTTTGTGGAGCATGACAGAGTGTTTATCACAATCTGGGGATCTTTTTTCCCCCCATACGGGGCTTCCAAAAACATTTTGCATTTGTCAAAAATGACACATGACCCATGACTGAGCGTAGAATACAAGAATAAGCCATTTTGACAAATTCAATAGTTTCGTAAGTTTTACCAAAATGCTAAAATGATCTTTATCATATTAATTATTGGGATGTACCCAGAATATTGGGATGTACCCAGTAGTTGTAAGTATCTTATAAGTAGGAAAAGATCCCCTAAATGTGAACACTTAGAATTTGGGGATTCCACTTAAAATCCTGCCAAGAACTGTTCTCTTACTAGGAGCACACGGATTAAAGGAGAACATTTTGAGGAACAGACATCCCACAGGGATGCTTTCAGGGGGAGAGTGGCTAATGGGAGCAGGGAAAGAGTGAAGTTTGCTCCCAGAGCTTGCACGTTGCAGTCAGCATTCTCAGCGGTGCTAAGAGATGATGAGTTGGGTGGGAGTCACCGGGAACGCCTTGGCAATGAGCTGGGTGAGTTGAGGGGGAAATTTGGGAAATGGGGACACTGTGGAGTTCTGAGGCCTGACTCTCATGGTTTTGTGAGGGGTTACGGGCCCAGGAAAGCACCAGGGAGACAAGTGCTGGTGCAAAGCTTGGAGAGGACTGGGCTGCCCTAATTCCAGAGAGCCGATGTTCTTTAAAACCTTGCCCTAGATTCGCTGATCGGTCCCTAGAGCGAGGTTGGGGCTCTCAGAGGTGGGACTAAAAGCTTTCTTCGAGGATTGCCTTGGTATTTTGGGGACCACACAACCTATTTCATGAAGGTGGAGGTAAATGAAAGGATACAGGCCATGGGTACAGGAATACTCCAATTCAGGGTCAGGGACCTGACTTACAGTCCTAGTTACGTCACAAACTCTGCAGTGTCAGGCAAGTCACAGGACTCCTGTGCAGCCCACCTCCGTCAAGCAAGGGGCATCCCCAGAAGTCTTCACCAGCCACCAGGGCCACATCTGTGTCCTAAGAAACACACAGTTAGGTTGTTCGGGTCATCTGTAAGGTAGAAGCCTGGAAATGAGCATGTTTCATAAACTATAAAGTCTAGCAAAGATAAGGAATTTTTACTGGAGCTTGAAAACACGGGTGCATTTAGACCTCTCCGTCAACGATCATGTATGAGGCAACAGGTCTTTAGTGAGCACCGTGCTGGGTGCTGAGCATACAAAGAAAGGAGGAGAAGCCCCTCCTTGGAGGGGTCTGGAACGGAGAGAGGGAGACAGCCAAGTGCCGTGTCAGCTGGGGGGCCATGTTGGGGTAGCATGTGTGCAGAGCTGGGGAGAGGGGGCGGTCATTCTGTGTGAGTCTCAAAGGATAATATTCCAGCCAAGGAGCTTTTGGCTTCAAGCAATAGACATCTCTTCAAACTAGTAAAAGTGAAATAGAAGCTTTTACAGCAAGGATTGAGGAATGTCACGGAACCCAAGCTCGGGAAGGGAGTTATGTAGCCCTGGGCTATTGAACTGAAACAGGACACTGGAAAGACTAGGGGCCCAGCGGCTCCACCCCCCTCTTTCCCTGCTTCCCCTCCCCTCTGTCTCTCTCATTTCTCATTCCCTGTGTCTCTTCGCTTTTCTCTGTAGATCAGCTCCTTCTGCTTGCCCGTCAGCTTGGAAATGACCCCAGAATGACTGTCATAGCCTTCAAGCCTAGAATCCAGATATACTTCTAGTACCTTTTTTTTTTTTTTGCTTTGTCTTTGTGTGTTTTATCACTACCTGGCCACAACTTAAGGAATTAGTTCAAATGCTAGAAAGAAACAGCAATCGGATTGATCCAGCCAAATTCTTCCATCCAGGACACCGAAGTCACTAGCCAGCTGGTAGTTAGTTGTTTGGGGCTCAGGTGACCATCTCTAGTCCCATCAATGGAGCAATACAGTATTTGGGACTCCCTCTTCCAAGGGCCATGGGCCAGACAAGTTCCCCAGGAGCGCTGGGCTGGTTTGCTGTTTAATTTGGCGGAGGAGGGACGGGAAGAGAGGTGGAAAAGGAAGGAGGGCAGACCCGGCAAGGAGGTAGCCCATGGGAAAGCCTGGAGGTGGGACAGTTCATGGCTGCCGGAGGCTCCCGGAGGGGCTCAGGGAGGGCCGCCTTTAGCCCCAGCTGCTACTTGCACTAACCGCGTATCTGACCACTGGTGGGCCGGAGGCACCAGCCAGTCAGGACAGGCAACAGCTGGGATGGCCGAAATGCCCGAAGGTCAGGCCTGCCTTTACTGGAAAACCTCCCCATGTGTGCATTTGTAGGGAAGGCCGTGGCCTCCTCCTAGCCTTCTGTGGTCTCACTTCCTCCGCTAGCAGATGCACTGCCCCGAGAGGGGGTAAGTGTCAGCTCTGTGGGGCTGGTGTGTCACCCCTGGGTCACCTGTGGAATGGGCAGAGCAGCCGCCCCTTCCGGGTGCTTCCTGGGTCTTAGGGGACTTAGTTGGCCTGAGGAAGTTTACAAGCTGCTCTTCCCTTTCTCGGCCTTTCTGAGCATGAAGAGAAGGAGGAAGCTGAGTGTTGGAGCCCCATTGGAGGCTACCGAGAGTTCTGCGTGAGTACTACAAGCGTGGGAAGTCTCAGCCTCTAGTCCGGGCTGGGGCGAGTCACTGCCATTCTGCATACAGATGACTCATCCAAGTTCCTCTCTGCCTCGTGGGGGAAGCCACCCCGTCCGCCGCTGTGTGAAGGGGGGGGGGCGAGGGGAGTGACAGCTTGTACTGACCCAGCATCTCCTACGTGCCAGACACCGTGCGAACTGCGCGGACACGACCGTGTTCAGTCATCCCAAATCCCCCACCTAATGCATAGGAAGTCTGGGTATTGTCAGAAAAAACGTCCAACACTTGGATTAAGGCAGTTGAGGTGGACGGCTGCCCTTCAATCCTTTCAATATCAGAGCAGATCAAAGCCCCGCTGAGGATCGTCTAGAATTGTGCTGGCCAACACCATCGCCATTAGCCGGGTGTGGCCATGGAGCTCCTAAAATGTGGCTGGTCTGAATTGAGATGTACATTTAGTGAAAAATCTATGTCAGATTTTAAACAGTATGGAAAAAGTTGTAACATATTTGATTGATAATTTTATTTTGATTACGTGTGAAAGTGATAATATTTTGAATGTCCTGGGTGAAATAAGATGCATTATTAAAATTAATTTCACCTGTTTCTTTTGTATTTCTTTTTTAAAATGTGGCTACTAGAAAATTTAAAGTTACAATGTGGTTTGCATTATATCTCTAGTGGAAACATTGGTCCTGTGCAATGTAGTGCACCTCATTGTTTCCTATTTGATAAGAAGTCCCAGACTTAGAGTGAGGTCATTTGCTAATATGTATACTTTTGTCCAGTAGAGATGCAGGTAATTTCTGTTGACTAGAACAGAAAACCCCTCAGATTTATGGCTTGTCGGACATTAACCAGTTTTATATCTAATCAAGCAAATGTATCCTAATATTTTATTGTTAATTTGCCTATAAATAGCTTAGCTTTTCATATGTCCTTTGTACTGGTCATATTTTCTTATTGGTTCCTTCATCAATTAATGAGCCGTCAAGAATTCTTGACACATGTTCATTTTATATTTGGCTGAGATTTGTGATTTTTTATCTTTTAGAACAGCACTAATAGAAACAGAATGCAAGCTACATGTGTAATTTAGAATTTTCTAGCAGTCACATTAAAAAGTAAAATTAATTTTAAAAGTGTGTGTTATCTAACTCGTTATGCCCCAAAGACGATCATTTCTATGTATAATCAAGATGAAAACATTATCAATGAAATATTTTATATTCCTTTCCATCCTTTGAAAATCTAGCATGTCTGTTTGGCCCAGTTACATGTTAAGCTCTGAATAGTCGCACATGGTGAGTGGCTGATAAACAGCGCAGGCTGTGACTCTCTCCTTCGAAGTAAAAGAATATGGCCAACAAATAAAGGCGGGTCCGGACATCCAGGGTCCGTGTGTGAGCTGGAAGGCATCTGTCTCTGCAAAGACAACATAGGTCCAGGGGGAGCAGGAATGTACCTGGAGCCATATTCCAGTTCTCAGGAAATCCTTCTCTCACCTTTGGATCCTTCCTTCCGCTCTGCCCCCCAGCTGCATGGCCTTGAGCCAGTCACCTCCATTCTCTGCTTCTGTTTCCTTATTTGTAAAATGAAGGGGTTGAACTTGAAGATCCCTGAGGTCCCTTCTGGCATCGATGTGAATATTCTCTGAATGTGCTTGGGTAGCACGTTCTGGGGGGAAAGAAGCTCTTGGAAGTTTTCGGGTACTTTTTGAGAGTCTTCTTCCTGTTCTTGGGTTTGCGTTGGAAGATCTCTACAATACGTGGTGTGAGAGGCTGGAAACCGGATCTGGAGCTGCCGGCTCAACCAAGAAAGGACTGCTCCCTTTGGGCAAGTGGGGAGGTAAGAGTTATGGCATGTAGGGGCCTGCAAGCTGCCGGTGATCAGCCTCTGTGGCCTACAAGTGTATTTCGTGGGGCGGGCGGGGGGTGCGGGAGGGATCTCTTGCTTCGTGGAGTTCTATAGTTAATCTTAAGCAATAGAAGATAAAGGAAGTGAATTCCCTTCTGAGGATCCCCAAGAGAGTGTGCAGGAAATTGGAATCGAGGGTGTAACAAAGAAGAAAGAGAGGCTGCATACTGATTGCTCCCTTACGGAGCTGTAACTAACTCTTGACTTCGGTAGGTACAAGTCACTGGAGCCTTAGATTAAGACAAGGGATTAGTCTGTGGATGTTCTTTTTAAATAAATCGACGAGGGGGGCGCCTGGGTGGCACAGCGGTTAAGCGTCTGCCTTCGGCTCAGGGCGTGATCCTGGCGTTATGGGATCGAGCCCCACATCAGGCTCCTCTGCTATGAGCCTGCTTCTTCCTCTCCCACTCCCCCTGCTTGTGTTCCCTTTCTCATTGGCAGTCTCTATCTCTGTCAAATAAATAAATAAAATAAATAAATAAACAAACAAATAAATAAATAAATAAATAAATAAATAAATAAATAAATCGACGAGGGGGAAGCCAAACTGGATATGCCTTCCCCAACCTAACAAAATGTATGTCCCGTGGGGACCCCACAACAAAATAACAGAGAGAGCTTCCCGGGGGTACTGCAAGACTGGCCCCCGAACACGAACGTGTGGATGGTAGAGAGACGCAGAAGACGGAGGCCGGCCACACCAGATGGGGAGGTGGCAGGTCTAATAAGTGAGGGAACTTACCTACAAGGCTTGTCTTGGGCGGCTGCAAGATGAGTAGGTCTCCGCACCAGCTGGCCATTTATATAGAGGCCTTAACTAGGTTCAGGCAGGGATACCTGTGGGCGTTCTCACCATCACAGCACTATCTCAAGGCTGTGTCCGTGCAAGAAGCCTGTGGGAGCAAGAAAGGCAAGACAAGTCCACATTGCAAGGGCACAGGAGGGGGTGAGGAGCCTCTGATGGCCAGGGTCCAGCTCACGGGTCAACCAGAGGCCGTGTCCTCTCCAAGACCCCTCACAACAAGGGCAGTGGAAAACCAGTGGCATGATTTGTGAGATGCTAGAGAGGTCACAAAATATCTCCTCCACCACTGCCTGAAACCCCACCATTGGGGTGCATTCAGAACTCCTTTGCATCTGGAAGGATAGTCTAATTTTAGGAGTTCTCTATCACAGTGCATATAAATCTGGGGCACGGGCATCCTTGGGCTTCTCAGTTTGTGCGTGGAAGCAGAGGGCAGCGGAAGCGGCTCACGCCTCACCCAGCAAGCGGTGCCTGAAATACACAGCTGTCTTACTCCCCCGACGCTCCAGAACTAGCTCTTTGGAGCTTGAGGATATTCGTGACTCCCCATTGGAAAATCCAGTGCCCTGTGCATCTTCTGGGGTCCCAGCCTGCCTCTCCACGCCCATTGCCTGCCCTCTGCTTCCATGCACGAACCTTGGTTTCTCCAGACATGCCTCCCACAGCCCCTTCCCTGACCCTTCATGCTTTCCCCTTTAACTGGCCTTCTCTCCCCCTTCAAATCCAGGCTCCAGCTCTGCCTCGCCAGCCCTGATGTCTGATTTGGAGCAAGCCAGTTAATTCATCTAAACAGCTTTTTCAATGTCAAGATGAGGAAACTGTATTAGCCCCATTAACCTCATAAGGGGGTAGTGAGACGTTCCGGATGGTGAAAATGGTTGAAAATTTCAAAGTGCCACACAAGTGTAAAGGATTACCATAATACTGATATTAAAGGACCAGCAAACACAGGCTCGTAAGGTAATCCTGAATTTTTAAAGTCTTTGTGATGTCTTAGAAGGAATTTGATTTGTGGGATCACTAACTCTGTGAAAGTGTGCTTGTGTAAAAGGTGTCACACCACTTTCTCACGAGGCAGGTGTGTTAAATGTGAGAAGGGGAGAAGAACCTTTGGTACTTTTTCCCTGTTCCGTTTTTCACGTGAAAATCTAATAATAGTTCCTCTGGGCTTTGGTGGATAAATCCACAGTGGATTGTTTTTTCTTTCTTCCAGGCTCAGAGTCTGTGATGTGGAAAACGTTGCATTCTACAGTTCCAGAGACACGACAGGAATAAGCGATGACTGTATCTTCAGGGTGTATGCCTGAAGGACAGCAGAGGCTGAAACAGCAACAGCAAAAGCCATTCGTTGCCTGAGCCCTCAACCCTATCTGTGGGGTCCCAGCTCCTTACAAATCCCCTTCCTCTTCTGGGAGGATGTCTGATTCCAAAGCCTATGGTTAGAATCCTTTCGACAGATGAGGAAACAGAGCTCAGAAGCAAGAAAGTTGTCACCTGTGCAAACTCACAAGCAAGCAGTGGAAGGTGGGCCTGAGGCCTGATCTCCCCAGTGGCCCAGGACAAATGTTCAACGCCAGATAATAGATTCTTTTCAAAGGCTGTTCTGGTCACTTATGCTTTATACACACGGAGCTTAGAAGAATGATACCTGGGTCCTATCCCAGACATGGATGAGTAGTAAGTCTTGGGTGCTACTGGGGTGATTCTCGTGGGCAGCCAAATTTAGGAACCACCGTTCTAGAGCTTTTATTTTCTTAAGACTTTAAAACTCATTGTCATTGGGGGAACAGTTGGATAGTGTTTCTTCCCACACCTGAAACTGCTTTTTCCAAATCAGAACTGGCGAACTTCAACTGGGTCTTGTATCTCCTTCCCTCTGCCTGTCTCTGTCTCTGTCTCTGTCTCTGTCTCTGTCTCTCTCACACACGCGCACACACACACACACACACACACACGGGCCCTCGAAGTTTCATTTGTATCGCTGCATCCAGGTAAATGTGGCTCTACTCCCAGCCTGACCAGGTCCTACACAGAGACGAGCTCTACGTTCTCAAAGAAGACTAAGTCACAACAGAATCCTGAGACCGCAAACGAGCATCTGAACTATTGCAAGTACGTGAAGGTAGACACAACATGCTGGTTGTAGATTAAAAAGAACAGAAGAGATGCTGGTGGAGGTCAGGGAGCAGAAAAGGCCACAATTCCATGCCTCCATGTGAACAAGAGCAGGCCACGCCAATTCAGAAGATGGACATTCACAATAGAACTGACCTTGGACTAGAAGCCAAGTGCATTTATCTCTAACGTCCTTTCCAAATTAACCACTAACTCAAAGGGATACTACTGTTACCAATATCCCTATGACATTTTTTTAATATTAAAAACCAAGTAGCTGCTAAAATACAAAACAAACTTGATTCTGGAAATAAGGTCTTGGGAGCAGATTACCACACGAGTTCCTTTTTTTTAGCACCTATTTTGAGTAAGTCACTGCTAGGTATTTACAAATAAAAAAAAAGCAAGTCTTTGTTAGTTAGCACAAGTGTCAGAAGGGGGGTTAAGGTTTATTTACACATGTTTGCTAAGTATCTGTTCTGTGTGCGGTTTCTGTGCCGAGGGCTGAAGGCAGCATGATCAGCAGGACATAGTGGCTGTCCTCTAGAAGCTTTGACTGCAGCCGTAGTAGGTATAGGACTTGGCTGGGGGGTCTCCAGAATGCCTCCCCCGAGTCGGCAGGGTGTCTGTCATCCTGGTGTCCTCTTGTGCATGCACGTTCTAGCTGAGGACAGTTTCTGCCATCAGGAGTTCCTGCAGGAGATCGGGATAGTTGCTGATGGTAGAAGTGGTCTGTTAACAAGGGGAGTGTGGTGGTTAGCAGTTTGTGTTACTTTTATAATTTTAAACCAATGAAAATGTTGAATAAATAATATGTCCTCCGTTTTCTTGAGAAGCTATTTTTCTTTAGTAGCATCAGTAATGGGACAAAGAGATCTCATGTGCCTCCTTTTGCAATGCCCTAAGGACCTGCCATCACTTCAGCAGGGTTCCCGGAAAAAGTGCATAACCTGAAACTACTGGGAAGACATCAGGATAAAACCAAACCAAACCAAACCAAACAAAACAGAGGGACATTCTACAAATTAATTGGTCATGAAAGAGAAAACTGAGAAATTGTTCCAGACTAATGGAGTAAGGAGACGTAGCAATTTCATGCAACTGAAGATTCTGGACTGGACCTTCGACCCAGGGGAAGTTTTCTTTCTTCTGCCACAAAGGATACTAGTAGGACAATCCCAGGTTTGACTAAGGTCTGTAGATTAGATACTAGTATCGCATAGTGTAAATTTTCTGGTTTTGATGATTATATAGTTTTACATGAAACTATCTTTTTATGAAATAAACACTGAAGTATATAGAGGTAAAGAGGACTCGTATCTACAATTTACTCTCAAATGATTCAGGAAAAGATATTTGTTTTTAAACAGTAATAGGCTGTGATTTGGAAAATCTGGGTAAAATGGTATATACAATTCTTTGTACTATTTCTGCAACTTTTCTATAGGCCTAAAATTTTTTAAAATAAGAAATAATATTTAGTGTTTGCTACCGTAGTTTAGAATATGAAACCAACGAGGCCTTTAACCGCAGATCACCTACAATTCCACAACATTGAACATACTTCTTTTGAAAAGGAGCCACTCTCCAGTATTTGCTATGTGACCCCATCAAGTTGTTCAAAGGAAGATACACAGACTATACTAATATCTTAAAATATGAATTTTTGTTTCTTAATAAGAGAATGGCAAGAATTTATTCTAAGGATAAATCTATTTTGCATCATTAGGCAGAAGAGCTTATTCCCTGGGATGTGTGTAATTCTTCATGGTTAGGGTTTTGCTGTAAAGTCCCTTGAAAGAAAAACAAACAAACCAACCAACTACAAGTAGGGCATAGGAATGTTTTCTTAGTTTACAGAGCTGAGTTTCAGTTCTAAATTGGATTACCTGCCAGATTATTCAATTACCCAGTGTCACTTTGTTTTTGCTTTTTTCAGTGTCCTATTTTTTGCATTTTGGCTTCCATTCTTTCTTTCATCCTCTTCATCATATCAGACACCTTTGTGCTACGGTTTCTTTCAGAAGGCTCTTTCACTCGAGTTCTCGGTTTATCATTTGCAGACTGGCTACTCTCACTTTCTACAGGGAGCTGAGACTGTTGACAGGTGAGGAGGGAAACCTAGGTGTGCTTCCTGTGACCACCTCTCCTCTCTGTGGTCCAGTGGCTGGGCGCCTGTGGTCAGCTTCCTTCTCCACTGCCTCACCTCCTCCTTCGGTGACTGGCTGCATGGCTCCATCCGAGTTGCCTTCTGTGGGGGCTGGAAAGGTCTAACTTGACTGAAAGGGAACTGGCCATTGTTCTCCTCTGCCCGGGACAGATGTTAAAGCCAACTTTCTTAGTCACTCACTGATCCTTGGAGGCCAGTCACCAATTATTTCTCTGCCAGCTGCTGCTTGACTGCCCTCACACTCCAGCGTGAGAATCCTGTCCGGGCAGCCCTTTGAAGCCGAGTTTCTGGTCTTGCCACCTCGCCGACTGGAAACATGTCCATATTCTTTGCCTCCACAAACCTTGAGAGAGTAGGCCATTTCTAATGCAGTTCCTTCTCCCCACTCTGCCATCAGCAAAGCCAGCGCAACACCATCTTTTGACTGGAAAGTGTCCATTGAGCCTAACCAGTGTCACTCTGTGCCACATGGATTAGATTCCAGAACAGTCTGTGAAATGGCTCCATTGGAACACCCTTCCCTCCTCCACTGAGCAGTCAGGTGATGGTGCAGAGGAATGCCTAGCACTCCAAAGCTTTCTCCAAATCCTTTCATTTCCAAATTTTTTGGCTCTTCAATTTTGACCCCTTATAAAGTTCTCCAAGAATGGACTAAAGTCTCTAAAAATGATTTTCTGGACAGCTCTCTTGCAAATCCTGGGAAAGAAAAAAAAATAAAGAACCAACAACCATATTATATTTTATCTAGTACTATTTAAGGATTATAAATAGATTCTGTACTTTCAACTCTTCATTGTCAGTAGACTTTTCCTACAGAAACCAGTCAAACTCTTGAAGAATCCCAGAGGAATATGAGAAAAAATAGTGAAAATCTTGACTTGGCTATTCATGCGGTGCGATACATGCCTCAGGGATTCAGGACTGAATGCAGTGCATTTCCTCTAAATATTGGGAAGTGCGGAACCTTCAGACAGTCTGAATTCGCTGACGTGGTTTCGCCGGTAGGACAAAAAATTCTTCAGGCCCTACAAAGATAGGCTGTGTGCTACCAAAAGTTCTTACAGACTTCCCTGCTCCTTCATTTTGGAGACCTGTACTCTTCAATTGTTTTAGTGTTTCCTGATAAAGCCTTCCCAGCTGTCCCTCCTCTGACCAAACCTTGGGTTCTTGCTCCCTGCTCCTCCGGAGTCAAATGGGAAGGGCCGTGGGACAATTTCAGTTTGTAATGAATAGGACAGCAACTGACCATCTTGTGTGCTGTTTCACCAAACAAACTTGGTGACTGTTTTTCATATTTTCTCTGCTAATCTTATTACCATCAAGCAAGCCTTTGACTACTGAATTTAGTGGCCCTTTAGTTCTTTTCCTTTGTGACCTCTAGTGCCCAGAGCTGGATTAAACATAATCCTTGTTTCATCCCTGTTCTTGAATGGATTGCTTTCTAATGAGTATTTGTGAACTGACCATCCCATTCCCACGATGGCCACATTACCTAATAACTTACATTTACCGACGTCCTTCTGCCCTAGCCTGTCTCCCTGCTTCTCCATAGGTTAACTTTTATTCTAAATTTTGTCTCAGGAATATCCACGGTAGAAGAAAGAGGAAGTTTTATCATGTATATATATGCTTAAGCAGAAGCATTTTGTTCATTTTTGAACTTTATAAGGATATCATACTGTATTATGCTTTTCACTAGTCATTAAAATCATGTTACCAACTAACTGGGCTGTAGTTGATTCATTTTCACTATTGAAGATTATGTCATTGGGTAAAATAACACTATCCATTCTCCTTTCAATGGACATTTGGATTGTCTCATCTTTTGCTTATTCAAATGGTGCAGCTGTGAATTGCCTGGTGTACAATGACAAGTGGTCCAGGACATACACCCAGAGAGAATTGCTCAACTATAGGGATGTGAATGTCAACTTTATGAGATAATGCCAAATTATTTTCCAAAGGGATGTAGTAATTAAACTCCCATCAGTACTGGGAGGTCTCAAACCACATCATCTCCAACATATGAGATGACCAGACTTCCAAATTATATAATGTGGGGGTAAAATGGTGGTATCTAATTGTGGTCCTGGTTTGCATTTCTCTGGTTAAACCTCTCTTCACATATCTACTGGTCCTATATTTCCTCTTCCACAAAAATGCCTGTTCAAAACCTTTGCTCACTTTCCTATTTTTTGTTTATATGTGTGTACTAATTCTTTTAGCAGTTATATGTGTTACTTTTGATTCCACTAATATAAATTCTTATGTAGTTGAATTTATATTAGGGTTCATATACTGAGTCCTGAGCTTACATACCATTTTCCTAGTTAGGCTTTCTGTGTCCATTTTAAAAGATGTTTCCTCACAAACGTATCACCTACATCTTATAAACATTCTTAAGTTTAACTTTCATTCTTCTGGTTTTTGTACATGGCATGATTTAAAAGTGCAAATGGCACTTTCTTAAAATACACAAAATCCTAAGTTACTTTTCTCCTCTTGACACAGTTGAAGTTCTAATATAGTACCTGCTTCCAAACTCAGTCAGTCATTAGTGTGGAGAACCTACTGTAACAGGTAAACTTTATCCTTGCTTTGGGAATCATCTGCTGAACAGATCCACATACTTGTTTTGCAGACCATAGTTGTTTTAGAAATAGCCTTTTTTGACTCAAAATGTAGTTTTACATACCTTTGTTTTGCCAAATATTGTGTTCCCCATCTCCCTACGAACTTCGGCAGCATGGACAATCATTACAGCACATGGGAGACTATTTCTTCTTTCTACAGAGCCCCTCACTTGTGAGTGCATGGAAGTTGTCTCTGAAGTTCTCATAACTTGATGCCTTTGCACATGCTGTAACCTCCATCTGGATCCCATTCATTCTGCAGTCCTGACTTAAACATAAACCTGAGAAGCCCTTCTTAAAACTTTCAGAAAAGTGGCTGGCCCAAACCAACATCCCGTAACAAAAAATGTGAAGCATCTACTTAAAATACTGATGGGTTCTAAGGTCTGGAATGGGAAAATAATACTTAAGTCTTTTAAGAACATCTGCCTGGTTAAGTTTGGGCTTTCAGAAATTTCATTAAATGAGCTCAAATATGGAAAAAAGGAACTCATCAACTGAGTCTCTGGCGTTACCTAGCATCGATAATAGCTCTACCTAAGTATATCCACTTTCAACTTGGTTTCTATATCCAAGACACATATGCTTGCTTGTCCAGGATGACGGTTAGACGTTCTTATAAACTGAGTAATTATGGTAATGATACAGGGCAGGTGCAGATATCTTCCAAAAAGTTAGTGTATCAAGTCTTGCTGTTTTAGGAACTTTCAAGTTCTGAAACACTTGGAGGTTGACAATCGTATATAAAATAGACTTTGAAGAATCCAGGTTGAGTAGCACGATCAGATTTTGATGTACTCAGCAACATTTTTATGCTTTTCAAGTTTTTAAAGCAGATCTATTGTGATGAGATCTCGAATACCATTTTGTCATTCAAAGGTACCGTTTTCCTTAGAGACTTGTTGTGAAATTTCTTAAAAGAAATACCTACACAGACCCAGCAGTATCTTTATTTTTAGGACTTCAGTCTAAAGGAGAGCTAGAATTAACCACTAAGACTGTGACTGCTGTTAAGTCACACTAAAGAGAACAGAAGAGTATTTTATTGACATTAATTTCACATTTAGAAAAATCCCAAGTCTAGCCATCTTCCAAGTGCCCAGTTTCAGCCACCTTAAAACTCTAGGTATTTCAATTCCACCACTTATTTTCCTACATACAACAAAATAAAGCAATTTGTGGTTCCTTGATCTTTCCTGCAGGAATGTGTAAGATTCTGAGCACGTAGCACCAGCTAGAAGTTCCTAACACACTGTAGGCTCTCACGCAGTGACTACAATGTATTTGCATCCGAAAGTGCCTTCTCCCCTAACGTACACATCAAACTGTTTTAGCGATACTGCCACTGCTGGAAAGTCTCCAAAATTCTTGGATTTGCACCCAGAGGCTTTTCACTGTTGGTTAAGAGTTCCTCAATTATTCAAAGTTTCACTCTCAAATTGAGGTTTAACCACAAATAATCTAAGATTGCAGATTACTCCAAATTAGCCATTACTAGTTTTAAATATGCTTTGGGCCACAGCAGGGTTGGTGACTGTTTTGTAGGGAAGACAGGAAGAAAAAAAAATTGAGGCCCTATAGTCAAACAAGTAGACATTCTTTTTAATCCTCTTATACTTCCCCCTCACCTCCCACCATTTCTATGATCTTTATAGCATGAAGCAGTAGCAAAGCTATTAAATCGAAAAGCAGGACCGTAAGGTCAGAGCTGCAGCCAAGTCCATCCTTTCAATTGATCTCAATGCCGGCTCCTCTCTCAAAGGACAACTGTGAATCCGACGTGTTTTGTTTTTTTTTTTTTTTTTTCAAACAACTCCAATACTCCACACACAGAAAATACAATGTTGTATTCTCCAAATTCCTGGAAATATCAATGTTATATTGACAAAAACAGACATGAAGCCTGGATTTGGGACAATTAAAGAAATGTTATAAAAATTTATTTTTCAAATCCCAAGGCAAAAAAAAAAATCTCAGGTTGGAATCTTCCTTCTATTGGGCCCTAGTACGTAGAAACATTAACAGCTAATATTAATGAAGTATTTTCACAATTTATTTCAGAATGAAACTAGTTTAGAAGACTAATGCACATAAATAGGCAAACGTGACAAGCTTTAGATTTTATTTATAATTTATACTTGAATGAGATCCATCTCCTCAAGTCTAGCTTAATGCTCCTTAGCTTTATAAATGATTACTTCATGTCCTTGGCCTGGGGGTCAGGAGAAATCCATAAGAAAAGAGCCACGAAGATGATTACTTTGCCCCAATGTGTTAAGAGATCTTTTCTCCTTGAAAGAAAGACCCCAAGGCCTCCATTGCACTTTTATTTGAATGTAGTATTTGGGACAACTGTGCCAAAGGGCTGGTATTTCCCAATTTAATCTGAGGTCATAATAAAACAAGCAACAAAACAGTTATTTGGGATTTCCGTTTCTCACCCTTATCATCAAGACTCACTGCCTCCCATCATCAATATTTATTGAGCATTTACAGTGTACTAGGCACAACAGAACATACAGAAAACATTGTCCCTGCTCTGGAGGAGCTTACATTCTAAAAGGAAAAAAAAAATACACCTCTTTTAAAATGGTATTTTTGTTTGGTGTTTTCTGCAAGGTACTGAGGAAATAGTCTGGGGATGAGCTTTGGGTATAACTTAGCCCCATCATTATTTAAAGAGAGGAAAAGGAAGGATTTTAAAGGCAGACAATGACAGACCATTCAGGATAGGTAGGGTTTACAAGGAGATAAACACAATCTCATCAACTAAGGAGAGATTCGCTGCAGTAAATAGGATGAGGGAAATAGTTTGTGGGATGCAAGCAAAGGAAGCAAGGTATCCTTAGACATTGAGTGGAGCCAGAAAGATCATGCGGCCTTTTTTCCAAGTACACGGCCACCAAGTAGGAATGGTTGGTGACAAGACAGAAGGCTAAAAAAGGTAATCTTGTGCACCTGACAAAGAGAAAGAATAAAGGATCAAAACTGAAGGCAGGCTATAACAATATCAAGAAATTCTTAAAAACAAAAGTGATTTGGAAGCACAAATCTTAGTTAATGCTACCCAGTGTCATGATGGGCCAAGAACATTGTGGCTTCCTAAGTTAGAAAATGCCATATACCAAAATTTTAAATGGAACACGTTACTTTTATCCAATCAATCCCCCGTCTCTGGAAAAAACAAAAACAAAACAAAACAAAAAAAAACAAAAAACGAAACACCGAACTTATTTTTTTTTTCAGGGGAGGGGAGGAATATGGGACATGGTCGGGAACAGTAGTAGTTATATTAGTAGTATTTTGTTACGATAAACTTTGTATTTAAACTTGGTAAAAGCCCATTAGCTGCCAAGAGGGAATAAGGAACAATTTCCAAAAATGTACAATTTCCTTTAGAGAAGTTTCAGAACCAAGACTAATTTACATGAAAAGCTGTAGAGAAAGTAGTTGAAAAGTCCATTCATAAAACTTTTATTCCACTTACATGAACTTAATACACGTGTTCTTAACAATTATGCTTGGATTGTTCATGAAAATTTCATAAGACATTAAACAAAGCTAGCCATCATCTCAAGTTATTTCCCTGTTAACTATTTTTACAGCACATGCATGTTAGGCAAGTATCAAAAAAAAAAAAAAAAAATCACAAAAGCAAAAAAACCCCCCAAAAACAAAAAACCCCCAAAACAAAAACAAAAAAACCCCAAACAAAACCAAAAACCAAAAAAAAAAAAAAGTTAAATACATGGGATTTTTATTTTGCTGCTGTGCTTGATATACATAAAGTAATGGATATCAAGCAATTCATTTTTACTGCATCTTTACTTGTACATTTGTTCTTAGGTTGCCTAAAACATTTAAATACAAATAAAAGGAGTGTAGCAAAAATAATGAAAGCAAACAGCAGGTAACTTTACAAATAATGGAATGTGAACCGTTTCTGCCCTTATCCAGAGTAAATTGGGTCACGACTAAAGGAACACTCCTGCAACTGTAGTCAAAGGTGTGCACATTGAGAGTGAGTTTTCCACAGATACTCATGGTTCAGTATGTGGTATCTACAGAATACCCATTTCTACTACAGCCTCGTAAGTGCTCCGAACCTAAAGTACCCACAAAAACTACACCTGTTATCTGGAACCAATTATCCCTTTTATTCCCCGCCAGGACAAACCAATATGTAGGCAGTTTTCTTTGCTTAGACATGGAAGCAGTTTTAACACTGGCCCTCGTGAAGCCACAATGTACCAAAAGTACTATGCCAAACATTTATAACTAGTATAAAAATTCCACATCCCCATATTGGCCACCTCAAGATGAAAACAGATAACTCCCTAAATGTTAACTGGCTCTACTCCCCTAATATTCAACATAAAACCACATGGGAAATATAGAAATTCAAATAGAAGTAACATAAACCTGTCGTAAATCGTAAACAAAAAACTATTTGTGGGACAGCATGGATGACAAATGGTCTACTGTGTAAATTTTAGAATGAGGCAGACAAAAGTTGGAAGGCCGGTTAATTTTCCCCTCCTTCTCCTGCTTCAGCTTCGTCTCCCTGGGTGTCCGATGTCCACAACTGGTAAAAGAAGGAAAGATTTTTCAGCATGTTTCAGTTTGAAAAAAATCTTAATAGATTTATCATGGTACCAGAATGTTAACCACAGCTTTTGCTGAAAGCTTTCTTTAAAAGACTGCGGCAATGAAGACAGCTTCAAGATACAAAACATCCTCATTTTCTCCGTAACCTTTTTGTGTAAACACGGTTAAGTACAAAGCAAGCTGTCTTCAAAAAAAAGTCAGATACAAGAAACTCTTGGTTACCACAGAGGAGAAAGCAAAATAAAAAATACAGAATTGCTACAAAATACTAAGTATTACTAGCTATGAGAGTATCAGACTGTTCTGAATAGCCCCAATAGGAGAGATGGATGTGTAAGTTTAGTGTATCTAAACTAAAATCATCTTAATTCAACCCAAGTTTAAGCTCAGGTTGGTTACTTTCCTTTTGTAAAACATGAGACTCCAACTTCAAAGAGAATCTCACACTCCAAAGAGAATCCTCACACTCCTTGAGGCTATCGAGTCTGAATTAAATTTAAAATTTAGCTTTTCTAATGTTTTTAGCTTAGAAAAACATACCTTTGTTAATCTGCAGGATTCAAAACAAAACAGTTGAAGAGAAAACAGTATGGTCAGAACCCAATCTTCTAAGAGGTAAAAACTGAATTGTCCCATAGTGGTAAGACTATGGATTCAATTACTTTTTCATTAATGTTAATTTATTGGCAGGTTAAAAAAAATGATCTCAAAATTATTTCAACTGCTTCAAAAATTAGTATTTTTTATAAGTCTTAACAGTCCATAATGACTTTTAGATGTAATTATAAAAGGACTACTGCTTATACAATGACAAATGAAGCAGAAAAAGAACGCAATAATATTTTTCTAACTCCCAAATCACCCATTAGTTTTATTTATTAACCAAACAGATCTCTGCCCTGGAAAGGAGACTTCTTCCAAGGTCACACATTAAAGTTAAATGACCTCTGGAAGTCTGTGTGTTCCTGTTAAACAGGTGTTTTGTAAGATGAAATTGTCTTCTAACATCTCTTTCCAGTTTTAACCCTCAAGGATTCTTGAATTTTCCATAAATATCTGAAAAAACTTGATACATTCTTCTACTAGGGTTATGTATTGGCAATATTAGTCAATCAGATCCGATCTCAAATATTAGCTAGTTTTGGCAAAATTTTTACTTAACAGATAAATGATCCAAAAAACCTATAATGGTAACAGGTGATATTAACAAGGCTCAGAGAAGACACACAGTAACTAATGAGAGAATTGGAATACAATCCTTGGTTTGCTTTTTACTCAATTGTTGCAGTATGCTCTCTTTCATGCTATACTAATACCCGGAATAAGCTAGAAGGATATATTTCAGGTCAGACCCTCTCAAAAAGTGATGGCAATATAACAGTAAAAGTAGGTCTCAATTTCTACCTTTTAGGAATGACAACTATCTCATCACTTCAAACCACAAAATATGAAAATTCATAATATTAAAAATAGCTAACAAAGTGAAGTGCTTCTTTCATTTGACATAAAAAATTCATTCTTTAAGAAACTACAGGTTATTCTCTTGGCTAAAATAAAAATCCCACAAGTTTATAAGTTGCCCCCAGTTACACTTTCGAAAATTTAATAACAAAGTACACAATGTGGTTCAAAAAACTGATGAGTACTCAACACTAGAATATAGACCTGGTTCAGCAAATTGGCAGTGAACTAGAAGCTGGAAGTGAAATGTATAAAATGATATATAGTCCTCAAGCTCTACATTGCAAATCTTTACTCCTAGCTCATTACCTGGCACAGCAGGTACTTGATAATTTTTTCACCTAAGACTCAAAACTTCAAAGTAAAGCATTTATCTGAAGGAGAATGGGGAAATCTATGGGACTAAAGAGACATATCAACCACTCTCCAAGGTGTAGACTTTATTTGGATTCCAATTCAAATAAAAAACTTTTTTTAATAGACAATTTAAAAAAGAAACAACTGGAATTTGAGTACTATTAGGTATTAAACGTTATTAAGGAATTACTGCCAATTTTTTCAATGTGATAATGGCACTGTGGTTCTTTTGTTCAGTCTGGAGTATGCTAAGAAGGATAAGCATGACATTCCATACCAAGTCATTTCCATATGAATTCCGTAGAGTATCTGAAATTTTGTAACTGAAGTTACTGATGGAGTACCTGCAACTTTATGGTCAAGAAAACCATTTTTTTTTTTTTTTTAAGATTTTGTTTATTTATTTGAGATAGAGCAAGAGACAGAGAGAGCATGAGCAGGAAGCAGCGGGAGGAGATACAGGCTCCCGGCTGAACAAAGAAAACAGGACATGGAGCTTGATCCCAGAACCCCAGGATCATGACCGGAGACAGAGGCAGATGCTTAACTGACTGAGCCACCCGGGTACCCCAAGAAAACCATTTTTAATGGAATTTAAAATGAAGAGAACTTATATACTTTTGATAATAAAAACTATTCTATGACTAAAACAGAACAAATGGAAACACCCAAACTGAAATGGAAAATAAAATAGCCTATGTGATTCAAAGTCCAAAACCATGGCTTACAGAAGTATTTTAAGAACTAAAACTCTAACAATAAATATATAACTACTTAAAGTATAAATTTTTGGTGCTTGATCTAGTATTTCAGTTTCTATAAGGTGGTTTTTCTTCATAGCTTTAATAGCACATATGATTTTATATTCAATAAAGAGACCAGAAATATTCCTTGTAATAATCTATAAAAGAACAGAATTTCAACCACATTGGCCATTCACGATGCTGTTAGGTACTTACTGTCAAGTTGTCTCTCAGTAATTGCATTATTAGCGTGCTGTCTTTGTATGACTCTTCACTTAATGTATCAAGTTCAGCAATGGCTTCATCAAAAGCCTATGATGAAAAAAGGACACGTCAGTGCTCAAATAATAAGGATTACCAAATTTCCACAGAACAGGTAAAATACGTACTGTCTTTGCAAGAGAGCAAGCTTTCTCCGGGGAGTTCAGAATTTCGTAATAGAACACAGAGAAGTTAAGGGCCAGACCCAATCTGATAGGATGTGTTGGTTGCATTTCCTTTTTGCTGATCTCAAAAGCTTCTTGGTATGCTTGTTGTGACTGATCCACAATCCCTGGAAAATAAAACATGCCAAAACGTACTGACAACGTTTGCACTTCATCTTCATCCCTCAAGCCAGACCTTTAATATCCAATCATATGCTCTGAAATACTAAGCCATAGCAACCTTATCTGAATGAGGATCTTAAACAAAACAAAACAAAACAAAACAAAACAAAAAGCTTCTTGAAGGAACATCACACTAACCACTGGTCAACGTCAATACAAAAACAACTCTTGCAATCAACTCAGAATTATATTTTTAGTAACTAGTTTGCACTGCTCTATAGTTATGCTGTGATCACTATCTCTTAAAATTGTGAGGAAACATTCCTATGCCCAAAATTGGCTTTTCAGCAAGCATGGATTCTGGAATACCAGTAGTAGGCAGTAGATAGACATTCCCAGGACTTTAAAAAAGTTAATTACTGGAGGGGCGCCTGGGTGGCGCAGTCGTTAAGCGTCTGCCTTTTGCTCAGGGCGTGATCCCGGAGCTCTGGGATCGAGCCCCGCGTCAGGCTCTTCCACTGAGAGCCTGCTTCTTCCTCTCCCACTCCCTCTGCTTGTGTTCCCTCTCTCCCTGGCTATCTCTCTCTCTGTCAAATAAATAAATAAAATCTTAAAAAAAAAAAAAGTTAATTACTGGAGCATGTGGATGCCTCAGTCGGTAAGCCTCTGACTCTTGACTTCAGCTCAGGTCATGACCTCAGGACTGTGAGATCGAGTCCAGCATGGAGCCTGCTTAAGAGTCTCTCTCTCCCTCACCCTCTGACCCTCCTACCCATCCAAAAAAGAAAAAAGCTAATTACTGCTCTTCATTTAGTGCTCTAAGCAATTAAACAAAAAACCTACAACTGTTCACATTTCAGAGAGACTAATTCCATACTATGTTATTTTATACAAGTTCAGCAAACACGATGTAAAACAGTTTACCTTTCTTGTCATCACCAGCAGCAACCTCGGCCAAGTAACGGTAGTAGTCTCCTTTCATTTTCAAATAGAAGACTTTGCTCTCTGCTTGTGAAGCATTGGGGATCAAAAACTTTTCCAAAAGAGACTTTGGAAAAAAAGAAACAGTCACAGTAAGAATAAAATATTTACAAGACTGAAAAAAAAAAAAAACTTCATTTCTTAACAGCATACTGTATATAGCCTAAGTTATAAAATTTTAATATCCAATTATTGCCATTAATACAATAGCTGAATGCAGTAGGCTCATGAATTCGTGGTTTAAAAGCAGAATATGTTTTGGATAGCAATACTTAAAAAGTGAATTAGTGTTAAGTTTATTACTTAAGGATACATTTGAGTATGTGCCTCCCCCGCACAGTGCTATTTACATGCTGATAAAGACCACAGGCTTCAGTCAATGTGAAAGCATGAGAGCTCATAACAAGCTTTTTCTATTAAGTTGACTAACTTTCAATTTTTCAAAGTAGTCATTAGAATGGAAAGAACGTAAGAGATGAAACTTTTGGGACTCTGGAAGATTAGGACTCAAGCAAAAACTAAGAACACAGAGAAGTTAAGGGCCAGAGATACTACCAGAGTCCATAACTGAGAAAGAACAAAGTTAATTTCATTCAGAAGAACACAATTCAAGCCAAACCTCAATAGGTAAAAAGTTGTTCAAAGTCAAAGTTTTACTGTTCCTAATTAAAGAAAGACAGTGATATGGGGTGCCTGGGTGGCACAGTCGGTTAAGCATCACACTCCTGGTGTTGGCTCAGGTAGTGATCTCAATTGTGAGATTGAGCCCTGTGCCAGGCTCCCCACTCAGTGGGGGGTCTGCTGGAGATTCTCTCCCTTTTTACCTAGGTAAAAAGTCAAACTACTATGTTTCCTATGGTTATTAACCAATATCTGAAACTATTGGCCTAAAATCAGATGAACACTTTGGTTAGGATAACAGAAACTTTATTACACCACACCCATACCTTCATATTCAAAGATCTCTCAGCTGCAAGTGTTTGTCCTTTGAACACCACGCTCTTTAGGACATAAGCACTCTTTGAACACTGACTATGGCAGCTCTTTTGGGATCTGCCTCAAAAACAGAAGATAGTTCCATTTAATATAATAAGTGGATTTTTCACTTAAGTGAATATGAATTTTTCACTTGAGAAACAAATGACCAGACCTTTTCAAGTTTTGTATCTTAATACAAAATGCATTATTCATTCAACTATGGAAGATGGTATAGCATAGTGGCTTTGGAGTCAGTCTAGGTTTAAATGGTGGCATTCCATACTTCAAAGAGTAAATTCTACTTCTGACTGGCTAAGCTAAAGGTTAGACTATGAAATCTAAGTAAAGAAAAAGTATAATCTGATTAACCAGAATTCACAAAAAACTTCAAATCAAACAGCAAGAGAAAAATATACACATTTAAAGAAGGCTCCATACACAAGTCTTTGGCTCATTCACATATGTAAGATTATACTAAAATATCTTCAAATAAAAAAACTGACATTAACTAAGCCCAACCATGAAAGTTATTTTTCACCTATGCATTTGTTTCATATTTGACTGCTTCAATGTATTTTTCACATTCACTTAATTCTCCAAATACTTAAATGCCCCTGTGCTAAACACTGAGAATATAATGGTGGGCAGAACTTTCTCTAACTTTGTGGATAAGTGGTCCAGCAAGGAAGACAAATGAAACTGAGAATAACACTGCCTAGTCACGTCCTTCACTTTTCAATGACTTTAACCCATTCTATGTCAAGATGAAGGCCACAAACGTGTAATCAAGAGTGAATAACTTAAGATGTAAAACTTTAAAGTACATCAACTTGTACAAGTTACTTAGGCACGGTGTCAAGAAATGTTACAGCCCATCTTTAGTAACCTATCTTTTATGAGTACTAACTTCTGTATCCCTAGTAACATTGTTTTACACTAGAGTAACTCACAAGGAAAATTTTTTAAACATAACATCGAAAACAGTAACAAAAACTTTTTATTAACCAAAAACTACAAGTAATAGGAAGGCAAGATCACAGTAGTCAAGCAGCTTACTGGCCCAACGACAGACTAAAAGGAACAAGAGTTAAGTACCAACAGTGGCAAACAAATGTTTCTAGTGAAATGCTGACTACATGTTGAGAAAGCAAGCTCATTAAACTGTACACTACAAATATGTGCAGTTCTTTATATGTCAGTTATACCTCAATAAAGCTGTTACAAGCAAGAAGCTGAGAACGGGATAAATGGCATACTTTTGTCTATCATATCTTCTGATGACATAACACTAAGAACCATTAAAACTTAAAACACAAGAAGACAGACTGCTTATTAAAGATTACATAAAGGGGCTAACACTTGGTTCAATAGGCTAGGAAAAAAACAGAATTGTGGCAGACAATCTCCAAAGATAGCCTCCACTAATTCCCCTGCCATCCCTGTTACAAGTATGCCATTCCTCCTCCTGTCAAGATGTGGAATTTATTTCCTTTCTCCTGAGTCTGGGCTAACTTTGATGACTTGCTTTGACCAAGAGAATGTAGTGGAAGTGACTGAGGTCCATTTCTGAGCCTAACCCTTAAGAGGCCTGGCAGCCTACCCTTTTGCTCTTGAAACCCTAGACCAGCATATAAAAAGTCAAACTACCTTGCTGGAAAGAAAGGCCAAGCTAGCCCCAGGAATGGGATGTGTTAGGTAAAGCCATTTGGATATTTCAGCCCCAGCCAAATGCAGCAATGAGTGACTCCAGCCAATACCATGTGAAGAGCTACAGTTGAGGCAAACCACAGGATCACAAGAAAGAATAAATCACTGTTTTAAGTTACTATGTTTTGAGTGGTTATGCAGCAATAGACGAATAAGAAAAAAGTTTATAAAGCTATTTCAATAATAAAGATGACATTTCTAATACTTAAATTATTTAATTTGATCCTTTCATAACCCTACCCATGAGATAAACTAAATTACCCTACAGAAGACAATGGGCCCAGCTATGTTATGCAATGTGCTCAAAACCACAACTAACCTGTGAAGGTACAACTCCAACTAGGCAATCTGACTTGTACTACTAAAATTATGCTACATTTTTTTCTGCTCCAATAGGGTGCTATGCCTATTAAAAAGGATAATGTGATTCCAAGATATTAATACAATCAGGACAGGAAAATGATTCAGTTCTATAATGTATTAATGAGAACAAATCTACAGTACATTGCTTCTTTAAAAAAATGTATCAAGACAGCACTGACAAACTGGAGAATATCCAGGAAAGCAACAAGAATGGTAAAGAAACTAGAAACTTGTCATAAAGATTGAAAGAATTATGACAAGAATGGTTAAGTTTAGCAACAGGCAGATTTTTGCTTGGTAAGAGAGATTTGTATGAGTGGTCCAAACCTGGAATAAGCCACCTAGTCAAACAGCTCCATCTCCTCTTACAGAGATTTTAAGAAAAAATAAGGTGATCACTTGGGGTATTTTACAGAGAGATTCATAAATCAGATGTGGTTTCATTCAACTCTAATGTAAGATATGGAAGATACAGAGGTCATTCAATTAAGTTAGCTTCCCTAAAGAGGTGATTAAGGATGTTAATTTGTCAAACTGACCAAGAAGAAATAAAAGCTACATTTTCCAGATGTAGAAGCCACAAGAAAGAGGCAAATGTAGGGAGAAGGCCAAGATGAAAACAATAAGAACAGAAGGAAAAAAGGAAGCAGCGCTTATCAGAAAGCAGCAGTGACAAGGAAAAATTGGAGGTGAGCAGATTTAAAAGTCAAATGGAGGAAAGGACTACTAGCTATTTTCAAAACACACACAAACTTAAGAGAATATCCTACTAAATATACTATGCAACTGTCCAAATATCATTCAACTACTACGGTATAATGAAAGTGATGATTACTCTGGGACACTGTTACAAATCTGAATTTCAAAGGGGAAACATAGAATTATATAAGTGGTAGATGAGACATTACAACTTTCAACCATAAAACAAAGGGTAGGCTGACTACTGATGTACCTCCACTTACAAAATTCTTCATATAACATAGTACTTTAACTTTCTAATCCAAATGTAATTAAAATGGAAAAGGATATTTTAAGTCAAACACAAAATTAAAGAACATCTTACACTCAAGCACTGAGGCTACATAATCCATATGAATCTTGCTAAAATGTAATTTGATTTAAAAACTCACAGTATTGCCTCAGCAATTTAAAAATCTGCTTTTGACAACAACCACTGTCTTTTAAAGATACCATGGCCAACATTTTCAAAAATATCTATGATTAATTTGCGAAATTAGAGTTAATGCATATTCTGACTTTACACAATAGTCATCCTAATAAGGTAAAGTGCGATAGGAAGCAGCAAGATGCTACCAGAAGCCCATATCCAACATCTTTCTGTAAATGGTTCATAATGCAGTGCTAAATGATATGTTCTTGAGAGAAGACATTGAAACTTAATCAATGGATAAATTACGTGATCCTGAAATCTTAAGAGATAAAAGATTCTTCTCTGTTTACAGGTATAATTAACCTCTTAGGTTGTGAAAACACTTAAGATATATGTGGTCAAGTAATGACTCCCCCCGCCTCCACAAACTAGTCAATTTACCAGGGCAGAATATATTAGCAAGTTTCTAACATATGCTTTGATCAAAGGATGATCTACATACCACCAATGCTTTGACTTTGGAGTGTATTCAAATTAAGGAACCATGTAAAGTGACATGTCATCTAATTCGGACTGCCCTTCCTGAGGTAGATTCAATCTGCTTTCATTAGCAAGAACTTAAACATTCATTCCTGATTGTGGTCAGGTATTTCTAATGAAAGGTTTATAAGCTGAAAAATCTATCTCTATTTTACTGATACACCATTATCACTGGGCCTTTAGTATGATTATAGTCTGAAATAAAGAGGAAAACATCAAACCTTTAAGCAACAATTAGACTAGAAACCACCTAAAACACCAAAACTACTACCTGAATTGGTGGCAAGACCCTAATCTCTGGGTATCCAAGCACTTCCTGGAGCAACAGCTTGGTGTAATAAAGCACAAAATCTAAAATCAGACAGACTTTGAATGCCTCTCTCATCATTAACTTTGAGATATTGGGCAAATTAATCTCTCAGAGCCAATCTGTAAAACTAAATGAAAATCTACTTATATAAAATGATCAACATGAAAATTTACTCCAAAAGGCTGCTATGAGGTCTAAATGAGAGTATGAATAGAAAGGCACCAATCGCAGTTCCTGACAGAGCAGGCACTCTATTTAGATATAACATATGAGATCTTGACACTCAAAAATCTGCTTTAGTGCTCTTGTAATCTCATTTTTAACACTTTTGAGTTCAATAATCTAAATTTGTGTAACTATTAAGAGGGGCGAAATAATGTGCAAAAAGCTTTCATTTTAAAACAGGACTGTCGTATCAAAGGAAAAGTAACATTTTCCTTAATTATTCTTTTTACAGCAGACTTGTAAAGTGCGTAAGCTATGTAGACAGACTGCCTACTGCCTAAATTCAAATCCCAGTTCACTGCTTACTAGCTGCACCATCTTGACAAAGTTCTGAAATCTCCCTGGGCCTCAGGTTTCTCATCTGTAAAAGGGAGATATTATTAGTAGATATAATACACAAGGTTGTTGAGAGGATTAAATGCAATAATACATAGAAAGGTTTTAGAACAGAACAAGAAGGGATACCCTTTGGAGGAGAGAACAGTCTAATCTGAACCAACATTCTCTAACCAACTATTTTCTTTCAAGTACTGTCTAAACTAATCAAGTAAATAAGTTGTTACAGGAAATACGTGCACTATACATAATTAATGATACCTTAACCAGCCAACCCACCAACATCCCAGAAACCCACCTTAGTTCCAGACTCTCCTCCTCTTAAGTGATCTAATTTCCTTACATTTAAAAAATACTAACTTATTCCTCCCAACCGTAGTACTTACTATTTCTCTCTAAACATACACTTTCAGGGCGCCTGGCTGGCTCAGTCGGTTAAGCATCTGCCTTCAGCTCAGGTCATGATCCCAGGGTCCTAGGATCGAGCCCCATGTCAGGCTCCCTGCTCCTCCCTCTTCCTCTGCCTACCGCTCCCCCCTCTTGTGCTCTCTCCAAATAAAAAAATAAAATCTTAAAGAAAAAAAAAAATAAACAGATACACGTTCTAGGAAAAAACCTAAGTAATAACAATAAATGTTCCATATTTAAGGTTTAAAGATTTTTGGTTTAAGGACTGGTTTATACTCATTAAAAAATTTGGAAAGCTGTCAAGATCATGGAAGTGGATACAAGTTTTCAAAAATTCTCATTTGTGCTTCAAAGCTTAACTTTTATCACTGGTCAAAAATACCATTTGTTTTCCTTAAAGTGATAAGCTCACTTCTTCATTTTCAAGATGTCTGCCAATGGGGGGAAAATAAGGGAGCAGCTAGTTCAGCTCATGATTCAAATAATCACACAAATTTTTCCTGGAAATAATTGCTATACTTCTTGTAAGGGCTATTAATGATTTTATAGCTTCAAGGACAGTAAGTAAAGCCAGTATCCACCCCCCAAAAAAACTAGATGGGTAGTGGTGAGGAATATATAAATTACTAATGCAGTATGGTGCCACTATCTTTATTAGTATTGGGACTAGCAGTTTTTGCATCAGTGCTCATGTCCACACAGTGAAGAGTCAATGGTGACAGTATTATCATGAAAGTAATTGTGACCTCATGGACCCCCTCTAAAAGGAGTCCACACATCACACTTAAGAACTACTGATTTAAAGTAACCTGTGCTAAATACCATCCACCTTTCAATATCCAGCTCTAATTCTACGTTCTCCCTAAAGCTAATTCTCAAAAAACGATTCAATTTAGGCCTATGTTTTCTATACCTCTAGTGTTCTGTGAAGAGCTTTTAAAAAAAAAAAGATTTTATTTTAAAGATAGAGCAAGCAAGCAAATGAGCAAGTGAGCACAAGCAGGGACTGGAGCAGAGGCAGAGGGACAAGCAGACTCCGTGCTGAGCAGAGCCCAACACAGGGCTCAATCCCACAACCCTAAGATCATGACCTGAGCTGAAATCGAGAGTTCGATGCTTAACCAATTGAGCCACCCAGATACTCCAAGAATTTAAATTAAAGAAGAAAAGAAGGAAAGATCCTAATTTGTCAATAATGGACTAGTTAAATAAATTATATTACACCCATATATAACACTACAAAACATTTTAAAAAATGAGGTGTGTGTGGATATGGGATGAGGCATAAGACATACACCAAGCAAGGTGCACGTGTACACACATGTGCCTGTGTGTGCACAACTTACAGAATACTTGGGGGGGTGTTGGTTTTGTTTCTCAAAGATCTACTTTTAAGTAATCTCTACACCCAACGTGGGGCTCAAACTTACAACCCCGAAATTAAGAGTCCCATACTCTACGGAGTCAGCCAGGTGCCCCCATGATACTTTGTATACAATCGTAACTCATGTGTCTTCTTCAAGGATAGAGCTGTTTGCATAGGAACCATAAATTCCCAGGATAAAAATAAGACTAAACTAATACAGATTACCTCTGAACAAGGAGGACAAAATCAGAAACTTTTTATTTTTTTTTACTTCATATCCTATGCTCTGCAACATCTACATTATTATCCAGAGTAATTAAATTTAAAACAAAGAAATTTTAACTTTTCAATACATGTCTATTTTTTTTCTAAGATCTTATTTATTTATTTAAGAGAGACAGAAATAGTGACAGCACAAGTAGGAAAGAGAGGGAGGAAACAGGCTCCCCACTGAGCAGGGAGCCTGATGCCGGACTCCATCCCAGGACCCTGGGATCATGACTTGAGCTGAAGGCAGCCACTTAACCAACTAAGCCACCCAGGCGTCCCATACATATCTATTCTTAACCTACTACAGGTTAGGCTCTTTAAAAACATAAGTTTTATACGTATTAGGTACTTAAATATTAAATCCCTAGGCTGAATTACACATGCACAATTCAAACAGCTTCATTTTAATAGAACAGAAGAAACCTAGAATAATCTTGAGTAAATCTTAGCTCAGACACCTGAAGACTATGAAGAGTTCATCATCTGACCAAACTTCTAGTTAAAACATAGTAAAAATTCTTAAGGTTCGTATTGTATATTAGATAATGATTATTCTGCAAAAAAAGAGAAAAAAAAATACTCTGGTTCTCTAAAGACCTAAAAAATTGCTCAAAAATGACAAGTGTCTGGGTGTTATAAACACATGTACAGGTGACCCTTGAATAACATAGGATTGAACTGCATGGGTCCACCTATAAGTGGATTTTTTTTACAGTAAGGTACTATAAATGTATTTTCTCTTCCTTATGATTCTCTTAGTAACATTTTCTCTAGTTTAAGAATACAGTGTACAACACATATAACATACTAACTATGTGTTAACAGACTATTTATGTTACTGGTAAGGCTTCCAGTCAACGGTAGGCTGTTAAATTTTGGGGGAGTCAATAGTTACACAATTTTCAACCGCATGAGGGGTTGGTCTGCACCCCAACCCCCACGTTGTTCAAGGGTCAACTATATTCAGAAACAGCAGCCAAGGGGCAGGCTAGGTACGTATATATCCTAATATGCTTGCAGGACCCCTGGATAAGCTCCAGGGTTCTATGTAATGACCCTGACGGAGGTTAAGGGAGACAAAAATCCAGAGATAAAGTCTTCCTGCATTTCACTCCAACATTAATTTCAAAACCTCCCTTCCAATTTTATCCCAGGAAAACTTCTCTAATGCACTTCCTATCCCACCACTATTTCTTAGATTTTCTTTAAATTCAAGGTCACTTTTTTTCCCTTTTCTTTCTTAAATGAGAATCAGAATTTACAGCCGAAGGGTTCCTTAGACTAAACTCCAAAAAATTAACACCCACTATAAAGTAGTTATACATTTATTTCAGCCCTAAAGAACAGTGACTATGCACTTAAATTAAATCCCTGGCCTATGTGCTGTGATTTGGGCTTGCCAATCAGAATACATGAAGCCAGCTAGCTAATGAACTATGTATTTCGAAGCAAAATTACAAGTTATAGAACTGGGATATCTTCCTCTTTTCAAAGAGTAATCCATCAGAAAAGGACATAATCCATTTAGAAAGTACCCTGGCAAAAATACATTCAGTTCATAACCTTTAACAAAACAATCATGCTATGGGGCATCTATCTTTAAAAAAACTCAACTGATAATATTTTTGTATCACAGGGTGATTCCACAAGTCCTCAGTGGTTTAAACTAATGTCCTATATCTAGATATATTGGTTAAGTAACAGGACAATATCATGTGTCTCCCAGAGGGCACAATATCACTTCCAGGAAATGGAATTCTTCCCATAACACACAATCTGAATTATAAGAACTCACCAGAAAAATCCATATTGAGGGACAGTCAACAAAATAATAGGTCAGTACTCTGAATTAGGAGGTTGTAAGTGGTACTATCTGTGAATAAATTCTATAGGTTATATAATTTATTTTATCAGTTATTTTACAAAATGCTAATTTTGATAATTATACTGTGGTTATATAGGACATGTTAATATTTAGGGAATCGGGTAAAGGATATACAGGAAATATTTCATACTATTTTTCCATTTTTTCCCCTAAGTTTGAAATTATTTCAAAATGAAAAGTTAAAAAATAAGGTAACTGGTTAGAAGGAATTTAACTACCTATGTAAAAAAGGTTATTTTCCCTTTTGATTATTTACTATTATATAAAAATAAGTTTTAAAGAAAAATCCTTTTTAATATTGACTATTTCTAGAACACGACAATACCAGTGAGTTTGCTCTTCACCCTCATACCCTTCTTGTGCTCAATTGTTTTTCAAACTTCCTTATTGGATTAGTAAATTTTTATTTAGGATAAAAATAGCACAAAAACAAGTGCCGATACATTTGTAAACAAAAATATGAGGGGTAGAAAGGAGGCTCCCACTTTTTCTTAGACAGTTTTCCACTAATGGCGCTAAATTTAATTTCCGGTAAGATAAATATACATAAAATGTCATTAGCAAATAGTAAATAGCCCCAGAATATCAAAACAAAAGAACCTATAATGAGACATTTATGGACTGCAATTTGAAAATATGGCTACAGTATGTCTCCTTTGACTTGACCTCACCAAATATGTGAATGGGAAAGATCAAGCTCTCATAACCCATTCCTGATTTAGATTGTGCTACCATGGCCCTCTTCCATGAAAACAAATGAAGAGAGGTTAGGATGCAGATATTCTACTTTCATACAGTTCATCCATAAAAAATGCCAGTGTTAAAAGAGAAAAGGGGGAAGGAAATTGAGGCACAAAGCCTTTCAAATGAGATTCTCATTATTTTCATTTAAGTACAGAATCCTAAAACATAGTCTAAAACTGAAGCCATTGTTTTTAATGAAATTAAAGTGGTAATTTTATCCAGTTATTCTGACAATCCTCAATCCCTCCTAAAAACTCATACATTTATAGCACAGTAAACATCATGTCTCAATCTACAACTAAGGTGATGCAGTAAGAGACAAAATATTATGTTTCTGGTATGACCTAATAATGTAAGTCACTGAGCCTCTGAGCTTCAGTTTCCTATCTGTAAAAATAAAAAAACCTAGGATGGATGCTGTTTCAAGCCTAAAATTCAATGATTCTATAGTTCAACTCCCAATTTATTTTATTATTTTATTACAAAACTCATAACATCCCGAAGTCATTTTTAATAACACCCTCAATAGGAAATTTAATTCCCATTTTACAGCACATTGTATGAGTTTAAATTTATAGTCTTGCGCAACTCCCTTGTGCAGAGAATTTTCTCAGAACTTTCACTTTATTCGGCAGAGCCACTGAGTCTTTTATCATTCCTAGATCTAAAATTCTAAAACAAAAGCAGGCTTTTTGTTGCAATAGGGGCCCATCGACTCAGAAATTAGTCTCTTGCTCCCCCTTGTGGCTGGAATGGCCTCTTTCAACTGCAACTTCATTTAGTTGCTTCCAACCAACCAATTAGGAAAATGCTCTACCAGAAATGCTAATGAATCAGGCCATGTCAAGAATTAATTTGCAGACATTTTGACATAAACTCACTTTTCTATGCAATGTTGACCTACAAGACTAAAATTTTAAGTGTCCTATGAATAAGGTCATCTAATATGAAAAGACAGAGCCGCTTAACTTCAAGGATGGGATCACAGAGTAGCTGCTCCTTGAATTTTTCCCAAAATCAATCAAAAGGTATCTGCAGAAAACTCAAAGCTGATAAAAAGCCTGGTGTTCTAAAACATTTTGTATGCATGTCTTTAAAAAATCAACTGGGTGAAAGGACTCACAGTAAGTGGGACGAAAAATTGCTAAACTAAATCAGGTTCAGAGAATTGTCTGCCTTTGGATCCTTAATACTGGGCAAAATAATCCCAGGATAATCAATGTTTTACCTCATATTCAAAATGTAGCTCCTAATGATAAAATGGTAAATGGCAGAAAGTACCAAAAAGAACTTACAGAGGAACCAAGTGATAACTGTTCAAACTGTTCTAACATGCTTGGGGGCTTTCCTCCTTCTTCCCTGATGCAGAACCCTTTTTATAGTTGGCATCAATCTTGACCCAGGCTGACCACCAACCAAGGCTCCATTTCTCAAAATTTCCACAACACTTTTTGTTTAAAACACCTCATTTTTTATAGTTTTTTAAACTTGCACACGCATGCTGTATATTATCATAAACTCCCCAGTGGGACTAGATTTTATCAGTTGCTTTATAAAAAAAGGTGAAGACCAGCTCTTTCATAATTAGCCAACATGAAGTCCTTCTGTTATATTATTTGTGTATGTGCCCACTTCCCTAAATTGTCAAGATTACTTAAGAGCAGGGGCTCTTATTATTTATTATATTTACTTTTCGATAGTACAGGGAACTTACAAAATAAATATTAAATATAAGGAATTTAAGCAGTTAATTAAAATTCTTACACTTAACCTCAAAATAAGTCAAGCCACACGGAAGCGATAGCAGAGATACAAAAAAAGGTAAGCAGTATATTTGCTATTTAATATCACCATGGGTGTGTGTTAACTCAGTAATTCTCAAAACATCCTTGAGGTAGATACTATCATCATTCCCATTTTGAAGATGTGGAAATAGAGTCACAGAGATGGAATAACTTGCCCGAAGTTATAATATGAATAAAAATTTCAAACCCCGGAAGTTTGCATAGCCTGTGCTAGATTCTATCATCCCCTTAAAGTAAGGTAGTATACACTTGAGTTTCCTTTATTTTTAAAAAATTACACAAGATTATTCTTCAAGTCTTATCCCTGTGATCTAATTAAGTCTGACGAAAAGCCCCTCTATCAGATGAAAACTACCAAAAGGGAGAGTGGAGGGAAAAGTCATTACTCATAACAAAGAACACAATCACTTTAGGATGTCCTATTTCCGAACATCTACCAAACACAGTAGTAAAGTACTCAAATTACTGAACTGAGAATTTGTTCTAGGTACACTACAGCCAGCCCATATATAATACTGCCCTCGACTGTCAATTTCACAGAATCGCACTTTAAAGGTAGGATTTTACCAAATGTCCCTGGGTTAAATGTGATCCAAGTATGTCTATGCCCTCCTAAACTCTGGACAATGGTGTTTACTATACGTTTTAAGAAGCAAAAAATTATGAGTGGACAGTTCATGAGTCCTGGACCAACAAGTAGATTTTTCTCAGAAAAGCATTTGTACTTAACCAATTAAGATGAGACACACTCCACTCAGACTGGGTTCCTTGGTAATACTAATTTAAAACAAAAACAAACAAACAAAAAACCCTCTTAGATCCCAAAATTTGTTTTCAAGATGGGAATTAACCTCCACTAAAAAATGTTTTTAACTACTCATTAAACAATCCAAGTAAATGAAATCCCAATACAAGAAAAATTGGGCACTCCTTGCAAATTAAATGCAATAGGGTCTTTCCCTACATTAAAAAAAAAAAATGAACAAGCATACAGGTCAACCCACTGAATAAAGTCTTATTTTGGTCTATTTAACTCTATATTAACAGCTGACAGACTGTCTTTACACTCTTACCTTGCCATCCTACCTGTGGCTAACACTACTGTAAGTGGTATTTTTATTTGGGGGAGAAGGGAAGAATGCTCACAACAAATTCTATCAAAAGAAAGTCACAAGTTTATATGCTGAAATCTTTTAGTCATCTATTCGAGTAGAAACAAGTGGGCACGTCCACATCACAGGATCATACTGATACCAAATCAGCTATATATCCATGCTTTGTTGCCTCAAGAGCCACACTGTAGCAATAAACAAATAAGCCAAGAGAAAACAAGAGTGAACTCTGCCAAGATTTAAGACTTATTCTATAGAGCACCTGGGTGGCTCAGTTGGTTAAGTGTCAGTGTGCGGCTCACGTCATGATCCCAGGGTCCTGGGAGTAAGCCCCTCATCAGGCTCCCTGCTCAGTGGGGAGACTGCTCCTCCCTCTCCCTCTGTCTGCAGCTCCCCCTGCTTGTGCTCTGTCAAATAAATAAATAAAATCTTTAAAAAAAAAAAAAAAAAGACTATTCTATACCACATTACTACTTATGTCACATATCTTACCAGAAAATGCAAAACTAAATCAATGACAAATGACAACTGGTACTACATTTTTACAGATACATGTTTTTCATTCAGAAAGAACAAAAGAAGAATGACCTGTTACACAGAAATGTGCCTAATACCATGGAAACTGTGGAGATATGGTGGCTAAACACTCCAGTCCTCCCAGGCCAAATTAAAATCTGTGCTACCTAAAAAATACTGATCAAATTAAATACCACAAACATCAATGGTCCATCCTGTTTTCAAGGAGAATGAAGGAATGGAGCCAATCCTCTGAGGTTGAAAAAAAAAAAAATGAAGATAGAAGTAAATTCTAAATCAGAGTAATGAAGCAGAAACCCTCAGGAGCCATAGAGATGGGAATCAGCAATGGCTTGTATCAGGGACAGTGGTAAGACCAAACTAGAGCCAAAGGCTCTATGTACGGGATTTTGGCAAAGATCGAACAGAAGGACAGAAGGTAATCAGTGCTTTACAGAAATAGTAAGAACTGTATTCAGCACAGAACTGCCAAAATTAAGCCGACAGAAAGGACAGGTAACTTCAAAAGAAAGATGAAATCTGGCTTTTGGCATATTGAAACTTACAGCAATTCTAAATCCCCTAAAGAGCACTGTTTATTCTCAATGTAAAACCATCAAACTAAAAGAAACTACAAGACCCAGGATGAAATCACAATGGGCATCTTAGAGATTGGGGGGGGGGGTGAAAAAATTCTAACACTTATTATAATTTCAATGCATAAGTTTTTTTTTAATGTGGCTGACATCAGAAGACCTCTAATTTTAACTTTTTTAAAAGAGAATTTCTCATATCCATACACATTATTCACTATGAATGTGCCAAAGATCATCTACTTTGGGATAAAAAATGTGCAGTCAAATTAATACCAAAAGCCCGATAACATTTAACTCAGTATTATGAAGGCAAAACCACTGCATATACTGGGTTCCTTTTATATGCTAGAACCACTTACCAGATATGAAAAGATACTATATCCATAGGGGAAAAAACCCTGTCTTTCATAGGTTAAAGTTCCAAGCATAAAAACAAGATTAATGTATAAACAATGATTAACTATATATCCATTATATGGGCACTGAGAATGTATTGATATTAGTAAAAGAAAATGAGTCCAAAGAACCAGATCAAATCTTCAAAAAATTTGTAAAATTCTAAAAGCTGATTCTCCTTATAAAAACAACTATTTCTGCATGTCTACCAATCCACCTTCTAAGAGGCAAAATTTGGTGTCACTTTCCAGGGCCCAACCTTTTCCCATGGTCTTTGAAATCCCCCACTCCTTAGTTTATAACCTCATACTAGGTATGTATTGGTATGTGTAATAGCAGGTATAATCTAACCAGTAGTACCCATCTCTCCTTGTCTCATCTCTTGCAAAATTACTGAAAAAGCCTTTTAAAGGAAGCAATGTTCCCCCCACCTAATGTTCTAATAGAACGGTCTAGAATGCAACAACTCTTCTACAAAACCTTAATGTGCTGGATTAAACAAATTTCACTTAATTGATAATCTGAATTACACTATACTCTTCACTCCCAGGTAAACAAACCTGACATGCCCATGACTTAGGCTAAAAGCTTGAGGACAGATTTTTCAGCTACTCTCTGGAATCCCCCTCAGCTTCTATCAGCAATTACTGATATTTGTTAAGATATCCAATTAACAGTCCGATATTTGTTTCCAAAACCATGCCACTATACTAGCTATAATTACTTAAAATGTTATTTAAATATTGGGAAATACAAGTGTGAAAAGATATGTTACTATGGTAACGAAATGGAGTGCTTTAGAAGAACTAAGGATTTGGGGGGAGGGGAGGAAACAACTAGTTTTTAAAAGGAGTTACATGTAGAAAAATAGCTTGGGTTGGACAACTAAAAGACAAGAAAAAATTACACATTTCTAGAAGGATTCTGAACCTACTGCTTACTAAACATTTAAGTTCTCACTCTATTATGCAGACTCAAACTGTATTTTATAAAGGATACATTGATGGGGTAGTTAGCAAATTATTTGAAAAGGCTTGGCCTCACGTTAAAAATGGACAAATGAACATATACATCTACATTTTAATTTAAAACAAATGTTTCAAACAAGTATGATCATATAAACTACTTTTCAATTAACCGATTAGGATGCTTCTACTGTACCACTATTGAGGTGTTACCATTAGGATTTCTTTACTATAAAGCTGAGTGTTCTTAAAAGAAAAAATGAAAAGCAAAATTACTCTTGATGAGCTATTATAACTTAAAGGCAGTTTATTTTCCACCCTTCTAATTCAAAATGCCTCTGTGGGGGCCGCACATGATGTCTTTCTTTTTCTTGGGTAGATTAAGAGTTGAATCATTATTTTATAAGTGTGCCTGTACTTCCTATTCTTGAAATTTTAACTCGGGTTTTTCACTCTAATCCCAATTTCGAATCCTTTAAACTCTTCCTTAGTTTTCTTTTGACATATTCATCATCATCATCATCATCATCATCATCATCATCATCATCATCTTCACAGCTCATCACTAAAACTAAACATCTCCACATCATCTCTATCTTTTACTAGAACAGGCAGAAAGGCATTCTTAGTGAAGTACTGCTATACTAAAAAAGGATAGGTAGCCTGTTGCTCTTAATCGGGTTGTTGGTTATTCTTCCCCTTCCCACCAGCCAGCCTATTTTCATTCCTTTATTTCATTTCCACATCATACACCTCAGACTTTCCAACTGTATAAAACACCTCACCAGGTGCAATACTTACTGCTTTCATAACTCTTCAAAAAAAAATGAATTTTATTATCAAAAAGACTTTGTCCAATGTACTCCCCCCTGGAAGGGACTGTAGCTATCTACTATGCAACAAAAGGTCTTTTTATTTTCAAACATGCCAAAAGCCTTTTGACAAAAACATGTAAATATATTAGGTAGTAAAGATGAGTATAACACTGTAGAATTCTTTAGAGATGCCCTTATTCCAATAAATAAGCTGCCTAGTGATTTTCAGCTTACAATTCCATTTGGTGGTTTTTAAAGCCCAAGGCACATATTAATATATTCAGACCAGCAAAGCCCCCAAAGCTACCTGGTTTCCTACCTTGTTCCTGCTTAACGGTAGTTCTGTAGGCTACAGATAAAAACCAGTGCCCAGCAACACCACCTTATAACTGCCTTGGGCAAATAAAAATGTAGAGAAGCATAATAAAATAGAACTCAAGTTAATTGAATAACTATTACACAACTACTGTTGCCAACTGTTACAAATGCTAGATTGAGGATTTTACTACTTCACCTCTTATAAACTGTTTTTTTGCCTTGTACCAGTGGCTTTCAAATTTTTTAATGAAACTGGAAAATTTACTGGTCAGTATGGACCCTCTGCCCCACAAAAATAGAGTTTTTAAGGCTTCTTGGATCTTTTAAATCCCATTCCTGGACTTGAGAGTTAAGAGATTCCTGGTTTTCATTCTCCGTAACAATCCTATGGGGTAGACATTACTGTCATTTAACTGAACTCCGTTTTCTCAGAGGAAGTGAATCATTTCCTTAGACCTTTCAACTATCAGATGGTAAAAAGTTGGTCTGACTCAAAACGTGGTATTCTTTTTACACCACTACATTCTTCTTTGAGCTGGAATTGTATTTTCTAGTATGTATTTTGTCATTTCACGTTCAAGACAAAGCTATTCAGTTTTTGACTTCTCTTGTGGATTTATGCAGAGGAGTTGGTAGAGATCACTAGTGTTGAGTCCCTGCCCCACTACCAAGAGAGCTTTTCGTTTAAGATGTGGCAGGAAAGGCAAATTTCATTAGTTCACATACTGCAAACTTCAAATTAACAACACAAGGAAGAACTCCAAGTTCTCTTGCAAAAAGAGAAAGAAGTCCATGTTGTAAAGACCATGCCTGTGATCATTCTCCACAGTAATGCTCTCTTAACTCTTGCACAAAGTAACAAGACTACCCTTTCACTGCTTAGTAAATGATATTAATTAAACAAACACTTGATGAATGCTCATTACCAGAAAGGCAGTCACCATTTAATAAAAGACTAAAGAGCTCTTCAGAAAAACTTAGCTCCTTTTTATGGGAAGAGGTCTTGGCCAGTATGATACAGATGCTCAATAGCACAATGAAGCCTGGTTCATCACTGATGCAACAGATCAGTAACATTAATTCCAGAAAGGGACTACGGGCTCATTTTTCTTAAACGGGGGGGTGGGGGGGTGGGAATCAAAGTTCAGAAAAAAACTAGAATAAAAATAATGATTTTATTTTTTACCATGTAAGACCTTAAAATAGAATTAAGGCAAACATTCACTAATCACCAAATACATCAAAAAGTCCTTTCTCTAGGAGAAATGTCAGTTCTGCTATGTTTTATTCTTCCATTTTACTCAAAGGGGGAAAAGGAATTTTATGCAAGATGTTTCCAGAACCAACATGACCTGTTTGAAAAAAGATGACAGGCCTACTTGAAAACGAACCACACTATCTGTAAATACCAAATTTTCCTAAGATGAAACAGAAAAGGCCTTGGAAAATTAGCAGTGCTACTGACCTAGTTCTATTATCCTCTTTTTCAAAAGTCTTTTTGTTCATTTATTCAGCAAATACTTGAGTAGATACTATATGTTAGTAAGCATGAACTATACAAAGATCACTATCAGAACAGAGCTAAAAGATATGCTTTTAGATCACTAAAAGACCAAGGCTGGAAGCAAAAATTTATTTAGCTTTTGTATGGTTAAGGAATTAAACTTTCATTTATCTATACTCTCAAGGTGGAAATTTCATTTAGACTTGGTGAGAGACCAGTACTCTTCCGAAGGAGAACATGGGTAGTCACCAATATCAAATCCCCTTAATAATCATATCAACAAAGAAGCTATTTAGAGATTAATCTAGTTATTACCATCCACTGATCCTATGCAGTGTGTGTGTGTGTGTGTGTGTGTATATATATGTGTGTGTGTGTATGTATATATATATTTTTTTAAAGGAAACCAAAGGAAAGCAAAGTTAAAACTCTTATAGTCTTTTCCTAGAAAAATCCTCGCAATGACAGGAACTTTTATACTTGGTGTAGGGAAAACATGCAAATACCTACCTGGAATAGCAAAGAAACTTGATAGTAAAGAGTAAATGTTACTACATCCCCTTTTATTCCTAAGATTGGCTTTTGTCTTAAATTATAACTTACAACAAACTCTTTGAAACCAAAACGAAAATTATCTGACAAGGTGTAATAATTGGAGAAAAACACGAGAGTGAACAAAATTCAGTAGTATGTACAGAGGTATTAGTCTGTAAAGAGAGCAAGGGAGAAAAAACCCAACACATTTTATTATTATAGAAAGACATTTTTGAATTTTAAATATTATTACCTTAGCAAATCACAAGATAAACATTCGTTATTTAGCCTTAATAAAAACATGGTTCCCACCTTAAAAATAAATGACACCTATTAATGTAGATAAAAAAACCCCACCCAAGACAGACACTACATGAGATGACCTTGTGAGCCCATGTTACGATAAAAAATATTCTTTAAAATACAGCCTAAAGAAAGTATCATTTGAGAATAATTTAGGACTTAAAGCTATCCCATTAGTAATTAAAAACTTGTGTAAAGGTTTCTTAATACCAACACAACTTTAACAAAAGCCCTAAACCTAAAACCACATCAGAAATAATCCTATATTGCTCATGAGAGTAGCCCTTCCATGAACAAGTTTCATGTAAGTGTGCACCTGCATTTCTATTCTGAATCCCAGAATCAGTAACCTGTCCAGAGAAATTGGGATACTCTCTCTATACAAGAGCCCTGCCATACTGAGACCCAATGGGTAGTAACTTGAAGTCCAACAGGTAATCATTTAGTAAAATCACTCCTGGTTCATTAAAAAGTAAAAGTATTAATGTATACATGTTATATGCTAAATGACTGGGTCTCCTACCAATTTATCCTAAGATTCAAACTTTTCTGAATAAGAAAGCTATCATTTATAAGAAGTTTGATTAAAATTAGCTAAAATGCAATGTTCAATTCTTTTAAGCTTTTTAGAGAAGCAGTGCTTCAACACAGCAGGTACTAAATTCTTAAAATGCTTGGTAGAACCTAGAAAAATCAAGTTTGAGTTAGTCATAATCTTTTATTGTGGTTGTGAGTGTTCAAAGTTGACTTCTAACACTTAAATGCAGGAAGAGGCAAAAAGCAACTCTGAAGCCACAGTTTTCTGCATAGCTGATTCATTACACTATAATGGCTAAACCAGGGAGGGATATTATGTCTACAATGAGTCTATTACATCTCTCTTACATAAAAGATATGTAAAATTCCTGTATCCACAGATGTACAGTTAAGAAAATGAGCTCTATAACTACTACAAATACCTAACCACAACTGAAATAATAGTTTATTTTTTCAGTTAGTACAAAATACACTACCAGTCTTTTTTAGTCTACCTGAACTGATAATCAGTACTGCATTTATTTTATACTAATTTAACTACAACTGTTTTAATACCTTTTAGTAATGACACCCTAAAGACGTTAAAATTTAGAACATTCAATTTTTTAAAGGAAAAGAAAAACCAAAGAAAGAAAAAGTTGAAAGTTAACGCTTGATATTCATTATAAGAGCCCTATATTATAATGAAGCTAGACTGAATGATTCTCACCAGTACATCATTGCAGATATCTCTTAGCTCGGTCTCAATTTTCTCTCTGTATTCTCGAGCCATCTGCTGTTTTTTCTCAGCACCTTCCGTCTTTTGCTCAATACTTGAGACGACCCTCCAAGATGACCTACGGGCTCCTACAACATTTTTATAAGCAACTGAGAGAAGATTCCTCTCCTCATTGGATAATTCAGCTCCTTGCTCAGTTACAGACTTCATGCAGGCTGCCATGTCATCATATCGCTCAGCCTGCTCGGCCAGTTTGGCCTTCTGCACCAGCTCATTTTTATCCATGACTGGATGTTCTGCAGGGAAAAAAAGTAGTATTTAGATTTTTCCATCAAAATAAACAGACTTAAAATTATACCTTTTGTAAATAAGTTATATTAACACCTCAAATCTAAATGCCTTTGGAAGAGTCTTCACATGAGAAATTTAATGCAGCCTCACAAAAGGATGACCAGAATAGGAAAAAAAAGGAGAGGGCATACTGAGCACACAAGGGACAAATTTAAAGCCATTAACGTAAAGCAAATGAGAAGCAAAACTAAAATTGCATTACACCATCTTTGTTCAGAAGATCCTAATTTCACATAAAGCCAAAGCACATTAGGTAAAGAGGCTACCTTAAAATCCAACCCTTACTTTACTTGGCCAAAATCTCAATTCCAATTAAGCAGTTTTGTTTTGTTTTTTTTTTAGTGAAAGCACTGTTGACAAACAACATTACAACCTCTAACATACTTCCAGAATCTTGATTCAGGTCAGTGTAATATAATTACTGTCTTTTTACTTTAATGCCACCTACTATTCTTGTCAGAAGTGTTTTAAGTTTAAATTTTATTTGTATTACCCCCACTCCAAACCCACTGATCGTGGCAACACTTGCCAGCTGATCACAGCATGACAATTTTCTGGGAGAATAGGCCAAATTGCTTGATTTAAGGCGTTCTGAATATAAAACAAGCACCCAAAATCGCTAACAGACCCTAAAGACTCATTACCTGTACCTTGTTATACCCATACATGCTTAAAAAACACATCCATGAGCCCTACAACCTACCATCATACATGAGCACTAAAATGTGTATATTAAGTGCTTCTAGTGTGATGAGTCTATGTCATTGCTCCAGTTTAAATACAGATTACACTGTTTCCAGTAGTCAAAATTTAATCACTCAAGCTGCCTTTACCATAACTTCTCACCTAATTTTCTCTCATTTTAAACTCCCTAGACCTTTTAATTTACCTGTTATACTTTTCCTCAAAGGTATCCTTTTGAAAGGTGCTAAAACAGCACAGAAAGATACTAAGCCATACACTGATCCCACAGAATAAGTGATTTTAAAGATAAGTATACAGCCTGAAGTGCACTATTAAAAGGTGAACAGAAGAGCCACTGTCACTTTAAGAACTGACTCCCCAGTATCACAGCCTTTACCTTCCCAGGGAAATCCCACAATACTGTTTTAAAAGCCGAATGGAACAGGGTAAAGAAGTAATCAGCTAGCTTATTTGTGAGGCATAACGTGTCAATGCAAAACTATTTAAAATTTATGACCTCATGGCCCCCCATACACACTCCTGAATTCCTCATTTCTCCCTCAGGAACTCAAAACGCTCTCAGGTTAATGCTGCTTCTAAGGAAAAATTACCAAAAACCAGTACAAAGGTTTCTCTCCCCAACCCCTCGGGTACAAGGGGAAGTAAGTGCATTAGGCTTCTCACAGAGTAACTAGTACTCCAAGGCCTCGCCTCTCTATTGCGGAGAGGACTCGCCGCACCCATTTAACCCTTAACCGACGTAAGACGTCGACCGAGGTGAAACGAAAACGGACAGACCTTGACTTTAAAGTGCAAATCCCTGCATGCGCGCTACCCGCAACCACCCCTCCTTGGCTCCGCCCAAGTCCCCGATTCTCCCTCTTTGTCATGGCGGATCTGTGTCAAGGAGCCCAACCTACTGCTGAGTGTTAATTCCCCCCACCAGAGCAAGAGGGAGGAGCAGCGCGCCCCCGCCCGAGCCGGGGGAAGGGGGGGCGCCCGCCCCGGGGGCAGAGACGCCAGCGCCGCCCGCAGAAGCGGAACCACGACCGGCCGGGCGGCGGACACACCCCACTCTCCCACCCGCGTCTCCTCCGCCACCGGACACCGCTGGTGCTCATTTGGTCTATAAGGACCCGACAGCTGCAGCAGGTGGGGGAGGGGGCAAGAGCCACACCCAGGCGAGCTGGGCCACCGCCGGCTGTTACGCTCAGCCTCACCCGTCCCCAAGAGGGGGACATCGTCTAAAAAGCCAGCACGGGGACCCTCCCGTTCAAGCCCACCGAGCAGGAGAGCCAGACGCCGGCCCACCGCCTTCCCCCGTTCTCTTCTCTATCCCACCTAGGCTCGGAGCCCCCCACTCACCCTGAGGGGGGGGGGAACCACCCAGCCCCATCCCCCACCCCACCGAGGAACCCAGGAAATTCGGCCCCAGGTCCCAGGCCTGCCCCACCCCGGAGCCGACTCTCCCTCGTGCCAGAAACGAGGCCTCGCCCTAGAGTACCTGGCGGGCGCCTCCGGGCCGGCCTCGGCTCGCGGCCCGATCCCCTGCTGCCGCGCCGCCGCCCGGGTGGGGGAGGGCTGGGTGCCGTAGCCGCAGCGCGGGGCGCGGAGGCTGCGCCGAGGAGCGGGCGGGAGAGGCAGGGGGAGGGGAGGGCGGCGAGGGGAGGGGGCGGCCTCACCTGCGCCACTGCAATGCCCACAGCCGCCGAGTCATTATCTCGGGCGGGAGCAGGGCGGCGACGAGGAAGGGGCGCGGGGGGCGCGGGTGGAAACGGATCGCGCGCAGCGGAGCCTCGGTCACCCCCGGGAGCCGGCGACCGGGCGGGTCCCCGGGGATCTCGCGTGTGGGCGCCCTTTCCAGCCCGGGGACTGGGACCGGGAATGGGCGCTTATCCGGGCCAAGGCGTCGATCCGGAAGCAAGTAGCCCGAGGCAGCCGCGAGCCGCCCGCCCGAACCCAGCGGAAAAGAAGCCGCCGCCCGTCTCCGCCTGAGGAGACTCCGCCTCAGCCCAGCGCCGCTACCGCCGGGCGAGCGAAGCTGAGGCGCTGTGGAGCGAGGACGGAACCCCACGCTTTCGGAAGGCTGATCTGGGAAAGGAAGGAGTGGGACTAGGCAGCGGCGGCCGGGTCCCTTACCTGTGTCCGGAGTGGGTGGCGGCGGACGGACGGGGCTCAGCAGTCTCTGGGCGGCAGCGGCGAGGCTGAGACTCTGTCCGTGGATCTCGCTGCTCACAGGCTACAGCGGCTCCGCAGACACGGGGTTTCCTCCAATCACCAGCCCCGACAGCAGGGGCACCACACGCACGATGACGTCAAACGCTGCTATGGCAACCGTTGATTGGTGCCCACAGCTCTGGGGGCCCAGTGCAACCGCCGCTCCCTAGCGCGCGCGTCCTGCCCGCCCGCGCTAGAGGGCGAGCGGAGGAGCGTACCACTTCTCCCGCTATCAACACTCCTCCCCACCCAGCTCAGCTTCCAACTTCTCTGCTCTAGGGAGAGTGAGCCTGGGCAGGAAGCTCCTTCCTTTTTTTTTTTTTTTTCTTTCCTCCTTCCCACCACTGCCTTCCTACCTCGCTTCTCCTCGAATCCCCCGCAACCTCCACAGGCTCACTCTTGCTCTAAACCAGCAAGGAAATTCCTCCCCACCCCCACCTTAGCTTTCCGTGCGGCCCTTCTGCGCCTGCGCCAGTCACTCCCTCTAGAAGGGGCTCCGGTTCAGCAACATCCGGGACCTTTCACATCCCCCCACCCCCTCCCCGCGCCCTGGCTCGCCCCGCCCTCCGTGCTTCGCGGTGGTAACTGCCTTCTGGGCCGTCCCGGGGCTGCGTTACGCGAGTGGCTCCGCCGCTCTGGCATTGTGATCAGGCTTTGGGGGTGGCGGGGGAGGGCGCGGTCAGACGGTCGGGGAGGGGCGGTGTGGCGCGCTACCTCCCCCCACCCGCCGCACCCCGTCGCCAGGCGGGGCCAACCTGAGCGCGCGGCCCCTCCCTTCCTCCCTTCCGCCGCGGCTTTACCTGCTGGCTCGCGGAAATCGGCCTTAGACCTTTTAAGGCTCGGAATAGAGAGTGAGGAGTCCGGCCCCGGAGCATGGGCTGAGTGACGGGAAAGTTTTCCAATCGGGGGCTCGGGATCTGTGCGCAGTGACAGCTGCGAGGGGACAATGGGGGCGCGAAGTGGGGATGAGGTGGGTCGGGTGGGGCGGAGCTGGTGGGAGGTGAGGCCTGGAAGGAGAGGCCGCCGCTTTGAGAAAGCCTACAGCTCCCGCGGGGAAACGGCAGCCTTCGTAGATGGAGGGTTCGGGTGATCGTGGAGGCCTTAGCGAGAGGCAAAGAGCAGAGGCTGGACCGTACCGACTCGTTTCTCGTAGATGAGATTTTTCTATCCAAATAAAGCGTCCACTGGAAGATTTCACGTTGCAGTGATTTAAAACATAACATTACCTGTTTTCTCCAGAAGCAAGGTTTGAGGGACAAGGGAATTCCCAGGGTCCCCGTTGGCCCAGCTGGCAGGACTTGGAGCCAGGAAGAGGGGGAAAGAGAAGAGCGGAAATTGCAGGTGCCATACAAACGGGCCAACCTAAAACGGTAGAGCCTCCACCCAGTCAACTTAAGGAAGTTCAAACAGATACATGCACAGTATAAAATGCCTCTGCCTCTTCTCCCTTTAAATGTTAGAGCTAAGAAAAGATTAGTGCTTGGATAACCTGCAAAACCAGTTGCAAAAGTCATCTAGAGTTTATAGTTAGCAGTGAGAACTCAGAACCCCTCAGCAAACTCCATTTTGCCCTTAGTGATTTTTCCAACATACCCTTTTTAAAAATCATTTTCCCCCCATCTTGATAAGTGTACTCCTTAATGCCCACTCCCTACCCCCCACCTCCCCTATGGTAACCATCAGTGTATTCTCTGTAGTCAAGAGTATGTTTCTTGGTTTGTCTCTTTTCCCCCAACATACCTTTATTGAGCACCTACTAGGGGGCATGCCTTAAGGCACAGCTGACAAAGGAGCCTCACAAAAGAGTTCAGCCTCAAGTTGTGCAGAGGATTGAATTTATCAGTAGCAGACTACATAAAATCCATCCTCACTCTCCCAGCACCTTGTCTGTTCTGTATGTTGAATACGGTGTTTCTGCCACAGACCTTTCTACAAATTACGTTTTGCCTGAGGGTCCAACTGGCGTTTAGATAGTTAAAGTATAAACCAGGAAGAGAGTTTTCCAGTGACCAGTTCAGTTTCAGGGTGTTTCATTTTTTCCCAACTTCCCACATCAGAACAGATTCGTACTAGACTTAATGGATTTGGTGAACGAATTGATCGGGGTTTTATTTCTGAGATATTAAAGTCACCACTTTTTGATTCCTAAGTAAAGTCTTTTAGAGTGACTCATTTAAAATAATTAATATTTCAGCCCCACCCACCCCCCCTTTTTAAAGTTGTCTTTGATTTTGTGCTAGGCATGGCACCAGAAATTTGACAGAAGATACTAAGTTGGGGTACCTGGCTGGCTCAGTGGGAAGAGCGTGCAACTCTTGACCCCGAGGTCATGAGTTCAAGCCACACATGGGGTGTAGCGATTACTTAAATAAATAAAACTTAAAAAAAAAAGATATTAAGTTAAATCTTACTTAAAATGGAAATTGATGTTTCTCTAATCTCAACTATGTGTCTAGATAGAATATATACCTTTTTTGTTTTAGGGGAAGCTTAGGGATTTCTCTGCATCAATAAATTGTGGATTTACTTTAGGAAACAGCTAAATTAGGTGTTTACCTCATGTTTTAAATAGCAAGGCATGTGTGTATGAAATAATCTGAATTATTAGGTTTACATATTTAAATCAAGGAATTTGAGCTCATGGAATAAAGGTGTAATGCAGTCGCAGGGAAGCAGGAATAGAGAAAGTCATGAAAGCCCCAAGTGATTAAGTACTTTGAGGAATAGAAATATATATGGCAAGGATAATGGCAAAACCAAAAATAAAGAGGACCTATGAACTTGAACTCGGGAAAATTACTGGGAGAGTTTCATGTAGCCTGACCTGCTTTATTTTCTTCACTGCTCAACTTTGTTGCCTCAGTCAATTTATTCAAGCTTCTGTGCCTTAATTGCCACATCAATAAAACACTTAACTTGTTAAATGGTGTTGAGGATTAAATGAAGTTTTATATATATGTAATATATAAGATGTAAGTATCTTATATAAGTACTTATAATTATGTAAGATATATAAGACATATATGTAATTATAAGAGATCTGTATGTAATACATGTATGTAATTATAAGAGATATGTATGTAATTATAAGAGATATGTAAGTAATTATAATCATCTATTGCTTAGCACCATTCCTTGCACAAAGAAATTGAACTGTTATTCATTAATGAGTGGACATATCTGATGTCTCTACTGTTCAAAGGGTTATGAAAATAAAATGAATGATATATTTAAGATGTCTTTAAAAAGTGAGGTATAGGGGCGCCTGGGTGGTGCAGTCGGTTAAGCGTCTGATTCTTGGTTTCAGCTCAGGTCGTGATCTCAGGGTCCTGAGCCTGAGCCCCATGTTGGGCTCTGCTCAGCACGAAGCCTGCTTGAGATTCTCTCTCCCTCTCCCTCTGCCCTTCCTGGTTGCTCTTTCTATCTCTCTCTCTTTCTCTCAAATAAATAAATAAAAATCTTTAAAAAGAAAAAGTGAGGTAGAAAGGTGTTCCCTCTGGAAACACAAACTTGTGTTAGTTTGTTAGCACTAACGAGACTTAAGGGATGAGACCGTGAATAGGCTCCACTCATGTACAAGGGACTGCCATGACCTCTTCAGATCTATGCTACACATTAAAATAAGAGTTCAGGGGAATTTGCATAGGTGCATTATTCAAATTGGAAAAACCTCAAAAGCACTCTACGGATGAAGCAGCAGTTAGGTGATCTTTTCAATTTAATCGCAATTCAGTCAGGTTATGGTTTCACTTTAACATGAATTAATTGGAGAAATGCAGCATAGTATGGTGGGCTTTGGAATCCGAATTGGGTACAAATCTTAGCTTGTCTATCAGAGCTATGTGACCTTAGGCTACTAAACTGCGCATACTAATACCCAAAGCCATCAGATTATTGCAAGCATTAAGGAAGAAAGTAAGGAGAGAGCTACACATAGTGTCTAGAGCACGATTATCTATTGTTGGAATAATCTGGAGTTTGTGGCAGAGACAGACTCATTGGCTCTTGACCAAAACCATTCTGCTCTATCAGAGCCACAGCTGGACTCCATTGCCCGGGTCTCCCTTGCTGTTCAGTGTGGCCATATGAGTGAGCACTAACTAATGCTATAGGACCAAAGCGATGTACTCCACTTGTGGGCCTGTCCCATAAAATCTTCCCGTTTGAACCTCTGTTCAGTCCCTGAATAGACCGCTCTCTGCCAACTGAATGGAGAGGATTGCAAGGCTTTAGAGGAGAGTGGGAACATGAAATGAAAGGAGCCTGGATCCTTGAGAGCCTATTTTCTGATCATTTTAGACTTTATTGAGGGGTAACTTCTAATTTTTAAGCCACTGAGATTTAGGTTTCTCTCTTGTAACAGCTAGCACTGTAGTATTTATAAATGTCATTGGCAACTCCAAAGCCTGGAAAACATTAAAAAAAAAAAAAAGAGGAAAGGAAAAAAAGGGGAGGAAAAAGAAATGAAGTTAGGGAGTAAGAAAAAGGAAACTGATCTTGTGATTAGTATTCTCAACTACTCTGTTGACTTCTAGAATGACCTTAGAAAAGTAGCATTTCCTCTCTTAATTCTAAATCAAACTGATAGTCTCACTACTTACTCTATTTTTTAAATTTAAATTTACTGTTGTATTTGCTTCCAAAAAATGAAAAATAGAGCTATCATATGATCTGGTAATCACACTACTGGATATCTACCCAAAGAGTAAAAAACACTAATTTGAAAGGATATGTGCACCCCTATGTTTATTGCAGCATTATTTACAATAACCAAGATATGGAACCAACCCAAGTATTCATTGATAGATGAATGGAGAAAGAAGAAGTGAATTCAAGAAGGGATATTACTCAGCCATAAAGAAGAATGAAATTTTCCCATTTGCAGCAACATGGATGGAACTAGAGAGTTATGAGCCTGCTTCTTCCTCTCCCACTCCCCCTGTTTGTGTTCCCTCTCTCGCTGGCTGTCTCTATCTCTGTTGAATAAATAAATAAAATCTTAAAAAAAAAAAAAAAAGAATGTGTAGATCACAGTCCCTCCCTGAAAGAGCTCACAGTCTGGGACAGACACAGACACCAAATGCAATTACAGCAAAGCACAGTGAAGTAACAGCTAATTGTGTGGGGGGAAATCTGAACTGTAAGCATTAACTGTCCATAGAAAGGTGAGGAATGTTCCTTGAAAAAACTCACACTCATCCTATAAACTACTGATTTGATTATCAACAGAGTCTATTTTGCTATCTTGCCTCCAATGAGATTTTTAATTCCCCAGTGAAATTTTTAGTTTCCTTGCATTCTTAATTGATGGGTCACTATTTGATAGACATCATGTCTCCTTGCATTCTGTTAAGGACACAGACATTTTCCAGAGTATTCTTTTCCTATAGTAAGTCATTTTCAGATATATGCTCTTTATTGGAATCTTCAGATAGTGTTCTGTTCGCTTGAACTGTAGAGTTTTTCGTCGCTCTTATGTTGTGGTGATGATTGTTTTCCTATTACATGTCAATGAGGGAAGTTCCTTCCAGGTTGAGTTGGCTAACGGATAGATGAAATTTCCTCTGCTTCTCTTTACCATCCTCTTGAGAACTGTGAGGTCTAAAGTTGTGGGAGGGTGCAAGCACATGCTCCCTTGGCCGAATTCTGGAATCCAGTAGACGTTTACATTTATCACCTGTCCAGCAGCTGCTGCAGCATGATCTTGTCCTGACTCACTGTCCAGTTGTCTGCAACGAGGAGAATTTATGTTGTCAAGAATCGAGGCTATCTGGGGTTCTTTTTTAATCAGCTGTGATAAATGTAAAAACTACACGCGTGAATCCTGTGGGCTCTCAGCGTGCTTCCACACGCTGCTTTATCTGCAGCTCCTGATTCCTGGGGCCGCGCCATCACGTTTCATAACCTGCCTCACCCACCTCCTTAGCCCTCTGTACTTTTGTGGTGCCTTCTTTGGGAATTTGTAGATTCTGACTGAATAACAGTTGGAAGAATAACAGTTTGAAGGCTTAACTTCTACCTAGCAACTTCGCTCTTCTTTTTTCAAAAAATTTTTTGAGTTTTTATTTTAAGTAGGCTTCACACGCAGTGTGGGGCTTGAACTCACAACCCCGAGATGAAGAGTCACGTGCTCTACCTACTGAGCCAGCCAGGACCCCTCGCTCTTCTTTTTCAGAGGATGAATTATCCATGATAAATTTTCTAGATTTAGCCTCCTCCGTACTATAAGTGGAAATTCCTCTTGTAAATGGTTGACTCTTATTTTGCAAAAACTCTTAACCCTCAAGTCTCCAGTCAATTGTGTATACACACACATACACACACACACACACACACACACACACACACAAAGGTTTAAAAAGAGACAACAAGCCCCAAATGAGGTCACTTGTACTAAGCCCACGTCACTAAACCAAGACTTAATCCCTAATGTAATTGCATTTTCAGCTTCTCCCAGGAATGCAATCTTAACCAGTCAGTCTGGAATTTCCTGGTCAGCACTACTGAGGTAATCCACCTGATAGACCCCTGCCACCCGCAAAAGGAAGGTGACCTTGCCTGAAACAACCCACTCCTTGCTTCTAACTCCCTTTTGTTTTGTCCTGCCCCTTCTGCCTATAAAAGTCTTTCCTTTTGTAGAGCTCTTTGGAGCTTCTTGCTATATGCCAGATAGAATGCTACCCAATTCACGAATTGTTGAATAAAGCCAATTGGATCTTTAAAAAATTTACTCAGTTAAATTGTGTTTTTAAACATATGTATAGTTTTTTTCAACATGTATTTAGTAGAATTTATTTTTTTTATTGCGGTTTTACATTCACAGACAATTGAGAGGAAGGTACAGAGACTTCCCATATGCTCATGCATAGCCCCAACTCACGCACGGCCTCCCCTGTTTTCAGCACCTTGCACCAGAGTGGTATAGCTGTGAAAATTCATAAAATTGATTTGTTAAAATTGAATGGTATATTTTGTCAAAATACATTCACAAATCATTATGACCCAAAGTCTAAAGTTTACATTAAGGTTCACTTTTGGTGTCGTACATTCTGTGGGTTTGGACAAATGTATGATGACATATACCCACCATTACAGAATCATACAAATCGTAGCATACATACATACATATCCTATTCTATCATACAAAAATCCTCTGTGCCACCTGTTTATCTCTCCTTATCCATGCCAACCACTGATCTTTATATTGTCTCCATAGTTTTCCCTTTTCCAGAACGTCATAGGGTTGCAATCACAGAGCATGCAGCCTTTTCACATTGGCTTCTTTCACTTAGTAATATACATTTAAGACTCCTCCTGGTCTTTTCACGGCTTTCCTTCATAGCTTTTTGGTTTTGTTTTTTTTTTTTTCGTGCTGAATAATATTCCACTGTCTGGATGTACCACAGTTTATTTACCTATTTGCTTCCAGGTTTTGCCAATTATAAATAAAGCTCATCTACTTTGGAGAAATACGGAGGAACACCATTGCTGGATCATATAATGAAAGTACGCTTAGTTTTATAAGAAACTGCCAAACTGTCTTCCACAGAGACTGTACTATTTTGCATTCCCACCAGCAGTGAATGAGAGTTTCTGTTGTCCTGTTGCCAGCATTGGTGTTGTCACTGCTCTGGATTTTGGCCATTCTACTAGGTATGTAGTGGTATCTCGTTGTTGTTGTTGTTGTTCTCACTGTTGTTTGAATTTGCCTTTCCCTGATGAGATATGATATGGAACATCTTATCATATGCTTATTTGCCATCTGTATATCTTCTTTGGTGAGGTGTCAAAGTCTCCAGTCCACTTTTTAATCTGGTTGTTTGTTTTCTCATTGTTGAGTTTTAAGAGTTCTGTGTATATTTCCGGATAACAGTCCTTTATCAGATATATCTTTTACAAATATTTTCTCTTGTATGTGGCTTGTCTTCTCATTCTCTTGACCTGTTAAGTTTTTTAATGTCATAGTTTTACATTTTATGAAAGCAAAGGTAAAGACTTTCTGTTGGTGTTAAGTATCAGAACAGCTCTTGGAAGTTACCACTGAGATTAGTGGTGCAAACATGACGGTACTGGTTTGTAATACTATACCAGAATTTTGTCTGAATTCAGGAGTCATTTCATATGAGAGGTGCTCATCCGTGCAAAGAAAAATGAGAAAAAATACAGGTACTACCATGTCTACTCATCCACCTGGATGTCACCAGGTGACAATGGCTTGAGGAAGGTAAAGGCAGCTGGGAGCACACGGTTTCGGAAGTGCATAATTTACAATTCAGAAGTCATCAGTGGCGATCATGGAGTAAAAGGTCAGAAAAAGAATTTGTTCCTTTCTGGTATGTATTTCGGTCCTGGAGTACCCAAGAATAAGCGACGGGAACATTTGGAATTCATTAAGGATTGAAAATACAATAAGAATGCATACATATCAGAAGACGCTTAAAAAAAAAATCCCCCCTCTAGTAAAACAGGCATCTGGAAAAGGAATCAAGGGCAATGTGAATTTCTGGCAGCTTTCCCAGGACCTGATATAAAATTTTTCCTGGACCTAAGAGCAGAATTTCTGTTTTCTAGTTCTCCTGGTCTTCCTCTGGGGCAATTGCTCTCAACTCAACATTATTTTTAGGAGGAGTTCACACACTTTCTTGGCCATGAAATCCTCAGGAATCCCTGAAATATTTCAATATTTCAGCAACTTGATAGGAAATTTACACCAAACCGACTCTCTAGGACATAAGATGGTTATTCTGGGTAAGTCAGATGTGTGTTTTTGACATGACTAACTTTCATACAGTTAATGCCTCACTTATTTGTTAAACATTGATTTTTTTCAGTCAGGCTAATCTATAGTTAGTAGGCTTCAGGCTTGAACAATTAAAAAATGAATAAGTAACAACTAGAGGAACATGCGAATTGGTAAGTGATCAGTGGAAGGAAAGGACACAGGCGTACAACTATTTCTCGAAACCACCATTTGTTAAAAGATTTATCTAAGCAGTTTATAAGAAGGGGTCACCTTCCTTTTGTGACTTTTCCTACCACAGCAGCGCAGCTAGCAAGAGCTTATGCATGTGAGCAGCATAAATAAGTTAAAATAATATCAGCTAAGCAGCATCTGTAGATATGAGAGGGTAGGGATTAAAAACAGTACGAAGGTCGAGCTTTAGAAAGAACAATTAACCCTGAGCTGCTGACAAAAAAAGGCTTGATTGTTTTATTAGAGTAAATTGAGAGTCAGAGGTCAGGGAGAAGTGGGTGTTGTACTTGACCAAGAGTAAAGGGAATTTTAAACGCAGGGAAAGCACCTGATGTCTTCTGCATAGCCAGAAAGGAGAGTATGTTCTATGATGAAGCCTTGGTTATGATATCCTACTGTTCTCCTTTCTGAAACCTCTCAAAGGCCTTTCTAGGAGGGCAAGTAAACATTAGCAGGACCAGGGGATTCTGGAATGTCAGTGAAACGTGCAACATGGCTGTAGAGAGCTTTCATCGTCTTTGGGAAAACAGAACATCATGGATGGATCTGGGTTCTGGAAAGACCACATTATTTTTATTCTATCATTCATTCTTGAACAGATGTTTATTGAATAGCTCTTGGGCGCCTGGGTGGCTCAGCTGGCTAAGTGGCTGCCTTCGGCTCAGGTCATGATCCCAGGGTCCTGGGATTGGTCCTGCATTAGGCTCCCGGCTCAGTGGGGAGTCTGCTTCTCCCTCTGCCCCCCCCACTTGTGTGTGTGTGTGTGTGTGTGTGTGTGTGTGTGTGTGAGAGAGAGAGAGAGAGAGAGAGAGCATGTGTGTGCGCACTCGCAAAAATAAATAAAATCTTTAAAAAATATTAATAGCTCTTTTTTTTAAAGATTTATTTATTTGAGAGAGAGACAACACAAGCAGGAGGGGCAGAGCGAGAGGGAGAGAAAACCTGAATCAAACTCCGTACTGAGCATAGAGCCTGCAGAGCTCCGTCTTACAACCCTGAGATCATGACCTGAGCTGAAACCAAGAGTCCACCGCCTAACTGACTGTGTCACCCAGGTGCCCCTGAGTAGCTCTTTAAACACCAGATGTCACATGCTGAGAGTGGAAAGATGGAAACGAAAAAGACACTTCTGGACCACAATGGAGTCACATTTTAGTGGAAAAGACAAATATATTCTGTTAGCCACATCCTTATAAGTAATTGGTAAAGATTAGTTGAATGGAAGAAAGAAGAATAAATGGGCTTTTATAAGAAGAGAGTAGCATTTTGGAGATTACTAATACTACTATGTATGAATAATAACATGAATAAATGAAATTCACTGATGAACACATTCTCAGTATTTATTTAAATCCAGATTCCAGGAAGTATTTCTCTATTCATTAAGGCTGAGTAAGTTTTCTTTATGTTCGTTTCTCTGCAAGGAACCCTGATAGAGATTTGGTTACTGATGGAAATGAGATAAGAAATAAAAGAAGAGAGACAAGACCTGGATAATCCAATTATGTATAAATATTGAAAATAAATGGGACATTGTCATTTTCAGAATATTTACTTCATTCAGGGGACAGATTTAAGACATTTAAAGGGCTATTAAAATTCAAATATCGGGGTGCCTGGGTGGCTCAGTTGGTTAAGCATCTGCCTTCGGCTCAGGTCATGATCCCAGGGTGCTGGGATCGAGTCCTGCATTGGGCTCCTTGCTCAGCCGAGGTCTGCTTCTCCCTCTCCCTCTGCCCTCGTCACCTCCCCTCAACCCTGATAGTACGCACTCTCTCTCTCAAATAAATGAATAAAATCTTTAAAAAAAGTAAAATTAAAATATTATCTTTAATTCTATTCCCGAAAAATATCCAAATAAACAAAGGGTTATATACAACAACAAAACCTAATATCTTTTAAAAGCCAAAATTTAATCTCTTGTTTCTTAGATCATTTCTGTAGAACTTAATAAAAAAACAACAACACAGGTCTACTTAAAAACTACCTATCAATAATAATGATGTGGGAAACAAAGGCAAAAGAACAAAATCCATTTCCTTATTGCCTACAGCCCACTGACAAGTCCTTGAAACCGCCAAGTGACCTCATTCTGGTAGGTCAGCTGGCTGGACGTTGACACTTTGCTAAGGGCAAAAAGCAATCTTAGCGCGACCCCCAGGATCCTGTATGTCTTCCTTAACATATAAAAATTCCTTTGGAGGGGTGCCGGGGTGGCTTAGTTGGCTAAGCATGGGACTCTTGATTTCGTTTCAGGTCATGATTTCAGGGTCGCGAGACCAAGCGCTGTGTCAGGCTCCACGCTCAGTGAGGAGTCTGCTTCTCTCCCTCTCTCTCTCAACCTGTTCCCTCCCCCCTCGCTAGTGTTCTCTCTCTCAAACAAACAAATAAATAAACAAATAAATAAAATCTTTAAAAATTCATTTGGAAACTTCCTTTATCTCTACCCCCAGGACACATGTTAGAAATCATCCTCTAAGCATATGGCCCACTGATACACATCTGAAGGGTCTCGTGATTGAAGATTTACTAACCAGTAATAAATGACCTTTTCCTAACAAAAGCTAGCCCCCTCAGGATCCTAGAAACCTTGTTTCCAAAATATCTTGGAGGGCTGTGCCATCCCTAACCCCCTCCCAACTTGGAAGTATAAAATTGGCCCCTCCTCAGGACCTCCTCAGTGCAGCTCTTTCTGCCCATGGGTCCTACCCCCGTGCTTTAATAAAACCACCTTTTTGCACTGAAAACATCTCAAGAATTCTTTCTTGGCTGTCAGCTCCAAACCCCAACTTTCAAACCACATCAATAAGAGGTTCTTTTTTTTTTTTTTTGCTTGTTTGTTTTGTTTTTTAAGTAATCTCTATGCCCAACATGGGGCTCGAACTCATAACCCCAAGATCAAGAGTTGCACATTGCACTGACAGAGCTAGCCAGGTGCCCTGATAATAAAGGTTTTTTAATCGCTACTAAAAATGAGGTATTTTCCCCCTTAACAGTGTGCTTTTATCTTAATAATTTAGCACCTAGCTAGCATGGTTTCTTGAAAAACATTTCTATGTTATTTCTATGTTTATTGAATGAATGATAACTCAGTTAATGAGTCTTGGGTGTTATTAGATTTTTATAGAAAAACTGTATTTCTTGTTCAGAGCTTTCAAGATGATACAGTCTCGAGAAACTTTGAAGAAGTTTCTTTGTGGGATAGCCTGCAAGTTTTCTCCAATATACCTTCCTCCTTTTTTCTTAGTGCTTTCAATACAATTTCTAATATGCAGCAGGGCACAGTGCTACCCGGAATAAAGACCACATTCCTCACAGCCCACGCACCAAGGTGGGCCTTATAAATTAAGTGATGGCCAAGAAGTGGAAGGAGAGGTTTCATGTGAGACTCCTGACAAGTATCCATAAAGGAAAAGGGTGACCACTGCTTTGTCCCTTCTCTTTCCTCATTGCTAGAATGCGGACATGGGGACGGCTCAGGCAGCCAACCTGGACCGAGGTGGCATTCCAAGGAAAGTGAACCTCAAAGCACTAATGGCCTGGCGCTCTCACAACTTATGGGAACTGGGGTACTAGCCCTCATCCACATTTTGGTTGTTATTGTTAATGAGTAAAAACTTATGTAATTAAGTCCCTGCTAATTTGGGGTTTATGTCATTTAAGTCATGTCTAATCGTAATCACTAATGGTATAAATAGCCCTGAAATGGTTATCTATTCTTATACTTGTCATGGATACTATGACTCAAGGTTGAGAATTTTTTTCCCTTTTTTTTGGCTGTAGATGTCCAATTGATCTAGAACCATTCTTTGGAAAGGCTATCCTTCCACTGAATTTCTTCTGCACCTTTGCCAAAAATCTGTTGGGTATTATTAGTGTGGGTCATATAGTTCTTTTTTTATTATTATTATTACTGAATAGTATTCCATGTATGGACATACTAAATGTCTTTATCCATTCGCTGGATGTTGGACATTCGGTTGGGTGTTTTTGTTTTTGTTTTTGTTTTTGTTCTTGGCTATTATGAATAAAGCTCCTGGGAACACATGCCAGTTTTTTTGTGAACATATGCTTTTGTTTCTCTTGGATTATCAACCAGGAGCAGGATTGAGGGATTATGTGGTAAATATATGTTTAATTTTATAAGAAATTGCCACACTGTTTTCCAAAGTGGCTGTACTGTTTCATATCCCCACAAGCAATGTGTGAGAGCTCTGGTTGCTTTACCTCCTTGGAAACACTTAGTATTGTCAGTTTCTTTAACTGTAGCCACTCTCGTGGGTGTGTAGTGCTATCGCATTGTGGTTTTAAAATGCATTTCCCTAATGACAAATGATGTGGGGCATTTTTTCATGTGTTTACTTGTCATTTGTCTATCTTCTTTACTTTTTCTCGTTTTTAATTTTTTTTTTTTTTGGTCTTACTAGTTTTGTGTCTAAAAAACACCAAATAAGTGTTTTGAGGGAGCTTACCTTCAAAGGAATCTTGAAGTCGTTCTTCCCAGGTTCAAAGGATCTTAGGTCTTTCAGAAAACAAAAAGTTAAAAAAAAAAAAAAAAAGAAAACAAAAAGTTGCTCCTCATTAAAAAAAAAAAAAAAAGCAGCAGCAGGATGGTGGCCATGGAAGTCGGAATCCGCTAAGGAGGGGGGTAGCAACTCACCTGCCCAATCAACTAGCCCTGAAAAAAATTTTAAAAATAAAAAAATAAAAGACAGATAAAAGACAGAGAATAAATTACTTCTGTAATTTATCTGGTGTATATACTTGGACTTCCGTGTACAGTACTAAGTTGTTTAAAGGACATATTACTGGATAGCTGAAAAAACATAGTGCTTTCTACTCATTCTTTGGTGACTGAAAGTAAACATGATATTTTGGTGGTCGTGCTGCTAACTAAATGTTGAAGGAAGTAACTTCTTTATGCCAGTGTTTTGGCATTTTAGTGAATAACTCCTCTTAGTAATTTTTCCAACCCTCCCAAAGGTAATCATTCCTTCTTCTAACTTTGAAAAGCCTCTCTATGTTGCAAAAGATGTGTCTTGGGGCATCCCTCTAGAAACGGCAATAAGTGCCACAAATCCACAAGGTAATAGCACTAGAGAGGGACAGAGGACAGTGGAATCTTCCATTTTGTTTTTCATTTCAATCCAGTAGATTAAAGACTGGTAGTAGATTTGAGACCAGGGTCCACCAGGCACTATAAGACCTATGATGACAACCCAGGAGTACGAGTTAATCACACTGTAAAATGTGTTAACATACTGACTACAACAGAGGCAATTCTACTGCTCGAAATCAACCATTACAGCACATTTCACTAAAATAAAGGAGAATTCTGTAGGCATCAAGCCCTTTGGTAGTGAAATGTGCTGCCTCAAAGACAGGAAGCTTCCCATCATTGCTGCGTGACATCAGACAGGAATGATGTGGAAGTCTGCAATCAGTTACATTGTTTAAAATATCTTAATTTTATGGGGCGCCTGGGTGGCTCAGTCATTAAGCATCTGCCTTCAGCTCAGGTCATGATCCCAGGGTCCTGGGATCAACCCCGCATCGGGCTCCCTGCTCTGCTGGGAGCCTGCTTCTTCCTCTCCCACTCCCCCTGCTTGTGTTCCTTCTCTCGCTGTCTCTCTCTCTCTCTCTCTCTCTCTCTCTGTCAAATAAATAAATAAAATCTTTAAAAAAATCTTAATTCTATTTACAGATTAATTTGATCGCCACACAACTCTTAGAGGCACTTGTCATAGTAAGGAGATTGGGGTATAGGGTCACTTGCCACCTCTCTGACCTGATCCTTGGTTTCTTCATCTATCAAATGGAGAGAATAGTACCAGATATAACGTGAAAATTAGTGTTTTGTGAACAACATGTCTGCCAATATGCTTGGCTCACAGTAGAAGGTCAATCAGTAATAACTATTATTCTCATATTTCAGTCTACCTGACCTACAGCTTAAGTTAATGACTTAAACATTAGACGTGATCATTGTGATAAGGTTTTTATTTTAAGGTTACATTTTTTAGGTCATTTTCATTAATTGGCCACTTACCATGTGCCAAGCTGTGTGCTAAGTGCTTTATGTATGAATTCTCACAAAACTAATACGAAGTAGGTTTCTTTATTCTCATTTCACAGAAAACAGAGACACACAAAATTGAAACAACTCGCTCAAGATTCTTCAGTTAGTAAGAGGCAGTGCTGGAACCCAAACAAAGCCAGATTCTGACACTGGTATTTTAACCACTATGGTCTCCGGCCTCCCATCTTTATTTGTACTTGTATTCCAAGCTTGAACTAACCTAAAACTCACCTTGCCTTAAACTTGCCCTCAGCTATGTTTGTAGATATCATCACATATATTATCCTATACATTTTTGGGAAACTCACATGTATAAACTTGAACAATACGTGATCTAGTCAGCATACCTAGGTTTTCTCCCCTATATGCCAAAGATCTAGAAGCTGATTTCTTCCAATTGATATTCCATTCAACTAAAAAAAATATCAAAAAATTCTCAAGGATTAGTGTAAAGGATGAATATTGGTATATGCTAACATTAATTTTTAATTAACATACTGAAAAGAAAAAAACAAGTTTGAGTATTGTCCTTATAACTTTTGCTTATCTCTTTTCTTTTTCACTTTTTAGCTTTGTGAAAATTTAATTTTCGAACTACAATTTTAATTTTGTAAAATCCCCTGCAACACAACCTCTTAGTGGTTCCCCTTTTACATTTTAATCTGGCTCCTACTTGGGCAAAAGCTCAAAGTAATAGAAGATTCTTGTTCCATGACCTGGAGGTCAAAGTTCCAAACCTGTGGTAGAGGAAGGAAATTATAGGAGCAAGGGCTCCTCACTTCTAATTTGTGTGTGTGTGTGTGTGTGTGTGTAGCTCAGTTCTAGTTTTTAAGTATGCTCTTACAACTTTACACATTGAGGGAGTACACAGATTTGGTATAGGTTGGATGGTATTGTAAACAGTTCTATTTATAGAATAACTTTAAATGAGATCCGCTTGAGACAGGGTCCTGCTAATTAGATTGTGAACCATTAGAATCAATGACAGTTTTCTTCTTTGTATCACCTGCAGCAGGTGAAGAATGTTGAATTCTCATTAGAATCATAGAACCTAGACTTTAGAATTCATGTGGCCCAATCACTCATTCAACAAATACAACCTTTTGAATAGCACAGTGCCAGGAGCTTCCCATCTCAGGCAGCAACTAATTCGACTTCTGCTGAATATTTCTAATTGTTTTTTTTTTTTTAAGTGAAAGAAAGAAGAAAGAAAAGAAAAAAGAAAAAAATTCTAACATTGAACCCAAACCTGGTGATTTGCACCCATTTTTCGTTTTTTTCACATGACGGTTATTCAAGTTTTGAACGCATCATTTGTGTTTTCCTTTACACCTCTCCTCTCTAGGAAAAAGTCAGAGGTATTTTCCACCATTCCCAGCTGGAAATATGAGAATCACTGGGACGGGTGCAGGATCTTGGGAGACTTTTTCAAATGACACCACATCCTGCAGTGGGATCTGACAAACCCTCGGGGATAAGGGAAGAGAGCCACTGTTGTAGCCTAGGTTCTCCAGGAAGGAGAGGCTGAGAAAGAGATGCGTGCACAAAAGATTTACTGGGAGGGAAGACCTCCCAAGGAAGAGCAGAGGAAGCAGAACTGGGCAGGCAGAGCAGTCAAAGGCCTCAGACTTGACCAAGTTGACTAGCCCCGTGAGGAGCGGCGTCACAGAGATGGCGTGCTAGAGGAGTCTCGCATTGAGGGGAAACGGCTAGGCCTTTGCACCACCATCTTGTTCAGTCATTGGCAGGGGGATCCGCCCAAGAAGAGTGTGACCTTGACCTGAGAAGCTGGGGCAGAGCCTGAAGGAGCCGACTGCTGGAGGACACAGTTGGACAGCGAGTCATTTCCTGAAGCGGGCTCTGAGCAACGCATGTCTGTCTGCCCTGAGAGGGGACGAATGGAACACTCTGACAGAGAAGTCCTGAGAAGTCTTGATGATTGGTCAGATACACAGGCGAGAGGTTACAGGTAACCCTGATGGCCAGGACAGCACTGCCATCAATAGACACGGTTTGGTTGGGATATAACCTCTTTCCACCATACCCACAGCTGCCTAATCATTTTCTGCATAAGCTGTCATGGCTTGCGCCTTCTATGTTGAGTGACTAACCATGCTCCTTAGCTGCAGCTGCTAGGGCTGGCCAGGGGACTGATCCACAGCCCAGGGCAGCCATATGTAGGCTAAAGGTGGCTTGTTGTGAAACTGTCCATTTCAAATGAGGACAAATCAATTCAACACTGTCATTTTGGAAAGCTCAAACATTAAGTGTATGAGGAGAGGCTGAAGCAGGTGCTCAGGCGCTATCCTAAAGAGCACTAAGCTAGCGCTCTCCTTCTCTCCTGCTGCACCGAGCTGCCCCAAGAGCAGAGGGACCTAGAAGCTCTAAAGAAGCAACATGTCCCTTGCCACCCAATATCCTTGTATCATCACAGGTGATCTGGGCATATCACTTCCTTAAAGAGTCTGTTTTTGAATTTCAGAATGACAGTGCTGATCGTTACTTCTTCTTTGTAAAAGTGGCTGAAACGATGGTTTGGCCCTGACCCTCTAAGAACTGTCCCTTAGTTCTTGGTTTGGGCAACTTCGTACGCCTTCAACATGTCCAGCTTGCCTCTTCACCTCCCATGGTTATTTTACCCACAGCCGGAGCTGTCACTTCTCTACATTTTAAATGTCAGGCTGGTCTGTCTTCTGCACTTTTATGGCATTCCAAAAAACCATCAGGCTACCCAGAAGTTGCCTAAAGTGATTATTTTCTGCATAATATGTTCCTGCATGATTTTGGTCCCTTGCACTGAGTTCCAAAAAGATGGAATGACTTGTGCAATAAACTTCTACTTTCACTTTGCCCATAAAACAGTCCTACTAACTGTTTTTTCACTCATTCATTTATATATTTATTCATTTTTGCCCACCCCTACCCTGACCCTTACACGTGTCCTGTGCACCAGAGTTCAGATGCATTGGGTGGGCAGATGTGTTTTAGGATCTTTATAATTCTCCCCTGCCCTTTGTACCTTCAATCATGCCACTCAAGAAGCTGCCGTGATGTTTGTGTAGCTTGGGCATGAAAAGGATGGGCCAGGGTAGAATCAGGGATTACAGTTCCACACCTAATTCTAGTGTGTGGGGGGGTTTTCCCTGTACCACCAAGCAATTCTCAGCTATCAGCGGGGTGTCCTACAATTCAACTGAATTCTGACGCTGCCTACGAAGATAGCATCAGCTTCCATGTGTTGAGGGCTTCCTACTACAAGACTGCCCCCTCCCCCCATCTCAGACTCCAGCCACAAGTCCAGGTTATCCCCTGCGCTTCTGACCAATGGGTTGTAGACCGGAGGTTCCACGACACCCTTCTGAGTTCAATTAACTTGCTGGAATGGCTCACAGAACTTGGCGAAACTTTTACTTATTAGATCACCAGTTTATTATTGAAGGCGGTAACTCAGGAACAGCCGGATGGCAGAAATGCATAGGGCAGGGTATGGGGAAGAGATCAGGGGCTTCCACACCCTCTGGGAGCGTGTCACTCTCCCCAAATCTCCCCGTGTTCCCCACGTCGTGCTCTCTGAATCTTGTCCGTTAGGGTTTTTACAGAGGCTTCCAGACATAGACATGATTGATTAAATCACTGGCCACTCCAGCGCCTCTTCCCTTCCCTGGAAGTCAGGGGGATGCGACTGAAAGTTCCAACCCTCTAATCACTAGGTTGGTTCCCCTGGCAACAAGCTCCCATCCTTAGGTGCCGTCCAAAAGTCATCCATTAACATAACAAAAGACACGTTTGCCTCTCTCATCATTTTGGAAATTCCAAGGGTTTTAGGAGGTCTATGGCGGAAACGCAGCACAGAGACGAAATATGTATATTTCATATTATAAATCACAATACCACAGGAATAATTACTTGCTTTATAGAAGGATTTTTGTTCCATGTTTTAAAAAATAAAAATATTCACCACAGGATCATCTTAGAATGTCTCCATGATGCATTTAAACTCTTTGATTTACAAAATTTGAATTTACACTTCACTTTTCTCAGAAAGCAGCTATCAAGTTATGTAGATATAATATGCTTGAATAATTGCTCTTCGTAATTGTAGATGACACACAGTGATAGCTTCGCTATTCTTTTTTTTTTTTTTTGCTTTTATATGGCTGAAAATACTTGGAAAACTCAAGAAACCCTGACGCACGACTTAAAAGAGGCCAAGAGGCTCTCAAAATGAGGAATGAGATTCTAAAACAATCTGTCATTTCATGTTATGCAAACAATAAACACAAGCCGGTTTTACACCAAGGGTACATGAGACATGGTGGAAAGACCTCCGGGGTGGGATACGCCTATACAGTAACGTGGAGATGGCGAGGCAGGCATTATCGGCCCCATTTGGTGAAAGGAAGAAACAGGCCGTGTTTTTCTTTTACATTTCAATTGTTTTAAGTAGCTACTATTTTCACAGGATCCAAAACTCAGAAGGTACCATACAATATGCAGTGAAAAGTCTCCCTCCCACCCCCTCCCAGGGGAATACTTTGAGCCTTCCTTGGCATCTGACAGGCATCTCCTTGCCCACCACTCACCACCTCCACTCATGGGCTCATTCAACAAATATTTACTGAGAACTGTCTAGTGCTAGGTAGGCACTACTCGCAGGTGCAAGGAGACAGCAGAGAATAAAACAAAAACCCTGATCACCTGGAGCTGACATTTTAGGGGTGCAGAGGGCAGACAACAAAGAAAAGTGAAATCTACAGTGTATCTGATAGTGAGAAGTGCTATCCCGGATAAGGAGTGCCAGATTGCGGAGGGTGCGATTTTCAAAGGTTGGTCTTGGAAGGCCTTTCTGATGAGGACATAGTTAAACAGATAGTTGAATGGAGTAAGCAAGCGAGACACATGGCTCTTTGGAGAAAGCCTACTGGCTAGAGGAAACAGGAAACGCGACATATTCTAGGAAGACTTATTTCTTGGACAGCTCTACTGTAAGAGAAACTTCTGTTCCTGTTCCAAAGGGAGACTCATAGGAGAAATGGCCTTCTCAATATTTTATTTAAATCCTAAGGTTGAACTTGAGTTGGTCATGGTGTTGCCTTTTTTTCAAATCTAGCAACAGTATGTATTAATTGGGCCACTTTTTAAAAAAAGATTTACTTACATATGAGAGAGAGACAGAGTGAGGGCAAGAGTGCAAGTGGGGGGAGGGGGAGAGGGAGAAAATCTGAAGCAGACTCCCCACTGAGTGTGGAGCCAGACTGGGGCTCAATCTCACAACCCTGAGATCATGACCTGAGCCAAAATCAAGAGTCAGCCACTTAACCTAGTGAGCCACCCAGGTGGCCCTGGGCCATTTACTTTTAAGAAAGGATTGTGGGTTTTTGTTTCGTTTTGTTTTGTTTTGTAAGCTCTATACCAAATGTGGGGCTTGAACTCATGACCCAGAAATCAAGAGTCATGCTCTACCGACTGAGCCAGCCAGGCTCCCCAAGAAAGGGTTGTTTTTATATAGGTGTACTTTGCTTAACTAAGCACTGTTTTTGGTGGTGGGGAGAAATAAGGTATGTGTTGATTAGATTTTTGTAAATCAAATATTTTTAAACATTATAAAATTTTGTACCACCTCTGAACCCAGTGAGTATTGTGCACACATACTTCTAATCTCTCTTCAATGATAACTTCAGAGCAGCGCTTCTTAAGTGGGGGCAATTTTGTACCCGAGGGCACATTTGGTAATGTCTGGAAGCATTTTCAGTTGTGACAATTGCACTGGAGGGTAAGTTGCTGCTGGCATCTAACGCGTGAAGATTAGGGATTCTGCTAATCATCTTATGGCAATGAACAGGACTGCTCCCCAAACGAAAATTATCTGGTTCCAAATAACAACAGTGCCAAGGTTGAGAAACCCTGCTCTAGGATAACAAGCTTAAGCTAAAACTTACAGGAGAGAGGAGAGCTTCATACCTTATGGGGCCAAAATTTCAAGTAGTCCAAGCACGGAAAGGAAGACCCAAAGGCCAAGTCTGACCTTGGGACCCCGCTTTTTTTTTTTTTTTTTTTTTTTTCAGAAATCAAACATCAATTTACGAAGGCATTCAATCCCCCAGGAAGTTCAGCCAGGCCCAGTGGAACCACTGGCTTTTCTGCTTTCTAGCACCTTCCTTCTTTCTCTTTCATTGTGTGCTTTTTTTATTCCCTGCTTCTGCCTTAGGCAAGAGGTGTTTTCTTCACCATATTACAAAATATGTGTTGCATGCATTCAGGAAAGAACAAGAATGTTTTAAATAGATGGCTATAGCAGCTCAGAAAATTGGGGATTAAAGTTTTTCTGCTAAAAGGTTTTTCAGCAGAAGTCATGGAGGTGGAAAAGGTGTGAGTGTGAGGGGAGGGGCAGGTTAATGACGCTGTCACCCAGGTAACCATACCCTGAGTGCAAGAAAATCATCCTAGCTGCTCAGTAGCAGGACAAAAAGGAGACGAGCATGATCTCTCTCTTCTCAGTTTCTTACCAGGCTTGGGAAAGCTTGGGAATGGGAGGGGATATTAATATTTATGTTGCATTCGGTGTCACTTTGTATAGGAATAAAGAGCTGTGGGGGGGGGACTGGTTTAGATCTTATTGAAACTACATATGTACCGTTAGCAAGGTGGTGTCCCCACTCCTCAATGATATGGACGCCACAAGGGTATGAGCTCTGTTTTTTGCTCTTGTGACCGTAATTACTATAGGAATAGCTACCTTTCCTATTGTGGGCTTAAAGGCAGGTGTTGAGGTAAAAACTACATTCATTATCTCATTAATCCTCAGGATACCTCTACAAAGTCTGTATTACTATATTCTAAGGAAGCGGGGCTCAGAGAGGTAAAGTAACACTCAAGGTCACGTAGCAGAGACAGGAAAGAAAACAGGACTCCCCCCACAGCTGAGTCCTTCGGCCCCTTCCATGTGCCTGTGCCCGCTGTAACCTAGGTTGCCTTTTGTGTTCTAAGGAAGCCCCGGGAATGCTCCCCATTCCTCTCTTTCCAAATGAAATGTAGGCATTTCTAACACAACTCAGTGAAAGGACACGCACTTCCATAAGCTTTAAGGGTAGAAAATGTCTCATTTCCCCCTCTTGTGCAGATCTTGACCGGGCACCAGATGACCATGCCTCTTCTAAACTCTGATATTTTACTTACATCACTCCAAAAGCATCAAATTTCTCTTTGAATCTGTTGTTTTCTAAGATTTTATTTATTTGAGAGAGAGAGAGGATGCGAGAGAGCATGAGCAGGGTGGGGAGAAGCAGAGGGAGAGAGAGAAGCAGACTCTGTGCTGAGTAGGGAGCCCATGTGGGGCCCTTTTGAATCTGATTTACACACACACACACACACACACACACACACACACACACACACACACATGATGACTCTTAGTTTCAGGCGGATTCCTGTAAGTCCATAGCACTTCACCCACATTTCCGGTACTGGGTGCCTCATGTTGCATCGCGTGTGTTCAGCATACGTGTTTGGGACCTTCAGATGCCAGGCAGTGTTCAGGCACCAGGGCTTCAGCCATGAATCTAGATGCAAAAATCCCTCCCTCATGGAGCTCCATTCTAGTTGGGGGAAACCTGACGGTAAAATGGTAAAATACAGGACACGTCGGATGAGGATAAGTGATATGGAGAAAAATAAGGCAGGGAAAAGGGTAGGGTGGGTGGGAGAAGGGGTGTCATTGTTGGGCCTTTTTGCTTGCTCACCTTTTCAAGGACAGACACCAAACAGTTAGTGTCTGGGACCCCTCACATACTGCCCGGCCCTGTTGAGGCTCAGGAAATATTTGTTGATTGTACACAGGAGGCCAGTTTCAACGAGCTCGTTTGGTATGGAAATAGTTTGCCTTTCACAGCTTTCGATGAAAGCCGTATTGGTTGTACTACTAAAGGCCCATCCAAGAAGGAAGTGACTATTTATTTTTGGGGTGGGTTCTCTACTTTCTTATAGTTTTATCAGGGCCCAGTGTATGCTGGCAGCTTCGAATGGAGTTTCAGCATAAGCCCACAGAGAACAAAAAATAGACTTGGTCACCAATGATGAAGCTTATTCCTTTTATGGAAAAGATGAGACATAAGAAATTAGAAGGCAAGAAATAATGCCAATGTCAGAAAAGGAGACAAGAAAAAGCGATGAACAGAAACAAGAAAGAAACAACAGAGAAAAATGTAGAAGAGAATGAACTGGTAGAAAAAGCCAGCATCCAAACAGGAGAAACCTATAGACCCTAACTCGAATGCAGCTCAGAAAACTGGAGAGAGGAACTCGGAGCAGGGAGAGGGGAGGCCTCCACTCGTGAACCCAAGGCAGAGAATCGCAATTTATCTCTATTTTTGACTGATTGTAACTATTCCTGGAAGTCTAGTAAGAGCTTCTATCTCCTGCCACCTCATGCAACTACCCTAAGTGATCTTCACGGTCCCGGATGTCAGAAGGAGAAACTTTGGAAAAGAGCGCCTCCTAGACAGAACTCTTACGTGGCAGGTGGATCTGGAAGTGCCCTGACTGTGGGTGTGGTGGGCTCTCTACGGGGTCAGCACGAGTCCTTGCTCACGAAAGTTAGCAGGGGGCCACACAAATAGGCAAATGCAAAATTTTGCTAGGTCTATACAGAAAGCTTTGCTCATGCCACATATTCATACTCCTCAAAAAGAGTCAAAAAGCAAGGGTGAGGTCTCTTTTTAAAGACTGCTTCGTGATCATTTGAATGTATTTAGTGTCTGTCTTACACGGTTGAGGATTCCTATCTATCTGTATATGGTGGTGCCCACCACACCTGCTTGTTGATGGCTCATTAACCTGGGAGAAGGAAAGGCAAAGAGATGTCAAATGACGTAACTCAGGTGGGTGCAAGTAGGTGGCAGCTGGCAGCCAGGTGGAGGGAGCGGAAGATGAGTCTAGATGGGCACTGGTAAGTGCTCCGTATCGCCCACCACAACCTGTCAGGGGCTCCTCCTCACGGTGGTACTTATGTCCTCTCCTTAAGACCTTACATCACACTGAGACCATTGAAGAAGCTTCTCACGTCCTCTAGAAGTTTCACCGTCTCAGAGGAATGGAGATCAGCACGGTCTACTACAAATTTATTTTGGGAAAACCAGGTATTTTCTTTCCTTTCGTTCTCACGAAAGCTCCAAGAGTACATGGAGGCGCGAAGTGGTCCAGTAAACGCTGCTAATAATTGCTGGGGTCAGAATTTGAACCGAGCCCTGACTTGTTGGAGTGCTTCTCACTACCTCTGGCTGCTCCGTGGCGTTCACCTGAGGGCAGCTGCCGGGCACTGAGAGGGTGAAGAGCTGAGGATATAAAAGGGAACCATTTGTGGTCGTTTGCCCCAATTAATTAATTAATTAATTTTCCTGAAAACTTCCTCCTCAAAATAAAAAAAAAAAATGTTTTGCGTTGGCCTGCTTAAAAAAGAGAAAATACAATTGAAGATGAGATATTCATAAGGCTTTTCAGCTGTATCTTTAACAAAATAAAAAGGTTAAATGTGCTTATGAGAGCCTCACAGTGAATAATATCCTACATCCATCCGTCTAACTCTGTATACTTCTCAATCTAGAACTCCCACGGCTGCCTCCTTCTTCTTTTTTTTTTCAATGCATCATTGCAAGGAGCATCAAATCATTAGTCTCAAGAAATCAAATATTTGATGCTATCCTATAAAAAATGTTCCTGGCTTCGTCACTGATCCAGGGGCTGGGGGAAGGGTAATGACTAGACCGATTTATATTTTCTGGAGCACTTACAGCCTACAACCGAAAATGCATCCTGGCAGGAAGTGCTTTAATTATTAAGCTCAGCATATTGTTTGCCTTGCAGCCAGGCTCTGAGAAAAGTCTTCCCTTAGAGTCAGAGTAGGACCAGGGAAGGGAATCTGCTTAAGCAGCAATCCGTCAAGCATTATCTTTCAAAATATTTACAGATTAACGGAGAGAGAGGTCACGGTTTCTGTGATATCAACCCCCCAACGGATTTTTGGTTAGCTTGTTTCACAGAGAGTAGAAGACAGAAAGATTGCAGATATCAGTTATCAATGTGGGAGGCCCCAGAAAAGACAGGGCGAGGCGACTGGCTTGCTGACTGAACAGAACAGGGGTGCGGTGGAGAAGAACAGAGAGGAGGGCCGCGGATTCCCACAGTAGGATGCTCGCTGCATGGCCCACACTGGCTTCCTCGTGACATCATCAAGTTGGGTGCTCTCCAGAGCTACAGGGGATCCAAGAAAGGGATAAGGAATATAAAAAGCTATTCATAGAAGAGCTGCCGTCTTCAAAAGCAAAGAATGCGTAGGATAAAACAATGTCATTTAAAACCCCAGCAAATTGATAGGAGAGGTGTGGTCGTATATTTAGGGTGGCCACTTTCTAGTTCCTTCGTTTTTTTTTTTTTTTTTTAAAGATTTTATTTATTTATTCGACAGAGATAGAGACAGTCAGCGAGAGAGGGAACACAAGCAGGGGGAGTGGGAGAGGAAGAAGCAGGCTCCCAGCAGAGGAGCCTGGTGTGGGGCTCGATCCCAGAACGCCGGGATCACGCCCTGAGCCGAAGGCAGACACTCAACCGCTGTGCCACCCAGGCGCCCCTCTAGTTCCTTCGTTTTAAGATAACTACCTGACGAGGACGTTGCCTGCAAGTAGCCCTGAAGACTTTAAAAGTGGGTTTTACACGGAGACTCAAAGGTGGGGGGAGGGGAGCATCACACTGGGGCCTCGGGTTTAAGCTTAAGTTGAAGTAGTGCTATATGCTGGCTAACGGAACATAATAAAAAGAATTTAAAAAATAAAAAAGTAAAATAAAATGTTGCGTGATAAAAATAAAGTAAGGTCACAGAAAAGCCTGATGGGATTAAAATAAAATGATCTTCATGCAACTTTGACTTAGTCCCATGACAAGCCGCACCAATGGTCATGTATTATAAATTAATATTTTAATAAGTTCAGCAATTGTCTAGCCTTATTTTATTGCATTATTATTACTTATATTATTGCTCATTGCGTTGTATTTTCGTATGTGTGTATGCACTAAGAGCTTCAGCTTTTTAAAACCATGCATTTGAAAAAAAATACCAAATATTTTTACCCTACTTTGAATGTCTCCATTGAAAGAAAATTAGACCTGGACCTTCAAAGAACAGAAGCGACTCCAGGCTCTTTTAATCTCCCAGAGGTCTTGTCTTAAGCCAAGTGCCCTGTGCCAGCTATCACTCAGGCAAAGACCTTGATAAATGCAATTAAAAAAAAAGAAAAGACTTCACATTTATTTCCATTTGGAAGGTTGGGAGGAGATCGAAATGCTGATTGAGAAGCGGGAAGTAGAGTGCCGCTCAGCTCCTGGGCCAGAAGGCATGCGCAGGAATTACGGTGCCCCTGAATTCGTTTTAATACCAAGGCCACGTGGCCACTGATGTGGGGGATAGGCTTTTAAATCTTGCAGGACAGGAAAAGATTTTCAGGTTTTGTCCAGACGTTTGGTCTGGGATTCTGCAAACACGTCTCTCTCTATCCTCCGGATGGCGGGTCCTTTGCCTGGCTCTGCCTCTAACACATCGACCCTCTAAAACGTGAACAGAAACCTGCCTGTCTGTCAATACTTATGAGGGAAAACGCAACAACATGGCCTTTAGAAAGATAAAGACGTGTTGTCGCAAGAGAAATCCTCAGTATTTCAAGACCCTCTCAGATGATTAAAATGCAGCAGTAAGTCTAAGGACTCTTCCTGGGATGGTTCGCAAAAACAAGGAGTATGAGAACGCTACTCGTGTGTGTAGCAAAAATTGTATTTGGCAAGACTTTCTCCTCCTTTCTCTTTTTCTCAGCCTTTTTCCTGAAAATGGGGGTGGGGGTGTACTTCTTATAATTACGGGACACTTAATGGACACACAAGCTTTTTAATAGTATTGATGGCTTATTCTTAACTTGGCTCCATTCCTCATAAACTGGCAAACCTTAAAAGACGCTATCAGCAGCTTAGAATTCCGTGCGTGTTAAAAAGTGCAAACAATTTAGAACAAAAATCAATCAGCACATTTATTATTAACGAAGATTAATTTCAAAGGCAAAATATACCAAGCATAATGATTTTAGGGCAAAACTAAATTACACGTAATATCAGGTTCTTTTTGACTTTTAGAGTATTACAATTAACCATTGACCTTATTATTATTATTATTATTTAAGATTTTATGTATTTGACAGAGAGAGACACCGTGAGAGAGGGAACACAAGCAGGGGGAGTGGGAGAGGGAGAAGCATGTTTCCCACGAAGCAGGACCCTGGGATCATGACCGGGGCCAAAGGCAGCCGCTTAATGACTGAGCCACCCAGGCGCCCCCTTATTTTTTTTTTAAAGCCTCTATTCCCCTCTACTCTAAATGACTACATACTTTTCTCTCTCTAAAAGTAGATGAACTCCCTTTCGCACAAATGCTACTTTTTTCTCCGTGCCCTTGGGTCTTTTTGTTGGCAAGGAGTTTCAGCTTCCAGTGATCTTGTAAAAACTTGGCACCCTCAGGCAGTGGGGGCAAACAAGTGTCTAAGTCTCCCCTTTAGGTTGGGAGCCTCAGCAGGACCCACAGGAAGCCACCTCTGGTTTGTCCCTCACTGCAGCCACATTCCGGGGGGGGGGGGAATGCCAAGTAAATATTTGTTGACCAAAGTGTCCAAACGCAAGTCATTCTTGAGGTTCCTGAGAGTGTGCTTGTTAGTTATTAAGCGCCCACCGTGGGTCAGAGAGTCAATGAATTTCAGAGCTGGAAGGGATTTGAACGGTGACCTGGTCCAACCCCTTCATTTTATAAACAAGGAAACAGATCCAGAGAGAAGGGCCCTGCCCAAGGTCAAACACCTAGTACTCGGGGAGAGCTGGAAACGAAACTCCGAGCCGAGGCTCCTTCTGCTTTCTACAGCTGCATTATGCCTCATCTGACCTGATCCCTGCCTGCTCAAGATTTATAATTGAATTAATACCACATTTTTGAAGTTGAAGATATTTGCATAATGAGAATGATGGAGTTGGAATCTACTTTTGGATTTAGGGGGAAACTGATGAGAAGACAGAAAGAGCAGAAAAATGAGCATCCCAACATAGATATTTGAAAAATTGATTTGGCTTTATTTATATGCCACTTTGTCCCCAAAAAGATGTTAAGGAGTTTTAAAAGGGACATACAATATCACAAAATCAGACAAGGAAGGACGATACTATAAAACAAGTAAGAGAAACGACAGGAAAGAAATAAAGTTAGTAAAGTAAGTTGGGAACCAGAGCGAGGTTAGTGTACAAAGTACAAGAGATAAGCCCCAGACCTGCTACCAGGAGGCTACAGATTTGCTAAGCCTTCTCACAAGAAGCCGGAACTGCTACAAGGTTCATAATTCCCAGAGAAAAAACAAACCCAGCCCTGGAAAAGCACAGCTCTTCTTACTAATGAGGCCAGAGAGAAGGTCCTCCCGTGTGTCCTCAGCTATCCTGGAGTACATCAGGATAAACTGGAATTGGAATGACAGCCTTTCGGAGCTATTGGTGATCAGCCAGTCAACTCCCTCCCCAAGAACTAAAACAGAGACTTCTCAAGGTCCCTTCCTGGCATGGAGTCTACTGGATTTGGAGAAGGAAGAAAGGATCCTGGGAATTTCCCTTCCACAGCCAACCTCAGGAGAAAGCCAGGATGCATCTTGGTATAAACACAGGTGCCCTTTTACCTGGCCGAGGAATCATCTTCCTCCTCTTTGAGTGCCCTGACACCAGAGAACTGGCTGGAGCTGTAGCTCCCTGAAGTTGGACCTCCTCCCCCTCAGTTTTGAAGACTTCCCAAGGGAGGTCTCTGAGGCCCCAGAAGGGATGGCCAAGGAGATGGAAGGAAGAACCTGGGGCCAACTTCTTAAAATAGCTGTTTATCTTGAATGGCTGGCAGGATTGTTTAAAAATGCAGAAATTACTGCTGTGGGTAGAAGGCAGAAGACCAGTTATAGCTCTAAATATCCAGTATATAGTGGAAGGAGGCTGAATTACTTGGGGGCGGGGGAAGGAGGGGAGAGGAAAGTTTACTAAAGGGACAATGGCGCCCCATTGACCATTTCCCCCTTAGAGAAAACACCAAAGATGACACTGGGTTCAAAGGTTGAGAGTAAAGGTGTATTTAGATTGCTTTGCAGTAGAGGCAGAAGGAAATCTATGTCACAAAAAGGTGATTTATATTTTAGTTTTTATTTCTCACTTTGTTTTCTGAAGTCTACCTAGGAAATTGCTATTGAGAACAATAAATGGAACCTGAACCAGCTCAAATGTTTAGGATGATTTCTTACCACGCAGGGGAAAAGGAATACATACGCAGATGGAACAAACATTTTTTTTTTTTTTCAGTTTTAAACTTCTTTTTGATCTTGGTTACCATAGTATTACATAATCATTGTGAAAAATGCAGGAAGTAAACTTTAAAGGAATAGAGGATAAAATCCCCCTATAACCTCATCCATTCTAAGGTTCTGGTATATTTCCTATCATTTTCATTCATATACATTATTTGTGTACTTGATTATGATTCGATTAGGAAATTAATTTGAAAATCAATTTCAAGTTGCAAGACAGTTCTCGGATTTGCTTCTTGTCATGGAAGATTGGATTTCCTCTGCAATAATAAGTCTGTAAGTTACGACTGTAAGGCTGAGATCTTGATTTATAGCCAATCTCTCAGAACTTAACCATCTAAGTGAGCAAGTCCTCTTCAAGGTGTCTTGGGATTTAGTGACATGATATCACCACATATTTATTTTAATGCTGCTGACTTAGCCCACAATATTTCTGGAATTTCTCCTGTGGAATTACTTTCTGAGTCTATAGCCCTTTCTTAGGAACATTAGCAGGTTGACAAGTGCTCTCACTTTGAGGGTGAGTCTGATATTTAGAAACTGCCCAAAATTATCAGAGGTCAGATCTGATGAATAAGGTACATGATCCCACAAGCTGGGCAATATTGTTTTTGGCTAAAAATATGTTGGGGTGCCCGGCTGCCTCAGTCAGAAGAGCATGTGATTCTCGATTTCAGGGTTGTGAGCTCGAGCCCCACGTGGATATAAAGATTAAATAAATAAATAAATAAATAAATAAATAAATAAATAAAGTATTGCATCCCACATGTAATGAAATGTTTTCTCATGTGGTGAAAAGGTTTTGAAGTGGAAATCTTTTAGTAGAAGGGAGATTTACCCTCTCTCTATGAATCTTAATGAATTCTGTAGTGTGGAGGGGAGAATTATCTCTGTAGGACCAATTCATTCCGGGTTTTCTGACTTGTAATTACCCTTTTGGTGGCCAAAACCTATTTGTTTTACAAACTCCATAATTCCATTCTCAGTTTCTAGTAAAGCAGAAGTATCCCGTATTCAAATATATGAGAGTCACCAAGGCAAATTGTTCTTACCAATTAATGAGCTAAAACTACACTTACCATTACCATTATCCTGAGATATAGGCTTCATGCTTTAATTATTCTGTTACTCATTGAATAATGTTCTTCCTATTCATTCCAGCCTGAACATTCTTTCCCTGGTTTCTACATCAATCTGGTAGCATAAACGAGGAAATTAGATGGCCCTGTTTGTCAGTACAGATTGTTAATATTTCTGAAGGTTGAGTACAGAATCATGTGTAGCATTCTGAATTCTCAAGCTTGCATAATATTTTAAGTACAAAGTATAACGCTACTCAGTGTTCTTTTATCATGTTTTTTCTATTTGACAGCAAAAGATTGCAAGTGTTTTTATAATTCAAGGATTTTAGTAAACATCTTGAAGATGAGCCAACAATATTTCTTTTTATACTTTTTTTCCCTTTCAAATTCTTGTTTATTACTGAGAAGTTGAGATATAGAAATGGTGACACTGGGGTGGGGGCCGGTGACTTAGAAATATATGTATTAAAAACTTTTTTTTTTTTTTTTTGCTGTCTTCTTGATATTCACTAGTTTTCTCATTCCTTGAGGACTAGTCTCTTCTCTTCCACCTAAAAATGTGTTTCCCCTTTTGGTTTGGTCAATTCTGTAAAAGGAAAAATAAACTACTCTCTGTGTATGAGGTAGCCATTTGACTAAAAAAAGGATGTGGGCGTACCTATGTATACATATTGCTTGTGTGTGCATAGACTATTCCTGGAAATACAAAAAGACCTGGTAACGCTGGTTGTCTCCAGGAAGAGAAATCGGGTGGCAGGGGGTGAGGAGGGAGGGAAACTTGACCACTCATCTTTTTTGAATCTTCTGAATTTTTGGACTATGAAGAATGCTTTTACTAATTAAAAAACAAAACAAAACAAAACAAAAAACCCCTGCCAGTTTAAAAAAAAAAGAAAAGAAAAGAAAAATCAAGGACAAAGAAAAAAAAAAACTTTCTGTTGGTCTGAGTCTGGAACTTAGAGCGAAGATCCAAAGAAAATCATTCCCTTTCTTGCTAACTGCATCTCTACTTCTTCATTCCTTCTTTCACTCTGGCCAACAGCTTTTAGCTCCTACTGATCAGATGAGAACATAGCACTCATAAGAAGCAGATGCATTAAATGTCCTCAAGCTGCCCCTAAATTCTGCAGGATCCTCAGTAGACAGCGGGGTGTCTTCCACAGAAAAGACGGAGGCCACCTCCTCTGGTTTCCTCCTCACAGCCTTAGCCTGGACACGTGGTAAGTACATATCTTTTAATCAATGTGTGTAAAACCGTGTCCTTCTTGAAGTACTTTGGGAGTGTTCTTTGTCCTTTGCCATTCATTAAGTACCCCTGCTTTTCTCACCTCTCAGCCTTCGCATGTAGCCTCTCTTTGTCTATCTAACTCTTACCAACATTTAAGGCTTCCTTCCTTCCTTCCTTCCTTCCTTCCTTCCTTCCTTCCTTTCTTTCTCTCAGATTTTATTTATTTATTTGAGAGAGAGAGAGAAGGAGTGAGCGAGAGAGAGAGAGCACAAGCCAGGGTTGGGGGCCGAGAGGCAGAGGGAGAAGCAAACTCCCCGCTGAGCAGGGAGCCTGATACGGGGCTTGATCCCAGGACTCTGGAATCATGATCTGAGCCAATGGCAGATGCCCAACCAACTGAGCTACCGAGGCGCCCCTAAGGCCTTATTTCTTGAGCTCAATGAGACTTAGTGGCTGATTAGTACAGGCTGATTGCCTTTGACCTCCCTGCTTTGCATTTCCTCTGTTCCCTACACCCCACAGCCTAATTTAGGAGTCTCTGTTTTTGCTCCTTGGTGTCTGGCACAGCAAACATCTGTAGAATAAATAGAGGAATAAATGAATGAATGAAAATCTTGTACACTTGCCCTAACTTTACCTCTTAGCCGCTGTATCAGAGGATCTCTGTCTCTCCTGGGTTTCGGGGGTGGGGGAGGATTTTCCCAGGCCTTAGCACTATAGTCCATATATGTTTGATCTTCATAATTGAGTGCCCATCAAGTTGAAAAATGCTGGCATCCTGTTGCCACATGATGGGTAGACACTATCTAAATTGAGTTTCAGTAGAAAACGTGAATGAAAAATAAAAATCTCAAGTCCCACCTCTCAGAAATGTTCTTTCTTGTCCAGTACAGTTGGGCTTATCTCTGTCTTTTGGGATTATTTTCAGCTGTTTGTGTATGAATAGCTATAATAGAGGCAAAGTTTTAGGTAAACAGTAATCATTGAGAGCTAAACCATAAAAAGCCTTCTTATTTTATGGGAAGTTGACTTACATAACATGCATATACTATAGAGTTGGAAGGACTGATGACAAAAATTATCCAAAAAGTTTTTGAAACATTGAAAAAAGTTAAAACTAAAAAAGATGAAGTTTGACGGGATTAAATTAAAGCTCTGCATTTAGGTTTAAAAAAAATCAATTGCACAAGCAGAGGGTGGGAGAAAGCAGGCTTGGAAGCTGTTCATATGGAGAAAGTCAATTATAACTGACTCAAATGTTCAGCCAATGGTATGATGGTGTTACTTTAAAAATTAATGCATTTAGATTACTTTCAAGACACCAAGGTTTGGACTTAGAAAGTAGAAGTTCCTTTTGCTCACTCAAATCAATCTGCTGTATCAAGGCACCACCTTCTAAGAATATCTACAGGCCAGAGCACATCTAGTGATTTTCAAACTGTGGGTTGCCACCTATGAGCGAGTATAAAATCCACTTAGCGGACAGCAACCAGCCTTTCAAAAAGTAAAACAGAACACAAGAGAGTACTGTTTTTTGGAACTTCTGCCTCACTCGCATCATGTATATGTGTACTGATGATATATACAATGAATTTCTTTCTGTGGGTCATAGTCAACCAAGTTCCAGAAACACTGATCTAGGGGAAGCTATCCAGATGGTGGGACGGATGGACACCTGGTTATTTAAGAAACAGGTGCAACAATCAGGACTGTTTAGCTTGAAAGGGAGAAGACTACAGGATGACATAAGAGCTGTCTTCCAATCGTTGAAGGACTGTCATGAAGAGGAGAGAATGGCTTTGTTCTCTGTTATTTCAGGAGACGGGTTCAGGGGAGGGAGTTTTGAGATCATTACCCAGATAAACTATCTGACAATCGGAGCTGTCTATCAACGGAACTGCAAAATAACACATTCTAAAAGTGCTTAAGCAAGACAGGGGACCATCTGTCAGGGTTACTGTGGCGGAGATTCTTACATCGGGAGAGAGGCTGAATTAGACATCTCTGAATGTCCCTTTCAACTCAAAGATTTGACCATTCTATTTTCTCCTGTGGGCGTGTCTGAATCTCATAAGTTATTTGCTTCAGATCAGGTAATTCATTCAGCTGACACCTGAAACTACCGCTTATCTTGTACGCTCATCACATTCTGTGTCACACCATTTAATTTTTAGACATGACATAGCTGTTATTTAACAGATGACATTACTAAGATCAATTGGATACTTGGGGTCGAGTGAGATGGGATGTAGGCCTCCTGACTTCTAGGCTCTGGCAGCCTCTCAACCCTGAATATCAGCACTGACACTGCTCAGGCTGTGACTGCTGGGGTCCCACCTCAGGATCTGTTCTCTTCTCTCTTATGAGAGAACTTTCAGTTTTTACCTGGCCATGACCACCTGCTGTAAACACCATTGTCTTCCAAGCTCCCTTGCGGCTAAATATGGTTAACTGGACTCAATTATGTCCAAGTAATACGCATGGAAGGCAGTTGCTGGAAAACTTGCCAAAAAGACAGCTGCTATATGTCCTTGGCTCCTTAGTCTCCTCTGTTTTCCCCTCCCCCTTCCTGTTGGGTGGATCTCAAACAGCCATCTTGAACTGGGAGGTGGAAACCATGTGTCAAGGATGGCGGAGCCTGGGTCCCTGAAACCATGTAATTGCCATAACAGCCCTAGAGTGGTTCTTTCATAGGACGAAAGAGAAGGAAACTTCTGTCATCTTTAAGCCAATGTTATACGCAGTTGAAGCCAATCTCAATTGATAAGCAGTGTCTTTCTCTTGCGTGTGGATGTTGGGTATCCTGCCCTATTTGCTGTAAACCTGACAGGATACTTGATCTTCTGAAGTTAGAATTTTGGCATCTTAACATCTTTTATAATAGGCGAACACCTAAAAATGGGCCAGTTTCTGTCTAGGTATTCCCAGAGTTAAAATGGGGTATATTTGCAAGCAAATCGCTCTTTTAGTATATTCAATGCTTCCTTCCTTAGTAGCCCTAGTTAATGAGACTTCCAAAGCTTCCTGACTCAGGCATTCAGAGAATTGGACCCACCCATCGCCCTTCTCCCCTTCAGACAATTTTTGCAATAACAACATTCCCCTTCCTCTTTTTCTAGTCTCAATTCACCCTTGCAACCAAACTCGACCTTGGTTTACCATCCTTTTCACAACTTAACTGCTATAAAATGGGGCTTTAGGTGACTAGGATTCTGGGCAGGGCCCGGATTTTAAAGAACACAGGGAACTTGCACAACTGTTTCCATTCTCTCAGGAAAGGGGGAGTTTGAGATTCCCCCTTGCATGGTCATACAAACAGGCCGAAAGATTCTGTCAGAGTCCTTGTGCAAAGAACAAAGAATGATGTGTAAGAACCGAAGATGGAACTCTTCTATTTCTACTGCTATTGTCTCTTTTCAGATTTGCAGCAACAAGGAGAATCTGCTAGATCTTCCGGTCAATCTGATTCTCTTCTGTTGTAACTTTCTCTCATAACTTGAAATGACTGTGATGTTTGAGGATAATAGTAGACTTCTTGATTGCCGGTTCAGAGCTCAACCCATAGTGGTATTCAGTAGTCCCTGGTGGTTGTGTTTTGGACTCAATTTGATATACTGGAAGTTGATATCACACATACATGTCCTTCATAAACTTATACTGTTAGAACAGAGAAAAAGTAATAGAAAGGCAAGTCATTGAATTGGGGCTGTGATTCACCTAGCAGCCAGAGTTCTGTTGATGCCGTGAACTTGAAGGATTTAAGGCACTATAGAGCCTTGATCTAAAATCTGAGGTTCTGCCAAGATTTCTTTTAAAAGCGCATTTTACTTAAGAGTAAAAAAAAAAAAATCCACATATTTAAATGATATTCTATGCATATACCATAGGAGAAAAAGAATTATAATCCACTGAATAGCATAGCTAAAAATGTTTATTTCAAAGACAATCCAGAGTCTCTATAAGAAAGCTCCAAATTGGACTAAGAGTAGAATAAACATGGCTTTTGCAAAAGCATCTGGTGTGGTCCGGCAGAGCCAATAGTGCGGCTCGAAGCAATCTCCATAGCCACCTCGCACTTCCATTTTCTTTAGTGCCTCAAAAATACAGTTAAAAATCACGTTTAAAAGACTCGTTCCTAGTGAGGCATTAAAGAAATATGAGATCTCTAAAATCTGACTCTGTAACACACACACTCTCACACTCACACTCTTCTCTCTTCCCCCACCGCTTCCTTTGAAGTCGACTACCAGGCTATCATTCTCATAAGAAAAACAAAGGGAGAAACCCAGGAAAGCAGAGCTGCCTTACTTTCCAAATCAAATCCTTCTGAAGGATTTTTCTATTTTTGGTGAATACCTTTCACATGAGCGATAGATGACAAAACCACAATAACTAAATAGCCACCAAAGATGAAGTGTGTCAAGTGGTTAGGGCAGGAATCCTTGGGCCCTCTCTGGCACCCCCCCCCCCCCCCCGTCACTTTGGGTCACTCAGATTTCATCCTGGTTCAGCTTCACAAGCTCTAAAGGGGAAAGCAGCACCTGCCTCGAAGAAGGTAGAAATGCATTCTTGTCTTGATTTAAAGGAAGTCTATCCTCACTACCACACATGTGAGCACGAGAATCATTTTGAGCCCGAAGAGCTCAGTGATCTTAATACAACAAAATCCTAGTGGAACAGAACACACTGATGCTCACGGAAAGAAAGTTTACTTCTGTAGAGGCCGCATGAAATCGTCGCACGGGCCAAATCGCGTTTAAATGAGATGTCTCTGAAATCCCTCAGCTTGAAAAACTTCACTTACGGGAGTTTGCTGACAAAGACGCGTTCCTCTCCTGCCCCTGCAGAAGCCTCCATTACTCACTCTCAGCCTTGCCCCTCCCAGGTGACTCCACCCAACGCGATCACCAAGTAAGGCAATCCTGCAAGTGAGTTTTCCTTCTATTTACCGGAATTATTTAGTGAACAGGAGGGTTTTTAAAGGAATAGAAGGTTCTCTTTCCTTTTTGACACTCTTGACTCATCAGCCAGAGAGAGGTTTGGAAGCCTAGAGAACAGTGGTTCTCAAACTTGGCGCACAGCAAAATTACTCAGGGAAATGTAAAAATACTGATGACTGATTTATGGGGGTAGGCATTGGGATTTGTTAAAGTTCCTCAGGTGTGTGTATTTGGGGCTGGGGGAGGTGTTGAGAACCACTATTAGCTCTTAAAATTTGTGCTCCTTTAATCCGAGAAGCCACAGTCGATAGTAAAATTAGCTGTCACTAAACTGAGCACTCCCGGGGCCAAGCACTCTGGTGAGTGCTTCACACGCATGATGTCATCGTATCCTCCCCACAACTGCGTGTCAGGCCCTAGTGATAATCTTCATCATCTGTCTCATGCAGCTAATATTTATTGAACACCACTGTTGTTCTAGGTACCACTGTGAAAACCCAGATGAGTAAGACATGGTTCGTGTCCTTGAAAAGTTAATGATAACGGGGACTCATGACAACCATACTATAATGAAGAATGCTTTCCATGAGAGAGTTCAAATTACTCACAAGGTTCAGGGGAGGGCGTGCATACTACAGATGGCAGGTACCAAGAAGGGTGACACTGTAGGCTCAGTGGTGTGCCAGAGCCAGCTCATTCTGGTTTCTGAGAACTGATAGTGAAATTTTCAGAAATGCTGTGAGTCAGTCGAAGTCAGTTTGGTAGCTTGGAATTGGCCTTGGTGGGAATATTACCACTATGAAAACTGGCAAAACGCTACAAAGTCAGGCTCTTTCTGTTCACAGTGCTGGTTGTTCGATATTTACCGGCACACCACTGACGGATCTTAAAAGATGTGAAGGATTTCATCCTGAAGAGGGGGCGTGTGCCAGGTAGAAAGAAGAGTATGATGGAAGACAAAGAATTGGGAGAGAATTTAAGCTTGCTCAAGTAGGAAAGAATAGTCTAGTTTGCCTGGAGTAGGATACCTATGGGGCAGTCACTGGCATTACAGCTGAAAAGCTGAGGGAAGACTATACTAATCAAGTCTGAAGCTTCCATATAAAATGTCTAATAGAGTCTGACACACAGTAGGTGCTTAGAAAAAGTGAACACCTTCCCCCCCCCTTTTCTTTCTCAAAGTTCAAACTTTTGACATCTAAGGCTCTCTGTAAAAACCCCATGAGGGAGGTGTTTTTTTGAATGATGAGACTGAGGATCAGAAAGTTAAGAAACTGGGTGAGAACCACAATTAATCACTGAGTCTTCAGGCAGCAAAGTGAGGGGCAGAATCACTCTGAGGTGGTGACTGGGAGGATGGAGGTACCATCTGCGGAAATGGGGAGTACAGAATGAGGGGGAACCTGGCAGCAAAAGTGGAGTCTGGGAGAGAAGTAGGGGCTAGAGGTATGGTTGGAAGGCCACTACCCAGGGCTTGGTGAACAGGAGCCTCTGTTCCATTTCTTTCTTCCTTTTTCTTTCTTTTCTTTCTTTCTTTCTTTCTTTCTTTCTTTCTTTCTTTCTTTCTTTCTTTCTTCTTTCGGGTTATTTATTTATTTTAGAGAAAGAGAGAGAGAGAACATGTGTGCAGGAGCTCGAGTGGGGGGAGGGGCAGAGAGAGAATCCCTAAGCTGACTCCCTGCTGAGTGTGGAGCCTGGAAGTGGGGCTCAGTCTCACAACCCTGAGATCATGACCTGAGCTGAAATCAAGAGTTGACCACTTAACCTGACCACTTAACCGACTGAGCCACCCAGACGCCCCCTCCCCTCCCACTTCTTAGGATCTATTGGGTGTGAAGAGCCCTGGTTTCTCTTGTTCTCATTCCCCTCTTGGAGGCTGGGAGGCCCTTCACTTTAATCTGTAGCAATTTTAGGGATCACAGATCAATGGTAGCTCCCCCAAAGTATAAGGATTCTGGGGAGTGCACATAACATCCCTGGAGGTTTAGGCCAATCTCTGGAAGCTAGGATGCTTCTTGGGAGTATTGAGCCATACCAGGCTCTGGAACTTTCAGACATGACTTCAGTGTTCAGGGTGGAAAAACTCTGAACCAAGTTTTTCTGCCTCTCAAAACCAGGAGTACCTGACCTTTGGCTAAGAGAATGAGACGGATTTCCTGAATCCATCCCAGTTATGCCTGACCACCCAATGAGGGCTAGCTGAAAGGAGGAAAAAACTGCCCTTCATCTCCCTGTAACTGGCCCATGGCAGACAGTCCACCCCGGGAGAATTCCATTAGTTGAGCTTAACGACTGGGTTTGAGGGTGGGAATAGTTTTTCTTAGAAGTAGCTATTCTGTTCACATCTCAGCACTGGTGGAAGGCCCAACCTGAGGATTCTCCTGCCACATCTTTTTTTTTTCCCCAATTTTTTAAAAGTAGGCTCCACACCCAACATGGGGCTCAAACTCACAACCCCAGGATAGAGAGTCCCATGCTCTACTGACTGAGCCAGCCAGGCACTCCACCTCTTGCCACACCTTGGACAAACTCCTGAAGTACAAAGACTATCCAGGTGTGGAGAGCCCCACTTTCTTCTAAAACCCGACACACTCTGAGGAACATCTTTTAATCCTAGATTGCATTTCAAAATTTCTGGGTACAGATTGTTCCAATTAAATTCTTAAATGTCAAAAGTTTCTTAAAATAAAACTCCTTAAAATAAACTAAATCAGCCGTTCTGGATTACAGCCAACATAAATCAAAGTACCTCACCAGATGGGGATTCTGTAAACTAAAGGTAAAAACAGTTGTTCACAGCTCAGGGCCCACTGAAAAAAGCAAAAGGCACGGGATAGGTCATTTTTCCCTTTCAAATTGTTTTTCAAAACACAGGGTTACATCCTAATAAACAAATGAATCGTGCTTCCTGCAGCACCTGCTCACAAAAACCCCAAAATATGTCTGTGACATTCTGGAAAAAAAGCTGTAGTCCAATTAGCAAAACAACTGAATTTATTGAGAGTGAGAGAGGAATCCAGCAGCTGCGTGTCTAACCTGGAGAGAAGCTTGTGGGATCCCTCACTCCAGTCGCTGTCAGCCTGAAGGAGGCCATCAACAAGATGCCACCTGACCTGAGCCAGCAAGCATGGTCCCACTCCCCACGCCACCGAGACCTAGCGGGGTGCTTGGCACCAACAGGACACAGCTCTGCTAGGAGGGTTTCCCATACAACCACTGACTGTACCACAAACAGAAACCCTGCATTGAGCCCTGAGCGCTTGTCCTGTGAGCAAAACACAGTTGTTTGGAAAGAAGTGCTTTCTAATAACCTAAGAAAAGTGATGCCGTCACATATCTTGCTATCCTGCTGGGTGGGGATCCTGTGAGCTGTCAGCACCAATACAGGAGAAGTGGGGTGGGAAATGACCCAGGCCAAGGTCAGACACAGACAAGAACAAGAGGCAACTGTCCAGGCCTGTGCTGTGGAGCTGTCAGCACCACGGGCATTGAGCAAGGTCAGTGTGGAGTCAACAGCCCAAGCTGCCAAGCGGGGACAGGGGTACTTGGGTGACGGACAGAAAGGGTAAAGAGGCCAACTAGGGAACAGGGAGACCCCTCTACTTTCTTTGCCTGACCCACCACTGGGTATCCTTTGGGCCTGGGCTCAGACCTCATTTTCTTAAGGCAGTCCTCAGTGCAGGGTCAAGTGCCCTCATTCACTCTCCTATCACCCTATGGGTCTCCTACGGAGCACTCATAATTGAAGTGATTTATTGGTGATTAATTATGCAGTCCTCCCTGCTAGAAAACTCGATGAGGTGGGCCTGGGTCACATCTATCTTCTTTATGGCTGCATCTCCAGGATCCAGCACGGTGAGTGGCCCGTTGTCAGCCCTTGGGACATTTCTTTGGGAGGAAGAAAAGATTAAGAAAGGGCACACAGGAGAACAGAGGGCTGGAGGGAGGTGCACACAGAGCTTGGTCCCGTTGGGGATCTCCTTTCTGAAAGCTGTGGGCAGACTCGCCAGCGTGGGTGGGCGTGGCTGACCCAGCCCAGCCGCTGACCTGTGTGGTCAACGGTCAAGGGCAGATGGTTGAGAAACCTGAAACATGAATCTCTCCTGGAAAAATTGTCTCATTTTATTTCTTGGTGTTTTGTCTCTTGACGAGGTTTTTTCTTTCTCCAGTGTTCTGAGATGAAAACATGCTGTAACTTGAACTATATAGATACTTCTCAAGGATGACAGGATGTTGAAAGAATGTAGTTAAAATGCTCATTAGGGATCATCTACGGTTGTGAAGAACAGGGTAGAGGAACAGACTCTCTCACTCTTTGAATTTACCGAACAGAATTTTACCAAAACAGGATGAACCCCTGAAAAAAAAAAAAGCATTTATACTCCCATTCGGACAAAATCTAATAAAAGACACCTGAAGGATACAGGCAAAGAAACAGCTCTAAGAAGCCTGCATTTGACAGGAAGAGACATTTAACAATAGCTTTGATACCCATAGACTGATTGTTGTTGGCTATCAAATCAGTGGCAGATGGAAACCCAAGAGTGGAAAGGTGACTGGGACAATGGGTTTGGGACTATTAGCTCGGGGGGAAGCAGCGCTCCTTACGTTTTAATGTTTTCACAATTTATCAGGTTGAGTAGGTCTGAGGTGGGGGCCTGGATTCTGCTTTTTAAACCAGCTCTCAAGTGATGTCCCTGCAGGTGGATTTTGGACCACGAGGAGCAAGGCCGTAGAGCACTGCAAGAGGGTGGGTTGCTGGGGAGGAAAACATGGGTGAAAACAGGAACTCGTGGAGCGGAGACACCATCTCCGGGAATTTTGCCTTTCCCTGTAGTCTCTTGTACACATCAAGCGCTCATGTCTTTCTGTTTTACTTAGATTCTTCAGGCTGTAAGAAATAAGGGGTCACTTGACCTCGTTCAAGGGCTGAGGTTGGTCGTGAAGAAACGGCAAAGCAGTGAGGGTGATGGAGACTTCTGGAACACAGGGTGTGTGGACCAGCCAGGCCTTGAAGAGACTGGAACCCGATATCGTGGGGAATCCGGGGCAGCTGGAGGGCATCAGGGCAGGGATTTGTGGAATTCGTCACCCTCTTGCTATTCCTCAAAGGGCTTTCCTCTAACTCACAGCTTTTACCCCCCTGTGTTTCCTCATGATTTCTGCTTGTTCACAGCCTCCCCAGTGCCGCCTCTGACCCACAGCCCATGTCGGCTTCCTTTCAGCATCTCTCCAACTGAGGGCAGGGCCCCTCTCATTCTTCCTCTAGGCTCCCGGGAGCGAGGACGGGACTGGCTTCCCTCGTGTCAGGCGGAACTGGCCACTTGGCTTCTGTTCCCTTGGGTCAGGTGTGCCCCAGGGAGAGGATGGACATGGAGATGGCCAGGAGGTCTGACCTGGCTGCCAGGGGGCAGGTGCATGTCATGTTCCAGGAAGGGTGTGTGTGTGTGTGTTGGGGGGGGCATGGTATTTGCCCCCTCCAGGAAACCCAGGGCTGGATTTCCAGCTTTTGTAGTCCCTGGAGAGTTACTTGCTCGTGGTTGCTCTCTGAGGCAAAAAATAATCTTTCTTCAGAAAAGCACTGGGAGACTTCCTATTTGGAAAGTTCTAGTCTGTTCTCGTGAAGGTGGGGGAGGGATTGTTCATTTTGCAGTTTTTAAAGGGTTGATGGTTTTCTGAAGCCTTCATTGAGGCGAAACCCCGGATCCTTTCCCACTCCTGCTGCCTGTGGGGAACGACTGGCTTGGGGTCCATCGGTCGCTGCTCCTCGTGCTGGGCTATGGGAGGCGCACCCATGTGTATGTGTACATGCACCATCTACCCAGTCCCTCTATGACTATTTATTGATCCCTCAATGCGCCAGGCACTAAAATCAGGCCTAGAGATACAGCAGTGAACAAAAAAGAACATCTCTGCCCCCATGGAGCTTATGTTGTAGTGGGGGAGGCAATGGATAAATATAACAAGAACATCAATTCTACATTATGTTAAAAGGTGATAGGTACTTTGAGGGAAAAGTTACCGCAGAGTTTAGGGATTAGGGAGTACTGGTGAACGGGAAAGTTGGGTTGAGATTTTTAGTAGCTTTGGGAGGATAGGTGTCATTGAGAAGCTGACATCTGAGCCAAGCCTAGGAGGAGGTAAGGGAAGTCTTGAGGATTTTGCAATATCCCTTAGGACAAGACACTAGAAGTACCTTGGAGTCTTGTGAAATCAGTCCTGAAAACACAGGGAATAAACAATGGAGGAGTAAGAGTGTGACACATCGGGAATATTCCATGGCCATGCACCAAGAATGGCCCAATGGAAATACTTTAGGTACAGCGGCAGTGAGATTTGAGAAAGAAGGGTCACAGCAATAATATGGGAAATAGTGACAAAATCGAGGTTCACTTCAGTGTATTATTCTTTCCACTTTTTTTGTAGTTTTGAAAAATTCAAAATAGTTGGAAAAAGCCTCGGCTGGGACAATGGTATTGTGGTTATGGAGGAGAATGGCTTTATTATTAGGAGGTAAAGTATTTAGGGGTAATGTGTCATGATGTCTGCAACTCTCTAGCAAATGGTACTTAAAAATATCTTACAGAGACAGAGATAGAGCAAATACGTATGGCCCGATGTTGCTGATTTTGAATGGAGCTTAAGAAATGTATTATAATGTACCATTCTTGCGACTTTCCTATAGATTTGAAAATTTTCAAAATAAAAGGTTAGATTTCACTCTTAGGCATTTACTCAAAAGAAATGAAAATACATGACTATACATAGATTTGTACGTGAATGTTTGTAGCAACATTATTCATCATAGCTCCAAACTGGGACCATTCCAAACGTCCATTGGTTCTTAAGGGTTAAACAAAACGTGGCGTGTCTATACAGTAGAATACAACTCAGCAACGGACCGACTACTGATATACACGCTACCGAGTGGTTCAACCTCAGAGACATTACGCTCTGTGAAGGAAGCTAGAAGCAAAAGACTCCATATTAGGTCATTTCAATTATGTGACCAACCAGAAAGGGAAAAGGGCATGCAGATCAGGGGTCGCCTAGGCCTGTGGTGAAAGTGGGGATTGACTGCAAACACGTACAAGAGAACTTTCTGGGGTGATGGAAATGTTCTAAAACTGGTTCGTGGTGATGACTGCACAACTCTATACCTTTACTAAAAATTCTCACACTGTAAGCTTATAGTGGGTAAATTTTGTGGCATGTAAGTTATGCCTTTATAAAGGTGTTGAAAACAAAGTTAAGAAAAGCCTTGAAGTTCATTTCTCTACCTGGGAATCTGATGGTGAGACTTTATTCATCCAACAGATATCTTTTTGAGTCCCACTGTGTGCCGGCTACGGTGTGCTAACCCCTGGGGGGTTCGGTTTTGAGGTCTGATAAGCTTTATGAGCTATTTGTTTGGCCTGTTTTCTATGAGACCTGCCTGGGGATAGAGGTATGGCCTACATAACCTGTACCTCCTTTGCTGCTTGCTTTGTTTGAGTTCTACTGAAAGCAAAGCCTGAGATGAATGTGAGTTATTTATTTGGCAGGTATAGTGGGTAACATGGCGGCCTCAAAAAGATATGTTGGCACCCTAGGTCTCACAATGTGACATTGGAAAAAGAATCTTTGCAGATGTGATTAACTTAAAGATCTCAAGATGTGAAATCATCCTGGATTGCTTGGGCAAGTCCTAAATCCAAGGACCAGTGTCCTTAGAAGAGACAGAAGAGGAGAAGACATGGACAGAGGAGGAGAAAGCCACATGGAGACAGGGACAGAGATTGGAGGGACGCAGCCAGAAGCCAAGGAACACCTGGAGCCGCCAGAAGCTAGAAGAAGCAAAGGAGGATTCTCTTCTAGAACTTTCAGAGGGAGTGCAGCCACCACCTTGACTGTGGACTCATGGTCTAGAACTGGGAGACAGTGAATTTCTGTCATTTTAAAGCCACTGAGTGTGTTGGGATTTGTTCTGACAGCCCAGTAAATGAATCCAGCAGGTGATTGTAGTGAGGGAGTGAGGAGGTGAGACACAGAAGGGAGGCAAGCCAATCAAGGGGATGTAGAGCAGAGCATCTCTGCCCCGGGGGCCCTTCTGAGAAACGGTGAAGAAGGGGTCAGAAGGCTTGCGCATCCACCAGCCCACTCCTTGCTGGTTAAAGGTAGCTTTGTATTATTAATATCGTTTATTAATAGTTAATGGAAGGTTCTCATGTTCCCATTACAGTCGTCTCACGTGTGAGCTCTACAATCCTACACTAAATCCACCTTCTCCTTGCACATATGCCAGAAATGCTGCCAGATGCTTCATGTGGAGCCTAGAGCTCCTGACTTCAGCCCTCGGGGAGCCCAGCTCAGTGTGGAAACACAGCAGGTGAACCGTTGGGGTTCCCACTCCCCTTCTCCGTCGCTCCTCCTGCCTCTTGGTCCCAGTTGTAGTCACTGCCAAGCAGCGCTTCCCGCAGCTTTGGTTTTTGCCTACCTGTTCTTTGTTGCTCCCAGCCGGCAATGTTCTTTTTTTGTTTCTCTTCTTCTCATTTCTCTCGGTGGAAGCCTGCAGTGCCTTTGGCCAAGACTGGGTGGGGAGTTCTCAGTGCCCGTCTGTATCATTTGATAAAGCTCCCAACGTCAGACTTGGTACTTTGTATCCCGCTTTGCTGACCGGTCACCTGGTCACCGCCACCCCAATGAGGGCTCCAGGGTACCAGTTAGCACACAATACATGTGCATATCTGAAATGAAACATGAAAATGTATCTGGTCATATTAAAACTCAGCTCCTCCTTCTCGGGCTGGGGAAGCTCCGGGAAATGGCACGTCTTTGCTTGCGGTTCTCACCCAGTCCTCCTGGGCATGATCCTGGCTCTGGCCTTCCTCTTTGCTTGGCTGTTTACCTCTCCTATGAGCTGAAACCAGGACGGAAGAGCATCTAGAAGACTAAGGGAATTTAGTTTCTAGCCGTCTTTGGCTTGAATCCTTCTGGCACCGTCTGACAAGCCAAAATAGCATCTGCACTAATGGCATTATCTTAGCTGGAAGAAGTGATTTTTTTCAAACGCTCTAATAATAATAGCTCCTATCTACTGAGTGTTTGCACACGCCAGGCTCTGTGATAACTGCTTGGCATTCTTTATCAATTTTAATCCTCACAACAACCTTATAAAGTCATTCCTTTATCATCCTCACTTCACAGGTGAGGAAACGAAGATGTGGGGGCTTCAAGCCCATATCTGGAGCTGCGTGGGGGGAGGAGCTAAAATTCAAGCCGAGGTCTGTCTGATTTCAGAACACGTGTGTTGAACCTTCCAGGTGTGTGGACTTAGATCACAAAAACCCTTGTCTTTTGTTTGCAGAGTTAAATGGAGACATTGAAAAAGCAACAGCTTCTGCAAGTGTCCTTAGAAAACCCCAGTGTCAGGAGCCAGGTCCATCAGTCCGTGCAAATAAAGCAATGGGATTCCGGCCAGCCTGAGAGCGGGCTTTTGCTGTTCAGGAAGCCAGTACTCCCTCTAAATGGAGATCTGCTGCAATGGGCACTGGAAGGAGAGAGTGAACACTTTGGGCCATGGAGGTGAAGGCGGATCGAGGCCTGAGCATTGCAAAGACCACTCAGGGCACAAATGAGATGAAACTCAAAGCATAGGAGCCTAGTACTCTGGGGGGCATGGGAAGAGATGGGCGGACTGTTGGCATTCCAGGCCCCATGATATGGGGTCCCTGGTGCATGGGGTGTCAGTGAAACAGTGGTAACCTGACCCCTCATCCGGTCAGATGGGAAGGCTTCCACTGTGAGAGTTCTGGCCCAGCATGTTCTCTGCCTGAGTGTGGCTTGGCCTCCTGTCTCTCCTGGATGTCTGGCTTTTATCACATAGGGACAGAGGAGAAAAATAAATTGGGTATATGGATAACATTTAAGTGACTCTGCAAAGTTTTGTGGCAACATGGACCTGTTTCAAGAATTATTTTTAACTGCAGACATTTGGTCCCAGTGGGAAATAAAACTTAAAAGGACAGTTATAATTAGGTCACATTTTGAGAAACTTATTACATTTTGCTGTATGTCCCAGGAGTAGTGTATCTTAAATGATTTTAGTATTTAGATTCAATCATGGTTTAGAATTCCATTTTCCTATGTGATAATGGGAAGCATCCAAGAGAAATTATGATAGCAGTATTAGATGAAAGCAAAGACAAGAATAAATTCAATTTGGGAGGGAAGAGAGAGAAATATCACATAATTCGTCTCCTTACTCCCCTCTCTGTCTTTTCTCCCTGGCTGCATCCTAAAATAGTGTCTACGGAGGGAGCCTGGATCATTCCATCTGTATTCCCCCATTAAATGCCCCTTTATTTCTGCTCAGGGTGAAAAGGTGACCAAAGATGACCCTGTCATTTCTCAAGTACAGTATAGTGAAGCAATTTAGTGGAAGAAAGGCTGGTATTTCATTGGCAGCAAGAAAATAAACATTAACTGTGGCTGTAATAATGTTTCTATGATCTCTGCACAGGTTTCAGAGCAAGGGCCCACTGGAGACTCCTTATAGGACCCTTGGGAGTGAGGCTGGTGGGAAAGAGGAAGAAAGGTTGAAGGTGGGGTAAGATGACAGTGGCAAAAATAGGGGTCATACTGCCCTTCTGTGAAAAATGTCTCACGAGAACTTCACTAGAGCAGAGACTGGCAGAACTCAAGGGCCCTTTTCTCTGTGTTCTATAGACAAATGATGAGGTCTAACCCAACTCTTTTCCTCCAAATCATCCCATGCACCTGTGAAATTTAAAAAAGGAACACTAAAATTTATCTATATAGTAGTGAATTAAAATGGGCCAGAGATGTTTTCTTCTGCTGACAAATATGTAATATATTCCTACAGCTAAGAATCCGCCCACAGAAATGATTTTACTAGATTCTCCTTAACTCCTTTTTAATATAAAAGGGTTCATAAAATCTGTATTCTTTACCCTTCATCTGGGCTTAAATCATGATTTGCCTTGGATGAAACGGTGTGTGGCTAGTTACCAGGTTAAATAGATAGGACCGTGTACAGCGATCGCAGCTATGTGTACCAAAATCCTCCATGCATTTGTTTAGGGCAAAATGGCACAGTGGGTCTTCTCCCTGACTGGAGAAAGTGTGAGGAGTCAGCAGCTTTGGTAACCAGCTATATGAGGGCATGTGGCAGCCATTCATGATGCAATGGCCATGGTGACAGATAGCTCAGACTGAGTATCCTCTCCTCTTGGCAGACCATGTCTGCTGCTCCCTGTCTCACCTGCCCTCTAGCTTGTACGTATTCTTCTATGTAGAAGTCAGAACGTGTATTTTGCTGCCACAGAACCTACGTTGGGGAAGATCAGTGGAAAAAATACTCAGGGATCAGAAGTTAATGAGCCGTCCTATATTCCATGTCCAATAGTCCACTGACCTGGTGTCCAGTCCACTCCAGCCCACTCTTTTCCACGCATTCTAAGAGAAGGCCTTTCCCCTCTAGGTTTTCCTATCTGACAGATCTTCCTATGATCTGATAGACTATTCTCTTATTAATTAGTGATGGATGTGTTACAACTTTCAGAGTATACACCAACACCCTAACCTAGGCATCACTAGCTCCAATGCTTAAAGGAGCCAGGTAAGTAATACGAGTGGGCACAGGTCCAGTGGGGACTAACAGAACTGTAGAAAAGATGGCACTTCATAATATGGATATGTGGGTCCGGTGTTGCCAGAATTTCTAATTTTTTAAGAGAGGGTTTGGGAATCTGAATTTTTATATGATCTCCTAATATTCAAATGTTGGGTCATCAATTCAAAAATTAAATAACTCTTGTAGTCTAAAGAAATAAAATGCACACACACACACACACACACACACACACACACACACACACAGATGTTCTAGACTCCATGCTATTGTCAGTGGTTACCTTTGGGAACAGAAGTGGGAGTATATGGGGACTTTTACATTTTTCTCAGTATAATTTTATAATGTTCGAATTTTTGACAATGAGAACATATTTATATATTGCTTATGTAGTTATTTTAAAAAACCAACAGTCTGAAAAAACACAAGAGAGACTGGATTTAGGAGTTGGAAGACTCCAACATTTGAGAATGACTAGAGACTTACGTTTAACATGGCAGATTGATTGCATGAAAGACAGAAACCAAATGAAAAAAAAAACTTGAAGGCAGCAGGAAAAAAAGTCAGGGAGCAGAAATAATCAAAAGCACTGTGAAATTATGAGAAAAAACAGAATCCTATAAAAATCAGAGAAGAAGAAAGGGCACTTAGAAATTAAAAGTGCAGTGATGAGGGGCACCTGGGTGGCTCAGTTGGTTGAGTAGTCTGATTCTTGGTTTCGGCTTAGGTCATGAACTTGGGGTCATGAGTTTGAGCCCTGTGTCAGGCTCCACACTGAGCATGGAGCTTGCTTAAGATTCTCTCTCTTCTTCTCTCTCTGCCCCTCCCCTGCTTTGTATGCTCTCTTTCTCTCTCTCAAAAGTAAATGAAAAATAAAAAGTAAATAAAAGTGCGGCGATGGAATAACATTCAATAGAAACATTAGTAGATGGAATTAATGAAATCTCAAAAAAGGAAATGGAAGATACAGATTTGGAAAGTAGGAGAGAAGAAATATGAAATGGAGAGTATTGATTCAGAAGTCCCACATTCAACTGATAGCATATTCAGAAAGAGAGAACAGAGAAAACTGAGGAAAGAAAATAACCAAAGAAATGATTTAAGAAATTCCATGGAGTGCTCAAACACAATAAATAATTGTAAAATAAAACCTCACATTGAGGCACATCATCATGAAAGTTCAGGACACCAGGAATTAAGAGAACATTCCAGAGAGGTCTCCTGAGAGAAGAAATAAACCACAGCAAAGGACCAGAAACAGGATGACATCAGACGTCTCAACAGCAACACTGGATGCTGAAAGGAAATGGAAAATTTAGAAACAGTATTTCTGAACTGACCTATAAAGCCAAACCAACACCAAATGTGAAGGTATATTGAAAACATTTTCAGACATGCAGGACCTCAAATTTTTTCTATGTACTCTTTCTTAAGGATCTACTAGAGAATGTATTTTACTAAAATAAGTGAGCAAATCTAGGAGACTTGGGATCCAGACTACACGATGAATGGATCCAACACATGAGATGGAGTGAACAAAGCAAAGTCTCAGGGTGGTAGTAAAGACAGGTCTTTAGATGGGTGCTCTGCAGCAGGACTAGAGGGAAACTAGTGCATACGGCAAAAGAATGAAGGGGAAAACTCTAGGGGAAAAAAGGGAATTGATAAAGGAGCTCAGATTTATGATACATAGAATATTGGGGGATAAATTGTTGATAAATGCACTAAAAATGGTCACGTGAAAATGAAATGGTCAAATGAAAAACAAGGCAGTTATTAACTTCAGGAAAAATTTAGAATGGTCAAGAAAGGGGTGCCTGGGTGGCTCAGTCAGTTGTGCAGTGACTCTTGATTTCAGCTCAGTCATGATCTCAGGGTCCTGGGATCAAGCCCTGTGTTGTGCTCCATGCTCAGCGAGGAGTCTGCTTGAGGATTCTCTCTCTCCCTCCTCCCCTCCCCCTCTCATGCTCTCTCTCTCTCAAATGAATAAATCTTTAAAAAATAAAAAAAAATATTCAAGAAAGGAATTTTAATGATTCTATACCTATGTTTCAACTGTAAGCAATATTTGCATAGTTACAATATTCAAATATTAAGAATGAATTTGGGAAAAATGAATACCAAATAGCTCTGTGTGTGCATAAGGGGTGGAGGATTTTTAATAGGCCTAAATACTTCCTTTCTATAGTAGAAAATCAGTAGATAATGCTTAAATTGAAAATTGAGAAATAATATAAACATTTTAAAAGAGACATATACAGGTAAATATCTGAAAAATCAATGAACAGATTTTAAAGCTTCTGGTAATTGAGAATTGGGGATGGGGCTAAGGTGGAGCATGGGATGGATTTTTTTAAAGTAAACTTTTGAATTTTTTTTAAACTAGTCACTGGGGGTGTTTCTAATGTTCTGCTAATACCAACAACGCATATGTTATTTCATTTGTGTGCACATAAGCCGTGGGATAACTTTCCAGAGGTCAGAGGGCAGATGCATTTGTACTATTGATAGACAATGCCTAATTGCTCTCCACACGGTGTGTAGCATCTTTTTCTCTCACCAGAATTGTGTGAAAGCGGTTATTTTCCCACAGTGTTGTCAAACTTCTGAGTTTTTTTTTCAATCTGATGGGTGTCAGTCTGTTCTCATTATGAGTAAGGTTAAGAATCTTTTAAATGTTCAAGAGACATCCAGAATTCTTTTTTTCTGAATGTTCTATGTTCTTTGCTCACGTTCCTTTTTTTTTTTTTTTTTTTGTATCTTTTTCTTCTTGATTTCTAGGAGTTCTTTACCTTTTAGGGATATCAATCCTTTGTATTGCAATTTTATTTTTCAGTTTGTCATTTGTCTTTGCTATTATTTTCTGCTAAGTTTTTGACTGATACGTAGTCATATCTAGAAATATTTTCCTTGATAGATTCTGGATGGTGAGTCATAATTAGCAGGGTCCTCTACATGCAAAGATTACAAAGTAATTCATCTATACTCTAACCTAGTGAAAGTTTAAGGTTTTTAAAAATTTTTTTTTACATTCTTTGATCCGTTTAGAATTTATCCTATATATTGATCCAGGTTCATCTTTTCCAGATGGCTACCCAGTTGTCCCAACTCTATTCACTATTTGACTCTCACATTTAAGTACATATATTACCCTGATTAAAAAAAAAGAAAGTAATCAAAAAAAGTGAAGGCAGAGGGCAGAGAAGTCCTCCCGATGGGCTGAACTGAAAAGGGAAAGGGAGGAAGTGGGAAGGTCACATCCTCTTTCCTGGCTTCTGTGTCCCCACACTGCCATTCAGATGGCCATCTATGTAGCGATGTCCTACCCTGTGACTGTTTTGTCAGAGGGGTACTTGGCTGCAATGAGGGGCTCACGACCAGGAGGCTGGCCAAGTCAGACTCTGGAAGGATGAGTTGGATTTCAGACCCTGGGAGGGATGATAGCAGGAGCCACTCCAGGAAATTCCCTGTCACAGGATGACTCAGCTCTAACTGCCTTCCTGCCATGAAAACACTTAGGGTTCCAATCCCTGGGAGAGAGAATTTGATGGCCCCAACTTGATCACTTGTTCATCCCTGTGCAAGTCCTGGGGTGAGCTGCCCACAACCACCAAGTGTGTGGGGGTGGGATAGGGGGGCAGCATCTCCAGAGGAAGAGGTGCTGGGCAACGAAACCAAACAAGGCCCCCACAGCGGCTGTCCACAACATTTGTAAAAATAGTAACAAAAATAGCAGCTATTTGTGGACTACTTCTATACACTGGGAACCATGTTAGGTATTTTCTCACTTACTTCCTGCTAGCTGTGTGAGGTTGACAGGTGAGGAAACGGGCTAAGGGACTTCTCTGACCCAGTTAATGACATCACCAGGATACAAAGCTGGATGTGTCCACCCCCACCCAGTCTCTGCCTTTTAACCCTTCAGGGACTGCCCTCTAAGTAAGAATAAATGTTCGCTTTGGTATAAGCCAACTTCTGCACCCAATGCCTCCGTCGGCATCCATGGGCTTCGGACATGGCTATAGATGATTGTTCTGACACCCAGGGGGCTCCTTCATGTTCTCATCAGTTATCCTGGTGTTTGTCGTCTGCTCTCATGGTAAGCAGCCCATGTCTACAGCACCTCCAGGGGCAGAGCTTTCTCACTCATTCTTTCCTCACAGCCATCTTTGGGCAAGATCATTTGGGCCGGACTGATGACCCTGTCAGGGAACCATCTCTTGCTACAGGTGCAGGTCTCCCTCAGACCCTGAACCAATGTCTGGGCTTTCTTGTGCACCTCAAACTCTCTCTTCCCTTGGGGATGGGGTCCCTTTTCATGGGGTCTGTTGCAAGGGAGATTGAGCCCATGTTGCAGCGGAATAGTCGCCACACTCTCTAGATCATGACCGCCCCTTGAAGAGGAGTCACACATACCTGTGCAAATACCCCCACCCTTCTGCCTGCCCTGGGGCTCCTCTAGCCTGTCTGGATGGCTAAATTAGAACTGGGTGCCCCCATAGAATCTTCTGGCACCCAGCCTACACTGCTTTGCCCCTAGCTCCACCAGCCTGAGGCACCCTGTTGACAAGGGTCTCCTGAGAGATTCTACAAGACCAGTAGTGTGCTGACCCCCTTTTGGCCACACATAAGCCTGGAATGTCTTCTCCTTCCTGCCCCCTCCCTTCATGATTCAGAAAACTTCAAAATTCTGCCATTACTTGGGCTGGGTGGCTTTCGTTGGGTGTGGTCTGGAGCTTATCTTCAGCTGTAGAAACACCATGATCCATTAAGCACCGAAAGTACACATTCGGCACTACAAAAGCACTGCTCCTCCACGTGAGATCTCTTCAGGATTGAGGGGCTCGCCTGTCTTTCCCCCTTGGATGTCGTGTGTCATACACACAGGCTGCCTGCAGCTTATCTCAGGGTGGCATAGAAGCTCCCCCGAACAGCCACGAAGGCCACCTGCAGCTGGGGATGGCCACAAGAACACCTTTTCCTTATGTGATCCAGGGGAAAGGAATGCTGGCAGTTCTCACGGGCTGCAGAGAAACTTCTCTCCCCATCCTTGTACCTGCGAGGGAACATGGGACAGCCACCAGGATTCCCATGGATTCTGTGGTCATATGGTGGGACTATGAGGCCATGCGCAGCATGGTCCCGTTACCTCCCCAAATCACTGCCTGCCCCAGTCTGCCTTCTCAGTGAGGACAAGTCTGATGACTCTATTAGAATGTAACCTGACGCTAGGATTCTGGAGCTTTCTTCCCCTGATCCTTTTGTCGCCAGCGCACTTAAGTCTGCAGCACACCACAAAATGTCCTTGTTATGCTTGTTGCTTCTTTTCTGTCTCTCTCCACTAGAGTTTAATTTGACAAGGACAGGCAGGGATGTTGGTCTGTTTTGTCCAGGATGTACCCCAACCTCCTAGAACAGTGTGGGTGCATAGTAGGTACTCAATAAATACTTGTTAAATGAGTGAATGATCTACTTCTAACTGTTTGCGGTGACTTTAAAATGTGTTCACTAATACCGTGATACTGCTGTCTTCAAAGGTTGAGCTAATTATCTCCCCAACTGAGTGATAGACTCCCTTCTAATGAATAAGATGTTACTTCTAAGGCTGAGTCATAGGAAGGACAGCTTTCCCTGGCTCTGTCTCATGGGTCACTCACCTTGGGGGACGTCAGTGGCCTTGCTGTGAAGACATCCAAATAGCCTGAGAGGCCCACGTGGGGAGAAAGTGAGGCCTCCACCAATGATAGTACCAACCTGGCAGCCGTCTGAGGGAGCCATCTTGGAAGCAGTCCCTCCAGGAGAAGGCAGCCCCAGCCAACATCGTGGCTCTAACCTCAGGAGAGACCCCCAAGTCAGAACCGCCCAGCGAAGGCATACCTGAATTCCTGATCCACAGATATTGTGAGGATAATAAATATTTACTATTGTGTTATCCCCTATGGTTTGGGGATAATTTCTTGTGCAGCAATAGAGAACTAACACAATTTCAAGGTGACCTAGTGTATTTGAAATATGACTTGCTTTATAAAAACTCCATCCAGCCCCAACTTGATAAGAAAGCAATGCTGTATGAAGTGAGGGATGCTGATAGGTAAATGGAGGTTGTGGAGGTTTGATGGAGAGAGAACAGGCCTGGGGACATAAAATATAAAAAAAACTGTCAGATGGTCTCCAATCTGGCATTTATCCTGGGAAAATCATTTAAAGGCAGTGAGTCCCCGGGAGAAGCAAGTGCTTGCCAGGAAGTTGGTACAAAGCCTGGAGCCCTAACCCAGGGGCACGTGCTGGGGGAAAATACTTGGGGGCTGATTGCAGAGCCCGCGGTCCACTGTTGGTGCAGTCACGGTGCCACGGTGGGGAAGAGTGGGGGGGGGTTGCCGCCCAGCTTTCCTGATCTGGACTGCACAAAGGCTGCAGCTGTCCTTGCTGACTTCCCGAAACTGCAGAGTGACCTTAAATTATATCCCCGAGTGGTGGGACAGCCAGCACAGTCCGCCCTTGAGGATGCTCAGTACCCCTGCAGGACTACACGAGATAGAAGAGAACCACTCGGAGAGCCGCAGGGTCCCAAATCCTCACCGGGGTCGCAGCGGCCAGCGCTCTGTAGCACGTTTCTTTTTAGTCTGTGAAGGGTGCTAGACAAGAGCCTCTGGGGGCTTCCTGCCTCTTGCCCTTCTGCCACCAGGGATCACCAGCCATGGCCTGATGACTTGATCTGACAGAGGTGTGTGGTCCCCGGAGCCCACTCCTGCTCTAGGTGTCGCCCGCACCACTCATAGGGGCAGACCCAGCCGGGCTGGGTGGCCATGCGAGCCATATAGGAAACCTGGCCCTTATGAGAATGATTGGCTTTTGGCAGAATTACTGGAAGTTCTCCTTTGGCTGAAATTCTCTTATCTGGGAGTGTCACCAGATTATGGGGGAAAATTGAGAGGGCTTTAATCACTGACTATTCAGACTACTCCTTCAATCAGTCTTATTTAACAGATGGGAGGAAAAACCCACGAAGGGTGGGTGTCTCTGAGTGTGCAGTAGGGAAATCAGAGTTTCTTGGAGACCTTGCTTGCTACTGGTGATAATAATGGTGGTAGATAATGTTTGTTGAGCGTTCGCTATCTGCCCAGTGCCACGCTACGCACTTTATTTTCCTCTTGGAGACTCATGACTCCCCTATGATGGAGGTACTATTTTTATCCTCATTGAACAGATGAAGAAACTGAGGTCCAGTACAGTAATTTGCTCAAGATTACATGGCTGAAGTAGGGTCTCACCTCAGGTCTGCCTGCTAACGAACCTATGGCCCTAAGTAGTATGTGGTCACTGTCCTAAGCATTGGCAGTTTCTGAGTATCCACCTGTTTCCAAGGTTGGGGAATGTGCTGCATCTCAAACCTGTCATTCCAGACAATGCCCAACGTCAAGGAAGGAAAAGGCAGAAAAACCAAAGGTAGGCCCAGCTCTGAGCCTCCCCTACACACTGCAATGGACGTTCATAATGATCATCCTGGCTTGTAGCAAACATGTTAAATCATGTCCTTTGCTTTAAAAAAGAGAGAGGTGAATGGTATGCTTTCAAGTACTTTTCTTCCAAATGATTAATATTTTGGGAAAAGTGTTGGTTCTCAAAGGGGAAAACTCTAGTTATCTAGTGTATGCAAAAGATTGCATTCCCAGTACTACTGGTTAAATGAGATATCTCTGTATTAACATTCTAACACTGATGTACTATGAGATGATACAATTTTCTCATTTTGTAGGGTTCCATAGGTGACCAAGAGAAGAGGAAACAATTCTAGTGTGTTATTATTGGCTCCTCCCTCCTCTACTTAGAACTCATCACGGGCTTCTCCAGGCTTGGCTCTCTGGTTCATATAAATAGACCTATCAGTATTTCTACCTTGGAGAAATGACTGAGGAGAGTCTGTCTCGACAACACAACTATGAACTGATGATAATAATAATGTTCACATACCCCCAAAACAAATGATCCAATTAAAAGATGGGCAGAAGACATGAACAGACATTTCTCCAAAGAAGACATCCAGATGGCCAACAGACACATGAAGATTCTCAGCATCACTCATCATCAGCGAAATGCAAATCAAAACTACAATGAGATATCACTTCACACCGGTCAGAATGGCTAGAATCAACAACACAGGAAACAAATGTGGGCGAGGAAGTGAAGAAAATGGAAACCCTCTTGTACTGCTGGTGGGAATGCAAACTGGTGCAGCCACTGTGGGAAACAGTATGGAGCTTCCTCAAAAAGTTAAAAATAGAACTACTCTCTGATCCAGCAACAATCACATTACTGGGTATTTACCCAAAGAATACAAAAACACTAATTCGAAGGGATACATGCACCCCTATGTTTACAACAGCATTATTACAATAGCCAAGCTGTGGAAGCAGACCAAGTGTCCACGGATGGATGAATGGACAAAGAAAATGCATATATATGTATAAGTATGTGTGTGTGTGTGTGTGTATATATATATATATATATATACACACACACACACATATATATGTAAAATTATATTATTCAGCCATAAAAAACAACAAAATCTTGCCATTTGCAACAACATGGATGGAGCCAGAGAACATAATGCTATGGGAAACAAGTCAGTCACAGAAAGACGAATAGCATATGATTCCAGTCATGTGTAGAATTTAAGAAACAAAACTAATGAACAAAGGGGGAAAAAAGAGAGAGAGACAAACCAAGAAACAGACTCTTAACTATAGAGAACAAACTGATGGCTACCAGAGAGGAAGTGGGGGGGGGGATGGGTGAAATAGGTGTTGGGGATTAAGGAGGGCACTGGTCATGATGAGTACCCGGTAATGCATGGAATTGTTGAATCACTATATTGTACACCTGAACCTAACATAACGCTATATGTTAGCTAGCTGGAATGAACTTAAGAAATAATGTTTGCACTAATAATAGTAACCATTTATGGAGTGTCTGCTCTGGGCCAAGGCACTGTGCTAGGAACTTGTATATGTTAGTTCCTCTAATCCTCTCAATTACTGCACTGGGGTAGGTATTAGTATGTTCATTATATAGATAAGAAAACTGAAGTGCAGGGAGCTCAAGCAACTTGTGGAAGATTACAGCGAGAGTAAGTAGTTAAGGCACAGATTTGCACACCAATCTTTTTCCAAAATCCTTGTCTTTTTCAGACAATCTCATCGCCTTAGGTCATGATAGGCAGGGAAGAATACCCTGGACAGCTGGGGATCTTTATATGTAGAGAGAGAACTGAAAACAACTTCTATAAATACAATATTACAAAGTTAGGTTGATTACACACACACACTCACACATACACATGATCTGCTTACTTAGGGTGAGAGCCAGCCTTTAAAATAGTCATCCTGGAAGACTATTACTTCTTCTAACACCATCTAAAATGCTTGTGATTCCTCTTTGAAAACTGTACTCACAACTAGCTTACATTCCCCTCTAGTCCTGGTTTCTTTTGGTTACAGCCAGGTTTAACCAAATAGTGGTGTTTCCCATCCTGATCACATACCTTGGTCACCAGATTTACTTTTAAATGACTTCAGTTGTTTCCAAATATCAAATCTACTCACAGAAGAAGATTTGAGGCCAGGAAGAATTTTTCATAAAAATCTGCAGCAGGCTCTAGGGATAATTTTAAAATAAATTTAAAATGAGCCATGGGCAGCATGGTTGGAAAAAACTTTACTATTTGGAAATGTAAGCTCTGATTTATTTGTTAAAGTAATAAATAAAGTCATATTATTTGCGGTCTCCCAGCTTGTTACACTAACCCTTCCCTGGCTCCACCTTCTCTCCTTACACTTTGTTGGCTCGATGTGGACTTCTCTGTTGAGATGGAATTTGGAAGCTCACCAATGAGACTATATCTCACTTGGTACAACCATAATTGCAAAGGACAGGATTTCATGATAAGTGCCTTGATTCTCCTGTGAGGGCAAAGCTTCCTTCAACATCTATGGGATCACTTCTCACCCAAGGGGCTCTTCATGGGCTTCTGATTCGAATCTAGGAAAATTGGTATGGGGGATGGGTGAGAGAAACATGGGCTTAAAGGAGCAGTGTTGTTATGAGTGAACGTTTTTCTTAGATTAGGTCAGTGTAAAAGTATAATGGGAAGGGAAGAGGTAAGAGGTAGCCAAGAGAACAGATAGTGTGATAAATGTTTGTGGTATTCTCTTTTGTTATCTTTTAGGTTCCCTCATCCTGGGTTTCAATTATATCTGGGTGGTATAAGCCTAGCATGCTGGGAAGTTAGTTGTCCTTGGTGTGTCCCCCAGTTTCAACCAAGGCCAAGCCCTGATTCTGTCACTTACCATCCATGGGAGTTTGCACTAGCCTTCACATCTGGAATGGAGCCAAGAAACATCTAGTCCCATGGTTGTAAACCAGCTCAAGTTGGTCTTAACTTGATGTCACTGAAATAAAGGATTATTCAACTGGTTATTGGGATAAAGTGTCAGCATCATTATCAAACAACATTTATTGAGACACCAATAAACAGGTAAAATTTTACCACCTGTGAGGCATTAAGAAGTCATTAATATACTGTATATTCTGAGTTTCTAAACCAGAGTTCCTCAAACTTCAGCACAACTAATTATCTAGAGAACTTCTTCAAAATGCATATAACATTCCTTGAAATTCAGGTGCTAGGTGGGCGGGCCTGAGAATCTGCATTTTTTTAAAAAGATTTTTTAAAAAAAATATTTTAGAGAGAGAGAGCACACACAAGCAGGGGGAGGGGCAGAGGGAGAAAGAGAGAGAGAGAGAAGCAGACTCCCCACTGAGCGCAGAACAGACTCGGGGATCAATCTCACAACCCTGAGACCATGACCTGAGCCCAAATCAACACTCGGATGCTTAACCGACTGAGACACCCAGGTGCCCCTGAGCATCTGCATTTTTAAGGATTCCACTGTTGACCAAGATTCATACCTAGGGCTGAGAACAAGTGTCTTTGTGGAATACTGGGAGCCCATGGAGAAAGCTCAAGAACTCTGAAAAGACATGATAATTTAAGAAACAGAAGAATGGAATCACCTAGGGGAGAACCAACATTTGTTGAGAAGATGAAATGCATTAAGCACGTCGCACGCTGTATCAGTCAAAATGCCATTAGGAAAACAGAAATTATTTTAGGTATTTTAACCAGAGAGTATCAAATAGAGTGAATGGATTTCAAATGTGTTGAACTGTCCAAAAGAAAGCAGTGAGGTTAGTAAATACAGGGAAGCAACTTAGGGCTGGGGTGGGGGGAATGAAAGGGAAGAGGTATAAGCAGAACTCAGGAATGCAGAGGAAGAGCCACCGTCTTGGTTGCTGGGCTGCTGTAGGACCGTCATGTACCTGGTACTGAGACTGCCAAGGGGGCACCGGGCGGCTGGTGCTGGGGCCTCTAGAAAGTGACATGACACTGGTATAGGGTCAAAAGTTGCCAGAGTTGTAGACATCCAGAGAAAGGTACAAAGAGGAAGAGAACTCTTCCTCTCTCTTCCTGCCTCCCAATCTCCCAGTTGTGCCTCCCAATTGCAGACCCTAACTGAAAGTCAGCTAGCAAGGGAATCTGGGAAATCTAATTTTCAGACTCTGAGCCCACAGCATCATAAATCAAAGTATAAAGGGTGTGCATGGAACTGAGAGATAATCAACAAGCACACATTAATCAATTTACTCAATACTCTACAAAACTGTGAATAAATAGAAGAACCAAAGTTCAAACCAGCGTCTAATACCAGAATCCTTGCTCTTGTAGTAAGTGTTAACTCAGTTTACATTTATACTTTGCCCTTGACTTTTTTTTTTTAATCTTAGCATTTACTTAGTACTGGCTGTGTGTTGGGTGCTGTGCTAAATGCTTAGGCTATGATTATCCTATTTATTTACTTATTTTTTGAAGATTTATTTATTTATTTTAAAGAGAGAGAGAGAGAGAGAAAACATGAGCAGGGGAAGAGGAAAAGGAAGAGACTTCTTAATGAGACTCCCTGCTGAGCAGGGACCCCCCCCCCACCAGAATCATGACCTGAACAGAAGGCAGATGCTTAACCGACTGAGCCACCTAGGTGCCCTGGGATTAAACTCTTTATATGTATGTCTATAAGTAAATATGTATTTATTTATATAAAATTATGTATATATATAAGTATGCAGACCACTTAGGTGAAAAAATACCATCATTAAAGGAAAATAAATATTGTCCTAAATTGTTCAGCATGTCATTCTGATCCAATTCAATTCATTTCAATTCATTCATTCATTCAATTCAATTCTAATCAAATTTAATTCATTCAATTAAATACATATGTGTGCTCTGCACTGAGCTAGAGATCATGGAGGATACAAGAAAAATATATGATAGGGACCCTGTTCTCAAGGAATGTACTGTTTAATTCTGAAATTAAGCCTTAGCTACATGCAACATCATGTACAATGAAAACATAAAGGTCAAGGAATGCCTTGGGAAGTCACTGAGGGCTGGGCTTGTCAGGGAGGGTTGTCAGGAAGGAAGAGATGAAGCCTGAGGGGACAGTGAAGGCAATATGTGTGTGGAGAACCTTCCATGTTAGAGAAGAGCATGAATAAAGGCATGAACCCACTGTGTTGAATGACAGAAAAGGGACTGGGGATATTAGTGAAAGAAGGAACATTAGTTGGACGGTGGAGCTGAGTCCTAGTTGTTCTTCTCAGTGTCCATTCTCCTCTTTTTCTACAGTGATGGAAGGTTAGCTGGGCACATGGCCAGCCTTCTTTGTAGCTAGGTGTGACAGAGTAACTAGATTCTGGCTAATAGGATATCAGCGGCAGTGATGTGTGAAATTTCCAGGTCATGTTCCTGAAAGGAAATGGGTTTGTCCTCCATTGCTCTTATTTCCCCTTTCTTGTAGGCTGATGTGTGGATGGGCTATTGCACCATTTTGGACACTGTAAATAAGGATAGCATCCTAAAGTTCGCAGATATAATCTAGAAAGAGTCCAGACTCACAGCATTGACAAACTGCCATGCCAACCCTGGCGCACCTACAGTGATTGTGAAATGAGAGGGAGGATTCCAGCTGCGAGGTACAGGGGAGTCTTTTGCTCTCTGGCATCCACATTGCTGACTGGGGATTCTGGTGTTTGCTCATCTGATGTAGCAGGAGTTCCTCCAAATGTAACCTTACTTTGTCCATACATTTGCACAATGGCTACTAGGAGTACCTTTTGGGAAGACTTTTAAAGAACTGGTACAGCAGTGAGAGGAGCAATTTTCTCTCCATATGTTCGACAGGGACGCCCAAGATTCTGACCAACCGTGTTCTGAAGGAATATGGGTTGCTGCTCATCCAGAAAGCTGCTGTAAGAACTTACAGTTGGTGTGGGGGAGGTATTAAAGAACACTAATATTTCTGGAATGGAAGCTTTAATTGAATGCAAAAAAGATATCATAACCTAGAACAAATTGCCTTTGAAATCAAATACATCTTGTGCAGACAACCAGACCTGTCTTTTTGGTTGTTTCTTTTCAAAAGTACCCCCACTGAAGGATGAGTTGGGGCACTGGCTCCAAATCGGCAGCCTCTTTCTCTTCCCTGGTACGGCAGTAAGCAAAGATCCGAGAACCAGACTCGGAGAGAAGGTAGACTTGATGGTCTTCAGCTCTTTCAGAATCTTCCATGATTCTTTCATGTGGAAGGTTGTCACTTAAAAACAAAATCGAGATGAAATTCACATAACAAAAACCTAACCATTTTAAAGTGAATAATTTAATGCCATCTAGTACATTCAGTCTGTTGTGCAACTATCTGGTTCCCACACATTTTCCTCATCCCAAAGGAAACTGTACCTGGTAAGCAGTTACTCTTCACTCTCCCCTCTTCTCACCCCTGGCAACCACCAGTCTGCTTTTTCTCTCTATGGAAGTACCTGTTCTAGATATTTTACATACATGGAACCATTAGTACACGACTTTTGGTGTCTGGCTTCTTTCAATTAGCATAATGTTTTCTAGTTTCATCCAAGTTGTAGCATGGGCCAGTGCTTCATTTCTTTTCATGGTTGAATCATATTGTTAAATGTAGCTTCCACAATCTGTTTACCCATTCGTCTGCTGAAGGTCATTTGCCTATTGTGAACTGTGCTGCTATGAACATGTACGTACAAGTACTTGCTCTCTTACCATTTTAACAAATTTTAATGAATTGCCATTTTAATGAATTTAAAACTCAGGGGGAATTAGGAGTATCTGAAAGTCCAAGTTCTTGCTCTTCTTCACGTGTCAGAGCAGCAGGCCACTGTGAAGGGGCTTCCCTGCCACCCCGGTCCGGTGCTAATGGGCCCCAGAGTTGAGGAGCAGAGCGGTTCTGAGTGTGAAGGAGTCTGGTGGAGTCAGGGACCCTGACATCCCTCTTCATTGCTGCCACTTCCTTTCTTTGAAAGTCCAGGAAGGCACACTGTTGAGTCAGACTGAAGGCCTTCTCTGTGGTGTGCTATCTGCCAGATTGTTCTGTTTGTTGCCAATTGCCCTCACACGTTCTGAAAGATGCCTTCCTGGCCCAATCAGAGAAACAGAACTTTCCAGGTTAGACCAGAAGGGGCCCCAGGCTTTCTGATGAGAGACAGAGGACAACTAGGAAAAGGGCCCAGTTCTGTAAACATAGTCATAGCCACTATTTATTGAGCGCTGAGCATTTGATCCATTCAGCAGCCCTATGAGGCAGGCACAGTGTGTGCATTTCAGAGAGGAGGAAATGAAAGCTCACGCGGGTACAACTGAGGCCTATGTGAATCCAGGCGCATCCCAGAGCTGCTGGGGGCTGGGCTCCAGACCGCTGCAATAAAGCGAAGCTCGCAATAAAGAGAGTCAAATGAATGTTTTGGTCTCCCAGTGCATATAAAAGTTATGTTTACACTACGCTGTGCTCTAGTAAGGGTGCGATAGCATTAGGTCCAAAAACAATGTCCATACCTTAATTAAATGCTTAATTGAAAAATGCTTTATTGTTAAAAAATGCTAACCACATCTGAGCTTTTGGCAAGCTGTCATCACTGATCGTAGATCACCATAACAAATGTAATGATAATGAAGAAGTTTGAAATCCTGTAAGAACCACCCAAATGTGACCCAGAGACAGAAAGTGAACAAATGCGGTTGGAGAAATGGCCCCACTGCCCTCACTCCATGAAGGATTGCCACCAACCTTCGCTTTGTGACAAACGCAGTCTCTGAGAAGTACAATAAAGCTCAGCACAGTGAAATGAGGTACGCCTGTAGTAAATACTCTCCTAAGTTTACGCAGCCAGGAAACGGCGAGGTCAGGGATCACATTCAGGCAGCGTGACTCCCTGTTGGGACTCTTCATCCCGATTCCCACAAGGGACTTAGGGCTTGGCGGGCCAGGGAAGAAAAGGTTTTGACTGGAAATGGGTTCTGGGGTACCAGTTGAACGGTTCTGGCAGGGAGCCAGGATAATCAAGATGATCTCATCTCAAGATCCTAAATTTAATTATACCCCAAAACATCTCTTTCCACACAAAGTCATATTCTCAGGTTCCAGGGATTAGGGCGTGGGCATATCTTTTAGGGGCCACCATTCAACCTACTACCAAGGACTTGAAGCCCCAACAGAGATAGAGAAACCACTGGTTCCAGGGTGGCTGAATTTATTCCTCTATGATGTCACACAGTGCATCACTGCCGGGTCCCAACGGTCTCCCCTGCAGGCACAGCTAGACTGTAAACCTGAGAGATCATCACAGGGCACCCCAGGAATTAAGAGAAGGAAGTCCAGATTTTCTGGGCGGCTCCCTGGGTCCTCACAAGAGTGGTCTGGCTGAGCAAAGCCATGATGAGTTGTCTTGGCTCATTTTATGAGCTCAGTAGAAATTCCTTGATAAACCTGGAGGTAGGACTGGTAGCAAAGCTTCCCTAGGGAACAGGGGGCAGCGGGGAGAGAGCTGGACAAGGGGCTGATAAGGCTGGGCTTGGTTTTCCTTAACCTCCTTCTGTTTGACCACTCTGAAGCCATATTTTCCTTTCCCTTCTCCCAGCACCGGCCTTGTTCTTCAGCAAAGTCTTCAGCACCTGGACCCCTGACCCACTGGCTCCTAAGACTCAGGCTATGGTCCCAGGAACGTGTGATGGCTTTAATGTGTCAGCTTGTGTCAACTTCTGCTAAAGTGACCAGATACTTGGTCAAACATTGTTGTAGCTGTGTCCATGGGGATGTTTTTAGATGGACTTTATACTTATAACAGTGGACTTTTGAATAAAGCAGATTGCTCTTCATACGTGGGTGGGCCTCATGCAGTCAGATGGAGCCCTGAGTAGAACAAAAGGTTGACCTCCCCTGAGCAAGAATACATTCTGTGGCAGATGGCCTTTGGACTTGAACCACAACATTGACTCACCCCTATGTCTGCAGCCTGCTGGCCCATCCTGCAGATTGCAGACCTGCCAAGTGTCCCTAATGATGTGAGCTAATGTCTTAAAATAAATCTCTCTTTCTCTATATGTGCACATTCTATTGGTTCTGTTTCTCGAGAGATTCCTGACTCATACAGAGTGGCCTCCGCTTTCCCAAGCTGGACAGCAACCTTCTCAAGGGTGGGGGCAGGGTCTTTTCTACATCCTGTGCTCAGCGCCACGCTCCTTCTCTCTCTCTATGGTCTCCCTCCAGGCCCTGCAGTGTCTAGCTCAGAGAAAAGCTGGTTCTCTTTGTTTCAAACTGCTGATTATAAGTTTACCCCAGCCAGGGGCCATCTCCTCCAGCAGCTCAGTAGGGTTTGTGGAGAGGAAACATTTGAGTCTAAGAAATGTAAGGAACAGAATCATGGTCCTGGCCCGGCTGGAGGCCTGGAGGGGTCTGCCAGGCTGAATTGAGCCGAGAAGGGCAGCACCCATGCAGGAGAATAGAGACTATGACCCAGGTGTCAGCTATTCAAGTTCTCCCTGGTCAATTAATGAGTTAAATAAAATCTTCGACAGGTGATCATTTCATATCTGTATGAGAATCATGATTTTCACTTTTAATTGTTTAAAAATATTATCCTTTAACAGAGTCCAAACTCTTTCAACTCTCCCTCAAATGAGATGACATCATAACAAATCTATTAACAGGTATTAATATTATATTATAGAGTTTTAATAAGTACACAGAATGGGATTAAATCCTACAAATGAGTAGGAACATCTTCAAAATTTCCTACCCTCCTTTTTTTTATTATTATGCGCGGGTTTATTGACATTATGCTAAATTTAAAAATCAAATTAAGAAGATCACCCTACTCTTGATACAACAAAGGAAAATGACATTGTGTCATCTTGTCAGAAAATATGGTATGTTTTCCTATTTGTTCATGTGTTCTGCTGTGTCTTTCTGGAACGTTTTGTTTGTTTGCTTATTGAGATATAATTGACAGATAACATTATATGAGTTTCAGGTGTACAACATAATGATTCGATATTTGCATACATTGTGAAATGATCACGCAGTAAATCTAGTTAAAATCTATCCCTGCACGGAGTTACAGAATTTTTTTTTCTTGTGACGAGAACTTTTAAGATTTGCTCTCTTAGCCACTTTCAAAATGCAATGCAGTGTTATTAACCAGAGTCACCGTGCTGGACTTCTCCCCCTCTTTATCTTCAAGATGGGAGATTTAGAAGGACAACCCCGTGCATCATACACTTGCCTTTTTCCCTTCTTTCAGTCTCCCTCAGTGGTTCTCAACCATGACGTGCATAAGAGCTGTCCAGAATGTTGTTCCCAGGACTGTGAATACTGTTTATGAGAGCAATTTAAATGGCTTACTGTATTTCAAGGAATACCTATGGTAATAATGACAGGATGAAGATTTTTGTCTTTGATGAATCTGAAGCTACCAGGCCACCTCCTCCTCCCCATAAACTATAACGGCACCGTAGCTGCATTCAGTGTCAAGGTGTCTGGGGTCTTACGCTCTCAGTGGCTTTTATTTCGCATTGTACTCCCCCAGTAAGGCAGGTCTCGATGACTAAGGCTCTAACTTTAAAAAAATATATATATATTATTGAGGTGAACTTCACATAACATAAATTTTTAGTCATTTTAAAAATGTACAGTTCAGTGGTATTTAATACATTCCCAATGTTGTGCCACTACGACCTCAATGACTGTTCCCAAACATGTCCATCCCCTGAAAGGAACCCCGTACCCATTAGCAGCCCCTCCTCCTCTGCCTCCAGCCCCTGGCAACCACCACCCTGCTTCCTATCTCTATGCATGTACCTATTCTGGATGTTACATATAAATGGAATCCTACCATGTGACTCAGCAATCCCACTCCCAGATATATACCCGAAACAACTGAATACAGATACTCCAACGGGGCTGTGTACTCAAATGTTCACAGCGGCAGAGCGGTTAAGTCTTCCCTGGGCACTCGCTGCCAGCTTCCTCGTGGTTCTGCAGGGCAAGGTCTCTTCATCAGAGCAAAAGCATAAGTGAGGACAGGAGCAGGAGAAAGACAAAAGCTGTACCCAGTTACCCCATTGGGGCTCTGCTTCCTGAGTGTGACCACCCATTGTGATGGGGAAATGCTACCCCCTGGGGGTTCTGGACAATGAATCAAACAGACCCAGAGAAGAGAGGCTTGGCAGACGTGGTCAGGTAGTTCACGGTCAGGTAGTTCACGACATCCCCAGGAAGCTGGGAGTGCCTTCTTTGGAAGCTACAGAAATGACAATAGCCCAGAGGCCCACCCCCTTAGAGATGAGTGTTGCCTGGAAGCCTGTTATATAAGTGAGCTGGATTTCCAGCCTCCGGGGAAATGTGCAGAAGAGCCTGCCTCCGGGCAGGGCAAAGGGCATGGGCCTTGCGGTCATCAGGGTCGCTGGCAGACCCATTGGTAATGCAGGTCTGTTTCTAAATCTGTTCCCTCCTTGTTAATTGCCGCGCAGTTTTATTCTAGCCCTGCGGGAGCTCAGGGGCTTGCTTGGTACAGCAGTCCCTGGTTTGCAAAGAAAGAAACTGACGTTGTGGCCTTTTCCAAGGTTTTCTTCCCTGCGCACACTTCTGGCAATTATTACAAAGTGCACTCATTATCGTTACAATGGCTGGGAGATTAAAGCTTAATTCGGTCTGTTATTTCTGTGGCTTTGCCTAACAGCATTTGTACCTGGAGCAGCCCCACTAGGCTGTGAAGCCAACACCTCCTGAAATCACCAGACGACGCAGTTTGGTTCTCCTCGTGGCTCCTACTAGTCTGGCCAGAGGCAGCCTTCTTCACATCTTAATGGGTCACCAGGGTTTCCTATGGGGATACCTGTCTCTACAGCAGCCAAAATGGGATTCTCTTAAGAGGAAGGCTGGCCTGTAGGAAAAATGACCAGGTTTGACTTCTAACATGAAGTCGTTGAATAGACTGTACCCTTTGTTGAGGGCAAGTGCCCTTTGGGTGAGGTATCACGGTGCTCGGGAGGGAAGTACACAGATCTGGGTTCAGTGGCTCTGCCAGTGTTCCGTGTGTCCTTTGGACAAGCCCTCGAATCTCCCTGAGCCTCCATATGCCCAACTGTGAGGCTGGGAACTAGAGTTGTTGTATAATCGCATAAAATGATTTAAGGAAGTGCGTGACAAATCATGGGTGCTCGAAGATAGTAGCATCATCTTAGAACTACGAGCTCCCTCTCGTCTGAGGGGACCAAAATGATCTGGGGACTTTTTAATCTTATAAGCTGTGGCTTATGTGATCTTAGATACAATAGAGCTCTCCTGACCGCAACATGGCAGTGGTCTGGGCTTCTCACCAGCAAAACTGGCCCCTCCACTCATCCAGATATGTGTCTTAATTAAGCATTTTGGGGCTTAGCTAAGTTAAGGCAGCATGTTTAGGTCCACAATTTCTGGGGGAAGGGGGTGCAAGGTCCAGAGAAGCCAGTGGAAGGGTGGAGTAGGATAGAAAGTGGGTAAACAACAATCTGTTTTTTTCTATATTACATTCAAATTACATTCAAAGCTTTTTTTTTTTTTAAGGGGGGGAGGGGGAGGGGAGAGGGACAGAAGGAGAGGGAGAATCTTAAGCAGGCTCTATGCCCAGTGGGGAGCCCGACGCAGGGCTCCATCTCACAATCCTGAGATCATGACCTGAGCTGAAAACAAGAGCAGTTCTTCAGCTGAGTGGGCCACCCAGGAGCCCCCAAAGCTCTTCTAGTTTAATGGGTTATCTAGATATGACTTTTCTGTATATCAGTCATTCAACAAATGTTAACTGAGCACTGTTCTGTGACTGGTTGATGTTCTAGTCCCTTCTTTCATCGGTGCCTACCTCTTTTCTGCCCGCTCTTAGGAAGGTCACTATAAAATAATACACTGTTTTCTCCCAAAGATGGGGCAAGGGTATGTGAGATAGTTGGAGGATGGTGTGACAACAAGGGGGTCTGAGAGCAGGAAGGCCGAGGGCTTCAGAAGGGAGATGGGGCAGTAGGGAGGGTTGACATCTGTTTAGCAAATCCCTGCCGCCACGGGGCACCCCTCTCTCCCCAGGCCCCTGCTGCTGAAAATCCGCCCGGGGGAAGCACTGCCTTACAGACAAAGGCGATGGGGTTGTAGCTGAATACCTTGGTCAGAACTTCCCATGGGATTTGAAAATTGCATGCTTGCCTCTCTCTCTCTCTCTCTGTGTGTGTGTGTGTGTGTGTGTGTGTGTGTGTGTGTGTGTGTTTGTGTGTGACTATTTCTCCATCCTACGATAGAAGAAACGCTCCCATTTACCCACGTACACTCAGGCTTCCTTTTTGCAAACACCGCCTGGGTCAGGCTCAGGGGACTGGGGAGGTGTGGCCCTGCCAAGAAGAGCACAGCCCCAGAGACTGTGGGAGTCAAAGGAAAGGACCCATCGGGAGAGAGGGGAGTTGGTGCCTTCCCGCCTGGCTTGTTGATTATAGTAGCTTCTGGGGGAGACGTGTGCAAGCCGTTCTGCCACGGCCGAAACCATGCCTGCTCCATTCCCCGCTTCTCCTCTCTCTTCAGCGTTCCTCTCCCTCAACTCCCCAACAGCCCAAGACAAACTCCAACTACCAACAGCACCCTCATATTCCCAGCCTGTGAGAAAAGTGTTGCTAATACCTACTGGGTAGTTTGTTTAATTAAAGCTCAAAACAGATGTTGGCTCCTGGTACATGTGGAGAAATGGAAAGAAAATGAGAGGTCAGGTAAATGAATTACCAATGGCTAGATCTGCAAGTTCTCCTGATTTCTTGCATCGTTTGTTAGCCAAAGAAAGGAGCAAGAGGGAGAAGCGTGGCTAGGGTTTAGTTCTGTTCAGTAGCACACGTGCAGCCCAGAAGGTGGGGATTAATTATGGTACACGATGTGAAGCAAAATGTATTAGGTATCTTCTTAGATGTTGGATCCCTGCTTGATGAAAATGGCAATTTAATTCCTATTGCCTTTGTTGCTTTTGCGACTTAAGAAAACCCAGTATCCAGGTGTACCAGCCCCTAGAAAACCGGCTTCCGAGACTCTGAAAGCGAGTCCTGCTGTGAAGCTGGTTATTTTTATGGCGTTCACCATTTGAAGGAAAGGAATTGGGGATCTAGTTGAATATGGTATTTAGTATTGTGATATGTTTAATATTCTTCCTCTATGTCTTCAAACATTCAAGGGAAATCACTGTGCAGTACAAAGAATAGGCCCAGTGTGATCCATCCCCCGGCCGCCAAGAAAACCTGGAATCCACCTGCTTTTAAATTTCTGCATCAGGGCGCCTGGGTGGCTCAGTCGTTAAGCATATGCCTTCGGCTCAGGGTGTGATCCCAGGGTCCTGGGATCGAGCCCCACATCGGGCTCCCAGCTTTGCTGGAAGCCTGCTTCTTCCTCTCCCACTCCCCCTGCTTGTGTTCCCTCTCTTGCTGGCTGTCTCTCTCTCTCTGTCAAATAAATAAATAAAATCTTAAAAAGAAAATTCTGCATCTCCACCAAATCCACTTGATAGCTTTTTTTTTTTTAAATCTCAAGGTTTGACTTTTTAAATGATACGATCTAGTTGTAGGACCATACTGTATTTATAAATACGTGTTTTAAAGGCATCATTCACTTCCTCATGAAATGTATGTTGAGAGCTCGCCATATGCAGGTACTGCTGTTGGTGCAGGAGACACAAAGTTACATCACTCTGGGTGACTCACATCCCCTCTTCATTAGCCAGTCAACCTCCTGGTAACATCCTGCATCTTGATATTCCATCAGAGATGCCTGATGGAAAAACGGCCCCCGGACACTCTGTGGTTTCAGGTATCAACCCATCAACCTCGTGGAAACACACCATCGCCTCTTCTCTGGTGGGTCCAGCAAAGCCTGGATGTGTTCCTTGTTGACGGGCCCAGCTTGGGTCACGTGACCACACCTGAACCAGTCTCTGTGGTTGAGGGTGGAGGACTCTGATTGGACAGCCTGGTTAAACGTCTGCTTGTATAGGTGTGGAGGTCAGTTCCTCACAACTCCATGGCTTCCCAAAAGGGTAGTTTCCTCAAAACAAGATAAGTAGGGTGGGCCAAAAAACAAGCCGATGGCTACTGTAACAGCTGAAACTTCCCTCATAACTAGCAGAGCTGGATTATCTGATGGCCTTCTCAACGTTCCTACTTGGCTGTCTCACACGCCCCTGTAAGTTACCCCCCTGAGAACTCTTCAGCGGCATACATGCCAAAGGACTCACCTTTCTTCCACACAGATTTACACCTTCCCTGGTGTACCTTTTCTTGGCAAAGCAAATTACAATCTACCCAACTACCCAAACCAGGATTTGGCCACTGACTTCCAGGCCTAATTCCCCCCAGCCTCCGTGGCCAACCTGTTACCGGGTCTAAAATATTTCTTATCTCTGTCCTTCTTCTCTAGCCCTCCTGCCATTTCTTTGGTTCAGATCATCATCGTCTTACCCAGATGCTCTCCTAACTGGCTTTTTCCTCTCTAGCCTTGCTCCTCTCCAATCCAGGTTCATCTTTCCAGTACTAAAATACGACCATATCACTCACCTGTTCAACTCACTCAATGCCGGTCCCAGGCCTTCAGGATCAAATGCAAGTTTTTAAAACTTGGCATACAGAGCTTTATCTTTCACACGAATCCCCCTCACCTGGCTTCAAGGACTGTTCCCCAGGCTCACAACCCCCCTGCCACACTGATAACACTGGAACATCTGTTTGCTTGCCTGCCTCTCTCCCTGAGCTGGAGCTCTTTAAGAGCCAGGATATTGTAGCTTGGCTCACTTGACACTCATTGCAAACCCTTCATAGCATATTTTCCTGTTTGAGTTGGGAAGCTGAAAGTTGCATTTACAGCTGGCAGCTGGGATGTAGGAATGTAATAGAAGGTCCATCGAGCAGGGGCGCCGGGGTGGCTCAGTAGTTAAGCGTCTGCCTTTGGCTCTGGGCCTGATCCTGGAGTTCTGGGATCGAGCCCCACGTCAGGCTCCTTGGCTGGGAGCCTGCTTCTTCCTCTCCCACTCCCCCTGCTTGTGTTCCCTCTCTTGCTGGCTGTCTCTCTCTGTCAAATAAATAAAATCTTTAAAAAAAAAAAAAAAAAAGAAGTTCCATCGAGCAGATATACCTGTATGAAACTTTAAATAGGAGCAAAGAATTAAGAATGGATCTTCAGGCAACCTTGGTGGTGATATCTGATTCTTTGGGAGCAGGTACAGTCGAGTTTCTAGGATCCAGCCCCCAGCACAGGGTGGCTATGGCCTATGGTGTTTCTACTAGTACATGGCCTTAGTGTAGTTAGTCTTAATCTGCACAATTCCCAGCTGCATTGCTGCTGCCTGTATAGACATCAAGCCTGGCCCTGGACCTTCCCAAGATTCTGTGAGCTAGTCAATAAATACATAAAATAAAACTTTTTCTGTTTAAACTAGTTAGAGGGAATGCTATTGTCGGCAATTACACACCCAATTAATAGCATTAGGATCTAACTATTTGTGTCTGGATTGTCCAGCACCGTGCTGGGCCCATGAGCAATACCACATGCCCGTTATTGAATGAGTGATTGAATGGATCATTTTCTCTGTTTCTAAGGCGCTCATTGTATGATAGGAGAGCATACATAAAAAGAAATATTTCAAGGCAACAGTTTATAATAGAGTTACAAAAGTTAAGAGAGTGCTAAGATGGGAGCATTAGGAGCATTTCAAAGAAGGTAATTTTTGAGACGGGCCTTGAGAACGAGTAGCAAGTCATTAGCTAGACAAGGAGACAAAGGTTAGCATTTCTGGCACGTTCTAGACACCAGATACCAAACTATGTCATTTATATACATTATCTCACTTAATCCTCACTGATGCTATCACTCTCATTCTACAGGCTGACTTGCTCAAGGTCATAGGGTTGCAAGGGGCAGAACTCACATACAAATTGAGCTCCCTCTGACTAACATGCTAAACAGTGTAGACTTTATCTTCCAATTAATAAGAACCAATGAAGGTTGGACAATAATAGGATTAGATGGTGTTACAAAAGAATGGGAGAAAGGGAACTTGACTAGTTAGGAGTCCAGAGGAGAGATAAGAGCCACAAATCAGGAATAGTGAGAATGGGGAGGATTGAATATGTCCGAGAAGTACTTTAGGTGCTCCACAGACAAACTTGGAGACCACCACCATATTGCAGAGAGAGGAGGCAACAGGAGTCAAGGGTGAACCGAGACCTGGGCTTGGGCTGCTGGGTGGTTGGTGGCACCATTTGTGAAAACAGAGAAAACAGATGAAGAATCTGGTTGGGGGGTTAGTTCATGATTTTGGTTTTAGATGGGTTAATATATGATTCCTACAGGACAATAGCTTGGAGACCATCAAGATATCCATTTGTCCAAATCTGTAGTGCCCATGACCCTGGAGTAAAGCCTAGTGCCCAGGGTATCTTGGCAGCTATACAAGCATGACTGGAATCTGGCTCAACATTAGGCCGAGTGAGCGCAGAGCCTTGCGTTGCTGCATATTTAAGCTGACTTGTCAGGCAAGGGAGCCCAGAGAAGAAAGGCTCTGCCTGAGGAAGGCAAACACGCGCCCCACTCAATAATTCAGCACAGAGCCTGTCTTGGCTGCTGAGTTACCATCACAAGGAGCATTTTTAAAGTCAAACCCAATTTCTGTGCTAAGTCATGCCTGAGCAAGCTGGAGAGTTGCCAAAAGACAAGAGAAGACTCCAGGCCTCTTTATAAACAGGCCCTGGGAGATTTGAGTACTGTGTGATAAAGCTGTCAATCTAGTCTCAGCTGTGCAAGCCTGTGACTTATTTGCATATGTCACTTCCTTCAGTACACCCCAGCCCACAGGCTCCTGCCTCCAAATCCTATGGACAAAAAAAGCTGTCCAAGATGACCTCTTACCATGAGATTCAGGCTTTATTATACCAGGGGGTCTAGCCACCTATCCCTTATCCCTTCACTGCTCTGGACCAACTCACAGCCCCACTGATGGCACGGAGCTCTCCTAAGGGAGAAGACTTCAGAGGAGGGCCCAGGCATAGCCCTTTGTGGGGCCAGGGAGTGGAGCAGAACTGCTGAAGGGCTGTTAACATCCTGCCACCAGGAGCCAACTTCCAAAGCTCTGGAAGGGCAGGCCCATTCAGCTTTCTCAGCATGCTGCTCCCCAGCCAGCCACAGGGGACAAGCCCTGGGAGGAGGCTCCCTGTCTCTTTGCTTCTCTTAGGCTCTGCTTCTATGCCTCCTTGATTAGTGCTGGAGCCTGTGCCACTCATACTTGGGGATCAATTACTAAGCAGGAGACTGTAAGGAAACCTTCATCTGGCATGTCCAGTCCTAACTGGTACTGTATTGATGCCTGATTGGTTAGTTACCTAGTTAGGATTAGATTCAGGTGGTCATCCTTTTCTTTCTTTCATCTTTCTTCTTTCTTTTCTTTTTCTTTTTCTTTTTTTCTTTTTCTTTCCCTTCCTTCCCCTTCCTTCCCCTTCCTTTCCCTTCCTTTCCCTTTTCTTTTCTTTTTTTTTTTTTTAAAGATTTTATTTATTTATGTGACAGACAGCCAGCGAGAGAGGGAACACAGCAGGGGAGAGGGAGAGGAAGAAGCAGGCTCCCAGCCCAGGAGCCTGATGTGGGACTCGATCCCGGAACGCCAGGATCACGCCCTGAGCCGAAGGCAGACGCTTAACGACTGCGCTACCCAGGCACCCCTCCCTTTTCTTTTCTTTTCCTTTCCCTTCCCTTCCCTTCCCTTCCCTTCCCTTCCCTTCCCTTCCCTTCCCTTCCCTTCCCTTCCCTTCCCTTCCCTTCCCTCCCCTTCCCTCCCCTCCCCTCCCCTCCCCTCCCCTCCCCTCCCCTCCCCTTCCCTCCCCTTCCCTTCCCTTTTCTTTTCCTTCTTTCCTTCTTGATTTGGACACTGGGCAGGCTGCTCCCAGTGGGAGGGATCTGGCCTGGGTAGTCCAGGGTACTGTCTTAGCCTGCCTGGCCTCCTTCCCCAAGAGACAAAGGCATCTGTAATCCAGTGGGTCTGTAACCTACTAGCAGAGCCAGCAGCTAGTAGAAACTAGAAATAACAAAAATGTGTCCTTTCCTACAGGCTGGCTCATCCCTGAGCCAGGACGCCAGGCTTGGTAGACAGATTACAGGCTGGATCTCAGCCCCCATACACGTACCCCTTATACCAGGTTCTCTAGCTGCACAGCTCTGGTGGGAGCTGTGATACACCAATCAGCAAATTCTGCATTAGAAATTCTCAACCCCCCATCCCCATTATGTAATTCAAAATAAAATTTAAAATAAAAACAATACTGACTCATAAAATACAAACTTATACAAGTGTTGAAATTATAACAACTTTACTTGGGATATTTCAATTGCAGTTTTGTTCACTGAAGCTGAACCTTTTTTAGTTTTGTAGGAAGTGCCTGCTGGACTGCATCTCTAAGCTCATGTTTAGGGGGCCCACTGGGCAGTCTAGCCCTGGGCCTGGGGCCTGGGGCCTGGTCCTGATGCCTCCCATCTCTTGGTCCCTGCCCCATCCCTCCTCGATCCTATCATCCTGTGTAAAGAGACAGTTCAGACCTTGACTAACAATGCTTACACCTGGCTTCTACTTCCCACCTCATGCTGGTTCCCTGGAAGCCCCATCTCAGGAGAGACAGTTTTGACTACACTCTTACATTTTGACTCCTAATCTTTCCCATCTGTGTCTGAATCCCAATTCCAGTCTTGTCAAGTGGGCCTCCTCATGCTATTATCACTGGATCCAAGATAATCCATCACATTTTGGGGATCAGGACAGTGGAGCGGTTCAGGAAATCTGGCTTCTTTCATGCTCTTTGGTGGTTTTAAACTAAGCCCATAAATTATTTGATACTACCCCCCCCTTGAAGGTGGAGCTTAATTCTTCCCCCTACCCCTTAGAATGTGGGCTGAGCTTAGTAAGTCACTTTTTATGATCAGGATACAGTTTCTTCCTTGCTCTTTCTCTCAGATCATTTACTCTGGGGGAAGCTGGCCACCATGCTGTGAGGACACTCAAGTACCCTGTGGAGAGGATTACGTGGTAAGGAACTAAGGCCTCCTGCCAACAACCAGCAGTTGATAGTCTCCTGAGTGAGCCACGGGGCAGTGGAGCCTCCCACCCCAGTCAAGCCTCCAAGTGACTGCAGCCCTCATGGTGTTCTGATGGCAACCTCTTTCTTCTTTCTTCTTTCTTCTTTCTTCTCCTTCTCCTTCTCCTTCTCCTTCTCCTTCTTCTTCCTTCTTCTTCTTTCTTTTTCTTTTCTTTTCTTTTCTTTTCTTTTCTTTCTCTTCTTCTTCTTCTTCTTCTTCTTCTTCTTCTTCTTCTTCTTCTTCTTCTTCTCTTCTTCTTCTCCTCTTCTCTTCTTCTTCCTTCTTTCTTCTTTTTTTTTAAGATTTTATTTATTTATTTGACAGAGAGAGAGAACACAAGCAGGGGGAGTGGCAGGCAGAGGGAAAAGCAGGCTCCCTGCTGAGCAAGGAGCCCGACAGGGGACTCAATCCCAGGACCCTGAAATCATGACCTGAGCAAAAGGCAGATGTTTAACTGACTGAGCCAACCCAGGTATCCCTGACTTCAACCTTCTAAGTGACCCTGAGCCACACCTCCCAGGGAAACCATCTCAAATCCCTAACCCTCACCAACTCTGTGAGATAATAACTGTTGATTATCTTAAGCCATTATGTAAGTTAATTTGTTACACAGCAATAATAACTAATACATATCCCAGAGGTGAGGCCGGAGAGAGGGGTGCCAGGAAGTCTCACAAAATGGTTTTCTGTACCAGGAGCTTCTGTATCACTTCTTACCCCTTTGCACTAAAGGCATCCTCTCCTCATGGTATGCTTGCCTCTCTGTCTCCCAGATAAATATATAGAAAATCAGAAAATAATAAAATACCTTTGTACCCACTACCAAGATTAAACTGATGTTAACATTTTGCCATATTTGCTTCAGATCCTTCTCTTTTTAAAAATAAAATAAATCAATCACTATAGATAGAGCTCAATACCTCCACTGTCCCCTGCTTCTGCAAGTAAAGACTAAGCTGGAGCTGGTGTTCATCAGTCCCTCAGAAATGTCTGTTTTGTCATAACTTGTTTATGAATTAAAAAGTATATTCTAGGGGCACCTGTGTGGCTCAGTCAGTTAAGCATCTGCTTTTGGCTCAGGTCATGATCTTGGGGTCCTGGGATCAAGCCCCAAGTTGAGCTCCCTGCTCAGTGGGGACTCTGCTTCTCCTTCTCCCTCTCCCTCTGCCCCTCTCCCTGCCTGTGCTCTTTCTCTCTCTCTCTCAAATAAATTTAAAAAAAATTTTAAGTATATTCTATTATATATGTTTAAAAGTTTACATAAATAGTATTATATTGTACTTATTCTTTTGTATTTTTTGTATATTAAGGTAATAATTTACATAAAGCAAAATTAAGTATTTTTAGGGTCCACTTCTTCATGTTTTGACAAAGCATACAATCATGTACTTACCCCACAACCAAGATATAGAACTGACCCATCACCCCAAAAAGTCCCTGCTAGGACCTTGGTTTTTGGGATCCTAGGCTCTAGCAGATGGAAAGTCTGGCCTTGCTTTTCAATCTCAACAGTGTTGTCTGTCTTTCTGCTGTTATTCCATACCCAAAGCAGTGCATTCCTGAGAACTGAGTGGGGGATGGTTGGGGACAGTTAGAAAATTCAGAAGCAGGAATCTGTGCTAATACCCCCATATTGTAGTCCTACTACCTGGCCAAAGATAGAGCCATGGAAAATATTGGTGACTCAGTGAATAAAGAAATGAATGAATGAAGCAATGTAAGAATGGGATAGTGGGGATTATTTTCTTCTCCATCATTTCTGGGTACGAGGAATCACCAAAGAGACTTCAAGCCTGAGCAGCCAGTGCTCTGTGTCTTCCTCCAGGCTGCAGCCTTGGTCCTTTGGACTCCCAGCTGCTGGGGGAGATGGGGATTGACTTTAGCCCCCCAGAGATGGGGTCATTTTGCATTCCTGTCTCCTACATTGCTCAGTGCAGTCTTGTAGGCTCTTCCTGGGACAGGCAAGTGCCTCCTGGGTCTATCTCTGCCCTTGCCTGCCGTGATTCTCCCAATAAACTAGTAGCTCAGAGCCTTTTTCCGCATGAGAAAAAAAAAATGAATTCATTTGTAGTCCTAATCATAAGGTGTCAGTGAAGGACCCTTTTAGACTTTGTTAAGTGTAAAACTTAACCTTCCTAGGGAAGGAGATCAATGCTCCTGTCTTCACTTTTTTTGCTGCCCAAGGGTCTGTATCAGCAGATACAGAATGGTACGTATTTTCAGAAGGAAAAAATTTTATGATTGATTAGTTCTGATGTCTGCATGAGAGAGGGATAGAAGGAAGGAGAGAGAAATTTACCTATGCTATATTTACCAACTCTGACCTATACTCTTGACACTACTGTATTACTTCTCTAAGATGTTGGAGAAACAGGCATTTCTATGGCAAAAAGCCTCCTGTCCTTCTTGGAGGCCCAGTTGCTTGATGATGACCTGCAGCTAGGTGACGTAGCAGGTTCTGTTGGGATGCAGTCATGACAGCAGCACTCTTTTTGTAGCAAGGTTGAGAAGATAAGACAACAACAAAGCAGTCAGCTTAGTATTACCCCAGACCCTCTGTGCTGGAGGCCAATCAATACAGATGTCTGCTAGGCCTTCATTTCTGAAGGTCCTGGCAGCAAGTCTAACGGTGTTTTCCTTACTTAGCATCCTGATGGACATGTGCACTTGTCAGATAGAGAACGAGCCACATAGGTCCCACCATCTCATTGCTTCCTCTGATGAAAGAAAATAGGCAGCCCTTGGGAATTCTGTTGCAATGGGAAAAAGAGCAGTTCCAATTCATATCCACTTTCCCGTTGCACGCGCTGGCCCCACTGAGGGTTTGTTGACTTCTTGCGTTGGCTAACTGGTCACAATAAAAAATGAAGACCGACTCTCAGGGATTTAAATAAGAATTAGCTCAAGTATGCAGCAGACCTCTTTCCCCTGCTCCATAGGGGTTGGCAGGTCTGTGCTAGTGCCCAGTGGAAGCCAGGACTCTGAATGAAGAGGTTCACCTTTCCCCTGCAGGGCTCCTGGGACCCCCTGGGGGCGGGGCAACTTTGGGGACCAGCAACCAAGAGAAAGCTCTGAGGGCCAGGCTCCAGTGAATTCCAGTCCTCACGCAGGTCAAAGCAGCCTCACTGTGTCCAGACCACATCAATATTGATTCAGACTGCTTGGAAAATCGGAGATCCTTAAAGGAGGGGTGAGGAGGAAGAATTTGGTGCAGAAGGTGGTGGTGTTAGGAAATGCTGACCTCAGCTAAGAGCTCAGACAAAAGTCAGCCATGAAAGAGGGAGAATGGGTTCTACCAGGTACAGCTTCTGTTCTTGGCTTAGAATTTGCATAGATGTTAATTCTGAGGTATAAGTTGTGTAGGAATTTGACTGTCTGGGTCAGAACGATCAGAAGGAAGAAAGCATTCATCTCTCAGTTTGATTCCCTGAAGTCTCCTCCTTTACCTGGCAGCCCAGCATGTCACCTTGAGGCCCCTTCTGAACCACAGGAGAGCTCTCTGCCCCATCCCAGGACAGATGCTCTCGGGGGCCCTCACAGGGAGGCCATTTTCTGAGGGATCCCAGTTGGCTTAGGAGTCATTTTTGCAAGGAAGCCTTCTAGACACCCCAAACCTGGGCCAGGGCCCCCTGTCTGCACTGCCTCAAACCCCAGTGCTCACTTCCATCAGAGCACTCATGACCATGGCTGGTGTATGTGTCCATCTGTCTGGCTGGACTACAGTGACCGGGGCAGGCTGGTGATTTACTGACCACTACAATTCCTAGCAAAGTGCCTGATACATGGTAGGTGTCCATGACACCTGTATTGAATGAATACAAGACACAGAGTGTCTGGGGGAGCCTCAGTGTGGGCTGTGCTGATCTGTTGTTCCTAGGGCAGCCCCACAGCCAAAAGGGGCCTCTGAGTTCTTCCAGTGACTTTTCCTGGCTTCCTACTGGTACCACCTGGGAGATTCGCTAGGGAGATTGGCCTGGTTTTATCATCTGATCCCTTCCTTTCCTGGTGGCACCCACCAATCACCCAACTTCTCCACTCTGGAGCAGAGCACCTCCAGGAGGCCAATCGGAAAGAGCTCTCCTCCCACAGGGCGGTGAATCTGGGTACACAGTCGGGTGTGATTTCCACTGCATGGTTTGGGGTTGAAGCATTTCATGGGTCTCTTCCGAGTCTTCCCCACTTCTCCCTCCATCTCTGGCTGCTCTAAATTCAGACTTTTAAAAAATCTTTCCTTCCTTTCCTTGCTAAGGGCTGAGAGATCACTCACTCTTTCTTCTCTGTAGGTTCTCAGGAAAGCAGGCACTTTGAGGTCACTGTCCCTGGGTTTCCAGTTGAATGAAAGTGCTCTTCTTGTCACCCTCTGAAAGATGCTGTAGCCCCCACTTTACATCACCAGGATTCATATTCTATGTCCTTTCTAGTTCTCTGTCCTCTGTCCTTTGGTCTCTTCTGGGAGCACAGTCCCCTGAACATGTATGCCTAGGCCTCATGCCCCATCAGGCCCTCATGCCTCACTAGGTCCACTCTCCATACTTCATGTTTTACAGAAGCGTCCTCACTCAGCACAGCCTCCCCTGGGCCTCACACTGCTCTGCCTCCCACAGGGTGTCCCACTCACCCCCACTTCCTGGCTTGCACTGCTTTGTAGTTGCTTGCCCAGTCTGCGTGTCCCCTCAGTTCACTAGGATTTGGGGGAAGAGTCCCACAGTTTCAAGTTGTCACTCTTCTCTGTCCCCACTTGCTCTTTCTAATGAGAAGGTGCCACAGGCCTTGAGAAGGTTAAAAGGAATTTACCAGGAGGACAAAGGGGAACTTTCATTCCAGGAAGAGGAAAAAGCCAGTACAAAGGCCCCAAGGAAGAAAACCAAGTGAAAGAGGGAGAGCTAGACACCTGGTGTGACCTGAGCTGGCAGGGTAAGTTGGGTAGGGGATAGCATGGGGAGTGGGGATGGAAGGCTTTGCCTTGTCATGAATTTTATGGGAAATCATCAAAACATCTATCTTTGAACAAGAGAGTTATTGATTAGCTCTGTGTTTATATTCACTGTTCCTCATATTACAGACAAAGGGCTAGTGTCCTTGATAAAGGACTTGAGATTGATAAGAAAGTTGATTTAAAAAATTAATAAACTGACTTTTAAAAATAGCCAATAACTCCTGAGAAGAAGGTGCAAAAGATATTAGACAGTTCACAGAAAAGGAAATATAAATGGCCCTTTAACACATAAAAGATGCTTGACCTCACTCATAGTAAGAGAAATGCAAATTAATTCTCTACTTAGAACCCATTTTCATGCATTATGTAGGCTAAAGTCCCAGACTTTGATAACACACATTTTGTTAGCAGTATCAACCACCGCTGGTAGAAGGGTTAAGGAGAACAACTCAGTGGAAGGCAATTTGACAATATTTACCCAAACTGCAACTGCTTATACCTTGACCTCCACTTCTGGGATTTGACTATAGAGATATACTGCACACATGTGAAATAATGTGTATTCAGGGTTATTAATTATGGCATTGTTATAATGGTGAGATGTAGGAAGCAGCTACGTGCCCATGAATAGGGTACCATTCCGCAGATGATGATGGTAGACTCCAGACAATGGAATATCATGCAACAGTGAAGGATAATGAGACATGCTCATGACAGGGAAGGGCTCCAAGATATCCAAGACAGTTATAAGATAAATAAGAAAAAGGTAGACCAGTGCACAGAGTTGGCGCATTTTGTGTATAACAAGGGGGAGGAGAAATGAGACTATATGTTTTTCTTCTCTTGTAAAAGCCAAAAGGAACTTGGGTGAGGTACAAAATGATTGCCCGAGTAGAGGTGAGACAGGTTTGGGAACCAGGCAGAGAGGGGATAGGTATGAGGAGGAGACTTTTCACTGGGAACCTTTCTACATTTTTTGAATCTTGAATCATGTGAATATGTATCCTATTCAAAATATCACAGTAAAAAGATATTAGTTTCCTGTTTCCATAGTCTTTCTTTCAGAATACTTGTATAGCCTGGCTGCCAGGAGAATCCAGCACCTGCTCTAATGATTCATACCATCTTCAGGGAGCACTCAGTATTAAGAAATACACCCCCCAAACAAATTCAGAGATGTCTTTAGAGGGCAGCTGAACCACATCATCTAGCTGTAAGTTATTAGAACTCCCTCGAGGTTGAAAATACTCCCTTGTCCTTCTGGGGGCTCTGCTTCAGGTTTTTACACTTTCCCATATGCTTCTTTCCCACTCAACTGGTCATTTTCAGATAGTATTTCTACTTAATAAAGCAGGGTCTGCCCTTTATTCCGATGGTCTTCTTCCTCGGGCATTCCCTTCTGAAGATGACCTTGCTGAGAAGTTCTTGAGAACGGGTCACTCTTGGTGCTTTGTGATTGCTTGTCCAGACTCGGTACTTCATGCATATCAAATGTGGTTGCCCAATTTGAACACCTTGTAAAAACATTTAAAAATCACTCAGTGAAAATCCTTCAAACAAGGAACAGCTGTGCTGGAGAAAGAGCCAGCTGGTTGCTCATCACTTTCTCAGAAGTGTGGGGGGAAGCACAGTGTTCAAGAATTCCAGGAGGTGAACGGCAAAATTAACCTGCATGAGCCCTTTGGTTGGGACGTGACTGCCTGAGAAAATGGCCCTGTCTTTGACCAGCTGTGTTCACAAGATTGGCCTCTTTAGAAGGCCCGGTCAGAAGTTCTCCTGGGATGGGGCACCTGGGTGGCACAGCAGTTAAGCGTCTGCCTTTGGCTCAGGGCGTGATCCCAGCGTTATGGGATCAAGCCCCACATCAGGCTCCTCTGCTATGAGCCTGCTTCTTCCTCTTCCACTCCCCCTGCTTGTGTTCCCTCTCTCGCTGGCTGTCTCTATCTCTGTCGAATAAATAAATAAAATCTTTTAAAAAAAAAAAAAAAAAAAAAGAAGTTCTCCTGGGAGGGATTTGGGTCTCAGCTTCCCTTTTCTTGGCTTTGTGGCTCTGTGACTGCGACACCTGTCGCTCAGGTCTAAGCTAACGGACTGCACATGCATCTGCGGCCCATGTCGAGGAAGTATTTAAAGCTCAAGTCCAACCAGGTCGGCTTACTCCTCTGCTCTTCTTCCCAAGAGCTGGCCTTTTGTAAGAGTTCTGTTCACTCCTGTTGGGCTAGTGTCACTCCCCAGATGGAAAAGTTCTGTCGCTTGGATTACACGTATATACGCCCAACCAGTTACAAACTCCTGGGGTGCAGGGAACACCTGTTTCTCATCTCTGTCCCCCCGCCCCCCACAGTTGCTAACACATGGCTGACCCTCCATAAATACTTGTTGAATAAACAAATGAATGAGTGGTAAAGTGGACTTCTAACACTTGCTACGTATTTAGTTCAGCTCTGTCCAATAGAAATTCTATGATGATGGAGTATAGAGTGGGGCTGTCCATGATTGTACTCACATGTAGCTACTGAGCGCTTGAAGAGTGGCTGGTGTAGCTGGGGGGCTGAATTCTAAATTTTAATTCATTTTATTTAATTTGTCATGTGTAGCCAATAGCTACCATATTGAATGTGAAGATTTAGATGATTGGCTATATAATTTGATCACCTACAATGATAAACTGTGGAGCCTTCTCAAGTTAAGTTTTTTCACTTAACATGGCCCAGAAACTTCCAAGAACAGTTTGGAAGCAGTGAAAAAGCATATTAGCACGTCTCATGGCACGTGCCATCATCACCATGGGCAAAGCAAGGCCAGAAGGAGGGAGAGTGACTAGAAATTAGTTCCGCCTGCCTTTTTCTGAGTAAGTCTTGGGTTCCGCAGGAGTGTGAATGGTCAGCCTCTTGGTTTATGACTCACCAAGAGCCACCCTCCATGACTGCTCCAAGCCCCTGCCGGCAGGGCACCGAGTCTGGGCTGAGTTGGAGGGAAGAGTGCCATGTGGTGAGTCATCCATACCATTTCTCAGAGCAGGTGCTCTTTGGGGAGCCTCCTTCAAAGGGTGCCCCACCCAGCCTGCCTTTCCCTGCAGGGGTGACTTTAGCCTCAGGACATGCATGAAGTCCATTCCTGTTCAGGAACATCTGGGGTGGTATGGAGTTACCAGGCACTTGTGCTCAGAGACCCCCCAGGAATTTGGATCTCGGGGTGGGTTTTGTGCTCCGACTGTCCTGGCAGAGGCTGAAGACCCCTACGTGAGTACCAGCAGCGACTGCAGCGACTTTAATGCCAAACCGAGACCCTTGGTTCAACCGGTTCCAGCCATTGTTGCCCGTGGCAGAAAGCAGAGGGGGGTTCCCCAGGATGCTGGAAAGCCGGGGGGTCCTCAGGCACAGCAGGAGACTTGCTGGCGGGATAGGCCCTCGTGGGCATCCACGCGTGTGCCTATGAGTATGTGTGTGATCCCCTAGAGGCCACTGTCCTCTCCTGCATGGAACAGGATAGAATCTCTACACCCAAGGTGAGCAGTGCCCGTTTCTCCTGTTGAATGGAGGTGGTTCTCCTTGCTTTCTGGGCTAGGAAATGTCCATGGAGCGAGTCACTCAAGCACCCGGGACGCCAGGTCACTAAGCCAGAGCTCCCAGAGCTGCTAGCATCTTCCACTCTCATCCCTCAGGGATGCAGGCCAAAGCTACATGCCACCCAGCTCTCCCCAGTGCCAGGCCACACCGTCCCTTCTTGGGCTGCTTGTCACCTCTCGTTTGGAAGACAAAAAAAAAAGACCACAGCCCTGGGTCCCTGACACAGCAGAACTCGGAGGTGCCTTAGGCCAGGGCAGCGTCTGGGTACAGTAGGCCGTTGGTGGTGAGCCATCTTCTGGAGCCCAGAGTTGTTTCAACATATCTGACACACCCTGCAGGCCCAGCGGGCAGGGTGGGGGAAGCCCGTACTGTACATGACACACGGGAGAAGCCCTGGTTACCGGTTGCACAAACAACACCTCATTCAGGGCTTGGGTGTCGAAGTGACTTGTCACTCCGCACTCATGCATCTCACCCTCCCCTCACTCAGCTTTTCCTCCCAGCCTCATCTTTCAAGTCTTTGAGGGCTGGGGCAAGCCTAGGTTTGGGGAACAATTGGTGTCCAGAGACCCAATCATTGCAAAAATCATGGGCCGATGGCATGGTGGGCTACTGTCGGCTTGTCATTCCAGCCTTTGTTTCTTGAAATTCCCTCCAGCTCCATCAAAAAGTCCTATGGTTTCCATCACGGCCCTCCTTTTTTAGAGATACTCATCCCTGCAGATGGTGTGGTTCTTTCTGGGTCAAGTGTCACTGAAAAGGCCGGTGTGAGTGGAGCACCTTGGCCATTCTGGAAAGCTCTTTAGGTTTCCTGGGAAAGTATTCCATCCCAGCCTACTGTTTGTAGCATGGTGCATTTCTTAGGATGCGGAAGATTAATACCTACAGAAATGATTTCCTCAATAAAGAGTGCTTCTTTGAGGGCGAGCCTATCTCTGTGCAACATAGCCACAGAATTTCAGATTTTAAGAACTAGTAGGGGATCTAGAGATCAGAGCTTCATTTTCAGGATGAGAACACAACACCAGAGAGGTCAAGCAATTTGGCCAAAGTCGCTGCAGTTTATAGAGTTACTAGAACCTTGAATAGATAAGATGATGCATAAATCCGTGAGCTGGGATTGATTTCAGATGGAAATGGGGGACTTACTGTGGACTCCTCACATAGAAGATGGGATAGGGAGTCATAATGATTTTGAATAATTTTCCCCTTTTTTACAACATCAGATACTCTCAGTGTTATCATATATTAAGCAGGATGATAAACGTGTTCTCTCTTTTACCATAAACTGTTTTGCTTATTTCCCTTCTTGCTGCCAAAAGGACAAGTAAAGCTAGCATAGAACCATCTGTCCATCTCCAGGGCTCTGGCTGGTGCCACGCATCTAGAGATGCTGAGATCTTATAGGAGGATGACCTCTAAGGTAGAACTGGGGACACAACTTGCTCTTTCCTTTCTCCCTGATAATGTGCCTGTCAACTCCCAGATGTGGACTGCTACAGTACTGGGATGAGAATGGGGGGTGCTGATACCTTCCTTTTTTTAAAATCTTTTTAAAATATTTTATTTATTAGAGAGAGAGCAAGTGAGAGAGAGAAAGAGAGCGTGCATGAGTGGGAGGAGGGGCAGAGGGACAGGGAGAAGCAGACTCCCCACTGAGCAGGAGCTCCATCCCAGGACCCTGGGATCATGACCTGAGCTGAAGGCAGACGCTTAACTGCTTAACCGACTGAGCCACCCAGGTGCCCCTGATACCTTCTTGTGGCTTAAGCAAGCTTTGGTAACCCCTTTGTCATAGGTGAGAGACATTCAAAGCCTTATTGCCATGGAACAGGATAGCCACAAGGTAAGAGAAGCCTCTGCTTTTTCTGTGAGCCACATGAGACTTTCTCCATCTTGTGAAAATGCAGGGGCCAGAGATTCTCAAAGTAGGATCTGGTAAAAGGATCAGTTCATGTTTTCCACAAGGTTCTTTGTAGAAGGTTTTTCACTTTGTCTTTCTAGAGGTCATTCCAGTTCTGTTTATGCAATAGTCACTAGTTAAGTTTCTGGCTGTCATCCATCCTCTATGTTGGGCCAGGCTTGTGGTGGGAATCCTGTTTTCCTGGAGATGTCGGGGTTATAAACTAGTTCTTGGGCTCATGGTCCATGTCTGCTACTGTCCATGTACCTAGCACTGTATTTACACTATTTTGTATTATTCCCTCAACAAGATTTTAGATTCCTTGAGCCCAAATAAGAGAACTTATATTTTCTTTAATTCCCTATCCTGTCCATAGCCAGAACACATTATACATGCTAATAAGCAATTGACTTGAGTTTTTAAAGGTTTAAATTAGGCAGGAACATACATTAATAGCAAAATATATATGTATTGTATACAGGCTAAAAATTTAAGGTGAAAAATATGGTGTTACTTATTCAAGTTGGCCATGAGGAACAGAAAATTTTTTATAAAAAATTATCTTGGTTAAAAGACCTCAAAAGTCCGAAGGTTTTCAATAATGTCCCTTAAGAAATGTGATGGAAATGTTGCAGGGGGTGGTAAGTCAGCTTGGAAGGTGCAAACGTTGCATTCATAAATGTGAGCAAGTCAAACAACACCTCTGAAAACTTTGACCCAAAGAAGTTGAAAATGTAACAGATATTGAACATGTCCCTGAGAGTAGATGGTTTATCACCCTAGCATGTGTCGTGAGGACACATTGCGCACAAGCGTCAGAGATATGGACAGATACGGGGAAAGCACCTTTCGAGGCTGTCCTCCCAGAGTTGGGGGGCCATGGCTCCGAGGTGACCAAGAGCCACCATGTGCCATCATTTCAAGGGGTTTTCATATCTCTGAGTCCTAACACCTGGGGAAGCGTATTCCCCCAGAGGTGCTTGCAGCCTGAGTGCACCTGGGAATTAAAGAAATCATCGGGCTTCTGTTCTTTGAGCTGAGTCAAAAGGCAGAGTGGTGCCTGGCCATTTAATTTTAGATTTTAACGTGAGGCGCTTACACGGTCCCTGCTACATCGATGTGATCTGTGTGATCCACAGCTGCTAGGGCAGACGGCAGGAGACGGGACTCGGGCTCTTGAAGCACTTTACTGGGAGATAATAAGCAAGAATGACTAGCATTTTTAAGTCCAGATTTCTTATCCCTGGAAGGTTCTCTGAGGGGAGGAGCCTGAGGAAGTTTGAAAGGAGGGATTGTTCCGCTGTCTTGGGTGCTGGTAGCAGATTAAATATCAGCCCTGACACGTGCACTTGAATCGTTCTGTTGGGTTGGAGAAGTTTTAGCCCAAGGTCACTTATTTCCAGTTCTGAATAAAATTATCTAAGTTGTTGCCCCAAAATTTTCAAATGCATTTTTGAGCTGGATTTTGGCCAAGCTGTCAGGCAAGCATTTAGGGAAATGTTGTTAGCTTTGGAAATTGTTCCTTCTGCAAGGACCCTTGCGGACTGGAGTAATTACCCCATCTGCCCCGGTTTCCTCTTTGGCTCCAGAAACCTCTGTGCCCCTCTGACTTTTTTTGCCTGGTTTCTCGTTGAAGCCCACAGAGGTCCCTCACCTTTGCTTTTCCAGAGGACTCTCCCAAGTCTGGGAAAAACAACAAACAAAACTCAAACAAATGACCACACACACGGGGTAGAATATCTGGTTTTGGATGTTGCGTTCAGGACAGTAATATCCCTGTTCCTTCAAAATGTGTCATTGACTTCTGTTTTCAATGATCACAGCCAAATATGACACGAGAAGATCTGATCTTAGAAATAAGGGCTGTGATGACCTCAGCCCAGGAGGGATGAGGACAAGCCAGAGGAAGGCATGCTCATGGCCATGACACCCTGGTTCCCCATCCATCCCATATGAAGAGATTTTCCTCCTTCTTTTTCCATGGGACACTCCACAAGCAAGTTGGGGGTGACAGCACTTGAGCTCCCCTAAAACTCTTCCCCCCTTCCTGGGTGAGAAAGTCCTGGAGGCAAGGATTGCTTCATTGCCAAGTCAGGCAGGGTACACTCACTGTGAGTCTCAAGCTGAGCTGAGTTGGGTAAGATCAAAAGCAGAAGGGCCAGGGGCGCCTGGGTGGCACAGCGGTTAAGCGTCTGCCTTCAGCTCAGGGCGTGATCCCGGCGTTATGGGATTGAGCCCCACATCAGGCTCCTCTGCTATGAGCCTGCTTCTTCCTCTCCCATTCCCCCTGCTTGTGTTCCCTCTCTCGCTGGCTGTCTCTATCTCTGTCGAATAAATAAATAAAATCTTAAAAAAAAAAAAAGCAGAAGGGCCTTTGTTCTTGCCCCTGATTCTAGGCCAAGGAAGGCCCAACCATGTGCCCATGCCTTTCTGAGGCATCTCTTACCAGGCTCAGACATCTGGTGGATGCTGGACAAGTACTCGCTCCCAGAGTGATACTGAGAATGTCCTTTTTGGGCCTGGAGAAGAAATGAACTTCTAAGATGTATGTGTTTAATGTTTAACAGGTGGGAGGAAGCCCTGATTTTGTATCCTTTGCCAATCTCTGTGGTGTAAATGCTCCCAAGCTAAAAACATGATGTTAACTGGCTTGCAAAATTCCTGAATACTAATGATGGTCTCTCGCAAGTCAAAGCCAGCTGCAGCTCATAACTGGCACTAGCCCAGCCCGCTGTCACTGCAACTGACCCGGAGACCCAGAGCCCTGTCTTCAGAGCCAGACAGACATGACAGGGGGTCTCCTAGCCCCAGCCCTGAGGAGGTGTGTTACCTCAGGCATGTTACCTCACCTTTCTGAGCCTTAGTATACTTATCCAGAGAACCAGGGTGAACAGTAGCTTGCGCAGTCTCTGTGGCCAGGTTGACGGAGGACCATGACTGGCAGCCCTCGCTCTACTTTGTGGTCTGAACCAGTCTAAGTTAACATTGGCCAGAAGAGGATGCCATTCTGAGCAGGTGCTACCCTCAGTGGCCACCTCAGGGTCACGTGCTGATCGTGAGGGTTTGCTGTGAGTCGGAATAAGATAATGAATGCAAAGGGCTGCCCTGCTGTGGGTATTTGGTGTTAGTCCCCAACTCAACATCCTTCCTTATTCTTCCTGCTAAAGTCCCAAGGAAACGCTGCCAGACAGACCACAGGCCTCTGACTGGGGGTCAGGCTCACCCGCCTACCTGGTAGAAACAGCCCTGCACACTTTGCCTCCTGTCTCTGGAGGACTAACCAGACCTGACCATGCAGGATCGGGAGGCACGGAGAGTTGGCATTCGGCACACCCACGACATTTTTCAGTATCTGTATCTTCAGTCTCTCTAGCCACTGATTTATATCCTGAGTCCTGTTCCTAAAGGGCTTTGCTCTCTGTCATTACAAGCCACAGCCCCTTACAGGGGAATTACGGTCACGTCTCCCAGAGGAAAGGTGTCGAGTACTCGACTGCTGCCCCAACACATCTCTTGGCTCCATGCAGCCCACGCACACCACTCCAGCTGCCACCTGCCAGCACTGGCGTCTTGCTGCCTAGGGACTTCCCCTCACCACTGAAGCACCTTCTGCTAACTGACTGGCAGGTTGAGAGTGGCCCCCAGGGGAGGGGGGCAGGGAGCATCCTGCAACCAATGACTGATGAGCACTGGTGGAGAATACCCCGGCCCCCGCCCTCTCCAGGTGACCTATCTCTGAACACTGTTTGACAGGGAGCCCCAGAGTTTCCCTGACAGGGTTAAGCCCCGTCACCCACCTTAGTAGCTGGCTAGGTCACCGACCTTTTGTTACCTGCCTTCCCTTTCTTATCTCTCTCCCCATTTCCTCTGGTTTTCTCGGCACCTCCCAAACACACTATTTGCAATTGAACTTTTGTCTCCATGTCTCCACTTTAGGAGGAACCCAAACGAGCCGAGGGCATTTATGAACCACCAGGAGAATGATTCTTGGAGAGTGGAATTCCAAACTCTGCTTTCTGAACCGGATATAGCACAGTCTGACACATACACATGCATGGAGAGGAACAATGGGACAGAATACCTAAAATGGAAATTATCCAGCAAAATTCGAGAGGTTTAGCTGCCACCCTGATAACACTTAATGGGAGGAGAGATGCTGCTCCAGGCGTCTCAGGCCGAAGGAAGCGTGTGGCTTCCTGTCATTAAGCTAAGGTCATGCACAGGAGGACAGTGCTGTAAGACGGGCTTGGGCCCCTCCACGTTGTTGGTACGGTTCTGGCAGGGCACCTGCAGCACATCCTAACTCTTCCGTCTGTGTCTCACCGGATTCTTGAATAAAACCCGTCCATACACAGGGGTCATTTGCATGGAGGCCAGGCTCCCTTTGTGAGGATACCTGGCTATTTCTTGGTCCAGTGCAAGGGAAAGCAAAGATGGCAACTCCACGGCGCATGCCCTTGTTAAGCCCCGAGTCTGCGCTGGGCGCTCTGTGACCTGCCCTCGTGGCGCTCCCAGTCTGAGCGGAGAGACTGGCAGGAGATGCCCGCCAACTGCAGAGCAGAGCTACAGGACAACTGTCCTAGAATATTTGGTCTAACAGAGTGCTGATGGAATGACCAATTTCAGTTCATAGGGTTGAAAAAGACGTTCTGAATTTGACGAATGGCAGTAAACCTGCCAGCAGAAGGTCCATGCCTAGTAGGAACTCCATAACCTTGGTTCGCATCTAGGGTCCATTCCACACTAAGTCTGTGTCTAAGGACTAGGGCACAGAGACTATGTTGAAGATTTTTGATGAGTTCTAGCTACAGTTATCTGCAAAATGAAAGGCAAAAAGCCAAGGGTCTTTTTGTAGCTCAGTTACCAAACACTGGGAGGATCCGCCCCGTATCATCCGGATTGGCCGTTCTTGCTGCCGGAGAACAGTGTGCAGTTCCCTACGATCCACCTCGCTTGGCTCTGGTGGCCAAGGCATCCAGATACTGGGTGACGAGGGGCCTGCCGTAGAGGAGATGACCCATCTAGAAAGGATCCAGAACGCAAGTGGCAGCTACAGTACCAGCCACTACAGCCTTTGCTGCCATGCTCCCTGCGTTCCCGAGCCGTCCAGAAGGGACTGTGTCGGAGGATGGGCTCCTGCAGGGAGAAGGCAGGCAGCAGACATCTTGGCCGGGCCCCCTCTCTGGTTTACAGGGAGAAGAGGACGCTGGGGCGCCCGAGGTGGGGGGGGGGGGGCTGCGGAAATGTTGGATTATTGGAGCCCAGATCCAGGAGCACCATGTGAGGCCGTGCGAGCCTGTGTGAACCACCTTCCTTTTGAGATTCAGGGGAGCACCTGCAGCCTGCACCCTGAGAATTCTCCCCAGCCGCCCACACGGCAGCGGGAACCATGCAATGTGTGTTCGCCGCCTGTCTGCTGCAGGGAGGAGGCTCCCGCTCTAGCCCTAGCAGAGCAACCCGGCCAGATGAGGAGCTGTGGAGGGGTGTGAGGGAGTGGGGGAGTGCCGAGGGCCTGGAGTCCTCATCACCGGCAGGTGGGCAGCTGTTTGAGGAGGGAGAGGCAGAGGGGAGGGGGAGAGAGCTAAAGCAAAGGTCACTCACTGTTAGCTGCTCTGTCTAGCTAGCTTGCTCTGAGGAGGCCAGGAGGACATGATTTGTAAGCTCTGGGTGGGTGTGGGTGGGTGTGTGTGTGTGTGTGTGTGTGTGTGTGTGTGACACAGACAGACAGGCAGGCGGAGAGAGACAGAGAAGGAAAGACGTCATGACAAAGTAACTTAGGAAAATAGGCAATACTTAGCTCTAGTCACTTTTCACTAATCAAAAGTAATTTAATTCATTTCACAAATGAGAAATGTGGTTTACTTATAAATTAGATGGCTGGGGGTTTTGTTGGTTTGTTTAGCGGATGCGAGGGAATGAAAACATTTGCTGGGACAATCAGGCCTTCTTCTCTATTCCCCACCGAAGAGAAGAAAAACCCTTAGAGAGAGAAGAATGTGCTTTGCTCCTCCCTTCCTACTTGTCCCACTACTAGTCACCATTGCAACCGCATACTCTCCTGCCCTGTTCTCCTTCTTGTGCCAATCTCCTCTGCTCAATCACTGATTCAGTCAGCCAGCCTGTCAGGCAGTCAGTCAACAGACATATATGCCTGGCATCAGTGTCTGTGGGTAGAAGCTATTTAATATGCAGATTCTAGTTTTCATTTAGTCTAAGGAAGAGTTTGCTAACAGGGAATTCACTCCTAAAAGGAGTTCACTCTCCATCAAGGAAAATGTCTGCCTGAGCCAGCAATAACTGGCTGGGATGCTTCTGGAGGATTCTTGCATCATGCAGGGCTTGGCTGAGATAATACCTAAGATGCCTCCCAGTACTGAGATTCCATGATTTTGTTGTAATCATTTTTCATGGAATTGAATAGACACCAAAGAAAGACCACAGTCCCTAAATGGGATTCTCCACCCCCACAACTCCAAAGTGATCAATCCCAACAAAGTAAATGTTCGCACTGATCTCTGCCTTCGTTCCAGCATTTGATGACTTGAAAGCTGTCTAGACTGAGCCGAAAGGCTGAGAAAAATGGCCACGTGGAATTCTCCAGCGTGGAGCCACTGAGGAGAGGAGTCAGGGCCTGTGATGATTCTCCTCGTGCTGTGTCCAAGCCCAGGGCTGGATTCACCCCCAAAAAAGGCACGTATCCTCCTCACTCAGAACCAAAGGTAACAACTGAACATGAAAGACCAGAGGAAAAGACAGAAAACTGAAAACAAGCAATTTTCCAACTGGAGATGGGTCAGACTCTCCAAATCACACTGGGCAAGAGCAAAGCAGGTCAACTTGATTCGCTCTACCAGGCACGTTTCTGGCATTCCCACTACATGAGTCTGCACTCTGGGGACCCGGAAGAGTGAGCACCAGGCCTCCTTCCTGATCGAGTGAACCTTCTGCCCGCCTGCCCACCCTGAATCCTCCAGCCAGTGCAGGAGCGCCCACAGCCTGGCCTGGGAGGCTGTCTTCCTGGAGCCTTCGATGCCTTCCCTGCGCTTGGTTACCAGTCTCATCCAAAAGGATTCTTGCCTTAAATCTCCATGAGGAACATGAGGAATGGTAAGCTCTGGCTTTAATAAGCCTTCTGAAGATGAAGAAATTCTTGGCAGAACCCATCCTCCTCTTGACTCTGTTCACGAATTAAGTATAAATCTGCATCTCTTCCTTTCCCTCTCTGTCAGAGTGCTGTTCTGTAAAACTGCTGTTAATCAGGGAGAATTGGCAATGGAAGTGTCTGTCAGAAAGACTGTTCTTACAGTTGAGACCTGCCTGTTGTAGGAGATGAGGTAATTTCTTCTTAAGCTTCTGGTATCCAAGGAGGAAAAAGAACAACAAAACAAGGTCTGTTAATAAAGGTGTGAGAGTCTCTGGGTATTTTCTGTTGCTAAAGAGACCTCAAGGAAGGTTACTTCTGGGCTGAAAGCAAACCTTTGTCAAGGATTTCATTTTAGAAGGTTCAAAGGACACCAGAGAGAGAGTGAGAACAAGAGACAGGAAGAGGCATGCACAGAAAGAGGGGAAGAGATGAAGGGAGGGAGAAGGCGGGAGAGCCAGGCCTTGCTGAGATGTCACAGGAGAGAGTCACAGATGCGGGCTGCAGCAGTTTGATCACCGGGAAAATGTCTGTTAAGGGTTGATGCAATGGAAGAGAGAAATTTCTGGATTTTCTTTTTCTTTTTAAAGATGGGCCTTTGCTCCTGCTGCTTTGTTCACCTGGAATGACCTTTTTCCTGTCCATCTCTAGCCCCTCTATTCTAAAGGGGGCTCGGTTCAAATGCCCCCTCTTCCATGAACACATCTTTCGTATCTCTAGTTACATACATAATTGCTTCATCTTCTGCAGGTCACTAGCAATTTTTCTCCATTAAAACATTTTTTTTTGTCTCTAGTCATGGTAAAATACACATAAATTTGACCATCTTAAACATTTTTAAGTGTCCAGTTCAACAGCGTTAAGTGTATTCACATTGTTGTGCAACCAATCTTCAGAACTTCTTTTTTTCCAGAACTTTCTCATCTTGCAAAACCGAAATTCTGTACCCATTAAACAACACCTCCCCATTCTACTGGCAACCACGATTCTACTTTCTGTCTTGATGAACATGACTACTTTAGGTACCTCATATAAGTGAAATCAGACAGTATTTATCTTTTTGTAATTGGCTTATTTCACTTAGAATAATATCCTCAAGTTATTACATATATGAGAACTTTCTTCCTTTTCTTTTTTTTTTAAATAGGCCCCACACCCAGCATGGAGCCCAACGCAGGGCTTGAACTCATGTCCCTAAGATCAAGACCTGAGCTAAAATCAAGAATTGGACACTCAATTGACTGAACCACCTAGGCGCTCTAGAATTTCCTTCCTTTTTAAGGAATACTAATTTTTTTGTTTTTCTAATGGCATTCTTACTTTTAAGTGACATATGCACATGATATCTCTTCTATAGAATTCTAGATCTTTTGAGGACAGGGTCTGAGTCTCCACACAGTTGAATCCCACTGTACCTATTAGCTCAGTGCTCAGCAGAGGATTCGGCTAACTGAATATTTGGTGAGACTATCAAAGGGCAAATGCTGTCATATTGTCTTAGGTGGGCTCTTCTAGACCTTCCGGTTTCTCTACAACCACATCCCCCGAAAGACTCAACAGCTGTTTAAACCAATCCACATCATCAAGTAAAGGTGAGCAGAAATGGATTGGCATCAACCATTTTGGGCTGATCTTACCCCACAGCCTTGAATCAGTCCTGTGTCTTCTCCTGGCTTGAGCCTTCTACTTCCTTCTGGGAAACATCTCCATTGGGACAGGAAAATGGGCCCAATCTTAAAAGAACAGAAAGATGGAATAAGAAAGAGTAAGGAGAGAGGAGGATGGTACACATAAGAACGGAAGCCGATAATTAGATTTAGATTTTCCGTCCTGTTAACTCTCCGGTTGTGTCATCACTTTTAATGTGTATCTTCTGATAAAGATGGGGTGGTAAGGGGGAGCAGGGGACTGTGGAGGTCTTGCTGTTAATCATACCAAACATTCTTTTCCACCCTTTTCTCCAGGTTGTCACTATGGAAGACTGCTTTTTTGCAACTCAGGAACAATATGAGAAGCCTCGCTACAAATTGATTTGGGAACTTGGAGATCTAAATGAAACTTCACGTTTGGTCTGTAACAACTATTTTTGGAGTTACTTTAGTTAGCTTGTCTTATAGCCCTGCCTTTCCCTTTGTCTGTCCACAGTCATTTGTAAGAGGGGATCGTGGAAACGACACAGGCATTGAATCAAGCAGTCTTGTGTTCTACTGGTGGTGTAACCTGGGGGCAGGCCAATTCACCTCACTGGATCTATTTCCTTATCTGTAAAATGGGGGGAATACCCCCTATCTCCGCAGGCTTACGTGATGATTCAATAAGGCCGTGATTATTAACCGCGCAGTCTGGCACACAGCAGTTGGATAATATATGTAAATTTCCTTCCCTTTTCCTGAGTTGACCTGATGTCCCTCTACTTAGGCTGAATTGGCTCCATTTGGATCCTTGTCTCCACATAAGCCACATATGCTGCCCTGGCTTTGTCTCGTCCTTAGCAGCCCATGACCCCCATGGAAACGCCATGGCAGTTCATCCTTTTGAGATGCCTGGACTCATCAGAGAAGAGCGTTTTGGTGTGGGATAAGGCTCTGCTCAGGCCTAACAGAATCTTGTCGGGAGATGGATTTTCAAACTTACAAGAGAAGTCATAGAAGAACAAACCACCACAGTTCAATTAATTTTCCAAATGACTTATTTCCATGTTAGGCAGAAGGCTCTGTGTTTGTACACTGCTATTGGAGCTATCGGAGTCTACCTACAGAAGAGCCTTTATTTTTTTGACCCATATCACCTTTATTAGCAAAGCCTAGTCCTAAGGGTCAGCAAATGGGTAGGGGTTCTGCCAGCCCAGAGCAAGCAGAAATATGAAAGCAGTTTCTGCAATAGCCCAACAGAGCCGGTGCCCTCATTGATCCAGAATGCCAAAACCAATAGCCTATTTTTGAGAAAAAGTACATGGAATGTATTTGAGTTACCTTCTTCCTTCTCATTTAAGTGTCATTGCATTTATCTCAAGCACAATATAGCTGTCCTTTGTCCCTTTCCCCCATCAAACTCTTCCCTCTTGGACTTCAGAGAAGAAAACAACTACTTCCTACAAGGTGGCAGTCAACCAAGGCTTCATGGAAGTACCATTGGGTACCATTGGAAGTACCAAGATTGATAGGATTGGAAAATGTAAATATTTGGAAGCAGGCATTTTTGGCAGAGGAATGGCAGCAACAAAACATAGAAGCAGAAACTTGTAGTGGCATCACTGAAGAATTCTTTGGAGAATAAAAGGAATACTAAAAATAGGTCATGTTAAGCACCGTGGTAGGCATTCTCTAAGAAGGCCTTCGGGGATCTCTGCCTCCTGATCTCCATGCTCTGTGGAACTCCTCCCCTTGAGTGTGGGTTGGACCTATTGACCTCATGAATAGAATGAGGAGAATATATCTGATGTAACAGCTACCCTTCTGAGATTCAATTATCCAAAGACTGTGGCTTCTTTCTTGGGCACTTTTCTCTCTTGCTGCTGTTCTCTCTTGGATTGTGTTCCCTGAAGAAAGACAGCTGCCATGTCATGAAGCAGCCCCATGTAGAGGACCACATGGTGAGGGACTGAGGCCTGCCAACACCCATGTTAGTGCGCTTGGATGTGTCCCTTCCCCACAACAGCCGAGCCTGCAGACGAGACCTCCTTGCCAATCACTTGACTACAATCTCTTGAGAGGTCCTGAGGCAGAAGCATCCAGCTAAGCGGTACCCAGATTTCTCACTCACAGAAGTGACGGATAGTAAACGTTTGTTGTCTTAAGTCGCTCAGTCTGGGGGTAATTTGTTATGCAGCAACAGATAACCAATACAAGGGTTTCCTCTAATGTACCAGATGCTGTGGTAAGATATGTGACTTCATATATGTGATGTCATTTAATCAACATTAGGGGGGTATTCTTGTCCCAATTTTTCAGTTGAGAAAACCAAGGTTTAGACATCTGACCAATACCTTTACATATCTAGTAAGTGCAGGAGCTGAGAGTCAAACCCAGGCTGTCTCATTCCTGGGCATGTGCTCTTAAACTTGGACACTATATGTTCTACTGTTTGGTTCATTCCTACTGCCCCTATTCTCTGCTCCACATCCCCTGAGGTCTGTTGGCAACCTAGTCCTCTTGTCTCAGCAGAGCCTGAAAGGGAACTTGGGAGTTTCTCTTACGTTTTTTGGATAGAATCTCCCTGTCTGTGCTGTTTCCTCTGCCAGGCTGTGCCATCTACTCGCAGCTCCGTCTATTCTGATAGCTGTGGCCCCCAGCCCCCAGGACCCCAGCCTCTTTTTCCTTATCTTCTTGCCACTCTTTGTCCTGGGCACCACCTGTGGTTTTGGGAGTTAAAGTTTGTGGGGCTACCCTTGGGTGGATTAGTGATCCCCTTTCTCTTGCCCTGGGTTGGAGGTTGTTTCCTGGGAGACCACATCATATTCTTCAGGACCCAACAAATATAACTTTTCCACTTACTTCCATCACAGGGCTAGGAGGACCCAGAGAGTCCTCCTGCCACTCTAGGAGATGGAGAACTCCATCCTGGGTCCTTTCCTGATCTCTGATAAAAAGTAGAAACTCTGCCCAGCCTTACTCGGCTTCCTCCACAGTTTCATGGTACACTGGCTTATTTCAGGGAATTCTTAGGAGATTTATACCTGACACTGCTCCTCAGTCACATGTGATAGTCTCTCCTTGGACCTTTGCAGGGAGGCAGGGGTGCAGATGTGTGGACTGCCACACGCTGGGTCCTGAAGGACCATGGTATTCCTTCTCATCACAGCATCTATTGCCAATTCAGTGAGATCTTTGACACATTGGCTGAGTCTCAAGAGGTCTAGAGATGAATGATAATCTCTGGCTAATATTAAAAACAAACAAACTAATCAAACAGAAACTTAAGAGTTAGAAATGACCTTTCATGATTGATAAGACAGTCTTCACTATTGACCTACTGCTACATTTTGCTGTACTGTGTGTGTAAACTCATAAGCTCGAAGGAAGTCACTGCTCAGAAAATTAGCTCCAACCCCCTGGACTTTATACCTCAGTTCCCTGTTAATCCTTGATGGAAATGAGCAGGGCCCTATGCTTCAAAAGAACTTACAATGGGTAACCAAGGGCCAAAGGCAACCTCTCCCCGGTGGCAGGAAACCTGGGCTCTAGTCTCAGCTCCACCACCCACTCTCTGGATGATGCTAGGTGATTCACCTCACTTCTGTGAACCTGTTTCCTTATATGTTACACCAGGAGGGTAGGGCAGGCCACCCCTAAGAGCTCTTCTAGTCTTGACTCTCGTTTTATGGGCTTTGTAATTGTTTCTAGGGCTTGCCTGTGAACAGGGCACCCCGCCCCCACTGTGTTTCCCCTGCCTCTGCTCAGATGGGCCCCCCAGTCCTGCTGGCTCTCGTAGTACTGGTTTGTCTGATACAGGGTTTCACATAAAAGTGTTCTGTTGGTCCAAGACTGAAGGCCTCTAGGTCCAGCACCTGCTGAGGAAAGGAACAATCTTTTGGCTTCCTGGATCATTCTTAACAAGCCAGGAGTTTCCTTTCAGAAACGTAATGTATGGTCTCCAAACACCTGCAGCAGCCTATTCCACACTCATTAGAAGGTGGGAAAAGGGGGGAACAGTGACTAACGAATAGCCAGCTCCTTCCTTCCAGGAACAGGGCACTGGGCTGGAGACCCACACAGCCCTGGGATTAGGCTCCATTTTACAGAGGTGGAAAATCAGCAAATTCTAGAATGGAGACTGAAACTCAAGTACATGACAGAGGAGACATTAATGAATCCATAAATATTTATCAGAGTGAAAGGGTCCCCAATAGATCATCTGAGTTGGCTTTGAAGCAGTTTACCAAACAAAGAAGTAAAATGATTGACTCAAAGTCATACAGCTAGAGAATACATTTGATTTGCATTATCCATTCAGACACCTTTCTTTTGTAGGACTGACTCAGAACCCTTTTAAAATAAGTTCAAGAACACATCAGTCGGAGGCAGTCAGTTACTCTGCCTTCCCTCTTGTTTCTAGCAGGACTTCCTCCACTTTCCAAAGGATGTTCTTTGGCCTCCACACCAAACAGACCCACCCAATATCGAAGGGCCATGTGTAAACACCCTTCCTTCTATCTTATCAAAATCCCTCCTACCTGGGTTTATCAGAGGTGACTCACTTCCCTGGAACCCTTTGCAAGGACCTGGGCTGGGGTTGCAGGGCTGAGAGGTACCAGCTTCTCTACCTACTTGAGGAAAGGGCCTCTTAAAGCTCCAGTCTTCTCCATCTGGGAAAAGCCCCACCACCGGCATTTAGCAGAGCTTGGCCCCAGAAGTCATTCCTGGCCTTTCCCACAAGACCCTTGCAAGTTGGTGGCCTTTAGGGGCACATTAGCCTGAGGAAATCAGACAGCTGAGTGACATAGGAACCAGGCCTGGCGGTTGCAGGAAAGAAAGCAAACACTCTGAGATATGAGCCAAATGGTGTGGTACTCAAGGAACGCTTCCTTTCATGCTGGACATGTTAGCTCTTCCTACCTTCAAGAAATACATTTTTGAGAGTAAGACAAATGATCATTTGGTTTGAGGAGCCAAATCATAGTATTTTCACCATCATAGTCTGTGGTCCGATGGGGGAACAAGAGGTCAGGAGAAATGTCACTCTGGTTTCTGCCTCCCAGCGGGGGCAGGTGCCAGGCGTGAGCTGCATCAGCTGTTTACCCAAGCAGGGCGAGTGGATGTGCTCCTCCCTCCCTCTCTACTGAGTGACAGCCATCTGCCCGACACTGTGCAAGATGCAGGGAATCCAGCGGGAGCAGAGACAAAGGCCTCACCCTCTCCTCCTGGCCCTTCTAGTCCAGGGGGAACGAGAGACATCTTATCAAGACATGGCAGCTGTGGGGAATGCTGCAAAGAAGAGGTTCATGGGGGCCTCAGGGGTGAAGTGACGGATCCATGAGGCCAATACAGCTGTTCCCGAGGAAGTGATGTTTGGGTGGAGGATATCTGAAGGGGCGTAAGCCGGGAGGGAGTGAGGGCAGGGCCCTGTGAGAAAACTGCAAGGAATGGAAGGTGGCCAGGGTGGCCCAGGGCAGAGGGTGGAGGGGACCACGGTAGGAGTCAGGACTGGAGAGGAAGGCTGTGTCAGCCACTTTCAGAGTACTGTCTTTACGCTGGGGGCGACAGGAAGCCTGTCAAGGGACTGGAGAAGGGAGTGACATTCAGGGGATACTGGATATATATTTGGGCACCCAGCCCAGTGAAAGCCACGGGCCCAGAGGCCTCTTCACCCTCCCTGTTAAGCAGTGCCAATGGATACGGGATCCCCAGGCTCACGGACCAGGGTTCCTGGCGCTGGAGGCAGGCGGGGACCAATGCCAGGAGAGTGGGCCCTCCGTGTCACCTTCCCGACCCTGGTCCAGTGAAGTTCAGGTCCCTCCGGTCTGCCGTCTCCAGATGCTGCTCACCCCCTCCCCCCTCGGAGCCCCCTGAGCGCCCCAGCCCCAGCGGGAGGCTTCCGTGTGCCGCCTCGGCCCGCTCACACCCCAGGTGCTGTGAGTCACCTGCGTGGTGAGTCAGGGGACGAGGTGAGAACGTGAGTGCCGGGGAGGCTGGCAGGGCAGGTGGGCGCTTGGCAGGCAGGGTGGGGCCCAGCCTCCTGGGCGAGGAGCCCCGCTCCCGTGGCCTCCCACTCCCCACTCCTCTCCACCACCCGAGCAGCTCTTCGAAGAACCCTTCCGTCCCACCCCCTGCAGGAGGCTTCTTCCCAGTTCCCTCTCCCCCACGCCCGCCTCCCTCCACTGTCGGCAGCCGGCCACCATCACCATGGTTACGCGGCTCCCGCTGCAGCGCGGAGATCAGGAGTCAGAGCGGGGGAGGGTGGCTGGTCTCATTAGTCTTCCTATTGAACTGGCTTCTTTTAAAATCAGCTCAGGGCTGCTCACTGCAGATTCAAGGCCTGTTACCTGAAGGGTTCACCTCAAAGACACGAGATGAGAACTGAATAGAACGTGGGTACCGCGGGGCCTTATTTGCAACACGAAAGGATGCGCCCCACCTTCCCTTTTAAGCACTGATGCGTAAGAGTGTGTCGGTCAGGCCCTGATATCCAAGATTTAAGGGCCACTCACTGGGTGACTTGAGGTAGACTTGTGAGGCTTTGGTTGTTAGAAGCAATTTGGGGCCAGACTGACCTGGATTCAAATCCTGACCCTGCCACTTATCAAAGGGATAAACTGGGACAAGTTATTGAAACTGGTTGGGCCTCAGTTTCCTCTTATGTCAATTGGGGATAATCACACTCACCTTGTAGTTGTAGTGAGGATTAAAGATAATTTATACAAAGTGTTTGGCCCATCATAGGCACTAAAAATGGCCGTTGTTGCTGCTGTTATTATTATTAGAGTTTTAAGCCCTTGGATATGCAACACATGGGTTTGTTGATTTGAAGGTTACACAAAAGGCAGGTTTTTCCAACAGTGACTTCTGGGCTGCCAGGACCATCCGTTTCAAGCCAGTGGGGTAGAACAATTTCCAACCCCTCCTCAAAAGTCTCTTACATATTGGGAGACATAATGTAACCCTGAATTGCAGTGTATCAAGATAGTAGAAAAGTGAAGGAATTAGCAGGAAGGAGGAAAGTCCAAACTGAGCGCCCCGGGAGCAGGACAGCAAACCACAAAGAGGAGTAAGTTGCTAATGGCCCATAGAACCTTGGTAATCCTGTAGAAGGGGATGATGCGGGGCTTGAAAAGAGACATAGTTTAGAAGTGTTCATAAGAGGCAGATAGACTTGCAGGTCCCAACCTCCACTCCCCCTCCTGTAGGGAACGGGAGAGTTGTTTTCTAGAAAAACTGAATCAGAGAGACTTTGTGCTACTGACCTCAGCTACAGAGGGAGGCTGAGGTCAGGTGAAAGTTTGTGCACTAAGTGAGCCCTTCTCTCTTGCCTCCTCCTCCTCCTAGCCTAAGAACAACAGGGACAGGAGATTGAAAGATTCTTTTCTGTAGAAACTGACCCAATCCAGGAAAAAGACCTACACATATTGACATTTGGAAGTTCCAGGCGAAAAAGCCATTGTTGACATGATCACCCTAGAATAAATCCCATCCATGTACACAGAACTTCAATCAGCTCTTTAGGGTCTCATCCTTAAATCTGAGTTGCAGTCAACAATCACCGGAGAGGAAAGCATCCAACATGACAGAGAATAAAATAATCAAACAGGAAAGCAAAAGGATCTATGAAGAAAGCAGAAATGATGAACGAGCAGCAGAAACTGAAAACAAAGTATATTTGATATGTTTAGAGGCATAAGAGAAAACGCTGCATCCACAGGATATGATGAAAAAGGGATAATCCAAGCAAGAAAGAGTTTTTGGAAATCAAAAATATGAAGTGAAAATTTCAAAAATTCTGTACCAGTGTTGGAAGATACAGTTACAGAAATTTCCCTGAAAGCAAACAAAGAGAAGAATAATAGGAGTGAAAAAGAAAATTAGAGGAGTAATTTAAAAGATTCAACATGGACTAAGGAGTCTCAGAGAACAGAGAAAAATGGTGGTAAGGAAATTATCAAAGAAATAATACAAAAAGATCCTCTGGAACTGAAGGGCACAAATGGACACAGTAACCTGCCTAGCACGGTAATTGAAAATGGACCTAGACCGAGATACCCCATGCTGACGCTAGAACTCTAAGGGTAAAGAGAAAGTCTTAAGAGTTTTCAAAGAGAAAACTCAAAAGTTACATATAAAAGATCAAGAATCAGAATGGCATTGTACTTCTCAATAGTAACACTGGAAGTTAGAAGACTTCGGAAAAATGCTTTCATTATCCCCAGGGAAAATTATTTTCAGCCTAGATTTCTATTCCTGGCCACACTATTGAAGAAGTCTGAGGACAAAATAAAGGCATTTTCAAACATGCAAAATACAAAAAAGTTTACATTTGATGTGCCCTTTCTTGAGAAGCCACTGGAAGATGCTCCATGATGAGGGAGTAACCAAGAAAGAGGAAGAAGGCTTGTGATCCAACAATGCAGAGGGGCAAAGGGAATTTCCAACACACGGGTAAAGGAAAGTCCCAGAATGACAGCTATGGGGCAGGCCTAGGAACCAACCAGTTCGGGTTAGAAAAGAGCACTGAGGACTCCAAGGAGAATTTCTCTAGGAAATTCTGATTATCGAATCAGTTTGCAGAGTTGTTGGAAATAGGGAAATACATAGATGTTTAGGGAAAACAAAGCAAATGCAAAATATAAAGGAATTATTAATTCCAGAAAGAAGAAAGCATTGAGAAAAAGTAAATAAAATCTCAGTTCACTACTTGGCTAGGTAGTGAACAATGTTTATTTTACATAATCATTATAATGAAAACACTGTGTGTGGACTGAACTAAAAACTGATAAACAATTATGTTGGAAGGATAGAAAGCACAGGAAGGGAAGGGGTGAATGATTTAAAATATTCGCTTACTATAGTGGAAAATATTTAAAATAAGTGACTTGAGAGAGTATATGCCTGTTATCTAAAAATATGAATGTAAATACCAAGAAAGAAAAATAAAGCTATGAACGTCGCAAGTGGTTGCCTCTGGGGAACAAAAGAAGATGAGGTAGGAAGGAGGTCAAGGGACTTTCACAGATGACATATTTTGATACGATAAAAATTAATTAAAAATCCAATAAAGGAAAGAAGGCTGAACCTGTATTGGTCAAATGATGGCTTTACAAACACACATCTAGGGTGCTTTTCAAATCTCTCAATGATAAATTCAGCAAAGACAAAATGGCAGATACATGTATAGCATTAGGAGAATTTCTGGAATTGGGACTGTTGTTCCTATTAATATAAAAACACCAACAGTAACAACAAGCAAGGGTTTCCATAGCCTTTCGAGACACCCTAGCAAATTTGCTACTATGTTATCTCATGCTCTCAAGGAAAACACCAAAACTCAAGATTTAATGGGAGTCTTTAATGTAGCAAGTGGTAGAGGCAGGACCTAGAGCCAAGTCCTCTGTAGTAAATTATATTTTCAAAGATGGACTAATCCCTCATGCTCTTCCCTACTGCATTAAAAGATGGAGTCTATCTCTCCACCCCCTTGAGTCTGGGCAGGTCTTGTGTCAGCTTTGACCAACATAATACCATGTGGGTGATTTTTGGTGACTTCTAAGACTAGGTCATTAGAAGCCTTACAGCTTTTGCTTTGGTCTTATGGGATATTCCCTCTGGTGCACTCTCTCTTGGAAAGCAGCACCATCCTGGAAGAAGCCTAAGCCACATGTAGAAGCACTTTAGTCAACATCCCAGATTAACTAGCATCAACTGCCAACCATGTGAGTGAGCCGCCATCTTGGACACCAGACCAGGTGAGCCTTTGGCTAACTCCAGCTCCAGTCACTATCTGAGTACAACTACATGAGAAATGCCAAGTAAAACCACCCAGCTGATATGTCAACCCACAGAACTGTGAGAGAGAATAATAAGATTATTATTTGAAGTAATTTAAGTTTTAGGGTGATTTGTTACAGGGCAATAGGTAATTGAAACATAGCCTGACATCAAGGTCCATATTCTTTCCTTGATACCATCCTATGAGTGTTTCTCAGCAGAGACATTATTGAAATTTGGGTGGGAGAATTTTTATTTTGGAAGTTTTCCCTGCACACTGTGGGATCCTTAGCACCCTGGCCTTTGCCCATGAATCTGATACCCCTCCCCCAATTTCATGGTGATAACTAAGAATGCCTTCACAGTTTCCCAAATGACCCCTAAGAATAACATCCCCAAGTGAGATGTCCAGGTAGACAAAACCATTTTGACATGATTTAAAACTGAATTCCACACGAATAGAAAAGAGAGGGCAGTTCTGTTAGTGGGAAAGGAGAGAAAGGGAGAGTATGCAGTCCAAATACAAAGATTCTCCACAGCCCTACCTCTGACATCTAAGGTGCTGGGTTTTTGGCCTTGAGTTCCCTAAGCCTTGCAAACTGTTTGGTGTAACCATGCCCATGCAGGAAAGGGTGTGGGAGCTATAAACCATCAAGCATTGATCTGGGAGGGAACAGAGAGATCATTTGTGCAACCCACTCACTTTGTTGTCTACTGAAGCCAGAATGGGGAATGTGCACCAAGACTACACCCCAGGACCTCCTGCCCAAGCCACATGTGCTTTCTACCACTCAAGCAAGGAAACGCTTGTGATTGAGGTTATTTCGATGGAAAAATAGATAAATTTACTTTGAGCACGCAAAATACAGCTGTCCAAGTTAGCCTAACATGCCTGCTGGTTGTATTAGTTTGTCAGGGCTACTGCACCAAAGTACCACAAACTGAGTGACTTAACAGAGATGGATTGTTTCACTGTTCTGGATGCTAGAAGTTCATGATCAAGGTGTCAGCAGGGTGGGTTCTTTCTGAGGGATGCAAAAGAAAATCCGTGCCATGTTCTCCTATAGCTTCTGGGGTTCGCTGGCCATCTTTTCCATTCCTCTGTCTTTATCATCACATGGTGCTCTACCTGTGTGCATCTGTGTCCAAATCTCTCCTTTTTATAAGGACACCGTTCTCATTGGGTTAGAGCTCACCCTGCATCAGTGTGACCTCAACTTACTTCTGAAAGAACTCTATTTCCAAGTATAGTCGCATTCTGGGGTTAGGTCTTCAACATACGGATGTTGGGGGGATACAATTCAACCCATACTAAAACTGTCGCATGAACTCACATGCTTTCTGTTTCCCACGTGAAGCTTTGGATTACTTCCTACGTTACTTTGGATTTCCTAAGTTCGCATCCTGCTTTGACGTTTGGCTTCTAACTGTACAATGCAGTGGATTGACTTGAAAAATCTTATTAACCCAGACGAGTCCAGAGATCTGTCTCTTTTCCCGAGACAGCATGTTGCAGCCTGAGATCTGCTTTGGCAACTACAGAAAGTCTTTGATGGGGCCTCTAATCTGCTTCTGTGGACACACCTGTGACAGCTGTGACCTAGGTGTGAGTCACATTTTGCCTTCAGAAGGATCCCGAAGAATGACATTAGCTGGCTGAAGACACCTGGGAAATGCAGCCACCTGGGGGATGGGAAACCTTCCAGCTTTAGAAGTACAATGTCTTTAAGACACATGGGATGAGAGAGAATATGGGAAAAGCCCGATGTCATTGGGAGTCCAGGGAGAAGTGCTCAGTGGTTTATTTATTCATACATTCTTTCTGCATGTTCTCAGTGAGTGAGCACCTGGTATGAGCCAGCACGGTAAAATTTAAAATCTAATGGGGAAGAAAAGTAAACATACAAGTAATTTCTGATTGTGATAAATGATAGGAAGGAAATAGTGTGCAATAATAAGGAACAGCAAGGATATTGACTATTAATGGTGGTCAAAGAGCCCCCTTAAGGAGGTAACAATTGACACCTAGAGGATTTGGTCAAGGGTGCTCCAGGTGGCAGGACCAGTTTGTGCAAAGGCCCTGAGCTGCTGGTGGACTCGGTGTGTTTAAGGAACTGAAAAGAAGCAGATGTGCAGTGGCAGAGGCGAGAGATGAGGCTGGAGAGGGGGATGTGGCCCAGGACAGGGAGATCAGATTTCACACAGACACTAGGCAAAGCCACTGAGGAGTTTTAAGCAAGAGAGTGAAATGATTTGATTTCTGTGGCATTTTGTTTTGTTTTTTTTAATCATTCTCCTTGTCCCAGATTGGCAAAGATTAAAGTTTGAAAACACATGGTGCTGGCAAAGGTGTGGGAAACAGACAATCTCCTATCTTGCTGGTAGAGTTATAAATTTGTATAAACCCTAAAGGAAGCAATTTGGCAATATTTATCAGAATCAAAATGCACTACTTTGACTCAGCAACTTTGTTTCCATGGATTTATCCTGTATATACATGCCTCAAAATCAACATATACAATTCACTGTGGCACTGTATGATTGCAAAAGATTGAAAAAGGCCCTAAATATCAATAAGTGACTAAACCCAAGGATATCAACAAATAAGGGCTTAGATGAGTAAATGCTGGTCATCTACACAACAGACTGCTGGGCAACCGTGGGGATAAGGGAGCTCTTTACGTACCGATGGGGGCCAGCCTCTGATACATACCTATAATCAATTTTAAAAACCAAGGTCCAGGGGCACCTGGCTGGCTTAGCCGAAGCGTCTGCCTGTGGCTCCGGTCATGATTCCAGGGTCCTGGGATCGAGCCCCGCATCCGGCTCCCTGCTCGGCGGGAAGCCGGCTTTTCCCTCTCACACTCCCCTTGCTTGTGTTCCCTCTCTCGCTCTGTCAAATAAATAAATAAAATCTTTAAAAACAAACAAACAAAAAACCACGGTTCATACACCTGAAACTAATAGAACATGGTATGTCAGCTATACATCAATAACAATAATTTAAAAAAAGAACAAGTTTCAGAGCCATGGGTATAGCGCGTACATCATTTAAGAACAAGGTGTGTGCATGTGTGTTTGGGTCCTCCGGCAGAGGAGAAATTACAACGCTAAAGAAGCAGAAGACCTGGGTGGCTATGGGAGAGTGGGGCAGATGGAAGCATCCAGAAGCCGCCTGGATGCCCAGGCTGGAGACGCTGGCGTGGACGCTGGGGGTGCTGCATGGAGATGGGGAGAAGCGGACACACGTGCAATGGGAAAGCTGGACTGGGTCTCTGGGTGTGAAGAGGGAACGGAGAATGAGGGACAGCCAGCCAGGGCTCCTGCTTGAACTCCTGATGGAGGCGCTATTTACCTAGAGGAGGGGCAGGCCTGGGGTGGAGTGTGGGCGAGAACGGAGGCGGGGGTTGGGGCATGCTAAGTCTGCAGTGCCAGGGACCATCCCCAGGGGAGGTGTTGCACAGGAGTCACGGTTGTGAGCCCTGAGTTGAGACTTCCTGCTCCATCCTTTCCCCCCAGCATACTGCCAGTATCTGTAAAGGACAGCTGATTGTTTGCAGGTGACAAGAAGAGGCAAGAGCGTTCCTGGGAGGGGAGAAGGGAGTGCTGAGGCGTGCCAGGTAGTATTTGATCGAGATGCCATAGAAGGGTTAAGCCTGAGAACGGCTTAACTGGCTTTCCGGTGGTAACATGATAGATCAGAGGGAGGTAAAATGGAGCCAGCTAGCAAGTTATTGCTGGAATAAAGGAGCTGAACAAACTTAGGGCCGATAGGGATGGAGCAGAGGGGCAGCTCCGATGTGGATGGGATGGGGGGGTTGGGGGGGTCGGGAGGGTGGATGAGCTGAGAATAACTCCCAGCCTTCTGGCTCAATTGAGTGACTGCAGGGGTGGTGGGGCCATTTCCTGAAAGCAAATGTGGGAGGAGGAAGGGGGAGGCAATCCTTAATTATCCTGAGCTTGACTCAGTTCCCAGAGATAGGTCCATAGGTCCTGGTGTGCCGAGAAGACTTTTCTCCCAGTCTGTGTCTCGCCACACCACACAGCAGCCCTGTCCTGGGAGCTTCGGGAGGTTCTTATTCTACCACCACCAACTTTGACTCTTTCTTCCCAAGGCTCCCACATGAGATCCATCATCAAAACCTAAAAATCCTGCCATCAAACAGTCTTGCTTCTGTCCTCATCTTTCTATTCTCACTGGGGCCTAAAGTGGCTGGAGGTGGCCAGGGCCTCCTTGGAGCTCCGAGACCTGTCGTTGGATCACAGGAGGCATCTTGCTGCAGTAGAGGATGCTGTGCAGAAGATGGTTCTAGAGCAAACCGCATGTCAAATCGATAACCATTATTGAGAACTTTCCCCAGAATAACATGGTGACAAGCTGCCTTCTCGTAGATGATGCTGGCTAAATCCGAGGTTAGAATTCACTAGAACTTCCTCTGAAGCTTTGGAACTAGGAAAGTCCTTTGACAAGTGGCTGACCACTGTGCATATAGCCACATAGAGTCAGCAAGAGCCTGACTACCACACACAGAAAATACAACATGGAGAGGCTTTGGCTCTGGAGGGCCTGGCACCCTCTGTGGGTCACAAAGCCAGATGGCACTGTACCTTCACCCCCGCCTGAAGTTAGGGATTGTGTGAGGTCTGCACCAAGTTGCCCAGGTACCTAATGTCAGGAGGCCAGCAAGAGGAGCGAAGGGGGTGTGTGTGTGTTCACATGCACACCCATGTACTGTGGGTCCAGTGGGGATAGCTCAGGACGGGGACAGAGCACTTGTTTGGGAGTTAGGAGTCAGTCAGACCCAGTTCCTGTCATGGCCAGGCCACCTATGAGTTGCATGGCTATGGGAGGGTCATGCTACTTCTCCCCAAGTGCCATGTTCCTGAGCTGTCAAATGACGAATGTGACCAGATATTTCAGATGCTTTCTAGTAAAAAAAATTAGAAGAACCAGACTTCCATAGCCCCAATGATCCAAGGCTATACTCACTAAACATTTTTCAGATCTCCTTGGCCACATCGAGCTGAGTGTTTCTACTGTCCCTGGAATGGAGGTTGCATTTTGGTGACCTGGGGCTTGAAGGGGAATCTCTTCCCTTCCAGCTCACCCTGTCTGGGTCTACTTGCCTCCCTCATTATAGTTCTAAAGTAAAAGGTGCGAGTGTGTGTTCTGTGTGTGTGTGTGTGTGTGTGTGTGTGTGTATACGTGTGTGACAGTCAAGCAGGCAGGATGGCAGGAAGGCTCCCTGCCGAGGTCTCTGGGTGGCAGAAAATGTGCAGAAAAGAGGATGTCAAGGGACCCCGGGACAGGGAGATGGCCTCATACTTTTCTTACTCCAGTGTGCTGCTGCTTCTGGGTACTGGCCACGTTTGGAAGCTGACTGGCAGCCTAAATTGCTTCTCAGAATCCCAGCAAGGTGGTCTGGAAGGTGACGGGAAAAGGGAGTAGGTTTTGCCTCATCTGTTTGACTCATGGTTATAATTTGTCAGCCTGCTGACAGGTTCTTTGTTTTTCAGTCAAATGAAGTTTTTGTTGGATGTTGGAGTGAAAAGCACGATATACTCACATAATCAAAAGCCTACGGTGGAAGGGAAAAGTCAGTCAATTGTATATTCCTAAAAGCTAGAAAGTATAATTTCACACACAAAATCTAAATAGACTTCTAAGACTGCCTGAATGCAGTGCATGTGTGGTGTGTGTATGGTGTGTGTGGTGTGTGTGTGTGTGTGGTGTGCGTGTATGGTGTACGTGTGGTGTGTGTGTGTGTGTGTGGTGGGTGTGTGTGGTGTACGTGTGGTGTATGTGTGGGGTATGTGTGTGTGTGTGGTATATGTGTGTGTGGTGTGTGTGTGGTGTGTGTGGTGTGTGTGTGTGGTGTATGTGTGGTGTGTGTGTGGTGTGTGTGGGGTGTGTGTGGGGTGTATGTGGTGTGTGTGTGGTGTGTATGGTGTATGTGTGTGGTGTATGTGTGGTGTGTGTGGTGTGTGTGTGTGGTGTATGTGTGCTGTGTGTGTGCTGTGTGTGGTGTGTGTGTGGTGTGTATGTGGTGTGTGTGTGGTGTGTATGGTGTATGTGTGTGGTGTGTATGTGGTGTGTGTGTGGTGTATGTGTATGGTGTATGTGTGGTGTGTGTGGTGTGTGTATATGTATGGTGTGTGTGTGGTGTGTGTGGTGTGTGTATGTGTGTGGTGTCTGTGTGTGGTGTGTGTGTGGTATATGTGTGTGTGGTATATGTGTGGTGTGTGTGTGGTGTATGTGTGTGGTGTGTGTGTGGTGTGTGTGGTGTGTGTATGTGTGTGGTGTCTGTGTGGTGTATGTGTGTGGTGTGTGTATGTGTGTGGTGTGTGTGGTGTGTGTGGTGTCTGTGTGGTGTGTGTGTGTGGTGCGTGTGGTGTCTGTGTGTTGTGTCTGTGTGGTGTGTGTGGTGTGTGTGGTGTTTGTGTGGTGTCTGTGTGGTGTGTCTGTGTGGTGTGTATGGTGTGTGTGTTGTCTGTGTGGTGTGTGTGGTGTCTGTGTGGTGTGTGTGTGGTGTGTGTGGTGCGTGTGGTGTCTGTGTGGTGTCTGTGTGGTGTCTGTGTGTTGTGTCTGTGTGGTGTGTGTGGTGTGTGTGTTGTCTGTGTGGTGTGTGTGGTGTCTGTGTGGTGTCTGTGTGGTGTGTGTGTGGTGTGTGTGGTGTCTGTGTGGTGTGTGTGTGTTGTGTATGTGTGTGGTGTGTGTGTGGTGTGTATGTGGTGTCTGTGTGGTGTGTGTGTGTTGGGTGTGTGTGGTGTGTGTGGTGTGTGTGTGGTGTGTGGTGTTGTGTATGGTGTGTGTATGTGTGTGGTGTGTGTGGTGTGTGTGGTGTCTGTGTGTTGTGTCTGTGTGGTGTGTGTGGTGTGTGTGGTGTCTGTGTGGTGTCTGTGTGGTGTGTCTGTGTGGTGTGTGTGGTGTGTGTGGTGTCTGTGTGGTGTGTCTGTGTGGTGTGTGTGGTGTCTGTGTGGTGTGTGTGTGGTGTGTGTGTGGTGTGTGTGTGGTGTGTGTGTGGTGTGTCTGTGTGGTGTGTGTTGTCTGTGTGGTGTGTGTGTGGTGTCTGTGTGGTGTCTGTGTGTTGTGTCTGTGTGGTGCGTGTGGTGTCTGTGTGTGGTGTCTGTGTGGTGTCTGTGTGGTGTTTGTGTGTGGTGCGTGTGGTGTCTGTGTGTGGTGCGTGTGGTGTCTGTGTGGTGTCTGTGTGTTGTGTCTGTGTGGTGCGTGTGGTGTGTGTGGTGTCTGTGTGGTGTCTGTGTGGTGTGTCTGTGTGGTGTGTGTGGTGTGTGTGTGGTGTGTGTGGTGTGTGTGGTGTCTGTGTGGTGTCTGTGTGGTGTGTGTGTGGTGTGTGTGTGGTGTCTGTGTGGTGTGTGTGGTGTGTGTGGTGTGTGTGGTGTCTGTGTGGTGTGTCTGTGTGGTGCGTGTGGTGCGTGTGGTGTCTGTGAGGTGTCTGTGTGTGGTGTGTGTGTGGTGTGTGTGTGGTGTCTGTGTGTGGTGTGTGTGGTGTGTGTGTTGTCTGTGTGGTGTCTGTGTGTTGTGTCTGTGTGTTGTGTCTGTGTGGTGTGTGTGGTGTCTGTGTGGTGTCTGTGTGTTGTGTCTGTGTGGTGTGTGTGGTGTGTGTGGTGTCTGTGTGGTGTCTGTGTGTTGTGTCTGTGTGGTGTGTCTGTGTGGTGCGTGTGGGGTGTGTGTGTGTGGTGTCTGTGTGGTGTGTCTGTGTGGTGCGTGTGGTGCTTGTGGTGTCTGTGTGGTGTCTGTGTGTGGTGTGTGTGTGGTGTGTGTGTGGTGTCTGTGTGTGGTGTGTGTGGTGTGTGTGTTGTCTGTGTGGTGTGTGTGTGGTGTCTGTGTGGTGTCTGTGCGGCGTGGGGGGAGGGCACGGCAGGGCACGCTGGTGTGAGGGGTCAGGGAGAGCAGCTCCTTCACCACCCGCGCTGGACGACGGGGACGGGGCGCAGCTCCTGTCCGGGGGCAGGGCGCTGGTTGTCGCCAGGCGCAGCATCTGTCCCGCCCGGCCGCCCTCCCCCTCGTCTCTGACCTGCCGCGTGTTCAGCCGCGGGCGCATCCTGGGCCCTCAGGAGGCGCTGCGGAGGAGGAGGGCCCGGGACAGGACGCGGTGAGCAGTCAGTGGGTGCGTGTCTGGGGCCACGGGCAGCTTCTGCGGCAGCCAGGACTCCGGCCGGTCCCCAGGGAGCTTCCTGACCCCGGGCTGCCCCCGGCAGGCTCATCCACGAGCCCCGCGGAGGCTCACCGCCCTCCTTTCTTCAGAGTGCGCGTCTTCCTCAACGGCAGTTCCTGATCTCAGACCTTCCAACTGCCCATTCTCGTTCCTTGATTTCCTCTCCCTCCGGGCGCCGAACCTTCCCCTCCTTAAGAACTGCAGAGCCTCGGTGACTTCCTCTTCAACCTCCTCCTCACTTCCTGGCTCTGCTCATTTCTTCCAGAGCCCCAGTGCCCACCCCTGCTCAACTGAACCAGGACCCAACGTCCCTGATCTTCCCACATTCCAAGTGTCCCTCCCCCCATCTTCTCCAGCGCCCGCTTCTCTAGCTCCAGTTCCGTGGCCGCCAGAACTACACCGATACACACCCGTGCCCTCCCCCTTCTCTTGCGCCGGCGTCCTCACACAATGGCAGCCCCAGCCCCGGTGGGACTCACTTTCCCATCAACTCCACACCGGTCCCACCCCCATCTCAGTCGGCCCCCCAACACTGAACATGAACAGTGAAAAAGATTGTAAGTAGGCCAATTGGTATTACTTTAAACGTAAGGGAGCCCTTCGTGCTCCCTGAAAATGCAGCCATGTCCCCCAGTCCGTGCGGTCCCTCACGGTCCCTCACGCTCCAGTCCCCGGCATCTCCATCTCAGTTGTGACATCGCTTCTGATGTCACTTGGGGAATAGTGAAGTTAGAAGAGAATTTTGAGAGCCTCCTGTCATCACATCTCTGTTCGTTGGCCACCATCACAAGACGCCTGGGGGGGGGAGGAGCTTAAACAACAGACATTTATTTCCCACAGTTCTAGAGGCCGCAAGTCCAAAGAGCAAGGTGTTGGCAGGTTTGGTTTCTCCTGAGGCTTCTGTCCTTGGCTTGTAGATGGGCTTCTTCTCGCTGTGTCCTCACACGCTCTTCCCTCCGTGTGCACCCACTCCTGGGGTCTCTTCCTCTTCTTGTAGGGACATCAGTCACACTGGATTAGGGCCCACCCATGTGGGGCAGAATCACCCCCTTCCCAGCATGCAGGCTTAGCAGCTGTAGTCCCCCCAGGATGCCGAGGCTCCCCGGGAAATGTCTGAGGGCCAGAGCAAACCCTCCCTCACCCCTTGCAGTAGGGCTTGTATTTGAAAACAGATTTGGTGTTTCAGTCACTTCCCTAAATGCCAGCAAAGCACAAAGAAACAATGGGATTCCAGAAAGGTCAAACGGTTTGTGATCAAATGTTTCCTTTGTGTTTGGTGGTGGAAGTGCTGTGGCCATCCCTTCTCCCAGGTTCTTCCTGAGGCAGGCCTGGGAGGTGGCGTGTGTGCGCACACCCTCTCTCCACTGTGTCTCTGCTTTCCTGGCTGTCAGACGCCCGCGCCTTCTGGCCATGGGCCTGGCCAGGAAGGCCGCACCCCAACACGTAGGCCCAAACGGGAGAAGAAAACTGGGACGACCGCAAAAGTGTAGCGATAATCGCTTTAGGCATGTAAGTCAAACTGAGTCCAAGTAACGCAGAGCTCTTAAACTGGGGAGAGCAATGGGTTTGGAGAAGAAAACAACTTCTATGGGCTCTTTTATATTTTTCTAAATTTCCCCTAGTTTTCTACTTCACGCTGGTGTTTGGAGAGGGGGGAGAGGGAAGAATGGGGGAAGGTGGGGGGTGTCATTTCATAAAGGTTTTATTTCCCATAATCTTAACGAGGGAAGGAGTCTCCAGTGTTTGCTTCTCAGACCTGGAAACTCACCCTGCTCCTGCCTCAAACCATCTCGAGGCCCTCGCCCGGAAGAGTGATGATCAATCAAACTGCAGAGAAGCAGCAGCAATGACTGGCGCATATTAAAATCAAGGGGACACAGATTGTAAAAGATCATTTTCTCTCGGGCCTGAGGCTGCTTCTCTTCCTTCGGGAAGGCTCGAAGAATCAATCACTTCTGTTTTTATGAAGAGACAGGGATTCCAGATTTTTCTTATTAACTCATTCCTCATTATGGTGAAGGTGTTCCTCTTCACCCAGAAACTCTTTCCAGCTGCAGCGTCAGTGTCAATCTAAATGTGCTTTATACAGTTTTGTCTCCTGGGTTAGCCTTCCTTCGTTAGGTTTTGATTATTTTCCTTCTGTTTTCTCCACTTGTATCATCATAATGCTTTCTTCACATTTCTCTCAGTCCTCTCTCCTTTTTCCTTCTGTTTTCATCGTCTGACTTCATTGTCATAGCGCCAAATGCACAGTGGATATTGAATAAATGTTTCATGTTAATAAATGTTACATCCCTTGATGTGCACTAACAGCTCGTAGTTTCTGAGCATTGACCACAGGCCAGCTCTGGGCCAAGCTCCTATGATGTGTATCCTGCTGAATCCTCAGATTTCTCCTGAGGCTGTGAGGGCCTTAGGGGGGCTGGGACAAGGGGGAGTCAAGAGAGATCCTAGGGCACAAAACTTTAGGAGGCGCTCACTCTTGGGGTCCTAAAAGTGCAGGCCAACCCCCGAGAATGCCTCAGACTGCCCCAGCCTGAGCATTACAGTGATTTCCATCTCTACCTTTCCATCTCTACCTCAACGTAGAAGGAAACGGGGCAGACAGAGGGTATGGCAGTTGCCCAAGGCCACAGAGCCAAAGAATAAAGAGAATTTGAACACAGGTCTGGCTAAATCCAGAGCCCCAGCTCTTAAGAATTACAATTAATATGTACCCAGAGCATCCAAGTAGCTTTAAATGTCACCATTCTTTATATGTGTTTTTAATTTAAAAATTTTACTTTTCAGTTTGAAATAATTTATACTTACTAAATGTCACCATTCTTCAATATGAAGAGAAAACCAGGCAGCTTCAGACTTTTGAGGAAAGCCGCTAACCCAAATGCCAGAGATCTAATGAAGGAAACAGATGAACAAATGCAGAAAATCCTAAAGCTGAAGTAATGCAGAAAGCAGAAGACAGCTTCAAGCTCAACTTTATAAACTTGAAGAGTCAGAAGATTTTGCATCCATGAACTGAGAATATTCAGAGAATAGGAAACATTCAGAGAAAAGGAAAACACTTGTAGAAACTAAGACGTTTATAGCAGAAGTGAATATTTCAATAGAGGAATTGAATAGTAAGTTTGAAGAAGTCTACTGGGAAATAGAACAAGACAAAGAGATGAAGAATAGGGGAGAAGAGATAAAACCAGAGAATCAACACAAGAAGTCCAACAGCAAATTTATAGGCATTCCAGAAAGAAAGAAAAAATGGAGAGGAGGAAATTATTTAAAAAGACATAAGAAAATGTGGACCAAGTGCCCAGAGCACTGAATAAAAAATAGATCAATTATGGTAAAATCTGACAACACCAGGGATAAAGAAATGATCATAAAAACTTTCAGAAGCAAATAGAAAAACTTGGGAACCAGAATGGCATTCAGATTTCTCACCAATACTGTTGGAAACTAGAAGTCCATAGAGCAATGCTTTTACAATGCTAAAGGAAAACAATATCTAAGCCATCAGTTGAATGTAAGGATAAACCAAGACATTTTTTCAGATAAGCAAAATCTCAACACATTCACTTTCCATGGACCATTTCTTAAGAAGCTACTGAAGGATGTACTTCAATAAAACAAGGGGGTAAACCAACAAAAAGTGTTCCGGGAAACATCTAGTCCTTGGCTATCATGCCCCAGGCAACATGGGTCAGAGGGTCTGGAGAGCTCTCTGCTCAGAGGGGAGCTACAGCATGGAGGACATGGGACACCAGCGTTCATGCCATAACAAGGACAAATTACCTGCTGGACTTTTCATGTGCTTGCCTTCCCTGAGAAGAATGTAACAAGAAGTCGGAGGACTTAGTGAGAGGCCCCTGAAAATCTGAGCAAATGTACCAAGATGATTAACTCCAGGAAAAACAAAACATTGTACATGAAAGGAAATGTACTTAGAGCAGACTCTGAGGCTTAGCTGGGAACAGTCATTTACAGTATTTACTGAGGCAAATCAACATAAATTCTGAGTAGTAATGAATCCAAAAGAGGTGAAATGCCATATGGAGAATTGCCATATGTGTGCAAGTGTGTATAACATGTAGAACTTAAATTCTCCTCTGCTATCGTAGGAAGTTAATATATGTCTAAAATGGGGGGGGGGGGTGGAAGTCAAGAAACATATTACTTAAAACTATGGAGGGAAATACCAGAAAATGTCTAAAAGAGTTGAAAATGGCTGTCTCCAAAAAGTAGGACTCGGGGGGCAGGAACCAGATGGAGTAAGGGAGTCCCTGCTTTTTATTATAAGCCTTGTGGTGCCTTTTGATGCTCAATAAGGTACGTTTATTACCTTGATCAAAATTAACATTAGGAGGTAATTTCAGTATCAGCTTATTTACTTGCCTTTTCTTCTTCCTCTTAAAACAAGAAACCGGAGTGGGGAAAATACCGCCTCTTCGGGCCTTTTTGCTCTTTGAATAGAATATACTGTCTCCCTCCTTCCTCTTCTCTATTATTACGAAACAGAACAGCAGTTTTAATCACCCCAAAGAGCACATAATCCTCAACCCAATATTTGCCTTTGAAATTAATTTCACAGCTATGTTTGACTACACGTAGGTCATAAATTATATTATGGAAAGCCAGCTTGTGAGAAAAGTAAAAGCTGTCCACCTTTGCCACCGGCCCTTCCTTCAGGGCAGAGGTCTGCTTCTCGGGCTCCTTGACGGCAAGTCCCCATCACAGCACCCCAGGCCCTCTGGCTCGCTGTGCCCTCATGTGCGTGCCCACTCCTTGCCTGGAACTTGCTATCAAAGCCCGATGTCCGAGCTTTCCAAGCATCATTCGGTCACTAGCTCAGTCGGTGTTTCTTAAGTATTCCAAGATGCTCCACGCTGTCTTAGCCCTCTGGGGGAGAGGAAATACCAGAAGTACTCCCTGCCCTAAGGAACTTAAAATCCAGTTGAGAGAGGGGGCCCTAGACAAAAACCCATCGTGAACAAAGCAGAGTTAAGACTATCCGTGAGACGCAAGAAGATGTGCCGTTTGTGTCCCCAGAAGGGAGGACCAGGGATGGTGGGAATGGCCAGATTCAGATCAGACTCCAGGGAGGGGGTAGAACTCAGCCTGTGTGCTCAGAGGTCATGCCTTGCTCCTGGACTCCCGTGACTTGGCACCTCTCCCCCCAAACGTTAATCACGCCGTCCTCCGGACTAACGCTGGATCTGGTACCGCAATCATCCCAGGGCTCGACAACTTGTAACGAACGACTTGTCTACCCCACGAAACTGTGAGTTCCACCATCTCGAAGGCCGTGTATTTTGGCAGCCCCAGCCCCCAACATAGCCCAGGGGCTCAAGAATGTGAACTGAATGAAAGAGTGAATGCTCTTCGCCGCAGGAAGGAAAATGCCAACTAGGGCATGCACGGTGTGTGACATTGCAAATATTTCTCCCCAGCCCCCCACTGGCCTTCCTTTCCCACCCCATCTGTGTGTGGGGATGTGGGAAGGCCGGTGGAAGATGGGTCAGAGAGCCAGACAGGACACAGAGTTCTCCACAAGGTCGTCTCGGGGGAGAGTCGGAGCTCCAGTTGTGACTGGCACCGTGAGCACGCCCAGAGAATTCACACGCCATCCCTCCAGGGCCCCGCGACTTCACAGCGGCCCTGTGAAGGCCCACGAGGTTGACCATCCTCCCTCAATTTCTCAAGAACACAGAGCAAACCAGCAGTGAAGATGGTCTTGATGGCGAATGGCTCTGTGGGTGGCCAGTGGTGACTGATGCGCCCAGATCTGCAGGTCTGGGGTCACCTGAGCCCATGTTCAGAACCCTCAGAGAGCAGGGAGAAGAGACAAAAGAGGAGAGTGGGGCAGGGGGACCTGGCAGCCCCCGACCTCCTGGGAGACCCCACCAAGCAGAGCCACTTAGACAGGAAAGCTGGGGCCAGGCTGCCTTATACTCTTGTATCAGGCCTCCCCCTGTCTCAGTTAACTTCAGCCTCTTGATTTGTCACAGGGCCCTAATAATGCCTCCCTCACGGGGTGTCCCCCCGGCCGGGCTGAGATCACGCACAAACGTGTGGCCAACACTGTGCCTGGAGCGCAGACCAGTGCTCACCGGACCAGCAGCTCTCCGGGGGAGGGATGAAGAGCACAGCAGCGGCCTGAAAAACGACTGGCCTTCTAACCATGACTTGCAGTTTTTATAATTCTGTTTTTCTCTTGACCCAATTAAAAAAAAAAAAGGCTTTTTGCTCTTTTTCCTCTTGGGCCCAGGGGTTGTGCTAGTTAGTCCAGCTTCGGAGAGATTGTGTCAGTCAGCGAGTGTGCAAGAGGGACCCTCTGCGCAGTCCCAGGGGGCAGGGCTCTGCCAAGGTCAGGGTGAAAGTCAGACTTGCTGGCCTGTGCTCAGCAGGCCCCCCAGAAGGTGGCTGGTGCAGAGAGGGAGGGATGGAGCCCACCCACATGGACAGCCCTTCCCCCCTCATTCGCTTCAAGTGCCCTTTCTGACCCACCTTGGCCAGCATGGAACCACCTGAGATGCTTTAGAAAATGTTCATGTCCAGACCCCACCTCTTCCCGGGATTCTGACTCCACTGGTCTAAGATGCGGCCCAGTCACTGGTATTGTGACCAAGCCTCCCTCCCCGTGGTACAGCACAGCCAGGCTTGAGATGCTCTGGCCCGATGGGACTCGGCTGCTGAGTTAACCCCTTCCTGAAAAGCCGTCCTTGGACAAGTCATTCTGCACACAGGAGGAACGTGTTCGCGAGTCAGATGACCCAGGTTTGCATCCTGGCTTTGCCACTCCTGGCTGTGTGTGTGTGACCTTGGGCGGGTCATCGAGCATTCCCGGACCTCGGTTCCTTCATCTATACAATGGGGGAGCCCACGATGGCCCCCCCTCTCCCTGTACGGTAGTGAGCACCAAGAGGTCAGGCAATAAAGTGGTTGGCACAGTACTTGACGAGTCAGTACTGGTAATTACAATTAATACTAATCATTATTTCTTGGAGAAAAGACTCGTATTATCTGCCTAGTCTTGCAAGTGGAGAAAGCCTTGGGATTATTCAGGACACTCATCTAATGGAGTCTGCACATGGCCAAGTGAACAGTGCGGCCCCAGGCCATGTCCTTCCTCCCCATTCCGCTCCTAAGTCCCACGGCGATCTTCCCAGCTCTTTTTGTCAATGACAATGGGAATGCAGTTCCCTAACACACTGTTTCCAAAGCAGGTTTCAGGTGCTTTCTCATTTAACAGAGCCCTCCCTCGTGACACTGTCACAGCTCCTGGTCAGCCTGAGTCACAACCCGAGCCATCTCTCCAGGCGCGGTGGGCACAGACAAGCCACAAAGGCAGGCAACCTAGGCCCGGCTCTGGCCTGGCGAGGCATGAATCTCAGACGTGTGTGCACACACTGCCCAGTCTCTCCTGCTGACCTGAGCAGTCGTTGGGCTTAAGGAAGCAGCTCTCATTTTCTCTCCAGGGAAGGGTACTATGCCCCACTGCCACCTGCCCTCCCCCACCAGCAGGTGGTAACAGGGGACAGGGAGCACGGCGGATCTAGGTGTAGGCGCTCACAAGCAAGCCCCAGACCTTGCCCCTTCTTAAGGTTTGTCTCCCAGGGGCTGCTTTCCTGTACTGTCTCTACCAGGTGAGCAGACAGATCCTAATGGCAGGGCTGAGTGGAGGGCTCCCTGTTGGGGGCTTCTCTCTCTGGCCTCGGGAGGCAGATGCAGGGGGGAACAGGAAAGGTCAGAGGTCACTTGCTTGAAGCACTGAAATGAGGCCCTGTGGCTGGCAAGAGTGAGCAAGGGTGAGAGTGGGAGCCAGGGAGGTGAGCCAGCGTCCGTGGCCTCGCAGGCTGTGCACGAGGCCTGTCCTTACTCCTAAGACAAAGGGAAGCCACTGAGGGCACTGGCAGTGGGGATGCCATGACCAGATTTATAGTTTTGTGCTGGCTTCAGTTCTACTTATAATCCTTTTATTCTTTCCAAGAAAACTTCCACCAAGCATCAAAGGCCAGTATTTACTTACTCTGTGCCAGGCTGTGTGCTAAGTGCTCTACGTAAATCAGCTCCCTCTTCCACGGGGCCCCATGGCCTATCCAGGAGGATGCCAGGGCCCCATTTTGTGCCTGGCCCGTTCCAGGTCCCCTCTTGCCCCCCTGCTACGGAGTGAGCAGCTATTATCAGCCTCTAGCTGTCAGAGTGCGTGAGCCAGACTCTGATGTCACATGCAGCACACTCAGCATCGAAGCTTCTCAGAACCAGGATGACACCTGACCTTCGCCTTGTACACACTCTCACCTGTTGCTTGCACCTGTCTCTCTAACAGCCATTCCCACGTGTCAGCATGCCAACAGGGAACATTCCTCTGGACTGAGTGCTTAGATGTCAAAGCCACAAGAGGTTCCCTAATCCTTCTCACCCCAAGTGAACTGCCCCTCAAATGACAGGCCTTGCTCCTCTCGTGGAGGCTGAGGCTGCCTGGACAGCTGACCTCAAGGGTGTGGGTGTCTAAAATAAGGGCCCAGGAGGGGCTGTGCAAGGGGGCACAAACTCATCCATTAGTCATGACACCACTCTCACTTTACAGAGCAGGAAGAAAGGGTGAATTCGTTCATTTGTTAAATCCAGAAACACCTAGGTAGGAATGAGGAAGGGCTGCTGTGTGGTGCCCCCAAAACCCACCATCTGTTGAGAAACTACCAAGCACTTTGCATTAGAGAGACACTGTCCTCATCCTAATGATAGTCATTTCATAGATGAGGAAACGGAGGCTCAGACTGGTTATCCAGTCCAGTCACATGCTTCTTAAGTGGCTGAGCTGGGATTTGAACCTGCAGTGGCCCGTGCCAGTGTCACCCCTTCCAGAGGTGTGGAGTGGCCTGAGCCTCTCAGTGAGCAGGCGCCTGAAACAAGCATGGTATCTATTGTTCATATTAATCGGCTCTATCGTCTTGCAGTTCAGCCCCAACTGGATAAACATGTTCCGGCAGCTGATTGCTGAGACAGCACTGTGGGTGATGGAATGAGGGTTCGGAAGCATTCCCTTTCCTGCTTATACCCAAGGACAAATTGCAATAGAAACCCCCAGTCTCGCTATACCAGGTTACAGGTAACACAGGACCCTGCATTGCATGCAATCAAAAAATGACTAAAGTTCTTTTTGACTTTGAAAAGATGATCCTGAAATGGATCAGGTAAAGTAGTGAGTTGCATGTTATTCAAAAGTATCCAATAGTGGTGTCTGGGTGGCTTCATCAGTTACATGTCTGCCTTAGGCTCAGATCATGATCCCAGGGTCCTGGGATCAAGCCCCATACTGAGCAGGAAGTCTGCTTCTCCCTCTCCCTCTGCCTCTGCCTCACCCCACCCCACTCATGCTCGCTCTCTCTCTCAAATAAATAAACCTTAAAAAAAGAAAAAGTATCCAATACATCCTGGATGTTACCAAGGATGTGGTAGTGGTGCTTCCTGTACATCCAGGTAGGGCAGACGCCTCTACAAAAGTATATATAGTTTCAGCAAAAGTAACAAAGGAATTGGTGTGCGCACGTGTATGGACTTGTGTGTGCAGGTATGTATGCATGCGTGTGGGCACTTGGGTGTGCATGTGTGTGCATGCACACGTGTGTGTACACGTGTGGGTACATGCATGTGCATATGTACACTTGTGTGCATGTTTGTGCATACAGGCCTATGCATGTGTGTGTGCACATGTTTGGACTGGAGGAAGGGATGGGGAGACAGAGTATCTGTGAGGGTCTCTAGATGTCCCTCCCTAACTTCAATTGTTACTGTTCTGCTTTAATTTATTGTATATTGGAGGCCTTCTACTGAAAATAGTTTGAAAATCACTGCTAGAAGGGAATGGTGAGTTAATGAATTTTTATCAGAGAAGCCATAGTAAGATTTGCATTTTAGAAACACCACTTTGCTTGGAAGCAGGAGGATGGATTGCAGAGAAGCGTGAGCAGAGGTGCTGGGTCAATGCGGTGTTCTGACCGCAGCCAGAACTAGGCAGTGCAGGACAGAAAGGGCGGAGCAGAGGGGTATTTTGGAGGTAAAATCGGAGGCACTTGGCAGTTGCTGGAATATGCAAGATGAGAAAAAGGAGGCATCCTGCCTATTCCACTGGTTCTGGTCTGGGAGGACAGAGGTGGGTGTTGCTGAATCAGAGCACACCAGAAAGGAGTTGCTTCTAAGGAGGGAGGAAGGACTGAGGACGGGGCGTGCGGCCATGACAGCTCTGTGAGAAGTTCCGAACGCAGCCGGTCAGCTGGCAGCTGCGGTTTCAAATCCAGACCTCACGGGAGATCTCTGGGCTCTAGGTGTAACCTTGGGTTTTCAACATAGAAATGTCATCCGGGGGGCGCCTGGGTGGCACAGTCGTTAAGCGTCTGCCTTCGGCTCAGGGCGTGATCCCGGCGTTCTGGGATCGACCCTCACATCAGGCTCCTCCACTAGGAGCCTGCTTCTCCCTCTCCCACTCCCCCTGCTTGTGTTCCCTCTCTCGCTGGCTGTCTCTCTGTGTCAAATAAATAAATAAAATCTTTAAAAAAAAAAAAAAAGTCATCCGGGAACGTCACCTCCCCCTTTATCAGGTAACCCTGGGGAGGTGGGGAGAGTATAGCTGGAAAAAGGAAAAGGACCCAGGAATGAGCCCTGGGAAATCCCAACATTGAGAGGGTACAGAGAAATGAGAGCTGGTAAAAGAAACTACAAAGGGACAACATGTAAGCGGGCAGCTGGATTTCAGTGTTCCGAGGCTCAAGAGACAGCACCAGGTTCAGAGTCGTGAGTCAGGAGCATCAGGATGCCATCAGCACGGCAGAGAGGATGGAGTGAGGACGGTGAGCCTTGGAAGCAACAAGGTGTCGGGGAGAGGGAGGAGGAAGAGTCCTCAGAGGTGGTGGTAAAGGAGCAGCCAGAAAAGTATGAGAACAGGGCCTGGCTAGAGTCTCAGAAGCTGGCTCAGTCAGGGTGCTTTTGGCTGCAAGGAATAGAATAGCTTACTAAATAGAAAAAGCTGACTAATTAGGTCATAGGAGCATAGATTCTCTCACAAGGTGTCTGTAAGAGGCAATTCCAAGGTTGGTTCAACCGCTAAGTCAGGCCTCTTTGGGCTTTTCCTTGTGTTCAGAGATGGCTGCAGCAACTCCAAACATCATTCTTTTCACCAGTCACGTGGCTTTCTCTTTGTGTCTCTCCTCCCCCTTTATCGGAAAGTGAATGTTCGTATGAAGCTCTCCCAGGTAGACTCTCCCTCAGATCCCATGAGCTGGTCCCAGCGGCAAGGAGGCTGGCAAGTGAGTAACTAGCATTTCAGCCTCGTGGTAGGAACTGAGCGCTCACTGCAAGGAGGCAGGAGAAAGGCTGGCCGTCAGGAGAGTGATTTGCGAGTGGCTTCCTCTGGTGCCCACTCAGCAGAGGCTCTCAGAAGCCGGGAGTGGTGGTTTCCACTAGAGCAGAGTAGCCTGGTGCTAGCAACACAAGAGATGTGACAATACCGGGTGTAGGCAATGTTTACGAAAGCAGTTTCAGTAGGTGCGGGGAGAAATAGAAACTGAATTACAAGTGAATTGAGTAGTGAATGGGGAGAAGAACGTGGAATAGATAGTGTAGACCAGTGGTTCCCAACAGGAGACAGGGGTCCAGATTTTGTCCTCTAGGGGATGTCTGGTAGGGTCTGGAGACACTTTTGGTTGTCCCAACTGGTGGAGGCTGTCACGACAGTCACTGCTGGCACCTGGGGTCCTCTGGCGTCTTCCCAAACTGAAAGGAGAGCATGTCTTGTGGGTAGAGGCAGGGATGTGGTTAAGCATCCTACAGAGCCATTCTAGACTGAAGGTTTGTGTCCCCCCGGATTCTCAGGTTGAAGCTCGGCCCCCCACCATGACAGAATTGGGAGAGGAGGCATTTGGGAGGCAGTTAGGCTTCCATGAGATCAGAAGGGTGGGGCCCTCATGGCGGGATTAGCATCCTTAGAAGAAGAGACACCAGACAGATGGTAGCTGCTCTCCGAGCGCTCAGAGGGACGGCTGCGGGAGGATGCAGTGAGGGGCGGCCGTCTGCAGGCCAGGAAGAGAGACCTCACTGGAAACCAAACTCTGCCAGACCTCCATCCCAGCCTTCCTGCCTCCAGAACTGGGCGAGATAAATCTCTGTTTAAGCCACCCAGTCTACAGAATTGTGTTATGGCAGTCCAAGCGAACCCACAGGACAGGCCCCACAACAGTGATCTGGTCCACAGCATCAGTAGTGCCAAGGCTGACAAACCCTGGTGTAGACTACCCTTTCATGAAGTTAGTTTGGATGGGGAAGTAGAGTGAAAAAGGCAGCGGTGAGCAAAGTGGGAGAGACAGCAGCATGACCCCGGACCAGGGATGCGGGTACAGAGGGAGGGGCTAGAAATTCAGAAAAGAAGTTCGGTTGCTGATGGAGGAGGATGCCACAGAGCCGGGAGGGTGGGTCAGGAGTTGATCGAGGGGAGGCCTCAAGCAGGAAGTAGAGTACCTGCAGCCCCAGGACTGAGAGGAGAAAACAGGGGGGCTGGGGGTGGGCGGCGGGGGGTGCTGGAACTCAGGGTTATTCCTGCCCCAGGAATGACCTTTTGGAGTAATAGGAGATGAGGTCATGCACTGAGTGTGAGGGGACAAGGAAGGAGGGAGGAGACAGTCTGAAAGCATTTTTAAGGAGGACATAAAGAGGGCAGGCCAAGCACGGGAAGGGAGCGTCTTGAGAGCCTGGCTGCGGTTGGAGGCTGGGTCTGTCCTGGGCACGGTCTGCACGGCTGCGTGGCTTCCTCCAAAATGCTCGGTACCCCAGGCCAGCCAGGACTAACTGATGGTCAGTGGCTGAGGGTGCAAAAGGACGAGGAGCTCAGAGAAGTGATAGGAAATGTTTCAGGTAATCAGCCCTGTGGCCCAGGCCCTGGAAAAATCATTTAAACCCTCAAGACCTCAGTTTTCTCATTTATAAAATGGGGTTTGCCCATTACCTCGTGGGGGTCCAGTGACAGAGCTAATGAGAGAGGCTTTGCTCGCTGTGACTCCTCCCTAAATGCTCATAATTAATGTTAGTCCTTGCAGAGCGACGGTTACCAGCACTTTCATGGATATCTTCATTCAGTTCCTTTTACCCCCACTGCCCTCCCCGACTCCTGTGCGTTCAGAACTGGGGACTTCTGTCCTGGCATGACAGATGGACCAATGAATGATCTCAGGACACAGAGACACCTGCTGGCCCACCCTCGCCCCCCAGGAGCCAGGCCCCTCTGGATCCTGTGTCCGGGGTGTGTTATGCACAACACTTGGAAGCACTTGGAAGGAGAGGGTGCTTTCACTGCCACCACTACATAATTGAATTCGAGCTCAGCTGGAGTCAGAGGGAGCCAGCCAGGGAACGGGAAGAAAGGAAAACGTGAGAAAAAAGGGGTGGGGAGTGAAGAGTGCTGGAGATCCAAGTTGGCCAAGAGTTGGAACTAGACAAATATGGGGAAACTGGGAAAGGTGGACGTTCCAGAAGCTTCTTCAGCCCGGTCTGCAGTGCACTCCCTCCATCCCCCAGATTGGACAGGGGATAGGTGACAGGGAGTAGGAGCTCAGGCCAGGGCACAGGTGGGAGAGGGAAGGGCCAGGACACCCTGGAAAGAAAGACACGGGGGAGAAGGACGGCAGGGCTCGGGGGAGAGGGAAGCCCGTGATCACAGTACCTGGGACACCACAAATAGCATCACCAGAGCAGAAACCAGTTTGGGAAGGAAGAACGGGTCAGTGATGGTGACGGACTTACATTTAATAGCGATCATTTGTGTAATAACAACAATAACAGCTCCCAGCGGTTGAGCACCCACTCTGTCCCAGGCAGATGACCTATAGTTGCTTGTTTGGTCACAAGCCACGAGACGGGTGTCAGTATCCCCACGGACAGATGTGGAAACAGGGCTGGTGGGGGCCATGGACTTGACCAGGGCTGCAGAGCTGGGAGGCGGTGCAGTCAAACCCCCAACTCCCTGCTCCTTTCTCCTCACACATTCGGTTCCTCTCTCCCCAGGCCGCAACCCTCACCCAGACGTCCCAGTGGCTACAGTGCCAGGCCGATAATCTCCATCACCCCAATTTCTTAGGGCCAGTTTTTGAAGACAATCACAGACTAAACTCAAAAGTATGTATTTCAACGGCAGATTCGGGCCCTGAAGCAGTTAACAGAGGAAGTTATTGTGAACAGGGGCTTTTTCGGTCATTCTCTCTACAAGCCGTGAACTGATTGTTTTATTCATTCATTCACTTACTCGTTCATCCGTTCCTTCACTGCAGTGTAAGGGTCAGGAACATAGGCTCTGGCCTATGACTGCCTGAATTCAAATCCTGACTCCCCATCCATGAGCTTTAGGAACCGAAGTTTTCTACCTGTTTGTCCCTCTGAAAATGGGAAGGACATCTCCTGGGGTCGAGGTGACGGTCAGTGGGCTCATATATCTAAAGCACTCGGAAAGTAGCTGGCTCCGGTCCGTGCTAATCTGTGCCAGGAGAAGCCCGGTTCAGTGGGCCTGGCTTCCACCCTGGAGATGCTCAGGTCCAGGGACAGGGCCGCCCTGTCCACCCCACCTACCAGCCAGGACAAGGACAGGTTAAGGCCAGACTACCCTTGGCCTCTCCGGTGACTTCTTTCAGAGGCAGAAGCTGTAGCCTCGGGCCAGAGCCCAGAGAGGGCACGATGCTGCTTTCAAGCTGGACAACTTGCACGGGCCCTGCCCGCCGGCTTGGGGCTATACAGCAGAGTCTATTCCTCTGATGATTTTGTTCTTCCCTGACCCTAGAAACATCTGCCTGGCGGAGGCAGGAGAGGCTTTTAGGATGCTAGGGGCTGGCTCTAACAAGGGCTCATCTCCCTAGGGAGGCTAGCTGATGAAGATAAAGTCCCAAAGCCCAGAATGCTGACCCAGGCCCTCACAGCAGAAGGCAGAGCCCAATAAGGGAAGTCACAGCCGTAAGTAGGGCAGTGGCCTGGGCTTTGTCGCCTGCTAAAGACATCCGCTGCCCCCACTGCTTTGTGTGCACCCCGGCTGCTGTCCCATCAAGGCGACAGCTTCTGATCTCTTCCTTTTGCTGGAGCTCCGGCAGAACAAGGCTCGAGTCTCATTTGTCTGTCTGAGGTGGAGGCTTTCAGAGCCAGGCGGCTTGGAAGAATGAGGCGACAAAAGAGGCCGGCCAGCAATTAGGTAATGCCAGCCTGCCTGCTGGGCAGCCCTGCACGGTCTGTCCCAGAGCTCACCGGGAGCCCAGGGGGTAGCGGACACGTGGATTCTGGGGTTGCAGGAGAGGAAACGGCCAGGGTGTATTGGGACGGAGGGACCCTGGGAAGTAGCCAGTGACCTAAGGTCTCTGAGCCCCGCCTGTAAAACGGGGTAGAGAATGCCTCTCTCAGTGAGAGGTAGGAGGTCCTAACCTAATCGCACTGTGGTCACAGGTGACATGGCAGGTGGTCGGGCCGGGTTCCTTCCTTCTCCAGTGGGACTTCAGGGCAGCTAATGCCAGCCCAGCAGCCCCCTGGCCCAGGGCTTGGTGGTGGGGGTCCCCCAATCCCTCTCCTCAGCCAGTTCTGGGCTGTGAGCTGGGGGCTCTGTCCAGTGGCAAGACCTTCTAGAGAGGGTGAAGGATTTTCCCACATAACTGCCTCTTCTTCACTCTGGTTTCCTCTCAGCTTATTTCTTTGAATTTTCTTCCAGGCTGGTCCTCCTATATATATATATATAGGTCCTCCTATATAAAATCCTTACCCAATAGGTCCAGCCCTGCCTTCTTCAAAATTCACTGCAACACTGTAACTTGGGGGCCAAATATCCCCAGAGCCCCCTGGGGCTCCAAATATTTGCATCTCTCACTCTATAACTGGGTACTTATTGGGTACCATGTTCATTTTCATTTTTTGTTTTGTTTTCGTTTGTTTGTTGTTGTTGTTTAAAGATTTTATTTATTTGACAGAGGGAGAGAGAGCACAAGCAGGGGGAGCAGCAGGCAGAGGGAGAAGCAGGCTCCCCACCAAGCAGGGAGCCTGATGAGGGGCTCGATCCCAGGACCCTGGGATCATGACCCAAGCCGAAGGCAGACGCCCAATGACTGAGCCACCAAGATGCCCCTTCATTTTCCTTTTTAAAGTATATGTGGACCTGTATTTCCATATGGGGAATGAGAAAAGCCCAGAAATTCTTCGGTCCTGGGTTCAAGTTTTGGCTTTACTATTTACTAGCTGTGGGACTGTGGGCCAATCGCGTAACCTCTCTGAACCAATCGCGTAACCTCTCTGAACCTCAATTCCCTCATCAAATAATAGTTTATATTATTGTGTCAGCAGCTCTTCAAAATAGCCTTATAAAAAAGGGATTATCAGAAAGTCCTATTTTACAAATGAAGGAATAAAAGCTTTGAGAAACCCCCTTCACTGTGTCTCTGGGCCACACAGCTAGTGACAGAACCTTGACTGGAGTGTGGATCCCTACCTTTGGTACGGAATCAGGGGAGGTAAGGATCTCTTTCCAGTTTACTTCTCAAAGTTGTTGCGAGGGGCAAAGGACAGCACCCATTCGTCTGTGTAACAGACGTCCGTTGGGGGCCACCATGTGCCAGCCTCCGTCTCAGGGAGCGAAGCGTTCCATAAGCTGTAAGGAGCTGGACAGGGGTGAGGGGGGTGGGCACTACCCACCTGGGGGAGGCTGCCGAGTGGTTGGAGGGGAACCTTCTGCACCCCGTGGTGTAGCACTTGGCACGGGGAGCGGGGGGAGCTCCCACAGCCCTTGACCAAGCAGTCTCTTCCCTGCCCAGGCCTCCCTGCCTAGGCCTCTCAGTTCAGCCTCACAACACCCTGTTTGGGAGGTACCATAGCCCCACTTTACCGAGGAAGGGCATGTGGATCCCTGAGGATGGCGGAGTTCAGTCCTGGCTGCATGTTAGAATCCCTGGAAATCTTCAAAAGCCCAAGCCCCAGGCTGAACCCCAGACCACCCAGTGAGGAATCGGGGCTGGGCCTGAGCGTCAGCGTTTGTTTGCTTGCTTGTTTGTTTTTTAAGCTCTTATTTATTTATTTGACAGAGCGAGAGAGCACAAGCAGGGGGAGCGGCTGGCAGAGGGAGGAGCAGGCTCCCTGCTGAGCAAGGAGCCGGAGGTGGGACTTGATTCCAGGACCCGGGGATCATGACCTGAGCCCAAGCCAGACGCTTAACCGACTGAGCCACCCAGGCACCCGGTCAGTGTCTTTTCCGCAGCTGCCAGAAGCGCAGCAGGAAGGAGAGCACTGAGTGGCCAGGCCCCCGCGGGGGATGCTGGTGGCCTGTACGTTGTCCAGGTCCTTGGCTCTCTTGCTTGAAGGCAGTGCGGCATAGAGGCCAGACGGTGCATTTGGGATAGACTCGGGGCCCCCCCACCTCTGTCCCCTTCTAGCTGGGTGATCATGGGCAAGCAGCTTCACCTCTCCCTGCCTGTTTGCCCAGGGTGCTGTGGGGGTTGCTGTGCCCTAAGGGTGAGACATCCAGCACCTCCCAGAGGCTTCGTGAATACTGGTTGCCTCCCTCCCTCTTCCCCCAGCTGCTGCCCAAGTTTGGGCCATTTTTCTCCTTATTCACAAGAGGTAAAACTCAGATCAGTCCTCCCTCTTACGGACAGCACTGTCCAGAAGCTGGAAGGACGTTGGAAATGGGCAGGGAGCAGCGTTGAGGGGTGACTGGAGTCTGGCACTGGCCCGTCGTCACGCTGGAGAGGTCTGGCCGCAGAGAGCCAGAGAAGGCAGTCTGTTCGGGGCCGTGTGTGCTCTCCCAGCTTGCTGGGTGCCGGAGCGTCCTGCACGGGGTGTCCTTGGGGGAAGGTTTGAGAAGCCAGGCTTGCGAGCTGCCTAGAGAGCTGGTTGGCCAACAGCCAGCCAGAAGTAACAGCTTTCCCGGGCATTTGTGGGCCAGCGGCAGTGTTTCCCCAGGGCGGAGCCCGGCCTAGTGCCTAGACTGTGGTAGAGCTCAGCCGACCCCTGCCTGGAAACAGTGCTCCTCGTGCGTTTGTCTCCTGTGCACACGCCGCCCCTGCCCCCAGCTCTTTGTGTGGAGCTTCTCCCCACATCTGGTGGAAGCATCCTTGCTGCCTCAGGAAGTCGGGGTTTTTAAATGTTCACAACAGGCCTTCGAGAATTCTCTCAGTGGGCTTGGGGCTGCCCTAACAAAACACCAGAGACTAGATGACGTTCCCAGCAGAGACTTCTTTTCTTATGGTTCTGGAGGCTGGAAGCCCAATGTCGAGGTGCCGGCAGGGTCAGTGTCTGGTGAGAACCCCCTCCTGCCTCGCCGATGGTGGGCTTCTTGCTGTGTCTCACGCGGCAGAGAGAGTGAGAATCAGTAAGCTCTCTGATCTCTTCGGGAAGGACATAAACTCCCCTAACCCTAACTATCTCCCGAAGGCCCCACTCCCAAATGCAAAATCACAGGGGGGTTCAGGCTTCAACATAGGAACTCGGGCTGGGGGGGCACTATTCAGTCCATGCCATTTGTGTCCTTCTCACGTGCAAAGCATATCCCTTCTATCCCAGCAGCTCACCAGCCTCGCTTCATTCCAGCAGCAACTCTCAAGTCTAACGTTTGAAGTCTCATCGACACGCCATCTAAATCAATATGGGTAACTCAAGATATGATTCACTCCGAGGTAATACTCTTCAGCTATGAACCCGTGAAACCATACGCGTTATGTACTTCCAATATACACCAGTAGGACAGACCCGGTAGGCTTTCCCCTTCCAAAAGGGAGACATAGGAAAGGAGGGGAGGGTAATGGATCCCAAGCAAGCCCCAAAGTTAGCAAGGCAAATGCCACTAGATCTTAAAGCTCAAGAATTATCCTCTTTGGTTCAATGCTCTGCTTTCCAGACCCACTGGGGCAGTGGCCCATACCCTGCAGCTCTGCCAAGTGGGGGTGGGAGGCCTCCCCAAGGCTTTCTGGCCTACAAGGTGATGGTCTAATCATCTCTGAACTGCCTGTGGGGTCCTTTTTCCCTCTCCTTGAAGAACAGTGCACACGGCAGCCAAAGAGCCCTGTGCTCCAGTCCTGCAGCATACAAGAACTTCGATGCCTCTCCTGCATTCTGTCCTGCTTTCTCTTGTTCCCTCAGTTCAAACGGGCAGTGTCTTTGCTGGTAGGACCCCGTCGCTTGCCGGGCTCCCACTGAGCTGGCTGAGATCTGTGCTCACACCCGCGTTAAGGCACACACCCTTAGTGTTCCGTTCTAAGCAAGCTTTCTCATTTTCTTGCAATGATGGCAGACTGAAACTTTTCCAAACCTCCAAGCTCCAGTTCCATTTTGCTTAACAATTCCTTCTTTAATTCATGTCTCTCCTTTTGCACTTTACTGTAAGGATTCAGGAGATACCAAGCAGCTCCCTCAACACTTTGCTTCGAGATCTCCTCAGCTAAATGTTCAAATTCACAGCTCACAATTTTCACCTTCCACAAAACCCCAGAACACAACTCAGCCGAATGCTTTGCCACTTTCTAACAAGGATCACCTTTTCTCCAGTTTCCAACAACACGTTCATTGTTTACATCGGAGACCTCACCGGGATTGCCCATAAGGCCCATATTTCCTGCATGCACCTCAAAATGTAGCGTGAGAAGTGTGACCACAGAGGAGACGGTCAGAGCCAGGCTGCCATGCAGGGGACCGGTCGATGTGTAGAGGCTGAACCTGCAAACCGTTTTCCTGCCTTGGGCACACTGCCAGGCCCTGGGCAGGGGGCCACAACAGCGGCCATCCCTCGTGCTGGGTGGGTCTCTCTTGAAGCCTACCTGGGTCACCAGGGGATTCTATGCTAGCTTGTACTGAAGTCTTTTCCAAAGCCCCTTTAAGCTGTCCTATATAAACACTACTTTTCAAAGGCCCAGCAGAATTGCAAGCTTTCTGGTAGAAAGAGCCTTTGCACCCAGAAGCGGGGTGCTGATGGGAAGGAATTTCAGCATTGCCGCGTTGGTGGGTCAGGAGACGGGGGAGCCCCCTCCCGTCTTATGCAATACATGTAACTCGCAGCACAGTACAGCAGTCTGGTACCCAGGCCTGGAAGCCAGAATGCCACCCGAACATTCCAGCCTTGCCCCTTGCTGGCAGTGTGACCTCGGTTTCTCTGTTTCAATTTCTTCCCCTGAGAGAGGGAGATGATGAGAATTCCCGTCTCATGGAAGGGTGCTAAGAAGTCAATTCATTTAAGTAAAGTGTCGACACTAGTTTATGGCACATAGTTAACTGCTCAAAAAAAATGTTGGCCATGATGGTGCAGTCCTGCGAACGTGCACCGTTACTGTCGGACAGCCGGTCCACAGCGAGGAGGCAATGAAGAGGTGTGGTCAAGAGGGAGGGAAGAGGCGGATGTTGAGATGGGGTGATCCCGGTTTCTAGCCTTCCTGAGCCTCAGTTTCCTCATTTATACAATGGGAATTACGTAAGATAAGACTCGCAAATCTTTTATCCAGAAGTAGTAAGTATAAAATAAACATTCGCAACTACATTTTTCAGATGAGGAAACAGAAGCACAAAGAAGTTAGAAACTTGCCCAAGGTTACCAGCTAATAAGTGGGAAAGATGAGATGTGAGCCAAGCTCATCTGCCTTCATTGTAGAAAATAGAATTTCTTCATTCTTTTTTTTTTTTTTTTCCATTATGGGCTGTTAACAGGATAACGTTTGCCAACCAAGGGAATAAATTTATTCCTAAACCTAATTTTCAGTAAATTTTTTTTTCTCTACCTTTTTGTGATAGACTAGCAGCCTTTAAAGTAGAGATGATCTAAAAGTCCATTTGAGCTGACATCTATCTAGACATAACAGATTCTTCTGGGGGATAATGCCCATTAGTGGCGGGTTAGGTGGAAGCTAAGTACACCCAAATCCACATACCAAACCGGTTCCAACTAAGAGGTGTCAAAGTACCAGCTGACACTGTTGGTTTCAGGTGGTGTTCAATCCACAAAAGCAGAAAGGAGGGGTTGAGAAGCTCCCTGGAAATCCCTGAGGGTAGGTTTGACCTGGGCTTACAAAGTCAAGCTTGGGGCCTGGTGACCCTGCCTTGCCTCCCACCTCTGCCAACCCACGCTACTTTTATCTCCGCAGGCAAACCCAACTTTGTTATTCAGCGACGCCCATTTGCGGTTGACACATCTATGTGAAGGGGAACTTCTACAAAATCAGCCATTCTCAAGTGAGGACTACTAACCACATGCTTAAAAAACCTTTACGGTACTTGTTAAAATGCAGATTCCATGCTTTACCCCAGTTCTACTCATCTCCTCCTGTGTGAACAAGGCTGGGGAATGTGCATTTCTGACAAGTCCTCCAGATGACTCCGGGCCAACCCGCTCAGCGTGTACCCCATATCCCAGGCAGGTGTGGGGACATGGAGCAGCCATAGGGGAACCTTCCCGACCATGACACTACAGATGTGTCGAGCGGCTCTTCCTCGAGCCTCAAAATCATGATCCCCTTGGAAGTGGCATCCTCAAGGGCCACGCTCCTGCTCATGGCTGTGTGAGTGCTGGGGGGGCGGGGTGCCCTCGGTTCCGGACTTGCACAGGGGGAGTGAAGGCCTTTAGAGAAGAGAAGCCACCTCTCCGGCTTTTGTCCCTTCTATCACATTAGACAAGCCGGCTTCAGGAAAGGAACACGTTCTTCCGGGGGGGGGGGGGGCGCGGCCACACAGCCAGCAGTCCGCCGTGACTCAGCTTCGGCAGGCTGGCGCCCAGGCCTGGGGCTGCGCCGGCCGGGAAACAAAGAACCGCTCGAACGCGCCCTCCCGGGGCCGCGCCGCACCTGCCCGCCCGCCGCCGCCCCCCTCGCAGAGGCCGCCTCGCCTGGCGGCTGGCGGTTGCGGGGCTGCCTGGGCCTTCCGCCGAGGCCCTCCGGCTCTCCCGGCCGCACCCCGTCCCCCGCCCTCCGAGTCGCCCCCTCCCAGCCCGAGAGGAGCCGGAGCCACCGCCCAGTCCCGCGCCTCCGGCTCTGCGCCTGCGCGCGCTGCTCTCTGCGCCCCTCCCGCCCCGCGCGGGGCTGTCAGCGCCGGCTGGGACCCCGCGAACTCACCCGAAGCGTTTTCCGGGCGTCCGGAGAGTCGGGGTTCCTGAGGAGTCCCGCTTCCGCGCGTCTTTCCGCAGCCGGTGTCCGTCCAGCCGCACGCACCGGCGGGAAGGAAACCCAGGTGGTCACTGTCCCGGCAGTGGGTCTCCCCGGCCTCCCTGATGCTGGTCCACCGCCCCCCACCCCTGCGTGGCTCTGCTTTGGGAGGGAATGGCAGGTCGCTGGTGGCTTCTACCTTCCATAGCCTGTGGCTTTCCCCTTCCTCCTGCCAGTGGTTCTCAAAGTTGCAGCCCCTTAGAATCACCTGGGGAGCTAAAAACAAACGGACGAACCCCTGGGATGCCCGGGCTGCACCCAACCGGCTGAAATCCGAACCGCGGGTGTGGGACCCCGGCGTTTTGCTAAGTTCCCCAGGTGATTCCAGTGTTCAGCCGGGGCTGCGGACGGCGGACCACGGACCCAGACCCGGGCTTCTCAAACTTTAATAGGCATTGAAATCACCTGGGATCTTGTTAAAATGCAGGTTTTGATTCAGTAGGTCTGGGGCGGGGCCTGAGAGCCTGCATTTCTAACAAGCTCCCCCGTGATGCTGAGGCCGCTGGTCGGGGGTACATCTGGGGCTGCAAGACACCTCTGTAAACGCTCCCTGCCCCTTTAGCTTCCTCTTGTGTTGTAATAGAGACGATGCGGGCTGTGGAGCAGATGGTCAGGGACCACCTCTGCCACTCTCTAGCTTGGTGAAGTTGGACCCCCGTTCTTTATGTGCGAAATGGGGGTGTGATAGTTACCTTGCAAGTTTCCGGGAAGCTTGACGTGAGATGATGTCTGGAAGGCCCCCTGGCACTCAGTGAGCTCTAGGTGAAGATCAGCTCTGTGAGGATGTCTAAGCTCTCCGTTGACCCTCATGGCAGAATCAGTCAGGAAATGACAAGTAGAGGCAGGAGCTTTCCATGCTCCCTCTTCCCTGCTCTCTGCCCTCCTAGGAGGACTGCTGGGCTGAAGTCAAAGTTGAAACTGTCCAGGTGTATGGGTGGGGAACAGAACGGAGGGGTGCTGAGTTAGAGGGACGGAGTACATCCAGGGTCCACATGGGAGCCCTGAGGGGGGTTAGTGGGTCCCTGGGAAGCCTGAGCTCCTGGGAGAACATTCCTGCTGGAGACACTGGGGGTAGCAGGAAAAATGACCCGAGCCAGTGGGGAGAGACAGAGGCTAGAGAGCGGGGGCCACCCAGGGTCAGCATCCCAGGAAACAGAGACATCGGGAAGGGGATGGACCCAGGAGAGAAGATGACTATACCAGAGTGTTCCCTCTCCGTCTCACTGCCCCTCAGAAATGCTGGAGCAGAGTTAAGCGTGCAGGCCTTCCCCAGAGGCTGCCCAAGGCTGTAGCCTGTTGTTAGTCATGTGACCTTGGACCCTGTGACCGAAGCTCTGGGCCTCCATTTCTTCATTTGTGAAATGGAGTTACAATTGCTAACTCAAAGAACTGCGAGAACGGAGCAAGGCACTCCCACAGAGCCCTCTGATCAGTGGCTGACACACTGCAAGCCCTCGGACGGGGTCGGGTGGTGTGATTTTTCCCATTGGACGGATGAGCAACCTGAGGCTTGCAGAGTAAAGTCAGACCCCCGTCTGTGCGCCCCTCTCTCCATCACATAGGTAGAAAAAAATCACACGGGGATTTTTTTAAGCTCCCCAGATGATTCTAAGGGGCAGCAACCTTTGAGAACCCCTGGTAGAAGGCGAGGAGGGAAGCTGAAGGCTGTGGAGGGAGCAGCCACCGGTGACTTTCCACTCCCTCCCAAACCTCTTGAGTTCCCATTAGATCAAACACCCTTTTTAAACCAACTTTATGACTTGGTAAAGGGCCCACCATGCGTGCTTGTGGGGGACTCCCGCCAGAATATGTCTCCTGTGGTAGCCCAGCGAAGGGGATGGAAGTCAGAGGCTCTGAATGAAAGCCCCTGCCTCCCTTGGGACTGGTGGTGGTGACCCCGTGCAGTGACATTGTCCTTGTCCTGAAATGTGTGACTGCTCTCTTAGGACCGGCCCGAGTGCAAGGCACACTGAGGTTGCTCTCTTAAGGCACAGGACGCTGAAAGACGGCACTTTCTTTTAGAGAACAGGGCTCTGATGTAGCTCCAATGGGTAGCTCAGGAGGCAGGATTTTCGAGAACAAGCTTTCTTCTGCACAGAGCCCACGGGCTTCAAGCACGCAAGGAGCCCGGAGCTGAGAAGTGGGGCGCCCACGGTCCGCTCTGAGCACTGCTGGCACCGTGTTCCCTGCGTTGTTCTGTGATCATTGCTTTTCACGGCCTTCTCTTCCCCTAGACAGTCAGCTTTGTGAAGGCAAGGGCTGTGTCCCCCTCCACCTCGAGTTTCCATCACCCAGCAAAACACCTGCCACCCAATCAGTGCTTGTGAAGTGCTCGTTACCAGCAAGAACTGAGCTGTGGGGGCTGGGGCAGGCACCCCACTTCTGTTTTCTCCTGGGCCTCCATTGTTTCAGGCATAAAATGGGGTTTGGACTCAATTGGACCTCTTAGTGTCCCTCTGGCTCTAATAGTCGTTAAGTTTTAATTATTCTTCATCTGGTCATAGTCCATTTTATTTTTCCTTCCCAGGTACATATTCCTACACTGGACCTTGATTTTATGTTTTCTCCTTACTCAACTGGGTGAATGAGTTTTATAAAATGAGTGCAAATGCCCTGCCAGTTAAGGCCTGAGTTTCCTTTATTTTCTCACTAAATTCTTCTTGGTGAGGCCGTCCATCTGTTTTCGTGAGAGGCACACCGGGCTGATCATTCTGGGCCGATGGAGGTAGTTTTCTCTTCCCCGATCATCTTGGCAGCTTCTGCAACATCTTTGGACACATCACCTCCGTGGCCTTGGTAGGGCCAACACCCCCGATCCCCTTTCCTCGGCCTGGGATTCTCTCTTGGCAAAGAGAACGCGCAGGCTGGCCCAGATCAGAGGCGGTGCCACCGAGGCACGATGTGGGCACTGGACCGCACTGGTCACACAGGCTCACAGCGCATCATCACGCACAGGATTAGATGAGCGACTACCTGCCACGTTTACCTGTTCGGGCTGAAAGAGCCAAAGTAGAATGTCCACTCTAAAGGGAATCGTTTCCCTTCCAGGAAAGCAGCCACGGTGAGATTTTCTACATTATTGGCCTAACCGTTGAATATCTGCCACTGACAAGTCACCGTGTGTGGTGCTGTCTGTAAAGACGACCAGGCACAGGCCATCCTGTTTGCAGGTGCTGCTCCCGTCATCAAGAGGTAGTGTCAATTCCCTTCCTCCTGAATCTGTGCTGGCACTGGGACTGGCTTTGAGCAATGGAAGGAGACAGAAGGGATGCTCTTCTGGTTCTGGGCTGAGGCCTGGTATTTTCTGAGCCTGAGCCACCATGTAGAGTCTGGGCTACTCCGCTCAGCCGAGAGCCAGCAGCCAGCCTCAAGGCCCCGAGGGTATCTGGCCAACCTGGCTGACACCACAAGGGACAGTCCTGAGACAGCACAGCTGAGCTCTGCCCAAAGTCCTGGCCCACAGAATTGGGAGCAATAAAATAGTTTTGTGGTTTAAGCGGCTCAGTTATAGGGTGGTTTGTCACACAGCAATAGGTAACCGAAACATCATACTCTCTGGACCCTAATTTCTTCATGTGCAAAATGGTGGGTCTGCTTTCCATCTTTGAGGCTAAGCCAGTGCCCCCATAACTGGTATCAGATTCTCTCACCGTAAATAAACCTTTTGATGTCTGGTCTCCAAACAAGGGTTTGGAATCAGGAAAAGGGCCCCTGAGTCCTAGAGACCACCAGCACTAAGGCAGCTGACATTCATGAAGGAAAACAGAGGAATGTACGGTCCGAGCGCGCTGGCTTTGGAGTGGGACTCCCTGGCTTCGAATTCCAGTTCTGCCACTTCCTGGCCATCCCATGTTGGACAAGTTTCTTTCTCTAAGTCTTAGTCTCATCTGTAAAATGGGGATTAGGACAGTGCCTACTTATAGGATTAAGGTGAGGATTAGCTAAAATATTGTCCATATATCGCTTTGCATGATGTCTGGAATGTTGAAGGTATCCAATAAATGGTAGCATTCCCTTTGTTGGCTCCTACGATGTTTTTGGTTCTTCTATCTGTCCACAGAGGGAGTGTAAATTAACCAAAACATGATAACTGAACCTTGCTCCGGTCAATAAGAAAATGAAATTACACATTACCAGGGGCACTCATAGCATTGGTGTCTATTCTCTTCGTAGGTTCAAAGAGAATGCAAATGAATTCTTCTGTGTAAAAAAAAAAAAAAAAAAAAAAAAAACTGCAGGGGAGGGGCACAGGGAAGAAGCTGGATAATGATCTGCCTTCATTTCTAAAAAGATATTTATGATTAGAGGAAGGATGGATGAAGTGGAGTAAAAAATTAATTTGTGGCTTTGTCAAAATCAGGCACAAGAAAGCGGCACATCGGTTAACACATTTTTAGAGAAAAACAACAGTGGAACAAGAGAAATCAAAACCTAACCTTCTACCATCTGCCACAGACGGTTTTGTACTTCTCTACCAGAATCTCATTAGTATCTTCTAAGAGGCTGATTGTGCCACCAGCAAAACAGTGGTGGGGAAAGGGCCACTCACCCACGTGGCACACAGCCCACCTGAGTCTGACTGGGCAGGGGGTGGCCAGGCAGGAACCCGGACCTCTCTCCCCAGTTCCCTCCTTCATGCTCAGGAATTCCCTAGGCAGACAAAAGCTCTGGTTCAGCAAGGAGAGAGTTACCCTTTAAAAACTCGGCTCCAGGCAGCAAGAACAAGGAGGAGGAGTGATGGGCCTAGCGAAGACAAGAATAACACCGAAAACCCACATTTGCTTCTAGTTCTGGGCCTCCTGGGTCTATGCTCTCCTGGCTACATTTTCAAGTGCTTCATTTTCTGGAGCTTTTAAAACCTGGGCCTGCCAGATTGGAGGTACAGGGAAAATGCCCCCCCCTCCAACCTTCCAACTCCTCATTCTTCCCACCTTGCTTCCCAAAGGAAAGCAAGACAATACAAGACTTGTTCTCAAGTGGCTTTCACCTACTCAGGAGCTGTGAAAAGAATTTAGAGCTTTGAGATGAAAATCTCGCAGGAGGAAAGGGGCCAAGTCCAGATGATTCCCAGGAGGTTTTAAGGAATTCTGATTTTTTTTCCCACCATTTCTTTAAATCTTTCTTTCTGGAGAAATGTGTGAGGCTGGAGCCCGTGTGAGTGTGTGTATGTGTGTGTGTGCATACATATATACACACATATACATGAGCACGCGTGTGCGTACGCACGCGCACACACACACACACACATACACGTACATACGAATGAAGCAAAAGTACCACCCAATGATCTACTCTGTCCAGGAAGACTGGAAACCATAAGGTTCTGGAAAACTGCTAAATCTTTCAGTGACCCATAATCCAACTGGACCTTTTACTGGGGCCAGAACTGTAGAAACCCAGGTCCAAAGGCTTGCTTTGATTCCATCCAGTAGGATTTCAATCCGGAGTCACTTGACTTCTTTGTCCCAGTCTCCTTGGGAGATGTCCTAGGTCCTTAAGCAAAGTATTGCCTGTTTGGTGTCCTCTTGTCTCCAAACACTCTACCCACATGAGCTGATGGCTCCTTCCTCGTGGGGATCCCCCAAGGACTTCAGAGTTCAGGGTAGGTCCACAGGGGAAGGTGATAAACTAAAAACAGACCACACACGCTCTAAGTCACAAGTCAGTTTGTTTAATGCCATAAGGACCTGGACTGGAACTTTCAAACTTCTAGGTCCATCATTTGTGAAACTAAATGACAACCCTAAATTACTTTCAGGAGAGTCTCAACCAAGGCTGTGAAACTTAGCACTAGTGGGACATAACATGAGTTAGTTAGTCCTTTATGATTGTGAGGAATCCCAACTGGCTTAACCAAACAGAAGAAATGTATTGACTCTCATCACTGAGCCAGGCGCCCCGTTAAAGCTGCAAAAGCTGTCTGTCTACGGGTTTTGTTCTCTGCTAGTGGCCAATGGGCAAAGGGAGGTATGTGGGCAGATGGTTCCACGCTTATGTCATCAGCGCTCAGCATCCCCTGAGGAAAGAAAGGTTAGCCTCCCAGTATCTGAAAAGCCAAAGGACACTTTTCTGGTCAGTACGGCTGGGATCACGCATCCACCCTTAAGCAACCACTGGGGACAGGGGCACGGGATCTACGAACAATGCTGGATGAGGGGTGGGACGGGAACTCCAAGGAATGCTGCCATGACCAAGAGTAGGGGCAAGGGACACTGTGCTCACACACAGAAACACGGGTGTTTGTCCCACGTGCGTAAAATACATTCAACAGTCACTCGATCTTTCTCTCCTCCTGCCCTCAGACTCAGCTTTTACAGCCTAGGTACTAATTGGAGGAATCCTGAGTCATGGTTCTGATGCCTGTTTTCCAACACGATCGAGCAATTCTCTCATTCTCAGTGAACCCTGAGTGGGTGCCTACAACTCGGCTCAATTCTGACACTACCCGGAGACAGCATCAGATCCCACAGGTGAAGGGCTCACTCCCACAAGACTGCCCACGCTTCAGATGTCACCTGCGAGTCCAGCTTGTCACCTGTGCCTCTCACTGGCTATAAATGGGGGGTTCCCACAAAACCCTCTTCAGGTTTGACGAATTGGCTCGAGTGGCTCACAGGATTCAGAGAAACATTTACTTACATTTACCAGTTTATTATAAAGGATATAAATGAACAGCCAGCTGAGAGGTCCATAGGGGGTGGTCTGGAAGGGTCCGGAGCACAGGAGCTTCTGTCCCCATGGAACCTGGGGGCGCCCCCCCCTCAGCACATGGACATCTTTACCAACCAGAAGCTCACCAAGTCCTGTTACTCAGGAGCTTGTATGGAGTTTCATCTGCCGTCACCCACACCCCCCTCCTTCTCCTTCGCAGAGGTCCTGGGGGCGGCTGCAAGTTCCAACATTCTAACCCCTGGGCCTTGCTGGTGACCAGCCCCTCCTGAGGAAATCTAGCAGCCCCAAGCTGAGTCACCTCCTTAGCACAAACCCAGGTATACTCCCAAGGGGCCCACCATGAATGACAAAAGATATTCTTGTCACTCAGGAAATTCCAAGAGTTTTAAGATCTTTGTGCCAGGACCTGAAGACAAAAACCAAATATATTTATTGCACCAAACATGGTTAGACATCAAAGAGCACAACAGAGGGCACTAACCAGGGCTCCTGCAACCACTTCTGTACATTTTTGGAGGTAAGGAGTCACCGTGACTTCTGCCGGCAGCCCTGCCCTCACCCAGTTACTGACCTGATCCCAAAGGGACACAGCTCACTTGCACCCTGGGACCTATTGTTGGAACAAGTATACAAGAGTCCTGCCTGAGGCCGACCTAACCTCCTCAGACCCAGCCTGACACCTTCCTGGCTGTGGCATCCAGAGGCCAGCTCCCCTGGCCACGAAGATTAGAAACTTTCTACCTGCTCTCACCTCTGAGGCCTGCCTGTGCTTAGCCTGTGGCTTAGGTAGTGATGCGAGTTAACACCCCTGCATGCCAACCATTGTCCTAAGCACTTTCATTAGATCCATTTATCTGATACTCACACTGCCTACGTGTATATATCATGACGGTTGTCCCTCCCTTACAGACGAGGTCACAGGGGCACTGAGAGGCTAAATAATTCACTTTAGGTCACATGGCATCTAAGTGGCAGAAGTGAGAAACCTCAGGCATTAAAGCAGCGTGGGTAAGTGTGCAGAGTCCAAAATAAGACCGGCTTTGTCATACCTTGTGACCTTGGGCAATTTGCTTAGCTTCTCTGAGCCTCAGTTTCCTCACAGTAAAATGGAACGTGAAATTCTCAGTATATTCCAAGACTTTCCCTCAGTCCCCTTCTTGGCCTGTACTCTCCTAGGTGCTCCCATTCAGACTTGGACCTTTAAATGTCATCTAGGTGCTGATGATGCCCCAAAATTAGAGGATTTCCCCTGAACTCCTGCCTCTTGAACGTTTCCACCTGAATGTTCATTTGCATCTCACATTTAGCAAAATGGGACTCTTGCTTCTCCTCACCCAACTCCTTTCTCCCCCAGTCCTCCTGGTCTCGGGGCCTGGTACCACCATCTATCTACCCAGCTGCTCGGGCTAGGAACCTAGAATCTGAATTGCATTGCGGTTTTTGCTCACCCCAAAACCAATCTTTCATTAAATCCTATTGGCTCAACCTCCAAAAGATATCCTGAATTCTGGCCATTTTCACGGTTTCCACGGTCACAGATGGAGTTGCAGCCCAGAATCTCTGCCTTCTAACCAATCTCCCTTACTCCATCCCTGTGAATTAGATCATTTTCATGTCTCTGCTTACCGTCCGTCCATGACTTCCCACTGCCGCAGGATAAAACCTAGACTCATTTCCATGATCTCCCCGGTCCTACTCAGCCTGGCCCTGCTCCCTCCTCCACACCCTCCTGCCTGCTCTTTCCTTCCGGTTCTACCACAGCAGGCTGCTCACCTACTTTGGTCACTTGCTACATTGCCAGGGCCTAGAACAGTGCCTGCAACATAACAGAAGCTTAATATGTATTTACTTGCTGGATGAATGAATGACTGCATGAGGCCCTCACGGGCCTTCTTTCTCTCGCTCAAACCCTCCATACTTTTTCCTGTCCCAGGGCAGTTGTATTTCCTGTTCTTTCTGATTCCAGTACTCTTCCCCAAGCTCTGCATGGCCATACCGCTGCATCTTTCAGACGTTGAGTCAGTCAGCTCCTCAGAGACTTTTCCTGACACTGCAGCAGAAGCAGCTCCTACTCCCTAGGACTCCATCACGTTACCCTATTTTTCAAGCACCTGAAATTACTGTCTTTATTTCGGTCATATTGCCTGACTCCACCCCTGCAATCCCCACCCCCCTACAATTGAGTCTCAATGACAGGGACCTTGTCTGTCAGCTCATTGCTGTATCCCGGCATCTAGAACAATGCTTGGCATATAGTAGGTGCTCAATAAGCAATGGTGAACTGACCGATGAACCCTTACATTACGAGGAATAAACATATTAAAACCACCTCTTTGGAAAGCTGGCAGTTTCTCATAAAGTGAAGCACACACTCAGAGGGCCCAGCAATCCCACCCCTAGGAACGTATACAGGAGAAATGAGTACGTACAGCCAGAAATTGCCTTGGCCAAAAATGTTCATAGCAGCCTTATTCATCACAGTCAAAACCCGGAAATCACCCAAATATCCATCAATGAGGGAACTGACAAATTGTGGTCTATTTATGTAATGGAATAAGAAGGGCTTAACATGGCTGAATCGCACAGAGGACATGTTGATCAAAAGAAGCCACACACAAAAAGGACATACTGTGTGATTCTATTTATACAAAATTCAAGAATAGAGAAAACTAATCCTGGCTGTGCCCGGTGACCCCTTTCCAGGGCCACTCGTGGGCTGAGAGGTGCGCACGGCCTTTGTGCTAGGCGGAAGTGAGACAAAACGGTTCGAAGGGGAAGGATTTGCATTAACAAATGGTGGAGGGGTCAGTGCGGATACTGTGGGTGGAAAGAATGTCAATGGCCTGGATAATTTTGGAAAGCTATGTGCCAGGCTGCCCTGGCCCACAAAGGTTTGCGGAACAGCTGGAAAAACAGAGAACTTTCAAAGAACACCGAAGAGGATGCTGTGGCTTCACGTAGGAATCAGATCTCAAAACGTAAAGCACACGATGAGTGTGACCCGTGGCCGTTGCCGCTGCGGCCGGCCGGCAGGTGGCTTCCTGCCCAGTGCAGGAGGGACCTGGGAGGCAGGGGGCGGAGGGCGGGGGAGCAGCAGATCTTTTTCCTGTTCCCTGGGCCCTTGCCTCCAGGGCTGCACGGGTGAAGGTGCTCCTCCATCTAGTGGTAGAGCAAAGCCCCTCTGGGGGGCCCCTTTCGCTTCATCTGAAACTCTGCAAAGCGTGGACAAAACAGGAAGAGAGTGGTTTTGTAATACACAACTACTTGATAAGTAGTGAGGGAGCTACTTAATAACCAAGCAATCAAGCTTTCCTTTGTAATAACAGCCCCCAGAGGCAGCGCACACAAGGGCAGAGGGGCTCCGTGCGCCCCCCACCCCCATCCCCTGCATCCACCTTGCCGCCACTTCCCCATCACCCATCTGTTGCAGCAATGCCTTCAGCGGGTTGGGAAACACCGCCATCGACATGAACGGCTCAGTGTGTCACCAGAACCTTTTGAAACCTGAAGGAGAGCTGAATTCAGAAAATGTGACAGGGCCACCACGAGGATAGACCACAAGCCTCCAGAAGCCCTGGGGTTGCAGACAGCCGCGCCGGGACTGTTTCATTATGTTGGTAATTCTGTCAATTATGCACAGTTATTTACGTGGTTTCTCTCCTCAAATACACTTTGCCCAAACGGGTTCAAACATTCTCCACTTTCCGGAAGATTGGGAATGTGTTTTCTTGTTCTCAGTGATGTCCAGTTTAGAAAAGGGGATTTGGTGAGAGCGACTCAGAACAAGTGCATCAGCACAGGTGAGGACCCCTGCGTCCTTCCAATCATCGGTCGGCTCAAAACCAGGCGCCCTCCCATGAGAGCCCCCGCACCCACAGACAAGCAAGTGAAGGAGATGAAACGTCAGAAGGGGGAGGCAATGGAAACTCGGATTTCAGTTTGAATCGGAACTCTGTGTCGTCAGTAGCTACGGGGGACAGCGTCGTAAGGATATTATCCTGGAGTGAGTTTGAGAGCGTAACCTAGGAGCTCAGGGTCTGTGGGCATGACAAGGAGTCAGTGAATAAGTGGCTCAGGGACGTAAGAACCTGCCATCCCAACCAGGCATCGTGCCCGCAGAGCAATGACCTGCCACTTGTGGCAGCTCAGAGACCTGAAGCGAAGACCCCGCCAAGCCCAGATCTTATCCATGAGGGGAAATGGCTGAAGCAAAACACGCTGACAATTAATCGTATCAACCAAGAGGGAGCGTAACTCGTTTAACGCAATTAGATGAGATGTATGGATTTTCCCTGTCCGGTCCTCTTAGACCTCCGAGGGAATTACTCTGTCTTCATCCCAAGTGTTTCTGCTGTGTTGTCAGTCGAGATTCCTGGTCACTGGCGTGCCTGGGTACCCCAGCCCTCAGCCACGGTGGTCAGAATAAGAAGGGCGAGCAGGAGACAGACTGAAGCAGGATAAATCCATTGACATGCAGATTGTGGAAGAAAGAAGCTTCATTAATGACTTATTTTTCCGATTGAGATTATTATGGGAGGGTAGACATCTGAGGCGGTGGCAGGAAGAGCTTTCTGTAGAATGGAACCAGGCAGAGCTGGAGCAAAGACGAGAGTCCGATGAAGAGAGGTCTACACAGTGGTTCTCAGCCTGGGCTGCACGCTGGATTCGCCTGGGGAGCTGGACAACTGCTGAGGCCTGGGGCTAGCCCCAGGAATCTGTAGTGAATGGGTCTGGGTGCAGCCCGGGCCCCCGGGTGATGCTTAGGGACTGCCAATGGCTGTGACTGTTTATCTACAAGCACCGGAACCCATCCTCGAGGCCTTGACTCAACAGCTCTTCCTGAGTCTCTAATCCATCCAGTGCCCTCAGCTTGTCGATACATTTTCTTTTTGCGCTTAATTTAGTTGGAATTGAATTTCTGTCAATAGCGGCCAAAAGAGATCTAAGCAAAAAACTAGAAAGACTAATCAGAGCTAACACCTGCTCAGCGTCAGTGACGTGCTGGGCAGTTTGAAGTGCTTTTCCTCTGCTAACTCATTTAATTTAATCCCTATGTCCCCAGAGTTAGAAAAACCATGATTGTCCCTATTTTACAGAGAAGGAAAAGAGACTTCAAATGAGGAAGTGCCTAAATTTTCCCAGCCTATAGAAGCAGAGCTGCAATGTGAACCCAGAAACTACCTTAACCACCACACTTCAAGCAGAGCCAAGAAAGAAGGTACGTTCTCTGCACAAGGCCCAGAAACGGGGTCTCCAAACAACCAGAATATGAATATTTTTTAAAAAAGATTTATGTGTGTATTTATTTATTTGAGAGACAGACAGGAAGAGCAGGAGTGGGGGTGGGGGCAGAGGGAGAAGCAGACTCCCCGCTGAGCCAGAGCCCAACATGGGAAGAAGATCCACTTCCTCCGCTCCCCCTGGCCCCGGGTCAAATACCACTGACCAAACCACTTGCCCTGCCTTGGACTGCAGTGTCACCCAGCAACCTTCCGAAGACAAATGTGGCCTCCTGGCTGCTTCTATACTGGGAACAATTGGCTGGGGAGCAGGGGATGCTCCCCGAGCTGGCAACTAGGGTTCTGGTCCCTGAAAAGAAGCCCCCTCAGTCGCAACAAATACACCGACCTTCCGGTCAACGCATCATTTCCTATGAATTTGGTTAAATCAATCCAGGGCCTTGGAACTGACTGATTCTGGGTGTCCTGACAAAGTGGAGTTCTGGGACTGGCAAACAGGAGTGGGGTGGGGGGAGACCAGTGCGAGGCACCGGCACCTGCTGGGCCCTTTCTGGGTAACCAATGGTTTCCCAGGTTCTGCTGGCTGTGTACCCTGTGGGCTAATGAAATGTCATACAAGGCCCACGGGCAGAGCCCATTAAAGCGGAGCTGCTCTGTTTGGCGGCTGGGAGTGGGAGGCCCGGAGATAGCCACCCACCTTTCCACAAGTCCCTCTCTGTGGTGGGGGCTCCCCTGAATATCTGCAGGCCTCTGACAGCTTTTGTCCGCTCTCTGAGTCTCAGGGTACAATCTCTGTCTCAGATATCCCCAGTTCCTTCCTGGGGGTAGGAGAGGGAACCAACCCCATAGAAGCTCCCACTCGGAGACCGGGTCCCCCTTGCCCTGCCCCCAGGTGCACTCAGGGAAGACCTGCTATATTCCCTGAAGAGACAGGAAGGCCAAGGGGACTGTGTCCTGCTGTGGGCACGACTTCCAGCTCAGTTCTCTCCAAGTCATTCTGCTTTTGCATCGTCAAAGTGAGGCAGGGTGAAGCCACAGTTAAACTGGCAGAGCATTTAAAACAACAAGCACCGAAATGTGAAAACCCATCAACATATTAAAAGCATTAAAAATTTCATAAAACCAAGTTATAGGTACATAAGGCCACCCGCTTTCCACCGTTTATGAGAAAAGACAGGGGTGCCTTCTTTCCATTCCTAAAGGGTGCAGGGTTCAGTATCCCTGCATGGAGGACTCCAGAAAACCAGGGCTTATAAGCTCAGAGACAGTTTATGTTTCCCACAGACCCAAGGGCCTAGGACCACTGCAGCTACAGAAGATGCCTGGGAGCCAAAGTGGTGGTGGCAGCACCAACAATGGAGCTGTGGTATAGCTCCCGGGGGGCCACAGCAGCTATGTCCGCAAGCCCTGGAGGCATGGCTGAGGGCTGCTGGGGCCAGGGCAGAGCCTTCCCTCAGCCTCATAGGCAGCTGAGGCCTAGAGACCATGGTACTTACTCATGACCATCCATTTGACAAGTATTTATTATTTTCTATTCTATGTCAAGCACTGTTCCGAGTGCTCAAGATACGTGTGGTTGAGATCAAAATGGGGTGGGATGGACCTCAGCAAGTACCTCTTAGAGATGGTGATATTTTTTCTTTTCTTTTTTTAAAAAATACTTTATTTATTATTTATTTGACAGAGAGAGAGCAGGGCAGGGGGAGTGGCAGGCAGAGGGAGAGGGAGAAGCAGGCTCCCCACTGAGCAAGGAGCCTGACTTGGGGGCTTGATCCCAGGACTCTGGGATCACAACCTGAGCCAAAAACAGATGCTTAACCGACCGAGCCACCCAGGCGCCCAGCAATATTTTTTTCTTTATGTTTTTCTATATACAAAAGGGCTTGTTGCTTTTAAAATTAGGGAAAGGCTATTAAAGTTATTAGAAACTGTTTTGGAATAAATGCCCATGAAGAAAGTAAAAATGTGGAAAGGAAATACCAGGTAATTCCACATCTGCAGTAACAGTGGACTTTGCACTCCAAAGAGGCCTTAGGAGGTGTGGTCAGAAAATCAACACCAGATGGTTCTAGAGAGTTGATTCTGAGCTGTTATTGTCAAAGAAATCCGAGAAGAACCTTTGCTGTGGTCAGTCTGGTCGTATTTCATTCATTGACTTGATTATTCATTCAAGATACATTTTTTATACTAGATTCTGAGCATACAGACATGAACGGGTCATCATCCTGTCCTTGAGAATGCTACTTCCTGTTGCAGGGCAGCTATGCCAGCAGTTATGTTAAAGGTGCCAAAGGAGAATCAGGCAAAAGGAGCAGAAGAGACCACAGAGGAAGGCAGGCACTGTGTCCATTTGGCCGCCATCTTATCCCGGCCTATAGTACACAGCCTGTTACGTAGTAGTCACTCAACATATTGCTGAACAAACAGGTGTTGGGCAAAGCTTCATGGATATGGCGACCTGCGTCTTGAGAGATATCTTTGCTTATTGCCACTGTTCCACTTGCCTTCATTTCTCCCTTGGCAGCACCAGTAACTTTTAAGTGCCCTCTGACCCACTCCTAACTTTGCTCTCATCACAGTCACCAGATGTCTTTGCATTTTCATTTTTCCCACAACGGTCCTTGATTTATTCTTGTCCTCATTTCATTTATAACTGCTCTTCCCTCATCCTTTTCTGCTATAAAAGACCAAGTCTTGTGTCCTCACAAAGATGCAAAACAGTTTTCTAAAATTCTCTTCTGGTTCCTGCAGTACATTGTTTTCAGAAATACGTTCTTCCGCTGGATTTCAGGATGACAGTGCATGTCCTTTTTCTGAAGTATTCTAAAACTTATCCTGCAATGAAGGGAGATCTGTCCAGATCCACTGGTTGCCAGAACATACAGAGTGGCTTTCTCTTGACATGCCTCACTGTCCATCTGGATGTTGGTGGAATCCTTTAGTCAGGTATTCAACTGGAAGGGAGTATAATGTGCACTGCTTGGAGCAATTTCTAATACCTGGAAAGCATTTACTTCTTTAGTTAACTTCACAGGATTGAGCCAGAATGTTCTCTTACATCTAGTATCTGGCTTGTTGACATTCTGAATAGATGAAATGTGCGCACACACACACACACACACACATCTGGCTTGTTGACATTCTGAATAGATGAAATGTGTGCACACACACACACACACATCTGGCTTGTTGACATTCTGAATAGATGAAATGTGTGCACACACACACACACACACATCTGGCTTGTTGACATTCTGAATAGATGAAATGTGTGCACACACACACACACATCTGGCTTGTTGACATTCTGAATAGATGAAATGTGCACACACACACACACACACACAGAGACACACGCACAACTACATTCCCCAGAATATACTGTTACCAGAACTCTACCTGTATCTGTCATCCCCAAAGGCATCCACTGTGTTGGAACTATACTTCCCCCAGCGCGCAGCTACCATCACAAATAGGCCTAACCACCCCCTGCCACTAGGCACACATGTACACAACTTCCTGTCTATAGTTTTCTGGGAATTTATTTATTAAACTAGGACTTGCAGTTTCTAAATAAATGCAGAAAGCAAGAACTTACTGTTAGTAAGCTAGAGAAGAGAAGAATGAAGCTCTGCCTTGAAACAAAGAACCTGAGTAGTTGAAGAATGGATTACTGACATTTGGGGCAATCCAGATGCTAGGCCTCTAAGGCACAGGACAAAAATCTAGAGAGAGATAAAATGTCTAGCTTCCTTCTTTGGCATCATCGGCCTGCTTCCTTTGAGGTCATGGAGTCCGTACTGTACCTGACTTTGGGTCTCAAGTTGGCCATAGAAGACTTAGAATTACCCTAAATTCCCTCCAAGTTCAGGCAGTGGATTTTCCAATTGTTTTAACTTATGGTGGGATTACGAGTTTGTACTGTTTTGCGCATCCTGCATAGGTATTTTAGTAGAAAGGTTAAAGGTCATATTAGGTATTGATAAGCAAATTCCATTTAAAACCAGAAACCCTGAGGCATTACATCTGTATTCATCCACTGACTCATTCAACTAGTATTGATTGTCTATCTATCACGTGCTGGGCACTATGGCAGACACTGAGAGTGAACCCCTGGCCCCTGTCCTCTTACAGGTTACAGTCTAGAAGATATTTCAGACTCCAAGGAATTATAATACAACATGATAAATTCTTCATGATGAAATACAAGCATCTTCTTCTCTACCCTTCACTCTGGGCCATGAGCCAGACATAGTGGGAGAAAGCACTGGAATGAGAGGTTGGGGCTCAGTATTGAAGGGTCCTGAATATTGTGTTAGTAAGTTTAGACTTTGATGGGGAGCCACTGAGGAATGTGGTGCAAGGGAGTGCGTGGCCTGCTTGAAGCTGTGATTTAGGACATTACTCCAAGCAACTAGCCAAGGAAGGGGTAGACTGAAATGAGAGAGGAATGGAGAAGAAAGGCCACTCCAAGAGGCTGGCCCAGTCGCCCAGTGCAGATATGCAATACTGAGCACTTGAATTGAATGTGAGAGCAGTGGAAACAGAGAGGAGTGAGGCAAGTAAAGAATCTGGTGATCAGCTGCATGTGGCCATGAAGAGCGTGAACACCAGAGATGATGCAAAGGTTCTAGGTCCCTGGAAGATGGGGGTGTCAGCCCCCAAGCGGGAAAGCCAGAAGCACAAGCAGGACTGGGAGGAGATGGATAGTGTGGCTTTGGCCTTGAGGGGAATAGCACCATCCTGTCTACTCTTTCCTTCACATGTTCATTCACCATATTAACTCCATTCTGAGATTCTCACATGTGAGGTGTTGAAAGGGTCTACAAAGGAAAGTCCCAATAAACCACTTGAAAAAGATACTGAGGCAGAATCAATGTAATGACGCTAACTCATCACTTAATTTCATATGCCCTGGGGTCAAATGCAGCTAGGCTGGTGCTTCTCAGCATCAAAACGTCCCCCCTCCAAACGAAGCAATTAACTTTCTCTGGGCTCCCAAAGGGTACGTGTAAGTTGTAATTTTCTGTGTGGAGCCAGTTGGGACAGAAATGTAAGGGCCTTTGCCGAAATCAGGAAGAGTGTCAACTGTCAAGACATAAATAATGCTCCAGAAATCTGATGATTTCAACTTACAATTTAAAAACCAGTCACTAATTTGAAAGGTGAGCATAAGAATAAACTGGACTCTGCTTTAGATTTATCGTCATCTGATTCCACTCTCCAGTGTTTGGGTTCCCGGTAAAATTCCACTCTGATTTGCCCATCCCTTAGGTCTTTGGGTGTAATAAAAGAGAAGTCATGGACTAGTTCTGATTAATTTCCATCAGGAGAGTCAGCTCTTCATTTTCAGGGAGAGATAGGGAAGGAACGGCATGGGTAATTAAAATCCACAGATAGCACAAACATCCAATTTCACCAGCAGTTTCAAATCCTCCTCCTCTGATTTTTTTTTTCATTAGAGGTGCCAAGTAGCAAAGCTCAGCCCACCTTCTGGGGCTGGATCTAACAAAATGTGAACTCATCAGAAGGCAAGTAGGTGGGCGCAAGGAGAACAATGAGAAGTGGGGATCGCTGGCCTTTCCGAAATAGAAAATCGGCCACTCTTTCTTGCTCTGTTGGCTTTATTTAGAAGAATCACAGTATCAGCACTGTTGGTTTCAACCGGGGGCTGCCAGGCTGAATTCTTAGAAAGGCCAGCTCACTGTTCGCCACTGGAAGCAGCACACGGACAGAGCATGGAAAATGGGTCTTTCGTGACTACAGGCAGAATGAAGGGACAGAGCAGGAGCTCGCCTCCCAGAGCGGAGGCCCTTGTCATTGGCCTCAAGCTTTCAACTCTACCCGTTCGAGCTTCTGCTGTGACACAGAACCAACGCAGGCTGCAGCCGCCAGCATTTCCCACTTCCTGAGACCCGGCTCTTGCTGGAGGCCTTCCTACGGCCTCTCATTTGCTTGCCATTCAAGGCCACACATTATCTAACTAGAAGCAGACCTTACTTCTCACTGTTCTCCAAATCACATTCCTCAGCCTCTGCCCAGATTTACACACCGGCGCTGGAACATGTCTGCACTTCTCACCATCTTGCCTTTTCTCCTGTCATTCCTTAAACCCCCACATGTAGGTATTTTTCAAGGTCTAGCCCTTCCACGGAAGCTTCCCTGTGTCCCCAGCTCAAAGTGATCAGCACTGTATTCGTATGTCTTTTATGACACTTACCACATTATGCTTTCATTACATCACAGTAGCTTGTGTTCCTTATGACTTTAATGTTCTAAGAAATGTGGATCATGACCCACTAGTGAGTTTTGAAATCCCTTTAGTGGGTCATGACCTGAATTTTTAAAAATTAAATAGAAAAAATAGAACATTTTAGAGCGTATTACACATAAACATATTTCTCACTTTGGTTTATGATCAAAAAGCTAGAAAGTCACTGCCTCACATAGTCATGATGTTTTCAGCTTCTGTGTAACAGAAAGCCTTAATTCAACCAGCTTAAATAACAAAGGATTTATTATCTTATATGATGAGAAGTCTAAACGTGGAGGCAGCTCTGGCTTGGTTGATCATCAGCTTATCAACGTCAAGGACCCAGCTCTTTGCCATCTCTGTCATCCTTCTGGCTACCTCCCCTCATGTTTGCAAGATGGCTGCAGGAGTTCCTTGCATCATAACAACATCCAGAGTTCAAAAAAAAAAGCAGCTATTTATTCTTTTTATCAGGAAAGAAATCTTGCCCAGAACTCCCGACCCCCACCAAGTCCCAGCAGAACTCCTTTCATTTCCCACTGAAATAAACTGAAATAAAATGAATGATCTACCCAGCCAAGAGGGGCAAGGAAAACCAAAATTAGTTTAGATGAGGATAAGAGCACCTTCCCTGAGCACTTGTCCAGTCAGGAAGAAGGGGGAGATGGATGGATCCGATGTGGGCAAACAAGAGATCTGCCAACTACCCACAAAGTGCCTGGGGGTAGGAGCAGAGTCGCTTTCTCTTCACATGCTCTGCAACGTGTGCCACGGAGCCAGTCTAGACAGTCACCTCAACTCTCGGTGATAAATTAAATCAATCACTCTGCCTCAAAGTATAAATATTCATGGGATACACAGATCAAATATCCAATATGACATACTGGAGGTATTCTGCAGGCATGATTTGCCGATCTAGAACCCACCAGAGGCTCGGAGTTTCTTCTGTTTTAATTTTTCTATTGAATTTTTAAACGCAAAGGGCTAGATTAGCAACACTGTGCATTGTAAGACCATTTAAATAATAAAATACGTATCTGTCACAATGCAGATGGCAAGCGAAGATCCCACAGATGGCAATGTGGCTCCTAAGAGGAGATGGTAAACGTGTGGCGGTGGGTGTGCAGGGATGGCTGTATCGGGCTGGAGAGACATTACGTCATCCCAGATAGGGGCTTTTTTTGGGAACCTGGCAGGATTACTGCTGAATCATGCAGCTAGGCGCATTACCGGCATGTCAGCTGGACAAAGGTCCCTGTAATTAAGCCCTGGTACCACCACATTCCTTGGCATCTTTCTGCTTCTGTGGCCACGTAAGGCCAGACTTGAAAACATGTATACATGAAATAACCATATGTGCAAGAGTCAGGGGCCTTACAGTCTGGAGCCAGCACTACTTCTCCTCTCTTCCTCTGCACAACACACATACACGCACACCCCTTACCGGAGAAACCACAGGTTCGGAAAAACGTGAACTGCAGAAAACCTTTTGCCTCTGAGATTCCTAGAATCCTTCTCTTCGCTGCTGCTACACAAGCAAGATCCTCCCACCTGTCCAGGAGGGAAAACGAGCCTCATGAGTGTCTCGAAATTCCCTGAACGATGGCCTTGGTTCTGGAGTCACAGGGCAAAACTCTTCTCACCTGCTAGACCACGGGATGCTGCAGGTGAATCTGGTTGTCCTCGTGGGGCAGGAGACTTGCCTCTGCTCTTGCCTCTGCTGCTCATTTATGACCCAGTTGTAAGGCTGTGTTGGGTCTGCGGGTCTCGGGCATGGTCCCAGCTCTGCCAGAGCTTGCTTGAAGTTCCACGTTCAGTTTCAGGGGCCTCATTTGAAGAAGGTCCTTGGCAAACCAGATGGTGTGCTTGCAGCCAGAACACGAGGTGTCCAGAGACTACAGGGAAATGATCCAGAAACAATACAGTAGTAGTCACGACCATCGTCTGGGGCTTTTACAGACATTTCCACACTTGGTCTAGTTTCTCTACCAACCTAAGCTATTTACACACATTTTAAAGAGATTCTAGAGACCACAGACCACAGAGATTGACATCGGTGCCCAGGAACATTCACAAATGGGTTATTTAACAGATGGCTTGGGAACTTGGAAAAGGAAGTGGCAATTGCAGAGGGCCACATGGCCTCACCCTCATTTCCTCTCTGTAGCGTGACCAATAATTGATAAGAAGAGCTAAAACATATTGAGTGCTTCCTATCTGCCTGGCACTCTGCTGTGTTCCGATGCATTTAAGCTTCTCAAAAACCATGTCGTGGATGCTATTATTATTTCAATTTACCGATGAGGAAACTAAGCCTTAGGGAGAGAAGTAACTTTTCTCTGTTGGTGGCTGTTCCTTGTTTTCCCTCTTGTACTTCAAAAGGCTCTCTCGTTCCCACACTTCAGGATTCACTCCCAGCAAAGCTTTCCCTGCCCACCTGTCTCCTGAAGTAGTCCACGGCCACGTGCAGGTCCTCTGTCACACTCCCCCTTGCTCATTTCCTTCTAAGAACATCGTAGAGTCTTGTTCACTTACTGATTTGCTTGTTTATTGTCACTCTCTACCATGCAGATATAAGCTTGTGAGGCGGGGACCCTGTCCCTCCCGGTTGTCCTCTGGCAATGTCGAGCAGGGTGCCTGCAATATAACAGGCACTCGGTACAAATCCGAATGAATGAATGAATGAATGAATGAATGAATGAATGAGTGGCATGTGTGAATGAATGAGTTTAATTAGTCAATGGGATTTGGACATGAGTTTGTCTCATGCCAGAGACCAAGTTTTCAGCCCCCTGCTCACGTGTTTACTCACTCATCCTCTCAATAAGCACTGATTAAATTATCAACAGGTGCCAGGCACTGAGGTAGGTGCTGGAGAATCAAATGAGTAAGACACAGTCTCTGCCCTTGAAAATCTCACATAAAAGGGTGGTGGTAATAGTTTGGAGGGGGGGTGATGAAGTGGGTCTGTAAAAAAGCACAAATAAAAATATAATTTGATATGTCTTATAATAGAGTTAAGTACAAAATGACACAGCCAGAAAACGAAGAGACCACCTAAATGCCTCTGCCAAAGTTGGAAGACTTCTACCAAGCAGGTGACTTTGAGCCTAACCTTGAAAGAGGACTCTGGACCATGAGGGAGAGAAGAATGTGTGCAGAAGCAAGGAGGGGAGAACTCATGGCTATATCTGGGGAGCGGCATGGAACTTGTCCCCTAACCTACACTGTTGAGTCATTTTTAATCATGGTGCCCAGTTGTTATGAGGGTCACTGACCAATCGACCCCTTGGTGAAGCCATCGAGGAAGGGAATCCTGCCTGGGGTGGGGGTGGGAGGGCACCAGGCGGTGTGTCTGAGTGGGCTTGAAGGTGTCCTCTGATTCTAAGAGTGACATGACCCGGAGGACTGTTTCTCAGAGGAAGGCACCAAAAGGCAGAACCAGAAACAGCCACATTCCTGCCCCAAATAAGGGACTTTCCTAACAAGAGGGCTAACTGTAACCACTGTGTATATATTGGCTTGTAGTTTTCAAAACCTCTCCTCAAACATTACCTCATTTGATCCTCCAAAAGCCTACTAGATATGTTCTGAAGCTTAGCAAGACCTTATTATTTATTGGATCCACATTTACAGAGCACCAAGGCCCAGCCAGACCTGGGCAATGCAACTGGGAACCCCACAGCATCGGGCTCCAAAGCACCCACGTGCAAAGAGACAATGAGAGCACAGTGTAATGTGTTGGGACTCTGATCAGCATGGAGGGAAAAGAGCCTCGGGGACTCAAGAACAGAGAGCGCTGGAGCGCTGACTAGCAGCTAGGCTCCCAACTCGGGCAGCCCTGGGCTCAAATCCTGGCCCTGCACCCACTTGTTTGTATGACCTTGCGTAATTAAATGAGAGCATTAAAAATAAATTCAATGAAATAATACATGTGTGCCAGTTACAGTACAGTTTGGCTGCTAAAACAATGACTCTTAAATAAACTATCACTTAAACAAGATGGAAATTGATTTCTCTTTCACATAAACAGCCAGGGATGGTGGCTCTGCTCCAGGAAGTTACCCATCCCAGGCTCTTTCCACCTAGTTGCTCCGCTCGTTCTAGGAGACTGACCTCATCCATCTGGTCCAAGATGGCTCCTCATCACAAGTCACGGTGTTGAGATGCAGCTTGATGTAGGAGCTAAATCGGTGTCGCCAGGACTTGGTCCTCTTTGGCATGGTTCCCCTCTCCCCTAGATGTGGGCTGCCCTCTCCCATCCGGGTCCTAGGAGGGTCTGGGCAGCTGCAGACTTCATAGCTTTACACCCACCGTCCCCCTTCTAAGAGTCCAGGGGAAATCCTGGACGTGACTCTCCGGAACCCGCACCAATCCTGGTGACCGAGGGGGTGGGAGAAGTTGGTTAGCCAAGAGTAATTAGCGTCCTCTCACAAAGGCATGGCTGACAATGGGGGAGGGATGAGCCCACACACAGAATTCTCCATACTGTTTTACCAGGAGAAGGATGGATGGATGCAATGTCGTGGGGGAAAAAAGTCCCTCATTCCTTCCTTCGATCAATTATATGTACTTCTAGGGCACTACAATCCACAGCAGTGGTCTTTGAACTCGACCCCAAAAGTCCCAATTTGATTATGCCTCTAACACGTACATTTACCGTTTTGTAAGTAACCACATGTGCCGGTGGCCCCCCAGGGTCCATCCTTCCTTCCTTGTGCAGCAGTCCCTCATAGGCACGTGGCATGCCACAACGGACTACATTTCCCAGGATCCTTTGCGGCTAGGTGAAGTCATATGACTAAATGCTAGCTAAACGCTAAATGCGTATGGTGCAATTTCCAGGAGGTGTCCTCATGGGAGGGGCATGTAACCCTTCCGTTCTCTCTCCTTGCTGCCTAGAATGTGAACAGGGTGGCTGGACCATGCCCAACAGCCTTGAATAAGGAAGTGGAAGCTGCATGTTGAGAATGTTGGAGTGACCAGAAAAGACGCCTTACCGGCTCTGGGCGGCTTACCTCCACAGCCCGTTTACAAGCGAGAAAAATTAACTTCTCTCCTGGGTCAGCGGCTCGGGGGTTGGATTTTTTTCTTCTTTGTTAATCTCAGCCCACACTGATCCTACCCGATACCGTCATACACATTATAAGATATGTACCAAAATAGATATAAAAGAGAAGCGATAAAATAACCCAAACAGAAGGTCTGTATTTTGTACCCCACTGGTACAGTGCCACACACCAGGGGCTGCATCCCCGCCCCCCTTCATTTTGGCGACCTCTGGTCTCCTTGGCCCTTGCCCTGTGGTGCTCCATAAGATTATGCTTATGAGGCTGTTTGCTTCCTCTCCCTGAATACACTTTGCTCGTTAAGGCAGGGGTCTGAAGCGAGTCCTCGGCACCAGCCTAGGAGAGCTGGGGCAGAATCCCTCCCAGGCCCTGCCCTCTGCGGCCTGCTGACTCTGCCGGGTCTGTTGCCATCACCTGGACTTTGCTTTTGCAATGGGGAAAGCAAAGCAGACCAGAAAATCTGATGGAATTGACAAGATGAGATATAATCTGAACGCAGAGAAGTAGGCAATGGTGATTGTCAGGGAGACAAAGGCCTGCACTTCTAGTCCCCGCTGGGGCTGCTAAGGTGCACCCCTGGCCGCCCAACCTCTCGGAGCACAGACTCCTGCTACCGTGGCCTGGTTCTGTAGGGAAGGAGGCGAGGCGGGGCAGAGGCAGAGAGCTCTGTTTTTTGAGAGCTTTCTCCAGCTCTCAGACCTGCTCTTCCCTGGAAGGCAGTGCCCGGGGACTAGGACCACCATACCACATCGGAGATGGGCAGAGCACACCCACTTCCATGACCCCAAGTCTGAGGGTCGGCAGCCCCTCCGGCAAGGCTGTGCCTGGGAACCCAGACCCTGCCTGGTCTCTCCAGGATCTGGGCGAGTCTGTGGTCCCTGCCTCCACCCCCCTGAGGCATCAGTGTCCTGATTGTATCATGGCTTCAAAATTCCCTGACTCATGCCATCCTCAGATTTTTAAAAAGAGCTTATTCAAGTGGTGTAGGCTGCATGCTCCACCCCTTCCCACTCACCCCAGCTATTTAATCACAGCATCCGTGCGTGTGTGTGCGTGTGTGGGGGGGGAGGTCAGGGAAAGGCGGGGTTGGGGAGGGGCGGAGGGGCTCCTGAACCAGAAGGAGAAGCCCTTGAGGAAGACTCTGTGCTGATCTCATTATGAAAGCAATGTCCTGGCGCTCAAAGAATGCTGGCCCTTAACCCCAGAGGTGGGCAGGTCAGAAATGCGGACCTCTGGGACAGTGCAGGTCTGCCAAGGAAAAGCCACCAAGCTGGGGGAGGGATGCTTCCCCCATCGCATCTGATCCCACTGTTCTCCCACACTGCTAGGTAGCCAGCCTGTCATGTGATTTGCTGGTAACCGTGGCAACGAACCCGGTTCCGTGAAGTGTGTGGAGAGGCATCGCACAGAGAGATGACAGCGGGTGCAGGACGAGGTGCGGTACCCGAGGGCAGCGGGACGCCCACCCCAGCGCTGCCGGGGTGATGGTCACTGTCCTTGTTGTTGAGGAAATAGTGACTTGCTCTCTTCTGAGCTGGAGACACTGGTCGTTGGTTCTCCTTCTGAGACTTGTCTCCTTTATTTTGGAACACAGTTTCTGAAGATGAAAGACAAAAATAGCTCTCTCCAAAGGAGAGAATGCTAATGCACGCTGTGCTTTCAGAGATGGGCTTGTCGTTGTCAAACGTGCACCTGCCGTAAGTGGAGGCTTGGGGCCAGTTCCTGAGGCTCCCCCCACTGCGGAGAAAGCCCCTCTGAAGCCGGCAGGGCGAACACCCCTCGGGCAGCCCAAGCCCGAGAGAGAGTCAGTCTGTGTCCCGGAAGCCTGGACAGCAGGGTGCGGGGCTCCCACCAACCCCACCGCCCGCACCTGCCACCCCCCTGCTCGCAGGCATAGCTGGGGGAAGTGGCTCAGATATTCTTTGCTGTGAACAAGGACATAATTACAATTTGGGGAAACACATACCATTAAGCGATCCAGCACACCACAGCCCAAAGGCGGCTGCAGGGTAATGCGGGAGCTAGGAGGGCCCCTCAGGGCTGTAGCTCCGACCTGCTGCCTCCTCTGTGGGGTGCCCCCGACTCCGGCCGGTTACTCTGCAGGTGACCTTGAGCAGGTCACCTGGTCTCTTTGGGTGTCAGTTTCTCCATCCTTACAAGAGGCAGAGTAATATTCGCGCGGCTATTCCCACTGGGCTTTTGTAACAGTCATGTTTGATAAGCCAAGGGAAAGTACTTCAAAACTATAAATCCCTACCAGATATCATCATCCTTTTTCTTAGTTGTAGAAGTATCCATTCTTAAAGGGTTCTGAAAGCTGGAATGAGTAAGCAAACAGGTCAAAAGTTCTAGTAGGGCTAAGCTGCAGAAATCACCACGCTGGGGTGTGAGATAAAGTTTAGCAAGTGCAAAGCAAATCACATGTTGCATTTAACCCTAACAACACTCCTACTGATTATGATCATTTCCATTTTACAAACGAGGCCCAAATTCACATAGCTGGTGGTAGAGTCAGGATTCAAGTCCTGGGCAATCTGATTCCCAAGCTAGGACCTTAACTGTCACGGGGGCCTGTGCTAGGGTGGGTTCACGGACACATCTCCATGCTGGTGGAGTTAAGTTAGGGGTGGGTTCCTGGGGGGTTCACAGAACAGCATGGTGTGTGTGTGTGTTCACAGAGCAGCATGGGGGGAGTGTGTATGTGTATGTGTTCATGAAGATTGGGCTGCCTTCCTTCTCTGGGAGTTCCCCATTTGTCCCGTGCTAATGCGACTGTCTCTTAGGGTCCTCATGGAAGCCTCCAGGGCAGCCCAGAGCGTGGCAGTCTGCCCTGGTTTCAACGGTGAGACTGGAGGCGGGGCTAGTGGGCGCTGAGGCCCGGAGAGATGGAGGCCCGGCTGCGGAGCAGAGCAGGTAGGTCAAACGCTGGGGCGCCAGGGTTGCCTCACCGAGTGCTGTCTAACCCAGCTACGCTGGTCACTCCTGACTCTTTTCATCCTGCCCATGGCCTGGAAAGCTCCCCGCTCAGACCGCCTGGGGTGCGTTTGGCACCGGTGACCAGCCCCTCCCCCCCCCAAGGCAGAAGGGAAGTGCGGCCCCGGGTATTTATGGCCCTGGCTCCCTCCCTCCTGGGTTACTGTGGGTTGGCTGCTCCTATTATCTCTTCAGGGGGGATAAGGACTTCCTGCCCTTGCTAGCCCTGGAGTACTACACTAGTCCCTGCTGACTTTCTTAAACCTGCACACCCTTTTATTAAATTCCTTTTATTGAACTCTCCTTCGTTACCCAGCCGGAGCATGCTAACCTGCCCCTTCTGGGACGCTGCCTGATACGGAAGGAGGAGAGTACCTCCCTCCCGGGACTGTTAGGGGAAGTAGATGAGCAAGCACGTGTGCCAAACCAGACAGCAGGTGCAGCAGTGTCAGTGCCCCTCCCCAAGGCTCACCTCCCCCTCCCCCGCCCCTGCCCCAGGGCTACAGCATGGCCAGCAAAGGCCTGGACTGCCTGGCGGGGTGGCTGGTCCGGCAGCCCAGCCTCCCTTCTTCCCCCAGCCTTGGCTGGTTTGCAACGGGAAACAATGCATACTAAATAAATTGAAGCTGGTGATTTTTTTTTGATGGGAAAAGGAAACAAAACATTAAGTTCATTGAAGGCACAAACTCAGGATCAGATAAGCATGTATAACGGTTACTCATTTATCCTAAAAATATTGATTAAGCACCACCATACGCAAAAGACTAAGCAATGAATAATACAGACCTGGCCTCATATTCTCTAAGCAAAGGGCACTAGGCATTCTTTTCCCTTTTACTTAAAATTGTGGCAGGAGGATAATGGTGGTGAGGGAAGTGACTTTTAATTGAGTACTACTGGGCGCCGGGCACCGCGCAGGGCATTGCATTCATATTATCTCACTTAATCTCCCAACATGGGGCAGGCAGACCTAGCACTTTTTTGCAGTGAGGAAGCTGAAACCCAGAGACGTTATAGTACTTACCAAGGCCAATGAATCTGTGCAGTGGCCTTGTTCTAGTTACCAGACATGAGGTTGTCCAGTGATTCTCTTGATTCTAGGAATTGTCTTGCAATCCCTCCAATTAGTTACCTCCACCCACAGGCAAGTCAGGGTCAGTCCCTGTTACTCGCAACCAAAGAGCCCTGATGGAGAGAGGAATTCAGCCCCAGACCTGGTGGGTCTCAGGCCCACTGACATCCACGTGAGGACCAGCATCTCCAGGAAATACGAATCGGAGGGGAAAGGTCTGGGCTGGAGTTACTGGCATGTAGATCGTGTAAATCATGGCTGGAACTAAGAACGAATTCGTGCTGAGAGTGGGGAGGGGAGAGAATGCCAGCGGGCAGCATCCAGAACAGCAGAGTCTGGCGGGAGGAAGAAACAAGAGCATGAATGTTCAGAGAGAGCCCAGGACAACTAGGAGAGGCTAGATTTCATAGAAACCAAGGGAGTAAGTGTTTGAAGATTCAACAATTTGAAGATTTGCTGTATAGCCAAGGAGCCGGGTAAACTGGGCACTGGCCTTTGGACTTGACAAGGAGATTGTTGAGGAACCACAAGGTGGGATTCCTAGAGGGAGGGGCAGGAGTAGGAAGCCAGGCGGCTTGAGGAGAAGGGAGGAAGAGGAGGCAGTGGCTTTGAGAGTTTTATGGGAGATTAGATAGGAGAGAGGAGAGAGTGGTGGGTGGGGGCAAGGTCAAGGCAGAGTTTATGTCAGTGGCTCCAGGGCTCCTTTCAGTCAACACCTGCTCCCCTGTGCCCGAGAGAACGGGGCTTCGGTTGTGCAGGTAACCCCACCAGAGCGTTGTTTGCAGGCGTGGTTTTGCTGGAGGGGCGTGCATCACTGGAGCAGAGGGCTATTTGCAAAACTGACCTAGTACATAGCTGGCAGATACCTTGTACCTGCTTCCTGCCTGCCTTTGTTCTAGACAGGTCCAAAGGCAATACAACAACTAAGGGAAGAAAAAGAGGAAAACCTCAATCTGCACTTTTGTATTCAAACTAATAATCTCCCCGCCCACCACCCCAAAATTTGGGGGGTGGAAAGAATGCTCAAACCATGTCTGAGAAATTAGTATTAGAAGGATAGTAACTACCCATGTGTTAGTTGATGAGTGTGTTCCTGTAAGGAAGGCATGGCTTGGCAGGTCCATCGTGCTCACTGATGCTTCAGATAGACTTTTTCTTTAGATATTTACTGGCAAAGGATGAACGGAATAGGATTGACAAGATGTTTTGAAAATCATTTAAAAATTCCCTGAAATTATAAAATGTGTATTGCTCATTGAAGAAGGTTTGGAAAATCCAGAAAGACCTAAAATAGCCTGGAGTTCCACCACAGTGGTACCATTTTGGAATATTTCTTTCTAGTCCTTTATTTCTAGTAGCAGGTCCAATTTGGACAGCTGTTTCGATGGCTGATCCACTAACATCTGTGGCAAGGCTGATCTCAAGAGCGACTGCACATCCTCTCTACAGTGTGTGAGGGGAAGGGGGAAGGATGAAACACGCAGGGAAAAAGTCCATCTGCTGGTCTAGTTTAAACGTCTATGGCATAAAATAGCAACAAGAGAAGACTGAGTATGTTCCAGAGTTGGATCTGAAACCCAGAAGTCCTGCCTGGACTATCAGCTCTGCATCAGACGGATGTCTGTCATAGCATAGGCATGCTGGCTGTAAGGAACCCAACACTCTACTTCTCATTTCCACGTTGGGGTATCACCCTTACTTGAGTTGCCATGGCAGATTGCATTACTGTTCCCTAGTCTTTGTTCCTCCCATTATGTGACCCTTCCAGTGCCTTCTGGTAGAGCTGGCTGATACTTCCATGCTCCATTGTCTTTGGACTTGGCCACATGACTTGCTTTGACTAATAGAAATTAGTGGAAGTGATGTGAACGGGAGTCTTAAAAATGCCTTCATGGTTTGGCTTAGTCTTTTGCATTTCTGTCACCTGCCACAAGATGAATTTGCCTGGATAGCCTCTAGTCCCAGAATGAGGAGACACTTGGAACAGACCGGAACACAACTGGCAGCTTGGAGCCACGCCTATCCAGTTCCAGCTACCCTAGAGAGTCAGAGACACCTGCATGCCCAGAAGCAGGAAAGAAATGCCTATTGTAATACGTTGAGATTGGGATTGCTTGTTACACAGCATTTTAGTAGCAGACACCTGACTACTATAATTGCTCAGAGGTGAAGCTTCAGTCATCTTGGACATCTGCACTTCCTTTATCCCCATAGCTGTTCCTTGCCAAGCCCTCTTTAGCTCCTTTGAATTATCTTCCATATCTCTTCCCTGACTCCCATTCCACTGCTGACATCCTTTAATGCTTAGTGCCTGGATTCCTGCAATGGTTTCCTAATGAACACTTATCTCTTCTCCATCTAATCTCCTGCACAGCAGGGCTAGATTCGAGTGCCTTACAAAACCCCTGCACAACAGGAAACTTCCGCTCAAAAGGTGGCAAAGGCTTCTCTTTTTTCAGAGCCAAAGCAGCCAGGCAACTCAGAGCTAAGTTTTGTGCAGTTTTAATAACCAGCTTTAGCTAGCATTCTGATACAATACTGTCCTCTGCTTTTCCATAGCTCTTGTCTGTTACAGTGGACCCTTGAATGATGTGGGAGTTAGGTGTGCCAGTTGTCCTGCACAGCTGAAAATCTGTGTATAACTTCTGACTCCCTAAAAACATAACTACTGATAGTCTATTCTTGGCCAGAAGACTTGCCTATAACATAAACAGTCAATGAGCACCTATTTTGTATATGTATTATCTACTGTATTCTTACAATAAAGCAACCTAGAGAAAACAAAATGTCAGTAGGAAAATCATAAGGAAGAGAAAATACATTTACAGTTCTGTACTGTCTTTACCGAAAAAATCCACATACAAGGGGACCTATATATTTCAAACCTGTGTAGTTCAAGGGTCACTTGTAATTTAGCCTCACCTCATCCATGATTTAATGCAAAATCATAATCATAATCATAATACTTATCCATCCCTTACTGAATTGCATACTATATGCCAGATGTCATTTTAAGTGTTTTTCATGTTGTATAGGTAAAGATTAGATTCAACCATGAGTAATAAAGCCCAAAAATAGTGGTTTACCTAAGATAGTTGTTTCTCTGTCACATAAAAGTACAGTGGCAAATGACTGGAATAGTGGCTTTGCTCATAAAGTCTTCAAGGACACAGGCTCCATCCAGCTCACACCTCCACTATCCTTAAGAGGGTGGGCCTCATTCTCATGTCCAACATGGCAGCCAGAATGCCAGACATCACATCCACCATTCCAGGCAGCAGATTGGAAAAAGGGACAAAAAAGAAAAAGTGAGCAAAGAGTACATACCATCTGGCCTTTCCAGGTAGCAGCCACACAATATCTGCTTATATCTCATTGGCCATAGTTACGTGCCCATATATAGCCATAAAGGAGACTGGGAAGTATAGTCTGTATTCTGGGAGGCCATGTGCCTAGCTAGCAATTGGGAGTCATTACTGTGGAAAAAGAGGAAAAAAGAGTACGGTGGGGCAACAGCCTCTGTTTCAGATATATTCCTTCACTGAATCCTCATGACAATCCTATGAGTTGGATGGTATTCTTATGCTCATGTTACAGAGGGGGAAACTGAGGCATGGAAAGGGTAACTACCTTGGCCAAGGTCACATAGCTGGGGTCAGCTCAGGCGCCCTGTGCTCTTCACCCCCATAACACCCAACTTCCATGGGAGTGAGTCTGGTACCCCTGACTTGGGCATTCCCTCAGCCAAGCTCCTTCTGCGCCCTCCGGCTCCCTCCAGGGCCCACGTTCAGACTCCGCCTGCCCCTGCTCTTCCTGACCTCCTCCCGGAAGTCCTCCCCTGTGGCAGCACTGGCCTGGCCTACAGTGCCCAGAGGCAGAGAACCAGTCTATGCAGCATCAGAGTACGTGTTCCAACTAAGCAGTTCAACATGGCGGTTCAGAGCTTGGGCTCTGGACTCCAACAGAGAGAAGTTCGAATCCTATGTGACCTTGCTCAAGTCACTTGACCTTTCTGATCCCTCTTCTGTAAAACGGGAGGTCGAGAGAATCTGCCACATAGGACCATGCCGTGGGACAAATCAGATCATGCACGTAAGTCCTCAGGCCACCACAGGGGACACACAAGCGAGCTCCTGCGACTGTGCCGACATCATGGATGTTCCCGCCGTCCAAACAGGACTGCCTTCGATACACGGGGGAGGAAGGACCCTCACGGGAGGCCCTTTCCAATGATGTCTCCCTCAGGGATCTGTAGGGGCTGCTTAGGTACGTTCAGCTGTGGTTCCGACCCTTTAGACACGGCCCTGACCAACCGTGTAGGAGCCACAAGCTTTGACTCCCTTGGTTTGGAATACAACCTGGCCACCTAGGGAATCTGCTTAGCAGCCGAAATGCTACTACGTAACAGACGTGAACTATCGTTCTTGGACAGAACACAAAGGAACCATGGTATCTGCCAAAGGGAATGATTTTTATTGTTACACAAAACATTTCCTATCAGAGCTCATATAAATTCAGAGAACAGTGCATTTTCAGAACAAACAGATTACGTACCTTTGGTGACTGAGCAAGGCGCAGGGGAAAACAGGCACATTATTTTAAAATTCGGTAATGCTTTTACGGAATTTAAACAGAAACAAAAATCAGGAAGGAGAGAGAAAAAAAACACTTGTTCAAGAACAAAATGCCTTCTGAGGAGCAGAGCCTATTGTGATGCTGATTGTTTTACCCAGAAAGAAGTGGGTTCTGTTTGCCGGGCTTGGGATGACGCAGCAAAGCCCAAGACCACGGCAAAGGCAGGGCTTCCTGGAGGCCTTCCTGAATCTCCAAGGCGGCCGAGCTCCCGGGCTCCCCAGATCTAACCCCCCCACCTCCGCCCCCAGCTGCCTGCTGAGGCACACATGTGGACAGCCAGGCTGTTTTTGTCTCTTTGTTCCTTGCAGTCCACTCTCTCTGCTCCCACCCTTACTGCCTCTTGTCAGGGCTAGTGTTTAGTTCCCTGACAGTTTACAGTCGGCCTATTTCCTGTACCTCTTTTCTTTTTTTAAGATTTGATTTATTTATTTGAGAGAGAGAGAGAGAATGAGCAAGACAGAGCACAAGCCAGGGGAGGGGCAGAGGGAGGAGCAGACTCCCCGCTAAGCAGGGAGCCCCAGGCGGGACTCGATGCCAGGACCCTGGGATCATGACCTGCGCGCAAGGCAGCCGCTTCACCGACGGAGCCACCCGGGCACTCCGCGCCCCTCCTGTACCTCTTTTCTCCGCCTCACCTCCCATCACAAAGCCACCAGGCTGCAAGGCTGACATTTTGTATATCTTCCCTCTCAGTGTAAATTCTTTTTATCATTTTTCTTGACTATTTTCAGATGTGAAGAATTCTAACTCTCCAGACAGCCCGTTCCTTCTTTTTAAGTCTTTTTTCTACTAAATCCAAATCTATGTTCCCAGTAACTTCTACTCAACTAAGAATTTAATCAGCTCCCTTTTTTATAGTTTTTTTCCTCACATGGAATGTGAGACTTCTCTTTCTCCTTGTGGTAGACTGTGAATTGCCTTCCCAATATCTGTTTTCTCCTTCAAAAGTAATCCTTTTACTAATGATGTACTGTATAGTGACTAACGTAGCATTAAAAAAAAAAAAGTGCTTTATCTGGGCATGGGGCTACCCAGTGAAAGACTACATTTCCCAGACTCCTTTTCAGCTGGGTGTGGTCACATGACTAAGCACAGGCCAATGTGATATGAATGCAAGCAATGTAAGCAACTTCCTGGTTATAACCTTAAAACAACTGAGTGGTTTGTCTTGGTCTCTGTCTTCCTTCCTTCTGGCTGCCAATGGTGAGGACTAGAGCAGTCACCTTGAATATGCAAATGGAAGACTCCTGTTGAGCACAGAGCAGCGAGGCTTGTAGCACCTCCCTACTTGACTGCTGAAAGAGAAATGACCTACCACTGTGGTAAAGCCTCGGCATTGTAGACTGTCTTTGGTACGGCAGCTTAGCCTGTACCTTAATATCCTCGTCTCCACTTATGATAATCGTACTCATTCTGTAAGGCTTCATCCGGGCAGAATGTGCTTTCCATCCTGTGGCTCTCAAAGCACTTTGACCCACCTCCACTCTACCTTGGACTACGTTGGTCTGTGTATGAGTCCTCCTTGCTCTTTGCAGCTCAAAGAACACAGGGGCCAGATCTTAATCATTGCTTTATATTACACAAAGCCTTACACACTGCCTTCCTTATACCTGATTGGTTCTTTTATTTATTTATTTTTAAAGATTTTATTTGAGAGAGAAAATGAGTGGGGGGGAGTGGCAGAGGGAGACAGAGAGAGAGAAGCAGACTTCCTGCTGAGCAGGATGTCCAATGCGGGGCTCAATCCCAGGACCCTGGGATCATGACCTGAGCTGAAGGCAGACGCTTAACCAACTGAGCCACCCAGGCATCCCTCTGATTGATTCTTAATAAATGAGTTGAATGAATGTATAGATTATTCTTCACTGTCTATATACACAATGAATTATAATAAAATGAGCAGGTATTCATATGTGGTTAAGTAACCATATCCCAAAACTGCTAAATAAGAGGTCACTGTCAAGCCAGAGAATGAGGTGCCAAGCTACCAGTCTTTCTGCTGTTCAACATTACTACTGGCAACTTCAGTGGAACAGTCAGCATACCCACTGCACCTGTGGATAACATAATGGGAAACCAATAAACTAGATAACAGAATCAAGAACCAAAAACATCTGTAGAGATAAGAACAATGGTTGAAAATTTAACTTTAACGGATGAAGTTCTGAATATCAGTTCAAAAGTGGGCAAAAGGAAAAAATGGAAGAAAACTCACTTAATTAAAGGTTATATTTTTAAAAGGCTTAAGGATTTTATTTGACTGGAAGCCCAGTATGAGTCAAGAATACGATATGATGGCTCAAAAATGTTAGTGCAATTTTGGGCCGAATAAATTTACTCAACAACTACTTACTCAGTGCCTACTAAGTGCTCAGTGTTGTGTGAGCGACAACGATGAGGAACGTGTAGCCCCTGCTTTGAAGCTTAGAGACATGGCACATATTCCCCTAATAGCACAAGGCAGACGGCATTTGGTGCTGCAAGAGCAAAGAGGTGGGAAGCTTGGCACACGTGTGACCCAAAGTGAGTGGCTGAGTTTAGCTTGAGTGTGGGCTTGTGAAGAGCATGGAACAATAAGGGGTGTGTGTGTGGGGGGGGGGTTCAGTACCAATCTGTAGGGGGTCCTTAGTGCCAGGCTAGGGAGGTTGGGATTTATGTGAGGAGAGGGACAACTGAAGGATTTTGCAGGGGAAAAAAAAAAATCAGTGTTTTAAGAAGATCTCTTTGGAAGCAGTCTGGTGGGCAGATCAGAGTGGGGAGACACAACAGTTTAGACTTGGAGGTGTCTCTTTAGAGACCGTCTTGTCCACCATTTTTACTTTATAAGAGGAGAAGCTGGAGCCGAAGGTATAAATCACACGTACAGCCACAGAGCTGACAGGCACAGCAAAACCAGAAGCCAGGACTGGTGGCTCCTCTGTCCAGGGAGTGACAACAGTAGCAATTAGACCTTGTACAGCTATTGCAGTTTAGGAAAGCATTTCTGGAGAGACTTGGGGCAAGGAAACCAGTTAAGGGACTAGGTCTACAGTCAAGTAAAAAATATTGAGTCGTGGGAGTAGAAAGAGGGTGAGCTGTGACAGAAATTGCTTGGATGCTGGGAGTTGGGAGGAAAGGAGGAGAGGCAAAGATGCCTGAATTTGGGGGCCTGAGAGACAGGACAGCAGTGGGACTGATGGACATTGGGAGTGCAATGAGGTGGAACAAGCTGGAGGAGTCCCACTTTGGGTCCCATTTTAATAAAAGAGGCACTGACAGCTGGACGGTGTCCACGGACTGTGTCCGGAAGAGGGTACTGAGAAAGCACATCACAGGAACGAGTGATGGAGCTGCACAGTCTGGAGAAACCTTCATTGTCTGCAAAGAGTGGAGCTGAGATTGAGGGAGGGATGCGGTAGCGGGCTTCCCATATCTGGGGGACTCCTCTGGAAGTTTGTGAGACTGCCTCCTACTTCGTGTGACACCAGGGGAAGGCGGCTACGCAGAAAAAGGCATGGAGAGGGCGTGGACCAAATCATTTCTGCTCTGTGAAGCCACGCAGCACAAGGAACAAAGGTTTTGGAGCCACACAGACGTGGGTTCTAGGCTCAGCTATGAGCTGTGTGATGTTGGGTGAGTTGCTGGACCTCTCTGTGCCTCAGTTTCCCCATGTCCATAAAAAAGAAGCTAGATTGGAAGACTTCGAAGCTCTAGTCTAGACATAAAATTTCTTAAAAAGAATAGGTGGCTTATGTGCATAAAGTAAATGGGTGGTAATTTTAGGGCTGTCTGATTTGGATGCGGCTCCTGACGCTGTACTAATATCGGTGCTCGCATGCGAACAGCCAGCCTGCTTGTGCGGCACTCCGGGATGGCATGTGATGATGGAACGGAGCCGACATGTTCACAAAGAGCACTTCTCTCTGTGGGTAGGAGTGGGAAATAGTCCCATTTAGCTGATATCACTAATTTTTAAAGAAAACCATATGAGCTAAAGAGAACTGAAGATGGATGTGGGAGCTATGAGTCAACCACTGAATTTCAACTGCCTTAATTTAACATTACAAATGACACAGTTTTAAACTTTCTTAGATTTTATAAAACTTGTGATTTTTCTTTAAAAGAGCTCATCCAGATACATGTCAATACATGTTAAAAATACTGAACATTTACTCCCATCTTGAAGAATCCTTAAAACAATGATTGCGCTCTTAGCTATTTTCAATATAAAATCCATTTTCTGGCAGTCTTATAAACTGAGTACTACTTTCTGTGCAAACTACCTTCTTTCAACAAAAAACAGCTCTTGCTACCCTTACAGAATTTAAAAAATTCCTTTTCAAGTTATTTTGTAAAGGATAAAGTTGCCTAAAAACATCCAGCATTTCCCCTAGAAATGAAATATTCAGAAGGCTTCTGGATAAGCAATATTTTTATATAGTTCCTTAAATCATAAATATCTAATTCTTAAATAGCAGAAATGAGAGACTTGTTTTCCTTTACTGTGGCAGATTCAAAGTGACTTTACAAATTTTCAGGTAGAGAACTAAAATGTAAGACCCGGAGATTATATAAGAAAGATCCCTGCTTGCCATCCTTACCTCAAGGCAAAACAAGACCCGGAGGCAGAACAGAATTTCAAAGTCTGACATAGAAGATTGTGGAAGATAATTCTATCAAATCAAAGGTTAGGGCAATCTCGGGACTGTGGCAGGAAGAAAAGAACATTGTTAAAAATAGACACTCATTCTCTTTTAACCACGGACAGTCCTTGAACATCTTACATTAGCAGCACAGATCGGACCCAGTTTTAGTTCATTCTCTGTCACTTCACCATTCCTAGCTCGGTTTTTGCATCACCAGAATGGGGGTGATGTGACTTCTTTACCAGCAGGGTGAGCCTGGGGCGGACCCGAGACAAGGCGCGGGAGGTGCTCCGTAAAGCACACAGCCCTTCAGACACTGGCTCGCCGGCCGCCGGCGGGGCCCTCTGCCCACGGGGAACGCTAGCACCTGGAAAGGCCCAGGACCGCTTGTCTAATAACACGCGCTGTCGGGTGCGAAGCTGCAAGTGGCATTCAGTTTGAAATCGCATTCTCAAGGGGGAACACATCTGCTCTGCAGATCGCAGCTGCGACAGGCTGCCGTTTCTGGGCACAGAGCTCCCACTTAAACTGAAGTTCCGCACAGGTACAAGAATGCGCGCCCCGAGACCCGCCCTGCGGACCCGAAGGACAGGATTGTCTCCAGCTTTTTTTTAATATATATATATATATAATAGAAAGCAGCATTCCCTTTGTTTAAAAAAGCCGAGTGGGGGAGGGGAACGAACGTTTGCGGGTTTGCCCAAACCCTCCAGAAAACAGTTCGACGCAGCCGGAGGAATGAAAGGGAGGAGCGCTAAGGAAAGAACGCGCTAAATGTAAAGGTACAAGCAAAGCGCCCAGGAGCTGATTGAAAATGCTTTGGTGCCGAAGGAGGCATGGCGCGACAAGAACGTGGAATGTGCGCGTGCTGGAGAGGTGCACGTGGGAAGCAGGTTTCTCCTTTTCATTAGCGTTGTGGCTGGGAGCATCTTTTTCCTCCAGTTTCTGACCGCGACTTCCAGCCCAGAATTTTGTTTGTGGTTCTTGTGATGAGCTAACGAGGTTGTGGGCCGGCTCCCAGTGGGCATCGGTCAGTAACTCTGTTCCCCTTCAAGGCCACCTCACACCCCGGGGCCCAGATCCCTGGGAGGGGCAGCCCCGGGCCAGTGGTAGGGGGTGTGCCCTCCAGCCCGACTGACGCCCTCTAAAGGAAGGCCGGGGAGAGCACAAGGCTTTTTGATGGTGACTGAGATACTTGAAGCCAGATGTCATTCTTTGGATGAGATAATGATTCCTTCCTCCCTGAGCCACCCACTCCCCCTTCTTCAATGTTATATTTTCCAGGAATATGCTGGAGAGACTGCTTGTTGTTCTCCAGTGTCTGTTCTCTTCCTCTCTTAATGGAATCTCAATTTTTGCTGGTTGCCCAAAATAAAGACATTGCCCAGCCTTCCTCGTGGCTGCTGTGTGTCTGCATGTGTGTGCATGCGTGTGTGTGTGTGTGTGTGTGTGTGTAAATGTGGGGGGGTGCAGCTTCTGGGAAGGGCACGCCCTGCCTCTTCTGCCTGGACTGAGGAGAGTGGCTGCAGGGGGCCATCTGGACCATGCAGATGAGGGCCACCTGCTGAAGACGGTGAAGCCGTAAGACAAAGAGGGGCCGGGGTCCATGACCCCGTGGAGCCACCTCACTCACCCTAGGCAGCAGACCTTCCAACTGTTAGGTAAAAGAAATAAGCTTCGATATTTTTAAAGTCATTGATACTGTAGGTCTGTTAGATACAGCTGAACCAGTAGTCCAATGAGCCCACTTTCGGACTCAACCTTACCTTCTTAGTCTGATTTGTATTCAGAGAATTCATTTAACTTTGTCTACATCTGAAGTAAAGGCACTTTTGAAGGACCCAGCAGCTCTTCAATAAATCTGGTTTCTTCAAAAATATTTCCAGAAAACTTGTGTGATCGGAAAATTAGGACTACTTAGTAATGATAAAAATGTTATTACTATTTGTTAACAGGAGAGTCTTTGGAAGCAAATGACTCCAAAATGCAGTCTTCAGCTAAGTCTGCAGGATATGCTCAGAGCCTGTGCGGTCGTTAGGAGGAGGTGAGCGGGTGCAGACAGAGAGCACATGCGGGTGCACACCGCACGACAGCAGGCTGTGCCCTGGAAATCTACAGGACGCTCTCTACTATCTGCGTGAGAACTGAGCGCAAGTGAGTCACCAGTGTTAAAGCTGAACGACGACAGCTGAGGTTGGACTAAGAGCCAGTAAGTCAAAGTCTGTTACGTATTACTGCACAGAGTTACAGGGAGGGGGAGGTTTTCCAGGCGTAATGTGCAAGAATGTGTGCTGGGCTATTCCAAGCCCCCTCCATATGTGTGTGTGTGTGTGTGTGTGTGTGTGTGTCCAAGAGACATAAATATATCTTCTACAGGAACCTATATAGTTTAACCATATTTGTTTCATCCTAATTCTGAGGACATGATCTTTGATGAAGAAGAATATATATATATATATATATATATATATATATATATATATATATATAAAACATTACATATATTCCTTGATTAGACTATAACATCACTTTGGATAAAATTCTTTACATAAATTCATTTTCGTAATAAGAAGGTTCACACCTATAGCTTTCAAAGAATCTTAAGACTAGAGGTCCCTTTGGATATGTTCAAGCAGCTGTAAATTCACATAAACTGAGTAATAACTCGGTCCACACTTCTCCATCATGGAATGTGAGGTGATTTTGTGTGATCTTGTCAGATGTAGAGATAACCTCTGCCTCCAGCAGCCTCTGATCTACCCAAATAGGAATGGTCTACTCTCCTACTGATTTCCTTTTTAAAGTCGCACAAATTGTCCTTTCAATTAAGCATTTAATAATTTTTCCAGGAAACAGATTCAAACTTATTGGCTTGTATTGTCCATGAGTCACCTTTTGGACAACTGGGTTGACATTTCCTTGATTCCTGTCTTTTGGCACTTTTTTCTCATTCACTGTAAAAACTTATGGCTGCACGGTTACATCTGCAAATCTCTGCAGTGCCCTGAAAGCAAGTTTTTGGGGCCAACAGACATAAATCTATTTTGTGCGGCTACCTATACAGAGTGTTCTCCTGTTTCATCCTTTCTAAGAGCTATCTTTGATGGAGAGGAAATGAAAAGGAGTTATTTGTTGATTTAAAGGTATCACAAAGAACAGAGTCTTTGAAGAAGTGTTGTACTTTTCTCAGGTTTAAAGAGGGGTGGTTCTCCACCCTGGCTTTACATCAGAACTACTTAGAAAGATAAAGGCAAAACAAAATAGAAAATGAATGAATGAATGAATGAATGAATGAATGAAGGCAGGCCTGGGTCCCACCCCAGACATCCTGACTTAATTGGTCTGGGGTGGGGCCTGGGCACTGGCATTTTTCTAATGTGTAGAATTGAGAATCACTGCAAATCTAACCATTAGAAAAGTTAGGACTTTTTTTTTTTTTTTAAGGCTTTGTTCCATAGGAAATCTTGTCTGCTGTTCTGTAAATTAAGTTACAGCCAAGCTGAGGTAGACACAAAGAAATAATCAGGCCATAAGAAGCCACATATTAATGGGGGCCTTGCGCAAGAAGAGGTGGGGGCAGACTACATAGCTCCGTGGTTCAGAAGCTCTGTTTTGGGATAGAATCATCTGAGGACCGTGTTTGAAACACGGCTTCCTGGAGCTCCATCCACCCTTAGGTATTCTGAATTGGTTGGGGACAGAAGGAAGGTAGGGACGACCAGGAACCTGCATCTGTTACCTGCAGGCGGAGCGGTGCTGATGCTGCCGCCCCACAGCCTCAGCCAGGGGCACACGCTGCCCTGTAACATGCGCAGAAGGAACACGGTTTAAGATACTCAGAGCAGAACTTTTCCATGTTAGATGTGACCCTGACAGGCCAGCGATGGCTTAGAGTTCAGCAGATCCAAAAAGAAAAGCCTGATCCTGGACTACAGAAACAGATACTGACGACGCCGTGTTTTCTCGAAGGTCCCATCGTTTCCAGGTTGTTTCTTTGCCAATCCCTCCACAGCGGTGTCCTGCAACGTCTTTCAGCTGTTGTCTTTACATCACGCCCCTTTCTTTTTAAAAATTTTTTAATTTAAATTCAATTAACATATAATGTATTATTAGTTTGAGGTAGAGCTCAGTGATTCATCAGTCTTGTGTAATACCCGGTGCTCATTACATCACGTGCCCTCCTTAATGTCCATCACCCAGTTACCCCATCCCTTCATCCCTCTCCCCCCAGCAACCCTCAGTTTATTTCCTATGATTAAGAGTCTCTTATGGTTTGCCTCCCTCTCTGATTTCATCGCTTTATTTCTTCCTCTCTTCACCTACGATCCTCTGTTTCTTAAATTCCACATGAGATCATAGGATAACTGTCTTTCTCTGACTGACTTATTTCACTTAGCATGATCCCCTTTAGTTCCATCCACCTGGTTGCAAACGGCAAGAGTTCATTCTTTTTGATGGCTGAGTAGTATTCCACTGTGTATATACACACCTTCTTTAACCATTCGTCTGTCGGACATCTGGGCTCTTTCCATAGTTTATGCCCCTCTTTTCTTAACCTTTGCCCTCCAAACACAATTTCTAAGTACTGACTGGCCCCAGTTGGAAAGCCTCAGCTTCCCTGGCTCCCACCTGCCTGCAGGTTCCAGTTCTTACCAGTGTTTTCCAGTTAGCAGACCGCTCCATCACTGGTCCAGGGCCTCTGAGGTACCCCAGTGACTTCGTTCTCATGTCAGTCATGTGACCATGTGACCAAACTGCCTTTTGGAAGCTCTGTCTCTCTTATACCATGGTCCCTTTTAGTTTCTGGCCATGAAATCCTATCCAGGGTCTTCTAAACTTTTTGTAGTGTGCACCTCATTTGAGCTAAGCCTCCCAGAGTCCACAGCTGGACTCCACCCTGCCTTGGAGCCAAGTTCTCTGCTTACCCAGGCTCTCTCGGCTAGCATCTGGGCACAGCTTTTTCTCTTACTTTCACACCACTTGACCACTGTCAGTCTGAATACCTTCAACATGAACTGTGAACTCTCTAAGGATACATCTTTCCTTCTAGGAGAGAAGTATGTCTAAATAGTCTACTGTCATTTTTCATTCATCATCTCAGAGATGAAATTATCAACACGTCAAAAATTTACCAAATGTACTCTTTTAGCAGAGCATTCTAGTAAAGGCACAAAGAACTGAAATACGCTTTTATTTTAACCACATCTTGCCTCTCTTTCTGGAATCAGGATTAGGAAACCACGGCCTACAGATGCAGGTAGTAGCCGGGGGTCCCGGAGTTTCCTACACCCCCCACAGGGAAATCACTTCTGATCACTTACTTCACTTCTCATTTTCGGACACACACTGCTCCTCTGCCACCCCTTCTATTAGGGCTTCCATATTCCAGTCCTTAGCCCTGTTTCCGGGGTGCCTGGGAAATTCCAGGGACTAACATCTCAAATTCTCTTTGCCTAATACAATCTCCTAACCTGAAGTCCTATATATTATCCCTTATTTCCCATTTTTCCAGAAAATTGAGGGATTTTCCAGTTGCTCTACATCTGTGTCACACGCATATTCGTACAAATACCACGGTTTACGGTTTCACCTGAGCCATTCATGTTCTCACTCTCTCAGATTGCAGTGCAGACTTCTTGGTGAAATGATCGAATCTCTGACAAGCGTATTTTTCCAGATCTTCTTAGGTGAACTCCAGCTCTTGCTAGAAGTCCACTGTTCTGGCATGGCAGCTGTTCCCCAGGTCATCTGCTTGCCAGAGACAATCAAGAGTTTGGGCAACCCTTGCGAAAGTAATGACAAGAGAGGCTTTTTGGCTCGTGACCTTCTGTGCTGTGGATAGCCAGCTGCACTCGCTGCCCCCACGCCGGGGAACCTCGATTGGCAGTTCGCGGTGCAGCCAGGTCTCAGAGGACCTTGTTCCTTGTTTCAGTGTCCATCTTAATGTTCCCAAGGCCCAAGTGCCAACCTGGCCCTTCTTCTAGTCGCTGCTATCGTCTGCTGAGGAAGAATGCTCCTCCCTCTTGCTGTTACAGATCTTTACTGAAGTCCGCCGAGGCTGGCCTTGCTTGAGTTCCCATCCAGCACTTCCAGAGGAACTTCCGGTTCATCACCTCAGAGCTAGGCTGGAGACGTGTGCCTGACACCACTCAGGACCACCTCCAAGGACCCCCACCTGCTAACAGTCACCCCCAACTGTCCTGAGCCGGCAGGAGTCTGTGCCGACCCGGCCGTCTCTACCCAGGGGCTGGGGGCAGGTTCTGTTCTTCCTTTTTGTTTGAGAATCTAATCTCAGCAAAGTGGGATGCAGACTTTTAGTCCCAATGTTCTTCTTACAAGTTGTTCCATTTTATTTTATTTGAGGATTTCATATTTAAGTAACCTCTAGAGCCAACATGGGTGGAGCTGGAACTCACAACCCCAAGATCAAGAGTCACATGCTTCACCAACTGAGCTGGCCAGGTGCCCCCAATTTGTTCCATTTTAAAACAGACAAATATTTAAGATTCCCTGGGACTCCACATCCTCCTACAAGGACTCTTGAAATGGGCGCTCTACACCTGCTGTTTTTACCTTCCCGTCTCCTATTCCTTCTTTAGCCCATTTCTGGCTTCCACTGTCCCCACTCACTTGCTAGTTTCCTCTTACGGCCCTCCTCTCTGAGACCCTGAGACCCTGACCGTAAGCGCTCCGAAGCACCCTCCTCTCTGAGCAGCTTGACTCCCTCCTCCTCTGGTTCTTCTCTCCTTTCCTGACATCTTTTCTTCTGCTGCATCTGAATGTTGCGCTCCTTCTTGGGGGCTCCTCTGTTTTCTAAGTGATCTCACCCAGTCCTATAGTTTTAAGTATCTTCTGCATGTTGACGACTCCGTAATTTGCATCTCCAGCCTCACCTCTTCCCAAGAATCATTTTGCACCTGGACACACGTGCTTCAGGGACAATGTACCTGACATTGCTACTTGGCTGATGGGCATCCCAAACCTGTCCAGAGGTGAGGTCTTAACTTCCTGGCATACTCGTCCCCAAACTCTTTCCTCACCTGCTTCCCTATTAGATCAGTTTATGGCATCACTACCTACCCAGCTGACAAAGCCAGAAACCTGACAACTTTGATTCCTCCTTTTCTTTCATCCACAGAAAAGCCATCAGCAAGCCCAGTCAGTTCTATCTCTAAAATAGCTTTTACAATCAGTCCACTTGTCTACTGACACCACCTGGGTCCAAGTCTCCACTGCCACTCCCTGGGACTGCGGTTAGTCTCCTAATCCGTCTCCCACTACCAAGCTCGCCACCTTCCACATGATTCTCCACACAGCAGGAAGGGTGCTCCTAGCAAAATGTAAATCGGGTCACATCCCTCCCCTGCTCAGAACACCTCCAATTCTTCCCACTGCGTTTGCAAGTCCACAAGCATCACCGTAGCTGAAAAGCCTTGCCTTATCTGGCTCCTGCTCACCTCCAGACCTCACCCCATGCCACCCCCCACCCCTAATGTTCCCTGCTCTCCAGCATACGGGCCCTTTCCGTTCCCAGAACAGGCTAAGCTCCTTCCTGTCTCAGGGCCTCTGTACTTGCCGTTTCCTCAGCAAGGCCCAGGTTACCTGGCCTCCAGAGAGGAATCGGATGGCCGGCCTCTCTGAGGAAGGACACCCCCATGGTACTTTCACAGTGCCCTACCTGTCTGCCCAGCAGACGACAAGCCACATGAAGGCAAGGACCCTGCTATCATTCCTGCTTAGCGTTGCACCCCCAGGGCCTGACCTGGGTACTCGGTTCTGAATGATGATCTAGAGGTGGGTCGTTGGGCCTGGACCCCTAAACCTACCTCCGTAGGCCACGGCTCCCCAAGAAGGTACGCAGTTTAGGGCGTGCGGCACTCGTGAAGGGGTGCCGTCCCCTCTCCCAGGCCCTGGGAACCTAGCGGACAGCCCCAGTGCTGGCCCCTTGGATCCAGCGGTCTTCCTGCTGAGGCCACCCTCCTCCTGCTGCCAGCCCAGCCGGGGCAGAGGGCTGGCCCCGCCCAGCCCTGCACAGGGCTCCTCTGCTGGGTGACTTCCGCTTGGGGACACCCCACGGGCCGGGCAGCTTTCTCAGAACCGGGCTGCAGTCTGCCGCTTCTCCCCAGTTCTTCCGTTCTCCTCCGTCCTCCCTTCGCAGCCGTGAGAAGTGCACGGTGCTCTGGAGGCTTGCCAGGCCTATTGCCACCCTCTCCCTTTATCCTTCACAGTCATGTCCCCTAATCTGTCACACTTCCAATCCAGGTTGGGCATCAGTTTCCCAGGGGCCCCTTTAGAGCCTTGAAATATTGATACTGTAAGCCATGGTCCAGAAAACAAACTCCTGTTTGATACTGTGTATAAAGCCACCTGCTCACTTCTCATGCCTCTTCCAGGCACGACCTTCAACTGTGAGAGATGAAGGTTCTGTGCCCGGGAAACTTCTGGTTTACCATGTAGGGCTCCAGATCACTAGAGGTACCTTCCAGATTTCATTTCACGTATTTGTTCCCACAGGAGCGAGCAGACGAGGTAATCACTGGCAGACGTGGTCAGTTCCGCACAACTCATGCCTGTGCTCCCGAAAGGCAGCTTCGAGCTCCTACTCAGGCATCTGTAAACCCCTGGGTAAACTGCCTCACCAGCTACTGCCACCTGGTTGGTACTACTGACATTACTTTTGTAGCGAATGGTGACTAGAAGGCTTCACTAATTTCGTAGAGAATAAAACCTACTTGAGAGGGAGAACCACATTTGATTTTATAACTTGTGTACGTGGCACTTTTTCACCTTGTCTGGCTGAAAAATCAGTATTCAGTCCAAGCTCTGTGTAAGCCCCATGAGCACCGATTGTCTGCTTTGTCCATTACTGTCCCCATAAAGGCGCTCAGGGATTGTTGAACACATTGTCCTATAGTTGCTTTCACATTTTCAGAAATACAGAATAATCAAGTGACTTTCCCAAAATCACATGGCCCTTTCCAACAATTCAGATACCAAATATTCAAGCAGCTTATCTGCCAGGGTCAGAAAATTAGACTGCTTATTGTGTGTGGTTACACGTATTGAATACTCCACTCTAAGCACTTAATGCTTACCTAACATTTAAGAGGTGATTAACTCTTATTATCATCCCTACTTTACCAATGACAAAATAGGTTTGGCTCGGTTAAGTGACTTGCCTAAAGTCACAAAGGTAAAAGGCAGGGCTGAAACTCAAACACAGGTGAGTTCAGAGGCCATGTTCTATTCTTGCACCACACTGCTTCATCCAAAATGACAAGAAACAATCGTTCCCTTCAAAACAATCACAACTTAAAGGAATGGATTGTTAGATCTTTGGGAGACTATTGAAAGGCCAATAAAAACATCTGGGAGAAGCAGTAAATCACAGAGCAGAATGACATTTTGCCATTCCTTAGAAGAAAAGTAAACGGATCTCAGCATTGAAACAGCAGCTTAGTAAGATCAACACGGACGGTGATCCTGACATTAACAGTATCCTGCCGACACTAACACTAAATGACCCAAGGTACCCACGTCAAGGTCCAGTGATAAAGGGACAAGACAAAATGGGGCAGTGTCCTCTCAGGCTGCAAGAAAAGAAAATTTGAGTATGTGAGAAAAAGAAAAGGAATGTGGGATAATACAGAAGAGTGAAGGGAGTTAAGCAGGCATGTGATTTTTTTCTTGAGATTTGGCATTCCCAGTTCTGGATTTGACCATTTAAATCCTACATCACATTTCCTGTGTTCAGTATTGAGGAAAAAATTGCCAAATGTTGATTTTGGATTAATCACTGCTGTGTCATTAAGCTCCTGTTGACATAGTGATGAACATTCAAAATATGGTATCAACAGCTAGTAGGGCATAGGCTAATCAGACTGGATCGTAGGCCACAGTGCTAGTGTGGGGTCCAACAAGCCCCCACTCTGTCATCCCTTTAGTTGTTGGATCATGAGGAGGTTATGGGAAGCAGAGGGCAGGGTGGCTGAGGAGTGGGCACCTTTTGGGATAGTCAATAGGTCATTCCCTACGGGGCATAAGTATTTCAATATGGTAACGTGCAGTGCCTGCCACACAGGCTGGGACAGCTACCAATCAGCTCTGGATACGGGTTAGTTGGGCACTGATTTCAATGTAGGACATTGAACTTTTTACTTTACTTTAGATAAAATTATTTTAATGAAGAACCAGCTTAGAATATGAGAGGCAATCCTCTATATTTTGATGTATCACTTCATTGTCTTGATGCATTAAAACCATTTTCTTTGAAACTCAAATTTTTCCTTGTAATCTGTCTTTCTCCAGGGATCTGATGGTAGTTACAACAATCCCACAACAGGTAGATTTACTCTTGTGGGCCTGTAGTTAAGACTTTTAAAAAACAAAACAAGAAAATACTAGTAAACCTCAAGTCCTTTGCTCATGAAATCAAACATTCTTTATGGAAGTGGATTTGGAGTTGAGCTGTGACAGCAAGCCACAGGCCTCCCTCACATAGGGAGTGTATGCCAGCGGGCTGTGGCATTTCCTTGAAGTGGCAGGCTCTTTAATTAGAGCCTTTCACTACATAAGCCAATTAAAATCTGGTTTCATACTAAGCTGGAGAGTTTTGTAGTTAGAGCTTTTGAGGTGCTTTAAATCACAGAGGCCCTGTTGAGTGTCAGTAGGTTGACCACTGGTCATAGGAATTTTCCCCTTTAGACAAACCATTCAAAAACAGTGGCATTTTCAATTTGGAAACCAAAACCCAAACTAACCAGTCCACCAGTCAACAAATCAAAACCAAAACAAAAGGAAAAAGTCTCATAGTAGGAGTGGAAAAGTAAGGGGCTTCTACTTATTTTATGTTTGTATTGCTTGAATTATTTACCATGAAGCACAAAGTACTTCTATAAATCAAAAACTAATTACCCGCAACAAGACTAATAAAGAACAAGATAAATGAAGAAAGGCTCCAAAGCATTTAAGAGTTAAGAAAGGTACTTCCCATTGCCATTCATTCAAAATACAAAACATCAAATATTTTGAACACATGCACCTATTCGGACTGGATGCCTTGGTCCGGCAATGGATTTCCACAACCTCCTTTTCCAGGGAGCGCTGCTACCTTTTAGATGACCAAGAAGAGCCAGGTTTTAGGGTTTTCATTTCTACCGGGTAAAAGCTGGTGGTCATCCTCATTTTAGAGATGAGAACGTGCAATGAGTTGACTACTCAAAGTCCCCCGGATTCTACATGGCAGGGATAGAGTAAAATCTACCTTTACCTGGCGGAGCAGCCTGTGCTCTGCCCCCTGCGTTGGTGACTCTACACGGTTTTCATCGTGCTGTGACGCACACGCCGCTTCACGTTCGCATCCAGGACACACAGGCGTACCTAGGGTCAGGTACGGGCTCCTCCCGCGGCTGCCTGTCAGCTGAGCAGCTTCGCTCCCTCTGGAGCGCGCAGGCTGCAATGCGCAGGCGCTGTTCTTGTGGGGGCGGTCCTGAGTCCGCGCTCACTCCTCTGTCTACCAACTTCGGTACCCTACAGTCATCGTTAGTTAACAACCGGCTTTTTGTAGTTAGAACCCACACGCCAGCACATCGCACACCCCCTTGGAGAACCACCCTGCACTACACCCCAGAAGTCTTCAGACGTCACAGAAGCGCTTTGACATGTTTTTTTTTTTTTTTAATCATCCTTGCAGTGTTACCGAGAGCTTCTGAATGGATCCTCCGCCATTTCCTCATGCAAAACACGTGGGGACACGTGGCCTCGAGACCCACGTCCAAGGACAGCCAGTGTGAAAGTTTTTGCATATACCTTTCACTCAGAAATTGCACTTCTAGGGCTTTTTTATTTTATTTATTTTTTTTTTTTTTGAGAAAATAACCACTATTACATTTGATTTAAAAGAAATGTCAGAGTTTAAACAATTGGCCAGAAAGGGTATCATAATGTCAGTATATTCTTATTCAACCAACAGTAAATGAGTCACTTGGTACGCTCTGCTTGCACGCTACTAAGAACGGTTAGTAAAGGTCATGTCGCTGAGGACTAAAACACTGAAAACATAGGTTAAGATGCTGTACTTAAATATGGCATATTTGTTTCTAAGTATTTTACCCCAACATTTTAAATATAAATTAAGTGAGTTGAGCCTAAAAAACAGACCACTTCGGAGTACATTTTAAACTTGAGCGCTTGTGCCCAGCAATGAACAGGTTTCACCAGCCGTCAGGGCTCTGGCCTCTCTGAGGACAGTCTTGATTTAGGCCTGGACATGTGCCATCTGGCCCTACCTTGGCTTCGCAATTCAGCGGTCTGCATCTGCTCCTTCCTTGCTACCCAGTTTCCAACCCTTCTATTTTTCCGAAACCACATTCCCTTGACCTCAAAGCAGGATTTGGGATGATGACCACTGCAATTCAGAAATGTCTCTGACCCACACACCGGCACACAGCAGGCAGCCAGTAAATGAATGGTAGTTCACACCCGTGGCTACCCAGCCTTTGCTCGGACTCTCCTCACAGGTCTCCTGGAGCCCATTCTATCCTGCCACTCTCCGTCCCCCCATCAACTGCTCTTTTAGTTACTGTCCCTATCTCCTTCTCTACCCACCTTCTGAATGTGAGGCCTTTCCAAAGTTTTATATGCAAGTTTTTCTTTTTTGACTATATATCGCCTTAGAAATGATCACCATTTCTAAGGTTTCACGGATCACCATTATGCACATTAAGGAAAGTCTCTCTCTTCAGGCCTAAGTCCCACATTCCAAACTAAATGGGTTAACTATGTTACCCCATGCCCTTTACCAAAAATGTTGCCACATGCCGTTTACCAGTGTACTTATTCAAGGGCAGACTGTGTCTTATACTTTTTACAGCCTCTGCATAATGTTTTACATGCAGTGTGGACCTGATACACATTCCACTTGCTTTTATCGATCTATAGATCTACGCATCCCTGAGTTGCTAGAATCTCTTCAGCTTAAAAACAAATAGGAAACCAAAGTCCTGAGTTCTATGCCAAAGAACAATGGTTTCCAAAGTGAGGTGTGTGTGTTCTGGGTGCTAATACACAATGATTTGTTGGAATGTGGAAAGAAAAATACTAGAATGTTTTTTCACCTCATCCTAATTTAAGGTCTACGTTTGTGATGGCTTATAGTTATAATGAACACACAGGCATATCATCTATAAAGACATTAGTAGTGTATAATCTAGAATTTTTTTACTCACAGAATTTTGTAATTTAAGTATGGAGTCCACTGACAAGAAGAATAGTCCTGACTTAAGCTACATCTATTAATACGGTATAACATAACATTCACCAGATGACAAAAAGAAGCATTTCTAAACTAAGTTTGACATCTAAGAGCTTATTAAAATACTGAACACAAATATACCCTATAGGTGGATGTACATCTCAAGTCCAAATGTGAGAAAGATATCCTGACACCTATCCTGACTCAATATTCTCCCCATGTAAAACATACAAATGTCTGAGAAAGATGAGGACAAATGAAGATCAAATAGTTTTTATGTTAAAATAAGTCAATATAAGAGTTCTTCCCACTTTTTTTCTACTTCCCTCTTGACAAAACTCAAAGTACAGAACTACCTACATACGTCCTAACTGTAAATTACTTGATACCATAGGATTACTGGACGAGAAGGGAATCTTAGAACTGATCTACTCTACCTCCCTCCACATGCCAGAAGACCCTGCTACACTGTCCCAGGCGTGATCAGACAGCTGCCTTGCTAAGAACTTGAAGGCTCCTGGATAGATCCAGATGTTGTAATCATTTTTCTTCCATGATCTTCCAGATCTGCCCCCTAGAACAAAGATCAACTCTCCAAGTGTCTCCCTTGGAACCATGGTTTAAAGTCTACTCACCATCCTAGACCTCTTCTCCCACTGAATGGAATCTAACCAAGCACTGTTTCACTTAAAAACAAAACCAAAGACATGAAGAATCAAACACCAATTTTACATGAAAACTGGCTATCAATGAATAAAGAAAATTTTGTGTGATTATGTGTATTCTCCTAAACTAAGGTTGCAGTCCCCCCTGCCTTTTTTTTAAGTAGGCTCCATGCCCAACATGGAACCCAACGCAGGGCTCAAATTCAATGACCATGAGATCAAGACCTGAGTCAAAATCAAGAGTTGGACGCTAAACCGACTGAGCCACCCAGGCACCCCAGCGTTCCCACCTTTTAAAGCAGAGATATCACATTAGACTCATAACAAGCCTATGACAAACTAACACATTGGCTTTCACATCAAAAAAAAAAAAAAAAAAAAATGCAGTGACAGATTCCTGTCCACATTTTGGACTTGTATGATGCATTTATTAATCCTAATTGGATTGACATTTATTCCGTTTAAACTAAATCTTGTTGGTTTCACTTTAGTGTTTCAGCCTGAAATCTTTCTGAACTGTAATTCTCTATCACCTTCTCTCCATACTTTGTGCCACCTGGGAACTGCATACACACACACACACACACACACACACACACACACACACACACACACTCTTTAAACTGAACAAGACAGAGCTTTATGGAAGTTGATAGGTTGACAACATCTACTAAACGTATCAGAAGTTCAAAATTAGTTTAAGTCCACTTACATTACTCTGCCTTGCTGAAATTAAGATATATTATCAAGCTGTGCCTTGACTTCATGTTTTATATGCATTTCAAAAAAAGAAAACTACTTTGAAAACTATAAAGTATCCTACATGTATGGCACTGCCCATAACCAGCACTGGGTATGACTTTAGTAATTTAAAAAAAGGAAATCCAAAAGTTTCTACAAGTAATCCACAAAAGCAACAGGAATGATTTCTTGCAATTGAGGGCATACTCCAACGAAAGATAACGAATAGTTGCATGCTCCATCATAAGCATTCCAGTAGGCACCAAAGTAAGATAAGTCCTGGTACCTACGGATCCGAAGTAAGAAGGGCATACATAATGCTGGAGAGAGAGACTATTCTAAGTGCCCGAGAGCTAGGAAGAGTGATGTTAGGAGACTGGAGAGCATCAGGAAGTTAGAGATAGGCCTCTAAAGAATGGAAGAGAGGAAAAGAGGGCACCCTCGTGAAGAGGCAGAAAAATTGTGTGGAGGCAAAAAGGGGTAGTGAGTTACTCAAGGAACAGCATGGGCTCAGCCAGGGCAGCAGAAGGGGCTGGCTGGAAGCACGCACTGCGGCCAGACTGCAGAGGACTTACGAGTCCCGGCCCAGGGGTGTGTTCATCTGGTGGGAACACCCGACAGCTTCAGAGGTGGGGGTGAAATGTGCTTCCGGAGAATTTCTTATAGCAGGGAAAACAAACATGGTTGGGGGAAGAGACTAGCAAACTACGCACGTAGTCAGTCCGGTTGAGGAAAAGGGAATTCACAATTAAAAGGTAATGCATGTATTTACCTAGAGACTAAGAACAAATTTACAATTCTGTCCTTTCTTCAATATCCTCTTTTGTGCTTTATAAAAATCAAGACACAAATTATCTATGGCTATCTTTTGGAATAGCTTCTCATCCATATTACTTTCCTAGAATGACAGTGCTTCACTTTGTGTCAAATTCTGCAAATTCCTACAGCCTTCTCAGCTATAATAACCAAGGCCAAGTGAAAACCCAATGAAATCACGTCCCCCTTCAGTACTCTATCATATTGGGTTTGTTTCATTTTTACAATGAGGCTTTTACCAAATACGTAGCACATAAATAGACATTGCCGAGGTGCTGATATCCAACACCCATTACTTATTCTTGCTGCTTAACTGAAAACAAGCACATTATTTTTCTTTACTGTTTTTTTCAGAAACTTAGAAAATTTTCAGAAAAAAATCATTTGAGTTGAGCCTTGAAGAATGGGTAGCATTTCCACAGGAAGAGACTGGGGTTAGACAGAGAAGAGAAAGCTATTTCAGTAAGAAAACACACAAGCAGAAACAGAAAAAAGTAAGAGGGGTATATGTGAGACACATTATGTACTAACTTCAGTAGGAGAAAGAGGAAGAGAGTGGCAAGAGAACGAAGTTCTGGAGCGCCAACTGACCGCACAGGTACTTATATCATTATGTCATTTTCTCCTTAAATTAGAACAATTCTTTGAGGTAGGGATTAGTGCCTGTGTTTCATAATGTGACAAAAGGTACTAGAGCTCAGAAGGGTGAAGTAACCTGTCCACATTCACTCAGCTAGGAGAAAGCAGAGCCAAATTTGAACCCAATGCTGCCATTTTTCTTGCTGGTCATTCAACTACAGCCTTAAATGTTTTACAACCTCTTACCCTAGTTAAGAAACTCTGCTCCCGGGGCGCCTGGGTGGCACAGCGGTTAAGCGTCTGCCTTCGGCTCAGGGCATGATCCTGGCGTTATGGGATCGAGCCCCACATCAGGCTCCTCCGCTATGAGCCTGCTTCTTCCTCTCCCACTCCCCCTGCTTGTGTTCCCTCTCTCGCTGGCTGTCTCTATCTCTGTCAAATAAATAAATAAAATCTTTAAAAAAAAAAAAGAAACTCTGCTCCTATTAGAAATATTCCTGGCTTTTCAAAACAAGGCTTAAATATAATCTATTTTGTTATTATGAAAATCCATACACAGAAATACGAAGTAAGAGAAATTAACAAAATGCAGATCAGAAATAAGATCTAGAGGGGCACCTGGTTGGCTCAGTTAAGCGTCTGCCTTCGGCTCAGGTCATGATCTCAGGGTCCTGGGATGGAGACCCACGTCGGGCTCTCTGCTCAGCGGGGTGTCTGCTTCTCCCTCTCATTCTATGCTCTCCCTCTCAATAAATAAATCTTTAAAAAAAAAAAAGAAAGAAAGATCTAGAAACATGAAAGATTATTTTGTTACTGTAACTTGCTAAACTGACCTAACATATTAAAAACTTAATAAAACATAAAAAACCCAACTATATAGCAAACCTACTGGGTGGATCATTAAACAGCCCCAAAAACGGCTTACTTAAAGTTTGTAACATGAAAAGACCCCACTTGTTATAATGTTAAGTGAAATGGAAAACATCATGTATATAAAGTGACTACATAAAATCCAACTTTACTGTATTCTCCAAATTTCTGTATGTAATGAAAATATTATTACTTTTGTAATGAGGTAGAACAGAATAAATATCCAAGACACACTGTAGTCTGGGACCATTTAGTGCCAAGCAAACATCCCAAAATACAGCTCTTTGGGCCCTACCAGTATCATTGCAATGTAGCAGAGCAAAATTCTTGCCTGTACATCTGCATTTATAATGACCTTGAATAATCAAAAGTTAACTTATGGACAGGTATACTGTTAAGGAAACAAGGAAAGTACAAAAGGTAGTAAGAAGATCTGTATCAAAAATACCAACAGGAGACGCCTGGGTGGCTCAGTTGCTTAAGTGTCCGCCTTTGGCTCAGGTCATGATCCCAGGGTTCTGGGATCGAGTCCCTCATTGGGCTCCTTGATCAGTGGGAAGCCCCCTTCTCCCTCTGCCTGCCGCTCCCCTGCTTGTGTTCTTTCTCTGACAAATGAATAAAAATCTTTAAAAAAAAAAGAGGGGGTGGTTCCTGGGTGGCTCAGTTCGTTAAGTATCTGCCGTTGGCTCAGGTCATGATCCCAGGATCCTGGGATCAATCCCCATGTTGGGCTCCCTGGTCAGTGGTGCTCAGTGGAGAGCCTGCTTCTCCTTCTCCCTCTGCCTCTACCCTCTGCTTGTGCTCTCTCTCTTCCGCTCACTCGCTCTCACTCTATCTCAAATAAATAAAATCTTGGGATACCTGGGTGGCTCAGTCAGTCAAGCGTCTGCCTTTGGCACAGGTCATGATCCCAAGGTCCTGGGATCTAGTCCCCCTTCGGGTTCCTTGCTCAGTGGGGAGCCTGCTTCTCCATCTGCCTGCTGTTCCCCCTGCTTGAGCGCACTCTCCCTTTCTCTGACAAATACATAAATAAAATCTTTAAAAAAAAAGATTGGGTTTAACCTTTAAAAAATATATATTTAAAAAAAAAAGCACCAACAGAATATTTCACTAGTAATTATTAGTCTTCCTACCATGGTGTCATTCTCCTGTCCCAAACCCTGCAAGTGTCCCGATAGTGTCGGGAGTAATTTGAACTATTTACTGCAGTGTGCACGCATTGCACAATCTGGTCCCATTCTAATAACTGCTCCCCACTCTCATCCAGGGTCTCAAAGGCTCTCATTTACAAGCCTTATGCTCCGGTTGGCCTACTCCCTTTCTCTCAAAGAAACTTTATGTGCTTAACTGAGCTTTTGCTCACTCAGCCACCCTCACTTGGATTCTCCTAGTCACTCCTACTCCTCACCAGCTGACTCCCCACCTTCCAGGCACAAATCAACCTCTCCAACCCACAAGTCATCTCCCTTCTATATATTCCTGTTGAAGTTTTTGTTTACAAAACACACCAAACACTTAAACATATAGCCTACAATTGTGTAAATAAATATGTGTTATTTCCTAAAATGCATTTTAATTTATACAGATAAAGGACCTTTACTATATTTCTTTCATAATAATGAATTACTTCTATATAATACCTTACAGTTCATAAAGCAACTTAACATGTATTATTCTCAATAAATATCCTGGCGACTTAAAAGAGAATGCTTCAGAAAAGAAAACAAAATTTAAAAAATTCTTTAAATGACAAAAAAAAAAAAAAAAAAGACAATGCTTGACTAATGATGTTCAGGGAGCTCATCCCCTAAAGACTTTGGGGTAAGGATACTCTTCTTCCCTACAACCCTTAAATAATAATAGCTAGTGGTGGAAAAAAAGGTTAACATTTCTTACAAAAAATAGAAATAAAAAAAAGAAGCAAACCTCATACCTAATGGCCAGATCTTGGTTTTTATATACCATTCTCCAATAAAAGAAATCAGGACTTTGGAGAAATGGCTCATTTGAGGACTGGGGCAGAGAAAATACAAGATGAGCAGGAATTTCTTGCGGTACAAATAAGGAAATGCTCAAAAAAAGGAGGGGGCATAGCAAAAGGAAATAGGTGCCAATCTGAAAGAGTTCCCAATGGCCAAAGTTGAAATAATTTGAATAACAAAATAAATAATACTGAATTAAGAGTTCATATGGATAAACAACAGGGAGAACAAATCTTCCATATAGAAGAATTCCAAATAATACGCATAGGTACTCTCCCTTCCAGGAGGTGGAGCTAAACTCACCTTAAGTTAAGGGCTGGACTTTGAAAAATCAGCATATGGAAAGGAAAAAATAACTTTCCAAGGGAGAAACATAGCAGACAGCACCTTAACCAAATGATGAAGGTTAACATCACCTGTGATGTCATGTGGGGATCATTTACCCCAAGGATGCAATGAGAAGAGCACATCACCTGTGCCCTTCTTCACTAAAACCCGGCACCCTAATGTAGTCATGAGGAAAAAAACCAAATCTAAGCTAAGGGACATTATACAACATATCTCCACATACCTCAGAACCGTCAAGGTCATGAAAAACAAGGAGAAGACTGAGAATTCACCAAAGACCACAAAAGACCAAGGAGAAATGACAACTAAATGCAATGTGGCACTCTGGACTGGATCTTGGAACAGAAAAAAAGATATTAATAGACAAACTGGTAATGGTAATATAAATGGTAATATACCACTGCTGGTTTCTTAGTTGTAATAAACACACCACAGTAATATAAGATTGTAACAGTAGGGTAAGCTGAATCTTATACTATTCCCTTTTAACTTCTCTGTAAATCCGGAAATACTCAAAAATTAAGAGTTTAGGGAAACATGGGTGGCTCAGTAGGCTAAGTGTCTGCCTTCAGCTCAAGTCATGATCCCAGGTTCCTGGGATCAGCCCCACTTGGGGCTCCCTGCACAGGGGGGAGTCTACTTCCTTTCCCTTTGCCCCTCCCCCTGCTCCTGCTCTCTCTCAAAGTAAATAAAATCTTAAAAAAACTAAGAGTTTCTAAGAAAAGAAAATTGCAGAGATCCAGATCAAATAATACATAGAAGCATCCTGTATCAAAATCATAAGATTTGTCCTAAGTGTTCACTGCTATTAGCCCGGAGGATGTCTAACCCACAGCCAGGACTGCAGATCTCCCTTCCTTCCTCAGTAGAAGTGTTCTGTACTAATCAGCAATACCTCTAATCCCAACTGGCCATTTCCCATAAGTCCTCCGGGTGAAAAGATGATCAGGAAATAAAAGTCTGAACTCAGTACAAACAGTATTAAGTTTATATGAATGCCTGTGAATAAAGGTATTTCAAGGTTTTGGAATCTAGTTCATCTGACCAGATATTTAAGTCTCAGTAGGGGAAAAAAAGAAAAAAAAAAAAAACCTTAAATAAAAATAGACAGAAGGCAAACCTTGCCAGTACCCCATGTTCCCATTTAGGAGTAAGAATTTCTGGGTACCATGGGGTACCACATTTTTATTTTTTTTAAGATATTTATTTATTTGACAGAGAGAGAGACAGCCAGCGAGAGAGGGAACACAAGCAGGGGGAGTGGGAGAGGAAAAAGCAGGCTCCCAGCGGAGGAGCCTGATGTGGGGCTCGTTCCCAGAACGCCAGGATCACACCCTGAGCCGAAGGCAGATGCTTAACCACTGAGCCACTCAGGTGCCCCAAAAATGCACATTTTTAAAAACCACCCCAGTTGTTTGACAAACGTGACCTATGAACTGGCTGACAGTTCAGACAGAAGATTTATAAGGAAACACCTTAGTATCTAATGTAAGTCTGATATTTAATACTAAATTAATATTTAAACCAAGACTGTCTTTGGCAAACCAGGATGTATGGTCACCCTCTACAGACCTAATTTTGAAAAACACTGTTACATTGTTATGGAAGAAATACTATGTTGGCCTATTTCCTACTAATTAAAATTTTAATAATATAGAATCCAAAATGCAAGTCACATTCGGAATTTTACAAGACAGAAGACAGTGGTAAAGTGAGGTACTTATTTGGTCTACAAAAATCTAAGCTATTAATGATATCATGTATAGAAACAATAATGGTGTATACATAAAAAATGATTAGAAAGTAGTATGATTTTAACACAATCACTTCACATTGTAAATATGCCCATATGAATACAAATAAATGACTGAAATCTGGCTCCATATGTGCAGATTTTAAATTTGGAGCCATGCTATGTACAAAAAATTGGGGCTACAGAATGGCTGTCCAAAATAAAATAAACAACTCCCAAAAGATGGTAACTCAGTAAATAGCTTACCTAAAGAACATTTAAAATAGAAAACATTTCTGGGCACCTGGATGGCTCAATCGGTTAAGCATCTGATTCTTGATTTTGGCTCAGGTCATGATCTCAGGGTCATTAGACTGAGCCCAGCTTTGGGCTCTGGGCTGGGCATGGAACTTGCTTAAAATTCTCTCTCTCCCTCTGTCCCTCCTACTACCCCCCCCCCCCACCTTGTGCACTCTCTTCCTCTCTCTCAAATAAATAAGAGAGGATATTCAATTTTCAGTTCAATATGGTAATCCACAAAGACAAGTTGAACTTTTATTAATAAAACATCTATTTTCTCAATAAAGTATATAGATGTTTTATTAAACCTACACATAGGAAGGGCTTCTGAAACATTTACAACAGATAAAATTTGGCTAGCCTGAAAGATTTCAGACTGTAAAGTCACAGTAAACACAACCCCCTAGTGTTGATCTTCGTTTCTATACACTCGAAAAAGTACGTGTCTGACCAAAATCAAACCAAACCAAAAACTCCCCCAAAATGAAAAATCTAGCACAAATAGAGTAATTCAGTTTCAATATAGTATTGCAGTTACAGTTTAGAGTGTGACTATCACTGTATTATAGAAAAGGCCTTGATTATTAACTACCTTTTAAAACAGAAGCTATATTTTCCACATACTAATAAAAATGAAAAACAAGAGTCTTCTTGCTAAAATAGTAATGTTGGTAAACTCTACTGTACTCATGCTACCTATATCTCAGATTTGAATTATGATGTGATTAACTAGCTAGATAAAACCAAACTGTTATCTCAGTTTACTGACCTAAGTCATTTTAGTATTATTTTTATATTAATAGCCAATTACTTCCCCCTTCCAACAACTTACACTACAGGAAGGTTGCAGAATGACAACTTTTCCCTTTCACTCTCAAGTATTCTATACACCTAAAATAGACCAAATGCGCGAAAAACAATGAGAAATGAAAAACTTGCTGCCCTTAGATGACTGAGCTCTACACTCAAGAGACAACTCTGAGTTGAGAAATTAAAAAAAAAAATGGGAAGAGGCAATATAAAAATCTCCTAAAACGTAGAAGAAATTAGACTAGTTTAGTTTTCTTTAATATCTTCTTTAATAAGACATTACAGCACACAACTGAGCCCCCAGTGTGTCAGTTAAACATGGGGATGTAGATCCATAGGAAGTAGAATGGAAACAAATGTAATCTTAACCCCATTCCTTTTGGCAATTAATGGAAATACAGAATACAAACGGACCAATTCTCTCTCTGTGTCTCAGATTTTATAAAGTCTTTGAAGACACCATAACAGTTTTATAATGAACTTTGCTGTGATCTGTTAAAGAATCTTCAAATTTAATAATGACGATGCTTAAGAATTGTAGTTTTCCCCTTAGAGCAGATTTAACTCAAACATAATAAAAAGGGTTTGTACTAATAATCCTTACACAAAAGAAATATGAGAATTAATGTCTTATGCAAGACCAATGCAGCTATTTTCCTATCACTGTGATATAAAGTTAAATATGGTGTCTTCAGCTGCTTATAAAAAAGGGTTAAATACAAGAACAAAAAGCTTTTATTCTGAATTACAGTCAGCAAAAATGAAAAAAAAATGAACTAAAACTTGTGAATGGTTTTTAAATGATTTGTTACTAAATGTAAACATACACATGGTCAAAGCGCTTTTAAAAACTTTAAATTGTAATTTAACCAGAACTTTAATAATACCCACCACAAGCAATCAGGCAAATTCTAATGTTCTGGTACGAACATATTAGGAAATAACAGATATTAAATCTGAAACAGGAAATTAAATACATGAAAAAAATGACTATTTTAAAGTAAGAATGTAATAGAAGTTGCTAAGAAACTATTGCCGCTGAAGCTTTTCCTTGTAAATATCTTACTTGAAACTTACAGTGAAGTCAAACAAGGGGGGCAGAATATGCATAGCTACAAAACAAATGCAGTGATGAATTACAGCAGAAAGAGGGAATGCATTTTGTAATCCACAGGATCGGATTGGTGGCTCTAAGCAATTACCAGTAAATAGTTGAGTGTTCTTCCTATTATATAAACTTTAAAATTTAAACAGAGTTACAGCAGTTTCACTAGTAAAGTTAATAGTTGACAAAAGCAAATTAGAAGAACCCTAAAATTAGTCTTCCTTAACTGGGTAGGGTTCACCTCATCCATCTGAACTAACCCACTTCCCCGCCCTCAGAGCCAAAAGATGTGGAGATTGGCCTATTTTAATCCTTTTCTAGTTCAGACAGAAGTCACACTGTATAGTCTTTGACTTTAGGAGCCAGCACAAAGTAAACTCCTAAAATCAACCACTCACTTACAAAAGAAAGGAGGGAGAAGGTTCTGGGAATTAACCCAGCAGCAAGTCATTCCAATCTTCCTGTTAATGAAAAACCATTCATAAAATTGGTCAAAACATTAAACTTCCAAAAAGCCCTTCAAAAGTTGAGTTTTAATTTCCAATTAATGAACTTGAAGAATTTTGAAAGAATCTGGTATAATTTATATAATATATTGAGCTTTACCAGTTCACATATGATCCATCGTATTTTGTATTCAATGACAGCCTTACTGATTTCGTTATGGCATATGCCTCAGAACCTAATCTTTCAGAAGGGCTCACTGAAAATCCAACGCATTAGGAATTTATCAGTCATCTACAGGGTATTCCCGGCTGGCAGCTATGGCCAGGTCATATGGCAAGTTGAAATATTCCAACCTCAAAGACAGGAAACAATCAGAAGGGTAAATGACACATGATGGTAATATACTAAGGCAGCAGGTAAGTCATTCTTCACCTAGATCAACAACTGCCAGTAAAACTGTATGAAGGAGTCTGTTCTAGTTTAGCTAATGAACCTGCCACTGTGCTGAGAGAGGGAGATAAGAATTGTACCTGCAATTCTAGCTGACGAATTCATTAGATTTTCATAAGGCAAATAATGTGGAAAGTTAGAACAGAATTTCTAGAACCATTTAACCTGTGATGTTGTAAAATCAAAGTACTACTTTATTAAATGAGTTATTTTACACAATATGAACATCAATATAATTACAATTGTAAAAAAATTTTTTATAACAAGGATGGACTGATTTTCAGATTTCCAAATCAGAGTCAACTGTACATTTACACAGAATTGTCTTTGCATGAAGCCCAAAAGGGAACAGCATAAAAATGAGTGTTTCTGTAGCCCCTTTATTTTTGCTGATCAACAGTTTGTTAGAAAAGCAGCTGCAGGTTTGTTACCTAAGGTCTGAGACAGTAGAAGAGTCAAAGGTGTCATGAATTCACCTATAAAACATAAATGAAATTTGCAGTGAATATAATAAGCATTGCACAAATACAACTTATATGCATTTCAAATGTCTAAGAAAAATGCACCACATGCATAAGCTATCAAGTTAGTCTGACAGATCTGTCAATGATTTTATAAACAACAAATCTTTGATGAATTTACTTTAAAAAGAAATAATTATCTCACACCATCACCACCTTAGAGAAAACAAAAAACACAAACCCAACCACACCGATTATTTTCAAGCAACTCTCAAGTTGACATAGTATATGCCTTCGTTTGCCATGTGTCCCAACGCACTCAGAAGCAGTTAGAAGTAAAATACCTGCACCAAGGCACTCAGGAACTTGTTCTGCATCATTTCTGGGAGCAAGACCCTCAAATGCCTTTGTAATTGCTATTTTCTTTAAGCTGGTAAGTCTCTTCTATTCTTGGACCAGAGTTGGCCAGCATCACCTCATCCCCCCATGTTGGGCTACAGTAGTAAAAACTTGGGTGTTTCAAAGGCATTGAGAAGATCTGGTTTGGGAAAATGGGCTTTTTACAATTGTAAAGGTAAACATTATCTTAAAAAGGGGAAGCAATAAAATCTCAGCTGGAAGGTACACATTAAATTCACAGTCACAGAAGATAATTTTGCTCTTGTATACAACCTTGACATTAGGAAACGAAAAGACAAAAAGGTCAATTACCTGTAAACAACTTTATGCCTGAACATCAGCCAATTCTGGAGGAAGTGGAGTCTTAGGATGCTTGCTTTCAAAGTGCTGCTTGAAGGTCTTAGGGTCTGGCATTTGTGTCTAATTAAAAAAAAATGTGGAAAAAAAAAAGCTCTTATTCATGAAATAAAAAATTGTTAACTTTTCAAATCCCGAGCCTGCTCATGACAGACAATTATCTCAAAACACTTTTAAGTCCCTGCAACTAGTGGCTGGCATATGAAAAAGGACCTTGTAATAAAGAGATTATATCACATTTCACATACGAAGAAAGGGTGGGTCACATAGAATGAAATATTCTGCTTGTTTGATTAACAGCAAACAGATAACATTTACTTAACACGTTATGCTAAGCAGGCTACCTGAATTCTCATAGAACCTTCCTACATAATCTTAAATTCCTGCTATCCTTCCTTATTTCACAGGATAAGGAAACTAAAACCTAGAGTGTAATTTGCCCAGGCTTGTTTTAACCTAGTACTAGTACTTCAGTTCTCAAATGCTACACTATACCAACTTCCCTAGGCAAAGACCTTCAATCATTTATTCTTTAGCCCATTCGATGAAACAAAACATGAAATAAGTTTTTGCCGTTTTGTTCTGAGTTTTTAAATAGGTGAACCGCTCTAGTACTTTTAGTTCAAAGTATTTATTCATCAGTCATTTAATGAAATTTACTTTTACCCTGCCCCTTCCCAAACAGAATCTAAAGTTGCTCGATTTCATTATTTTGAGTGTATCAAAGCTCAGTATGAACAAGATACTTAACATAATAGATTTCTTCTCTTAGTGAGAACTTTTATGTAGTCAGAAACATGTTTCATCAGGGATACCTTCAGATGATGAACTTCAGTCTTGGAATCATGTCTTACTGAGATCCCTTCCCACAACCCTCCCCAGGTGTAGGACTTTGGAAAAAAATACGTTATTTATACGTATGGCATATATACGCATATGTATTTGACCAACCTCACCATGTATTTTTTCCTTTGGGACGTCTATTGACTAACTTCAAGGGTGCTGAGCTTAAACAAAAAAGCAAAAAGGAGACTCTGGCTTGGAATTTAATTAAAAAAAATTTTTTTAATATTTTATTTATTGAGAGAGTGAGCAAGTGAGAGAGCACAAGCGGGGTGTGGGGGACAGATGCAGAGGGAGAAGCAGATTCCCTGCTGAGCAGGGAGCCCAAAACAGGGCTCGATCCCAGGACCCCAAGATCATGACCTGAGCAGAAGGCAGACGCTTAACTGACTGCATCACCCAGGCGCCCCAAGAAAAACTTCTTTGAATGGCAGTGTGGTACAGTGGTCTGGAGGGTGGTCTCCAGAACCAGACTGCCTGGGTTCAGATTCCAGCTCTTTCCTGTATTAGCTGGGTCCTTGCACAAGTTATTTAATCCCCATGACTCAGTTTACTCTTCTGTAAAATGAGAATAAAAGTCCTTTGTCTCATAGGGTGGCTGTGTGGATTAATGGGCTCATACATGCAAAATACCTGATAAGCACTCAATAGTAGTTGTTATGACTATTCTTCCCATCTAATAGAACACATTAGTTCTAGTAAAAGCCCTCAACGTAAATATACTCCACATAGTTTTACAGACACCCCACTATGAATTTTGTAAAGAAAAAAAGTGAACTCATAACCAGAGATATGTTCACTTGTATCCTGCACAGTTGTAAACTAAGAGTGTAGATCTGATTTCCTTACAAAGTTCAAAGTGCAGTATCTGCCCTGAAGAAGACATCTTTCTTCTAAATTCCCTGACACCTACAGAACTATTCAAATATTCAAAAAAATATTTGTTGAACAGACAACTGAAGATGGACACTTAAAAAAACCAGCTCTCCAATCCACTATTTTGCCATAGTTGCAAAATTGTAACCTATATAAACCAACATCTAAGGAAAGAATTGTCCACAGGAAAACTGCCTTTCAATTCCCCTTACCCTACAAACAGTGCAGGTGTATATTAAGGCAGCTTTGGCAGCAGCCTTTTGGTCATGTCCTTGTTTCTTCTTTTGTCCAGCTTGCTTTTTGGCATTCTTCTGCTGAGACTGAATCTTCTGCTGTCCACGAGCCATATCTAAAAACAGAAGTTGAGGCATTAGAGTGATTAACACAGAGTAACCTAAGTTTTGGTAACGCTCTCAGGATTGAAAACTTAAGCTTTATAGAGGTGTCTATCATAATGTGTAGGTTTTCAAATTCTTACACACAATGCTACTAGAGAATAAATTAGTACCACCACTGTGGGAAACTGGTAGTTGTCTACTCTATAACCTAATATTTCCACTCTCAGTATATATCTAACAGAAATACAAACGTACATATACATTCAAAGACAATACAAAGTTCAGAGCACCTGTTTCCAAAACTGGAAACAATCCAAATGCCAGTTACTAGTAAAATGGATACATAATTTGTGGTATACTTATACAATGGAATACTACGCTGCATTAAAAAAAAAAACTTTTGTTACAAATAGCAGCATGGTTGTAGCCAGTGTTAAGAGAAAGAAGCCAGATTCAAAGAATAAAGATTGTATAAAGTTTAAAACAGGCAAAACTAATCTAGGAGGTAGTGACAGAAAAAAGGGCATGAGGGAGGATTTATGGGGTGCTGATATGTTCTATATCTTGATCTGGGTAATGCTTACACCGGTGTGTTCACTTGTAAAAATTCATCGAGCTGTACGCCTGGGATTTGTGCACTCCACTACACATAAACTGCAAAAATTTACCAGAAAAGCTTAGTACCTTTCTGCAAGCATTTGCTCAATCACTTTGCAAAGGTACTTTCTCTTTCCAGTATTCACTGTTGTAAATTAAGATTTTTACAACTTTAAGAGAAATAAGGGCTGTCATCTAAAGCTGCTGCTGCTGCTTCTTCTTTTTTTTAATTTGACAGAGACAGACAGCCAGCGAGAGGGAACACAAGCAGGCGGAGTGGGAGAGGAAGAAGCAGGCTTCCAGCAGAGGAGCCTGATGTGGGGCTTGATCCCAGAACACCGGGATCATGCCCTGAGCCGAAGGCAGGCGCTTAACGACTGCGCCACCCAGGCGCCCCCATCTAAAGCTTCTGAAGGAGATCCTAAGAGCAATGGGAACTGTTCTCTTAAATACTCAGGTTCCATAAAACTACTGTGCTATCCTAAATCTTCAGAAAAAATAATTGGTCTTTGCAGGATTGCTGGATAAATTATTAAATAAAATTAAATTAGTTTTCAGTTGAGAATGAACCTTGTAAAGATACCTTTACAAAAAATGAAAATCACTTTTTATTGATAGTCTGAAATGAAGCTAAATGGGTTAAAAATAATTAAGTTACTGAAAAAGTTACTTTTACTTCTTCATTAAAATTAAAGTCTTCTCAAACCAAGAAACAGACTCCTAACTATAGAGAGCTGATGATTCCCAGAGGGGGTTTGGGGGGATGGGCGACATGCGTGATAGGGATTAAAGGGTACACTTAATCACGATGAAAACTGAGTATGTATAGAACTGTTGAATCACTATATTATACACCTGAAACTAATATAACACTGTATGTTAACGATACAGGAATTAAAATAAAAAAATTAAAGTCTATTAGACAACGTGAGTTAAACCTGCTTATAAAGTCTATGGGCCCCAGCTGCTTTTCAAACGTATTGAAACTGGGTCCTAAGTAGAATTCCTATATATACCTTAGACCAGCACTGCAATTAGGTTTTAAACTTTCAAATCATTGCAGGATATGAACATAATATGGATCTAGATCACCTTTACCAGAAAACAGGGCTGGCTTTTTTCTTACTGGAAACCTAATTAGTCAATGGATATAAAGTAAAAGCATTTCATAGAAACAGATGAGCCTCTCCCGAAAGAAAAAGGGAAACGACAAAATAAATACACTGCTTGAACAAATTCCCCACTAATATTTAACACAGAACTGAAAGTCAAATAAAAAATAGAAGAGGATCAACGGTTTTTTAAGAAGCCAGCTGAATATTTTAACAAACTACAAAAATTCTTAGTATGCTAGCCTAGTATATTCCCAAATAATAAATATTACCAGATGTGTTACTCCTTGAAACCTAAACTTCCATTTTAGTTTTTATAAAGCCAAATCTTTACTAACCCCAAGCCAAATAGTATTCTTTATAAATGCATATTTAAGTACAAATATTATGGCAAGCATACGGAACCTATTCCCACAAAAAGATTTGGATACTTAAGTACGATTTGGATGATAATAGGTATTCAATCTTTATGTATCCCAATATTTTATAACATCTTTTATCAGTACCTTATGTTAGAATACTTCAGTTCTTTCACTCATCTGAACTCTTCTACACAATGTCTGCTACGCATGCTAACACACCGATTTTGTGGGTAACCTCAATTGTTTTATGCCAATTCCAGAAGTTTCTTTGACAATTACAAGATATTAACTATTTTGATACCATTTTCATGCAGTGATCTGTACAATGTAATGAGATGTGCAACATTTTTTTTTAACTTTTCCATTTAGGGCTTCTCTTAAAACATAACATTAGATTTAACCCATTTTCCATTGTCATGTAACAGTAACAAATAAAACCATAAAAGCTTTAGTAAGTAAAGACTGTGGTCGTTTATTCTTATTTTTAAAACAGAAAACCCGGTAAAGGAAATCGAATCAACAGTCTAAACTCGTGGGGTAGGCCCCTAACTTCTAACAACTCACTGCATTGATTTCCTTTCTGAAAGCAGAAATGCAAACGAACAAGCCACCTGCTTTTGGACAGCTCAACTTTGGAACTGCTCTCAAGCCAATCGAATTTTCTACAAAATGTTAAGCACAACTTCTTAATTACACACGACAAACTGAAGGCCAACAAGTCATTTACAAATACCTTAAGCGCAGGCTTTTAATGTAACTCTTATTTAGTGTGGTTTTCCGAGAGGGCTGCAAAGAGGGAAGTAGAAAGAATAAAGAGTTCTTCTAAAATGAAGAGCTCTTACAGGAGGCAACAAGTAAGCACTGCCCCCAAAGCTCCTCTTAAAACCAGAACAAATGAGTAAGAAAAGATTTGGGATCCAGGAAGTAGGATCATTCTCCATAACCATCTGAAACCAGGAGGCCCAGGCAGTGATCAACATCCTGACCCTAGCTTGTTAACTACATCCTTTCGGGGAGGGAAAAGGAAAGCACCAGGAGTAAGATCTAGTTCACCGAACACTTGACCGACCCCAGCTGCATCCCGGCCCACCTTCCTTCCCAGACGGCCTCTACCGCCTCGGGGAGCCCCTTCCTCCGTCCGGCCACGCAGCCCCCACCTACCCGCCACTCCTCACAGACCCCAGCCCGAGACGCGCCTCCCGGAGGCTTTGGCTGCCCGAAACCCGGCCCCTTCAGCCACGGGCAGCCCCGGCCTCGAGAAACCGACCAGCTGCTGTCGCCAAGGGGTAAGGTTACCGCTCCGCTCCGCGGCCGCGGGCGGCCTGCAACCCGGCCACCTGCAGGGCCTGGCAGGCGCCCGAGCTCTCCCTCCTGCCCGCGGCCCGCGCCGGGACAGGACTGGCCCGGCCGCCGCCTGGGAGGCGGGGAGGCCGGCGGCCCCTCGCGACCCGCGGCGACCCCGCCGCCAGGCCCCCACCCGGGCTCCCGGACGTCCTGCGGCGTCAGCGCCGCCCCCACAGCCGCTCACCCGGACCGGGACAGTCTTGCGTCGGAGAGACCGCTCAGCGCGAGAGGGCCGGGGGAGGTGGCCGGAGGGAGAGGAAGGGGGAGAGCGCCCAGCACCGCTTCGGCCTCCTCCACCCGCCAAGGAGGGGAAAGAGGAGAGCACAACAGCCCGCGCCTCGCACCCGCCGCCGCCGCCGCCGCGCGCGCCCGCCGCCGCCTTAGCCTCGGGGGAGGCCACTACGCTCGTGCCCGCGCACGCCGCGCAGCTCTCCCAGTCGCCCCAGCGCCCGCCTGCTCCTCGCCGCCCACGCGCCTTCCTGCTGCGGCCGCCCCCCGCGTCCCTCCCCTGCTCGCGCGCCTGCGCCCTTTCCGGTCGCGCGGGCCAATGGCAGCTCGCCCGTATTACATAAGCGCCAGGGGGCGGGGCCAGGCGGCGACGGCGGCCCCTGCGAGACGGGAACTGCAGGGGACGTCGCCCTCTGTCCCCGGCGCCCCTCCCCTACCGCGTGCTCTATCTAGGCGGCTTCTGCCGGCCCTGGGAGCCGCGTGATCCCGGTTCTGCTGGGTGACGGCCCGCGGCGTGTTTCACAAGTCGCTTGCTAGCTCACTCAGGCGGCGGCCAGGCCTCGGCCCCCGCGTCCCTTCTCACTTGCCTCCCGCCTCGCCGGCGCGCTCCTATGCAGCGGCCCGGGGACCGGCCGGGAGAGGTACGCCAGCGCCGCGTCTGCGTGGGGCAGCGGGGAGCCCGCCACCCGGTCGCACCACCGCCGCCGCCCCCGCCCCCAGTGCGGCCAGCGGGCCCAGCGGACCCTAATAGGGCCGCGCAGCCTTTGTTCTCTCACCGGCCAACCCCCGATCTCGTTCCCACGGAAACTCCGGTTATTTTTACCAATCCGGGGTTTTTAGTGAGTTCAAGATTCCAGTCTGTCTCAGTGTTGCTGGCTAGGGTACGCTTTAGCTGACTAACAATATACAGAGTTGCTAATATTTGGGGAAATGGTTAAGTTGATATTTGGGGGGGGGTGTCTCGATTTACAGGCCGTGACTGCTCACTTCCAATATGTGATTAAGAACGATTGCAGTTGTAATCTGATTATCTGGAAACTGCATTTTAGATACTGGCTTTATTCTACTTCTCTCCAGCCCCCACCCCACCACCACACACATTGGTTTCTAATTAGATTTATTAGTAACAAGGGGAAGGAAAGCTTTGGCATTTGATGTTCTCACCTTGCGGATGGCGTCCACTCTCCCACTCGCCTGTCCGTGCCCAGGAGAAGCTAGTTTAATATACATCCCACGTTAGTGGCACTGGGATATACATACTACAGAATTGTTTAGAATAACGAGGAAGGAGTTAGCGGCTTGTCGCATTTGGGTGGCATACAATGATGTGGTTGTTAAGTCCTTCCTCACCCTCATTTCAGCCTCTCTCACCTTTACCTTTCACACCTCTCCCATACTGCAGTTTTAAGTTATATGTTTAAATTTTATTGCTCTCTCTCCAGTACTGAGTTGCAAGCTCATTTTCATTACCATAAGCCCAGTGCCTAGCAGTGTGCTAAACATAGTAGGCACTGATTAAATAGATATTGGCCAAATGAACTGGAGGTATCTAAGGAAATCAAAACTTTTGACATATAGTGAAGCTCTAGCTTAATCAATAATCACCATAACCATAATAACTGCATTAACCTGGCCAACAGGGGTATGAGGTACCCAGAGAGCCTAGACACAGGAAATCCAAAGAGCTCTGTTTGTCTAGCCACGAATCAGAGTGGGCAGTGGAAAGGGACAGAAATTTGGTGGGCTGAGGTCTTTACTGGATAGGTGATTTTTGCTGTGAAGCGATATTACTATGCCGCTTGTTACCAAGGCCTAGATGAAATATCCATTTAAGCCAGCGTTTCTTAAAATTCTACATCATACCACCTTTGAGAATTTCGCAAAAGCTAAGGGCTTTGGCCCCAGAAAGTTCATATATATAAAAACTTACCTCCATTGGTAGAGTTTCTCAGTCTTGGCACTATTGACACTTTGGGCTAGATCATTTGTTGTTACGGGGGCCTGTCCTAGGGATTGTAGGATGTTTGCAGCATCCCTGTCCTGTACCCTTTTGATGTCAGTAGCACTCTATCTCCAGTTGTGACAAACAAAAAATGTCTCCATTACCTTTCCAAATATCCTCTGGGGGTCAAAATCTCCCCGGTTTGAAAACTGCTACCTAGAGGATATGGTATTATGATAACTTTATATGTTGGTTAGGGCATTTGAAATATAAGGGAAAAAAGGGATGGATAAGATTCAGCATCTGAGAAGTGACAAACAGTAAACGAAAGGCGGATGAATTAGCATTACTACCAGCTGGTGTCCTACTTATTCTATAGAAATGTGACAGCAAATGGGATATGAATGCCTTAGAAGGATTTTTATACACATTGCTGGTTTTAATTGTGAATGCTGCAGTATTTCTACTGACTGGTTCTCTTCTACCTTTAGACAATTACTCTAGGTTAATACGCAATAAGCATGTGCCTGTTTTCAAACCAAAATCAGCATCAGATTAAAATGCTTCTCTGAAGACCTGAAAGATTTATTTATTTGTATTCATGTTTGATTTTCAGGGGTGAAAGAGCTGATGGTTAATCAATATATTATTTTTCAAATGAACAGATTATTCTGAATCACTTTCCCCAATTTATCTGTGGCATGTAGGTTAATATCTAAATACAGTAAAGTGCTTAGCTTAGAGGTTCATTAGAGTGTAAAAGAGGCAAAGTCCTGACCCCATAGGTCCTTCCATCTAGTGACACATAATAACAGCAATAATGACAATAAACGCAAAATAAAAATGTTTCATTTTCTAGCTCTTATTCCAATAATCAACTTCTTGTTTCAATTCTCAGGGCTCCAACCTGAAATACCTTGTTTCCTCTACACTGTTTCCCCAAAGGAATCTCATTCACTCTTGTGGCTTTAAATAATGAACTTCAGATGACCCTACATCCATCTACTAGTTCAACCCTTTCTTCTGATTTCTTAATTGATATATCCAAATGCCTATTTTCCATATCCACTTTAATGTTTTATAGACATTTCACATTTAATACCAATATGATATTGAATCAAAGAAGCTATTGATTGTAAGTCACATTTACCTCCACCAAGATAAAAAAAATTACTGCCACTTGAACTATCATAATACTAAGATACCCTTGATTGTACAATACATCTCAATTTCAGAGATGTTAAAATCAGTTTTTAAAACATTGCAATTTATTAGGATAGCATCAAAAAGAATAAAATACTTAGAAATAAATTTACAAAAATAAGTCAAAACTTATATTCTGAATGCTCCAAAACATTGTTGAAAGAACTTAAAGAAAACCTAAATAAATGGAAAGGCATTCCATGTTCATGGATCAAGAAATTTATTATTGTAAACTGGCAATATTTCCCAATTTTATCTGCAGATTCAGTGCCTCCCCTATCAAAATCTCGGGTGTCATTTTTGCAAAAATCAACAAGCTTATTTTGAAAACTACCTGGAAATTCCAAGGAACCCAGATGCGGTAAAATAAGAAATATATTTGGTTTTTGACCCCATTCCTGACACAAAGCTCCTAAAACCCTTGGAATTTCCTGAGTGATAGGAGAGTCTTTTGTCATTCATCTCGAGCTCCTTTTGAGCATACCTGAATTTATGCTAAAGAGGTGACTTAGGGTGGGGCCCCTAGATGGTGTCAGGATAGGAGGGGTCACCAAGTGGACCAGGTGATTAGAAAAATAAAACTTTCTGCCCTAACCACCAACCTCTGGGGAGGCAAAGAGATGGGGGCTGGAGATTAAGCTCTCTAAAAGCTATTGAGCCAAATGTGATGAGCTTCCACATGCTAGGAAGGTGGCATACCCCAGTTCCATGGTGACAGAATGTCCTGCACTTGGGACCCTTCTGAACTTTGCCCTGTGTTTCTCTTTATCAGGCTGCACATCTGCATCCTTTATAGTATCTTTTACAATAACAGTCTAAACATTAAGTAAATGTTTCTCTGAGTTTTGTGAACTGTTCTAGCGAATTAATCAAACCTAAGAAGGTGATCATGGGAACCTCTGATTTACAGCAGGTTAATCAGAAACACAGGCAATGACCTGAACTTGCTATTGACATCTGAAGAGGGACAGGGAAGCAGTCTTGCAGGACTGAGCTCTTAACCTGTGGGACCTGATGCTTTCTTAAGCTAGATAGTAAATAGTAGGACACCTAGCTGTCATTGCAAAATTGTTTGATGTTTGGAAAACCTACACATCTGGTGTCATAAGGGAAGTAGTGTTGTAGTGAAGTATTGGGAGTAGAGGAGACACAGGGAGGAGGAGTCTGTTTTTCCCTTACATCAGAATAGCCAAACTATGTTAAAAAGAGGAACAAAGTTGGAGGATTTACACTTTGCTATTTCAAAACTTGCTATAAAGCTATAGTAATTAAGACTGTGGTACTGGCATAAGAACAGACATATAGATCAGTGAGACAGAATTGAGAACCCAGAAATAAATATTCACATTGATTTCAACACAGATGTCAAGAAAATTGAACAGGGAAGTAGTCCTTTCAACAAATGGTGCTGCAACCATGGATATCCACGTGCAAAAGAATGAAACTGGATCCCTACCTCATGCCATATACAAAAATTAATCAAAATGGATCACAGACCTAAATGTAGATGCTAAAAGTATAAGATCCTTAGAAGAAAATATAGGAATAAATCTGCATGACCTGGGGTTAAGCAAAGCCTTCTTCGATATGACACCAAAAGCATTCATGACAAAAGAAGTGACCCAAGGATGCCTGGATGGCTCAGTCAGTTGAGTGTCCAACTCTTGATTTTGGCTGAGGTTGTGATCTCAGGGCTGTGGGATTGAGCTCCACCTCAGGCTGGGGTCCATGCTGGGCATGGAGCCTGCGTAGGATTCTCTCTTTCCCTCTCCCTTTGCCCCTCCCCCTATCTCTGAAGAGGGAAGAAAAAAAAAAGAAGACATAACCCATTTAAAAAATGGGCAACAGATCTGATTAGATATTTCTTCAAAGAAGATATACAAATGGCCAATGCATACGAGGAAAGATGCTCACCACTATTAGCCTTCAGGGAAATGCAAATCAAAACACTGAGATAGTACTTCACACCTACTAAGATGGCTATAATAAAAAAGACAGGTATTAAGTGTTGGAGTAGATGTGGAGCAAATGGAACCCCCATACTTGCTGGTGACAATGTGAAATGGTGTAGCCTCTTTGGAAAACATTCTGGCAGTTCCTCAAAAGGTTAAATACAGAATTACCATATGACCCAGGAATTCCTATCCTAAGTCTATATCCAAGAGAAATGAAAACACACATCCACAAAAACTTGTACATGAATGCTCAAAACAGCATTTTGGCTATTATGAAACAACCCAAATTTTCTTCAACTGATGAGATGATAGATAAAAGTGGTATATCCATAAAATAGAATATTATTCAGACATAAAAAGGCATGAAGCACTGAGACATGCTACAACATGGACAAATCTTGAAAACATCATGCTAAGTGAAAGAAACTAGGCACAAAAGACCAGATATTGTATGATGATTTGATTTATATGAAATATCCAAAATTGGCAAGTCTATAAAGATGAAGTAGATTAGTGGTCGCCTAGGGCAGGGAGAATGGGAGGGAAATGGGAAATGCCTGGTAATGGGCATGGACTTTCTTTTGGGATAATGAGTATGTTTTAAAATTGACTATGGTGATGATTGTACAACTCTGAATATACTGAAAACCACTGAATTATGCACTTTAAATGAGTGATTTATATCATATGTGAATTATATCTCAATAAAGCTGTTATATCTTTAAAAAGTGATTTTTAAAAATCTATAAGGAAATATATTGAATAATGAAAACTGGAATGTCCAATATTCTCTCAACTGCAATGCCCAAATCTCCTTCTCATCCACTTTGTCCCACCTCAGTAAAGGCACTGCCACCCACCGGGATACCCATTTCAAAACCTTGTTGTTAGCCCTGACACTTCTTAATCATTTATCCCCCACTTCCAATCTATTGCCAAATCATGTTGACTCTATTCAGGAATATATACTGACTGTCCACTTTTCACCACCTACACTGCCACTGTTCTAGTCCAAGTCACCATCTTTCACATGGTTTGTCTCGAGCAATTAACCTACCAGGAAATGAGAACTTCTCCAGCTCCCCTTTAGTACAATTACTTCTAGGCAATCATAATGATCTTTCAATAATGCAGATCTGCTCAGGATACTTTCATGCTTAAAACCTTTCACTGGCCATTCATGACACACAGAATAAGATCCAGTGTTATGACACACAAAGCCTTGTCTGGGCTCCTGCAATTCTCTTCTCTTGCTGTGCTCCAGCTCAGTGGTCTTTCAGTTCCTCAAGTTGACAAGCTCTTTCCTACCATGGGGACTTGCCATATGCCCTTCTCTCTTTTGTACGCCCTGCCCTCCCTTCCAGTATGGCTACTTTCTATCCCCTCTCAAATTCCAGCTGAAATATCACATTCTCAGAGAAGCCTTCCTACCTTGAACTCCCATCTAATGAGGATTCCTCTGGGGGTGCCTGGCTGGCTCAGTCAGTACAGCATGTGACTCTTGATCTCAGGGTTGTAAGTCAAGCCCTACGTTGGGTGTAGAGATTACTTTAAAAATAAAGAATCTTAAAAAAAAAAAAAGAAAAATAAGGATTCCTCTCTGTGGAGAAAAAGAAACTCTCGTACGTTGTTGGTGGGAATGTACAGCCACTGTGGAAAACAGTATGGAGGTTCCTCAAAAACTTAAAAATGGAACTACCATATGATCCAATATTGGGTATTGTATATACCCTCTATTGGGTATTTACCCAAAGAAAACAAAACACTAATTCAAAAAGATATATGCACCCCTATGTTTATTACAGATAAGGTATGGAAGCGACCTAAATGTCCATTGATAGACAAATGGATAAGGAAGATGTGGAACACACACACACACACACACACACACACACACACACACGAGTATTACACAGCCATGAAAACAGACGAGATCATGGCTTTTGAGACAAAATGGACAGACCTAGAGGATATTATGCTAAGTGAAATATGTCAGGCTGAGAAAGACAAATACCACATGATTTCACTCATATGTGGAATCTGAAACAAAAACAATTGAATAAACAAACAAAAAGCAAAATCAGACCTGAAAATACAAAATAAACTGATGGTTGCCAGAGGGGAGGGGGAATGGGGAGATGTGCAAAATGGCTGAAGGGGAGAGGGAGCTACAGGCTTCCAGGTATGGAATGAATAAATTATGGCAATAAAAGGCACACCATAGGGAATATAGTCAATAATATTGTAATAGTAAGATATGGTGACAGATGGTAGCTACACGTGTAGTGCACATAGCAAAATGTACAAACTTGAATGTAGCATAATGTATAAACTTGTGGAATCACTATGTTGTACATTTGAAATTGATGTAACATGTGTCAGCTATACTAAAAAAAATAAGAAAAAAGAAACACAAATGCAAAAGGCAATTCTAAGAAGGGGGAAAATTTATACCATCTACTATGTTCATAAAAGTAAAAATATGTAATAGCAAAAAATACAAAAGCTATAATGGGGGTGGGGTGTAGAACAGTATTTAAATGAGTAGCATCAAGATTATTGGTTCCTTTAAGGGTGGCTAATGAGTGCAGAAAAACCTTCACGTACTTACTTTTGAAAAATAGCTTTATTGAGGTATAACTGACACACAATAAACTGAATATATTAAAGTGTTAATAAACAAATAAATAAGGATTCCCCTTGTTTAGTGCTCTTGTAGCACCCCGTACTTTTCATTCTCAGCACTTATCATGCTATATAGTTTATTGTAAATATAGAGATCATATTCACATATACATAAACACATGTATATACATATGCAATTATATGTAGATGTGTGTATATATATGTTTGTAGAATGTATATGTATATATGTACATTTCTCCTTTCCATTTGATTTTTTTAGAATTTTTATTTATTTATTTGACAGAGAAAGCGAGAGCGCACAAGTAGGCAGAGTGGCAGGTAGAGGGAGAGGGAGAAGCAGGCTCCCCACTGAGCAGAGAGCCAGGAACCTGGGATCATGACCTGAACCAAAGGCAGATGCCTAACCAAGCCACCCAGGTGCCCCCCACTTTTTTTCTTTATTTCTTTTACTTATTTATTTGAGAGAGAGAGCATGCACTGAGCAGGGAGCCTGACTTGGGTCTCGATCCCAGGACCCTGGGATCATGACCTGAGCCGAAGGCCGATGCTTAACAACTGAGCCAGCCAGGCGCCCCACATTTTCATTCATTTAATCCTCTCAATGATTCTTAGGTAACTGAGAACAAAATGGTTAAGTAAGTTACCCATGATTACACGACTAGTAAATGGAAAAGATTTGACCCCTGGCAGTCTGGTTCCACAGACCGGACTGTCCTACAACACAGTGGTGGGTGTAGCCAGCATTGAGCATAGTGCTTGGCATGGTATGGGCATCCCATAAACACTTGTTGAATGACTACATGCCTGAATGATCCCTCCATACTAGGTTAGGAGTCCTCCTGATTATCACAGAGCATGCTGTAATAGCATTTACATAATGATAATAATGTAAATATGGATCTAACCACAATTGTAACTACAAATATAACTTAATTGGGAGGATGGGGGAATGAGAAGTCTAGGCATGATGGGGCCAAAAGGGGTGGGAAGAGCACTGAAAAAAGAGAGCTAAGTTCTCACTTGTGACAGTGGGAAATCCCTAGATAATGCCTGAAACTGGGAAAAACTTTCAGGAAATCATAGCATGTTACTTAGAGGTATAGCAATAAATACCATAAGAATTGACTAAAGGAATCGTATATAGCTGTGGCTGAAAAGAGAGAATTTGGCAGGCAGGAAACTGCTGTTTTTCGTAAGTAGTCTTGTAGGACTAGTAGTATGTCTTAACTGTGTGCATGCATTACTGTGAGAAAACAAAAACTCAATGAACAAAATGGCTTGTATTTCTAATAATTTTCTAACCACGTTTGTTTCCAGGCAGTATGTATGTCTTCACCGTGCTCCGTGCCTCTCAAAGAGAGATGAACAATTCCAGGTATTATAATAAGGTATTATTAGCGCCCTTGCCATCTCCCTGCATTAGTCTCTACTTTTCATTCCAGGTAAGGACATGCCTCGGGTTCCACCATTCCGTTTTTCTAGTTCTCTGTGTACCATCCTTTATCTTTAGACCCTCAGGCAACTGAATGAGCTAAGGAGAAGAGTGTATCCAAATTTAACATGCCTATCCTTGTTGCCTTTACATTATTACTCTTAAGCAGGTTGAAACGCCAAAACAAAACAAAAATCAAGAATGGAGTGTTTCATTCTTCCCCAGACAGGAATTCATACAGGTGTCTATTGGGTGACAGCCTTTGCCTCGATTTTAACCATAAAGCTCTCTTGGTCTAGTTGATGGTTTTGATTTTGTCAGAAGTCTGCTGACTGTAGGTGATGGCAGGCTGATCCCGTACAGTGAAATCTGTCCTGAAAATGACTCCTGTAGTTTTCCCTGACTTCTGCTGATCTGCAGAGACATTTTTCTAATGTCTCCTCTCCACTTTGAACCATTACTTTGGAGGAGAGAAGACAAGAAAAACGCACTGAGTTGCACTCTGAAATTTAACCACTTTTTGGCCAAGTTTGGTTATTAATGCTTTCAGTTACATGTTTAATTATATTCTGTGTTTGATTTTAATAGTAGTTAAGCCATTAAGACTCAGAAGAATTTTTAATGACTGATTTCCTAGATATAAAATGAAAGAGTTAGTTTGAGTGACTTTCCAGATCCCTTCTAGTCCTTGAATTTCTATGACTTGATGACTCAACATGAATTTCATGGTCTTTTAAAAGAACTCTATTTATGAAAGGCAGAATAAAAATCACCCCAAACTCCATCCAGGTGCAAATTTGAAACCAAGGATACTTATTATTTACATAGAAAATGAAATGTAATTTCTGCATATAGAAAAGCACTAAGTGTTTGAGGGATGAGTAGAAAATTGCATGAAAGAAAAAATACTGATTTAAAACGTCTGTCACTGGGTTCATCATGGTTTTTATTTCCCATATCTTAGTATGTTTTAATATTTGGGGGGCCTTCCAGCCACAAGGACAGACTGCACCTCCCAGGGCTAGCTAATTCCTGCAGATAATAAGAATTTGCCTGGAACTCCAACACAGTCTCACGTTTGTCCCTCTGTCCCCACAACACTCTCCTTATCTGACTCTCAGACAGCACACCAATATCTTCCGGGACCTAAGTCATCTCAGGCCAGGTACCAGGCAATCAGAGATCACCCCTGTAGCCCTAAACCTGCCCAAATTACTCAAACAGGCTAATCCTAAAATGTCTGCCCTGCCCAGCCTTGCCTTTCCCACACAAACCCGAATAAGGCGCTGGCCTAGACTTTCCCCTTGCTTCTGCTTTTGCCTCCTGACCACAACCTGGTGCCCCCCCCACCACGTGACCCTGTGTGGTGTGGTGGCAATGTAAGTCATAAATTCTTTTTCCAATGGCATTGAGCTCTCCATATCATCATTCCGTTACTCCATAAATTAAAATCCCCTGGGTCCAAATGACAGCGACCTACATGCAGTTTTTGTTGACTGTGGAAACTGACAGAACTCCCTGTCCTCCACATTCCTCCTAGCTGGGGTTGGTTCACTTGCTTAGGACACCTTACAAATGATAACCCAGACTTCTAACTTGGTCCCCATGTGGGCTACGTGGCTTTGCAGTATTTCATGATCACACACCCAACCCGTAGACTGGGCCACATTCTCAAAATAAATGTTTTATCTTAAAAGTATAAGGTGACAGGCATAGGGGACAGAGGTGGAGAGTGACAGATACTCACTGCAGCTTTACTTGTTATTTTGGAACATTAGTCATCGGACATGCCCGACTGAAGCCATGTCCCTAGTGTTGTCTTCCCATATCACACGGAGTTCATATTGCCTCAAGCCTCCTATCAATAACAATAGCTACAATTTGGGCATCTGCTCTGTGTCTCTAATCCTCACATCAGACCTCCACCACAACTCTGACTATCCCCAATTTTTTGATGAAGAAATTGACGCCAAGAGGTTAGTTTTCTCATTGCCACACAGCTAGAAGGCAGCGAGCTAGTAAATAAAAGAGCCAGGATTGTGAATTTGAAATCTGATTCTAAACCCTGCCTTCTTTTCCCCACACCACACTGCCTCGGGAACAAATTCCAGCATGTGAACCGTGGATATAACCAGACTTTCAGTGGTTAACGTGGGCAGCAAGCTGCTTTCTGTTGTCATGACTATGCCCTGCTGCTCTTTGGGGATGCACAGGGAAATCTCTTAGCATCTCTGGCTCTTGTTTCTTACTCTGAAAAACAAGGGTTTTGGAGTAGATGTCTTTTATGATAACAATTTGGATTCTTAAAGTAGGATTATAACTTTGCTACCTATGATATATGAGAAATTTATGTTATATTCTTATTTCCTCTTTTTAAAAAAAGATTTTATTTATTTATTTGGCAGAGAGAGAGAGAGAGAGCACAAGCAGGGGGAGTTGCAGGCAGAGGGAGAGGGAGCAGCAGTCTCCTCGTGAAGCAGGGAGCCCAATGCAGGGCTCAATCCCAGGACCCTGGGATCATGACCCAGCTGAAGGCAGACACTTCACTGAGCCACCCAGGCGCCCCATATCCTACTTATTTCCAAAGCAGATCTGAGGTACCCAAATACCCAAGTGTTAGTTTTATTTAGCTGACATTTTAACTTTTCTTCTTTCTTATAATTCCAGAAAGTCAACAAAGAACATGAATTGGTTAACCTTAAAGAGAGCTATCTTTAGTGGCCCGGAATTTGAAGTACAAATAAAAGGAGGATGTCTTTAATAAACAAATGACGTGTCATTTGGGATAAATGCAATATGATGTGTGGGTTCGTCCAACATAGTCATCAGGATACTTCAGCATACTTAGCATAGTTAACATTGCCAGCGTGCATGTGTGTGTACGTGTCAGCCTTAGTAATCTCACCCCTGACTGGTCTCAGCATGGCTTGGGTTTTCAGCTGTCTTTCTGTCAGTGGGGATGGGTAGGTACAGATCCTCCTTGGGCCTGATCTATATTCTGACCTATGGTTTACACAGGTCAGATGTTTAGCTTGCTTAGATCTGTGACCAGGATAGTGTATTATTATCTGGCCCACCAGGGGACTGGACCTGAAGCCTTGTCCTGTTAGCCTTAAAGTCTTGCCAACTAGCCTTAAAGTCTGAGTTGCCACTCAGTTCAAGAAATGTGACTTTTTTACATCAGCTGGGCCACTCATGCTACCTGATTGTGTCTCAGTTTCTACATTTTTTCCCCAGGGATAATACCTCTGTGACACTGAATGGAAGCCAATATTTTGCCTGAGAGTTTATGTTGACTGCAAGTAGTTACCTGGCTTATAAGATAATCCAATTAACTGGAAAGAAAGACAGTATACGATGTTAAAAACAGTTGTATTGATTAAAATCTAAGTATAACTAACTTGAAAATTGGCTCTTTTGGGATGCCTGGGTGGCTCAGTCAGTTAAGCATCTGCCTTCAGCTCAGGTCATGATCCCAGGGTCCTGGGATCCAGTCCTGCAGCGGGCTCCTTGCTCAGCGGGGAGCCTGCTTCTCCCTTGGCCTGCCACTCCCCCTGCTTGTGCTCTTTCTCTCTCTCTCTCACATTCTGACAAATAAAATCTTTAAAAAAAAGAGAGAGAAAATGGACTCTTTTTAAGAACTTTTTCAGTTTGGAGGAAATTCAATATGGGGAAAAGAAAGAGAGAGAAATAGGAAGAGAATTTTTCCCGTTTTTGAGTTTGAGTTTCCTCAAAAACTTTTGAGGAAATATTCTCTCTCCATATATTCTAATCCTTGTTTTTCTTGCTATTCAATAAAAGGCACTATTCCATACAATCTGCTATAACACAGTGATCCCGAGTTCTTTAATTGTCAGACAAACTCTCTCTTGCTGTTATTATTGTAATTAGAGTATATTTTTCGCTGGCACATTGTTGTTATTGTTGTTTTCCATAATGTAAACGCTTAGCCTGAATTGTGATCAAAAAGTGGCAGAATTAAAAATTCAGGTCGTAAATGCGTATTGAAATGGGGATGAAAGTAGCAATTCCCACATATTGGAAAGGCGGCTGAATAAGCATTGAAAGCAGGGTGTGATCCTTAAGTACTACCAATACATCTGGTTGGTGCCTCCTTAGGAAAGGGATGAGTCAACTCGCTAGACAAGTCCAACCGAGACTCAGCAGCAGCTCTGGAACTCTGTTCTAGTTCTCACCTTCTGTTCCCATAGGATGATGTTTGTCAGCTTTAAAAAAAAAAAAATTGCCAAGCAATGTATTTTTCAACAAAACAAAATGAGCCATAGGATTCTAATGTTAAAGCAGGGCTTGGGTGTGATCAGTGCAGTTAGTTTCTGAGAGCAGTTGACTGATGTTCTGCAGCTTCTCGCTGAACACGTGCCATGCCATGTCCCTGACTCCTTCCCACCAAAAATCTCTCGAGTGCTCTGGTAGCGTGACGCACCTGCAGAATTGCTAACGGACAGTCATCTTCCATCATCTAAAAATATGATCTATTTGCTAAAAAGAATTCTGGCTTCACAGATCTGATTTTTTAAATTTTCTTATTCATCTTCTTTCTCCTTCCAAACAAAAAATAAGCCAGACAACTGTTGAAAATTTCTTAAATCATTCCTGCTTCATTGCCATCCCAAAGTATGTGTCAGAGAAGGGAAATGTAGAGGGACTGTTTTAATTCAGTGTGAGGACTAATTAGGAATCCCTCTGGAAAATTACAGAAGACAAATTAAGGCCTGCTCAAATGAAATAATCATGAGGTTGATTGTATATATAAAACATGTTGATTTCTATGAATAACTCAAAATGTCTAATCTACTGACTTATAAGCCTCTTCGTAATTACATTGTAGGGAATATTATTTCTTTTTCTCTTTACACTATTTACTTTGAATTTGTTATTACGGCAGGTAAAGCAAGCATTTCCTTAAAGTTAAAAACAGTAGTATTTAAAGATCTGTTAACAGAGGTGTGGAATTTAGAAATAGAGCCATCCTAAAGTTTGTAGGGAAACATCAAAGACCCTTGAATAGCCAAAGCAATCTTGAGAAAGAACAACAAAGTTGGAGGCATCATGCTCCCTGACTTCAAACTATATTACAAAGCTATAGTAATTAAAACAGTGTGGTATGGGCATCAAAACAGACGCATAGATCAATGGAAGGGAGTAGAGAGCCTAGAAATAAATCCACATATTTATAGTCAACTTTAATTTATGACAAAGGAGTCGAGAATGTACATGGGGGAAAGACAGACTCTTCAATAAATGGTATTGTGAAAAGTGGACAGCCGTGTGCAAAAGAATGAAAACTGACCACCATCTTATGTTGTGTACAAACATTAACTCAAAATGGATTAAGGATTTGAATGTAAGCTCTGAAACCATACACTATGGAAAGAAGTGTTGACATTCCTCAAAAATTAAAAATAGAACTACCATATGATCCAGCAATTCCACTTCTGGGTATTTATCAGAAGAAAACAAAAACACTGATTTGAAAAGATATGTGCATCCCCATGTTCATTTTGCAGCATTATTTACAAAAGCCAAGATACGGAAACAACCTAAATGTCCACCAATGGATGGGTGAATGGATAACAATGTGGTAATAATACACAATGGGATATTACCCAGCTATAATAAAGAATAAGATCTGGCCATTTGTACGACGTGGATGAATCTTGAGGGTATTATGCTACGTGAAATAAGGCAGACAGAGAAAGACAAATACTTTATCTTTCTTATAAGTGGCATCTGGGGGGAAAAAAATCCAAGCTCACAGATACAGAGAACAGATTGGTGGTTGCCCAAGGTAAGGGTGGGAGAGAGTTGGGAAGTGGGAGAAATGGGTGAATTGTTTTGCAGGTTTTGTTTTGTTTTGTTTTATATCTTAAATAATTGAATTTTAAAAATCTGCTAACAGTGGTGACACATTGAGAAGCTCCATGGCTTCTGGGCTCTGGTGGGAGCGGGGAGGCTGGGACCACTGTGAGCCCAATGGGAGTGATGGTGTACTTGGTACATCATGTGAACAGCAAGAAGGGATAACTACATAGTCACTCTCCTACAAGAAGGAAATTGTGCAGATAAGCACGACAAATCAGGATAAGCACCATTTTTTATAGTATAAGCAAATATCCTCCGGCAAAGATTGGCGTTCAGATTTAAATCACACATTTAGTTCTATGTCCTGCATAGTGAGCTTCATGTTAAAGGTGTGCAGATCTTTCCTTAAAACAGAAGTAATAAAATACTCGTTTAAATTAGAAATTGGCATGTTTTCTGTGACTCCTTTCCTCTGCCACCCGGTGGACTTTACTTAAAACTGCAGTAGTAATGTCCTGAGTTGAACAGGTCCGCTGATGTTGATGTTTTATGACTGACCTTTTTGAGTTTTTCCAAACCATTGACAGACACCGTTCATAAACATTTTAAAAACACATCATAGGTTAGTAATAGAAATTTTAGGGATATCTAGGTCTCTTTTAGGAAACTTTAAAAATGGTTATTGTTAAACTATTTTTTCCTTAGGTCCATTTCTCTGCATAGATGGAATGGTCATAACTTTAGGCAAGTGTCTTGGTTAAGTTCTCCAATTTCTTTTGGAGTTTTTAAATTACAAAAGCTTTCCAGCATACAGGAAAGTTGAAAGAATTTTATAGTACATAACTGTATATCCCCGCAGAGATTTACCATTAACATTTTTTACTTGCTTTGTGTTGTATCATGCATATACCTATCCCTCCGTACACACTTACTTTCAATGAATTTTAAATTATGTTGTGGACATGAGCACACTTCCCTGGAAATGCGCCCATTAATAAGAGTTCAATATTTGTTTATACTTAGTTTTCTTAAAGCACTATTTTACCGTGAAATTGGAAATGTTCAGAACAGAGGTGGAACACAAGAACAGGTTAAATACCATTGTTTCACAATTGGGATAATTAGAGTTGTTAGTCATTTAATAATACCAGCATTAGTCACAATAGCCAACCGGTGGAGACAACCTAAGTGTCCATCAACAGATGACTGGATAAACAAACTGTGGTACACACATGACAGAATATAGTTCAGCCACAACCAAGGAATTAAATTCTGATACATGGATGAGCCTTGAAAACATCAGGGCTGAGTGAAATAAGCCAGACACAAAAAGACACACGCTGTCTGATTCTGCTTATATGAGGTATCAAGAACAGACCAATTCATAGAGACAGAAAGTAGAATAGAAGTTGCCAAGGCTGGGAGAGAGGGGAATGTGAAGTTATTGCTTAATGGTTATAGAGTTTCTGTTTGGGGTGACGCAAGAGTTTTGGAAATAGATGGTGGTGATGGTTACGTAACATTATGAATGTGCTCACAGACTGCTGAATCGCACACTGAAAAATGGTGACAATGGTAAAGTCATGTTATGTGTTACCATAATAAAAAATTTTTTAAACAGGTTAAATATCATTCTTTTACGATGAGAATAATTAGGATCACTAGTCTTTTAATGGGTTGTTAGTCACTGTCATGCAGTTTTTCCACAAGGCGTCCTAGAACCCATGCCACAGAGTTGATCATCATGAAGAAGATCACGTTTTATTAAAGGAACAAAGTTATAATCGGGAGTTACATTTAAGAGTCCACGACGAAGGAAGCACTAATACGTACGTTGTAGAGATGACCAGAAATGCGCCATAAGAGCCAAGACACTGTTGTAGCAGTTGTCACGGCTAGGGACTGTTGCGTGTGTTGACACACAAGAGAGAAGGCAGAAGGGGAAGGCAGCACCTGACTAGGGCAGGGGTGATCCCATGCAAGGGGTCTGGCAGTGTCTATATGGTTCAGAGAAATGGCATCTCCCGGAAGACAGAGCAGTGGCGCAAAGAATCCAGAAGGAGAGCCATGACAGAGAGTCAGGTAGACTGGTATACCTGTGATGTACAGTGGACAGCTGGGAGGCCTGTATATGAGGGACAAGTTCCCAGCCACTGGCAGGGTCATAGGGCAGGACTCGAGTCCCAGGGTGGAGTTAAGGATCTACTCAGTTTCACAGAAAGCTAACAAAAGCTTTGATGATATTTATATCCTTCAATTTAACAATTTGTTTATAAGGAATTTCTTCCACAGAAGTAGTTATTTAGCACAAAGATGTAACTATTCATACAAACATTGTAATAGCAAAAGTGCTTAAAATAACGAAAAATTTGATTAACTTAAATGCCCAGTAATAAGGAAATCCATACAGCAAAACAACACGTAGTCAGTAAAAATGCTATCGTGGAAGAATTCCCAAAGGCTTGTAAAGATGGTTCCATTTCTGTAAATATAACAGACTGTTCCTTGGTTTGACAGTATTTATGCAAGTACTACACTGAAAAAATAAAAGGGGATTGCACTGCCAACATTTTATATCTGAAGTCATCTATGTTACCCAGAGCTTCTTTGGGTTGCAGAAGGAGTTCATGGGATAAGAGAGGTCTTTCTTTGGCTCATTTCATTCATGTTGTTAAAATGTTTTATTACCTTTATATACTTTACTGAAAGAACACTTAATAGTCTTGCATGAATGCAGAGACAAAAAACTGTATTAAAAACTTTGCTTCTGGGGCCACCTGGGTGGCTCAGTCCGTTAAGTGTCTGCTTTGGGCTCAGGTCATGATCCCAGGGTCCTGGGGATCGAGCCCCAGGGCCAGCGCCCTGCTCAGCAGGGAGCCTTCTTCTCCCTTTGCCCCTCTCCCCACTCATGCATGCACTGTCTCTTTCTCTCTCTCAAATAAACACATAAAATCTTAAAAAAAAAAAAAAAAAGTCTGCTTCTAGGGCACCTGGATGGCTCAGTCAGTTGAGTGTCTGACTCTTGATTTCGGCTCAGGTCATGGTCTCTCTCTTTCCCTCTCCCTCTTCCCCCCACGTCTCTCTCTCTCCCTCTTTAAAAAATTTTTTTAAAAAGTCTGCTTCTGTTATTGCAGAGGAGCCCTGCTCAGTAATAAACACCAGTTTCATTCATTCAGTCTCTGAATACGTACCTTGTGCCCAGCATTGGTTAACATCAGACAGAGCCCTTGTTTATCGGCTGCTCAAACGCTCAGGCAGACCACCAGTAAGCACACCATGTGTGACTGTAGCTAGTGGTTTATTCTATTTAAAAACCTGAACAGGAGACAGCAAGACTGGATGGGATGGCTGCTTCAGGTAGAGTGTTCAGGAAAGGCCTTGCTCTGAGAGGCAGATCTAGAACCAGCTCTACATACCAACCAGTAAAAGTGTCCTGCACTTGACACTTCTCTTAACTAGAAATCATGTCATCTCATACAATTTATACTTATCTGCTCTGCGTTCAAGTATGGCAGGATGCAGGTGGTGTATTATCGAGAAGAAACTTTCACTAAATGTCATTCCTGACTCTATGTAATTTATAGAAAAGTCAGAAAAAATATTACCAGGTCATTAATCTAGACTTTACAAAATGAGTTTCAAAGTGTTGGATTCTGCCTCCAAGTTGCTAGCCCAGAGTATGAATGCCTGTCTGTGGTGCCCAGGCCCGGGCACTGCCAAGATAGCTCCTCCTCGTCCTCACCCACCCCCCGGCCAGACCCTGCAGTAAGGCCAGCTTTGCACCAGCTGCTCTGCGAGAGCCTACAGAGTTCATTTTACTCATTCATTCTGTGGATATTTACTGAGCATCTAGTGTGTGCTAGGCTCTGGGGATAAAAGAGGGAGATAGCCAAAAAAAATGCCCTGTGCCCACAGAACTTGTAGCCTTGTAGAAAAGGCAGACAATTAAGCAAGCAATTACAACAAATTGTAAATTGTAGTAATGTTATGATAAGCTGCTTTGGGGATCCCGAGCATAGAGCACATGGAGAGCCGTGAGGAAAAGGGAAGCCAAGGTACTTGCCAGATCTTTACCCATTATATTTTTTTATAATTATTTTTATTATATTATGTTAGTCACCATACAGTACATCCCTAGTTTTTGATGTAAAGTTCCATGATTCATTACTTGCGTATAACACCCAGTGCACCATGCAATACGTGCCCTCCTTAATACCCATCATCAGCCTATCCCATTCCCCCACCCCCTTCCCCTCTGAAGCCCTCAGTTTTAATCAGTCATCTGTTGAAGGGCATCTCGGTTCCTTCCATGATTTAGCTATTGTGGACAATGCTGCTATGAACATTGGGGTGCATAAGGCCCTTCTCTTCACTATGTCTGTATCTTTGGGGTAAATACCCAGTAGTGCAATTGCTGGATCATAGGGTAGCTCAATTTTTAACTTTTTAAGGGACCTCCACACTGTTTTCCAGAGTGGCTGTACCAACTTGCATTCCCACCAACAATGTAGGAGGGATCCCCTTTCTCCACATCCTCTCCAACATTTGTTGTTTCCTGCCTTGTCAACTTTTGCCATTCTAACTGAAGTAAGGTGGTATCTCAATGTGGTTTGATTTGAACTTCCCTGATGGCTAATGATTTTGAACATTTTTTTCATGTGCCTGTTAGCCATTTGTATGTCTTCATTGGAAAAGTGTCTGTTCATATCTTCTGCTCATTTTTTGATTTGATTATTTGTTTCTTGTGTATTGAGTTTGAGAAGTTCTTTGTAGATCTTGGATACCAGTCTTTTATCTGTAGTGGTATTTGCAAATATCTTCTCCCATTCTGTGGACTGCCTCTTAGTTTTTTTGACTGTTTCCTTGGCTGTGCAGAAGCTTTTTATCTTGATGAAGTCCCACAAGTTCATTTTTTCTTTTGTTTTCTCTTGCCTTTGGAGACTGGATTAAGAAGATGTGGTCCATATATACAATGGAATATTACTCAGCCATCAAAAAGAACAATTTCTCAACATTTGCTGCAACATGGACGGGACTGGAGGAGATAATGCTAAGCGAAATAAGTCAAGCAGAGAAAGACAGTTTACCCATTATATTTTTAACAGAAAATTTTCAAACTGACACCAAAGTAGAGAGAATAACATAATAAGCCCCATATCCATTACCCAGCTTCAATAAGTATCAATTCATGGTCAGTCATGTTTTCTGTGCACCTTTTCCCCCAACTCCTTGGATTATTTTGAAGCAAATCCCAGACATGGTTTCATTTGTCAATATTTTTGTGTTTATGTTGTATTTATTTTGTATTTATTTTTGTATTTTTGTACCAGCTCCTGGTACAGTATCTGCTCATGGTAGGTGCTCAATAACTAAATTGATTTGTTTGCTAAACCAATAAACACTTGCGTGTTTTGGAGAAAGGCATGTGACGAAGGGCACTGTCTGCCATATTGGAATTTGGACTCAGTTCTGCGAGCACTGGGAAGGCGGTGCAGGGTCTTCAATCAGAGAGTGACAGAAAGCGGTCACCCTGTCTGAAGCGGAGAAAGAACTAGAGGTGGAGGCTTCATCCACAGAGGGATTTTTAGGACGCTGTTGTACAAATCCAGGCAACCAGACTACAGTTACATGTAGGAGAGGCTAAGAAATTGGAAGAAGTAAAGGGGGAGGCAGAAAAAATCCCCAAAGTCCAGAGATAGAAAGAGGAAGGAAAATAGCCAGTAAGGCAGAAGAAAGAAAAGGTGTGAGCCAGAGAAAGAAGAGGGAAAGAGTAAAAATGAGAGGATTCTGAAAAGTACGGAGGGAGAGGGGCCCATAGCACCAGGGGCCTGGCAGGTTCTTACGTTGATCTCATTGAGCCATACTGGGCAAATGCCCACTGAGAGGGGGTTGCCCATTTCCTGACAGTTCTCTTTGCCTCTATGGGTTGGGTGCCAGCAACACTCAAGCCATTATTTGATCTAAGGAGTGGGGGAGGAAGGGAGGGAGGGAACAAGGGAAGGGCAGCTACAATAGTTCTCAGGGTCTTGTGGGTATCCTAGAAGCATCCAGGCAATGTGGGGGAGGTGAAATCAAGGCAGGAAAAGAGCTGGCAGGACCCAGACTGAGGGGAAAGAGGCTCCAGCCAACTGGGAGAGGTTCAAGGCCAGGTCTTCTCTCAGAGGAAGCTGGAATGGGAACAGAGCACAGGGGCTCTGGGCAGATGACCACCGTCCCTGGAACATCTGAGAAGTGTTTAATAGAATGTGGGCAGCTCAAGGCTCCCACAGACACTGGCAGCAGGGGAGGGGACAGCCTTAGCCCCAGTGCACACACTGAGCCCCAGGTGTGGGAGCCACCTATTGTCCCTAGACATCACCCCGCCAGCCAGACTTTCAGGTTCAAGGCCTTGGCAAAGCAGATCTTACAAGTGAACGCCCTTCAGAACCCAAAGCTGGGCACGCAGGGGACCAATATTTGAGATATTCCTATTTTCTAAACTGGTAGGTTTAATAAGGTTTCCTAGCCACCATGAACATTCATTTGTGAAGGATTTCCCTCCACACAGCCATCCTCTTACCACACTGCTTTCCTCTGTGGTCTCAGGTGGGTGAGGTCTTGGGTGGTGGTGCACAGTCATGGGTCCAGTTTATTGATTGGACAGAGTGATTCCCCACAGCTCCTCAGTAAGGATAAGTAGCATTTCTTCTTCTTCTTTTTATAAAAAAAGATTTTATTTAAATTCAAGTTAGTTAACATATATGTATATTATTAATTTCAGGGGTAGAATTTAGTGATTCATCAGTCTTATATAACACAAGTGCTCATTCTATCAAGTGCCTTCTTTAATGCCCATCATCCAGTTACCCCATTCCCCACACCTCTCCCCTCCGGCAACCCTCAGTTTGTTCCCTAGAGTTAATAGTCTCTTACGGTTTGCCTCCCTCTCTTTTTTATCTTATTTTATTTTTCCTTCCCTTCCCCTATGTTCATCAGTTCTGCTTCTTAAATTCCACATATGAATGAAACCATATGGTATTTGTCTTTCTCTGAATGCCTTATTTCACTTAGCATAATACTCTCTGGTTCCATCCACGTCATTGCAAATGGCAAGATTTCGTTCTTTTTGATGACTGAGGTGTATTCCATTGGAAGCATTCGTTCTTGTCCTTCATTTTCCTTCTGGGCCAGCCAGAGGCTGCCACCTGCAAGTGTGTTTGTGTTGCAGATTCCACCTTACCCTGGGTGGAGGCTGACCTTGGACTGGGGTTGGCAGACCTGTTTGGGCAATGACCCTGAGCTATGCTCCCTAACCTAGCTTTCATTGGCAGCAAAAGTGGAGTTTTGTTAGTTCTCTGATGCCTCTTCTATCCAGAACTTTGTGACTTGCTCTTCTTGGGCCCCTGGGGGACCTGGAGAATGCTGTGGGCAGCCAGGCTTCTGCAGGCAAGGCTTGGCCTCCAGCAGAGGAGAAAGATGTCCTGACCTGGTCTGTCAATCCCCCGGGGCTCCTAGTGAGACCCCCGACTGTCTTTTTGGCTTCTTTGTGATATACATGGACAAGTTGCTCCCAAACTCTTGATGGAGATAATTGTATCAAAAGAGAAACTAACAGGAACAGTAAACAAAAGGGACCCAAGCAAGGGATTGGTGGATGTTATTCAAATTCCCTGGGTCCAAAACCACACATATTTTACGGAAAAGGGAACAGCCACCCTTAGTTTCTCTTGCTCAAGAACGTTGGTTGCAATCTACTGTGCACTTTGTTCCTGTGAGAAGGACAGCCTGTGACATGCAGGTCCTCAGCTGGGAAGGTCAGGCCGCATTTGACAGTTTTCCTACTTCTCTCCCTGTCCTTCCAGATGCTGCAGGGTCAGATCACACATGAACCTCTGCCCTCAAGTCTGAGTATCTGAACGTCTGGACTTAAAGCTGGTGCTCCTCATGGTACAATACAGTCACAGCTCATCATGCACCGCAGGGAACGGTTCTGGATAATGACATTTTCTCTGAAATATGACCACTGAATTCCTGAAATTCATACTTTGTAGCCATTTTAAAAAGAAAGCTTTCAATAATATGTACTCATTGCTCTGCCTTGGTTAACACAGTGGGCTAGAGCAGAACTTAAACTTGTGTTAATTTAGAATCGCCATTGGACACTCCTGATATCACATTCTGTCCACGGGACAAACATAGCCTGCCATTTCCCTGAATTCCATCAGATTACCTTCTAGCCAGCCATCTGTGTCCCCGCTTCTATTTTACTAGTCCAAATTTAATAGTCAAGTTTAATAGTTTTACTTTTGCACCACTCCCCTTGGGTAGGCTCTCTAAAACCACAGATATTCATAGAACGAGAATTTTTAGAGCTAGAAGGAAACTGGAACTTCCAATTTGTCACCCAGGGCAGGATGGCAGGTTGCTAAGGAAACCTGAGAATCCAGTGTTTGTACCACTAAGTCAAGATCTCTCTTTCTGTGTGTCTGAAGGAATCAATGATCAAGACTTTGTCTCCGTTGCCATTGTTGAGGTCAGAGTCTTTTAAACTAATTTACAGTTTAATTTCATGGTCACTGTTAATCTGGAACCAAGGAGAACACTACTGCACCCAGATTCAGTCCCACCTACAGCAAGTGTCACAGGGTTTAGAACTCCCTAAGATCCCACTTACAGTTCATGTGCCTCTTGAGTCAGTGTGGGATGCAGCCATAGGTAACCCTGGGCAGTTAGGTGGTATACGAAACTGTCCAAGCTAAGGCTCAGGGAATCGTGATGAGAACAGAGGAATGTCCAGATTCACTCCTGTTCCAAAGTGAGAACTGGCAGATTTGGTGACTGGTTTCTGGGTGAAGTAGGGGGGCAGTCTCAAAGAAGCCAGCTCTCTAACTTGAGTGTGACACCAACCAAGATTTAGAGCACAAAGATAGGAGCTATTTTAAAAGTGTAGCTAGCAGGTTTCTCTTTGTACATATATTTGAGGGGATGTGGAGGGGAAATACAGTTGTCCCTGGCCTAACAAACACTCAGGTTACAACTATTCTGAAAGATGCTTATGGAATTGCTCTGACTAGGAAGATCCTAGGTAGAAAGAGACAGGACATGTTGGTTCTCTCGGACCAGGTTCTTCCACTAACCAGCTATGTTCCCCGAAGCCTGTCATAACTTTCCTGAAATTTCTGGAACATTTTTTAAAGTCTCTTAAATGAGAATATTTTCAAGGTCTGTTTTCACTGTGACATCCAAAGCCAGGTGTACTTTGATTGGCTCTATCTCTTTTTCCACGGTGGTATACCCGCTTGTTTTTCTTTTTCTTTCTTTCTTTTTCTTTCTTTCTTTCTTTCTTTCTTTCTTTCTTTCTTTCTTTCTTTCTTTCTTTTTTTAAGATTCATTTATTTGAGAGAGAGAGAGAACGAGCAGTGGGGAGGGGCAGAGGGAGAGAGAGAGAGAAGCAGACTCCCTGATGAACAGGAAGCCGGACACAGGGCTCGATCCCTGGACCGGGAGATCATGACCTGAGCCCAAGGCAGATGCTTAACTGACTGAGCCGCCCAGGCATCCCTACTTGTTTGTTTTTCAATCGGTGAGCTTGTGTATTATAGAAGCTTTGTCTCTGTCAGGGTACTGCCTGCCTCGTATGCTTTGAAGCTAGTGGATTAAGTGATGGTTACCCTCTGCAAGATCTGCAGGACTTAGACTTCCAGCACTGTGTTAATTCATTTGCTGTACCCTCTCTGGGACTTATTTGCTATCGTACAACCTTAGGAAGGTTCTGGTTTTGTTTTTGCTTTCTTTAAGTTGTGGTAAAAAATCACATCACCTAAATTCACCACTGTAACTGTTTTTTAAAAAGTGTACAATTTAGTAGCTTTTAGTCTATTCACAATGTGGTGCAACCATCACCACGATCAAGTTCCAGAAGATTTTCACAATCCCACAAGGAAAACCTGTACTCGTTAAGCAGTAAACCCTTCCCCAACCCCTGGCAACCACTAATCTGCTTTCTGGCTCTTTGGATTTGCCTCTTCTGAATTTTCATGTAAATGGAGTCATAAGATATTTGTCCTTTTGTGTTTGGCTTTTTTCACTTAGCAAAATGTTTTCAAGGTTTGTCTATGTCATGGCATGTGTCAGTGCTTCCTTCCTTTGTATGGCTGAATAATATGCCACTGTATGCACATACCACATTTGTTTATCCATGCATCTGTTGATGGACCTTTGAGTTGTTTCCAACTTTTAGCTATAGTGAATAGTGCTGTTATGAATGTTCGTGTGTAAGTTTTTGCTTGAACACCTGTTTTCAATTCTTTTGGGTATATACTTAGGAGAGGAATTTCTGGGTCATATGGTAATTCTATGTTTAACTTTTGGAGGAACTGCCAAACTGTTTTCCATAGCAGCTGAACCATTTTACATTCCCACCAGCAATTTGTGAGGGTTCCAGTTTCTCTGTATCCTAACACTTGTTATTTTTTTATCTTTATTATAGCCACCCTAGTGGGTGTGAAGTAATATCCCACTGTGGTTTGGGTTTGTATTTTCCCAATGACCAGTAATGTGATCGTCTTTCCATGTGCTTGTTGGCTATTTGTATATCTATTAAATCCTTTTGCCCATTTGGATTGTTTGTCTTTTTGTTGTTGAACTGTAAGAGTTCTTTATATATTCTGGATACTAGACCCTTATCTATGTATGATTTGCACATATTTCTCCCATTCTATGGATTGCCTTTTCACTTACTTAATGGTGTCCTTTGATTTGCAAGTTTTAATTTTTGATGAAATTCAACTCATCTATTTTTTTCTTTTGTTGCTTGTGTTTTTGGTGTCATATCTAAGAAAACGTTGCCAAACCTAAGGTCATGAAAAGTTACCTTTTTGTTTCTTCTAAGAGTTTTATAGTTTCAGTTCTTACATGTAGGTCCTTGATCTATTTTGAGTTAATTTTTGTATATGGTCTGAGGTAGGGGTCCAACTACATACTTTGCATGTATATATCCAGTTACCCTGACAATACTTAGGAAGGTAGTTATAACTATTAGTTTAATTCCGTAGCAGCTAACCAAATTAAATGTGCTATGATTTCCATATATTGTGCCCATGTGTCGTGGGCACTGTTGATTGTCTACCGGTATCCATTATTCCTTCTTTCTTCCTAACAGAATCCTAGTTTTATTTAGGTACCTACTTCTCTCCCACATGATTCACGGTAAAGCGATCCCACTCTGAGCTCCAGATCTTGCTAAACCTAAGCCTGCTGTTCTCACAGTGTAGTCCCTAAGGTCCTGCCAGGCGTTTTATGGGATCAAAACTATCTCCACAATAATACTAAGGTATCATTTGCCCTTTACTTTGCAGCTGACATTTGCACCGATGATGCAAAAGCACTGGTGGGTAACACTGTCACTGGCACATACTGTACACACTGTAGTCATAACCTTGTATTCTTGCATTGCACCATGCACATGCAGGGGGAAAAACCAACTAGCTTCACTTAATGTCTTTGATGAAGTAAAACATTTTAATTACATTAAATTTTGACCCTTGAATACACATCTTTTTGATATCTGTATTCTTAAAAATGGCAAGTATTCATAAATCCCTTCTCTGCATATTAAAGTATGATGGTTGTCTTGAGGGCAAGTACATGTGTGATTGCTTGGGTTGTGAACTAATTTAGCTCCTTTTTTGCCTGAAAGAATGACTGACAAACTATGATGACTTAAACTTGAGTATTTGGTAGACATTATCTCAAACTTGGACAAAGTGAGCCACTTCAGAGAAAACAATGGACAGTACCTGTTACCAGTGATAAAGGTCAAGCTTTTGAGCAATATTAGAATTTTGGAAAATTTGTGTTTGTCACTGTGAGCTTGACATCTTCCCAATATTTACTGATAGCTTCCTAATATTAAAGACTTTTCTGATAAGATCAGTAATGATGTTAATTAGATTATTTTGATATCATATAATGAAATGTGTCAATATTTGGAAGATCTGCATAACTCAGTGAACTAATATTTTCCAAATGACCAATGCTTGACTTTACAAAATTATGCATGGGTTAAAGATCCATTCAAGGTGCAAGATAAACCAATGGATATAACAGGATATAAAAAGTTCACTGATACGGTTTCAGATCCACATTATAACTAACTTTCAGGAAATTAATCTTGAGTTTGAGTGTAGTATCAAGAATATCTACAATTATCTGATAAAGCTATTAAAATGCTTCCTTCTTTTCTAACTACATATCTGTATAAGACTAATTTTTCCATATACCTTAAACAAAACAACATTGACTATTTCTCAGTTTTAATTTTTACTGCAACCAATATTGATAGATATAACCCACATAAACAGTGTCCTGAGACCAACAGTTTTGAGAACTGCTGGTCTAAGCTATAATGGTATCATGGAGTTAGTAATTTTATTGTTACTAGAATTTGCCCTAGCTCTGTATATCTTGTTTTAAGTGATACTAACTTTCTCCTCTGTTTAAGCCAGAGTAATTAAAGGTTTACTATTGTTTACAAACTAAGCATTCGAATGGTACACCATGGTACAAATTTCAAACCAATGGACTATTTTTCTTTGATGAAGTGTATCCAATGCTAAAATATCTTCAGTGGTTTTTGTTTCCTATATTATTTAAGCATTTTCATCATGTCTTTCTGTATTATGAATAGCATAATCATTTAAATACAAGTAATTTGATTCTTATTGTTTACCATTCACAAGATACAGTGAGCTTAATACTAAACTTACTTCCTTTTGGCTAGCCCCGGCTTCTTTTTTTTTTTTTTTTTTTTAGCTCCTCCAAGATGTCATGCCTAACGTTGCTATTCTGTCTGCAGTCTCAAATTCTTCCTAATTTCTGAGCCTGTCCTGAGTAAGGCAATAAAGATCTCATGAGCCTTAGCTTAGGACTCACTGGGGTCTAGAAAGATGTTTGCTATTTACCTGGATTTGGTGCACGCTGGAGGTTCTGGGCTACAAGGAGCTCTTACTCTTTCTTGCTGTCACATTCTCTGGCCTTGTCTCCTTGTTGGTTTCCCTTCCCAGTCTTTCAGTGTCCTGTGAACCCTACAGTGGACATCCAAGTTCTTTGCGTTCTCAGCATTGCTTCTCCGGAAACAACATTAATGGCATTCTGATTTTCCTTTGAGGAACCAAGTCTTCACTTAGTGCATGTGATTTTTCTGGGGACTGTTATTCAAGATACTCTTTCCATCACCTGCCAAAGTGGGCAGGTGGCCCAAATTAAGCCAGTCAGGCTCTGTCTCCCCTTGTATACTGAATCTTGGTTGAAAAGAAGAAAGGATAAAAAATTGTTGAAGTTAGCACTGGGAAGAGATTCTGCGTTTCTCCTTGGTACCTGATTCCTCAGACTCTCCAGTCCTTGTCCTTTCTCAGGGCTGGATGTTCAAAGTTCCCACAGATATGTACTGTATGGTGACTAACATAATATAATAAAAAATCATTAAAAAAAATAAAGTGATTTCCATTACCCTCAAAGTTCCCACAGATTTGTGAGCCACCTGAATTCTTAATAGATTATTTTTTGCTAAAGGGAGCAGAGTCCAAATCTATTGCTTTTGACCAAGAACTTGGACAGAGATGTGAAAAGCTTCTCTGAGCTGCTTCCTACCTGGTTGGGACTCTGGTGCTCTCCTTGCCTCATCAGGCTTCTTGTGGCTCTCACCCACAGATCAGAGACTAACGAATGACACTGAGGGACAGCAGTGGGACTAATTAACCTGACAACCAGCTACTTACTTGGTTGAACATTCACCATCCCACATCTGATTCATCCATCAGATCACATCACTGTGGATATGGATTACTTGTCTGAGCCAAGTCTGCTCCCGCTGTGCCTAATCAGACAGTGCCCAAGTAATATCTTAGATGCCTCCTGGAGGACTAAGCATTGCCTGGTCCTGATTCTTTTTCTCCCCATCAGTTCTGTGCTCATGAGCCCCAATATTCTTCAGACTCAAGATTTCAGTGAATTTACAGTAGAGAAAGGACACATACCTATTTTATATACATCTTTATCATACATCGGAAAGAACATGGAACCCAGCATAAGAACACCTGAATTCAAATCTAACATTTACTACTTGCTGTGTGGCCTTGGGCAAATCATTTCATTTCTCTTAAGTCTCAATTTCCTCATTTGGGAAATAGGGGTTGTAATTATTCCTGCTTTACTTACCTTTCAGAGATGCTGCAAGGATCAAATCAGATGATGGATATGACAGCAGGTAATTCCACCAGACTGAGCTTCTAAAGGATTGGGATCTTTTACCTGCATTCCAGGTACATGGCACAGCACCTGGTTCATAGCAAATACAACATGTTGGTTGAATTAATCCACTTTGGGTGGGCGTCAGCTAGAATGGGGACTAAATTGGTGATGGGGAAAAAAAGAGCAGATCTGGGAGCATGTGGCCTCATTACTCCGTTGTCTTGTTCTTTGGATCTTCTGTCAGGACCCTTTATACTAGACTGAGTTTTTGCAACACTGAAAACCTGGGTTTTCTTCCTCCCTAGGAGGAAGAAACTAGAACAGCCTGAAAGAACAACTGAGCAATTCATCAGGCTCTTGTGGCTTAGAAGGAGCTGGGAGCCCACTCTAAATGAGATTTCTATTGACACACGGGCTCCAGTGGGGATGTTACAATGTTGTGGTCACAGATTACAGGCAATGTTCAAGGTTTATGTGAAGGCTTTTGCTAAGCCCAGCTGCCTCCGGTTTTGCATCAACTTGGACAAACTGCCAGCTCCTCTGCCACATTGTTTCCAGACCAGAAAGATTGCTGAGTATCCCTCACAAATGTTCCTAGAATGAAACAAGCCAGCATATAGAGGTACATGTGCCCTTGGAATGAAGCAAAGGCCAAGGGAATTTTTTTATTGTTAACTAAAAACTTATTTTTATTGAGGTCAAATTTATATTCAATAATACTCAGAGATCTTAAGATTATAATTGGATGAATTCTTTCAAATATATATACCTAATAATGTACCATTTTACATTCCCACCAATAAGGTATGAATTGTTTCATATCCTCACTTATACTTGTCTTTCAGTTTAATCATATTACTGGGAATGATATGGTTGGTATCTCACAGGGTCAGTGGGATTTTAATGGAATTTTCTATGTTTGCTACACCCACTTCTAGGCAGGCCAGATGAGAGCAACAGGAGGATCCTGGCATCAGTTAGACTCCACACTTGCCTTCTCCTTGTCCTTCACCAACTTCTGCTGATATTTCCTTCATAAAATCAGACCCCTTTCCATTTTCAGAGTTATCACTGTATTTAATGTTCTGATAGTTTCTATTCTGGGGTTGAACCCTTGAACCAAGGTCAAACTCTAGCTCCTGTTCCAGAAGAGAGGGGGATCCTTGAGGGCAGATGGTAACAGGAAAGGTGTCTCCCTCTTACCTCTACCTCTTTTCAGCCTTTTGGCCTCCTTCAGGATTATAATTTCACTGGAGTGTGCAAGTCAGAGCAGAAACCGTGGCCATTCTAGTATGTGGAACAGAAAGCTCTTTGGGTATTGAAGATGATTTCCAGCAATTATAGGACTTAATCCAGTGATCATCAGAGCTTCATCAAGAAAATACAGTCAAGGATGACTTCAAGGTTTTGAGTCTAAATTTGAGTCTAAAAGGCACCTCTCTGTTGATCCTTAGACTTTCATCTCCAAAAAACCATTGGTTTATGGGAGCTCTCCAGGGTACTGGACTTTTGCCTGAAAACACCTCTGACACCAGACTAGCATTCTATGCCTGCATCTAACTAGTATCTCTGTGTGTTTTGAACATTGTCCTCCTGATAACAGTGTTTAATCCCAACTCAAGTTCTGCATGCCTATGACTATCTTTAAGACATCCCTCTACTTTTCCACCTCCTCAGCCACTATGTTAGGTCAAGCTACCATGGCCTTCCAATTTAGTGCTTCTCAAAGTTTAATGTGCAAATGAATCACTTGGGGATCTTGTTAGAACACAGATTCTAATTCTAGATTTGGGGAGGGACCAATATTCTGCAATTCCAACAAGCTCATGTGTCAGTCTGATGCTGCTGGTCTATGGATCACACTGAGTAGCAAGGAACTAATTTTCCCACTACCACTCCTGTCCCTCAACACGAGAGTTACCATTTTGAAAACAAAACCTGTCAGAGAATTCTAGTTATGCTTAGAATTAAATCTAGTCTCCTTGTGGCTAGCAGACCCTTGCTGCATGGACTGGCATCTGTTTACCTTCCCTGCCACCTTAGGTACATCCTTCTCCTCATTCTCTGTACTTCAGTCTCCTGGAACTTTTATTACACTTACAGAGGATCACATTCTTCCCAAGCCCAGGGCTTTGTACATGCCATTTTCCCTGCTTAGAACCCCTTATTTTTTGTGGGACTATCTCTTTCTATTATTTAGGGATCTGCTTAAATGTTCCCCTCTTAGAAATACCCAATTGGAAGGTAAGCTCCATGGTGATAGAAACATGTCTGTTTTATTCCTTTTGTAGTCTCAGCACATAGTACACACTGTGTATGGTATATAAATACCACAAGTTCTACCCAAACTGGTCCTGAGTAACATAGGTTTTGTTGTTTGTTTGTTTGCCAGTTTCAAATAGATAACTTGGTTTTCTGGCTGATACTCCAATCACTGATTGCATCCCTGAACAACTGCCTATAGGGTTTTTGGGTTTTTTTAAGAGGTATTTATTTATTTTACAGAGAGAAAGAAAGAGAGCAAGCGAGGGGAGGGGCAGAGGGAGAGAATCTTCAAGCAGACTCCCCACTGAGCTGGAAGCCTGACTCAGGGCTCAGTCTCATGACCCATGAGATCATGACCTGAGCCGAAACCAAGAGTCGGACGCTTAGCCAGCTGAGCCATCCAGGAGCCCCAACAATTGCGTATAGCTTTCTAACTGCTTTATCCCTAGATTTCCCGCATGTTAACCCATTTTATTCTCCATCATCAGCTAATGAACCTGAAACACCCAAATGTGCCTATGACCTAATGCCCAGAACCTGTTAATATGGTACCTTACATGGCAAAAGTGGCACTGAGGATGTAAGTGAAGGATCTTGAGATGGGAACACTTTCCTGAATTATCTAGGATCAGAGTCAAAGAAAGGTGATGACAAGAGCAGAGGTCAGAGAGAGAGATTTGAAGTTGCTATGTTGCTGGTTTTGAAGATGGAGGAAGGGGTCATGAGCCAATGCAGATGACCTTTAGAAGCTTGAAAAGGCAAGGACTTCTTATCTCCAAAACTGTAACATAATAAATTTGTGTTGTTTCAAGCCACTCAATTTGTGGCAACTTGTTACATCAGCAGTTGAAAACCAATACAGTTAGTAACATAGTACCCAAGTACCAGCCAAGGGTCATCCCTGCAAGCAGGTCCTTCTAAAGAGCAGTGTCAGTCTACAACGTTAACCCTCTCCTGTACAAGCCTATAGCCAGCCAATCATCAAACACGTGAGAAGAATCAGCCAAGATCAGCAGGTCTGTCTACCCACACCACAGCCAGCTGTGGTATGAGTGGTATGAGTGAGTCCAGCCAAGACCAAAAGAAATTCCTAGGATATTACTATTATGGGCAATAACATTAAACATATTTTAAGCCACTGAATTTCATGATGGTTTGTTATACAGCAATAGCTAACTAATTCACATGGAATTCAAGGCCTTTGAATAGGAATTCATGAACCCAACCTGTATACCTCATCTTATATCTTGTTCAGCAACTATTTTATTTATACTGGTCTACGTCATGTCAACCAATCTTTGTTTTTTCCTATCACCTTACTTTCCTCCATGTCATCCCCTTATCTGAAATGCCTTTTTCATCCACATCTTTGCCTACTATTTCAGAATGTAATTGACAGGCATTTGGCATGTACTTTTGTAACCATCTGACTTTTCAAGTCTAGTCAACTGATGCCATTTGGAATTTGGTTAGGATGATGTAGTATGTTACTAGTATTAAAAAGGCTTGTAAGTCATTGCCATCTGCAAGCTCTCAAAAGAACAAATACTTTCAGAAACACTTTCCCCTTAGACGAGAAAGTAGAGTTGGTGAGAGAGCTGCCAGTTATTTTTTCCTATTAGTGAGAAGGAGGTTTATTGATTCCTTGAGTGCTTATGGAGCTCTTATTTCTTCAGTCCCATAGACAAACTGTCTGGTACTCTCATTGGCACTTTATTATCGTATTTATAAATGCTAAGAGCTCATCTGGCCCCAAGTTAGGCAGCTTGTTGTATTTCCTTGCCATCTAAGAGGTAAAGCTAGCTACGAAGTCTTAAAATCAGCTAGTGCTCTGAGGTAAGCGCTGCAAATCTTGTTGACAATCACAGAATGGCGAATCAGCAAATACTCTTACCGGATTGTAAAAACGAAACACAACAACCAATATTTATGGACTACTTACTCTGTGCCAAGCTTTGGGCTCACCTATGGAGATACAGAGGTGAATAATACAGAAATAGTCCTTAAACTTATGGAATTTATAACATTATGTAAAAACAATAGTTAATGTCAGAAGCAAATAATATCCCTAGGTCAGCAGTGAAATATAAAGGCACTTGAAGATGAAAAAAAAAAAAAAATCTGACAATCATGATGTCATCTTAAGGATATCCTAATATCTTTTGCATGATATGACTTTATACATTTCTGGGTTTTGTGCCAATATTTCATAACAGTCCCACACTCAATAATACATATTGAGTGCTGACTATATTCTAGGCACTCTGTTTGACACTGAAGAAAACATGAAAAAGACAATGTAGTCCAGCCCCCGCGAATCATGCATTCTATCTAAACATTAATAGCAAGAACAAAATATCTGGGTCACAAAAGTGTGGTTCATATTACATTAACCTATATTCCACATTATTGCAATTTTTATATTTTGTTAAATCATCAAATACACTCCTAAAAATTGAGTTATTTTCTGGCCATGTTCTTTGATAGAGAGAGATGTAGATTAAGTGGATGGTCAGAGTTGGATTATGAATAAACTGCAAGAATGAAAGAGCAGACCTTGGGACTTCCAGTGATGTTTTCAATGGACTACCCAAACATCTCACTCTTTGTATAATGAATGTTGTGAAAGGAGCACTGCACTTGAAATCAAGAGTCCTTGGTGCCCCCTTTGCCATGAAACACAGCTGTGTGGTTTTGGGCAAATGACTTTAGACCTTTTGTCTCCTGGAAAAACAGGAATTTCAGCTCTGCTCAGCTCAAAAGATCTGTAACTCTGTGATCTATTTTTCCCGTATACTTGTTATGGACATTCCTCTGTGACTTCTCAAAGTTTAAATTTGTTAGAAAGAACTGGCAACCTAGACAGAGAACTGTCAGTAAAGTCATGTGGTGCTACTATTCATTTCAGCAGCAAGAACATGGGCAGCCAAGTGCATTTGCTAATTAACCAGAGCCTCTTTGTTTTTAGGCAAACAGGATTTGGGGCACTAGCCCGGTAGGATCACTGACTGTGAAAGCCTGTTTTAGCCCCTGTTTCACAGAGAACACTGAGCTTCAATTTCAGGATGTCAGCCCTGGCACTGGGACCAGGACAGAGAGGGAGGGGGTGCTAGGGCGTGTGTGTGGCCTTTGTAATTCTGCTCACCCACAAACCAAAGGACTGAAAATCGTGCATGAATTTGCCTTTTAAATTTTCTTCTGCTCCGGAGCATGAATGGTTTTTGCCTCAGCAGCCCAGGAACCCCTGGGGATACAGGCTTTGCAAGTCAGTCACCTTAAAAGCCACCAGGGGCCAGTTAGGGAGATTTCTTAGCTTGAAAATGTAAAGAGGAGTCAAGCAAAATGAAAAATAAAAAATGTTATTAAAATCCCCCCAACAAATATGGATGCTTTAAGGATTTCCGGGTACTTTGTGGAGAGGAGCCCAGCCGATTGCTTCTCACTAGGGAATCTTGCAAGTGAAACCCTGACAGCACCCAATTGATGGCTCACTCCTTCAACCCTGGGTGAAGAATGATGACATGGGCAAATAAATATTAATGAAGCCATCTAGGGCATCAATATTTATAAAGAACTATTAATGTGTAAAAGGCAGAGGGCAGGGGGGATAGAGGGCACCTTCTGCCTTGAGCTGCTCCCTGGCTGCAAAGGAATTCTTGCACCTCACCAAAACTACCTCCCCATCCCTACCAGGCCTTGTTATTTAGAGAGTCAACCTCTTGTTTTTACAAAAGGTACGTTTTGGTTATCATCGCTGAATATCTCTTCCTTCCATCTTCATGGCCAACATCTAATCCAGCATGACATGTCCCGTGCCCCTGTGGATTCCCGAGTGTTCTTGTATCTGTCACAGCTGCTCAGGAAATACAAGCACTTTTTAATATTCGCTTGACTGAGACACAATGTGAAGGTGAGTCTGTTCTGTGCAAAGAAGCCAGTGTCGGGGGGGGGGGTTGTTAGTAAGATTAAATGTTATAAGGGTTGTTAGTAGGATTAAATGAGCAAATGCACATGAAGTTCTAGTGCAGACTCGGACGTACGGGAGGCATTGGTACACTCTACCAGCGTATTCGTCGGGCCCCGGCAGGAACCAGATGGCACATTCAAACCAAATAATCCCAGGAGGGTTTAATTAAGGGTCTACAGGTATTTACAAAGGTATGAGCAGCATGTAAGGGTTAAAGACAAGGGATACTGCAGTACTGTGAGGATAGTGATAGTAAAAGCCCTAAAGGGGTTAGGGCTAGGGGAGGGAGTGGTTCCCAGATCCCAGGAAGGGCTGTAGGGAACTGCCTCCCCCCACCCCCAACAGAGCTGAGGTCTTCTAGAAGGAATGCCGACAGCCCACGTGATCTGAAGGGAGGGAGCACCACACCCTGGGAACAGGTGCTACTCCTTGTCTTTCCTCCTTCCTCCCTCCCTCAGTTCCTGCCAGTACCTCCTTTCAGCCAAACCCAGCTGGAAGGGAACCTGTTTTTACAGTTCACATGGGTCAACCGTCTGCATGGGAAACGGGGATGTTCCCTGGAGGGTCACCTCAGTAAATAAATAAGAAACCACATTTTGTTAATACCTCCGTTATGTAAATAATGCTTCTAAACCAAATGAGAGTTTGAAAACAATTTGTTCTCTTTGAGTAGTGCTTTCTCTTTTATGTTATTTATTCAGCAAATACAGATAATAAAAAATTTACTCAGTGCTCTTCTGAATTCATCATAGTTCCTGGTTCAGTTGAACCCCATTGAATAAAAATTCTGTTTTGATACATCTCAAAGATCCAATCAAGTAATTCTGGGATATTCAAATTTGGAGTTTGTATTCAGTTGTCAGGACAACCACAACAAAGGAGCACAACTGAATGACTTAGAAATGTACTGTCCCATGCTTCCAGAGCTAGCCATCTGAGATCAACCTGTCTGCAGGGCCATGGTCCATCTGAAGGTACTAGCAAAGATTCTGTACTAGATCTCCTTCCTAGTCTCTGGTAGTTCCTTGACTGGTGGTAGCATATTCCCATCTTCACATGGTGTTCTCCCCATGTGCATATCTGTGTCTGTGTCCAAATCTCCCCTTTCTTTTTTTTTTTTTAATTTTGTTTATTTATTTTTATTATATTATGTTAGTCACCATATAGTACATCCCCGGTTTCCGATGTAAAGTTCGATGATTCATTAGTTGCATATAACACCCAGTGCACCATGTAATACGTGCCCTCCTTACTACCCATCACCAGCCTATCCCATTCCCCCACCCCCTCCCCTCTGAAGCCCTCAGTTTGTTTCTCATAGTCCATAGTCTCTCATGCTTCACTCCCCCTTCTGATTACCCCCCCCCTTTCTTTATCCCTTTCTCCCCTTTCTAAAAGGACAACAATCATTGGATTAGGGCGCACCTGAATGACCTCACTTGAGCTTGGTTACCTCCGTCAAGACCCGATGTCCAAATAAGGTCAAATTCTGAGGTACTGAGGGTTAGAATCCCAACATATCCTTTTGTGGGGCCACAATTCAACTCCTAACAGAGTTCTTTGGGCTAACGTTTCCTCTTCAGGGCAGACAATAAGAGCTGGCTGTGGGGTTGTCTCTGCGTCCTGCTTCCATCGAGCTATGTAAGCATCTACCTGTGGGGAATGATAGGTCGTAGCTGGGGGTAGCTTCATGAAACAAGGGTCCCAGGGAGATGACTCCCTGATATTAAGAAACAAAGAATAAGAGCAAAATTAATATAAATCAGCCAGTTTAAAGGGAATCCATGGTGGCATGTGAGAAAACGAAGCACTTGGTGTTACAGTAAGCAGCAGGACACAGAGCCCCTTGGGGACTTGCAGAATGAAAGCCCCTCCTGGGCACTTGTGGAAGCAGCCTGTGCCACAGCCCCTCCCCCCATCCTCCCACCCCCCCCCCACCCTGTAGAGTGCCCCCCCCCCAAAGCTTCTGGGAGTCCACAGCACATCTAGGCCAAGCCAGACCCTACTGGAAACAGTTTAGACCATCAAGTCCAGAACGACATGAACGTGGTTAGCCTGTTACTTCCTCACCAACCTCTTGCTCCTAAAAATCCTTGGTCAGTGACAAAAAGCAACCTGTTTTCTCGCCCCCTCCCAGGGCCCCTCTTCCTCCTGTTCCTCCCTCACCCCCGGTATCTGCTACCCTTTCTTGTATGCGTTCTCCCTTACATTAAGCACAAAAATGAATGTTAATATTTCCCAGGATTTTGTCCTTAGCCCATCCACTTTTCTTCCTGTGCACAGCCCACGGATCACCTTCTTCAGTGTCCTGGTTGCAACCACAGTCCACCTTCAATTTCTCTGTTTTCCATGTCTGCGTCAGACAGAGCCCTGCATTTGCTCTAGTAAACCACCTGCCACAGTGAATGTTTTCATCTCCTTCACGAAACCATGTCTTGTTTGTCATTGTATTTCCTGGTGCCTCAGAATGATTGACATGTGATTATAATACTCAATAAGTATTTGCTGAATTGTGCAGGACAAAGCGACTCCAAAATATTTAACTTGACGGCCCTCCCGAGCTTTAGACGCCTCCTTACATCTGCCGCCCATCATTCCGTAGGTGCCCGCATGTCCTAAACTGGACCACTAGCAGCCGCTTTGCTACCCCTGGATGGCCCAACCGGTGCCCTCGCTGCCTACACTGGAAGCCTGCGAAGCCATCCTTTACCGCACTCTCTGTTTTCAATCACGGGACCCTAAACATTTCTCAGGCATCCCCTCCTGCAGTCCGCCTTCCACCAGAATGCAGGCTCCAGGCACCTGCTCTGTTCACTTGCAGTATTCCAGTGCCTACAGTAACGCCCGCCACATAATGGGTGCTCAAAAATATTTGTTCGGTGAATGAGTCCTGCTAACACCCGAGTTCAGAGCGTGCACAATTTCAGTTATCTGTGCTGCTTCACAAACTTACCCAAAGCGTAGTGGCTTAAAACAACACTCAACTCTTATTCTGATGGGTGGTTCTTGGGGCTGGTTTGCCTGGGCTCACTTACACGGTGGCCACTGGGGATGGCTATCTGAGTGGGGTGCCTCCATTCCCCACCTTGTCTCTCATCAGCCAGTAGGCTTGCCTGACTTCCGTGCACCATGGGGCTCGCAGAGATCCCAGGGGGAGAACCGGAAGCTGCATGGCCTCTTAAGTCCTAGGCTTGAAAGTCACATTAGGTCACGCCTGCTGCATCCTATGGATAAAACCCTGTCACAAAGCTAGGTCCAGTTCAAGGGTGTGAAGGATAAAACCTCTTCACAGGAGGAATGGCAGTGTCACATGAACACAGGAAGACCTGGTTCACTGGAGGACGGCGGCACCATCCCTCTGTTTCCTGGAGCAGCCTCTGGCCACCTGAGCTTATGCACGCTTCAAATCTGCTTTCCACGTAGCTTCCAGAACCATCTTCCCAAAGCACAGATCTGACCCCACTGTCATCTTCCTTCATTTTCTTCCAAAAGATAGAAGCTGCCCACAGATATCCTTTGAATAGCAAACGGTTAGCTGTAATTACAGCTCCATCTACCTTCCACTGACAGTATTTTGGTGCAGTGCAGACAGAAAGCTCAGGATGCGGCCCGCGGGGACACCGCAGCACTTTGTGGGTGGCACAGAGATACCCCCACTGAGTGTGGCGACTTGCTTTTACGACTTGGCCATCTCCCCATTCTGACTGTGAACTGAAGGCTTACAAAATGGGGAGTGGCAAAGGGGAAAGCTGCACAGAAGGGAGGTTCCACACCAAGGGCAGGCCTTGGGAAAAGGCAGAAGCTGTGGGGAGAGGGGGTGGGGTAGGGGATGGAACTGGGACCCTCTCCCTCCTGCCTCAGGGCTCTGTCAGTAACTAAGACAGTCCATGAATCTGGAATGATGAAGATTGTACGCTTTCCTTATCTTTTTGTTCGTCGTTTCATTTCAATTTATGGATTGTCAGTGTTGAAAGAGATGCAGGCATCTTAAATGCTTTTGCTAACAAGCTTCTGAGAGCCAAGCTGCGCTCATTAGCATCTTGGGGAAGTACTTCCCTAGCACCCACCAAATGCTCCTGTGCAGCAGTCCCCGGTTTTGCTCCCGCACAGGCTGTGTCCTCAGAGCACCCGGCAGGAGGTGATGGAGAATCCTGAGACGGAAGGAGTGCAGGGATGGCCTCAGGTGCAGGAAACGCATCTCTGCGGATCGCGTTCGCCCAGTGCATGGTTCATGGTTCAGAGCTGTGGGATTAAGGCAGGGTGGCAGATGGCTCTTGTTTACAGGGAAAGGTTGTAGGAACAAGTGGGCAGAAGGGGATTCAGCTCAAAATGCACCTCCTCTAACCTTTATTCATAGGCCCCAGCACCAGAGGAACACTTGGAGGTTCTCATTGTTCTGAACAAAATGACAGAAGGCAGGGTGCTAACAGCTTAAATGAAGAAGTAGATGGGGATCTAGGACAATGGGGAAGCCAGAAAAAGGATGTGCGCTGGGGCAATCGGGATGGGGCACCCAGAGCCAGGTGTCCCATGTTTGAAGCCTGGGTGCTTCCCTCCCCTACCTGGCAAGGTGAGGGGAGCTAGAATGCCCATGTGATGGCCACCAAGACAGATAACCCTGGAGCTTCAGAAACCTGGGATCTTGGAAGATGAGGATGCTAGAAGACAACAGACATCCACCTTGGAAGGAATGGAACTGGAGGGGGGGGCCCAGATACATCTGCCAGCTAACTCTGCCTTTGCTCTGCTTGCAATTAGAACCTGAGATAGAACATTTGCAAGTGGGGATGATGGCTCCCACCCACGGAACAAAGTTTTCTAACGTAACCAAGGTCTCTTGCTCTACCAGGTTGGGTCCAATGACCTACCACCCCTAGGGTGGTCCCAAGGCCCAACACTGGAGGCCCCTCATGCCTCCATTAGCAGGAGGTCCACACCTTCCCTCATCAGGTCATTCTCTGTGGTATCTCAGAGCCCTGGGGGCTCCCTTAGTGCAAGAGATCAGTCCTATCTCTCCTACCTCATGGGAGAAACTGGAAGTCTGGTCATCCCATTAAAGAGACCTCTTCTCTGCTGTGGTTGCCACTGCATGGCATAACTAGAAGACCCGCATCCCTGCAATGTCTTGCTCACTTTAAGAAAAACCTCACATCTGCAGCCAACTTCAAGCTCCATATGGCAGTGATTTGGGGTCAGGACTCACTCTCCTCCATCTGCCCTAGAGCTGTAGCCCCTCCCTGTGTGTTTCCATAGCAGGCCTCTTACTTCTCAAGTAATCTCTACACACAACTAGGGGCTCAAACTCATGACCCTGAGATCAAGAGTCACATGCTCTTCCGACTGAGCCAGCCAGGGGCCCCTCCATAGCAGGCTTCTTAATCATACCTCTTTGACAGCCCCTTCCACATAGCCTCGCTATTATTTCTCTAAATATCTCTTTCTCTGTCATTCAGGAGTCTTAGAACTTGTAAAGTGCCTGACGTGTACTCTAAGTATTTGTTGAATGAATGAATGAATGAATGAATGAATGAATGAATGAAAGTTACTTTAGGAAATACCTAAAATCCCAGCTTATATTTATACAGGTCTGCAAGGGAGTCTAGGGAGAATATAGAAAACAAAAGTAGGCTAAAATCTTCAAGTTACATAGGGGGCATCAAAAGATGGTATTTCATTCCCTTGCTTTGATCATTAGAAAAATATATATTCAAATATTTTTTAAAAGAGAGATGGCTTTTTCACTCCTCTCTAGTTATTCATTCAAGTGGCTACTATGATTTTACATGAGGAACCTGAGGCTCAGGTTGGTTGAGTGACTTGACCAAGGTCACACAGCTAATAAGCAGAGGAGGTAGGTCCTATACTGAGACTCTCTGCCTCCAAGTCTCTTTCCACTAGGCCACACTGATTCCTTGGGACCCTTCACATAAAACCATTGATTGATTGATTTGCTAAGTTCCTAACTTGGATTAGGCACTGTTTGAGGAATTAGGGATAGAAGGATACAAAAAATCTATACTCTGGCAGCACAGAGAGGAGTGATCCATCCTGCCTGGTGGGCCAGAGGTGGTTTACAGAGCAGTGGCATCTGAGCTAGGCCTGCATCTCCTGATTAAGCCAATAAATCCCCTTTTTTGACCTAAGCTAGCTTGAGCAATGACAAATAACTTGTAACTAAAAGTTTCCTCAGACATGTTATATGGGTGTACCAGAATTTATTAGTCAACCTAATACTGTTGGACACTTAGGTTGTTTCTAAAATTTCACTATTATTACTAAGATTATGATGAGGCCTTTTTTAAAAAAATTTTATACTAAGTAATCTCTACACCCAACATGGGGCTCAAACTCACAACCCAGAGATCAAGAGTCATACCCTCCACTGACTGAGCCAGCCAGGCGTCCCTAAGATGAACCTGTTTGCATGTACATATTTGTGTACATGTCTCAAGGGGTCAGAGGATATACCTTTGATCCCTGTTATCATACTGCCTTCCAGAAAGATTAATCAATTATGCTTCCACCATAATTGCAAAAGAATGCCAATTTCTCTCCAACAACCTACTTACTAATGGCAAGGTCCTGTATTAGGATCAGGATAATATGCATAAAAATACTTTATAAATAGTTATTAAATTTTTATTCATTATCAAAGAGCTTTTCTCTTAAGAAGGGGAACTGTCATGTTTTGAGTGTTTCCTATGTGCCAGGCACTGTACCAAGAACTTTACAGGCATCATGCTTTTTAAATTTCCTAACAACTCTTTAAGAGACTATTTTTTTTATTGAAGTGTAACTGACATACAAAATTCTGTTAGTTTCCTGTGTATAACACAGTGATTCAACTTTCGTAAACACTGCAAACTCATCACCACAATAAGTCTATTTACCATCTGTCACCTTACAAAGTTAATACAATATTACTGACTGTATGCTGCAAGGGACTATGATTATCCCCATTTTATAGGGGAGAAAGCAGGCTCCTAGAATTGAAGCAATTTGTCCAAGGTCAAATGCAAAGCCAGCGTTGGAACCCAGGTCAGTCTGACTCCAGATTCTCATGCTTACTGTTGCTTATGTAAGTGGCATATGGAAGTATGAAATAGTGGGGGTGTGAGACATACGTCGTTAACAATACTACCAGGCAAAGTTAGATAATAGGCAAGTTCAATAGATGGATATGTAAGGTAAATGTGTGCCTTTGCTAGGATGACTCAGCCCCAGGTCTCTGACAGCAGGTGAAGGTGAAGAAATAGGTGGCCTGCGAGATAATGCTCCCCCAAGATATTTCCCCCTCCTTTCTTTCCCACCTCCAGGTGCACCCCAACTCCTTGTGAGCATCCCTCCCTCGCTGAAGACTGTGTTGCAGATGGCCCAGAACTTCTTTCCTCTCATCCTCATCAAAATTCCCTGGTTCATAAAAAAACTTAAAAGGTGTTGTTTCCTACTTTTTCTTAATAGTAGTTAATTATTACACAATTATTACCCCCCAAAGACTAGTATTTTCCCCTATCTACTTCCCTTGTATTTTTATTCAAGTCAAAAAGCCTCACTTAATTATAAAAGTAATTCATTTTTATGCTACTAAAGAATGAAAATGTGAGTCAAATACACCAATTACATTTCTCTCCTTCTAGCACCTATCTGGAGACTTTGAAAACTGCTCGTAAGTCTTCGGAGACAACCAGCTGGCTTTCAGTCTCCTTCCAGACAGGTGCTCAGTTGCCCAAGTCCCAGCCTGTGGCTATCAACATGGATCAGCCTTCTCAGGCACAGGGCCTGAAGTCTTGGCCACACCTGCTGCACTCCCATGCCATCCCTTTGGGACAAAGTGGGGTGAGCTGGCTGGCCACTGCCAAGGTGACATGCGACTTTGCAGCTTCCTGGTAAAGAGACATAGGGGCTCTGCCAGTTTCCTACATTTATGGCCTTAGGTCAGCTTCTAAATCTCAGTTTCCGCATCTGCAAAATAGTGATAAATTACATTCTCAGGGCCTTTGTGGGGATTAAACCAGATACTGTATATTAAACTCTTTGCCCTGTACTTGGCACATGTAGTGTTCAAAACATAATCATATATGTGGCTTCACCCTGGGAACAAGAAGGAAAAGATGTCCTGTCTGACCCCTGTCTTGAACTCTCAAAAAGCTCTCTGCCTCTCCATTTCCTTGGCTCCGTATTCCTCTAACCTTTGGGGAGAAGACAGCAATAATGAAAGAGTCCATGCTGCCTCTGCTAACACTCTCAATTCCATCATCACAGACTTAAGCACTACCGCATAGCTTGCATATTTTCAGCTATTACCTTTGTTTCTGCTTATATCACCCATTTTCCCTTAGAGCAAATCCAGAGACCTATCTTAGTCCTCTTCTCACTTGGCTTCCTGCATGGTTACTGCATGAGGAACAGTTGGAATTGTGGGATTTAAGAAAAATAATGAAAAATAATGAAAATGACGGATTCAGAGCCATTTGCACATAAAAAGCATCTGCTTTCAACAAAGCAGAAGGTGAAAGAACATTTCTAACCTGCTTCAAATGATTTGAAGTTACATTCTTACAACAGTAGTAGAGTTAATAGAAGATTGTGTGTAATTCATTGATCACAGTCTATTTTAAACCAGACATTCTCAGAGCATGCTCTAAGGGATGCCTGCTCTGAAGAATGTTAGCAACACAACATTAAAGAAAATCCCTTGCTAGCCAAATATGAGAAAAGGTGGGCTAAGCAAAATTTAAACTGTAGGACTCTCAAAGCCTCAAAATGAAAGTGTACACTGAATCTCTAAGAGGGGTTACAGTGTGCAATATTTTCCAAATTGGATTTCAAGCTCTGTTTGTGAGAAACATCTTATGGGACTTGTGTTCTTCTAAATCCACTTTGGAAAAGAGATACAAACCCAAGGCAGATAAAACCACATTTACTGATTGTTCTAAAAGTAGAAGTGAGGCTGAGAATGACACACTTGAAGACAGCCAGAGAATCTGTCCTTCTGTTGCCAGACAACAGGAATTTAAGAGGAAAGGGAGGGTAATGGTGAGCCCCGGCCCAGCCAGTTAAATTGGGGCAGCAAATCTGGGGGACAAAGCAGCACCTATGTAAAGGGTTCTTTTGCCCAGGATGGTTGCAGGGGGAAATAAAACATGCCCTAAAGAGAGCATATGCTACATAAACACGGCATGGGAGAGGGGGGCAGAGGAGCATGGCATGGGATGTGCAGGGACGGGGGGTACATTCCTCCCTTCAGCTTTTTGAAACTGTGCAAAGAACCTAAGTCAGTGCCTTAGATTGTTAAATCAAAGATCCGATTATGTATTTCTGCAACGGTATATAAAAACCACAAATTCTGGGGGCGCCTGGGTGGCACAGTTGGTTGAACAGCCAACTCTTGGTTTCAGCTCAGGTCATCGGCTCAGGGTCATGAGATCGAGCCCCACGTCAGGTTCCACGCTTAGCGCCAAGTCTGCTTGACTTTCTCTCTCCCTCCCTCTCTGCCCCTCCCCCTGATGCATGCATGCTCTCTCTCAAATACATCAATCAATCTTTTTTTTTAAAAATCACAAATTTTTTAACCACATGGAAAACAAAAAAGAAGAAAACGAGGAATGCTTCACTTATGTCTCATTTAGACTTATAACCACTACGTCCGAGTAACTTCTACTCCTCTCCTGCCTCCTCTACGTATCAGTCATGCTACTCCTACTTGCAAGGCCTATGTACTTGGCCACTGACTTTCCCACCACCTCTGCCTCATCCCCACCTCAGGCAGAATATATCCTTTGGTTTTGGGCTATTTCACTTGCCCGTGGCCACAAACAAATATGTTGACTCACCAGACTGAAGAGCTGAAGGGGAGTCTGGATTCAGGCACAATTGGGCAGCGTGAGAGGGCCTCACACAAGGTCATGAGGACTCAGGTCTCTGCCATGTCTTTCAGCTCCACTCTTCTGTGTGTTGGCTTCATACTTGAGCTCCGCAGCAGGGCAAGATAGCCACAGTAGCCCCCAAGTCCAGCAGGGAGAGTGGTCTCTTTTCCAGAAGTCCCTGCAATGGTCACCACTGAATCGCATTGGCTCTGATTGGGTCTAATCACTGAGCCAATAGAAAAATCCTATCTGCTCCTTGACTGGCCTTGCCCTTCATCCAAAATTCTATGAATTTTTCATTTTTGATTACTTCAGTGTCCCACTGTCTCTGTGTTTTGGTCAATTTCCCTATATTTTAAAAAAGTTCTAAATCATTATAACAAAATAATAAGTTATAAATGATACATGAATAGGGGGTGGATACAGGTGGTTCAGGGTCATGAACGCCTGGCCCTGGAGGAACTGCCTGGATTGAGGGCACATGACAGCGATTCTCCACTACAATCCAGATGGCATGAGGGACCCTCTTCTCCCTCCATGCCCTGAAGGAGAACAAGGGCTATTGCTTTCCTACACTTAAAGAGGGCACTGCGCTCTGCAGATCAAATCTGATAGAAGCAGAATAAACACAAGGTCTTGGATCAAACTAGCGATGGGGTAGAAGCAGATTCTTTCTTCTTTTAGTAACTTTCTCTCCTTTTACCTGATCTTTAGGATGTTCTAAAGCCTTCAGCTTTACTTTTCAACCATTCCCTGCTGGTTCATTATAGGATTAACCAGGCTAACATGCATAATTCACTAGTGTGAATTTTGTGGCTAGGATTTTGTTCTAGATTCCCTCATGTTTGGTTCTGTGCCAGCAATATCAGAGTGCAGGCACAGGACCAATAACCAGCAGTATCGGGATCCAGCCTTCATGTGGCTGGGGAGCTGCTGTCTCCCCCTACTCCACCCTTCTCAGCTCACCGGCATCTCTCTCCTTCACCCCACCTCTAGCCACCTCTCCCCAGCCTACCCTGTCTGCCACGTACCCCTCTAGGAGTGTAAAATAGCGTCTCCCTTAGAGGTTCCCCTGCTATCCGTGATGCAGGATATTACGCTATCCCTTCAGCCTTTTCAGTTAAGGCCTTGGGGAGGTGGGCAGCCCAAAACCCTCCCTACCCCTCCAACCCATTTCCGCCTGCTGGCAGCACAGCACGTAGATAGACACACTAGGCTCCCCCACACCCACCTCTGTCCCGTTGCCTTAGCAACAAGACTGAGAAAGTTGGGTTTCTTGGTATCCAAGGTTACACTGTGCTCAGATCACTGTTACATGCTACATGTCCAAACCGGTCTGCAGTTGGTTCAATGAGAGGTTTTAATTGCATACAGGTATATACAGGTGACACAGCGAATCTGGGTGTGATCACAAGATTTCCTTTTCATTTGTGTAACTAGAACTCAGGATTATAAGTAGGAACATCTGCAATCAGCAGAAAGAGCTGCTGTCTTTCTCCCCAGGAGTAAGAAAACTGGGTTCTTAAAGGCAGGGGTGAGAGCTGGGGAGAGAGCTGATAGAAAGAGAGGATGAACATTATTAGTTACTTTTTACTCAGTCATGTGAATTTATGAAAGAAGAGGACCATGCATCTTGGCACTTTACAGTTCATAGCCCTGGGTGTTATCTTTTTGGGTGGTCCCACAGACCATCTCCCCCACACAGCCAAAGGTCAACCTTGCAGTCAAGGAACACATACAGCTCACCCCAGATACTTGGATCTGAGCAGACATAGCAGGCCCTCAAGTGCACAGTCCTTTGGTGCCTCAGCCCTGCTCTGCCTTCCCCACTCTCTCCTGCCATTGAGGAAGCCCCCGGGGGACTGGCTCTGCTCTGGCTGTGGCCTCCCAGCCCAGCTCGGCTGCACAGGTGTCTCAGCTGAGCTCCTGCACAGGGTCCTCAGGCCTGCAGGCCCAGGTTGCCTGGCTAGCTTGGCTCACAACAGACAGCCAAGTGGTTTCTAGCGTAGTTCCATCTCATGCAATCCCGAAAAAAATCCAAGGAGGAGGAAGGTACAGTATCCCGTGTTGCAAGGGAGCAAACAGGGACTTTGAACAACCCACTTGGTAGCCTGGAGCCTTGGCTGGACCCGGCGCTCCATGTCCTGAGGCCTGGGGTCCTCCTCTCCCCAACTCTTAACCCCAAGACCTGGGAATGTGGTCCTGCAGGAAGCAAATTTGCCATCCAGTTTTGAAGAGATTTTGCATACCCCTTTTACTTGGCATTCTTTCAGAGAAGTAGGAAAAAATTAAAACAATCCTATCGACTCTAGTATTATAGTTCTCAATAAAAAGTTCATGGTCATGGCGCCTGGCTGGTTTAGTCAGGAAAGCATGCGACTCCTGATCTCAGGGTTGTAAGTTCAAGACCCACGTTGGAGGTAGAGATTACTTAAAGAAATAAAATCTTAAACAGGGGCGCCTGGGTGGCTCAGACGGTTGAGTGTCTGCCTTCAAGTTCAGGGTGTGATCCTGGCGTCCTGGGATCGAGCCCCACATCAGGCTCCTCTGCTGGGAGCCTGCTTCTTCCTCTCCCACACCCCCTGCCTGTGTTCCCTCTCTCGCTGGCTGTCTCTCTCTCTCTCTGTCAAATACATAAATAAATAAAATCTTAGAAAAAAAAAAAGAAATAAAATCTTAAAACAAAACAAAACAAAAGTTCATGGTCATAGTGACAATATTTTCCAAACTAAATACAGGATAGGGAGCCTGTTGAGCGCCCAACCCTTGGTTTTGGCTCAGGTCATGATCTCGGGGTTGTGAGATCAAGCCCCACATTGGGCTCTGCCCTCAGCACAGAATCTGCTTGGTATTCTATCCCTCTTCCTCTTCCTTCTGAATCTCAAACCCTCCCCCCCAACCATGCTCTCCGCGCACATGCGCACGCTCTCTCTCTCTCTCTCTCAAATAAATAAATAAATCTTTAAAAAAATTACAGGATATGTGGTCTCACCAATGGTTCTTGCTAACTTCTTTTTTTTTTTTTTTAAGATTTTATTTTATTTTATTCGACAGAGATAGAGACAGCCAGCGAGAGAGGGAACACAGCAGGAGGAGTGGGAGAGGAAGAAGCAGGCTCCTAGTGGAGGAGCCTGATGTGGGGCTCGATCCCATAACGCCGGGATCACGCCCTGAGCCGAAGGCAGACGCTTAACTGCTGTGCCACCCAGGCGCCCCAGTTCTTGCTAACTTCTGACCTTGGTTTTATGAAAAAGAAAGCTCATCAAATTTAAATCTCGTTCAGCTTACATTTAACCCATTGCCAACAGTGGAAAAAATAAAACGACTTGGATCAGGATAATCCCAGAAAGTTGGGGACAGCTGTGGCTGCCTGATGATGCTATGAGATATGGAGCCACACTTACTCATTGTTTTAAATTCACATTCTTTTTTCCTTTCAAGAAAATTAAAGTGATTTATAAACAATTTCTATTAATCTTTTTGAGAACATTGAAAGGAAGTTTAACAGAAACTGATTACTTACCAGGCTTCTTCTAAAACCTGGCAGAATGAATATTTAAGAGGAACTGTAGAATTCTGATCATTTACTACACCCTTTTAAAAAATTCAGATTAGGAAATTAATAAAGTCAACAGTTCAAATGTGGGGAAAAAAAGTGGTCTTTGATTCATGTCAAGATCCATTTTCCATAAAGGCTTTTAAAGGAAATTTTATCGTCGTTTTCAAGGTTTGTTTTTTTTTCTGGTTTCCTTCCAAGGAAGTTTCAGAAGGATTTAATAAACATGTAGGTCAGGCAAACGTCTAGAATTTCTAAGAATGAGATTATAAATTCTTTGCCAGCAGAACTCTCCTCTAACAAGAAAAGCTGGTGACAGCAATGTGCCAGGGACTCTATTTTATGACAAATAGAAATAGTGAAGTTTTAGTATTAATCTGAAAAAGCTATGCTTCAAAAACATGGAAACACAGCAGCCAAATCATCTCTTGTAGGTTTTAAAATTAATAAAAACTTAATTGCAGTATAATTTTATTACATTTTTATATCACTTATAAAATTATAATTAGACAAATATGAAAACAGTCTTCTGTTATTTAAGTTCTTTCATTTTATGCTGCTCTCAGGACAATTTATTCTTAAATATAACACTAAGCACCTTTAAGGTGCCTATTTTACAACATTAACAAAATTAAGCTCCCCGTGTGTCTTAATCGAGAGTATTTCTCAAGAAAACATTCTTCAGATTAATAAGTGTTTTATGGATTCAAAGGGAATGGAAATACGTAGAGTCATATGATAGCTTTTTCAACACAGGATTTGCAGTCTCTCTGCAGGTGATGATAAAAAAAAAAAGAAGAAAAGAAAACTCAGAATCATACATATGGAGACTAGAGCTCTATAGCACTTTGCACCCGAAATACACATTTGTTCTTGTTTCACCTTAAAGATTGTAAATTACCCACCGCATCTAGGGTCACTTGTGGCTTCATATGTGTCCAGAGGCTTACGTTTCTTCCCACTTTGGAGACGCTCTGTGTGAAACTCATTGACATGAATATTCAGAAACTCACAAAGTGCATCTTCCCTGCAATCTCACTGGTATTAATGGTTTCTGACTTGGAGCAGGTGAGACACACAGTATCTTCTGGAATCCAGGTCTGAGGTAATTAAACCACTCACTGGAGAAACCACACACCGGAGAGAGACCTGGTACAAAACGTATCCAGGTTGAATCAGATTCCCAAACAGCCACCAGATTTGCCCAGATTTGACTCTATGACACACACAACCAAGAGCAGTTAAAATGGGTCAAAAACACAGCTTGCATTACAGAAGTGACCAGATTTTGGGCTCTGCACCAGAGCCTTTCTTTTCCCTTTTTGTCTCCTCCACACTTTATCTTTGGCCAGGCTACACACCAGCACAATTGGACCTTTGTTCTGCTGCCTACCCACCAAAGTCAGTGGGGCTTCCTATTCTTGTGTTTTTCCTCCATCTGCACAAAACCAGCCCTCCTCCTACTGGCTAAATCAAGATTCATGCCGTGGGCAGCAGCTTTTGCTAATAGAACTTGAACTTGAGGGATGAAAGAGAAAACAGAACTGAGTTGCCTTTTGGGGGGTTAATTGCACTTAATCCTGGATGGAATGAGTGGCTTGAATGTCACTGCCCTCCTTCTCTTCCTGTCCTCACACTCCTGCTCCCAGCGCTGTGATGCTTGGTTCCTGACACACTGTCCCAATGCCAGCTTCTTCACAGAGACCTTGCACAGAGCATTTGTTCTCTCCAATCTGCACTTCGAGTTCAGTCAGTTATTTGTTCATGAGTTCAACACATTTACTGATCGTTTACTAGGGGCCAGGTATGGTACTGAGGATGCAAACTTCCATTCATCCAATCAATCCATTATCAATATTTGTTGGGCAACTAGTATGTGATCTAGGTGCCAGTTACAGAGCAGAGAACAAAGCTGCCTTCATGGGACTTACAGTTCATAGGGAAGGTGGTGAAGACAAAAGAACAAATTATATACATCGATTATATACCATGTTAGATGAGTGCCTGAAGAAAAACAAGACTGGAAGAGACAAGGGGTGTGTTAGGAGGGCATCACAATTTAAAATGGGGTGGTTAGGGAAGAGCTCACTGTAATGACGACATCAAATAAAGACCTGTGGGAGATTAGGGAGCATGCCACCTAGATGTCTGGGGTAGAGCCCTGTAGACAGAGGGATAGCCGTGCAAAGGCCCTGAGGCACGACAGTGTTTGAAAAGACTGGTAAGGAGTCAGTAATGTGGCTTGGACTGCGCTGCTGAGGGGGAGAGTACTGGGAGATGAGATCAGGAAATAAGGGGTAGAGGCAGATGACACAGGCCTTACAGGAAGTGAGGAGGACTTTCACTTCGACTCTGAGTGAAACGGGGAGCCATTTGAGGGTTTTAGGGCAGAGGAATGACATAATCTGATGTGGTAACCACCGACCAGGTAGGGGGTGGGGGACTTGGGAGGCGGAAGCAGGAAGATCCATTGAGGGCCCTGCAGTAGGAGTTAGAGGCTGGAGGGGGGGGGCAGGCAGGGGGTGGCCAGGCGGTGGGGAGCATGGCAAGTCTGGATGTGTTCTGAAGATGGAACTGACAGGCTTTGCTACGCATCAGACACGGGACATGGAAAGAAGCAAAGGCGGTATGACTAAGGGTTTAGGCCTGAAATCGAGGACAATCCGAAGGAGGCACAGTACTATCCTCCAAAAGCCCACAGTGTGACGAGGGCCCTCATGCGAGGGGGTGCCTGCTGATGGGCTCGAGGGCTGCAGGAAGTCCTGCAGGACAGCTGGAGGAGCCTCGGGGCTCGTGGAAGATGGCGGGAGCAGCGCTGGGGGGGAGGGGGGGCGGCGGGGTTGGGGGCAGGGGAGCCGGGCTTGGCCAGGCTGGCCAGGCGGGCAGAACATTCCAGAGTCAGAAGCCAAGGAGGGCCATGGGGCTCCCGGAATGGTGGCTGGGCAGGACAGGAGGTGGCCACCAGTGACCGTCCCTCCCGCCCCCTCCTCCCCGGACCGCTTACCATGACTGGAAAAGCTAACCGGCATTTTCTCCCTCTCCCTTGCCGCGGGGACGGACCACGTGACAGTTGTGGCCAATGACGCGCGCGCTCCTGTGGGCTGGGGGTTTGGCGCGGAGCGCTCTCCTCTCCTATGGCGGAAAGCTGTCCTGGCTGCTTCCGCCGCACTTGCTGCCTCTCGGAAGACAGAAGTGGCAGACAGCAAGCCGCTGGCCCCTTTGAGGGGGTAAACCCGCATTCTCAGTGAGGAGGGTGGCGTGGGAAGGTGGAAAGCGGAGTCTTGATGAGGCGGAAGTGTTGCTTCCACTCTGATGGCCTGCTTCTAGACCTCGACTCTGTGAAGGCACCAAATGCCTTTGTTTGCTGCGGCCTCTGTTGGCTGTCTCTAAGTGCCCAGAGCGTTCCTAAGGAACGGAGCCAGAGCCTTGCACACCTAGAGAGTTGCTCTGACTTGCGGCTGGTGGGGAACCCGCTGAAGGGTTATTGGGGCAGTAACGTGATCTGATTTTTATTTTAGAAAAATCGCTCTGATTGGAGATTGGAGGCAGGCCGGAATGCAAGAGAAGAATGGCCAGAGCGGTGGAGGGCGCTGTGTGCCAAAAGCTGGAAGACTCTTGCTTAACCTTGGGCACCTCTTCCATGACTTCCCTGAGTACCGTCTCTGCTTGTGGGAGAAGCACGAGAAGAGGCAAGAAGAAATTCTAATCACTGCCCTTTCTTTCTAGAGAGGTTTCTATGCCACACAACAAATTACCACAAATGTAGCGGCTTACAACCACACCCATTTATTATGTCAGGTCTCCGTGGGATCAGAAGCTCAGGTGTACATGGGCTGTCTGCTCACCGCCTCACCAGGCTGAGGTCAAGACATCAGCTGCCCTGTGATCTCAGCTGGAGCCCAGGGGCCTCATCCGAGTTCATTCAGGGAGTTGGCAGAATTTAGTTCTGGGAGTTGTAGGACTGAGGTTTCTGCTTTCTCGCCAGCTGTCAGGCAGGGAGGCTCTCAGCTCCTGGAGGCCTCCCCCGTGTCCTTGTCATGTGCCCCCATGAGCAGTTCTCAACATGGCGATATGTTTCCCTCTTTGAGGCCAGCAGGACAAATCTTTCCTGCCAGTCCGGCTAAGATGGAATTGTATGTAACACAAATGAATCACAGGCCTGACTGTCCCATCACATTCCCACATCCTGCTCATATAAGAGAAGGGGGCTAGCAGGGTATGTATACCAAGGGGTGGGAATCTTGGGGGCCACGTGGAATTCTGCCCACTCTATCCATTATCCTCCTTCCCTCTCCTTTCCTCCTGCTCTGTGCACTCAGGTGGGACCTAATCTCTATGTACTTACTACCTCTAGAAAAATGTAAGTCCTATTCTGTCATAGGAAGCTTCTTGTGAAAAGGGAATTTGAAGTGAATCCAAGGAATTGGAATAGAACCGAACACCTCTCATTGGCTAATATGAAGTTCACCAGATTTGTTTACTGAACTATAATATTCGTTGTATTCTAGGTATTGCTGTTAAATGTTTTATATACATGATGTTATTTAATTTCCTCAACATCTTTTTGAGGGGAGCATGGATGCCCCCATTTTACAGAGGAGGAATTTCGGCTTCAACATGGACTCACTCAGGCTCATACAAGTAGCAAGCAGGGGAGGCCAGTCTTTTCAAAGGCCTGCTCTTCACTACTGTGCCAATATTACCTCTGGCTGCCACCTCACCAGTGTGTGCATGGTGGGATGGGGGGTGAGAAACAACAGAGGCACGACTCAGAATGACATTTTTCCATTGCATTAAATAGAAAACTACACCGTCATCCGAAGTTCTACACATCTGGTGCCTCAGATGGGTCCCTCTGGCTTCTCTCTTTGTGACTGATGGTGTCTGACATTTCCAAATCCTCCTTTAGGCCTCTTCATCAGAAACACAACTTTGAATAAAAGAAGAATTTTAGGGGTACCTGGGTGGCACAGCGGTTAAGCGTCTGCCTTCGGCTCAGGGCGTGATCCCAGTGTTGTGGGATCGAGCCCCACATCAGGCTCCTCTGCTATGAGCCTGCTTTTTCCTCTCCCACTCCCCCTGCTTGTGTCCCCTCTCTTGCTGGCTGTCTCTATCTCTGTCAAATAAATAAATAAAATCTTTAAAAAAAAAAAAGAATTTTAAACCTCAAAAATGAGAAAGAAGATATTCCAGCCTGCTTCCTGCTCATGAAAGGATTTTGGCCTCTGCCAGTAACTATCAAGATGTTGAGACCTCTATAACTTCTTTTTTTTTTTTTAATGATTTTATTTATTTATTTGACAGAGACAGCCAGCGAGAGAGGGAACACAAGCAGGAGGAGTGGGAGAGGAAGAAGCAGGCTCCCAGCAGAGGAGCCTGATGTGGGGCTCGATCCCAGAACGCTGGGATCATGCCCTGAGCCGAAGGCATACGCTTAACGACTATGCCACCCAGGTGCCCCGAGACCTCTATAACTTCCTGATCAAGTATGAGGTAAGTGAAAGTGTCAAGTTTACTGCCTAGGAACTTTATGATTGTGTTTCACAGATTGAGTATCAGAAGTTAACCACTGGTTGCTGCCAACTGGCTGAGATGGAATATTCCATGCAGCAGGGCAATGCATCTGTCTATATGGAAGCCAGAAACAGGGCATGGTGTGGAGACATGTTCAACTATAGGACCTAAATGCTAGTTTATAACTTAAGAGGAATTGCATTTGTCCTCCAGAACAACAGAGTAGCTTTCAACCTTGTGAGTCAAACCCAAGAGACACGTAAGTGATGTCTCATATAGGTGCACAAAGGTGATTGCCTATTACTGCAGATCTCATTGAGGTTCTAAAAAGCCTAATGCATCCATTTGTGGGATAAACTGTGGAGTCAGCTCATTGGAGTTGACGATACCTCCCTACCTCTACTCCTGACACTGAGCCAGACTATCTAAGGAAAGGAGAGCCATCTTTTTAATCACCTTAAGGCAGGAGCCACTGTGGCATCTGTGGGAGAGCCTGGGGCACAGCATTAATATCTTTCAAACCTATACATGGGTACATGACCAGAGATGCTTCCAAACCCCAAGAAAGAATTAGTACTTGGCCATGCTCACCATGCCCTGCAAATGAAGTCTTCTTCTGGGCTGTTCTATGATCAAACTGTCTTCCATGTAGACCTGTTGAACATGACCAATATCCCTTCCACTTCCTCCAGGACAATGAAAGTAGAATTTTGACTTCAGCTCTAACTTGCTATATAGCTTCTTCTCTACTTCCCTGGACTTGTCAGTCTTCAGTGCATTTCTAATGGCTAGGGCAGGGGAGACCCTTATACTGGGTTTTCCCTTAAATGTGAAGCAGCATGAATTTATGGGAGTGGGTGGCAGTGACTCATGTTTGCCCTTCACCAAACCAAGTATTTAACTGACTTCTTATTTAGTTATACAGTACGTTGGAAATCTTTGTTTACTATAGTATATTATGCTTTTGTTAATACATTGGATTAAATCTAATTTGATACTCTATGATAAATAGAAGAAACAAGTACTGATGAGGATGTGGAGAAAAAGGAACCCTCATGCACTGTTGGTGGGAATGCAAACTGCTACAGCCACTCTGGAAAACAGTATGCGGGTGCCTCAAAAAGTTAAAAATAGAACTACCCTAGGATCTAGCAACCACACTACTGGGTATTTACCCCCAAAAAACAAAAACACTAATTCAAAAGGTCATATGCACCCCTGTCTTTATAGCAGCATTATTTACAATAGCCGAATTATGGAAGCAGTCCAAGTGTCCATCAACTGATGAGTGGGTAAAGAAGATGTGGTGTATATATATATACAATGGAAAATTATTCAGCCATTAAAAAAGAATGAAATTTTGCCATTTGCAAGGACATGGATGGAGCTAGAGAATATTACGATAAGGGAAATAAGTCAGAAAAAGACAAATACCATGTGATTTTACTCATAAATGGAACTTAAGAAGCAAACAAGCAAAGGGGAAAAAGAGAGAGAGACAAACCAAGAAATAGGCTCTTAATTATAGAGAACAAACTGATTGTTCCCAGAGTCAAGGTGGGTGGAGAGACGGGTGAAACACATGATGGGGATTAAAGAGTACATTTGTCATGGTGAGCACTGAGTAACATATACACTCGATGAAACACTATATTGTACACCTGAAACTAATATAAAACCATACGTTAACTATACTGGAATTAAAATCAAAAACTTAATGAAAAAAACAAAAATAAAAACACATCTTTAAAAAATCAGAAAGAAGAGACTGTGTGTGGGTTAAACCCAAGGCAGGGCTTCCAGCTTTTAGGACTTGCATACATTTTGTCTAGAAGTCAATGGAGCATGAATAGAAATGCTGACCTACCCCAAGCAAAGCACACACCTTCCGTGGGCCAATTGCCCAGATCTTTGCATGGCCCAGTGATGCCTAGGCATTGCTTCTTCAGAATTTAGCTCTTGATTTGTTGCTGCCAGGATTCTGACCAAGGCTTACAAAGGAGGCAGGAAGCTATTAGCACAAAATGGTCCTATTGCTTTGTTTTAGAATCTTTGTCTACACGCATGGGCTGAGAAAGCTCCACAGAAAGCCTGGGAACACGTAAAGGAAGCAACTTAGCACAGTGGTAAAGACTGTGGACATTGGCCCAAGTCCTGTGTTCAAACACCTGCTTTGCCATTTGATAGTTGTTTGACTTAAGGGACTTGTTTTTAAATGATACAACTTGGTTTCATTCACTGTTACATGACTACAATTTAAATATAAGTGAGTACCAATCTCTCTTTTTTATTGAAGTGTAATTGACATAGAACATTATATTAGATTCAGGTATACAAAGTAACGGCCTGATAATACATACATGCAAAATGATCACCATAAAAAGTTTAGTTAACATCCATCACCTGACAGTCACAAATTTTTTTTTTCTTGTGATGAGAACTTTAAAGTTCTACTTAGCAACTTTCAAATATGTAATACAGTATTGGTAACTATAGTCACCATGCTGTATATCACATCCCCATTTGGAGAGGGTTTTTTTTTTCCCCCTCTCTGAGCCCCAGTTTCCTTATCTGTAAGCTGGACACACGCATACCCACCTAGGTGAGAATTTAACCGTGATATTAAAGCACCTAGCCCATGGGAGAGCCGCTGCCCCCAGCAAGCGTTTGCTAAGGGATGACTGTTGATATATTGCTTTCGCAGCTGGCGCTTACCGGCTCTGCACTGTCTGCCGAGTTCTAGCAGAGGTCCCTCCAAGTCCCAGTGGCAGCTTAGTCAAGTTGCAGGCAGGAAATGTCACATCTTTTAGGCTAAGCTCCTAACCAAGAACTGGGGTACCAGAGAAGCCTTTAGCATGAGAGGATATTCAGAGCTATGCTGACGGATGCACAGGAGTTAGCAAAACAAGAGAGTGTGGGAAGGGGATCCCAGAAGAGGACGCATGGAGGCCTGGAGGTGAGACACAGTACGTTCCTAGTGCTCTGTAGTCTGTTACTCCAGAAACTTAAGTCCCTTATGTTTTTCCTGCCCTGGTGTCTAGAAGAATGCATAACATATATGAAGTGTCACCATCTATGTCACTTAGAGATTTGTTTTGAAAAGTTTGTGTACATGTATGTGGGGTTCACACACACACACACACACACACACACACACACACACAAAGCATTCTTCAAAAGTTCAATGATAATTCTAGTCTTAGGAATCAGAACCTATTTCACAGACTGTGGCCCAGAGGAGGAAGCCGGCTGCTTCTCTGATGCAGGCACCCTGGGACCAGCACCACCCCTGCATATTTTAAAGTGGCAAACCTGTTAGCTCAAAACCTTGGCACCATGGTAAGCATTTCACCTGCGTGATGTCACATATGCTATTGTCTTTATCCATGTCCCCTTAACTCTGGCCATGAGCCATTCCGGTTCCTGGAGACACAGAACATTTGAGGGACAGGCAGATTTTGTAGTAGCCCGCCCTGCCTAACTTGGAGACCGGGATTTCTGCTGGGTTGTTGCTCTTGTTGTTTTGGAAGCCTGAATGGAGGCCCTTTGTACCCATGGCCTTGTGACCTGGAAGGGACAAAGACCAAAGGACCGTCCACCCTGGTGAAGGGGGACAGAGTGCTTTCAGCTTTGGGGCAGAGCAACTAGTCCCTTCCGGCTCTTTGATTCCATCCCCATATCGTATTCAGCCTTGTTTGCATCCCGTCTCTTTCAAACTGTGCCACAGAATGACACCATCCGAAAACAAAAGTATCTTCCCTTAGATCTCCTGAAAAGGGGAGGAAGAAAGAAAAAAGAAGAAAGAAAGAAAGAAAGAAAGAAAGAAAGAAAGAAAGAAAGAAAGAAAGAAAGAAAGAAAGAAAGAAAAGAAAGAAAGAAGGAAGGAAGGAAGGAAGGAAGGAAGGAAGGAAGGAAGGAAGGAAAGAAAGAAAGAAAGAAAGAAAGAAAGAAAGAAAGAAAGAAAGAAAGAAAGAAAGAAGGAAAAGAAAGAAGAAAGAAAAAGAAAGAAAAGAGGTACAAAGTCCTATGTCAACCAAATGAAAACCAGGGCAATGTCAGTGTTTTTGGGCCTCCAGATATTATAACTTATGGGCAAATATAGCTGCAAAAGAAATCACACTCACTCCCACTCTGACGGCCTGGATCAGGCCAGACGGAGACCCCAGGTTCTCCTGCAGGGTCAGGCCCATGGCTGGACAGCCCAACCTGCCGGCTCCTTCCTCCATGAACCATTCTGAAACCTGGGTTTCTCTGCATTTTTGTCCTCTTCTCTCTGGAATCTGCTGTTCACATGCAGGGGTTACTATAGTAATAGAAAAGGCCTGTTGTGTTAGAAATTTTGCAGAAATATAATTTAGGCAGAAGCATGAAACCGGTGTGTTTATCTTTTCATGGGGATGGCAGCCCAGCTTCTGAGTTTCCAGGGGAGCTGGAAGAATTCAGTTCTGAGCACAACTGTCCAAATGCCCTGGAAGTGGGTCATCCCTGACCAGTGGACTGGAATGGACTGTCAGGCCTGGGTGAAACAGGAATGGTCTGGAGTTGGGGGCAGAGGACAACACCCCTGGCCCAGGAAACCGTCAGACTCTGGGTGTGCTCCTCACATCTGTCCCTGGAAAATCTTGCAAATGAATAAATGAACGGGGGCCTTGTTTTCTGTTCATTCCCCAAGCTCTCCTCCCCTTAAGAGTTGTGTCAGGGGAGGACTAAGACCTCCCAAGAGCAAGGCCTAAAGCTAATTTGCGTTTTTGCCCCCTCCTCCCCTGCTCCCCGTCTGGCCCCAATTCTAGGCTCAGTGGACACTCAGTAAATGCTTATATTGACTTAACCCATAGCACTGAAGAACTGGAGGGACGGATTTGGTCAGTGGTGTGAAGGAATAAAGTAAGCGGACAGCCCCCTCTGCAGAGATCTGTCTGAGCAGAGTTTCTGGGACAGAGGAGCTTTGAGTTATCATGTAAGTCTTAAGACCTCTGTCTACGGGGTTGGAGAAAATGACCCTCCACCCCTTCCCCAGACAACCCAGGGCAGCTCTCGCTGACTCTATTAGGCAGAACATTTCTGTGTCTCGTGATGTGACCCACTGGCGTATCGGCCCCACCTCCACTCCCCCACGCCTTCCATTGTTTTTAGGGCTAATTATCTTTTCCTCTGCTGTGTAGCATAAATCACAGGGAGGCAACTTAGCTGTTCACACTAGCATTTTATCAAAATCGTAGTCTCATAGAGTGTAAGCACTGTCACGGATCTTAAAGATCATCTGGAACTGGGAATGATTCACAATCTTTTTTCCACCCAACACTCTAAAGGGATGAGACACAATTCTGTCAGGAGGAGGAGCCCTTCCAAAGCCATGATTCCCACCGGAGGTGGGCTAGGGGGGTGTCACATTTGTCATCACAGGGGGCGGGGGTGGTAACTGTCAGGTTTGCTTTCTGTCATCTAGAAGGCAGAGCTCTGGGGAAAGGTGACACAGGACAGATACGTTTTGGTAAAGGTGATCGAGAACAGCCCGAACCACACAGCTAGAAGCAGTCCTGAACCCCCTGCGCCCCATGGCTCTGCTACCCCTTTGTCTACCCTGGAAATCACCAACCAAGTTAACACCTAATTGTTTAGATGTGGGAAGCCAGGGAGACCCAAGGAAGTGAAACAACCAGAAGAACACAGAAAAAGACAATGCTGTGTGTCAAACTCGGGTCCCAGACTCCCACTCCAAGTGTGGATGTCGCACAGTACATAGCTGCTTCAAAAGGACTATGCTTGCTGAAGGAGAGGAGTAACGGTATTGATCTGTTCAATCATTCCTTTAAAATGTGGGGTGAAGGAGGAGCCCAGGAATTTCTTGGAAAGAGGCAGGAAAGGCAGGGGAACGTGGGCATCAGCAGCAGGGAAAGTAGAGGTGCGTTGTGTGAGGGCAGAGGCTGCTCTCCAGGTCTGCAGGCTGGGAAGGAGAGGGCTGTGGGGGTACCGGAGCCCGGCACCTGCTCGTACACCCCTCTCCGGCTCCCTATTCAGTAACGTGTCGGCCGCATACCAGCTCTGCCACTCACCAGCTAAGTGACTCTGGCAAGTTGCCTAATCTCTCTTTGCTTCAATCTCCTCTTTTATAAAAGTGAAGATAGTAATGAAAGTCCTCATCTGCCAGGTTACTGTGAGGATCAAGCAACTTAATAAGTGTAAAGTGTTTAGAATAGAGTGTCAAGTAGAAAGTGATCCACTGTATTAGCAACGATGAGTGCGAGCATCACCCTGGCTGGTGTAAGTGTGCCCAGAAAGCCAAACAAAGAATGTCAGAGTCGTTATAAAACGTGAGCAGTTACTATGGAGCAAATGCATCAAAGTAAACGGGGGGTTAATCAGAGCCACCAGAATCTATCTTAGGCAAATCAGCGAAGGGGCACGTGAGTGTTGAGGCCTGTGATGTGCCTGCCAAGCTTGGTGCCAAATACTTGTCATTCTTTTTCTCCAAGTCCTCCCTGCTTCTAGATCCTTCCTCCCACCTCCCAGGTGTCTGCTTGCATCCCACTCTCTGGCCGTGGGTACAACCCCTTCACCACCTGGGGCCGGCTCCCCCACGTAGGGAGACTTGTATTTGCAACTTGACTGAGAGTTGCCATCAAACCTTCCCTATGCTCAGGTCCCTGTCCCCTACTAGATGACAAATTGCTGCACTGATGAGCAAATTCTAAACATTTGTGGGATACTGCTTTCTGAGTGCCGGAGTTGCCCTCATAACCATTTCAGGCAATGGTCACAAATGTTTAAATCAGTGTTCTAGAGAAATACGTGGTTTTGATAAAAGGAGAGCAAATCGCTCACCAGGAAGGATTCCTGATCACAGGAGATCAAGCTACTGCTTTCCCAGGGTGACCTTCGCCACTCTCAGTGTCCTCTACCTATATGTCCGAAAGACACCTCCAGTGCCATCTGTCCCAAACCGATGGTGTCAGCGTCTCTTCAAACCCAGCTTCTCTTATGTTCCTTTGTGCAGGCGTTGGCAGCCCCCACAGTGACCCAGGTCTGAAATGGGTCATTCATTCTTGATCCTTTCCTCTTCCTTAACCCCCTGCCACCATTCAATCAAGTCTGCTAAATCTGGGGTGACCAAGTACTAGGGTCTGAATGTTTGTGTTAACCCCAAATTCATATGCTGAAATCCCATTCTGCAGTGTGATGGTATTCAGAGGCGCGGCCTCTGGGGGTTGCTTAGGCCAGGAGAATAGAACCCCCATGAGTAGAACTAGTGTTCTAATCAAAGAGACCCCACAAGAGCGCTCCCTAGCCCCTTGTGCCACGTGAGAAGAAAGCCACCTGGAAGAAAGCCCTCACCTGATCATGCCAGCACCCTCGTCTTGGGTCTCAGCTTCCAAAACTCTGAGAAATTGCTGTTTTTAAGCCATCCAGGCTGTGCCAGTTTGTTAGAACAGCCTCAATGGACTAAGACACCAACTGTCCCAGTTTTCCTGGGACTGAGGAATTTCCCGGGATGTGAAACTTGCAGTGCAAACATTAAGAAAGTGTCATGGACATAATGTTCTAGGCGAAGTTCTGGGAAGAATGTGACCCTTAAACATGTGAACCGCAGTCAGTGCTGTGCAGCACCCCCCTCTCTCTCTCAGAATGTGGGGGCTCTCGTCAACGTCTGCTGCCAGTCTCTGCCTCTGAACCCCTGGGCTTCTCCTCCACCGCCGCCCAACCTCTGAAATCCCTGTCCCCCTGCAGGTAGACCAGAAGTGCAGGAAAACTCAGAGCCTTAGAAGTAGTTCTCAGGAGGGGTGTACAAATACCCCACCCCCCTCTCTTTGGAAGGGATAATTCGGAGATGTGTTATTTTACACCATCTCTCAGTTTCTCCACACATTTAAGCAGGTGATTCGCTGTTTGCCCTTCTCTGGGTCACCTCCCTGATGGTGCTCGCTGTACTTCTCAAATAAACTACTCACGGTTGCATCCTTGCCCCCACTCTGCTCCTGGGAAAACCCCAGCTAAAACAGCCACCATAAGACGAGTCCTAGGCCTCAGATTAGAGCTTGTCAATTGGTGCTATTCAATGGAACTTCCTGCGATGATGGGAATGTTCTAGATACGTGCTGCCCATATCGAGAGTCCATAGCCACGGGTGGCTATGAAGCATGTGAAATGTAGTCCGGTGTGACTGACAGACTGAATTTTAAATTTTATGCAATTTTAACTAATTTATACTTAAATAAGCCACATGTGGTTTGTGACTATTGTATCAGGTAACATGTGTTAGGGGACAACATATCTTTCTCTTCATAGAATTAAAAAGTGTTTTGATTTGTTAAAAAACAAAGGTTGAAGGTTGATATGGAGAAGGGGTGGGGAAGCAGTGGGGTGAAAACCCAGCTTCTGACAATTCCCTTTCGACTGGGTCTCTGGAAGAAAGTTGTGTTGCTGAAGGACCATGATGCACTGATGCTGTCTATGAAAGAATCCCGCCAGCAGGACTCACAGAGCATAGACTTACCTGCGCCAATTTTAAGGCTGGCATCACTCAGGATGCTCTTAGGTCTTACAATTAGTTCAAGTAAAATCACTCAAGTGTTCCCTTGGTGAAGATGTTCCAGCTACATCCAAGCTACTTTAGTCTTATTCTTTTAGCCGCATGCTCTTTGACACAATATTTCCCATAACCTTGAGTTTATCAGGTTGCCATGGGAGGTTGGGAGTAATCTCCTTTGCGGGAACATTAAACACATCTTCCTAGGAGAGAATGTTTGCTAATAACCATTTGTAGTGCCCAGAAAAAAGCCCAAATCTCTTTTCAAAGTCAGACTGTTCACAGAAACTGAGGGCCCTTGTAATTATACAGAGTTTTGTATGATGACCAGTTGCATCTCTTGCTGCAAAGGATGCGGTAGGGGTGACAGGTGCTTGGGCTTTGGGTCCCCAAGACCTGGAGTGGACACCCAACTCCTCCTCTATGGGATTGTCAGACTTCGTTACTTAATCTTGCCCCATCTGTAAAATGGGCATGATAATTGTACCTAGTACCTGCCCCACAGCAGTGGTATGAAGAGTAGATGTACCAATGGAGGGAGAGATCAGCACCTTGCCTGGCACTTAGAAGGCACTCAATAAGTATCATCAACTTCACCACTGCCATCAGACAGACCCAAGTTCCAACCCCAGATTGTGTGACCTCAGCCAAGTTGCTTTACCTCTCTGTGTCTCAATTTCCTTGTTTTAAAGGAGGGATAATATCTAGCTTGAAGGATTGCATGGAATAAAGATAATTTGTAGGCAGTACTTGGTATGCAAAAGATACTAATTATATAATTATTATTCTACCTTTTTCCCCCTGTAGTGATAAGCACATGGTGGGATTGTAGTGAATACTTTCCGACTTGATTTTTTTCCCCTCTGCGGAAAAATACCAGGCCTCTTTGAAATCACGTTAATGAACTCTGAAATTTGAGTAGTGTTCTATACTTTAAGATATGTCAAGGATATTCCCTTATTTTATTTTTTGCTTTTGCTGACTGTAAACAGGGATAAATTTTGTATTTCACATGGTAATTTGAGTCGTATTTTTGTGAGGAGGCTGGGCGAGGAATAAACCAACATTATCTGAGCACTTTGTGTCCAGCATTGGGTCCAGATTTACCTATATAATCTCATTTTGTCTTCATAGCAATCCTCCGTTATTCCTCTAAGGGGCTAGTATCATACCCATTTCACAAATGCAGAAACTGGAGCAAAGTGTGGCTAAATGGGTACAAGATCACACAGGGCAAAGCCGAGTTTCAAAGCCAAGCTCTCTCTCTCTAGAGCCCCAGCTCTTTGGCAGTCTGCTATCTCCGCACGATGTGGACTTTTCCTCTTTCTGAAGGAGCCTGATTCTGGCAAAATCTTGTTGTGATGAGTGTGACCATGTCTGCCTCAGTTCTTCTCTGAGTGCCTCTGCTCTTTCCTGTCCTTGAACCGCTAGATCCCAGCAGCAGTTTAGGCCCTGGCCTCCCTCCCCTCAAGGTCCAGGTGGACAGCAGCTGTCCCCACGTGTCACTCCATGGGGGCAGCTCCTGGGCTTGCTTCTCTGCAGAGAAAGGCTCAATGAAGCATATAATGTGATAATGGATTTCCAGTTTGCTTTAGCTAACATCTTCGTAAATTGGTTTCCTGCGCTCGTTCCTCTGCGGGCCTTTACCATTCTGGTGGAGACCAGGTTGCACAGATTGCCAGGTCAGTGCGAATGCAGCATGGGCTGGTGTGCGTGCTGCAGGGAGTCCAAAGCAAGTTTGCTGGTTGGGTCTAAACTTTCTCTCTCTGTTTCTCTGTTTGTCTGTCTCTATCTCTCTGCCTCTCTCTCCAACAAACTTAATGGATATTATTTCACAAACACAAATGTGTTGCAAAACTCCCCCTTTTTTAAAAAGCAAGATGGCCTCTCGTTTCCAGGCTTGCTTTGGTGGTGGAACGATGACCATATATGGGCCAGATCCGGGCCACATGTCACATCATTCACATTCTTGGCTTCCTGAGTCACTGGAAGTTCATTATCTAACCTTTCCAGAGAGCCTGCAGTGTGTGGGCGTCGATGGACAGGAAATCAGATAAGCCCCATCTGTGTGCACATCTGCTTGGGGACCTCTTTACCTGTTTCTGGAGAAAGAGTTTCATGTTGACAGTAAGAGGACTGCAAAATTCTTGCCTGAATTTCTAAATCCCTCACTGGAGTCAGTGGACATTTCTGGACCAGAAGACACAGCTGCATGACAGCCTGAATCAGAAGGCAGAAAACATCTCTTTAAATCTAAGATCGCTTTAACTATGGAGGGAAACATCAGGGGTATTCAGAACAGAGACAGATTGTCAAATTGTTCCACAGGGAAAATCATTCTCCAAATCCAGTCTTCATTCCAAACCTGTTCCTGTTCCCTTTAATCTCACAACTGTTGAGACAGTCTACTTCTGCCCTAAGGCCAGCCTTCTTCAAATGAGAAGCACCTTTGGAAACTTTTTCTTGGAAAGTTATCCCTAAGTGCTGGAAGATGTTCATGCCCCCCAGTCTGTCCGTGTGCCCACTCCCTCCATCTTTGCCCCCTGGTTTTCTTAGGAAGCCTTAATACCAAACGATCCTGTGAGAGTCTTCCAGGCGTCTGCAGTGAGATGAGGTCGGGAAGTTCATTCCACCCCAAAGGTAACTGTCTGAGGTCCAGGCTTATTATTGGGACACCCATGTTCTCCCGAGGAACTGGCCGGCTTCTATCCTAGGGACCCTGTACGCCAACTCTGGGGTCACGCACTTGAAGGCCCAGGGGGCAACGCAGGTGGCGTGAGGAGCTTGGGCTGGACAGGCCACCTGCACACTGAGCGCACGTGTGTGCTTCAGAGGGGACAGGCTCATCGGCTCTAGCTGGTGCTGCCATCTGGGAAGGCAGGCCCAGTACTGCTGTAGCTTCGGATTTTTTTTTTAAAAGGGAAGCCAGAAATACTTTCAAACAATATGAAATGTCTCCATTTTTTAAGGTTGGCAACCAACCAACTGAAAAATAAACAGTACTGAAAAGGCCCAAACAGAACTTATCGATGGGCCACATTTGGCCCACGAGCCACCATTTGCCACTTCTGGCCTTGACTGTGAAACCCACATTCATGGCCTACACTTAGCAAGCCTTAAAGATGTCATGATATGCAGTGTTTTACTCGATAGTTTTTCCGTCTTCATATATATCCTTGTTTTTGTTTTCTCCATCCTCATCACTTGATAATACAGAATATATATTGTGAAATTGCGTGTGCCACTGAAGAGAGCTTTCTGGAGTAAGAAAGGGAAGCTGCCCGTTACTTAACTACAGCATACGTTTCTTCCCTGTTTTCCAAGCCTGCCCTTTTGGACCAGCCTAAGACAATCATGGTAATTCCACTTCTCTTGCCAATGATTGGGTTAGGCATGGTCATGTAACCTAGCTCTGGCCAATGAGTTGTAAGATGAAATCAGGGGGAGGGGGATGCAGTCTGGAAAAGTTGTCCTATGTGAAACATCTCCTGAGTCTCGATGTCATGGTCAGTCCCAGAGCCAACAACCCTGGGCCTCCCCACATCTCTGCTTCTGTTTAGGGGAGAAAATCCATTTTTCTTCTTATTGAAGCTACTTTCAGTCAGGTGTTTCTGTTGTTTGCTACCAAAAGTGTCCAATCTGATACAAAAAGAAAATGTCTGGGTTACCAACCGTGCTCCACTGAGGAGATCGGATTGCTTATCTGTCAGTGGGCCCAGGCTGACTGGCCCTTGAGGCCTCTTGCATTGAGAAGACCGAATTGCAGACTCTGTGCTCTCTCTCCCCTGCCCGGTGCTTGGGAACTGGCCTCAGGCACATTCGTTCAGTAACATTTTACCGAGTGCCTACCTGTGCAACCCTCACCTCCAACCACCATGTGACTAGGAGCAGGAAGAGCTAGATGTGTGTTTAGGGACTTCGCAGACTTCTAGAAATGAAAGCTGCAGGGAGTGCTTGCTCAAAAGGGTCAGCTGAATATACTTTCTTCTCACAAACTGTCAGGATTGGGCCAGTTTGAGCTTCCATTCTTTCTTGTAGCGACATTTTAGCCTCTTACTCTACCACAAGCTAGAAAATGTGAGTAGCAATGCCTGACAGAGGCGTCAAGGGCTTAGCCGTCCTCAAAGGGGCTACAGTGTGGGGGCGGTGGAGGGTGTTCATGACATTCCACAGTGGCCACTGTGCCCACATATGCCACCCTCTGGTCTAGGGTGGCATATGTGGTCCTTCTCCCTAATTCTAGGTTCCTCCCAACACCTTCCATTTCCTGAACCCGTTAAGGCTACAGCAAACATTATTAAGAATGATGATAATGGAAGCAGCAGTAGTAATGGTAGTAATGGCTAATCCTGGGTAAGACTCTGTGTGTCAGACACTGTTCTAAGTGCTGTTCTATGTACATTAACTCATGTAACTCTCACAACAACTCACAGCTTAGGAGATCAGTTATCCCCATTGTACACATGGGGGAACTGGGGCCACAGTCACATAGCTCGTCCCCTAGCAAAGCTGGGATTCGAAGCGAGGGGGTATGTTCCAGGGTTTGTGCGACACCATCCTACCCAGTGTTAATTGTGCTCACTGCTGGCATAGGGAAAGGGGATTAGAAAATGTTTACTTCTCACTCCCTGCATGATTTGGATTTTTTAAAATCTTGAACATGCTCTACTTTCTGCTGGGTTAAAAATATGAGGCATGACAGCCACCACACACTCTTGGGAGAATGTGTCTAAAGACTGTCCACCTTAACCTCTGACGGGCTGACCCTCATACGAGCCTACATGTCTTAGTCCTACAAACCTTCCTTCTGCCCGTTGACGAGACACGGGAAAAAGAGAGATAAAGGGTAGATTCTCTAGTAACTATATGGTCCCCAGATAACCTTGGCTAGAGCACTCTGACCTGGGGAGGGGGTAAAGTGGAGAATTAGCCAAGTCCAAGGAAGGTGAACTTGGGCAGGGCATTTGTCTTGGCTCTTCAGTTGCGGGGTTGATAGCATGAGAGTCAGGGGGCTACTGATATGGTTCTACAAAGCGAACATCTGATTTTCTTGGATAGATGTCTTTCTTCATTTAGATGTCATTGAGTACATACGTTCTAGCACTATGGCTATGTAACAATTACCCCCCTCGACTTGGTGGTGTCAAATAGCCATCTTCTGGGTTCTGTGGGTCAGGGCAGGATGGGGATGGCTTGCTTGTGTTCGCTGCACAGTGCCTGGGCCTCATCTGGAGGCCTTGAAGGCTGAGAGCTGGAATCCTCTGAAGGCTCATTCACTCACATGTCTGGTGGTGGATACATGCTGTTAGCAGAGGGCCTCAGTTTCTCTCCTTATGGTCTCTCTACTTGAGCCAGTTTAGGTTCCCTCATTGTATGGTGGCCGGATTCTAAAAGTGAACATTGAGAAGATGGTGAGGAAGGGAACAAGAGAGAGAGATACAAGCACCGAGGGGGAGCTGTACCCTCCTTAGAATCTAGCCTCGTAAGTCGTGTAGCATCATTCCCGCTGTTCTCCAGCGGTCAACACAGTCACAGGCTTGTGTCGAGACTCAAGGAGAAGGAAAGCAGACCCTCTCTCCCCGTGGGTGGGTGTCAGTCACATTGTGAGAAGGACATGTGGGATGAGGTAGATATCTCCATCTTTGGAAAACACGATCTGCCCCTTCATTTGATGATGACAGTAGCAGCAGAAGGAGCCTTGGCCATCCTTCCCACATCTACCAGAGAGACCGCCCACCCCAGTTATAGCTTTGAAAAGACTCTTAACACTAGTTTTAACAGTTACCCATCCTGTATCCCTTTCCTTCAGAGCCCTGTTCTGAGCCTGTTCATCTGAGAAACCATCTCCGTTAATGGGTACTGATGGGTTACTCATCTCGTGAGACCTAATTGCAACCAATAGGGACCTGCCTTTTGGAGACATGATTACTTAGCCTAAGAAGTGACTTAATGCCCCAGAAGAAGGCAGTGGGCACACATGGCTCTCTTTTGGTACCGCTCCGCTCATAACTGTGTGGGCAGCCACCTGTCTCTCCAAATGCCAAGCGAGGATCTGTGTGACAGTTCAGTTAATGCAAGAGTGCTAAGAGCAGGTACCCACTACAGTATGAGCTTAAAGAAGTCCTTTATTTTCTGAATCAAAGATGTTAACAATAATTGTGTTTGAGTGGTAGAATTAAGGAGTGATTTGCATTCTGTAATTTCCTCTATTTCCTAATTTTTTATGAGTGTGTATTACTTTTATCATAAAAGAGAAAAATACTTATTTTTAAAACTTTCATCAGTAAGAGAGAGGCCAACAGGAGACCTGGGCTCCAACCCTCCCCTGTCACTATCAGCTTGTGATAGTCATGTAGGGCCCTGAATGGGCAGCTCTGTGACTTTGTCTCCACAGGCGTCAGTGTTGGCCCCTGGTCCCGAACTCCTGCTCCATCCCAAGCTTGTCATGATCATCTCGTGAGTGACCAGATGCAAAACGTTTGGAAAAGGCCTTATTGCAAAGATGCTATTTATTATTATTTGCCATTTTTTTTTTTTTGCCCCCGACTAAGCTAGACTTCATAAAAACAGTAAAAGTGAAACCAAGTTGTTTACTTGTTTACCCTAACATCCAGGGCCATTGCAGTCAGGTGAACTGCATGCACACTCATGAACAGAATTTCCTTTAGCATTTCCTTCTTTGGCCTTCTTGACATCCATCTTACAACTATATACAGCACCTGTGAGCTAATAAATAATGTATTCAAAGAATTCTGCAAATCCAAAAAGGTCACCATTTGTACATCATCTGTCTATCAAGAGAAATTTTTGGCTCAAAGTAAAAAAGCGAGTTTATTTTGGTGTAACAGCTGCAAAAAAGAAATGGGAACTAAAGACCCTGCCGCTTAATCCCTTTCTAAATATTCATTTAAAGCCCGACTTTCATAAAATTTGATGGGTCTTAATGGGTGAAATCTGGCCAGATGGGGACGTGAAGATTGGGAAAGTAGCATAACCTGGAAATCAGATTCGTTGGGTTGATACAAGCATCTGTTAAGAACAGAGGCTCTGCACAGCCTGGAGCAGGCGTCCACTCAGTTGTGGTCTGAGTCCCAAGCCCTGCCCGCCTTGTTGCACGACTGAAGGGCTGAGTGATGCTGCAGAGATTCGGGACCACTCTCACCACCCACTCCTTGGATCCCAGAGCAATCCTGATTGAGGCCCCAAGCCTTGCACAGAACCCCCTTCCTCGCCCCCGAGCCGGAAATGACTCCTGTTGACGACTTCAGCCTCACTGGTTTCTTAGGTTGCAGCAGCTCCCCACCCTCTCCCCTTTCTGTGCTGTGAACGTGACCTGCAATAGGCATTCTCTCCAGAATCCTCAAACAACCCCATGAAATAGACAATACCCCCATTTTCCCAATGAGAAAACTAATTTACAGAGATCTGAGGACTTGCCAAAGACACACACACATGGCAAAGCCAAGCGTGCCTATCCCAAATTCCTTCCTTTTGACCTCTGTGCTGTCCTGTGTCCCCTGCTTCTGTTGTGATGAGTCTCCTCCCCACTGCCTCCTGCCCTCACCTGCTGGTTCAGTAAGACCTGTGTCTTCCTCTGGGGACACTTCCTGTGGGGCCGAGCCGCGGCCAGGTCAGGGGCGTAGTCATTGGGAAATTGTACCTTTTTGGGAGAGGAACACTTTCACCCCTTTCTCTCCTAAACAAATACAGCTTCACTACCAGAGAACAGTGTTGGCAATTTCCCCTTCTCTCCAAGCCATGGGATGCCCTGGGGTCTCTGACTTCAATATCTGGCCTAGGAGGCAGCCGGTTTCTTTCAAATTAGTGGTCCTGGCTTTGGAAGATGGCGCCCTGACTTCGGAAGAGTCGTGTTCCCGTATTTAGAGCTGCTCCCACAGTGAAAAGGTGAAGACCTCAAGCACAGAAAAGCTGCCCGGATCCTTCCCAGCCTCCTTCAGCGGGGTGGCCCTGCCAGGAAGCAAAGCAATGATAGTGGGATTTGCATTGTTTTCAAAGCCACACGTTTTGTTTGTTTTCCATCAGGGTAGGCTAGTCAACCATGGGCAAAGCCTTTCTTATGACTAAGAACCTATGGAGAATTCTAAACCAGTTTTTAAAATTCAAAATGGACATTCAGCCCAGGAGTCTTACTCCACAAGAAAGAAATATATGCATTTGAGTCTTCTGTCTCAGTTACTTGAGAAGAGGCTCCCCTGTCTTGTGACCAGAGGCCTCTGGTCCCAGAGGCTGTGCGGGTTGGTTCCTGACAGGCCTTGAATTCCAGCTTCTAACCTTTTGCAGACCTCAATCTGGACAGACTCCACTTGAAAGGCAGCTCCACAGAGACAGCACGTTGCTTGTGCTGTGTTCTGGGCTCAAGTTCCTGCCTTGATTGCGTGAACTGCCTTCCCTAGAGAGGCAGACCGCCTCCACTCCAGCTTTTTAGTCACTCCTTGTATGAGGCTGGGTCAAACTTTCTGAAAGGCAATTGATTTTAAATAAACAGTCACAGGCTCTGTCTACAAAATACATTTTCACTCTATTCTAGTGGAAGGGGACATGTAAAATCGCATGTGGATCAGAGAAGTCAAGAGAGGGAAGGGTCAGCCCAGGACAGGAAGAGAGATTACATGTGTCCACAAATTACATAATCTACAATTACATAATGTGCTCGCAAGTAACACACTAGATCCCAAACACTCCGGGAGGAAAGAAAATCATTTGTTTTCCTTTTCCCTTGTTCTCTTCCTCTTCAGCAGTGAAAATGAGTTATGATGCAAAATCAAATTGCTCTAAGCCTGTTATCAACACCCACCCTTGGAGACAATATGAAGCAAGCAGAGAATGACTATTCCCCACTGAATTTCTCCTGTAACGCTGATACTGTAACTACTACTAACTACGACACCGGGATAGGCTTTCTCAGATTACCAAACTTTCTTTATTCCACTTGTCACTCCCAAACAATTCCGTGACTCCTCATTTCTCTGATCCCCACTGCAGAGAAGGGTCAATCCATCAGTTTCTCACTGTGTAGACAAGGAAGGTCCAAATCAAGACTGTCTGATAATAATATGGATTGGGATTTGTGGATGGGTGGCCCCTACATTTCTATGATTAGACCCTCTAGAGAGTGACCAGCACACTATGCATGTGGTGGTCACCAAGTTCTGTCAGGTTACCTAATTGTTGCACAACAGACCACCGCAAAACTGAGAGGTTTAACACTATAACCACTTTCTTAGTTTTGGAGGGTCCAAGACTGCTCACACACTGGGTGCCCTGTAGGGACAGCTGGAAGGCTACGCTCAGCTATGCCTTTCTTCTTCTCCCAGTACCCTCCAGACCTCTCTGTGTGGTCTCCCCAGCAAGGTAGTTGGACTTTTTATGAGGAAGATTGGGCCCTTCGAACCAGTGTTCTGGGAGACAAGAAGTGAATATTGTCTGACTCCTAAAGCCTGGATGTAATCAAAGCAGTCCCAGAGCCTGCCCAGATTTGAGAGGGATGACAAGTTGACCTCAAGTTTGTCAACCCCATATTAACAACACAAGTCCAAAATTGATACTACTTGATGAGGATATCTGATAGTTATGAACAGATGCTCACAGTTCTGAGAAATTTTGATTTACAGGGGAGAAAATATATTGACTCTGTTTCAGGGCCCACAAATTTCTACCCTTCAACATATGACCAGTTTTGGATTTCCCAGAGTACAGTGTATGTGATGATCAGCTGGCCACCCCCAGGAAGACTAAAAGAGCATACGGTTCTGGGATGGTTTGTGAGGCCTGGATTTCCAACAGCTCTTTCCTTCCTTAAAGGATGCCCAAATCCTAATCCCCTGAACCTGTAAATGTTACCATATATGACAAGAGGGACTTTCCATATATGTTTAAATGAAAGGTTTTTGAGGTGGAGAGAGTATCCTGATTATCTGGGGGTACCCAATATAATCACAAGGGGCCTTACAGCAGAGAGGCAGGAGATCAGAGTGGGTAGCAGGAGATGTGATGACAAGAAGCCAGTGGTCTGAATGACATAAGGAAGGGGCCATGAGCCGAGGAACATGGGCGGCTTCTGGAAGCTGGAAAAGGCAGGACCAAATTTTCAGCGGGAGCTTCCAGAAAGAGCCATCCCTGTCAACATCTTGATTCTAGTGCCGTAAGACTCATTGTAGATTTCTGGTCTCTAGAACTGTAAGATGATAAATTTGTGTTGGTTTAAGCCACCAGGTTTGCAGTAATTAGCTACAGCACCAGAAGGAGACTACTACCCTTCTCTAAAGCACTAAGGAATTGTAACAACATCTCATGGGGTTTATATCAGCAAAGGGGTCAACCTCACAAATAAGGAACTCTAGCAAAATCTCTTTCTGCCCAGAGAAAGGTACAATTTAGCATCCTGCCTTAAACTAAATCCCTGTTAACACACTCTTCATTTTTGTTCTCCCTTCCTTTCTAAGGGAAAAGAATTAAAACTAACCAAGAGCTGGGGCGCCTGGGTGGCTCAGTCATTAAGCGTCTGCCTTCGGCTCAGGGCGTGATGCTGGCGTTCTGGGATCGAGCCCCACATCAGGCTCCTCTGCTGGGAGCCTGCTTCTTCTTCTCCCACTCCCCCTGCTTGTGCTCCCTCTCTCGCTGGCTGTCTCTCTCTCTGTCAAATAAATAAATAAAATCTGTCAAATAAATAAATAAAATCTTAAAAAAAAAAACTAACCAAGAGCTAAAGACTATCTTCTAATGACTGAGGGAGGGAAGAACAGTGAATTTTGTTTTTGTGAGAACTTCTAAACTCAAAAGAATGGTTTCGCTGGGTGGGAAAGAGTGTCTCTTTTAAGAACTAGGCCATTAAACATTGAATGCATTTCTTAAGGATTATCTGAGCGGTTCAGTTGGCTTTTCACACCAGAGAATAGAGCTTAACTAATACCTTTTTTTTTTTTTAAACAGGGAAATACTGTTGGGGATTTATGTGATAATGCTTATTCGGTTTTGACAAGTACTTAACAGACCACTCTCTGAATTCTCAGGCTCACAACAAGTAAGCTTGTCTTCACCTCAGACAGACAGGGAAGGGAAGGCTCGTCCAGATCCCACCCTAAGTCGTGAAGGAGCAGACGGGATTCAAGTCTGCGCCAAGTTCCGTGTGCCTTCCACTAAACCGCCCAGGTCAATGTCAAAGGGGAATGTTCCTACCTAACTTACTGCTCCTCACCCAACAAGAGGTGTTGGGGAATTGAAGTGGGTGAATTGAAAATGAATACGATACCTGCTTGTATCAAGTAACAATTTGATCTGTTTAAGAGAACTGACCTTCAAGACAACGGGGAGATGTGAATATGAACTACTGTGCTATTAGGTGATAAAGCATGATGGAGGTTTTTAAAATACTATCAGTTAAGGATGTGCCTCTGACATATTTATGGGTCCAATGGCATGTCTGAAACCTGCTGTAACTTCTCTATCCCTGTCTTCTAGACTTCTGATGACAGATGACGTAAGGGTGGCAACCTGCTGAAGCTGGATGGTGGGATCCATGGGGTTTCACCTTACTATTCTTTATACTTCCGTGTTGGTTTTCAGTTTATATGATTAAAAAGAAAGAGAAAGAGAGAGAACTGTGGCCTCGGGTCCCAGGACAAATAACATGGATATCTCATCACATAGGGTTCTCTTTTCTTAGTATGTCCGTTCTCAGCCTGGGTCGCCTGGCTGGCCTCCTTGAGCCCTTCCGTGTCTGAGAGCAAAGATCTGCCCTGGAGCTTGAGTCTCAGGAAGGTGGATATGGCCAGCCGCTCCTAGCCAGCATATTTGGAGGAGGGAAAGACAATCTCCAGCTTGTTTGAAAGAGAAACAAGGAAACGCTCACCAGGGCAGCTCTGTCGGGCACCAGTGGAGATAGGACCCATGTGTCCCAAACAGGTCAGAATCAGGGTCAGAAGCTGAGGGCTGGAATCCAGCAGGCCCCAAGAGCACCCGTGGGCCCACTCAACAGTTCCAGAATCTAGTTCTAAGAGGTCCTTTCCCTTGAAGATTCTCTTTTCTTCCCCGTTTCTTTTTTTTAAGTATGGTTGACACCCAATGTTACATTAGTTTCAGGTGTACAACACAGCGATTCAACAAAGTTTGTAAGTTACACTGTGCTCACCGGAAGTGTAGCTATAGTCTGTCACCATCAACGCAATTACAATATCATTGACTGTCGTTCCCTATGCTGTGCCTTCTATTCCTGTGACTTATTCATTCCATACCTGGAAGCCTGTGTCTCCCACAACCATTCGCCCATTTTGCCCATCCCCCACCCCCTTTCCCTCTGGCAACCACCAGTTCTCTGTATTTACCTCAAGATTCTTGATGACTTGCAGAGCAGAAGGGGGAGAGGCAGGGAGTTCAGGTACAAGGTCAGAGAGGTGCAGGTGTGGGAGAAGCAGCTTAGGGTGAACGTGTTCACCTGGAGAGCAGAAAGGGTGCTCCCTACCCTAAGACTGAGAGATGGTGGGACAATCCTCTGCTCCCATACAGGGCACTCAGGTGAACTCACATGGGGGTAGGAGAGGGAAGTGACAAGGTTTCCCCTGCTTTTCTGAGAAGTAAGATGGTTCACCCACCCAGAGGACTGTTGGGAGTGTTTTCTGGCTTGCTGAGTGAGCTCCGCTCCCTATCTTGACTGGACTTCAGGTAGCCGCCTGGGACAGTACCGACCCAGGGCCTCCAGGATGCAACCGGCCAAAATGTCAGTCAGACAGCAGCGAAGAGTCGCTGACACCTTTCTGGAATTCTATCATGGAACACTTTTCATTCAGCTACAGGAAAATTCTTATGAAGGGGCACGATTTCCTGCTGAGATATTGAGTTAATGGTTCTCAACGCTGGCTGCACATTTGGATCACCTGGGAGAAGTAAACCCCTCCCCACCTCCAGTGCCCAGACCTGCCCCTGCCCCTGCCCCTGCCCCTTAAGTCAGCAGGCCTCAGGTGGGCCTGGGCACAGGGATAGTAAAAGCTCTGCAGGTGATTCCAAGGTGCCCTTTTTAGAATCATTCAGGCCTCTGCTCACCTGTTGCCCACTGAAGGAGTCTGCTTATTTTCTCGAGTACCTACTGATGACAGAGATGACGTACAGAGTTATGTGTATATTTTTCTCGTCCTACTGCTTAATTAGAAAGTTCTGTATGGGAAAGGACATCATTTAATCATCTGTTTTCCTCACCACCGTACCCCAGCTCTAAGAACTGCTCCTGGCATACAGGAGTCACTCACTAAAGGTTGCTGAATGAATGCATTAGTAGGAAGCAGTTTTTATACATTTTATGATCCATTCACAGCTTGTGGTGACTGAATAATGTCTGTAAGATTGCAGAGGAGAGGAGAGTGGATCAGAGTGGAGCCTGGCCCCAACTCTAGGCTTTGGAAGGACAACCCTCCTGTGGGGAGGTTGTGGAGTCCCTCAAAATCACCCTTAGGTGGCCCAGCAGAGTGCGGTGCACAGCGCCATCTGCTGGATAAAACAAAACTGGGTTTGTTTTTCTCACATCCTGAAGAGTTGCCTGAAAGCAGCTCTTCTTGGAAAAGAGCAGAGAAGGCAAACTTTATCCTCATCCACCATCATGAGTGTGTGTGTGTGTGTGTGTACAATGATTAAGATTTTACCTAATGCGCAAATGCAAAACCAAAATCCACCACTCTTTCAGGATTGATCCAGTGAAGAATCTCTGGGTCTGTGCCAGCAAAGTCAAAACTAAGAATCTTCAAATGACTCTCAAAAGTGAAGAATGCCAAGCCCCCACTCTGTGGGAGATGCTGCTCTTTCACCCCTTTCAACATCTGCTGTTCTGAGGCCAGACTGAGGTGACCACATAAAGGGCTAATTGATGGTCTTTGATCAATTTCCTGGAGCTAAAATGACAGAGGGCCCAGCTGTTAGAAGAGCTATTCCAAGTTCTTAAGTGGGTTTCCAAATGCTTACCGTATGTTCAGTCAACTTCAGACTAGTTTATTATTTTTATCCTGTAACCTGATCTTCAGAATGAAAGCTCCATAATCTCTCGATCTCTCTCAGACATGCACACACACACACGCACACCACCACATACACACACCACGCACACCATGCCCAGATCCACGCAGGACTTAATATACTTAGAAGCTCCTCTTAGACCTTGACAAGAATTGTTCTTGACCTCAACTTGAAAACATTGGGTGAGGCCAGAAATAATTCCTGAGAGAACTGAGATTATTTAACCAAGAAGAAGAGAGTTGATTTAATAGACCCTTCAAATGAAGAACAAGCCTTGATTAGATAAAAATAGGACTAAAATGTGTGAGCTCGTCATACGGTGGGGGTTTCCACTTTATGAGGTTCTGTTCGGGGACATCACGCTACCCTGTGTGATCGCAATTCCTGTTGTAACAGGATTCTGAAGTCTGCCAAAAATTGTTATGCCAAATATGGACACCAGGTGTTCAGTACAGAGGTGATGACGATGACAACCAAAAAAATCAACTTACCTGCGGCTGGAGAAGCTAAATTAAACATCAGGAAAAATGTCCCAGCAGTGAGTGATCATATTCTAGACCAAGCCATGGAGAGAAGCAGTGAAATACCTTTTCCGTGAGTCTTTTCAATATATGACAGATATGAGATTCTCAGGAGTTGGAGGCACTGAAAAAATAAGTAAATTCTGCAGTCATTCAACAAATAGTTGATGAGTCCCTCGTCTACATCAGGGCCAGTCCTGGTCCCTGGGGGGCACGCAAGCCTGTGTATGACCCAATCCTGCCCCCCTGGGAGGGAGAGATGTTGCAAATAAGCACTAACCGCCCCAGGAAAGGTTGTTTCTCATGGGCATGACCAGGTTGTCCTTGACCTGCGGGTGGAAAGATGCGTCGGATTTTGTTTGATGGGACAGATGAGAGGGAGGTGAAGCAGGTGTAACCAGGCCAAGGCAATGGTGGGAATGTAGACTCAGCCCTAGGAATACATAAGTCAGGTCTAAGGGATAGTGGGTCATGTGGGCTGGAGAAGTGATGTGTGGGGCCAAGTGGGGACAGCTGAACTGGGAAAGGTAGTTGTGGGTGGCCTGGAAGGCCAAGCTAAGGCATTTGGACTTTGTTCGTGAGCCATAGGATGTTAATTATGACCTTCAAGATGCTAAGATGCAAAAAGTCAAACATAGGTGTGACTCACATATGTTCTGAGCCTGGGTGTTGGGTCTCAGAGGGGTCCTCTCTGTGTCCTGCACATCTGAGTACAGGCATGGGCGGGGGGGGGGGGTCCTCTTCTGGAGGAAAGGCAGCTGTGGTGCAGGAAGATGCGGCATACCAGCAGACATGCTCGAAGCCCAGCTCAGAAGGCATAACCTGAGCAGCTTTGCCTTGAAGTGTCATCGATGGATTTCTACTTTATTATGTTTATAGATTACAATCTTACAGAGATAATAACCCTCTATTCTAGAAGCTAAGAGGTCCATAAACCTCTTGCTATTTTTCTGGGGGTAATACCCTTCCTTGGTATTTTGAGACCGATTTATCTCTGTTATTTTAGATTTTTACCTACACTGTAATTGCTCCCTCTGAGAGGCCTAGTGCTATTTGAAGGCATGTAAAAAACTGAAATCCAGGGGTGCCTGGGTGGCTCAGTTGGTTGAGTGTCTGACTCTTGATTTCAGCTCAGGTCGTGATCTCAGGGTCATGGGGTTGAGCCCCACATGGGGCTCTGTGTTCAGTGCGGCCTGCTTGTCCTTCTCCCTCTGGTCTACTCGCCACTCTCTCTCTCTCTTAAAAAATTAATTAATTAATTAAAATCTTTTAAAAACAAAAAATTGAAGTCCTTCCCATATTTCTGGGACAAGAGTAGCAAAGTTGTTAAAGTTGGGCTCTTGAGTCAGACTTCCTGGGTTCATAACTTAAAAATATATTGTAGGCCTATTACTTACCTCCTCTAGGCCTCCGTTACCTCATCTGTAAGATGGACATAATAATGGTACTTACTACCCAATAGGATTCTGAGAACTAAGTGGCCTAATACATGTCAGGTGATTACAAGTGCCTAACACAGAGTCAAAGCCCGTAAATGCTCCCTCTGTCAGTTTGCAACCTGTACTTGGGTCAGAGTCAGCCTCTTCTTGGTAACCGCGTCTGACTCCCATCTGGCCTGGTGCTCTGATTCTCGCATCAGGAGCCCCACCTCGCCTGACTCCTGCTACCTCCTGGGCCTCAGCTCCTGCCCTCTCCCTTTGCCTCCGTACTCAACAGTAATGTGTGCTTGTGCATGCTTCAATGCCTTTGCGTAGATGTTCCCAGGACTTTCACATCTCCTCTCCATCACCCAGACCCGGCACCGGGGTCCCTCCCCGGTGAAGACGGCCTCGCTCCCCCGTCCACCCCAGAGCGTGCACTGTCTGCTGTCATGGCCTGGGCCCTACTCGTATGCCCATTCCCACATCCGTGCCGCTGGCGGGCACTCGCAATCCAATCCCACTTGGAGCTCCGGGCATGTACAAGATGCTGTCTCGGGGATTTCCGGTGGGAGTAGGGGACACACGGACTCAGTCAGCAGCGTTCCCTGATCCTTAGTGGGGAGATAGGGACCCCGGGGCCCATAGGTGCAAGGCCCGCGAGGAGTGAAAGAACAGGATGAATAAGCACACAGTCATGTGGAACGGATCGATACCAAGTGTCAAGGCTGCAGATGGGATGGGGAGAATGGGAGGCTGGGATGAGGGGAGCAGGGACCTGGGTTTGAGAAGAAGGTGGAGGGGGAGGCAGCGTGGGCAGGGCAGTGCCAGCTGGATCCCAGGATAAGGACCTCGGAGATGCCCAGGAGCCCCTGCTCGGGTCCACAGCTTCCAAGCCGAGCCAGGTGAGGGGAAGGCTCCGAAGTAAGGATCAGATGGGGAAGACTACCCTACACTTTTGGGCAACGGACCTTCCTGACACAGGTCTTGTCTGCTAGTTTTTAGGTTCTTTTTTTTTTTTTTTTAATTTCACTTATTTATTTAGGTTCTTTTAATATGACCCTTTAAAAATAATTTATAGAATGAAAGGCAAGGAAGGGAGCAAGATATAGAAGAAAAAAGATGAGCTATGAACTCAAATGGACACCTGGGTTGGAATCCTAGATCCCTACCTGCTAGTTCTGTGATGTAGGCATGTTCCTTACCTTCCGTAAGACTTTTCTTTATCTGTAGCCTGGGCAATGGCCACATGCTTCATTTTGGGGCAAGGTCGGTTTTATTTAAATTTAATTTACATACAATAAAAACTTACCAATTTTAAGTGTTCAATTTGATGAGTTTGGTTTTATATGTATAATGGTGTAAGCACCCCCGCAATAAAGATGTTGAACATAATCACCTTAAAAGCTTTCCTCTGGGGACATCTGGCTGGCTCATCAGAGGAGCATGTGACTCTTGATCTCCGGGTCATGAGTTTGAACCCCACGTTGGGGGTAGAGGTTACTTTAAAAATTAATTAATTAATTAATTGTGAAAAGTTTCCTCATGCCCCTTAGCAGTCTAACCCCTCCTTCCACCCCAGCCCCTGGAAGCTAGTGATCTGTTTTCTATTATTACGATTTTGCTGTTTCTAGCATTTCTTACACATGGAACCATACAGTATTATAATCTTTATGTCTATTCTTTTCCCCCACTTTGCATAACTCTTTTGAAATTCGTCCACGTATATTCCAGAGTTCCTTCCTAGCCGGTTGGAGTATGGTGGTTTATAATTAATTGTCACGACCAGTTACAGGTTTCTTGGTTCCTTCTTCCCTCCCCGTGCCCCACTTGACCAGCCTAAAACAAAAATAAAGTCATATAAAATAAAATAGTTCATTCTCTTTTATTGCTAAGTAGTTTTCTATTTTATGAATATTCTGCAATATATTTATCTATTCACCAGTTGATGGACATGTAATTCCAGCTTTTGGCTATTATGAATAAAGCGTTCATGAACATGTGTACGTAATTCTTTGGGCAGATGTATGTTTTCATTTCTCTTGGGCAAACACCTGGGAGTAAAAGTCCTGGGCATATGGCAGGTGTGGGTTGAACTTCATAAAAAAGGGTCAATCTGTTCTCCAAAATGGTGATAACATTTTACATTCTCACTGGCAATGTATGAGAGTGCCAATGGCTCCACGTCTTCACCAACATTTGATATTATGTGTTTTTAAAACTGTTCACCATTCTAAGGTGTTTGTAGTAGTCATTTATTGCAGTTTTGATTGTCATGTTTTCTGGTAACACTTTTTATATGCTTAGTGCCATTTATATATTTTCTTTGGCACAGCGTCTTCAAATATTTTGCCCATTTTGTTTGACTATGAAGTTTGTTTTCTGAATATTGAGTGGTAAAACTGCTTTATATATTCTGGATACAGTCTTTCATCAGATATGTGATTTGCAAATATTGTCTTTTCATTTTTAAACAATGTGTTTTGAAGAACCAAAGTTGTTAATTTTGAGGTTTATTAATGTTCTCTTCTGTAGTTCATGGTTCCTGTGTCCTAGGTAAGAGATCTTTCCCCAACTCAAATCACTAAAATTTTTCCTGTGTTCTCTTCTAAAAGCTTTATAGCTTTTCTTACCCTTAGGTCTTATGATCCTATGATTCAGGGTTAATTTTTTAATATAGTGTGTGATGAAGTCAAGATTCTTTTTTTTTTTAACATATGGATAACCAACTATTTCAGCCTCATTTGTGGAAAAGACTATTCTTTCCCCATGGAATTGCCTTGGCCTCTTCACCAAAAACCAAATGATCATGTATGTGTAAGACTATTTCTGAATTCTCTAGTCTGTTCTACAATCTACATACCTATCCGCACCAATACCACTTTCTCTTTATAGCTGTAGATTTATAACACATCCTGAAATCAGGTAGTATAACTCAAATGTTCTTCTTTTTTTTAATTGCTTTGCATATGCTAACTTCTTTGCATTTCCATGTATATTCTAAAACCAGCTTGTCAATTTCTACAAAAAGCCTGCTAGGATTTTGACTGACATTGTGTTGAACTTATATATCAATTTGAGGAGAATTGATATCTTAACAATATTGAATCTTCTGACCCATGAACATAGTATATCTATTCTTCCTTAATTTCTCTCAGTAATGTTTCGTGATTTTCAGTGTACATGACTGGTACATGTTTTATGAAATTTACAACAAAGAATATAAAATTTAAAGTTATTGCATATGGCATTTTTTATAATTTCAGTTTATGATTGTATTTAATGATACAAATATTTTTTCTGTATTGTTGTATGCTGTGATATTGCTAAATTTACTTTTTAGCTAGTAACTTTTTTTTCTAAATTCCTTAGGATTTTCTGCATTGAAAATTATGTCTTTTGTGAATAAGTCATTTTGCACTAACCTTATTGCACTGACTAGCACTGCCAATACAAGGTTGAATAGTAGTGATGAAAAAACATCCATGATTTGTTTCCAATCTTAGGCATACAATCTTTCACCATTAAGTATAATTTGCTGGTTTTTTTTTTCATAGAAGCTTATTATTAGGTTGAGGAAATTTTCTTCTATTTCTAGGGTTTTTTTTAAGTTTTTTAAAATCATGAATTGGCGTTGAATTTTGCCACATGATTTCAGTTCATGTATTGGTAGGATCCCATGGATTTTCATTTTTAGTCAGTTAATGTAGTGAATTGCATTGACTTTTTTATTGTTAAACTGAATTTTCCTTCTTGGAATAAACTCTACTTGGTTATGATGTATTCTCTTTCTTTTATACTGCTAGATTTGCTTTGTTAAGCATTTTTGCATCTATGTTCATGAGAGATTTGTCTATACCTTGTGATGTCTGTGGTTTGGTATCAGCTTTGTCTCCTCATTTATGGACTCCATTGGGCTCCATCTGGGATTCCCCCACTGTGGCCTGCAAACTCTCTCAAGGTATTACACTGGGGCAACTGTAGGACTCATCTTACTCATTTTCAGTTGCACAGGGATCACTGTCCTTCATTTAGCATCATACTCTAGGTGGCCTTGGGTTCTCCAGAGCACTTTTTACCATCTAACTTGTCCCCACATACTTTCTATGTTTGTCTCTTTATCAGCTCTCTCCTGCGGTAGAACATAAGCTCTCCGCCATTGTTGTCCAACACCCAGGACAGTGGATGGCACGTAACGGGCACATAACACAATATATTGTTTATGGAATGGATAAATGAATATTTTGTGTTGTTGTACTCTGTTGTTTTATATTTATTTTTTCTCTTTTATGCTTTATCTCCCAAACTGGAGTCATAGTTTCAAGGCACCTCTCTGATCATCGATTCAGGATTATTATGAAGATTAAATTAAATTACACGTAAGTGTCTAACCCAGAGTTTGGTGTATACAGATGCTCAAGAGATATCAAGTGTTTGTTTACTAATCCACACTTTCTTCTATTCATTTAATCGAGATTTTCTTGCCAGCCACCATGAATGGATTTGCAAGGCAAGGCCCTTGGGCAAGCATGACATCTAAGACACTAACTGAGGTGTATCATCAGTGTTGCTGCATGAAATGGCCATATTTTAAACTCGGCAGTTCTGCAGGAAAGTGGTGGTATTTTTGCCACAGCCCACATCAAAGTCCAGATGGAGTGAGGGAGGGATGGAAATGGAGCCCCATAACCCCCAGGAACTCTTAAGATTTCATCTCCTAAGTAGTATGGTCCATCTGTTTCTGCAACTTCCTTAGCAACTTAACAAGTAAATCCTTAAATAGTAACTGCCAGCAATATTTCAGGGTTTTTTGTATTTCTTATTAGGTATAAGAGCCATGAAGGTAGCCCCTTATAAACTGTTCTGCTATTAGAGATGTCTATTCAGCTGCTCTACTAGACCCACATGCCCTTTCAATCTGTCTCTAAGGGGAGGTTTCTACTTGGTTACACTGAGCCAGCACTCACAAATCCTGCATATGGACATCCATTGTTTCTTCCAATCCAGCATCCAACACCCCTTCCTCAGGCAGCAGCTCCCGGGGGCTCCTTGGGGCCCTTCCCTGTCCGAGACTAATGGTTAGGGTGAAGATGGTGCCCCTTGGATAATTACTTATTTAGCAAATCATTCTGAGAAGCATGTATCTTTTTTTAATTTAAATACATAAAAGCAATGTTTGTTCTTGGAACTTTGACATCCTGGATGGTTCTATCTTTGAAGAGTTTTCTTAAAAGGTACAGGGAAAACATTTTGTTATACACGTAGTCTGATTAGAAATGTGTTGGTCGGGGCGCCTGGGTGGCACAGCGGTTAAGCGTCTGCCTTCGGCTCAGGGCGTGATCCCGGCGTTATGGGATCGAGCCCCACATCAGGCTCCTCCTCTATGAGCCTGCTTCTTCCTCTCCCACTCCCCCTGCTTGTGCTCCCTCTCTCGCTGGCTGTCTCTATCTCTGTCAAATAAATAAATAAAATCTTTAAAAAAAAAAAAAAAGAAAGAAATGTGTTGGTCAGGGTGGCTCAGTCATTAAGCGTCTGCCTTAGGCTCAGGGCATGATCCCAGGGTTCTGGGATCGAGCCCCACATAGGGCTTCATGCTGGGAGTCTGTTTCTTCCTCTCCCACTCCCCCTGCTTGTGTTCCCTCTCTCGCTGGGGGTTTCTCTCTCTCTGTCAAATAAATAAATAAAATCTTTAAAAAAAAAAAAAGAAATGTGTTGGTCAGACCCGAAGATATGATGATGAGCAAGTTCACACATCACATAGATTTCTTATCTTAGATGATGTTTTTCAAATCAGGTCTTTTGGGTTTTATTTAATGTTACTTTCAATATGACTCAAATTTCAGTCACCACCAGAGTAGTCAGTGTTGCTTATTATTCAAACTCCCAGTAGCTGGAATCCAAACCTCAGAAAATGTGTGTTCTTACATTGTTGACCATGATGAAATGACATCAGCAGATTGGAATAGGAGCCTTCGTGTTCTTCATTTTGACTCTTAGGCCCCACCAGCAGGTTCCCAGTACCTGTGAAATCCAGATATGACAACCATAGCTATTTACAGATTTTGCAGTCCTGAATTCTAAAATGCCTCTTTGTCTCCAGCCATATCTACTTGGCCAGCTGTCTTGATTTTTAGATTGGAATTCAAAATCACTGTAAGAATAGAGCCCTTGTTTTCATCACCCAAAGTCTCAGCTCCTTCACCCCACTTCCCCTACTCCTTGTCTCTTTTGTTCTGCCTGCTTCTGGAAGGTGAGTCTTGGGCTTTCAGTCATCCCTTTGGCAAACTGATGACCTTTGCTCCAGATGACTATTGTAGTAGACAGTGTTGTGCTTCTTGATTCTCTTGGGTCCCCTAAAAAATATTATTTTGTTGTGTTCAACTGCACAAAGACACAGCACTTCACGTGCTCAGGAGTTCCCATCCCCTTCTCCACAGTCGCGAGGCCGTTAGCCACTGACTGCCTGTGGAGTTGCATGAACACCCAGCTCAGGTTGGGACAACCCTGAGGTGTTCCTTACCCCTGTGGTTCCCCTGGGGGGGTTGAGGCTGAAGTTGAGCCATGCAGAGCCTTCTGCCTGAGATCTCACCCTTGCTTGGTGTTACAGGTCGGATTTGCCTCCCCCCTACTGCCCAGTTCACATGTTGAAGTCCTGACCTCCAGTACCTTAGCATGCGACCTTACTTGGAAATATGGTAGGTACAGATACAATTAATTAAGATGAGGTTATACAGAATAGGACGGGCCTTAATCCAATATGACTGGCATCCTTATATAAAGGGGAAATCTGGACACAAAGGCATACACACGTGCAGAATACCATGTGAATGCGAAGGCAGAGATTGGGATGAAGCATCTACAAGCCAAGGAAGACCAAAGACTGCCAGCAAACCACCGGAAGCTGGGAGAGAGGCGTGGATTCTTCCTCGCAGCCCCCAGAAGGAACCAACCCAGCCGAGACCTTGGACTTCTAGCCTCCAGATCTGTGAGAATACATCTCTGTTGTACAAGCCACCCAGATTACAGCACTTTGTAATGGCAGCCCTGGGAGACCAATACACTTGGTTTCCTACCTTTCCCTGTCCCACTTCCCAGTCCCTTACTGGTCTTTTCTGGGAGCATTTCCATGATCAAACCACTTGCACACGAATTCTCATCTCAGGGCCTGCTTCCTGAGAACCTTGAACAGATGTCAGATTCCAGATGTCTCTCGCCAGCCTAGATCTCCCAGGCTAGACAGCGGAGCCACCTGCCCACTGGACACCTGCACCTGGACATCCCTCAGCTATTTTAAACTGAATGTGACAAAATCAGACTCGCCACATCTGATGTCTCTGTGCAACTCAGCCCTGCTGCTCTGAAGTGTACTGGCGCCATCAAGCTTCAAATGGCTTGTGTCAAAAATTTGAAAACTACCGTTGCTCACTTTTCTTCTCACTCCCTTAGAGCTCATCATTGTCCAAAGCCTGTCAGATTTCCCCTCAGCTCCCAGGTCTGTCCTCCCTATGCCATTCCTCCCTGCTACTGCCCTGGCTTGTCCTTCATTTATCTCTCTCGGATGATTACACTAGTTTTCTTGTCCGTAGTCTTCCTTCTTCTGTTCCCCATAGGACTGCCAGAATATTTCCATGACAGAACCCAATGATGTTACTCTTTTTCTTAAATTTTGTCAGTGTGTCTCTATCACCAACAGATGAGATCCAAACTCCTTGACATGCTAAGCCTAGCTCTCGCCCCACGGGGCGTCTTCCTCATGGGCCTCACCAAACCACCAGGAGTTCCTCGGGTGTTTGCCATGCGCTCCCCTGCCTCCTGCTCTACCCCTGTTTTAAGTCTAGAACCATCTCCACCCCCCCTCCCCTACAACTTCATCCTGTGGCTAGCTAATTCTCATTCGCCCTCCAATCTCTTCTGAAGCTTGACCAGCTCCGTGGAGCCTCCCAGCCACTCCACCCGCCACCTCTGCTGGGCCCTGGATGTCTTGGCCACACTGCAGGATGTTGCCCGTAACTCTGGATTGTAATTGTTTGCTCTTCTCACTAGACTGTGAGCTCTGTGAGGAGCGAAGGAGAGAACAATGCCAGAGCCTGAGGGAGGGAGTTGGGTGGAGTCTGCAGGAAGATTTTCCAAACCCTGCTTTGTTTTTTACCAGCAGTATTTTCTTTGATAGCGTGTTCCTGAACACTGTAAGTCCAAAATTAACCTCATCTCCATCCCCCACTCTCCTTTCCTCGATTGATGCCACCCTTTCCTGGGACAGAGCATGTCTATTACTCTGGTGGCAAAGGAAAGACAAGCTTCCTTCCAAGGCTTTAGGGGTTTATCGTCATCCTCTCGAGTAACTGAGGAGGGCAAAATCAGACTCAGGAAGGTGAGCTTAAGCTCATCTTTCGGCCTGTTAGTCTTTCTGTCTTCCACCTCTTGCCTCTTGCTTTAATGTAAAGATTTCCATCCTTGAAGAAAGGAGAAGTCATTTGGACTTTGAGATTAGAATGCAGGTAATGAGTATCCTCAATTCACTCCTTGTATAAAACACATTTTATTTTATCCTTACAGACTTTACCCTGGAAAGTTTGTGCTCTGTGCCTCATTTCATTTGGTAAGCATTTACTGAGCACCTACCAGGTGCCGGGCGCTAGGTGCCAGGCTAGATTCTGGGGATGCAGATTCGACTAAGAAATGGTACATCTTCACTAGCAGACACCAAAACACTAAAGAAAACATGGTGTGGCTGGCAGATGGCCAGTTGTTCCCCAATCTGTCTTCTTTCCTTCTTCACAGTAATAGAGTTTTCTAAGCACTGTCGAGCACCTGGGGCAGATAGTGAGAGGGGACTGGGACTCTGAGAGGCCAGAAGGAAAGAGTGACAGTGGTGGTGAGTGGGGTGGGAGTGGGGGTAGTTCTCAAGAGCAGGGAGGAATGAAACTTCGAAGCCATAACATGTGACCCGACTTCAGAAATGAATATTGGATTTTTGTTAAATGATTTTTGGTGGTCTATTGAGATGATTCTATGGCTTTTCTTTGTTAAGTTCTTAATAAAGTGAATTACATTAATTGATGTTTGAATATTAAACCCATCTTGCACATCTGGGATAAACCCCATTTGGTAGTGATTTATGTATTGTTGGATTTGAATTGATAAAATTTTATTTAGAATTTTTACAGCTATATATATGATAGTTTTTGGTCTGTAGGGGCACCTGGGTGGCTCAGCAGTTAAGCGTCTGCCTTGGGCTCAGGTCATGATCCCAGGGTCCTTGGATCGATTCCTACATAGGGCTCCCTGCTCCATGGGGAGACTGCTTCTCCCTCTGCCTGACATTCCCCCTCCTTGTGCTCTCTCTCTCTCTGTGTCATATAAATAAATAAAATCTTAAAAAAAAAAAAAAAGAAAAACACAACGTTTTGGTCTGCAGTTTTCTTACAAAGTCTTTGTCTGATTTTGGAGTCAGGGTAATATTGGCTTTATAGAATGAGTTGGGAAGTCTGGATTTCCTGGAAGATTTGGTGTTGATTTGGTATTATTTCTTCCTTAAGTGTTTGCTAGAATTCACTAATGAAGGATGTGGGGCAGGAAGTTTTGTGGGAAGGTTTTTAACTACAACTTGAATTTCCTTAGGAGATTTAGGGTTATTCAGGTTCTCTATGTCTTCCTGAGTGAGCCCTGATAGTTTGTCTCTTTCAGGGAATTTGTCCATTTCATGTAAATTGTCAAGGTTATTGACATAAAGTTGTTCATATTATACCATTATTATTTTGTAAAAAGCTGCAGGATCTGTAGCAATGTTACCTCTCTCATTCCTGATATTGATAATTTGTGTTTTTTCTCTTTTCTTTCTGATTAGTTTGGCAAGAGATTTATCAATGTTATTGATCTTCTCAATTCTTCATCAATTTTTCTCTATTATTTTTCTGGGTTTTTTTTTCTTTCATTGATTTTTATTCTCATCTTTATTATTTTCCCTTTCTCTTTACTTTGGATTTCACTTGCTTTTCTTTTTCTGGTTTCTTAAAATGAAAGCTGAAGTCCTTTCTTTGAGACCTTTCTTCTTTCCTAATATATAAATCTTTGGTGCTATGAGATTCCTTTTAAGCATTTCTTTAGCAGAATCCCACAGATTTTGTGTTTTCATTTTCATTAAGTTCTATTTTGCCTTTTGATTTCTTCTTGACTCATGAGTTAGTCTAAGTGTATTATTTCATTTCCACATTCCTGGGATTTCGGAGATCTTTTTATTACTGATTTCTAATTTAATGTCATCATTGTCAGAAAACATAATTTGTATAACTTGAATTCCTTTCGTATTTATGGAGTCTTATTTTGTTGCCCAGAATATGGTCTAGTCTTATAAATGTTCTATGTGCACTTGAAAAGAACACACGTGTGTCCTACTGTTTTGGGGGTTCTGTGTCAGGGTAAGTAGGTTGCTAGTGTTGTTCAAACTTTCTACATCGTCACAGGTTTGCTGACTACTTGTCCTATCAGTTATGGGTGGGGAGGGTTATTGACTGTAATTGTGGGTTTATTACTCCTGGAAGTTCAGTCAGGTTTTGCTTTGTGTATTTTGAATATCTGTCATTAGATGCATAAACATTCAGGATTTTTATGTCCTCTTGATGAGGTGACCCCTTTGTCCTTAAGAAATTGCCTTTTTAAAATTCCTGGTAATATTCTTTGTTCTGAAATATACTCTAATATTAATATGGCCACTCCACCTTTTTTTTATTAGGGTTCACAGTGTGTAGCTTTCCCCATCCTTTTACTTTTACTTTTAACCCCATTTGTGTCTTTATATTTCAAGCGGATTTATGAAAAGCACCATGCCGTCGGGTCTTCCCTTCTAATGCAAGCTGACAGTCTCGGTATGTATTTAGACCACTTTCATGTAACACGATTATTGATATCATTTGTTTAAATCTACCATGTTACTGTTTGTTGTCTAGTTTTACCATTCTTGTCTTTTTTCTCTCTTCCTGCCTTCTTTTGGATTACTTAAATATTTTTAATGCTTCCATTTATGTCCTTTATTGGCTTATTAACCATAATTCTTTGTTTTCTTTTATTAGTGGTTGTGTTAGGAGTTAGAGTATATATTTTATCAGTCTACCTTCCAGTGATAATATAGCACTTCATATATAGTACACAGACCTTCCAGTAGCGTATTTTCATTTCTCTCCTCCAGACCTTTGTGCATCTAGTGTAAGCCTGGGAAGTGATTCTTTATTTCAATTTACTGCTTACTATAATACTACTATTAATATGATAATAGCTAGCATATATTGAGCGCTTTGTGTAGGGCAGGCGCTAGGGTGACTGCCTTACATGTATTAGCTCATTCTCATTTGGGAACTTGTTTCATCCAAGTAATCTCAGAGTGGCATCTCCCGGTTACAAAATATATAAACAACATTGCTGAGCACGCACTCTGTGCCCGGTGCTGTTCCAGCTGCATGCACTTGCACGCACTGATTCATTTAACCTTAGTAATAACCTTACAAGGAAGGTAGAGGGAATCCAAGTAGCTTGCTCAAGACTGGAATTTGAGTCTATCAGTCTGACTCCAGAATCTACCTGCTTAACTGGTACACTATTAATAGGGACTATGTTGACCTATTAAGTTAAAATAAATAATTGTAGGAGATAGGTGGGGGAAGGGGTGATGGGCATTAAGGATGGCACTTGATGTAATGAGCCATCGTTAGGATTTTTGTCGTATGCAACTAATGTCATATGCAACTGATGGATCACTAAATTCTACCCCTGAAATTAATAATACAGTATATGTTAACTACATTGAATTTAAAATAAAGAATTTTTAAAAATAAAAACAAATAAAACAGAATAAATAACTAATACTTTCAGAAGGAGATACGTCATGTCAGGAGAACAGATAAAGAGAACTAGGAAGTCATCTCTGCTCTCTGAACGGAACATTGGTCTTTTGAAGACCCACATACCAGTCCCCTCTTTGAGGCTTGCCTGCTTTCGCAGCTCATGGAGATCATGCACTCAGGCCTCTTTAGCTGTCTGCTTCCTCAGATCAGAGTCTTGGGTTCACTTTAAAAATGAAAGTATGTTTTTAAGAGCATAACCTTACTTGACTAAATTTCATTTTTTGATAAGTTATTTAGTAAAAATCATTGTCCAAGAACCATGAAGTTAAAAAAAAAAAAAAAAGACCAAAAATCTTTCGGAGATTCTACCATCTGAGTTCTCCTTTTACTTCTAAAGTCTTGTATGGGATTTATGCTTTAGGATGATATTTTTCTTCCCTATGACTCCGCAATTAAGCTACTAGGTATTTATCCAGAGGATACAAACACGGTGATTCCAAGGGCACATGAACCAGTGTTCATAGCAGCCATGTCCACAAGAGCCAAACTATGGAAAGAGCCCGGATGTCCATTGTTGGATGAATGGGTAAGGAAGATGTGGTGTGGATATACAGTGGACTATTACTCAGCCATCAAAAAGAATTAAATCTTGCCATTTGCAACGCCGTGAATGGAACTAGAGAGGATTATGCTAAGCAAAATAAGTCAGTAAGATAAAGACAAATACTGTATGATATCACTCATATGTGGAATTTAAGAAACTAAACAGATGAACATAGGGGAAGGGAAGGAAAAATAAAATAAGATAAAAACAGAGAGGGAGACAAACCATAAGAGACTCTTAACTATAGGAAACAGGGTTGCTGGAGGGGAGGTGGGTGGGAGGAAGGGATAATTGGGTGACGGACCTTAAGGGGGGCACTTGATGTAATAATGAGCACTGGGTGTTATATGCAACTGATGAATCTCTAAAGCCTACCCCTGAAACTAGTAATACAGTATATGTTAATTAAATTGAATTTAAGTAAAATATTTTTTAAAAATCATATTGCTCTTAAGATAGTTCTAGAGGAAATATGGTGGATGGGTGCATAGTTCACAGAACGCTTGTTTCTTGAATAAAAGAAGGCTAGATCAACATGTACGGGAACCACTGGTGCCGTGGCCCAGGTTAGGCGCTGTTTATCCTGCAGGACTGTATGGTGCGTAGGTATTCTCAGTTCCATTTTACAGATGAAGAAACTGAGGCTCAGGTTTGCACAGCTCATACATGGGGGAGGGGAACAGCAAGACCAGGTCTCTCTTCAGCCCCCTCCTCCCCCCCTTTCTATGGTTCCCTCTACCACCAGATACAGAATCCACGACTATTTTCTTCCTACAGCTCTTATTCAGTCACCGTAAAGGCTAAAGTAAATTAAAAAATAACTTATACTTGCGGTTTCTTATTTTAGATGGAAGCATATTTCTGAAGAAGGCAAGAAAGGGAACGTGATCTGACGCCGGGTGAAGCCGGGAAATGCCGTCGTTATTCGGGGCTGGGACGCAGATCTCTGAGAGGTGGAGGCTGAGACACGTTCCGCACCGGCCCCCTATGCGCACGAGGTCACTGTTTCACTTTGGTCAGCAGGTGGCAATATTGTGTCACAAGGAACATTTAATATTACTACATGCGGTAAACAGTGACTTTATTTTCATGTCAGTAACTGTATTTTACAATAAAATAGTGGGTTCTGATTTGATCTCTTGAATCCTATTTCTTCACATGAAGAAGGCAGCACAAATATTTCTGGCAGCTTCTTTGCAGCGGGGCTCGGAGGGCAGGTTGCTCACCCCCGGACCTCAGTGAGGAATGGGACCAGCGTTCTTAAATGCTTGCAGGAGAGCCACTGGACTCTGATGGTGACCCCTTGGGTCCCGAAAGCAGGTGCTAGTCACAGGGCTCAGAGTCACCTAGCGGAAAGGTAGGTTCTTGGAGCGACGATGGAGATGATAGTCACATCTCATTTCTTTGGAGATCCCCCAATTCAGACTTTCAGTTGTAAAGATCCCATTCTAAAAGTGAAGCAAGGTGGGGTGGGGGAGGGAGCATTTACACCAACAAAATGGTTGCAGAGTGGGCACATAGAGACAAATTCATGTAATTTATGCCTGAGAGAGACACTGAGCTCCTTACTAGGAGCTGTTTACTCTTAGTTTCGACATAATTCTAATCAGGCTATCTCCTTTTCTGGTACGTAGCAGAACTGGAAGACAACAATTTGGGGGGGTGCAGGTGCAAAGACAGACTCAAGCTCAGAAATCAGGGTAGTAGGCCTGGGAACAGAAAGACGAAAAGAACAGAAATGAGACTTAAGGCCTGGGACTGCAGGGCTGGGACAGACAGCCCCCGGGGGGTGTCACTGTCACAGGGCTCAACCCAGTTATAAAGGCCCTGAGCCATCCATCTGAGCAAGAGTTCTAGCTGCGATGCTCTGTTTCATAAAGCAAGTAAATGCGTAATGAGATAGAGATGAAGAGATTTCTTTCCAAGTGGGGAAAGAGAAAAAACGGTCTGCTGCAAAGAGTAGTTTCAGCGGCTGGGCAAATGCATTCCTCACCCAGCGAGAGGCAGTGCGAGCCCTTGGGCTCAGGAGGCAGACAGACCTGGGCACAGATCGGAGCCGAGACATGTTAAAGGAGCAGCAGCCGCCGCTCAAGCTTCTTAAGCCTTGGCTTTCTCGTCTATAAAATGGGGATTAGAGGGTTTTGGTGAGAATGCAAAGTGCTTAGCCCAGGCTGGGCATCCAGCAATCATTTTTTATTCCAGGTAAGCCAAAGTGTAACGTGTGGTCATGACCTCTACCACTGTTGGGATCCCTAGGACCACAGCCACGCCTCGGATTGCCCCACTCCTGGACAGGTGTTGGGCTGGGTCCCACAACTGGGCCCAGGGTTCTGACTGTTGCCCACAGGACACTGTTCTCTGTGCTTGCTGCACAGCGTGACCAAGGGTCCCGGCCCACCTCTGTAGTACGGGGTGCCTAGCCATACGGCTACTCAGCCCCCTGCACCCTTGGCCATTCCCGGTGTTGCTTCCGTCTTGTGCCTGGACGCTGCCGTCCCCTCCCCCCAGCAGGGGCGCCACTGAGGCCCGACATTAGCGTGACCCTCTCTTTCAGCTTCCAGCAGAGCCTCAGCAAAGCCAGTGTTGCAAGACTGAGCCTGACCTCATGGACAGCACTGACCTCAGGGTGAGTCCTTCCAACCCGGGTAGTCCCTGACAGTCTGGACCCTGTCCCCTTCTTTAGGTGAAATTCTCATTCCCCATACCAGCCCTCCTTGTTTCTCCCGGGAAAGTGTTTTAGCCTCTGGTGGCATTGATGATAGCTCAGGGTTCCCGCACTGGATTACAGCATAGACCCCCGGGTGTGCCTTGTTCCCAGACTCCACATTCGTTTTTTGTGGAGTTACCAAGAACCGTTAACTGGGTGGCTTAAGTCAACAGAAATGTATTCCTTCACAGTTTTGGAGGCCAGATGTCTGAAATCAAGGTGTCGGCTGGGCCATGCTCCCTCTGAAAGTTGTAGAGAGGAATCTTCCCCTGCCTCTTCCAGCTTCTGGGGGCTCCAGACATTCCTTAGCTGTGGCTGCATTGCTCCAACTTCTGCCTTTCTGTGTCTTCTCTTCCTCCGTCTCTTATAAGAACACAGGTCATTGGATACAGGGCCCATCAGGGTAATCCAGGATGATTTCATCTCCAGATTCTTACCTTAATGACATCTGTAAAACCCTTTTTACAAATGAGGTTGCATTTGTAGGTACCCTATCTTTTGGGGGCCACCCATTCAACCCAGTACACACTCCATCCCTTAGTGACCACTGAAGGTGGAGGGAGAACAGTGAAGGAGGGCTCTGGAGTCTCTAGTTTGGGTTCGCTTGGGCTCTTATACTAATCCATTTGAGGGACCTACTCACATTGCCCCTCCCCACCTTTCTTCTTAATCCCAGGGCCTTCCACCAATCCGGGCCACGGTCATGCACGCTAACAACTGATTGGAAAGATCTTCAGCATTTCGAGATGTGCCCATAGGAGACACTGTGGTCTCCACCCTCATGCCACACAGTTTCCCCAAAGCAAGCCCCTGTGAGTTCCACCAGGGGAGCCCCAGCACCCCTCAACGCTCTTATCTTCAACCTATGAACCCAGCTGTAGCCCCAGTGTTCTTCCCTGGATGTTGACATCACACCATGAGCGTCCAACCGCAGCCTCCCCAGGCTCCGTGTATTAAACCGCCTCCACCTACTGAAAGTCCATCACACACACCCACCCACACATCAATGCTTCAAGGTAAAGACTAGCACCGTTAGGGGCGCCTGGCTGGCACAGCGGTTAAGCGTCTGCCTTCGGCTCAGGACGTGATCCTGGCGTTATGGGATCGAGCCCCACATCAGGCTCCTCCACTATGAGCCTGCTTCTTCTTCTCCCACTCCCCGTGCTTGTGTTCCCTCTCTCGCTGGCTGTTCCTATTTCTGTCGAATAAATAAATAAAATCTTTAAAAAAAAAAAAAAGACTAGCACCGTTAATCCTCACAGGTATTCTGAAAAGATTACATCCAAATTGGACTTTTGGAAGTTACCATCCATTTTCCTATGGATCTTTAGTATTTTAGCAATGATCTACATTTCCTTTCTCATCACTTGTTTCACAATTTACGTTTCTGTGCCACTCCAAGTTGTGATTTGTAAATGTTAAAGCGAACCTTCAAAAGTCATGCAGGAGGTGAGACGACTCTTCATCCAACAGCACTGTCCCTGACATTGTAGGATGTCTCCCAGCCCTGCCCCCTTCAAGGCCCCCTTCAAGGCCAGCAGTGCCTCCTCACCAGTGACAACCAAGAGCACCTCCAAAGAGCAGAACGGGCCGGGCAGTGGGCCTGGGAACCAGAGCCCCTTTGCTCAGCGGGGAGCAGGGCAAGCCTTCCCAGCGAAGCTGGGAGCTTGGGGGCACCCAGGCTTGTCTAGGTTTCTGAAATTTCTTCTCAGTTTCGTTTTTTTTTTTTTTTAAGATTTATTTATTTATTTGACAGAGAGAGAGAGACAGTCAGCAAGAGAGGGAACACAAGCAGGGGGAGTGGGAGAGGAAGAAGCAGGCTCCCAGCGGAGGAGCCTGATGTGGGGCTCGATCCCATAATGCCGGGATCACGCCCTGAGCCAAAGGCAGACACTTAACGACTGATCCACCCAGGCGCCCCCTCAGTTTCGTTTCTAAGAGTATTCCCTATCTTAAAATAAGATCTTGGTTTTCTGATACACATCTTGAAGCCTATTCGTTGATTTCACTGATGGGTGCTGAATAGACTCCAGGTTTCAATCTTACTAACATCCAACAATTTGAAGACCCGCCGATCTTTATGTCTAGATGCGGAAATTTACCTAGATGCAAATAGCCACTTCTGCTGAGCCCAAGCAAATGCAAAGCAAGCCTTCAGCTCTTTCTAACTCCACCAAACCAAGGTCTCCAGTGGGGATGTCTACCCAGGTCCCCAGTTTTGCTGATTGGGCTTTCCCCTGGGCAGCTCACTTCACTTCTGCATTGTTAATGACCCGCATTCCCAGGGGGCCTGTATTCCCCTGGGGTTTGGAAGAGCCCTTAGAATTGTTACTTTTCCGAGCAAGATCATCAGGCCCCGGGCAGCCAGGCGCTCCTACACCGTCTGCTGGGAGCTTGCTTTCACCTGGCCTTGCTCTGCCGGCAGGTAACTCCCGGAAGCTGTAACCGGAGGAGGAGGAGGAGACAGAGCTCTTTCCTGACTGGTAAATATTGACTTGCGGTTTTGTATCATGGCAATCAAGGCCTTTCTTGCCCTGGCCCTCCCACACTCTGCACTCCTACTCCCTTCCACACACTGCCCCTCGCCGTTCAGTTTGTGGCTCAGCCCCACTAACACTATCCCGCACAGCAGCGCTTCGTGCCCAGCCTATGTGGGACCAGGTGTCCCGCCAGCTTTGGGCCGCCTGCCTTCGGGAGTCTCGGTTATTTGCCCCTCACATGTGCTCTCTTAGCATCTGGGCAAACATTTCACCGGAGCCCGTCTCTGTATCATCGTGGCCCCCTGCTATCGGCAAGGCTGTGAGCTTCTGGAAGGCCGGGCCGTGTTTCTGTTTGATGGCTTGTTTCTGTGCCCCCCCAACGCCCCCCCCCCCGCCCCCGATCCTGAGCACAATCAGTAGCACAGACAACACGTGTTCAGTTAAAACTGACTGAATTAATTAGAATGTCAAAGCTGAAGAAAAGATCATTTACTTCCGCTCGTCCGCTTCAGAGATGATCACGTGTCCAGAGAGGCAAAGCGGTTTGGCTGCGTTCACCAGCCTGTTACGGTGGCGGAGAGACTAAGCCAAATGTTGTGAGTAAACTGTTCCAGAACACTTGCCTTTTATTTAGCACTCTGCCCAGCATCATGGGGTCAAAAGAGAAACAAGAACCTTTGATGTTGTTGTTGTTGTTGTTTTTCCATAAGAAACTTACACTGCAACCCACTAACCGTTAAATCGTATCATAGCCAACCCTCAGCAAGGGCTTCCTGAATGAATTAATGAAGAGATCAATGAATGGGTGAACGACCATCTTTTTATCATTTAAACTCTCTAATGTAAAGTGCACACATATATGGGGAAATGCACACGTTTCAAGTCTATAACCCAAAATTCTCACAAAGTGAGCACTCTTTAACCACCATTCCCATCAAAAAGTGAAACTATGCCGGGACCCCAAAGCCCTCTCCGTGCTCTCTCCCAGCTCCTGCCTGTGCCCTCCTCTCCAAAAGTAACCACTTTCCCCATTTAACCATAGATTGTTTTGCCTGGTTTTGATCATTGTGTAGATGGGTAATGCAGGATGGTGCCCTTGGGTCTGGCTTATTTTGCCAAATGTTGTGTTTGGGATATTATCTCATGGTATATTTGTTGTGGCTTGTTCACTGTCATCGCTGTGTAGAATGTCATTGTACGATCACACCATCCTCACCACCACTAACTAGTGTGAACCCTGACATGCCTGGTTTTAAACACTGTCTCCACCACATGGTACCTGTATGATTTGGCATAAACTGAGAAATTTCTGGTGCCTCCATTTCTTCATCTGTAAAATGGGAATAATAGTAGTTTAAAAAATATAAAAAGGATTGCATTATGCACACAGGTCTACACCTCACTTTTTAAACCTAAAATTTTATTTAGGTTATTCTTCCTATATTTACACAGATCTTGCATGGATCTGTATCATTTTTTTTAATGGCTACACAGTATCTCGTCATATAAATGCATCATGATTCATGTGAGCAGCCTCCTGTTGAGAGACGTCTTAAGTTGTTGACAGATTTTGCTATCGTAAACAATGCAAGAATTACTAAGAATATACTTTGCTGAACTTTTGCAAATAGATTTTGGGTTAAGTTTCTTGGCAATAGTATTGCCAGATCAAAAGACACATGCATTTGAAATTTTGATCAAATTCGTCTCCAAAGAGGTGGTGCACATTATGCCTTCACATCGGACAACCTGATTCTCATCAACAACGGGCATTGCCAAATGTGCTGGTTTTTGCAAATTGGATGGGTATGACAGTTTCATCTTGTTGTTTGGTTTTATATTTAAAAAATCATAAGAACCATTTGCACCTACCTGCTCTTATTTTTAGTTTATTTTTCTACTAGATTGTTTTGGGTTTTGTAAGAAAATTTTAAAACTCTTTGTAAATTAAAGAAGCTTATACATTCAAGAAATATAGGGCATATAATTTCCTCCCCCAAGTGTCATTTGTCATTCAATTATGTTTAATGTACATAGTTTAACTATTTTCTTGCACAATTTATCAATACTTGCCTATGGCTCTAGATCTTGTGTTTTGCTACACCACTCTGAGATTACATATATTTTTTACTTCTATAGTTTTTCTTAATGTTGAAATCTCTGCTCTATTTCCATTTATTTTGGTAAGTGAGGAAGGCAGGCATTGAGCTTTATATTTTTTTTCAAACAGTCAGTTTTCTCATAATTTATTGAATAATCTAACTTCTCCAACTGGTTTGGAATGTTGCCTTCATAAGATACTATGTCTATGAGTTTGACCTCCCTCGTGAATTCTCTTCCATTCCTGAATTCCTTGTCCATTTCCTCTCCAGAAGAAAATGGGACTTTATTGGCTCCTAGGCTTTAATATCTGCTGGGGTCACTTATTCTCTCCACCCCTGCCCCCCCAAACTTTGTTTTCATTTCTTTGAATCCCAGTATCATTTTATAATATTCCTTCTCTTCCAAGATACTATTTTATTGAAATGACACCATTTATGGGCTAATTTAGAGAGGTTTGATTTGTATTATTGTTTTCTGTTCCAAGAATAAGAGAAATCTTCTCTTATATTGCTCAGTTATTTAAAATTTTTCTGTGTATATGTTTTCCACATTTCTTCTATAATTTATTTCTTGATATTTTATTTTTTTTTTACTTGAGATGGTAAAACAAGATATTCTTTCTATTGCATTTCCTGGCTGGTTATTGTTTATTCATATTCAAACTATTAATTTGTATACTTTAGTGAAATCACTACCTTTTGATCCTTTTAGTTCCCAAATTTTGGAGTGAGCACCTTGACCCCTCTCAAAATATAACCCCATCATCAGTCACTCTACTTTCCAGTATTTGTACGTCTCCTTTCTTTTTCTAACTCCATTGGAGTGTGCTTCGAGAACTCTGTTAAGCAACAATGGGAGAGTGAGCATGCCATCTGTTCCTGATTTTCATGTTGTGCTTCCCTTTGGTTTGTGGGAAGACATGCGGTCGAGTCAAGATCGGACCCTCTTTTCTTCATCCTAGGCCGCGCCAAGAAACTAAACTTTGGGAAGGGAATTTTCCAGGAGCCCAGTCACCTCACAGGAGCTTGAGGTCAAAGCCCCCCTCACCAGTGAAGTATTTGTTGTCTTGCTTCGTGTACCGAATGGGTCTCTGTCGGTTTCTGTAGAGGTGGGTGATGTGGAAAGGGTGGTGCCTGAGACCACATTTCAGCTTCCTGGTCTCCTGGCCAAGCAATTTCCCACCCTGTTACGTCATTTCCAATAATACATTTTTCACTTATTAACTATAATTCACTTACCATTTGACATTTGTACCTTATGTATGTTTATTCAGTCTGTTTTCCAACACTATTTTATGTTTTTAAAGTTCTAGAACCAAGTTGCATTTCCCCATATATACCCAGTCCCCAGTATAAAGTTCCGCAGGCAGTGGACCCCAGACAAATAATTAACTGAAGTGAATTAGGTGAGGGCACTTTGAAATTAGGAAAATATACTTTCTGTAAAACATGAAGATCTTAATAGCCATGAGAATGGTTCCTTCAGTCACCTCTTAGTGTTGTTTCCAGAATCAAATGAGACCAATGGAAAGGAGACTATTTTGATTATTTGTAACTGTTGTAGTGAAATGATGATTTTTGTTTGTTTTCTTGACTAGACCATGAGTTCCTAGAGGACAGGACCAAGTCTTATTCGTCCTTGAATTCCTGGTACCCACCCCAGGTCTTAGCATAGAGTAAGTACTCAGTATTTGTGGAGCTGAATAGAACAGCAAAAGGTCTTATTCTGATATGGGGCCAGTGGTGCTCTTGGTCTGAGGGTCACCTGAGATATGGCTCTAATTCGAAATGGCCACCAAAAATGGGACCCAGCTCTGGAGATTGTCAGTGCCTGGGAGCTCCCCACCTTCGGTTTCTGATGGTTCATCTGGTAATTAATCACATGGTGCTTGGGGCTCTTTCTTCTGCTGTTAAATGCTATTAATTATTTTATAATTTGTTGTTTTTTTCTCGTATATTTAGGTCATTTCCTAATCAGCTGGCATGCAACTTGGGGAATGGTGTATTATTATATCTCTTAAAGATTCCTGCACTCCTGGTATAAAATATGGTCCCTGGCCCTGACCCAAGCTCATCAAAAAGTCTTTTTTTCCTCTCTTCTATTTCTGGACTGATCTTTTGACTTCCTCAGCTAGATTCTTTTTATATTTTTCAAAATCCAAATTCTTTTTTTGCTACCCTTTGGATTCCTGGATCACTCCATGAGAACAATAATTACTATTTATGGAGGGCTTACCATATGCCAAGCATTGTACAGGGCACTCGTCATAGAGAAGGTATCACGACACATGCTTTGCAGACAAGGATATACTTGGAAGTTGCCTTTCTCTATTCTGCTTGAGCAGGGCAAGACAGTCTAGCTGCCTGTATTTCAGGATGCATGCGGGGTCCCCATAGAGAGCACCGAGGAGGGGTTGCACGTCTCAAGGTGAAGAATCACGTGACAATTTTAAATGATTGTTAAATTGCTCGGGTGACTTAGAAGCACCTTGAAAACTAGGTGTCATAAGCGCCAAGGCATGCGGTTTTCCAAGGTGCAAACTGTGGTTTGGGAATTTTGAAAGAGCACTTGCTGCTTTTGCTCTGCCTTTGTGAAGACCTTATTTGAAAACCGTATTCTGTGTGAGGCCTCATGATGAAAGCACATTTCAAGGACCTTGGAGAGGTCTTAGGAGAGTGAACCAAAGTGACTCTGCAAACACCCAGGAGCCTTACTGGGAAAGGCCTGCCAGGGGTTTGCATCGACCTGGATGGGAAGAGTGGGTGCTGAACTTTTAAAATCATGTCTCTTACCAGTAATACCAAAATAAACATTTGTGTCCATGCCTTTGTATTTGTACATTATTTAAAAATACACATATACAACTATACCATCATATTATGTATGATAGAAAATACGCAGAAAAAAGGATATTTTTAAAGAATGAGAAAAGGGAAAAATAATATTTTAACAATAATTGAAATTATCTATGCAATACCAAATTACTGAAAACCGTATGACTAAAAGTCCATTCTTAGTAGTATGTTTTTATTATTACTATTTTTTTTTTAAGATTTTATTTATTTTTTTGACAGAGATAGAGACAGCCAGCAAGAGAGGGAACACAAGCAGGGGGAGTGGGAGAGGAAGAAGCAGGCTCATAGCAGAGGAGCCCGATGTGGGACTCGATCCCGGAACGCCGGGATCACGCCCTGAGCCGAAGGCAGACGCTTAACCGCTGTGCCACCCAGGCGCCCCAATTATTACTATTTTAAAACCTTATTTCAACGGTTAGGCCTAAAGTCAATTGATTTTTAATACTAGGTTTTAATGGATGTCCTAGTTTGAAAATGGTTCCTCATAAAGATACACGAGGCCAAGTGCAAGAATACGCCCTTGGTCACATTTACTGAATCATAATATTTGTTTTTCAATATGTTTACATTGTCGACTTTATAGAAAAGAAAACAAAAGTGCAGGGAAGTCCAGAACTTGCCAAAGCCCCCAGCTAGGGCCAGAACCTGTGTCCTGACTCCCAAGACAGCACTCCTTCCATATTCCAAGGAAAAACATTTCCCACCCAAAGACATCTTTGCTTTGCAAATACTCTCATGCCCTTTCACTTGTATATATTTGGGGTTGTGTCTTCCAGGTAAGTGTAGGATTTTTTTTTTAAGGCAAGAACTATGTCTCTATTCTGTTGTATTCTGCTGGTGCTCGGTGGCCAGTGGGAAGAAAGAAGAAGAGAGGTAAAGGACTCTGCTTTCACACCTCCACATGGGGCACCCACTAGCTGGGGATTACCAGAATATGAATGTTCCCTTCCCCGGGGGGGGGGGGAGGTTTGCTCTTTGTACCCCAGATGCATTTTTTTGTCTTGGCTTTTCCCATATGTTCCTGGCACCCTAGACCCAGGATATAATTACCAGGGATTAAGCTAACTTTACTTACCTGTTCAATCATAGATGTTGAGGCAGTTTTTTCCTTGTGTGCAATGGCTCGTTGAATGGCACATCAATTTATTAAGCACTGCAAAGCTAAAAGTTCAAGTGGCAGATTTAAAAGAATCATATATTCAAGTTAAACCTCAGCAACAGGATTAACCAGGACCCAGCCTGCTCCTAAGGGAAACCTGCAAAATGACCCCCGAACATCTTCATGTGGCGTTTCTCCCATTTCTTGATATATTTCTTCTTGTTCTTTATGGCATACCATTTCCAAGAACACGTGAAATCACACCTGGCTATTTTCCATTGGCCTCCTGAGAGTGTCAGGTGAGACCAAGTATCTCTGAAGACAGAAAAGAATATGGTGGGGCTTGCATGGTTCCAATGCCATTTCAGTCCAACAAAACTGAACTGGAGCCCTATGGGAGAAATAAATTGTTTTGTTTGCCTAATACTCATGTTAGCTTCTAGTAAATTCTATTTCTCTCCTCACCTCTATTGGGGAAATTGGTCCTCCTCCCCTACTTCAACTGTGCAGTTCTATCCATGGCTGCCAATCACAACATCCCACTCTACTCACATTAGGTCTAGAGATGGGACCCCAGCCATGCTAAGGAGACACCTTCACTACGCCAAGGAGACTTTTTAGGATTGAACGTCTTTGGTGGTGGTGATGGTAGGGGCTCTGCTATCTCCATTGACAGGTTGGGAAGATATGAGAGAGAACATACAGCAGCTGTGGTTCCTCCGTGTGGAATGAGTCCATCTGCCTTTAGAGGAAGAAGAGACGAGCTTATAAGTACAGAGAAGCAAAAATGAGAGTGGAAAGGCAGTCTTCTTTAGCTATAGATTTCCTTGTTACATAAACGCTAAATTACTCCTTTTGCTTAAACGAGCTTGCATGGAGTTGCTGTCACTTACAACCAAAACTACCCTGGTTAGGACAGCTCTCCCTTCATGGGTGCCTGGTCCCGTTCCCAGTGTTCAGGAGACAAAGAGGAATATGATTCTGTATCTGTTCTCAAGGAGCTCAGATTATCAGGGGAAGTTACCTCAACAACCACCACAAAGCAACGTGATGGCCGCCGTAATAGGAGTGAACACAGCCATAGGGTCAGGGGAAAGAATTCAGGAAATGCTAAAACTAAAGATGGAAGTTTAAACCAGGCCTTCAAGTCTCTGGAGTCAAGGCTGATAAACACCCCGTAGAATGGGCATTTGTATCCAGTCCCTTTAACCTACTAACTGGGCAATTTGCTTACCTTCTCAGTGCCTCAGTTCCTTCTGTAAAATGGCGACAAACATCCTATCTATCTCATGGGTTTGGGCAATATTAAATGCTATAACGCTTGTAAAATGCCTGGCACAGTAAAAGTTTGGTAGAAGTCAATGATTACCATCCTCCTCCCAAAGGCAAAGTCCACACCCATATATTTTTAGGGTTGTACCTTCTAAATGGAGCCAATCAGGACAACACAGCTAGGGGAGAACACGTCTGGCTCTCTATCTGCCAGATACACTGCTTCCTGAAGAGGGGTATTTTCATCCCCTCTCGTGTTCACTTGGTCACAGCCTATGTGTGGTGTCTAGATCCTTGCCTCCATGAAGAGAAGAACCTCTGAAGGAGGGAGAGACCCCCTGCTTGGACCTTAATGAGCTCAAGGTAACATCTTACAGAATCCGAAGGGGAGACAGAAAGCCCATGAATTCACAACCTTTTATGTAGGGTTTCAATCATTTCTGGCTTATTATTCTTCACCAAATCCGTGGTACTGATTTGTTCACCTTCACAAATTAATAAACAATGAGCAAAAAAGCACAGAGAGGTGTGCAGTTCCAAATTTGACTCTTTAATGGCCATCCTCCAAATTCTTAAAAAAGCCCAAGGAATCTGATTTTGTTTGGTGGGTCCTCCTGGGACCTGGAGCATGACAAGATTCTAGCGAGCCTTAATGTTTGGGTGATTAAGTTCTGTTTGTGATGAAACCCCAGTTAGTCTTGTGTGGGAAACTGCTGTATTTCAGCAGAAAGAGCATCGAACTGGAAGTCTGGCTCTGACAATATAATGATTTGAGCTAATATGCATGTCCCACCTACTACAAACACATAGAAATGCTGGATATAGTAAAACCACCAGCTCCTCTAATTGAAACACATAGCTGAATGAGTAGAGAGAGACTACTTGGTTTAAGCCCTGTTGCGGTGGTCTGAAACTCGGTGGTGTTATCTCTGAATGTGTGTTTTACAAGTGAAGTCTAATGGGATAATGGAGTGTGCACATGAGCAGAGGAGAAATATGGAAGAAAAAGCTTTACATTTTAGTCTATTTAATATACTTTATTCCTGCTGCTTTTTAAAAAAGATTTTATTTATTTATTGGACAAAGAGAGAGAGAGAGCACAAACAGGGAGAGTAGCAGAGGGAGAGGGAGAAGCAGACTCCCCACTGAGCAGGGAGCCTGACACGGGGCTGGATCCCAGGACCCTGGAATCATGACCTGAGCTGAAGGCAGACGCTTCACCAACTGAGCCACCCAGGCCCCTCTATTTCTGCTTCTTGAGTAAGAAGCCCCTCAGTTTCATTTTGCACTGGGCCCCATAATCATGTAAGCAATCCTGGGTAAGTTTCTGTTTATTAACTTAGATGGTAAGTATATATGTGTTTGCTTTATTATTATTCCTTAAATTGTTCATATTTGCTTTATAGTCACCTGTATATATGAACTTTTCACAAGAAAAAGAAAAGAAGAGAAAGGGAAAAAAGGATCAAAATCCTTCCAGATCCTGAGACTCTCCTTCTATAACTTCTGGGAGGCTGGACTTTCTTTCTTTCTTTCTTTCTTTCTTTCTTTCTTTCTTTCTTTCTTTCTTTCTTTCTTTCCTTCCTTCTTCTTTTCTCTCTTTCTTTCTCTCTTTCTCTCTTCCTTTCTCACTCTTTCTTTATTTCTTCTTTCTCTCTTTCAGGGAGAGAGAGCTCACACGTGCATGCATCAGGGGTGGAGGAGCAGAGGGAGAGGGAGAGAGAGAATCTTGAGCAGGCTCCACGCCCATGGAGCCTGACACAGGGCTCCATCTCACGACCTTGAGGTCATGACCTGAGCCGAAATCAGGAGTTGGACACTTAACTAACTGAACCACCCAGGTGCCCCAAGTGAGGCTGGTCTTTCTTATGGAAAATGGATTTTATTTTTGGATGCAGCCAAAAGTAATTTGGTGAGGAGTCTGCTGGACAATGCCACTTGGATTCACATGTAAAGTCATTACTGTGACGGATTTTGTCATATGGTTCACAAACTAGTTCTAAAGAAACTCTAAAAAACCTGTTTTAAACCTACTTTCTAATATGTAAACATCACTAGATTGTTTAATTGCTTCCAAGTTGACTCTTCTGATTGGATCAACGACCAAGACTGTTTAGAAATCAGGCAAACTACGTGAAAGCAATGCACCCAATCCTTGACCTCTGTGAAAGCCCAACAAGGATGTATTTCACATTTGCTCTATTCTAAAACACTTAGAGGAAATTCACCAGGCAAGGCAGCGTAAATGCATCTTTTACTGGTGAAAATCGGTCTCTTTATCATTTGGCTAAAATTGATGTGGGAGAAATGAATGTATGATGTCCAGGGTGTCCTAAATCTGGGTCACACTCCACCTGTGGATTTAAGATAAGGCTCGAAGATAAAGTTCTTCACTTCTAACTAATCGATACCTCTCTCCTGCTTTGTTTGGCATTTGGTAGAACTCCAGATCTTTTTTTTTTTTTTCTCTTTTCTGTGACAATTTAATCATTCTTGCTTATTAATTTAGATCAAAATGGACAAGCAAGGAGCCATCACGTCTGAATCCGAATGTGACTTCTACTGCATTTAACTTGCAAACCCAGCTCTGCGTAATGACCTCCAGCAGTGGTAACGCAGTGGACATAATCACATGCTAACGACATCCGTGGGCTGCATTTTCCATGATGCTGGTTGCTTACTTTCTCTGGGGAAGGAGTAGGACAGAAGCGTCATATAGGTTGTTAAATAAGCCCCCCCACCCCCGGCCAGCCTACAGGAGCTGCCATCTGTCTGGAGGACTTTCTTGCTTGGCCAAGTCAGCAGTGAGCCTGCCCCTTCCCCCTCCCTGCCCACCAGGAAAAGAAGGTGTGAAACTCTGGCACAGCCATCAGGGAGCCGGTTCCCAGGGCTCCAGCCAGAGGCGTGCTGGGCCAGCTCACGCCAGCTTGCTAGAACCGACTATGCACATCTCTTTCTAATTCAGTGTTCAGTGACTTCACTGTCGGTAAGCTTGAAATCAGCCATACGACGTTTATTTACACCCATAGAATCAGCAAGTACGAAGCTTTTCTGTTTAGACAGCTTGTTGTTAAAATGTTCACCAGCACGCTGCTGGCTGCAGCCCCGAGAGCCGATAGCAGGACCGGTCAGGAGCTGAGGGGTGACAGGCCTTCAGTCATGAGTTAGTTGGTCACATTGCAGGAAAAATCCACCCCAAGGACCGATCTGGCAGGACGGTTCTGAAGAGCACAAACCAGCGGCTTGGCTGACCTTATAGGCTCAGGGCGAACGAGGTATGTTAAAGAGCCTTTCACTTTGCACCCAGCAGTTTGGGAGAAGGGAAACACTTGTTAGATGCACGTCTGGCCTGTGTTGAGAACCAAAAAGATGTCCCAGAGTAGAAATAGCCCCCCTACCCCACCCCCACTTTTTGAAATGAAAACCATGTGATCCCTTTTGATACTAATGACTAGTTTTGAATGAAAAAAAAAAGGAAATCAGACAAAGAACTAAATTTTACTTGAAAAAGAAAACCTTAATCAGAAGTGATCTAGGAAAAAAAAAGGCTTGCGTAGCATTTTTTTTAATATGTCCTTATCATGTTGTGAAGTTGTGTCCTTAACTTTCCACTGGACTTGGCATGTGTTTGTATATCCTAGTAGAAGGTGTGGATGGAAACCATCATGAATGATAGAGCGCTGTCACCCTTGGTGACTTTGGATGGATGGAGTATCTGCTGTTTAAAGGTAAATGTTGAAAAATCCAGGATGGTCTGTCCAATACACACTCGTTCTAACCTCCACGGGTCTGAAGTCTCAGTGTGCCACCCCCATTCCAGCTGCCGGTATCTGAACCGGGGAAGATGAGGGATTGAATCCACGGGACAAAATGACATAGACAAAATAAAACCCACAAGTGTATTTTTGTCTCTGCAAAAATGAAATAATTTCTTTTTCTTCTTTCAAGACTAATATCCAGGTTCTAGACTTATTAAACTGTCATTTTTTAAAATCCCAAACTGACATTTCTGGTCACATCAATTTTATTCACAGTGAAAATTGTGAATACTAAAAAAAAAAAAAAAAAGTTACACAAAATTTCCCACTGGAGAAATGTCTGGAGATTCTTTTTTATTTCTGTGTGAATACCCATGAAGAAGAGTCTGGGCTAACAGCTGTAGGAAGTGTGGGAAATAGGTAGCGTTTAATTAAATGCGTTCTGGTTATTTGGGGAAAACATTCCAGGTTTACTCAACATTGAGGCAACCGCCATCTTTGTGGGCTACAGCTAATATTGCTCTCTGGGGAAGAAAGCTCCTAATCCCAGAATTTATTAAATGCTAATACCTTGTTGAGGATAGCTCGAGGCTGAAAATGTCAACTCTAAAATGTCAGAAAATTCTGAAGTTCTCATGGCAATTTAATTTGCTCTTCTCATAAGGCATTTTGATGCTAGTAAAAATATTACTAACAGACCAGAAAAAGGCAGCTCCTTCTGAATCATGTTGAGAAAGCTCATCTTAATTAACCTGGAAGAGTCCTCCATTTGCTGGCTGGACCCAGAAAAGACTATCCTGGTGCTGTAGAACAAGAAATAGAAGTAGATTCTATGGGTAGATTCTATGGCTGGGAAGCATCAAGAGGAGAGAAATGTTCTTGGAAAGGCTCTGAGTTCAAAAGGGCCACGGCCAGTCACACATTGTTCTGTCATGAAGCAAGTTCATGGCAATTGAATTTTATGCCAGCCCCATCCACTGGGGAAGAAGGTGGCCTTGGGACTCTGGAGGGCTTGGAATCCAGGGAGAGTCACACAGCGATGGGGCTTTGGATCCCAAGGCCCACCACAGTCTGCATTAGTGAGCTGAATCTCGAAGCTTTGGCTAACATGTCCTTGATCCCTGAATGGTTCCTGAAGCTACAGCCAATGTCGTTGGTTTCAGATCTATTCCTTCATCCTGCTTCCAGTAGATCATTAACACAGAACTGTTGAAAACAGCACTCCAATCAATGAAAAAAATCTAAAATAAATCTTGGAGATCATTTGATGCAAGTACGTCAGAATTGACCCTGGGCAGGGTGAGTGCCCCAGGCACCAGGATTGAGACTATGTTAGTTCCCGGGCCCCTGCTGGTGGACGGTGTGGTCCTGGACACATCATTTGACTCTCTGACTTGGACCTCATGTAAAATAGAGCCGCACATATTCCATATCTTGTGTGCGTGTCAAACTCGATAAACCAGTAAATTATTAATACTTCATCAGGTACCTGGGCTAAGATATTATGATTTATTTACTTAGATTCCCTCCTTCTCCCACTCCAGGTCCCCTTCTCCCTGGCTACACAGATGTGGTGTTCTAAAAAGGATCTAAAAGGGGTGCTTTATACATACTATTTACTTGACTCTCTTCCTAACCAAATTCTTGGGTTATCTACATACCTGAGCTTTCTCATTTGGTGAGAACAAGCACTGTTGTTAAAGGGATGTGCACTTGGCTGACGTCCCTTGCACTAAAGATATCCCAACTGCCACATCGATATCTGTTGCATCTGTGAAGAATTTTGATTGGGATCAAGTCCAAGCGACTCTCGGTGGCTCAAAGTATATTCCTTAGGGAACAAATCCGAAACACTCCATAAACCAAGGCAATGATTCTCCACTGTGGCTGCACATCCTGATTCCCTGGAAACCTCTAAAAGTACTGATGCCCGTAAGAATCAAGGGCCTTTAAAAATTTCATACCATTGGACTTTGAAATTCCACATCTAGGAATCAATCTACCCTTAGAGAGATGTGAACAAAGACATAGGCACAAAGCATCTCATGCATTTTTTCTAAAGCATCTTCCAAGTCTAGTTAACTGAATGGAGATGGTTAGATAAAATATGATTTATCTGTAAGAAATTGCATATCTGTTAAATGACACTTGCACTGTGGTGTTAGAAGTCCGGAGATCATTACCTTTGGGGTAGGGATAGTGACTGGAAGGGGGTATGGAGGAGGTATAAAGGGGACTTCTGGGGTGCTGGTAATACTGAGTTTCTTCACCTAGGTGCTGGTTATACAAGTGGAATTGCTGGAGATAAAGGCACTTTCTATATATATGTTACACTTCAATAAAAATTGAACTTAAAAAAATACTAATGTCTGGGTTTTACCTCTAGGGGTTTTAATTCAATGCCCCTGGACATTAAAATTTGTTATACCTCCTTGGTGGGTTTTAACACACAGCCAAGGTTGAGGGCCTCTGACCTACAAGGTTCGTTGAGGGCACATTTGCTCACAGCTCGCAGAGAGCTGTGGAGAGCGGGCATCAGGGACTGGCGCATTCATTCTCCATGCAACCTATGTCATCCCTTCAATATTTTAGAGTCATTCCCATCATGCGGTGACCTGGACCAGGATGGTATGTCAGTCCATGCTTTGTGCCTCCCATCAGTTGCAGGTAAGGGACACGGCACACCTGGGTCTTCGTGTCAGCCCTTGGCAGACTGAGTGCCCTGCGCGGTCTTTCCGCCCACGGAACAGGTAGTGGGAGTCTCCGTGATGAGGCTACAGGCATAGCCAGGACGGCCTCCCCAGCACACACAGATGAAATATTTCTCCCTGTAGCTTCCCAAAGGTCTTCACTTCCCTTTTTTTGTAGGACTTAAATTCCTGCCAACAAGTGAGAACCTCTTTTAAATGACAGCTGACCCTGGTGGGTTATATGTAGACCACTGGCCATGTAAACCAGATTGTGAATTAGTACAAAGAGAGGCTTTCCAATAATAAAATTATTATTTTCAAAAATAAAAAGCTGTGGTGTCAGGACACAGAAGCAGGGTTTTTTCAGCCACAGGACTGATGGCATTTGGGCCGAATGGTTGTCTGATGCGGGGAGCTCTGCCGTGCCCGGTAGGGTGTTGAGCCTCATCTCCAGCCTCTACCCACAGGAGACGCCAGCGGCGCTACAACCATCCGCTGGAATCATTAAAAATATCTCCAGACATTGATAAATATCCCTTTGGGGCCAAAATCCCCTCCAGTTGAGAACGACTATGTGGAAGGGATGAGCATTTTGATGGAAGAAGAGAGAAGAAGAAATTTTGCAACATAGGGAGAGTTAGAGGAGGCCAGGCCTGGCTAAGGTTGGGGAGACGGGTGTCGATACCCTTTTACTTCTCATGATCCACTCGTGTCTCAGCCCCAGAAAACCCTCCTCCATGTTCTGAGAGACAGGTGCATCACGGGAAACAGCAGGGCTCTAAAGACCAGACCCATCCGTGGGAAATAGGGCCTTGCACCCACGTGGAAGCTCTGCGGCCTCTGGAACACGGCTGCTCTCCTCGCCTTCGCTGCCTTCAGAAGGTGCGATGCTGTGAAGTTAGGGCTTACTGTGCGAAGCGTCCCGCCCCACCCTCTCCCCTGCAATAACATTTCCGGTTTTTCATGGTGACAAAGCTGCCTGGTGAACGTCATAAATACGGTGTTCACTGACACAGCAGCATCTCACTGATCACCGATGAGACCATAACACATGTTCCCAAAGTTTCTTCATTCCAATCTGCCCAAATCTGAAGGACTCCCTGTTGCTAAAATGGAGGCATTTTTGAGTACCCGGATGGACGGCAGAGGAGCAGGCTGGCGGGGCTGCTCTCCAGGGTGACCCGGAACCACTGCAAGCTGCCCTCTATCCCCCCTCAGGTCCTTTTCCCACCTTGGAGCAAGAAGCTTAAAAGCTACTTTCCAAGACCGTGTAACTGACAGAGGGTGCTTTATGCCTGTTTCCTTCCATGTCATTCTCTTCACCTGAGGGTCTGCTTTACTCACGCGATGGGACCCTAAGCCCTTCTCTGCGAGGAATAAGCAGCCAGCACTTTCTCCTGCAGGGGGGAGAGCCAGCGCGCCGTGGAGGCAGACACTCACGCCTGTCCCCAGCCGTCTCTGTCCCCTGCTCCACCCGCTCAGCTTCTGACCCTAATGGGGCTGCCATGTTGCCATGAAAGACGCTGAGTCAACAAAGCCCTGGCTGGGGAGGCTGGCTCAGATTTGAGAGAGGCTGTGTGCAGGCCTTCGGTGCTCCTCGGCCCACAAGCTTTAACCGCTGTACAAACTGATTTAGAACACTAAAGCCCGACTGTTTGTTTAGTGCCTTTATTGACTCAATTCCCTCCTCCAAGGCAGGTGCCTCAGCCAGCCACTCAGTCATTGTTCTGATCTGTTCTCCTTGGTGACACGGTGGCCTCCCTGGTGAGAGTTCTTTTCTTTTTTTCATTTTCTGGTCCTTGAAATGTCAGGCAATCAGCTCACGCTTACAGGTGTAGTGTTTCATTTTTAAAGAGGCATCATTCACTCCAGCCTGAATTGGCAGCTGTCGAATTGGGATTGTTGCAAAATAGGAACTTTCCTATTTCTTCGTGGAAAGCGAAGGGCCGATTGCGGGCGCCCTCCGACAACCCGACTGTGAGAAGCGTTGCCCCTGTTCCGGTATATTAACTCTTTCTGACCCTCACTTGTAAATGGTTTCCAAAGTGCCCTAATGTATAATTAAGATGGGCGAAAAAGCTTCTGCAAACCTCCCTTGGGCCTGTCTCCACTGGGAGAGTTCATGATGTGGCCCAAAGTGGCAACTTGGAAGAGAGACACAGGATTGTTTTTCTCATTGTCTGTTGGAACAATAATATCATTTATTTTATCTTTTTAATTTAAATTCAATTAATTAACATATAATATATGATTTGTTTCAGGGGTACAGGTTTGTGATTCATCGGTCTTCTGTAATACCCAGTGCTCATTACAGCACATACCCTCCCCAATGTCCATCTCATATCATTTATTAAGCATGTGTTTTGTGCAAAGTGCTATGCCTAACTTTGTTGTTGTTTTTAGATGCATTGGCTTCTTTGATCCTCACCATAACCTTCATGCTGGGTGTTCTTGCTCTCTTTTACCGGACGGTGAAGCCGAGGACAGAATAGTACCTTGTCCACAGTCACTCAGGGTCCAGAGGCACGGCGGGAATTTGATCCCAAGTCTGACTCCAAAGCCTCTGCTACTCCCTCTCGAGCCCCTGACTACTCATCTAGCAGAAAAGGAAAACCCACAAGACCCCAGGTCGCAGGCAGCATGAGCGTGGAGTGGCCCCGGTGGGTGTGCTGTGGGCAGGCCCGTCAGAGTGCGCTTGGCAGCTCCCCCTACGGCACGGGGCTGACATCCTCTCTTTTCTATGGCCAGGGCAGTCCGTGGACAACTTCCTCAAGCTTTCTTGTCAGAGAGCAGAGCTCATGTGTCACTTGATCTTGCCACCAGTAAAGGAAGCTGGGAGAACGCACGTACTCACACATTCACACACACACCACGCACACACTCAAGTACACACGCACATGTATTCATTCAGACACACACATATGCACACACTTGGACGTTCACACACATTTGCATGGACACACACGTGCACACGTATGCACACACACATCCCCACACACATGTACAAATTCATCCGGACACATTTACACCCGTCCACACACATCCACCCTCAGTCATTCACCTGCACACTCATTCACACTTCCACCTGCACACACACGTGCGTACACATCACACGCACTCATAAAAGCACTCAGGCAGTCAAACCCCTCCACTTACATGAAGTCATACCTGCCCGCTCACAGACATTCGCACACACACTCGCACACACGGGTTCGTACACACCCACACACTCACACACGTGTACCTCTTACTGCCTGCACGCAGGCTGGCTCTACACTGTGCCGCAAGTCAGGAGGCCAACACCGGGTATCACAGACTGGAAGAGGGCGGTGTACTGGGGATTTTGTGACCCCAAAGCCACTTGAAATCACCGGGGAGCTTCTGGCAAGGGCACTGGCTCGGTTTTAGGGAAATATTGTCTCTATCCTAACTTCACTTGCCTCCGGTTCTCACGCGTCCGGTGTTCGGCCCCAGGCCCTTTGCCCCGCGTACCCACTTCGGAATCTCACACACTAGCTCCACCGCCTTCGGTGAGTAGCTTCACTTCTCTTTGCCTCTATTTTGTCATCTGTGGAATGGGGATAATAACGGCGCTTCCTTTATGGAGTTAAGAGCACGACCTAGGCTCGTGCGTGTGAAGTTCATGGGCCAGGGAAGGGCGCACACGGTTCAAGAACAGCGGGCTGTGAGTGGCCCGGGTTTCCTCAATCGCACTAACCAGGGAGGAGGGATGTCAAAGGCAGAATTCAGTTGAGATTTTGATATGGAAGCAAGGTCCAGGGAGACATTTGCCAGGTTTTAAGGGTTTTCTGCCCTGGCGGCTGTAGTGGATACGCTCTTACACTTGAGAAAGTTTCAGCGCGGGGAGAGCGAGCTTCTCTCCTCATCCCGAGGGTCCTCGCGGCCCCTAGACGAGTGAGTGGGGACGCAGTCACGCGGGGCAGAAGGGCAGCCTCTCAGCTGCCGAAAAGGCCAGCTTTGCCCCTTACTGTCCACCCCCCCCCCATTAAATAAATCCTTATCTCGTGAAAATGTTGTTACACCCTCGGAGAAGGAGCCATGCAACAAAGAGGAATTTTATTTTTGGGCTCAGCTCACTTGTGTGCAGCTGGAGTTAAAGAATTAGCACATTTAATCAGCAATTCCAAGACATCTCCTCTTCCAAGTTGCGGAAGAAAGTGGAATTATTTTCATTAAGAGTAGTTAGACCAGTGACACACTGTTTTGTTCTATTTCCTTCCTTAGGTCGAATTCAGGGTCACTCTCCAAAACTTCCAAGTCTTCATTATCCCAGTCACTTTTCTCCTCCTGTTTGTTCATCGTCGCAGGGCTGGCTCCCCCCTCACCCACCCCCCCGCGCCCCCCTCACACCCCTGCACGCCCCCCACACCCCTGCACACACACACACACACACACACACACACACACACACACACACACACACGCCAGTTTATCGCTTTAGCAGCTGCTCTGGATCATGCCTTCTCTTCCCTTCTTTGCTCTGTGACGGTCCACATCCTGGTTCCGTCTTTCCTTCCGAACGTCCCCATAGGGAACGGGAGGCTGTTCCTCTCCTTCCATCCCACCTCCCGCCTGAGGGGGCCCATGCTTGATCAGAAGGGCACAATTTGCCTTAGAATTCCAACTATTTTGTTATCAGAGCACTCATCTCATCAAAGGAATGGCCAGAAAAAAGCTATTTTACAGTGTCCGAAAGCACAAGTTCCTCTCTCCTTGGCTGCAGAGATAAATGGAGATTTCCCAAGCCGTTTTCCTTTGTAATTTGTTTTTTACATTCGCACCCATGTTTACCAAATAATTTCTATCTATGCCTAAAGACTAATTGGAATGAGAGTCCTTAAGGCTAATAATAGTTACTTGGGGAGGTGACATGGGGTGATTTTTATGTGATATATTGATTTCTGCTTTGTACTGTTCCATATCAATTGACTTGACATGGAGAAAAAATTTAAAAAACATATACACAGCAATACAGCAATAATTTTTCCAAATTCTTTAAAATGCACCATTTTTCTCTGCAGTCGTTTTTGAATACCTCACTCAGCTGGCCAGTGAAGCAGAACTTTTTTCTGAGCTCTGTTCACGACAGGTTTTGAGGTAAAAAGAAAGTTACTCTGGATATGGGGCCAACGTTTTCCTTCATTTTGGAAGGCATGGTTAAATTATCAACTCTGAAAGCTCTTATAAAATACACCCATGGGGCGCCTGACTGGCTCAGTTGGTGAAGCATGTGACTCTTGTTCTCAGGGTTATAAGTTCAAGCCCCATGTTGGGTGTAGAGATTACTTAAATATAAAAATCTTTTAAAAAAATTAAAAATAAAATAACTAAAAATACACCTTATGGACATATCTTTTTTCAGGTATTGTTTTGTCAGATTTCCCGAAAGACACCCAACATGGTCAGCTGGGAACAGTGTTCAGGGGCTACTGTGTGTGGGCTCTTCCGGCATCTTTAAAAAGAAAGGGTGTCCTTCTATAAATGAATAGTGGCTTTCCCTTGGTAAGCATCACCAGCCATATTTTGGATAGATATTCTTGGGGTAAATTCCATCTTCCAGCTGAAGTCTAGCTTCTTTTATTCAAACTCATGTGTACAAAATTCATCTAACTTTATGATTGCGGATAATTCATTTTCTTTGTTGTGTGAACATCTTACGATTTATTTATCCATTCTACTGTTTGTGGTCGTTTGGGTAGTTCAAGTTTTGAGCTATTATGACCTGTGAGACCGTAAATATTCTAGTATATGTATTTTGGTAAACATATGGGTTTTTTTGTTTGTTTTGTTTTTTAATGTTTTTTTATTACATTATGTTAGTCACCATACAGTACATCCCTGGTCTCTGATGTAAAGCTCGATGATTCATTAGTTGCGTGTAACACCCAGTGCACCATGCAATACCTGCCCTCCTTACTACCCATCACCGGTCTATCCCATTCCCCCACCCCCTTCCCCTCTGAGGCCCTCAGTTTGTGTTTCTGTTGAGTACGTGTGTAAGGGTGAAATAGAATATGCAAATATTCAGCTCTACTAAACACCGCTGAACAGTTTCTCAAAGTGCTTGTACCGATGTACATTTCTACCTGACGAGTATGAGGATTTCGACAGGCTGCCTTTTTCCCAAGATTTGGGATGGATGGTAACCCTGGAGAGAAATACTCACCTGAGCCGGCAGATGATAACGCACGTGAGTCCTTCCAAGAAGTCCGAACACCACTCATTTTCACATGGATTTTCAGATCCAAACATTCCCTCTGAGAGAGGGAGGTATGTCGTATGCCACTTCCTCTTGAAGCTGGAGGAAATTCTATGGAAGCAACTGAAATGCTTTTTCTAAAAGCCTTTCTAAGCTCCATATCTCCCACTCTTGCCCAGAGCTTTGATTTTAGCTCCAAATGCCTGTCTGTGAATTTGTCACGGGAATGTCCTGCTCATGCTAGCATTTCTACTGTAACGTTACTAGCTGCAAGTAACAAAGTCTAATGCCACGACCCCTCCGCATTTTCCAGGCAATCAACCAGTAAAAAGGGGCATATTCATAAACTCTCAGGGCTGACCTCGAAGGTCTGCAGACGGTCTTAAATGGAAAAAGAAGCCTGTCTATGTTTCCTGGCTGGCTGCCCACCAGACTCATCTGGGCAGCTTTTCAAAATACAGAGTCCCCATCCCCACTCTACAATTGAATGGAATCCCTTGGGGTTGGGAGTTGGGAATCTGAATTTTATAAAGTTTTCAAGTGATTCTGATTTGACTAGAGACAACTAGTCAAACTTTGGAATCACTTTTGCCACCAGATAGTTAAAAAGATTGTCATCCAGTACAAATGCAACAGCAAAATCCCTGCAATAAGAAGGAAACCGAGGGAAAGATCAGATCGTTTCCCCTTCTTCAAAACATTCAGTTGAAGTTGGCTCTGACTCCAGGGTAATAATAATTATAAGCAACAATTACATGGCACTCAGTAGTTTGCTGAATGGTTTCATATATATTATTCCCGTTATTCACTCAAGACTTCCAATTTATAGAAGGGGATACCGAGGCTCAGCGGTTCAGTTCCTCCTCTCATGATGTACATCCATTAAATGGGAGAGCCAGGACACAAACCCAAATCTCCAGATCCCCAATTTTATGTATTTCTTACTACCCCCCAATACTCAAAAGCATCAGAAAGCTATGTGGAGGCCAGCAGGAGCTAAGTGTTCTAACAAGTCTGATGGTGCCCACGAGTCTTACTGGACCCCCTTCCATCTCCTCCCCCACCTCCCTTTCCTGGAATATGCTTCTAGTATCTCTCATGCACCAAGTACCCTGCAACATGCTAGGGAATCAGAGATTTTTTAAAAGTTCGCCTTTCAGCGGGAGAGAGACAAATCCTTGTGTGGAGATGCGCTGAGTGTCACAGTCATATCTAGAGAAACGACAGGCCGCCACGATTTGGCCAAAATGGGAAGGGGAGATTATGCCCTGGTCGCTCATTCAACTGGGCATGTGGGTCCATACTCACTACTCGGGCAAAAGGTCCGAATGATTAAAGGTGAGAAGAACTTGCTTTGATATAGTCTCACTTCGAATGGGGAACTGTTTTATTCTGACTGTTAGTAGACCCTTCAAAATGTGCCATTCAGTTTCTGATCTCTGCTCTATAACATGTGTTTACCTTCTCCTGACGAAATTTAGGAGCATGCTGTCTTATTAGTGGTTCATTTACAGACTCTTTAAGGAATTATGATGTTCAAAAGGGGTATAGAGGCCTTAAGTAAGAGTAGGGAGACGCTCAGGGATTCCCTGCCAGGTGGGTGCAGAGGACAAGCAGCTTCCCACATACCAGGGAGTAGCTCAGATTATGCTCAGCAACTGGGCTAGCCAGACGGAGGAGGGGCGGGGACGTGTGTGTGTTGACGTGTGCGGCACAGATTGAGGGCACCCAGATTTTTCCAACATCCTATTTGGATGTGACAATAAACTACCCACTTACTCTTCAAACTCCTAAGAGTTACTCAACAATAATCAATAGTTGTCAGGTGCCCAGTGGGCACCGACGGCTTCTTCAGCACCGAGTCCACGCTGATGAAGGAGACAGATACGTTCCTGCCCACACGCCCCACTTTCCAAGTCAACTACTGAGGGCCAGTTAAACATTTCTGGAAGAGTGAAGGGGAGCAGTGCTCTTAAATCTGACGCTTCACTCGTTGCTTCACGTGCTTGACGTCTCTCTGAAGCACTGCGCGTGGCCGAGGGCTCATCTCCTGCGCTCTTGTTCACAGCCTTTGGTTTCCGCGTCTCTGCTCTTTCCAAGTCCTCATTTTTAGAAGTGCTTGGTCTCCTTCTCGTCTTCATCGTGTCTCCCCTGGACAACCGTGACATCCTCTTGCCTGCTGTCCCTGCTCCAAGGTCTCTAACTTTTGTCCCATTTTTCCCTTTTTCTTTGGAGTTATATTTCATTTTTCTCCTTTCCAACTCAAAATAATTGTAACGAACAACTGTGTGTGTTTTAAAAACATTTACAGAGAAAGTTCTGTCCATTGTCTGAACCAACAAGCAGTCCTTGAGAGCCTTGTGTGGACCAGGCATGGCACCTGGTACTAACCCCAGTGGGCAGTACTGAGGCGGGTCCAAGATAACACAGTCTGGATGTGACAGGCTCGAACACTGTCTTCTCATCCTTAATTCTGGCTCCTTCCATCTGTTGCAAAGTGGTTCCCCGGGAAGAAGACCCTGCGATGATGATTAGTGTGCGGGAGCGTCGTAAGGAACGCTCTTGGGACCAGAGCCTGTTGATGGGAAGGGGAAGGTGGGCTGGGCAGAGGGAGAAGTTGGGTGACAATGCAGTCTCAGAGAAGTCTTAGAGTTCTGAACATGGGGTGGCTTTCCAGAATGGTCTACTTTGAAGTAAGACTCAAGCAGGAAAGGGAGTGGGTTCTTCAGTCATGAAGGGCATCTGGGTGGTTCTTCTCAGCATCTGCCACACCCCCCACATTGCTAAGATTCAATGCAGGTGATTGATTTGACATGTGGCCTTGAGCTTTAGATAAAGGGCAGGGAGCTCGTGGAGAAAGAGAGCTGAGTTCCTGGGGCCAGGACCATTGCCTTAGGTGATAGTAGAGCAGGAAGAGGCTGGAAGGGGTCTGATGAAGTGCAACCAGATTAATGAGCAAAGGCCAAGGTCAAGCCAAGGTGGGCAAGCCTATTTCCTGGCTCAGGTCTTCCTTTACAGATGCTGCCCCTTCTGCCTGGAATGTTCTTCACTCAATCATCAGGTCTCTGCTTACATGGGACATCCTCTGTGCTATCTCCTTGGGCCCAATCTAAATTAAAATCTTGGAGACCCACTTGCTTAATATCCTAAAATCTGCTTTTGTCATACCCGTCACTCTAGGGCCCATTAGGGGACAAATTATTCAGTATTTCCCTTATATTTTGCTGAGAACCTCATGAAGGCAGACATTTTTTTACGTGGTATCTCCCATGCCTAGTGGGTGCCTAGTACACAGTAGGTGTTCAATAAACACTTTTTAAATGACTGAAATTGCAATAGGAGCTGCATCAGGGTTTTTTGTTTGCACCAAATGGAAACTGACCCTGGCATGATTAAGCAAAAAGGGGGTTATAGGAAGGGTATGGTGAAACCCCAAAGTCACAGAGAACAGGGTTGAAAACAATAGCTGCTCTGCAGGGGGTCATACAGCGGGAACTTCTGGACAAAGCCACTATTTTTAATCTCTGCTGTTCAGCCCAACAGTCGATTTCCACAGGGGAGAGGGGGTGTCTGACTGGTCTAGCCTGGGCCCTATGCTCTCTGAAAGAGAACAGAGAGATGAGAATGACTCCACCCGATTCTATCCAAAAGGAAACTGGGGGAAGTCGAAGGAGAAGAAATGGATGGAGGGCAACCAACCAAACAAAACCAAACCCAGCCCCATGGTAGGAGCCAGAGTGCGGAAGGAATCTTGACGACCCGGGGGTACCAGAGAAGAATCTATGGTGGCAGGTAAGAGTCTACCCTGCTTTCCTTTATCCCAGTGCCAAGCTTTATGCCTGCCACCCTGCAGATGTTTTCAAAATCTGTGCGTTGATGGTTTTCCCATTGTAAGCGTTTGAGGCTCTTGTCACTGGACCCTGCTTAGTCCATGGGCGGGCCTGCTGGAGAGTTGACACCCTGCAAGCAGCCTGCAGCCAATGACAGATGGGAGTTGGTGGGTGAATATCTCCATTTCCTCGCCCTTGTTCTGCAACATCAGCCAGAGGTCCCCCTGGGATCGACCCCCAGCTGTCCACAGCAGCAACCTGCCCTTTAATGCACCGTACACGCTTCCTTCTCCTCCCTGCCTCACTTCCCCGCATCCCTACTGCTGCTTCCTAGAATTACTTCCCAAACAAGCCACTTGCACTCAAATCCTTGTCGCAGGTGGGCTTCCTAGGACAGCAGGCAGGACGGCGGGGGCAGGGAGGAGTGGCTGGCTCTCAGCAATGACACGAAGGGGAGCAACACTGTCAGGAGGCATCAGAGAACATCTGGTCTCAGTTTGATTCATTCTTATGTTCTTCCCACCCTTGCAACCTTCCCCCCGACGTTGAGGCCACCATGGTCACGTACACTGCTACCAGTGGGCATGGACTCAGAATGGGAACTCTGTTTGCAGCGAGTCCGAGAGAAATGTAGTCAGGCGGTGTCTCAGTGCATTCAGGCTGCTGTCAAAGAACACCGTAGACCGGGTGGCTTAGAAACAACAAATATTTCTTTCTACTGGTTCTGGAGGCTAAGAACTCCAAGCTCAAGGCACCAGGGCCAATGCAGTGTCTGAGGAGGGCCTGGCTTCTAGTTCATAGGTGACTATCTTCTCTCTGTGTCCTCACATGGCGGAAGGGATAGGATCTCCCTGGGGTCTCTTTCATAAAAGCACTGTCCCATTCACCTCTCAAAAGCCCCACCTCTTAACCCCATCACCTCGGGGTTAGGATTTCCACATATGAATGTGGGTGAGGGGGACGAATATTCGATCTACAGCAGACAGGTAACTGCTGGCGAACAGTCCCCTACACACTGCCAAGGAGGACTGGACATGCTCTGGGGTCTTGGCGGCCTGAATGGCCTCTCCTGTGGCTCCCCTGCTAGCCTGGGATTTCCACAGCTCCTCTCCCAAAAGATCACCCACATCACCTCTAAAGTGTGGAACCCCCTAGAATGATATCACTTCAGGATCAGGTCAAGGATTGAGGCCCTGTCTCCCAGTGATCTTTCTTTCTTTTTTTTTTTTTTTAAATATTTTATTTATTTATTTATTTAACACAGATAGAGACAGCCAGCGAGAGAGGGAACACAGCAGGGGGAGTGGGAGAGGAAGAAGCAGGCTCATAGTGGAGGAGCCTGATGTGGGGCTCGATCCCATAACGCCTGGATCACGCCCTGAGCTGAAGGCAGACGCTTAACCGCTATGCCACCCAGGCGCCCCCCCCCCCAGTCATCTTTCTTAAACACAGATCTAGGCATGACCTGCGTTTGCTCAACACAATGACTCCACATTGTTTGTAGGATGACCTTCAGATTTCTAAGTGTGACTCTTCTGGCTGTTCATAACATGCCCCCACCAGCCTCTCCAGCACCTTCTCCCACCACTCCTGCCTGTGGTCCTGGGGGAGCCACACCAGACAGCCCTTCTCACTATCCTGCGAATATGCCACCTGTCGCCCTCTCCCTGCAGCTTTGCTCTTGAATGCCCCTCCCTCTCATCTGGGTCTGGTACAATCTTTTCTGTAAAGCTGTTCAGAATGCCTCTTCCACACCCAGCTGGAAATTATGGCTCTGGTTTTACTGTTAGCAAACTTCACTGCAGTTAGTTGCATGCAAATCCGATTTCCCTAATAGAACTGTAACGACCCAACGGCCAGGCTTGTGGCTTCAGATTCCGCGTGCCACCAGAGCTCCATAAATGCTTTTCTGCTTTAAGTGAATAACAATATGTAAAAAACAATAGCAATTTTTTACTTTAAAAAAAAAGCAAACATGAAAGTTCCACAAAGGAAATGAGGCTCCCAGTACCAGGATCTTGGGCCGTTTCCTGGGGTGATCTCTCTCTCAGAAAGTTTTTTCTAAAGATTTCTTTATTTATTTTTGAGAGAGAGAGAGAGATCACAAGAACAGCTGGGGGAGGGGTGGAGGGAGAGGGAGAGAGAATCCAAGCAGACTCCGCACTAAGCGTGGAACACAGAGCCTGACGCAGGACTTGATCTCACCACCCTGAGATCAGGACACTGAGATCACAACCTGAGCCGAAACCAAGAGTCGAATGCTCAATGGACTGTGCCCCCCCCTCGCCCCAGCACCTCTGAGAAAGAAAGTTTAAAAGAAAGAATGAAAAGATTTCAAAAGAAAATTTCAAATACAATCAATGCCTGTATTCAGTTCCTCAAAAGGAGCTTCACAGCGTTCCCTTTCTCCTGATGATACCTTCTTTAGCCAGGAACCCTTGGCAACTGCGATTTCATTAGTCTTCATTTTGCTGAGAAACTGCTGCAGCCTAAGGAACAGTTAAGAGTATTGGCACCAACTGGGTGTTATACACAACTAATGAATCATCGAGCCTTACATCGAAAACCGGGGATGTACTGTATGGTGACTAACATAATATAATAAAAAATCATTTAAAAAAAAAAAAAGAGTATTGGCACCAAAGGACACCTAGGCTCTAAAAGGACAAGCAGGTGCTTTGCTAAGCAAAATGGCCTCGATGAGTTCATATTCAACTTCGACAAGCATTTAAAACATCTTACATACGTAAGTAGAATTAGCCTAAGCTACATTCAAAATACATCTTCAAAATTGGAGCACCTGAATCAACATTTGGGACCAGGGTCCAGAGAAGGGAGGGCTGGAGAACAAGGGAAAATGGCGGAGAGGGGCCGTAGGGTCCACCTAGGGCTCTAAAGAGCCACCTGACCACCACAGACCCTCCTTCCTTTGAAAGAAGGAAGAACATCTTAGGGGCTACTTGGAAAATCCAAGCTCCTTCATTTGAAAAAGTCATGGCACAGGGATTTATAAGCATTATCTTTCCAATTCTCTTCTTTCTGAAAAAGAAATCATTTTTGTTTTCTGTCCATTGGCTAGCTTCTGCCTCACCACCGACCTGCTTTTTTAAAAAATTTTATTCTGCTCTCCTGACCATGCCAGAGATGGTCTCTGTTTAACCAGCCATAGTCCCTTTGTCGGTGACCTCAGCTTGATCTCCTTGTCCCCACGCCCACCTCCAATTAAACCATTGTTTTAGGTGCTGGCCTCATTCCTATTGTGGCCTGTGCTCGTAGTCGGTGCCCACCACATCCCCCCACCGAATCCTCCCTTCCCACCCTCATCTCATCCTGTGTCAGGGCTTGGTCCCTGTGGCAGCCTATTGGACTGGGGGCCCTCAATAAGCCACACCCCCAAATCGTTGCCACCTGTGCAGCCCCTCCTGCCCTGACCCCGGGGTGGGCCATGCGACTTGCTTCGTGAGCAAATATGAAGCAAGCAGAGGCCCCCTTAGGCCTTACCCATGGAAGCTTCCATTCCAGCAGCCAACTGCCCACTGTGAAGTTGCCCGAGCTAGACCACTGCATAAGGAGAGAGACCCTGACGGATGAGATGACCCGCGGGGCACCAGTCCAAGCCAAGTTCCCAGTGGAATGCAGCCACGTGACGTCAGCTGTAACCGGTGAAGCACCAAAGCTGCCCGCCTGAGCCTGTTCAACCCTCAGACTCATGATCACACAACAAATACTATATTGGTTTTAAGCCACTAAGTTGTGTGGTGTTTTATGACACAGAAATCGATAACAAGAACAATCCCCATCTGATGGGGTCACAAAGCAGGCCCGGCCAGGACAGCGGCACACCTGCGGCAGGGTCTGTTTCTGTGTGTCTCCAGGCTTTCTCCAAGACCGGCTGCCCCAGCTGGGACGCCACAGGCATCTGCTTGGGGACAGTGCAGCGTCTGGGCTCTCTGCGCAGGAAACCGATTGAGAGCAGACTGGGAATACAAATATTCGTAATTCTCACGCTGTGTGCTGACTTACGTGTGACTCCCCTCATTCATCCCTGAGCCTGTATTATATCTGTCATGATGCTGAGTCATTGTTCGGAAATGAATTCAAACCTGCACTGTCTGTCAGACAAGGAGCCCGGCACTGACGGCTTGGGGTGGGTTGGTTGGTTTCAAAAATGCATTCTTTGTAACAGTGTTGTCGTTTGTATCGTTTTCCTCCTCCCCACATCTTTTAGGGTAAGAGAGTGTCCACAGCTTTATTATTTTTTAAAATTATTTTTTAAAGGATAACATGTATTTTTTTAAGATTTTATTTATTTATTTGAGACAGAGAGTGGGAGCGAGAGAGCACAAGCAGAGGGAGAAGCAGGCTCCCCACTGAGCAAGGAGCCTCATGTGCGACTCAATCCCAGGACCCTGAGATCATGACCTGAGCTGAAGGCGGACGCGTCACCAACTGAGTCACCCAGGCGCTCCTCAAGGATAACTGTTTTAAAACAATTTAAACATTTTTTAATTTAGCTCCAGAAATATTTGAAAAAAACAGATACTTACTTTTCAGTAAGAAAGCTACATTTTCATCTGTGAAGGGCTACTTGCAAGCTCAGGCTAATAAACTTATTTTTGTCCATTAAATGTGCACTAAAGGGCTTTGGAATTTTGGAGGTGTGGCCTTCATTTGAGAAGTGGTCACCCTGTGGCCCGAGCGGGGGATTGCCAAGATAGCGACACATCGGTGGGAGCGCTCTGGCCGTGAGCGCCAGGGCAAAGGTGACCTGTCTCGCCCGTCCTCTGTTCTCAGCCGTGGGCACAGTACAGGCACTGAGGTGTGTTTCATAAATATTTCCCGCAAGTGAATGGATTATCTCATGTATGAGGAATGCAGGGCCTTGGAAACGATGCTCAGTTTTCTATAGGAAACCATGCATCTTGATAAGTTAAAAAAAAAAAAAAAAAGATAAGTAAAGCGGGTGCTCCAAAATTAGTAAAAGCAAGTCCGTACTTTCCTTCAATTCCTATGTCAAGTATTGACGTGAAAACCGTTCAATGTACGAACAAATGAACTCTACAGAAGAAGGTCAGTAAGAAATGCATTTCATTTGAAATATGAAAGGGAAGGTGACATTTTGAAAGCAAAAGAGATTTTAAGTACCCTTTTTCTGATTAAAAGGGATAATTGGCTTTATTTTTAAAAATACAGATATGTACAAGTGAGCAAAATAAAAATGGCCTCTACAAAAAATAAAAATAAATTGTTGTCTATCCTATGCACACATAACAAAAGTGAGGTTATGTTTTTGCAACATTCATTATTTTCTTCCCAATGTGTCAGGCATAACTTCATTTTGTTAAATATTCCCCTTGTTATAGTTTCAAGGGTTGAATTGTGTTACTCCATTGAGCGTGGGTACTAAATTATTACAGCCAATTTTGGATGTTTGTAATTTTTTTTTACTATTATAAATAGTGCTATTTAAACATACTTAAAAATGAATCTTTGCAAATACATATGAATTTTTATGGCCAAATTCCAAAAACTGGATTTCCGGAATTAAGTGGTATGCATTTAAATTTTTTGATACATGTCGTTATATTGCCCTCCAGAAAAATATTGTACTTATTTCTATTCCCCCCACTTAGCTCCTAGACATTCCTCACCACTAATTATTATGAGTGTTTTTGTTATCTTTATAAGTATGAAAAAAAATACTATCTCATATTTGAAAATTAGCTGATTATTAGTGAGATTGGGCATTTCTCTAATTATTTCTCTGATTATTAATGAGATTTGGTATTTTAATATGTGCAGGGACCATTTATGCATCTTCTTTTGTCAAATACCAGTGTATATCTTATGGCTATTTTTTCTATTGTAATGTTTTTCTTTTATGTATTACATAGGAATGATATTAACTCCTTGTGATGTAATTTGCAAATATTTTGCCTGTGTGGTCATTTGTCTTTTAGCATTGCTTGATTTTTTACTTTTTTCTAAGACAATGCAAGAATCTTAGAACGATTTTCATAGACTTTAGTAATATTGTTTGGTCTCATTTTCACTTGATTATTTTTATTGAGTTTTGGATACTGTTTTTGCAAAATTGTAGAATAATTTTTAGGTCTATGAGGATGCTGTCTTCCTTCAGGGAGGACTTACACTTGCTTCTGAAAGAAAGCTTAGGGTTCTAACAATCCAGGACCAAGCTAATCTAATTCCTGAGTTGAACATGATCGGAAGCTGGGTTCAGTGTGAAGACTCATCTATTTCCACACTCTGTCCAGATCAGATGGACCCTTCAGGATGCCAAAAAGATGCATGGGAGTTTATAAGAGGCTTCCCTTTTCAGTTATCCTTGTACTCTAATTTTTGTCCCCTTCACTCTTCAGGGCTCTCAAAAGAGAGGTTGTAGACAACCTCTCAGCCACCTAATTTGGAATTAGCGAACCCTTCTAGGAGTAAAGCATCCCCAGATGCTGGGTTTATGCCCCAAAGTTTCCTTCTTCTTTTAGACTTTGGCCATACCATTCTTCACATGGTTTTTAGCTCTCAGATACCTTCAAGCAAATGTATTTTAAACTCTGTTCAGTTTTTTAAATGGTTTTCAGCATTATGGTTGATCTCAATTGCTTAGTCTGCCATTGCTGGAAAACTGAAGTTCTTTTGAAAACAATTCAGTTGGAATGCATTTTGTGTTAGGGTGAGTTATCCTTTCTTTCCCAGTATAATTCATTGAGTAATATTTTTATAATGACGTGAACTATCACCATTATCATACTGTAAATGATTATATAAATCATGATTATATAAATATTTGGGTCTATTTCTGGACTTTCTGTTCTGTTCTACCTTTTTGTATATCTCTGCACCAGAACCATGTCATTTACTGGCTACAATCAATTGCTTTAATTTTATGATACATTTTGATATCTGGTGAGAGTTCTCCTTTTTCCTTTTTGAAAAATTTTTTGGCTCTTCTCATGTCTTTGTTCCTTTAAGGGAATTTTAGGATTTTTAAATTACCTCTCTCCCCCAAAAAAATCTCATTGAAACTTCAATGAGAATCTTAGTAAATTTATATATTAATGTGATAATTCACAATTTTTAATAGTTAGTTCTTAATGCAGAAGCAGGGCATAAAATCTATCTAGACAGGTCTTTTAAAATTTATCAAAGTCTATAAGTAAGTTATCTTTTATTCCTGAGCTTTCTTAATATATTTCCTTCAATACATTGCCTGGGGTTTTTCAAGTAGTCAATGTCTGCCGGTAATGATTAATTTATCTCATCTTTCTCAATATTTATGCCTGATTTCTCTCTCTCTATCTCTCTCTTTTTTTTTTTTTTGTTTATTGCATTAGCTAGAATATCCATTATCCAGAACAATGTTAAATAATGATGATGATAATGGACATCGTCGTATTCCTTCTGATTTTTTATTGGATTGCTCGTAGGCTTGTCTGGTTAAGTATAATGTCAGCCACTGACTTGAGAGAGGTACTTCATTGAAAGAAGTTTTGAAAATAAATATTGATAAAAGCTGCATGATCTCATGTAAAATATAAGATATAATATAGATTATAACTCATCTGCTTCTTATGGCTTATATTTGCCTCTTAAGTTGGGGTATATTAGCTTCTTAGGGCCACTAAAACAAAATGCCACAAACTGTATGGCTTAAAAATGACAGAAATGTATTCTTTCACAGTTCTGGAGACTAAAATCCAAAATCAAGGTGCCAGCAACATCAATTCCTTCTGGAGTCTCCGAGGAAGAGTCTATTCCATGCCAATCTCCCAGTTCCCGGTGGCCATTAGCAATTCATGGCGTTCCTTGGCTTACAGATGCTTCACTCCACTCTCTTCCCCCATTTTCACATGGCTATTTCCTCTGTGCCTAGGCCTCAGTGTCCAAATTTTCCCCTTCTTAGGAGGACACCGGTCGTATTGGATTTAGGCCGCACTCTAATCCAGCATGACCCGCATCCTAATTGGTTCCACTGGCAAATAAGGTCACCCTGACAGGTCCCAGGTAGACATAAATTATTTCAGGACATTATTCAATCCAGTGCAGTTGGGTTCTCCTGTGCAAGTCATTTATTTAAGAAGTGCTCCCAGAGGAGGCCAGTAAGACAGCGAGAAAGCAGAAGGAACCAAGCAAGGGTGTGATGGCGGGTCAGCCTTTGGAGAGAGATGATGCTTTGATATAACCAGGGAAGATCTGGCCTAATAAAAATTATGCCTCACAGTTGTCCCCACTTGAGGCAAGGGAGCTGGACCGTCATACCTCCGAACCATGTGCATCATGAGATAAAGCTTGTCTGGGAATGTGGAAAATCCCAGGCACTTCTGTCTCTGCATATGCAGTAAAGCCTTCCAGTAACGTGAGGGAAATGTTCCAAAGCAAAGTCATAGTCACAAGCTGTGAGAGTAAACAGTCACCAAAACTAGGTGAAGAGTACGCAGGGATAGTGAAGAGGGCCCAGGAAAGTCACCAGTGTCAGCCACAACATGTGACTATTTCCGGTGTATGCAGACTCATCAGTCAAAAATTTCATCAAGTGTGCCCGTTATTTTTCTGGAAATCCGCCAAGCCTACTTAGCGTAGCTTCTGACATTCTTCCCTAGGTAAGCCCTAGATTCCTTCAGGTTCCTTCCCCCCGAATTTAGTCACCATTTACAAACCCTGCTTTACTGTACTCCCCTGTAACCCTTCCCGTTTGAGTACAACCTTAACCCTAGATGAGTCCAACAAAGCTCTGAAGTACGTGTGACAAAAAGTTGTCAAGTGGAAATATTGGCAATAATAAGAGAGCATCAGGAGTGGGGGCGGTAGGCTGAGAAGGTACCAGGCAGTGAGAGACAGCTTGTCATCGAAGTGATGGAGGCAGGGACCTCATTCACGAGGCAGGAGAGAGAGAAGCAAGGATTACACAAGTTCTGTTACACTCTCTCTCACACACACACACACACACACACACACACACACACACAGAGCAAACACAAACAAACGAATCCACAAAATCCCAAAATCCAGAATATGGTCAGCCCAGTTTGGGTCTTCGCTATAACCGCTCTGAAATCAAGACATTTTGGAAGACCCACAAGAAGACTCTTTGAATGAAGTCTTGTAGGAAAGCATCCATCTGAAGAGATAAGAAAGTCAGGCTCTCCCAGTGTTAGAAAGGAAGCACAATTTTGTAGATAGCATGTCTGGCACAGAGCTGGTTCTTTAGTTGAGGATTGAGTCTAAGTTCAAAGGAAAGGAGACTGTGTGTAAAAACTGGAATGACCTCTTCTCACAGAAAGTGAAATGTGACAGTGGGAGCACCGGGCAGCTCTGCACAGGGACCCTGTAATGAGGGTGAGGGAATCATCCAAGTAGACAGGCCTGGATACTTCCATCTGCAGCGGGCATGGCCTCAGGTCAGCACAGGGCTCCGGCGTCTTGTGAGACCCACAGCATCGGCAGAAGTGGGTGTCAGGGGTCCCACAAGTAGGAGCTGATGTGGCACAATAGTAGGAGACTTTGGGAACGTCAGAGGCTATGTGCCGGCGTCTCCCCAGGAAGCCAGGGCTGGAGCGGGAGGGGAGGACGAGAGCGGGTGTCATGCAGCCCACATCTGAGAACTCATGTGAGACCCTCCAGGAAACAGCCAGGTGTGGGTGAAACCGAAGTTAAAGGAGAACAGGGTAGAGGTTCCTGTGTTTGTGCAGATCCCCTGAGGAACAGACACCACACCAGGGTGAGACGTCAAGGGAGCGACCTAGGACAACACCTGTGAAGGGAAAAAGACAGAGTAAACAGACCGTGTTGCATGTCTGACCCCCGTGAAGGAAATAGGAAGAGTCTCCAACTGCAGGCCAGTCCTCGGAAGGCGTCGGCCAGGCTGAAGGGAGTTCTGGAGCCAACATCTCCCGGTTGAGGAGCCTTGTGTCTAGCCATGCCCTTGAACTCCATCATGCTCCGTCGCTGGCTGGGCGCAGCCCATGGGAAACATGGCCACACATGACACATATGTGACAGCAGATCCAGAGGGACTGCGGCTGGAGCCATCAGACCATCCTGCTCCCCTCTTCACGACTACCACAGTCCCACACTGGCCAGTGGGGCCACCACAGAGAAATATGTGTTACAGTCTGTGAGGCCTGTGTGACCTACATGGAGAAACTCTGGCTGCCGATGGTTACAAACTGTAAAACTCTTTGGAGCTTAAAGAGTTATACTCCTACAGTTATGTGGACTCCTTTATCCAGAACTATGCCCTTGTTCCCTCATGATGCCTGTTAACTCGGGTGCATCTATGGTAGATAGTATTAGAAGGCATCAAAGAGATTCTGGAATTACTGATAACTTGTGCAGACATGGTCAGAATGAGAATTTGGGCCTCAGAATATCAAAAGATAACAGAATTGTTTGCATTTCTCTAAATGTACGTACGGTTTGCTAGGGTGATAAAAGTGAGTCGATGTGAAGGACCTCAGGTAAAAGAGAAACACCCAACATCGCTACTCCAGCTGCTCAGAATTCCCCAGCTGTTCAGCTGCCTAAGGAATTGAAAGACTGCTTTATAGGCCCAAGATTTCAGAACACCACTGAGGGCAAGTGTTTAAGGGGACAGAAAACCTGACCCAGTGTGCATCTGCAATGACGCCGTTTGTCAGGACCGTCAGCTCAAGAATTGTTTGTTCAACTGGTGCTTCTGCCACATCAGGTTGAGCTTGTTTACCAACATACAGCACCTGGGGGTTTTACCCCTGGAAGGTGTGAGAGGTAAATACAGGACGGGGGAAAAAGGAAGTGCATAGTGTTAGCAACTTACTGAACCAGTTATGTCAAGAGGCGATGACAGCCCAAATCACGAATAGCAGCACTAGTAAAAAGTTTAGACAAGCTATGCCTGACAGATGATTACCTGTGATTTGGGGGTGCCCTGCTTGGGTCTTTAGAGGGTGACATCAGAGTGATTGTCCTGTTTGGGCCATAACAGTATCTACTGGGGCCTCTGTGAAAGCCAGACTGCTGGACCAGATGTACGATGGCTCTAACTTAAATATTCTCAAGTAAATGAATGAATGTGAGGAAATTCTAAGGCAGCCGGTAACGTCTGTGGTTGTCCTAGCTTCCCACCATCACACTTTTGGTGGCGTTGCCAGGCTTTTCAACCAAGAAGACAATTTCATGGGCACCACCCAGATATCTTCATCTGCTCAGCTCTGGAGGATCCTGCAGCCCACCTAGTTTGTGAATTTCTTTTTACACAAGGTGGTGAACCAGAAGCGACAGCACCTGGAAGAACAGAGGTTGTGGAAACCTTTTTCTTTTCTTTAAAGATTTATTTGTTTATTTATTTGTTTGTTTATTTATTTATTTATTTAAGAGAGAAGGGGGGGTGGGGAGAGGAGGGACAGAAGGAGTGAATCCTCAAGACAGAGAGAATCTTCAAGAGAGAGAATCCTCAAGGACATTCTCTGCTGAACACAGAGTTCAAAGGGGGGGCTCAATCCTAGGACCCTGAGATCATGACCTGAGCTGAAATCAAGAGCAGGACGCTTAACTAACTGAGCCACCCAGGCACCCCTGTGGAAACCCTTTTCAAACACATGATTCCAACCCATAGAAATGGAGCAATTCTGGTACAGAGATGGTTGGGAAAGTATTAGGGATTGAGTGTGTAGAAAGCATGTCACCCACGGCCATCCTCTTTCACTGTCCCCAGTGAAGTCCCTGAGACCCCTCTTCAGGGCATGTGGCAAAGGAAACCAATGTATTTAGAGTTGTTGAACTGGATGCTCTTTGACTGGATGATTATAGAATGCCACACCATACATGGCAATCAGAGTTTTCTGGTGAACATCAATGAGCTTGTCTGAAAAGGAGCATGGTGACCTGGATAAAACATACACTTTGGAGTCAGAAGACTCAGATTCCAGTGTTGACTCTGACACTAGCTTTGTAACTTTGCCTAAGAACTTGCCTGTTTCACTTTCCTGGCCTTTATGATGGGGAGAATAACGTCTCCCTCAAGGAACTCGAAGTGAGATGCCCACGTTGTTTTGGCCCAGAAGGGATAGTCCTGCCCACACAAACACTCTGACAGCCTTTTGTACCTTGATTCCCAACATCCCCCTCAGGGCTCCTGTCTTTGGCCATCCACGCTGTAGATACCATTGCAGTCCAAAATCAGTGTTACCTGGGACACTATCCTGGTATCGTCCTTTGACTCGACCTACCATGACCAGGTGTAAAAGGCATCAGGACGCTCCTTGGACTAGCCCTGTAGGACTGGCTGCCGGAGAGGGGACAGTAGGTGGGACTCAGAGTCTAAGGCCTGCTTGGTTTCTGAACTAGCTCAGAGTCAGCCTTCCCACTAAGACTTGGGTTCCGGGTGCTACCCTAGCTGAGAGCACATGCAGTGATTTCACCCTCCCAACCATAAAACCTTCTGGCAGTTGAATTCAGGCAGCCCGACTCTTCACCCCAAATAAGCATCTGTCCTGACTATAAGCCACAGGGGGAAATCTTTAGGTCTGCAGTGGACAGTCTGCACAGGGAAGACATTAGCCAAAACCAAAGAGTAAGAAGCTGGGCTCACCCCCAATGAGTCCTGGCTGCAGAGAACAATAGGAAAAGTCACCAAGGAGAATCCACTCCAGCCATGAGGCAACAAGGGCTCTGAAGAGGCAGGAGTGGTAGCCTGAGAGTCAGGAGGCCTGGGCTCCTGTCGGCTTGGCTAGAATCCAGCTGTCACCATAGCTCCTGCCTTCCTCATCAGTAAAATGAAAAAGTTGGATGAAGTCATCCCCTGGTCTTTTATAGGAAAGACTCTATGAACACAGGGATTGAGTTACATGCATTATTTATTCCCCAGTGGCGTCCCTCCCCCAGCCCCATATGGGAAAATGGAAAGAAAGCCAAACTTTCCAATCTGGCTTATTTGGGAAAAGAGGCCGTCAGTTCTTAAGAAATTGAGTAGAAGCAACACCTTGGCCTTATCACAATTTATGCTAAATGCTGCACCACCGAGCTCTATAACACATGTTCTCGTAACTCCTGATCTCAGGAGACAGGCTCCCTTCTGTTCATTGTGAGGGAGTTAGCCGAAGTGAAAGGATGTGGGTAGCAAGTAATAGGGAAAGCAGGTTTGTCAGGCCCCATCACCGTGGATGCCTGGGAATTCAATCTGGGGAATATCAGATAAGTGAACAAATCTGTTAATGGTCGGAAAAGGAGTCCAGCTCCGCAAACTAAGAAGAGAGACCAGGCCAGATACTAAAGGCCCCTTTCCTTTCCAGAGGCCATCGTTTCCATCTTCTCGCTGACAACGAGGATGAGACAGGAGCTTACGTTTTACCTGGAACTCGAGGTGGTACTGTAATCGCATGTTCCGAATGTTGAGCAGCCCTACAGGAAACAAGAATAACAGAATTTGGCAGAAGGAAGGTGGGAAAGCAAGAAGCCAGAATCCCAATGATTCTGAAGGAGAGAATCAAAGCAGTCAGATGCACGTCTCTTCTGGGCTCGGAACGGAAGGACTTTGGGGTCAGAGGAGGCCCCGGGCCAATGGGGAATGCCCAGTGCGTACTCCTCCAAAATCTTCCTTGCGCCCGCATCTTGTCTCTTAGCTGATCGGAGGAATTTCGTGACAACCCAAACCTATGTTACCACTGTTGGATCAAATCACTTATGTGAAAAGTCTTTATTTCTTGCCTGCCACGTATGCCTCTTATATCATCAGGCTTACTGTGTTTCAGCCTGCCTTCAGAATGTTTCTGGATATTAGGGGACCAATAAATAATAATAATGACCGTCATCATCATCACCATTGTCATAATAGATAAGTGCTGGAAACTCTCTCGTGCACTTGGAGGCTATTTCCTCACTACGCTAAGTATTATTATTATCACTGTTTTACAGATAAGAAACCTAAAGCTCAAAGAGTTGACGTAATTCCTCGAGGTTACAAGGCTATTCAGTGGTGAAGTTGGAACTCTAACCCAGAATCCATATTTTTAGTAAACCCATATTCTCAAATAGGCTGGGCAATGCAGCCCACAGAGAGCAGGGGGCATTTACTGAGCACTTACTGATTCTGAGATCTCCAACCCATTTTTTTTTTTAAGATATTATTTATTTATTCGACAGAGATAGAGACAGCCAGTGAGAGAGGGTACACAAGCAGGGGGAGTGGGAGAGGAAGAAGCAGGCTCATAGCGGAGGAGCCTGATGTGGGGCTTGATCCCAGAACGCTGGGATCACGCCCTGAGCCGAAGGCAGACGCTTAACCGCTGTGCTACCCAGGCGCCCCTCCCACCCACTTTCTATCAAGAATCTCATTTAAATATTCATGGAAGCCTGCAGTGTAGGTGCTATTGTTACCATTCTTTGTTTTATTATTGTTATTGTTACAGAAGACAATGAGTCTTGAAAGGTTCAGTAATTTACCTGGGATTACCTTGAATCCAAGCAGTGGATTTGGATGTAACCCTGGGCAGTCTGAGTTGTAAACTCAGGCGGTTAGCTGCTGAGTTAAATTTCGGGAGAGACCCAGCAACACCTGCTCCATGTTGACAATAATCTGAATTTCCAGGGCAAATCCCATCTGTTCTGCAAGTTCAATTTCATATTTTAACTGCTTAGGGCTCTTCCCACGAGTGTAATGTTTGGTACCTGGTGGGTCACCAACAGTATGTATCTTGGGGTAGTTTCTTGGAGTTTCATGCTTGGGCTTGAAATATTTATTTCACACCACCAGTAACTTCCCAGGCAAAGGAAATACTCCTGTGTGAAGTGAAAGGTGATGAGCTTTATCTCCCCATGAAACTTTGTATAGACCTTCCTAAAATCGATCCAAGGCCAACTCCACACTTTCTTTGCTCCTAGTTCCTGTCCTGCCAAGGCATGAGCCCTGCCTTTAGTAAAGGCCAGGCTCTCAGAACTATGCTGGCTCTTTGATGGAGAGCCTCTGTGTCATAAAGGGCTTTGGGGTTTTCCAGGGCTAGGTTTCTATTTGACCAAAAGTTCGAATCTATTCCAGGCTTCCTGCCCTCAGTCACCATTTCCAGACCTCCTACACTTTTGAAAAGACCCACTAAAGCGTTTCTAATGTTCACTTCCATTTCCTTCAGCGAGTTGGTAGGTAAGTTTCCAAGAGTCTTATCAGCATGAAGAATCTTGAGCCGGTTCTGATGTGATCTGCCCACTTTCCAAATCCCCCACAGGAATCCGTCGTAATTTGATTCCAGATTTAAAAAAAACATCGGTTCTTCCGTACAAGGAAATGCAGGGTGCTCCAAGGGCCTCACAATTTGTCCTTATCTCTTGTATAACTCATTATCCATTGTCATTTGAGGAAGAACTTTCTTTTGCTTCCTTCACCTTTCATATATTGTTCATTGTGTTTGTCCTTTTGGATGCTTCAGAATGGCCTTTTGCATCTTTCTTTCTATAACTATGTTTTTGGCTTTTTGAACCAGCACTTGCCCAACCTTCAATTTTTTCATCTGTCGAGCAGTTGGACCAGATTAGGGCCAACAACCTTTTAAATGTAAAAGACCAGACAGTATTTTAGGATACGGTCTCCATGGCAACGATTCCGCTCTGCCCCTGTAGTGCAAAGGCGGCCATAGACAATACAGGAGCAAGTGGGAATGCCTGTGCTCTAATAAAACTTTATTTATTGTGACTGAAATGTAAATTTCATGTAAATTTCATTTCACGAAATACTATTTTATGAATCATATACAAATATCAAAGCCATTCCTAGCTTGCCATTTACAAAATCAGGCAGTGGGCCAGACTTGGTCCCTAAACTAGATGATTCTAAATTTCCTCCTTATTCTAAGTATCATGGCATTTTAGAGCTAGAAGCTATCAAATCCAGTCACCCTGTGTCCCTCAGAAGGGACAGAGGGGCCCTGAAAGGCAAAGGGACTGACCCACACTTACACAGCCTGCAAGTGAATGACAGTTCAGGGCCATGGCAGGAGTCTGTCGGCTCAGTCAGGGTCACCCCCGCCACGGTGCCCTGCCTACGGCATGTAGACACGTAGGCTGCGTTCCCTTTATTAGCGGAGGAGATCACCTTAAAAAGTTACAAGTTAGAGGTGCCTGAGTGGCTCAGTCAGTTAAACATCCAGCTCTCGGTTTGGCTCAGGTCGTGATCTCAGGGTTTTGAGATCGAGCCCCGAGTCGGGCTCTGTGCTCAGTGCAGAGTCTGCTTGGGATTCTCTCTTCCCCTCCCTCTGCCACCCCTGCTTGTGCTCCCTCTCTCTCTCAAATAAATAAGTAAATCTTAAAATAAAGAAGTTCTAAGTTAGGGTACCACTCTTTCCTCTTCCCTGGAAATTTTATATCCTAGTATTGTAGTAAAAATGTGACCTTGAACACTTGATTTGAATAAATGTATAAAGTACTGGCTTCTGACAAAACACTAAAGAATTTGTGTAGCATATGCTTTTTATTGTTGCTGTTAACGTTAAGGTCCAATTAGACAATGGCTTAAATCAACTCAGAGCAATTTTAAAATATCCAACACTCGTGACACTTTGATTTAAAAAATAAATAAATTAAGTAAATGTGTCTAGAAGGTTTTCTTGGGTGATGTGGACTGAAGTACTAAATAAAAGAATATCCACACAGAGGAAGAAGGAAAAGTTTTGACTTGTCCCCTCAAAGACTGGTAACATTAGCACAAATAAATTAAAAACTACCTTAGGTGAACTGTGTAGGGAACTTGCCACCCGTACCCTCCAAGGAGCCCTACAAAGGATTAGTGACAAAAGCCTTGTTGTTGCAGCAAGATTGAGTCAATCACAGCGCAGTCAGCCTGAAATCTGAGGCACTGTTATAAAATCTATCATTCCCCATCCAAATGGATTGACCAGGCAATAAGATAGAGCATCGAAAACACCACATTTTCCTTTACCTTTTTATCGACTAAAAATGGATAAAGTGTTTTGGAAGGGTGTGTGTGTGTGTGTGTGTGTGTGTGTGTGTGTGTGTGTGTTGGACGGGGAAGAGAGCGGCTGCTTTAAAAATTCCATGCTCTCCCTTCTCTTTTTGGTGACCAGGAAAATAGGAAGCTGAAGTTGGGAAAAGAGGGAATTTCATTCAAAAACAGCCTAACAAAACAAGTTTTAGAATGGTAGTGGAGGGAGGAGGAAGCAGCCCAGAAAGAGAAGACTGTTCCAGCCATTCCCATCTGGAACCTGGCTTACACTTTCTGATTCTTCACACAAAGTCTACAGCTTCTTAACTCCTGGGAGCGTCCCCGCCTTAGCAGCCAGTTCCAGCGGCTGATCCAGGGAGAGACAGTATTGCAAAGACAGAGATGAGAGACGCCTCCAGTAGCTTTGCGGACGGCCCACATCTTTCCGAGGTCGCGCTGCTGTGAATTGCAGGCTCCCTCACCTCTCTGAACGCTTCCCTGAGGCTGTCTGCACACCGCTGGGAAGAAGAGGGATCAGGGGCTGTAGCAGCAGCAGCTCCAAACGGTGCAAGCTCAGATCGCCACGTACCAGACGTAAGGCTGATCTCATAACTAGTCAGGCCTCGGTGATTCAGGATTCAGCAGAATGCACTGAAACCCCCAGTCAGGAGTCTGGGATACATCCTTATAGGTCGAAACCGATTTTGCAGCTGCTAAACCATTGCCCCTCTGCTCCCCAGGTCTTTGGGGAGCTCAAGACTTCATCCTACAAAAGGAAAGGATCCAGGCGTACTCTGCAGAGTAGGAAATGATTGGCTTAGCTTTTCCTCTCGGGTCAAGAAGCCCTTGGCCTTGGTTTACCAACTCGAATGTGGCGGCCTGCCTTCTGTGTTCCCCTTAGCCACACAACCCACGCAGTCGACGCCGGGAAAGGAAAATCTGGGCTCCCCACATCCACTCAATCAAAAGTCCTAGGTTTTTTTACTTTCTGCTCACCTGGCTCCATTCTTGGACATCTTTGATTCCTCACCTCTCAGTACTGTCTTCCTTTTCCTACCCATCTCTAGATCCGGGGACCGTTATTCATGTTTGTTTATTCTTCTATCATGTATTCCTGCCACCAGTATCGGATGCCACCACGTGCAGACACGGCGCCAGCGCTGGTGGAGAGCAAGACAAAGGCGGTCCCGGGTGCGGGGCCGGAAAGCTTGGCGATGACCAGGACAGCCGAGAATGAATGCCCAAGTGCTCTTACAGCCTTTCCGTGTGGCGAGGGCTGTGAAGGCTATCAGCTCACTAAATATTTATAGAGAACCTACCAGAGCCAGGCTGAGGACCCAATGGTGATCATAAAGAGACCCTCCCTTCCCTATTTTCATGAAAACAGACTATTAATCAAAAAATCACACTCATGAACGCTACAATTTCAATCGGAGTATCTAACAGGGGAACTTAGAGTCCTGGGTGGCAGGGTGGCTTCTGGGAGGAAATGTTGTTGAAACAGAGACTGAAGTGAGGGTAGGAGCCAATGAAGCCCACCGAGCACAGGGCCTGCGCTAATTATCAGCCATTCACTAAACAGTAGTATGTAATATAAAATAAGTAATTTGCATTTCTTGGATAACACTCTGGTCCTCTGGGTGGGGGTCCCCACTCACATCATTTTCACATTCATTTGCTCTCTGGGAAGAACTTATTGCTGACATGCTTCTATCGGCCTGAGCTAATTACTACCCACAAATCTAAGACCAATAGCTAATTTATATTTTGGCTTCTGGGGTGGATGTCTCACTACTTTGATGAACTTAAACCCATAGCAGTCCGTCCTTCCTTGGCCTCTGTTTGTACAAGCTGGAAGATTAAGCTGGAGGGGTAGCTATGGCTTGATGGATTTGTACCACAGGAAGCTCAGGGAGTGGGCAGGTGCAGGGAAGTGTGGCTATGCACTCAGGGCAGAGCTTGGGTCACAAGTCCTCACGTCCCTCCGCTGCTTATCCTTCTCAGTGCTCACTCTGCTGAAACACTGGCCAGGCTCGGGGAGCTCAGAAACACTCCCCAGCCCCAGGAACACAAAGTTCTTGTTTTCGGTCTTCTCCCAGGGGGGTCTCTGAGCAAGCCACTTCGGGACCTATTATACCTGCCTAGAAAGAAGAGTCCTAGGACAGCCCTGAGCTGACGTCCCAGAATGTGGGGGAGAATCCTCATTAAGATAATTCGGAGGCACTTAGCAAAGATGAAGTTCAGGGTCAGTACTCAGTGGCTCCTAATAAAACCCTTGGAGCTTTTAGGAGGAGAGCTGTTGAGGAAGGGAGTGGATACGTAGTGGGAGGGCTAGGGAGGGCAGTGCCTGGCCAGGAGACTGGCAGCTGTGCTCGCTGGGACAACATGGCCCAACCTCTTCTCCCATGATTTCATGGCAGTATTTCTGCAATGGGAACAGGCTGCAAGATCTGATCGTGCTCAAGTGGTCACCCTGTTCTCCGGGACTTTATTGAGGGACTGTAATTCATGTCCCAGCCAGCAGGTGGGCGTCCCCTTTGATGAACACACCACATCCTCTGATGGCCTTCTCGGGTCCCAGTTCCTTTGATACATATGTTCTGTGATGATTTGAGGGCCTCACAGAAACTACCCAAATTGCTCAGATGTGAGCTGTAGGAAGAAGAATTGTTTTAAATTGTCTGCATAAGAAAGCCATGTTTTAGAAATAAAATAGGAAAATTATGGGGGAAATACCCATGATCCCATGAACCTAACACATTACTACTATTCCCATTTTGATGTATTTTTCCCATCTTTTCCCAAACGCATTCTCTACAATGCTATGATCGTGTGCATTAAAATCAGTGTTCTGCTTTGCTTTATGTTTCTATGTAGTCTTTATAATAATCAGTTTGAATAGCTAGATACAGTTCATTGAAAGAATAGACCATATTTATCTTAATTGTTTCTTATGACTTTACATTTTCTCATACCCAGTTTTCCCAGTACGGTACTGGTATAGATCCAGGAGAGAGCCTGAATCAGGTGGTGACTCTCTGCCGAAGGCTGGCTCAAGTCAGGGATGCCTTCCTGGGTATCTGGAATGACGCTAATTGCATATCAGTCAGGGACCGCTCCATATTGTAGATAATATGTCCTGGACCCTGGATTTGCAAAGTCAACAGGAACCTGTCTCATGTCTCATCTCTGCAGGCTCTTGCTTCACGCTCTCTCCACTTTCTTGAACACATGGTGGATGGAAAGGGCCGCTCCTTAGTTCCTGGGTTTAAATCACCATTCAAGAGACATTCCCAGACTGACTTCTGTCCCTTAATCCCTACTCCCAAATCCAGAGAGGGAATCTGATGGCCCCATTTAGGCCTGATCTATCTCTTCTCTCTTCTGTCAAATACAAGCAAGGAGATAGAGTCACTTGGTACCCACTAGAGGCCTACACTGTTTCTACCATGGACACTGGGTCCCGGCCCCTATCCCAGGCCATCCCTCCAGCTGTGCCCTGCATCCTGCTCCCTCTCAAAGCCATGACTCCTGCAACTGTCCCAGCCCTCCCGTAGGTCTCACTTTCCCCCATCCTTCATGTCATTTGTGGGGTCAGCAAACATGTTCTAGTATCTTCGGACTTAAACAACAAACCTCCCTTGGCTCCACGTCTCTCTCCGTTTAATACCCAATCCCTCCGCTCCTATTAGCGGATAAGATTCTCAGAAGAATTATCTATATTGCTGTACCCATCTCCTCATCTTCCATTTTCTTCTCAGTCCCTTCAGCTGGACTTCATCCTTCCAGTCCCACTAAAATTGCTCTGGTGAAGGTCACCAAGACCTCCATCTTGGCATATTTCTATCCTCCTCTGTGTCAACCTTTCAGAAATATTCCATACAGTCCACCGCTCCTTTCTCAAAATATTCTCTCCTCTTGGATTTGAAGATACCGTGTATAGATGCTCCAGTGAGCCTCTCAGAAGCCCCTGGGAAGGCCAAGCAACTCATTCCTCCAGTTGTCAGGTGTGTTGGTGGTTGATAGCTCGAGGCTCAGTCCATCTCTGAGAATTGCTCTCAGATAAACAAACTGCCTTGCCCAAACTTAAGCCCCTTCCCAGGGAGAGCCCATACCCAAGGACTGGTGGATCCCATCTGTGAGCTGATGGGAGGGTGCAAAGTTCAGGCCCCTCGCCTCAATCTGGGACAACTCTATGCTCCATCCCAGCTCCAGAGCTCTCAGTTGGCCTGGACAGACTGAGGCTACTGTAACATCACATCGGAATTTCTCCCTCTGCCCAACCCTCTTGCCCTCATTTCCTTAAAGATGTTATTCCTGAGAGGTCCTGAATCTCCATCTCAGGATTTCTTTCCAGGGGACCTGACCTAGGATAACAAAGTCTCCTGGTTTTCCTCTTACCTCCTTTTCTGCCACCTGGATGTCTTCCAAGTTCATTCCTGTATATCTCCATCCCTGGTTTCTTCTTCGCCTCAACAACTTTTTAAAAAACTCCTTTTTCTCTCTTCCCCTCCCCCCTTCGGATGTCTCTTCAGCCTTCTTCTTTGCTGTGTTTGTATTATCGGGTTGTTACACAGGTGCTAAATAGAGAACTGATAAGATAATGGTCCCAGTCTATTAGTTTTCCTTAGAAATAGCCACGTTACCCAATGGCTGTACTCCGGTTGTCTGAAAGCTAAGGAAGAGAGAAACTACCGGATGGATTTTATCCACTGGGTCAAGTGAAATGAGTGCAGCAGTATTTATTCTTCCATAATTGGTTAAGTAAACAGTATTTCCCCACGGGCCCCTGAGAGGACCTGATAAACGAAATCAAACCAGTGATGGTGAAATTATGTACTTAGCTGCTATTCCGCTGTAAGTACATCTCATTCTTTCTCTTAATTCTATAATATAGAATTATACAGAATTACAGAATTATAGAATTCTATAGAATTCATTTCTATAATAAAGAAGAAAAGGACCCAAAGTTTGAATTTGCAACAGCTGTAAGCTTTCCAGCAGGGCCAGGGGAAATAGAACACTTTGTCACAAAGAACTCTGCAAGCTAAGGCATCAAGAAGAAATTGGCTTCCAGGGGTGCCTGGGTGGCTCAGTCGTTAAGCGTTAATCGTCTGCCTTTGGCTGAGGTCATGATCCCAGAGTCCTGGGGAATCCCTGCTCAGTGGGGAGCCTGCTTCTCTCTCCCTCTCCCACTCCCCCTACTTGTGTTCCCTCCCTAGCTGTCTTTCTCTGTCAAATAAATAAATAAAATCTTCAAAAAAAAAAAAAAAGTAATCAGCTTCCTGGACTACTATGTACAAATGAGATCACCTAGCAAAATAGGACCTAGCTGTTACCGAACGTAGTGCCCCCGTCCTCAGCGTATCACGGGTACGCAGACAGAGGATGTGGACCTCCTCGTTCTGACCGAGGCACCCCGGTTATGTAAGATGTTGACATCAGAAGCAGCTGGGTGAAGACTATAGGGGAAGTCTCTGCATCAGCTTTGCAACTTTTTGGGAAATCTAAAATTAAAAGTTTCAGTAATACCCAGCTTAATCTGTAAGTCCAGTTTGATTAGTCCCTCTGTGACGCTGAAATTGGGTATTCAGGGTATTGCCATGAATACCGAAATCAGAGAAAAGGTCTTTGGGCTACAGAAAGCTCTCATGAACTCACAGGAAAGGCAGAGGCGTCCTCAGGCCTGCTCATAGCAGCGGTGCACGAAGGTACTGAGGAGCCTGGAAGCTGCCGAGAAGGACAGACCGCAGCAGGCAGTGCTAGAAGGAAAAGTACCAATAAATGCACCGCTGGTGAGGGACATCTGGGGCACAGGCAAACAGAACCACATATCTCATGGCGTGTGACGGAATTATAATGCATTCAATGGAAGACATTCATAATGATATTCTTGGGTGACAGAGAAAGGGTGAAGTTATTTTTGGCTTAGACAGAAAATGCTTCTTGGACCGCCCTGTTCAACTCTGCTCACACACCCTCCACCCGGGAGAAATGTAGTGGAGAAGGAAAAACATGGGCTTTGGAGCTAACATCCCGCACCATCTGAGCTTGGGCAAATTCCTTCATCTTTTTGAGTCTTCGTTTCTCCATCTATAAAATGAGAATGAGGATAGCTAGCCTATACAGGTTTTAGGGAAGATTCTGTATTAAAATCTTTATGAAACAGAGCAAATGCCTGCTATTCAGAGGGCATGAAGCGGTCAGGAGGTGACAAATATTTATTTGCACACCTGACTGTCTGAGATTTAGGGTTGATGCTCAGATCAGCTGCGGCACTTTGGGGCTCCCTCCCTGTGTGGTCTCTGGGCATAGGAAGAACTGATATGGGTCAGGTCAACAATGTTGTCAAGTCCCAGTGATCAGGGTGAAACTTATGGGCTGAAGAGCAAAGAGGTCAGGAGCCCTGGCGTCTTTGTGGTCTTGGCTTGACTCGGTGTCATCTTCCCTCTGCCTCCTTTCTCACCCTTGAAGTTCCCATGAGGCTGTCAGAGTAGATGGGTCTGGGGCTGCTATCCTCCTCCAGCTCCAAGGTGGTGGTGGGTTGCTCATGCTCCCCTCTGATCCTTCAGGAGAAGCACTCCTCCTTTGGATTAATTGTTCCCGACCCTTTTCACCATAAGGGCGATAAGATCTGGAAAGCCATGGAAGCCATTAGCCTGGGTTTAACTGAGGCCAAAAGAGACTTCTCTGCTCTATGAGGTCCAGCCTCATTCATCAGAGCCAAAGGCTCCAGGTGGTCATTTGGGGCCAATGCCTAGAACAGAGTCTTATCTGCAGAGCTCCTTCAGAATCCTCAGTGTAGAAAGAAGTAGAGGGTTCTCTCATGACTAACATGGTTTCCTGAACTTCATCAGTCCGCAGGCATTACTTGATGCCCTAGAATGGTTATCTTTTGCCTGTGCTGGTTTTTAGGACCTGTCCACATCCCTGGTTTGGGCTGAGCCCTGGTTTACCAGTGTTCCCATTCTATCCTCTAAGTCTTACTGCAAAGAAGCTTGTCCCAGCCCCCTGTTGTGTGTCTACGATCTAATGCCCTGGCAAGAAATGCATGCCCTACACCTTAGAAAGATATCTGTTCAAAATGGCTCAATAGACAAGGATTGACAGTCAAAGAAGAAAGTGCCAGATATCATGAATATTGATGCATGGGGATGGCTTATGGATGCAAATGTTACTGAGCACACAGTGGCCGAGCATACTTTCCCTGCCTGCGGAAAGAGTTGGCAATTTAGAGGGGCTGCTCGAATTCTCTGGAAAGTACCTGTCGTTTCCTACTTCTCACTTTGCTATTGATTTCCTGAGTCCCTGCTCCTATGCCCTTATCTTCTCCACCTCCTTCTGGGACTTAGAATTGAGGTCAGTCACTTCCCAGCATACTTAAAACCAATTCTCAGCTGCCAGGCTCTCGTTTCTGATCACAAATGTACTTCACCTTTTCAGGTCCAAACATCGTAATAGTAACACATAAGATTTTGTTGATAGCAGTGTCCTGGGTTGAACTGCTTATAAAAAGAGGTCAAAATTCAAATGAACTGGCCATGAAGTTGTGAGTCTTGTTTCCTCTGGAACTGCTTACATTCAGCTTATTCCCTTTTGCAGGAGGAGGGAACAGCTTCCCAGTCTTTGATCTCCTTGCCTCTCCGCTGTCAGGTCTATCCTTGTCAGTGTCCACAGGCATCTCCTCATTATGCTACTGGCTTCCTCAGCCCTGTCAGCTCCTTTCATTTGTTCCTTCTCCTCCAGGTTCATCTTAACAGTATCACCCTTGCCTCCCCACTGAGCATAGTTGCTGAGATCTTTGGGTCCCAAATACTCTTGCCATCACCTACCTCCCCTGCTCAGTGGGCACCATGATAACTAGCTTGGAAGGGGTGAGTAAACAGGCTTTCTTCTTTCTTTCTTTCTTTTTCTTTCTTTCTTCTTTCTTTCTTTCTTTCTTTCTTTCTTTCTTTCTTTCTTTCTTTCTTTCTTTCTTTCTTTCTTTCTTTCCTCTCTCTTAGATGCAAGTGTGGATAATGATGCAGGGAGACAGGAATTCTATTTCAACCAAGCAACGGGCAGTTGTCAGTGCACACTGAAAAAGTGAACCTGGGGAGGCTGGGTAACTCGGGTTTTGATCTCATGGTCATGAGTTCAAGCCCTGCATTGGGCTCAATGCTGGGCATGGAGCCCACGAAAGAAAGAAAGAAAGAAAGAAAGAAAGAAAGAAAGAAAGAAAGAAAGAAAGAAAGAAAGAAAAAAGAAAGAAGGGAAAAGAAGAAAAGAAAAGAAAAGAAAAGAAAAGAAAAAAGAAAAGAAAAGAAAGGTGAACCCAACAAAAGGCTTTAGAGCACCCAGCCCCACAAGTGTAAAATCAATGTATGGGAGAACCCAACTAGGAACACAAAGAAAGCATTTTGTTTTAAGATGGTAAAAATAGGGGAAAATGGGCAGAACATGCTTGTCTTTAGCATTCCTTTTTTCACCTTCTTGTATCCCCTCTTCCAAGATTCAGAGCTCTAGCTCAACTCCATTCTGCCTGCCTAAAAGCTGGACCCATGGGTTCACTTTCACAATGGGGTCAGAGAATCCCAAACCCGTGGTAGGGTTTGAAATAGAGGAACAGGTTACTAATGGAGAATTTAAAAGATCCTGAGTGTTGATTTGTTTGAATTAAATATGGACCATGAAGATGGGAACCAGGCTTTCCTAGCCTAGTTAATTACTGCATGCTGACTGCTGCTGGTATCTTCCGTGTAGCAAACTGGCCCAGGGAAGGGGAACAGCTTAGACACGTGCAGAGACATTCCAGGGTACCAAATCATCAAGGTGGGACTTTCTGAATCTTTACCCATCTTCATCTTGTCTCCCCAATCTTCAGATGGGTGGATGGCCAAATAAATGCAAGGTTCCAGGTGCTGGGGAGAAAAATATGGTTAAGCCACGTTTCTGCCCCCGCAGAAAGCAGCCATTTTCATGAGAACAGTTTCAGCGGAAAGAGCGCAGGACAGGACCAGCACACGGAAAGTAAAAAGGGGGATGACCAGAAGGAATAGTTCTCCGCTCCAAACCATCCCAAGACTCAGGGAGTCTTGGGTTCTGTCCACCTAAGCCTCCAGAGATTCCTGGGTGGGGTGGGCAGGGGGGAGAGTGGAGTTGGAGAGAGTCCCAGCTGGTCTCCTCCACTTTTCTGGGGGAACATTCTCTCAGGGAGGCCACTTTCTCACGTTCTCTTTTTCCCATTCAGCACGTGAATTCTTAGACCTCCTGGCTCTGAGGCTTGCTGTGATTCCTCTGGGGGTCAACACTTGGAGTTCTCAGAAGACACCAGGGCATTTTTCAAGAATGTTCTATATGAAAGCTGAGCATCCCAGTAAAATAACAACCTCATCTTTCCAGTTGCTTAGGGTAAAGCCCTGGGGTCATCCTTGGCTCCTTCCTTTTCTCACGTTGCACTTTTAATCAGCAATATCCTTTTGGTCCTACCTCCAAAATATGTACTGAATATGATATCTTCTTTCCATTGTTACCACCTTTCCTAAGCCACCATCATTCCTATTTTGGATGTTTGCAAAAGCGTCTTAACTGGTTTTCTGACTTCATTCTTGTCCTTCTGCAATCTATTCTCAACACAGCTGTCAGAAGGATCTTATCACTCCTTTGCTACAAATGCTCCAGTGCCTTCCTATGTCATTCAGAGAAGTCAAAGTGCCACAGAGTCATGACCAGCCCAACCCAATCTTGCTGGCTTATCTCCTTCGTGGCCTCACAAGTCTCCTTCCCATTTCTTGGAGACACCAAATACATTTCTGCCTCAAAACCTTTGCACATGCTCTTCCCTTGGGTAAGACACTCTTCCCCGAGACCAGCCCAGCTCCTTTCTCACTTCGTTCATGACTTTACTCCAATGTTGCCTAATCAGTAAAGCTTTCCCTCATCACCCTCCTTCCCCCCCTTACCCCGATTTATTGCTCTCCTTAGCACTTATTACCTAACATATGTATTTTGGTGTTTGTATTTGGTTTGGTTTTGGTAGTCTTACCCACAAGAATGCCAGCTTGGTGAAGACAGGGACTTTGTCTGCCTGATTTACAGCTGTGTCTCCAGGGCCATCAACAGGAGACACCCAGGAAATATTTTTGAATGGCAAGTGAATAGAGATTAGTTGGGGCACTGTAAGGTACAGTGAAGTATGATGGCAATCTAGATCTATAACCCTGGTTTTCAAACCTTCTTTAAACTTAATCCCTTCTTTAAGTGAGACAGAGGGGCTGAAGAATGAGGAAGAGTGGAGACCCATTCATTGGTCTCCCTTCCCACTCCCTGAGGAAGTCCTCAGCATACCTTGGCTGAACCTGCAAGGGTCTTAGGAGCACAATTTGAAGACCAATGAACAAGGAGGTAATTTTAATATTGTGACTGTTAATAGTGATTAAGAGGTTGTTTGTCTCTGGGCTATAATTTGGGTGCATATATATATGGGTTCTTGCAAGATGTTCTCTAATTAAATATCTTTACTTCAAAGGAAGCTTACCCTCCTTCTGAGAAAATAGACTTTGCTTTGGAGCAATCACTTAGTGATGCAGTCTTCTAGAACACTGCGGCGAAAAGCCGGGACTTCTTGTGATGGTATTTTGGCAAGGTCATTGAGATAGAACCCAGGAGAAATGTTTACATTTGGCTTTTTGGTGATAGGTGAAGACTCAGAAACCAAGGTACTTGTGTTCCAATAAACTTTCATGAAGCGGCTCTCTTGGGCCAGGCTAGGTTCTGGAAACTCAGTCAAGAGCTAGACGGAGTCCTTGCCCCCATGGAGCTTCCATTTGAGAGGGCCAGGTAGATAGTAAACACATACACAGATGAGTGAATTGTTTCTTTGCAGTTAGCATTGCATTGCTAGAAAGAGAAGAAATCAAGACTATGTCATAGAGAATGATGGGATCTGTCGAATAACCTTAGATTTACTATTTAATTGTCAAAAAAAATTAATCAGGCTAATTTCCATACCTCAAAACTGAACAGTAAAATGTCATGTTTAGAATGATTGTCCAGGGGCGCCTGGGTAGCACAGTCGTTAGGTGTCTGCCTTCGGCTCAGGGAGTGATCCCGGCGTTCTGGGATCGAGTCCCACATCGGGTTCCTCCGCTGGGAGCCTGCTTCTTCCTCTCCCATCCCCCCTGCTGTGTTCCCTCTCTCACTGGCTGTCTCTCTCTGTCAAATAAATAAATAATCTAAAAAAAAAAAAAAGAAAAAGAAAAAAAAGAATGATTGTCCAGAAAAGCCAGACAAATTATTTCCCTTATACTCATTTTTTAAGAAGGAAATGAAAGAAAATAGGAAGGAGAGAGGAAGGAAGGAGAAAGGTGGGGGTAAAACTATGTTCTAGAAAAATTTCTTGCAAGGGAGAGAGAATCCAGTTAACCAAAGCATGCCACTCCTGAAGAATTCCAACCAATCAAGAATTTGTTGAGCCAATTAAAAGTGTATCCTATCACTACGGCTATTTAGATTGAAAATCTAGGAACTAGTGCTTATATTTATTTTTATTTGCTGATTTTTAAAAATTACTTCCTCTCTTTAATAGAGGAAATCCTGGTGTAGTTTTTATAAATGTTATTTAGATTTCAAGTATATCTCATTACTTTATCTAGCTCCTTTTGTATTTACAAATGACGCCCTAATCATCCGTAATCTTTATATAACCGGAAAGAATCATGTCTGCAAAAGTGACACATTTGTAAACGTGGCAATCTTTTTTAGATCTTTTCTGGATCGACTCAATTTTTTTAAATTTTATCTATTTGTCAGAGAGAGAGCACAAGCAGGGGGAGCAGCAAGCGGAGGGAGAAGCAGACTCCCCACTGAGTAGGGAGCCCGATGTGGGACTCGATCCCAGGACCCTGGGATCACGACCTGAGCCAAAGGCAGACGCTTCACCGACTGAGCCACGCAGGTGTCCCTAGATTGATCCAATTTAATTCAAATTGATTCATGTTATTGCTGACTTTGGAAAGAGTTGAAGACACATACTAAGCCGTACCAACTGCTTTCGTTTTTCTCGACCGACAAATAGAAGGCAGAGGCGTCCTTCTCAGAATAAGTCCAGTTCAGCCAAGTATGACGCGGGCGGGGCTGCAGGATTCAGATGCAGTTCCCTTCCCACCCTTAAATATAGCTTTTAATGTCAAGTATAAAGGACACGACAGGGACATGAACTTGGGGCATAACTGATATTCTTCAAAGCAAATTCTGTCCTACTGGAGTTTGTGGAGGAAACCAAGTGCTTGGTCACAGTAGAGGCACTCTGGAATGTTCCTAGATGATGGTGGTAGCACCAATGTAGGAAGATACAGGATTAGAATAGTGAAACCAGTAAGATCTAGACTTTTAAAATGTGGTCCAAGAGATGCCTGAACCATAACTGGAAGTGGGTTCACCCTCTCCTCCACCATCAGACACACTCATAATAACTGCTAACTTTTGAGTGCACAGTAGGGGCCATTTGTCTTATTTATTTTCTCATGTAACTACCTTGCCAGGTGTGAACCATTAGTATACTCACTTGCAGATGCAGAAATTGAGGCTTGGTTGGATAATTTGGACAATCTCACATACTAGGAACTGAAGGAATTAGGATGCCATTAGGCAAGTGGCTTTAGAAGCTGCATTCAGAAACACTACATCCTGAAAAACTCCACTGTGATCTCATTGTATGTTGGCATCTCTTGTAAAATTTTGTTAAAAGAGAAAAAAAAATTATGTTGTTAAAACAAACCACCTCCTCCCCCAACTGGGTTTGAAGACCACCCACTTAGAATCATCAGAACATCTCCACTCATGGCAGGTTACCTTGCAAAGAGGAGCAAATGGTAATCTCCAAAGGGAGGCAATAATGTCCTGGGGAAAGGGCTTGGAGCCTTCTCACTGAGCCCAGACACCTGTGAGAATAACAACAAAGAGGAGACAATGGCAGTAATTAATCACAACACCCATCATGTATTGAGTGCTTGCTCTGTGCTGGGCATTATGCCTCACGCTAGCTAGGTATGTTACAAGGATTATCTCAACTGATCCTTCCCCAAACCTTCTGAGGTCAGTACTACTGTTGTCCTGATTTTTTTTTTTAAGGATTTTATTTATTTATTTGACAGAGAGAGCAACAGCCAGAGAGAGGGAACACAAGCAGGGGGAGTGGGAGAGGAAGAAGCAGGCTCCCAGTGGAGGAGCCCTATATGGGGCTCGATCCCAGGACTCCGAGATCACGGCCTGAGCTGAAGGCAGATACTTAATGACTGAGCCACCCAGGTGCCCCTGTTGTTCTGAATTTTAAGAGGAAGACACTTAAGTAAGCCTTGTGCCCTGCCCAAGGTCATGCAGGACTCCTAGGTGACACGTATTTGAAACTTCATCTATCTGATTGCAGAACCTGGGACCCTAAGCGCTCAACTCTGTGCAGCCCAAAGTCAAACCAAGTCGTGTCATGAGGAGTTGGGGGTCAGGTTAACGGCCTGAGTCCAAAACAAACAGATATGAGCCTGCTAAGAAGAAAGTGGAACAAGGTACAGCAGTTCAGGACGTAGTCGTTAATCCATGATTCAGTCTATTATTCAATAAGTCTATCTTTTTTTAAATTAAGTTTTCATCGTAATTCCAGTATTGTTAACATACAGTGTTAGATAGTTCCAGGTATAAAATGTAGTGATTCAGTAATTCTATACATTACTCTGTGCTTATCATGGTAAGTGTGCTCTTTAATCTCCACCCCTTATTTCCCCCAACCCCCCACCCACCTCCCCTCTGGAAACCATTAGTTTGTTCTTTATAGTTAAGAGTCTTAGTTTGTGTCTCTCTCTGTCTCCTTTTTTTTTCCTTTGCTCATTTGTTTTGTGTCTTAACTTACACATATGAGTGAAATCATATGGCATTTGTCTCTGACCTGTTTCACTTAGCATAATACTCTCTAGCTCCATCCGCGTCTCTGCAATGGCAAGATTTCATTCTTTTTTTATGGCTGGATAATATTCCGTTCCGTTCCAATACATACCACATCTTCTTTCTCCATTCATCTTTATCCACTGATGGACACTTGGGCTGCTTCCATAATTTGGCTACTGTCAATATTGTTGTTATAAACATATGGGTGCATGTATCTCTTTGAATTAGTGTTTCATTCAATAAATATTTCTCGCATGCTCACTATTGGTTAAGCTGAGCTGGTTCCACTCGTGAGCTCTTTAGTTCGTTCAGCAAACACGTACTGAGTGCTTCATCCTGGGGAGATAAAGATAAGGAAGTCCCTGTCCCCAGAAGCTCCAGCCTACCAGGCAAGTTGTGTTGACAAATGTCTAAGAAAATAATCACTAACTCAAACAAACAAACCAAGCCCCACCAACCAAACCCCACTGCTTTCTGGATGGCTCCCTTCCCACTGATGGAGCCTGGAGTCTGAAGGAGCTGCCTCTCTGCCCATGTACTCACGGAACGGATTTCAGAGCTCTTGCTGTTGTGTGTTGCTAACGGGGACCAATCCGTGGCAGACAGCACTTTTATTTATTTATTTATTTGAGGGAGAGGGAGAGAGCGAGAGAGTGCATGAGCTGGGGGAGGGGCAGAGGGAGAGGGAGAAGCAGACTCCCCGCTGAGCAGGGAGCCTGAGTCAGGGCTCAGTCCCAGGACTCTGGGATCATGACCTGGCCAGAAGGCAGATGCTTCACCAGCTGAGTCACCCAGGTGTCTGGAGACAGCACTTTCTCACTCATTCGTGAGTTCTGGATACTCAAAAGTAGACCCAGATCTTAGGGGAGGGGATGCAGCCCCAAGTCCTGCAGGGAATTGACAGGAGTTAGCGCTGGGGAATGGAAGGAAAGCGGGCACGTGTGGATGGACTTTGGGGTGAGACACAGCCCGTGACAGGCCAGGCATCGACGGGGACTCTCTGAGGGCAGGGAATGATTGGGAGAATTTTCGGACGCTGCTATCGAACACATGCTTTTGAGCTGCTGCCTGTATTATGCCTGGCCGCAATCTAAACCTTTCCCCCAAACCTTCAGTAAAAGTTCGATATGTCGGGGTTACTTGAGGGAAGAAGAGGGCAGCACTGCTCCGAGGACTCAGGAGGCGGCAGGAACCTGGGCGCAAACTGACTATGGGACCTGCAGCAACCAAGTCAGCTCGGAAACCGTGAGGAGGGAGCTTGACTTGCCAGGTGACAAGGGGCACAGGCGGTGCGGTGGTGGCCACGATTGGGCTGGAGAAGGGAGGACAGCCTCAGCCGTGAAGGCAGGGGCACCCTGGAAGTCTAGTTGATGGGGATGACTACAGACCCTACGCTTGGGGCTGAGGGGAACTTCCACCACGAGGGCTTCCTGGGTGAGGTGAGGCCTCGGCCGGGCTGAGAAAGGTAAGTGCAGCCCAGCAGAGACAGGAGGCAGGAGCATTCCGGGCAAGTGGAAGAGCAAGGACAAAGGCGGTGGCCAAGGACCAGCTGGGTCTGCGGGCGGAGGCGGTGGCCGCTCTGCATGGCTGAGCCCCGGCGGCGCTGGGGACAGGTGGGAGGAGGCCAGGGCCAAGGCTGAGTATCCTGGGGCCGTTGGTTATTCATTCACAGGCCCTGGTTCTTAAACAGTCTTTCATGGTGGAGTTTTCACAGGCTTTGCTGAAATGAGAAAAAAAAAAATGGACATCTGTGTCTTTTAAAGAACTTCCCCCCCCTTAAGTTATATATATATATTTTACTGTTTGGTTATAATGACCTTTCTTTCATGAAAAAGTAGTGATCGTTACATGGTCATTGTTTCAAATGACTTACTTGAGGAAAGAACAAGTTGGAAGCTCTACCTGGCTCTTCACTATTATTTTATTTTACTATTTATTTTATTTTCCTTTGCTTTACTTTCTTTTCAAGGGCCCTATAGAGTGCAGAAGTCTGGGAACCAGGGTCAAGGGCAACGGGAGGAGTTTAGCAAGGGAGCGACACGGAGCTGCATTTTGGAATGAAAACGGGTGAAGAGGTGAGAGGGACTTCAGACGGTGGGGCCCATGGCAGAGAGGTCAGGAAGGTGGAGCCACAGCCTGGGTGTGGAAGAGGTCTAGCCAGGGCAGAGGCGGTAAGGGCAGGATGGACAGAGCAAAGGCAAGAACTGTGTGGGAGGGACAGCTCCAGGAGCCGCAGGGCCTGTCTTGTTCGCCTCTGGGTTCCTGGTGTCTGAGGTGCTGCCTGGCCCAGCTGATGGCCACGCATGCTTGCTGACCATGAACAAACTTGGAGATTGGTTGACTGCAGGAAAGGAGGGACCGAGTGGGCGGCTCGTGGTTCCTGGCCTGTGTGGCTGGTGGATGATGAAGCCCACAGCTAAAGACGGAGGAAAATAGGGAGACAGGCAGGACTGGGGGAGATGGTAACTCTCACTTCGGAGGTGTTGGGTGTTAGGGGTTTATGGGAGATACAAGCCAGGAGGCACAGCAGGCAGGCCCATCATAGGCTGGGAGGTCAGGGAGGGGTCAAGGCCGGAGCTGAACTTGAGAGCACTTCCTCGGACCCCGCCAGCTGGGGGGGGGGGGGGAGTGCTACCGAGTGATGCTCTCTGAAGTGACTATAAGCAGGCAAGCGAAACTTTATTGAACATTCCAGAACACATCATTGTGGGAAACACCTGCCCCATACTTAGTTTTGAAGTACAACATGGTGAAATGGTATCATTGGTGGTATGTTGGGACTTTGGGATAATCTCTACTATCTCTGAATCTCTATCAATACATCCTTGATATACCCAACATTCTGTAGCAACTTACATGTTTCCTAGTTTTGCTTGTTATGATTTCAAATCTTGAATATACACAAAAGTCTTCCAGAAGGTGAGAAAATATTCTAAATAATTAAGTTTTACATCATAGGCTTTATCAGACATGTAGTTTGAGCAGGTTAGGAAAAAAAATCTGGGATTGTTCTGTCCTCCCAAATTCAGACTCTACTGGTTAACCTGGTTTCTTCAAGGTCGATGTGATATTTATTCTAACCTGCCTTTACTGCAAAACTTAGAGGTAAAAAACAGACAAGCATTTGGGGTGGGGATGAGGAAGGACACGTTGTTTGCGGCGCCTGGAGGTGGGCAGGCACTGCGCTGGGCGCTTGCAACAGACTCTCCCACTGACTCTTCCCAAGTGCGCTGCGGGCGGCACCATTCAGCCCTTACACCCGAGGGCACTGAGAAGCTTCAATACTTGTCCTCGGTCACATGCTCAGTAAAGTAGTAGAGATTAGGTTGGAACCCGAATCTGTCTCTCTAAAGCCCTTGGAAAAGCCCAGCATGTACCCTGATTTTGCATTTGCTATTTGCCTCAGGTCCTGTTAGGCAAGCCCTGACTCTAGAAAGAGCTGTGCCTTGGGCTTATTAGGGCTTGATTTCAATGGTCCCCATGAAGGAATCGTCTCCCCATATCCTCCACTATCAGATTATTCTACTGCACTTGAGGAAAGAGGAGACAGAGAAAGAGAAGGAAATCAGTGGAACCCAGCACGTGTAACATCCTGACAGTTCTGAGCAAAGAAAGCAATGCTCAGCCTATCAGGACACCTTGATCGCCATCAGGCCAGGACACCCCCAAAGGGCGCCCAGATCAGGGCAGAGGTGACCTGTCCAGGCAGATAACCTACTCACAGAGGTCACTGCGGGAGCAGGGAAGGACCCCAGGCAGTGATGGAGAGGCTCTGTCACCACTCAGCTTGCCATCAAGCCACCTTCGCTCCCTTGGCAACAGAGTGGGGGAGGGGGCAGGTTTCTGGAGAAGTTAAAATGAGGCCTGTGGCCAGCATTTGGGGAGATCCTGAGGACCTGGGCTCCAATGCAATGAAGCCTATTGCTGGGGGCCTATTCACTCCTCTCTTCAACAAGTATTTTTTGAGCGACTATTTTGTGATGGACGCTGGGGCCCCTGGTGGTGAGTAAAACAGACGCAGGCTCTTCCTTCGTAAGCTGATCATCTGGAGAAGAGGCCACAGACTGTAAACAAATCCAAATTATGCAACTGCCAGTTGGAATCATTGCTTCGTGGGGACTGCGGTGTCAGACCTCCGGGAGGCTTTTGTTCAAACCACAGTCTTGGGGAGGCCCTCTGGTGGGGAGAAGGCACCGGCAAGAATCAGCTCGCACTGCCTGAGCGCTAACGGGGGACTGTCGAGAAGAGACCTTCTACCTCTGGTGCTGCTCGTGGGCACGTATGGGGCATGGAGAAACGTTCACGAACCTGAGCATGGTAGATGGCTGATTGTTTAAGAATAGTCACACCTCGGGGGCACCTGGGTGGTGCAGTGAGTTGAGCGTGTGACTCCTGGTTTCAGCTCAGGTTGTGATCGCAGGGTTGTGAGATCAAGCGCCGTATCAGGCTCTGCACTCAGCAAGGAGTCTGCTTAAGACTCTCTTTCCGTCTCCCTCTTCCCCTCCCTCCTCTAAAATAAATAAATAAATCTTTAAAATAAAATTAAAAAAGACTATTCACGCCTTCCCTTCCACCTCCATGATAATAGTTCCCTAGCCCTTGACTTTGGCGTCAGCTGTGTGACTTGTTTTGGTCAATGGGTTGCTAATAGTTGTAATGCAAGCCCAGACACCTGGGATTGCCCTTCCGCTCCTCTGCCAGGCCATGAGAAGAGCTTGCCCTTATGGCTGCTGCCCCTTTGGCTTGGACCCCAGAGAGAACACACAGACTGGTAAACCCAATCCACAGGAGAAGCCCGGTCCAGCTGGAACTGGAGCTCAGTTCGGTCACCGCCGATCCACGCAGACTTGTGAGACACACAGACTTGAGAGCGTGAGAAGAAAGGCTTGCTGTTGTAAGCCATGAGTTTTGGGGTGGTTTGTTACACAACAGTATGTGGCAATCGCTCATTGATACAACCGGTAACAGTGCCAAGAGGTAGTTGGGAGAAACAAGCTGCTCTCACTCAAGCTATCCCAAAACAAACAACCCACTGAAAACAATGGATATACTATGCAAATACAGCACCCGAAAAACCTCCCTTAGCAACTGCCTTCCTACCATATTCCAGCTCTCAGCTCCCACAGGAATTCTGGAGAGGCCGCCATGGGGCCCAGATTCTGCCTCTGAAAGTGGGCATTGCTGCTTGGGCATTGCCATCGCCAGCGGACAGGTGACTCTCTTCATGCCGCTCTTGGCCTCCTGGTGGCTCTGAACGGTTAGGGTTAAAGGCAGAAGCTTTCATTCCCCTGCCCCTTCCGCTGTCTGTCTCCCTCCTTTCCTTCTTCCCAACCCACCCTGACATTTACTGTGAGTAGGTTCTGACTGTTCTGTGTGGGTCAAAGGGACACCTGTGGTCCAATCAGCTGGGCCCAGGGTACAAAATCAAGTTCACTGAGCATGACTGCAGGGAGCCAGCTTCCTGTGAATGAGTTAGAGTGGGAAGTCCAGGGGGCATCGCATGTTCAGCAAAAAGCCCCAGAGCAGTTCTTTCTGGGCAGGGCCATCTCTGTAATTTCTTCGTATGGCACATTGCAGACAGTGCTGAGCACACGCATGGGGCTCCCGGAAGCTGCACACAGACTGACTGACTGATTACAGTAGCATTTTTACGCTGGAAAAGTACATCGACCACAGCAGTGATAATAAGACCAATTATAGGGCAGTATTAGGGGATCAAGATTTCTCATCATCCTTAGGTTACACCGGACAAAGAGCCAGTTAAGTGATGACGTTGCAGTCCCAGTGTTTTCCATCCAGAGTTATAGGACCTGAACCCCACTGGCCATTCTCAATACCTTCTGAAAAAAAAACACATTTCCCAGAAAGTCAGAGGAGTCTAGTCCCCATACCAGCCCCAACTAACTACCATAAGTGCAAGTCCTCCACTCTCAGGCAATTGTATTTATAGCAAGAATCACTTAGAACTAAAATATATATTGAAGGAAGGAAGGCAGTTCTTGCTGCAAAGGTATGATGGCTGGTTGGGCACACCTTAGGTTTGCCCAGGGGTCATAAGGCCAAAATCAAGCCATGAGTCAAGGGAGCAATCAAAATCTGAGTCAGATTTCTAGGCTGGGCTTCCACGTGTAGCAGCGTTTCCCAAAGTGTATGCCAGGAAGCACTGGTTAGGGGACATGATGAGAAAAACAACAACAAAACAATCTTCCGGTTAAATAAGAACCAGGAGATCAGAATCAGCTTGCCGAGCTGGAGACTAGAAGACGGAAGCTCAGAGTCAAGAGTGACGGAGACGCGCCAGAGTTCAGCTCCGAGAACAGAGTAGAATGCCAGCACGGCCGTGTAAACGCTAGAGATGGAGACGAAGTGCTCAGAGAGGACTGAGAAGGGAGAGATGATTCATACCAGGGAGACGTGGGACAATTTTTCAGATTGGGACGTGTGCCTAGCATGCGGTTGGCATCCGTGTAGAATCAGTGGTGTAGATAGGATTTGAGCAGCGCTTGGAAGAAAGGCAGATAGGGAGGTGGAAAGGCCATTTGGGGCAGAGGAAACATTTGAACAATAGCCTGGAGTGTGGGGTTAGTTTTGCCTGCAGGTGGTTGGAAAGGGGGGCATGAGGCTTTAGCTTTGTGCATTCTCAGCATCTCCCCAGGGAAGGAAGAGCAACTTTCAGCCTCGTGCTGTTCCAGGGCACAGCCTTGGAATGAAACTGGACCCGCCGCCCTCATCAATGCCAGCTTTTGACCGAGATTGGGCCGAGACGGGGCCAGGCAGCCCCAGTTCCCGCCTGGACAAAGCAGACACCCAGACTCCCCTGGCGTGCGCCACCTGTGCTCAGCGGAGCTGAGTGTCCATTACTCGGAGCTGCGGGCTCCCGGGCAGGGCCCCAGCGGCTTTGTTCACGGCCGCTCCTTTGAGCGAGAAGAGCGGCGGTGCCGGTATCTCCTCGCCAGCTCGGACATGCGCTTTGTTCAGCAGGACAGCTCTACCGCCATGCGCTGTCACCCGCCCCTCGGTCTTCCTCTCGGTCCACGCTGCAGGCCAAGGGAGCGGGAGGTGCTGTGTCCTCAGTTTCAAAGGCTTCAGAGCTCTCGGGTAGGAAGGGAGGGCGGATGGAAAAAGACCAAGAGGAAGAATGTCTATGGTGAGTGCAAATGCCCGGCACTGACTTTTGGCAAGACTTCCAATGAAACGTCACATTCAAAGTACAACATAAAACAAAATTAGAGAGCTTTCCCTTCATTCAGTAGTACTTACGAGAAACCAAAGAAGCCTAGGAGACATTAATCAGAATCAGAATCATTTTCTCCTCCGGGGATTGATCTTTAATTTCTTGGCAGTCTTATTAAGCTCCTAATAGTTTCTCCTGCCTGTAAAATGGGCCCTATGATGGCGTTGATCAAGAGTCTCAGAGAAGATGAGCATAGCTGGTGAGGAACAGGGAAACATGAGGCAAGGCCTCCCCCACAAGCAATCCTTCCAGCGAACGACTAGTAACTACTGACAAGACCGAACAGAGAGATGTCAGTACTTAAGTCAGAGAGACGTTCTGAGCTGCAGTCCTGGCTCGCCCATCTATCTGCTGCCCAAACTGGGTCAAAGTACTTATCTCCCCCTCCTGTGAAGTGGGGATAATCACTTTGCGAATAGTTGTGAAGATTCAGTGAAATAATAGGTATAAAGCATTTAGCACAACGCCTGCCCCTCACAAGTGCTTGATAAATGTTAGCCCTTCGTGTGAAAACCGCTGCCCTACCTGTCAAGGCTGCCCCTTTTATACCAAACAGGTAGGTACACACATTCACAGCCCTTGATCCGGCAATTTCCCTTCCAGAACTCTCTTTAAGAAACTACACAACCGGGGCGCCTGGGTGGCTCAGTCATTAAGTGTCTGCCTTCAGCTCAGGGCGTGATCCCGGGGTTATGGGATCGAGCCCCACATCAGGCTCCTCCGCTATGAGCCTGCTTCTTCCTCTCCCACTCCCCATGCTTGTGTTCCCTCTCTCGCTGGCTGTCTCTCCCTGTCGAATAAATAAATAAAATCTTTAAAAAAAAAAAAAAAAGAAAAGAAACTACACAACCAAGGGGTGCCTGGGTGGCTCAGTCCATTGAGCAGCTGACTCTTGGTTTTGACTCAGGTGGTGATCCCAGGGTCCTGATCTCAGGGTCGTGAGAGTGAGCCCCGCATCGGGCTCTGCGCTCAGCACAGAGTCTGCTTGAGATTCTCCCTCTTCTTCTGATCCCGCCCCCCCACTCGTGCACACGCGCATTCTCTCTCTCAAATAAATAAATAAATGAAATCTTAAAAAAGACAAAAACCACAACTATACAACCAAGAGGAAATAAGGTAGAAACATAAGGGTATTCTCTGCAAAGTTAATAACAATAGAAAATAAACTGGAATAGTTAAATGATGAAGTACACTTACTATAAAACCCCCACTTTATGGACTATTCTGCAGCCATTAAAAAGCGTTACAAAGAATAGCCAAAAGAATCTTGAAAAAGAAGAACAAAGCTGGAGGATTTACACAACCTTGTTTCAAGACTTATTCTAAGGATACAGATATCAAGACAGCACAGTTTTGGCCTAAGGACACGAATGAATCAAAATTGAGTGTCCAAAAATACACTATTGTATTTATGGTCAACTGGTTTTTGACAAAGGTATAGAGGCAATTCAACAGAGAAATGAAGGTCTTGCCAACCAATGGTGGTGGGACAACTGGATAAGCACACGCAAAAACCAAAGCCCTGAGGCCTCACATTACACCACACACAAGAATTAAGTCAAAACTGAGCGCAGACCTAAATATAAGAACTAAAACTACAAAACTTTAGGATACAACGAGGAGAAAATCTTTGTGACCTCGGATTAGGCTAAGATTTCTGAGGTATGATACCAAAAGCACAGTCTGTAAAAGAAAAAGAGAACAAAAAACAAACAAAACCCCCCTTGATGTTAGATTCCATTAGAATGAAAAAGTTTTTCTCTTCAAAAAAATACCACTAAGAAAATGAAAAGAAAAGCCAGAGAAATACTTGCAAATTGTATATCTAACAAAGAACATAAGTCCAGAATATATAAAAAGTACTTATAACTCAGTAACAAGAAGAAGAAACAACCTAATTTAAAAAGGGGCAGATGGCTTGAAGTCATTTCACCAAAGAACACATATAAAAGGCTAAAACACATGAAGAAATGTTCCACATCATTAGTTATTAAGGGAATGCAAATCGAAACCAATGAAATATCACTTCCCATCAAAAAGAGAGACAATAGGAGCATGTGGCTGGCTCAGTCAGTAGAGCATGGGACACTTGATCTCAGGGTCATGAGTTCAAGCCCCACGTTGGGCACAGAGCCAACTTAAAAAAAAAAAGAGAGAGAGACAATAATAAGTGTTGGCGAAGATGTGGAGAAATTGGAAACTCACACATGGCTGATGGGAATGTACAATGGTGTAGCCACTTTGCAACAGTTTGGTTGTTTCTCTAAAAAGTTAAACAGAGCTACCATATGACTCAGCGATTCCACTCCTACTTATCTGGCCAAGAAAATGAAAATATACGTCCACACAAAGACATATGTTCACAGCAGCAGTGTTCGTAACAGCCAAAAATTGGGACCAATCCAAGTGTCCATCACCTGGTGAGCAGATAAACAAAACATCCATACAATAATATTCTACAGGAGCAGACTACTGACACGTACTGCACTGTGGATGGCCCTCAAAAACATTTTACTAAGTAAAATAAGCCAGATGCAAATTTATGTAAAATTTCTAGGAAATACAAATCTCTAACACAAAAAGCAGATCCGTGGTTTCCTAGGGCAGGGGATGAAAGCAGGAACTACAAACAGGAAGAAGGGAATTTGGGAAGTAATAGAATCGTTCTAAAACTGGATTTTATTTTTTTTATTTTTTTTAAAGATTTTATTTATTTATTTAACAGAGAGAGAGAGAGACAGCCAGCGAGAGAGGGAACACAAGCAGGGGGAGTGGGAGAGGAAGAAGCGGGCTCCCAGCGGAGGAGCCTGATGTGGGGCTCGATCCCAGAACCCCGGGATCACGCCCTGAGCTGAAGGCAGACGCTTAACGACTGAGCCATCCAGGCGCCCCTAAAACTGGATTTTAGCAATGGTTGCCCAACTGTATAAATCTATTAAAAGTCCTAGACTTATACACTAAAATGTGTGGATTTTAGGGTATAGAAGTTACACATCCACATAATATTTTAAAGGTTGTGTAGCAACATGAACAAATTATGATATGTTAAGTAAATACAAGAAAGCTAATGCAAAATCTGTAACTGTTTAAAATACGTGAATGATTACAACCAATGGATGTATCACAGTAAAGATGAAGGCACCGTGGAACCACAAAATGGGAAATTTTTGTGTCCGTCTTTTAACAAAGTGTCCCTTAATCACTTTTTGTTCTTTTAAAAAAGATAAAGAGGGAAACAGACTGTTTTGCATTTGGTCCCTCAGCTTTACAGGGGGTGAGGAAGGGGATAATAGTTCCCCGGTTCTTCTCTTCTGCATTGCCAGAGAGCTTTACGACATCAGCTCCTTAATCCTCAACAATCCATGAAACAGGCCGAGAATAATATGACCTCCCCCACCTTGCTTATTTTGATTCATTTAATGGTATGAGTTACTTGACCCTAGGATGAGGGCTTTATGCGAAGCCATTTGTAATCATATTTTTATAGATTCTGAATCTCCACGTATGTATACACCAGAACAAATGGATTGCATTTTAACCACCTCCTCGGGACCCGGCCTCTTCTCACCGTCCTCTTAACCATTCTGAGCTAAAGCTGAGGTGTCCTGTCACCTTAGCTTCAGAACAAAAGGCACTCGTGCTGGCATGCTTCTGGTGGGCCCAAATGGGCTATCCCGTTTTGGGCTATCCTTAACTCATGTGGTCCGCAGCACTGAATGTTCAGGCACCAGCCCAGCCAGCAGGTGAGCAATGTCTCACTTTGTTTTGGTTAGGACTCTCTTTACCACAAACAGGTGAGGTCCCATGTGCGAGAATGAATGATTCCCCAATGACAAATCCCGAAGAACGTCCTTGTTCCACGCGAATTCCACTGTATGTGCCGTGGCCCTTCATTTACCAAGTGACCTTCCCGAATCTTTGCAAGCCTACAGCCCGTTATAACCTTTTGCCTTTTTCTCCTTTGCTTCTCCTTAAGTACCCTCTCCCCTGGCCACACTGAGAAGCATTTCTCTCCACGCTTTACTGGGTATAGACCCGGATTTTTCTCCTTATCAGGCTGCATTATAAAGGATATTGGCTTATGTACTTGCCTCCCTCTATTAGATTGAATTCACTGAGAGAGAGTGAATGGCAGAATCATTTCTGAATCCCAGCACACGGGGAGGATGGTGATGGTGAGGATATTAGTCTGCTGGGGCTGCTGTAACAAATACCACAGACGGGGCGGCTTACACAATAGAAACTTATTTTCTCACAGTTCCGGAGACTAGCAGTCCGAGCTCAACGTAAAGGCAGGGTTAATTGCACGCCGTCTCTCCGCGGCTTATAGATAACCATTTTCTCCCTGTGCGTTCAACATGGTCTTACCTAGTGTACGTCTGTCCTAATCTCTTCTTCTTTTTTTTTTTTTTTAAGATTTATTTATTTATTTTAGGGAGAGAGAGGGCGAGCACAGGGTGGGGGGCGGAGGGCAGAGAATCACAGTCAGATTCCACGCTAAGTGCGGGGCCTGACACGGTGCTCGATCTCAAAACCCTGAAATCATGACCTGAGCTGAAATCAAGAGTCGGACACTTAACCGAATGCACCACCCAGGAGCCCTGTCCTAATCCCTTCTTTTAAGTCTTACTGGATTAGGACCCAACCGTAGGATATCATTTTACCGTAATTACTTCTTTAAAGGTCCAGTCTCCAAATATAGTCATATTCTGAGGTACTGGGGTTTGAGACTTTAATGATGAATTGCAGGGGTGGGGGGAGGATACAATTCAGTCCCTAACAATGGTGATGTAGAGGATGGTTAACAGCTGCCATTTATGCAGGGCTTACTGTATACGGGACACTTGACTTTCCACCTGCTTTCTCTTTTAATCTTCTATAATTCTATAATTATGATCAATATTTTGTCATTCCCAGCTTATAGATAAGGGAACCAAGGGGATTCCCCTAAGTCACTTACCCAAGGTCAGAGAGCTAATGTGTAGTGGAAACGAAATTCAATCTCAAGTCATTTTGCCTCCAGAAGTATACTGCTCATCACCACGTTCTGCTACGTGCTGCGTAAGAGGAATGCAGTGTACGTTTGAAGAAAGAACGACCAAACAAGTGAATGAGATAATAAAGAACACGGACATGTGACATTTAGATTCAGTTGCACCACAGACCACGTCATAGTTCTGAAAACTTACGGAAATTACACCTGTCAAGGTTTGCTAGGTGGTTATCCTAAAAGGTAATTCATTCTTATCTTCCGATGCCAGAGTTTTTAAAGGGATTCTGTCAAGTTTAAAGTCTAGCAATTTGGGGCGCCTGGGTGGCTCAGTCGGTTAAGTGTCTGCCTTCGGCTCAGGGCGTGATCCCAGGGTCCTGGGATCGAGCCCCACATCCGGCTCCCTGCTCAGCAGGAGCCTGCTTCTCCCTCTGCTCCTAGCTTGTGCTCTCTATGTCTGTCACTATCTGTCTCTCCCTCTCAAATAAATAAATAAAAATAAAATCTTATGGGGGAAAAAAACACTGAGAAAAAAAATCTAGCAATTTTTTGCTTAAAAAATAAAAGCTGGGAGTGCCTGGGTGGTGCGGTGGATTAAGTGACTGACTCTTGGTTTTGGCTTGGGTCATGATCTTGGGGTCCTGGGATGGAGCCCCGGGTCGGGCTCCCCGCTCAGCACAGAGTCTGCTTGTCCCTCTCCCTTCCCCTCTTCCCCCACTCACATGCTGTCTCTCAAATAAATATATAAAATCTTTAAAATAAATAACTAAAAAATAAAAGCTGAAGTCCTACATTCAAAGACCTAGAGAGCCCCCAGAAGTGTCACACATCGTCAGTTTCAAAATCTGTCTTTTTCAACTGAGGAACTGAGCTCAGTGAGGTTAGCCGACTTGCTGTTACTTTATTAGACCAATAATACATTAATTATGCATCATTGTGATTATTATTTATCATCACTGTGCTCTCAGGTGTGGGGTAATCAGCTTAGGTTCTCCTTTTCCCCAAGATTATTCCAGAGAAGTGGGAGTGTTAGCCACATCAGGGGATGATAGTAGGGGCTAAATCAGCAACCTTTCAAAGCCACCTTCCAAATTCGTTTCCCACTTGCCTCCCCCCCACCCCCAACTCCTACTGCAAATCATTCAAACTAGAGAAAGGGGGCTTTTTCTCCCATTTGCTGGCTGGGAGGAGTATTCCTTAACCGTTGCTGATGAAAAGAAAAGCAGAGTTCTGCAAAATTCCCAGGAAGATTAAGCACGTTATGGAGTGCTGCCAGGAAACTCACTCTGTTCATAGCCACCTGCTCTTGACAGCATCTCCTACCGAGGTGCTTGGCCCTGCAACAGAATCATGGAAAAATCACAGATTAGAGACAGAAAGGAACTCACAGCCTATGTAGTCCAACTTCCTTAGAGGAGGAAATGAAGTTGTAGGGGGTAAGTAACTAACCCAGGATTGATCAGCCAGTTAATGAGAGTATTGGAACAACTGGCCTCCTCCAGGAAAGAAACGGGCAGATGGCATAAAGTTTCCCTCGCACCTAGCATCCTGCTTAGAGCTGGGCAGTATTTTCTAACACGTGGTCTGCGTGCCACTCATGGTTACACAAGATGTTTTTACCTATTGTTTTCTAAAATGGACCATCACTTTTTTCTTATGATAGCTATGTATTTATTTCAATTGATACTAGAAAAAAATTATTAGCTCACAAAAGCCGTGACTCCACGGGTAAAACTGACTTCAAAGAGATTAACAATTTTGTTAGAAATATGCTCATTTCGATTTTGTAAAAGGTGAGTTGGTTTAGAGAAAAAAATCCAGGGACTCCTGGGTGGCTCAGTTGGTTAAGCAGCTGCCTTCGGCCCAGGTCATGATCCCAGGGCCCTGGGATTGAGTCCTGCACTGGGCTCCCTATTCAGCAGGGAGCCTGCTTCTCCCTCTGCCTGCTGCTGCCCCTGCTTGTGCTCTCTCTCTCTCTCTCTCTCTCTGAGAGATAAATAAATAGAACCTTTAAAAAAGAAAGAAAAAGAAAAAATCCACAAATAACATTACAGACAGAAGGATGATAGGGCAAAAGTCGTGCGGTGGTGTGCAATTCATTGAAATGTGGGACACACTGAACAAGGGTAATTCCCTTCTTTTCAGAGATGTGTTAACTCGTGGGTGGAGAAGAAATGCATCTGCTCATAAATACAACAAAACTATTTTTACTTCTAGTTCAGGGACCTGGTTTTGCCCTGTCCTTCCAAGCAAAGCACCAGGACAGCTCACTTATGTTCACAGGTTGTGGGATTACAATGCATTCAGGGTGGCCATCAGACAGAGTTTTTGTCCTCTTAGATGAACCTTGTAAATACATTGTGAGAACAGCAGTTGTCTTGAACTTTTATTGATAGACTTACATGTTCGGCGCTGAAATGATGAACCAGAAAAGATCCTGCTGCAAATGTTCTCATGGTAATCTGTCACTTATCAGATCCCGGTCTTTTACCTGCAAATTGGCAGATTGGACAGCGACCAGTCTACACTTGTCTACACGGCTGCCGTTCTGACATGTTTACTTTGTTTTTATAGGGTGAATAATATCCTCAAAGGGCAACTTAGGTTTCTCATTGCCCAATTTAAGCTGGTCCCAGATATCCTTAGCCTTTAAGTAATCCCTTTCTTTATTTAAAATGTCTCGTTAAGTCCTCAAAATTCACAAAGTTGAGTAATGAGTTAAGGCAAAGCTTTCTGCAGCGTTTTTCTGGGGCCGTTTCATTGTTCACAGGGTTCCCACCTTAAAGACTTGTGTCTGGGACACTCGGAATCAATGAGCAGAGGCTTAACCCCCCCTCAGAGGAAGATCAAGCATTAATCCTCAAATTTGAAGTGTGTGGGCCCCCTATTCTAGACCCAGAATCTTCTTCTTAGCCCAGTCCCCGGAGGTGCATGGATAATCTATCAAACCCCCATCCCTACGGAGAGACTTGTGGTAATGTTTTCTTAGAGACACGACGTCAAAGGAGGATCCCCAAACTATTGGCAAGACGTGAGTCCAGCCCTGTGGTTGGCTCTCACAAGCATCTGAATGGCATGCAAGACTACAGCAAATTACAGGACAGTCTCTGGGCTGGCTTTCAAAACTTCGCAGGGAATATCATGTCCAAGGACCCTTTTAGAATGTTGCACTTTCCTTTGTGTTAAATATGGTTTAATACATTTACCTGGTCTTAAAGATGGATCCTCCTTCTTCCGCCTGAAACTCCCTTTGGTCAGAGGCCATGAGACCATCATAGCTAAGACCATACAAGTGTTCAAACTGAATACAAGCTGACGATTAGAGTCTCACGAGATAAACACAGCTCCGAGCCTGGAGAGAGCTTACATGCCTGGTAATACGTAACTGGTACTTCACACCGTCATGGGGGCCGAGCCCTCACCCAGCCCCACTTTCTCATTCTACCCGACTCTCTACTGTTTTCCCCATTTCACTCTAGGTGTTCTGGGACACACAGCAGTTCTCATCTGGTTTGTGGTCTTGGCTGGCTTGCTTCCTACTCCAAGCTCCAGCTCTCACCTGGCCTCTCACACTGCTCCGCAGCTCTCTCACTCAATTCCCTTATTACTGTCATCTTCTCCCCACTCCCATGTCCTGAGGTCCTCCTTCCACCTGTCCTCCAATGGAAACCAAAGCCTTTCGGTTGAAACACTTCCCTGTTAGTTCACAAATTTTATGCAACACATTTGAAGACCCAGTTGACATTCTGTATTCACCACTGAAGGGAAAGGTCCATATTGTCACAGGAGATCTTCTTCAAGGGCAAACCACATCATAAGGAATTTGGGTTGGAGATATAACCCTTGGAAATTTTCTTTAAAAACTAGATGAAAATGGTAGAAAAATCTACTTTAGAGGAGATGTTTAATATACCAGAATGCGTCTTGTATTTTGGTATCATCACAGGTAGATGCCTCTTACCAGATATTGTTAATGCTTCCGGATCAGTCCGCATCTCCTGCTGCATGGACAGCAGACCAGGTGAGCCTATCTTCCCAGACTCAGCTGATTGTACCTGGTAAGAACATTGGTCTCCAGGATGGCTCATGGGTAGCCTGTGATGTCACCTGACTCAACTGTCAGTTGAATCCTTCTCTCCGGAATTAGGTAAAGACACTCAGATGGAAGTTAGTTATGGTGGTTGAACCTGGATGACCATGCAGATTTGGGGACCGAACGGCCACGTCGGGCTACGCGTAGACAAATAACCAGAAGTAGCCAAGCTGGCAAGGAAGAAGTTAAAGGAGGCAACATACAGAGACTTTGCTGTGATGGGGAGAGTTGGAAGTTCGAAAAGAACATATCACAGAGCTGCCTTGGTTCCTGCCTTTCCTGAGGCTGCGTTCCTTGGATCTTCCAGGACTCCATGCATATATGGCCTCTCAATAAACTCCATTATTTCTGGAACAACGTGACTGAGTCTGTGTCCCTGATTAAGACAAAAGTGGTGGTGGGGCACCTGGGTGGCTCAGTCGGTTAAGCGCCTGACTCTTGATTTCAGCTCAGGTCATGATCTTAGGGTTGTGAGATCGAGCCCTATGTTAGGTTCCACACTCAGTGGGGAATCTGCTTGAGATTCGCTCTCTCCCTCTGCCCCTCCCTCCTCTCTCTCTCTCTCAAATAAATAAATCTTAAAAAAAAAAAAAGACAAAACTGGTGGAAGCACTGAATGAGTTAGTCTATAGTCTATGGGACATTAATGGGCAACCATCAGAGCTCTCTCCAGGGGCAGGTTGGTTAGTGACCTCTCTTCAATGTTGGCTTGGATGTCAGCCAAAAAGGTGTACCCAACCATGTTCCATCCTCATTCCAAGACACTTGCCTCTGCCATTTTGCTTTAAAGGAGCTGTACATCTCCTGCATATCCAATGTTCAATCTCTAGTCTAGAATCACAGACCCTCAGTGTAAGAAAGAAGCGATGCAGGGCGCCCGGGTGGCTCAGTCGGTTAGGTGACTGCCTTTGGCTCAGGTCATGATCTCGGGGTCCTGGGAGCGAGCCCCACATCTGCTTCTCCTTCTCCCTCTGCCTCTGTCCCCTACTCATGCTCATTCTCTCTCTCTCTCAAATAAATAAATTAATTAAAAAAAATAAAAATTAAAAAATTAAAAGAAAGAAATGATGCTATCATGCCCACCCACTCATCTCATGGTTGAATCGCCTCTGTAAATCTCTGGTCAATCATTTTCCAGTCCGGACTTGAATACTTCCAGTGACAGAAAATTAGAAGTAAATCACTTCCACAGCTACCATTTATTCACCATTCATTGAGCACCTACTATGTGCTAGGCACTATGCTAGCTACTCTATAAACATCTTTTTTTTTTCTGAAAACAGAAAATTTACGTTTTAAAAAAGAAAGAGAAGAGAACCAGCATTTATTGAGTACTCACTATGTGCCTTTCTCTTTAGAGATGCTAACCCTCGTTATACTCTAAAACCCACTGGGGTCATTTTCAAATGAGGGAACTAGGGCTCAGAGAGGTCAGATTGTTTCCCTCAATCACAGCCACACATCTGGTCAATGGTTGTGTCAGTTAGAACTTTTTGCTCGCATTGAAAAAATTCCTATTAACTTAAGCAAAAACCGAGTTTATTGGGAAGACCTGAGTAGCATATGGAATTGAGAGAATGCTAAAGAATAAGGAACAGGGATGGTAATAATTGTCTTCTTTAAGCAAACCACATCATAAGGAATTTAGGTTGGAGATACAAGCCTTGAGTCTCTTTATTTGGGGGGGGGGCTCAATTTTTTTTTCTTTAAAAATAATTAATATATAGGGTATTATTAGTTTGAGAGGTAGAGTTTAGTGATTCATCCGTTGCATATAACACCCAGTGCTCATTACATGATGATTCTCTTTAAAGACTGGAAGCAAATGGTGGGAAAATATAACTTGAAGGAGATGCTCGCTATAGAAAATGTATCTGGTATTTGGTATTCTCATTGGTCAGGGCACTGCTCAAGGAAGAATCAGCTCTGGCCATTTTCCACCCTCACAGGTACAGAGTCCTGGGGAAAAGAATCTGGCTGGGCCAACGTGGCTCACATGCTCAACCCTGGGCCAGGGGTGCATAGTACAAATTGATTAATTGTCCCACCAAGACTGCTCTCAATGGGGAAATGTCATTTCCCCAAAAGAAATCAGGCCATTGCTTTTAGAATAAAGAGGAATGGACTCTGGAAGGTGAAACAACAAATGCTTACCACAGTGATGGAACCGGCGTTCGACCATTCTTTCCACCACTTTCTAATCTGAGGAACAACAAACTTGCCTTAATGTAGGATCAACACCTGTTTCCCTTCAACTTCTCCTTATTGATCCTGGGTTTCCAACTCGGAGCCACGCAACACCAGCCTATTCTTACTTGCATCTGACAGTCCTTCAAGTATTTGAAGGCAATTAGCATACTCTCCTCCCTGCTCTGCCCCAGCACCCCAGTCCTAGTCTCCTCAAATCTGGCCGTAAGTATTTCTGGTTCCATAAACTCTTCCTCACGTGACATGGTTTAAGTAGCTTCTCCACTGGTGGTTCTCCTTAAAACCTGCTTCAGATTTTTAATTTTCCCACTTAAAAGCATGGGGACCAGAGGAACTCAAGGTTATCACTTCTGATATGCATTGTTCAAAGCAGAGTAGAGAAGAGCACCTCAGAATCACAAAAATTTAAAGACCAAAGGGCCATTTGCTTTTACATTCTGCCTGATGCAGAATGCCCACGAGTGCCTAATGGGCCTAGTTCTGCGTCTCGGCACTGCCATTAGTTAGCTACGTGACGTCACCCGAGTTATGTACGCTTCGCGAGCAGGCTTCCTTCCCTGCTACCCGTAATCACAATAATACCGATGGCCTCTGTAATTATTCAATGAGACAATGTGTGTAGAGTATTGGCACAGTGCGCCTAGCCCATAGCAGGCCCTCAGCATACTTACTATTATTACCATTTATTATTATTACTCTACCCCAAGTAAGTGGCCATTCAGCCTTTCCATGGCCACTGAAAGTGGGTCATTGCCAGAGAAACCGTGTCTGTCCTTCAGAGTTTGCTCAAAGGCACACGAAAGACAGATTGGTCAAAGAGCATAAAGTCCAGGGTTTATAGACACTATCAGAAGGAAATATGCATCAGGAAATAAAAACAGCCTTGTGGGAAAATGTGCAATGTGTAAGGAAACTGCTTTATGATACTTTCCTTTGCGTAGATGAAGTGTAAGCTAATTTTGCCTTTTTTTTTTTTCAGGATTCACTGGAAGCAGTCATTATGTCAGAATCTTTGAAGATCAAGTTCTAATTATCAAGAAGTAAAAACCAACATGCAAATATCTGTTATTGATGAAATACTTAGTGATCGAGGCAGCTTCTCACACCCAGAGTAAGCTCTGTTTGCAAGACTTTCGAACTTGGATTTACTGCTCCCACACGAATCAGGCAAATAAAACAAAGCAGGCCTGGAGTACACATGCAGTATGTGCCCTGGGAAATGACCATGTTCTTTCACCGCACGACAGCGCTGCCACCGAGGGTGTCTCGGCGCAGCTAGGAGCAGCGGGGCGTGAAGGTAGTGGGCTCTGGTATGGTGATCGCGGGCGTCAGACACGACTCCAGCCTTTGAAGTGTGTGCACCTGTAAGGGGCCGTCTAGAGGATAGTCAAGAGAATTGGTGTTGGAGTCAGAAACAGTAACTGGATTCTGTAACTTTTAATTTGTCCACGAAGGACCAACTCTTAAGACTTCATCGTGGTCTTGTAAATCCCTGGCACTGTGGCTGTCTCGGAACAGGACTTCAAAACTGAATGAATGAAGGAACTGCTTAAGTTCGATCCTGGCTCTGCACCTACCAATGGTGTGATCTTAGACAAGTTCTGGAACATCTCTCTGTCTCGATCTTGTCTGTAAAGTGGAGATCATAATAAAACCTGTCCCAGAATTGTAGCAGGGATTAAATGAGAAAATGTGGACTGTTTACCACTTGGTACTTCTCACCAAGTAAGAGCTCAGGAACTGGGAGTTGTTACTGTTCTGACTTTTTGTTAGTGTTACTACTGACTTTTCATCAGCCCTGGTCTGCACACATTCACGTTACACAGATACCTAAAGAGTTAAATTGCCACAGTAGCAGTTGTTTTACCACCAGCAATAGTCAACAATGAGACGGCTAAGTTTTTGTTTGCTTGTTTGTTTCTGCCAATTGAATTTTAAGATCCTTTGCTTCACTATAATTAACTCTTTGAACTGGCAAGGCTCTTTCTGTGTAATCACCAGCTGCCAATCCTTCGTTGCCCTCCCGTCTCACTACCAGGACTCGAGTGATGTGCATCCAATGACGGACTTCAGAGTTTTGGGAGCACACAGAGAAAGGGGAAGCACCCCCATTTATGTGGAGGTGACTTAAATAACTTCTGCAATGAAGAGAGACAACGTGAAAGAAGGGGAGGTTTGTTGTTTGTTTTTAAAGAAAACTAACTTGGCAATTTTTAAAAAGATTTTATTAATTTATTTGATAAAGAAAGGGAGAAAGAGAGAGTGAGTGCATGAACAGGGGGGAGGAGCAGAGGGAGAGGGAGAAGCAGATTCCCCGAGCAGCAGGACCCTGAGATCATGACCTGAGCCGAAGAGCCACCCAGGCTCCCCTAACTTGGCAAATTTTTAATAATTAATTTCTTGGAGGGGCATCTCGGTGGCTCAGTCTGTTAGGCCACCGACTCTTGGTTTTGGCTCAGGTCATATCTCGAGGTCATGGGCTCAAGCCCCAAGTCAGGCTCTGCGCTCAGTGCAATCTGCTTCAGATTCTCTCTCCCTCTGCCTTTCACTCACTCTCTCCCTCTCAAATAAATAAAATCTTTTAAAAAATTAATTAGTCGGGGGCGCCTGCCTGGCTCAGTCAGTTAAGTGTCTGCCTTCCATCAGGTCATGATCCTGGGGTCCTGGGATCAAGCCCTTTGTTAGTCTCCCTGCTCAGTGGGGAGTCTGCTTCTCCCTCTCCTCCCTGCTTGTGCTCTCTCTGCATCTCTCTCTCTCTCTGTCAAATAAATAAATAAAATCTTAAAAAATAAAAATAAATTACTTGGAAATTTTCAGAGTTTTGAATTTGTTTTATCCGTGTTCCCTATAACATTGCAATCAGCTTTCAGGTCCCAGTCTTCCTTGGCTTGATTCTCCCCTTTCTCTTCAATGATGAATATGATACAGGGAATTTAAAGTGATATACCAAAAACGCTGGGAAGCAAAAGGAACTCATATGATATATGTGGGTCCATGTCTGTGTAGACTCCCCATCACATTGTATATATTATATATATATTATATATATATATATATATAATATATATATATATAATATTATCCTGATCTTCTATTATTTTAACCACAAACCTACTTTCTTTGATTATGTTTTATCAAAACAGCATTTTTAACTTTCAAAATATACAGATTATGTACAATTTATTGAGGGAGGAAAAATCCGGAACTTTAGTCTCCTGGGTGTCTTCTGCAGCTGTGCTAATAAAAGTAGCAAACGTCACTAGACTGTCCCAAGCCGGACCCCGTCCTTCAAGGAGCCTATGTTTTGCTCTCAATAATATTATGGCCTCTTTAAAAAGAAAAAGAGGGAAAAAAAAGTCAGGGGAGGGGGGAATGACTTTTCACCTCTATTATTTTGGCATTTTGTACCAGTCCAGAGTTTCTCAGGTCCTGAGACAAGAAGCACTTATTCATTTTAGACATTAAAAAAAAAAGTCCCGAATGTCTTTACAGTTTCTTCCTTGAGCTGTCTAGAGGGAAGTATTTATTTTGCCTCTTTACCTTGCAAATAGCTAACGGCTTCCAGCCAGGGCTCAACCCAACCCTTTTGTGCCCTGCAGTCATTGCTGCGTCTTTAAAAGAAAACCGATTCTCTGGAATGCTGTGCGTGCATACGCCTGTCCGACTCGGCAGGCCCCACCTGCGGAGCAGGTAAACCAGATCCTCCTGCCGGCCTCGGCAGCCACATTCCAGCCGGGCAAGCTCCTACTCTCTAATTGTTACCTGTCAAACAGGTCAACCAGGCACTTGGGTCTGGTCCAAACATGCGTACGTTCCCACGAAACCCTAAACCTGCAAACCTTTGACCTTTCTATAGTTCCCCAATTCCCTTGATTATTTTAACCAGGGCTGATTTAAATCCAAATGCTGACTTTTTAACGGGCTCAGAGATTCTTTCCTCCAGTCTCACCAGGGATGGCAAAGCAGATCACGCACCGTTTGCGGTGTCTGGACAAGCACACTGTGGTAATTTAAGTTGACCGGAAAGGCAAAGATCTGGGTAGCAAAGCTCCCAAAATGAAACCTACAGCCCTAAATCACTCATGGAAATCACAGGCTGTCCACCCTGGCCAGATGGAGAGTGAATTCCCCAGGGTGGATAAAAATGGAAGTGCTTCACAGGAGAAAACTCTCTTCCTCTCCTTTCTGGCGCTGGGCCGGCAGCACAGAATGTGGCCTATGGGCTCAGCCTCAAACCTGCGACGAGTGAGACCTTGAGTAAGTTGTGGGAACTGTTTGGGCTCAGCTTCCTCTCTGGCAAAGAGTAAGAGGCTACGCAGGTTCTCAGGCCTCTTCCGGCACCACTCAAAGTAGCAGGATCCTGTGGGATCGGCATCCCACAGGAGCGCTGAGGCTTCTTCACCCTTGCTATCTGGGGCTGGGCGGGAGGTGTGGGTGCTGCTAGGAGGACGCTGGATCAGCTTGGGTCCGTTTTGATGAGGTTACCAGGTCTGGGGACTTCCCTCAGGTATGGGCTTCCCCTCTCGGGCCATCTGGATAGAATACAAGACTTCCTTCTTAACCTGTGTTTCCCTTCTCTGTCTCATCTAGTGAGTTCAGGCTTTTTTAAGTGGGAGAGCTGATTCTTTTGATTGCTTTGGTAGTATGGACTATCCTTTTCGTGCTACCGATACGGAATTCAGAACCAAAACTACGGGCTCACTGAATCCAAACGCTTCATTTTGCAGATAAAGAATCTGAGGCTTAGAGAGGGGGCATGGGTTACCAGATGTCCCTCAATTAGTCAGGCACTTAAGGGACTGTGGGGGTTGGTGAATGCTGTGGCCAAGCGGGATCACTGCCAGAGAAGTGACATCGGAAGGTGCTCCCTCTCAAGAGCTCCAATTAAGGAATTTCAAAAATCCAGGCAAAGAACACAAGCTCTCTTCTGAGATGGGTGGTGCTATCAGGCCAGTGTGCTGGGGCTGGGCGGGGGGGGGGGGGGGGGTGGCGGGGGGAGGTCCTCCTCTGGGGCTGGACAGGTTATTCTACAAAAAGCTCAGGATCACTGCGCGCAGAGCAGGATCTGGCACTTCCTGCTCACTCATCCAGCTCAGACTTGTCTGCCAAAGCCAAACCTGCAGGGCTGGCTCCCAAGACAGAAACTTCCTTGAGGCTCTGGGATGGTGGAGTCGGGCAGTCTGCAGGCCTGCTGAGCACCCTTCCTCCAGCTGCTCGCTTCAGGGAGGGCAGAGCGTAGAGCGCATGGGCTCGAGGCGGGGACTCTAGCCAGAAGCCTGCCTGCCTTGATCCCCGGAGAGCATTAACTCACGAGGGCTGCTCCATGCTGCGGGTGCCGTGACCCCCGGCCCACCCCGTGCCCAGACACACACACACACACACACATACACACACACACATACACACACACACACACAAAGGGGCTGTATGGACGGAAGGGGCCTTCAGAGGTCAAACTGGACGACCGGGCACTTTGTCTCCTTGCGAAGACCTTCAGGAACGTGTGGACCACCGCGCGGTTGCTTTAAAATAAACATTACACAGTATTTACACAACAGACCTGATTAGCATTATTTTCTCATTACCAAACACAAAACTTTCCACATGTAATGAATTGTTGAGCCATCAGCTTCTATCAAATGCCAAGCGGCCTCATTCTCCTGCTCTTCCCGGATTCACTCCACCGTGTACTGGCCACGAAATGCTGAGCCACGGAACACAGAGCCACGTATCCCAGCTTCCTGAGCCTCAGCTTCCTTCTCTGCAGACTGGGAACAAGTATCCTACTTAGGATGCGGCTTCATTGTGCGAAACAAATGAGACAGCAGCATTTCCTGCCTGGTATGGGGCCTCACACATGATATGCATTTAATGTCAGCTCTTTTGGTTGTTGTTACTGATATAAAATGTATTAAAATAGTGACCCACGTGTCCCCTTTTCAGAACGGTAGGTCTAATGATCAAAAAGTAACTTCAAAATAACTCAGAGTTCTTTACACTGGGAAGGGGGCTCCTTACACACCAGAGCAGTTCTTTTTTTTTTTTTTTTTTAAGATTTTATTTATTTATTCGACAGAGATAGAGACAGCCAGCGAGAGAGGGAACACAGCAAGGGGAGTGGGAGAGGAAGAAGCAGGCTCCCAGCGGAGGAGCCCGATGTGGGGCTCGATCCCATAACTCCAGGATCACGCCCTGAGCCGAAGGCAGACGCTTAACCGCTGTGCCACCCAGGCGCCCCAGCAGTTCTTTTTTTTTTTTTTAATTTTTATTTATTTGTTAGAGAGAGAGCATGAGTAGGGGGAGCGGCAGGCAGAGGCAGAAGGAGAAGCAGGCTCCCCACTGAGCAAGAAGCCCAATGCAGGACTTGAATCCAGGACCCTGGGATCATGACCTGAGCCAAAGGCAGACACTTAACCAACTGAGGCACTCAGGCGTCCCCACACCAGAGCAGTTCTCTGTCCACACACTGCCTTCAATTCCAGGCTCCTTCCCCAGCCGTCCCTCATGCTTTTCCATGCCTCTACCTGCCATCTGTTGGTAAGGGATCAGGGGTTTTAAACAGATTTTAGGATAAAAATCCAAAGCGTGATGAGAAAAGGCACTCTGAGAGAGAGGGTATTGCGGATCATGGTTGGGGTTTTCCTACCATTCTCCTCCTCCGTTGGCTACAGCTCATAAATGACCACACGGCGGTAGCGACACTGGGTGACTGTCCTTCTCTGACCCTTTCTTTAGGTCACCACACCGATCACAAAGCAGGCTTTCAGAGAGAGGAGTGTAAAGGCTGAGAAATCTTCGTACTGGGTATTCAGCTCCCAAGTCCTCAAGTGTTGACAGCTCTCTTTAAAGCCCTGCCTTTTCTAAAATTAGAATGGCCCAGGGCTACCCCAAGCACACTCCACTGGGCAGGGTCAGAGCCCTGCCCCAGGCCAAAGCAGCCTGGCCTCTGGGAGTGGATGAGGAGGTTTGCTGGACATTTGGCCTAGGGGTTGGTAAGGAAGGAACTCAGTCGAGGTCCTACCTGCAACAGAGGGAGCATGCAACAAACAGTTGTTGACTTGGGGCTGACCGAACACAGTACATCCAATGAATCGCCAAACCCTGATCATTCGACCTCCTAAAGCCCTCTCCAGTCTGACTGCTCCACATCCTCATTGCTCTGACTCCTGCTTAGAGCACTGAGGTTTTGCATTTGAATTAATGTAACAGCACCCTAACGGATCTTCTAAGAATGGTGTCTGTAGCCTTTGATGGGGGAGCTGAGAGTCCTCTCTCCAGCCTCCCTCCCAGGCCGCTCCCCACCTTTGATGCAGGGCACGCTACCCCTGCTCTTCCCTCTGCCTGGGACACCCTCCCTGCCTAACCCCTACCCATCTCGCAGGCCCTGCTTATGCATCGCTCACTTCAGGAATGTCTACACCAAAACCCGTTTGTAGCCCCCTGCCAGGCTCTCGGCAGCGTGATGACAGGCACAGCTTCTATCCTGGCCTCTACCCCCAGACTGTTCAGTGGGCCGTTCGGTATGTGTTTTCTCATTTAATCTGGAGAACCACCGCGCAACACAGGTGGACCCATGCCCACTTGATGGATGAAGAAACTGAGCTTCAAGACACGAAATAACTTGCCCACCGCCAGCCAGCTGAGACGGAGGCAGAGTCTATGCTAATCGAGATCCACGGGGTTGAGGCCTACGCTTTTAACTTCTGCAAGAAGCTGCCGCAAGAATACTCAATTCGCTCTGTAATTAAACAAGTCAGAGGTCAGATAATTAGTTAATGAGGCTCTGAGGCAATAACCAAAGGGATCAAAAGATTCTCTCAAGCCTCAAATTCAAAATCAAGCGAACATGTGACCTCTCAAAGGAAGGTGTGTGGGCCCCTTGGGAGCAGTTGCTTTCTGAGTCCCTAGATTGGCCATTTTCACTCCTGTAAGTGTTTAAAAGATAGTTTTACCACCACATTCTGAAGAACTTCTTTATAACACTTAGAAAAGAATTCTGGGGGGCGCCTGGGTGGCACAGCGGTTAAGCGTCTGCCTTCGGCTCAGGGTGTGATCCCGGCGTTGTGGGATCGAGCCCCACATCGGGCTCTTCTGCTATGAGCCTGCTTCTTCCTCTCCCACTCCCCCTGCTTGTGTTCCCTCTCTCGCTGGCTGTCTCTCTCTCTGTCAAATAAATAAATAAAATCTTCAAAAAAGGGGCGCCTGGGTGGCACAGCGGTTAAGCGTCTGCCTTCGGCTCAGGGCGTGATCCCGGCGTTATGGGATCGAGCCCCACATCAGGCTCTTCCGCTAGGAGCCTGCTTCTTCCTCTCCCACTCCCCCTGCTTGTGTTCCCTCTCTCGCTGGCTGTCTCTATCGAATAAATAAATAAATAAATCTTTAAAAAAAAAATCTTCAAAAAAAAAGAGAAAAGAAAAGAATTCTGGGTACAGAGACACATTTTTGCTGTTAGTTTAAACTCTAGCAGTTAGAAAGCTTTATGAGGGAATGAGGTCTGAAAAGCCGTGCTCCAAAAGCGAGATGCAGGGAGTGGCCGGAGAGGCTGGAGAGGAGGCCACGCTGAGCCTTGGAGGCAGAGCCTGAGGGAGGATGACACACCCAAGATCTCTGGGCGAGGTGTGGGGGCTACAAGAATGCCAGGGCCCTGCCTTCCAGAGACCCCCAGAGCTCCCAAGTTCAGAGGAGAAAAACAAAATTGGATGCAGAAGAAAAAGACCGTCCTGGGGCTGGCGGCGGTTAGAGACATAGCGGAGGGAGCTTGAATTTGAACTATTTTAACCAGTGTGGAAAGGACACGGCAAATAGTGTGAACCAAATGCTTTCTAATGTCTCGCCCATATATTCCTGAGAGGGCTTCGGGATGAAATGTCTTGAGTTAGTGCCAAGAAGGACATGAGAACATCAGTTGATCTGGCCTCTTGCCCTTATGGAGAATAAAAGTCAACATTATTTAGCCACAGGCTTTGGTTAGAAATAAATACGAATGGGAGCAGATGATCAAGACTCTAAGTGTGAAGGGAGGAGTTGCATCCGGTTGCCTGGGCTCCTTCCGGCTCCTTCACTTTGCCCCGGAGCCCTTGCCTGCCTGACCTCTGGTTTCTGCTCCAGAGGCTGGGATTCAAGATCCTGGAGAACGAATAAGGTCATCGATTCAGAACCTAGAGAGGGTAACAAGATTTACTAAGAAAATGATACGAGAAAGGAACATTTTGCTTAAACTAGCCATTGTAAGTCCTTTCCGAGACAAGGTAAGGTACAAAATAATTAAATAAAAATTAATATTGAAGTTAAAAGGGGAGAGGTGGCGCTGGTGCTTATAAATGTAGAAATATAGAACTAAAATCCACCGGGTCATCAGTAGCACCCATAGAGTCAGCTAAAGCAAAAGTCACATCAGAAGGGGAAATATCTGGGGCGCCTGGGTGACTCAGTCAGTTAAGTGTCCTACTCTTGATTGCGGCTCAGGTCATGATCTCAGGGTCGTGAGATCGCGCCCTGCATGCGGGTGTGGAGCCTGCTTAAGATTCTCTCCCTCCCTCTGCCCCTCCCCTGCTCTCTCTCTCTCAAAAAAAAGGGGGGGGGGAACATTCTTTACAGAAGGCACAATGATGGTCTGCAGAAATCAGCTTGTGCTTTAAGAGTGAACGTCATAGAAGAATGTGCAGGCCATATCCCCAAATGGAAAGTATTGCTCCTGTTTGTGGAAGAAATACGTTTAAACTTGAATGTCAGAAAAGTACGTGAATCAATTAGTGGCTGAGTGAAGCAACTGAAATGCATCCAACTTCCTACCTGTAAAAGGTAATAATGTTTCATAATAATGAATGATAATGGCCTGCGACGGGATGTGAGCACTGAGAGGCTGAAATACCAGTGTAAAGGGGAAGTGTTTGTGTGTTTAGACAAACACACGCATGCATACGGATTTGTGCTTCTCAATGATTTCAACAGGAAGTCCTTCCACGGGAAAAGTAATAGGACTGAACTGTGTCCAAAGCAAATCGACGCTGACGCTGATGGGAGCTTGGGAGAAAAAGGAACCCTACCAACTGGCAAAAGCTGTCTGCAGAAAAACACTAGCCTAACTTCTCTAGGGAAGAGGGAAGGAAAAGCTACCCTGTTCGGGTTTCATTAATGCATTTATAGACTATATTAAGAAAGTACAATTCTTATGCGAGCCAAATTCAAAAGGACTTTGTAAATTATACATAAGCATTCTACCAGTCTATTGTGTGTCCTTGAACTTGCCAAGGGCTTTCTGAGAAGGTATCATTACTTCCCTTCAATTTTATTATTTTCTTTTATCTTTTTACTTTCTAAGTTTTTATTTAAATTCCTGTTAGTTAACATAAAGTGTAATGTTAGTTTCAATATAGTGATTCAGCCCTTCCATACATCACCCTGTGCTCATCACAAGTACACTCCTTAATCCCCATCACCTACTTCACCCATCCCCTCAGCCACCTCCCCTCTGGGAACTGCCAGTTTGTTCTCTGTTGTTAAGAGTCTGTTTCTTGGGGGCGCCTGGGTAGCGCAGTCGCAGTCGTTAAGCGTCTGCCTTCGGCTCAGGACGTGATCCTGGCGTTCCGGGATCGAGTCCCACGTCGGGCTCCTCCACTGGGAGCCTGCTTCTTCCTCTCCCACTTCCCCTGCTGCGTTCCCTCTCTCGCTGGTTGTCTCTCTGTCACATAAATAAAAATAAAATATTAAAAAAAAAAACACAGGTTCTTTTGAGTCTGTTTCTTGGTTTGCCTCTCTCTCATTCCCTCCAATTTTAATCTAATTGGGTAGATAAAACAAATGCATATGAAAGTACAGGCTGTCTACAGCAATGGATGAGTGAAGAGAGTATGTGTGGTTTAGTTCCCTGGGGACACGGGGAGTCAGAGAGCAGAAGAGCACGTGCTATGGGATTAGCCAGAGAAGGACAGTCCCATTAAATAAATGGATCTAGAGAAATTACTTGGACTTGAAATGTCCCAGCTCTGACCAGGATGTCCAAATAAGTCATCACAAAGATTCTTGCCGAGTAACCCCAGGGCCTGTGACACCACGAGGCTTAATATCTGCAAAGTGATTTACCCGTGTTATCCTCTTTGATCCTGCCACCACCACCAGAAGGCGTGTCCTGACACCACCCCTGTTGTTCAGGTGGGGAAACTGAGACACAGAGTGGGAACTCACCTTGCCCTAAGTGACTGAACTAGGAAGTGGCCTGTGATATTAACCACCACTCTCTTACTAGCTAGACAGTGAGCGCTCAGTAACTGTTGAGGCTTCCAGTCAAGCTGAAAAGCTATCAGAAGTCTCAGCATTAACCTAATACTTCTGATATTGTAACAACTGCTTTGAAACACAGATTTTGGTTTGGAAATCTCAGAGATATTGGTCCGTTACACAACACGGCAATTATAGAGGGGATTTTCAGCGAACTGCTGCCACTCAGGATATTCACTAGTGAAATGTTGAAGGGTCTTCTCTAAACCTTCCATTCATTCTGTAATACTGATTAGACCAAGCAGAGTTTGGGCAACATTTTTCTTTCCTAAACTAGAATGTCCGATTTTGCCTCATTGTGTCAACAGAGGTGGGTTTAATGCATACAACCTGATTTCTGGATTTAGCCTTTGCCCCTTTTGAACCTGTACGAGGTTCGACTAACATCCATAGGAGTTGGAAGTCTTACGCGGTGACATTTTGGAACGATCCAAGATGCTTGCCTTTCACTGAGGTGCTGGAGACCACCTCCTGTACTGAACCCCAGCCTGATAGTATATTAGGATTAAATAACACCAAGATGCCCAGATTCCCAGCTCTTCTTGTGGCATTAGGAATGTGTTATATTGTTTTCTTATAGCCATTCACACATCGTGTTTTGGCCCCATTATTATAGTTAATATGTTACACAAAGCACTTGGATTTTTCTTTTTGATATATTGGTATGAAAGTATCCATTATGCAAAAACACGTAAGTAATGCAATCCAAAATATATAGCTAATAAACAAGAGAGAGTCCTTACCGCAGATGTATTCTCACACGGGTACACTGGGAACACACGCAAGGGTCTCTGGCAGCCCTGTGGTATTCGGGAGCTGGAAGCAAGGTGGGTGAATACCACTGGCGGTGTGGACGAGGAAAATGCAGGGGAAGCAGACTGGAGTATTCTGCAATAGACAAGAGCAACAGACTGGATGGAGTGAAACACGGATGGAGCAACAGGGATGGGGCAAAAACTTAACTATCAGAATTAGCGCAATGCATTTACATAAAAAAGTACAGAAGTAAAAAGCAGCAAAACATGTTTTTATAAGGCTGCATATGAACACGAGTACATACTGTATCTGTACCAAGTGTATTAGGATGGTTGCCCGGGATAAGGGTCAGAAACTTGGAGGGAGAATGGAGGAAAATGGAGCAAATAAATAAAACAAGAGAGGGCCTTGCATGGACCAATGAAGACCATGTACTATGAACTGATGAATGTGACAAACTCAGCTCTGCCTCTGAGGTCCAAAACCCAGAGAAGTACGTTTAACCCGCTAAGGTTTTAATCTTGGGTGCTCGGCCCGTGGCTCCCAAGTGAGGTGTTTGAGAGTAAGGTTAATGATTGCTGGGTAGGTTTCTTAAGCTCCATGGATGTGCTTGGATGCTCTTCAGGCCAGAGGCTCTCAACCTTGGCTGCACAGGAGAGACACCTGGGGAGAAGTAAAAAAATCCCACTGCTGGGCCCCACCCCCAGAGATTCTGTGATGGGCCTATGGTGAGGCCCAGGCATCTGTATTTTTCCAGAGCTCCCCACAGGTAATTCTACTGTGTATCCAGGATTGAGAACATTGTTTTAGGCTTTTGCCTTTTCCTTTCTAGTTGCAAATGCTGCATTCTTTGGCATTGGAAAAGAGACTACTGAAATCAGATAAGTTTCTTTTGCCAAACATTAATCTCGTGGTTAACAGAGAGCACCAAAGATAGCATAATTCACGTATTCATTTGATTATACAATCAAAACTTTTGGCTGGGCCACTGTGTGTGCCTAGGGTGGGTATTGCATAATTCTAGGGGATGTGTCCACAGTGTAGTTTATGCAAATAGAGCACCCTGGAGTTGACCAGTGCACAACCTGGTCTGTTGTACATGGCAGCCTGTATGCTACTCACTGGGCTGTGTCTTGGCTACATTGATGAACAAGATGACATGGTCACTGCCCTGGTGGAACTTTCAGCCTCCAGGGAAGGTGGTCACGTGGGACTTCCATGAAGTGTGCCTGTACGATGGTGGGAGGGGCACTTCAGGAGCTCAGGTCAGGGCCCCTCACCACATCTGTGGGTCATGAAGGGCTTGCTGGAGGAGTTGAAATTTGGATCCAAATCTGAAAGATAAACACACAGGATGATCAGGGGTATGGGAGAAGGACAGTGCTGTTCACCAAGAGGAACGTCCCTGAAAGGGTCGAGAGATTTTACTGTGCTCATAACACAACAAAGGAGCCGAAAGAAACAGTGAGAGTCTGATAGGTAGGGGTGAGAAACTGGTACTCCAAAGGAAAGCGAGGTCTGGCTACAAAAGGAGTTGTGGGCCAAGTTAAGAAGTCTGGGCATTATCACACGGGTACTGGAGAATAAAATAATCAAATATGAAACTTAGATCATTCTGGCAACAAGTACAGTTGAGGCTGTGGGGAGGCAAGAGTAGGCACAGAGGACTAGTTATGGGACTATTGTGCAGATCGGGGTGAGAGATGGGGTGGCTTGGACAAGGCCTGGGAAAGAAGAGAAATGGACATATGTGCACAATACCCCAGAGAGACAGGACATGGAGACTGCCCGAGGGAGAGGGTCAACGCTAGACAGAGGCGAGGCCGTTCACTAAGTTAAGGCACAGAGGAGAGGAGAAGATGGGGTGGAACAAGGCAGGGAAAGATGGTGATTTTGCTTGAACGTGCTGGTTTGGGGGGCTAGAGTTGCAGGCAGAGTTCCTGGGAAATAGGCTCTGAGACACAGTTTGATGAACAGGGTATGTTCTTGAGCACAACACAGAAAGGAGGGGAAAGAAATGGGAGTGGGCAGAGGGAGAGACTGAGCTGCAGGGCGGGCCCAATGACAGCCTCGGCTGTGGCAGAGTGTATTTTCCAAAGATGGCCATACCAACCTGTGGCCCATCCCACATGTTCTTCTTACAGGGAGCTTGGTGCTCCTCCATTAAGAGGTGGGGTCTACATTCCATGTTCTTGAACTTGCTTGACCAGAGTGATGCCGCATGACTTCCGAGGCTAGGTTATAAAAAGCCATATGGCGTCTGCCTGGCTTCCTCTCTCTCGCCATATGCATTTTGGGAGTCCGGAGTCAACAAATCAGAAGTTTGGCTTCCCTGAAGGCTCCATGTTGGAAAAAGCATGTAGAAAGTTCACGTAGAGGTAGAGAGTGATGCCCGAGGAGGCCAGCGGTCTAGCCCTGTGCAGCTTGAGTGTGCCCAGTCCAGGTGACAGACACATGAATGAGTGAGAGAGTTTGTAAATGCACCCCGCCCTGGGCGCCTGGGTGGCTCGGTCAGTTAAGCGTCAGACTTATTTGCAGCTCAGGTCGTGATCTCAGGGTTGTGAGACAGAGACTTTTGTTGGGCTCCACGCTCCGTGGGGAGTTTGCTTGGGATTCTCTCTCCCTCTCCTTTTGCCCCTCCCCACCCCCTCTCACTCTCTCAAATAAATTAAAAAAAAAAAATTTTTTTTTTTTTTAAATTACACCCAGCCCCAACCTCCAAGCTACCCCAGCAGACACTGAGTGGAGCAGAGAGGAATGATTTCTCCTTCTCCAACCTGGGGCCCAGCCCAGACCACAGATTCATGAGCAAAATAAGTGTTGCCATTGTCTGAAGCCATTACATTTGGGGATGGTTTGTTACACGGCATTAGAAAACCCGGCCCATCAACTCACCTCTCAGGGAGCTTTAGAACTAGGATGGCCTTTCAGAGCTTTTCCAAGTTGGGCCAAGATGGTGGAGGCTTTATATCTCACACTCATCAGTGATTGGGTGTGGCTGCCCAAGAATTAGTATGACCTTGGACAAGGAGGGTCTTTCCAACCGAGGCAATTCTGGAAGGGGTGGAGAGCGGAAGGCTGGATGCAGACAGCACTCTCTGTGGCTGGGCCAGGAAGTACTTCCCTGAAGGGGGATCTGGGCAGCAAGTTGCTCTGACTGCCAAAGTCAAGGAGATAGCAAGCCGACTACACAGTCTAGAGCTTGGAAGGGCGTGATATTGGGAAATATTAACCTGTGGCACAGGGTTTCATCCTGTGGTCTGAGAACTGAGAACAGCCTGTACTGAATCATCTGAACGCAGCCCCCTCCCCTGACCTGACCACTCGGCTCTCAGGTTGATGAGCGATCTCCTTCAGATCATCCTCAGGCTCGCTAACATTGAGAATCTCTGCATAAAGATGGTATCAAAGCCACGGGGGAGGAGATGAGGTACTCCGGGGACATTACGTAGGATGAAACGAGAACCCTGGAACACCAGCATTTGCCAAGGAGAAGGGGTAAGAGTGGGGAACACAAGTGGTTTCTGGGAGGGGCAGGCTCTGGTAGCAAATACAGATGCGAGTCCAAGAGGGGTGAGAACACCGGAGTGTTTATTGGATTTGGCAACAAGGAGGTTCTCGTTGGCTCTAGCCTGGGAGTCAGGGTGGCTGTTAATCACGTGGGGGAGCTGTGGTGAGAGGTAGCCTGAGCTGCTTCCTGGCTGAGGTTCCTGGGGCAGAGGAAGGGACTAGAACTAAGAAAGACCCCTGGAGGATTAAATGAGGATTGTCCTGGGATGGGCCCTCTGCTCAGAGCAGAAAGAAAGGGGCTGACAGCAAAGGCAGCACAGAGTAAGACAGGAAAGAGTAAGTGAGTTGAGTAGCTGAAGGTAAGACCGATCAGGGAGACAAAGGACCAGCTGCAGGAGCTAAACCCAGGAAAATGTTTATTATCAAACACTCTCCAGGGTTTACACAGACCACGGCAACTCAGTGGGGCTGTCATTTAGTCACATTAGTAGCCAAGAGAGCAAATGTGTTTGGATTCAACAGAGTTTGGTTGGGTTTCCAGCACGCGATGTTGTATCTCCTTGGAAAGCCTCTTAACTTTTCTAAGAATTCATTTCCTTATCTGTAAAATGGAGATAATTATGCCTAACTTGCTACTTTGCGGCAAGGACTAGAGCTCATCCATTCACTCAGTGAGCGTTTAGTAAGCTCCGCCACGTGCCAGACACGACACCAGACGTGACACGGAAACAGGGAACAGCACGGGCCGGCCCCTCCCGTCCTGCAGCTTGTGCTCTAGTGAGAGAGATCAGCGTTACATCCACTAAAACAATATTGACATCGCGGCAGTTGTGGTCGGCGCCACAAGACAGAAAAACCAGGGATGTCAGATGCCGAGTAGTGCCTGAGACATAGCAGGGGCCGAAGGACTGGTATTCACGACCATCCTCTCCGTCGGGAGGGTATTGAACGGCACCATCTCCGGAAAAATTGTGCAAAGAGATGTTTTATATTCAGCACCTGCAGCTTCCCTCTCTCTCTCTCTGCTGTTCTCCCGCCTTCCCCGCCCGGGGAACTGTGGTATTTCACATGTGTCTTATCAAAATGAGTACTTAACTAGCACCATCGAACACTTCTGGGAAGAAGCGAGGCGACCGGGAGGAGAGAGGGCATTGCTTCTCGGCCTTCAAAACTACAAGGGAAGTCGGAGGCCCGGGTCACTTGAAATGTAAACTTACTCTTGAAATTTTTACACATAAAAACAAAGGTTTTTAAAGTGTTTTCTCCTCATGCATTCATTGATTAGACACAGCACAAAGATGCTTTCTTGTGATGGTAATCTGTGCAGTATATTGGCACCTCTTTTGGTTTTTTTTTAATTTTTGAAGTAATGTTGACATAAAGCTGACTCATTTGGCAGGAAAGTTTGCCGGTGTGAGTCAGGAGTGAGTAGGAGAGACATTTTACAACTGACCGGCCAGAAGAGTCTCTGCTACTAAACCCCCACTGGGACAGCGTGTTCACACCGGGCCTGGGGTTTGATACTTTGCACAACTTGGCCACGTACCAACTCCATTTGACGGCTGAGGACATCGAGACTCAGAGGTTTACAGAGCTTGCCCAAGGCCTCAGAACTGTGACTTGACCCAGGCCTTCTGTTTCCCAAAGCCCAGTCCACCACACCAAGCTGTCTCTGGAAGAGGAAGGAGCCGGAATGGGGCTGCGACGCTGGGTGGTCCCTGTGAGGAGGTCAGCTGAGGGGCTCCCAGCTTCCACCCCACCTGCCACTCACTTGACACACCCTCGCCCACTTCAGCAGCCTCCAGTCCCTCACACATACGTGACATGGAGTCGAGGACAGTGTGACAGGCCCTGAGGAAGACAGCAGGGTGGCTCACAGGAGCCTGGGCCTGGGAAAGTGCTGACTGGGCTGGGCCCGGAGAGGAACTTGGGCAGGTTAGTACAGCTGCGGCAGCTTTGCCAGAAGTAAGTTGTGCAGGTGAGAGAGAGAGAGAGAGTATGTGTGTAGGAATGTGTGTGTATGTGAGAAAGTGCGTGTGAACGGATGAGCGTTCTGGGAGCTGGTGTGTGCTCTGTCCACGGATATGTGGGAGAGTCAGTGTGCATGAGACTGGCCCCTGCGTGTGTTCCTGCGTGTGTCTGAGAGCACATGTGTGTGACTGTGAGTTGTGTGTGAGACATTGTGTTTGTGTGTGTAAGAGACAGCCTGTGTGTACGAAGAGTACAGCTGACGAAGTTCAGAAATCAAGGTGCTATTTAGCTGTCCCGGGTTACGCTGAGGCCTGACTAGGACGCCACTTTGATTTTCTTTCAGGGGGGGTCTGAAGGAACAGAATCCCAGCGTTACCCGAGCCACTAATCCCCGGGAGTGAAATTCCTACACACCAGCAGGTATTATTTAGAGCCTTTCTCAATTAGCAATCATAACACCTGAAGCTTTGAACAGTTGTTGTATGTTTATCTTTCTCTTCAAGTTCACTCTGCCGGCTCTCAGAGCCAGCCAAGTTCAAACAACCTTCCGTCTGGCGGCCATGGAGACGACGCCCCCAGCCCCCACCCCAAAGCAGTTATAACCAGACGGAGGTTGGAGCCCATTTCCATGGTCTCCGTGTGTGTTCTCCTGCCTTCTTGTTTAATTGGGCTTCACGCTGTGCCCACTTCCATCAAGGGCTTGAGGCAGCTTACGATGTCGAAAACACGCACCCGACAAAAATGCTCCAGAAACACAACTCCGATCAAACCTCAAGCCACAGGAGAAGAAAGCTGTTCCAGGATGAGTGTTCTGGTGCTTAAGTTGCACGGACGGTAAAAGAGACACGACAGAAGTGCAAACCCGGGTTAAGATTGAGTCGTCAGGAGTTATCCTGTCTGGATTTTAATTGCTGCGCCGTTCGCTTAAATCCTCCAAGCCTTGCTTTCCCCAGCACTAGAAATGGGGACCACGAGAGTAGCGACCTCGTCGGATGGAGAACCAAGTAAGGTCATGTATATAAAGTACCGAACGCGGTGCCTGGCCCACGCTGAGCCGTCGGTTCCGTTGCGTTGTCATTTTTACCGCCATCGTGGTATAGTCGCTACACCCACATTGCCTCTCTGTTTGGTTGTGTGCACAGATCGAGGTGGGACTTCTCCCTCTTTGGCCCCTGTGAGGACAGGTAGCGAGACTGTTTTACTGGAGCCCTGTCATCCAGTGGCCCCAAAGCGGACACTGCGGACGGCTCCCGTGCTTGGCAGCAAGGTTATTCGTGGGCCGCTTTGACCTGTGGGCTCTGCGATCGCCAGGTGTGGAACGGAGCTGAGCCGAGGTGAGGTGATGCCATGCGCTCAGCTGCAGGTCAGGGCCACTGAGACTATTCCAGGGGCATCGTCCTGGAAGACCCACGGGCCTCCTTCTGGGCCAGCTTGAGTTCTGTTGCTCTCTGAGAACACCGATGCCAAAGAACACCGGTGGCCTCTGTGGTGGACACGGCCTATGGCCCAAATGCCTCCGTGTGGGGTCTGTACTCCACCCAAAATACCTAGACACACAGCCATCATGTCCATTACTTCCTAATTGTCATCAGCGGCCAAGTGAGAGATGATCTATCACTCCTCGAATATAATTAAATACCCAGAGGGATCCCACTGAGCCCTCAACTTCCCAGCTACCGCTCGGCGTTGCCTCGGTTCCCCGGTTCCTGAGGCCAGGGTCAGCGGGGCAGGCGGGTGCGTGGGAGTTACCTCCAGAGCCGTCAGTCTACTCCTGCCCAGTCTTGGTTTTCCACGTGCGCGTCTCCCATTCTCTCCCTCCGGCCAGCAAGATGGGTTCAAGGGCTGCGGTGGTTCGTTTGTTATCCCGCGTCCGCGTCCCCGTCTCTCACGCTCGGGTCTCCTGAGCGCCTGGCACTTAGTAGGGACTCCAAAAATGTTTGTGAATCCGAGTGTGAGTATGAAAGCGAGCAAGCAAAGGGAGGAACTCTTTCACAGAGAAGATGTGAAAGCAGGGGTAAACCCTGGAGGCCGTTAGGTCGGGCACCCACACGTGACAGGCAGGGACACGGAGGCTGCGGCTCCCGGACCACGTGCTGGGCCTCGGCAGCAGGACCGGAGTCCAGGTGCCCCACCGTCGCTGTGCGGCTTCTCATCCCCCTTCTTAATCTTCGTCTCCCGTTCTTCTCAGAGACTGACACCAGGAGTCTGCGGGGGGATCTGTGAGCCCCACCTCTCCCCGAAGTCCCTAGTTCATTAACTAGGGGGCAACTTAACCTAGCCTCCCAGCAAAACCGGATCCATACATAGTGACTGAATGCCTACATGCCGACAGCGGGGGGAGGGGGAAGGCAGGAAGCCCCGAAGACAGAAGCCGTGTGCGGCTTCTCTGCCTTATTAAGGGTCAGTCGGACACCCCAGTTCACATTCACGAGACAGTCCGGAGAAGGCAGCAGGCGCGCTTGTGGGCTTTCAGCGAGGAAAGATAAGGTGGGGAGGTCTCCACTGGCTCTGCAGGAAGCCCCTTTCTGCCTCAGGCAAGACGGAGGGGAGGATGTTGTGTAAATAAATGAGTCCAAAACTACACCCGGTTCACGTACCAGAATTCCAAGAATGATTAAACCTGACTATAGCTCCAGGACAAACAGAAATTTAGCATTGCAATTGCCCGTGCACTTTCTCTCCGTCCCTGTCCCTCCCTGTCACACACGCATGCACACACACAATGTGAGCATCTGCTACCTCCTAACTGGTCCAGAAGGAAGGCGGTTTAGTCTGATAGAAAGGTAACAGGGTGCACTCAGAAGACGTGACTGCTGTCCCTGCTCAGGCACTCAGTCACCATGGTTCTGGCTTCCTAAGTTCTCCTACCTGTCCATTTTTTTAAAGTATAATACCAATATCATTATTTATCTGCTTTACAAGGATGCTGTGATTACACAGCTTCATAGATATAAACAATCCTTAGAAGCTGAACTACTGTGTGCTCCACACAGTTGAAGTATTCTTCCAAAGGTATCTGTAGACTTCAACTGATTGATAGATTAAGTGTCCTTATAAGAGGAACCACCAGAGAGCTCACTGTTTCTCCCTGGCCCCCCAGACACCCCCCCCCCCATCTTAACCATGTGAGAACACAGTGAGAAGGCAGCAGTCTGCCTTTGGCTCACACCAAAGCTAAATGGGCCGGCACCTTGATCTTGGACTTTCTACTTCTAGAACTGTGAGAAAATAAATTTCGATTATTTAAGCTACTGTCTATGGTGTTTTCTTACAGCAGTCACAAAACAAACCTTAATAAATTAAAAAGGATGGAAATAATACAAAGTATGTTTTCTGATCACAATGTAATGAAATTAGAACTCAATGGCAGGAAAAAAATTGGGACACTCACAAATATGTGGAAATTAAACAATACACTCCTATATAACCAACGGATCAAAGAAGAAATCAAAAGGAAAATCGGAAAATACCTTGAAGTGGGGCACCTGGCTGGCTCAGTCAGAGGAGCCTGCGACTCTTGATCTTGGGGTCATGGGTTCAAGCCCCACCCTGGGTGTAGAGATTACTGAAATAAGTAAAACTTAAAAAAAAAAAAGAGGAAGAAGAAGAAGAAGGTACTTTGAGGTGAATGAAATGAACACACAACATATCAAAATGTATAGAATTCAGCTAAAGCAGTGCTTAAAGGGAAATTCATAGCTGTGACTGCTTATATTAAGAAAGGAAAAGGATCTCAAACTGATAACCTGAACTTCCACCCTGAGATACTGGAAAAAGAAGAACAAACTAAACCTAAAAACGAGCAGAAAGAAGGAAATAATAAAGATTAAAGTGGAAATTTAGGAAGAGCTGACAAGAGGGCGGAAGTGGAGCAGAAGCAGCAGCACACCTTCCACGAGCTCACCTGTTGGGGTGGACCTCGTCCAGCCACTGGACATGGCCTACAGGCAGTTGATGCAGCTATCCAGTGCCCAGCAGCAGCGAGGCTCACCCTGGTTTGCGGAGGAAGCAGCACTCCCTGCCGAAGGGCCTGCCCAAGGCCAAGAAGGAGGCTCCTCACATGGGGAAGCCGGAGGTGGTTGTGGGACATGCTTGTGGGACATGATCCATCCTGCCAGAGATGGTGGGCAGCATGGTGGGTGTCTTTAATGGCAATATCTTCAACTAGGTGGAAATCAAGCCCGAGATGATTGACCAGTACCTGGACAAGTTCTCCATCACCTATGTGCCTGTGAAATAGGGCAGGCCTGGTATCAAGACCACCCACTCCTCCTGCTTCATCCCTCTCAAGTAGCCTGTTCCACCAATAAAGGCATAGCCTTCTCTAAATTAAATTAAGTGGAAATTTAATAGAGACTAGAAAAAAACCATAGGAAAAAAATCAATGAAACCAAAAGCTGATTCTTTGAAAACAACAACAAAAGAGACAAATATTTAGTTAGATTGACTAAAACTCACCTATAAAAAGGATTTAAACAGACTTTTTACTATGGATAGGGCCCTTAGACCCCTATTCATCCTTTACAATGGCTCAAGAGGCTGAAGTTTTAAAAGCTGGTGGTCTGGCCAAGTCAGAGGCAAGACTGGAAACCAAATGTCCTGATCCCCACCTGGGGCTTCTGACACTCTACCCCCTTATCTAATTTCTCACACCAAATCAAATGCTTGTATGTCAACTCATATTTGAAAGGCAATAGGAAAACCAATGAAGAGAACTTTGCCATGATGTAAGCTGAGAAATATCCTTGAATCAGTCAAATCACTGCCTCTTACTTTGTCTTCTGCAGAAGTCAACAAGTGTCCCAATTTGATTCATTTGAAGAAGGGATTACTCCTCCAAGCATTGGACCTATTTTCTCTGGTTGTTTAAGAACAACCCAAGGCTATAATAGATGTGGTAAGAGAAAATTTAAATCATGCTTAAATCAACAGCTGTTCTCTTTCAGAGTCGTAGTGACCCTTTTGGGATTATAATCCTGGACAGGAAAAAGTTGAACAGTGGAGGAGCCAGGGTGTGCACTGTATTAGAGAATATGGTCTATTTGGGGGCAGCAGAATCCCCAGAAGATTCCCTGCATCTCATAGTATTTCAGAAACACTGCCGCCGGATGGGGGGCAAAAGCTGCAATGACCCTATTTCGTGTGATCTCGGAGAGAATGCTTGATTCTTTTCTGAGGAAAGATGAGCCTAGAATTACTTCCAAGAACAAAATAAAAATCTCGGATGCTGCTCTGATGTGTGTCCCTAAGTTGGTCTCCCTACTGAGTAAGCATTTTATGGCAGCCCCTATTATCCTGCGTAGAGGCATGGCAACTCGCAAACATCTAGACTTTGCCCCTTTCAAGTACTATTTTCTTGCAGCATTCCAGCGACAGACATGCCTTCACGATGCCAGCTGAGCTCGCTCTTCTCCTTGATAAGAATTTCCTTCAGCTAATGAGAGAGTCGAAGCTGAAGGCAGGGAGAGGATTTTAGCTGCAGTCAAATGAACCTGGGTCAAAGGAAGGAGTCTCGTAGTCATCATAACAACGGATATTTACGGAGTACTTGCTATCGCCAAACCATGTTCAAAGGACCTTCTGTGGATTAACTCATTTAATCTCAAGAATTCTGATACAGGTACTAGTATTGATTCCATTTCATAGATAAGAAAACCGAGGCAGAGTGGTTAAGAAATCTGCCCAAGGTCTCAAGAGGCTGGGCTCCATTAAGTCTTTTTTTTGAAACCATGCCATATTACCAGCCTTTTGAGGGAGTCAGCTTTAAGATTTGGCTCTACCAAGTAAGTACTATTTGGAGTTTACAGTTGAAAAGATTGAAGTCTAGAGCATTCGCTAGTGTTAATGATAGAAGGGTTAATTACATAAGGCACAATCATATAGCTCTCGTTTCAGTAGTTAGAGACCACCAAACCACAGGTCTATTGGACAGAGCCTTCTAAAACAATTCTGGATCTTTCTGGGAAAGTAGAGAGCCTTGCCCAAGGGTTCTAGACCCCAGCTGCTCATGAAAATCACCTGAAGAGCTTTTAAAAAGTACTTATGCTGGGGCGCCTGGGTGGCACAGCGGTTAATCGTCTGCCTTCGGCTCAGGGCGTGATCCCGGCATTATGGGATCGAGTCCCACATCAGGCTCTTCCGCTATGAGCCTGCTTCTTCCTCTCCCACTCCCCCTGCTTGTGTTTCCTGTCTCGCTGGCTGTCTTTCTCTGTCGAATAAATAAAATCTTTAAAAAAAAAAAAGTACTTATGCCTAGGCCTATTGAATTAGAATCTCTGGGGCAGAGCTGGGACAACTGTATATATTATTTTAATCACCCAAGGGAATACCGTGCATAGTGAAGGTTGAAAATCACTTGCTTTGCCAATATTTTATATATTCTTGCTGCTTGACTACACCAACACTCTATTTAGTTAAGAACTCACCTGGTGGGTGTGGAACAGGGTTGGGGCATCTTAGAAAAGCAAAGTCAGTATGGCTGTTGGTGTCTTGAATTCTTTCTGTGAATTAAGACCCACTCACATAGCGTGCAACCACTGTATTCCATATAAACACGACATTAAGTTAAGAAAGGTACGTGCTGGAGCGAACACAAGCTTTTGGAAGTAAACTGGCTTGTGTCTGTCTAATCCAGAAAGGCATCAGCAGACTTACCTGATAGCCAGACATATCTTAGCTTTGGCCTTTCCCTCTCTTGGCATGCAAAGGCCTGAGGGTCCCAGACTAACCATCTGGCCTCAAAGCTAAAATCAGGCTAAAACCGAAAGATACTCAGTTATTAAAACAGAACCAAACCAAACCAAAGTAAAGTGTGGGCCAGATGAAGGACAGGCAGTCTCTCCCAAGTGCTAATCTGCAGGACCAGAGGAAAGAAGTGGGAAGGAAATAGGATGCCATCTCTCCAGCTGCCCCCACGCCCTCCTGAACTACGTAAACAGTTATTTGAATCACTTTGCTTCTCCTTCTTTATCCTGCACAATGATAAAGACCATCCCTATGGTGTTTTTAGGGCTAGTTATATAAAACTGCATGTAGTCAGTTTGAATAAGTCAATTTGAATGAGTCTTTTTTTTTTTTTTTTTTTTTTTTTTTAAGCCTGAGATCAAACAGAGGAGAAGGAAAGTGGGGAGTGGGGTTAAATGATCCATTTGAGCTGTTTGCCTTGGGTTACATGAGAGGGAAAGCGGAGTGTGCACCACTGGGCCATGCAATGCAGGCCTTTCTCGGCTTCCCACAGCATCGTACAGTACGGAAAGACACAGGCTTACCCCCATCAAGGCAGCGCTTTGAAATCCAACTCCCTTTCTAAGGCAGAAAATCACCTAAAGACTCGAGTTAATAAAAACTCTCTGATGAGCAGTGATGAACACTGACCAAAGCATCGGGGTCCAAAGAAAACAATTACAAATGGAAAAATAGCTGAAATTGTTTCTTATATTTGTCAATGAAATACAAAGTGTGTGTTAAGAGCATTAAATGTCTCAACGAGTTGTACCTGTGATCAATTTACCTGTCAGCAGATACTGAAGACAGACGATGTCGTTGAAATGGTCACAGAAGCATGTTAGTGGTCTTGCTTTGAATTACAAAACCTGTGACTTTTTATGAGCTGTCCTCTCTTTTGCACATTTCATAGCAGGCAGAAGGACTGAGCTGCAGCACCCTCGTTCCCCACCCCCTCCCCCCACCCCCTCAGCTTTCCTTTTAAGTTTTGGCCCATATGCTAATGACAAAAGGAGTGCCGGGAGGGAGGGCTTTCCACTCCAAGATCCTTTGGTGCCCAGCATGGGCTGGAGTCAGGGAAGGGGGGGTTCACCCCCACCAGAGACAGAGTGTCTCAAACAGGAGCCTCTGCTTTTTTTCTGAGGAGAAAAGCCTTCACGATGAGGCTGATCATAAGGAGAGATAAGGATACTGCTGGCCAAGGTTTCTTAACTCCCTTTATTTCTGGTTTGCATATTCACCGACGAAGATCTTCATTGCTGAGAAGCTGTCTGAAACCTATTTATATGCATTTAACCAAAGTGAATTTGCTTTCTCTAATCCCTAGAAGGACGGAGGAGAATCACTATTTATTAAATTTTAAAGTATGCCAGGTCCCTTACAAACAGTCTCATTTTAAAACCTGTAGCCACCCACTGAGGTCAGCATTATTAGTTCTCTTTTATACAGACAAAGAAAATAAGGTTCAGAGAGGGGAGATAACTTTTCCAAGGTCACACAGTAAGCCCATGGTGGAGCCAGGTTTCAAGCCTAAGTGTGTTGGGCCTGGGGTCCTCACTCTTGTCCTCTCTACTAGGTAGAGTGCTAATTTCTCCTTTCCGTCCATCGTTATCTTCCTCCAATTCTCTTGCCTCCTGTCCTGAAGGGTGGTTTTACCAAGAACTGCATCTTCCCCCACACTCTCCTTATTCGTAATGACAGAGCAGTTGTCTCTGACTGAGCCTCCAGACAGCCTTAACACGAGTGTAGGAATTTTGGGGCAATTGCAACCTTGATGACCTTTTGTGACCAGAAGAAAGGATAAATGATAGCCTGTCTTCTGATATTCCAATCTTCCCTTTCTCTAGCTTTTCTCATGCTCCTTCTTGATACTATGGGGACATTTCTGTTCCAGCTTAGGTCATAAGGGTTAAAAGCTTGGGCTCTGGAATAAGATAGAGCCAAGTTTAAATGGTTTTGTGTAAGGGACTTGACTTTGTAAAATGAGGGTGATCATGGGATTTTGTGAGCAGTACACGAAATAATGCAAGCAAAGAGCTTAGAGTGACGGCTGGTACATAGAAGTGGCCTTGGTAAGTGTTTCTCCTCCTCATCCTCAGTGTCCTCCTCCTCCTCCTCCTTCTGCTCTTTATTATTATGACTTCCCCTGGAAATGGGAGGCGGAGCAGGGGTGCAGAATCGCACGTCTGCCAAGATGGCGCAGTCTGGTCTGCCAGCTCTCAGCCATCAGCACGTTCTCAAGGACTGGTACAGAAGCTGCACAGGGGACAAGGGGAGAAGCAACCAAGGCAAGTCCTCTTGTCTTTGCGCTTTCCTCTGGCTCCAGAGACCCCACTGGTAACATGATTAAGAATTGGAAATGGAGGTTGGAGGATTGTGGGGAGCAGAAGAAAGAGAGCTACCAAAATTGGAACTTATGTGCAATACAACTGTATGAGCACAATGGAAATAACGTGGGTTTGGGATTGAACCGAGTATGCTCCAATTTGCCTTCACTGCTTTTGAGCAATTTACCTTTGGGCACATTATTTCATCTCTCCGAGTCTCAATCTCCCCATCCTAATGTTTATTGAGCTGCTTTGTATGCCAGGCACCTTGCTGATCACTTTTCATACATGTAGATATGTATGAGGTCTCACATTCACGTTATTGATACCCTAGTCTATTTTATGCCACTGCCTAGTGAGTATCTCTTGAGCCATATATTGTGCTGAAAATAGGGCTGCAATTGTGAACAAGGCTAGCATGCTCCTTGCCCTTACGTAGCTTGTATTCTGAGGGTTATCTCAGGTATGAGTGAGTTATCATATCTAGCACATAGTGTAACTTTAGTGAATGTCAGTTCTCTCCTCCTTCACCGTAATTCATCCCATGGTGCTCCACGGAGTTCAACTATTAAGTTGATCACATAAAATTGACAGTTTTAGAATAAAAAATGGTTAAGGAGCAGCAATGGACTAACACAGCATGGAAGGGAGAAGGCCTGCCTTGACTTAAAGCAGTAAGAGTAGCAACAACCTCCCAGTGGAAGCTTGAATGGCACTATTTTTCTTGACTTCCCAGGGAGGCAATTCCACCTCTTGCTTTGTTAAACCTGGTTCTAAAAGCTAGGCATCAAAACAGACTGTTGAATGCTCACTGAGGTAGAAAACCAGAGCCCCACAGCAGCGTCCCACACTAGGAGCCAACAGGTGGGAACAGGGAATGGCAGCGGAACCAGCAAACAGAGGCAGGCTGGCTGGCCCGCTGCCCACCTGGACAGACCGACAGACCGGCCAGCCTAGACCCAGAGCCGGGCAACGCTGCCGGCCTCTCTCACTGAAGCCAGTCTAACTAAGAGACAAGCAGTCCGGGCAAAACAGTACCACTTTGAATACAGGCAAGGCATTGTCAAGGGGGATGCCCCAAAGTAATGCTCCTTCTGCAAAAACTGGGCAGCTCAAAGAATTTGACTCTTTTAACATCTAAATGCCCCCCACAAGCATTTGATTATCAAACTCATTAATAGTGCTCTCAAGGACAATTATCTATCATTATGGATGTATTGCTTTACCCTTTTTAATTAGGATGATAATGTCCAGTGTAAATAAAGCCTCCTTTGCTAATTTCAATTGTGCACAATGAATAGCCTTTTTTTCTTTTCCTTTTCTCCCCCTTTTCCCCTAGGGTTCTTTGGACTGAATTTACTCTGGTTCCTGAAGTGTGGAAAAGGTAAACAAGGTTTTGTTTGGATTCTACCCTTCAATTTCTCTGGGCTTAAACACTCTAAAGTACCAGAAAATTATCCCAATGAAAATAATCACTCCGTGGTATGAGAATAGTTTCAGAATGTTATAGTACTAAAAAAAATCCAGAGCTTTTTATAATTAAAGAGTTGGGCTAGGGGTTATTTGGCCTATTTCCAATTGCTTTGTATTTCCACAGAAAAGTAAACAATTTAAAAATTCATGTTAAATTTTAGTTAAATGGGTATTCAGGTCATTACAAAAAGGATTCCCACATGGTAGGTTCAATATTTCACATGATTACATCAAATTCAGTTACAAGAACTTAAAGTAATCAATACAAAATTTCTGAAAGATGAGATGCAGCAAAGGACGCACACACACAAGGAAATAAAAGTCATTGAGGGGCGCCTGAGTGGCTCAGTCGTTAAGCGTCTGCCTTCAGCCTAGGGCCTGATCCCAGGGTCCTGGGATCGAGCCCCACATCCGGCTCTTCCGCTGGGAGCCTGCTTCTTCCTCTCCCACTCCCCATGCCTGTGTTCCCTCTCTCGCTGGCTCTCTCTCTCTGTCAAATAAATAAATAAAATCTTTTAAAAAATCATTGAAATAAGTGACTTTAGTCCTTCCTTGTGATCTTAGTCTAGTTAGTGAGAATTGACTTATCTCTGGGGAATGTGCTAATGGTCCCCAGGGTACAGGTGTTCCTCACCTGACACAGCCAGCTTGTCTCTGGAGAAACCCCTGGCCGAGAGCAGTCAGGAATGGATGCCACGCCTCACTTATGAGAACAAGAACATCTCCCTGGCCTGTTCTGAATGCTGTTCTGAGGCTAAAAATAGGGCAAGACTTCTTAAAGGGTTTGAAGTTCTAGAGTGGAAAATAACTTGTAACAAAAAAGCCAACAGTTAGGTGGTTAAGGTTCTGAGTGATTATTGTATTCTTTCTTTCCACAGTGATTATTGAAATAAATTCCATTACTTTTGTAGTAAAAAATGAGGAAATAAAAAAAAATATGTGATGCTATAGGGGCGCCCTGGTGGCTCAGGTGGTTAGAGGTCGGGCTCTTAGTCTGGGCTCAGGTCATGATCTCAGGGTCATGGGATCGAGCCCTATGTGGATCTCTGTGCTCAACGAGGAGTCTGCTGGAGATCTCCCTCTCCTTCTGCCCCTCTCCCTGCTCAAGAGCTCTCTCTCCCTCTCTCCCTCTGTAAAATAAATAAATAAATCTTTAAAAAATATATATATGATGCTATGTAAGCTAACTTTAAGAAATACTATCTTCAGGGCGCCTGGGTGGCACAGCGGTTAAAGCGTCTGCCTTCGGCTCAGGGCGTGATCCCGGCGTTCCGGGATCGAGCCCCATGTCAGGCTCCTCCTCTATGAGCCTGCTTCTTCCTCTCCCACTCCCCCTGCTTGTGTTTCCTCTCTCGATGGCTGTCTCTATCTCTGTCAAATAAATAAAATAAAATCTTTAAAAAAAAAAAGAAAGAAATACTATCTTCACTGGCTCATTTAAGGGGGTTTTATAATGGTTAGTTCTCACCTCAATTACCGTTTATATAGAGAGACTTGCTCAATATAGGGCAAACCCTAATGGTGCTCCACAAATTTATAAAACCCCTCTTCTATTTACCATTATCAAAAAACAGATTCCCCCCCCCCTTTTTAAGTCTCTTTTATCTATGAAATCCTTGAAAATGATCTCTGTTATATTCCTAACAAACATCAAAAATATATGGGGGTGGATAATGTGTAAATAAGCCCTTAAAAACCTGTATTTTTTTGATTATAAGAAGTAATATAAGCCCACAACTATTTTAAAAACTATAAAATAGTACCTAAAAAAATTACCCATAAACCTAACAACTGGAATAAACTCTTGTCAGTATTTCTGTGTAACAGGCAGGAAGCCAATTCACAGCTGGGGGTTCCTTATCTAAGTGACTCTGGCCTCCTCAGTTGAGGGGCAAGGGTGCCAGACCTCCGTTGTGTTTGTCACCAGACCTGTTTCTGCCCCTTGTAATGGAAGTGATTTACTTGAACCTTAGGGAAATACGAGTGAGAAAACAAAGAGAGTCTCTATGCAAACTAAAGTGAATGTTTTGGAAAGACTCCACAGAGGCAAGATTTATTTTTTTATTTTTATTTTTTTTAGAGAGAAAGAGACAGGGTGGGGGTGCAGAGGGAGAGAGGGAGCGAGAATCTTAAGCAGGCTCCATGCCCAGCACAGAGCCCAGCACAGGGCTCGATCTCACAACCCTGAGATCATGACCTGAGCCAAAATCAAGAGTCAGATGCTTAACCAACTGAGCCACCCAGGTGTTCTGTGGCAAGATTTTTTTTAAATAAAAGGGATTCCGCACTCAAGTTGCCTGGAAGGGGTCTGATTTCAAATTGAGATGGAGCTCTTCTCAGACACTGCATTCCATGTTCTAGAACAGCCGTGAACAGGACGGGCACACGGTGGCTGAGGCAACCACATGCGTCATTGTATAGCGCAGGCCAGTCACTTCGGTCCAATAATCCAGGATCTGGAAATTAATACTGTGTGGACTTCAGCTTCCCAGCCTTTGAGATAAAATCTCCTGGCTGGAAAACGCCAAATCTAGAAGACTGGAGAGACTCTCAAGGGCATCTGCTAGTTCCATACACTTTTGAGGATTTACTCCCAATCCTTCAGTTGAGTAACAGTTTGTTTATTCGTTTCTTTGTTTTCGTATACCACAACCAGGTGGGATTTATTCTAGGTATTCGAGGCTAATAAAACATTCAAAAAGCAATTAACATCAACCCATCGTACCAACAGGCTAAAGAAGAAAAATCATATGAGCATACCAATAGATGCAGAAAGAGCATTTGACAAAATCCAACACCTTAATCACAGTTTAAATTAACTAAAGCTTTAGCTAAATACCAGCTCAAGTTTTCCCCTGCTGCCCCGGACCCTCTTCTTCCCCTCATTGCTTTTCTTTTTGGTTTTCATGATTTAGAAGGTGCCCCAAAATGTTTAGGGATGAGTCAAACTCAACCAATGCTATATTGGTCCAGACCCCTTTCCAGATCTACTCTATTTAAGAATATTGGATAACAGGAAGCATAATCAGGTGCCATTCCTGAATGGAGTCCCAGCTAGGTGCCAAGGCAGGAGGAGGCCTCCAAGAGACTTTTTGGCAAGCAAAATGAATAGCCAGCTCATTTTCCATTTGCACCTCACCAGAGGCATAACTGCCTTGCTAGTGCAACAGGCTCTTGCAGTGACCTCTGTTGGCTTTGTCTGTTGGGACTGTATCCCTCTTCCCAATATTGCTGTAGGGACCTTTGCCCTTGTCCCAGTGGATGTCATTTGCTGGGTCTATCAGTCATGGTGCTGGGGTGAGCAGGCAGGAGGCCATTTGGCCAGAGCTAGGCCAGTTAGATGTCTTCTCTCTGGGATCTGAATCTTGAGCTAAGGGGCAGAAAATGGTGTGCCAGCATCTTGAGGAAACCATCAATTCATTCCTGCTGACTTGGAACCTGAGTGCAGCCCCAGTTCCTGTCCCTCCTTTGTCTGAGTATTTGGATTTCCCCTTGATTCTGTCAGTTATCCATATGTTTCCCCTGAAATCTGTTTCTGGCTGAAGTATCCAGAACAAATTTCTTCTGATTGAATGTTGAGGGACATAACTCATTCAGTCTGTGTGCACACGCACACATGCATGCATGTGTGTAGGCATGTGTGTGTACACATGTACTCATATGTGTGTGTTTTGCCCTGGAAGCAGGGTCTGTACGTTTTTACAGTCAGTCATATAACAAATACACATTCAGTTTACTACATGTATTCCTTTCACTATCATCTATGCCACTGAGCTAGGAACAGAAGGTAGAAAGGGGAGTAAGATTCAATGTTTTGCTATGAAGCTGTGGTGTGTGTGTGTGTGTGTGTGTGTGTGTGTGTGTGTGTGGTCAGAAGAATCCCACAAACTCACCACACCACGTTTTAGAAGACACCTATTGGATTACGAGCCCAGTCCTTCTAAGCTGGTGGTGGCAGGGTTGGTGTGGGGAGTGGCAGCTATTTCTCCTGCATGATCCTGACTGCCGTTAGGCGAACACCTGATCTAATTTGACCAATCATATTTTTCTCCTAGGAATGTAGAATGAGGAAGAAGCAAGAGGGGTGGGAGGGAAGGAGAGAGAAAGAGAGAAGGGCTGAGAGAAAGGTTGAAAGAGTGAGTTTCATCCATGTGGGTCAACCATAAAAGTTTGAGTGGAATGGAAGCCATCTTCTGCCCCCTGAATGGATAAGCAGCATAGAAAGGTAGTTTGCCAAGAAAGAAGAATGGCGGGACCTCAGAGAGAAACCAAGAGGAGAGGCAGTGAGAGGGTGCTCTGGGCTCTGTGACCACATAGCTGTGGGTCACAGCTCCTTTTTGAGACCTATCTGCACATACGTCTTTGGATTCTGTGAGCCCCCTGGATTCTAATAATGTATTCCCACTTGCATAACCAGCTCAAATCCTTGCAACTCAGAGTCCTAACTAATACAAGCATGAATTCCAAGTGCTGCGGGAACCCGACCTATAGAATGACATTCTCTAGGGGTGAGAGAGACTCTACAAGGCTGCCTGTACATAGTAGGCAGGAGCGTTTCATTCCTCTTTCATTAGAACCACAGAACATTCACCTTCCCTTACATTCCTGAATGCTACCGGAGGTCTCGTATTTCACATTGTGCCACTCCACGGAATCCTTGGTGAGATTAGCTGAGTTCTGTTTCATAATGGAAAACAACTATGTACAAATGTAGGTTCCTGTTTTTATATTTAGGGTAACTACTCCCAAGATACTGGTAAAATTCGATTCTCCAATCCTGGCATATTATGCTTTCGTCGCTGTGTTCTACTGTAGTTCAATAGCCTCCATTTGTATGTTCCATGAACAGAGAACATATGCCCACCACAGACTAAGATTTGGAGCAAGTCTGACATTCACACTGCCCTTCGACAGGGACACCATCAGAGGTCACACAATGAATTTTACCAATGTAAGCTGAGAAAGCACAGGATGTAAAACCAATTCTTCTCCTGTGACAGTTGCCGTGACTAAGAATTCTTTGACCCCATCTAAATTTTCATTGCCATCATTAATAGACCTATCTAGAGGGTACTATGCGTGCCTGCGCGCTCATCAATAGAACGCACCACTGATGATTTTATATTTTTTTAAAAGATCTTATTTATTTATTTGACAGAGAGAGAGAGCACAAGCGGGGGGAGCAGCAGGCAGAGAGAGAGGGAGAAGCAGACTCCCCGCTGGGCAGGGATCATGACCCCAGCCAAAGGGGTCTGAGCCACCCAGGCGTCCCTGGCCTCCATCTCTAATCTTTATTTTGTCTCTCACCTTGTTTAGAACTTAGGTGGGGGGGAAAAAGTGCAATTTACTGGAGGCTTCTTTGGCAACCCCAACAAACCATTCCTCTCATTTTTCCAGTCCTGTTTTGCACATGCTGAGTTCCAGTTATTCCCAATCGCTGGTTAGAACAGATATATTTTGGTACATTCAATAAATACTTCCACAAACTCACATCTGTGAAAGGTTTAAACATCCTGACGTCAAATTCATAACTGCATTCTGCAGCAACTTAATTGACTTTATACACATGTTACAACAAACTCTTGAAATGTGTATCCTCTTTCTCGGTTTGGCAATGTTTTCATCCTGTATGGTCTCATTTATCTTAGTTCTAGTTATGGGTTTTTATGACAACTACTAATTTGTGTTCTTTAGATAGTCATTCAGTATGTAATAAACACAGCAATATACATTTCTTGTCAGAATCCTCCCTAATCCCCCAAGGGCTGCCAGTTTGCCTATTATCAGAGACAGTAAGAAGTTTCTAACCTGGATGGACACAGAAAGCGATCTATGTCCTGAAATCTGTGGGGGCCAGGATTCGGGCCCCTCTTCGGGAAGGGCTGCCTTCCTTTCACAAGGCTGAGATGCCTGGGGCAGGGAACAGAGGGCGTAGGGATGGGGAGCTGATCCTGGCTAAGGACCCATTTTGCATTTTGCCCCTGGGGCAACCCGGGTACCGGGTGACTCACCAACGCTGTCTCCCAGATTCCAAGCTGGCAAATTCCACTCTCAGACTTTCCTTCCCTTAGCTTTTCTTTCCCTCTGAATCTGCCCATTCTATTTTTTCAACTAGAGAAGTTTAGTCTCTGTTCTGATTCTGTAGACTGGTGGATACTTGGTGAATTCCTACCAACTGGGGGACACAGCCAACATCTGAAACAAGAAAGACACAGTCAAATCAGAAAGGGAACATGTCTGAGGTAATATATAAAAGCCAACAAAAACAAAAAAGGATTTCAATGATTGTGGAGAAAATCTGATCATTACAGAATCCAGAATGAAAGCTACTTTTTATAAGAGACATATAGAACATTCTAAGCTCTCCTGTAAAACTGATTTGAGGGGTGCCTGGGTGGCTCAGTGGGCTCAGCATCTGCCTTCAGCTCAGGTCATGATCCCAGGGTCCTGGGATGGAGCCCCGCATCAGGCTCCCTGCTCTGTGGGGAGTCTGCTTCCCCCCTGCTTGTGCTCTCTGTCAAATAAATAAATCTTTGAAAAAAAAAAACCTGGTTCGATTTTCTGCGAAGATGCCTGCACAACTACATATTACACAGTGTCTTCACACATGTATAAAACTTTTACAAGCCTTTGTTTTAATAAATTATTAAAAGCAAGTTTTTAAGTATATTTTTTATGTTTATTGATTATTTGAATATCCACTTTTTGGAATTGCTTGTTCAAGTTTATTGGTTCATTTCCCATCGGATTGTCTTTTTCTTATGGATTTATACACATCTTTCTTTTTCTCTTTCACTCTTTCTCTTTTTCTTTTCTCTTCTTTTTCTTCTGGTCTGCTCCAAGGTCATGAAATTATTTTTCTTTGTTATCTTCTAGAAGGCTTATTGTTTTACTTTTAACATTTAAAATTACAATTCAACTGGAATTAACTTGTTTTGTGTGAAGTAGGGGTCAAGTTCCTTCCTTAATTTAGATATCTTATTGGCCCGGATTCATTTATTAAAAAGCCCATCCTGTCCCTACTACACTGCATAGAGATTTGTCATAAATGAAGACATGTGGGTCTATTCTGCCCATTTGCTTTTCAAGTTTGTTTGTTTATTTTTCCCTAAGCTTTAAAAATTACCCATATATGGAAGGCAGCGTCTCAGAGGGCTCCAATGATCTCCACCTCCTCATATTCATATCCTGGTTTCGTTCTCTCCCACATCGCATCCAGATGGGTTTGCGTGACCAACAGAAGACAGCAGAAGGAATAGTATGCCACTTCCGAAATGAGGTTATAAAATCTAGATGCTGATGCTTCTGTTTCCTTCTCTCTTTCTCTGTCACTTGTTCTACGGGAAACCAGATGTCATTAATAGATGATACTCAGACATCCTTGTGGAGAGAGTCACATGGCAAGTAACTGAGCCCTCCATCCAACAGTCCATGGCACAACCATGTGAAAGAATTTGGAAAGAGATCCTCCAGCCTTCAGATGACTGCAGACCCAGCTAATGGCTTGACCACAACCTCATGAGAGACCTTGAGCCAGAACCACCCAGTACACCTGCTCCTGGGTTCCAAACTTTCAGAAACCAAGTGAGATAATGTTTGTTGTTTTGGGCTGCTGTATTTTGACATGCAACAGCAAATAGATTGTTACATAGCAATAGATAATGAATATATCATTGTTTCATTTAAAAATGCTTACATATTCAAAAATACAAACGGAAGTCCTAAAATTGTACTTTTTATGATTTGCTTCTGTTGAAATGTCAAAGGCATTTTTAAAGCAGAGAATTATCTAATAATTAATGCCTTACACTCCATAAAATTACAGGCAGCTCTGACTTTGAGCACAGCATTGCTACAGAAAATACGTAGCAGCAACTGACAGAATGAGAAAAAAAGCAAGATTAAATCTATGATGCCAGGGTAATTTCTGGGGATCCTTCCTTCTGGACTATGTATGATTCTGGTGGAAGCCTAAGAAGCCTATTTCTTTAAAAGCCTTAGAATGAAGAGCAAAAACCTTTCTTCTACCTTCTTCTCTTTTTATTCCTACGCTGACAATCTTTTTTTTTAATTAATTAATTTATTTTTAAGGAATCTCTATGCTTCTATGCCGAATGTGGGGCTTGAACTCACAACCCCAAGATGGAGAGCTTCGTGCTCTGCTGCTTGAGCCATCCAGGTGCCCCTACACTGACAGTCTTGAGGTACTTAAGTTAAACTGCTTTAAATACCCATGGAAAATTCAGTGAGTACTTAAGACACAGTGTGCACAGCAGTTTGCCTGAAGCGGAGTCGATGAAGGGGACTGTGAGAAGGTGAGACTGAAAAAAGTTAAGTTGATGTCCTTTCTCTCTTGGTCCATAGAGCTGGGATAAGCAATACATGATTCTCCATGGGCTGGCTTTATTTTCCCCAAGTCTTACATGCTCAGTCTCTCCAGGGCTGGACCATGAACTTTCTCCTGAGAATTCATGAGGTTCCTTTGTTTCTGAGGACCTACCTGGCTTTGGGGAAACCTGTTTTCTCATTCAGATTCTTTCTGCTCCCTTTTCTTTCTTGGTTTGGGTATCACCTGGTATTTTGGGAAAGGAGTTCCCTGCTGCAAACCTGGTCCTTAGGAACTTCATCTTAGCTCTGTCCTCACTGGCTCCCAGTAAAGAATTGTAGCATTTTGCTTAAATATCATCTTTTGAAATTGAGTGTCCACCCCAATGCATGTGCACACGTGTGTGCACGCACACACGTACACACACACACACACACACACACACGGACTTCCGTAGCTCTCACCCACTCAGGGGCCAATGAAGCATGAAGACCTCAGCTGGTTCCACATATTCTGGCTCTTGAAAGCCTTGTTTAAAGCCTTCCATACCCACCTCCACCCATCCACTCCCTTCCCCGCAGCACTGCAGCTAGGCAGATATGGAAATTGAGTTTCGGATTTTGTTGCTTTTTAAACAAAATTTTTGCTTATAAAAAAGTAAATTCACTTGGCAAGTAGAGAAATAGTACAATGAATGCTCTTAGACTCATTCACCTAAATTCAATAAATATGAAAGATTCTGCCACATTTGCTTTAGCTTTTCTTTTTCTTCCTTTTGTTGAATTATTTTAAAGTAAATTTCAGATATCGTGTCATTGCATCTCTACATATTTCCCCAAACATTTCTGAACTGTTAGTTGTCTAAATCAAGATCCAAACCAGGTCCACAAATTACATTTAGTCATCCATCCTTGAAATCTACTTTAATGCAGATTCCTCCCCTCCCCACCCTATAACTTTTTTTTCATGTCCTTGACTTGTTGCAGTAAGTAAGTCTGCTTCCTATTGGCTCCCCAATAGTCTAGATTTGTCTAATTGGCTTCTTGGGATGTCCTTAAATTTGTTTCTCTATCTTCCTTATTTCCCAAGGCTTGGTAAGATTTGGCTTCATTTTTAGGCAATAACACCTCAAAAGTGGTACCACAGACTGTGGTGCTGTACCTCAGAAGGCCCGCAGGGTCTGGCTGTTCTACTCTTGGTGATGCTAAGACTGATCAATGGGTTTAGGTGGTGACCACCTAACAGCTCATTCTAAAGTTTCCCATTAACCATTCATCATATTAGTTTCATCCATTGATAATCCCAAGTGAGTTTTAAAGAGGAATCTTTGCTACAACAACAGACCTGGCCCACTGGTTACAATTTACTTACAGCGATCCATTATACAGTTGACCCTTGAACAACACAGGTTTGAACTACACATGTCTATCTTATGCAGATTTTTTTGGATAAATACAGTATAGTACTGTAAATGTATTAACTCTCCTTAAAATTTTCTTAATAACATTTTCTTTTCTCTAGCTTCATTTATTGTAAGAATACAGTATATAATACATGCAACATACAAAATAGGTGTTTATGTTATTGGTAGGGCTTCTGGCCAACAGCAGGCTCTAAGTCGTTAAGTTTCGGGGGGAGTCAAAAGTTATACGTGAATTTTTGACTGCACAGGGGGTCAGCACCCCTCATCTATGTGATGTTCAAGGGTCACTGTACTTCTTTGCCCTGAACCCCCAGAATATATGGTTTCCACTCATGGCTGTATCTCCATGCTCTAGATAAGTGCTCCATAAATATCAATGTGCACATGAATCTTGTTATAATATAGATTCAGTTCAGGAGGCCTAAGACTGTATTCCTCATAAGCCCTCAGGTTAGTCCAATATTACTGATCTGTGGCTACACTTTATGAAGCAAGACCCTAGTGCACCTCTAACATCTAATATTCCACAGGAGTTATAGGCCAGTCAGAGATTTTCAAGAAATTTCCTGATGATATGTGACAACTGGCCCTAAGAATTAGAGAGAACATCAGAATCGGGCAACACTATAGAGTTCTCTTCCTGGCAAATCTGCCCTCTTCTAACATGGAAACTACTACATGGGGACTAGTCATGGCCTCAGAAACCCTCCTTCATATGGTTTCTGCCTCCAGTGCAAGAGCCCATGACCATCCCCTTCCTGCTGGGCTGGACCATCTAGACTTAGTCATCTCCTCGTCTTCTCTTCATGCACATCTCTGCCTGAACCTCTGCAAGTGGAGATGGAAGAAGTACAATGAAAACTATACTGTGCTCTGGCTTTCTCCAAAACCTAGGATACTGAGAAGGGCATGGACCAGTATGTGCCAAAGAGATCTACCTACTATCTCCACAGTACGCTTCTGCCAGAGCCACCCAGGAAGAATCAAGATCATATGATGCCGAGGATAGAGGGAGCTTTATCAAGATCAGGGCAGATAATAAAAGTAAATCATTCCCATCAAGCAAATGCTACAGACACTTGCAGATTTTTTACTGTCCAACTCTCAGTGCTTCCAACTGGCTTTTACTCATGCATATGTCTTGGCTTGATATCCTAGATCCATGGCCTAGTTTTAATATCATCTTTTGGCCCACTTACTTTAGTTTCCTCCAAATACCCTTCTGGCATTTTTGCTTCACCTTCTGATTTTCATTCCTGGTCTGTGACTCTGCTCAAACTTGTGATTTTGGAGTCCCAAGCCTTGGACAAGGAGAGTTCCCTCCAGTCTGTAGCCCTGCAGATCTCACATCAGACCACGTCAACTTGGGTTTCCTTAGCAGAAGACCAGTGAGGCTGGGTTCAGGCAATTGGAGTTAGATTGGGGTAGGTCTCAATTCATAGATTAGATTAGATTAGATTGCCCTATGTGTACTGAGGAATTGCTGAAGGTTTTCAAACAGGGAAGGGACAGTCTCATGATATTAGGTTTTTGAATATGTTTTTCCAGGTTCAGACATTTTCAAGAGTATGTTGAAGCATCAACAGTGAGCATGCCTCATTAAAAATCTCAGAGAGAACATTCTGTTCTGCTGTAGCCCCAGCCATGGTCTCTGGGTTCTCATTTTGGCATTTTCCCTTGGGTAAATGTCATCTCTTTTCAATTTATTTATAGTTCCTTTAGACCATCAAAGCAATAATCATTCCCCAAATAGGGAGAGATGCTCTGATGATCAGCAGGATACATGAAATGCATTTTTATACGAAAGTGAGTGAAAAGGGTGGTATTAATATAATACCCAACAACTACCCTCTCATTTTCTCCTTGTGTTATTTTAACTTGTGTTATTTCAACTTGTGTTATTTCCTTCAAAACCTTGCCTAAAGTATTTTTCTTCTATGAAGTCATTTCTGACTAAATCTACCCCATTTTGATATAGGAAGAAGTTCATATTCAAGGCTAGGAAGTGGCATGGCATAGGCTTTGGAGAAAGGTAGGTCTAGATTTGAATCCCAGATCTGCTACTTAGATTATCCAAAATGAAGGTCAGTTTGTTTTCTTTTTAAAGATTTTATTTATTTATTTGACAGAGAGAGCACAAGCCGGCAGAGTGGCAGGCAGAAGGAGAGGAGAAGCAGGCCCCCCGCTGAGCGGGGAGCTTGCTGGGGGCTGAATCCCAGGACCCTGGGATCAAGACCAGAGTGGAAGGCAAACGCTTAACCGACTGAGCCACCCAGGTGCCCCTAAAATGAAGATCAAATTTATCATCTGTATTATGAAGTTAACAGTACTGTGGTACCTGTTGATTTGTTTGTTTTTCTTTTTAACCAAAGGCCAGTCTCCCATTTCCTTCTTGCTAAGATAACCCTTATTTGTTCAAATGTTGAGTGGAGATTTCTTGACATCATGGAAGGTGGATCCCGCTCCTGAGCTATACTGGTCATGTGACCCAGTGCTGGCCAATGAGATATAAGAGGAAGTTTGATGGGGGATTCTGGGAAAGATTTTCATGCCTGAAGCGAGTGCCCTGTCTATCTTTTTCCTGCTTTTAAGTTTGGTCGTGTAAAGATATGATACTCTTTACTTAAGAGATAGACAAGCACAAAGACACTGACCCAGACCTCTGAGTTAATGGAGTTGCCAATCTAATGTCAGCAATTGCCTCCCCCCGTTCATCCTAACTTGTTGTCATGTAAGATCAATTAACCAGCCTTGGGTAAACAGCCCCTGCTAGCTGGCTTCTCTTTGACTTGCTGTCGAAAGCATTCTTAACTATTATCATTACCTAACTCACAGGGTACTATTGAAACTTAAATGAGGAATCCAGGTTAGCACCCAGAATACAGAAGGTTCTCCATATACACTCCTGGAATTCACTTATTTATTCAACATTGCTGATGAAAGTACTCAGTTTGATGTTTCCCTCAATCAAAGTCCCTTGACTGACCATGGAATAGCTGTAGAATGGGAAGGATGCACATGATTCAGAGGATCTGTCATTTATTGATTCATCACGTATTAACTAAGTGCTAGGTAAGATGTTGAGTTCTGGGGAAGCAATGATGAGCCTATAACAGGCATAATCTCTGTCCTCCCAGAGCTTAGAGTCTAGCAGAGGGGAATGGCCAATGACCGAACACCACTCAAGTAAATGTGAAATTACAACTGTGATAAGTGTTTTCAAGAAAAGGAGCATGTTACTACATTGATAAATAATGGAGAAACATATCTTCCCAATATAACCATCCCTAATCTGAGAAAGCCAGAGAGATTAGCTTGAGGATGAGAAGAGGAAGCACTGATCTGAGGGGAAGTTAGAAGCTAGTTAGAAAGGAGAGCCAAAGTTTAGGGAGATAGTGTAGTAAATTCAAAGACCCTGGGCAAGAGGGAACATGATTTGCAGTTTGCATTTTCATTTTTAAAATTTATTTTGATCAAAATTGTATAAACATGTAGACATGTATGTATAAGATATATATGGGTATAAGACGATATCCATGGTTTTAAAAAGTCAAATAATTACATTAAGTAATAAAATAGAATATAACGTTGATTAATGCTATTGAAAAATAGCAGTCCATGCCTCACTCCACCCCACTGTCCAATCCCACTCTTAAGAAGCAACCTATTTTTATGAGTTTTCTTTTTAAAATTCTAGCATTTACTTCCGTATTTCTAAATAATATGCTGATTGGCTGACCCAGAATACATTAGTATTTTTTTTCTTTCTTGCCTGCCTCCCCCTTAGAGTTTGGGAAAGCTAGATACCCATTTTTTCAGCCACTCTTGCAGAGAGGGGCGACTGTGTGACTCAGTTTTGGCCAAGGACAGGAGGCATCTGGCAGCTTCTAATGTCAGTGCTAGAATTGCTTTCCTGATACATGGCATCACTGAGGCTCACACCATCTCTTTCCCCTTCTTACTGCCTTAACATAGACATAATGGCTAAAGTTAAAGGGATCATCTGTATCCACAAGAAGAAGGCCCAGAGAATCTCAGAGATGCTGAAACTGAGCACCAGAGCTGAAGCAAGCAGCTGCTCTCAGATCTTTTTTTTTAAAGTGAAGAAAACGAAATTTTATATTTCTAAACCACTGTTAATCAGCCTTGATATTCCTCTCAGCTCAAAGCATTCCTGACTCAATATTTATGTTTCTAGTTTCTGATTTATGAGGTTTAGGCAACAACTATTGACTTTCTGTTATAGTGGTGATGACATCACTCTCTGTCACAACCTTCCACTTCCTCCTCCCCCACACACACCACTATCTTCCTCCTTCCACCTTCCTGATTGAGTTTTATCACCAGTTTTACTAAATTATCATTCTGTAATTCCATTATTATGACCGTATGAATATCATTTGCTATCAAACCAAGTAGGTACTAAGATTAGTAGGATAGTATTTCCACTCTTGTATAATTTCTTTCCTCCTGGAGCTACTGAATGCTAACTATGTACTTAGTTTTCTCTGTACCTATTGCTAAGACTTTCCACACCCTCAAAGAATTTCTCAATATAGCTTTCCACAATGTTAAATGTAATCGTTGGATTCCACCCCCTACCACCACCCAGAGACCTCTGTTGAAAGAGTTTCACTGCTCTCTGAGCCTGTTACAAGGCCACCATTCTGACCTCCCTCAAACTGCCTCTTCTGTTGGCTCCCCTGTTTTCTGAGTCTTAAAGACTGTCTCTTTCTTGGTGCTGCCTTGTTCTCCTAATTTCTAATGGAGCACATTGTCCAAAATCTTTCTGAGAAAGAGTGCATGAGAGGCACTCTGAGACTCTGCATTCCTGGAACTGAATTTTATTCTGCCTTCACACTTTATTGATAACTTGTCTAGACATAGAATTCAGTATTCGAAGGTATGGCTTAAAGAGCTTCAAGCTGGCAATGTCGTTGAGAGAGCTAACGTATTCTGATCCTTGAGCCTTTGTGTCTGAGCAGTTTCTCTGTTCATTTCGTTTTATTTTTACTCTCTGGAAAGGTCAGCCCAGAAATTTAATCATAATTGCTTCAATTTACGTCATTTAGAATCCACTGTACTGAGCACTACATGGTTAGGTCAATCAGAAGACTCATAATGCTTGAGTTCTCAAAAGCAGTATTTTGTCTTTCCTTTAAAATTTTTCTCCCCAACATTTTCTCCATTCTTCCTTTCCGAAACACTTGTTAGTCACATATTAGGCCTTCCTGACTGATCCTGCAATTTTCTTATCTTTTCTCTCGTATTGCCTATTTTGCTGTCTTTTTATCCTACTTTCCAGGAAGTTTCTTAGATTCTATCTTCAAGGATATGATAAATGGTTTTATTTCAGCTTTTATATTTTAATGTCCGCAAATTCATTTTGGTTCTCTGATGATTATTTTATTGTTTTTAAACAGTACGCTGTTCTCGTTTCATGACTGTGACACCTTCTGATATATTACTTCTATGATCTTTATCCCATCCCTGTGTTGTTTACCTCATAATCACTCTCTTAATTACATTTTTGCTCTGGTCTTTATACTTCGTTTTGGAGGCTTCTCTCAAATGTGTGGTGATCCCTGGTCTCTTATTTATACTGAAGAGTGTGGCACAAAAAGCTTATTAGGGGTTCCCTGTGTGAGGACAGGACTGTTGGGGGGAGGCGTGGGTGGTGATAAAAGTTTGGCTCTGCATTCACTAAGCTGGGTGAAGAGAGCTAATAGATGGTGTCTCCCTGATGAGTATACGGACTATTGCTTACTCTCCTTGCTATTAGGTCCTGTGCCTCACTCTTTTTTTCTTTTTCTTTTTAAGATTTTATTTATTTATTTGTCAGAGAGAGAGAAAGAGAGCACAAGCAGGGGGAGTGGCAGGCAGAGGGAGAAGCAGGCTCCCCACTGAGCAAGGAGCCCAATCTGGGATTCGATCCCAGGACCCTGGGATCATGGCCTGAGCCGAAGACAAACACTTAACTGACTGAGCCACCCAGGCATCCCTCAATGCCTCACTCTTGATGGTTAATGTACTCTAGCCTGAAATTTGCCCGGTTCCATCTGATACTTCTGTCTCTTGCCGCATGGAGGAGGGATGGGGTTTTGGGTTGAGCTGTGTCTCCCCTAAATTCATATGTTGAAGTTGTACTCACCCAGTGCCTCAGAATGTGACTGTATTGGGACATAGGACTTTTAAAGAGGCAATTAAGATAAAATGAAGTCATATGGCTGGGTCCTATTCCAATATGACAAGTGTCCTTATAAGAAAAGGAGATTGGGGGGTGCCTGGCTGGCTCAGTTGGTGGAACATGTGATTCTTGATCTTGGGGTTGTGAGTTCCAGCCCCACACTGAGTGTAGAGACAACTTAAAAATAAAATCTTAAAAAAAAAAAAACAAAAACGAGATTAGGACACAGATGTGCATTCACAGTGCAAAGACTATTTGAGGACACAGGCAAGATGGCCACTCACAAGCCAAGGAGAGACACTTTAGAATGAAACTAACCCTGCCCAATCTTGGACTTGAATCTTGAATCTTGGCCTTCTAGCCTCCAAATCTATGAGAAAATAAATTTCTGTTGTTTAAACCACACAGTCTGTGGAACTTTCTTACGGCAGCCCTAGCAAACCAATATAGACGGGAGCTTGATTATGCTGCTGGGGATGGGGACCTAGGGGCCTAATAGCTTTGTATCCAGATTTTGAATCAATCCTTGGGTTTCAGCCCTACCACTCACTCCCACCTTCAATGGCTCCTGGAAGCTTGATCACTCTACCTTTATTAGTTCTGCAGGTGAACTGGGCTTGATCCTCAGAGCCTACAGAGGCTCAGTTTTATCTTTCTCAGCTCAGCCAAGTGTCTTCTTCTTCCTTTAGTCACTTTCCGCTCCCCAGATTTTGCTGTCATCCTCAACCTTCTCATCTCCACTCTTATTCTTCCATCAGTGGGACTGCAGGGAGAAGTAGAGATAAACACATGTGTTCAATGCACCCTGTTTTAACAGGACCAGGTTTTTTACTAAAGAGTTATTGATGGCCAGCCCAAGAAACAGAAACATTTGCTTTCCTGAAGGAAATATGCAAATCTCAGCTGACTGCTAGCTGAATTCCACACCACTAGTTCAAGAGCCTTTGCGGAATCAGTAAATGTCCATGCAAATACACCTATCCATGCGACTATGAAAAACAGAAGTGGCCCCAAACTGCACGGAAACAGCTCTTTAATGCTCAGTCAGTTAAGTTATAAATTTTTATGCTGATTTCAAATTCAGAAATCCGGGTACATTTCATTCTTCCTGAGGTTTCTTCTTGGGGATAAGAGGCAATCAAACAAGTTGCTGTTTTTATAGTGCAAAACACTCTGGCTCTGCAGTAGATTCAATGACAGTCATGCTGTAGTGGCCTGTGTGTGATAACTTAGTGGGCAAACAGGCAGCAGCCAGACTTGTTTCACTAAACTGTAACCCTTTAAAACTTGAGATTTCTGCCGAGATGCCACAGAATTGGACTCCTTCTTCCAAAGTCTCACTATAAAAGAGTCACCATAGGGGCACCTGGGTGGCCCAGTCCGTTAAGCGGTTAAGCGTCTGACTTTGGCTTAGGTCATGACCTCAGGGTCCTGGGATGGAGATGCAAGGAGCTCCTTCCTCAGCAGCGAGTGTCCTTGTCCCTGTCCTGCTCCCTCTCGCCCTGCTCCTTCCCCTGCCCCCTCTCCCTGCCCATCCCCCTGCTCCTGCTGTCTCTTTCTCTCTTTCAAATAAATAAAATCTTTAAAAATAAGAAATTAAAGATTCGCCATAATAAAACAACAATTTAGTATCAAATACTGAACTTTTTATTTTAGGAAAATGTAATGAGCCAACATAATAGATGCTAAAGATTACTACTAAAATGATAATAAAAATAAACAATTCTATTTTTCTTGCCTGTGAATTTAACTACAACTTTAATCTTATAAATGAAATAATTTAGTTTAAAAACAATACTTTTTTATGACTAGCTTTTTATCTGAAAATTTACTTTGTTGCTGCCACCTCAAGTGAACCCTAAACTCTGTGGAAACTTTTAAGTCCATGATGAATTATACTGTAGCAAATTCCAGGCTCATTTTTTTGATGTGCTAATTGCTCCAATTAAAGACAGTGGTCAACCATTATATAAACAATCACTAGGATGAGAATGGAATAATGTTGGAGAAGAAGAAAGAAACCCTGACCATCACTGACCAATAAAAAGAAAGGTTTGGCCATAAATGCTGGTTTGGTTGCACCAAAAAATTTGGGACCGACAAATCTGATAAAAGCTTTTGCATAATTTTTTTATTTACAAAGTTTTTTTTTTTTTTTTTGAAGAGTTTATTTATTTGTCAGAGAGAGAGAGGGCACAAGCAGGGGGAGTGGGAGGCAGAGGGAGAAGCAGGTTCCCCGCTGAGCAAGGAGCGAGCAGGAGGAGCTCCATCCCAGGACCAAGGGATCATGACCTGAGCCAAAGGCAGACGCTTAACCAACTGAGCCACCCAGGTGTCCCTGGGTAATTTTTTAAATGGCTGCAAATTAAAGATGACAGATTGACTCACACTTGTTTATCTTCATTGTTTCCTAAAAAGGGCAGTAAAAGAACATAAAAGATAAATACACAGGAACAAAGGGCATGAAGGAAGGATCATCTGCAAAACATGTATTTCAACACAAGTCTGCAAGATGGGGTGGGTGGAACAGAAGAAACTGTCTTGACACAACAGCAAAAGCTACACTCTAATGTCATCCTAGAGGTCAATACAGAAAGAGCCTGATATGCTACCAAGCTTCAGAGTGCCCTGGGTCTAGAGATCATCAGAAGGTGATGCTGATGAGAGGCCCCAAGATCCCAGAAGTGGAGAAGAGGTGAGGGGCAGAGGCCTGAGTGAATGTGGGCATTTGAAGTTGTTAGATCTTCAGGTCCCCTGTCCCATTTCTTGCAGCCAGGTGATTACCTCCAGCTGGAGAAACAGCAGAGAGACTTGCATGCCAGGCACAAAGAAAGGCAGGAATAAGGCACCTACAGGAAAGAAAAGAATATGAAAAATTGAAAATAAAAAAAGAATATGAAAAATTATGAAAAATAGTAAGCAATGACTCACCTGGACCCCTTCCCCTGAACTGCTTCCAGAATATTGGCAGCCAGGTGAATGCCCCCTCAGGCAAGAGATTGCAGATATTTCTCCTGAGAAGCTGAAGAGCCCAAAAGAAAAGAAGACCCCATGGAAGGCCAGAGCCTCCACCTGGTCACCCTACAGCAAGCCTACTCCTTCCCGCCTTTATACATAAAGTTGCTGGTGGGGTTTTATGATCTCGTTCTTAAGTATGAATGGAGAGTCACAGGTTTGCAGGTCTTTGATGGAAGGCTTCGACCTGGTGAAATTTTAGAACACTGAAGCACTAAGGAGCATAATTATGACATTTCATAATATTAGAAATAAAGGGACTATTCTTCAAGTTTCTAGAAAGAAAAATTCCAGGTCACAAAGAAACGGGAGCCGGGATGGCATTGGAATTCTAAATAGAAACACTGAATATTAGAAGATAAAAAAGCAATTTTTATCAACTTTTCAATGAAAGATTTCAACTTAGAATCCTACCCTGGGTCAAACTTTCCATCAAAAGTAAGGGGTGAATAAAGCCATTTCAAGTTTTGTCTTCTGTACCCTTTCTTGGGTTGTTACTGGAACATGTGCCATGAAAAATGAAACAGTAAACCAAGAAAAAAGGCACAGGACAAAGCAATGGGGTTCTTGCTCTGGAGATGAATGAATGTCCCACTATGACAAGTGAGCAGCAGGTCCTGGAGAAAGGCATCTCCTTTGGAACAGGAGGACAGTGGACTTTTGGAGGGATGTTTCCAGCAGGGGGAGGGGGGAATGGGATTGTTTGATCATTTGGAAAATAAATTTGATAGTCATTAGATAGATATGTTGTAGAAAAAAATATTAGGATAGGTGCATAACTAAGTAAACAGATTAAAGGTTTTGTAAGAAAGAAAACAACCACAGTACACTAGTTGGCTCTGTTGTCACTGGTATTTGCAGTCAGCAGCTACTTACTACCCTTATACTGGGAAAGAGCTATGTTGGAAGAATGGTGGAAGGAGAGACTGTTTGGGATTTGAAAGAGCTAAATCCTTATCTAAGTCAACAGGTGGTCGAACCACAACATTGAAATGGATATATCAAAAGATAGCAGTACAAATCTTTTAGAAATGGGGAGGTCAGGGTGCCTGGCTGGCTCAGTCTGAAGAGCATGCAACTCTTGATCTCTGGGTCATGAGTTCAAGACCCAACTTGGGTGTACAGATTACTTAAAAATAAAATCTTTATACAAAGAAGAGGAATAAGAAGAAGAAATGAGGAGGTCAATGACAGAAGAGATGGCTAAAAGTGGAATGTGGATGCCTCTAGAAAGGAGATTAAGAAGGTAGAGAAAAGGTGGGTATTGTATTGTTTTAAAATATTATCTTTAAAAAGTGCGTGCTTAAACTGTGCTTAAAAAGTTAAGAATAAAATTTTTGAATTCATTTGCTGAGCGTGAAACATGGAACAACCAAACCTTGTCTCATAACGTAATTTTCAGGAAACATCTGACCCATAAAGATTAAAAGAGAAGTTGGGTATCATCTCAATGATAGTAATAACTTGAAATAAATGTAGTATTAACTTGAAATAAAATATGATATACCTTCCAGCCCTCCTTAGTTCTACGATTCATATGTATGGACTAGACTCCTGTCAGAACTTTCACCAATATTCTTTAGGAACAAGGGGTTATAAATTAAACCTTTGGTAATTTGTGTTGTTCCCAACCAGGAGACACAGAACCCCAAATAAGTCAGTTTCATCCTGAATTGTTTCCATAGCAACCATATTAAGCTGAAAGGATAAAGCACCTTTGTAGTCGCTGCTTCTATTGAATTACAATGTAAATGTTGATGCCTGCCTGGAAACGTCAAATGACAACAGGTTTGTAGAAGGGATTCAGAGGTTGTTTGTAGCTCTGGAATCCCAGGCTAGGGTTGAGACAGAAGAGACAGGCCTGGGCGTTCTTAGCGTCTATTCACCCCAAATCTTCTCACCCCATCAAAACCACCCCACTCTCCATCTGCCCAGCTCATGAAGGGATGGTCATCTATGTGAAAATCGGTAATCTACCTGATATCTTTTACACATCGGGACACGAAAAGTGTTTGCTCTGGATAAGAATGTTAAAAATGCAATTACACAACAGACTCGGCAATCTTTGTGTTTCCCCCCCTCTGAGCACAAAGTAAACTTCAGTCCCTCACTCTTCTGACAATGTCAAAAGTCCTCTTAAAGTGGGTATTCAAAGCCGTGCGCCCGTGCCGCGCATTTGATTCCGGTTGGCTTGGGGTACCTGAGTTCAGCTCTCCTTAGGCCTTCCGTTTGACCCACAATCCCTAGTGGTTGCAAGTGTTGCTTTTTTTCCCTGCCCCCCCCCCCCCCGGCTGGCCTCCGGGAAGAACGAGAGCGTGGCGTGAAGTCTACTCCTAGCACTGACCCTCAGCTCCCACGGGCAGGCGCAGAGCTGCAAGCGTGCCGCCGCTCCACTCAGGTAAACTACGGAGTGAGTTACCTGCACTTGGAGAAGGGCCTTACCTGAGCGCGCCTCTGCCAATGGCAGCTCACCTGAGGGAGCCTCGCAGCCAATCACCGCGCAGCTCGTCCCTCGGGCTTGTATCCTTTAGTGAAAGAATTCAGCTCCTTGCGAGAAAGTTACCTGTGGCCGCCCAAGTCCGCCACTTTCTGCTCTGTGGCTGCCCATTACCACGATCCAGGAGGACTCCGCGCCGCCCGGCCGCCTCCGAGCTCGGGCCCCATGTGAGGGGCCCCCCCTTATCCCACCTTTCCGGCTAGGTGAGGGCGCGAGCGGGCGAGCGAGCGAGAGTGGTGAGGGGGGACGGAAAAGCAGAATTACCTGTAGCTCTTGTTCTGCCATCTCGGGCGCTCTCACACACCTTCACCTGCACAGACTTGAAAGTCCAGTTTCACCAGAGGCTGAGGCTCCAGGAAAAGGGGAGCGAGTTCATTGGATCAAACATGTCACAAGAGTCGGACAAGTAAGTGGATCACACGCGCCGGCTGCTGCTACTACCACTTTGGGCTGATGGCAACTGGTTTGTTATGTTTTTGTTTTTGGTGTTTTTTTTTTTTTTAAGTTGCTATTGGTTTTTTTTTTTCTTTCTTTCTTTTTTTTCTTTTTCTTTTTGGTGTATCCAGACTTTTCCAGATTATGTTTCTACCCTGGTTAAGGGGAGAAGCCCTACAAAAATGTGAATGTTTAATACCCCCTTTGGGCCTTGATAGTAAAAGTAGGTTTTCCTCTTTCCTTCCTCCCTTGCGAATGATCTCAGCTCCCGTCTCCCAGGGCGAATACTTGCATATTGACAGAGGTTTTGGTAGATGAGGGCGGGAGGCCTGCTATTCTCCCTCTCTTTAGTTGCTCCCACCGCTTCAGGCTTCTAAGGCCATTTGGAAATTCACCTGAGTTCCTTCGATTCATGCAAAGGGCCTGCGAGACGAGCAGGTCTTGGCTGCTTTTGTGTGAGCGCAACAAAGAGCCTTTATCCTGGAGCAGAAACGGCCATCTTCCCGTACTGGGGCAGGAGAGTGCGTGTGTGCGCGCCCGCGTGTGCGCCCCTGTCGGGCGGCGAGGCGCCCGGCGGCCGGGGTCGCGGGGGTCGCACCCCCGCCCCCACCTTCCTCCCCACCCCTCGCATTGTTTGGTTGCCTTCCTCTGGTGCGGGAGCACAGGGCCCTACGGAATGAGGGGAATTGATTGGAGGCCCCGAGTTTGCACCTCCGTGGGGCGCGAAAGGACCCCCGCAACTTAGCTATTCACCCACGTCCGAGCGACGCGTGCGCGCCCCTGTGAGCCCTCGGCCCTCTGCGGCCGGGCCGGCCCAGGCTCTCCCCGCCGGCGGCCGCCACTTCGGGCATGGCTGGCGGGGCAGCGTGGGTCGCGCCGGGCCTTCTCGGGTGACTGGGATGCCAAGGCGGAGGGCCCGGGCGGCAGCGTCCGGCTTCCCGCGCCTCGAAGGCAGCGCGGGCAAGCACGTCCTTTCCGTCCGGGACGGGAACTCTGGACTCGCCTGGGATCAGAGGCCTGCGCGGCCGGAGCCGCGGGTCGCCGGGCCCTGGTCCCGTCGCGTCCCGGCGGCCTCCCGCAGGCCTGGCCCCCTCCTTGGGGACGGCTTTGTGCTTGCAGGGGGAGGTGGGGCCGAGGGCGGGAGCGGGAGGGAGCCGGAGGTGGGTCCCGCGGCCTTTCTCGGGATTAAGTGGCGACACTCCCTTCCCCCTCTCGGGCGCGTTCCGGGCTGGGAACTGGCTGAGTTCCACTCTTGGAAGTGCGTATGGGCCACCTTTTTGCTTTTCTTGGTAACTTTACTCTGGTGTTGTGGCCACCCCAAGGAGACCTTCCCGAGGGTGTTTCCGCCAGGGCAAGGACCGGCGTCAGGAGGCCGCCGGGGCCTCTCCTGAAGTGGCCCGGGACCAGTCCCAAATTGACCGACCCTGAGCGGGCAACGGGAATGCCCTGAGGACCTGTCCAGGGTTGGAGGGGTGGACCATCTTCAAAGTCAGGCCGCTGGTAGAGTAGGCGTATCTAACAACACAGGCTGTCATACTTCAACAACAACAACAACAACAACAACAACAACAAGGACAACAGACCCCCCAAAAATCACTACCAGATAGATATGAGTACGGTTTTACCCACCACCGAAAAGTTAATTGCTTGGTACACACCGGAGGGGAAGAACTGGTATTGAAAACGCTGGAAGAGGGTAGGAATAGGGATAGGAAGGCGTGTGGTTGTAGGAGGATACCCCTACCACCACCCCACATCTCGCAACCTTGTAGAAATCACTACTCGAGCTCGAAAACTTCAGTAGCCGTAAAGCCGGACATGACAGCAGGATTTTTTGGATTGTTTTGATCTTCGTGTCAAAAATGGTTGCAAACCTAGTGGATATCGGATAAGATTTCTTGCAATTCCTTAGTTAAATCGCACGATTAACATTTGGTTGCGCTGCTTAGTTTTGTAATCCAACGTATCTCAGATGAGTTCGGAATGAAAACGGGTCGATTTTTATTTTAACCTGTTATACCTAGCACCAACAGACAATTTATTTAGTATTGAAAATAAGTTCTGCGTTAGCAATCTGGTTTCACCACGATGCATTACTTAATTTTTATGGGTACTAACTATTTGGGATTACATATACTTATGTTTAATGAAAGTAGCTTTTATCTAGTCATGCTTTCCAAGACTTAATTTTGTATCCTGGGAAAAGTAATGTCAATAAGAACAATACCTGCAAAAGACTGTTGGACCCCACTTGCCTCTCTTTGCCTGGACTTTTGAGAAATGCTTGAAATTAATAAATGACACTTGGATTATTTTGGGGAATTCTAGCTTTGTTTTCTTAATGTTAATATTCTAATGGAGGACCGGAGGGTGGGTCCCGGTTTCACTCGCCTGAACTTTATGCAATTGTGTGTGTTAGGTGGGGTGGAGGTGTGGGCTCTTAGAAAAAGAACAGGAGAGCAAGTTACTGGGGCTTCCTGCCAGAGCAATTGAGGCGTCCTGAAGCTTGAGCTTTATCAGCTTCATGAAAATCCACCTAGAGGCCTGTCTGTTTTCTAGAAGTAACCTAAAAGAATACACACAGGATATTTTTCTATAAACCCATCAAAATGTAGGTAATCTTTTGGGTAGCATAGGAAGGTAATTCCAGGTCGCAGGTATGGACTGAAGTAGCATCATCTTTTTTACGGCTGTGGACTTTTCAGATTGCAACGTTCTGCTTTTATGTTCTGTAATGTCGATACTATCACTATTAAAGCAAAGTATTTTTAGGACAGCTTGTGTTTGTACATATTTGAAGATTCTCTGTTCCCCCTTAAATTTTATTGAAGATTTATGATCTTGGTCAACAAGTTTGTGTTTTCTAGCAAGGCAATGACGGATTTAGAAAAATTTTTTTTTACTGCCAAAAAATATAAAATATATTCAGGGAGAATATAATATTACATATATGAGTATAATTTTATTTGATACACACGGGTATTTTTCGTTACACAAATGTTTTCTGATGATGAACTATTTGCACCACTTTCAGATAGGCATTATGAGAGAGTAAAAAGACGTATAAGGTGAGGCCATGTCCTCAAGGGGCTCACACTCTTGTGCAAGGTGAGACATGAACAGACACAATTTTAATTAAGTCAATACCTGGTAAGTGCCTAAAAGTCACAAAGTAAATACAATAATGTATTCATCAGATCATGATATCTCAATCCTCCTCCCTATTCACCCCACTTTTGCCTAGGACAATTTCTTTTAGTCATCTTATGTGTTTTAAGGAGTCTGGCCATTATTCTAGAAAGGAGACAAAATGCTCAAAGTTATAGCTATCTCGTATGGTATAAACTTTCAAGTAACAGGATAAAACATTTTAATTAGACTTTCTAGTCTTTAGTTTAATACATGCATGTTTGTTTCCATTTGGCTGTATAAAATATATTTTAAGATCACAAATATTAAGAAGTAATCATATCTTCCTCAAACCACTAAAAATATCTGTTTATTTATTCAATAAATAAATCTTGAGTGCCACTATATACCAGGCATTGATCCTGGCATTGAAATTCACTAGCGAGGGGCACCTGGATGGCTCAGTTGGTTAAGCCTCCGCCCTCAGCTCAGGTCATGATCCCAGAGTCCTGGGATCCAGTCCCGTGCTGGGCTCCCCACTCAGCTGGGAATTTGCTTCTCCCTCTGCCTCTCACTCTGCTCGTGCTCTTTCTCTCTCACTCCCTCTCTCCCAAATAAATAAATAAAATCTTAAAAAAAACCCAACTTAGTGGTTTAAAACAACAGCTTATTAAAAAAGAAGAAATTCACTAACAAATAGAACAGAGTCTTTGCCCTCACGATGCTTACATTCTAGTAGGGAGAAAAAAGTAAATCAATCAAGAGGGAATACATAACAAATTACAGGGTGATAAGTGATATGAAGGAAAGCAAAGGAAAGATTAAGAATAATGGGAGCTATTTTATATAAGATGGTCAGGGATGGCCTCTCTAATGAGAGGACCTTGAGCAGAGACCTGAAGGAAGTGAGAGATCAAGCACTGAAGATACCTGGGACAAGAGTACAGGCAGAAGGAAGAGCAAGTGCAAAGGCCCTGAGGTGGGAGAGTGCTTGGCATATTCAGAAAGGAGCCTGTAAAGCAAGGATGTAATTAAGTAAACTAATGGAATCTATTATCTCCTTAATAGTCCAGATATTTGTATATTCAAAACCAGACAAAATCATACTTATAAATGTTCCTGGCAATGGAGAGGTAAGTAAATAATAAGCTAATAGCATCAGTCTTATCTCTTTCCTGAAGTATCACCAGTTTAATGGGTAAGGTCTTACGTTCTTTTCCCTACAATGGATTAAATTCTGCACGCTCCTTAATTTAGAGATGAATAAGTACACACATCCTAGAAGACGGCTGGGAATTAGAACTGAAGAAGAGGGATCAAGTACAGATGGTGTTTGCTCTGTCACCCTGCCGTCATGAAACCTACCACTCTTTAGCCACTATCTCAACCCTTTGACTTTAGCCTCCTGCAAAATAAAGCTTGCCTTTTCCTGCCTTCTCAGTTTCCTGCCTTCTCAGCCCTCACTCAGTTTCTGCAAACTTGAATCTTTCAGAAAACACAGGCTTATCCACTATGTTTGGAAGTGAGACACTACAGTATGCTTTGGTTAGCTTGGTATCTTCAATGAAGTAAAGTAATATACAGGCAAAGTTAACCTACCTGAAAAATAAGAAAATGCTAGACAACCAGATGAAAATTCGGATTGACTTAAAAAAAGGCTGAATTTCGTATGTACGTAATAAATACGCTACTGTGTTTATGTATATTGTGCTTAATAATAGAAATCTCCAAGAAATCCTTTAAATCATTGTTTCCCGAACTCATTTGATTACAAAAATACCACCTGAGGCATTTGGTAAAACTACAGATTCCTGGGTCCCACCCCAGAGCTGTGAAATCAGAGGGTCTAGGGCATCTTAATTTAAAAATTGTCCCAGCTACATTTTAATGTACATTTCATGATATGGTTAGTTAGTGAGGTCATGCTTTAAGCGAGTGCACGATGTGACTTTACATAATAAATTCAGTTTGTATGCTGACTTCTCAGGTGTTTATCCAGTGTGTCAGTGAAATGAAACCTGGGGGCTTTATTTTACATTCTTTGTGCTATCTCGTTTAAGCAGCTTCTGATATAATTTTAACTTGGCTTTAGAATTCTTTGGCCTCCTGTCAATTTTGTTTGCTTTCATTGTTTTGCTTAACTGCCTCTTCTGGAAGAATGGGGTCCTTTTGACAGGTCATCTATTTCCGGAGCTGCTAAAGACCTGATCTGGAGTGATGTCACCCATGTGGGCCTCTGCCAGGCCTGTAGCTAAGGGTCAAGCTCAGATTTTAGGCTGGAGCCCACTCACTAGGGAGCTAGGTTAGAGTTAGAAGGTCAGCTTTGACCTACAGTTTCACATTAGAACCTAAAACTAGTGTTCATTTTTCTAGGGACAGTCATTTCATTGAATTTGGAATCTATTTTGTAGCACAAGTTCAAAGATAACAAGTTCCAATCTGATGTTGGTCCCTGGTGAAATGATTTAATAGGATGATGGTTGCAGTTTTATTTCTAGGACTGATGGTAGCTTTAAGTATTACCCTGATAAGGTGGTACTAGACCTTCTGTTGTCCTGTAATTAGGTCCTGTTTTAAACTGTCCTGTAAATTAGGTCCTGCCGGGATCAGTCCACCCAAATGGGCCCAGTGCCATCTGATTTAAGTCAAAAGGAGAATTTAAACGAGTGATCAGGTAAGTCCAACATACATAGGCACATTTAAACAACAAATACCCAATAACCCAAGAACTATTTGTTGGAAATCTATAGTTAATTTAAACAAGGTTATTATTTTGATGTTAGGTTTTTAAATCTATTTTTTTAGAAAAGGCTTAGGTAATTCAAGCAAGTGCTTCGGTTTCTCTTTGTGACTTTGATATAACTAGGCACACATTTCTGGTTAAAAGTGAACAGTTGGGATAAAGAATATTTTCCCTCTTCCTCCCTAATCTAAGCCAAATGTTTTCCCCCTCCCTCCTTCCCTTCCTTCCTTTCTTCCTTGGTCTGTCTCCCGATGCTGCTTTCTTGATTTTTTTTCCTCTCGTATTACTTGGTGGAAATTGACACATGCACAGCTTTTATGCATTGAGATAAATGTGAATCTGAATTTAGATGTTATTTTAGTCAGTGAACTCTGCTGCATTCTCTTAGCATTTACATTGAGCGTCAGCACCCCATCCTTGCTACCTGACCCAAGAGTTAAGGTGGCAGAGATGATGTTGCCTTAACCTCATTGAAGTCAACTGAGTTTACTCAGTTGGAAAATGTTTACTTTTGAGTTATTCTTAGTATAAGCAAAGCCTTATCCTAAGTTACTTAGAGTCCTCACTCATGATGCCTGGTCTCATATCAGGGTGTGGACCTTCTCTTCCTTTTCAAAAGGTGTTCAGGGATTGCTGCTCAATTATAACAACTAAGTCTAAGCTGAAATAGAGTAGTGATTGGTTTGGCAAACTTGTCCAGGAAAAATTCCTTAACGAGCAGCAACAGGTTGAATAGGAATTTTTGCTTTGGCCCAGGAGAACTAGCGGTTGCTTAGTAATGGCAACAAGTACCTAGGAGTCCCTCAGACAGCTTCTCAGATCTTGGGAAGGCCCCCAAAGTTCAGATTCACCTTTCTCCCCACCAGCCCTGTGTATTTCCATCCTTTAGAGAAGTCCCAGCTCCTTGGTTCAAATCCATCCATCCATCCATCCATCCATCCATCCATCCATCCATCCATCCATTTATTAGTAGGAAATTACATTTTATTCTGTAAGTCTTTTAATGGTAAATGGTAAAAAGGCCTGGACTATAATGGATTAAATGGCATGGAAAAAAGAAAGTATCTCTTTGAGGCTCTACCTCCCAACCCCCACCCCACCCCCACTCATTTTTAGTGGGAAGAGGATTTAAAAGTGTTTAACTTGTGTTTTGCGGACAACCAGGATTACAGTAACGTTATTTCTAAAAACGGCACATTTTGAATTGCTATATACCATACAAGTACACCTTTTTAGAGTTCTTTGGAAAATACTAGAAAAGCTGGTACATTTCAGGGGATTTCAATGTACATTTCAACAGTAAATTGGGTTATGGAGGTTGTTCATGCATTTGAATGGGCATTCAGTGGAAAGCAATTGCTGCCTGCAGCGGATGAAGAGCCTTATTTTACTTTGTAATGAACATGGCAATGAACTTTGTGGGGAGCACTTTTAAAGTGATCTGACTTCACATTCACTCCTGAGGAAATGCTTCCTTTACAAGTGTGAATGCAGACACCCTCCAGAGCAGAAAAAGAAAGCAAGATTTGCTTGCTGCTGCTTTTTACTTTGGTGCCCGCCTTTCATCTGAATGCTGGATGTACAAGTATGGCTCACCCTCCTGGGCCACGGTCTTGTTTTTTAAGGTCTCTGAATTTAGATTGGAGTTTTAGAAAAGGCACTGAAGTGAAGAATGGAGAAAAGAGAGGAAGAGAAAGAGCAGGAAGAAACAATGCTTTAGCCACTGTTGAGTTGCCAGCATTTTTCCCAGTAGGAGGAGAGTTGCTGCCTGGCTGATGTCTAGTGTGGAATGGCATGTGGTTATCTGGCCTTCTGGGGAATTGATACTGACTTTAACTTGAAGCCTAGAATCCTAGAGCTAGGATGAGTTGTAGAGATCACACAGGGCATGTGAGTAACCAAGCATTGGATTTGGAGCTAAAAGTTTGGTTTAAGGAGAAAAGTGCTGTGCATTCTTTCTTCTGTGTTGCCTGTTGAGGTTGTAAGTATGTTGAAAGTCTGACGTTTTCATTAATTTGAAAAAAAAATATGTTGTCTTTTTCTGGGAAGGGAGATTGGGAATGGGGGAGGCATTGCTTATTTACTCCTTAAAATAGAAACATGAATATATGAAACACCTGTTTAAGATTCTGATAGTATAGTATTAGTGTGAGTTGGAAAGGACTTTCCTTTCCCACACTCACCCCAAATCATTGTTTTTAGTTCTCAGTTCAGTGAGCCCCATGAAATAATTGCTTTCTGTACTTCTTGGATCTAACTTTTCAAAAAAGCAAGGAACAAAGGTAGCTTTGCCTCTTTCCTGAATTGCCAATAAGAATTAACGTAAGATCAGAGAATTCTTTTTTCATTATTTTTCATCTGTAAAATGAAGTTGAAATAAATGATTTCTGAGGATAATCACCTGCTGCAACATTCCGTGAGTCTCATCTTCTCCCTCCAGAGGGATTTGGACTGGTGGTGGCTCACAGAAACAGTGATGGATGTTAGCAAGAAAGGGAAGTACTGGGCACAGTGGGATTTGCTTCCACCCCCCATGCCACCCTCACCCCTTTATCAAAATAAAAAGTGGTCTGAGATGACCAAGAAACAGACTTATGGCAGGTGGGAGGAATTCAGAAGGGCAGCTAGGAAGGAAAATCTGGTTTATCTAGAGGACCCCTGCACAGCTTCACTGGGCTGGTAGATAAAGGGTACAAGAAAATCAGATAAAAAAGGCTGGCAGGTACGCTGAGAACTCTTTCCAGAGACAGCATAGGAAGTAGGTTCCTCTGGGCAGGTTTGAGGAGTGAGAGTGAGGCAATATCGGAATGGATGGAACATGAAGTAAAATTTAGAAAGCTAAGAACGTTAAGCAAATGGGATAACTTCTCCCCTCCCCCTCCCTCTTGCTCCTCCTCCCCCCCTTCTCCTTTCTTCTTCCTTTTTCTTTCCCCCCTCTCCTCCTCTTCCCTCTTCCATTTCCTCTGAATAAAAGATAATTCAGGGACACCCATTTCTAGGCGATATTATGAAGCCAGTAGTTTAGTAAGTGTTCAGAGACGGTATTAAATAATATAAGGGTAAGAATAGTATCTGGGGTTTCACTTCAATTATAAGGTAATATATTATCTCACATCAGGCACTTAATGACCATTCATTTAGGTGTGGAATAAAATTTCCTTCTCTGGTATGTTACTGTGTTTTATATATATAGGATTTAGGGTCTCTGAAGTCCGTTTTCTCTGAGGTCAGTATCGGTACCAGGACAAAATGGATAATGGATTGTAGCCCTTGGAAGGTTTTCATGTTGGAGGACTTTTTATAGGTTACATGACCCTTTACGTACATTGTACTTCCTCTGCAGACCACAATTTTTTAGCTGCTTTGGAATCTTGGTGTCTACTTAAAAAAGATATGTATCTTACATATTTTTGAAAGCATTTTAATAAAGGACAGATGCCTCAATAGAATACGGTCAAAGAACATGAGTAGATAATTCACAAAAGCTATAAAAACCTGGGTTTGGGGAAAATACATTTCTAGGAGGATTATAAATTATTACAAACTTTCTGGAAGGCACTTGGCAAAACTGGCTGAAATGGGTCTACTTCTTGACAACACACCTGAATTTCAGTTGTAGGGATTTGTCCTAAGGAAATAATCAAGGATATTAATTGTAGCATTATTTTTGAAAGTGAAACATCAGAAAAAACCCTTAAGTGCCCAGCTACAAAGGATTGGTTTAGTAAATTGTGCTCAGTGAGATGGTAGGATACTTTGGAAGCATTATAAATCATATTATGGAAAAATATTTAATGGCTGGAGAAATGTTCATGATGTCTTTTACTGTAATGTTTATAGGCATAGAAAATATAACCTAATAATAATAATAATAATAATAATAATAATAATAATACCACCACAATAGGTTAACAGTGGTTTGCTCTCTGTGTACAGAAATTATAGGTACTTCTGTCTCTGATTTGTGCCTCTCCATGTTTTTCTAGTTTGCTTTAGTGAGTTTGTACTGCTTTCGTAATAAAAGAGAAAAATTTAAAGGTTATCCTTTAAAATAGTCATTCTGCCATGGAAACATTTAAAAATAACACATACGTACTCTAAATAAAATGGAAAAGTCTGCCTGCTTGCTTGGCCCAGGTAGAATTGATCTGATCCCGCACAGCAGTCCCCACCTCTCTCCTGATGCAAGCATTTGCCTCCTTGCCCTTCACTGCTGGTGAGCCCTGTGTGTCTTCCGCACTATGCTTCACTCACCTGTAGATCAGTTAGGTTTATGTTTCCACAACCCTGTATTTTTGGATTTGCCCAATTATCAGATTCCAACTATTTTTCAAAATAGCACGAATGGTGTAGGAGTTTGCAACGCTCATATAATTTGAAGCGGGGGAATGACTAAGGAGGAGAGAAACTCCTTCTACTCAGTAGGCTGTACGCACCTGTGTAGTTTCGCTTGGAAGAAAATTCTCTGTAGAGGAGGCAGCCCGACTCCACCTGAGTGTTTTTGGGAGAGACTCGAGGGTGAGTCCAGTTGTATTTAATCCTTAGGAGTATAAGTAGAGCCCAGAATACGACTTCCTTTAAGAATAAAAAGTAGTTGTAGGCAAGTTTGAGTTGCTATTATTTCTTTAACAACAGTTTATTTTTTCCATAACGTAGACTTGCATTTTCCCTGAAGGGCAGAGTGTGTGACTCATCTGCCTGCTTCTACAAGCTGGTACATAGATCATGCCAGATGCACGCCGGAGTCTCTTAGTTAAGCTGTATGAGATTGCATCACTGCATTTCCTGCAGTCTCTTTAATGGAGTCTTTGTAGAAAATGTGAAATTATTTGCTTATCAACCTATCCAAGGAGCATCCACAGCAGGGGAACAAAAAGTACCCGATAGGAACTTGAGAGAGAAAAGGGCCTTACAGAATCACTGAAGTTATGTCAGAGGAAAACACAAACACACACGGAGGGGGTAGAGGCTTAAAAAAATGGAAATGAACTTTGCAAATAGGAGCAAACCAAAACAATGTTTGGCTGTGGAATCAACACAAGAGTTTGTGAAGCAGAAACTCATCATAGGTATACTTCTTGGTTTGTGGATTCAAAAGTGAAATTTGCAATTGTCCCTTTCTTTTCCATGGTTTCCCTGGTTTCCCCTCCCCCATATGTTTCTTCTTATGGTGCAGAGATTTATCAGATCTCAAATAGTGCCTTACATTTACAAAACGTAAAAATTTTCTTTCAATGTTCAAAGTCTAAATAAAGGCACGTATTCTTACAGGACTGGTGGGAGGGATGAACGAAGGGCTTGTCTTTTTATCCTGTATTTTCAATTTTAGTAAACAACCTAAAAGGTGTGGTTTGTATTCTATTCAGCCATACAAAACTACAAATTTGCTTTTTGAATTTGCCCACACATTTTGGGACACAATGCATTTGATTGCTTCTAGTACTTGAAATAAACTGGAGTAGAGATTGTTTTTCTCTTTCCTCTTTTAAAAGACCCATAGGCTTTTTTTTTTTTTTTTTTTTGACTTCCTGATCCTTCCTAAACAATGAAATACGGGTTTGGTAGATACCTGGGATACATTTAGTTACTAAGTTGCAAGTTTTTCTATCGCAGCATACCCATGCTTGGCCAGGTGAACAAAATCGAACACTCTATTCAGAGCTTTCAGGACTAACCAGATTTGTTTGTTTTTTGTCGTTGTTGTACCAAATATTCCTGGAATATGGAGGAAATTGAAAAAGTTATGATTCTGAGATTTTTATTGTACTGAACATACGATGGACTATTTTATAAATCACTGTTTTGCACCATTTCTGAACGACCCACTAAACTGCTTCCAAGGCCATCTTCCAGGCTGACTTTCATTGTAACTATTTTTGAGGCACTTTTGCATTTGCACGTGTGTTTTTTTAAAACACCATCTCTTAGGGGCGCCTGGGTGGCACAGCGGTTAAGCGTCTGCCTTCGGCTCAGGGCGTGATCCCGGCGTTATGGGATCGAGCCCCACATCAGGCTCCTCTGCTATGAGCCTGCTTCTTCCTCTCCCACTCCCCCTGCTTGTGTTCCCTCTCTCGCTGGCTGTCTCTATCTCTGTCGAATAAATAAATAAAATCTTTAAAAAAAAAACAAAAAACAAAAAACCATCTCTTAGGGAGACTTTTTTTTTTTTTTTATAAACATAATATATGGTCCTGAGGAGAAACTGGAAACTAGAGAAAGGTAGGTAGAAGAAAAATCACTCATAATTCCAGAATCTTAACACTATACATTTTCTTATGGTTTCTGATAAGTACCTGCATATGAATGTGCTTATAAAAGAGTATACAAATTATGATCCCCCTTTTCTACATCATTCATGCCATTCTGGGTTTCCCATTTAATGCTATATTATTAGCATTTTACTAGTCTCTTAAGTATTCTACATAACACTTAAAGATCAATCATCTTCTATTTTTATTTAGGTTGTTTTGCTTTTTCATTATTATAAATCATGCTTGTGCATAAATCTTTGTATCTCTGGTTATTACTTCAAAATGGGTTTCTGGCACTGTAAGAATGAAAAGACATAAATATTTTTCGGTTCTTGATCCATAATTTGAAAATGACTTCTAGAAAGATTGTAAAAATTTTTCTCCCCACGTTGTTAGAGGGTGTCTTTTGCACAATGTGTCATCAATAAATGAGAATTATAATTATAATTTTTTTGTCCATTCAAAGGGCAAAATGAAAGTGTATTTTTGTTTTAATTTTCGGTTTCATAATTAATGAAGTTAAACATTTTCTCAGATGTTTATTGGTCATTTATACTTCTTTTTATTGAAGATCTGGCTCTTGCCTTAGCTACTATATGTGGTTGTGTTGTTATGTTCTGGACGAGGGGACCTTGGGGCTGAGGTCCAGCTATGCTTCCCTCTGGCCCCTGCCCAGGGAAAAGGGCACCTTCCAACATCTGCACAAATGTACCATGTGGGTTAGCAGTGCCCTTTTCTTATTTTTCACTCATTTAAAAAAAGAAAAAAAAAGTGATTTTTATTTTTTTTGATTTGTGAGAGCTCTTTACACACCTGTAATTATTAACCTTTTTGTCAAAATTCTGGCTATCATTTCCCCAGCTTCTTGTCATTTAATTTCATGATTTAAAAAATGTTCAGAGCTTTACATTTTTTGATGTCAGCTAATACAGCTCCTGTGTATATGTGAGTACTTTCGTGGCTCTCAAATCATGATTTGCAAATCTGAGATCATCCTGTAGGGACTTAACTCACTACAATTTTTTCCCTTTATTTTAGCCTCAGTTTTAAGGTTATTTAAAAGACTCTTGGGAAAAAAAGACCCTTGATAAGGTAACTAATTCATACTTAATTGTAAAAACATTAAGATACACAATTACTTTCAAAACTACCACACAGAGATGTTAACACTATTAACACTTTGACATCTATATATTTACTGTCTTCAATGTATGTACATACAAATGTGTACAGAAATGAGATAATAATTTACATACTGTTTAATAATTTATCTTTGAAATTAATGTTGATCATGGATAACTTTCCATGATGATATTTTTAATGGCCCCATAGTTCTACATGGAATGGAAAAGTCCAAATTAGCCGGTTCCCTACTGTCATACATTCAGATTTTTTTCTCAGTTTCTTACTATCTAAGTCAATATTTGGATGATTATCTTTAAAGTTAAGTCTTCACATACTTCTTAGTTATGTCCTTGAAAAATGTTCCAATGAATAGACATTCCTGATCAAAGGCATGCTCTTTTTAAAGACATTTGGTTCGTATTTCCAAATTGCCATCCAGATATTTTCTCCTCATTAACACTCCCACCAACAGTGATCCGAGGGAGAAGGATTCCTCATTCCTTTCCCAACAATGCATATTATCCTCTTTACAGTCTTTGCCAATTTGATAGGGTAAAAATGGTAAGTTATTTGGGACTGTATTTCTTTCCATTTACTCAAATTGTGTTTTCTGTCTTAGGAGACCTTTATGTTTTATTTTTAATATATACAGTATTTTGATATCTTAAAGGCTCTTGTTGGGATTTTGTAGAGAGTTTAGCATCAGTAAAAAGAGTCTGTTAGCAGAAGGTCCAGCCTTCTCAGGTCTTTTCTCTCAGTAGGAGTCATTGGGTCTGAGAACTGTCCTTAACACAGCACCCATTCTTTGCCAGTGAAAGCAATGAGCCAGGTCTGCACTCAATCTCTCTAATCAAAGACCACAAGTTCAGGGAACTGCATCAAGGGACAAGGAGCCTATATCTCCAAGCTGACTGATGATGACCTAGTACAGGATGACTACATTCAAGCAACAACAAATAAGTGGTCACCACACCCATCTATTTCACCTTGTGATTTATCGAGTGCCTGCAGGTCAGGCACAGAGCTGGGCACCATGCCAGGTGCAGAGACCCCAAAGATGAAACAGACTACTAGTGTAAGTTCTGAGAATCTTAAACAATATAATTAGAAAAGAAGTAATTTAGAAAAAAAATGCACAATTTACCTTCCATTTTGGAGGTAATTAGTTGTGGGAAAATTGGAGGCAGGAAGGTCCAAAATAAGACAAAATAGTGCAAGTCTTCAAATTTTCTTCTTTATTTTGATTTGAAAAGAACTGTCACTGTTTTTCATTTCTCAGGTTTGGTCAGGCTTTCATCCATTTGCATTTTTGGGGGGATCTATTATTAGTGGTTTAAGAAACACTTTGGTTGTTTATCTAAATAGTAGGGCTATTTAGAATGGAATCACTTTTCAAAGATAAATCTCTAGAGCTCTGTAATTAAAGTTTGTATTAAAAAACTTTTCTAGAGCTATGGGGTTAAAACTTGTTTGTATGCTTTGTCATATGCATGTTGCTTGAAGCGTTAAAGGTAACATCTGTGGAAACTGGCAATTTATGGAAGTGATTTGGTACTTTTCTAAACTGAGCTGTAACATTAAAACATCTAGGACAATTAGAAATTTGTTTTAAGTGTTGGTGGCATTAGAGCCAGCTGTATTAATCAGGAACCCATAATCTGGTTTGTTAATTATGGAGGCTGTTTTCTTCAATCTTCCACGTATGGTTAACCTTTCGGATATATAATTTTTTCCCCCCTAAAAAGACCTAAAAGAGGGCATGAAAAGGAAAAGTCAGCTTAATTAGTTTGGCTACTGATTAAGGAAGAAAAAATATTTAATTCCATTCGAAGGTAGAACTCATTTTAAATACATTCTTTGATTATCTAGGATTTCATGTGATCCATGGTACACTTTCTCCTGTTATTTCAAATTTTCTTGAAGCTGTAAATTTAAGAATTGTTTGATTAGGAAGTCTACCATTTGCAAGGTACAAATAATGGACTTCCCCCAGGAAAACTATAAAGCACTATGCCAGGGAAGGGGAATCTTTAGGTAATTGGTCATATTGCATATTTTTTTCTTTTTTTTGAATCTAACCCTAGAAGTATTTGTCCATAATTTTATGATTTTTTCCCCTAAATATTTTAGTGGCTATAGAATATTACCTGTGGGTTTGCTATCATTGACTTAGATTTAGGTTACATGCAGGTTGTTCCCATAGTTCTCACTGTTATAAAATCATACTTTTATAAAAAAACCTTTCAAGATTTTTTGATCACTTCCTAGAATAAATTTCTATAAGTGGAATTTATGGGATTAAAATGTATGAATATTTTAAAAAATTTCATTACACAATAACTATACATTTAGGTAGAAAAAAAGACAAATATCCCTTCTATAGTTCTTTCTCTTCTACCATTTTCAACAGAATTTTGACAGCTCATTGGATAGAATTCTAGATGTGTTTCTAGTTATTATATCACATATGAATGTGTGTGTATTTGAAAGTTTTTAAAATTTTCATTTTTTTCTGCATAAACCATTTTATACATGTTGTTACATGAGTTTTGATGATTTCATGTCAATACAGAGCACTTTTTTTTTTTTTAAATAGTTGCACAGTATTCCACAGTATGAATATGTGTGTGTGGCTTAAGGATGAATTCATAGAGGTGGGGCAAAGGCTATGCATGTTGAAATCTTAGGCTGTTGCCCAAAAATGCTACTTTAATTTATATTCTAATCAGTAATGTTTGAATATACCCATTTCTGCCTACCCTCAAGCAATAGATCTTATCAGCCTTCAGAATTTTTGCTGACATGAAGAATTGTATCTATTCTCTTACTTTACGTTTCTTTTTCTATTCATTTATTTTTAAAGATTTTATTTATTTATTTGAGAGAGAGAAAGAGAGCACAAGCAAGGGAAGGGGCAGAGGGAGAAGGAGAAGCAGGCTCCCCACTGAGCGGAGAGCCCAGCATGGGGCTTGATCCCAGGACCCCTAGCCGAAATCAGACGCTTAACCAAATGAGCTACCCAGGCACGCCTCATATATTCAAAAGCCATCTGTGTTTTTTCCCCTGGTGGACTGTTAATGCTCTTTGCCTATTATTCTGTTTTGTTGTTGGCCTCTTTTTAAAACAGCTTTGTTGAGGTATAATTGATACACAAAGAATTGCATATATTTAGTGTAACATTTGTACATAACTTAATGAACAATTCGGTGAGTTTAGACATATGCAAACACCCGTGATACTATCACCATAATCAAGATAATAGACATATGCAACACCTCCTGGAGGCTTTTGTGTCCCTGTGTGTGTGTATGTTAAGAACACAACATCAGATTTACCTTCTTAACAAATGTTGAAGTGCATAATACCATATTGTTAACTACGGGAACTGTGTTGTATAGCAGATCTCTAGAATTTATTCATCTAGTATAACTGAAACTTTAAACCCGTTGTACAACAACTCCCCATTTCCCCCTCTCGCCAACTGCTGGCACCAATGTTGTATTCTCTCCTTCTGCGAGCGTGGCTACTTGACACCCTTCATATAAGTGAAGTCATAGAGTATTTGTCTTTCTATATCTGGCTTATTTCATTTAGTGTAATGTCCTCCAGGTTTATCCATGTTGTTGAACATGGTAGAATTTCCATTTTTTTAAGGTGAAATAATATTCCCTTGTATGTATACACCACATTTTTCTTTATCCATTCCTCTGTTAGTGGACACTTGGTTGTTTGCCTATCTTGGCTACGGTGAATAGTGATGTGATGAACAGTGAACTGAAGATATCTCTTCGAGATCCTGATGTCAGTTCTTTTTGATAATATACCCAGAAGTGAGGTTACTGGATCACATGGTGCTCTTGGTCTTTTCCTGATGAATTGTAAGAGCTATGTATATACCCAGAGATTAGCCTATTGTCTACCAGTTTGTCATGTGTCTTTTGACTATGTTGCGTTTTTGGCTTTGCAGAGATTTTTAATTTTTAGGTAGCTGAATTAATCTGTTCTCTTTTTTTTAAATTTTTATTTATTTATTTGACAGAGAGAGAGCAGATGCAGGGGGAATGGCAGGCAGAGAGAGAGGGAGAAGCAGGCTCCCCCACTGAACAAGGAGCCCAATGCCGGCCTTGATCCCAGGAGCCTGGGATCATGACCTGAGCCAAAGGCAGACGCTTAACTGACTGAGCCCCCCAGGCGTCCCTCATCTGTTTTCTTAAATGGCTTCTAGGTTTTATGCCTTGCTTAGGAAGGCTTTCTATGTCCTAAGTTCCAAAGAAACAAATAACCCCTCTCCTCCCCTAACACTAGTTTTTTCCAAATTTTATTCTGCCATTCCGTGACATACGATTTCACATTTCCATTGAAAGCTTTGATCCATCTGGAATTTACTTGATGAAGAAATGAAGTAGGATTCTTACCTGATTGCTTTTCTAGATGGCCACCGTATTGTGTCAATACCACTTACTGAGTAATACACACTTCCCCCACTTAATTTAAATTCAGCTCTTATCACATACTAAATATCTATGTGTCTTGGGACTGTTTCTTAACTTTTTATTCTGTTCCACTGACCGAACCATTTATGCTTCAGAAGCAACTATGTACCTATGTATTCATTTCTCTCTGTAAAATGTTTTCATATCTGAAAGTGCTGTGCCATCTCATGATTCTTCTTTTAACATATCTTCCTGGTTATTTCCCCCCCCTTTTTTTTTCTTTTCATTTTCAATGTAAACTTTAGAATCAGCTTCTGTAGTTCTCAAGAAATCCTGATTTGGGAGTGGGAAAGAAGGAAGGGAATGCATTAAAATTTAGGGATAACTTTGGTATAGAGTTGATATTTTATTAATTTTATGATTTATTTTAATTTTGTATCATTTATTAATTTTAAATAATTTTATTATTAATATTATGTCTTCCTATTTAAGAACGGAGTATGTCTTGCTTCATTTATTTAAATCTTTGATGTTTCTCGTCAAAGATTTGCACCTTTATTGTTAAGTTTATTTTAAATTTTTAAATTTTCTCAAAAGTATGTTATCTTTTTGGTACCATTTTAAGTGGAGTCTTTTCTTCCTTTACATGTTTTAGCTGGTTGTTTTTATATAGGAAAGATACTGATTTTTAAATGTTAGTTTGTGTCCAGCCACCTTATTTTATTGCCTTTTGCTTGTAATAGTTGTTCCCCTGTTTCTCTTGGGTATCATCATGAAGTCATAGTGTGTGCAAATGTTTATTAATCTCTCCCAATTTTTATACCTTTTATTTCATTCTCATTTCTTTTTTTTATTTAGATTTTATTTTTTTTATTTAGATTTTATTTATTTATTTGTGAGAGAGAGAGCAAGAGAGCGCGCACAATCAGGGAGAGTGGCAGGCAGAGGGAGACTTGGACTCGATCCCAGGATCCTGGGATCATGACCTGAGCCAAAGTCAGATAATTAACCGACTGCACCACCCAGGCGTCCCTCATTCTCATTTCTAAGTGTATCAATCTATCTCAATAGAACAATGTTAGCTAATACTAATAGGTGTGAGAGTGGACCTCCTTTTCTAATGTCCTCAGGGTTTCAGCATTAAATATGATCTAGCCTTTGAAAAGCTCTTGGTTTTATGTGATCTTGTACCTGACTACCCATCTGAACTCCTCTATTCTAATATCTATCCATTCATCTCCTCTTCCCCTCTCTCTGAGTCTCAGATTGTCCATTAAGTAATTATGTTATCTACAAATAATGATTTTTTCCCCTCCTTTTCCATATTTCAGATTTCTTAAATCTTTCTCTGTTATTACATTGCTCAGGATGTCAAGTACGATGTTGAAAACGAGATAGCAGAGGACATTCTGTGAAGGAAGTGGTTTTAATGTCTCACTTTTAAGTATGATGGTACTGTAGGTTTCTTGACTCTCAAAAACGATTTCCATATTACGTTATTCTCTTACTATAATGATATCCACTAATACATTTCCTAATTGTTTTTAGAGCAGTCTTGTATTCTTGGGACAAGCCTTGTGTGGTCATGATGTAAAAACGTATTGATAGATTCAGTTCATCAATATTATTTTGGGGATTTTATAGCTATATTCACCCCAGTCCCACTGCTTACTGGAATTATGACCTTTGTGACCTTTGGTAAGTCCCTTAGTCGCTCTGTGCCTCAGTTTCTCCTCCATAAAACAGGAATAATAGTAAGAGATCTTGCTTCCCAGCATTGGGATGAAGTATGTAAGTCCATGGTACATAGTAAACACCCAGTAAATGTCGTCTGTCCTTATCATTGTCATCGTAATTGATCCTGTTCTCTTGTTTCCTCTGTGTGTGTGTGTGTGTGTGTGTGTGTGTATCGTGTGTATAGGTGCATGCAATCTTTTGTGTTTTGATATCCATGTTATGCTAGCTGATTAGAATGAGTTAGGAAACTTCCCATGTCTTACTATGTTCTGCAGTAATTCAAACAATGTGGGAGTGATCTGTTCCTTGAAGGTTGCCCGTACCTGGTGAAGGTCCTTGACTATCCTTTTAGTTTCTTGTATACTTCCTTTGTCTGTTCAGGCCGTCTACTTGAGGCCAAGTTTTAGCATTTATATTTTCCAGGAAATCATCAGTTTCTGATCTCTTCTTTAGCAGTGGGATGTCTTCTCATTTCTCACCCTTTTTTTGTTAATCGGATTTTACCTCCCCTACCATTACCTTCACCCCAGCCCCACCCTTTTACACACATTCACACCCATATACAGACACACACAGAGGACAGCTCATCATTACTTTTATGGATCATTCAACTGGAAAAAATGGGGCCACAGGAAAAAAGACTTAGGCAGTTGTTCATGTAGCTAGAACTGGGACCAACAGTTGAAAATGAGATTTAGTCAGATTTCGGGTAAAATATACAGAAGATTTTGGCTCAGTTTATGTATAAGCTAATTCAGATCCTGCACGAAGCCCTCACTAAGATGAGATTAAATAAGCCAGGACTTTATGAAGGAAATGCCTTATCCCAGGGTCCTCTGAGGGGGTGTAGGGAGGGCAACGGGTAAGGGAGGGAGAGCCCCGGGCCCAGGGGCAAGTCTCACCCTGAACGTGGGAGAGGGAGGGATTGGGTGGAAGCCTCTTGCCTGCCTCTTGTCTGTCTCTTGTCTACGGAAGTTTCCTCAAAGCCTTAGGAGTCTTCTAGCTTGTGCCATCAGGGCAGTTCTGCACCTGCTTTAGCACCTAGGCTGAGTTTAGTCATTGGCAGGGGGCCGTCTGTGGGAGGCCTGGCTTCAGTGGCCCCTGGGCCATTGTCAGTTCTCTTTAGGCTGCTGGAGGTTTGCAGGGTGCACTTGAGTGCCTGTCAGAGAGTAAGAGCTTCCTAACAATGGGAGCTTTCTAGCAGTGGAATGAAGTGTTTTATAAGGTAGAGACTTCTTACTAGAGATGTTTAAGCAGAGAGATGTTGGATGCAAGGGTGGGGGGTGTTTACATTTGAGAGAGAGTCTCTGTCCTTCTGTCCCCCATCCCCGACACTTTTTCTCTCTCCTGTTCTTCTTCTCTTCCTCTACTCCCTGCTCTTCCCACCCTCATCCTTCTCATCCTATTCCTTTCCTCTTTCTCCCCTTTGTCTCTTTTTCTGTCTCTGTCTCTCTCTGTGCTCTCGAGCGCGCGCGCGCACACACACACGTACACACACACACACACACACACACACACATGCACGTGGTTGGGGTGTGTGTAACCACTCTTCTTACTTCTTAAAGCTTTGTTTACAAATAAAACATTTCTTTTAATATTGAAATTAAACACTTTAGCACACCACTGCCTTCCCCCTCCACTCAGACTGCCTTTCTCCCGTCTCTCTCTCCCAGGGTCCTGTCTCTTCATTAAGTTCATGAATCTTGCAGCTTACTTGGGTCAAGGTTTCAGTCCTGGTTCACAACTGAGTCAGGAAAATAATACTGTTGAAATGCAGCCAGGGAGACTCCATTTTTCTGCCTTTTCTGCTCCTGCTGTCCTTCAGAGTCACTATTGAAAACCAAGGTGTATTGTTGGTTGGTCATTAAATTTTCAGGTTTTGATGAGAGGCAGTTTAAAGGTTCTCATGGACACCCTTATCCCCCCTGAGGTGCACCTATAGTGCTAGAGGCTGGGATGGGAGAGACTGCCAACATCGAACAGGTAGGATGCCCAGGAAAACCTGCAGATCGCACCCAAGGCATCAGCCTGATAGTCCCCTCTCCTTCTGGTGAGGCTCCCATTAGAAACTCCTGGTGGGGCACTTGGCTGACTCAGTCAGTAGAACATGTGACTCTTGATCTTGGGGTTCTAAGTTCAAGCCCCACATTGGGTATAGAGATTACTTAAAAATATATATATTAAAAGAAAAAAACTTCCTAAGAAACTCCTGGTATCTCTTGTCAGCTGACTGGCATTGCAATCACTTCAGTCTACCAGGAATGGCTTAATAATTTCAAACCTTAAAATATTAATGTTAATAGCTAATGTAGATATAGTGCTTACTGTGCCACAGGTAGTAGTCTAAGTGCATTACGTGTATTAACTCAATTATTTCTCAAATCAGACCTCTGAGAGTTGATGAGAAAATGGGGCATGGAAAGGTTAAGTAATTTGCTCAGGGTGCCAGAGCTAATAGGTAGCAGAGCTGGGATTAGAAAGCCCTGCAATCTGTCTCCACCTCTGAATTTAGTCATCATGCTTCTTTGTCTTCGAAAGGGAACAGGCTGCTTTCCTGATCCCTTTCTCAAGAGATTCCAGTGCCCACTCACCTACTTTATTTCACCAGAAACTTGATAGTTTAGTGGGTGAAAACTGGCAGTCATGGACTGCAGACATACTTCATATGACCCACATGGTGTTTTTGTAACACGTATTTTTAATTTTTACCAAAGTTTGTGAAAAATAGCAGTTTCCTGAGACCCACTCTCCTCCCTGGATTCTGTCTCCAGAAGCAACCATACTGAACTTTCCCTTTGTACTCACCTCTGTATGTCTCAGTAATAAATACTGCCTTTTTTTTTTTTTAAAAGATTTTATTTATTCATTTGAGAGAGAGGGAGAGCTGAGGGAGAAGCAGACTCCCCACTGAGCAGAGAGCCCAATGTGGGGCTCGATCCCAGGACACTGAGATCATGACCTGAGCTCAAGGCAGATGCTCAACCAACTGAGCCACCCAGGCACCTCTGCCATTTCTTCATCTATCCATTTTAGGTATTATCTATTGACTTCTATCCAAGGAGTTGTTTGTGGGGTTTTTTGCCAGCCAAAATAAAAAATAGTGTTATTAATTCTGGTGTCTCTGAAGCAAAGAGAGAAAGAAAGAAAAGAAAAAAAGAGAAACTCTTCCACATTTCAGCCCCAGGTCCAGGGCAAGGGGCTGCCCCTGCAGGCAGAGCAGGCCCAGGGGCCAGGTCAGTCCTGCCCAGGGCTCCAAGGGGGACCAGTCCATGGGTTCGGCTCCTTAGGCCTGACTGGGAGGCTGCCTGCTTCAGTTTGGAGAACCCGGGCTCAGGACTAGGAACCAGTGACAAGGTCAAGGTCAGAGGTGTGGACTACTGAGTTCTGGCGCTCTGGCTGTAGCCAGAAGTCAAGGTTCCCATGCGGAAGCCAAAGCCACCCAGTTCCATGGTGCAGCAGAGAGCGCCAGAGGGCAGGGTTCCTGAACCCTGGGTTGGCATCCAGAGGGCACCAGGCCATTCAGAACTGATGCTCCTGCAGAGGCTGGGCAGCCCGGCCTTGTGCTCCTCAGCAGGGTCCGGCCACTCTCAGGAGCCCTGCTGTCTAAGCCTGGACTGCCCTGGGCTGCTCTAGGAGGTGAGCCGCCGGTGCCGATACTTGGGCTGAGGCCGAGGTCTAGGGGCACCTGAGATTTGGGGGTGCCTCCTTTGGGGCTCCCTGAGGCAGGCTTCCCCACCCCCCCCAGATTCTCCCAGCCCCTTCTGACCTTCCAGGCTCCATGTCCCACTGGGACCCTCAGAACTGAGGAGACCAGGGTCAGGAGGGCCTCAAAGGCCAGAACCCCTCAGTGGGGCCCAAAGAAGCAGGGAGAAGTCCAGGTCACCGTGGGGGCGCCGCTGCAGCAGAGGAAGAGGGCGCGGGGCCATCAGTGCCTGGTGGGAGGGCTTGGTCGCCAGCCCCTGTTCTGGGGCGAGCGGTGTGCCTAGGGGGTGAGCACCGCTGAGAGAGGTCAGGCCGCCTCCACCACAGTCCCCTTCCGAGGCCTGTCCAGGCAGGTAGAGGCCAGCGGCCAGGGCGCCCCGATGGCTACGGTGGCCGCAGCGGCCGCGGGCTGGGCGCAGGAGGAGCGGTCACGAGACGGCGGCGCCCGCAGGCCTGCGCACACGCCGCCGCCGCCCTGCGAGTCCGATGACCTGTGACCTGGGGCTGTGGTGGTGGCGCCTGCGCACGAGGTGGGACGCGCGTGCGCGCTCCTGGGACGGTGCTCCTGGTGCGGTGCTCCTTTGAGGTCGGCGCCGCGCTGCCTCCCGAGGCTGCTGGAGAAGGGGCGCGGGAGTGGAGGTACGGTTGCGGGTCCTTGCCTATCTTAAAATGTCGTTTACCAGCCGTCGTCCGTGACTGCTAGTTTGGTTAGACACGGAATTCTCTTTCCTCAGAATTTCGGAGGCACTGCTTCAGTTGTTGCTGGATTCCGAAGACGCTGACCCTTTGCGTGTGGCTTTTTTCTCTCTGGAAGCTTTTAAAATCAACTTCATATGCTTGGTTTTCCGACATTTCATGATAAATGCCTTGGTGATGCCCCCCTCCCCCCTTTGTACTTGGTATTCCATGGACTTCTGGACATGCAGGTCCTTCTGTTCCGGAGCATTTTCTCATGTTATTTCTGTGGTAATCGCTTTATCGCTTTCCATTAAGATCTCTTTTCTCATTACGGAATTCATACGGTTTTCACGCTGGGCCTCTTGGACTGATCTCCACTTGGCTCGCATTCCCCCTCCGATTGTCTGTCTCTTTGCCTTTTTACTCTGCTTTCCAGAGTTGCCCTCACCTTCATCATCCAGACTTCCCATAGAAGTTTTGACATTTTAGTCATACTTTTTTTTTTTTTTTTAGTTTGAGAGAGTTCTAGCTTGCCTGCCTTCCTTCCTTCCTTCCTTCCTTCCTTCCTTCCTTCCTTCCTTCCTTTCCTTCCTTCCTTCCTTCCTTCCAGCCTCCTGTTTTTACTGCAGAGATGCAATAACCTCTTTTTATCACGCTGAGGATGTTACATTTATTTTCCTCTGTTTTTTACAGCATTTCTATTACCTGAAGCTTCTTGTTTGTGTTTTTGTTGTAGCTTGCTTTTGTGTTGACCTTCGTGATCCTTGCCTCTCCGTTGAGCTGTTCATTGGCTCCATGTTTGATGGCTGAGTGCTACAGCTCCTCAGTAGCTGGCTGGAAGCTGTGGGGTGGGGGGTGGTGGAAGGGAGGGCAGCAATGGGCCAGCGCCTTGACGGGCTCATTTCCCTGGAGGATGACCAGGCAGTGCCTTTTCTTTGGGTTACCCCCAAAAGTCAGTATCTCTAGGTCTTTACTCTGGGACCAGTGACTGTCACCAGAGAAGGACCCTCTGCTTATAAGTAAGGGGATGGGATTTTGGAAACTGGTGGGGTGAGGGGAATCTCATGGTTTATTATGTTGTCTTGTCACACAGTCCCTGTATTTTCATTCAAGGGCCTTATCTCCCTTTGGTGCTTGGTGCCCCCAAACCCAGGGCCTTTTGGGTTCAATATTACCAGAGAATTAACCTTCCATCCATGCTAAAATGTCAGAGAGGTAGATGCCTGGCTACTGGGGGTGGGAAAAGAGATTTAGGGAGGGGGAGGCTCTTCTATGTACTTTTAACCAATCTTCCTGTTTTCAGCCACTCCCCACGCTCCTACATTCCAAGATCCCTAATGCTTCTAATTCCCCAGGCTGTCCTATTCTTTGGTACTACATGACTTGCTTCTTGTATATACCTCTGCATGCATTTAAGCTTCATTTACTCCGCTATGCTGGGGCAGTTGCCACTCTTCTGATTTACATCTCTCTTTAATTAATTGATTATCTGATAGGCTTTTGCCTTCTCTCCCAATTCTTTGATCTTTTTAACTACCATTTTAATGGGGTTTCAGATAATGTGTTCAACCTGCCATATTTAACCAGAAGTCTCTGCTTCTGCCGGAGAAAGTCATCCTAGTTGTTCACATTTCTCGTTTCCATTCTCACTGCTATCAGTCACTTGGGTTAAAAGAAAAGGGTACCTGAAGTGTTGGCACCATTGTTAGTAATTCACAGTGGAAGATTGGCATGTACTTCATCTAGAGCTTTTAATGATCTCTCTGCCCCTTCCCCAGTTTTCCCTCCTTCAGAGAGTCTAACTGAATTTATCTACCATTTTGTTTTCAGTTCTGTAAAGTTCCTCTTCACTACTGGGAATATTTAGCACTAGTTTCTTCTTCCACTCAACCTAACCCCTCCGACTAGACCAGAGCCCCCAGGACAACAAAGTTGGCAGAGAAAGGGTCCAGACAGCTGCCACAAGAATCTCAGCAGGTCACAAAAGCCACCAGGACAAAAGACTGCTCACTGGCACTCCAGTGATCTCCTCCTGTCAAAGAAATCAGGGGGTGCACTGTATATGATTGAATTCTGTAGGACACTTTTATTGGGCAGTATTCTAACAGTTGTTGGGGAATCTGTGTAATTTTTTAAAATGCTCACTTTCCTTAGTGGCAAGACAGACAAGATGAGGTTTTCATAGAGGGTTGGATAATATCAAAATTACCACATTGACATTTGTCTTTTCTTCAGACTTCAGGTATGTTTGAATTAGTCTGTTACAAGCTTCACAAGCGTTGTAATTAAGCAGCTACAGTTCCTAGAAAGCTTTATGTCTCCTGCAACCCCACCTGTCTTTCTAGCTGGCTTAGCATAAGTTCGGTTAGTATCTGCACAATATGCCTGAAGTCAGGGCATAGAACTATACATTTTCATGCAGCAGGGATACCAGGTAGAAGAGGTAAGGCAACTCGGATTCACCAATACCTTGCTTATTCCCACTGACCCTGTCATGTGACCAGCAGAGGAGTCCAAGTGTCTGCAGAGTCCTAGATGTTCTAGAGCTTCCAGGCTCAAGATGATCCTCCTTATTCATAATGCAGGTTTAGCCCCTGTGATTTCGCGCTTTGTCTGTAATATAGCATGCCCTCTCTGAACTCTCTAGTACTTCTTCCCTCCTAATTATCACTTATTAAACTTCCACGTGACTTTTCCCATTAGAAAAGCATACTTTGCTGGGGCCCCCAGGAATAGTGCCCACACAGCCTCCTCTTCTCTTGGTGGAGCTCCACCTGAGTTCCAGTCACTCCTCATGTGTTTGGTCACAAGAACATAACCAGTTTGCAGGCTTCTGATCTTTATCTTAGGTATTTCTGCTAGTGCCTCCCTGCTAGTCACTGAAACAACTTATCCTTCTATCAATGTCCTTTCAATACAGAATGATTCACTCTTAGCCAACCACAGTTACCTATACATGGTTGAGATCATTCTGTGTTTCTTTTCCTCTTTTCTCCCAGACTAGAAAGACTCCAAGGTCTTTTCATCTCTGCTAAAGTCTGATGGTGGCAGTAATAATTTATCTCGAAAGGTTTTCCCAAGCTATTATTCACCTGTCCTTGGGCTTCTCTCCATATTAGGGAGATATTAGTGAGATTGCTCCATAATTTGTTTCTTTAACTTCTGTCTCTTGCATTGCTCTGGGTGAGGCACATTGGTACCAGAACCTTCTGTTTCTTCTCTTTAGCACCATCTGTTGGACTGTATAACATGGCATTGTGTTCCTTCACTGTTTGGTAAATTTTTGAAACACACACACACAGACATGCTGCTTTTTGTCCATTTTTGTTAGGTCTTATGAGAGAGAGAATTTGTATTGCAGCCCCACTTCTATGTGTTTAACACGACATCCCTACACATTTTTAATATTTAAGTGGTCAAAGTTATCTTTTTTTTCTTCATAGATTCTTCCATTGTTTCTGTGCTTGACAAATTCTTCCCAAATCCAAGAGCAGATTAAAGATTCATTTACATAATCTTTATTTTTGTATGTGTGATTGAGTACTAAACTGCACTTAAAAATTGTCTGAATTTATTGTAATGGTCAAGTAAGGGTCTAACTACACAGACACACAGATGAAATAAAACACCTCACCTGCTTGCTCCAACTATTATTTATTGCAAGGGAAATTCTTTCAGTCTCCTTCCTTCCTTCTTTCTCCATCCTTCTTTCCCAATCTTCATTTCTTTTCCTTACTCTTTTCTTTTCTTCTTTTCTCTTATGTTCTTTTCTTTTTCCTTCCTTCCTTCTTTTAAAATTTCTTTACATGTATATAATTTTATACAGACATAATTTGCATAAATGCACAGTGATTGTATTCCACATAGTGTTTTTTGTAACTTTCTTGCTTTCCTTTTCTTGCTACTGCTTTCTGCACTCCTCCCCTTCACCCACATCACACACACCGCACCCCTAAATGTGTTTATGTAAAGATTCATGTGTATGTATGTGCATATTAATATTCATTCACAGAATGTGTACAACTTTAAAATTAGAGTATCCTTTAAAGCACAGAGGAATAACTGAGTGCCTCTGATAATTTTCCAGAAGAGGAAAAAAAGTAATTGATTCTTATTTTTCTGATAGTGTCCTCAGAAGCCCATCTAAATTCTAATAAGGCAAACCAAGGTTTCACTGGTTTTTATTATTTCTAGCATTTTTATTTTAGGTGAAGTTTATTACATAGTAAAGCCTACTTATTTTCCCTATTTTTTTTTTTTTTTTTGGAGGAGGAACATCTTGTGTAATCAGTGTGTTTAGCATGAACTTTGTATGGGCTTTCTCATTACTGCCATGTGTAACATTTATGGGTCTGTGATCTATTTTCTTATCTATTAAGGATAGAGGTGTAGTCTAATGTTTTTATTATTGAGTATTTCTGTTAATTTTGAAGAATATGAATTAATTCACATGTTATGTGAGATTACAATTTGAGTCAGATGTGATACGCATGTGCACAAAGATGGTGAAAGTGAAGACTTGCACCGTAATAAAGAATAAGGCATAAACTATTGAATGCCTTGAGGTAAACAAAAGTGCCATGGTATCTTAAGGGAGACCCTATGAAATTATTTTTTTCCCATTGGGTCTGAAACAATCCTTAATTTTCTCTTTACTGGACCATTTCAGTGACCTCCTTCTTGATTTCCTAGCACCTCTTTTCTTTTTGATCCGTTTACTGCAGCCTCAGTGATCTTTGTAAAACATACATTTGACCAAGTCGTTCCATTGCTCAAGACCCTACCTACCCTATGCACTTAGAAAAAAGTTTGAAATTCTTGAATTAAATGACAAATCCTTGCATAATCTGGCCTCTGCCTATCTCTTAGGCTTCACCAGACCCTGCTTTCTTCTTCTTGAAATGTTGTGGCCCAAATACACACTACCCTTGATTTAGTTCCTTGACTGGAAGAAGGTCCATCCTGCCTCAGGGACCTCGCACATGCTGTTCCTGCAATGCCCTCTTTCACTTCTTTTCCTTTTTTCCCCCGTCTGACTGAATTCTACTCCTTCCAGTCTCACTTTTTTTTTTCCTAGAGAGAGAGCGAGAGAGCGTGAGCATGAGAGTGAGGTTGGTGGGGGGAAGAGGGACAGAGAGAATCTTTTCTTTTAAAAGATTTTACTTATTGATTGAGAGAGAGCAAGCATGAGTGGGGGGTGGGGGTGGGGCAGAGGGAGAGGGAGAAGCAGACCCCCGCTGAATAGGGAGGACAACAACACATGGCTCAATCCCAGGACTCCGGGATCATGACCTGAGCTGGAGGCAGATGCTTAACCCACTGAGCCACCCAAGCGCCCTGGGACAGAGAAAATCTTAAGCAGGCTCTGTGCTGAGCACGGAGCCTGAAGTGTGGGGCTTGATCTCATGACCCTGAGGTCATGACCTGAGTTGAAATCAAGAGTCGGACACTAACTGACTGAGCCACCCAGGCACCCCAGAATCCCAGTTTCCCAATAACCCAATCCTAAATAGTCCCTCTTAATCTAAACTAGGGTCTGTGTTAGTCTGCATTTTCTGAGATGAAGACTTGAAGGTGGGATTAAACATGCAAGGATTTCATTAGGGCAGTCACCTGTGAGGAAATATGGGGAGGGAGCTCGCAGTGATGAGAAGGGCTGTCAGACCCCCAAGCAAATCTGGCCCCCAGCGAAGGAAAGAGGGAAGGAATGTTGAGTGGAAGCCTGCAAGACTCTAAGGAAGGCTCGGCAAGGCCAGCGGAGTCTTTAAGCCAAAGTCAGCCATAAGAGGAGTCCCCCCTGCCTTGAAGGATTGGGCCTTTCCTAGTAGTCTTGCCATGTGCAATGACTGGCTAGGAGCAGCCCAGAGGAAGCATGTCTTCCACACAAATGTCATGGTAGATTTTGGAGTTGACAGTGGGCTCCTTGATCATTGTGCTTTCTGTAGTTGGAGGACTGCGAAGTGTTTGTGGCCACCTCAGGATCCATATGACATATTCTCTCATAGCACCCTCTGCTTTTTCTTCATTAACACTTGTCACATTGCAGTGACGTATTCTTCTGCAAAAGCTTCACCAGGGCAGAGACTGGGTCTGTGGTTTTCATCACTGTATCTCAGTTAGAGCAATACCATGCCCATAGTTGGCACTCATTTAAGCCTGTCAGTGAATGTTGTCTTAATTTAGAGGTTTATAAATAGAAGTGCCTCTGTATATGAAATACATGCCTTCCACAATCCAATTTTCTGTTACATCTTTATACCTGTTCTCCTGTATCTAAGGATTGGAGCCTATTGTGGAAAAAGGACCTCAAGTGCGAGCACTGGGATTAGATTTTTGTCGGCTTCTAATGGAAGCTCTGGTGATAAGATTACTGGAAGGGAGGGAGGGAGGGAGGGAGGAAGGAAGGAAGGAAGGAAGGAAGGAAGGAAGGAGGGAAGGAGAGATGGAAGGAAGGAAAAAATAGCCAATATTTTGTCTCACTTTGTCGGTGCTGTGTCCCTTGCACCTAGGTCAGTGCCTGTTGCATAGTAGGAGCTCAATAAAGGTTTCTTCAGTGAATTGAGGGAGAAATTAAGGGCAGGGGTGTGTGGGGGGGATCTTTTTTGCCAAAGATGGATATAATTTTCATTTTATTCTCAAATAGAAGAGTGGTTATGTGTCTGCAAAGCACTATAAATTAGCCAATAGTGTATATGTCCTCTAATCATTTTGATGTTAGTAAAGACACCTGTGTAGTCCTAGGGAAGTGATATGGTCTTTCTGGACCTCGGTTTCCCCATTTGTAAAGCGAGAAGTTTGGAGTGGGTGATGAAGATCTCTTTTAACACTTATATGCTGTGACTCTCTTCACAAACATGGAAACAAGTTGTACTTCAGGCCCTCAGCAATCCTTACATACATAGATATGTAGTTTCGGAACAAATTGCATAAAATATGAGATGTTTTTTAAAATGTCATTTCTCTTTTAAGTAGACCTTTTGGTCACAAACTGAGAGGGTTCACAGGGTAGAAATCTATTCTTGAAAGGAAGCAGAGGGAACTTTTCCATTTGGATGAAGAGGGAATGGTGTGTGGTAGAAGCCTCATGCTTTGGAGGGACAAGTCAAATAAACATTGCTGTGACCAGCTTTTATGTGTGAAGCAGAGAAAGGGAAATCAAGAATTCTGGATGCCACAAAGAGGAAAATGCCCAACTTACTAGTTCCCTCAAGCTAATTCCTTCAGTCCAGTACTTCTCTATCAGCTGGATGGTCTTTTCTTCCATTTATATTCAGTTGCATAAGCAGTATTAAGTAAAATCTGCTAAATAGAGACAAATCACTCACAGTTCCACCTGCAAATGTTTTTATTTTTCTAATTCATAACCTTATTTACTTACTGACTCGCACACTTATTTGTTTAAACACTGTTTATTTTTATTTTTTAAAGATTTTATTTATTTGAGAAAGAGAGAGCATGCTCGTGCACGAGCAGGGAGTTGGGACAGAGGGAGAGCTGAGCAGGGATCCCGATACGGGGCTTCATACCAGAACCCTGGGATCATGACCTGAGCCGAAGGCAGAGGTTTAACTAACTGAGCCATCTAGATTTCCCTAAACACTGTCGATAGACCTGTCATCAGTAGTCAAGTACTTAGCAGAATGCCACTCCATTTGGGTGTGTCTGAGGTTTTTCTCATGATTAGCCTGGAGTTATGGATTTTAGGAAAGAATACCACAGAAGTGAAGTGTCCTCGTCTCATCATGACATCACTAGTGATGTCACCCTTCATCATTTGGTTAAGTAGCAGCTGATAGGTTTCTCCACTGTAAAGTTACTGTTTTTCTCTTTCCAAGTAATTGAATTGATTCAGTTTTGATTGTATTTTTCTAAAAATGTTCCCATTTTGTCTAAGTTTTCTAATGTATTAGCGTTAAGGAATTCAGAAATTCGTATGTGAACTTCATCTGAAATTATGTCTTCTTTTCTTCTCTAAATTTGATTATCCTTGCCAGTTTGTAAGTTTTCTTTGTCATTTCAAAGAATTGACTGTTGATTTAAATTGTCCTTTATCATGTCTTCATTAATTTGTTTTATCTTTAGTAGATCCTTCTTTGTCCTTTCTTTGGAGTAGTTCTGTTATTTTTTTTTAAAGATTTTATTTATTTATTTGAGAGAGAGAGAACACAAGAAGTAGAAGGGGAAGGGCAGAGGGAGAGGGAGAAGCAGACTCCCCGCTGAGCAGGGAGCCTGATGTGGGACTCGATCCCTGAGATCATGACCCGAGCTAAAGGCAGATTCTTAACCGACTGAGCCACCCATGTGCCCTATTATTTTTTTCTACTATTGTGTATACTTAGTCCCTTGACTTCTAGCTTTTATTCATTTCTAATAAAAGCATTCAAAGCTATAAAATTTTTTTTTTTTTAAAGATTTTATTTATTTGACAGAGAGAGACACAGCAAGAGAGGGAACACAAGCAGGGGGAGAGGCAGAGGGAGAAGCAGGCTTCCCGTTGAGTGGGGAGCCCGATGCAGGGCTCCATCCCAGGACCCTGAGATCATGACCTGAGCTGAAGGCAGACGCTTAACAACTGAGCCAGTCAGGCGCCCCCTATAAAATGTTTTAATCTTTAGGTGCTGATTTATGTATATCCCACAATGTGTAGGATATATTTTATCATTTGTTTTTGATTTTTAAAAATTTCTCTTAAGAGCGATTTTTTGACCTGTGAATATTTGGAAGAGTGTTTTGTAATTTCTAATTGTAGAGTGTTTAAAATCCATCTTTTTTGTTGATTTAGAATTTAATTATGTGTGATCAGGTAATTAGTTTGTATTATAGGAATTATTTGAAATAGGTGATCTGATACAGTGTCAATTTTCTTATGTATCATGGGAACTTAAAAAATATTGTTTTCTTTTTAAAATTCAGTTTAGCTCATTTTTACCATTGCAATTTGCTGATATGTAAGCTCTTATTTTTCCTATATTATATCATCATTTTTATTCTTACTTTTCTCTCATTGAAGGATATTTCTTTTTCTGTTATTTTTCTCTAGTGATTTTCTAGAATAGTGGTTCTCAAATGTTTTGTTCTCAGAATCCCTTTACACTCTTTAATTATTGAAGTCCCTGAAAAGCTTGTGTTTGTGTAGATTTTAGATAGGTAGATATCGAGACTTGCCTTATTAGAAATTAAAGATGAGCAATGTAAAAAATATATTTACACCTTAATTAAATAATAATTATAAACCCACTATATATTAACATAAAGTGAAAAATTTTCTGAAACATAGGATTTTAGTGAGAAGAGTGGTATTGTTTTACATTTTGCAATTCTCTTTAATACCTGGCTTAATAGATGAGGGCTGGATTTTCATCCACTTCATTCAGTTTGTTGCAAAATGTTATTTTGGTTGAAGTGTATGAAGAAAAGTCCTGCTTTACACTGATAGTTGGAAAAAGAAAGCGTTTTTGTAGCCTTTTCAGATAATTGTAGATATTCTTTGAGATGGCCTCAAAATTTGACAAGTGATAGTTTCTTAAATATTAGTTGCAGTGTGGAAACTGAAATCATGCAGTGAACTTTCCGTACTCTCTGTTACATTAAAATTCCTAGGTTTGTGTTACACTTTGAATGGATATTTTACCTGTGTGTGATTTTGTAATGTCACGCATTAGCATTTGGACGTACCAGTTGACCGAGTTATTCAGATCTTCCAAATGTTAACATGTTTCATGATACATTAACAAAAAATCACATCTATTAATATCTCAATTAATTTCTTTGGAAATCCTTAACTATTAGGAAGTTATCAGTAACAGGTGGATGCAAGTTTTCAAAAATTATAATTTTGGCTTGAAAGCTCAAATTTTACCATTGGCGACAAATACTGCCAGTTGTTTTCCTTGAAGTGACAGAGTCACACTTGGTTTCTTTTTGAGAAAATGTCAGCCAAACAGGCCAGTTCGAGAGCATAGTTTGTTGGTCTGTCTGTTTTTAATGTAAAAATTAAGCAGTGAAAAAAAGCAGCTAGTTCAGCTTCCACTCAGTTGCACAAATGCTTTTTCCTCAAAGCAGTCAGTGTTCTTCAGTAGGCAGGAGCGCTTTGTAGGTACTGCCTGCTTTGACACACAGAATATTAGAAAGATGTGTATTCGGAGTTTAAAATTAATAAAATTAGTATTTTATACTGCTACATCTAGGACATTCCCAAGTAGTACTTTTTGTTTGTTTGTTTGCTTGGTTTGTTTTTATTGTGAGTATGTGTTGTTGGTAAGGACACAATAACTCAAGGACAGCTTTATGTCACTGCCTTGATTCATGTCAGGAGTGAAAACTTTTGGGGCGCCTGGGTGGCACAGCGGTTGAGCGTCTGCCTTCGGCTCAGGGCGTGATCCCGGCGTTCTGGGATCGAGCCCCACATCAGGCTCTTCTGCTAGGAGCCTGCTTCTTCCTCTCCCACTCCCCCTGCTTGTGTTCCCTCTCTCGCTGGCTGTCTCTATCTCTGTCAAATAAATAAATAAAATCTTTAAAAAAAAAAAAAAAAAAGGAGTGAAAACTTTTACCCACCATTAGCTTTGTACCATCAATACAAATGTCAGCAGAGTGAATAAGACAAATAATGTCATAGTATTATTATGAAAATGATTTTGACTTCTCGGACCCCTGAATTATCTAAGAGACCCCAGGGGTCTGCAAACCATAATATGAGAATTGCTCTTCTAAAATTTCTACATCCTATCTTTATCCTGGTAATTGTAACCATGGAGTTTTTAATAAACATATTTAAAGTTATATTTTATATCAACATCAAGAATTAATCATTATCCATTACTCTTTCTCCATACAAAGCAAGATTTTCTTTTTTCTTTAAAGATTTTGTTTATCTGAGAGAGAGAGAGAAAGAGAGAGAGCGAGAGAGCACAAGCAGGGTGAGTGGCAGAGGAAGAGGGAGAAGCAGGCTCCCTGCTGATTGGGGAGCCCATTGCGGAACTCTGTCCCAGGACCTTGAGATCATTACCTGAGCTGAATGCAGACACTTAACCGACTGAGCCACCCAGGTGCCCCTAAAGCAAGATTTTCAATATATTTTTAAAACAGCCACTCTCCTATTACTTCTCAGATATTTCATTTGAATTTGGTATTATTCTTTTTTTTTCTTAGTGAGCAAAATGAATACTACCATTAATAATCCAAAGTGATGGAGTAATTAAAATGAGAGTTTTCTCACCACAAAGATGTTTTCTCAGATAAACTTTTTAAAAAAGTTTTTATTTAAATTCCAGTTGATTAACATACAGTGTAATATTAGTTTCAGGTGTACAATATAATGATTCAGCACTTCCATACATCATTTGGTATTATTCTCAACAATCCTTTCTTAGTGGCATAAATTTCATTTCCATGATCTGAAATTATTTACAATGAATTTAACATTTTTTTGGGTTGATACTCTGATTACTTTGTTACTTTTCTTCCCTACCCATGAATGTCTTTTTTTTTACTTTGAATTGAGGAATAATTCTTTCAGAAAGGATGTATGAATAGAATAGGTTTTGGATCCTTTCATGACCAAACATGTCTTCATTTTGCTGTTACACAGAATTTATATTTTGCTGTGTTCCCAGTTCCACGTTCAGATTCCTGTCTCTTCTCATCTTGGAGAATTTAGTAATGCAGACGAAAAGTTGACTGTTTCTTGTTTTTTTGAAAGTTACTTAGTTCTTTTTCCATTTGTAGCATTTTCCATTTAATTTTTTTTAAAGATTTTATTCATTTGAGAGAGGGAGAGAGAGACAGAGAGAACACAAGCAGGGAGAGAGGCAGAAGGAGAGGGAGAGGCAGACTCCCCGTTAAGGAGGGAGCCCGATGTGAGACTTGATCCCAGGACCTGGAGATTTTGACCTGAGCTGAAGGCAGACACTTAACAGACTGAGCCATCCAGGCACCCCCCTCCCCATTTAATTTTTAAAAAAGGAATTTTGCAGGATATGGATAGATGTGTGTCTTTTTATTATCCTTTCCAGCACTCTGGAGCCTTTAATTCTCAAGACTCAAGTTTTTCTTCAGCCGGAGAATATTTTCTTTCATTATTTCTGTTATTACTTCTTTTTCCTTTTCATCATCTTTATTGCTTTCTTCTGTCACTCTTGTTAATTGAACATTATACCCCGAATCTATTCTGTATGCCTTTTAACTACATCTCATAGTTTTCTTTTTTTCTTTAAAAATTGGCAAAGTTCCTTGCTTCGATCTCTCACGTTAATTTTTTAAAATTATTTTTCAATTTAACCCTCATACAATTTTTTTTAATTTCTGAAATTATGTATCTTGTTCTGTGATTGTTTCCTTTTCATAGTAACCTGCATTTGCTTTGTAGTTGCAGTATCTTTTTTTTAACATTATTTCTTGTATCCAACATTATTTTCCTCATCGGTAAGCTGTTTTATTCATCTTGGGGTTCTCTCTCATTCATGTTAGGTTTCCTTAAATATCTAGTGATTTTTAGTTCTCCTATTAAAAGTGAAGAGTTTGTCTACTCATCTATCAGAGCTGGGGGGGTTTGTTAGCTGAGTGGAGTGCACTCTTCCCAGAGTGGGCTGTTTTCTTTAGTGGAAGGGTGGCCACAGGTGCTGAGGGTACCTGGAAGATTCCTTCGTGTATGTACAAGTGAGGTCCAAGGGGGTCGGGTGGGGCTTGAACACACGAGAGAATTTTCCTGTTTTAAGCTGAATTTTTTTCTTTGTTCCCACTTGGTAGTTTGAAGTTACTCTAGGCATTTAACCAAGTTATTTCTCTCTCTTGTCCTAGAGCCACCCAAAGGCTAACTCCCTCTGTATTTAAGAAGTAAATTCTGGGGCACCTGGGTGGCTCAATCGGTTAAGCATTTTCTAGTTTTTCTATACCTTGAATTCGGACATCCTCTCATTTACTTCTGTGGAAGAAATCCCTTGTCATATTGGACTTTTATATCCTAATTCCCCCTTTTCAAGTAACTTTTTTTTTTTTTCCTGATTATGAAAGTAGAGCATAGTCAAGAAGTGGCAAAAGGGAAGGATGCTTAAGAGCTCACACTTGGATACAGTTCTGGTCTAAGCCGACTGCTCTGTGACCCTGGGCAGATGACTTAGCACTTCCTGCTCAATGTATTCATCTGTGTAGAGGGTATCATTATCATGCCTGACTTTAAGGCTATTGTAAAGAATAAATGGTTAACCCATGTTAGGGGCTTAGAAAACTCTATCTGGCATATGGGAGGTGCTCAGTAAGTATGTGTGACTTATTGTTATTGAATACTATTTGAAAAGTGTAAAAGTAGAAAGAGGCAGATAAAAACTCACCTTCGATTACTGTTAACATTTTGAATTTTGATTTACATACACACAAACATTAACCAGTTTTAGTTATATCATAGGCTGAGTTTCTGCAAATTCTTTTCATTTTGTAATTCTTTCTTGTCCTCTTCCTTCAACTTCTCATTGTGGTATCTTTCTCCTTATGGTTGTTCTAGTGCTTTATGTGTGCCTTTTCTGCTTCTTAATTATTTTCCTAATCTTCTCTGTCTCAGTTCTGGATTACTTAATGGGTGGATTAAGGGTACTAGCAAAGCTGGGGCACCAGTGAGAGAGAGAGAGAGAGAGAGAGAGAGAAGAGAGAGGTGCAGGTGGACCAGGGAAGGAGGAAGGGAGGGAGAGGTATTATGTGTCAACCAGTGAATCAGCATATTTTGCAATGAGTATATCTAAAATGAAACCATCTTATTTTCAATAAACTTAAGTTTTGTTTTACAGTTTATTATTTTAAAAGCTATACATTTTACGTGGTGGAGGGTATCATACTATGTTCACTGAATTATTTGATCTTTTCTTTTTATAACATAACAGTTATTAATATGAAGATTATCACTATCACCCCAGGCTTATGGATTCATTTCATTTCTCTCAAATTCTGGATGGATTAGGTCAAGGGCTAAGGTTAGAGTCATTAAGAACAAGTGCTCAGTGTAGATACTTCCTAATAAATTTCAACTCTTGTTCTAACATGGAAACTGTCTGCTATCTCTTGTGATTTCCTCTAGCAAGCACCAAAAGGAGGGATATTACTGAGGGTAGACAGCAGTGAAAGGACTAACACTGTTGGCATTTAAATTGTGACATTAACCCTGGCTAGGATGATTGGTTCATCAGTTTCCATTTGCAAGTATTATTTCGTTAATGGAGAAAATAGCAAGATTCCAAAAGAAAGAATAATTGTCACATCTTGAAACTTTACTCTTAAGTTTAGGGTCTGAATATTGCCCCCACCCCCATTCCCCTCCCTGGGAAACTGAAGTGATTATATGCCTGTAATCAGCTACAATACATCAGCTACAAGATTTGGAGTAGATAAAGACTAAGCCCCAAGAGTTGAACACTCAGAGTATAAGATAAAATAGTCTATGTGGAGAATAGAATTCATATTATCTCAAGATAAAGGCTGTGTGTATGTGAGAGAGAGAGAACAAGAAAGAGGTGAGGATGGGGAGGATGGAGGGGGAGATTGAAGTAGAGGAAATCCTGAGAATTCTATAAAAGCTGCACTTCTGAGAGAGAGGGAAGTGGCTTGTCCTGGGTGGAAAAATCCTTTTGCCTCCAACTCAGGTCAGTGTTGAGTATGATGGACAACAGGTAGGAGGACAGCCCATGAGTATCGGACCTTTACTGATTGGATTTTAGTCTTCGCCCTGTTTTGCCTCTGGTTTGCATGTTTCCTAATGATGTAGCTCACATTAAAGAAGAATAGAAGAATGAATCCTTAATTTGTTTAACTTGAAGGTGAGGATTAGGAGGTGAGAGAAAGATAGTTTACATATGATCAGTGCTTGCTAAATTTACAATTATGCTTCCTAAATTAAGGCAACTTTCATCTGTGTAGCACTTTATACTCACAACCAACTTTACAAATAAGCTATAAATTGATTTTAGAAAACATGAAAAATACAGCTCCCCCCATTCCCCATATTGTACTTGAAACTCCAGTTTGTACTTAGGTGTTCTAGGAAGATTATTCTGCAGGGCTGCAATATGGATTGAAGAGGGGAAAGTTGAAGGATAGGGAGACTAGCTGGAGGCAAGAAGAGAGAAGACCAAAGCTGTGAGGCTGGGTATGGTAATGGATTCTGTAGAAGGAACAAAGAGAAATAACAACAGCTAACATGTATGCAGCTTTTACACTGTGTCTGTATTTAATTCTGACAAAAACACTAGGGAGTAGATATTATTATTCTGCTTCATTTGGGGGTATATCCCAGTTTTACAGGTGAGGAAACTGATGTACAGAATGATTAACTAACTTGTCCAGGGCTACACAGCTAGTAAGTAGTGCGGGCAGGATTTACACCTCGGTGATATGGCTCCAGAGTCTGTATTTTAAACCAGTACAAAATATTTTATTCTATATGACCAGGGACAGATGACGGTGAGGAGCCCCCAACTGAGAAATAATGATTAGCTTAGTTTGGATAGGTTGAGTTGAAGTTGACCACGGAGCATCTAAGCAGAAAGTGCAAAACTGGCTCTCTGGCAATATACATCTGTTGGTTATGAAGGTTAGAGGATCAGTGAAAGTCAGAAGAATCAGCAGTGGAGACAAAAGAGCAAAGGCTCCAGGACTGTCAGAATTAAAGGAACTAGAGGAGAGTTGAGGTGGAATAAAAGCTAGAAAAGAATGATGGGCTGCAGAGGAGAACCACCCCTTCATACGATGTCTTGGAAGCTACGCAAGGCAAGATGCTACAGAAGTAAGAAACGTCTTAGAAAATGCGAGGAGATTAAAAACTGAAAACAGTCTGTTGGATTTTGAACAGAAAAGTAATAGAATCATTTCTAAAGAGAAGTAATACTTTTAAATATTATTAATTGAAGTTTTTATCTGTAATGTGCCAGGCACTTCATCTGTAAATATCTGAGTTATTCCTTAAGAACAGCTCTGAAAGATTGGTATCATGTTACAGACGAAGAAATAGAAGCTCAGAGAAGGAAAGTAACTCATCTAAATTCAATAATTGACAAAACTTAAATTAAAACTGAGATTTATTGAGCTCCAAAACCACCCTTCTTCTGGATTGACGCCCCCCTCCCCAAACAACAACAAAATAAAACAAAACAAAAAAGCACAAAAACCAGTTACCTTCTATAAGTTACAAAAGAAACGGATGATGAGAAATGGACTTAAAGTGATAATTTGTGTGAATATGTCATGTCCTCATTTTTGTTTCGTGGTCCCAAGTGCAATAGATTTATGTCTGGATTTATTGATTATTACTACACATATTTTTAGAAGGTAAAGACGTCAGAGGCTGCTGTTTCTAGGCTTCTCCCTAGCAAAGCCTGCCTGCATTAGACTCTTGTTAATGCTTATGGGGGAGGGTAGGTTGCTTCTGGTGGAGTGACCGGGAGCTTCTCTGGACTCTGGTTGTGATCTCATTGGCATGACCGCCCCACCTCTTTCCGTACTTCCGCTGATGACTCATCTCTCAACTGTTCTCCCAACATCCACAAAGTGAAGTAGTGGATTAAAGAAAAAAAAAAATGAGAACAAGAAGTTTTGTGTGTGACCTAACATGGCCTTTAGCTTTGCTGTGAATGCTCTCAGGTGTTAATCTAAACTTTTCTCCAAAGCAGGACCAGGGATCAAGTTTATAGCTGCTGTTTACAGTTCTGTGTTTGAGGCTACCCAGAACGTGCCGTACCTAAACCTACAAAAAGAATATTTAAAAGGTTGACCAGAGCTGAAGTAGAGCTGCCATTCCAAAAGAATGATGATGAAACTCAGCTTCAGAATGCCTTCCAAACTTTGGTAAAATCTGCTCTGTGGAACTTTTCTTTCTTTGTAAATCTACATGTTTGCTTAGTGTACCAGAGATTATTCTTTTTTTATTAAACCAAGTTTTATTCAGCAATGCTTTGTACCAGAGGGATTATAATCTATGAAGCAAAGAAACAAACAAAAACCACCAAAAAGCAACATCCCCCCCAAAACAAACAAACAAAAGAAAACCAAAGTCATTATGCAGTTAAAGGAAAGGGCATAAAAGGCTCCTTTGGCCATCAAAAATATGTAAAGAAACAGCTAGTAAAGTTGTGCTTTCCCAGACTCTTTCTTTCCACTAATCATGTAAAGATTCATCAGCCGTTTCATCGTAGGGGAAGGGCTGTTGAATCTAAATTTATGACTGAACATTTGTGCTAGGAGCCAGTGAAATCAGCAATCCAGAAGACTCAGCTGGGGGGAGTAGGGACTTTAAGAAGGAAGACTTGAAGAGAAATCTCTCCGGTGAATCAGGACACCACTTAGTGTAAACAGGAGTTGGCTCTTCTCCTTCAGCCTGGCACTTCCTGTTAAACTTTTGGAAATTAGCCAGCATTGTAATTAACACCTTCCTTCCCCTGGCAATATGTGCTTCTCTCAGTCATCAAAGAGAATACGATCCAAACTTTCTTCGATGATGAGGTCACTGCAGATAATGTGAAGCTCTTCATTCCTTCCTGTAGGACTGAGCATTTTAGGAAGTGTGTGTGATGGCCGGACCCTCATGGGCACTGATTAGGTTTCAGAATTTGCTGCTTCCCCCACTAAGTGGTAGAATCACCTAGGGTGACCCCAGCTAAACAACGCAGAAGGGGTGGTGGGGGCATTGCCACACCTGGGCTTACCACCTCTGCTCTCTTGGTTCTCCCCAGAGGCCTCATTTCTTCCACTGATAGACTCTCAGGATGTCACCAACATTTCTGTCCCCAAGTCCAACCCTGTGCTGTATAAATGAGTAATTTTTACAACAAGAAAATGCTATTTTACTGTTAGAATATGTAAATTTCTGTAGCTGACTCCAAAATGAATACAAATGTGCTCTTTTTGTCAGAAAATTCCATTTTTCCGAATTACCAAAACATTCTTCCCTTTACAAAGTATTTCCCACCTCTGCCCATTTCAGCGTGGACCAACACATTTCCTTTGTCTTTGTCGAAACTTCGGTTCCTCTTTGATCCTCTGGATAGATTGGTCCCCTCCGTCATGTACCCTCATGACACTGTCCATTTCCCTTTCTCACACCTGTTGCTTTTGTAATGGTGGTGCCTTCTGTTCACTGAGCTGCAAGCCATGTGGACAGTGGGATGGGGTCTGTCTGATGTGCCACCGCATCCTTGATGACAAGTATAAGGCTTGGCACCTGTTGAGTTCTCAGTAAATACTTATGGAATATCGCTAAGTGAACAACTTCAGTTTTCCTCTAACATGGTTATCTTTAGCACTTTTCAGTTATAATTGACTTTACCAAAAATTGGTGCATGTACAAACTTCACAGGAACAAAGAACTGTGCAGTGATAGTAGTACCTCCTATTTGTATAGCACAGTGCAGTTTGCAGAGCTGTTTTCTCCATTAAGTTATTTGCTTCTCACAATTCCACTGTGACCTAAGTAGGGTGGGCATTGCTGTCCTTACTTAAGGCATAAAAAAGCTGCAACTTAGACAGTTTTCTACCTCTGTAAATGGTGAGCAAGGACTCATTTCCAGTACCCACCGCTAGTCCATGTCAACACCCCATCTCATGGTTAGTAAACTCTTCCACCAGGGTTTTTCCCCTTTACTTCCAGAAACATCATTAGACCCTTTTAATCCACTTCATTTGCAATTGGGTCAGTATTGTCTCTTTCTTCCCAAATGGTTTCACCAAACTACTGGCAGAGTTGAAATCCGGCCTGGCGACTATCTAGCTTAGAATTCCACTCCACTAAATGTGGATTTCCCACCCGCACTCCCTGATATGATAGATCTTACTGACAATGGCAGTGCCATTTTCTGATCTTACACCAGTGTATGGCACCATGCCAGCACAGAAAGGGCCCTCGACGCAGTCTTTGTTGAGAGTGCATGCCAGTTCTCTATCACAGAGCGAGCTGAGAGACCATCTCCCATTGGAAGGTCCTGTAGGAATGTCAGCAAAAAGGTACCTCTTTTGGAGCTGAGTGACTGTAGAGGATCCATGGTGGCTGAATTTCCATTCATTAGTTCAGGTGTTGCATTCACCGGTCCTGTCACTTACTTGTCCGTGTTGTGTTATTATGAGTTACAGCTGTTATTGAAATACAATATGTCATCTTTACATTTTGGTTCTGTTTCAATGAACAAACAGTAGAGGGTCAAGAGGCGAGTGCCAAAGCCTCTCTAGGCTCTTTTACACCGGGGGTCCCGGCCCGGAGAGCTGCTGAGGACTATCACAGGTGTTGGGTATTTGAGTCACTGTCACATACTCTGCAAGAAATTGTCTGGTCAATTGCTACTTTACCCAAGTTTGGCTTGGTTAGAATTGATAAATGACTCCAAGCCCTTTCTGTATCTACTGAAAATTCTCTAGATACTCTGCTCACTCTCCATGAGGATTTTATAACCTGGAGCTTTTCTGTCATTTAAATATAATACGACCTTGTGGCAACACAGGAATCACATATAGAGTCTGGGTGTTGCTTCATATCCTTATTATGCAGCATATCAGCAATATGTCTTATTTACAAAGTAGCTTCTGCTACCCTTTTTAAATTAAGAGACTTGGATTGGTCTATAATTTGCAAGCAATTTCAAATGTAGATTAAATAAACTTGGTAAAAGCTTTTAGTAATTGCTAATGTATTGATTATATTTAATGTATTGCACATATTATTTATAATTATAACTCAGAGTTAAATGAAACCTGCTTCCCACAGGGTCACATGCATTCTAATATTAATAAAGAACAGTCAAATAAAAATGATTTGGCCCCTAGAATGACAATATGAAAAAATCAAGTGTGAAGGGGATCAACTTACAGTACTTATACAACCTTTTAAAGACCATTATTACGTCTAGAGGCATAGGGGCTTTATAAATGCGATGTGGCAGCCATTTTAGTTTTAACCTTCCCTTCTCCATTCCAGGGAAGTCCAGATTAACCATGTAATGTGTGTATTTTTAGTGGAAAAAGGAACATTTCCCTGATAATGAACCTCACATTTCTCTTGCTTTCAAGTAATAAACGACTGGTGGCCTTAGTGCCCATGCCCAGTGACCCTCCGTTCAATACCCGAAGAGCCTACACCAGTGAGGATGAAGCCTGGAAGTCGTATTTGGAGAATCCCCTGACGGCGGCCACCAAGGCGATGATGAGCATTAATGGTGACGAGGACAGTGCTGCTGCCCTCGGCCTGCTGTATGACTACTACAAGGTAGATCCCGCAGCCCTGCCTCCCTCCTTTGCCTTCCCCCAGAGACGCCCCTCGTTGTCGGTGGGAAGAGGGGAGAGAACAGAGTATTTCCACGCTTGCTTTGGAATTCAGCCTGCTCCTGTTCTCGTTGCCTCCCCGCTTTCCCATCAACGGAGCACAACTTCACCACACACCCAGAGGAAGTTTTCATTTTGGGATCGTTATTTCTGTGTCCTCTGTTCACATGCATACGTATTATCTCCGTGTAATTCCTACTTCATACCATATTGCAAATGCTTCCTTGCTGCCATTTTCACTTTATGGTTTTTGGTGAATAAAAATATTACAGGAGCACCTGGCTGGCTCAGTCAGTAGAGCAAGTGACTCTGATTTCAGGGTCGAAAGTTTGAGCCCCAGGTTGGGCGTGGAGATTACTTAAAAAAAAAAATGACACTTCGCGGCTGTACCTTAATTAGCCATCGTTCAGTTATTGGGCATTTAAGTTGCTTTTAGATTTCTCATTTTATAAGAACATTCAGGATTTCTAGATTTATTGATTTTTTTTTTAGTTTTATAAGGAATATTCCAATGAATGTTTTGTGGTAGACTTCTGCAGCAACTCCAAAACCTAATTTTGTTATAACCCTGTTTCCATTTGTTTTGATGGATACTAAATATTTATTTTGAAAAACCTTTAAAACAAAGTGAATATAATTCACTTACATTACAGAAATACCTGCCATGCAATACCCTCAAAATAGGAGTATTTCAGGAAACCTAATGAGAAACAGTGGTCTGTCTCTTAGAAAGGTTTGACCTGGTCCCTTAGCATTGGTGAAGTGTAAAAAATCAACATGTATTTACTGAATGAGGAGATTTATTGCCAGCTTTGATTGTAAACACCACTGGTTTATGCTGGGAATTGGCACAAAGGTGAGAATGGCTGTGTTTATTTTGTTGGTTGGGCACAGGGAACGCTTTATTTTAGATTAAGAACTGAGTCCCCCCCACTCCCTCCATCATGAGAACACACAAGAGGAACAACTTTCCTTTTAGTAAGCTTTAGTCTCTTCGTGTTTTCTTGTCTGTTTCCTGCTTTCTCTGTCCTTCCAGCAGTCTCCACGTTTGCAAGTCATGTTGTTTCCTGTCTCGCTCCTAAACCAGAGTTCTTGTACTTTCCAAAGATCTCCTACCATTAATGTGACCCTGATGTAATCACTTGGGTCTTGACAACTACTTTTGTGGCTATTATAACTATATTAAACTAATATGTTGGTTAGTAGTTTTGTAAGACATTGAAGAAACATATCAATATATATTTTGAAGGCATATTGTTCTGGTTTTTTAAAAATAGATTTTATTCCATCACTGAAATAGACATCATTTCAGGTATCTATATTAGGTGGTAATTCTTTTGTATTAATGAAGAGAGAAGTATACCTCAAAACAAAATACTTAATAATTTTTGAAAGCAATGTATTTTATTTCCCATAGGTTCAGAGGATAATTATTAGTAAATATGGTACTTAGTTACCTGTCCTCTTGAATCTTTCTGATATTTAAAGGAAAGGTGAAACATTGTTATCCGTAAATATGTTGAAATGCAGAATAGGGAGTTTATATAAAACTCAATTTGGTGCCAAGTCTATAACTCTTTCTGTTGAATTAATATTTTTCAGGATTAATTTATTAATTTAGGATATGAAATATTTAAATAAAATGTTTCCTGAGATTTTATGGATGAGTAGAGTTACATGGCTTCTTTTATTTCACACAAGCTTTATTATATTTTTGTTTGAAACATTTTCAAGAATTAGTCTTGTTTCCCAAAACTGTGTGCAAACGATCATTTTCAGGCCTTAGTCAGATCTCTGACATTCACAACTTACATATGATGGCATTTAAGTTGCCACAGAATTAAATCTACTTTGAGAATAGACCTTTCTGTATGAAGTAAAATATTAATGAAAAAATAGATTCTATTTTTTGAGTATGCTTTGGGAAGTTAAATTATTATAACAATTACTGCCATATTATCACTTAAATTCTGTAGATGTTTTTATACCTCTTTGGAAGTGCTAAACACACCCTAAGGTTGGACTACATCACCCCTTAGGGGACAGTAGTAGGCTTTGTCAGAGAGAGGAGTGTGTGGCACATAGCAGGCACTCAAGAAATGGTGACCTGTGTCCTTGGAAACTGCAAAGGCATATCTTGGTATAATACTTCATACATTTCAAAGTCTTTTCATGTACATTTTTAAACTATCACCACAGGATCACTGCAGCGAAGCCCATCAGGTTTTATATTTTATAGTTTAGGCCACTAAGTGGGATTTCCTTAAGGTCACAAGACGATCCTGTACATTTCCTAATTCCATTCCATTATGCTGTCTGTATTAGTCTGCAGGGCTGCCGTAACAGAATACCACAGACTGGGGGGCTTAAACAGCAGAAATTTATTTTCTCACAGTTCTAGAGGCTGGATGTCCAAGATCCAGGTACTGGCAGGGTTGTTTTCCAGGGAGGCCTCTCTTCCCTCCTGTCTTGCAGATGACTGCCTTCTGGCTGTGTGCTCATATGTGGGTATATATTTCTCTGTGTGTGTATATTTCAGTCCTATTGGATTAGGGCCTCACTGTTATGACCTCATTTAACCTTAATTACCTCCTGAAAGGCCCTATCTCCAAGTACAGTCACATTGGAGGTTAGGGCTTCAATGTATGAACTTTGCAGGGACACAACTCGGTTCATAACCTGTCCACCATTAGAAATTGCCTTTTTTGAACTCCCATTTAAAGATGGGTTCAAGGGCGCCAAATGGCCCTCCCCCTGCTTGTGCGCTCTCTCTGTCAAAAAATAAATAAAATCTTAAAAAAAAAAATAAAGATGGGTTCAAATTTTAAAAAATTCATTCAAAGCATATTAAATGGGATCTATTAAAAATAACTAAATTGCTAGAATTCTCAAAGTTTAGGGACTCAAATCAAAGCCCAGTTTTCTATCAGTTCAAGCTACTTATCAGTAGCAGCTCCAAAAGTCAAGTGTGAACTTTTGATGAATTTCAGCCATGACAGAAGAACAGAACAGATTTCATTAGTTAGTGAATTTTAAAAGTGGTCTGACTCACTTTATCTTACTTCATTTTCCCCTGAGGAAGCTGGTGGTTCATCATTATTTGATTCTAGTTCTATGAAAATATGCTTCTTTGGCTAGTTCATTCCCATCTGTTCTGTTAACCATGTAGTGCTAGAAACCAGTTTGTTGGTTTGCTTGTTTGTCCATTTATATAGCCATCTATTTGTCCATCTGTATATCCATCAGTCCATCCATCCATTCAACAAATATTCACTAATTAGCTGACCATCCAGCAATGGTGATAGATATGGAGGTAGAATGGATATCCAAAGGCAGAGAGGACTTTGATGGCTCTGCTGAGAGGAGCGTTGCGTGTTTGAGATACAGTGTGACACGGCAGTGATGAGGTCCGCCCAAGTTGAGGTGGGAGCTTTTTGAAGCCATGTTTTCAAGAAATGGAAAGCATTGAAGAGTTTCAAGTACAATCAAAATGGGATTAGACTTGTATTTTTAAAATCACTCTGGATCTTCTTAATGGATCCAGAATGGATTTGCTGGGACTAAGTGAAGGAGAAGAGAGACCAGTTGGGAGGCTGATGCAGTAGCCCAGGCAAGAGATGTCAGAGGCTGAACCAGGAGGCAAACATCCAGAGGGAAATGGATGGATTTGAGTCACATGGGATTTAGCATAAATGTCTTCAAGACTCACATTAGAGTATGTATCAGGTTTTCATTTTTAAGGCTGAATAATATTCTATTGTATGTATATACCACATTTAGTTTATTCATTATCTGTAGACGGCCATTTGGGTTGTTTCTAGCTTTTGGCTGTTGTGAATAATGATGCTGTGAACGTTTATGTTTATCTGTCATCATCTTCACTTAATGGTAGGAATTATGTTTCATTCAGCTCATTTCCACCTGGCGCTTAGCAATGTCTGGCACATTGTAGACCCTTAATATTGACACATGAATAAAAGACTTACAATTGATTTATTTTTATTTAACAAATACTTATAAAGTACCAGATACTCCAAGTGCTTTGAAAAAAATTAACTCATTTAATTTTAGTAAAATCCCTGTGAGTTGTAGGACTGCCATTAAACATGGTTTATAGATGGGGAAAGTGAGGCAGAGTTTAGTTAGTGGTAGAGCTGAGATTCAAACCCAGACATTCAGGTATAGGTCTTTACTGCTATGCTGCCTCCCTCATCCAGCTGACTGGGCTTGCATATATATCCAGGTGAGTGGAAACCATAACAATTTCTAGAAGAATACAGAAGAGGGATGCTTCTCATAAATGTTCTTTTATGTCAACATAATGAAGGCTGCATTGGGGTGTAAAGGAGTTTGGCTAGCACGAAGATATGGAGATGTAGCAAAAAAACACAAAAATGAAAACAAACAAAACATCCAGCCAACCAACCAACTGCACAAAAAAATCTAAACCTACTATTCATGTGTTTGAAAACTATGGCAGAGATAAGCGAATGATCTGTGCTGCAGTAGGGTGATTGGATAGGGGCATCTCTTTTCTCTAGTAGCACCTTTTCACTCATCTTTCAGGTAATGTGTTGGCACTGTGGTTGCAAAGACAATAATAAAAGTACATTAGAAGAAAAACTGTGGAAGCAAGGCTACAAGCTTCGGAGGGGTGGTGGTTAAAGGATGGTCCAGGGAGGCCTGGATGCCACTCTCCCACTGCACAGTGCAGGCCCGTGCCCAGTTTGCTCCCCTCTGTGTCAGCACCTGAAGTCCCTCATCAGAGTGGAGGTTTGTCCCTGTTCTTTGAGAGGATGCTTCCTGTAAATCCAAGATGATTTCTGTCTGTTCCTGGGTCCAGTTTCACCCTCCACTCATGGTGCTCCTTTCCCTCATTCATGCCCAAGGTGAAGTGGGCTTGGGGGTGGTCAGGTCCAGGCAGAGTTGCATGTGTTGGCAGGTGCATAGCAGAACCATGATCATTATGGCCTTCTGTTTGATTGTCATCACCCGTTTGTGTCTGATGCACTGTCATTGCCACTCATGCTATTCATCTTTAACCGTCACCTGCCTATAGCAAATTTGCCACCTTCTCCCGGAGAACATGTCATTTCAGTTTCTTTGCTTGTGCTAGTCTCTAGCTCTGCACTTAGTCCCAGTTGCGTCTGTGTAAGTCTCACCAGTGGTTGGTCATATTTCTAGGTTCCTCGAGACAAGAGGCTGCTGTCTGTAAGCAAAGCAAGTGACAGCCAAGAAGAGCAGGATAAAAGGTATGGTGTCATGTAAAGGAATATGCCTGGCTCCCCAAATAACTCTTTTTTTGTGTTTTTGAAAACAGCAGTATTAAGCTATAATTTTTGTTCTTGAGAGGAGATGGGATCAAGAAGTTTAGCCTCTACTGTCTGTCTTTTAGAGTCTGGACCAAAACTGGATCTCTCTGTATGGAGAGCAAATTGCATATTTTGGTTGTGCATCCAAAGTGTCATCAGCAGGCTCTTTCAAGAAGGCTGAAAATCCTTGGTTAGAGGTGAAATGCTGGCAAGATAGCCTGTTGCTGGGGTGAACTTTTCTGATCAGTCCCATGGCTGGATAACTGTAATCAAGCCCTTGAGGGGGAGAGGAAGGAGGCTAGACTGTTTCTCACCCCAGGAGGCAGCTGGTAGAGAGCCATGAGTAGTAGCAGACACCATGAGGGACAGGGGCAAGAAAGATGTTAGGAGATCATTATGTGACACCCCTTTCCTGCAATCCTGAATTAAGTACCAACTGAAAAACAAGGTACAGACAGATTGAAATTAAAAAAAAATCAGTTTTATTTCTGATTAAGCCAACAGAGAATGAGATTTTTGAAACCACGGTTTACAACATGTCAGTCCTGATTTAGATACGTCTGCTCACCTAATCTCAGGCAGGACTCCAGGCCTCTCTGAAGGGACAGGCCACTGTGGTATGGCAGCAGTGACTAGAGTCCTCTCTTTGGCTGGGATGATCCAGACCTAAAGAGGGAACCAGAGGGATTGAACCACCTTACTTAGCTACTTCTCCCAAACCCATCAATCAAATCTGTCTCTTTTCTGCAGAGGAATGGGGAGAAGCCACAGTGTTTTCCTATTGGTGATTCTTTCATATGGAAATATGAAGCCAGGAGAAATGAAATCCCCTGCTAGCACATACATCAGAATCTTACCTGGCCTTGAGAGGAGCTGCATATGACAGTATGATCTTGTTATATGACTAGCAGTGGGAGTCACCACACCAACCAGCAGCCCTGGGCTGTGCATCACCTCCAGAGTACACCCACAGCAAAGATTAAGGCTGTCTGCATCTGATTTGCAGTTTCAAAGGGATCTTTTGATGCAGTGATGACAGGGAGAAAGAGGCTGACAATCTTCAGGTCCTGTGACTTCCCCTCCATTTAGCCAGCATTGATTAAGCTAAGCAGTTGCTGTCTGCTAATCGTATACCAGTGATCATAGAAGGGTCAGGGGAAAACATGTTTAAGATGTGTGCTCTGTCTGTATCATAATGGACAAAAGAGACCATTTTTTTTGTTGTTGTTGTTAAAGCATCTTTTAGGACAACATGAAAGAGTGACAGCCCCTCATCATATTTTAATGGTTATTTTTGTGATTTCGGTGGAGCACCTTCAAAAACACTGGCAGTGAGGTGTAGATAAAACCACCTTGTATAGACTAATTTTGACTTAGACTTCTGGTTGAACGTAATTAGAAGGATATCACTTATCTGCAATGTATTCGTGAATTTAGGTGCCATGTGCTAGCATGGTATCATTACAACTGTCTGTATTTAGAAGTTGGTACTTGGAAAAATAACTGAAAATCTCAATGTCATGATCGAGTTTTTTAAAAAAGTATATTTAATGCACCATTCTTAGCATTGCATTTTTTCTGATGTTACAATATTCAGTTCAATTTTAAATTCCATTGCAGGTGAGTCAGTAGCTTCCAGTAATTCTTACTTTGTTCTAAACATCCATTTTTTGGATGTCTTCCTGAGGTTCTCTAGCTTCTAAAACTACTGCTGTTCTGCAGAGGCAGGTACACATTATAGGATGATGCTGTGTCTAATATTCCCTCATCATATGGTAATGATGCTTCGACTAGGTTTATACAACTCTGTAGTACACTTATGTTTGTTTATAAAAATGCCCCAAATATTTTGACTTGTGTTTCTTGTTTAGAATGCATGTGTTTTGCATGAATTAAAGAATTAGTAACTTTGGCCTGAAATGGACTCTAACTGTAGAGGAGTTGGTTAACTTTGAGTATTTTGGCAAAGGCAGTAAGTCTGTGCCTGTGCAAAGTCCAGAGGAGTGGAAACTGGACACTTCTTTGTTAGCTAATCGATGTAGCCCAGCCCCCTTACATCCAACCTACAGGGCATTATCCACAAGTATTAATTGGTAATCCTCCACAAAAGAGTCTGGGATAAAATTAGTTTGGGAAATTCTGGGTTATAATTAAACAGGTGAAGGAATGCCTGGGGGCCTTTACTGTGTTCATAATGTTTGTGGCTCACACAGGCTAGTTTTGTTATGGCAATTTTTAAAAAAAATACTGATTTTATCACGGACTCCTTTCTTTGAGGAACATCTATTAACATTCCATGCAATGTTCTAAACAATGGAGTTTAGGAAATGCTGACATAAATGGGTGGTCTGGGTTTGGCATTATCTAGCTAACTGGACTCAAGATTAAACATAATTTCTAAATTTTCACTGTGTCTTATATACGGAGTCACTGTATTGCTATGACCATGAAAGCAGGTTATTACTTAAAGCAGCATGTTTGTAGACTTGCAATTTTATTCTTTAAAGGATTTCTTTCTAGAGTGATTTCTCAGATTTGTGACAGACTCCAAGAAGTTTAAGTATTTTTCTGTTGGCTTTATTCATGTGAAGCCATTCTTTCCTTCATTCACTTTGAGGTTTTGTCTGAGAAATCAAAGCTAAAAATACATAGTCCTGCTTGAGAGTTAGGCAAGCTCAGAGGAGTTAGGAGAGCTTAATTCTGGGAGGAACCAATTTTATTCAAATATTTCTTTCTCTAGGAGAGATGCCAGTTAGCCCCAGAAAGATCATGCTAGTTTAAAAGGGGAAAAAAACCAAAAAAACCAAAAACCCAAAACAGCAGACACTGGGGACAGGGCTCCATGCAAAATACGTATTTCTTTTTGTCCGTACCATTCAGAATAATCCATAAATGAGAGGTGACCCCCAATTTAACTGACCACAGGGGCTTTGCTAGTAAAATCATTGTGCTATTAACCATCCTTTTCCATTGACTAATTTGTCTTTGCTTCTGCTCTCTCCCAGAATTCTGTGGTAGAAATGGAAAGTATTTTATCCCAGCCTGGTGAGAATTAATTTTCCAGACCCTCTCCTTTCTCTTTGTACCAGCCAGGAGGTCTGAGATCTGAGAGATCTTGTTTTACATAAGCCCAGTTACACCACTCCCTCAAGCCCCAGAAGTAATTCAGTGCTAAGGATATCAATGAGCTCATGTTTCTCAGTTTGGTGAAAATATTTTAATGATAAATTCTCATTGCCTTTTTTTTCTTGCAAGGAGTTTAGCCCACAGAACAGTAAAATATTCTTCCCACTGCCCCCCTTCAAATTACTGTCTCACCCCCAGCTTTTTCAAAAAGCTGTTTTATAATTTTTTCCTTTGAAAGTTTTCAAACATATCCAGGAGTAAAGAGGACAGTATAATGAACCCCCAAATACCCGTCCAGTTCTCCAGGTTCAGCAGTGGTAACTTTTTGTTACACCCGCTTAATCTCTACCTTTTCTCTCTTTCCCTTCTTTTTTTTATTGCAGTGATCTTTAAAATAAGTTCCTGACACCATGTCTTTTCATCTCTAACTACTTCTCATTTGTATCGATAAATAAAAAGGATGTTTTATTACATAATCTCAAAATCCTTATCACACCTGACTAAATGAACAATGCTTCCTTAATATCACCTAACTCTCAGTCCATATTCAATTGCCTCAGAGATCCTATTGTCTCATAACTGCCTCTTTGGTTTTCCAGATCAGAATCCAAACAAGACACTTATCTACTCATCTATTTGGTTGTTATGTCTTTCAAATCTTTTAATCTAGAACAAGCTTCCCACCCTCCTTTCTTTTTTTCATGCCTCTAATTTACTGAAGAAACCAGGTCAGTAAGATGTGCTTCATTTCTGTTTGTATGATTGTTTCCTTTTGATGTTGTTTAAGTCATTCTTCCAGCCTCCTGTATTTCCTGAGAGCTGGGAGTTAGATATGAAGGTTTGCTAAATTTAGGGTCAACTTTTTTTTGCTTCTAATTGTACTTTTTAGGTGGGCTGATTGCATGGTACTGGGAAACACGTGTCCTACTTCTGGTGATGCAAAGATCCACTGCATTCCCTTGTAAAGTTCACCATCAACTTTTCCCCTGATGGCGTTAATATCCACTGATAATTGCTTGCATCAGTTATTTTATTAGGAGTTGCAAAATGGTGATTTTTCTAATTCTGCTATGTTGTGTGTGTGTGTGGGGGTTTCAACATGCAGAAACTGTCTTGGCACCAGTGAAGCCCAGAGTACTTTGAGTGGAGGAGAAAACCGAGTGCAGGTCCTAAAGACTGTTCCAGTGAACCTTTCCCTAAATCAAGACCACCTGGAGAATTCGAAACGGGAACAGTACAGCACAAACATCTCCGAGAGCCCAGCCATCATCCCCGTATCAGGAATCACAGTGGTGAAAGCTGAAGATTTCACACCTGTTTTCATGGCCCCACCTGTGCACTATCCCCGGGGAGACGGTGAGGAGCAACGTGTGGTTATCTTTGAACAGACTCAGTATGGTGTGCCCTCCATGGCCAGCCACAGCACCTACCTCAAGGATGACCAGCGCAGCACCCCGGACAGCACTTATAGCGAGAGCTTCAAGGATGGAACCACAGAGGTGAGTCCCTGGCTCTGTCATCTGCAGCCAGGACCTAAACCCAGAAACCCCGGCTAATTTTGTTTCTGTTTGCTTCTTAAGTGAGATAAATTAATTTGTGAGCTTGGGGTTTAAAAAAATATGTCTGTATCTTTATAAAAAGGTTTTAATAAATCTTTGGTCTATGTGTATGGAGGAATATTTCTATTTTTCTTGACTCCTGGGTGCCTGGATGACTTAGTTAAACATCCAACTTGTGATTTTGATTCAGGTCATGATCTCAGGGTTATGAGATTGAGCCCCATGTCAGGCTCCACGCTGGACGTGGAACCTGCGAAAGATTCTCTCTCTCCTCCCTCTGCCTCTACCCTCCACCCTGCTTGCATGCTCTCTCTCTCTCAAAAAATAAAATAAAAATTTTTCTTGATCCTTAAATGACATTTCTTTGTTTGTTTTAGTTTCAGTCTTAAAATTAAATATTTATGAGGAATGAAGAGATGCTTGTGTGGAAACTTCCTACTTTGTAAAATTTTCACTTTGACCTGTTCTAGTTTGTAACCTTTCAAATGGTAGCTAAAGATGTTGCGTGTGCATTTTTTGAAACAACGTAACTCTTTAAGACATAGTCTAAATACTCAAAAGAATTTGTATTATCAATAATCAGCTGTTATATGTATATACATTTTAAACTTTACGGGTAGAGATCACGTATTCTTTTCATGTGCCTGTAGAACTTATATAAACAAGGTTCTCGGATTGCTTGTTTTATTTATTTTTTAATTTTTAAATTTTTTAAAGATTTATTTATTTACTTTAAAGAGGGAGGAGAGGGATGGAGGGAGAGAGAGAATCTCAAGCAGATTCCATGCTCACTGGATCACACGACCCTGAGATCATGACCTCAGCTGAAACGAAGAGTTGGGCACTTAACCAACTGAGCCACCCAGGCGCCCCCTGCCTGTTTGTTTTAAATTCACAAGTTTTAAGTGAAATTTGAGTATTTCGGTAATTGTATACAACATCAGAATCAATAGAAATTCCCCTCACCCTAGAAGTTTCCTTGAGCCCCCTGCGTTTGAAACCTCCTGTCTTGCTCTGGGCCAGCACTAATCTGCCTTCTGTCTATAGTTTCACTTTTTCTTTCACTTTCTGAGATTCTGTTTTGTTGCTTCTATTAAAAGACTGTTTTATTTACTTGCTAAATAGTATTCCATGGTAAGCATATATCACAATTTGTTGATCTGTTCACCAATTAATGGACAGATTTGGTTTGGGCTCTTTTGAATAGTGCTGCTGTGAACGTTCACGTGTATGCTTTCACGTGGACACGTGCTTTCGTTTCCTGGGTAAATACCTAGGCCTGGAATTGCCGGGTCATGTGGTAAATGTGTGTGTAACTTTATAAGATACTGCCGTACAGTGTTTCAAGGTGGCCGTGCCTTTTTCCTTCCCATCAGCAGTATATGAGGGTTTCTCTTTTCCTCATCCTTTCCCAAGCTTGGGGCTGTCAGGCTCTTTTAACAGGAGCTATTTTAGTGGATATGGGATGGTGTCTCATTGTGGTTTGAATTTGCTTTTCTCCGATGTGTAGTGATGTTGAACATTATTTCATGTGTCATAATTGGCCATTCTTACAACTTTTGTGAAATGTCTGTTGAAATATTTTGCCCAATTTTAAAATTGGGTTATCTGTCTTCCTTCAGTTAAGTTGTTAAGAGTTTCTTAAATAATGTGAAGCCAGTTACATGTTGTACAGTCTGGCAGCCTTCTTGGTTTTTAAACTATGTCTTTTAAAGAGCATCAGTATTTAATCTTGATGAGGTACACTTAATTAATTTTTTCTTTTACAGTTGATGCTTTTTATGTACTGTTTAAGAAGTCTTGGTCCAACCCAATGTCACAAAGATTTTCTCTTGCTTTTTTTCCCCAGGCTTTTAATAGTTTTACCTCTTACATATAGGTTTATGATCCGTCTTGAGCTAACTTTTGTAATGGCGTAAGGAAAAGGTCGAGGTCCTTTTTCTTTTTTTGGGGGAGGGGTCATATCTATATCCAGTTGTTCCAGCACCACTTGTTAGAAACACAGTCTTGTTTGCATTTAGTTGCCTTGGGATCTTTGTAGAACTGGCATAATCATGGGTTAGTTCTCCAATTTTTGACCCAGAATATTTAATGCATTTTTTTAATTGGTTCAGGTCAGCTTCTTTGACATTTAGGAGCAGTGCTTCTGTATTTGAGATGATAGTCATTGGCTTCCCATTTTTCAGTCCACCCAGGACAATAAAAGACAATGGCAAAAGGCAAAACTCATGGTTTCTGATTTCCTAAAGAGGAGTTGTGTGCTGGCAGCGTGGCAAATACTTGCAGCCTGTTGCCCGCTTAGTTGCCATTGGGACAGCATGCAGCTACCTGAGGTTGAGATTGCATCCCAAATAACAATATTTAAAAAATAATAAACATTTTGTGACCTTACTTACCATAGGCTGGGCATCATTCCAAGTGAGATATACTCATTTCATCCTCACAAAAACCCTATGAGGTATGTACTATTTCTGTCATCTCTATTTTCCAAATGAGGAAACTGAGGCACAGAGAGCCTACTGATGCCCATGGTCATACTGCAGTAAGTGGCAGAGGTGGGACTCATCACAAGCACTCAGGCTCCAGGACCAGTATCCTTCCCCATCGCCTCTACACTCTCAAAGAAGACTGTGCAGGGTCTTCTAGTCCTCAGTAGTTCATTGCTAAACACAGTGAGTGACTCACCCAAACATTTTTTAAAAAACTGAGTGTCCTTTATCAATGTCATTAGATGTTTCTTATCTTTCAGATGGGGAGAAGAGGAAAGGGACTGGCTGTCTGCAGTGTTGGCGGAGAGTTAGGCAGACAAGCTGCTCTGGTGGCCCTTCCTCTCCTGGTCATAGCCATTCCTGAGTTCCTGCTCTGTTCTCTGAAATCAGGGAAAAGCAGAGTGAGACAAGATGAATTCCCTGCCCTTCAGAGGCTACCTTATTTCTTGAGTTCTGGTAGCTTTATAATCAAACTTTTAATGTCCTTATAATAAAAATATTGTCTTAAACTTAGCTTCCTTAGCTTCCTGAGCCATATTGCTTGAAATGGTTAATAGTTTAGTTGGAGCGCTTCTGTAGGAAAAGCAAATTACTCCACATGGGAATGTCAGATGCATGCTTTTTCACTTAAAGTTTGCCACTGATGTTTTTCTCACCAGGTGTGGAAATAGTCCATTAGTCACAGAAGATCCCATGGATGTGGCCCAATGTCAACAGAACCATCATGCTGTTTGGGGGATGTGTTATCAGTTGTGTTTGTGTTGTAGATAAGGAGGCTTGTGAAAAGAAAGTATTGTATTTTGGGTTTTATTTGGAAATAGATGAGAAAATAACTTACCAGAAACTCAATGTGAAGACTGTTCCCACTAAATTTGGTTTAGCTGCCCTCCTAGACTTGGAAATCAGTGTTTATGTTGGCTATTGTATTTAAATCTGACATAAATTAAACAGAATGATCTTTAGTCATGGCATCGCTAACTGGTTAAGATTAGGTGAGCTCAGAGTAATTTCACCAAGTAAATTTCACTAAGAAAAATTTGTCTAAATCCAGTACTTCTTTTAGGCAAACTATTAAAATGCCTAAGATTCTTGTTGTATTAGCAAATTTCATTTTTAAAAAAAAATTATTTATTTGAGAGAGAGAGAGAGCACAAACGAGTGGAGGGCCAGAGGGAGAGAGAGAGAGATAGGGGGAGAGAAGCAGACTCCGTGCTGAGCACAGAGACGCAGACCCCGATCCCGCAACCCAAGACCATGACCTGAGCCAAAATCAAGAGTTGTACACCCAAACGACTGAGCTATCCAGGTGCCCCAGCAAATTTTATTTTTTTATCAGAGATTGATTCTTCTGTATGTGTGTGTAGGTGGGTATCAGAGAAGGGAGCAGTTTGGCTCAACTCAGGCTGGGATTTTTTTAAGACAGTGGTAGCATTAAAGAGTTCTTTAATGGATTGATTTTAGCTAATTTGATTTACATTTTATTCTCCAGCCCCTTTATAATAACATTTGGTAAATATTTACTTCTACTGGTGTTAGATGCTGTGCTAGATGTGGGATGAAGGAAGGATGCTTTGACTTTTGTCCTCTAGAAGCTTACTCTCTGTCTATATTTGTGAAGAGAAATAATGATAGTTGCCATTTATTTTGTGGTACTGTGTGTCAGCCACTGTGGCTTACGTATTTTTTTTCTAGTCCTTACTATAATTCCAAAAAGGTGTTATTGTTTCCATTTTACTGATGAAAAGATAGCTTCAGAGAGGTTAAGAAACTTGCCAAAGATCACACAGCTAATAAGCAAAGGAATATAACTGATAAATATAAATCTGGGAGGTACTACCACCTAGGATGTTTTTAGGAAAATGTAAAACTTAAGACATGGAAGGAAGAGGTTTTATAGAAAACTTATATAGTTGTAATAAGAATTAAAGTGGAAGGAAGAATTTTCTTATTCTGTACTATAATTTTGTGTCAGTTAACAGTAGTCCACCTAGCTGTATGAATGAAGGACCACCAAGATCTCAGTGATTTAATACGTTAAAAGTTTATTTCTTGTTAATAATAATCCTGATACATGTCTGCAGACCTCTTTTCTTATTAATATCTCAGGAATCCAGATTCCCTCCGTTTTATGACATTACCACCTCTATATGTGGCTTCTGGGTTACCCCTGCTGGGGAACTGAGATCTTAAGATTACAGACTAACTTGTAAATAATTTGACCTGGAAGTGACCTGTATCACTCTTGCTCATATTTCATTGGCTTGAACTAGTCACATGGTCTTAACTAACTGCAAGAGGGCTGAGAAGTTTAGTCCTGCCATATACTCAGGAATGAGAACTATATATGGGCAAGCACCAGATATTTCTATCAAGTATTTTGTGATTTAACCCCTGGTATATTATTTGTCAAATTAACATAGTTTGCAGAGAATCCTGAAATGAAAGCAAAGGATGATTATTTGTCATGCTCAAGAGATATATGGTGGTTTGTCTATTGATTTTATATTCATCTGTAGACTGATACTGGAAGTTATCCTGAGTTTAAGCCCTGTCCAGCATGATTAACTTTTAACTGGGAGTTCATTTCCTCCCACGTATTCAAATAATAAAAACTTAATGAGAAAGATATGGTGTATTACACACACACACACACACACACGCACGCACGCACATACACACACACAAATGGAATAATAAGCAGTCATTAAAAAAAAGGATGCGATCTTGTCATTTGCAACAACATGGATGGACCTAGGGGGTATTATACTAAGTGAAATAAATCAGAGAAAGACAAATACCATATGATTTCATTCATATATGCTATCTAAAAAACAATACAAATGAATAAACAAAAAGCAGAATCAGACCTATAAATACAGAGAACAAACTGTTGGTTGCCAGAGTGAAGAAGGGTAGGGGAATAGGCAAAATGAGTGAAGGGGAGTGGGAGATACAGGCTTCCAGTTATGAATGAGTAAATAATGGGGACAAAAGGCATAGCAGAAGGAATGTCAGCGTTACTGTAAAAGTGTTGTATGGTGAGAGATGGTAGCTACACTTCTAGTGAGCACAGCATAACATATAGAGAAGTTGACTATGTTATGCACCTGAAATTAATGTAACATTGTGTGTCAACTATACTCAGATTAAAAAAATTTTAAAGAATAAAAATCTTAAAAATGTTGAATCAAGTACTAAATTGGAATATAACTTCAGTTGTGATTAATGCACCTGATTTTACTATGTTTATTTTAAACATATGATATAATGTATATGGTACCATCAGGCTTTTATCATTTTATTACATCAGTTTGTTTTTGCATCAAGTAAAGTTTTGGAAAATCCTTAGCATATACATTTTATACTTGAGGAAGATTGAGATTTCTCTATGTGTGGTGAAATTTGGTGAAATTGGATGACCCATTATTCAGATTCATATCTTCCCACCTCATGAATAAAATGGCTATGGAAACCCCACATCTGTTAAAGCTGGTACTTTGCAGCACCATTTGATAGTTTGATCACTCTTCCCTCTTAAAAATGCTCTTGGATTCTTGTCTACAGCTTCAGTTATCATGTATCCTAAAGACTTTCCAATTTTTTTCTCCAGCTCTGTTCTCTCCTCTTTGCTCCAAACCTTTATATCCAACTGCATATGACTCTCCACCTATCCCAGATCTGATTTACAATCTTTCCTTGTGTTCTCCACCTTAGTGGGTATCACTATCCTCGTTTTTTGATATTTTACTCTCCCCTCATCATCCATTATCAGTTCTATCAGTATTACTTTCTGAATATCTCTCAAATCCATCCATTTGTCTCCATTCTGCTTCCACCATGCTGGCCCAATCTGTCATCATCTCTGTCCTATAGTACTGCCTGCTTTTGTACACTCTACCAGGGATGGTGTTTTTGACATGCTTATCTGATAATGTCACAACCCCCCCCCCTTAAATCCCATTGCTTTAAGGATTAAAATCTAAATCTTTAACACATATACCACCTCATCTTGTACCTCTTTCTCCCTTGTGCTCTCTGCCATGGGCTCCATTCAGTTTTGTGAACCTGATATACTTCCTCCAGCCTCAGGACCTTTGTGCACACTGCTCCATGTTCCAGAACTGTGCTGTATAATGCCATAGCTGCTAGCCACATGTGGCAATTAGAATTAAATAAAATCAAGAATTTAGTTTCTCAGTCCCACTAACTACCATTGTAAGTGCTCAGTGTGACTAGTGGCTACCTTATTGGACAATGAAGATACAGAACACTTCCATTTTTACACAAAATTCTATTGGACAACACTGTTCTAGAATATTCTTCGCCACCTCCCACACCCTCCTGTGTGACTTTCTCAAGGAAGCCCTCCCCGTCCTCCCTTCAGTTCCTAGTAGAGTCGATTTTCTTTGTATCTAAGTCTCCCAGCCAAAGACTACCATGAACACATCTGTAATCAGGATGACATTTATTTAGCCTGCTTCAGCAGGGGACCCTTAGGGACAACTCAGTAAGACAGAGTTGGGAGGAGCTCTTCATAGTGTTTGGGCTTATACTGGATAAGTGTAAGGAGGGATTCCAGAAGTGACAGCCAGCTCTGGACTGGGTACAAGAAGACGGTGAGGCAGCCTGGAAACTGGGTAACCATTGTTCAGAAGATGAGATAAGCAAAGCAAGACTGAGGATGCCTTTGTCAGGAAAGCAGTGGTCCCTCAGAAGGAAGACATGTTACTCACTTCGTGGCTGTGTTACTGTCTTCTGAGCTTCTGTTGGCAACGTTCCTATGGGCATTGTCTGTGTGCCACTGGAAGTAGTAGTAGTAGTCAGTGGGACTGATTTTTATTTTCTCAGTTGTGCTGTGCTCTCCTAGGACTCTGTTGCTCTTCTCCAGAGTGCTTGCACACAGTTTGTAACTTTTTGAATGAATGACTTTTTAAGGAATGTGTTTCTTCTCCTGGACCAGAAGCTTCATGAGAGCAGAGAACTCTTCTCTTTTGGTTCAATTTGGTACCCATAGCACCTAGCATGCTGCCTGATACAAAGTAGATGCTCAGTCTTTATTGGAAGAGTGGATGAATGAATAAATGAATGATAAGACCTAAAGAAATTGGTGGCTGATCAAAGACATGGAATCAGAAAATATCTGATTTTCTGACAGCTGAAGAATCATTTGTCTTTTTACAGTAGATTCTTAGCAGATGTCTCTTTCCTCCCACCCAAGAAAAACATTAGAATTCAATATTCAAAATTTAAATATAACAGTCTAATATTGCCTGATATCTCAAGTCCTTTCAGGGTAGTCATTAAACTATATGTTACCATACCTTCTTTACTATCATTTTTCTCAGTCCAAATGAAGAAATGTATGGATGCATTATATCAGATCACAGTAAGGTATAGTGATGTTGGCTGTCTGCCTGCCTTTGGGCATCCTACAAATTATATTAAAAGGTTTCCAAACAGTTGGTGACTGTAACTGGAATGACCCTATAATCCCAGTACTAAATCATGTAAGGCCAGATGACCCATTAATGTGATCAGGTCTCATAAAGGATTGTGGTGTTTCCTGGGTGGAATAACCTCTTTTTTTTTTTTTTTTTTTTTAATTATAAAGACAATGTAAGAGAATTCAGGATACAATTTTAACCTTGAAAAAAGTAATATCCACATTGCTAACATGTCTACTATTTTTATTTTTTCAAGTTCTTGTCCATATGTACTCAGTTATTAGAGTAGGGTTCTTTATTTTAGTCAGCATATAGTTGACAGTCTTTTGAATCTGAGCAGTTGTGGTGTATCACACCTTCTCACATCACCTGGGGATTAGAACCATTGACTTTATCAATCCACTGTGTTGTAGTAGGCTAGCCTATCCTTAGGCTTCAGAGTTCTGTGGCATGGATGGTAGATTGACTGAGCACCACGTTTACTAGTACTGGTTCACCCTGTGTTGTTACTACTGGTCACTGCATATTCCTTCAAAGAAGACCTTGGAAGTGCATCTCCTCTATCTCTTCCTTGAATGCCCTTTTCATCATGCTACCTTCCTACTCCAAAATTTCCTAATTCTTAACTATACTAAGTGTAAATACCTTTTCACAGATCAGCCCTGTCCAATAGAACTTTCTGCAACGATGGAAATTTTCCTTCATTTTCTCCAATGTAGTAGCTACTAGCCACATATGGCAACCTAGTACTTAAAACTGTGGCTGCTTGCCGTCTGGAACTAAATGTTTGACCTAGATTTTTAAGTCCTTTCTTCATAATCAAATCAAGCCTATGTCCTTGGTCCAATGTATGCACCACATTTGTACCTATCATTTTGTCTTGGATCATGTTGGTCCTCTCTCTGCTGGATTACTTTTTCTTAATTCTTTCAATTAATGCAGCTTCTCTGTAGCTCCCAGGGATTAGAGCAATCTCCACAATTTCCATGAAATCTTCCTGTAATCTTGCTGACCTTCCTTTCCTGATAATGCCCATTTTGTGCTTCTCCAGCTACTGGGTCACCTGAATGAGTGAATGAATGAACGAATGAGTGAGTGAATGAATGATTCTAAATAGACTTTCACGTCTAGTCATTTGCTGTATTTTACTTCCATTTGTTGTTGCTTATGTGACTTTACCCGTCTTCTTGACTAGATTTTCTATCTTTTGAGGCCAAGACAGTGTTCTGTATATTTTCTGTATTTCTCTTGGCACCAATCAGTTGGTGGAGCCCCAGAAAATTCCCATTGAATGCTTTGTTGATTGATTGATTGATTGATTGATCGTTTGATGGCTTTCCTCCTGAGAGGCAGGAAAGTTGTTTCTTTGAAAGTGATACTACAAAAGATCACAGTGGGGGGACCGGGTATGTGTGGTCAGTCAAGTGCTTTTTCATTCTGTTATATTCACTTTAGGATCAAGAGTTGAGGCTTTTGTGCATCTGCTTTTGAAAGGGTTTTAAAATATAACAAAGTGCATCCTACTTGCACTAAATAACAAATGGAGATCTCTGGATCCAAGCCTCCTTGTGTGTAATACTAGGACTTAGAGCTTCCCTCCAAAACCTACTCTTACAATATTGTGATAATGATGATCTTAGAGAAGGGTACTGAATATGGTCAAGTGATTACTATATAATAGAATTTAATACACACATACAGAGCTCACTATGTACCAGGTACTGTACTTAGTACTTCATATCTATTAACACATTTATGCCTCTAATCTCGAATCACTGTAAATGAGCATTTTACAGATGGAGAAAATATGGCCCTTGCCTCAGTTTATACAGGTAGCAGGTAAAAGAGTCAGAAATTGACGCTAGACAGTCTTCCTAACCACAATACTGCCCTATGCTGTGTATGCTATGTGGTCTCTTGGTAATCAGTGTTCCATTAACTCAGAATTTGTGACTTTTGGACTGAGCATTGGAGATAATAGAAAATGGAAGAGATGTCTTATGTGTTTGAAGAAACATGTTCCAGTACCTGCAGACACTTTCGGGACACCTGCAGACATGTGAATATGGACATATGAATAATATGCAAAGCACAAATGCCTTTTCTGTTGAGTGTAATTCTCAGTGTGCAGGTGATATGCAAGTTCTGTGCACAAATGGTAACTGTTTTCATTGTAGTTGAAAACACAATACTAAAAAATGTATTATCTTCCTTTCTGAAGTAAGGATAAAACAGTTTGGGCACATTTGTTACTTTTTTCCCCTTTTTTGCATGATGACTTACCTATTTGTTTTAATTTTGATGACTTTTAAATTTTGCAGAAATTCCGGAGTGCTTCAGTTGGGGCTGAGGAGTACATGTATGACCAGACATCAAGGTAGGCTACCAGGAGGTGCCTCTAGAAACTAATGAACTAATATCACTTTAAATGTACCCCAAGTTATGCTTTTGAACCTTTAAAAGAAAATTATTTTCTCTATACAATGACTTCTAAATTACTGTTTCCAATCTTGACCTGTATTCTGAGGTCTGTACCCTTTTTCTGTCCTTCTGTTGGTTAGATAGATATCCCTTCTTAGGTGGTTCTCTGAATCTCAGACACATGGGCCTCCAACACAGCATGTGAAAAAATGGAACTCTTTGCCTTTCTTTTTCTCTTTTTTCCTTTCTCCACTTCTTTCACATCTGTTCTGCTTTTATTTCCTATTGTGGCTAATGATGTAAGCATCCTCCAGCTACCCACTCTGCAGGTGTAAAGATCTGCCTGACTTTTTGCTATACTTTCATCATGCTTGCCAAGTGCTGAACCTTCCTATTTTACCTGTCCTGTCCCTTGCGACTTACTCTTGGTCATGTTCTGAACTGTTGTGATATAACTGATCTTCCTGCCAACACTTTCTTTTCCCTTCTGTTCCACTGTACACATATTTAGCTGCCAGCTATCGTACCCTGTGTTGCCTTCCATGTACAAGCAATATGAGAGGTATGAGAATAAGATAGAACCTCTCCTTGCAAGAGGCCCATAGACTTTTGGAGGGGAAATGTAGTGATGGACAGTTGTAATACAGTTTGCTAAATGATGAGTCAGTCCTGCTACAGAGGTACTTAAACAGAAAGCTGAGAGGACCTATAGGTCTCTGTGTGGTGGGGGTTGGGAGGGTGGAGGAGGGGCACTAAGCTTGCAGGAAGAGACATTTGAGCCACATGTTGTAGGACTGTGAGCAGGAGTTTTCCAGGGAAAGAAGGAAGATTAAGAACATTCTAGATAGAGGAGCCAGGGGTTCAAAGACCTTGATCATGCTCATGCCTGTAGACAGGAGAGAATGGCAAGAAATGAATTGATCTCTCTCATTTCACAAAATTTATCGGACCATTTCAGACAGGATTAAACACAAATTACTCATGAAGATCGTCAGGGCCCTCTATGTGCTGGTCCCTTTTTACCTTAAACCTTGTGTCCCACTGCATTTCTTGCTACTTTGCTTTTACATGTGTAGCCCTCTTCTGTTCTCTCTGTTTCACCTGAAGTCCTCCTGATCCTTCAGGATCTTCCTCCAACCTCAGGCTCCCCAGTCATCCTCCCCAGATCATCCGAGTCAGAATTTCTGTGTGTCATGTTTGTGAGGGGGAGGGTTAAGGTGGGGAATATAGAATTCCAAATCACCTTCTAAAATGTGGAAATACATATATAATAAGCATGCTATAAACCCAAATCACCGTGTAATCAGCTATCAGGCTGGTGAAAAGAGCTTTGACCTGCCAGTCACAACCTGCCTTCTCTTCCTGCTGCTGTCATTGCCCACTGGAGTGAGCGAGTTTCTCAGCCTCTCCTCACCTGTGAAATGAGGAAGATGGTTTTACTTCCTGTGTTATGGATAGACTTGGGGGAGCATGTACTCCCCGAAATTATATTCGGAACCATTTCTGTTCACATGTGCTTTTTTCTGGGGAGAGGGTTCACAGCTTTTCATGTTTTTTTTTACGCAGTCTGTGCCCTAGACAGGTTGCAAGCTGCTGATCTAGGTGATTCCTAATATTCTGTCCAGGTCTCAAATTTTATGATTCAGTGGCTGTATTGAAATTGCTTTTTCCAGGCAAAATGACAGTGAAATTGCTTCTGTCTTGAATGATTTATTTCCCACCCTGTTCTAAGATACATATTCTGGAATTTGCTTAGTTTATCAGCTTACACGTAAGGTTTTTATCATGGAAAGAGGAATACTATTATGCCCTTCCAATTTCTTTCTCCTTATGAAAGTTACAAAAAAATTAAACATTGCAGAAATATTTAACATAGAAAATAAGAGTCTCCCATAATCTTGTAAGTAGACCATTTTAAGAGGTGAACTTTGAGGCATTTTTAGACCCAGCCTTTCAAAGACTATAAAATTAAAGAGCTAAGAAAATAGATAGGCCCAGTGAAGAGTTTCTGATGATTAAAAAAGTGCACAAAGCATTGGTTATTGGATTATTACTAGGAGACATCCTGCAGTGTAGCAGAAATAAATATTTCTGAAAGAACAAAAAAGACCATGGTTCATACTTGTTGTTTATTTTAAATAATTGATACATTCTTCAAAGTTGGGAAAATCAAGTGTTTTTGTTTTGTAAATTAAATAATATTTTTAAAATATTAGGGAAATTGTGTAGAGCAGGGATTTGCAAACTTTCTGTGCAGTGGGTTAGATAGTGAATGTTTTAGATTTGGCACACTATATGTCACAGCTACTAAACCCTGCTGTTGTAGTGTGAAGGTAACTGTAAACAAGACCTAAATGAATGAGCATAGCTGTGTTCCAATAAAACTTTATTTATAATAATAGGCAGGGAGCTGGATTTGGCCAATGGGTCAAACTTTGCAGACTCCTTATTTGGAGCAGTAGTGAGACCCTTTCATGAATTCTTTTGTGGTCTTAAAAACAGAAAACAAAAAAACAATCTGTTATGGAACTAGATTCTCAATAATGAATGTCTGAGTTTTAGATTTTCACATTTTGAAATGTTTTAAAGTGCGTTATAGCTATTTGCAACATCTTGGTGTTATAAAAAGAGGGTTAAGTATAGGTATGAATTGAACAAAAGCTTTCACACATTTGGCTTACTGCTAGCATGAAAGTGGCAAATTCTATCACTTCTTAAGCCTCAGGCATTACTGATTGCCCTCCAAGACCTAACAGGTTCTCCTGGCATAGCCTTGCATAATTGGACAGGCACCTCATGGACTTTCTCCCCTTCTAAACCATCTGGTTTATGAGCCACTATTAGAAATGTTGTGTACATTGTATTAGCAGTGACCTTTGGTCCGGTCGCATCTCTTTTGCCATATGCTGTGTTTTGTCTCTGAAGTAGAGTAAATATTGGTTAATATTCATACAAAATGCTATAAATGTGAAATTGATTAGGAAGGCAGAAATGTCCAAGCGAGTAAATCTGACCACTGTTTGTTTTCTGTTCACAGTGGCACATTTCAGTACACCCTGGAAGCCACCAAATCTCTGCGTCAGAAGCAGGGGGAGGGCCCCATGACCTACCTCAACAAGGGACAGTTCTATGCCATAACGCTGAGTGAGACTGGAGACAACAAATGCTTCCGACACCCAATCAGCAAAGTCCGGGTATGAGCTTCATTTCTCAAATAAAGTGCAGAGGGATCACATGAAGGGAATTGCTGCCTCGCAGTCTTGTGGAAGGGTGTGGAAAAAATTCCAAAATAAATAATTCTAGAACAAATGTCAGAGAGTTGGAGCAGGAGAACTTACTGGCTTACAGTTTATCATTTTAATCAGTAACCAATAAATGCCAGGGAGGGGACATGGTTGGGACATGCTTTCTGACTGTATCCAAGGAATTTTCCCAGCTTCCTTCATTGCCTTTGTGCTACCTAGTTGTTATTCTTGTTTTCAATCAATTGATCTTAATTTTTCAAGCAAGTAGCTGTAAGTCAGACCTTATTTGTGGGCAGGAAAAGAGCCACTGCTGTCTTCTGTATGGGAAGATATGATTTATTCTGTGTCCCTGGGTCCTTTGCAACTTGGTTAAAAAAGCCTTCTGCAGCCCAGTGCTTGCTTACTCAGGAGTCAAGTGAGGCATGATATGATCCCTACCAGGAGTGACTTGGTGGAATTTTTACCTTTATGAGTGTTAATTCTGTTTGTGGGAAATGGAACTGTGCTGGAAGCCTCCCAGCTTCTGGCATTCTTGCTGCTGCCAAGAAGGGAGGAAACTGGTAATCCTTCTCTACTGAGAAGGAAAATCATAGCAGAGCTCTCTGAAAAGAGGTTGAAGGGCTTTCCTGCCCTATTGTAGAATGATTTATTTTACATGCTCTGTGCACAGTGCCCACCCCACCTTATTTTGTCTGTAGCTACTGCCTCCTGAGCTCTTCAGCACATTGAGAAGAATGCCGTGCTGTGTGTAGAGTGTAGTGAGTTTATCCCCATTCCAGACTTCCCTGCAAAGGTAACAGATGAGGTAGAAGAGAAAGAAGAGTATTTGGTCACCTGCTGGCCAGCTCGTCTGTTGCTAGCTCTAGGTAAAACAATTTCAGTGGTGATGTCTGAGACAGCAGGGTTTTCTGGCTTTGTTTCAGTGAGAAGGATAAGGAAGGATTGCTGCTCATTTCTCAGTCCAGCGGTTCTTCCTCCCTCCAAGTCTGTCCCAGTCCCTGATCAGAGCTGTAGGAGGCAGGGCAGTTGAGAGTGATAGGAAGATGTGGAGCTCATGTCCCACGCAAGGCTGAGCCCATTGCAGGTGGAAAGGTACCTGGTGTGTTGTGTGCCTGCCAGGGGAATTGGTGTGTTACTACCCTGTGGTCAAGGCTGTGGCAGAGGGATGCCTTCCTCCTCCTCCTCATCTTATTGGTGGAGGGATATAATATAATAACCATAATAGTAATAACAATAATAACAATGACAGAGAGATGCCATAATAATAACAACAACAAGAGACACAAAATAACAAGTAATATTTATTGGGTATGTCTTCTCTGTGCCAGGCACTATGCTAAGTGCCATATATCTAGCAATTCGTTTGAAACCAACACACCCTATGAAATAGGCACTATTTTTATAATATTGTAGATGAGGAAACTTGGCCTTTTAGAGGCTAGTAACTGGTCAAGGTTACACAGCTAAAATGTGAGGGAACCAGGATATATCCCAGGCAGTCAGATTCCTGGATTTATTCTCTTAACCACTAAGGTACACTGTGTTGAGTCACATGGAGGGCTAAAAGCCAGAGGCATTTTAGCCTGGGATCTCCCTCTGGATATACATGCTAGACTTCACACCCCTGCACCCTCACATGTGGATGCCTGGTAAGAAGACTCTGGATAAACTTACTTTTTAAAAAACAGTCTTGTAAATTATAAGGAACTGTATAACTCATATACACCCTCTTAACAGCACCATTATCAGCACCCTGAAAAGATGGTGGATGGTTTGCATTTTAAAGCCATGACAGTAGTTTTGAGTATAGAGACTTTTCCAAGAATTCTGCTTCATTGAAATCATGTAAATAATTTATTTATATATATATATTTTATATATTTTTATTATATATATTATATATTATATATTTTATATATATATTTATATATTTTTTTATTTTTATATATTTTTTATATATTTTTATATATTTTTATATATTTTTATATATTTTTTTATTTTTATATATTTATATATATATATTTTATTTTTATATATATATTTATATATATAAAATATATATATATTTTATTTTATTTTTATATATTTTTTATATATTTTTATATATTTTTTATTTTTATATATATTTATATATATAATATATATATAAAATATATATATACACACACACATATATATATATATATATATATATATATATATATATATATAATAATTTTATTATTGGAAGTTTTCTTTTCATATGTTTCATTCTGGCCAAAATGAGCCCTCCTCTCTTAAGGACTTCAATCTAATACACTTGGAGAGTTAGAACGGTGTCTCTCAGAGGGGATCTTTCTTATTCCTCAGCTCTGGGAGAGCAAGCAATGTGGAGGAAAGAGGGATGCACTTGGAACTTACCCGCATTGATTTTGGAGAATAGCATTTCATTCTGAGTTGAAGCATGTACGCTTGGTAATAGCATTTTCAAACTGCCTTTCTGTTTATCACTGAAGACATAAATTTACAGACTCAGAATATTCTATTACTTAGGCTAAGGTAGTCATTTGCTAGAAAAAAAAATTACCTGTTATTTTTATTTTGGAACAGAAAGAAATAAACACCAGGAGACCATGGAGTGAACTTTTACATATACAGTAGTCCCCGCCCCCTTATGTGCGGGGAATACATTCTAGGACCCCCCCCCCCCCCGCCCCGCCCCGTGAATGCCTGAAACCATGGATGGTACCGAGCCGTATATATGCTATGGTTTTTCCTCTACATACATCTCTATGATAAAGTTTAACTTCTACATTAGCACAGTAAGAGATTAACAACAACAATAGTAAAATGGAACAGTTGTAACAGTTATAAAAGTTATGTGACTGTGGTATCTCGGCCTCTAAATATCTTATTGTACTGTACTCACCCTCCTTCTTGTGATGATTTGAGATGATAAAATACCTATGTGGTGAGATGAAGCGACATGAATGACGTGGGCATTGTGACCATAAGTTAGTCTGCTGCTGACCTTTGGGTGATAGATCAGAAGGCACTCATCTGCTTCTAGGTTATGGTTGACCAAATGTGGGTAACTGAAACCATGGGTAAGGGGGACACCTGTAAGTGGCAAAGTTTGAGGGAGCAGGAGAGAGAAGAATGAAGAGCTTGGAGCTCATAATTCCACCAGCCCAGAAGTGGTTCCTCTTCTTGTCATTTCTCCATGTACCTTTGAGGTTCATGCTGCCTGTGAATTCAAATAATATGGATATATATTTCTAAACTAGTGTTCCTATCAGATACCTGCTTTCTTATGTAACAAATGTTCACACATACTTTGGGAAGAAGCCAGATTTTGAATGGACAGTACAACTGCAAGCGTGTATATGGAATCTATAATTGGTCAGGCACCAGGGCTACTGTCCTTGTCGTCTTTGAGTTTGAAGTCAATGGGGAGACATTGCCATCGACTGGATAATCGTAAATAATTAGTAAATGATTACAAGCGTGTAAAATGCTACAAAGGAGAAGTTATTAAGGAATGAGAGTCAATGAGATGTTCTGGAATAGTAAGAAAATGTCTAAGAAATATTTTGGTTTTGGAATAAGAAGGAGAGAGCCAGTATCTCTGATACTGCAGTTAAAGGGATTTTGGGTGGTTTGTTTGTGTTGGTAACTTCTCCATCTCGTAAGTGACAGTCAATTAATGTTTATTTAGTTTAATGTGGGTTTTTATAATTTAGAACCAAAATGGGTTTGGGATTCTTATTTCTATAAGATATAATTAGTTTCTCAAGCAAGTACATCCAAATTGTCTTGAAATAAATAAAATAGTTGACCATGTCTCTTTTGGTGTGTGAGATATCTGTAGCTTACATCTGTGTTCCTCAGTATGAACTCATCTTGTAGTATTTCTCTCATTACCTTAGTATTTCTCTCATTACTCCAGTATTTCACCCTGAGGCATTTAATTAGGCTAGAAGCAGATGCTTGCTTCTTTACAAATGGCGCCAAATTCAACATTTAAGAATACAAAATTTAAAAAATGTGTTTGTTTTCAGTACAAAAAAAAAGATTTTTTGGTATTTCCACTCACCTCACAAAACAATAAACATGCTATTAATTGGTTAATTTGGTTGTTTATGACTCACAGTAAAAATGATGTGGGGGGCGCCTGGGTGGCTCAGTCAGTTAAACGTCTGACTCTTGATCTCAGCACAGTCTTGATCTCAGGGTCATGAGTTCAAGTCCCGTATTAGGCTCCATGCTGGGTGTGGAGCCTACTTAAAAAAAAAAAAGTGATGTAGGATTCTTTTTTCTGTGTACTGTTCTCTTTCCCCAAGCATTTTTTAAGTAGGCCCGTTTTTAAACAAAAACTGTACAGCTGTAGAACTGCCGGAAGTGGAGGCTGTGAAGCCACAGAGACACCAAACAGAAAGTAAGATGTATGGTTCTCCCCTCTGCAGAGTGTGGTAATGGTGGTCTTCAGTGAAGACAAAAACCGAGACGAACAGCTGAAATACTGGAAGTACTGGCACTCCCGGCAGCATACGGCAAAGCAGAGGGTCCTTGACATTGGTAAGTTGACCTTGGCCTTCCTGTGAGGTCTTCGGTAAATTGACATGTTGTCATGATGCCAAGGAGAGCTCAGCACACAACTCACAGCGAGGACCCACATAGCTCTTGGGAAGATGTGCCAGGCACTAGTCTGGACGCTTTTCCTTTGTTAGTACATTTAGTACAAATAGGCGGAGACAGCAAAATCAGGCTAAGCTGAGTGCAAAGCACTGTTTGTTCTATGGAAGCCAGCTGTGACTCATAGAATAATAGTGATACATTTGGATTTGCAAGGACTATGCCAGTTTCTAAAACGTGTTTCCATGCCCTCCTGTGTTTGGGCCTAACGGCCAGTCCGGCAGACCAGATGAACTCCTATCTCCCTGTGACATGAGTAACCCCAGGATCATTTGGCTCTAAGGCACTTGTGAGGGTCGCCAAAATGGAAAGTGGCTCTCTGGTTCCCTTCTGCTCCACACATGCCTGCTGTTGATAGTACTAGGTGGTCTAGCAAATGAAACCTTTGAAAAATCTTTTTCAGCAGTAGAGGAGGAACAGATCTGGCAAGTGCATTTTCTGGAGTCTGTGTATTCTTAAACATGGTGTCTGTTCTCTAGAGACCAGTAGTCCCCTGGGTGGGACTCAGGGTTAGGCCAGGAAGGCAGAGCCCATGCCAAATGGTCCCATGGAGGGAATTTGTTGCAAAGATGGGGAGGGCTGAAGGCACTGTGAGGCAGTCCAGAGATGAGCAATAGCAGGAGTCTGCTGCTATTCGCTGTAGGCCTGGAGGATCAGAGAGAGGAGGTTGTAGGTGTTGGGGGAGCCACCCAGTAAGAGCTTGAACCATAGTGGGGGCTGCCCCAGCAGGAGCTGGGACCACAGACAGAGCAGCTTTGCAAGAGGAGGAAGAACCACAGAGGAGTCACTGCCAGACACAGCTTTCAAAGAATGCCAAGAGGGAGGAGAAGAAGGAATGCCCTGTTTTCTCCCTGTCTCCTACTCTCCCACCAGTGCTTCCGAAGGGCCAAATTTACCCTGAAGCCACTGGGTACATGATCCTAGCAAATGCAGTTTGCAGGAATCAACCGGGATACAGAGTAAGACAGGGGAAGTCAGATATTGAATCTTAAGTTTTTAGAGATTACTTAAAAACACTGACAGTAATATATGTGTTTCTAAGTAATTTTAACACTTTATATGATGTTTTTATAAGAAATAAGTAATTTCTCATCTATGGGCTTTCTTACCTCATTTTGCAGACCAGGAGGCTGCAGTCCTAGTGAGTGTAGACAAAGTAAAGGTTTCCATTGTGTGTATCAGAAGGTATTATTGAGCCATTGTTTTGATTTCTTACACACTGCAGTGATGGATTTTTTAGACCTTCCATCTCACCCTTGCCAAGGTGAGTGATCATATTAGGGTTAGAGACTCACAATAGAACATATTGAAACCGATTGTTGGTTTATCCTGCAAGAAGGTTACACCCCTCCTTGCCCCAGTGCATGCCTGTGTGTGTACACACACACACACACACACATACACGCACACACACCCCTCCTATTAACTAGTCAAACATATTTATCTAATAAACCAGGAAACTGAAGCCCAGCGAGGCCCACTGACCCACTTTTCCAAGGGACTTATCCTCAGATGATTAGTGCAAGAGCTAGGATAAGACAGTCTTCTTCACCGAGCTCATACATGGAAACTACGAGATCGATTGACTAGGACAAGGAGTTGGGGATACTTGCCTTAACCTGCTTTGTAGCTGATCTGCGTAGAGCAGAGGAACAATTTTATTTTATTTGAAAAGTTAGCCTTATAATTATTACCCAAGAAAATGAGAGGAGCAATTAAATAGAAATATGGACTAGGTCCAAATAAGGCAAATAATAAAAACATTTCACTGGCTTACCTGTTGGTTCAACTTTGATATTGTTATAAGGTTTACTTTTCTTAGACCAGAATCATTTCTCAGCTCTCACAGGACTTCAAATCTTATCTCTCTTCTTTATTGCCTCTTGCCTGTCTTTGGACTTTTCTCTGTAACCCTTTACACATGCATGTGCACACATGCACGCACATGATTTATCTTTGAGATTTAGGACTTTTACTAAGAAGCTTTGTGGCTCCTCGGGCTACCTGCCCCGAAGCCGAACCCAAGGAGTATTAAATCAGTCCCTTAACTTCAAATGGAAAATTGATTTTCTGACCACAACCTCGACCTGACAGCTATTCAACAGAGGATGAGGAAATATGCAAAAATCTTATATAATTCTTTCCTTTACTAGACTTACAAAAAAAATCAAACCATGTGTTCCTCTGCCAGTGGATGGTTAACGCCATCTCCAACCTAAAGGCGGAGCTGATGCTGGGATGGTGTGTACGTCTGTGTGTGGCACCCCGTCAGCAGGTAGCTCTGGAGTGTAGTGCTGAGACATTCGTGAAGGCTCCACCTTGGTTCCACAGGGAGGTTAGCCATGCCTGCTGACAGTGAAGAGAGGCTGAAGGGTGCATGTGCCATGTAGTGGCCAGTGTGGGTGGAGAACCCTCTAGTAGCCTAAAGAAAAAGAAGAATCCAACGTTTTAAAATGTTTTACCTTTCTTAACCTCCATGAAGCTGGAGGTTATAGTCAGGGCTCCAAGGTTGCAGTTACCAAATCTCCACCAGTCACTGTGGTCACCAAGTTCAACCGGGCCCTGTAGGCAGTGACCTTGAAGCTGGGATTTAAGACTGAGATAGGGCCCTTTCACTAAAGCAGAGATTCAGAGCCTGTGTTCTTCGGAGTCTGAGGGTGGACTTAGGGGAACCTCCAGCTTCCCAGGTTAGGCACAACACAGTTTTGTGTGTAGAAGTGTGCATATTCTTCTCGTTTTTCAGGGTTCCTGGGATAACCAGCCCTCCTCCAGCTCTCTGCCTCTCTACCTCCACTCCAAGCAAAGCCCAGTGGAGCTTTCACCTCTCTTCATATCTTTCCTTACTCCGTATCCCCTCAGCAGTCATGCTGAAGAACTGCTCTGTTGTCTCCTGTACCCTGAAGTGATGGCTGGTGAACATTCTACATCTGTCCTAACTTGCATTTATCTCACTTGGATTAGAATGTTGGTTGCTCTTCAGGTCTGCTCCTCATCTCCCACATACTGCTGATCCTCTGAGTAGCTCCTCAGTGCTGGTTGCCAGATGGGGAGAGAACCCTCAGTGTCCCCACTGGAGTCGTTTCTGTGGGTCCGTGCAAAGGACAGCGGGAGCCTGAGGGCCTAGGGTGCAGAGAAGGAGGCTGGTCCTCAGAGCACGTGCAGCCTTGGCTCGCAGGTTCCTTGTGTCCTGATTGGAGTTCACGGTGAGGCTGCTCCTGCGTCACACCAGGCACGGCTGTCCTGGGGCAGATACTCACACATTACGTGGTTTGTTCCCTCACTTTTTGTAGGTCTTTGCTTGTTGTCACCTTATCAAAGAGACCTTCCCTGTCACCTTACCGAGACGGCACACCCTCATCACTCTCCAGCCCCTCTACCTTCATTATATTGCAGAGCATTTATCACTACCCTGCACGTTACTTATGTATAGATGTTTCTGTGTCTCATTGCACCCACCCTCCAACTAGAAGGTAAAGCCCACGAGGGCAGACCCTTGTCTGATTTAGCACAGGGCCTGAGACATAGTGAGCTGTCAATAAGTATTTCCTGAATGAATGAGTGAATGAGTGAATGAATGAACAAACACGTGGATAAAACTCTTATGACACTGACAGAAGGCAGGGCTCTGGAAGGAGTGAACTGTGTCTTAATAATACCTCCCATGTGTTCCTTGTCTTCTGGCACCAGGCTCTTTCTATACATATATAAATATTTTGTCCTTTGTCCTCAAAACATCTCATTTTGTTGTTTAAAAACTGAGGTGGTGAATGGTAAAGAATTTTACCCAAGGTCTTGTACCTGGTAAGTAGTATCGGTGGGATGGAAACCCAAGATGCCTGAGTTTGCACTCCTTGTTTTTTATTATTCTCTGTCCTTGCTCCACTGTACATCATCTTTGTATGGCAACCCCTAGGTAGTTCTTGGCCCCACTAGGCCCTGATGGCTAGTAGAGTGACTGCAGACATCTCTGACTGACCTTGCGCTGACGTCCTGCTTCTCGCCTCTGTGCCTTCCTCTCCAGACGTTGAGAACGTTTTGCAGTTTAGGGGTTGGGACTCTTGGTTGCTGCTAGTTCTAACATTTCTGAAAGCCAGTTCAGATATGTGGTTCTTGTACATTAGGCCATAAACTATTTTGTTTGGGGGAAGGTGGGGGGGAAGGAAACATTAGCAATTAGTTCTTACTTGATAAAAGTAAAACAAACAGACCTTGGCCCTAGTGGCTCCTGCTGCTTTTCAAAGCACGCGAGCAGAGTTCTCCAAGCCCCACAAGTTCTTTCTTGTGAGCTCGTTGAATAACAACAATTATTCCAGGTCATAAATGAGTTTACATTCTGCAGCCCAAGGAGTGTTTCTGTGCCAATTAGACCTCAGACCTCCTGTGTGGAAGAGCCACTTAGATTGTTTCTGTTGTTTGCTCGTCTCTGATTGTGGACGTCCCCTTTTAAGGACACAGGGTTAGTGCTGTTCCCTTGTTAGTTCCCACCAGCTTGCAGAAAGGCCTAGTTACTCCATATTCACTCAGCAAATAGGCCAGACCTTTCGTTGGGAACTAGCAATTCAGAGGTAATTAGGACAGAGCCCTGTCCTCAAACTGCTCGAATCTGGAGGCAAGACGATGAGTGGCTAAGATGTCACACAGTGAATGGTGCCTTGGAGGAGCGCTTCCCTGAGGAGGTGTTTCTGAGACCCCTCTGAAAGGACGGCAAGAGCGCGGCAAGAGCGCGTGAGGTGAACAAGGTGGGGGAGGGTGCTGCAAGCCAAGGAGACAGCACAGGCTTCTACAGGAACCAAGGCAGAAGAACCAAAATGAGATTGGCAGATCATTTTATCAAGTCTGATGAAATTGTTAGCACAGTGGGAGGGGGTGGAAACTGCTATATGTACTAGTGAGACTGTTCCTTGATGGAACTAACACAGAGGGTAAGGTGAAGGAAGGAAGTCTTGAGTAAATGGGGTTGAGGAGATAAGAGAGAAGCGTTTAGTAGCTGTGGAAGGGCTTGCTTTTTAAAGGGGAATCGTAGGGACGCCTGGGTGGCTCAGTCGGTTAAGCGTTGGATTCTTGGTTTCGGCTCAGGTTGTGATCTCTGGGTCATGAGATCAAGCCCTGTGTCAGGCTCTGGGGTGAGCACAGAGTCTGCTTGAAATCTCTCTCTTTCTTCCTCTGTTCCTCCTGCTTGTGCTCTTTTTCTCTCTCTCTAAAATAAATAAACAAATCTTGAAAAATTAAAAATAGGGGCACCTGGGTGGCTCAGTCAGTTAAGCATCTGCCTTCAACTCAGGTCATGATCCCAGGATCCTGGGATTGAGCCCCATGTCAGGCTCCCTGCTCAGCGGGAGCCTGCTTCTCCCTCTCCTCCCCTCTTGTGCTCTCTCTTGTTATCTCTGTCACTATCTGTCTCTCTCTCAAATAAATAAATAAAATCTTAAAAAAAAATAAAGGGAAATTGTAGGGTGACAGAGATGTGAAGCATAGATGGGATTTGCTTCTCTCAGCTTCTGAAAGGAGTCCTGAGTAAAGCTGTTCCCATGTGGTACATGCTAAAACTCCAGGCCTCCCATGGAGGCTAATCAAGCCCAGCAGGGTATGTGGGGTCCAGGCCCTGAAAGGCTGTAGGCCTTCGAGGGCCATTGACTCATGCCACCTGTGTTCCAGTGGCAAACCTGCCTTGCAGGTGGAATGTTTGGGAAATGCTATCTCAGGGTCTTCATACAGGAGCATCACCACAGCCACATCACAGATGTTGAGGGTGATTAAGCTCAGAGTTTTTCTCCTTTGGCTGCTTTAACACTATCTTGGCTTCATAAAGTCTTGTTGTGCAGTTTTGTTGGGGAGATATTCAAATGTGTGTGTGTACTTTTTTATATTGTAGCATGCATACCTTGTTTTTAGTTAATCCATGTTTTCTATTGTTGAACCGAGTGGATTTTAGAAATCCAAGAACACGTAAGAGAAGGATAATAAAAATTGTATCTATGTGTTGTCATTCATCCAAGTGGGTGTATTCCATTTGGACATCGGTCTTCCAGATTGCTGTTAAGGACAGATGGAGGGGAATGTGCAGAAATAACAGGCAAATAGGATATTGTAATGAAATGACATTTCTCTGTAATGAGTTGCAGGACTTGAATTCAGAAGCTTTGGATAACCATTGAGATTTTTGGCAGCACTGTTGTGGGATGATATCTGTACTGCAGAGAGGTGACTCTAGGCCAACGTGGAGGACAGGGTGAAGGGCGGGAGAGATGGGCAGTGGGAAGACCAGTTAGAGCCAGGTGAATGATGGAGTGCACCCAGAGGAGTGCATTGTAAAGGATACAAAGTTATCCCAGAACAAGAGACACATTCTAGAACTGAGAGATCCTCTGTGATGACTGGCTTTGGAGATAAAGGAGAAGTAAGGGATCACAGAAGAAAAGTGCGGCCTTGCTAACTAAATGGGTGCCCTGCTCCTAGGTAGGGGTTTCAGGAGGAGGGACGTGGCCAGGAAGGGCATGTTGGCGGGGGCTGTGTTCAGCCAGGGGCGTGGTGATTCTGAGGCACCATCTATACACAGAGTAGGTGGGACTTACCCATGACTCTGCACCGTGGGGTTCTCCAGTTTTGCACGGTGTGAGCCATTTAACAAAATATTTTAAATAAACCACAAATGACAAAATGAACTGGACTACACAGCAAGCTTCCTCAAACAGTGGAGAATTCCAAAACCACTCTCTGGCGAAGGCATATTTTTCTCTTTGTTTCCTTTCAAGGAGGGAAGGAAAGTTAGAAGAGGTTCAACAACTAAAATTAACTTTATAGAATGAGAGCCAGAAGCTACGATAGATAAATTGAAGCACAGTCACATACAATTTCTCTCTTCCGAACAGAATTAAGACTTACTTCACGACCTTACAATGCAGATGTTCCAAAATAAGGACTGTGGTTTTTACACTTTCACAGTGGGTGGTGTGGATTGTAATGTAATGACGGGGATTCCACAGGCATATCCAAATAAGCCTCATTACTTTACAGTCACATCCAATGAACCATTATTGGTACAAATTTGTAGTTAATTGTGAAACCGACTATTTGCTCTTCATTCCGTCTCTGTCTTCAGTTTCGATTCACAGTAATCTTTCCCCGTATTGGGAAGTGTCAGTTATGTTGTTACTATTAATCCTGTAGTTTTCCATGGTAATTAGCAGGTAATTATAGTTCATCTTTGATTATTAGCATGTGATTATTGGATTTTCATCTGTGCCCTCATCCAAATCTGTTTCTTTAGAGCCAATTTTTAAATACCAGTTTTATGTTAAGGTAAAGCTTTTCTTGAAAACTTTAGTTCTAATGAAATGGAAACATTTCTTGAAGTTTAGTTCTCAATAGTTTTCTTTGGGGGTCGAAGGGAAGCCTTTCAGAAGACTCTCCAGCAAGAATTTTGCTGTGAATTACTCCGCTTGGCTGTTCTGTCCACGCCTGGGAACTCTTTCAAATAGAGATTGTGATTAAAATTAAGTAAAACTTTCTCTCTCTGTCTCTCTCTCTCTCTGTTTTCTAGAGGAGGCTGGCTTCAGACGTGCCCTACAAGGGTGCTTTCTTGCAGGTTTTATCGCCAAACCTGGGCTGGGCCACCCAGTGCTGTGCTGTTATGTGGGAGGGCGAAGATTCGGGGGTGGTCGGTGGGAGGCAGCTGCTGCCTCTGAGAGTCGGGTGAGGTCAGTTAGCTAGGACACTGCACAAGGTCGAGGCCTAGGAGACAAGAGTGCCCCGCAGCTCACCTTTCTCTTGGCTGGGGTGTCCCACCTGCCACTGAGTTTTGTTCTGTGGAGGGCTCTCCCACAGAGTCAAACAAGCCTGCTCTCTACCTTCAGTCAGGAAGATGTGGGTCTTCCCTCCTTTAAAGATAACTCAATTAAGTGGAATTTCGAGTTTTGATCTGATGATTTTCACACTTCTGAATAGATATGAACAGTAAATTTGACTCAGAATAAAACAAAACCTCTTGAGAGCCCCTAACATTAAGAATGAAATCACTGGGCTGCTCCACGCAGGGCCTTGAGTCAGAGCTGAATCAGAGGAGCAGCCTTGATCCGTGCTTCCTTCACAGGAGGGAGGAGGTGGGGTGGACCAGCACTAGCCACAGGGGTCCTCCTTGCCTCCACTCTGACACATGGGGGGCACCTTCTGCTTTGAGAGAAGTGCTGTAGCTACAGTGACTGAGAATTCCTTTTCATCTTCAGACTTCGGTTAGAAAAACATTTATGTGATAAAAGTGTAGGAGGCTAATTAAAGCTATACATTTTAAAACATTATAAAATGCAAGTACTCTTTAAAGTTTATTCTTAGTTCAGACAGAAAATATTGATTTTCAGTAATCACTGAGCCACTGTGGGTTTTCATTTATTGCGTTGCAAGTTTCAGTATGAGTCCTAGAAACTCATTCTGTTGGGGACAACAGCTCTGGGGAGAAGCACTTCCTGCTCGGTGTGTGTGCTTAGTGTGACCCAGAGGTACCCCCACCTTCCCACCAGCAAAGGGTCCAGAACAGAGCCAGAGTTCACAAACTGCCCATGTCCAGGCCCTGATTTTGGAGACTCCCTTTTAAATTATTAGCTGGGTTTTCCTCTTTCCTTCCACTCTGTTTCTTAAAAAAGGTGTCCACTAGCCCACATCCTATACCACTCATGTCTCTCCATCCAGTACAGCCTTTTATTACATTTTTTTAAGATTTTATTTATTCATTTATTTGAGAGAGAGAGAGAGAGCCCAAGCAGGGGGGGCAGCAGACAGAGGGAGAGGGAGAAGCAGGCTCCCCACTGAGCACAGGAGCCTGACATGGGACTCAATCCCAGGACCCTGGGACCATGACCTGAGCCACAGGCAGACGCTTAACCGACTGAGCCACCCAGGTGCCCCTTATTAAAAAATTTTAATGCCAAGTCTACAGGCCCTTTTTTGCCCCTCACTAGTTTTCCTAGTTACTTGCAACCTCTTCTTTGTTCTTTTCAATGGCTCTCCTTGCCTAGAATGTCCCTCCCTCCCTCCTTGACCTGGCAGACATTTTACCCCTTAAAACCTGGTTCCTCTGTCCCCACTTGGGTGGGATCTTCCTCATCTTTCAGGCAGAGTCAGCTGCTTCCACTGTGGGTTTTGGTTTATGTCTAGTCAATAGCACTTCACTGTTTCACTTGGTTCATCAGTGAACATTCTGTCCATCCCACTAGGTGTTGAACTTCTTGAGTGAAGAAAGAATTTTTTTAACCTTTGCATATACCCAGTACCTGGTACAGAACCTGACATAGCATTGATGCCCAACCAGTGTTGACTAGTTGATGAGCAAACTGCCATGCATGGTTTTGTGTTTAAGTAATAACAGTTATTGTAAGCAGGCACAGGTCTAGTTCCCTTGGAATTCAGGCTGGAGTTGCACTTTCTCCTGTTCCATGCTGAAAGAATAATTTTTGGTAGTATTTTTTGATGTCAGGAGGCTAAATGTGCATTTGGTACCTTAATTTCTTAGATTTTAAATATTTATTACACTATAGCCATTTTGATGAAACTAGTTTAATAACTATGACTAATTGCTAACATAAAAATAGAATACATATACTAATAAAGCAAGGGAAATGTCCCATTTTTAACTTACTAGAAATTCTTACTGTTTCCTGGAAGCAAACAAATAGGAAATTGTTTCAAAACAAACTTAAAAAAAAAAAAGTAGCTAGATTTGGAAATTAAAAATTATAATGAATGTGGCCCTTAATCATTTTCTTCACTGCTCCTAGGAAGTGTGTTTACCTGGTTCCAGGACATTATTAAGGTTTACTAAACCTTTCCCTGCAAGGAGTTTCCTTACTGCTGCCAATTTTAAAGCCCTGAGTGGTTAACCAGAAGAAATGTTACAGAAAGGATTAAAGTATGGAATGGATGCTTAGAGACCCCTCTGAGAATCTTAGTAGATCCTCTACTTAATACTGTAAAATCCTTTATTTCCTGTTTTACATCTTTTTTCCCCCCACATTTACTGGACACTATACTGTCTCTCTCCTACTTGGTGGGAACTTTTCTGTATCTTCAGCTATGGAAGACCATGCTGTCTTGTCAAACATGTAATCTGTGCTTTTATTTGATTTCATGTCTTTCTTTTGGGGCCTAATTATTTTCTTCAGAGATACTTTTAATGAGACTGCAGGTAACCTGATAGTCTCATGTTTTTAGCATTATTTGATTGGCTTAAAATTATAAAAAAAAAAATACCTGGAGAATACACTCTGATAGTTTCACGAGGCTCAGCTATATACCAAACAAAACTACAGAGCTGGTATTGTCAGCTGTCCATTAGCATTTACCAGAAGCTTCTCTCTTGCTGCACACTTCAACAGAAGCAAATTTATGTCTTTGCAATACCCCCAAGTGCGAAATTGGGCAAATCTAAAGTTTTCCTTCTTTGTTGACACAACCTAAAACTTGCCAAGAGAAAGTTTTTCCAAAATTAAATTAAGCTCTTTGAGGTTGGAGAAACCAAAATAAGGTGAAGCTAATCTGAAGAAAAGTCTTTGAATAGGCTCCAGGAATGCAGAGCTGCCACTAGTTTTTCTGGTCTTGAAGAGACAAGTATTGAAATGAAGGAGCGCTAAAGAAATGAGTGTCTCGTCATTGTTCACTGATCCTGTGAGGTAGGTGCTGGCAATCTCTCCATTTTGCAGAGAGGGAAACCAGCCGAGAGCAGTATGCAGCTTTGCTTAGTGGCTGCTGATCCTGTTGAACCCTGACCAGAGTCCCCGGATGCTGTGGACCACGTTACAACAGAAAGCAGTAACACAAGCAACAGCTTCCCTCCTCCGAAGGGCACATTGAGCTTCTTGAAGAAATATATTTAAGAGAATTGGAATTTCAATTTCAAAATGATATCTAAATCCTCTAATAATTGGTGGAAAATAAATAAACAGGAATAGCAGCACGAGTGATTCAAGTAGCAGTTAATGCAGAAATCATTCATGTAACAAACTAGAATAGCTCGTGCAGTCCCCTCACCCTGCACCCGTTACACACTTAACAGACTCACTCTCCTATGTCTGGTAACCGGTTTAGTGTGTGTGATTGGGTAGCTGGGGTTAGCTGGGGAGGTTGAAAAGGGAGGTGAATCTACAAGAAACAGCAAGTGTTGGCGAGGATGTGGAGAAAAAGGAACCCTTGTGCACTGTTGGTGGGAGTGCAAACTAGTGCAGCCACTGTGGAAAACAGTATGCAGGTTCCTCAAAAAATTAAGAATAGAATTACCGTATGATCCAGTAACCGCACTAATGAGTATTTACCCAAAGAATACGAGAACACTAATTCAAAAGGACATATGCACCCTTGTCTTTATTGCAGCGTTATTTACAGTAGACAAATTATGGAAGCAGCCCAAGTGTCCATTGATAGATGAGCAGATAAAGAAGATGGGGTGTTTGTGTGTGTATGTGTGTGTATATATGAATATATATATATGAATATTATTTAGCCATAAATAAGAATGAAATCTTCCCATTTGCAGCAACATGGATGGATCTAGAGAGTGTAATATTAAGCAAAATAAGTCAGTCAGAAAGACAAAATCTGTATGCGCTCATATGCATAGTTTAAGAAACAAAACAGAGGGAAAAAGTGAGAAACCAAAAAACAGACTCTTAACTAAAGTGAACAGATGGTTTCCAGAGGGGAGGTGGGGGGATGGGTGAAATAGGTGAAGGGGATTAAGAGAACACTTATCTTGGTGAGCACTGAGTAATATATAGAATTGTTCAATCACTATATTGTACACTTGAAAGTAATATAACACTGTATGTTAACCACACTGGAATTAAAATTTTTTAAAAATGGAGGTTAGTCTTAGTGGAATTTGAGCAGCTAGAGGGATTGGGTTTGTGGTTCAGATTTATCAGAAGATAATCCATGTGAGGATTTACAGTTCTTGTAATGTGTCTGTGTCCTGAACCACCAGTTACCAAAAAGTCATTTCTTTTATTTGAATTTCTTCAGTCCACAACTCAAATATACAATTGTATGTATTTGAAACTTATTTCCAACATTGAAGACACTAGAATAGGTCTTTGAGAGAGACTGGAATATCTTCTCATAGAATGGCAGTTCTCAGGTCTCTTACCAATGATAAAGAACCGTCATCTGAGAAAGAGTTCAGTTCTCTTTTATAAGTCAGAGTTGCTTTAACTGGGAATTTACAGTGTCTGAAAATATCATCGGGGTGATAAAATGTTGGGGACTATTGTGCTGGGGGGATGGAGCCCCATTTGTAGGTCTGAGATGATTACTGTCCATTGGCCACTGTGGGCACTAACTTGTAATCCTGTGTGCCTATAACTTCTTGTCCCCACACCTACCTCTAAGAGTGTTAGAATATTAAGTAAGAAGATGAAAAATGAACAACTAAAATTAAACATGAGTACTTCATGCCTTATACAAGAATAAATTATTTACCAAAGCACTTACTCATGTCTTCATTCATTCAGCAAACTGTCAGAAAGTACCATGCACTATTTTTCAAGAGACAAAAGAGTTTGAGTTAAAAATAGACTGAAGTTAAATCTCAGTAAATAACATAGACTAATGGGAAGAGCTTAATTTTAAGCCCAACCAAGCTTATTTAAATTCGGAGCCAGAAGCTGTAGTGCATATATAGGTACTATATACGCATATGAGTTTGTGTGTCTACACATAGGATATGACTTATTTTCAGTTTGAAATCAAGTTTACCGATCAAGACCAGCGTTTGTAAAAAAAAAAAAAAAAAAAAAAAAAGAGGATCAGATAGAATAAAAAATACCAACATACATGGAACACAGTAATAGGCTACAGTTAAAGTGCTTTCCTTACTGTAAGTTTGTTGTCACTACAGTTGAAAGCTAGAACATTGGTTTATAAATTTCTTTGCTAGAAACCAAGGGTGAATCAAACACAAATAAAATATTAGGTTTTGTTCAAAGGGAGAATTGCAAGAAAGATTCCTTCTTAAATAATGTCTGTGAAGGTAATAAAATCAACCATGAAAAGTAAACAGGAATAATATTTTAATTCCAGTTTTAGTATCAAAGTCACTCGATACTAGTCACCTTCTATGAGTCACAAATGATGTTTTCATAATTTCAGCCATTGTTTTTCTAGATTATGTGTGGAAAGGTGCTCATTTGAAAGGTCGTACGTCACAGAAATCAAAGGGCTCTGACTTTGTATGTAGACAGAACTTCTTGTGTTCCAGTCCCAGCTTGGCGGCTTAAAAAATGAGTGATTATCAGGGAGGGGAGGTGCTTAACATGTTTGCATGTTTTCTAGTCTACAGAGTAAGGATAATTTAAAAAGCTACTGATCAGAATTGTGTGAGGTAATGTTTGTGAAGTATGTATATTTAGCACACACTTGGCTCTCAAAAATTGGTGGCTGATTCTATTATTTGCTCAGGGGCCAGGACCAAATGATGGAAATACATTCAGAGCCTCTAAAAATCAGCTTGAGTGTCAACACACTTAAGGAAACCCAGGTTACCTCTGACTAGGGAAAAGCATGGTAAAGAATATAATGGACTCATTAGAGTTCTTATGAGTCATCCAGGCTTTAAGAAGCTGCTTCTTTGATTTTGAAAAACAAAAAAAATCTCAAAACCTACTTGGACTAGGGTTTATTTATTCTACCTATTTTAAGTCAGAGTGAATACTTCTAGAATGACCCTTGAGTGTTTCCTGAATTTGAGCTGATTCTATTTGGTTTTTGCAGACATAGGGAAGCAGATGTTTGAGGACTGGTGGGATGGGGGAGTAGGGACCAGTGTTGTTCCCCTCACCCACTAAAGGACTAGCAGGGTTTGTTCTTAGATATTGTCTCTCTCTTCTCTCTCTCTCTTTTTAAAGATTTATTTATTTTAGAGAGAGAGTGCGAGCACGGGGAGGGGCAGAGGGAAAGGGAGAGAGAAACCCCAGCAGACTCCTCGTTAAGCTTGGAGCCCGACAAGGGGCTCGATCCCATGACCTCGAGATCACGGACCTGAGCTGAAACTGAGGACCAGAGCTGAACCCAGGAGTCGGGCGCTAAACCTGTTGCTCCAGATATTGTCTCTCTTTTGTAGTTGAGGGAATACAGGTTCAGAGAGCTTCCACAATTCACTCAAGGTCACAGGGCTTGTTGAGAGGAGGACAGAAATTAAATTCTGGTTGGTGTTGTCTCCACCCCCAATGTCCTTTCTTTGTATGTTTTGGGCATCGCCCTGTAAATTGAGCCTCTGTATGTCCCAACCCCAAATATAAACTACCTCAAATCTCTGGCTTTTTAAAAACAAAACAAAACAAAACAACATCTTCTTAGGGTGCGGTGTAGCACACTGAATTGGCAGTCGTGCCCTGAGCCATTTTCAGCATTCCAGGCTCATTATTTCACTAGTCCAGACAGAATCCACACCTTTTGGAAGAGCAACAATTTTTATATTAATTATACCATTCCTTTTAATCTCCAACAATATATACAAAAAATAATTAAAAGGGATAGTTATAATTTACCAAGCACGTGAAGCGTAATTAAGGTGAAGGAATTAAGAGTTCCTTTGACAGCATTCCAGAATCACAGTTACACACAGTTTGAAGCAAACTCAACCTACCAAAGTCTAAGTCTAAAAACCTATTAACAGACCACCGATTATATACAAAAAAATGAAAGAATAAGACAGCAAAAGGATTCACCATCATGCTTTCCATAGCAGTTAAAATAGAATTAAATCCCATAATTTCCCTACAGAATGTGACTTGCCAGAAACATATGTGAAAAGCACTGTTCATTCACCCATGCTCAGCAACCCTTCACTGAGACACTGTAGTTTGTCATCTTTCTTCCTCAAACCTCTTGTTTTCTCAGAAGGGCTAACTTTTGAACTTTTCTTTAATCTTCACGGTGCCTTCACTATATGGAGATGCTCTCTTTGCTTCCTTTCCACTGCAGCACCCAACCCTGCCCTGCTTTGTCAAGGAATTTATAGTGGTCCCAAAATGTGCAGTCTCTGCCTCATGGAACTTCCCCAAGTGCTTCTCTCCCAGCTAGTTGCCGTGTAGGATGTGCTGTGATTTTTCTCGATAAGGTATTAATATCTGGTGATAATTTATTATTTAATTTGCAAGATAAATATAGGCAGTGATTAATACTATGACCTTTAGCATGAGACAGACCCAGATTCAAATCACAGGTTGGCCAGTTACCAGCCATGTGATTTTCTACAAGCCACTTAACTTCCTTGTAGGAGGAGGATGCTGACACCTACCTCACAGAGATGAGGCAATTTTGGTAAAAGACTTGGCACAGGCTTGGCACTCAGTAAGCTCTTGATTTGTGACACTTACTATTATCACAAGAGCATTTGCATTTTAATGTCACGAGATGATGATATCCTTACCCAAGGGAATGGATGTTTCAGGATGGGATTCCAGGCATGAGAGCAAGCAGACATCTTGGAGCAGGTGGCACTCAGGGCTCACCATATAGGTAACTGCCTGGTTCTCCTATATGTGTGGTTTGTGTTCACCCGAGGGGAAATCTTTGAGGAAAAAGAACAATCTGTTAGATTTCATTGATAATTGATAGAGGACCTCAGTGCCAGATGTTGCTTTCTCTAAGACTATATGTGGTCTGAATCAGGTGCGCCCAGAGGATTCAGTCATTTCAGTCTGCCTTAGAACAGTGCTACCCAAAGTGTAGACCCCAGACCAGCAGCATCAGCCCCATCTCGGAGCTTGTTAGAATGGCACATTCTTTGCCACATCCCAGACCCACTGAATCATAATCTCTGGGAGGGAGCCCAGACATCTACATTTTACCAAAGCCCTCCAGGTGATTCTGATGCATCCCAACATTTGAGAAGCACTGTTCTAGAACATCCACACAAGCCTATAACCTTTGGGAATCCAGAAATACCCATTCTACAACTCTGGGGAGTATCCTAACAGGCTCTAGAGAATGTATATGGCTTTGCATTCCCATACACTTCATTCTGACATTTCAAGGACACACACATCCTTAGATAGGACCCTGAAAAGTTTGATTGTCACCAGCCACATGACATTAACAACGAGATAAACTTCATTTTCATTAGATAGACTCCCATTTCTTCTTTCATGGTTTCATTCTTTTCGATGCTTCAGGTTGTATACTTTAGGGTTGTTCTTTTGTGTATAAATTATTAAGATTAGTAAGAACTACCTTTAAAATTCAGATTAAATTGGCATACATTTTTTTTAGAAACCTGTTTCGGCCAATTTTTTTCCATCATGCCGGGTTTTGGAAACATCTAAGCCATTTTCCTATTTATATCCTCATTCTCACTAAGTAGATGTTAGTTAGTATAGATATTTACAAACCAGGATACAAAACATGTAATTTTTATGTTGCCTTGTCATCTTTTAGGGGGAAGAAAGTCCATTCAAAATGTAATATGTTCATAATTAAGTGCTTTATGATTTTTTTTGAGTGATTACTTTTCAGCTGTGGTGGCTCTCGTGCAGGAATAAAGCCATACACTCAAATCACCTGACTTGTAGTCAAAGAAGGGAATCCCAGGTGCAGGAGGTTGAATGGTGACCTTCAAAAATGATTTGTCCATGTTCTAACTCCCAGAGCCTATAAATAGGACCTTATTTGGCAAAGAATTAGGACCTTTCCCTTATTTGAGAAAAAGATTTTTACAGATGTGATTAAGTTAAGGTCAAGATGAAATCATCCTGGATTCGGGTGAGCCCTAAATCCAATGACGAATCCTTAGACGAGTAGAGAAGAGGGGAACAGACACAGAGACACAGAAGAGAACAGCATGTGAAGACAGAGGCAGAGATTAGAGGGATGGGTCCGTAGGTCGAGGGACACTAAGGATTGCCAGCAAGCACCAGAAGCTAGGAGAGAGGCATGGAGCCTGTCAACCTGCAGAGTCTCCAGAAGGAAGCAACCTGCCAACACCTGGATTTGGAACATCTGGCCTCCAGAACTGCAAGAGAGTTAATTTCTGTTGTTCTAAGTTCCCAAGTCTGCAGTAGTTTGTTATGGCAGCCCTAGGAAACAAAGCTTATTACACGAGCTCATCACAGTTCCTTTTACTAGTTGAACAGGTATCAACATTTACAAAATTTGGGTTTGAAAAACTTTCTTGAGGAAATAAGGAAGGCTTAACAACAGACTGCTTAGTTTCTGCTTCTATACCATGAGTTACAGCCTTGAAGCAAATATTAATACGGTTTTCAGAAATGGGAGCTATATCTATTAGCATTTTATTCATTGGACAAAAAAGCACGTGGACAAAACAACATCAATGTGCATAAGCTGTTTAGTTTTAGAAAACTTTCATAGTTATAAATGATAGCAGAGCTATTTACCTTCTTTAGGAATGGCTTAGAGACTAAAGATGAGCGGGACATTTCTTGTATTGCATAAGGTTAAGGAAAGAGGCATGGGGCACCTGGGTGGCTCAGTCAGTTAAGCATCTGTCCTCCACTCGGGTCATGATCCCAGGGTCCTGGGATCGAGCCCCATGTCAGGCTCCCCGATCAGCGGGGAGTCGGCTTCTCCCTCTCCCTCTTCTGCACCCCCCCTTGTACTCTCTCTCTCTCATAAATAAATAAATAAATAAAATTTTTAAAAAGAAAGGAAAAGGCATGACATCAGTCTCTTTGTTACATTTTTGGTTTAGAATGCTCATGGATACATTCATTCATTCCCTTACCCATTTATTCAACAAATGTATGGAATGCGTTTTATCTGTATGATGGTAAGCACTGAAAAAACAGTGGTATTTAAGAGCAAATAGCTAATGGGAAATGCTGGTGATAAATAAGTAAACAAATAAATAAAATATTGGCACATGGTATAAAGGAAATAAACAAGGTAATTTAACCACCCAGTAAAAAGTAGCCTTGCCAGTCTTTTAGTTTTTTGTTATTGGCATAAAAAAGCTTATTAAACTTAATTGTGTTGTTCATTTATTTATTTGTCTGCTTATTTATTTATTTGTCTGTTTATTTATTTTCTATCTCCTACTGGACTATAAAAGCCACATGATCAGGGACCTCGTCTTGTTTCCTGCTGTTTCCCCAGCGTGATGACACTGCCTGGCACATAGCAGACACACAGTACATATTTGTTCAATGTATTTGCTGATGAACTGAGTATGATAGAAACTGAGAGAGGCCCTGTGCCAGATGAGGGGACCCAGGAAGCATTGTATTTGTATTTGCAATGCATTTGTTTTTAAAATCCTTGGTCAAAGTGTGTGACCAAACCGCTTTGGTTTATCTTTATTTCTAAATATGACATTTGTTTTTTAAATTTACAATTGACCTAAAGCTGTTTAAAAAGTGCTTATTAAAAACTTACTAAAAGCTGTTAAAATGCTTATTAAAAACTTCAAAACAAAATTACAAGACTGGCTTTTAAAACAAATAGGTATGAAGAATTAGGGAACTCACTTCCTTTAAATTTCACAGTCTACTTCTCCCTTCAGAATTTTAAGAGATTGGCTGGCCTGCTGAAAGCACAGGTTTGCATTTAAATCATCCTAAATAAAGCCATAAAGCCTTATTCTAAATTTGTAGGGTATGAAATTGTCTTTCTTTGCTTTCTATTTTATCTCTTAGCTTTAGGTATTTACTTTAAAATCAATAAGAAAATTTGAATACCCTAAGAGAAAAATGAGCAATGGATAGAACAAGAAGCTGTTGTGATAAATGAATAAATTTTAAAAACAAAGAGAAAGAATATAAAAAACACAAAGAGCCAGACAGTAAAGGAAAGGCTGTTCTATCTCTTTTGCAATTAGGGAATTGCAAATTAAAATAATGAGGTACCACATGTTGCATATCATTTTGGAAAGAAACACGGTTTGGGGAAACAGGAACTCATACACTGTTATTGTGAATATGTATTGTTTCAACCTTTCCAGGAACAATTTGACAAAATGAATTAAGGGCCTTAAAAATACAATGGCCTTTCACTTCTAAGAATATATCTTAATGAAATAATGAAGTATGTGTGAATATTTAGCCATAAAGATAATTAAATGAAGTACGACATCATTTAAGTGATCAACAAGAGCAAAATAAAGTTATGGCACTTTTAAAAATTCAATATAATTGTATTTGGCAACTATAAGTATTTTCCGCACATTTATTTATTGACTTGGAAAGATGCTGAAGAAGTATTAAGGGGGAAAAAACAAAAATAATTGTTCCAATATTGTGTAAAAATACTTATGTATTTTGGAGAAAGGGAGATAGAGACTGAGGTAGGAAAGACATGAAGTTCTGCATGGATGTGTTTTTAGTGGTTGGTTGTGGATGAGTAGATTGTCTAACTATGGTGAACACACAGGCTTTTGTATTACAGTGTGTATGCTTTATTTAAAATGTAAGATACATAATTTTGCTTTAAAGTTTCCCTGAGGGAACCAATAGAAATGTGGACAGAAGCCATGAACAGGCAGTTTATATAAACAGACACCTGGTTAGCTATCCTGGATGTGAAAAGATGCTTGAACTCACAAGTGAAAGAAGAAATGCAAATATTACGTCAGTAGGATACCACTTTGTACCCATTGGATTGTCAAAAAAACGGGAGAAATTTGGTGAGAAAAAAGGGAAATAGTATTCTGATGGAAGTCTCTATTGGCACAACTCATTCTAGAGAATGGGTCTGGAGGGCCGTTCTGGAGAGAACATTAAGTAAGTTTTTCTGGGATTAGCCTTCAATCCAGGTCCTGGTAATAAGAAGAAAACCAAATCAACCTGACTTTATTTTATTATGGATTAATATGGATCTGTTATTATTATGGACTTTGTTTTATTATTATTTATATCATGGATAGAAACAGCAGATAGGAGTACTGCTTCTCTCAACCTAATTCACACAAGCACAATGAGGTGTATTACTAAAAGAAAGTAGTTAAAATCTTGATTAAGGATCCCATGAACTTAGATTTTATAATAAATGCGGAGGAAATGGATAAAAATGATCAGATCTGTGAACTTTAGGAAAGCAGACTTCAAAATGGCCCAGCATTAACATAGCTTGTTCAAGCCTCAAGAAGCTACCAGCCCTGCAGTGACACGGCAGCTTAGAAGGACACAGCTTGAGGAAATGACCATTTGGCCAGAACTATGTCAGATTTTGTAGACAACGACCACTTTATACATCCTGGAAGTCAGTCATAATACCTAGCTCCTGTCCTTCCTCAGTAAGAAAAATATTCAGAAAGATTTTATAAACAAAAAGACCTCCAAGTATCAATAGAATTGAATCTTCCTCTGGCCCCCATTGTGGGGCTGAAATGTGAAGGGCACAGAGACATAGCCAGGCCCGATTGTGAAGGACACGACAGGTCATAGTGTAAGTTTTAGTCTTATAAAAAAAATTATAAAAAGCACATCATCTGAGTTTCATTTTAGCAAAATAACGATGGGAGCTTTGAGAGAAAGAATGTTTGTGATTACGTGACCACATTTTGAATGAACCAGACCTCAAAGGAAAGCAGATGATGCTAGGCAGGCAGGACACGGCCGATGTTTATGCAGCACAGAATCGAGGTAGGCCAGAAGGAGAGGGGGGTACAAATCCAGATGGTAAGCATAAGCTAAAACACTCTGGAGGTAGTGAGGATTAAAACTAGGAATATCATGTCCAGACCTTAATGCCAAGTAAGGCAGTGACAGTGGAGACCATAATAAATAAGGCAGTGTAGTCTGTGTACCAGAAAGCTGGAGACCACCGAAGGGTCTGTATCCGGAGAGAGGGGATAAGTAAATAGTGGCCGATGGTTACCACGGAATTCTGTGCAGCTGATGTTAGAAATAAGCATGCAGCCAGCAATGTGATTAGATCTGAAGAGATAGCTAGGGTTGCAGATAAAATAGAGGGTGCCCAGTTAAATTTGAGTGACTGACAAACAACAGGTACTTTTTCAGGATAAGTATATCCCAAATAATCGCTAAATCTGGCCACTCTAACCATTGCACAACACAATTTTTGAAAATAAAAGCTATGCACACAGGCAAATCAACCCAACTTATTTCCTAAGAGTATATAGCAAACACATCGATAGGTGTTGTGTTTGTGGGAGAGGATAGTGGAGGTAAAAATGAATACATAAATACTACCTAAACAATGAAATAAGAGAGGGCTTTGAATGAACAAGTGGTGATAGTGAGCTGAGTATGATTAACCCAACACTGCCTAAATGCAAAAAGAAATAAAAACGGTTTGCCTGCACTCTCCTGGAATTTCTGAAGTCTTGCCGACACTGCCCGGCTGATAAACACCATATTCTATTCTACGGAACAATCCCTGTGGAATACTGTGGCACTTCCAGCAAACTTAAGCCGCAGGAAAGTGAGTAGGCAAGGGAGTGGGGAGGTGGCAAAGGATTCAGGAGGGGAAAAAATTAATAATTTTATAAACCTCGTAAAAAAATGAAACCAATAGACAAATCTCTTAGGAACATTGCTTCACCTAGATTTACTTTTCTAATAGAGGAACATTCTTACAGAGTAAATATTAGTACAAGAATATCAGCAAGCACAAATCCTTAACTTGCTGAGAGTCAGCTGGAAGAGTAGGCAAAGTTTAAATTCTCCCCATTGGAAAGTGACAGTTCAGTACATATCACTTTAGTAACCCTTACTTTCTTAAAACCTTTTTCTTTTTCAATGTTACAGCTGATTACAAGGAGAGCTTTAATACGATTGGAAACATCGAAGAGATTGCATATAATGCTGTTTCCTTCACCTGGGACGTGAATGAAGAGGCGAAGGTGAGTGGAAAAATAGTATTGATTCATTTTTCGTGCCTTTTGAATAAGGCCACCATTCTCTGCAGATGATTCTTTCACAAAAGCCTCTGTAAGTAGGGAAGATCTGTTAACTCGAGCCAAGAAAAAAGGAACTGAACCTGTTATCTTTCTCTAGAAGTTATGCACATTCAGTTATGTTAAATTGCCTTTGGGGGTAAAAGAGAAAAGGGGGTGTGCGTGTTTTGCTGTGGCCTCCAGCAGGACGGGCCAAGCTGCATGTCCCTCCCAAATCCTCCAGCTCCCCATGCTTCATTTTAGCCTGTGGGGCTGGCAAGGCTGGGCCAGAAAACCTTTTTCACCTGCACTGCCCGTTCCCCCAGACAGCACTGACTGCTGCCTTCTAGAGGCAGGAAAGTGTTCAGAGCTAAAGTCTCCATAGGTAAGTGACTGGGCAGACCTCTGACCCCATGAGTCCTCCAGGCATACCCTGGTTGAGGGAGAGGTACAGAAAGCAGGGCTGCAGGTCTCTGACCTTCACTCCGTGCAGTATAGCCACTGCCATGACCTTGAGCCAAGTCTTTCATGCTGACTGCTTTAGCTCTTCCTGTTTTTCTCTGGTGCCAGTATGGTTAGAGAGTGCAGCAGTAAAATCTCTGGCAAGTTGTGCCCTGAGGATAGACATCCACCACCACACTGATTTGGGTAAAAAAGTAAGACTTCCTGATACTCAGATTTGCTTTCCAGACGTGAGTCTCTTTGATTTGATGAACATTACAGACTTTCTGCTTACGCTCACTCACCTGTGTTCTTTACTTCTGATCTTTGATCTTTATTTTTCACTTAAAAGAAGGTTCCAGATGAAACCTAAGCTTATTTTCTCTCTCAGTTATGTACCATTTAGGAGGGTGTTAGAAGACTCTGTCTTCAAACTAATGAAAAGGTCAATGTAAACAGTTCCCTTCAATGCTTCATTGTCTGCGAGCAGGAGGAAGGCTGGGTGAGAAAGGAAACTGGATGGGAGTTTGTGGGCATGAGTTATGGAAGAAGAAGAATTGCTCAGTGTCTCATTTCACTCAGGTATGAAACAATGTAAGTGAAATTGGCTGTAGGCCCAAGAAAGGTGACCCAAATGGGTAAGCAGCAACAGAGTGCCAGAACAGCCTGGAGAATGTTCCAGTGGCTCAGTGCATCCAAGGGAAGGAAGTAGGCCTTGCAATGGGTGGGAGGTCAGGTCCCACACAGAACTGTAGGGGAAGTTTGTCTCCGCGATCCACTCTGCCTCCATTAAAAGTTCCTCGTGCAAACCTTGTGCTCTGTCTTCATGCCCCACTCTCAGGCTAGATGACTGGGGTAGATAATGAAAGGCCGCTTGTGCAATGGCACCATGGGCGGGGGTTGGAGTCCTTAGCAAGCCGTCTAACCTCCCTGGGCTTCAGTTCCCTCCCACATACAGACACAGCACTGTTCCAGTTGTCTCTGCTGCACCATCTCTTGTGCTGGGGTTATGATGGGCGAAGATTTGGTGCTCTGGGAGAGGGGACAGGGGATCCAGTAACCCTCCAGCAGTGTGAGAGGTGAGAGGCAGGCCCACCAAGTGGAGAGCACGGGGCTCAGGAAGTCGGTGGGATCCTATCGTCGAAAGTGCCTTGTCACTGGAAAGCAAGCTATAAATGTGAACCACCGTCATAGCCCCAGTTTTCATCATCAGGCCGTCTGTGACAGTGAGGGCTAGGGAGTGAATGTGTCAGGGAGGCCTGTTAAAGAAAATGCCTAACCAGAAGGGACAGCTTAAATGATGGAGGCTCTGTGCTGAACCAGCAAGGTAGTCAAATGGGGGTTGAATTGACCTTTCTTTTAGCCCAGTTCAGATGCTATCGCTCATTTCCCATAGGTAGGAGCTCACTTTTCTTCTTTCAGTGTGTGCGGTTGTGCATGTGTGTTGTTCCAGGCTGACAAGTTTAAGCTCACGTAGACTTTGACAAATGACAGTGGACACTATTTTATATTGCTTATTGGAGCAAAATTTGTTTGTTTAATATATACTTTTAGTGACTGTTACTTGGTTGTTGCAGTTGTATGCAGTCTGAGTTAATCAATAAGTAATAAAAATAATAATTTCCCCCAAACTACTGGAAGGATTTTTTAAAAAGAAAAACCATAAAAGTTAAATTCACTTCATTAAGGAGGCAAGAATGTTTTTTTGTTCAACCTGTACACCCTAAGTATTTCTTTAAAATATTATTGATTTTAGGGGAGCCTGGGTGGCTCATTTGGTTAAGCGTCTGACTCTTGTCATGATCTGAGGGTTGTGAGATCAAGCCCCACAGCAGGCTCTATTCTTGGCGGGGAGTCTCCTTGAGATTCTTTCCATCTGTCCCTCCCCCCGCTCGCACGCACATGCACTCTCTCTCTCTCAAAATAAGTGACTAAATCTTTAAAAAATAAAATAAAATATTGTCTTTAGAATAAGCAGATTGCAAAAACAAAGCTGTGTGATTGTTGAGGAAACAGTTTCAACAAAGCAAGAAGCGAAAGTGTCCCTCTCACAGAAGAGTTGTGATTTTCATAAGGTGGACTTCACAGGAGCCGTTGTACTTGCCTTCAAGTTCCTATTTTTAACATCCACAGAGAAATCTTCTGTGGGCTTCGAGGCTGGGGCTCCATTCAGTGTCACATGTTATTTTGGTTTACATGGCCAGAGGACGCAAAGTTAGGACCTACAGTTTTCATGTGGCCCAAAGAATGTGAGTGTGTGTGTGTGTGTGTGTGTGTGTGTGTGTGTGTATCACACATTTATGTTTATATTTCAATTAAAAATTTTTTTGCCACATTTACATAATCAGGAGATTATGGTTTTTTTTAAAATCTAGGCTTCCAGATTATTTTGGATAATGAAAGATTCTGGCACCCATGAGCCCAAGCATTTGCAAGGCGATGAGTGGCTCTTGTGAGGTAGTGGCTGTTCTTCTTAATACTTTTTCTAGTCTTTTCCATTCTGGAACTTTCCTTACCTGGTCCTCAAGGACATTTGAGTTTTTATGCCTCAACCACACCCCCTAAACAACTGAATATGCAGTTTACATCCTCACTGGTTGTCAAAGTTGGGGAAAGTAGTGACCCAGTGGAGGTTGACACAGTATGTCAGAGAGGAGTGGGCCAGAAGCCCCTCCAGCATTCCCTGGTTCCTTCCAGGCCTTTGGCAGCAGGCCAGGTCAGCTTGTGTTGGCACTGTTCAAGAGAGTTGCTGTGGCCTTTTGAATGCTCGTGATGGTGGCAAATCTTGATCTTTGAAGATGTTTAAAGAAAAACATCAGAAATCACTTGGGTACAAATATAAATACATATCAACCAGTTGGAAAACACAACTCCACGGTTAAAAATGAGATTCGTCTTGCACAAGACCAGCTTTAAAGACAGCAATGTCAGAAGAAACACTACAAATATACGTTGAGTCACAGCAGCATCATTTGAGAAAACCATATGTTTTCCTGTCATCGCTGTGTGAAAGGATAGCTTTTATTTGGAGATTTAAGTTTTGGGACATTCGTTAAAAAAAACCAGTCTGGTATTTGGTAGTCTTACCACATTTGTATAATTCAGACCTGATGATAAAGGTTTATGGCTTTTTCTGGATCACAGTTCCTACTTCTTTCTTTTGTTGCCACCTTACATTTTATTTCTAGCTCTCCTTTAGCATGAATAGAAGAAAGGAAAGGTTGTGAAGAAGTTGGGCTAGGGAAGGTGTTAAAACTATTAGTTAAAATGCGGTCTAGGGATTAGCTCCAGATTCTCAGTCTCAATTGCAGCATGGTTCTGGCAGAACGATCAGTGTTCTTCCACCCAGAACCGGTTTGGCCGGTTGTGCCCCAGTGCCTTTCTGCGCAATGACACACGCAGCAGAGATAGTCTTCAACAGAACATTCTTTTCCCCTCAGGGTCTGTGCAGTCTGGAAGCTCAGGTAGCAGGAACTGGTGTCCCTGGGTCCCTGAGAAAGACTCAGGCGATATCTGGGTGGGTGAGGGTCTCAGTGTCCTCTCTGTTACAGAGCGGGAATGGATGGGGTGGACGGAGCACAGGGTGATAATAGAAGAAACAGCCCTGAAACAGAGTTCAGGCAGCCGGGGACCAGTCCTGTCCCTGGAAGAGCCGGCTTTGTGCCTTTCCCCTCCTGAGCTTCAGTTTCCTCAGCGGACAGATGGCAGGAAGGGGAGCAGGGAAGGGTTGACAGGAGTATTAGGGTCCGATCCTGTGATTCTAATGGGAAGATCACAGTGCTACATTCTTCACATGACTCCCATTTACAAGGTCATTTCAATTTTTCTTTTTTCCCTTAGCCAAACATTGGTATCTACAAAGTAGATTTCTTGCTCGCTAATCTTCAAAATGAGGCATTCCCATGCAAGACCCTGTTGAATTATTGAAGAGCAGTGAGCTCAGATTCCTGGCACTGAGCATTGCCCTTCTCCAGGCAATGACATCACCCCCAGGGCAGGAGTGCCGCAAACCCTAATTATAGACTCCCCTTTCTCCCAGATTTCTAAAGAGATTCTTGAAAACCGGGCCCCTTATTTTTGTCCAGTGCCGTTTTCTCTTTTCACCGTGATTGCAAGATTAAACCAACCTCGATGTGCTACAAAGGCCTCTCTCATGTGACCACGGACAATTACTTGAGCATTAAGATGCTACTTAGTGCTTTGAGGAACAAGTTTCCTTTTTGCGTCTTTCCACTGGAACACCACAGCAATTCCCCCTTTTCCCCCATTTCTATCTTTACCCTTCTTATTGTTTATAAACTAAGATGAAGGAAGCTTCTTCCCATGAAGTCTTTTTTAATCCCTCTGCACCCAAGCCTTTGGAATGATCTTGATCCAGTAAAAATGTTCCTCCTTCCTCAATACCAGCTCTGCTAAATAATCAAGCAGTCAGATACACCTACTACCACCCTGTCTCCCATCTCTGATTTTTTTAAGGATCTATAATAATTCAATAATAGGAACTTCTGTCTCTCCTGGGTTCCTCTTTGCTGCCTGTCACCTCTGTCTGCAGAAGCAGTGATTACCCTCTGGAATGCCTACCCCATGTCTCCTTCCCCTCTCTGTGCAGAGCTGCAGGAAGGGCTTTGGGCAATTGGCTGGTCTAGCCCTCTGCTCTGCCATATCAGCAGTGAATGTTCTTCCTGCATTTTGGGGTTCAGGGAGGAACTCTTAGACAGGAAGTTGTTGCAATTTTAGAAGGGGTCAAGGACACAGATGAGGCATATGTTTTTATCCCTGTCAACAACGTTTTGTGCTGAGATTGAGTGGGGGTCAGGGTTGAGACCTGATCAGGGTAGGGTGGGGAGCAGAGAGGCTATGAGACGTCATGGATCATTTTCCTATGTCTGTCGGGTTCTGATTCCACTAAATATCAACTTTCTACATACCAGGCATTGCGAGATTAGGCAAGTGGATAAGATGGACTTTTTAAACATATGTCCCTCAGAGTCCAGAGTCCATGCTCTTAATCATCCCAAGAGAGGGAACTGCATTTTTTTCTTTTAAGACCAAAGCATGCTATGATTTTCCTTCTCAAAGAAGTTTATGGAGTACAGGTCCAGAAAAAAAGAAAACAAATGATTAGCCCCATCTCCTTGAGTAAAGCGGTTCAGTCAAGTCACCTTGCTTTTGCCACCCTCTGTCTCTTTACTGCCCACCAATGAAGATGGTCTCACTGGCCTGGTACTTCTAGCACACAGGTCTCTCCCTGTGCCTGTCTTTGGTTGCCCTGGTGTACATTATCTAATCGTACGTATTATTGATTAGAATGAATATGGGACTGAGGACTGTTCAACTGAGTGTGTGTGTGTGTGTGTGTGTGTGTGTGTGTGTGTGTGTGTTAACCTAACATTAGTGATCTCGTTTGCATAATCATGACCTCACTTTGTATTAATTAAAGATCAGCACATGCTTTGTAATGTAACTTCTTCACCATAGTGTGATACATTTGTACCCCACGTTCCTCACTTCTCTCTAGCTCCTTTTTCTGGTGTACTGAATTTCATTTTCATACTCATATACATTATTTCTGTACACTGTTCTTTTCTACTTTTTCTTCTGTCATGTGTTATGACACTGTTATGAACCATGAAGACAGTTCTTTTCCCTTTATTGCAATACCATGCAGGAAGCACAACATAAAAAAATTCGAAGCAAGAACGGTGATTATTATTAGAGAAAATGAAGGTTGCAGAAGGCACACATTGGCTGTTAGCTTTATGTCTGCAATGTAAGAAATCTAGTACACGAAAGCCCACAGTTCCCAATCTACTAAATTTGAAGCAAATATTTCCATGTAAGCAATATTCATTTTAGAGGTAGATTCCTCTAACTTTGGGCCCCTTTGGATGCTTTAAGTGAACTGGATTTATGGAAGAGATTTCCATGTAATTTTTGAAATTGTGAGGAAATTCAAATTGAGGGGATGCATGCTTATATTTCTTCTGGGCCCTATTTCCCTTCATATTTGTGCCTTTTATTTATTGCCTTTATGTCTGATTTTCCTCTGATCCCAAGGGGATATCATATGAGAACTGAGAACCAGTCTGAGCAGTGGAAATATGGATGTGCTGTGAGATGAGTCAGCTGGTTGAGCCAGAAAATCCAAGTGGAGGTTGGGAGTAAAAAGTTACCTCTTGTATTTGTAAACCCATCCTAAAGAAGAAAACGAAGTTCCTTTTATGTCCCAGCATGGCCCTGCAGCTGCCTTGGACTTGAGGATATTTGGTGTGGCCTGCATCAGGAATTCCTTCATATTATGAGACATAAATAGAGCTGTCATGTAGGGTAACTTACTCTGTTCATATGAAGTCCAGGGTTCTTCCTTTTCTCTCTGGATGGGTCAACCCTTTCTCTTCCCATGCTGTCTTTTCAAAGTACAACTAGTGGTCAGCAAGCAGAGCCTAGCTCTTTGCTCCATCAGCTGCTAATGAATGGGGAAAACAGGCTTTCTGTCCTCATCATCTCAATTTTAATAGCTTAAAAGACAGGCTCATAGAAACATCGGTGCTTTGATCACAGCCTCTGTAAAAGTAGTAAGTTGGAGAAAATGTCAAGTGTTCTAACCATCTTTTACATCGCAAATTATTCAGTCTCTTTTTGTGGAAAATAAGGTTATGCTAATTGAAAGACTGGTTTGAAATTCACCAGATCATGGTGAATCCATTAAATGGTCCCAATTTTATTGTATCTCTCCCTCCTTCTTTCTCTCTCCCTTCCATTACTTCTGTTTGGTGTAAAATATTTAATCAGTTTTTATTGGGCCACCTCATAGCACTTAGAAAATTACAGTCTTGATAGTCTTGACAAATCTTGCTTTCCAGGGGGATGTTTCTAAATGGACTGTGTTCTCTTTCTGCCAAATTCCAGTACTGGACACCAAGAGAGAAGACAAGAAATGTAAATATTGATTTTCAGGATGAAAAAAGAAACCAAAGGAGTGGCCAAAGAAGACCATACTCCTGATGTCCTGTGGGTTCATGACCTCGTTCATTCCCCCAACCCCCTGCTAGCAGTCTGGGAGCTCTCTTTCTGCTTATAAGACAGTCTAGGATGAGATCAGGTTGATAGATATTACTTAAGAAAAAGTTACATCCCAGTTTTTTGTCTAAGTAGGACCCAATTTTAAACAAAACAAGTCATCTAATGAAAGATTAGAGAATATTATAAGGCATCTTTCCTGGTCGTAAAAGTAAAGCAAGGTTTGGGGGAGGCTCCTGGGAGGGGTCTTGAAAGGTCAAGATCCACACTGCGAAGCAGGGCAAATGGCATTTTTATGTGTTTGCTGGGGCGTGGTGTGGGTGAAGGAAGTTTTAAGAAGGGAAAGGTAAACATTTGCTGGAGTCTTTGGTATTAAACTTAAACAAAGCCGTGCCTTTGTTCCAGTTTTATAAGGTAATGGATGGCAGGAAAAGCTATAAAGCTAGACTTAATTCATGTATAGAAGAAATAATCTGTGGAAGGCATCTCACTGAAGATATCAGCAGCCTGATCTTTGGTTAGGATGTGTTGTATCCATGTTTCTGGACTGAACTCTGTTTAGGGCTCTCTAACTTCCATGCATGAACTCTTGTATGTGCTCAGAGAACGAAGTTACAGATTTGGATTTCAGAGGCTGATGTGTGTGTGCGTGCATACGCGTGCACACACACCTGCACCACAGTTAATATTTGTTCCGTGATTACTATATACTAGGCACTCTGCCAGCTGTTTTATATACATTATGCAGTATTCATATTTTAAGTGGATATAATTTTTCATTTAAATAATGAAGAATTTGAAGCCCAGAGGGGTTAGCTAGCTTAACTCAAGTCGCACAGCTAACACACAGCAGAGGTGGAACTCCCACCTTGGACTGTCTAAAGCATGTGCTCTTTCAGCACTGCCTTTTTGTATGGGGAGGATCTAGCAGTAATATATTCTACATTATTTCTGACAAAGGGACAGTCACTCCCTCGAAGCAGCTTGCCTGCTGCATATCGTGTGCTAGTCTAGGCAGGAGACATTCATGGACAGATGAGCTGGGCAGAGTGTCTGCTCTCAGAGAGCATTTTGGCCAGGTTGAGAAGTAAGACATAGCTGTAAGTAATGTAATATGAGGGGAAGAGTGACAAAGACTCTAATGAAAATAGAGTGAAAGTGCCAGGAAAGTTCTGGAAACGGAGAGAACTCTATTTTTTATTTAAAAATGTCCCCAACTTTTTACTTACAAAAATTACAAATGAAAGGTTGAAAAAAACAATACAATTGATGCCACATACCCTTCACTGAGACTGACTCATTGCTAATAATTTGCCAGATTTCCTTTCTCTTTTCTCTCTCTCTCTTACACACACACACACACACACACACACACACACACACACACACACACACATTTATACTTCATTTCTAAATACTCCAGCACTTAGAGATCTCCTTTCTGTGGGATCAGGGAGGACATGGGGGAGGATTTGGCTTATGAGCTGTGTCTTAAGGGTCAGTTGTAATTTAAGTCTGGGGAAGTTGGACAGAAGGGCATGCCAGGTGGCGGGACAGGGTGCTCGAAGATGCAGAGTGGAAGCTCAAGAAGAGCAGGGAGTTGTGGAGCTCTGGAGAGAAGTTCAGAGTTGTTTGTAGAGAGAGAATAAAAGTCACCAGAGAGGAGGAGATTGCCACGGAGAGAATTGGACCATGGGCAAGAGAGGGTCAAGGATGGGACTTTAGACTCACCCCATTTAAGGACGTTGGAAGAGGGACCAGACAAGGAAGGGGTGGTCAGGAGGAAGAGTACAGAAGAAGGCAGGGTTGAGGAGGTGGTGAGAGAAGGAAGAACTGACGAATGAAGTCAGCGCTGTAGGCAGTGGTTTCTCAAAGCCTGGTCCTCCACATGCATCACCCACCTCATCTGGGGAGAGTTAGAAATGCAAATACCTGGATCTTTCACCCCAGACCTACTGAATTGGAAACTCTGTTGATAGGGCCCTATAATCCATATTTTAACAAGGCCTCCTGGATGCATACTAAATTCGAGAACCCCTCCTTATGAATTTGCTATAAAGAAGGCTGGCCTTGAAGCCAGCAATTTCAGTAAAATAGTGAGGAACAAAAGTCAGACTAAAAAGTCAGTGACATGGCCTGTATACTGCCAGTAATTTATTTATGCACATGTGTACAAAATCCATGTTGAAAGAAATGCATTGTGTTATTGTAAGATGAAAAGACTGGAAACAGCCCAATGTTAAATTATCACTCCATATTTCATGGCTCTTTAAAAAAGAAAAGTGGTATCTTCAAAATGTATTTAGTAAAACAAGGTGCAGAACTGTATGTTTACTGTGGTACCATTTGTATAAAAAAGAATAATGATATGTATTGCGTAGCATATTTCTGGAAGTATACACAAGAAACTGAAGGATCCTCAAGAAACTGTTGACTAGGGAGCTGTGCAGGATTGGGGGGTGCTTCTACAGTTAACCCTTTTGTGCCTTTTGAATTTTGTGCCATAGTATTATAAACTCAGTACAAGTTTTAAGTATTAAGCATGAACCAAAAAGGATCGAAATAGCAACAAATAATCAGCAAGTTGAGTGAGCGAATCTTTTGTTCTACGCTTACATTCTTCCTCTGACCGGGAGCTCATTATTTATGAAACAGCCCAACCCACTGTTAGGCAAGGTCGAATTCTTCCTTATCCTGAGGTGCTGTTTCACAAGCTGTGTTCAGGTGACAGCAGAGTGGCAGCAGCCTGCAATCTGAAGAGCAAGAAAGGTTCTGTCGAAGAGATTTCTCTCTTGCCCTCTCCCTGTCAAAGCCTGTGACTCCAACCCTCTAAAAGTGTCCTGCAGAGACAGATTTTGTTTTTCAAATCAATTCACCTCAATTAAATATCTTTTTGCTCAAATGAATGTCAATCATAGCTAAGCTGCCTTTGAATCATTTGGCGATGGTATCACAAAGCGCCCTGAGAGAGAATCCAGAGAGGAAGGGGGGCTTGATCTGGGGAACTGGGAAGACAGGAGGAAGCAGCCTTGCAGGCGTAGTTGGGGAAGCAAAATGGGTGGGGCTTTGTGGCTGTGCCGTGGGGGTGAGGAAGGGCCCGGGTCGACAGTAGGAGCAACTAGGAGACCAGGTATCTGTGAAGATGCACACCATGGTGATGAGGAGGAAGTCCCTTAGATTTTCATAGCACTTGTACAGTTTAAAACATCATCACATTGTAAAGTGTCACACTACCAAGGAAGGGATTGTTGTACCTATTTACAAATGAGTCAGAAAAGTCCAATAACTAGTCCAAGGGCACACTGCTGGGATCTGCACCAGCTACATAATTTGGAGTTTCCTGTACTTTTTTTTTTTTTTTCCTGTGTTTTCCTCTCACTTGGCTTCCAGTTTCAGAGAAAGCTCTCTTTTTTCTTACAGAACTGCACTTTTGAGTCGATCCTATTTAATCCTTACGTCTGAGGCTGTTAAGTCCCACACCCCACCTTTCTGCAGCCTCTTGTATTCATCCTCTCTTATTGCGTGAACACCTCCTCAATCTTGGAAGAACACCTGTGTTTGGCCCTGCGATCTGCTACCTGCTACCCATGTTCCTGTTCATCCCTCCTTCCTCCGTCAGGCTTCCCAGCTGTGATGTCCCCTGTCTGTCTCCAAGTCCTTTCTCCCCCAGCAGTCTAGCTTCCTGCCTTTCTCTCCATCAGTCTGGCCTCTCAAAGGGGTGCAGGCCTTCTTTTACTTCTGAACCTGGTGGCCTTTGCTCAGCGTCACTCTCCTTATCCTCTTTGTAACTTGGATGTTGGATACTATGGCCAGAGTTCTATCTGTCCTGGCCCCGATAATATACACTTGACCTCATCAGGTGTTCATTACTTGATCACAGTGACATAAACATTTTGGTTGACCTCTTCCCTCACCAACCCCCTTCCTTCAGGCTCCTTTCTAAGCTCAACACAATGCCTCCTCTCCCATTAGGCCGATTTCTTCATTCTTTTCAGTCAGCTCTTCTAGCTCAAGACTCCTACGTCAAATCTTCCCTGGCTGACTTGCTGATTTCTCAATTTTTCATCAAGTCTTACAGCATGTGTAGGTTGGGATTGCCAGTTTAGTATCTAATGATATGCATTCCACAGTAGCAAAAGCTGTTATGTCCCTCTTTTCCCTTGAGGATAGGGCTGTACCGTGTACTTCTGTATTTCCCATAGTGTCTATAAATAGCATCCTCCATGACAGATATGCATGTACATACATACACTATATATTCCACTATATATTCGTACTGAGTATATAGTTGGTGCTCAATTTACATGTGTTGATACACAAACGGATAACAAATTTTAGGGTAAATCTGGTCAGAACAGCTAACTCTGCTATATTATTTTGATAACTTCAGCTACTCAAAGCAATTCTGCTTCCTAGAAGGTTGGCTTTTGAAGGCAAGAACATGGATAAAGAGGGAAATGTGCATTTAGAAAGGTAATTTTCTTTTGATTCATTGGACAAATATTTGTTGAGTATCTATCATGTGATTGGCACTAGGAATAGAATGACCTTGAGGCAGATAAGGGCTTCCTCTTATGAGCTTGCAGCCTCTTATGAGCGAGCAGACAGATAATTAAGCACTAAACAGATAAACAACAAGATAAATCCAAACAATGGTAAGTACTCTGAAGAAAATGGAAAAGAGCAGTGTGATAGAGTTTGCCTTCTGGTCATGGTCTGAGGTGGGAAGAGGAGGAGGAAGATAGCTCTAGATGGCGTAATCAAAGCTGGTATTTCTGAACAGTTGACATTGGACTGGAATCTAAATGAGAAGAAGGAGCTGACAATGTGTGGGGCTATCTGTGGGGACAGCATTGGAGATATAGGGCACAACAAATAGCAAAGGCTGTCACCTGGGAACAGGGTTGGTATGTTCTCGAAATGGAAAAAGTTGAGGGCTAAAAAATATGGAAAACTGTGATATACTATGTGAGTAAACCCAATGTGTATGTATGTATATACAGGTATGCCCTGAGTATCTGTAGGAAAAGATAAAGAAATAATATTGTCAAGTTCTAAAGCATTCCCTCAAAGTGCTATGTAAATGGAAGTGTCAGTAAATCTAAGAGTTTCTTAGCTCCTCAACAAAATAGCAGGCTCTCTGAGGGTAGGGAGTCTATCTCATCATTCTTGTGTCCCACCGTGTAGCATAACGCCAGGCACAGACAGAAGGTACTTGACAAATATTTGATAAATTAATGCATGAAGGCAGTGAATGAATTCCCAAGGCTGAGCTTTCACATGTTCATATTGTCTACTTTTAGGCTATCTATCTTTCTGTCTCAATTTGGTGTTGCATCTGCACCCAAATACCATCATATAAAATGGAATTAAAATGCTGATATTTAAGAAAACCATCCATATGGTCTTTAATAATTCCAAGAACCAAGAGGAAAACAGAGTGGGGAAATTGGCAAGAGCACACTTATGTATTTTTTTTTAAAGATTTTATTTATTTATTTGAGAGAGAGAGAGAATGTGAGAGAGAGAGCGAGAGCGAGAGAGAGAGCATGAGAAGGGGGAGGGTCAGAGGGAGAAGCAGACTCTCTGCAGAGCAGGGGGCCTGATGCAGGACTCAGTCCTGGGACTCCAGGTTTATGACCTGAGCCAAACCGAGCCACCCAGGTGCCCACAATTATGTATTTATATATTGTTCGTGTTTTAGATTGAAAATGCTGATTTCTTGGTGTAGGCTATGTTGCTTTAATTTGCAGGTTAATGCATGTGCATTAATCGAAAAGAGCTCTTCAGAGTCTCAAAATAAGGAAATAAGTAGCTTTCTTTGTCTTTAATTAGAAGATTCTTAAAAATGCAAAATACAGTTGTTTAAAGAGGAAAAAATAAATGTTTTCCATCAAGTCAGGGACATTGTGATTTTTTTAAATCTCAAATCATTTTGTAAATCAAAGATACACCCATTTATTTTAAAGGCAAGCTCTTGGAAAAAATCTTGGGAGTTAATAATCAAGTTAATGTAGTAATTCTAAAGCCCATTGATCTATGTTTATTTTAATAAATCTTACTACATGCATAGTGCACAACTGAGAATTATTATAACCTGGACAAAGTCACTTGTCTTATCTAGGAACTACAAAATGGAAATTGCAATTCATATGTAAAAAAAGATTTTATTAAGAAATGTCAATTGTCATGAGACTGCCTCTGTTTCTGGAAAGGTCTTGGTATACTTAGAAACAATCTATCTGAATCGATTTTTTAACCAATGACAAAATTTAAATACTATCTGTTATCTGCCTACATACACCTGATTTAATGAATATTTTTCTAAAGAATAAATTATATACTGTCAGAATTACAGGAAAATTAATAACTGGGATTTTGAAAACATTATATGAACATATGTAACATTCATAATTATTGGGTGACAGACCCAATTGTTCATGTCATTTATATGCTCTTTACATAATCAGGACTCCTACTGGAGTTAAGAATATTCTGTGCTTGACATTTGGATGAACATTTGGTGGGGGAATACATACCTTTTCCCTAAGTTTCTGTAATACATACACATTTGCAAACAGTGCTTTGTAGATAAACTTCCAAGAAATTGGCTTTCACGTTTGCCTGCTGTGCATGGAACTGGGACATGGTTGGGTTTGCAAGATGAAACAAATAAATGCTTATCAGTTCTCGAGGCAAGGTTTTAGTTAATGCCTTTCCATACCTTCCCAACCCCTCTACTCCCCAACTGCAGTTAAAGTTCAACCACTTAGAGTTTGAGTGCAGCACAGCGAGACTATGATTGATACCATCAGGCACTGACACTGTGCTTTGCTATTGGTTCAGGCAGCCAGGCAAGAGGAAAGCGGTGCCAACTCTATTATAAAATCCCTGCCTGTTAGGATAATTCTGCAAGCTGCCAACTTAATGTAGCAGAGAAGGCAGATTCTCGTTTTGTTTACTCTCTATAATCAGGATGCCATGAGTCAAAGAGAGCCCATTGGACCTTCTACTAAGAATCTTCCTGTATTAAAAGAACCTAATCTAAGTGTGTCCATGTACAATCTAGTGTGTTGTAGCTCATTTGACCTTTAAAGACCCTTGCTACTGGGTGGCTGACTGTTCCAGCTCCTCCAAAGAGGATTTAGTCTATTTCTTGTAGTATGTTGCCAGTAGGGTCTGTCCTATTCAAGTGGCCCTTGTAAATATATACGTTCCATCAGCCCAGCTCTCTTAGTTGTGATTGGAGCTGACAAAGGCCACAGAGAATATTGCATCCTGCCTGTCTGAGTGTGGTCCACTGCGCGTGAGGTATGGATAATTCACTGACCTGACTGTGAATCCTAATACCTTAGGAAATATGCCTGCACTGTTCTCTTTTGGCTTCTGTAGTGCTAGGCAGGAGTTATAAGGGAGTGGAAAACAACAGTCTCCATGGATTACAGTCACTACAGGAAGATTTCTCTATGAAATACATGGTCAAAAATATGGACAACTGCCTAGCTCCCCAGAGGGATCACTAATTTGCTGACATAAAGTTGTGTTTTATACATTCTGGCCAAGATAACTCCATTGTCAGTAATAACAATAACAATAAAAGAAGTCAAGTGTCCCCAGGAAAGTTGCTTTTATTTGTTTGTTTGACCTGGAGATAGATCAGCATTTGATGAAGTTATTGTAATCTTTAGAGCACCATCATACTGCCTCTCTCTCTCCACGTAGCCTCTGACTTCTGTGATTATAGGACCATAACTAGTGCATCTGAGCTAGTACCTACCACAATCTCAAGAACATAGTAGGTATTTAAAAATATTTGTGTCGTGCATGAACGTTTTCTGTAGTTAGGTCATCTCCAGGAGCAGCAGACAACATTTTCTGTGTACTTTTACCGTGAATGTTCAGGAGGAGAAACAGGCATGGCATACTCTTTTTAGTGCTCTTTATCACTCAGCTCCTCTGAATCACTTGACATTTGCATTTTTAGTCATTCTTTTTCTCTATCATTCCTAAATAATTCACAAGCATTTGTGGAGTCCATAGTCTCATCCCAGTGTCTGCGAGGGTTTTGTTTCACACATGTCTTCTAGGTTCGATGCTGCGTTCTATGTTCTCAGTGCCTCTGTACACAGCTCTCTTTGGAGAGCCTTGACCACCCTGTGGTGGTTATTACTGGATTACTCATCTGTCTTCCTCTTGGACCGTCCACTACACGAGGCAGGGGTCTGGCTTTCTTCTTTCTTCTCTGTCCCCGTGTATGATGTTGTGTTTGAACCACGGTGGGCTTGTGTTGATGTTTATAGGATGAATGAATAAACAAATGAATAGAATGAATGAATGAATGAATGAATGAATGAATGAATGAATGAAGCCATTGTTAGATCATCTCTAGGCACTTGTTTTCAGATGGTGGCTGGAGAAGTGAGAGTCCGGGGCACATTGTATGAGGTTGTTGTAACTAGCATGTCACTAAGACCTTTCATCTTAGCCTTATTATTGATGTGGTGCTTTACTGAGGTGTTTCTTGTGATCAAGTAAGAGGTTCAAAACTAAAATACAAAATGATCTTTATACAAGATATAGCACTAAAAATGAGCTGTTTGTATAAATTACCAAAAGCCTACAGGCAATAGAGCTCGAAATGAATTAGATCAGTCCTGGTAGTAAAATCAAAGATTTGAATGGCCTTTAAAAAGCAGCTCATGCCAGTGGCTCTTTGCTTTTGCAGGGCTGTTCTTTTTGATATTGCTGTGGCACACCAAGGGTTTCAAAGTGAGTGAAAATTTCGGTGGGACCAAGTAAAACGTGGGTCACATGATGCATCAATGAAGTGGTTTTTAGAATACATAACTATACAATTTTAGAACAATGAGTGATTTAAAGTTTTATGTTAAACAAAAATAATAAATGTGGTATAAATGAAAAAAAAATGCTTGGTTTTTCCCAGAGACCACATCTTAATATTGATGTACTTACCACATAAATAAAGGTGCTGCACCCATTCCTTTATTCCTTGGTAAGTCAACTGTAAATGATATACCCACTATGTAAAATAAGGATAAATTTAGTCATTTACACTCCTTCTGTTCCTCCCAACGTTTTATGACAAATTATTATTTTTAGTTCTGTTGGTCAGTGCTATAATCTTTAATAATTTATTGGAGCTTCCTTTTTTTTTTTTTTTTTTTTTGTATTCATGTTATTTCTGTTATATCTCTTGATGCCCCTTGTTTTAAGATGAGGATGCCAGTGAGTTTACTACATTTCCTCCCTCCCATTTTATGTCTTACCTTCACCAGCTCTTCTTTTGCCCTTTCGGTAACCTGGAAGTATATTGGTGTTTACATTCTGCCCTTCAGGGAAGGATTTTAAAAACGATTTAAAGAAAAAATTGAAAACCAAAGCCGATAAGTGACTTGTCTGAGGTCTCTTAGCTAGTTAATGTTAGAGCTAGAACTAAAGCTTGGGGCCTTTGGGGGCGCCTGGCGGGCTCAGTGGAGGAGCATGTGACTCTTGATCTCGTGTCATCAGTTCAAGCCCACATTGGGTGTAGAGATCACTAAATATATTAAATAAACTTAAAAAAATAAAAGTAAAAAAAATAAAACTTAGGGTCTTTGACTACCAATCTCTAGGGGGTTTTCTACAGATAAACTCATGAATTGATTCATCACATATTTTTTGAATGCCTACTCTCCGCCACACACTACATTAGGTGCCACTAATACAAAAACAGAAGAAATGGTCTCAAATCTCAAAGTTAAGAGTCAGGTAGGAAAAACAGATATATAAACAAATCACTGCTTCAGTGCAGTAGTGTGCAAGGGAAGATGCTATCTAGCATCTTGGGGTTTTTTTTTTGTTTTAACCTCACAGGTCAGAGATTTGAGAAAGTGATATAATTAGAAGTGATGGCTTTAATATGTTGCAGAGAGAGTGTTTTACACATCTGATTTATGCATGTTTGAAAAATAAAAAAACTTTGCTGATACACTTGAAGGAAAGTATTGGTTGTCTATTTCAAGATTTAATGTGAAAGCAACAATTTTTATATATTTAAATTATAAATTATGTGATATACTTTATGTGTGCAGCGTGTTCTTATTTCAGAGTATCCAAATATTCTTCAGTTGTCCTTATGAGATTGTGTAGTATTTTGATTCCAAGTCTAAGGTTTATGCATTTTTTAATAGATCCTTTTTATGGTGACTTATGAACTTTTTTCCTTTCTTTCTCCCACACTCAGATTTTCATCACTGTGAATTGCCTGAGTACAGATTTCTCCTCCCAGAAAGGGGTGAAAGGACTTCCTTTGATGATTCAGATTGATACATACAGTTATAATAATCGTAGCAATAAACCCATTCATAGAGCTTACTGCCAGATCAAGGTCTTCTGCGACAAAGTGAGTAAAGATCATAAAGGTATCTTTGTTATTAGATATTACTTTTAATTACATTTCCTCCTTGTCACCTTCTCTTGTCTAGTAGTGTCGAATTAATCACCTTATCAAGCACACTGGGAGTTGTAACCTTTCATTTTCAATTCCTATTTGATATCTAGGGAGTCATCAGTCAGCTGTTGTTTTTTTTTTTTAGTCAATCATTTTATCACTAATTTAATGGCTGATTGACATTGCACTGTGCTACTCACTTAGATAAGTGAGTAATAGATTAATAGTTTTTACTGGGTATAAGCCTGTCCCAGAGCAGATTAGTATAACCTTTATTATGGGTTAAATGGGGTCTCATCTGGAGCTTTTTGGAATAGAAATGGCACCTATAAAATAAGTTCATTAATAAACATGCACTCAGGAAGAGATACAGTTTTTTAATCTCTCTGAATCCTACCATAAGAAGATACAGCAATTAGAATAGCAAAGCTTAAAATCCTATGGTTATGTGACATAAGATCCTTACAAATCCCAAATATGAGTGGGAGTAAACAGCAAGTAGTTTTGAGACCTGTATGATATCAGCATCATGAGGGAAACCAGTGTGGCTACTTGACAACCAGAGAACAGGAAACCTACAAAATTGCCCCAAGGTACTCATTAGAGATTGAAGTGTGCCATCTGAGGACAGCATGTGAAACCAGGGTGGGAGGGTACAGATTCTGTAGACTCCAATTTGCTATTGCTGGTAGATGCAAAGGGATGGAACATTGAAGTGTTTGGGTCTCAAAACTCTGGAAAGTTATAAATTAAAGTTCCCTTCTAGGGCTAAACTCTGCTCTGAGAAAAAGCTGCTGGGAGTAGAATCCAAGTTGAATTGGACTTCCCCCACTCCTCGAAAAAAAGGGGCAAAAGAAAGAGAAGTTCCAAATAAAAAGGATGAGGACAAAAGGCTACAGAGTAGACAGATCTCAGGAAATACAGACTATTTTTTCTTATAACTTTGTGAACACGTCGGAAGAGAGAGCATGAGAGCCATGAAGTCAGCAGAACTATCTTGATCCACTCATTTCGCTTAAAAATAACCATCAGAAAAGAAAAACAGTTGAATCCCATACATTGTCTCATGAAAAAAGAGATTAAGATCAGCCTGACTTCCTTGGGGACAATGGGTACCTGCCCATGAAACAGATGACAGCTACACCTTAAGTTCCAAAATGAGCTAAATGAAATTAAGAAAATCGTAGAAGTCATGCAGATCAACATAAATCACATAGAAAAATTCATGAGTTGTTTTGAAAAGAGTTGTGATAGAATTCAAGAAAGTATTCAGAAATAAAAGATTAAAATATTTCAGAAGTGAGGACTACACTAGAAGCAAAACAAAAATGAATAAATAAACCACGGAGCCTTAAGAGAAATACAAGTTGAAAAGAGAAAAATTTTAAAAATCAAAAGGAGTAAAAAACGAGATGCAAAGAAAATAATAGATATAGGACAGAGGTAAAGAAGATCCAATATACATGTAATAGGAATCTTTGAGGGAGAAAACTAAAACAGTGGAGCAAATCAAATGCTTAAAATGATAAATTAGGAAAATTTAAAGTATAAACTATATATATAAATAATATAAATATATATTTAAACAGCCGACTATGTACTTGGGAAAATTAACCCAGGATAATCAATACCTAGTTGTTGACTTATGAAAGTTTAAAAATATTCTTTGAGCATCTAAGAATAGAATAGAATAGAATAGAATAGAATAGAATAGAATAGAATAGAATAGAATAAAAAGCCATTTGTAAGGAAACTTTTATCATCAAACTTTTCAACAGCACTCTCAGGGACAATTAGGTAGCCTCCCCAGTACAGAGGGCCAGTTAGGTCAATAGACACAGTCGTGTAAATGAGAAAACAGTGTGTCAATTGCCAGAGTCACACAGCGAAAAAGTAGGGGAGCTGGATGCAAATATAGGTCTGATTCCAAACCCACACTTCTTGAGTTGATAACCAACTGTACACATAAAAAGCCAAAAATGACAACTGATGATTCAAAACCTCAACAAAGAGCCAAGGTAGCCTTTAAAAAGTAAAGAAAACATACAAAAATCAGTTAATATCTTTAATTCAGCATATTAAACACTAAAAAAGCATTTTCAGATGATGTGCAACATGGAATTTCTAAAGTACAAATGGGACAGCATTTAAATAATTCGAATTCCCTCATTGTATTCCAGATACTCTAAGGGAGATTGTAGAATACCCCTCCGGGAATCTCCTTGGAAGTGAGGAATGGGATTGGGGCAAGAAGAAAGGGAGGAAAGGATGGAATAGAGACACTGGGCAGCCCATTAACCTTTATTCTGCAGCTGGAGTTGAACGTGGGAAAGAGAGGCCTTAAGGGATGCTCATATAATAATTGTTTTCAACCATGTTGATATGACAAATACTAAAATTCAAAACAAAAGGAAAATGCAGGATGAATAGAGAGTGTTACATTGTCGTTCACCTATGCCCTAGGACTCAAAGAAACTAGTGATATAAAGTGTTTCCAGTGGGTAGTTTTTAGTTTACTTATCCTGATGTTAAGGATTAAGGAAGAAATCTCAAGCAGGGTGTATTAACCTTAACTGCTAGTCATTTTTCTAATAAGCTAGATACAAAATCTTGCACTGTAATTTGCCGTATTTGCAGCTCTAATTTCAAAACCCGGGCAAAACTTACTCCTGGGAAATTAAAAAGAGAAAAAGTTTAATTTTTCCACTTTTCAAATGGGTGTGTAAATGCGAATGATTATTTTGAATTCTCCTCTAAACCAAAAGAACTAAGAGCTATTCCATTTTAAAATCGTAAGTTTCCCAATCACAGTAAAGAATCTTAAACAGATGGAGTTCCACACTATTTATAGTTCTCCACCTTGATTTATAATTAACACACTTGTGAGAATCAAATAAAGACGTTCTCTAATTTTTTTTGATATTATGATGCCTCAATGGAAATACATGTTTTTGCATTAAAAAAATTGGGGATCTGTCTATATGTCTACCTGTATTAATACCTATGTCTATGTCTTTATATCTATATTTAATTACTTCCATTATCTTTCCTGAAAAACAAAAATTGTAGTACTATAAAGAGTAAGTATGTATTGTGCAAAACTTGAGAAATAAAGCCATGTTCTTTTTTTATAGTAGATTTTTTTCTCTTTATTAATTCTTGTTTGGAAAGATCTTGGAGGTGACGATTGTTGAAGATTATGAAAAGCTAAAGATACCCCTGCAAACCATCTTGGCACCTTGGCCAGCTTTCAACTGGTTATGGACACATTCTTAAAATAAATTTAAGAGAAATTATTTAAGTGTCAAATAAAACAAAGATAGCCATCACCTTTCAAGAGGTGCCAAAAGTGATCACAATGTAATCAGGAAATCTTCAGGCATATTTTTTAAATCTAACTCTCCATAGTGAACATTTAGGTAGAGGAAATTATTTTCAAATGATAAGTTTTGGTCTTTGTAGCAAATTATACTGTTCTGGAAGAGCTAGACTTTTTTGCACTTTGGTAAGAGTGGAAAGAATATCTTTTAGAAGCTTTAGGTCACAAATAATCAAAGGGAATAAAGGAATTCATGGAAGGTCATGTTCAAGGAAGCTTTCTCCATCTTAATTAAATATATCTGAGTTTCCCTGGGTCATTACGAAGTCAAAACTTTATTTTAAAAATAGGAACTGTGGTTCTCCTAGAAATGTTTGGAGACTATCCAGACTTGTTTTGTCATGCTGATATTTGAGCATTCTGGGCAGGAAATTTCTTATATAGACGTGGCACCAAGGCTAGGCTCTGGGGGAGCCACTGTAGGTTTTATGTTAATCCATTTGGTTTGACATATCAAAGAATGCCTGTAAAATCAGGTGACTTTATTGCCTGAAAATTGACCCTGAACATATATAAGTCTTGAAACAAATTAATTGCAGGCTTTTTCCTTGAAGTAATAGTACAAAATAAAGCACCAATTTAGAAATAAAACTGCTTGACAAACCTTCGGGTGTATCTTCAGTGAATTGTAATTTATACAGATAGAAAAAATTTTACATTTTTATTTATATTAAATAATATATTGTACAGAACTCCAAGTACATAGAAAGATGTCTTATGGACCCAACAAAAAAAGAATAATAGGAGACTTTTGCTTATTTCTCCCACCAGTTTCAACAAGGCGATGTCTATACATTTAACACTTTATTTTCTCAAAATATTATATGTTATCTAGACACAAAAACTCTGCAAAACCTTAATATATCATGAAGAAACTTCCAAAGGATGTATTTCTATATTTTACCTCCCTCTTGCTGTGAATTTCCATGGTTTATAATTATCCATGACAATTCAAACCTTAAAAGTGAAGCACTATAAAATAATTACTCCCTTTTGGTAGTAAGTTTTTTGACATAAAAACATATTTAAATATCTGGTTAAACTGTTATATCTGTCCAGATCTTATCAATGTAAAGCTCTTAGCACTCACCTGGCACAGAGTAAGTGCTATGTAAATATTAGCTATAATTACTCATTTTTCAAGAATTAGCTGTAATGCTATCTCCTTTATGATGCCTTCATTGCCCACAAATCTCCAAATCTCTTGTGTTGTGCAGTTACTTTAGCCAGAATTGGGAATGTGCTTTTTTTTTTTTAAGCCAATTTAATAAACAAAACATGTATCTCAGTGTTTTAATTCAAAGATGTCTTTTTCTGTGAAGTGCCTATTTCATGACTCCTGTTCATTTTTTAAATTGGTGCATTAGTTGTCTTTTAAATTTGAATCATTATTTATATTAAGGATTTAGTACTTTATGATCTTTTGTTGCAAATATTTTCACCATTTTGTCCTTTGCCTTTTAATGGATTTTTTTTTCTTTTTTTTGCATAACAGGATTAAATTTTTATATTTTCAAATCTATCTTTTTTGTGTGTGATGAGTTAGGGGCAATTTTTAACTGGAGGTTGCTAGCCAGTGTATGCACCACTCTACGGATACTGTCACAAAGGACAGGCAGGAACTGTAAATGCGTATCTGAAATCTAGGGGAGGAGTCTAGTCTGGGGGTGTCTATCTGGATGTTGCCTGTTTAGAGCATCATGGAAATATGGGTGCAGGTGAACTCTTCTGCAGCAAGAATGGAGAGAGAGAGAAAGGAAAAGAAAACCGTTGGAACATATATATTTGGGGGATTGAGAAGAGGAAAATGAGTTAGCAAAGCTGACGCACAAGAGAGATGATGATGATGATAATAGTAGTAGTCGTCGTCGTCGTCGTCGTCGTCGTCGTCGTTGTCGTCGTCAGGGAATCCTTGAAGGCCAAGAAGGAAAGAGATATAAGATGATGGTCAGTTGGTTAAGGAGGGTGGGACCTGGCAAGAGAAGCCAGTGAAAGAGTCAGATTACCAGGAACAGAGCAGTAAAAAGAAGGTGAATAGACCAAACTTTTTTCTATTTGGTTGAACAACCACCAGGTTCAAGCATTTATGAACACATTAAAACAAAAATTGAAATCATACTTGTATGTGCAAAGTGATCATACATTTTATATAGTTTCCTTAGACTCTACCTTCCTCATTTCCACTACTGTAATGATTTTTAAAAGTTCCGTGACATCAAGCAAAGGCAAAGTTTTATAGAGAATTCACTTTCAACTTTAAAGCTCTCTCTGTGCCTAGGAATGATGTTAACAGGCCAATCTTTATCTTAATGACATTTTATTATAATCCCTAAAGTTATTTAACTGGCCCCACTGGCATAGGAACCTAGGCCTGGTCTTTCTTGTGGATTCAAATTGAAGTTGTATTAATAGGCAGGATTTCAAAAAAGGGAGAAATCTCAAAGAAGTGGATCACTCAGAGGCCAAAATATAGCACAGAATAAGGATCTGTCTTAGCCTTCAGAACCAAGGCCTGACCTCCCTAGAGGCACAGAAATGGGGCTGCCTGCTCTCCCTTTACCCCTGGCTTGGTTCTTGTCCTAAAGACTTGTGTGTGGACACTGTTATTGCATGCTCTGATAACATAGCTGGCATTGTTTGTTTTTCCCTGTCAGGGAGCAGAAAGGAAAATCCGAGACGAAGAGAGGAAGCAGAACAGGAAGAAGGGGAAAGGCCAGGCCTCCCAAACCCAGTGCAACAACTGTGAGTGTTGCTGAGGAAGGGTGGGCTCTGGCCGGGCCACGTCCACTAGGGGAACAGGTGGAAAGAAGTGGATGGTGGGTGAAACTGTGGATATGTGAGGGATGGTTTGCTTTTCCCTAGCCATGAAGACTGGGAATTGTCTCTGTGAAAAGCAAATGGAATCACATGATCACAGATTGTTTGCGCTGGGAGGGACTTTGTAATATCATGGAGACCAACATCTTCCTCCTCCAGACAAGGAATCTAGGGTGCAGAGCAGGACAGGAGGGCACGAGGGCTCCCCCTTAAGAGTGCTCACCTGAAGTTCACGCTCTTTGTGTTGGTTTGGCAGTGGGAGAGGGGGCGATTGTAAAGTGTGTTCACATCTGTGGCTTTTAGAAAGCTTCAAGGAGAAAATAGGGAACTCAGACTAGGGCTCACAGCTGAGAGTTCTTAGTCATGCATAACCCTCTCACGTCCAGCCTCTGATGGGAAGTTGGCGGCGATACCTTTACAGAAGAAGAGTGACATCACCTACTTCAAAACGATGCCTGACCTGCACTCACAGCCGGTCCTCTTCATACCTGATGTTCACTTTGCAAACCTGCAGAGGACGGGACAGGTAGGACCTACCTGTTAACATCCACCTGCCATTCTTCCCCGGGGCTGGTGGAGCCTTAAGACAGGATCCCATGAGGCAGTGTTGACCTTGAAAATAACCCCTGCAATCCATGCATTCCACAAAAAGCCAGTCATTTCATAAGAAAATGGATTTTTATAGAAAGGAATGTCTCAGGAGAGGAAACTGACTTAGTAAGGGGAAGAAGAGAGTGAGCTGATAGTAGTGAAGTGTTGACAAAGCAGCGAAAGAGGAAGAAAGTTTATCAGCTGGGAGTTTTGTGTTGTCGGTTTGGTCATGTGGGATTAGCCTGGTGCAGTAGAGCTCCATCTAATGGTGGGAAATTGAAACGCACCTGTAACTTCAGAAAGTTGCCCAAGAGGAAAAATTTTTTGATTACAGAAAACCATATCAACAGCTTTTCCCCTAGTAAATCAACAGTTCCCATTGAATAGTAAAATCATTCCACACCAAAAGAAAAATGAGATTGTAGACAAGCCTTTTTAAAAGTAATTCCTGTCTTCTAGTATCTACAAGCGAAATTAAAGAGCTAAAATTAAAATAACAAATACCCAATAATTAACTCATTATGGTAGCTCAAGTTGATGAAATATTAGGTGGCCACTAAAATTATAATTATGTAAATTATGTAGCAACATAGGAGCTAGTTATGATAATGTTAAGTGCAAGAAAAAATTAGAATACCCGTTTGTGTCTGTACCATGATTCTAGATATATACCTGAACTTGAAGGTAACAAAAATTGTAACACTTGATGCGTAGGATTAAGTGATGGGTGATTTTTTTTCTTTCTTTAGTATTTTTAGTAGTATTTATTTTATGTGATAAATTAAAATAGGGTAAAAAAAATGTACTTTCCTAGCATTAGCCAGATTTGTCTTTCACTAAATCAGTTGGGTTTTAGCGAATCTTGTATGGGTTAGTTTTCTTTTAAACTCAAAATCCTCTGAGGAAAGGTTTGTTTTGAGAAATAGGGCCATACTGACGTACTCAAGTTTTTCTCCGATTCTAAGTGTTCAGACATTCAGTGGAATTGACCTTAGTCAGGAGGGGAAATCATTACTGGCTCAACTTGCTCTTTCTTAAGAATATATTGTCCTTCCCCATGTTGTTTCATTATAGGTATGAGACAAAGCAGTTATATAAGCAGGGCTTCTTTGTTGCTGCTCATGACAGAACATGGTAACAAAATACTTTACAGTTTTTTCTTAGAGTGGATTCCACTAAAAACTAACATTCCCATCTTGTCTTACTTTTTTACTAGGAACAAGGTCACAAAGGGGAAAGTAGAATGTTAAGATTTATCAAGATATGAGCGCCAGCACCTCATTTTATCTATTTTTTTAATTCCCAAGAGTATGGTGATTTGTATATTTACAGTCTTAGCCCCATGGGATTTTATGAAGCTGGGTATCCACACTTTCCAGAAGAAGGGATAATTGAGTTAAATTGTTCTTTCTGTTTACTGTCATGATTCTGGCTTGGGCTCTGTGTCAAAGCTGACAGCCTGACCTGTTCTCTTGGCAACATTTCCCTGAAATATACAAAGCTATAAATGTATCTTCAGAGGAAAAGTGACCAAATCTTTGAGTCTTCTGGCCTCACTTGGCCTCTCCATGTCCGAGCTGGGTTCCTAGCCTGTGGCTGAATCAGAAGGAAAATGCGGCCTTTACAGTTCATTGGTTTTAGCAGTTGCAAAGCAGCTCAGTCAGCGCCCCCAGCTCATTGTCAAGTTAAGTTCTGCAGTCTGGGGCCACCCTTGCAGAGCCCTCAGGCTTCCCCTGTGGCCTTGGAGTCAGAGTTAAGGGGGTCAGTGAGGGAGCCTGCCTGAGCTCTGGGCAACAAAGGAACACAGTCAGCTGTGCTCTGGAACAATTCGCGAATATTCTATGGTTGATCAACTTACTTGGCCCAAGGACATGGGCGCCTACAGTGTGGCTGGCTGGGACTTAAAGTCAGCCTTTTCTTGGAAGAGCTAGAAAGCAGGGAGATGGGTCCTGAGGCAGGAGGGAAGCCAGCAGTGCCATGATGTGGGGGGGTGGGGTGGCTGACTTTGACGTGCAAAACGAGATCCTGCAGTGGTGGGTCAAAAGGGCCAGTTTTACCATAAATGGGGCCCCGAGTAGGGGGAAAGGCAGGTGATGGTGTGCAGCCTGGTTACCACTGCAGACACAAGCCTTGTCAAAATCAGCTGCATCAGAGCTCTGAGCAGCTGGAGAGTGAGCAGCCCTCCAGCTCTCAGGGTCAGCGAGACCCCCAGTCATGTTGAGCGCAGCGATCCTAGTCGCCCAAGAACAAGGGCTGGGGAGTGAATATTTTCACTGACAGACCACACGTTCCCTCCTCCTCTGTCATCTCATCAATTCACATGTGGATTCATCAGACAATTATCAAAAACTAATATGAGGGAGTGAACCCAGTGTGCAGGCACTATGGAGATCCTTAGTCCTTCTCTTCACATCAGATCCCAGATTGGCACTGGGGGTTTTCTCTGGAATGCCTTTAAAAACAAGTGATAAGGGGAGCTTGGGGAAGTTGTGAGATACACAGGCATCATCTTTCTGATCGGACTTCCTCAAGGCACCTGAACCCCAGGAGGACTTTGCTCCTCCCTCCCACCGTCAAGAGCAGTCTTCCCCGTTGTAGTTTGTAAACCACCTTCCCCCAAAGCACAGGAGTGCTTGATTCAGGCTTCCACGTTCCACTCCAAGTCTTTTGAATCAAAATCTCTGAAGAGGGTTCCAGGAATTCACGTTTATGACAAAGTCTCCAGATATTTTTTCTGCACTCTAGAGTTTGAGAAACACTCTCTAAATGTAATAAGACCTACAGCCAACAAGGAAGAAACAGTGGGTCATTGTGTGAGAGAAGTGAGAGTGCAAGGACAGGGATGGGGACAATGTAGTAAAGGCCATTCTGGAGGGCAGGAAAACACTTAAGAGAAGGCTGTTTCATTTTGGGGTCACCAATCAACTTTGCAGAGAGCCCTCCATAACCCTGTCATATAATCAAACAGGGCAGACGCATTATGCCGCATTTAAAGAAACCAGCAAAAAACAGGCCAACATCAGGATCTTTTTCCAAAAAATCCAGTAGTGTGGCCAGTGCTATGGCCCAGGCTCTCGCACTTATGTGGTCACTCCATATGCACCTAAATAGACAGTCCCATTTCTAGAACATCTCCATGGGGGGATGCTCCAGTGCCGAATTGAAACCTGGGGTATGGTGGAAGAAAACATCTTACCGCTGCTATTTTCTGTTAAAAAAAAAAAAAAAACACAAAGTATACAATACAACAATAGATATAAAAAGTTTTAAGAGGGTAAGTTCCCTGTGGAAATCTTACTAATGACTAGAATGGCTCACGCCTGAAGAGTCAGGTAACTAGCTCCGCTATACCACAAGGTCTGGGAGTGGCAGCATCCCAGGCACTGCCAGGAGCCTTTGAGAAAGTTTGTAGGGAGGGTATCAGTCTAGGCAGAGCTTTTCTCCCAGGCACCTGGGGCAGGGGCAGTGACGAAGTGTACCAGCACCAAAAGTGACTATTGAAGTTAAGATGTAAATGTCTGATGCTAACTTGGGTCTTGTTCTTCACCCAAACAAAAATGATCCTGAAGCACGTACATAAAGCTCAAGAAAGGTCTGCAATTAATTTTTATAAATAATTGGGTCAAGAGGACCTACATGCATACCAGATCCCCTCTGGATTTCTGTAGTCTCATAAAATAATAGAGATGCTTCATAATTTCTTTAAATTCGATTCTACCTGCCACCACGCTAACCAATCTGTTCTCAGAGGTCTTCCAGCTTGGAGCACCTAGAGCTGCATGACCTTTCCCCAACCTGAAGACAGTCGACTCTAAATATTTGTGGCTGTGGGATGCCACAAACAGAGGCCTGGGGTTACTGCTGCACTGCCCTGGGACCCTCTTGCTCCCCTCTCTTCTCCAGAGCACAGTATCTGTAGTCAGCTCACCTATGGACCCGGTGGGATTGGTTACTCACAGGCCTTGATCCAGAGCCTTTCTAAACAATGATTTGTAGATCCTGCTAAAGTATTTCTTTAATGTCAAAACGAGAGCTGGCTTAGAACTGTAGGTAGTCTGATCAGAATGACTTGAGCTAGAAATAATCAGATTTCCAGTTTTACTTCTTAAAATCTAAGAATTAACCCTAGGAAGAATATGAGGTTAAATTTGTATTTCCTTGGACACACACACACACACACACACACAGCATCATTAAATAGATTTGCCTTTTGTCTTCTTTAAGACAGTGTAAGAGCCTAGGAAAGTCTGTGTATCATGTAATATATTTCCATTTCTTGTGTCTGACCTACAGTAAGCCTATTGTTTTGTTCCACAGGTGTATTACAACACGGATGATGAACGAGAAGGGTAAGACACTCAGTTCTTTCACTTTACATCCAGAGTCAGTTCATGTCAGTAGAAATGGCTCTTGGAGCACAGGATAACCATGGACTTAGAGCTAAGAAATGAGAAAGGCTTGACTCCAGGGCTGAGAGGAAGGCTGGGGAAATTCTTTTCTCCTTCCAAGACTTTCTTTCTCTCAGTCTTCGCTGTGATCTGCCTTTGAATACCTAGCTATTCTTCTAAGTGACACATCGCTTTGATTCTACCTTTTCACCAATAATCCCATTACTGAAATCTCTGGCCCCAACACAGGTTCAAGGTGAGCTTGAGGCGGGAGCCAGGGAGCCAGCCTGCCCTGCTTAGTAATGCTCGGGTTACCCATGTGAACCTCTTGAAGCCCTCACTCTGGGAAATGGGCCCAGGGGGCTAGGGGTGAGGCCGGTGTGAATGCAGCTGGGGAGGCTGAGAATCCAGTTGCTGTCTTTGGGATTGTAGGTAAGAGAGGCTTTACGTGGGGTCACCAGGGCTCCCAAGTGTCTTACACATCAAGTTTCTGCATAGTGCTTTCTGTGCATTTACTCATTTTATACACTCCTAGAATTTTAGAAACAAAACGGAGTCTTCAAGGTCATTTAGCTGACCCTCTCTTCTAAGCAATGTAACACAGTACACCACATTTCTGACAGGTAGTAAGGCAGCTTCTGCTTGAACACTCTCACTGTGTGTAAGATAGCTCATGACACCGTTGGACAGTGGCAGCTCTCAAAAAGTTTGTCTATTGAACTGATGTCTGCCTTCTTTTGACTGTCACCCATTGGCTCTAGTTCTCCTCTTTAGATATGCCCCATCCGTTCCTCCTCATTCAGACATAGTTTTACCTTTCAACATCCCAACTCCAGGGGATACCACCAAATTTTTAATAGTTTCCCTAGAATTGGCTCTCAGAAGTAAATATCTGTTCTCAACCATATGAGTTGGAGATTATACTCAGATAATTTCTTCTTGTGACCTGGACCCTTTTTTCTCTTAAAGCAACCTAGAACCACATTCATTTTTCAGTATCTATGTTACATTACATATGTACATATTACATAAAATCTTGGTTTGCATTATACCTGTATAACTAAAATCTCCAGATCATTTTTTTCAGACTGTAGTCAAACCAGGGCTTCCCCATACTTATGCAGTTAATGTATTTACTTATAAAACATTTCAAGGTGAAGTAAGTGGAGCAGATATTGCTGAGTTCATTTCCTAGAGCAGAGGTTGGTAAACTACAGCCCGAGGGTCAAGGCAACCCATCACCTGTCTTTGAACAGTCTGCAAACTTTTTTTCTATTCTTTTTTCTTTTTTTTTAAGTAGGCTCCATGCCTAGCGTGGAGCCCAGTGTAGGGCTTGAACTCATGACTCTGAGATCAAGACCTAAGCTGAGATCAACTGACCTAAGCTTAACCAACTGAGCCACCCGGGTGTACCTGTCTGCAAACCTTTTTAAATGGTCGAAAAAAAATCCAAAAGAAGAATGATATTGTGTGACAAGTGAAAATTAAATGAGATTCAAGTGTCCATAAAGTTTAATTGGAGCACAGCCATGTTAATTCCGTTATGTCTTGTCTGTGGCTGCCTTCCTGCTACAACAGCAGAGCTGACTCGTTGCAACAGAGACCCGTGTAGGCTGGAAGCCCTAAATATTTACTAATTTGACCCTTTACATAAGAAAAAGTGTGCCACCCTCTGGCCTAAAGGGTAGAGAATCTCAAAGGAGTCAAAGAATTCCCCAGCTGGTTAGGTGCAGAACCTTGTCCTGGATCTGACCTCTAAATTCAGAGTTCTGAGTTTCCTAAATACCTAATTAGATTGTTCTTTTTATCTTGGCACATAGGTGGTAGATTCCCAGTGGCTGGAAGGAGCAGAAAGATTAGCACTATCGATTCTAATCTGTTACATATTTTACCGGGACAGTGTGGCGTCATGGAAAGAACAGTGACTCTGAGTTTAGGAAGCCCGCATGCTACTTTCGGGCCATTGCTTACCAGTGTGAGGCCTTGGGCTGGCTCCTTGACCTCTGGCCTTCGGTTTACTCAGCTGTAAAACGAGGATTTTGGGTGAGATGATCTTCAAGGTTGCATCTAGCACTAACATTCTACTCCTCCCTTCTCTGGGAGAAGTTAGCCTCGTAAGGGAGAGGAGCCCAAGACCCGAGTGCTGCTTCATGTGCAGACCTCCCCTGGCAATCGACCTCGGCCTTCGATGTCCTTCCTAGCAAGTTGGCAACGTATAGGTGGCCAATTGACCTATTTCTAACTTGTGTGGCTTGGCTGTAAGAATTACCTTCTGTTATTGCATAATCATGTGGCCTGAGGCCCGAGTCTCTGTCTCTCATATATCTAATTAGAGTTCAGTTGAGCACGGTGGGTGGCCTTGGAGCCTCAGTGTTAATACATGGTTGGTACTTGGCTATTGTTATATGTAAAAGTAATAATTACCATTCACTGGATATCTTGGCTAGGCACGGTACTAAGTGCTTTATATGCACTGTTGTGTTGAAGTCTCCCAAAATTCCCATGGGGAAGATGCTGTAATTACCTGCACTTCATAATGAGCAGTGGAACTTTGGGACCAAGAAACGTGTTCTAAGTCACACAGCTGGCAGTGATAGAGGCAGGATTGGAACCCTGTCTAGCGGCACTCCCCGTGGCCTGCTTTTAGCCATTGTGCCCTGTCACCTCACTCTCATGATTCTTGATCTGTGGCTGCCGGTGAGGCACAGAGACAGGCCCTTGTTGTGGTAGCTTTCTGGCCTTGACAACAGCACACCCTTGGTTCACCCTCTGGAGTGCGGGACACAGATTGTGACAAGCCCGGATGAGTGTACTTGGCAGAGGGGTGTCAGCTCACCGAGCCCTGAGGAGTGCCACCTTCCTTGGCATTCACATAGCCTCCGTCAGGGCTCTCTCTGGCCAGTTCGTCACTCCATGCCAAGCAACATCCGTTAGTGTGAAAGCGTCTGGTTAAGTGCTGGAAAGCAGCATTCACTCGACCAGCAGCTGGAGGAGGTCGCTCAGCGGAGGCACACCACTCCCTCCCCCCGCGACTCCAAGGCCAGCGTGGTGGTCAGACACAGACTTGTTCACAAGTACAGCTGGCTGGCCTCAAGTGCCGGCAAACCTGAGTGTGATTAAAGAGGGAAAGTAGAAGAAATGCGGATGAGGTGGGATGGGGAGCCATCATCAGCCAAGTGCCTAAACGGAACAAAAAGTGGAATACCTGTTTGCTCCTGCCTCTTTGTCTGATGATAAAGTGAGTATTGGGGGTGACTTCTGGTGCTGAGTTTGGGCAGCGACAGACCCCATGCAGGTTTTTTTCATAGACAGGGGATCCAAGTTAGATACAGAGGCTTTGGACACCACTTCTTGGCAGCAAGCCTCTTACTGCAATTTGGGATCAACTGGGGAGTTGAAAAATAATTCACATACAAGTAGCACACCCCCAGGGATTTTGATTTAATTGGCATGGGATGCACTTTAGGTATGGAGAGCTTTTTAAAGTCCCCTGGTGATTCTAAAGCTCATCAGTGTTTGAGAACCACTGCTCTGGAGCCGGCCAGCCATGATTTGAATCAGGCCTTTACAAGCTCTGTAACCTAATATAACAACTTTTTGGAGTCTCATCTAAAAATAGCAAATAATGATATCTACCTGATAGAGTTATAAGCATTAGTATGTCAAATGACCTGGCATGTGGAAGGTGCTTTCAAAAAAAAAAAAAAATAGATGTTACTATTGTTGTTAAGGTTCCTTTTCAAGCCCTCAATAAGTGATACTTAATTGAGAAATTGAAGAAAGGGAGAGGAAGAAGAATGGAAAGAACAAGCCAGACAGAAAGAAGTTTCTGTGGAATATGGTCCCTTAACCAGGGATTCATGAATGGCTCTTATGGGTAAGAGGGAAGGGCTTTAAACCCCTTGAAATCATATGTAAATTGCTATGCAAATGTCACACATGATGGGAAATGCTATTCTGTTCCATTACTTCTGGGGATCTGGTCTCTATCCCCATCTGACCTCTAGTTCCTGGAAAACCCTTCTTGCCTTTGTCTTTTGTCTACGGTCCTCCCCATGGAGGTGCCCACATTCCAGCCTGCAGTGAGGTCCCTTCAAGTCTAGCAGCTCTGTAGCTTTCACGTTGCATTTGGGGCACAGGGACACTTGGCAAGTTTGGGCAGTCCTGTGTCTGGAGCTCAGTGGTTTCCCTCCAAGAATATGTCATCACCATGGTGCTGCTTGGGATCCTCAGACCACAATCCTCTCCAGAAATTTCTCTTATCCCCTGGCTTCTTCTCAAAGCACACCCCCTTGGGGCCACATTGTATTATCTCCTCAAAAGCTGAACCTTAGGAAAACAAAAGCCAGAAGAAGGTAAAGGTTGGGCAGGACAACCTTTTGGATTGGTCCCGTACCAGCTCAGAGAGACAGCTTCCCAGAGTGACGTCACTCATCATGCTGAGTGACGCTGGCAGAGGGAGGGAGAACCCCATAGATGTTGCCAGACCGAACCGAGAGCTTGGTTACAGTGTTGCTGAGAAAAAGAGCCAGTTCTTGTGCTCATCTACCATGGAAGCAAACACTTTGGTTAAAATTCAGTACCCTTTGGGGAAGTTAGAGTTTATTAACCAGTCACCAGTGAGTGCATTTAATCAACATGATATTAACTCTAAAAAAGTCATCACCCCGTGTTCATCAACACAAAATAAAAATCTAGAATTCTGCACTACTTATTTTAAAGGAGCACTTTCACAGAGCTCCAAGTACTTTTCTTTGATAAAGTTCTCAGGGACGCTCAGCAAACTATGAAATGTAGGGTATGATGGGCTCTGTTTTACCACAAAAACATAAATACAAGGTGGTTAAACATAAAGGACAACTTCCCCCAATTTCCCAAAGAGGAGCTGAAAACATATAAAGCTTTGGGGCCACTTTGAATAGTTAAACCATTATGGATATTGCCAAAAGAATCAATGATTCACTGATACTTGCTTTGTTAATTTAATTAACCTACATTTAAAGAGTAACACAATTCAGAAATGTCAGTTACAGTTTAAGAAATACTCTTTTTCAAAATCTTTACAATTCATCTTTGACATAGGTTCTTTCTCATCACTAAGATTACGTATTATGTCATCTCACACTGTTTATCAGGGTTATTCTTTCCCACTACAGTCAGAGTGGAGATACAGTACTTTTTAAATCCTTATCTTCAAGACTGTCCTTGGAAATTTTATCCTAAGCCGCATATATCGATTCTCATAACATAGAAATGTTACACAAATGTCTGTCACAATGTTGCCTCCCATTTTCAATTGTTCTTAATTAAAATTTTTATTTCGTGATAATGGCAGATGCATATGCAGTTGTCAGGAGGCCTACCCCCTTTTTGATTGATTTATTTTTATTTTTTACTCTTAGATATTGTATTTTAAAACCCACCTGGTAATACTCAAATCTGCATCAGATAGGCAAGGGAGGTTTTAAAAAAATATTTAAAATATTTTCATCAGTTTCTTACATTAGTACCAGTTATTCTTGCTTGTATACTAGTTCGCTATTTTGCAAACTGGAAGATTTAAACTAAAGACTCCTTTTATAAATTTAACCTACATTACTCTTTCCACTACTCTTCATTTCTTCCTCGACTTGTTTTTCCTTGGGTTTTTTTTCCTGCTGCCTGAAGAGCTCTGTTTAATATTTTTGTTGCTGTTGTTGTTGTGGAACCTTTGGCAAAGAATTCCCTCATATTGTTTGTTTATTATAAATGCTTTTATTTCACAGTGACTTTTGTAGGATTCTTGCTGGATACCAAATTCCAGGTTGTCAATTACTTTCTTTCAGTTTTGGTTTCCATCATTCCCGTTGATGTCTTCCTTCCTTCCTTCCTTCCTTCCTTCCTTCCTTCCTTCCTTCCTTCCCTCCCTCCCTCCCTCCCTCCCTCCCTCCCTCCTTCCCTTTCTTATTGTTTGAGGAGGCTGCTTTAAAATGTTTTCTTTTTCTTAGCTTTTCAGAATTTTTATTAAGATGTTCCTACATGCAGGTTTCCTTTATTTTTTTCCAGCTTGGTATTTTATAGCACTTACTAAACCTGTCAGCTGATGTCTTTCATCAGTGTGGGAATAATATCAGCTGTTACCTCTTCAAACAGTGCTTCTTATTTGTTCTCTCTCTGCACTCCTTTGAGATTTGAAATGTGTATTAGAATGTTTTATTGTGTCCCTGTGTTTTTTATGTGCTTTTCTGAAACATCCTTCTTTGCTTACCATGTGTCAGCCTGGATATTTTCTATTGACCTAACTTTCAACTCTGTTAAATTCATCTATTGAGTTCTTAATTTCAGTTATAGTACTTTTTAGTTCTAGATTTCCACTTAATTGGTTTATTTATTTTAATAGAGTCCAGCTCTATATGTCTTGTCATTTGTATTCATGAACACAATAATAACTATTATATTTTAAGTTCACATCTGGTAACTCAATAACATGCTGTAAATGTGTTTTCTGTGGGCCTGTTTCTATTGTCTATTTTTTCTCTTGGTGCTGTTTATTAGTATATTTAATAAGCATTAGTTGAATGATGAACAATGTATGTGAAAATTATGGAAGATCTAGATGACCAGGCTTTTCCTCTTGTGAAGGTTTTCTGTATCCTCTGGCGTGCAGCCTGAGTGAATGCCTATCACTGTGCTTCAGTCAGGGCAGAACTGACCCTAAGCTCGGTTGCGATTTGTATTAGCCTCAGACTACCTCTACTTCATCCTAACCTGAAGACTGTAGCTCTGAGGGACTTTCTATGGGCCCTTTTCCTTTGTGGGCTCTGAAATCTGATTTTTGTCTCTGTAGCGTGGGGAGACTACTAAAGCCTCTTCTGTGATTTTCAAGGGCTTTCTGCTTAATTTTGTAGTCTCTTGTCCTGTGCAGTGTAGGGACTTGGCAAGTATCCTGGAAGGAATACTGCATTGTCTGGTTCACTTCTCTGTGCTTCCCTACTTTCTGGAAGTTTTTCCGTAAGTCCTAGATACCTTTGCAGCCCTAAACACCAATTTCTGTTTCTCTAACTCTGTAAGATTGGCAAAAAGCTATGCAGATTTTTGCTCTTGCATACGTGCCTCAGCTGGGATTATCACGTTCTGCTCCCAATCAAGAATTGGCAAATGCTCTGAGGGGACAGTGGCTCACTCATTACCAGCTCATCTCTCTGTGTTCTCTTCCCTGAGACCTCAGCTCCTCAAGCCCTGACTCCCCATCAGCAGTCTCCAGTACTTTCAAGAGGTCTTCTGCTTGTTTAATTTTATACAGTTTTCACATTGTTCTTGGGTAGAACGTTGGCTTGTCACAAGCTACATCTTACCAGGAACAGAAATATCTTTATTTCCTCTTCAAATGATCCTTCGAACCTAGTCATTTATTACTCGCATTTTTGAGCTCTTAACTATCATAATCGTTACTAAATCTATGTGTGGGTTTTGTTTGTTTTGCTAATTGTGCCAGATGAATTATATCAATTCCCAAATTAGCATTGATTTAAGTCATTTTGGGATGATTACCCAAAGAGTAATTTGTTATTGAAATTAATTGAGGTCCTACTCCATATTGTGAATGACCTTCTAAGGACTTGAACATAAGAGAGCCTCCTCTTTTCTGAGGCTAATGGAGGCGGGGAGGAAGCTCAGTTTATTTGGGGGCATACATGGTAATTAGCGCATGTAGACCATAAGCAGAGCTGTGGAATAGACAAACAGTGTCTCCATGGTACCTGCAACTCGTTTCTGCACTTTATTTCAGTGTCTCCTTATGCAAGTGGCTAGTGCCAGCTCAAGCTGGCAAGTATGGCCAGAGACCCAGGCTTTAGACCTGAACACCTTTGCAAATTTCTTTTCCAATGAGACTTAGCAGTTCTTTGTTTATACCTCAGGGACTCTCTTTCCCTGAGGTTGACCCCGCAGGGCAATGGCTTCATATGCTGCTGAACCCGGAGTCACCCCACATATTAGCCACACATTTGCCAGTGAGGTAGAGATTGACATCAGAGAAAGTGCCTTCTTCTGGTTCTGTAGTCCTTCAGTGGTACAGTACAGTGTAATTGGACAGGACATTAGGAGACCTGAAGTTTGTGTTCTTATCATCTATCAAATGGGTCTGTCATACCTGCTCCTCTTTTCTTGTTTTTTTTTTTTTTTTAAATGATTTTTTATTATATTATGTTAGTCACCATACAGTACATCCCCGGTTTCCGATGTAAGGCTCGATGATTCATTAGTTGTGTATAACACCCAGTGCACCATGCAATACGTGCCCTCCTTACTACCCATCACCAGTCTATCCATTCCCCCACCCCCCTCCCCTCTGAAGTCCTCAGTTTGTTTCTCATAGTCCATAGTCTCTCATGTTTCATTCCCCCTTCTGATTAACCCCCCTTTCTTTATCCCTTTCTTCCCCTACCGATCATCCTAGTTCTTATGTTCCATAGATGAGAGAAATCATATGATAGTTGTCTTTCTCTGCTTGACTTATTTCACTTAGCATTATCTCCTCCAGTGCTGTCCATGTTGTAGCAAATGTTGAGAACTCGTTCTTTCTGATAGCTGAGTAATATTCCATTGTATATATGGACCACAACTTCTTAATCCAGTCATCCGTTGAAGGGCATCTCGGCTCCTTCCACAATTTAGCTATTGTGGACATTGCTGCTATGAACATTGGGGTGCATATGGCCCTTCTCTTCACTACGTCTGTATCTTTGGGGTAAATACCCAGTAGTGCAATGGCTGGATCATAGGGTAGCTCAATTTTTAACTTTTTAAGGGACCTCCACACTGTTTTCCAGAGTGGCTGTACCAACTTGCATTCCCACCAACAATGTAGGAGGGATCCCCTTTCTCCACATCCTCTCCAACAATTGTTGTTTCTTGCCTTGTCTATTTTTGCCATTCTAACTGGTGTAAGGTGGTATCTCAGTGTGGTTTTGATTTGAATTTCCTTGATGGCTAATGATTTTGAACATTTTTTCATGTGTCTGTTAGCCATTTGTATGTCTTCATTGGAAAAGTGTCTGTTCATATCTTCTGCCCATTTTTTGATTTGTTTATTTGTTTCTCGTGTATTGAGTTTGAGAAGTTCTTTGTAGATCTTGGATACCAGTCCTTTATCTGTAGTGTCATTTGCAAATATCTTCTCCCATTCCGTGGGCTGCCTCTTAGTTTTTCTGACTGTTTCTTTGGATGTGCAGAAACTTTTAATCTTGATGAAGTCCCATAAATTCATTTTATCTTTTGTTTCTCTTGCCTTTGGGGATGTGTCATGAAAAAGGTTGCTTTGGCCGATGTCGTAGAGGTTGCTGCCTATGTTCTCCTCTAGAATTTTGATGGATTCCTGTCTCACATCGAGGTCTTTCATCCATTTGGAGTTTATTTTTGTGTATGGTGTGAGATAGTGGTCAAGTTTCATTCTCTTGCATGTAGCTTTCCAATTTTCCCAGCACCATTTATTGAAGAGACTGTCTTTTTCCCACCGGATGTTTTTTCCTGCTTTATCAAATATTAGTTGCCCAAAGAGCCGAGGGTCCATTTCTGGGCTCTCTATTCTGTTCCATTGGTCTATGTGTCTGTTTTTGTGCCAGTACCATGCTGTCTTTGTGATCACAGCTTTGTAGTACAGCTCGAAATCTGGCATTGTGATGCCCCCAGCTTTGTTTTTCCTTTTCAACAGTTCCTTGGAGATTCGGGGCCTTTTCTGGTTCCATACAAATTTAAGGACTGTTTGTTCCAGTTCTTTGAAAAATGTCCTTGGTATTTTGATCGGGATAGCATTGAAAGTGTAGATTGCTCTGGGTAGCATGGACATTTTAACTATGTTAATTCTTCCGATCCATGAGCATGGAATATCTTTCCATCTTTTTATGTCTTCCTCAATGTCTTTTAAGAGTGATTTATAGTTTCTAGAATATAGGTCCTTTACGTCTCTGGTTAAGTTAATTCCAAGGTAACGTATGGTTTTTGGTGCTATTGTAAATGGGATGGATTCCCTAATTTCTCTTTCTTCGGTCTCGTTATTCGTGTATAGAAATGCAACTGATTTCTGAGCATTTATTTTGTATCCTGCCACGTTACTGAATTGCTCTATAACTTCTAATAGTTTGGGAGTGGCTTCTTTTGGGTTTTCCATATAGAGTATCATGTCATCTGCAAAGAGAGACATTTTGACTTCTTCTTTGCCAATTTGAATACCTTTGATCCCTTTTTGTCGTCTGATTGCTGTTGCAAGGACTTCTAGTACTATGTTGAATAATAGTGGCGAGAGTGGGCATCCTTGTCGAGTTCCTGATCTTAAGGGAAAGGCTTCCAGCTTTTCCCCATTGAGAATAATATTTGCAGTAGGCTTTTCATAGATGGCTTTTATGAGATTGAGAAATGTACCTTCTATTCCTACACTCTGAAGGGTTTTAATCAGGAAAGGATGTTGTATTTTGTCAAATGCTTTTTCGGCATCGATTGAGAGGATCATATGGTTCCTGAGTCTTTTCTTGTTGATATGATGTATCACGCTGATTGATTTGCGAATATTGAACCACGCTTGCATCCCAGGTATGAATCCCACTTGATCGTGATGGATAATCCTTTTAATGTACTGTTGGATTCTATTAGCAAGTATCTTGTTGAGGATTTTGGCATCCATATTCATTAGGGAAATCGGTCTGTAATTCTCCTTTTTGATGGGGTCTTTGCCTGGTTTGGGGATCAAGGTAATATTGGCCTCATAAAATGAGTTTGGTAGCTTTCCTTCTGTTTCTATTTTTTGAAATAGCTTTAGGAGAATAGGTATTATTTCTTCTTTGAATGTTTGGTAGAATTCCCCAGGAAAACCGTCTGGGCCTGGAGTTTTGTTATTTGGAAGGTTGTTTATCACTGACTCAATTTCTTCATAATTAATTGGCCTGTTTAAGGAATCAATTTCTTCCGGTTTCAATCTTGGTAGTTTATAGGTTTCCAGGAAGGATTCCATCTCTTCCAGATTGCTTAGTTTATTGGCATATAGCTGTTGATAAAAATTTCTAATAATCCTTCCAATTTCAGTGGTGCTCGTCGTGACCTCTCCTTTTTCGTTCATAATTTTAATAATCTGGGTCCTTTCTCTTTTCTTTTGGATAAGTCTTGCCAGGGGTCTGTCAATTTTATTGATTCTCTCAAAGAACCAGCTTCTAGTCCTGTTGATCTGCTCTACTGTACTTCTGGTTTCTGCTTGATTGATTTCAGCTCTAATTTTGGTCAACTGCTTCCTCGTGCGTGGATTAGGCCTGTCCCTCTGTTGCTGTTCCAGCTTCTTGAGGTGAGAATATAAAAACTGCATTTTAGATTTTTCTATTCTTTTGAGTGACGCTTGGATGGCTATGTATTTCCCCCTTAGGACTGCCTTTGCAGTATCCCATAGGTTTTGGACTGTTGTATTTTCATTCTCATTGGTCTCCATAAATTGTTTAATTTGATTTTTGATTTCCTGGTTTATCGAGTCATTCCTGAGCAGGATGGTTCTTAGTCTCCAAGTGTTTGAGTTTCTTCCAAATTTTTCCTTGTGGTTGAGTTCCAATTTCAGAGCGTTGTGGTCTGAGAATATGCAGGGGATAATTTCAATCTTTTGGTATCGGTTGAGACCTGTTTTGTGTCCCAGAACATGGTCTATTCTTGAGAATGTTCCATGGGCATTAGAATAGAATGAGTATTCTTTGGTTCTGGGGTGTAGTGTTCTATATATATCTATGAGGTCCAACTTGTCGAGTATGGCATTCAAAGCCTTTGATTCTTTGCTTAGTTTTTGCCAGGGTGTTCTGTCTATTTCTGAGAGTGGAGTGTTGAGGTCCCCTACTATTAATGTATTTTTATTTATATGTCTCTTTATTCTGGTTAAGAGTTGGCTTGTGTATCTTGCTGCTCCCCTGTTGGGGGCATATATATTTATAATTGTCATATCCACTTGTTGAATACTTCCCTTAAGAATAATATAGTGCCCTTCTGCATCTCTAACTATAGTCTGTAGTTTAAAATCCAATTTATCTGATATGAGAATTGCTACCCCAGCTTTCTTTTGAGGACCATTTGCGTGAAAGATGGTACTCCATCCCCTTACTCTCAGTCTGAATGCATCTTTGGGTTTGAAATGAGTCTCTTGTAGACAGCAAATGGATGGGTCATTTCTTTTTATCCAATCTGCAACCCTGTGGCGTTTTATGGGATGGTTCAAACCATTTACATTAAGACTGATTACTGAGAGATATGATTTTAATGTTGCCATGTTGCCAGTAAAGTCTTTGTTTGTATTGGCTGTGACTTTCTGTTCTGTATCACTCTTGGGGCCTTTTTACTTTTATAGAACCCCCCGTAATATCTCCTGTAGGGCTGGTTTCGTGGTTACGAAATTGGTTAGTGACTGGCGATTCTGAAATGTCTTTATTTCTCCATCAATTCTGAATGACAGCCTTGCTGGATAAAGGATCCTTGGCTGCATGTTTTTCTCTGAAAGAGCTTTAAATATGCTCCCCCAACCCTTTCTCTCATTCCAGGTCTGTGTAGACAGGTCTGACGTAATTCTGATGCTTTTGCCTTGGTACGTGAGAAATTTCTTTGCCCTGGCCGCTTTCAATACTGTATCCTTGCATCTAATATTTGCGAAATGCACTATGACGTGACGTGGCGTAGTTTTGTCATGGTTGAGCTTGGGAGGGGTCCTCTCTGCCTCTTGGACACGAATGTTTGTTTCCCTTGCTAGATTAGGGAAGTTTTCAGCTACAATTTGTTCAAATATCTCTTCTAGACCTCTGTTTTTCTCCACCCCCTCGGGGATGCCGATGATTCTAACATTGAATCGTTTCATTGAGTCAGTAATCTCCCGTAACCTACATTCGTGGGCGTGGATTTTTTTAAGACCATCTTCTATTTTCATTTTTTCCTCTATTAACCCATCCTCCAATTCACTAACCCGTTCCTCTGCTTCTGCGACCCTGGCCGTCAGAGCCTCTAGTTTTGCCTGCATTTGGCTCATAGAATTTTTAATTTCTGTCAGATTCGCTTTCATTTCTGTCCTTAGGGATTCTATATTCTCAGTAACCTTTTCGTTAATAGTTTTTTCAATTCTACTCATCATTTTGACCATCGTTACTCTGAATTCCATTTCTGATAATTTGGTTACATCCATATCCATTATTTCTGTGGCAGAGGCCACAGAATCACTGTCTTTTCTTTGCTGGGGGGGGCTTCTCCTTCTTGTCATTCTGATGAAGAGAGGTTGCGGGGTTTCCAGAGCCCAACTTATTGACTGGGTCCCAGGCCGTGCCCCTTGTTTTATAGGGATCTTAGGGATGTGGGCTTCTTCTTTAAAGATTTTATTTATTTATTTATGTGGCAGCCAACCAGCGAGAGAGGGAACAGAAGCGGGGGAGTGGGAGAGGAAGAAGCAGGCTCCCAGCGGAGGAGCCCGATGAGGGACTCCTTTCCGGAACGCTGGGATCACGCCCTAAGCCGGAGACAGGCGCTCAATGACGGCGCCACCCAGGCGCCCGGGTTGTGGGCTTCTTGATTTTTCAGCCTGCCTTCTGTGTTCTGGGGGAGGGGCCTGCCGCCCGATACTCAGGCAGCCCTGTTTGGGTAGAGTCTTGGCGTCCCCTGCGAGGGGGGATGGGGATGGGCACTCCCTGAGCCGGTATTTCCAGGCTTTTGTTCTCTGGCGGCTTTCCCTGGCGGTTTGCTGTGCCTCTTCTGAGAGTCAGAGCAGCAGCGGCCGAATTTCAGCCTCTGTCACAGAACAGAGGGATTGCGGCCCGTTCTCTACTAATGTTCTGGCCACTTTAACTCTGTTTCTGTTGGTGCTGCTCAACCCTGCAGCGTCCCGGGATGTGCGCCCCACACCCGGCGTCCCAGCCCTCACTTCCAGGGCCGGCGCGTCTCTGTCCTTTGTGTTTCTAACGCCGCCAGCCGCCAGCCGCCCCCGCGCGCTCCGGAAGCTCCCGGTCTCAGTCTGGATCCAGTGAGCGCACCGGGATTCCGGGGTTCCGCGAGATGCCTGGTGGCGCGCGCACCCAGCTCACGGTCTCAGTCTGCTGTTTTGCGGGTGCCGACCGCGAGCCCGCCCGCTCTCCCGTGCAAGTGGCTACCGCTTCCCGGAGCCCAAACGCGGCGGCTCCCTCCCCCTTCCGTTTATCTTCCGATATCTGTGCACAGTTTCATGGCTCCCCGCTTCGTACCTCAGTACTCAGCGCTGGAGATGTTCATTTGTAGAGATCCAGATGCATCTTCCTGCGTCTCAGGCTGGTTCCGTGGTTGTTTAGGCTGGTCTGGTACCTATCCAGCTCGACTCGGAGGACCGGCTGAAAACGGTGTCTCCTACTCCTCCGCCATCTTAACTCCTCTATCTCTTTTCTTGTTTTGCTTTGAAAATATATGAAACATTTGAATCCAGACCACACAAACTTATTGACTCCTGCTGGCTTTATAGATTTGGAAGTGTGAAAAAGCATTTTTGAATTCCCAAGAGACATGTGGTTTATCCAAGATGTTATTTTAATGGCAGAGTTTGTCATGACTCAGAATGAGGTGCTATCAAAAGTCAGCAGGACTGGAAGAATATAAATAAATGTTGCTTGGTGAGAAAAAAAAGAAACCACTGGTTTTGGAACCCTCACACAGCATGGGAGCGTGTCTGGTGATATTACTTGTTATTAACCTACTGGTCACTGGCAGTTGTGTGAATTGATTTTTAATCTTCTGCTCCCAAGGTCACGGTCACCCCATTTCCAAGACACAGTGGAATAACATGACCTGTTTTTATGATAAGGTAGTGAGGTGAAATCAGAGGGAAGAGTGCCCTAACAACTTCTTACCACCGTGAACTGGGACTTGAGTTTGGGTTTTCCCTCAAGTTGTTTTCACAGTTTGACTTACTTGGGAATAAAAGAGAATGCTGACTCTTACTATCATTTCTTATACCCTCACATCGTCACCTCAGATTTATTGAGTGCCTTCATCATGAGGTTGTCCCTCAGAGCTGCATTCTCTAAACCACTGTTTTACTTGTTAGCCACATCACCCTGCAATTATGCACATTGCGCCTGAATTTGGTTTTCACTAAAATAGGGATAAGAGTAGCCCTTGCCCTGGCTGGCTCACACAGTGTTCCTGAGACCTAAGTGACCAAGAGATGAAAAATACTTTGTAAAATGTGAAGTCTTTTTAAAAAACTGATAGACCTTTTCAGAGCGCTTAGCATACGAGATGATAGATTAAAGCACTGTCGGTTTAATAATTTAAACTATTAGAATTAATAGAAACACTTTCTGGACCGTCCATAGTTTTGTACCTTGTGCTCTTTGTACCACCGGACCCCACCACCAGCTTGACTTGAGAACTGACAAATAGCTTCTTAATGACAATGTTGCCAGTGGGGAATTGTCTTTGAAGCAGGGTTTTGTATTGTCTTGGAAGCTTGGCACTAATGTAATGTCAGCCTCCCATGCAGGAAGCTTTTCTGACATGGGTCCTTAAATTGCACCAAAGCGGACTTTTTGCTCTCTGAGGGTACAGGGAAACTTTGGCATCTTTCAAGCTGTCTGCCATATTTCTTCTTCTCCTTATCTCTCTTTCTCCAATCTCTCTGCCTTTATCATCACTGTCGCGGTCATCTCTAACACTTTAGTAACCCTTACGGTATATCCAGCAACCGTGTGAGTGGTTTACGTAGGTCAAATTTATTTATTTCTTTCAACAACGTCCTTTTAAAGACAAGGAATCTGAGGCTCAGGGCAGTTAAGGAACTTGTCCATGTGCCCATAGCTAGTAAAGTATAAAGCAGGGGTTTAAACCAAAGTAGTCTGGGCCCAGAGTTCATGTCTTAATAATTCTGCCGAACTGCCTGTCTGGCATTGCTTCCTGTGCCTAGTTCCAAGAATCTCCAAAGAGAGTAAAAATTTCTAAAAACCTGTCTGTTCCCTTGAGGACTTGAAGAATAGCTAGACTCCATTCAGGAACATTATCTCCTTGTTTAAGCAGTTCAGGCGGCTCTAACAAAATTCCACAAATGCAGCGGGGGGAGGGGGGTGCTTAAAACAACAGAAGTGTATTTCTCAGAGTTCTGGAGGCTGGAAGTGTGAGATCAGGTGCCCGTATGGTTGGTGTCCGGTGAGAACCGTCTTCTGGCTTACAGATGGCCATCTTCTCACTGTGTCCTCACATGGCAGTCCTTTCTTCTTAGGATGCTAATCCCATCATGGTGGCTCTACCTTCATGTCCTAATTACCTTTCAAAGGCCTCAGCCCTGATTAACGTCTTACTGGAGAGTGGGGTTTCAACATATGAATTTGGGAAGATACACACATGCAGCTCAGAACACTCAGCACCAATGACTTCTCTTCTGTGACAGTCTGTGCTTCCAGTTTCCATTCCTCTCAAAGGCTCCTCCGCTTTCTTAGAGTACCCAGAATGGACAGGAACTTTGGGAGGAAATGTAGCTCCACCAGCACTGGCTCAGGTGGTGACATGTGGGGACTCAGCACCATATGGAGTCCAGGGGATACTGAAAACCCCCTCCCAAGGAGGAGGGAAGGACTGGGCAGCCGAGGTCTGGGTCTCTGGAGAACTTTGACCGCTGCAGTCTCATCTGCTCCAACCAGATGGAGCCATAGAACAGCAGGAAGTCAGGGCAGCCTCAGGACTGAGAACCAGCCAGGGAAGCCCATCTCATTTCCAGAGGTCCCCACTGTGCCCGTAAGGGGCTGGCAAGAGAGTGTAGGACACTCAGGCCCTAACTAAATGGGAGGAGCTAATAACTTGGTGGTCACACAGACCCCAGGGCTCACTCCTGTTATCCCCACCCCAGCCCTGATCTTTTGAGCAGGAAGAGGGTTAGGTGTAGGACAGAGTGGGTAAAACCCAGGGGTCTCATCTTTGTGGATCCATATGCAGTAATGGGCAATATGTCCTTGGTCCATGTGCTGAAGATATTGGCATGTGTATTCTGCCCTAGACAGGGGTGACTGGGGACCTGCAGGGGAGAGGAAGGAGGTTGCTGAGTGGATCCAGTTGTAGGGAGCTATGGATGGTACAAACAAAGGAAAAAGATTGGGCCAGACACATACACGAACCTTTCTTTTGACTTCCTGCATGCTTTACTTAACAATTTCTGCTCATCTTTTCTAGCAGCAGTGTCCTTGTTAAACGGATGTTCAGGCCTATGGAAGAGGAATTTGGTCCAGCACCTTCTAAGCAGATGAAAGAAGAAGGAATGAAGCGAGGTATCTCCCCTCGGGCATTGCAGGGTTACCCACCCTCCCATCATGAATGGTGGGGGCACTTCACACAGAAGACCGTGCAGCCCAGCCCAGACCCTGTGGTTCAGGGCTGGCCTGGGAATTGGTTACTGACCCAGGAAGTCCACAGTCTTCCCCTTCCCCTTCAGCCCTGTCCTTTTAAGCACCTTAAGCAAACATTTATTCTTTCTGGGCACTGGTTCTTTCCTTTGCCTCGGGAGAAAAGTAATGAGGGTACTGATCAGCCAGCAGTGAGGTCCGAGGTCAGAAAGAAACTCTTGCTACACAAGAGACAGTAATGTCTCAAAAGCAGCAGCGGCTGAGAATTGTTCCACAGATGCAAACGACTCATCTCGGGCAGATAAATGAGCCTGTTTCTGAAATCCCAACTTCTTCGCTTTCTCTCAGTCAAGGGCTTATTCCACTTCATCAAGAGAGTAAGAAACGAAGTGAGAGTGGGTCAGTGTTTTGTTCTGCCTTTTGATACTGTGCATGACTCACTGTCCTTCCTTGGAGGAAGAGGAAAGCGTGGGGAATGGCCATTTTCCCATCTGTCCTGCTTTGGCCAACACCAGGAGCTTCCAGAGATCTTAGACGTGCGGTACACGACTTTCAGTGAGTCAGGCTACCATGTTACATATATTCACCATCCACACAGACTTGAGTTTTTTGTTACCGAGAAATGGTATTTCTTTTCTCCTTGTTGTAACGGGATTTGCATAATGGTCAAGAGCATCCCTTCTGTAGCCTTCCTCAGCCCTTCACAGTTGTATGACCTTGGGGGGACCCTCTGCTCCTTCAAGTCCACATTGTAAAACAGGGATGACAAGGGTACCCACCTGCAGAGTTGCTGTGAGGATCGAGGAACTTCAGTGTATGCCAGACACTTCACCCAGGTGCCTAGCACATAGTAAGCACTCCGTTCACTATGATAGCTGTGGCTTTTATTATTAGGTCTGGATCTAGTTACCTCTGTTCATTGTGAATAAGTAATTAGTGTTTCAAAATGGAAAGAGCATAAATACCTGGGTGGTGTTAATTACATTAGCAACATTTAAACCTTTAAAAGATTGACTTCACAGGCTTCCCATCAAATATTCGAGTGCATTTTGAGCTTTGTTCTTGCATGCCTCTTCTATCACGTACTTTAGAATGAAGGCAGAGTTATATGGAAATCAAGAATCACACAGGCAAGTGTAATTGTAGCTTGCATCCATATTTAGTGCATGCTGGCTAGCCCAAAGGTTGTGTTTTTCAGATTATTTTGAGATGGTGAAGTCAGTACAAAAATTGCCACTGGGAATTTTATTGGGCTGTGACAAAAAGCAAGTCTATGGCCTTTGAAACATCTAAATCACAGAGACACACGAGGGCGCTGCAAGCTCCTGGGAGTGGCTTTCCTTTGGAAAAGGACAGTGTAGTTACTGAGCCCCTGGCCTGGAGCTCCCATTCGGAGCTGGTCTTTGACAAACTAGAGGAATCAGGGTCAGTGATGGTTCCCATTGTTTATTTATTAGAAGTTCTCCAGGAGAGAAAATGATTATAATTATCACCAAAGCCATTCTTTGTTGCTCTGCCTTTTAGCCACTTCTCTGGGTGGCTCCGTGGGAGTCACTTGGAGCCGGCCCCTGCGGCTGTCTGCCTCTCCCCCAGCGTCTGGGGCGCATGCTGGTCATTGTGGCTGTCGTTAGCAGAGTGATTCTTGTGCGTGCCCTGCACGGCCCCACGGTTCCTGAAGCTGCCGCCCCAGGCAAGCTGTGGGTGTGGGGACGCTGCCCTGCCTGGCCTCTTAACCACAGCCTGTCCACATGCCACCAGACCCCCTCTAACCCCCGACCGCGACACCTGTAGTGAGGGTATCAGCCATACTATTTTAAAGACAAAGATTTTAAAAGAAAAAATGTGTAAATCCAATAGAAGCAGTACTCATTTTAATAGAACACGTTTGGGGTTTCCTTAGGGTCAGTCTGCTGGAAATGACATTTTTCTATTGGGGCTTGCAGGAGGAGCTTGTAGAATGTTCACTGTAATAGCCACCCCTTTTCTTCAGTTTAATTGTCCTCATCTAGTTGTAACTGAAGTCCTCTGGTCTAATTGTTTGTCATTGTGCCACTAACCTTGAGTCCTCTTATAATGCCATTGGGCCACTAAATCGTTTCAGCTGAAATGGAGACTATAAATATTCCTCCAGGGGACTAAATTTTGAAATCTTTGGAGACACGTTCAATCTGTTTATTTAATTGGTAGTTTATTTTTGTACTTGGTAAAGAGAAGAAACTTTGCAATACTTAAGGTTTTTTTTTTCTCTTTTGTGTCATACACTAACTGAACATCTGCCTGAGGAAAGAGAATGTAGGCAGAACCCTTGTGTGCCCATGTAGACTTTGCCTTTATGAAGCAGGCAGCTTTAATGAAGTCCCTGGGCACTGGGGAGAAGTGGGGGAAGGGGCAGGAGTTTGAGTTAGAGCTGGTTTCAGTTTCCAGGTCCAACTTCATTCTTTCAGCTTGGTGGTGACTGTAGCTCCGTTGGTACCTGACCCTGGTCGGAGGCTCAGCAGGGTCTCTTGGCTGCACATTCTTCCTGTAGTAGTAGCCAGGCAGATGGGGCTGCAGCTTTGGCCCTTTTCTTTCCCTCTGAAGTTAGAACCAGAAGCCACATCATTGGAAGAGGGAGAGAGAAAGCACAGTCGGCTCATGGGGGCTGGAGGGTTGCATGTGAATGGCAATTCCAGATCTTTCTGAGAGCTAAGCCTCTGTGCAGTTGCTGTAAGGAAGGGTATCCCCTGAGACTCTCTTCTCTCTGATGGTGTGTGGGGTCGTTACCATCTCCCCTAGTCTGTGCATTATCAACTTGAGACTGTTATGTTACAGACAAATGAGCACAAAGTCGCATTCCCCTTCACTGAGGGCACTAGAACCACAACAGGTGCTTCATAATGGCATCCGCTGATTGAGGAGCGGTGCTTGCTGTGTGCTGGGCACGGTGCTCAGTGCCCCACGTGGATGCTATTCATTTAACCCCCACAGCAACCCCGTGAGGTAGATGATGATATTATCCCCGTTGTCCACGGAAGAGCAGCGCTTGGAGAAGTTGAAACAAGCAGGGCCCCACGACAGGCTGACCTGGGGTCAAAGCCAGGCCTGTTGTACTCCAGGTCCTCAGCTTCTCCCTCGTGCCTCTGACATGGCCTGGCTCCCTCCCGCGCCCGCGCACCGTTGGTCTGTCTGCCTGTCCTCTCGCCCCACCTTCCCACCTCTGTGAAAAGCTCAGGCCCCTGTGAGCACCCTCTTGTGTCCTTTTCCTTCTGAACTTGTCCAACCCCATCTGGCTGGCTGCTTATTTGAGGAATGCCTGCCTCTCTAAGGGACGACGAATTCCTTAAGGTCAGACTGTGTCTTTTTTTTTTTTTTTTTAAAGATTTTATTTATTTATGTGACAGAGAGACAGCCAGCGAGAGAGGGAACACAGCAGGGGGAGTGGGAGAAGAAGAAGCAGGCTCATAGCGGAAGAGCCCGATGTGGGACTCGATCCCAGTACGCCGGGATCACGCCCTGAGCCGAAGGCAGACGCTTTAACGACTGCGCTACCCAGGCGCCCCCAGACTGTGTCTTAATTCACTTCTGGCACACAGCCTGATGGGTATTTGGCAATATTTGTTGAATGACCAAATGAATAAATAGAAGACAGAGGTCGCAGGAAGAGCTGTTCTAAGGAGATAATGGGCCCACCTTGAGAAATTCCAGTGTGAACAGTGTGGGAAAGCATCACAGTCCGTTAAGTGTGACTCGCTTGTCCGTTCACTCCCTCGAAGGGCCCCCGGGCCCCTGGCTACTGGTCGACTGTGGAGGTGCGGCAGTCACCCCTGTAGGAGTCGTCTGGGTCATTTGCTGTCCGCAACCTTGCAGATGTTGTCAGCCTCTGACACGTGTGTGACAGGAAGCGGCCTGGCAGCGGTGGCGGCTGTGTGGGCGCCTCAGTCACGCCTCCCGTCTGCTTCTCTTTCAGTGCTGTTGTATGTGCGGAAGGAGACGGACGACGTGTTCGATGCTTTGATGTTGAAGTCCCCCACGGTGAAGGGCCTGATGGAAGCGGTAAGCAGCAGAGCCTTCCAGCCTCCAGGAGACCTGCCTGTTCTCCTGAGCTGGAGTCCATTCGATAACATGCAGCCTTCTAGATGGCTCTGGAATGAGCTTTATAAAGAAAAAGAAAAACAGCTTTATGGAAACACTGATCTCCACACCATTGTGGCTTATTAGCATTTTAGGAGAAGGAAACTTTGAAAAACTGCTAATTCCCTGCCAGTTTAAGACTAATCAGAGTAAGATGCGTAGAGGAAAGTTCATCTGTGAGTTTCCATTTGTCTCTTTGCATGAAACCAAATTAGATACGTTTAACTTCCAAATATGCACGAACAAAAACAATTAGGAAGTATCTTGCTAGCTGTGATAGTGTAATCCAAAATAAAAATGTGACCTCTTTTGGTTAAGAAACACACACATACATATATTTATTGCTGGGAAACGGTGATTTCAGTAAGATTCTGAAGTCCCTCCCTTCCTTCCCATTCCTAGTTTAGTCTAGCCTCATGGAACCTGGGCTCAGGAAAAGTTATTTTATATTTTATCCATCTGAATATGACCTTAATATGACCCTACTTTGAATATTTCTCCCTCCCACTTTTTTTTTTTCCTGTACAACGATGTTGTGGAAGATCTGGGTAGTTTATGGTAATGGAGACAACAGGACTGCCAAGGGACAGTCCAGAATCACTTGTGGGTCTGCAAAACTGCTATATTGGAACAGCATCTTGGGTTGTGGGGCAAAATGTTAAAATGTACAGGATAGGACCTAGAAGTGGAATAATACAGTATGTGGTCTTTTGTGGTTGGTTTCTCTCACTGAGCATAATGTTTCAAACATGCTGTAGTATAATCAGTACTTCATTCTTTTTTTATCACTAATAATATTCCATTGCATGGATATACCACATTTTGTTTTTCCAAACGTGTCGGCTGATAGACGTTTGGGGTTTTTCCACCCTCTGGGTGTTGTGAATGCTGCTACTGTGAACATGTACAAGTTTTCTTTGAACCCTTGTTTTCAGCCACTGAGTAACCACGGCCTGCACTCCCCCACCACAGCAGAGTCACGCTTGTGATCTCTTAGGGGAACTCGTTACACTTTCCTTGCTTTGCTTAGCTGTGGGCGTGGGGAGAGTGGTGCGAGTATCCTTTGACCTTGGTAGGCCGGGGAGAGACCAGGTTGGCTCTGGGCAGATGCCTTAGGGCAGGTCTGGCTTCATCTCCCCTTTGTTAAACCTGGAAAGAAAAGATTTTATTGAGGCACCAACACAAGCTATCTCCTTGCTTCTTGAGTGGGTCATATGGGCAAGCAGGGCCAGAGACACTTCTTCTGGATTCTCATGTGACATGGTCTGCCGGTGAGCTGCAAAGGAATGACACAAGCAGCCCATGCATTTTGGGGGTGGCCGCCAGGGACAACGGGTTCTATTTAAGCGAAGACTTGAGCGCACCATGAAGTAAGAAGGCAGGACACTGTAGTTGTACGCTAGGTTTTTTCAGGGCCTCGGGTGGGTAAGAAACAGCTGTCTCCAAGGCATGTGTTCTCTGAGGACCAGCGCCTCACTAGTGTGTGGCATTTACCGTCCTGACACTTACCAACACGCACATGGAGAGACAGCCTTGTGAGCCAGCACGTGGGCTTCGGGCTCAGAAACCCACATGTAGATCCTGACTACCTCTGACTAGCTGGGCAAGCTTCTTAACCTCTTCTTCATCCTTCAAATGGAAATCATACTAGTACCTACCTCACAGGATTGCTGTGGGGGTGAAATGAGACACCACACAGAGAACTCTCTGTCTGGTTCCTAAGTACCCGATAAGGTTAGATTTTTGTTATCAAACCATTCTTCTGAGTAGAAATCAGAGCTGGCAAAGATCGCGTGAACACTTCCTCCTTTTCCTCAGATTTTGGTTTTCTCAAATAATCAGCTCCTTTATAGACATGGTCTAAAAGATGGAAAGTTTTTTTGGCTCATGATTCCATTCTGTAATTTTCCACTAACGTGGCATTTTAGTGAAGGCATGGAGCTATGGAAATGGCGCGGGTAACTGCGTCAGAAACTCTGGATGTTGTGTGGGGAGTTCCCCTTCTCGAGCCTGGAGACAGAAAGCTGCTCCCAAGGAATGATCTTTATGCCCCACAGTCCAAAACCCCACATTAAGCAAAACTTCCAAATGAGAAAGCAATGTGACTCTGGTCTCTATGCTTTGTTTCAAAATAATATCATTGTTGGAGGCGGGGGGGTGGTTAACAACTTAAAACTGCATACAAAAAAAAATCCTAGCTTTTAAGAAAATCTGTTTAATCAAGGGACATTGTACTTAACTTCAAGCCATCACTTTGAACCCCGACAGTGGTTGAAAGTGGCTTTCTATAAAAGCACAGTCTCCCACTCATTGTGGACTCTGCAGGTACTGTGGGCCTAGGATGTTGCTTCTCTAAGTGGGGGATTCCACTGGATTCTCCTAGGGTGCTTTCCCGTGATGCCATCCAGGAACCCTACACTTGACCTTCAGAATCGGGCTCTCTGCGGTGGGCTCAGGAATCAGCATTGGTAGCAAACTCCTTGGTTGACCTGAAATTACACTAATGTTTGGGAGCCACTACCTGGTGTGTACGTTGGCCGGCAACTGATATTAGGGTCAGATTCTGCCTTAAGGTCTTATGTGCATATTCGCCTCAAATGGGAATAATCCCCCTCATTATCCTCTTTTGGGGCCAGAGTTCCTGCAAAAGTTGGCTCTGAGCAGGGGAGTGGCCCTGCAGGCTATTTCATGCATGTAGACCCACCTCTGTGGATTTTGGGAATTGGCCTGGGTCCAGGATACTTCCTTCATCCTCCATCAAAGGTGTGGGAAGACCACATCCTTTCTGTGTTGAGGAAGGTTCTCACAGTCTTCCAGGGAGAGCAGACCTCACGACTCCAAATGTGAAAGTGTGTCTTGTGTAAAGTAGGTGTGTGTCTTGCAGTTGTTTTTGAAATAGGAACACCTGCTTCATATCAACATTCACATTGCCTTATTCCCCTTGTGAACTAGTCTTTGAAAGGTTGGCTGTGCCTCACCTTCCTCGTCTGTAAAGTGGAGTCATTAAGAGCACAGATGAGTTAGCACAGTGCTCTGGAGCTTTGTCTGAGCAGGTGATGGCAATGACAGTGACGGTGCAGCCGCTCCTACAGCAGGAAGACTTGGTTGCTTTCCATTGGAGAAACTTCTCTTACTTCTGCTGTTAAAGCTAAATCCCCTATCCTCAGCCAAGCATTATTTAGATGTAGGGGGATAAAGAGCCCCCCCAAAAAGTTACACATTTTTTTTCTTTAAAAAAAAATAATCATCAGCAACCATTGGTGTAGTGTTGATTGATCACGGAGACAGACTAGAACAGCGTTGCCACCCTTCCTTCAGGTGCGAGCGGGGGTCTGGGTCCGGCCAGCTCACTGAGCAGTTTGGAGATGGTGACGGTGCTTCTCCAGCCCACAAAGACTCCTAGAGTCTGTAAGTTGGGTCACTCAACAGGGTGGAGTAGTTCTGTTATCTAAAAAGCGGGTTGTTTTTATGCTCAGCAGATATTGTAGTCTCCCTTGAGATGCTGCGAGTGAGTTTGCCTTAATTAAAGGGTCACACTTTCCCCCAGAAGCTCGTGCACAGCAGCGCGCCCAGGAAAGAATGGGCTCGTAAGTGCGATTGAGCTCCAGTCACAACTGTGTCATCTCGCACGTGGCACTCTCAGAATCGTTGGTTTCCTTCCTCGCAAAATGTGGACCATGCCTACCTTGAAGAATTGTTTTATTTGTACTTCCCTTGACCTCTCACTGTCTTAGAAAGAACTTTTGACCACAACAAAGAGGAATGGAATTATTGTTTAATCTCTGCCGTATTGGGTCACTTGTCTACAGGACTGGATAATTCTTCTTCTTTTACTGGTCCTGAATCTCCCACACCTTTATTTCACATGCCACAAAATCATTATCCGTACAGATGTAGACACTTGATAGGAAAAGAGAAATAGTTCTCTGTCAGCAGATGTTAACGAATGTTCCCACACCCAGTATCATTTGGATGGAGTAGACTGTTTCTCTTGTCATCTGCACGTTTGGTATCATGTCAACCAAGCCACTTATATAATTTTGGTAATGCACTTTGGCTTCTTTATTCTTATAGTTGGGCTTTGTTTGTTTATTTTTTTAAGATTTATTTATTTATTTATTTATTTATTTATTTATTTATTTATTTTGAGAGAGAGAGAGCACAAGCGAGAGGGGCAGAGAGAGAAGGAGAGACAATGTCAAGTAGATGGCGCTGAGCACCGAGTCCGATGTGGGGCTTGATCTCATAACGCTGAGATCACAGCCTGAGCCAAAACCAAGAGTTGGACACTTAGCTGACTGCACCACCCAGGCGCCCTTATAATTAGGTTTTTTTTAATTTTAATTTTTTTAAAAGATTTTACTTATTTATTTGATAGAGAGAGACAGCCAGTGAGAGAGGGAACACAAGCAAGGGGAGTGGGAGAGGAAGAAGCAGGCTCCCAACAGAGGAGCCTGATGTGGGGCTCAATCCCAGAACACCGGGATCACGCCCTGAGCCAAAGGCAGAGACACTTAACGACTGCGCCACCCACACGCCCCTATAATTAGTTTTTAAACTTGATTACAGACAAGGATTTGGTAGTGATGATGGTGGTAGGAGAGGTGACATGACTTTTCAGTTTTTTTGGCTTTTCTAAGTGATTTTACTTAGTAATGCTACACATGAATCTTCAGCTGCTGTAGCCTCCTTGCTAGTCTCTGAGCCCCCAAGGTTACTCATACCTCAGGGCCTTTGCACCCGTTGCTCCTTCTGCCAGGAGTGTTCTTCCTCCATGTGGACAAGGCTCACTCCCTTATTTCTGTCAGGCCTCTGCTCACATGGCCCTTGCTGAGACAGGCCTTATCATGCCACCTACAGAAATGGCATCTCTTATCACTGTTCCTTCACCATGCTTTGCTTTATTTCATAGCACCAATCACTACTTGACCTATTTACCATTTGCTAGACATTTATTTTTTTTCTCCTCCCCAGTAGAGTGTAGAGCTCGTGAGCACAGGGACTTTGTGTCTTCTGCGTATCTCCAGATCCTTGAGCGTAAATATTTGACTGAACCAAACCAGCATGCTGAGTGCTGCGGGTGGCGTGATTTCACATGCATTGCTGCATTTGATCCTTACAATACTGCTGTGAATGTGGCAGCACAAGTATCATCATCACCACCTTACAGAGGTGGAGACTGAGGCCCAGGAAGGGGTTCTCTCAAGGTCTGATAGCTCCACAGAGTGGCGGAGCCAACTTAAGCCCTTGAGCAGTTTAAGTCCAGTGAGAGTGATGTCCACATACAAAAAGTTATTTCAAGAAGAATAAACTTTCCAGGTCATAGCTCACCACAACTGAAGGAAAGAAGAGAGGCAACAAGAAACCATCAGGCAAGAAGTAGTATGTGTAGGCGTTGATCCCACACAGTCAGAGTTCAAATCCTGGCTGACACTTTGCGTGGTGTGACTTTGGGCAAGTTACTCAACCTCTCTGTACCCCAGTTTCATCATTTCTGAGATGAGGATGATAATAACATGGGATATTATTATTAGGATAATGATAAAATGACATCTGGGGTTGTTGTGAAGATTAACTGAGTTCATATACATGGCATTTAAAAGCAGCAGATAGAAATCCTCCATACATAGGGGGTAGGTGGGTACATGTGTACGTACACAGGAGATGACCGCAAGCACTATGGGTAGGGAGGCAGGCTGAGATTCCGCCGAGCCCCAGGGGCTAGAGAAGAGGGTAGCGACGTTCTCTGTTGGTGCAGCTAGCTGATGCGCACAAGGGAAGAGTTGGCTCATGGACCCGGTAGCATGCCTTCAATTCAATGGAGTTGTTCATGCGTGGAGTAAAGGCCATTACTCCCTGAGCCCCTTGACAGGTCACACGCAGCCACTGAAGAAGTGTTTGCCAGCAAGAGTCCCCTCCTTCTGAAATGCGTGTCTTAAAGCCCACACTGAACTGTTTATAACTCCAAATAAAAGTCACTGGTTTCCAAAGCAGGCTGTTCTGTTGGATGTTTCTAGATAAGGCAGACTGAGTCCTACGCTGGCGAAAACCAGTGGGATTCTCTAAGTTCTGCCTATCACATACCTGAGGCGTCTGGGCAAAGAGAACGCTCCACAAAAGAAAAGTCTAAAAATTACAGATCGTCAGACAACCAATAACACATTGATGAGAATGTCCAAGACCTAGGATCCTCCTGGGTGTAAAGAAAGTTTTTCGGGTCTTTAAAAATATCAATAATCGGTTTTAAATAATTATGAAAGTGGATCATCGTTTCAGATACATTGAAAAGCAGAAATTAAAAAGCAGGCTCTCTCCTACTAATTCCCCCATTCGAGAAAACCATGGCGTGGCACGTATTTTCTGTGCAGAGAAAGGAGGGTTTATGGGCGATATCATCCAGGCCCCAGGCAGGAGGCCTCCTTCTGTAACCCACTGACAGATGGCCAGCTTCTTCCACATGATATCCTGCACAGTCGCACTTCTTTTCCAGGGTTCTGAGTTTGGCAAGCACGCTTCCTTGCTGGCATGGAGGCAGAGGACGCCGTGTCAGTGTGGCCCGTTAGCAAGCTGCCTCTGCCTTTGCCTTTGACAGTTGCACGGAGGGCACAGCTTTGCCCTTCAGCCCCACGTGTCCATTTTCTCTAAGCGTTCTGAGTCTGAAACCAGACTGCCAGATTGTTACCTTCTAGTCTGTCGCTGCCACTTACTAGTGGGCATGTTATTTAATGACTGTAAGCTCCAGTTGCCCCCTCTGAGAAACAGGGCTCATAAAAGGACCTATTCCACTGTAATGATGGGAGGACTGAGCAAGTTCATAGATGCAGAGTGATGCACGCCTGCGAGGCACCCAGTAAGCCCTCAGTAAATGCTAGCTGCTGCCGCCGCCGCTACTCCCAGCAGACCCTGGGCCAGACTGGAGTTGTGCGGGTTTTATGCAAATTGCCCAGTTCTGGCTGGGCAATTATCAATGGATGTGTGAGCCAAGGTGTTTTTCATGCTTTGAGACGCTGGGAGTCAAACCTCTGAAAAGACAAAGAATCAGAATCCCTTTTCTTTCGGAAGAGGGGAACCTACAGATATGAGTCTGGTGATGTTGGGTAGAAAAATGTCCCTATTTTGTTTTAAAAAGAAGTTCCAAATGACACCAACCAAAGTTAAAAAACCCAACTCTTTCAGACCAAGCAAGTCAGAATTTTTAGGTACAAGTAACATGTACTCCAGGACTCCAGGCAGACAGCAAGTTCTTAGGTATGGAATGTTTATCAGGGGTTTTTCCTTTTTTGCACCGTGCATGTCTTTGGTAGTGTGATGAAGTCTATGGACCTTTTCTGAATAATGTTTTCAGTGTACAAAATAGAAAACATTGGATTACAAAGGAAACCAATTATATTGATAACATTGCTGTCATAATAAAAAATGTTACGATATAGGAGTATATGTGCTCCTTTTGCATGCAGTAGCTATCATGATCTATAGGCGGGCCTAGTAACTACTGTATGAAACTTCAATTTCAAAGTATGATGGATGCATGTAATTGATATTTCGAGATATCTGCGGTAATTCTACTATGACGTGAAAATATCTCTGATTTCCATTGGTAACAAAACACAGGCACTGCTCATATTACGGTATGTTCGTAACTGAAGGGAAGGCTAAATTAAAGGTGAGGGTTAGTGAAAATAAAGAGGTAAGCCTTCCCCACCCAAGTTCATGTGCGTACTCTTCGGGCATCTGCAGACCCCAGGTTAAGGAGCTCTGGCTTAGACCGGCCAGGAAGTGCGGAGGAAGTGGCAGCTCTAGAAATGAAGCAGAGGAGAGTTGCCCCTCCAGCATTCGTTCTGTGCAGCAGCTCTGTTAGCGGAGTGGTTTTAGAACCCAGGGACGGGGGAAGGTGGTGAGCTCCCTCCTGAGGAATGGCCGTGGACACCTCTGTCCTCCTTCCTGCGTCCCTTCAGCAAGGCTCCGGGTGCAGAACCAGCTCAGGTCAGCATTTCTCTTTTGACTTGCATGTGCGGGTGTGGACACACCGGGAGACCTGACAAATAGTGTAGGTGCCAGGCATGGGAAGAAGAGAGAAAGGAGGTAGAAATTCTCCCAAAGGGAGACGGTATTGAACTTGGAGAGGAGTGACAACGTCGCTGTCAATCCTAACATTATTCAGTGTATCTCACTTGATTTGGAAAGTAGCATTAAGATGCTCGAAGACAGTTGCTCATATTAGAGTTTATTTAGATAGGTTTAACAACATCTTCCCGAACAGTTGCTAAAGGCATTTGGCTGAGGAAGGGATGCTGAGCTGTCGTGCAGCCGGGGTTCTGTAGGAATCCAGTGGTCCCCCTTATTCCTGGTCTCGCTTGCCATGGTTCTACGTACCTGTGGTCAAACACAGTCCAGCAGCAGCCGATCTTCCTTCTGAGTTTCTTCAGAGGATCAGTAGCCTAATGCCATGTCACAGTGCCTGCGTCATTCATGTCACTTCATTTTGTCATGTAGGCATGTTATCATCGCACATATCATAAAGAAGAGTACAGGATGTCAGCTATTTTGAGAAAGACCACATTCAATTAACTTTTATTACAGTAGAGTTTTTAATTACAGTAATAATTGTTCTCTTTTTTATTAGTTATTGATCTCTTACTGTGCCTGACTTATAAATTAATCTTATCATAGGTATGTATGTGTTAGGGGAAAACATGGTGTATATATAGGGTTTCGAGCATCTGTTGGGGGTCTTGGAATGTAGCCCTCATGGATAAGGAGGGACTACTGTACTTCCAAAATAATTAAGCATTTCTGGAAACCTTACATTCTGTATTTGTAATTTTATTGAATGCTAATGTGATTTGGCTTATCTTTGCAGTCCAACACATGATAGATTCTCTTTAGGAGATGTGTGTGTCTGTGTATGTGTGTGATGTACAAAATATTAAATCTGGCATATCAGTTATATTCAGCTGTTCTTACTGACTTGTCTTAGACAACTCTGAAAGAGGTAAGCTGAAGTCTCGCACCCTAATTGTTCTTTCAGGTTGGCCTTACCTCTGTCATTTATGCTGGAGGACTGTGCTGTTGGATGCAGACGCTGTTAACGATTGCTAATCCTTTCCATGGCTTGTGCTTTTTATCATTACATAATATCCATTCCGACCTCATCAACCTTAACTCTTGCCTTGTCTCCCATGAGTCTCCTCGCTCCCACTCCCCTTCCGCTTGTGTTTGGGACAGGCCTCCAGCCCGTGCCTCTTTATTCATTGCATCCTGTTAAGTGTTTTTCTGCTAAACATCCAGCTGGTTCTCTTTCTTTCTCATCCTTCTTTTAACTTTTTTTTTTACCCACTCTGACACTCTGACTTTCAATGGGAAGATGCAGTTCAATGGAAAAATGCAGTTCATCTCATTTGTATAATGACTGATAGACTTGATTTTCTTCCTTCCGTGTGACTTTTTCTTCATTATTGATTTTACGCTGCACTTTCCTCTTCCTTTCTCTTTAGTTTGGCAGATATATTAACTTTTCTTCAAACTTATTCTCTGCTTTTCCTAAATTATTTCAGTCCCTCCTCATTTCTCTGTGATTTGAAAATAAAATTCCAGCTGTTTTTCTCAACAACGCTCTGTAGCTCCCCCCGCGCTCCCGGGGATGAGGCTTTGGAGCCTTTGTTTCTCCCTCTCCTGCCGCCTTCTCCCGCTAGCCAGAGGCGTGGGGTGCTCACCCCGCTGTCCCCACAAACTCCCGGCGGCTCTGTGTTGCTGAGATAGTGGAATGCTCTCACTCTAGCAAACAATGAGGTTGTCCCCTTCGTCATCTCCTTTTTACTTTGAGAATCTTTATTTAGCACTTAATTTGCATCCCCACTCCATCTCTGTAAACACACACACAGTTATATACAGACATATAACTGTGTATTTTAGTTACAGATATACCAATATAATGTAGAGAATCTACGTAGCGAGAGGGTGGATGTAGAGTTTTTATTTATTTAAGAATTTATTTATGGCACTACGCTAGTCGCTGGTTGTCTCTGCCCTTTGCCTGGCTGAAGTCTCCCTTCTGATGCATTTTGTGTGTAGATGATGTTTTTCTGTCCATATATTCCTCCAGGGCGATATTTGGGTGAAACGCTCTCCGTACCCTTGCGTTTCCTTGAGACCATTTTATTTTTCAGCCTGAGGCATAGCTTGGTGTACAGGATTCTTGGGGTGAAGTCCTTTTTTCAGTAGTCTGGAGGGGTTACCCCACTATCCTTTAGTTTCTAGGGTTACAGATGAGAAGACTGAAAGCCACGTTTGTTCTTCTGTTCTTTGGGGGGGGGTAACTTGTTCTGGGAGGTTCCGGAATGTTTTTATTGCCCTTTGGAGATCTGTCTCTTTTCAGAATGGCCAGATGCATGAGTATTTCCGCACTGATCTCTCCTGGAATTCAGGACACCCCTCTTGTCCAAAAACATGGGTCTCTCTTCCATTATTTGCTTAATTATTTCCTCTTCTCCATCTGTCCTTTTTCTCTATCTGGGACCCTGGAGATTCACACCTCGTAGCGCCTGCATTTGTTCTTCAGATCTCTCTTTTCTTTTCTGTTTTTCCAATCTTTCATTCCATTCATGAGTTCCCTGTGCTGTCTGCCTTTGCTCTGCACTTTGAAATTGGTTTTCTAATTGCTCTTTCCAGATACCATGGGTTTGCTGTATTGACTGCCAGTCCTTCAGTTCACTTACTGAACTGTACAGTTTTTAGTTCAATAAGCGTATCTTTAGATGGGAAGTTTGCTCGTGTGCGCCGTCTTCATGAGTGGTCTGTTCCGTTCTGTTCAAATGAATGCCTTCAACACAAGTGCTTCGATTTCCTTTGCTGCCCCCAGGCCACATTATTTCACATCCTGGTCTCATTGCTGCTCAGCTGTGGCGGTGGGGGGCAGGCCCGTCAGTGATGGAGCGGTGACGGTGCCGGAGCGGTGACGTGGGCCAGGTGGGCCGCCGGCTCCCCAGGCTCCTGGTGCCCTCTCAGCCCTGGTCCTGCTGTTTTACTCCTCGGGCTTATTCTCAGGGTGGGGAATCCTTCCTGTGCAGGAGGAGGAATAAGGGGCAGGAATCTCTGATTCTCTGTGCGATAAGCCCTTTCTGCATGTGCTCTAGGACTCCTCAGCCTCTTCTTGGAGCCCCTGCTCCACTGCCCAGGCGTCCCCGTCTCAGACCCCACCTGCTCCAGCTGGGTGTGAGCCCCACCAGCCTCTGGCCTCCAGAGAGTCTGGCAGACTGGATTTGGGACAGAGAAAGCATGAGAGGCATTTAGGATAGACTTTCCAGAATTCATCTCCAAACTATGATTACTTTATAAAAGTGAATCACAATCATTGTAAGAAGGAAAGAAAAAAAAAAAAACACAGAATGGTACAACGTAGAAAGTGAAAGGATCTCCTAGTTTCTGTCCATTCTTACAGGGTAGCCACTGTTAATAGCTTGGCAGGTCCTTCACGTATCTTCTATTTCTTTACATACTTGTTTCTTAAAAAAAATACAGATGGGGTCACACTATTTGTACTGTTTCTCAGTTTGTTAGCTTTTTTTCCCCTTAGTGTATTAAGGACTTTTTTTTCCCATATAGACTTGCCACAATTTTTTTAAGTGACTGAATGGCTTTCAACTATGAAAATAACAAAACATGCTTAACGAATGGTTGTTATATACAGTTTTCTCTATTATGAACAATGATGCTCTGACAAGCTTAGTGTACATCTGAGCATATGTCTGTAGGCCACCTTCCCTACTAGATGTGGAATTTGTGGGCCGAAGGGTATATGCTTTTTGAATTTTAGTAGCGTCTTCCAAATTTCCCTCCAAAAAAGTTGAGCTTGTCACTTTCCCATCTATGGAATACAAGAGTTGATGTTTTTCATACTCTGCCTGACACTGTATTATCATTCTTTTAGTTTTTGTTCGTCTGATAACATAAAAGTAATATCCTATTGTTGTTTTAATTTGAAATTTTAAAATGAGAAGTGAGGCGGTATGTTTTTTCATGTGCTTATTGTCCTCTTGTGTTTTTCTCTGTGAATCACTGCTTCACGCTGTGTTCTTTCTCTTCCCATCGAATTGTTGGTCTTTGTCTGGATTTGCAGTTCTTTCTTTCTAACTCAAGGAAGTTAGTTCCATGCTTGTCATTTGTGTGGTGAAAAGGTTTCATAGTATATTATTTATCTTTAGCTTTCTCTGGTGGTTTTTGTTCTACTGGTTTTTGTAATTCTCTGTTGTTTTATCAAACTTTTGACCTTTTTTCTTCAGGTTTCATATCTTTGTGGGAACCATCTTCCTTCCTTGGAAGATGATACCAGTATAAAGAACTTATACATTCATGGTTTCAGCCTTCACGTGTAAATCTTTGATCTGAAATTTATTTTGATGTAAGAAGTGGATGGGGCGCCTGGTTAACTCAGTCGGTAGAGCGTGTGACTCTTGATCTTGGGGTCATGAGTTCAAACCCTACATTGGACACAGAGCTCACTAAAAAAGAAAAAAAAAAAAGCAGTGGAGAAGGGCTCCAGCTTAACTTGTTGAATTTTTTTTGATACGGCTACTTATTTAATCCAACATCTCAGTTCGAGTCCATCTTTTAGTGCTGACCTGAGATGAGACCCTCATCACAGATCACACGGCCACATGGCTGAATCTTCTGTTGAATGATTTAAGGTTTGTCCGAGGGAGAGCCTCGCACCTGGGCATACGGGGAGCCTGACTCCTGAGTGAGGGACACCGACGCCCAGGAGAGTCTCCCAGGGAGTGAAATGGGGCTTTGCCTCCCGCCTCTGCTTGGCTCCGCTTCCACGCTCACCTGCCTTTCTGTTGCCGGTGTTACAGATATCCGAGAAGTACGGGCTGCCTGTGGAGAAGATCACGAAGCTTTACAAGAAAAGCAAAAAAGGGTAAGAAAGAAACAGCTTAAACTGACTTCCAAATCAGATCAGTCTACATCGTGCCTTTAAAAAAAAGATGGTGCCTACCTTTCGTTAGTTCTGTTGTCCACTTTTTATAAAAACTGTGTGTCGTCCTTACAAAGAATTGCTGAGCCGCTTGCCAAGTGAAGGCATTTTGAAGATCTTAGTAGGAGAGGGAGGGAAGAGACGGTGCACTGTCGTGATGCCAGCTGAGACATCCCGTCCAACGACGGGATGAGCCGCTGCAATGGAGGCGTCCAGTGGTGGTGAGGACGCTGGGGAGAGGGGCCGAGAGCGGAGTTTATATAAAGACTCCCGTGCTGCTCTTGGGATTCGTTTCAGGACGACACAGAGCAGGACGCGTTCAGGGTATGGAGAATTCTTTGGGGGCAATCATTAACAAAGTGATCGAAATGACCATTGGACCTGCTTGTTCTCACTGTTAAGCACAGTACCTCGTTTAGTGGGTGTTCAGTAGGTTCTGGGGCCCCTGCAAGGGCCTGGTAGGTGCTGCGCTGCTGTTCCTTCCCCAGCTACCGTCTCCAGCCCTCCTGGGCTTCCTGTGCCTGAGGTTCTAAGAGTAGAGGCTGTTGGAGCCGGATTTCGTTCCAGGAGAGGGTTTCCGCTGAGTCAGCTTCTGCAGCTACTTTCCCACAACATGAAGAAAATGGGTCTTTAATCTCTTCTCTGAGCCTCCCTCATAAAGGAAATTGATTATCTGAGATGCTCAGTGATGGGTCTCCTGGTAGATTGGGAGTCAAATGGGAAACCTTTTCCGCTGGAGGCCTTGTCGGCAAGCTCACTTAAATGCATGTGACAGTTTTCTCCACGGTCAGTGCAATAGGCTGAGTGTCTTTCTTTGGTGGTGCGATTTGGGTGGGGTCTGGAGGTCTGGCTGCCGAGCTGAAGTCCTCGGTGCAGACGTGCATGCCAGTGGTGATAACGTTTCACTCCCGCCGAGCACCGTGTTGGGCCCTGCACTAAATACATTACTCCTTACAACAGCTCGAGAGCAGGGTGGTTTTTCTTATTTTTACAGAAGAATAAACTGAGGCTCTAAAAGGCCAACAAACCTGCCAGATGACACATAGCTGTCCAGTGAGTCAGTTCTTCAGTGGCAAGCTGAGATCTGTCTGATTTCCAAGTCAGGGCCAGATTCTCTTAAAACGAAATGCACTTGGGATCGTTGACTGAGGAGTAGGTCACGCGTGGTGAAGTGCGAGCTTCGGCGTGAGGCAGAGCTGTTTCCGGTCGAGCTCACCCATGCATCCGTGGGATGGACCTGGGAGCTGATTGCGCTTCTCTGCCCTCAGTTTTCTCATTTGCAAAGTGGCGATGGTCACACCTGCCTTCAAGGCTGCTCCGAAGATGAAGGACAAGGCGTCTGCAGCACCGAAGCGAACTCCGTGCTCAGCGAGGGGTAGCCACACGCCTTGGGTTTCCTCTTCCTCCGTCTTTGGAGCACTTCTGTGACATGCACTTTCGAAAGGCAGTAGGGTGTAATGAAAACAGTTAGGGGCCTGGTTAGGACCTGGCTCTGTCATGAGCTACCTCTGTGATTTCAGGCTCACCTCTCTGGGCCACGGCTTACCACTCTCTAAAGCAAGGGGGAATGATCTCTGAAGACCCGTTTAATAAGGAGTCGCGAGTTTAGTTCTGACAAATCAAGGCTTTGTTTTCCTCAAACTGGTTTCTGGGGAAAGAAAATATGAGGGTCTTCTTTTCCTGCCTTATCTCCTCTCTCCTCCATCCTTCCCATCCTTCCCAGCCTCCCTTGCCAAAGAATGGCTAAGGGACCCCCGCCCAGCCTGGAGTCTGCCCTCGCGCGCCGCTCGTTGTTGACGGCACCTTTGTTTCTCCCCCCCCACCCCGCTCCCTGGCAGCATCTTGGTGAACATGGACGACAACATCATTGAGCACTACTCGAATGAGGACACCTTCATCCTCAACATGGAGAGCATGGTGGAAGGCTTCAAGATCACACTCATGGAAATCTGAGCCCTGCTCTTAGCATCCGCTCGGCCCTCAGTGCCTTCCTCCGCAGCAGAGATGGAGGCCCGGGCCCGGAACCCGGACACCCGCTCCCCCACCTCACAACCACTGTTACAGACTGTGCTGGGAGCTGGGCGAGGCCCGGAGCCCCGTTCCTTACCAGCGTGTTTGGCCCACGCACTGGCTCCGACTGGAGCCGAAGCCTGAGCCCCTCCAGAGGGTGTGCTGGGCCTGCCACACACTTATTTATTGTCCACCTTGCTCTGGAGCCGGGGCCCAGGCCCACCAGTGTGCTGCTGGACACGCTGGCCCCAGATGAGACCGTCCGGAGCCCTCCCCTTCCAAGGGAAACACAGCCAATCCGTTCGCCCCGAAGAGCCCTAGAAGGTCTGGCTCCTCTGCTCCCCTTCTGCCTCTGCTGCGGGCCGGACCACATGGGCTGCTGCCGCCGCAACAGTCAGGGGGCCGGAGGTGGACGCCACTTCGCGGTCAGAAACCTTCAGGGGGGCTAAACACCTCCCGGGGTTTCCAGCAAGTAGCCACCAGGCCTTGTACAGGAAGACGTTCAACTCCCATGTAATTAGTAACCCAGAAGGGCTGCCTGGCTGTCATGTACATAGTGTTTATAATATCGCAATAATATATTTTACCTGTGCTGTGTGGGCATGTTTACTGCCGCTGGCCTAGGGGAGGCAGAGCCGAGACTCCGCTTTCCGCGAGAGGGCCGCCTCTGTGCTGTGCAGGAGGGTGCGGGGGGTGGGGGGAAGGTGGCCCTCGGGGCGTCAGGGACCTCCGGGGGTGCTGAGGACACTCGGGGGGCCGCCTCACTTGTGTTCCGGTGATGCCCGGCCTGTCCCTCTGAGCGGTCTGGTCAGTGGGAAAGGTCAGATTGCATGAGGCCCCGGCCCCTCCAGCTGCAGGGAGCTTGGCAGAGAGACTGCAGGGCGCTGTGCTGGGGCCCGCTGCAGAACTCCGTGGCGATCGTGAGCACCTGGCCGAGGTGGAGCGCCCCACAGTTTACAAGTGCTTCCTTCATCTCACGTGGCTCCCTTAGAAGCCCAGCTGCAGTTCTGTGAGCCGTGCCAACAGCTTAGCAGGCCAGGGCTGCTTCCTGCGGCCGCCTCTGCTCCGGGCTGCCTGATGGGGGGCAGAGGGGCGGAGGAAGCGCTTCTGCAGGCAGCCTCCCGAGGAGGACTGGGAGAGAGAAGGTCTTGTCCTCCCATCCCACACATGCCCTGGGACACAAAGAGGAGAAAACACGCTTCCCTGAACAATTACGAGATGATGAGCTGTTCTGGGCTGCTGTCCTCTTTGAAGGGACAGGTAGGTGGTCTCGGGGTTTGCGTTCACCCTTGTGGGTTGAAGCACTAGCCTTTTGGTGGCCAGACGTGTCCTCTACCCAAGGTCCTGCACCAGGACAGGTTCTGTGTATGGGCCTCGATTTGTTTGTGAAGCACTTTGACGTCTTATCTGGGGGGCTCTCTCTCCAAGGCCTCCCTGCCCCCCACGCCACCTGCCCCGGAGGCCCAGAGCAGGACGGGAGGGCTGCTTCCAGCCCAGCTGCTTCTCCTTGAGACCGCAGAGGATTTGAGTGGGACGGAGAGCAGGGGCCACACCGGGGGAGATGTCGGGCTGGCGGTGAGGGGGCGCCTTTCCGTGTGTCTTCCGGACACCTTACCCCTTCCCGTGGTGCCAAAGGTTTGCATCCTGGATTCAGTTCTGCTCCAGCCTGTGCCCTCCTCCCCCACTCTGACTGCCATGCCCTGGACCAGCAGCTTGGGGACCCTCCTGGGTACCGATGCGGCTCTGTTCTGTGATGGACAAATTCAGTGTTGGAAATATATGATGTACTATGCACTTCCCATGCTCCTTGCCTCAGGGGTGGGTTCAAACATGATTGGCGGACAAAATGGCAAATACAACTGGGCTGGGGCATAGACTCCAGAGTAGGGAAAAGAAAAAAATCTAGGGCAGTGTGACGCAGGTTACCCTACCCTTCTTTCTCTAGCCTCTAGCCTCTGCGGGAAAATATTTGCTGGTCCTGCCCTAGGCAGAGACTGAATGGGAAACGCGTTTGCGTTTGTTTCCGGTCCCCTGAGCGATCACTGTGGTGACCCCTACCTACCAGAACAAAGAATGTGAGGCCGGTGCCAGTAGGGGTGGTGCAGAGAGCATCACCTCCCATCTGATCTGCCCCCACCCTGTTCCCTCTGCATCCTCACAGTGCCCGTGGCTTAGCGTGGACGTGTCCTCCACTGTGAATGCCAGCAGAGCTTCAATGAGCACAACTTTCTGAGCAGAAGCACTCTAGAAAGATAGGAAAAACTGCCTCCTTTTGTCCCTCAAATTAATCACACTCAAATAAATATGCTTTTTTAAAAAAGTCCACGTAGGATGGAGGACACATAAAACAAGTATTTTTTGTATATATACTCAAGTTGCTTAGACTTAACAGGTGTTTGGAAATTGGGACCAACAGAAAAATGCAGTCAGATGTCATCTTGGACTTGGATCCTAAAAGACTAAGCCCAGAAACTTAGGATGCGTGAAATGATTCAAACATTTATTTTCCTTCTTATTTAAAATTAGGAAAATACAACAGAACCAGAGGGTTTGTGCCAAATTCTGTGAACGGCCCTTTCTTAAAAACAAGCAAGGGAGTTGATAGATGGACAATATTTGCTCTCATGTTTAAAAAAAAAAAAGGCAAATGTAACTTAATAGTTTTGTAAATGGGAGAGGGGGAATCTATAAACTATAAATACAGTTATTTTATTTTTTGTACATTTTTAAGAAGAAAAAAATAAATATTCATAACATCTGAGTAAATGACAGTGTCTGGTGCTTTCTGTGAGGTGGCTGTTAGGGCTTTTCGCCTTGGTGGAAGGAAGCTTCAGTGTGGCCTTGGGAAGGTTCTAGGCTCCCCCCGGGGCACCTTTGGGTCCTGGGCTTCAACACAGCAGGCGTGTCTTCATCCTGTGGACTTTGCTCCACCGCAAGGTTACATGGGAAGAGAGCTGAAGAAATCAAGAGGCCTTCCGTGTGGCAGTGACGGGCCACCAGAGTGGTTATTCTTGGCCACCTCAGGGCAGGCAGTAGGTCCTGTGCGCACGCTTTTACCTTCCTCACTCCCGGTTCGCTCACCCCCACTTGAGTCCTCACAAGGACGTTGCGGCTCTTCAGTTCATCCGTACCAGCCTCTGAAAGCACGTGGCTAAACCGCAGTCATACCGTGTCGGTCTCTGGCCGCTGCCTCCCCACCGAGCCGCCGTGCTCTTCGGCCGTCGTCCGCCGGAGAGCCTCTCCGCTCCCAACCAGCAGCGTTTCTACATCCTCCCGCATCTCACACTGTCCATGTCCACGGCTTCCGAATCTTGGCTAAAAATTTGCCTCGAGGACATCTTCTCTGACAACTTTAACCCCAGTGGCGCCCCCAGCAGCTTCGATGCCTGGACCAGGGCCGGGAAGAGGAGGCGGGGTGGGGAGCTGATGGAGGAGGATTCTGGAGGGATCACGGGATTAGCAATGGGCCAGAAGGCCTGTTTGCCATGCTCCATGTTCCACAGCCTCCACGGGCATTCAAGTGGACCCACGGGCCTGAGTAGGTCCCGCAGAAGCTGCAGCTGGCCTCCACATCTGCCCTGAGGTAGCCCCTCCCGTGGCCCGTGGCCGCCAAGGCTCTGCTGTTAGTGAACTCTGCCGGCGTGTGTGCCACCCCACCCTCCACCTCCCGGTGCGGGACTCAGGTCAGGTGGGTGAGGATGACCAGTGGTCAGGGCCACAGGGTCCAGTCCTGGCTCTTGCCTTCCACTGTCTGTGCTCATTCAGTCCAGTTACTGTGGTCCAGGTGCTATGGCCCAGGCTTGAGACAAAGAGGCAGGTTGGACACAGTCCGCCCTTTGAGGCAGGGATGTATGTGCAAAGTGAGGGTGGCCTGGGAGAGCCAGAGCTCTGTCATCACCCCAGGTCTAAGGCACACAACTCTGCCTACCCTTAACCCTTCTCGTACAACAGGAGAAATCACCAATGTGAATCTTGCTTTGAGAAGGCTGCCTACTCAAGTGTCTGAGCCCATATATCTGAGGGTCAGTGGGAATGGGGGGGGGGGGTGGCCACTGTGTCAGTTCAGGTCCTCCAAGAAGTAGAAGCCAAGATGGGATTAGACGTTCAAGAGATTTATTGGGGGAATTCATGTGCATAATGAAGGGGAAGTAAGCAGGGGGAGACAGGGAAAGCATGTGGACTAACCCCTGTGAAAGGAAGGAAGGGAGGAAGCTTGGGCAGGATGAGCCTCAGACTGCCTCAGCCAGGCCCCCCAGAGTCTCCTTGAGTGAGGGTCACCCGCAGGAAGAATCCCACGTGGGGCAGGAATGGCTCAGTTCTGATACCCCCACCATGCGCAGTCACTGACGCCCGGGAGAGCCTGGCCTCGGAGTAAATGCCGAGGTGGCTCCAAAGATTGCAGCTGGAGCCTGTCAATCAGCTGGCTGCGCTTCCAGCAGCAGGGTCTCAAAAGGGAAGATCGGAACACCCCGCTTTAGTGACCACAAAGGTCAACGTTCTGCAATAGAAATTCACTGGGGCTCTACTCTTACAAGTAAGCATTCCCTGAATGGGTTTCCTGCTCTCCCACCTTAAGCTGTTACACCTTTTGTCCTCAGGGTCCTTCATCCCTACACTTTTCTGAGCTCTGCTAAAGGGGTGCAGGGGTTAATTTTGGAGACTCTGGAATTCTGGGAAACAGTGGGGGGCCTCTGATCTGCCAGAAGTGGCAAAAGAGAGGGGATGTTGAAAGGGCACTAAAGACAAATGTTGCCGGCTTGTTTTCTGCGTAGCAAACGCCCCTCACTCACCACTCAGGAAAGAACCTGATTTCTGCTCTGCTGTAGCTACGGATGTGGATTACTTTGTGATTGTATTCAGGGTGCTGGACAGAACTTACCAGCTGAACCGTGAGCCTGGTCTCCTACTTTTTTGCTAATAACTCCTGCCCACCCCCCAGCATGCACACACCGCCAAGACTTGGTATGGTGGGTCACCACTGAACACTCCGTGCGAGCACAGTAAAGTGGTTAAATACTGGTATTGGAAAGATACATTTTCTGAGTCTGTCCATCTGTCTGTCTACATATGTATGATGGCAGCAGCTGTGAGTATTTAATAAGGGTTGGCAGGCTGCACTGCCCAGAAGTTTGCAGTATTGTGACCATCCCTTCTAGAGAACACTTACAATGCCATCTATTTCCTGGAATAGTGCTGAGAAAAGAAGTCATGAAATAAGCCTCTGTAAGGCCCTCCACCCCCCCAGCTGCCCTGGGGGGGAGTAGCTCCACACCGTGGAATGTTCTCCGAATGACCATCGTTTGTAAGCCCAGGGATGTCTGGGACCACGCACGACACATTCGCTTCCAGTGCGGCAAGTATCCAGGACCTGTCTAAGTCATGGTCAGCGTTCCAGCGGAGAGAAACTTGTCTGAAATGAAGGTACCATCAGTTAGACCCTTGGCCTGAGCATTTTTCACTCTGTAACACCTTTGTATTTTAGGTGGATTTAGCTGATACTCCACTGCCTCGGAAAATACAGGTCTCAATGTTCTTTCTCTTATTTCTTCAGCCACCTCAAAAAACAAAATTTCAACAGAGTGCTGGGCATACCCAGGCCAAGAGAGGCATGTGTGAAGTATTTCCGTTTCTTCCCAAGACAGTTCTCGTGCTCTCCCTACCTCGACTTCGGGAAACACTCAGATTCCCCCTCACCCAGTGCGCCCCTCCGTGCCCGGACTGGCCTGTGAGGGGATCTGGCTGGGGGGGGGGGGGGTTATTAGGACAATGCCCTGAAAATAGGAGCCTCGGTGTTGGAAGTCCGCCAGAAATGGCCAGGTTGGCCTCCACCAGGTGCAGGAATGCCGGCTCCTGATCAGGTTGGCGGCTGCCAGCCACCTCACCGTCGGTGCCGGGGACGACAGGGTGTCCGTATTCAGGACTCCGGAGTGTCCACTGCTGGTCCGTAGGGACAAATTATGGAGCAAAGACAGAAGCCCTGCAGGCCACCTCAGTTCCTACAGGAGATCTAGTTGGCCCACGAGGCACCTGCTATAGCAGACGCTCAGTCCCTTTCTCTAGATGAACGGGATTCTGTGCTGGAGGTGGGGCCAATGACAACGACAAAAAACCAAACAACAAAACCACAAGGCTCATCTGAATTCGCTTTGAGGGTGTGGAGTCTGCATCATGTCATCTCTTCTATCCACCCTAACCCGAAGCCTCACCTCACTCTTCTCCAGACTGAGACGGGAGAAGAGAAGTTGCCTTCCATCGCCCCTGATGCTTGGACTGGAGTCCGCAGCTCCAGCTGTGAGGCAGGAGGGGCGGTGAGAAGAAAGCACAGGCCGAGAAGTGTGTGAGCGGAGGGAAGTGAGGAAGCCCACGCGCAGACCAAGGGTGCTTTCGGACGGGCTGTGGGCTCGGCGCCTCCCCCGGCCTCCCCTCCGAGCTCGGGCTCCTGCGTCTCTGGGGCGGACGGCACCTGGGCCCTCTCGCTCGGGCAGATTCAGCCAGGCCGGCGCTTTAGGCCCCAAACCCTCATGTCCCAGACAATCACGCCAAGCTCGAGTGACACGAAGTCATGACACAGGGAACACTCCATAAGCTGGGCTCTGCAAAGACGGACGTGCTCCTGGAACAGCACGGCTCTGAACTACGCGGGTGCACGTCCATGCAGATTTTTCTCAGTAAATACAGGATAGTCCTGTATCCGCATTTTCTCTTCCTCGTGGCTTTCTTTCTTGTTTCTGGCTTGCTTTATTGTAAGAATACAGTGTATAATACACCCAGCATACAAAACAGGCGTTAATCGACTGTTTATGTCATCAGTGAGGCTTCTGGTCGGCAATAGCTATTGGTAGTTAAATTCTGGGGAATCGAAAGTTATATGTGGATGTTCGACCGCACAGGGGGTCTGCACCCCAAACCCTCTCATCGTTCAAGGGTCAAGTGTATATTATTAAATCCATTTGTGGAAAGGGTCCCCTGGGACATATGGAAGGGATGGAACGGCACCCCTTCCCCACCCTAAGCAAGGGTATGAACAGTCGGCCACTCCGTGTCGTCCTTCAAGTCATAAGCCACTTTATTCCAGTCCCTTGAACATCACAGACTGGCTTGATTTCAGACAGAACAGACTCCATTTCCAGAGGTCCCGCACCACAGCAATGACAATGAACAGCCCGGCAAAGGAATGACCTAAACCTTTAGTCATTCAGCCTTCTGGGTGCTGCAGAGTCCCTTGGCCAAATGTAAGTGCATTGGATTAGACATACAAAGCCCTTCCTGGGAAGGAGTAGAAGGAAAAAAACAACCATCGAGAAAATACAGACAGGGTCAGTGGCAGGCCAGGACAAGACTATTTGCGTACATCCCAGGCATGTCGGCACTCATTAGCCGTGTGTCTGGCTCTGTTTTCCCTCCTAAACAGCTGGAGCCCCTCTTCCTTGCTCCTCACTCCAGTTTTCAGTTCTGGGGAACTGGGTGAGTCTGGCTCAACAAGATGTCCTGACCGAGGGTAGAGCTCAGGTGGGCTTGCCCCGACATTAACTGACTCGCCTTCTAAGAACCGAAAGGGGGAATTAGGTCTTCCGTACGGGGGGGGGGGGGGGGGGGACGCACTTCCCGAACGTGACCAGCGCCTCTGCTGGGCCTCTTGTTCACTGTGCCCTCTGCCTCTTAGTTTAATCCCCTGGTTTTCAAACCCAGATCTTACCACTCGGCTCATGGAGGAATCTGGCAAGTCTTAGGAGAGACCCACTGTGAGGAACGGACACTCAGAGGAAGATGAAGAGGATTTTACCATGTCTAGGTCTCCAAATTCCATCGTGCAAAGTTGGTTCATTTTGGTCAACCATACAAATTCGGATTTTTGCTACCAGTTAAAAGGGACTCAAGTAATACAGAAGAATCTGGAGTTAGAATGGCTCAGCATCATCTTCCTCATGATTCTGTCTGTGGGTCATGGCCTACAGGAAGTAGCTTGGCTGCAGAAAACCCACTGGGGACCTCTCTGCCTCCTCTCGGGGCAGGTCCTCCCATCTGCGGCCTTGAGTGTTCGGACTCCCCGGGCCCACTGCTTGCGAAGACATGACTGGCTTATTTGTAATCAGCATTTTTTTCTCTTAACTTGCAATTCCAATTAGTGTATGTGAGGTCGCCAGACCAAAGAGTGACTCAAATTTCCACTGTCACGTCTGAAAATAGAAATCAGCATTCCAAGAACACGGTGATGGAAAATATTTACGGATTCCCCACAGTGGGCCCTGGGAAGCACAGCCACCCGGGGCCGTGCCTTTTTCACGACCAGTCAGCTGACTGCCCGACCTTGGACTCTTTGAAGGGCCACCGGGGACATGAAAAGGTCAACACTGCAGCTGCGGCTCCCTAACCGTAATGTGGATTAAACCATTGGGAAGTCCCAAGAAATTTGTGGTATTCCTTTTTTTCCCGGTCGACAGAATACTGATCTGCTCAGAAAAGCACCGTACGTGGTGCCACTGGGCGGAGTGGGCTGCCCGTCGCCTCACATCTGCCAGGAAGATGAGCCTCCTGGTGCTCCGTCGGACATGTCCCACGTCAGCCTGCCCTGCCTCTATCCTCCAGGCACTGCCACTCTGGAAATGCATTCAAAATGAAGGTTGGGCCCTAGTCATGGTGACTTTGTACTTCTCTGGAATATGCGAAATATACCTGTTGACTGGTGCATTTGTGCCAAGACAGATACGACTTTAAAACAAGACACAGACATTCATTATAGTTGGCTTACTTCACATTAAGCTACTAAAAACAGTCTTCTGTAGTAAGATTGTATTAGTGCTCACTAAACATGCATTTCATTTAAACAAGGCAAAACACTTAATTTGGTCTGCAATACCCAATATTTTATATACAGCAGTCTTTTTTTTTTTTAAATCACAAGAGGCAACAAGATGGGTCTAGGTTTGTTATATAAGTTACCACTTGTGTTTAATTTCCAAAGAAACTCATCTTAGCTCAACTAGTGTAAACGTGTGAAGAAACAGCTGAGCCCTCTTTTTCCTCTTCTCTCTGAATCGACCTTGAAATGTTCACAGCTTAGACACTACAGCCTGCTGGGGAAGAGGGTGGAGTGGAGGCCTCCGGGCCCCTTTCCGAGCCTGGCCCAGGAGGGTCCCTTGTCCTTGGGAACCCCCAGGGCGCGTGTGGCTCCAGACCCAGGTGGGGAGTTCTGTGTTTCAAACAAGCCCCTGGAGGCTTGCCACAGAATCCCGGGACTGGACTGTTTTCCCTTCTCTTGCCTCCCCGAGTCTTCAGTTTGAGAACAGAGATACTGGAAGCAGAAGCAAAATAACAATCAGAACAATGGGAAATCATAGAACAGCGAACACCGTGGAGTCTGTGCCCGACAGCACTGCCCATGCTCCCTGCAAGCGCGCTGGGGCTCTGCGCATTCCCACCACAGAGGAAGCTGAGGGCGGCACGGGGAACGTGCGTCTGAGCGCACGGGGGACAGCATCACCGTCAAAATTGTTTGGCAAAAAAAAAAAAAAAATCGTTAAAAAGAAAGGTCGAACGGGAACACAAGCAGCTCTACGATCCGTGGGGTGCGGCGCTCAGAACTGGCCAGCACTGCTGGGGTCACACTGCAGGAGGCGCACAATGGACGGGTCACTCTTGGCCCCTCGGATGAACTCCTCCAGGGACAGTTTTCCTAGAAAGCAAGAGGACAGGTGAGCGGGGGCTGGTGGCAGCTGCGCAGAAGTCTACAGATGGTGGCAGCGACCGCTCACCTTCTCCCCTGCACCTCCCCCTGTGAGATCCGCGGCCCAGCCGGCACCTAGGACAGCTCGCGGCTTCTGGAGTCCCCCCGCTGACAGGGGGGCTGGTGGCTACAACAGGCTCCCCGGAGGGGGGGGCGGTTCTCACTCGGTATTTGTAGAACAGACAGCTGGTCTTTTTAAGAGAGCAGGCGGCACTCCTGAGGCACCAAGGCCGTCATGGGGTTCCCGGTGTCCCCAGAGCCTTCTGGCCCCCATGGGGTGGCCAGCTGCAAGAGTCCCTCTCCCTGCATGTAAGCAGAGGGGCCCACACAGATGTCTGGGGGGAGGACAGCCAGGTGAGGGGGCTGCCCCTCCCTCCAAAGTAAGAAGAAAGGGGTGCCCCTTTCTTGGGGCAATCAGAACAGGCTGGAGGAGGGAGACTTGGCCCCCTGGGATCCCACTTTCATCTTTGTGTCCCTTTCCCTTTGTGAGTAAGCTGGAACATGTACTGATTTCCCTTCTGGAAGGTCTGCCTGTCATATAGTTGGGGAGGGCAACTCTTCTCCCCCCTTTCTGGTGCTTCCAGAAGGTCCCATCCTCGGGAGGAGCTGCTGGGGCTGCTCCAGATAGGAGCCCCCACAGGGCACTTGCTCCCTCAGCCCTTCAAGGATGACCCCTGCCCACCGGGCTCCCCGCTGTGGGGCTTGTCTGCAGGCCCTCGTGTTCTCACCCAAGGCCGGTGAAGGAGGTGCTGGCCCTTCCGAGCATGCTGGGAGTGTGTGCATTGGTCTGGGGAGGCTGGGAGAGAGGGAAGCAATTCCAGAAAAGGCGGCGACTCCTCGAGGAGTGGCCGGCAGAGAAGCCAGAGACAGCTGTACTAAAGCAGGCACACACTCACGTGCCCAGCACCCTCCCAAGTGGCCTTGGGTGTACGTGGTCAGCACCCCCATTACAGACTTCCTTCCCAAATGTCAACTGATTCCAAACCCAGACAGGAGGCGCGCTACCCACTAAAGCCCTCACCACTCCCAACTCAGAGACATCATCAAAAGTCTTCCCCTTCGCCACACCCCTCCCCCACACCCCTCCCCCAGTGCTGAGTTCCTGGCCATTTCTTGAGAGCTGCACCCCTGCTCTGGCAGTGGTTAAAATGGTGATGAATTCTGAGGTCTGCACGGCCGGCACGAGGGAAGGCGGATGCAGTGGCCACTTGAACACTCCGGGCGCTCCCAAAGGTAAGGGCTGGGGACCTTGAGCATGCAGCCCCGAGGCAAACCCTCATTCCTCCTCCGTGGCTGGGTCTCTTGGGTCAGTTCCCCCCGCGCCTCTGAGTAGACTCCAGGGCTGACTTGCCTGTGGGCCCAGGCTTTTTAAGTCCACGGCCAGGGGCTAGAAGCAAAGAGCTTCCACCAAGAGGAATCTAATGGCGGGAGACTCTAGGTGAGGGCACCGGCCTCTGCCCGGGGTCCCAAAGCGCCCAAGCACCAGGTCTCCTGGCCGGACTGATTCCTCTGACCACTCCCAGCCTTCGAGCCCCTCCTCGTCCCCCTCCTTGTCCCCCGTACAGCTCCCGCCCCCCTCCCCGGCCTTTTCCGCAGAGGAAAGCACAGGGCTTTGAGCAGCGAGCTGGGCTGCAGGAACGCTGGCCAGTTGGGGCTCTGAGACGCCCTCCCAGCGAGCGCCTACGGCCCTGCCCGGCACGCAGTGAGCGTCCTGCGGCCCTGCACCTGCGCTCACCCTAGAGTTCTCTCACCAGGGGCGGGGCCTCGAGCAGGACGCCCACCCACCTGCGCTGCCCCGGAGGCCCGCAGACCCTGCAGCTCAGGAGCTGTCTAGTCTTTACAAAACAATCAAGCTCCTTGCTGTGAACTAAGGTGCATCAGGGGAAACAGGATGTCATAGCAGCTTCATGCGGGAAGCAAAGCAAGCAGGTTGGCCTGCTCCCCGCAAAGCCAAAGTCTCAGGCAGCTAGCACTCCGGGGGGGGGGGCATGGGGGTAGAAAGAGAGGCTCCTGTGCCACCCACAAAGCCTCCCGTTGTTCTGTCCACCGGCGCCATTTGGGGTACACGAAAGTGCCCGTCGCGGACAAGATTTGTTGCGGACCCCCGGCGAGACGGGGGAGCTGGGAATGAGGGCAGGGGCTACAATGACTGGGTTTCCTCCACGCCGGGCTCAGCGCTCAGCACTTCAAATTCAGGTGTCGCATCTAAATCGGGCTGCTGGGTCGGGCACATGAACTACGGGAGGCCCAGTTAACACTGAATTTCAAATAAACAATAACTTTTTTCATATAAGTGTGTCCCAAATATTGCACAGGGCATACTTCTTTAAAGAACATCATCTGGGGGCGCCTGGGTGGCTCAGTCGTTAAGCGTCTGCCTTCAGCTCAGGGCGTGATCCCAGCGTTCTGGGATCGAGTCCCACATCAGGCTCCTCCACTGGGAGCCTGCTTCTTCCTCTCCCACTCCCCCTGCCTGTGTTCGCTCTCTCACTGGCTGTCTCTCTCTGTCAAATAAATAAAATCTTAAAAAAAAAAAAAAAAAAAAAGAACATCCTCTGTTCTTTATCCGAAATTCGAAGTCAATTGGGCCTCCTGTATTCCGTCCGGCAACCCAACATCTAAAATCCACTATTCTTGAGTTTGAAATCCAACCTTCCTTCTCACTTTGGATCATTGTGAATCCTCTTGTTGGATGTGAGTTGTGGATGGCACCCTCCAGGTGGAAAGTGCTGGCCATCTCACTCCCCTCCCCTCCTCCCCTGGCCCACACTGGCTGGGGAAGACCACATGGCTCCAAGAACCCCAACACCTTAGGGCATGCGCAGAAGAGCCCCCCCTGCCCCCTACCCCCCCCCCCAGGCTGAGGTGAAAGCCACCAGGGTCTGGGCAGAATCACACCAAGTCCCTCTCTGCTTTCTGATTAGCTGGCCTGCAGGGATCCAGCCTGCTGTGGCCTAGCCCTGTCCCCACCTTGGTCCTTCTCTGTTCTGCAATGCCAGGGAGCATGTGGGATGAGCCCCGTTCACAAAGAGTTATGAGCCATGGCCTCGTGGCTAATATCTTGTCCTTGAGTGGCATCTGCCTGCCTGGGTGGCCCCAGCCCCTCCAGGAGTCCCCACTCTGAGCAAAGCCAAGCCACCACAGCCTCCTACCATCTCTGTTGGTGTCCATCTGGCGGAAAATCTTTTCTGTCCTTTTCTCTGGGGTTGATTCATCTTCAGGCATTTTCATTACGGAGGAAACCATCTTATAGATCGCCTAGGGACAGAAAGAACACGATAGTAAGAAACAGAACAGCCTTATCATTAAAGCTCCAGGGAGAGGGGCGAAGGGAATGTCCCCCACGAACACAGGTCCGATTCCTGCTGATCTGCGGTAGAAAAGCAGCGTGGAGTGACTGGTGCGGAAAGCCGGCCAGCAGAGCTTGCTCCCGCAGCGAGAAGCGGCAGAAGACCCGCTCGACCCCCCGAGTCTCAGACTGTCCTGTGCAGATGAATCCCCTGGGGATCCTGTGAAAATGCAGAATCTGAGTGGGTAGGGTGGGGGGGGGGTCCTCGGGGCCTGGGATTCTGCATTTCTACCAAGCTCCTGTGTGGAGCTGCTGTGACTGCCTGAGAACCCCACTTCTAGCAGCGAGGCTGTGGATGATATTCCTCAGGCAAGAAAGACAGGTCGGCGTCTCTACCCAAGTCCCTCAAGAATAATAAACACCTGATGGTCGATAAGTGTCAGCCCGTGCCTTCTCCCAGGCAGGCATTACCAGTCCATCCTGATGCTCTTCCCCCGCCCACCTCCCATATGTGGCAGTTGCCTCACATTGCTTCCCAGCAAGCTCCCGGGCCTCCCCAAGATGGAAGCAATCTGCCATTCAAGCTTTGCATTAAATAATTATGCAGCTCGAGGCTTGAGATAAATTGGGTACGTCCGAAATCTGATGAGGAACAACAGACGTTCTACTGAGTTTTGTAAGCGGTACTGAAACGGTCTCCCCCACCACCGTGGACCCCTGTGCTACTCAGTAAAGGCCCGGAAGGCCTGTTGTCAAATGGAGTTTCAATTTGGAAATAATGTAGTCATTGTCATCCCCAGACCATGACTTTGCTGATCGGATTCACTCACTAATTAGTCCCGGAAAGGAGTTTTAGAAAAAGGAGATTTTGCCAGAGGGTGGGGAGAAAAATCTGGAAAGTTCTGAAGCTCCAGATGCCATGGGATAGTTGGAAAGAGGGGAGAAGGGAAGACAGATGAGGGAAGGTAGCCTCCAAATGGGAAATGTGGGAGAAAAAAAATGGATACTAAAGGCTCACCTTATTAGCTTTACAGTCTTACTTAGGATCAACCCTGCGTCAAGTCCCCAACATATTCTGGAGAAAGGGGGTGGAAAATATCCTAATCCCAATCAATAAAATAGGAATGAAAAACTGACTCACCCCGTGTTCCGATCCTTAGGGATCACAGAGGTCCCTCAGGCCAGGCTCCCTAGGACTGTCTGAAACCCACCCAAAGCCCTTGCTGAACTCCACCGTGGTCTCCACAGTGATCCTGCCTGGGAGAAAGGTCAAGCTCAGAGTTATGGCCCTGTCCCTGAGGATGGGTGTCACTGGGATAAACCTGGCCCGTAGTCTGCTTCCCCAGCAAATGTTCACGGAAGTGAGCAGGCAGCAGGCAAGCCATGCTCTGTCTTCTTCCTGGACCCCTACTTGCTGTCCCCTTCAGCTCGGGTCTATGCTGCTGTCTGTGCTGGGTTTGGAGTGCCACGTGCCACACCTCTGGGGACACCAGGCTCCTAGAGGGAACTAGGAAAGCCCCTCAGGATAGAGCTCTTTTTACAAATGGGAAAACAGGTGTTGAGATTTCCTGGACCAGGTGAATAGTTCATAAGGGTAGTAGAGAGCAGGATTCCTTCCAGAACAGGAATGTCTTGAAATCTAGCACCTTCTCCTCAGGTTTCTTTGCTCCCACATGGAAGCTTTCTGTAACTCGACCCAGTTCAAAGGGAATCAGTGGCACCAACTAATGAACACACACACCTCACACGGATTTCAATCTTACACAATCTAAATATTGTGTGAATTCATAAGCCAAGGAATCTTAGAACAACAACAAGAAGACAGTATCCCGAGATCAGTACCCCACTAGATCGCACAAGGACACCTCTTTAAAGGAGCAAGAGCTGACACATTTCAGGATCTGTAGAGGTGATATGGGAGAGGCATTTGCAGGTAAACAATGAGTTTACTTTTTGGCAGAAATGCTGAGTCATTGCACATCCTCGAACTCCTTTGGGGTGGACTCCTTCTTCCCTGAGTCTGTTCTGCTCTCAGTAAGTTCATCTCACTTGGTAATTCCAAGTGCCACCTGCTTTGTGTCTATCACTGACCAAAGGGTGCGGCAGCTCCCATCTCAGATGTGTCACAAGGCTATCAAGAGCCCCACAGCCCGTCCAACACCCACCTTGGTTTCCTGGACCAGCAGCTTTATTTAAACTCTTCTCTCATCTGAGTGCTCACCTACCCCTCTCCACTCTCCTTGGAATCCTACCCACCTGTTAAGGGCAGGTTGAAATGTTATCCTCCTCCAGGAAGTCTTCTAGGGTCTTCCTTCCTTCTGCTATGTGTAAGTTCCCTTCCGCTGTGCTAGCAAATGGCTGTATTCTAAACCTCTCTTGGATCATCTCATCCCATTCACTCTAATTGTAGTTACCCAGAACACTCCCCTCTTGGACAGGAGGGCAGCAGTCCAATCGGGCTATTCATTGAACCCCTGACAGTTCCTAGCACAGGGTCTTGCGCAGACTCGGGCTCCCTAAGTTTGGAGGACTCATTCAGGAATAACTGACCACCACCAAATCAGCTTCTCTCAGGCTCTTCCTCCTCTCCATTTTCTTCTATTCCATTTCTCATTATAAAGTTCCCCTTTATCCTTGGTTTTCTCACCTTCCACTTCTCTTTTCTTTTTCTCCTTTCTTCACATAATTAAACATATTAATGTGAAACTCCTTAAAGATTCTGTTGGAGAGGAAGGCTTTCCTCTGCCCTTCAAAAACCCTTCTGGATGGACATGAGACAGATTAATGGGAGAAAATCAAATTTAATTTCATACATACAGGGAATCCACAAAGACATGAAAATTCCAAAGATAGGCAAAAGGAGGCATATATGTTGTCTTGACTCAAGGAGAAAGGGTAGGGGTCTGGAACTCCACAGGAAAGAGAACCATTCACAGGAAGATGAAAAAGAGTAAATGTCTGGGAAACGTGTGCTGGGCCACTCGGAAACAATGGGACGTGGAGGACTTGGGTCAAACAGGCCTTGCCGGGTTCCTCCCTGTCTACCGTACCTCGTTCATACCATAATGTCCTTCTCTGTGCTGATAGTTCTAGTCCTGGATTCTCTACCTAAATTCTTTTTAGGCAGCTGTGGGAGAGGTAAAGAGCTGTTCCTGAATCTGCCGGGTTTCAAGCGCTTTGTAAACTCAAAATAATCTTCATGCCAAAGTAGCCATCGTGGGGCAGCCTGCCCTCAGCCCCCGCAATTCTTCAGTCTGTCAAAAGCTATGGGCTCTCCCCTTAGAAACCAGGCACACATGCTCGGGGGTCCACGCTCACTGTTGCAGACAGCTTTAGGGGCTCGTGCATTCAGGAGCCCACCCACAGACCCCAGGTAAAGAAAATCCCAGATCTCAGTTTACCCCCTCCCCATTGCTCACGCCTCCATCCCTTCCCTCAGTCATTGCCCAGCTAGTTATCGATCGGCTGTTACGTTCCAGGCCTATCTGCCCCAGCCTTGCCCTCCTGGGTTTACTGTCAAATAAGGCAAATGTAGCAGGGGGCCTTCCTTGCCAGGAGGATTAGGGCAGGCATCCCTGAGGAATGAGGACTGCAAAGAGATGAAGGAAGTGGAGAGCTCCCAGAGGAGAAGGACAGAGGGAAGACGTGCGTGGACACCTGGGTAGGAGGGATGGCAAGGAGGCAGAGAGCTTGTGTGCGGAGGGGGGTGGGGGGGAGGGGAGCGTGTGACAAGATGTGGCTCCGGAGCAGGTCAGGAGGGACCCCTGGGCCCCAAAGAGCATGTGAAGGTACCTGAAGTTCTCCAATAAGCCACAAAAAGAAGTGATATGAAATCTGATTTTCCTATTTGCACCTACTCCCCAAACCCACTTCTACTCCCTTACTTACAGGCAGTGGTGTTCAGAGAATTAAAAACTGTCATTCACAATTTACTCATCGGTTATTTATTGAGTGTCAACTATGTGCTAGGTGGCGGAGAGTCAATCGCCAAAATGACCGATACGGTCTTTCTTATCGTATATCTCCCCAACCCTCTGGCAAAGGGCTTCGGAGACACTGTATTGGTGACCAAAGTACCCCATTCTACGAGCACCATTCAGATGGTACAGTGATTCCAGTGAGGCCTTAATAACTTCACCTACGCCTTCTCCGGCTCCCGTGATGGCGAGTAAACTCCGTGGTCTGGAGCATTCCTTGGAACTGTCAGCCTCTAAGAGCTGGAGCTCATGAAATTCTCCTTCTGGGAATTCTGATGGGAAGCCAACTGTGTAATAACCCAGCGATTATTCCCTTAATAGTCTTGGTTGAACGAATGAATGAAAGACCAAGCAAACAGATGAATTTGTGTTAGAAAATGAGTCCCCACAGTCAACAGGTCTTTAAGAGATTTAGCCTTTAGCTCTTCGGCCACAGACGTGGGGTTGGGACAGAGAAATAAAGATGGTTAATATAAAAACCCAAACCCAACCCAACTCACAAAGAAAGTCAGGACGTCCTTACATGAGTATATTTGCCAACAGGGCTTCTGGAATGGGGCAAAGGCACGATGTCTGAGTGCATTGTAGGGTTGAGAAGGAAGTGAGGCCTCGCATTCCAGACGGCTCTTTCATAACTCCAGACTAGATTTTTTTTTAATGTGCATCAACTCACAGACAGGGATTAGTGGATTATTCACAAAACCAGCTCCATGACGTGTGTGCACGAGAGCAATGAGCAAAGAGCTGAGGTGACAAATCCCAGTGGTCCCACGATGAGTAAGTAGATGGCAGCCTGGCAAAACCACATATGGGAAATTGTCTGTCCCTTTGTCCCTTTCCCACGGCATCAACAACCCAGAGCCGATTGCACTAGAACTTCAGAATCGAGGGCTCCACAGCATGGGGAGAGAAAAGATGCAACTCCAGACAGCAATCTGAAACAAATCATGTCTTTTATTAGCTCCAGTTCCCCCCCTTCCCCAAATTTAATGGGATTAAACCATGAAGAGGCCAGGCTACTTCCCTACTTATTTTTAGCAATGTCAATGAGAGGCCCGGCAGGGACATCCTGTTTTTAATTAAACTTGAAGAGCCTCATTCTTGAATCTGGGTAAACACAGAGCTCTAGGACACCCAAGAGCCCAGCTCTGGCTCTGGCCCTTCGTAGGCTCGGGACGGTGCCTGCCCTGTGACCAGGGCTCTCACAAGCTTCCTCATGGCCTATATTTTTCTTTCTTTTTCCTTCTGAATGAAGCCCCTCTTGGGATGCTGGGAAAGAAGAAGTCACGTCTGCACTGATAAAAGTTGTAGAATTAGCAGAAGGCAGGCACAGCTCCAAGAGTTAAAGCTCAACCTTCTCTCTGAAGGAAACCAGACTGACTTCTTTCACCAGAAGATGGAGGATCTTCTGACAGGACAGCCAAGGCCCCGTGACAACCAACCAAAGGCACAAAAAGTTAAGCAGCAGAGGGTTGCGTTTAGATTCTAAATAAAGAATAGCACCCCGTATGGAAAGATCTTGCCTATCAGGAAATGAGAGTGGAGACAGGCCACGAGGATCTTTCTTGGAAACACTTTTGAAATAGGACTGATGTCTGTGTATCTGGAATGGTGTAAGTAGTTTCTTGTTGAGAGCCTAGAGGAATACATTAAGTCAGGAACTTTCCTAACACTCTACCCAGGTGCTGTAGGTACTTTCACGGGAGGGGAGAGGATGACGGGACAAGGCCCTGTCCCTTTTCAACCAAAGGAGCTCCATTCTTATATTAGGTTTCATGTAAGACATTAATCTGAAAAAAGCAAACTCATCGTTGCCCTCCCAAAACTTGTGTGTGTGTGTGTGTGTGTGTGTGTGTGTGTGTGTGTGTGTGTGTGAATACCCTACCATCCATCCCGTTGTCAAGTCAAAGACATCTTTGGTGCCTCTGCCATCTATCTCCATATCTAACAGTCAGCAGACCCGTTAAATCGGCCTCCTTAATATTTTCGGAAATCTATCATTCCTCCTGCCCCTGTCTTCTGTCAAGTCGGTGGTGGTACTCATCATTTTTAGATAAGGACAGTTTATATTTTTTTCGATCTTACATAAAGTGTAATGCAAAAGCAGCTTCAAATAGCCCTGTCCAAAGAGCCCTTTTATTATTGTCCTAAACAGACATTCCAGAGCTGTTGTATGATGGGCCTTCAGCTGGGGGGGGGGGGCTAGGGGGGTAGTGATGGGTTTGATTTTGGAATGCCGACTTTGAAATACCAGTGCAACAGCTCAGTGGGGATGTCACTAAGAGTAGGACATAACAGGGGCACCTGGCTGGCTCGGTCGGTGAAGCGTGCAGCCTTGATCTCGGGGTTGTGAGTTCCAGCCCCCTGTTGGGTGTAGAAGTTACTTGAAAATAAAATCTTATATATATAAAAAAAAAAAGTTGGACATAACAGAGGTGGAGATCTGGAAGTAATCCACGGTTTCCTCCATAAAGTGGGGCTAACAAGGTTGTCATGAGGGTTCAGGGAGATGACGCACGTGCAGGGGGTTGAACAGTATCCTGCAAAACTTCATGTCCGCCCAGAAGGTGGTGGAGGTGAGGAGAAGGTGAGGTGACCTTATTTGGAAATAGGGTCTTTGCAGATGTAATCAGGTTAAAATAAGATCATACTGGATTCAGACAGGCCCTAACCAATCCAGTGACTGGAGTTCGTATAAGAAGAAGGAAATTTGGACACAGACTCACGAGGAGAGCGTCACGTGATGATGGAGGCAGAGGCCGGAGTGATGCAGCTGTGAGCCAAGAAACACTGAGGGCTGTGTCACCACCGACACTAGGAGAGAGGCATGGAACAGATGACCCTCCCCTCCCAGCCCCAGGAGTCTCCAGAAGGAACCAGCCTTGTCCACACTTCGATTTTGGACTTCTGGTCTCCAGAACTGTGACAGAATACATTTCTGTTGTTCAAAGCCCCCAGTTCATGATAATTTGTCACGGCAGACCTAGGAGTCGGACACAGTGTGGAAAGCCCCAGCACTAGTCCTAGCCCATCACAAGCACTGAGGAGAGGAGACTTCTGGAGGAAACACAGGCTGTAGTTAGAACTCTGCTTGGGGGTATCCATGTGCAGGGAGCAGAAGAAAGAAGAGGAGTCCACGAAGGCCATGGGGAGGGAACGGCCAGAGGGGCGCCTCACTCATGTTGCCAGATGGCATACTCGATGCTAAGACTTAAACTCTGGTCATAAGATTAACCCCCTAATAAGAAAGGGATAAACCAAACACAACTGCAAGCTTGAAGATTAGTTCTTCGAGAAAGTCACCAGCTAAGCAATTGCTTTAGAGCTTCCTCTGGGAAAGAAATCGAAGTTGCAGTCCAGCATCACATCTCTGGTCCACATTCAAAACTGAGAATTAGGCAAAGGTGTGGAGTTGAATTCCCAGGAACCATATTAAAATGGATTAGAAGCTCTTGTCCCATCGCCCACGTTCCCCCCTCCCCCCCAGAATCAAAACAGCACAGTGTTTCAGGTCTCCGAGGAACATATTAAAATTGATATAGTATCTATGACATCAATTTAGAAAGATGATTGGGGGGGGAAATGCAAGTGCCACTCAGGAAGGGGCTCTGGGAGAACGTAAGTAAGTTTTTCTGGTCCTCGCTTTGGTCCGCAGTGGCGCGGACACGCACACGTTCGTTGGTGATCTTGCGACCAGCTGGGACTAAACCATGCGTCTGTTTGGCGCTCCTGGAGGGCAAATGTTTGCCTGCCCATCACCTCCTTCCTCTCATCCAGTGCTGTCTAGGTCTGCATGCCTTTCATCACATGAGGGAATGAGGAAAAAAAATTTTCCACTCCTGCTCAAAGACACAAAAATGCAATCTCTGTGATGAGCTGCGGTACACTCCCCATCTCCTTCCCTCGGGTTTCATTCATTCGAAAGGCAGGAAAAGGTAGAGTAAGGGTGTCCTGACGTTCACCCTGCCTTCATTAAAAATGCCAGTTAACCCCGAATCACAACGATGAGGGAGAGTCTGATTCCAAGACAATAATTATTTGATCACCAATATTTTGGAAGCGCTCATTAACATCCAAGTAATAAATATGCTAATTAGAAAATTGCCAACCTAGTTTTCAAAGTTTCCTGAGGACTGTACTGGGTAACATTATGTCAGCCTGTGTATATCCTCTCGGAAAGTCTCTAACTTGAACTTGAGAACCAGTCCAGCCAGGTCTTCCCCAAAGAGTCCCAATGCATGAAGTTTGCCTGCGGGCTCAGGGCAACAGCTCGGGTTGGGGGATTCCCGGTGCCAAACACATTCTCTCCTGGAAAGCTGATGATTCTTTTATCGGAGTCCTCTGAGCATCAGAGTAGCCCAGAAGTTTTAGTTACTCCCAGATGGGCTGGTGTTTGATAGGAAAGGTAACAGGTGAAGGTCAGGAACTCCTAAAGTCACCTGTTCCAGAATATCTGTGAGTTCCACCAATTGAGGATTTCGTTGGGTTACCTTCCTCCTCTTTGTGAACACACATTTTAGGACTAGGTAAATTTTACTTCAAACTTAATAGAAGATCCTATTACCTTGTCCTTTGGGAAACAACCTCCCTTTATTTAGCAGGAAAACACCCTGTCCTAACTCTGGAAACTGTGATAGAATAATGGTAGCCAACATTTACTGAGCTCCCTAACATGCCAGGGAGCTTCCAAGCACCGTGGCCAAATCAGCAACGCCCCTTTCCCGCTGGCTCGGCCCCTTCCTCAGACCCTGTGCTGTGACAGGTGTGGGCGCGCAGACCTGTCTCCAGCTGGGCGGAGGGGTTGGGGTGTAGGGCAGGAAGGCTTCTCCCTGCTCTTGCAGCCCCACCTGGAGGACAGGAGCTGCTGTGACATGAGGAAAGGTCAGCGCTCTTTCCTGTCTGGCTTGTGACTGCGAGAGGCAGTTCTGAGGCAATAATAAAATACTGGGCCTAAACCATGTTCCTGAATTTGTCACTTAAAAAAAACAAACACGTGAATGTAAAAATGTTCATTTAAGACTCTAAAAATAAATCTGCATATGGTTTTGTTTGTTCATCCAGATGTTGATAGAGCACAAAATTATTTTTTTTAAAAAAGGAACATAACTGCATTTTGGCATGTGTGGTAGACTGAAAAATAGTCCCCCAAAAAGGTACGCATGTCGTTACCCCTGGAACCTATGAATATGTTACCTTACATGCTAATAGGGACTTTCCAGATGGGATTAAGTTAAGGATCTTGCAATGGGGAGAGGCTGTCCTAATGGGCTGGTCCCCATGTAACTGCAGGGGTCTTTCTGAGTGGAAGAGAGAAGCAAAGTGAGCTGCTCAGAGAAATGCTGGTGTGAGAAGGACTCAATCCAGCGTTGCTGACTCTGGACGTGCAGGAAGGGGCCACAAGCCAAGGAATGCTTCCGGCAACCAGGAAAGGCAGGAAAACAGATTTTCCCGTAAAGCCTCCAGAAGGAACGCAACCTGTGGACACCCTGATTTTAGTCCAGGAAAACCGATTTCAGACCTCGGACCTGGAGAACTGTTAAGAGAATAACTTGGTGTTGTTTTAAGCAACTAAGTTTACGGTAATCTGTTTCAGCAGCGAGAGGACACTCCCGCGGTGTGTTTCAGTGTTAGTCTACAACAGAGACCAAAGCTTGTCACCATAAACAGTAGTCTAAGGCTACCAGAGCTGAACTACCAGAAGCAATGTCAGGGAAGAGAAACTAGAAAATTTATGGAATACTACACTCCATTCATTGTTGAGCCTAATTATAAACTTGTTTGGACCCCAATCTACACCCTGACCAGTTTTTAGCATCTGTTGGCGCACACCATGACTTTGCATTTCATTAAATTGCTTGCATTTCTGAGTCTTGGAGGAGCAGAAGTTCAGCCAAGAATTTGTACGTTGGCGCTTCAATGAGGCTGCACGTTTTACTCGCTTTAACAAATAGAACCGTCATTTGTGAATGATTCTGGGGACCACAGCTTGCTCTTGTCTCATCACTCCCTAACATCTATTTACCCAAACACAAAGCAGAAACCCAAGGGACAGTGATTCCTCTGAAGTACACGCATCCCTGCAGAGGTCCTTCCTCAGTGGTGCCGACCAACTAGAACCTGCCCCCTGCTCCCCCCCAGATCCGCTCACAGGTACACAGCGTCTTGGCACAGGACCAGGGCTCGGAGTGTCGGCTTCCACTTTCAGAGTGGAGAGAGAAAAGAGGAAAAAATAGACTGGGAAGTCTGGTATTACCCTCCACACTGCAGTTCGTCCAGAGTCACCGGCAACCCGGGCATTAGCATAAGAATGAGACGGAATCCAGGAATGTCAGCTTGCAAGTAGCAGAGTAGAATAACATAGCCCTTCATAGGAAAATGGTTCTAAATTTAATTTAATCTCATTGGCAATTTGGAAATTGCCTCAGGGCACTGCAGTGTTTCCTCCCCACGGTCATGAATATTAATCATCAGGGTGCGGTGCTGTAGAACACAGTTAAGGAAACTCGGCTTGCGTTTGCAGGCTCCTGAAACACCCTGAGTAGATAAGCATTTATTAAGGACTCCGGGTCCTTCCCGTGATGACCTGGAAGCTCTCCGTGGGCCTGTGAGTGGACTGAGCTACTTACAAGTGGAGAAAACGTCTTGTGAGGCTGAATGGCCCTTCATTTTGTTTGTTTTTAAGATTTTATTTATTTATTTGACACAGAGAGAGACAGAGAAAGAGCACAAGCAGGGGGAGAGGCAGAGGAAGAAGCAGGCTGAGCAGGGAGCCCGATGTGGGGCTGGATCCCAGGATCCTGGGATCATGACCTGAGCTGAAGACAGCCACCCAACCCGCTGAGCCACCCAGGTGCTCCTGGTGCTTGGTTTTTATGATCACTTTCTACATTCCGTGCTGAACACAGAGGAAGCCGGCCAGGGCTCAGCAAGGGCTTACTAGCACCTTCTGCACATCCTCGGCAAGGTCCCCACCCGCCCTTGCAAACCAGCTGCACAGCCCAGGGAGGGTGTCTGGAGCCCTGCCCGCACGATTCATTCCCAGGGCCAGGTACTCAGCAGGTGCTTAACGAGAGGTGTGAAACGAATGCATGAATGGTCTGATGTTCGTCTGGAAGGTTCTCCCTGACTGGGGGTCAACATCTTCATCAATACTGGCCACCAAACCCCTGACCGGGGCAGCCAGCAGAACTGCGCACAAATGTCCAACAGGAGATCACACAGCAGCTACCAGGAATTTTTTTTTCTTAGATCCCAATCAGGATGTCATTCTCTTCAAAAGGAGAACCTACTCACCCTTTCTCTGCAGTGAGGCAGAGCGCAGCACCCCCCAAAAAGGAGACAAAATACAGCTAATTAAAATGAATCACCTTTGAAATTTAAGTTTTTGTGTAATTAGCAAAGATGAAGACAAATCGGCAAAGCGCAATGACACGGCACACCCTTCATCCACTCAGGGAGTTTGTTTGGGAGAACAGTTCGGCAGAGAGCGTCGAGTGCCTCAGAAATCAATGCTCCTTCCCTTTGGCCCAGTAATTGTACTTCTGGGAATCCGCTGTAAGGGAATAATCCTAAATATAGAAAAAGCTTCATGCACAAGACTTATCTGTTATTTTATATTTAAAAATTACAGTATCATGTATATTAATAAAACCTGGAAACAGCCTATATATCCAACAATAGAGGAAGAGAAAGTAAATTATATTGTATGACTATTATGCGGCTATTAAAGTATCGTTATTAAAAGTTTTTATGATATGAGAAATGCTTGTATTATTATGTTGAGTGAAAATGGCAAGATAAAAATTTCATATGCATTATGGAATCAATTAGATGTTTTCAAATGCATGGAAATAAGACCAGAAAATATTATTTTCCAATATTAGAAAATTAATAGCAGTGATTCTCTTTGAAGGTGGAGTGGGAATATGGAGAATTCTCTTTTGCTTTTACATTTTTCTATACTCCCCATATTTTTACCATTGACATTATATTTTTTATACATTTATCCTTGAGGGAGGGGAGAAATTCATTATTCTTTTTGTTTGTTTGTTTTTAAGATTTTATTTATTTATTTGGCAAAGAGAAGGAGCACAAGTGGGGGAGCAGCAGGCAGAGGGAGAGGAAGAAGCAGGCTCCCCGCTGAGCAGGGAGCCTGACACGGGGCTTGATGCCAGGACCCTGAAATCATGACCTGAGCTGAAGGCAGACACCTAACCGACGCAGGCGCTCCTGAAATCCTTTATTCTGTTTAAGATCTTGTCTCTGAGGGATTAACTCAGCACACCGCGTTCAGATAGCTGCTGCTCCGGGGGAAGGAGGAGCGCAGAAAGCACTAGTTGGCAGATCTGGGAGAGTTTGCTAGTACAGAGGTCAATTGGATTCCTGCTCCGCACCCGGTTCCATGTGCGCCTGTCCCTCTCACAGCCCGTGCGGGTTCAGGCCACTGCCCAGAGGCAGACCCTAGGCCTCAGCTACAAGGGCTGGATGACAAGTCAGTCATGTGGGTGTCTTTGGGCTCTGACCTTAGCTTCTGTAACTGGGTCTCCCTGGTTCTTTCCTTGAAAGCAAGTGCCCCTCGGACTCCATCCCCAACCTCACCAGCAGTGGATGCTTTCTGTCTCCTTGTGTTCCCCCCGCTCCCTCCCTTCCAGCACCCCACCTGTTCTCCCAGGGGCTGCAGATCTATCTCAGAAGCCCAACACTCTGGAACGAGTGCTGGCTTCTGAGATGAGCCCTCCAGGAAGCCCAATGCCCACTCTCTTGGACTGCTGTCTGCTTCCAGATGCCTTCCTCTTGTGCCCATTCGCCTGCCAAGATGGTGAGTGATGGCCAGCCCACCTACCTAGTCCTTTTTATTGCCTGCAGCTGAAGCTGTCCTGACCTTCCCTTGAGCTGTGTCTCAGTCCCCTAAGTTCTTCCCTGGGTCCCACTCACTGCCGATCAAGCTGGTAGTGCCATGACCACTTACAACTCCTTATGCCCCTTCCCCCTCCTTCCCTTGGGGTCTGATGAGGAAAATGTGGCCAACACCAGGGCCCCTTCTCCTGTTCTGTTCAGGATATTTACTCTGGGTGAGTGATTTGGGGGAAATAAAATGGAGTGCTTTCTATTTAAATGATGGAGGACTTGGTTCTACAATGTTTGTATTTCTGAGGAGACAGAACGCAGCCCAGAGATCCCTGCCTTTATTCAAGAGTCTAAGAAAGTCGGGAATTAAGGCTGCTGGTGATGAGCTGTTCTGTGTGGCTGGCACTGTGCTAGGCATGGAACATGGACAGTCACATCTCATCTTCAGCTAACCCCACAACATGGGTGCTACGGCTGGCAGTTCCACTTCACAGATGAGGACACTGATCTCTCAGTAGGGACTGAAAGGGGCAGAGTTTGAACCCCAGGTCTGAGATTGATCATTAGACACCACTCTGGGGGCTATAACCCCAAAGGCTCGGGGTCTGGGCAGGTCACTGGCATGGGCAGATGGAGGGGCCACAGTGAGCAGGATTTGCTGAGGAGTGTACGTCCATCTGTAGGGTGGGGGTCACCACAAAGCAATCAGGTGACTTAGGCCAAGCAAGAATGGGGGCCCAGTGTTGCCAGATTTGAGTTTTCAAGAGATGCCAACCCATCTCCATTTTCATGTGTCATCTCCTATTTGGAAATACGGGTTCAGCATTTTCAAAAACACTGGGTAGGCCGAATCAAAGCCTAGATGGGCACCGGTCTGCACGGGCAAACCTAGATGGGCACCTGCCCCATGCTGGCCGGTGCACCCGCCAGTTCTTACCTGTGACTCATGCCCTTCGCTTTGTAAGGGGCTAGCGCTACGTACCTGCACGATCTCCAGCATTTCCGCCTTGCTGATGTAGCCGTTTCCATCCAGGTCATACATGCTGAAGGCCCATTTCAGCTTCTGCTCCAGCTTCCCCCTCGATGTCACGCTCAAGGCTATGATGAATTCTCTAAAGTCTATTGTCCCATCTCCGTTGGCATCGAAGGTGCGGAAGACGTGCTCTGCAAATTTGGAAGCATCCCCGTAAGGGAAAAAGTTCCCGTAAATTTTCTTAAACTCTTCCATTGACAAATGTCCACTGGGGCAGTCTCTCAAGAAGCCCTTATACCATTCCTGGATCTCGTGCTCTGTGAAGTCCGTGCTTTCCAGCAAATCCTGCATGACCTCTGGGCGCAGCTTGCTGTTCTGTTTGCCCATCCTGGCTGCGGGGATTCAGCTGCAGAGGAAGAAGAAGACGTCTCAATTTCAGACCTGTTTTTTGGAGGCACACTTTATAATTTGTGATTGTTCCTTTGGGAAAAAGAAATAGACTCTTCTGGTCCACAACACTGTCTGGTTATGCAACTCAGCCAAACAAAATGATAGAAAGGCAGTGAGAAGATGCCGAGCAGAAATACCACTGACCAGAAAACTGATACTTCTTCTGTCCCGAGCCATGTGAAAATGAGGGATTTGTAATGAAAAAAAGAGGGAGGAAGAAAGGAGGGGAGAGCCAGAGCCAGAGCCACTGGCTACTTGGTTCTGCCCAATCTATTTGCAAGAGCTTTGGCCTGACATTAAGACGTCTGAGGCTCTAACACTCAATCCAAGCATTAGCAGGGAGAATTTAAGGAGGAGAGCTGGAAGAGAAAGAGAGAGAGACAAAAGAGTAATTTATGTTTTGTTGCTAGAATATTTCCAAGGAAAGTGCTGCTTGGGAACCTTCTGAATATTATAAACCAGATACGAGTAAGGAAAAGGCAAGCCCATCTAATATCATTAACTGCCACCAAGCCAGACGGCTTATATAAATTCACAAGGTCAATTCACTGGCAGCACTGGGTTCAGATGGTAAAGATGAGGCTTCGTAAACCGTTCATGTGCATGCGTATGGAAGAGGCCAAACTTTCCTTCAAATACAATTAACTTCATAGTTTATCGTAACAGTGGCACACAACCGTGGTAGAACAGTAAAACAGCACAGTGATGCATAAAGAAAAAAGCTAGCCTCACTTCAAATCTCACCACTTAGAGATAACCCTGCTAGCATTTTGGTGTGTGTCCTTCCAGATTTTTTATATGCCTGCTTATCTAAATATGCTATTAACATATGCTTTAGTACATTTATATTTCAAAAAACAAGAATAAGTACACTTTCGTTACCTATTTTTAAACTTAACATAGGGTGGGGAACAAAGCAGCTTTTGTTTGGAAAACACTAGAATTATCATCTTCCTATTCACAGAGCCATCACCATTAAGTGAGCACCAGAAACGAGGCGGGTGTCTGGTGCTGCGGATTCAAAGAAGAGTGAGATGTGGCCCCTCCGTCTTCAGGGGCCCCCAGCTGTGTAAGTTCAGAAGTGGTGGTGGCAGTGAGGGGACAGTGAAACAGATATTCAGTTCACGGTTACCAGGGGAATGGATGTGGTGTGATGAGAGAACATAGAGAAGACACCCAAGCCAAAAGGGGGCATAGGTGCTATCAGGAAAGCCTTCCTGGAGGAGGTGATATCTGACCTTAGTTCCCATTTCCAAAGTCTTATGACTTAAGCATGGTCAAGATATGCCCCTTCTCATAAAGGGGCTCTGCACTTATACTCTGCATTTTTCCTATATTGGAAAAAATCCTGAAAGTAAAGCTTGGAAAATTATGGACTGTGTGAAAGACCACATATCCCCATTTTAATCGCGAGTCCCAATTTTCTTTGAGATTTTCTCTTGTGGTGTCTATTTATTAATGTCTGTCTCCCTCCCTCTGCAGGGTCAGCCCCTTGAGTCAGAGTCTCTACTGGGACTACTTGTCCCTCTCTGGTCCCCACGAATAACATTTGGTGAGTAAATGAACACAGGAACGACCGAGAGACAGACGAATCATTACGACATGGAAATCTGTAATAATCTTCCCAGAGAAAGAGGCTTCCCGCTACAGCGATGAGGCCCTGGCTGTGGGAACGCTATTTGAGTCACTAAAGCTATCTGATAGTTAAAGGCTTGGTCTTGGAATCTCTTTCTTTCCCCCCATTTTATGAACTATAATTGACATATAACACTGTATACATTTAAGGGCTACAACGTAATGACCCAATACACTGCGGAACGATCACCACACTAAGTTTAGTTAACACCTATCATCCTCGCATAGTTAAGAATCTTTTCTTCTTGTGATGAGAACTTCTCAGCTCTACTCTCTCCACAGCCTTCAAATACAATATTGTTAGCTGTTGTCACCATGCTGTGTATCATAGCCTAGGGTTTATTTATGTTATAACTAGAAGTTTGTACCTTTGACCCCCTTTACCTGGCTGCACACCCCCCACGCACCCCAGTTTGGGATCTTTTATATTGAATTGCTTGCATCCCTGTCTTTTGCCCCCACGAAAAATAAATTCCTAGAGGGCAGTGTTTGCATCTCACACTGCTCAAACCTCTTGCGTTATATCCATAGTTCAGGAAATGCCAAGCGCTCTTAGTAATTGGCAAGTTGACTGATTTTGTTTTCTGAGTTTTGCACTGGAGGAGAACGGGCTCCACCCCCACCCCCCTGTCCTAGACAGGGACCCTCCGAAAGGGTCGGGCGAGCAGAGCACCCGTCCTATTAGCAGGACCAACGGCGGCAGGGGCAGGAAGTCCCCTCTTCACATGAAAGCAGGCACACACCGTTTTATGCAAGAGCGAGACTCAACTACCTTTCCAAACGGACCATCTATAAACTGAACCTTCCAAACACTTTCATTTCCCTCGTGCGTCCCTGTATTTCTGGAGGGAGGAAAGCAAAGTTAGAGAGGCTGGTTTGTATTAGAATTTTAAAACTGTCATTTAGTTGCTAAGTTGGCAATTTGCCTGAGGCAAGAATTCAGAAACATGAGGTAATACATAACACACGGCTTACAGAGCTCCGGAACATTTTTATGAAATTTACAAGTAATTTCGGGCTTTCCTTTTTGGGTTTTTTTTTTAAGTACAGCTCTTTGGTGTGGTGTTCAATCAAATCACCGTTCCTATACTTTGGTTCTGTGCGAATCACCGTGTGCCCAGCCTTAGGAAAAAAAAAAATACCATTTTGATATTTAAATCTACTCTCTTAAAGAATGATTTCTTTTTTTCTGGGTCTATACAACACTGCTTCTTCAAAACTAAAGTTCCTTTCCCCATGTTTAAAAAGTGCTTCTCACTTATTAGACGTTTTTGCACTAGAAACAAATTGCCTCAACATTTTGGCTGAGTCTCCCACTGAGACTGATCTGTGTGTAGCTATTTTTCAGTAAACAGTAATTAAACCACATTTACAAATTCATTAGCACAGAAAGGCCATAACACAAACAAGGCAGAAGAGCATGCAAGAAGTGATTTGGGAAGCCGTGTTTGCAACTTAGTCCAGAATTTGTTTCAGTAGATAACTACAAATACTTGACTAAGTGTGATGTCTGAACTTGAGAAAACCATCTGGACTTGGTTAAACTGTACAACAGAAATCTCCGGGGACATACGATAGCGTTTCTTTCCCTGGGGGAGGAGGGGAAAGATAGAGGAATGCCTGACAATACCTTTTTCTTTTCGAAGACAGAGATTTCTGCCTGTTTGAGTTGAAGAGGGGATAAAAACACCATCAGGGAAATGCTGTATTAATTAGCAGTCCAGAAAAAAGCCGTCTGGAGACAAAAGTTGCACGTCAGGTCAAACCCTTTTCATTACTCCATTTGGTTATTAAAACATTCACTGCGCTAGTAGAACATGGTGGGGAAACTCAGGCCATGGACTAAAAATGCTTGGGTTCAAATCCTGGGTGAATGGCTGACTAGCTCTTGGGTTGTAAGTAATTCACTTAACTTTTTGGTGCGCCTCGGTTTTCTTATCTATAAAATGAGTTCAGTGGTGCGAGTTTGTATTTCACTGAATTGAGAATTAAATGAGACAGTCATATGCAAAAAGCTCTGGCACTGAGACAGGGCCAGACGCTGTGGTAAATGAAAACCACATCTTGTTCTTGATGGCCCTTCATCCATCATTCTATTGAAACTTGATGGCAACCCTGAGGGATAGACAGGACAGCTTCCTCCATTTTATAAGCAAAGAAATGAAATCTCAGGCCAAGCTACTTATCCCAAGTCACACAGCTTGGGATGAGACAGCCCAATGGTAAGTTCCGTTTGCTCTTCGCTGTCCACTGCTTTTACTACTACGCCCTACTAACTCCGTGGACAAAGTGCAGACAGACATTAAGACATTTCCACAGAAAGAAGTAGTTAAGAGAGAGGAGACAACCTCCTATTGGCACTCATTCACTAATAGGTGTTAAGTGTCTCCTGGGAGGGAGGCGTGGCTCCAGGTACCGGGAATTCATCAGGGAACAGGCAAACCCTAGTTCCCACGGAGTTTACAGTCCAGCGGCAAGAGACATAGGATACATAAGATAAACAAGGGAAATGCTGGAGTTGTTCCACAGAGAAAAGTAAAGAAGGAAGGGGGTTGGGGAATGCCAGGAGTGGCTGGGTGGGTGTCAAAATGTGAACTAAGAAGCCAGGGAAAGCCCCACCAAGAAAGTGACATTTGGAAAGGAAGAGAGGAGGTAAAGGTCGGAGCCGTGGAGATGACTGGGAGAAGGCTATTCCAAGCAGAGAAAACAGCACAAGAGAAGGGTCTAGACGGGGAGCAGACTTAGTGTGTCAAGGATGTGGCTGGAGTGGAGGGCAGGGAGGAAAGCGGATGAAACCAGAACAGTAATGAAGGCCAGGTGACATGGGACCCGTAGGTGACGCTGAGGGCTGTGCTTTCCACTCCGAGTGAGACGAAGCCATTGCAGGGTTTTGGTTTATATTCTAACAGGAACTCTGTGACTGCTGCTTTGAGAGTAAACTAAAAGAACGTAGTGCAGAGGCAGGGAGACAGTTGGGAACCATGGCAAGGACCCAGACAAGAGCCAGTGGCGGCCAGAACCAGGGTGGCAGCAAGCAGAGAAGGTGAGAAGTGGTTGGATTCTGGATATAGCTTGAAGGATGAGTCCATAGGATTGGTTGATGGTTTGTGAACAAAGAGAATGGTCCAGCATAACTCCAAGGTTCCAGCTTAAGCAACTATAAGGATGAAGTTGACCCTGAAATGGGAAAAATACAGAAGCAGGGCTTTGGGGCGAGGCAGGGACATGGCTATCCGTGCTTCCGTGCAGGTATTCATTCTGAGATGCCCAGCATATACCCAGTTGGAGATGTCAAGTAGGTAGCTAGACAGGCAAAGTCTGAAGTTAGAGGAAGAGGTCCAGGAGAGAATAAATTTGGGAGCCATCGGCATATAGACGGTATTTATAGCCAAAGACTGGATGAGAGCCCCAAGTCATGGCGGTGGGTGAATGAGAAAAGGAGACGAGTGAGCCCTTATCTGCTCTGGCACATAGACGTGGAGGGAGGAGAAGGAGCTGGTAAGGGAGAACGAGAAGGAGGCCAGTGAGGTGGCAGGAAAACACAAGGTTGCCTGCTTGGCTACTGTGTCTTCCGTGCCAGCTCAAGAAAGCATTCAGTATGGGACAGAAGGAACTGGTTCTTGGTTCCCTCTCCAAGTGCTCCCCCCCACATTCCCTGCATCTGTGGAGGAAGACATCTGCCACCCAGTCGCCCCCTCCAAAGCCCTAGGACTCCTCTGTCACTCCTTTCCCTTTTGTCCCCAAATCTGTCTCAAATCCATTAACTTCTCAGAATCTCCATCATCACCACCTCAGTCCAAACTGCCATCATCTCCATCCTGGATTCCGGATCACTCTTTCCAATGGGATGTCCCTCTTCACCCGATGCCCCCTCTTCCCACCCCCACCCTGCCCCAGTCTCTTCCCCTCTGCTCCCCAGAGTGACCTTTCAAAAACACACAACAGACGATGTCACTCCTCTGCCTAAAGCTCTAGGAGGGCTTCCGAACGCACTTAGAATTAAATCCAGACTTCCCTGTTGGGCCCCCAAGGCTCCGTGTGAGCCACCCCGGGCCACCTCTGACACGTCTCTCAGTCCCCTGGGCCCCAGGTCCCCTGGCCTCCCACATGGCCCATCTTGTTCCTCTAAGGGCCTTTGCTTCAGGGCCTTGAACAAGACTTTTAAGTAATAAATATATCTCAACCCTTTAGTTTATATGCCTATATATACACAAATCTTAAATATATATAAGATACATAAAAATGTATGTTTACTAAATATATATATAAAATGTATATCCTATATCTAATAAATGTATAACTATTTATAGAACTATATATATTTATATAGATTACTTTGAGCCGAATCTGTGCTGTATTTCATTAAGTGAAATGCACACCAACTCTGTGAGACATCAGCGTTCTGTTATTCAGTAGTTTACTGCGGGATGGGTGGTGTGGAATTTCCCAACTTATTTTGGGTCACATCCAGTCTCCCAGGGTCCAAAACATTAACCTGGGGTTAATACTGCCCACAGATGAAAAAGGAAAAATATACAGGATAAGAAGACACCAAACCACTGGCAAAGAACCATGACCAGGAATCTGAAACATAAAGTCAACTTTCCATTTAACACAAAGAGAAAAAGGAACAGCTCCTAAAAATGATGCTGCAGGAAAGGGAAGGGTGAGTGGTGGACACACTTTTGGGATACAGGTGCTCCCTTCTCTGTATCTTGCATCTGTGATACCTCATCCAGTTCCACAGACTCCGTGAGTTCATTCTTGAGAGTCCAGAGTGAGATTTTCCAGGGAGAAGTCCAACTCACTCTGGAAAGCCTGCTTAACTTCAGAGAAGTCTCAATGCAAATGGCACCAAGGGCCCCTAAAATGGAATTTGCAAGATGCTAGCAGCTGAAGTCAGGTCAAGGGGTGACAAGGAGCACAGACCCCGCAGCGATTCTAGAAAGAGACTAGGTTGATTAAAATATGTGCATATCTGGGACATTTGACCTTCTCCTCTAAGAGGTGCTCTGAATTTTTGACTGATGGAATGTCTACATTATGAAAACATAACCAGAAGAAGTTTCCTAAAAATGTAAGGAAGGAAGTGATAAAAATTATGGATGCATGGGAACAAGTGTTCATTTACTATGATGTCAGATATTGCAGCCATCTAAATCTTGTAGGTGGCTAAAATCCAGTAAATTTATTTCTAGGTATGTTGTCCCTGATTTTCACTGAAAAAAAAAAGGGGGGGGGAACTACAGAAAAATCTGAAGAGCATACTGCTCCAGAAATTTCTCTTCAATGGAACTTGTCTCTTAGTGGGAGTTTAAAGGAGAACCTATAGATAAACTGATATATTTATATACAGTGGACAAATTAGGAAATAAAACAGTGGTGCATACGAGGAAGAATTAAAATATTAAAGAGGGAGAACTGAAATCACATAACAATTTCACTAACTTCCTTTCATGATGCCCAAAGAATATTCTCTCCTCTGGCCTCTGGTAAGAGTATCTGAGACCTATTTCCTGCCACCTCCTGTGTCTCCCAAAGGTGGCTTTGCTGACATTGCCTGGAGAATGGTCCCCCTCCAGGCCTGTCCCAAGGCCACGGCATGCAGGGAGGCCTTCTTCCCCATGAGGGTGGGCAGGTTGACCCACACCTGGGACTGACTGCTGGTCACACACCTGACGCCTGCTCTCCTAGCAGAGAGGTGACGGGATTTGAGACGAGAACTGAACCAGTCCCCAAATGCAGTGGGCAGGAGACCCCCTAGAGACAGCCGTGTTCTTCTCGCTGCCCTCCCCGGGCTGCGTGGGAAAGCCAGGAGACACTGCTGGCCTTCTTGGGGTGAACAGGCCTCACAGTCTCTGGATCAGCCAGGCTCTCATTCTACAGACGCTGCATTTCAGACTACAGAGGGCCTGGTCATGGGCTCTTTTCCACGTTCTGTTTTCCTTGATTATTGCCAATAAAACAATATTTCTGATATAATCTGAACAGAACGTTATCAAACAACAACTCCCTCCCCAAAATGGAAATATCATTTTTGCTTTTGCTCTTTACCAAAGTAGTAAGTCATTATTGTAAAAACTATAAGTAACAAGGGGACACAGAAATTAGAACATGAACACTCCTGCGTGGTCCAATATTACTCTGTAGAAGATAACCACTATTGACAGTTTTCTTTATATATGTCCTCTTAGACATTTAAATGCACATAAATGAAATCTGTACACTCCAACCACAAATGCGATCACACCATCCTGTTCTGTAACCTTTATTTTCACTGAAAAGTATACTGTGCCTATTCTTCCATGTTACACACATGGATGTATCTCATCTTTTTAAATTGCTCAATTTTCATGGATTGATTGATTCAATGGACAGTACTGAGCACTGACCTTGAGCCAAGCATTGAATTAGGTAACTGACAGAGCGGTTACTAGTGTGACGCTTACGGTCCTTTGGCGTTCCACTGCATGGTATTTGTTTAACTAATCCCTTTTGATGGACATTTAGGTTGATTCTGCTTTTCTTTTATTCCCTTGGCATTTACCTTAGTCCTGGTTCCCGGATTCCCTGGGTAATACATATTACAAAGAGGTTCTTCATGTCTTTGGTAAGTACCGTGATCTCTAGACCGTCCCTTAGAAATTCTCCAACAAGCCACTTTCCTCTGGAGCCTTCACATCCTCACCGTGCATTTTGCAAGACTTTACACACCAGCTAGGATTAGACTTGAAGAAGCACTGGAACTGAATTGGGGATTCCACCCCCGCCCCTCTGGGCTGCCTGAGTTACAGGCACACATGTGAGAGTGTAGCCTTTACTATTTCTAGCACCTTGGAGGGCACACTCAGCCTGCTCTTTCAAGAGGGCATGACCATGAGCATGGAAATGCCCCCTCTCTTGTTCTGGCCTAAAGAGTACTTTTGTCCCAACAGCACCCTAAGTGCTCTGCTTCTTGACGCTTCCCCTCCCGACCTTCACTCATGTCCACTCCTCTCTCTGCTATTTCACGTCCAGCTAACGGCTGACTCCCCATCACTCCCTCCTGGATGGTCAGCAGTTAGGGGTGAACCTACACGGTATGCGTCACCTGCCCGAGTAAGTATGCGTCCAGGGGCCATACTAAATGCTCACCTTCTGGGCCTGCAGAAACTACAAAGCTGTCTCACAGAAAGAAACTGCTGGAAAGCCTGAAGTTGAGGGCTTGCAGATGGTTCCCTTGCCATCAGACCTGCTCTGGGCTGCCTCGGGGCCAGGGGCCAGGTCACTGCATGGTGGAAAGAGGGGGGACTTCTGGGGGTCCTCAACACTCCTCCAGGGCTGTCATAGGCAAAGACCCTACCAAGGCCAACTTCTGTGGAATTCTGATCACCAGAAATGTCTACTTAACTAAAGGTGCTAAATATTCTCTCATTTAAAAGACAGGAATCATTACCTTGGGTTTTGATAAAACAATGAAGCAAAACAGTAAGCCATCATGGGCTGAGGAGGACAAACAGGTCAGCTACGGGGATCCAGGCCTCACCACTTCACCAGCAGCCGGAAGTACCGGAGCTCTACTCCCTGTTTTTAGACATCCTCTCGGGGCCACAGATGCATTTAGTTAATTGCTACAAGCCCCTCCATAGTCTAAGAATAGTTTATACTTCTTTTTTTTTTTAATTTATTCAGCAAACATGTGTTTAACATCTACTGTTTCCTGGCTTTGCATGAATATTCTTATTAAAAAAAATAGTATTCTACATGGGATAGGAAAAGGAAGGGAATCTGGGATTCTGGTTGCAGCTCAAAGCAGTTTCATTAATATTTTATTGTTACAATGTTGCTATGGTGTTGGTGAGAGGACTATTATACCTTGATTTTACCGGAAGGACGAGGGGGAGAGGAGCAGGATCAGAAGCACCCTTCCCATCCCCCTCCCTCCACATTCCTGCTCCATCACCGTGGTGTTTGAAGGGTTGGAAGATCCCGATCGATCATTTTCTACCCTGGCCAATGCGGCTGAAATATGAATGTTTATCCATCAAACAAATGTCTAGGTGAGAAGACTAACAAGAAGACTATGAAGTAGCATCTCTAAGCTCTCGCGTCCTCCAGCAGCGTGTGTGGAAACAGAGTTGGACTTGCCAGCAGAGGAACACGACTGAAGTCTTTCTTACAGTCCCGTGTTATGTGACCTTGGGGAAGTCATCTGACCTCTCTCTTGGTCTCACTCTTCTTCAGGAAGTAGGCATAATAACACCTTTCTCCTAGGGCTGTCTGAAGGACTAAACGAGAAAAAGGAGTCCCAGTGAACCAGGAAAAGCTCCACATCGTGTCTTGCATCCAACAGGTGCTCAGCGCACATCCACTATTAATCTAAATGAAATAAGGGTTCAGTGGGTTGTTTACAAAGACGAGCCTTCCAGATTTGAGAACACTCTCCCCCCTGCTTTAAAGGAGAATTAGAAAAACAAGAGCAAAACAGTCACATGAGGGAAGAAAATAAGAGAACCACCGTTAGGTTCCAACCTGACTCCGCTCCCTGGGATCACTTGCCAAATGTGAAAGGCATTTGTAGATTTGTCTCCGGAGAGGACTCCTGCCAGACCCCCACAGCTGAGTGTTTTCCCTGCATGGAAGTTATTATTCTAACCTGAAATTAAGCAAGAGGTCCCATGAGAGAAGCAGCGGATGGACAGCAGGACACTGTATCTTCCTCTGGTCTTCTGTCCTGAGGCTGGGGAGGGCTACGTGGAGTTTGGGGAGAATCAGAGCAGGTTCAGAGAAACCCCAGAGCATTAACCATCCAGCTCGGGAAGGTACTAGTGCTATAAGGAGGACTTTAATCCAGGGTCTGGCTGGACAAGACTGGCATTTTCAGGACAAATTGGATACATATTAGATACCACTAACAAATATAGGATATCAATAATCGCCTGAATCAATTCTTCCTTACCTGGGGAAAGAAATGATTTCAGTTGTTTTATTATTGTTTTTAAGCCAACTTTTCATTAGAAGATCAGAGGTGGAAAAAAAACAAAAACAAAAACCCAAAACCTCCATTCATCATCAGGGGGAAAACAGCCATAGAGAAATCCACATCTCTCAACTTTATTTCTAATTATTGCCCAATTTCTTTTTTTTTTTTTTAATATTTTATTTATTATTTGTGTGACAGAGAGACAGCAAGTGAGAGAGGGAACACAGCAGGGGAGTGGGAGAGGAAGAAGCAGGCTCCCAGCGGAGGAGCCCGATGTGGGACTCGATCCCCGAACTCCGGGATCACGCCCTGAGCTGAAGGCAGACGCTTAATGCCTACGCTACCCAGGCGCCCCCCAATTTCTTAATCTAGGCCTTCAGTATCTCCTACCTGAGCTCAGAAATAGTAACTGCTCTCCGTCTTTAAGACTCCACCTGATCAAGTCATGTGTTCCTCAAAAAGCTTCCATGTTCCCTAATGATGACAGATTAAGGGCTAAACCCCATGGCCTGGCATTCTGGGTCCTTGAAGGTCATGCCCAAACTCATAGGAATCACCAAATTCCACACCCTCCCCTGAACTTGTACACTTGTTTTTATTGCCACGCTGGTCCTCACAATGGCCAATGAATATAGCTCACGAGAGAATACACACAAAACCTTTTGTAAACATCGAGATGTTTCCTAATAGTCAATAGTAAAACTGTGACTCTCTCCTTCTCTACTTGTTGAATCTTACTTGGTGTTTCATGCATGGAGGTTATCGCTTCCACCATTCAGCCGTCCTTCCTCTTCTGAGTGAGCATTAAGCACATTCATGGAGTTTTGTTGGTATGTCTCGGTACCGCTCTGGGAAAGACGTGGTGTGTGGAGGATCTTCAAGAAGCGATGGCTCCCTTCTGCTGAGCCTATTTGCCATTGACCATTGCCTGTGTCACTTTCAAGAATTCCACGAAGTGAGGACAGCTGGGATATTCACACATTTTGGTGCTAGGTGAATAGCCAAGGGGGCTGGCAAATATTCCCGGTGATTGTTCAGTTGGTAGTGACCAAAGCTACTGTGTATGGACTTCTCCTCAGTGAATCTTTCTTCTACTAAGAATATGTGGGGAGCTGATATCTTCTTTGTGTAAGGCCAAAGTTTATGAGGAATGGTATTAGGTTTGGCTTTCTCCTTACATTTTGTTTTGCCTAGGAAACCGAGTGGTCTCAGGATTTTTGGAATGGTAGTATAGTCACTATAAGCTAGCTAAGGAAAAGACAAAGTCCCCCAGAATACAACAGACACTCTTTGGGGATGATCTCTTTTCACAGGAGGGGTGACAAAACACAATGGTTAAGTATATGGGTGTTGGAATCAGAGGGCCCTCAGATCCAATCCTGGTGACAAGACATCCTAGTTGTATGGTCTTTAGGGACTTACACTTCTTCATGCATCGCCCTCCTTAATTGTAAGTTGGGGTTTTTGTCAGGATCAAGTGACATAACGCAGCAGAGCCTGGCTGAGTAAGCACTTAGCAATATTTCTTCTCCTCCTCCTCCTCTCCATCATCATCATCGTCATCATCGTCATCGTCATGTTATTGTCTCTCTGACCATATATCCTTCTATCTTCAAATTCTTTCCCTCTACTTCAGCTTCCCTGGTCTCCTTCCTAGGGTCTTGCACATGCTGTTCTCTTGGCCTTGGATGTCCCTGTTTTCCTGTATCTTCATGGTTCAAATGTTTCCCATATCCTCATGGTTTAAATGCCACCACCCTACATCCCTATAGCTTGAATGCCTCCTGTCATATCCTCATGGTTCAAATCTTCCCCCCACCCCCCACCATATCCTCATACCTCTTCCTCACCTGCTTCAGATCTACTCCAATGTCCCCTTCTCAGTAGCACCCTCCCTTATCTCCCAGTAAAAATTTCTAACACCTTTTTGCTCTACTTTGCTGATTGCCTTAACACTTATAATATACTATCACCTTAATTTTATTGTCTATCTTCCCCAACTACAATAGAGCCTTCATGAGGTGACAGATTTTGGTCTGTTTTGTTCACTATTCTAACCTCAGTGCCTAGAACAAGGCCTGGCATACATCAGTTGCTTAATAAAAATCTGTTGAAAAGGGGCGCTTGGGTGGCTCAGTCAGTTGAGTGTGTGCCTTCAGTTCGGGTCATGATCCCAGGATCCTGGGATCTCGCCCTGCGTCGGGCTCCCTGCTCGGTGGGGGGTGGGAGCGTGGGGGGGGTCTTCTTCCCTCTCTCCCTCTGCCCCCCACTCATGCTTGCTCTCTCTCTTTCTCAAATAGATAAATAAAATCTTTTAAAAAATTTTTTAAAAAATAAAAATCTGTTGAATGAATGAATGAATGAACTGCTGAATGAATGAATTCAATTTGAATTACTGTTGAATGAATCTGTTGAATGAATGAATTCAATTTGGTCTCAATCCTAACTTAACCTATTTTGTTTTTGCTCCTAATATCACCATACAGATTATAAAGCTTTAAATAAAACAGAGGACAGTGTGTTTGGAATCATGTGCAGCCTACCTCCCCCTTACCACTAATAACTGAAGTTCAAGTGTATGCAAGGCACTCTGCTGGCTGCCCAATGCTGCAAATTGAAATAAAGCATCATCTCTCCCTGGAAGAGTTTACAGGGCTTTCACATATTCTATTTTTGTGGGAAAAGAAAGGGCAAGATGAATTGTCCCGTTATTAAAGAAACTGAAGGCGAAGATTTAACGGTTTTCCCAAGGTTCCATGGCTACTAATGTCAGAGGCGGAACAGAACACAGATCTTCGTACTTCATTCACTGAGCAGTGCCTCACAGTGAAAATAGCGCGAAGCCTCGGGGGGGATGTTGCCAAGTGTCTGAGGATGTGTGTGTGTTTGTGCTTAAGAAGAGCCTTCCCATCAGCTATTTGCACGCTGCTTACTATTTCCACTTCTGTTAAGAAAAAATGAAAACAGAAGCCTAATCTGAAAAGAGAGAAGGTGAAAATACATCTGCAAAGTGAATAAGATACAAAAAATCTGAACAAAGGGTTCCCCACCATCTCTAAAAGAGATGGTGTACAACTCTGCGTTTGGTTTCTGTGCCTACACAGGCAGTCGCCTCCTTTTTAAGGCCGTGTGTGTCTGGGTGGGTTTACTCATTTATCATCCTGTTACACCCACCTACCCCCTTCCCAGCAGGAACCACCTAACATTTTTCCTGCTCCTTCTAAATTCCAGTGGGAGCGGTTCATTTCTATTGAGCTGCCTTATTGTTTCTTGTCCTTCTGTCACCGCAAACACTAGCAAACACAGTAGCCACTTCCTGGCATCTCACTACCCGGGTTAGGGTCAGCTGGAGCAATATCGGGTGGTCTCTACCCCCTGCTAACGCAGCAAGGACAAGCCTCGGAGGCATCCTGCATTCTGTGTCCCTGGGCACCCACATAGGAACCCATCGAAGGCACCAACTTCATAAGCAGAAATGGTAAAGAAAATTACATCCTGTCTTTTCCTGAATAAGGTGACTTCTGGCCTTTTTTATTTAATCTCACAGTTCAAAGGGCTTATTAGTGCACATAACTTAGACATTATGGTGTCAGCAAATACGCCCCAGTGTGGAGCTGCAGACATGAACTAAGGACAGGAGACTTTCAGACTGTGCATTTATCACGTGTAACTAGCAAGCACCTTATGTTCATGAAACACGCATACAGTGTGTACTCAGAAGCACCATTATAATCATATTATAAGTGACTGGAACTGACAACCTAGAGCTTTCTCATTGCTCGAAGAGCCACAGATTCACATATGCTTCCACCAGTAGTAAAACTTGGACTTTATGCATAGAGTTGGAACAAAAATGACTATTGTATAAAAAATAATGAAAATCTGAAATGTACCCAAATAGCTTCATTGAAGAAAAAAGCAATAAGGAAGTGTTGCACTATTCTATTTGAATAATGGTGAAGATAAATTTGCCAAGACTCTCCCTTCATGAATGAATTATGATCTACAACAACGTATGAAATGATAACAGAATATTATTCCAATCCTCTGAGTCAATCTCTTTAAGAGCAGCATTTTCCACTATAAGAATATTATGCAAAAAATAGCACAGAAAGTAATAATACAAGAACACAGAAGCACAGTGAGAGCACTAGAATTGACACACTTCAGTGATCAAAACGGAATTGTATTCATTTTTACATAAAAGCCAAAAATAAAAATTTAAAAATCTGAATTTTAACCATGGTATGCATGTAGTTTAAATCGTTTCTTTCCTGGGGTGCCTGGGTGACTCAGTCAGCTAAGTATCTGCCTGCCTCCAGCTCAGGTCATAATCCCAGGGTCCTGGGATTGAGCCCTGCATGGGGGGTAGGGTGTGGGGGGGTCCCTGCTCAGCGGGGAGCCTGCTCCTCCCTTTCCCTCTGCTGCTCCCCCTGCTTGTCCTCTCTCTCTCTCTTAAGTAAGTAAATGAAATCTTTTTAAAAAATCATTTCTTTCCTTTAGATGACAGGGACTTTACATATGCATTAAAAGGTATACCTTTAAATGTTTAAATCTGTCTGCAATAGATCAAATAATAGGATTGAAAAGTTAGAACAAATACCATTCCTGGAGTGAAACTGTGAGTTACGTGCTATAGTATACAGGAGAAGCTCAGAGCAATGTCTTCATTCCAGGAGATCCCATTCTCCTTTGAATGATTTCGCAAGAATTTCCTAAGCGTGTGTTGTGTACCTAGGGTGGTACAAGATATTACAGTGGATTCAAACAGACGGATTCAAATGGGATGGCATGGCAGGGCAGACAGGTCGGCTGGGCAGCCAGACAGCCCATTGTTTCTCATCACAGACATGGTCTCTACAAGGAGCGTCATCTAGGCAAGGCAATGATGCGAAACCCATGAAACACTTAGGGTAGGAGTCCTTTTCACTGTGACACTGGGTTCAGGGGTAGTTAGAATGATGGGATTTTGCCTATAAGCCTACTCATTAGAAACGTTACAGGTCGCTTCACAGTCACAAGGGAACAAGGCAATGCACCAGGTGAGGACAAAGAGAAAGTGATGCTTTTCTCTTGAACCTTCCCTGCCCCTCAGTCCTCAGACTCCCTCAAAAACATGGAGCTGTGAGTGATGCTACAAATACGGAGCCTGTTTTCATTAGTCACAGACGCCAGAAGAAAAATGATGACAATAAACTCATCTCTTCATAGATTTATGAGGACATGATATCAGATGTGAATTATTAGAATGCCCTGAGGATGAAGCTTGCAGGATAGCTCTGAATACAGCATCTCATGACCAAATTTTGGGTGAAACCTGTTCCTTTCTGCTTTGGTAGGAAAGGCGAATGGGGTGAACGAAGATCCTCCCCCAATACTTGGAATATCAACAGTGAGGGGGAAAGGACTCCTTTGGGCCATGGTGTTGGACAGGAAATCCCAGAGGTGGCTTAGAGTCTTGGAGCGTGTATCCTCAAGTAACTCCTGAGAGAAGGTGGAAAAACCCTGAGATATAAAGAGCACGTGGCACTGACTTGGAGGAAGTCCCCTGTGTGACTTCCAAGGAGAAAACGATTTGTTGGTGGAGGGCTCAAAGACCGATCAAGGCTCAGTCCCTGGGCCATCTCCCTCCTCAGCTCCCACCATGCTTGGCATTCAGGGTCCTCATGATTCTCTGCAAGGACTCCAGCCCAGTCCCTCTGCATCCATCCAGCCTTCTTTCTGACATCCCCCCCTCCACCAATGTTCCCCACTGGAGGCAACGTAGCATGGGCGTTGGAGGATGGTCTTTTTGGATAGACCCAGACAGGAACCCCAGCTCTGTCTCACCAGAATACCCCCCACCCCCACCCCACCGCAAAGCAAAAAAAAGAGAGAGAGAGAGAGAAAACATTTTTAGCTTCTTGAAACTACAGCATTTTAAACATCTCCATTTCCAAAAAGAATCATGGCTTCACATTTGCATAATTCAAAGTTCACTTGGGTGTTTTTCATAGTCAAAGAAATAGCTCCAAAGTAATACAGAGGTCTCCATCTCTAGCAAGACAGATAGTGTTTGCAGATTTTTAAAAGCCTTTTTTTTTTTTTTTTTTTTTTAAAGCTTCTCCCTGTCAAGGTTTAAAGAAATCTATAGTCAGAGTTTCAGGCTGAGCAGGGATCCTGTTTCATTAGTTTATCTACCATATATCTTCATTGTTCGGGTCAGGCTTGGTCGGGAAACTACCTGTGAGAATTTTTGTGATGGGACACAGCCAGTGTTTCGTGGCCTTTTATATGTCTTAGGACACACAGAAGAGAACATTATCCGCGTAGCACGCTGCGGTAGGTGGGTGAGGGTGACCAGGGCCCTAGGAGGCCTGAGGGCTCCTGCCACCTGGAAGGGGCATGTGAGATTTCTTGGTGCCACAGTGTAATCATTGTGTAACGTGGGTGTGGTCTCCTTTGCTCCTTTCACCCTGGAGTATGTGCACACGTGTGTGTGTGTGTGTGTGTGTGTGTGTGTGTGTGTGTTCGTATGCCAGGCGTCAGTATAACTGCGGTAGCATCTTGCCAGCTCTGGGGGTTGAACTCTGCGTGCTTTTACAGTCTCCTCAGTAAAACTTTTCGAGGTGCCTGGCTGACTCAGTTGGTGGAGCTTGTGACTCTCGATCTCGGGGTCATGAGTTCGAGCTCCACGTTGGGTGTAGAGATTACTTAAATAAAAAAATAAATTGTAAAAAATAAAACCACCCAACTTCTCAAAGCTGCTGCTTTGTCCTCTGACATTCATTTTAACCAGGCTTTTGGCTCTTCATTAGAAAGAAGCCCTTAAAATAATTACATTATCCAGAAATAAGATCATTTGTCTTTTTTCTTTTAAACAATTTTCTTATTATAATCACTTCAGCTGTTTCTAAATTAAGCCTTATGAATGGCTTTGCAGGATGGATGGTCTCCACGGGCAGAAATGCTTCCCCAAAGAACCAAGCCTTATTACTAGAACTGACCTGTCGCAGAAATGCCAGTCTATTCACTGAACACGATTAGCAAGAGGACCAACTGAAGCAAGTGTTGCAGAAAGTGGACCTCTTTCTGAGACCAAGTTGGCAACAGGAATATTATGGAATAACTATTAGATCATAGGCCACAGTGTCCAACAGATCGGGGTCCAAATCCTGCTCTGCCACTCAAGCGTAGGGCAGGCTATCTATGCACACTCTCAGGTCCTCAGTGTCGTCACCTGCAAAGTAGTGACCATGAAGAGTGTGGGGTACCTGTGGTTGTTATGAAGGAAACATACATAAAATGCCTTTACATACACGGGGAAGGAGGAAGAGGTGCCCTCCCCCTGCCTCTATTCAGGTCACTCCTCAGGAAGCACTAATGTCGCTGGGTAAGTTCCAGGTTACAAATTTGCCAAGAGCAAGGATTACAGTTTGTTCAAGTCCAGTACCTTCCCTTCGCTTCTCGCTTTCTCCTGGCTCTAGAGATAAGCAGAAATCTCTGGCACTTTCTCCCTCATTCCTTCTGCTTACAGGTAGTACAGCGACTCTATCTTCTCCAGCTTAGCTGCTGGATGGTGGTAATGCTAAAATTTGAGTTGAGAGGGTGGAGGGCTCGCATGGGCCTCGAGCCTAAATCGTCCACTCCAACCTGATCCATGGAGAGGCCTGACCTGCTTGTCCGGCTAATGATAAGAGACACTTTGATTTCCCGAGGTCTGTATATTTATGGTTCCCAGTGGGAAGAGGAGGGGACTGGCAGAACAGGATTTGGGTATCTCCAGGTCTCGGTACAACATCAACTAACACCACCTCATGGAATACAGTGGTAGCCAGCACACTCCAAAAAGAAGCTTCGCGCTCCTAACAAAGGCAATACGCAATCCTCCTCCAAGATGCTCCCATTCTAGAGACAGGGACGCTTCCACTCCCTTTTTCAAAATTCCCTTTCCTGTGTTAGCAGCCAGATAGTGCTCAGCTGGAGCTTTCTGTCAGAACGTCCGCCCTTCCTGCCTCGGTGTGGATGGTGGGAAGTAAGCAGCCATGCATCTCATCTTCTGCCAGGAGCTGAGGCAGGGTGCCTTTTCTGAGAGGTGTTTGCATTTGGCCCTGGGAAATTTGGACTGTAAAGATGACATCCTTCCATACAGCAGGCTCTCTTTTCAGCAGGGAAGGCAGACTGGGTTTCTTCCTTCCTTCCTTCCTTCCTTCCTTCCTTCCTTCCTTCCTTCCTTTTCTTTCTCTTTCCTTCCTTCCTTCCTTCCTTCCTTCCTTCCTTCCTTCCTTCCTTCCTTCCTTCCTTCTTCTTTCTTTCTTTCTTTCTTTCTTTCTTTCTTTCTTTCTTTCTTTCTTTCTTTCTTTCTTTCTTTCTTTCTTTCTTTCTTTCTTTCTTTCTTTCTTCTTATCAAAAATGGATTCAAATGCAGAAATGGCCAGAGTGTCATTACATGTTTTTATGCTCTGTTAAAAACCACACGTAGCTAAGGTGGCAACAAAGCAAACGCCCATCAACAGATCAAAGGATAAATAAAATGTGGTATATACACACCACGCAATACCATTCAGTCTTAAAAAAGAATGAAATTCTAAGTCATGCTACACCATAGATGAAACTTGAAAATATTATGCTAAGTGAAATAAGCCAATCGTAAAAAGGACAAATATTGCATGAATAGTCAAATTCAGAGAAACAGAGAGTAGAAGAGAGGTTACCAGGGCTAGGAGAAATGGAGTGAACAAGGAGCTAGTGCTGACTGTGTATAGTTTCTGTTTGAGGTGGTGAGAAAGTTCTGGGGATGGATTGTGGTGATGGTTACACAACATTGTGAATGTACTTAATGCCACTGAATTGTGCACCTAAAAATGGTTAAAATGATAAATTTGATGCTATGTATCTTTTACCACAAGAAATAAAGGAAGAAAGAAATGAAAGAAGAAAGAAAGAAAGAAAGAAAGAAAGAAAGAAAGAAAGAAAGAAAGAAAGAAAGAAGAAAGAAAGAAAGAAAGAAAGAAAGAAAGAAAGAAAGAAAGAAAGAAAGAAAGAAAGGAAGAAAGAAAGAAAAAGAAAATTGAAGAAAAAGAAAGAACTGCCTAGCAGTCCTGGGATACCAACTCCATAGAAGGGCCCCAGAATTCCACTCTGACTTCCCAGCGTCCACACGTCCCTGGGGCAGGCTTTTCTGAGTGGCCAAGACAAGATCAAAGCCAAAGGAAAGAATGCTCTTCACAAGACCTGGCAAAGAGCGCTTATTAAAGCAGTCCCATTGAAAAATAATGGACTCCATGATTGTTTCTGTACATTCAAGGGGTCAGCAGGCCCAGGGGGCAGGGAGGGGCAGGCAGGATTCTACTTTCCAAGGCTGCTTGGACCTTTGACCAAACAGTCACCCAATAAACCCGTTATAGTCTCTAGCACATGATTTATGACCATAGATATTACTTATTTCCAAATTAGAACTGTAAATTCTCTAGACATTTCTGGGGGTGGGGGAAAGGATGATTTCCATCAAACAATGCCATTTTTTGGCTACTGTTAACTACAAAACTTAACTCCCTCATTTCTGCTCATGAAATATTAAAAAAGTTTCTGATTTTACTGTGCCATTATAAACAGATTTCCTCCTAAAATGTCTCTAGAATATGTTAATTTTTTTGGTCTTCTTAATAATCCTGGCTAAGAATATCATAACTGGTAAAAATATATTCATATATATAATTCTTTTACCCATGAAGAAAAGCAACTGCCAGCTATAATTCAGTGGAGTTAAATAGAAAGAGCATAACTTACATCTGCATCTTTATTCCTAATAACAACTGTAAAAATAACTAAAATATTCCAGACGTTGTAGTCATGGAGACACTTCTACCTCCAAAGCATAAAATATAATTTGTTGAGGAATGTCTAGTAAGACAGAATGAAAACTAACAAGAGACAAGCAAACCTAATCAAAGTATTTAAATTCTAGTTTCTCCTCTTTCAATTTGGATTAATTCCTAACAACTTAGTGCCCAGAAGTAACCACAACAGAAAGTACCTGGCAAATTTAAAAAGCTTCAGACTAATTAGAACAGAGAAAAGAAACCCATGTGTCAGAAACCCAGAAGCAGCAGTCAAATAACATGAAATCATCCTGTGTTCTTTCACCTGCAAATGGAGTTGTCTTACACTTTCTTTTAACCAAATAAAGTATTTCGACGAGATTCCAACTCTGATGGACGTTGAAATGGGGAAGGAAAGCTACATGATGAGTAATAAATAAATAAAATGGAGCCCCTATTCTGCAAGAGCTAGCAGTCTAGTGCACCAACATACAATGAGAACTACAAATGTGTACTTTATAAGTAATTTAAAATATTCTAGTCATCACATTAAAAATTAAGAAGAAACAGTTGGATGAATTTTACTAATATATTTCATTTAGCCAAAATGTATCTGAAACATTATCATTTCAACATGTAATCAATTTAAAAATTATTAATGAAGTAGTTTACATCCTTCATTTTTTGTCATTGTTCTAAATCTTTGAATTTCAAAATGTATTTTGTACTTATAACACATCTTCTTCGGGCCAGCCACATTTCAGATGTTTAATAGCCACATGTAGTCAATGCTACCGTATTGAACAGAGAAGATAGCAAGAGGCATAGAAAATATGCAAAGAGCTCAAAGCAAGACCAGCCTCATCAGGGCTATATTATATAAGAGCCATGAATAAAACGTCTGGGGCATCTTCAAAGAGATGGTGGCATCGGAATTGAGTCTTGAGAGTGTTTCAGTTAGGAAATGTCTACTCAGACTTGCACTGTATGAAGAGCTGACTGATGGCTGAAGGGAAGATCAGATGGCTGGGACAAGGATAGAAGGAATCAACAGTCTGGACAAGAGATGCTGGGAAGCAGGGCAAAGGCCAGGGTGGATTTAAAAGCTATTTTGGAGGTGGAATTAGGAGATATAGTGACTAACTGGAAATGACGAGACAGTGTTGAAGACATCCTACGTGGTTACCCAGCAACCATTTCTCTGACCTTCTCTCTTAACAGAAATTTGATTTTGTTCAGGTGTTTTGCACCTTCTGCAGTGCCTCGTTTGAGGGGGTGGGAGGAAGATGAAAGGACTCCTTGCCCCAGGAGGGTGGATATTATCTAGCATAAGCCAGTTATAGTAACTTTATTTATCATTGACTGGCTTAGGAAGGAACATGAAATCCAATTTTGGCCAACGAGACTTGGAGATTAGTCTGCAAGGGTGGGGGTGGGATTCCCAGAAGAGCGTCTTAGATCTTAAGAACAAATACAAGGAAGAGAAAGTCTCCTTCTGCTTCTAGTGTGGGTTGTGGTGAGGATATAATGGCTGGAACTACTGCAGCCAGTGTCATCCTGAGCTGAGTCAACCAACATCTGAGAATGGCAGAGTGGATATAGGGACTCTTGATGACATCATTCAGCCATGCAATTACCCACCCCTGGAAACGCTCCAGCTCTGCACTTCTTGCTTTGTGAGAGGATGTCTGTATGGATTATTGCAGACATATGGGGTGATAGCATACTATTCCCTTATTCGCAGGTGATAGCATACTAACAGATAGGAAAAGGGAAGAGTCTAGACAATGCCTCCACCACCGATAATAGCTATGTCTTTCTTCTGCTCAGGATGTTAGACAGCATGTGAAACTCTTTTACCTCATAACAGTCCAGGGAGGTGTTTAGGCAGATAGTCCTGTCTGCTTTAACCTGCACAGCATCCCTCTCCCCCATTCTTCCTTTGCATTTCCAGCTACTAGTACAGTACTTGGATTTAAAAGAAAAAAAAGACTGTTCTCATTTCCTGAGCTTCTTCTATGTGTCAAAAACTGTTAAATGTTTTATTCACAAAATCTCATTTACTTCCTCATTTTATCTCCTCATTTACAGAGCTGACAACAGCTCTGTGAGTGGGGTACTATCATTGCCATTTAACAGATGAGGAAACTGAAACTCAGAGGGGTTAAATTATAAAATCAAGGTCTCAAAGTTAGTGACTTGAGCCCACGTATGTCTCTCTGTAAAGGTTATATTCTTTACTACCATAATACAATCACACAGAGCAAGTCCATATGTTTATTGGATAAATGAACCGATCGATCGTATGCAATAAACAGGTGCTCAAAGAGATTAAGTACCTTGCAGAAAGGCACCCAGCTAAAGACAGGTCTATGACCTGACACAGGCCTCTAACCCCAAAGCCACTGTCCTTCCTACCACATTCTGTGACTGTCATTTCTTCCCCAGCTTTGTTGAGGTGTAATTGACAACCCATGGCTATCATTTATTTGGCACTTAGAGACCACTTTGAATAGTTCCGGGCAATTTCTTTGTGTATGAGTCTTTTCTTTACAGATTATCAATTCCTTGGGGTGGCATAGCTTTTCTGTAGCTCTCATAGCAATCAGAATAATGTATCTTTTTTCCTACCTAAGAGCTTGATTTTAAAATATAGTATCCTTGGGGCGCCTGGATGGCTTAGTCATTAAGCGTCTGCTTTTGGCCCAGGGCGTGATCCCAGGGTCCTGGGATAGAGCCCCACATCGGGCTCCCTGCTCCACTGGGAGCCTGCTTCTTCCTCTCCCACTCCCTCTGCTTGTGTTCCCTCTCTCACTGGCTGTCTCTGTCAAATTAAAGAAAAAAATATATAGTATCCTTAATATACTGATCTATCATGGTGAAGATGACCATAACTCCTGGTCTGCCTGCAATCATCTTGGTTTACACCTGTTGCCCCAGCTTTATTATTAATAGAGTAATGTCCATACTCTGAAAAGTAATCCTGTTTGGACAACAAATTGTATGGTCACCTTAATCATGGTAAACAAGAGCTTAGTTTGGCCTGTTCAGTTATGCTCCATCAACCATGCCCAGCACAGCTGTTTTTGGATCAGGATTGATCCAACAGTAGTCAAGGTTCATATTCAATGCTGGAACACAGAGAGCTTTCATGCACAGAGCCTACCATACTCCCCCCACCTCTTCTGTCCCCCATTTATCCCATATTCTCCAGTCTCTCAAAATCTCTTCTCCTTTGTATCTCGGGTTTCCCTTCCAGGAACCTCTTTCCAGCCCACATCTCACATCCCAAGGCTTGCCAGCAGAAATGGGATAGTAAGTTTGAAAAGTCAGGGAAATGCATTCTCACAATTCTCTTACTGTCTAGCAGCTGTTCATGGCTAAAACCTTTTAATCTAAAGATCGACACCCCTTTGTAAACAGTAAGATAGGAAAAAGCAAACCTTTTGTGGCTAACCATCTACTTTTTGGCCTCTATGTCATCTGTGAATATGTATATGTTCTGTGAATGTGGGGTCACATGGTCTATATCTATCTATCTATATCTATATCTATCTATATCTATATATATTTATTTATCATTGCTTTGTGAGAGGATGTCTGTACATAAAAAGATACATTATTCTGATTGCTATGAGAGCTACAGAAAAGCTATGCCACCCCAAGGAATTGATAATCTGTAAAGAAAAGACTCATACACAAAGAAATTGCCCGGAACTATTCAAAGTGGTCTCTAACTAAGTGCCAAATAAATGATAGCCATGGGTTGTCAATTACACCTCAACAAAGCTGGGAAAGAAATGACAGTCACAGAATGTGGTAGGAAGGACAGTGGCTTTGGGGTTAGAGATTATCATTATCATTATATATCATTATCAATATATATGATATATTTATCATATATAGATAGATAGATAGATAGATAGATAGATAGATAGATAGATAGATATAGTTTGGTTTGTTTTGTTTTGTTTTTACCAGCAAAAATGTATCAGGTGGCAACAAGAGATTCCCAAAAGTTAATGCCATTGTGAGCTCACCTTAAACTACTTTGAGTTCTGGAATTAATTATGACTAATGAGGTGAGAATAAGAAGCAAAATAATTTTTTTTAAAGATTTATTTATTTATTTGAGAGAGAGAGCATGAGCAGGAGCAGCAGAGGGAGAGGAAGAGGGAGAGAGAATCTGAAGCAGACTCTGCACTGAGCACAGAGGCCAATGCCAGTCCCGATCCCAGGATCCTGAGATCACAACCTGAGCCCAAACCAAGAGTTGGATGCCCAACCGACCGTGCCAATCAGGTGCCCCAAGAAGCAAAATAATTCTTAAACACACTATGCATATTGAGGTATCTTATCAGAGGGGACCTACCAGAGATTAAATTTTTGTTCCCCCCCTTTTTTATTAAGACAAATGGCAAAAATCAGATCTCGGTGGCCTCCTTTATGAGTATAAATGTAGAGCTAGAGGCCTTGCTATCTATGGAGAAGAGTGTTTCAAGATCCTTTATTCTGACAATTTAATAAGAAAAAGCTGGTTCACTGTGTTAAAAACCTTGGGCAAGAGATTCCATGAAGTGGCAGATGCTTTAAGAGGTCTTGACTCAGCACACGTGGGGCTCACTGGCATCCTAAGAAGTGGCTGTACAGGGGAACTCTCTTGGTTGGGACATCCTCTTGCCTGACTTGTCAGCAGGACCAGCTAGGTATCCCTGAAGCAATGAGCAAGCAGTGACTGTCAGACTGCACAGGGTCAATGTCCAACATCACCACTGTGTAACAGTGAGAAGCAAGTATGGGGTAGACCAGTGAGACCTTAGCAATTTAGTCTAGGCATGTAGAAGTCAAGGCCATTTCTGAACTGAATACGCCCCAGAGATTGCTGAACCATTAAAGGAAGGATAAGATCAAGAGAGATATATTAGTTTGCCTGCTTGTAGGCTATATGGGAATTCTGAAAATTTAACTAAAAAATAAGAGAGATGTCACTTTACTCACACCCCACGTTGTGGAATAGCTTACCCAGTTGCAAATGCATCTGACAAGAGAATCTGGCTGGATGAGATTGTTCTGGTAAGAATCTGGCTCAAACATACACTATACATAGTGTGCTCTGTTTCATGGTTATTAAATTTATCTTATTAGAATTTCTGCTACGCAATGTGTACGTACACATTGACTCTTATTCACCCTGACAATAAATTACACCGTGGTACCCATGATAACTTCTGAAGGGATTAATGCAATCAAAGGCAATAGTGGCCCCTTCTCACTTGCCTATGTCAATGTCTTCTCTTTAAGATTTTATTATTCCCTTATCAACAACATCTTTCCAATAAGCAAAACGATCTCACGCTGTAAGCCTTTTTCCTTTCCTTGCTTCCTCCTGGGCTCCATGTCAATATTTACACATCACCACTCACTCCTACTGTTTGCCTATGATGGCCTTCAGATCCTGTCCTCAACCTCTCATCAAATAACCTCAGATTTTCCATTATTTAATATCGTCTCGCATAACATTTCCACTTCGACAGGAAAACAACTTTCCAAAGTCCAGTGCTAGCCTCTCCTTTAAAAAGAAAATTGGTTGTACACTCAACCATGGTGAACCATGAGAATATTATCCAGTGCTGTTTGCTAATTTCTCACTGTTCCCTCAATTTTCATTGTCTCTGTGGAAGCCAATAAAGAACATGGCCCAAACTCAGAAGGCTGCTGGACCAACTGCTCAGAGGGGCTTGCCATCACTAACTCCTATGATTCCTCTTCCTAAAGAATAAGAAAGAAGGGGGAGAAGAGAGGTGAGAAGGAAAGTTGGCTGTTTTTCTTCCTTTTTTTAGTCAGATGAAGTACCTTGAATTTTAACAGTCCAAAAAATCTCATTTTCCCATGACATTATTTTTCATTTGTCCTCCATCACCCCCATTTCCAGAAAGTCACTGGTTTTTATCCAATCCATTCTATTAACCACATACATCTGCTATCAATCTCAGAAAAGTTTATTTTATTGTTTCCCTTTTCTGCACCCCTTGCCCACACTGCCTTCATTTGTTTCTAAAAAAACGCCCAGATAAAATCGGCCTTCAACAGACCTTGATAGAGTGAATGTGAACATAATTTCTTGCTTGCACTAGTGCACTCATTTCCTAACCAATCTTCCTTCGAGACTATTCCTCACACAGCTATCAAAGAGGTCATTTTTTAAAAACTCACATCTCTCTATGCCACTTTGTTGCTTGCAAATACCAATAACACCCCATTGTCTTCAATGTCAAGTCTAACCTCTCAGTCTGACATTACAAATTGCCTCAAAATCTGGCCCAACCTGTCTTTTCTAAAGCTTTTGACCCTCTCTCCACTCACTCCAGCTGTAAGCACAGAGAGAGGCAGGCTCTTATTAAATGGCCATGAGCTCTTGTTCTTATTGCCCTTCCTCATATGGCCCCAGCTTCCACCAAATAAAGCCTGAATCAACGTTTAGTCTCTAGTTACAAATGATCACTCACTGAGAATGTCCTGGGTGTCAAACACTGTCTTGAGCACATTATATACCATTCCAGTGTTTCCTTTATTCTCTTCTATTATTATCCAATAAGAACAATGAAAGTTGGGGATCAATTCATTCCCTAACTTGTGCATCTACTTGATAATGCTGAATCCAGGATTTAACCCCATATATCTGCCATCAACGACCAGCTACGCTTACCCACCAAGTATACCATCTCCCACTCCACCCCACACCCCTGCCATTTGTCTCTAGCAAGTGCTCACCACATTATAGGAGAGTTGCTGCTGGTAGATGAAAGTTCCCAGGACGGATTGTGAACACCTCAATAGCAAGCCTGGTAGTTATATATCTGCGTGCAAAACACTTTTTTTAGGTAATTGAATTTGAATTTATGCATCCAGAAACAGGAAGAAGCTCAACTCCTGTTGTATCAGATAGTTGAACCACATGTAGATCTCAGAGCTCTTTTACCTAAAAAAGAGCAAATCCAGCAACTCGATTGGATAAGGAAGCGGAATCTCTACTTCCATCTCCAACCTACTCCATAAATTATTATTTTGAATTCATCTGTAGGAACCTGGCATTGTAATAGTCATGGCAGCCATCTGCAATTCAACCAGCCACGCATACAAGCAGAAACCCCACATTTTCAATGACAGCATTGCTTAATCTGAAATGTTTTTTTGGAAGACAAAGAAGCATTCATAAAATGAAACAGTAGTGAATGTTGATAATGAGAAAGTTTTACAACAAAATGTCTTGCTGATTTATACAGTGCTTCCACGCCAGTGGCTAGAAGAAATTTTTATAAAGAGTCTGTCTTTTAAGCCTTGGCAACATGCCAGAAAGGTTGTCAGTGTCTTTAAAGACAAGGAAAGTGAGAGGGAGAGGAGGTGGTGGGGAGGGAAGGAGGAAGAAGGGACCCGGAAGGTAGGAGAGAGAGAGAGAGAGAGAGAGAAAAGAATTGCCTTTAATCCCCTCGTACATAGGGGAAATTATAATCAGTAAAATGAAGAAAACAAGCTTTTTTTTTTTTTTTTTTTTAAACCCCTACTGGAAGGAGCTCTCATCTAAATTCCAGGTTGGTCTTGAGAATATCGCAGGGACCTGCATACTCTCAGGGCTGGGAGAGCAGTATTTTCTTTTCCACTCTTACTTCAATTCAGTCATACAACAAAGAGTTCTGAAGAACAAGGAGCAGGGAGCCATAAAGCTAGACATACATCCCCAAAGAAGACCAGAAAAAATCACCAAAGTTTCAGGTGACCAGATTGAATTTCTAAGGGCAGCAATCTCTACTAATAATTTTGTGTGAAAAAAAATGTGAGAATACATAGCTCCCCCCAAAGCTTGACTTGGGTAGCACTATCTGATGCTCAGAGTGTTGGATAACAATGTATCGTCAATAGCTCACATGGGAGGAGAGGCTGGCCTCGGTTCCTGATGAAACGATGCCCCAAACTTACTCTCCCTTAGTAATGCAATAAAGGGCATTCACTCTTGCATTCTGTCACTAGTCATACCAGACCCCAAGAGGTCAGTCAAGATGGTGGGCAGAAAACAAGCTGGCTCAAGGTTATGGCTCCAGTCCCATTAGCCTGGTTCTGACATGACTTTCTAATAGCTGCCCACTGATGATACAAGATTAGGCCTGGTTAGAGAACATCTCATCCCATTTCTCCCAGTGGAACACCTCAGATACTGACAATTTGTCATGCCAAGAACACATAGCCTGGATTTTCCACTACTCCCACGCTGCTTGGCTGGCCTGGCTAGCAACAGACTTTATTTTTACAGTGCTTATCACTGCAGCTTTACCTCCAGGCCAGTGGGCCCTGTAGCAGCTGGAAACAAGAGCCAGCTGGGGGCCCAGCCAGCCACTTGGAGCCTTCCACACTAGGAGAAGAAAAGGATTGGCCAAAGGCCACACCACTAAATATTCTGGGAAGGACAGATGACAACATGAGGGGGAAGGGAGTCCGTTCATCCCAAAGCAAATGCAAACGGACATGTGGATTAGGGGTAGCTGAGGTTCCCAGAGAGCATCTGACTGTCTTCACCAGACGCAGCATGCTCCTTGCTAATTCAGACAAATGAAAAAGGCCGGTGTGCATCAGTGAAATTCCTAAAACCATAGAGCATAGGCTGTTTCTTTCAAATCCATGAAGCAGCTCAATTTCATTTTAACCCTAAGTTCCAAACGGAGGCGACGCTGTGCCCTCTGCTACCAAATCTGTCTCCCGCTGGGCAGAAGCAGCAGCAGGCATTGCAATCCAACAGCTTGTGAAGTTGAGCCCTGCCAGGGTCTGCTCTCATGAGGACGGTAAGGATCACCCCTTCTACTCTTATTTACCATACTGATTTAGCCAGCCGGGCTGTCCTTCCTCCGGAGGCATCACAGATAAACCAGGGCCAGTTCAGTTCAAATGATCATAAATGGCCAGTTAGCAGCGTGCAAGGGGATGAGGGTTTTCCTTTACAGCGCGAAGCCTTGTGCTCCGTCCCTTCCTCATGGGAGCTGTGAAAAGTTTGAACAGATGTTCAGATTCAGGGGGAGGGACGCTTTACTGTTGCTCTATTTACTTCCTCCAGCAGGATCCGCTTTCATTTCCTTGCGGGCTAGAGAGAACAATTCTACCAGCCTGACAGCTACCTGGGGGAGGGGAAGTCTGGGATCCTGGTTCCCATGAAACAGGATGAATTACGAAAGGAATGCAAGTATGCCACGAAACCACACTTACCTCTGGCTTCTAGTTTCCAGAATTAGGTCAGCAAATTTGCTGGAGCAGTGGCTCTGTCTCTGGGTGCACCCGTGAAGCAGCCGATCGGCGGGAACACGATCTCGTGTAGTGTACCCTGTATCTGTTTTACCACAGGCGGCATCTCCAGCTTAGCAGGAAGGGGTGTGTGCGTGTGCGGAGAACCTATCTCTGACAGTGCTGCCCTTTGGCATTTATTTTCCTTCAGTATTTACCCTGGGATTGAATGGTGTTTGTTTTGGGCATTATAATAAGAACTCTCCATAAAATCTCTTGGATGAAAATGCGTTAACCAAACCACCCAATCAACAAATACTTACTGAACACACACACGATGCAAGGTGCTGAGAAAGGAAGGTGCAGCTCTGCCCTTCAAGACCTAATTTATGTTCATAGTAGCATTGCCCACAATAGCTAAATTGTGGAAGGAGCCGAGATGCCCTTCAACAGATGACTGGATTAAGAAGATGTGGTCCATTTATACAATGGAATATTACTCAGCCATCAGAAAGAATGATTACACAACATTTGCAGCAACATGGACGGCACTGGAGGAGATAATGCTAAGCGAAATAAGTCAAGCAGAGAAAGACAATTATCATATGGTTTCACTCATTTATGGAACATAAGAAATAGAAAGATCGGTAGGAGAAGAAAGGGAAGAATGAAGGGGGGGTAAACAGAAGGGGGAATGAACCATGAGAGACTGTGGACTCTGGGAAACAAAGTGAGGGCTTCAGAGGGAAGGGGGGTGGGGGATTGGGATAGGCCGGTGATGGGTATTGAGGGCACATACTGCATGGTGCACTGGGTGTTATACGCAAGTAATGAATCATGGAACACTACATCAGAAACTAAGGATATACTGTATGGTGACTAACATAACATAATAAAAAATCATTGTTAAAAAAAAAGACCTAATTTAGTTGGAGAAGGCTAAAATATTTATAGGCATGGCCAAGCAGGGACTTTCACTTGTCTCCCAACGTCAATCTCTCCTTCTTCTTAGTAATAGAATTTCCCAAGCTGGGCATGTGGCTAGAGATGATGTTTCTCAGCTTGTCTTCAGTCTGGTCATGAGACTAAGTTCTGTCCAATGGATATGAGATGTGAGTAGACGTGAGATGTGCAACTTCCAGGTCATATCCTTAAAAGGAAGCCACTTGCTTACTTTTCCTCCCCATTGCCCCCTTCCCAGGGCCTAGAATGTGTATGAGGGAGCGTGAGCTAAATTCTACCATCGTGAAAATACAGTATGGTGGGGCAACGACGTGGAAGGAGTTGGGCACTATATGACCCTGGGAGACCACCTCCTCTCCCTTGACTGTTTATCAGCTGGAGAGAGAGAGAGAGAGGGAGAGAGAATCCTTCTGTCTTATTTAAGCCACTGTTATTTGGTCTCTGTTAAAGCAGCTGAATCAATATCCCAACTAACATACATATATATTTTCCCTAATAGATGAGGAATTTCTAGAAGTTTCTTTATTTCCCCAACCCCATCATGGAGCCCACATAGAATAAGTGCTCATCTCATATTTGTGCATGATAAAAAGATTACCTTATAAGGACAACCCTAGAGTGATGTCTAGCTGCGCTTCTTAAGAGCACAACAAAAAAAGAAGACATGGGGAACATAACATTAACCTGTTAGTGTATGAAAGGTGAAGCTGTTTCATAAGAGGATTTTATCAGATGACCAAAAGGCATAGAGAAAAGAATAAGAGAACAGACCTTTTCCTGTGGTCAAGCACAGTCCCATAAATTAGCACTGGTCTACAGACCCTGCTATCTGGATAAGGTATAGTTTTAACAAAAAATGGAAAAGAGATGCCCAGCAACAGTGCTGCAGAAACATACCTAACATCGATCAGTGTTTCTTGCCTGTGACTTTGGTCAGTACTGTTTTAGAATCGCTTTATTCCCTATGAACTGTGTCGCTTCGGCAAATTCTTACTTCCTTTGAGCCTACTTTCTTCATCTCTACAATGGCAATGCATTCAACCAACATCTACTGCCTGTATATCAGGCACTGTTCTAGGCCATCCACCTGAGGCGGAAAGAAAAACGACAACCAGTATGAATAAGGAAATTACATGGTCTGTAAAAGGTGCGATGTACTTGTAGATAAAATGAGAGCAGAGGAGGACAAGAAAACGGGTGGCAGCAATTTTAAGTATGGCGTTCCCAACAGTGCACCACGAGCAATGACAGTGGCTCAGATTAGGGTAGTAACGGTGGAACTGGCAAGTGGTGGTTGAATTCTGGATCTGTTTTGAAGGTAAACAGGATTTTCTGATAGGCTGTATGTGAGATGTGAGAGGAGGTATGGAGTCAAGGGTCTCATGTTTCTGGCTCAAGACAAACTGGAAGGATGTAGTTGTCAACCAATACAAGGAAAGGTGTAGGTAGAGTAATCTTGTCCAGAAGATCAGGAGAGGCCACAAGGTGCCCAGGTATTTGGTGTACACTATTCCAGGTGTTTTTGTGAGGGTGCTTTTGGATGAAATTAACATTTGAATCAGTAGATATGGGGTGGGCCTCATCCAATCAACTGAAGGTCTGAACAAAACAAAAAGACTGACTCTTCCCCAAGTAAGACAGAATTCTTCCTGCTTGACTGCCTTTGAACTGGGACATGGGCTTTTTCCTGCCTTTAGACTCAAACTGAAACATCAGCTCTTCCTGGTGTTGAGCCTGCTGGTTTTCAGACCAGAACTAAACCATTGGCTTTCCTGGTTCTAAGCTTTGGCTTCAGACTGGAACTAGACCATCAGTTCTCCTCTCCAGCTTGCCAACTCACCCTAGAGATCTTGAGACTTGCCTGTATTCATATTCCTTACAATAGAGAAAAATCCATCCATCCATCCATCCTCTTGGTTCTGTTTCTCCAGAAAACCTGATTAATGTGTGGTGCTAGATAGCAAAGGGAAAGTCCAGTAGGCAGTTGGATAGGAGTCTGGAGTTTGGAACTGAGTTTAGGGCTGGTACTATATATTTGGTGATCACTGGCAAAGATAGTATTTAAAGCCAGAAGGCTGGGTGAGATCACTGAGGAATAAATATTGATAGAAAAGAGGGATGGTTCCTGAGTCCTGGGTCTCTAAATGTCTAAATATCAGGGACGTCAGCCACAGAGATTGAGAAGGAGCAGCCATAGAGACAGGAGGAAACCAAGGAAGCATGTTGTCCTGAAGCAAAAAAGAAAATCACATCAAGGAGGAAGGAAGGTTCTCTTCTATCAAATGCTGCCCATTGGTCACTGCCATTGGTAAATGCCATTGCATTTAGCAATTCCATGGCCATCAGTGACCTTGACAAAAAAAAAAAAAAAAGCCTGGTGGAGTGGGTTTAGGAGTAAATATGAGAAGGGAAGTTGGAGACAGTGAGGAGTATGAACCCTCTTTGAAAGAGCTTTGTTCAAAGGGGATGCAAAAAAACCGGGGCAGTCATTGCCAGAGGAAAGGGGACCAAAAGAAGGAATTTTTTTAAACAAGAGAGCTAACGGCATGTTAGTAATACCGTTAGCTGCCATTTATGGGGCACTTTACCGCGGTGCTAGGTACTCTACACGTGACAACCTACTGAATCCTCATAATGGTTCTGCAATGCAGACATTAATACTTCTGCCTTTCATGCAAGGAAACAGATGTTAAGAGAAAGTGAGAAACTTTATAAAACCACATTTAGTCAGTGGCTGTGCCAGGATTTAATTCCAGGTTGTTCTAACTCGAAAACAGGGATTCTTTACCACTACAGTCTATTTATTGCCTCCCGTAACAGCCTGCGAGTCATCGAGCCTGCTTCCCTCAGGGAGATCAGGCCTGCAAGGCCCCCGGGCAAATGGTAACTGTCAGGATTTTCAGGGGATGTGGAAAGCTCCTAACTGTGCAGAGCAGTGTGCAAAGAGATTTATATCCTCCTCCAGTCCCAACCTTTAGGAAGGCAGTGGATAATACAACATCCTTACATGGACTTCTATACAGAGCACTCCATGAAAATCACCCTTACATCACATCCAAGGAGAGGAACAGGCAGTAGTGTGCAAATTCTGTTTTCAGATTAGGCAGGGTAGTGGAAAGCAGTCGCGCCCTTTCTTGCCTAGCACGCTGGTATGGATCCGGGAGCTACGTGAACATTTGCCGCTCCTGCAGGTGCGCCATGAAACAGAGGAGGACGCTGTTCTGGAGATGGGGTGCTGTGGGAAGAGGCTCACTGCTAGCCTTGACAGTGAGAACTCCTGGGGTCTCTGGCTATTGTCCAGTCCCAACACGTACAAAAATCCAATACACCAAGATTAAATCAGGCTGCAATATAACAGATTCTTTTTAAAAACTGCATGATTAATTTTTTTTTTCCTAGTGAAAAGTAAGTTGCTCCTGGAATCTTTGTTCATGCTCAGAATAAGATTTGATTATAGAGCCGTATGGAAATTCCCTGAAGAGAAATGGGGTGTATATGTGGGGGAGGGGTAAGAATGAGGAGAGAGTCTTCTGAACCCAGTGCTACTATGTAAGATGACAAGCCTGACACCTCAATTCAAGGGACAGCAAGAGTTAGCAGGTGAAGAGCTTATGGAATCTCCCTCAGTTAAGACAGGATGCCCTGGAAACAGCCATTTCAATTAGTGCTAGACTGGCCTGAAATGAGGATTAAGAGGTCATTTCCAACTGTAGCTCAAGGATAATTTGCACAGCTCCTCTCCTCGGCAATGTCGCACTACCCTCGTTCACCGTGCAGTTCTTACAGAGCATACGTTCCTAGGCATAAACGGTGCTTTAATTCTCACATACAGAGCTCCACCGAAAGCCTTTGGCGGCCTTCTCGTTCCCAGTGGAGAACACTGATAATGCTTTCAGAAATGCCCTTTATGCTTTCCCACACACACCTACTTATTTTCAGTTACTAACTTTTATGGAGAGTGGGTTTTTGTTTCGTTTTGTTTTGTTTTTTTACAAAATAGCTCATAGGCAGTGCATTCACTACACATCACAGAGGTGTTCTTTACAGATTTCAGAGGTCTCTCCATCATCTCTGCGTTATGACACAAACATTAGAAGCCTGGTCATCAGGAGAAAAATAAGCAGTAAATTCCATTTTAAGTTGGAACAACTGAACTTCATTCATAATCTTAAAATTTTTTTCTTGATTATAGAAATGATGCATGCTCTTCATTGGAAACAAATTCAACCAACACAGAAAAGTATGAAGGATAATGTGAAAATTTTCAACAATCCCATCCCTCAAAGAGCATGATTAATAATTTATGAATATCCTTCCAGATTATTCTCTATATGTAATACATATATGTTAGAGATCCCTGACCTTAACGTCTTAGAGTTGTGTGAGAAAGTTTGTGTGCATGTATGCAGATGCATTTTTAAGGATAAGGGACTGTAACTTCCATCAGGTTTCAAAAAAGCTCAACATAAATATAAATATGTATATACCTAAAAATATACATGTATGCAAAATACATATATATGTAAACTACATATATGAATATATAACATCTAAAGTATAACATATATAACTATATATATGAATATATATATGCATATATATATAACATATATATATATATTCCTATTTAGTTTACAAAAACCTAATCATAACCTACATATAACCCTGCAACTCATTTTTTTCCACTTATGGATATTTTCCCATTTTAGAAGTAGTTGTAATTCCTGCTATTATTTTATCACTTGTTTTTTTTCCCTTTAAGTGCCCGAATCTGGGGCTTGAGGACAGAAAAATTTGAATTGGATGCCTGGCTCCACCATGTACAGGTTCCATTAAGTTTGGTCAGTTACTCAAACTTTAGAAGTCACAGGTTTGTCATCTGTAAAATCAATTCGAATTATAATAGCATTAATGCAAGGAATAAATAATGAAGTATATTTTAGGAAGCCACCGCTTGCAACGTCTGGCACAGACTAAATATTCAATAAACAGTAGTGTTTTCAGGAGGTAGAATGCATTCAGTCCACATTCACATATCTAACAACATCTGGAGAAGGTTTTTAAAATCAGGATTTAGGATGACAATAAAATGGATTATTGAGACTAAAGCTGAAGCCACATTCTGGAATCAGATGGTATTATCCATTCCGTGGGAGTAAGTCAGCAAGCAAATGATGATTTGTACAGCTGTAAATCTGACAGAGGAGCAGGTGTCAGCCGCTGTCAGCCTCTCCAGCATGGCTAAAGGAACTGCCCGTGGACTGAGCTGATTGGGACCCTCTGGGATCCTCCTCTTCTGTGATGTTGAGAAGGTCATGATCCATACCCTGTCTCCTCATTTCAGTGGGATTGCCTTCTCACTTCTGGGTCTTATGGCTAAGCTCTCAGACTCCGTCTGCAAATGCTGCGCGTTCAACGGCAGTGCAGAAGTCCATTAGCCTCTGCGTGATGCTGGTGGCCTGGCTCATGTATGAACATGCATGGCTTTGGCCTCCAGTGCTCTCTGCCCTGCTCGTGTCCACTCCTTCCCTCTGGTGTGCCTGGCAGCTCAGCTCCAGGGCAGTTCACCACTCACGGGGAGCAACTACATGCTAGGCATGTGCTAAGTACTTTGCACCGTAGATCAAGAGTCGCTGGCTCTACTGACTGAGCCGGCCAGGCGCCCCCTAGAACCCTGGTGCTTCTGAATGCTACCCCCACAGCTTTTGATTCTGTGTAATGAGTTACATGTTACACTCGTAAGACCTGGGTGGACAAGGAGAAAACACCAATTTGGTACCCATTGGAAGGTTCCCTTAGAGCAGTTTCCACAGCAGGCTTTCTTCTCATAGAAGTTCTCTCTGCAGCACGGTACGTTCAAATTCACGGTCCACCCCTGCAGACCAGAGCTGCAATGAACTCCTTCAGCTTTGTGGGAAGACCGATGAGAAAACTGATTAGAAAGGGTAACCACACTTTATGTGTGGTCAGCAGAATAATGGGCCCCAAAGATGTCCACGTCCTAATCTCTGAAACCTGAGGATATGTAGCCTTACATGGCAAAAGAGATTTTGCACATACGATTAAGTCAAGAATCTTGAGATGGGAAAGTTATCTTAGATTACCCAGGTGGGTAATGGATGGTCTCAAGGATGCTCATGAGGGAGTTGGGAGTGTTAAGAGTCAGAGAGAAGACGAGGCAGAAGAAGCAGAGGTCAGAGTGACACAGGCAACCCCTAGAAGCTAGAAGAGGCAAAGAAAGACCCTCCTCTACTGTCTCCAGAAGGGAGCTCTGTTCTGTTGACCCATTTTAGGCTTCTAATCTCCAGGACTGTAAGATAATAAACTTGTTGCTTAAGGCCACTATATTTGTGGGGATTTGTTACAGCAGTCATAGGAAACTAATATAATGTCCATATCCCAAGTATCTTATAACAATATTGTCCTAGCATTAAACTAGAAGTCCTATACCAAATTTATTTGAATCCATAAGATTAATGTTTTCTGGTGCTTCAAAGAGCCCATCAGTGATGTCCTAATTGATCTGGCTCTCCCTCTTCATAAAGAAAATGAATAATATACCACTTGTGAGCTTTTAATTGAACATTGACTGTAAACTCTACATATTTCCAAAACCTCGGAGTAGAAGGCCTGGGCATGCTATCCTCTAATTGAGACCTATTCACTCACTGACCCACAGCTTTACAAATCTAAAACAGGCAGGCATGGTTGGAAGTGAATACAAATTCCCTTTTTTGCTGAGACACTTGTGAAGATTTTCAATACCCACCTACAATAGCAACTTTCATCAGGTTGATTGTACGTAGGTTAAAAGGTCTTCCCAATTTTGATTCAGATAAATGACTCGAAGAAAAGAGTGTCCCTGTTTGTTTACAAATATAAATTTAGAAGCACTGTGAAATCTCAAACAAAATTAGACACCAGGGAGAAAAGGAATCAAATAACCTAATTAACCAGGGCTGAGCCACTTACATTCACAGGACTCTGGATAATGCTGGCCAGCCGGACTGAAGAGAGAAAAGACAAACACTGATGGAAGAACCAGCAGCCCAGGAACAGAATTCAAACAGCAGAGTGAAGATCGTTAGCAGGCTGATGAGGCTTTTGTTGTCCTAGTCATTGAGCATGATAGGGAGTCGTCTAACTCTGGAAGGTTCCTAACCACCATCATGGATATTTGAATAAGCCAGAAAACATCAGATTTCAGAAATGCATCCCTTGTGGCCATACCTTTCAGAAAGTAGGCTTCGGTTTTTGGAAAAAACTGCTGTGTATCCCTGTGCTCTCCACATGGACGTCACAATAACTGATGTTTCTGTGTAGATATCAGACTGCTTTGAAATAGCCAAAGGAACATTAGTTAGTTCTCTTGTATTACTAATTTCTCCAATCAAGAGCCCCAAACAGCTCTGTGCCTGGCACACTAGACTAAGTCTCTTAAAGAAATCTCACCTAAGGCTGGCATTATACTGGTTAGCTGAAATTAATGTGATTATTTTCTTTTTCTGGATCTTCCCAGTTACCAATGGTCTCCTTGTCAACTGGCTCCTTCTTATTCTGTGATAGTAACACTTTACACTGAACGAATGATTAAAAATGCCGGAATCACTACACAAACACCTTGTTGCTTTCCTTCAAAGAAGTAGGATGGCAAATAATTGCTATTTCTTTACCAGGAAAAAATAAAGTTAGAGCGAGTGGCTTGGCTCTGTGTGCCAGCTGTCATCTGGGACAACAGGGACTCTTGACCCACTTGGCAAACAGCATGAACTTCCAAGTCTCTTTTGCTCTCCCAGAGCACGGGGCAGAGACAGACACAGTCCAGATCTCCCAAAAGTCATGATTTCAAATAATTCTATTTTCAATATAGTGACTTGTTTAATCTACAACTAAATGTGGTTTAATCCTTATACTGGTTGAAGACTGTTAATATAAATGTTTAAAAAACAGATAAAATCTTTAGACTGTGTTACAATTCAAGGTTAAGATAATATGATCACTGTATTTTTATACATTATCATGTGCATTAATCAGGTTTAAATTTAACTCCCCAAGTCAAGTGTAATTTACAACGCACAAGAGTTCAAAAGAATGAGCTTTCTTTCCTTGTCCTTGCAGCCTGTGGACCTGATGTAAGTCCCAATTCCCCCTTATCAAGTTGCTTGCCCTCCTTCTGCTCACCCTCTCCAAAAAACAAAAATAAAAAGTGACTGCCATCCAATAAGTGCAGATGGGCGAACCCACAAGCAATAATGAGCCCCGACCCCTTGCACAGCCGTGCTACATTAGGCTGTGTGTCTCACGTGACCCTCTGCAGTTTTAGCAGCAACTACCTCAGCATCATAATACCTCCAGATGAGCAAGTCAAGGTCGGTCAGAGTGGGAGAAAGCTCACAAAAATGCATCATTCCTGGGATGCAGTAGCCCGAAGCACAGAAGAAAAGCTTTACTTATTTGGGAAACTGCTGAAAATAAATACTACTCACTATAAAATAGTCAAAGAAAATAGCCCATCTTGTTCCATCTTTACATGCAAAGCCTATGGCTATTTCTTTTTTCTGTGTCGAATGCAACTTTCTTTTTTTTTTAATTTAAATTCAATTAGCCAACATATAGTACATCATTAGTTTTTGAAGCCTATGGTTATAAGACATATTTGGGGGTAGTCTTTACTGCCTATGCCTGGATTTTTCAGAAAGGATCAGACTAGATACTAAAGGGCCCAACAAAACATTAACAGATGGGTCAAATTCATAAGGGAATCATTAAGATTACATTTTATATTTGTGGAGAGTTTAATTTCTGCAAACTACTTGCATGACTGTTTTTAAGTGGGTTGCCAAGATTATTAAGAAGTCATTTTGGATGTGGAAAAGAACGGCACCAAGTTAAGACCATAACTCACATCTCTCGATTCTTGGTCCTATTAACAAAATAATCTCAGAAAACACTTCCCCCCAACAAGAGTGGGTCAGTTGAATATTTAACCCTGAACACCCAAGGCATTTTCTATGGAAGTAATCGGAGTTATAAATAGTAACTAGATTATTCATTCATTCATTTAATGAATAATCATTCTACAAATAGGCACTATTTGAGTCCCAACTATGTGCCAGAGAGAAGATCAAGACAGGCACGGGCCTGCCATCCTACAGTTAATAGCCTCATCTTATTCTTTATGTGAACGGTAGGGACCTGGAATGAGGCCATAGAGGGTTCTACAACACCCCTGAGAAATGAGGAAAGGGTGTTAAGTCAAAAGCCTCAGAAGTGAAGATGGCAAAAGAGCCATAGGAGTTAGGTCCCAAGAAGAAAGGGTTCCATGGGCAAATTAGTTTGGGAAACACATCTTACCATATATTCCCCTTAGACATTTATGAGCAAATTAAAAGCACTGAAAAGTTTTCTAATTAAGAAGCATGCTAAATCTCCTTCATCCAGCAAATATGTTTACCGTGGAACATCCCATAGAATCTGCCTTCTGTGGGTCCCACTGTGGGAAATGCTGATAGGTCCACAGTCTCCAAGTGCAGTTAGAGGGCTCTGATTTAGAAACCACATTTTTCTAGCAGCGTACACACTTGTCAGAAAGTCCTGGTAAGATACTCACTTCCAGAACCTCCTTGGCTTTAAGCAAGTTTCAAAGGAAGCAGAGGACAAAGAAGCCGTGCTGGCTCCCAACAGGGGCTTTGGAAGGGTAATCCTACAACCGTCCCCCTTCAGCCTCAGGCACTTTCCTCCGTTCCTGGATCATGGATTTTCTTGGGGCTTGGCTCCATAACCTCTGACTTTGGTAGCTGTCCATCATCTTTGACCTGAGTCTTGTCATAACCCCATTTGGCTTCCTGGTAACTGGTCTCATTCTTTGGTCCAATGACAGCCTGATCCTGGACCCCATAGCTTTACCCTGCAACTCTGAGGCCAAGGGGCTCTCTTGTAAAGTTTTATACATGAAATCTCTTGCTTCTGAGTCAACATACAGCTCACTACCTTAAGTCTAACCTTGTGTTGCCTTGTGTCAATTAGTTAGTTACCTTGAAGGCAAAGGTAATTGTCCCCCCACCCCATTTTAATCAAGAAAATTTCACAGTGATCTAGTTACTTTAGAAAGATCGAGGGGTGGGGCACTGAGGTATCATATATTATCTCATTTCATTGTCCCAACAAATGATGAGGTAGTTGAAATTTTTACCTGTTTTCCAAATCAGGGAACTGATCATTTGAGAGATAGTAACTTGCCCAAGGTCACAGGACCTAAGTGATAGAGCCAGGATTATTTGAACCCAGGCAGTCTGACCTCAGAGTGCATGTTGCTTTGAATCAATAAGCTTCCCTTGATTCCCCGCCCTCCCCCCAAAAAGGTCTACCTATTCACCTTCTGGAACCACTGCCCAGGAGCATGGTGCTCTTCTGTGGTCATGATCCTGGGGCAGACTGGGTTCCCAACATCACCCCTTCAGGGCTGGTCAGCACACCATACCCTGGGTTTGTTCTCCTCTCCCTGTCCCTCTGTCACAGCAATGTATTTCTACTAGAGTTAACTAGGAAACTACTCCGAGTGAATGTTCCCTTTGTGGTAACAAAATGCTTTTAAACCAGGCTAAGTGTATATGTCTCCAGAGACTCCATATGCAGGATCTCTAATGGCAAGATGATAGAGACCTACCATCACTGGGTCAGATTTGAAACTTCAGCATCCCATGAATCCCTCTTTATTTTGCCTGGACCAACATTCTCAACCCTCCCTGCACATGAGCATCCTGGAAGCTTTATTTTTTTAAACAAGAAACCTATGCCTGGGCCACACCCCAGACCAAGCGACTAAGAATGCCCAGAGTGGGACCCTAGCACTGGCGGTTTAGGTGATTCCTGTCTAACACTAGAGTGAATGTTCCGGTCCCACACATAGGGCTATGTTTGTATGTGGAAACGTGTTTTCTAAATTTAGGTCTTTGTACATCCCATGGTGCTGGTGAAAGATGACAACCTGCTTACTCGGAGGAGGGAAAGGGGTTTAAGAATCACAGGCCTAGGGGCGCCTGGGTAGCGCAGTCGTTAAAGTGTCTGCCTTCGGCTCAGGGTGTGATCCCGGCGTTATGGGATCAAGCCCCACATCAGGCTCCTCCGCTATGAGCCTGCTTCTTCCTCTCCCACTCCCCCTGCTGTGTTCCCTCTCTCGCTGGCTGTCTCTGTCAAATAAATAAATAAAATCTTAAAAAAAAAAAAAAAGAAAGAATCACAGGCCTGACTCTGATCACCATGTACTGTTGGGCCAGAATCAGCTTCCTTGGGGTTTGGTTTTCTCACACAATAATGAGGGATTAATACTAACGTACCTCAAAGGTGGGTACCTTTTTGGTTAGGTACCCACCAACTCAGGCAAAGTTAAAATGCCTATGACAAACAAGGGGATTTGAGTGATTTTCCTCTTAAATATTACCAAGAAAGCCTCAGTAGTTATACACGTGAACTGGAGTGGATTGCAATGAAGCAGATGGCACAGCCTCACTCATTACCCGTAGATGGCTGCTGCTCTTTCCTCACATTAATGTCTGTCTTCTGGATAGCAATTTGGGGAAATAAATCAAAAGAAAAGGACACAGGTTCTTTGGCACACTCCCAGAAAACCGGTGCTGTCTTGCTGACAAACTGTTTCCTGGAAACAGGTGTGCCCCGACTCAAAGGGAGTGGGGCCCTACAATGAAAGAAAATAACCAAAGCATTCTTCCACTTTACAAAGTTTTCTTGAAATAGAAACTCCCCTTGTGCATAGTTCATTAACTTATTACTCTTGGGGTGAAAAAAGTCATTCCAAAATGGAGACAGAATGCTGAAATGATCACGTTAACCAGTGGGGAAATGGGATTTAACTTATAAAACCTTTATAGTAACTCATGATATTCTTTCTGTGAAGCTAGAAATAGCTCTAAGAGAAAGAGACATATTTAGGTAGCAAGATACAATTTTCAGTCCCTGCCAACCACCACCTCATGTGGCAAGTGATGGAGAGCATGGGCAGGCAGGGTGGAAGCTCTCACCGCCACGGGTCTGAGGAGGTCCACCTGTGGGGTATCAGTTCTGTTAGCCAGGCTCTCTCCTTCTACAGCCGTAAGAGGCCAGCACCGAGGTTAGCCTCCTTTGAATAAGAACCATCTGACACTAACTCCTTGTGTATTTATTATACCCTGAGTGCTACACACTAAGGAAGGCTGTCTAAGGAAGGGGAAGACAACAGGGCATGCTCCCTGCCCTCTACGCTTGTCAACTTACTGTGACCAGATATCCAAATCTGACAGCCTTGATCTTTTGGGAAGTGTCCCTAAGTAAGCTTAGGGGTAGGGCTGTCAGATAAAATATGAGAAGCCCATTGAAATCTGAATTTCAGATAAATAATAATTAGTGTTTGAACATAAGTATGTCCTAAATACTTCATGGGATTCACTTATATGAAAAAAATTCAATATCTGAAATTCAAATTTAACTTGTATTTTTACTTGCTGAATTTGATAGCTCTACTTAAGAGATCTGTAGGCTCTCTTGTAAGCTCTGTGAATTAGTTCCATCCTTAGGTTTCTCCTCACAAATAAGGAACTTGGAGTTGTTTTCTAGTTGTGGTAGTGATCTGGGCTGATGACTTTTTCTTTGCATCAGATCTTTTTGTGATCAGTGGCATATATCCACAACAGGAGTTTTTAGTGATGCCAGTCATGCTAAGTAGTCATGTTGGGTTGAAAGGGGAGACTGTGACTTCATAACTTACTGATCCCTAAAGGCAAGGGTTGCATTCAAAGCCTAAAGCAGTGCCTGTATTCTAGAATCACTTGTTAAATTCAAGGGCACACCCATTTGCAACAACATGGATGGACCCAGAGGGTATTATGGTAAGTGAAACAGGTCAGACTGAGAGAGACAAATACCATATGATTTCGCTCGTAAGTGGAATAAAAAAAAAAATCAAATGAATAAACAAACAAAAAGCAGAACCAGATCTATAAATACAGAGAACGAACTGATGGCTGCCAGAGGGGAGGTGGGGGCTGGGTAAAATGGGTGAAGGGGAGTGGGAAACAGAGGTTTCTGGATGCAATGAGTAAGTCACGGGAATGAAAGACACGGCATAAGGAATATATTCAACGGTATCGTAATAGCGATGTTTAGTGACAGATGGTAGCTACACTTGTGAACATAGCATAATGAATCACTAAGTTGTAAACCTAAAACTAACATAACATTGTGTGTCAACTCTACTCAAAGAAAAAAAAAGAATAAATTAAAATAAATAAATAAAACAAATACATAAATCCAAGAGCACAGAGCTTGCCTCCTCATGTTACATACTGACCAGCCACATGCTTGACTGAAATTCCTGGTGCTGGGCAGTCTGTGCACAGCAAGAGATCCTTGTAGACTGAGAAGATTAAGAGGTGCTGGTGACTGTCAAGGGTTAGTTGCTGAGAGTTAAGAATCACCTAGAAAATCTTGTGAAGAGGCAGATCCCAAGCCCCAGCCTTCTAGATTCTGATTCCAAAGTCCTCAATTCAGCCTTGTTTTTTAACCACACCGCTGCGATTCTGACCTCAGTGTGGGGGCTTGTGTTTAGACCCTGTGCCTCTCCTCCTGGGCTCCTGGGAAGATCCCAGCCGAGAGCCCATGGCGGTCAGTTGGGCTGGTGTTCCCACCCACCGACCCAGCAGCTCAGATCCAGCTGGGACTCTGAATAATGAGAGGACTTGAATGTCTCTTCCTGTGTCATCTTCATGCAGCCATTTCTCTCCTTATGTCTCCAGCCCTGACTACCGCCAGGGCTGCCAAAAAGTGTCCCTTTTTGCCAGTCACTTTATACCGTTAGCATTCCCAGACCTCGTTTTTCTATTAGCATGGCCTGGCATTTCACTGATGGTTGTCAAGGTGGCTCCTGAGTCATACAACTGCGAATATCCTCCTTTACACTGTCCCACATCTAACACCAGACTGCTGGGAGGCCACATAGCTTCACCCTTAAAAACAAGCTCAATGTGATGCTGAGAAGTTGAGGGTGTGATGGAGGCACCCTTTCAGTCAGGGATCCGCCTCGGCAGGTGAGCAGCGAGCCCACAGGGAGCAGCATATTCCCCAGACAACCTTGTGTGAGGAGCAAATAAAAGGACCCTACAGAGACATATTTAGGGAGAGTCTAAAGCCTGGAGTGAACTGGCCCCAAAGAGGAGAGATGGGTGACGTGTGCAGGATGTGGTGGAACTGAAATGACTGAGAAGGAGTAAATGGCCTGCAATCCGAAGCAGATCCCGGCATCTACCTGGTGTAATTTCCACCAAATGTGCTTTTGAGTCTAATTTCAGAAAAGGCAAACCCAATCCCTCTTGGATTTCATTCATTCTTCCACCCATTTGACAACTATTTATTGAACACCTGCTATGTGGATAGAATAACACATCTTGAAATGAAAAGACTCACTGTAATTAACCCAGAATTGAGAGCCTACTTGCTCTGAAAACCAGTAGCTCCTTTATTAAGTTACCAGAAATGGGAGGCGAGGCCCTCAGACTTCTGGGGAGGACTTCTAGGTGGTGAGTGGAGTCGGAGGCATTGGAGCAAGGAAGTTCTGCCAGGTAATCATGTGAGAGGCAGAGCTCTGCGACTGAGGGATTCCTGCTTTACCAATTTCCAGCAGGCTACCGAAGCCCAGTAGGGCTTGGAAGCCCCCTTCTAAGCTGTCTGTGGTTTCACGCTGTTCCTGTGAAGTGAGGGCTCAATACAGGTAATGATAACTGAAAACAAGTATAAGCAGATCCTTCCACATAAACTGGCAAAGAAGACTGGTGTAGGTTTTAAGTCGTGACTAAAAAGAACCAGGAAGGATCCTTTATCAACAACTAAGGAATTGGGGCACCAGCATTTTTGCCAAAATACAACAGCTCTAATTAGACCTGCATCCACTGAACTGGCAAAGATCAAAGAACCTTGTAATAAGACTGCCACTGAGCACAAAAGGACACAGCAGAAATAAGAGATTGTATTTGGATGAACCAAGTATCTACAGCAACTTTGGGAATAAATCTCCACCAGTTCCCCCAAAAAGCCATGTCCCAGTTTGCCTTGGGCTTTCCCCCCCAATGCTCCTCCTGCCTGAAACACCCTTCCCAAAACTTCTCCTGACAATCAGGAGGTGAGTGGTCTGGTTTTCAGCAAAGAAATACAACACACCAGTTTCCAAGGTCAACATCAAGCTTGTTCATTTCCTTGTTCATTCATTCAGTTACTTGGTTATTTGACCTGTATTGGGCACTTAATGCATGTCAGTCCCTGTGGGGGTATATTGAGGATACAGACATGAAACAAAGCACCTCATTTACCCTCGGGGAGCATGAAATTTAATGGAAGAGACAATAGAAAATTATAAAATTGTGTAGTTAGTGTTATAATAGTGGTTTGTATTATGCAAGAGTACAGGGGAATTTAGGAAGGCTTCCTAGAAAAGGGAGGGCTTGAGTGCAGTCCTGAAGGATGAGGGGGTACCTGCTGGAGGCAGATAATATGAGTCTAATGATGGAATCAGCTCATGTGATCCATCTTTTTTCATTTTGCTCTCTGTATAAACGATCCATTTTGATCATATGTCTAACCAGGGTTGACAGTGCTCTCTGGGGCCATGAAAGAAAGAGAAATGGCCTCGTGGAGCAAAAGACATGAGCCTTGGTCTCATGCACTAACACATTGGGATAAACATTCTGAATGTTAATACAACTTCACTTTGGGATGGCAGACTAAGCATGTAAGTTTGTGTATTCTACCTCCAAAAGTTCCACTGAAGTGGCAGAAAATATGTATGAAAAAGAAATAATCTATAACAGGGATGGAAATCAGAAAAGGTTACCATCTGTAGACAGAAATTGTTTTAAATTTCTGGAAAATAGTGAACAGACATGGTTGGATTGAGCCAATAAAAACCACCACAGAGATCAGGTTTCAGAGAGAGATGATATAGAGGTGAGAGCTGTTTTTCCCAACAGAACCGCAGAGAATTCAGGTCTGGAGCCACAGAGAGAAGGAGCAGACAGGGTAATTAATAGAAGGGCTCTGCAGAATGCGTTTTCTCCACCTTTTCCCACCCACTCCAAACTCTGCACAAAAGGGCAGTACACCTACGCAGCTCATTGTTCAAAATATAGTCTTCCTGACTTGGGCAGTTTGGGCAGTCATAAGCTTGCCTGCCTGCTTCTTATTCTCAAATGTGCCTGCCATAAGCCTGCCTGCCTGCTGTGCCCTTCATGAGAAGCATGGTAGGAAAACATTCCTATATAACTGCCAAGGAAACCCAGCAGGTACCTCTACTAGTCCACTCAGCACTTCCTTTATAAATATGATTGGGCCAGTCAAAAGGCAACAGTTATTTAAGAAAAACCAAGAGCATAAAAGAAAAGGATCCAGAAGAAAAACAGAACAACTGATGACAAAGAAAATAGAGTTGAAACAGGACATGGAAGATAACTTTCTTTTTAAGTGTTATTACTGTTTTCAGGGAAATCTGGGAGAATATTGTATCCATAAATGAGAGTATGGTGCTTTGAAAAAGAAGCCATAAAAAAAAATTTTTATAAAAACTAAAGATTTTAAAAAGACCTTGAGTAGAAAGGTTGAATTACTGAAATGAAATGACACAAAAATAAATCTGAGATCTGGAAGACAAATTTGAGGAAATTCTTGGAATGCACATAAAAGAAAAGAGAGAGAGGGGCACCGGGGTGGTTCAGTCAGTTAAGCATCTGCCTTCAGCTCAGGTCATGATCTCAGGGTCCTGGGATCAAGCCGCACGTGGGGGTCCCTGCTCACCTGGGAGTCTGCTTCCTCCTCCCTCTGCCCCTCCCCCTGACTTGTGTGCTCTCATTCTCTCAAATACATAAATAAATAAATAAATAAACAAATAAATAAATAAATAATTTTTAAAAGAAAGAAAAAGGAAAGAGAAAATATCAGAGAAAATTTAAGAACATAGAGGAGAGTGATTGAAGATCCAAGAGCTCTAGTATCCTCTAGGGCTAAAAGATACAATATTCTTCCAAATAAAAGCTGCTGAAGGAGAAAACACAGATGATAGAGAAGATGATATTTCAAAGAAATAACAGGATATTTTCCTGAGCTGAATAAACCTTGAATCTTCAGATTAAGACAGCTTAAAGTGGAATAATGAAAAAATGACATACCTGGACTCTTCCAGGGGAATTTTATGATCTCCAGATACAAAAAGAAAATTGTGAAAGCTCAGGGAGGGAGTAAAAAGCTATCTGTAAAGAGAATGGCAGCAGACTTCGCATCTGCTTTTGGGTTTGCTGGAACACATTGGAACAAAGCCCATAAAATTGTGGTAGAAAGTTATTTTGAATCTATATTTCAATTATAAGGGCAAAATGAAGTCTACAAGGAGTTAGCCCTTCTGCTGTTTTGATGAAACAACTCAAAAATTCGCTCTAGAAAAATTGAAAATGAATCCCAGAAATAGGCAGACCTGGAAACAATGAAAATAATCCAGTTCTGATGGAAAGATATCCTAGAGGAATAGCCGATTTAGTCTGAATTAAGAAACAGGACAGTGAAGAAATCTCCAACAAACAAAAGGTTATCATGATCGACTGGATACTTAGGAATCACAAAGAAAATGATGACATGCCACATATGTACTTAAGATTTAAGTTTCTCCAAGTCAACCAGAGAAGAGAAAGAAAATGAGAAATGCTAGAAAGATAAATACCCATGAAAGGCAATCATGGGCTAGATATGAAGCAAACTAAAATACAGTTTGTATTTAAACAATGGAATCTAAAAAACACTGGTGTCTGAAGCACAGGAATGTAAGCCTCTGTGGTCAAGGTTAACAGATACAGTGAATTCCTCTAAAATCTCTGTGACTTCTAGTTCACTGGGTATTACAACTGCTTCCCTATTGTACGATTTATTTTTCCTTTTGAAAGTAGTTTATAACTTCATGGACTGTGTTTCTTACAGATTATGCTTTTTATCTAGTTTTTTTTCAGGATAATATTCCTAAGGGTGGAACTGAGTTTTGAACTCTGGTTAAAAACCTTTTATTTCCCCAAAGGTATTTTTGTTTGATTATCCATGGTCTTTTCTGATCTTCATGAGACAGTTAACTAAGCTTCACTAACTGAAAATACAAACCTATACCCATTAAGAAACAAATAGTTTTTAAGAAATGTTGATTTCCCAATCTCCTTGTATTTGATTGATGCAAAATTTTTAACTGGCAATTCACTTTCATTGGAATCCAATAATTCCTGCTTTAAAGAAATTATTGCCTGAAGTTCAAATCCTCAGGTTCTTTTCAGAGTTTTTTTCTCTGTTAAAGTAAAGTAAAATGAATTGTAATGCTTTTTAATTTGAAAATATTAATTGGGGTTATTTAGGGAGCAGAATATTAAGAGTGAGGTTTATTTTCTTCTTCATGTTCTTCTACATTGTCCAGATGTTTGATCATAAACATGTATTGCTCAATACTTAAGTTACTTAAAATGAACATTCATAGAAGGCTAATAGAAGACTATTCAAGTATATCACTGGGACCAGAAAGTCTCAGGTTCAACGGCTTTCTTTTCGACAAGCGAAGTGGCAAGCTGAATAATTACGCAAAAATTGCACTGAATAGGATTTAAGTAGGTGGTCTGGAAAACATGTTTCAACCCAACATTTCCACTGTGTGTCTGCAATCTCTACATCATGGAACTCTGCATAAACTCTGCCCACTTGTAAACCTAAGAAACTTCAGGTTATTTGGGGACTTTTAATAGGGATTTTACTAATTGACGAGTGTATATACAAGAGAAAGAGAAATTATAGGGTCATCTTAAACTTCCTTAAAATGTACCTACTTAAAGAAAGTGAAAGGTGATTAGCAGGGCCTGGGATGAGGGGAGAACAGGGAGTTAGTGTATAATGGGTACAGAATTTCAGTTCGGGAAGATGAAAGTGTTCCGGGGAGGTATGGTGTTGGTGGTTGCACAACAACATGAATGTGCTTAACGCCACTGAACTGTACGCTTAAAACTATTAAAATTTTTAGGTTAATTTTATGTTATGTATATTTTACCACAATAAAAAAAAAAGTCCCTGTTTCTTAAATCCAGAAAACATGATTTTGTGATTTCAGTGAGACCTTTCCTTTTTTTTTTCTTGTTTTACAGTATCTCAAAATTAGTATCTTTCTGTCAACCTGCAGCATAAATAAGTTTCGTGCCCTTGACAAGTCCCTTTGTGACTTTAACAAAGTAATCGTCCTGGCAAGCATTCCCCCGACAGAGCAGTAAGGCTTCTTGGTCTAGGCTGTTTTGAGGGCCAGACGAAGAAGTCAGTTCTTTTTGGAAGGACAGTGGATTGGGCTTTTAAAGTGGGAGTTGGCCGAAATTTTTGGAGGTGAACATAGCAGATTTTAATGATAGTTATTTTTACAAAATGGAATTTGGACCAGGGGTTGCGTCTTTTTTAATAGCTTCTTTTCTGTGAAAACATCTTCTGGATATGCCAGAAAATAATCTCATGAAAACTATCACTTGCAGTTAAACTTCTGCTCAGTGTCTCTATAAAGAAAGTCCCCAAGAGAGTTGAGTGGTTGAGTTAACTGCCCCCAGCAGCTGGTCTTGTAAGAGAGTTCAGGGATCACCAAGTGTTCCGTGCCCGTTCACTGCCGAGTAGCCAGGAGGCAGCAAGAAGCATCAACGCGCACAACGGGCTCAGGAAACAGAATCGATTTCCAAACTTGCACAACTGCCAACAGCAGTGGCGAGTCATATTCTGTACGCGTAAAGCACAGCCTTTACGCTCTGTCCGAGGTGGTGATAACCCCTTTCTGTCCTCAATTGCTTTAAAATCCTTCTGTGATTGGAAACTTCACAACTATACCACAGATTCGATTCCTGACAGGCACTGGACCTTAGGGACAGTACTAACCTGCAGGGGGCTGTGGCAAAGATATCATCAATATCAGTACGTGAATCACATTTCACTGGAAGCATTAACAAATGATGTTTTGTTATTCTTTTACTGTGTGTGTATAAATATATGTAATATGTATATAAATATACACATATATAATATATATAAATATATATACACCAAATATCTATATATTGTGCACACGTCTGTATGTATAATTTACAATATTTTTCTTGAGAATGGGATATTCTGATTAAGAGCATTCTGATAGTGGGACGCCTGGCTGGCTCAGTCAGTAGAGCATGGGACTCTTGATCTCAGTGAGTTCAAGCCCCACATGGGGCCTGAAGCCTATTTAAAAAAAAAAAAAAGCAAAAATAAAAAAACATTCTGATAGTTGCCAAACCCATATACTGATGGCCAGTTTTCAAACACTAGATATAATGAAACATACTTACAACTAGAACTTCACTGAATATAATTTAGTCTTTTATTAATAACTCAATTAAAAGACATCAGAATAATGGTGCAATGTCCCAGGGGTTTTATTATGAATATCAATTATCACTATAGTATAATTCTATGGAAAATGTTAGGAAGGCTTCAATTTTTCATTTGGCTTGGGTTTTATGTGAATATGACTTTGCTAAAAACAGATTATAGTTTTAAAACTATGAAGTTACATAGCTCTCTCTACAGATATTACCCAGCTAAAGTTAAAAGAGCCACTTGCACAGCATTGAAGGCAGAAGATAATTCACATTTTTTTAATTTAAAAAGTTAGAACTTTTCCATGAGAAAAATAGACAAAAAGGAAACACTTAAATACATATTTGGGATTTTAAAATAAGTTGTATAAAGCAAAACTAAACAGAGTTATTAAAATATTATAATACATTTCACACGTACATCACTGACCCGTTCCCAAACTTTCACTAGCTTCCTGCTGTCTATCTGATCGAATCCAGCTTACCTGAAATTGATTTTTTCCCCCATTTCCCAGACATTTTCTAATCCCAGATGGGTGTCAGTTTCTGTTACCAGGATGTGCCCATGATGTTTGTTACTCATGGAAGATCCTCTTTCTTCTGTGGTCATGCCAAGTATTCCCCATCCTTTAAGACCCAGTTCAAAGCTTAATTCCTCCCTGAAGAAAGATGCCTCTCAATGCCACATACCCTTCTATGGTTAGTCTATTCATTAATCACTTACCAGAGGTTTAATGAGTAGATACAATGTGTTGAGCACTACACTAGGCATTATAAGAGGTTGTAACCAAGACACAGCGCTTCAATTTCAGATGCATATGCTGTCTAGCCTTCCCAACTGTAGTATAACCTTTTCAAAGACTGGCTGGTCCTGTATTATGCTTGCAGTATCCTACTTAGCTGGAACATCTCGAACGAGGTGGGACATGTGTTGATTATTGAAACGTCTGGGTCATTGCACCACATCTGCCTGGTGTCAATGGTAAGCAAATGAGAGACAACTGGAGGAACCTCACCAGTCCTGGGACACAAAAGAAGTCTTTCCACAGTTATGCAACAACAGGCCCACTAACTATATAGAATTAATAAATGGTGAATGAGTGAAAAAAATAATTAATCTTCTAAAGGAATGGTGGGAAGACCATCAAGATAGGGTGACATTTCAGTGAGAAGAAAATTAGAGGTATTGATATCTCTGCAGCAGAAGAGACAGCGGTGTCTCTTTGAATGAGGATATAAAGGCTACATTTCTGAGTATTCCAAGTGCTACATTTGACCAACACATGGAGCCACAAGCCAGTGGGACAGTTGCCATTTTGGCAGCTTTGTAAGAAGACTTTGCTGAATGAGCTAAATCTTACCTGGCCAAGAGGAATTCCCTAGCTTTACTGTAAACCATTAGAGCAGAAAAACAGGCTTAGAAGCATTGGAAATGAGCCAAAAGAGAGTGTCAAGAAGACAGCAGGGTCTAACAATAGAAAAGTAGGCAGCAGATTAGACAGAGTACGTGTGAGCAAGGGAGACAAAAACCGGTAAGGAGGACTAAGCAGTGACCGAGGAAAAATTGCACAGGTACTGCTGTCCACACAGACTCTCTGGCAGAGAGGCTCCCAGGTGGCAGAAGTGATGAGGGAGATTTTGCTAAGGCAAATAGTCAAGTCTCAGTGTAGCCCAAATCTTCCAGAACCAGCAACAGCATTAATATGTATGACACTGTTCTGAATTTACAAACAAGATGTGTACCTAATGACCATTTGTAATGTGGTAACAAATACATTTTCCTCTAGAAGTTGTTTTAATTACGTTAGGTACTTATCCCAAATCATAAAAACCTATTTAAGTTATATGTACCTGAAGTTGAGTCCCTTATACAGGTTTTTAGTCATATCGAATTACCCCATATGTTCCAGTTACTCTGGCTGCTTAAGAAATAATGCCAAAACGTACGGACTTAACAACAATGTTTATTTTGTTCATGAATCTCTAGTTTAGGACAGGGCTCAGCAGCGATAGCTCATCTCTGGCCCACTTGGCATCAGGAGGGCTAGAGGGACTTAAGGACTAGGGCCTGAAATCTTCTGGAGGCTTCCCCACTCATATCTCTGGTGGTTGGTGCTGGCTGTTGGTTGAGGTCTAAGGTGGAGGTGTTGGCTGAAACACCTACACATGGCCCCTCCATACGGTCTAGGCTTCCTCACAACATGGCAGCTGACTTCCAAGAGCAAATGTCATGTGTGAAAGAAACAAAGAATAGCCCAGAGACAAAGAAATTGTATCTTTTTATGATCCAACCTTGAAAGTCACCTAGTATTGCTTCCACTGTGCTCTATCGGTTGGACCAATCACAAACCTATGTAGGTCCAGGGGAGGGCAATAGAGTCCAGCTCTTTATGGTGAGTGGCAAGATTCCAGAAGAGTATGTGGGAGTTGATATAATTACACAGCCAATTTTGGAGAGTACAATCTGCTACAATATACTACTTATAGGGAAAATAAAATATATTCCAGCTTGAAAAGCAATATAGCACAGTGAGTAAAGAGCCAGGACTCTAGGGCCAGATACCTAGAACTCTGTTATATATCCTTGTGTAACACTGGGCTATTTACTTAAGCTCTGTGCCTCAGTCTCCTCACTTATAAAATTGGGATGCTGTGAAGAAAAAATAGTTGTTGTTGTTTTTTAAAGATTTTATTTATTTGACAGAGATAGAGAGAGCCAGCGAGAGAGGGAACACAAGCAGGGGGAGTGGGAGAGGAAGAAGCAGGATCATAGTGGAAGAGCCTGATGTGGGGCTCGATCCCACAACGCCGGGATCACGCCCTGAGCCGAAGGCAGACGCTTAACCGCTGTGCCACCCAGGCGCCCCAGAAAAAATAGTTATTTTGAAAAGAGCTTAGAAGTCTATCTCGCTCCCTAAATGTTAGCTACTATCATAACACCAGGGAGATACTCGCCCTAATCTGTGCAGTGGCACGTCATGGTTTCTGGGGAAATGGTGGTGGTGGTAGCACTACCAGAGGTAGAAAATTAATGATGACAGTTCACATTATTGAATAGCCAATACCCGTCATTTACTATGCCAAGTAAGTTGGCTTAAAAACCAATAAGGTAGGCACTAATATTATCCAGGTAAGAAAACTGTGACTTAGGTAACTTGCCCAAAGTAACACCTGTAAGTTGTAGGTGTAGGATTTTCCCTAGATTAGCTTAACTAGATAGAAGTCTAAATTCCTGGATAACTGTGTGGAGTAGAACCTTTCTCCCAGGGGCACCTGGATGGCTCAGTCAGTTAAGTGTCCAACTCTTAATTTCAGTTCAGGTCATGATCTCAGGGTCATGAGATGGAGCTCCACACCTGGCTCCATGCTCAGTGGGGAGTCTGCATGAGATTCTCTCCCTTTGCCCCTCCTCCCACTCATGTTCTCTCTCTCTCTCAATAAATAAGTCTTTAAGAAAAAAAAAAAAAAGAACCTTTCTGCTAAATCTGATTTGCAGATGAGTGAAAAATGAATGGTATTATGCCATTGGGATTTGGGGTTATGCAGTAAGCCTATCTTGACTGGATTAGTACAGGAAAAGTAAGATGGATACACAGTTGACCCTTGAACAACATGGGTTTGAACCGTGCACGGGTCCAGTTATACATGGATTTTTTTTCTGGTAAATATAGTACTGTAACTCTTTTCTCTTCCTTATGATTTTCTTAATAACATTTTCTTTTTCCTAGTTTACTTTATTGCAAAAATATAGTATATAATACATATAACATACAAAGTATGAGTTCATTGACTGTCTATGGTATTGATAAGGCTTCCAGTCAATGGTAGGGTATTAGTAGTTAAGTTTTGGGGGAGTCAAAACTTATATGTGGATTTTCAACTGCATGGGGGGTTGGCACTCCTAACCCCCACGTTGTTCAAGGGTCAACTGCACTTGGGCACCACTAACTTAAGGATTCTTTTCTTAAAATAAAATGGCTCTTGTTATTTGCATAAGACAGCATATTTGCCTAAAAGAAAATCATTCTTTAGGTCGGTTCCTACTAGTCTAATTGTTTTCCGAATTAGCAGACAGACAGCCTTTGGCCCACCGAGAACAGGGCTGGGCGTACTGATCTGGAATGCGTGACACTGATATGAACAGATTGCTCACAAATTAGGCTGGCTGCTCACCAGCTGAAGAATGCCTCTTCGAAGGTTTAACTCAGGTGTAAAATCTAATGGCTCCCAGTTTTTTGCTTGTCTCTTTTGTTTTGATGTTTGTTTTTTAAAGATAATTCTCGTTTTGACTACACTGGCCAGCATGACCATGAGGAAGAAACTTTGGCTGTTGATATACATAAGATCCCTAAAAGTGCACTATAAGTTTCATGATGGTAGGGATCTTGCCTGTCTTGTTCACCATAGCATCCCTGGTGTCTAGTCTAATGCCCGGCACACAGTAGGTGTGCAAAACCTGTTGAATGTATGAAAGACTGAATGTTTGAATAAAAGCTCAAGCAAACAAAAATCAGAAGTTCATTAAGTAAGCTGAGCTTTTTATGCCAGTGGCACATATCACTCAAGGACTGTGTGAGGGAGGGGCTCAAAATGCTTCCTGTAATACTGTGGGTGCAGTAGCCAGTTAATAAATGTTTGCCTCCGGTGGCACCTGATGCCTGGCAAGGTATAAGATGGGACAGCTTTTGTGGAATGCTGTTTTTTTACCTCCAAGGATGTTGTAAGTATGGTCATCACGAAATTGGTTGTGGTTTTAGTTGTATGAATCCCATGAAAGTCTGTGGGAGTCAGCTGAGCAGATAGCCAAAGAATATAACACTTCTCCATATTTTCCTCTAATGGATAGGGTTTAAATTCATAAAAGTAAAAAAAAAAAATCTAGAACCATCCTTTAAAAGATTCATCCTTGCATAAAAGCAATATGCAGACTTTGGTTTTCCTGCAGTCATTGGGACAGAATTCAGAAAATATGAATGATCGTTACATTAGGATAAGCAGCAGCTCAATATCATTCAGATTAGAGATTTCTTTCCTGCAAATCAAATATAGAACCTTAATGTTAGCTGAGTATACTATATTTTACTAGATTAGTGTAAACTAAATTTTATGGAGATGCTGTGTCTCTAATTAAAGGCATTTATAGAAATATGTCCCAAAAAACTAAGGTTCACTGCAGAGATAAAAAGAACAGACTGTCTTTAGTTTGGAGAACATGGCTCCAGTGAATTTAAATATTTATCATATAATTTTTATATCAAAGTCTTAATGAGCACTAACTTTTACGGCATCACTTCTGGAGACAATAAAAAATACTATATTTTGGAGCGCTATTTCTAGTTGGATTTCCATCATGGGGCACCATTTAAATAACAGTTGATTTCATGAAGAGTAATGGCACATTCCTTTCTGAGCTTAAAATTTCAAACACCTGCCATCAAAGAGGCAAACAGTACAGCTGGGAGTCAGAGATTTTAGACTTTTTCCAAGTTTCTTTATCAAGTTGCCTCAGAAACTCAAAGCCCCCAAAGCAGGTGTTCTTTTCTTGTCCAATGAATAAAAAATGTTTGAGAAAAATCCTCTTTCATAATTCCCCAAGAACCCATGAAGGAAAATTGCTAAGCTTCCATTTCAAATGTTAGGGATTTGGATTGAGTTTAGACAACAGCTTGTACAAAATGTCACAGCTCCAATTCTCTTACGCTGAGATGGGGGGTGCTGATGTAATAGAAAGAACAGCTTTGGACAATCTAAAGGCAGGGCTGGAAAGGTAATGATATATGATGTCAGCCAACCAACTGCAAAGCTACCTAGTAGGTTGGAGAAGAACATTAGGCAATATCCTCTGCAAATTCAAAGCTGACATGAGAACGAGACAATTGCTTACATAGTCATGATGCTAAACAATATTAATACCTCCTGTATTGTTCTTAAATATCCAATAAGTCAAATAGAATTCTGAGTTCAAATTACTTGGGAAATACCTCCATTCCCCATTTCATTTTGAATGTGGTCCATCCTGGAGACCTCTGGTAGAAAAACTAACAGGCTCTGCCCTGAGTAACGAACAAAGTAACATTACAGCTTATGGATTCACACAAGTATGTGCTTTACATTACATTGGAAAGTTACATAAGTTCTCAAATGATCTCACATAACATCCTGTATTCTTCATCTGAGTACTACTGGCTTATTTTCTCTGAGTGAATAAAGGCCGTTTTGTAACTAGCTTTAGTATTACTTCTGTGGTCCATGGTTTTAACTTGCATAACTTGCGTTAACATTATGAGTCTTTCTCTTCACTCCTATCTAATGAGGTAAGAGTTACCCAGTCCATGTAACAGAAGAATGCTTATGGATTTCAAGGAGAAAAGTGAATGAGAGTTATAGTTTGGTCGCTGTCTGGATATACCATTCCTTTTCACACAGAAATTCAAGAATACTGTGAAATTCACACATTCAGAGAATAAAATCAGATGTGCAACTGGATGTGGAAATGGTGGTGTGTGTTTTGTCCAATGCAGTTCTACGACCTTTTGGCATCACTAGCTTACATATCATTTAATTCAGGGGTGGACAGAATTCAAGGGGATCCAGGAACTTGGATGGGAAAAATGACACTTTTAGTTTTGCCAGTCTCAAACTGAAATTTAGTATTTCTTTTACTTAAAATGTAGGCTACAAACCACAGTACCTGTGATTTTGTCACCAAGAGAAATCACGGATATTCTCACATCATGTTATAGTCAGTATAGACATTCTAAAATACCTTTTACACTCATCACTACTTCAAAATTATGGTAGTTACACCTGCTGCTAGCTTGTATTCTTTAAGAATAAATTATTAGCAAAACACATATCGCAATTTTTTAAAAATCTGGTTAATGTATTTCAGTAAAAGTGGTTTCCTTTATAATCTTGTAAACTTTAACTTATGCATTTAAAAGCATCATTCTGAGAAGTCTTATAGGCTTTACCCGGTAGCCAAAGAAGCCCATGACACCAAAAAAGGTTAAAAATCCCGGAAACTATACACAAAGCAACAACCAGGTTTCAGCGCAAATTATTCCTTGCCACTATCTTTTGAAGCCGAAACAAACTTGACCTTGAAATCAGCACGGTCTCACTGCTCTAAGGAGATCACTGTGATGACAGTCATTTTCTTTTTATTTTGCCACAAGAAAAAACCTGTAGATTTTACAGCATCTCTGAGATCATAGCATAGGTTGCTCTCTTGTAGTGATAAACTTTATCATTGACATTTTGTCATCGACACCGACTTGTTCTCTTATATTTCACACTGCTGAAATCCAGTGTATTTTATGAGGGCATTGGCTATAATCATTTTATAGCTTTAATATAAAACATCATGGAGGGAGATACATAGAAAATCTTTGCTCTATCTTTGCTATCTAAGCTATAATGATAATTACTTATTTTTCATAAAAGCAGCAAACATCAAAGTACTTCATCAAAGACAGAGCTTTTAAATGACATGCTACCAGTCCTATCCATGCTCATTTGAAAGGCTGCAAATCAATTCACATATTTCTAGGGGTGTTAAGAATGTGGCCTCTGAGTTACTATAATTATGAGATAAATTAAATGATGAGATGACGCCTCAGTAGATGTGCCTTGATTGTAAGCACACTAGACTTTTTGGAAAATCCTCCATGGGGTTTCGGGCCAAAAACAGATTTACCAAATGCCAGTCAGTTCAATGAATATTCAGTCATTGAAAGGTACTGAAAAATTATTGATGTACTCACAATTATTCACTTATCACCGAAGCTAAATACTGTTCAAAATTCTCATCTTCAAGAGAAAAATAAATGCAATCAGAATTCTAAAACTAACAAAGAACATAAAAAATAAGAACAATATATTCTTGCATTACATTGAGATATAATTCACATATCACAAAACATATATTCATATACACAGTTAAACCATTATTTTCTATCGAAATAGTAGGTATAGTATATGTGCTGCTCTAAAATGTGCCTATTTTTCCTGTTGAATTTGCAAGACTTAGAAACCTGGTTATAAATGTAGGCTTCAATTAACTTAAATGCCAGAGGTTTTCTTCGAATTATAAGCTACAAAACCATCCAATTTATCCAATGATAGAAAATCCAAAATTACTAAACTTGGGAAGAAAATGAACTACAACAGTGCAAATAAAACAATTTGCCCTGTATACTGCGATAAGAATAAGGAGATAAAAGGCCTCATTAATCACTGTTATCAAATTATTCATTCAAGATCTGGAGCAAATTTTAGTGACTATATCTGTATTTGAATTAAAGTAACATCTACCGATGATAATCTAGTTTTAGGGCTACTGTTTCCTTCTGTGGGCAATATTTCAGTTCTTAAATGTAAGAACAGCTTGCATGACTCCTTAGTGAAGAATCCAATGCCATTCTCTTCACAGCTGAATTTTCAGAGGAAGACCGTGAAAACGTGCACTTTGCTCTAACAACAAAAAGCAACTGCATGCACACACATGTTAAGTGGTTCCACCCCAGCTTCCTTGGCATATTCCAGATTATTTTTCTCTAAACAGGAAGCTGTTGACAGTTTCCCCAGTATTTTCAGAATACCCTATTTACAAGAAAAAACCCCAACTTTTGTTTCAAACTATAATGTTCTTTCCCGCTGTGCCTATTGTTGCTAATTATGCATGCTGCAAACAAGATAGAAACCAAATTCCAAACTATTCTAGGCTGATTCAGAATGGGTAACAATTGTAAAAAAAAAAAAAAGAAAAAAGAAAAAAAGTTAGTAACATATTGCAAGACTATGCTGGAGTCTTTAAACCCAAAACAATGCTGAAGGGAGGATTCCTGGAATTCAACGGGGAATATTTGGCTCAAGCCGCAAAATCCGTATCTCTGAATAATGTCATGTTAGCAAGTGTTGAGCAAGAAAGGGGATTATATTTTAACTTACTTCAGAGAACATTAATCCAAATTTAACCGAATTCCAGAGACTCCGCACAAAATTAGCAACTAGAAGCTGCTTCACATTTTTTCCTCTGGTACAACAATAATTGCTCATGACGATAAACTTGTAGGAGGTAAAAGAGAGGGGAAAACCACAGTAATCTATAAAACATCTAACTATTGTGTATAAAGCAGGCTAATTACCTCACACCAAAGAAGTGCAAGATTTAACAGTCCATGCTCTGTGGCCCCTGAGAAGCAGCGGTGCGGCGGTAGGAGCGGGAGCAGAGCGGCAGCAGCAGCAGCGGCAGGAGCGGCCAGCATCCACCAGATTCTCCCAGGCCTTTGACTGTGTGGACTCAGCCACAGACTCTGCCTCCAGCTGACGTCAAAGTCCCTGTCACATGGCCAGATGAAAGCCAAGAGAGCATTGGTTGTCGTAGCAACCACAGAACAGCTCTGAAATTATTTCAATAGGTCATCTGTCACTGTAGGGTGTGTGTGTGTGTGTGTGTGTGTGTGTACACACACGCACCCCACAATCATCACGGACAGCTCCCCGACAACCTCAGCCTCTGAAGTTGTGACTCAAGCATTGCCTACAACTTTCCTCTTTAAGACTTTAGTGTCTGTTCTTTACAGTTCCTTGCAGGAAAATGCATGCCACTCTGAAGTTGCCACTGGTCTCGTTATCACCAGCATGAAGCACGTGTCTCTCTGGAACAGAAGGGAAGAAACTGAAACATTCTGGGGGTAGTTTTCTGAGCTAATTAAAGCTATTTGTAAGCAAATGGATAAAAACAGAAACTCAAGGGGAGTTGGAAGAAGAGATGTCCTGAGACCATGCTAGTGATGGAAAGAAATACAAGAAACATGGGGATAGTGGCCCAGAATCGGAGGAGAGAATCTAACGGCCCTGACACCAAGTGGGTTGGGGGGAAACAGCTGATGAATTCCGGAGTCCTGCACTGTAAAATGTCTATGCGAGAATGATGACCAAAGTAGCAAAACTGCACCACTTTAAAACGACCTTGTGAGTACATTTAGAACACATTTAGACCTTGTGTTGAGGTCACTGTACAGGTGCCAAATCCTCTCCTCCTAAATGCTCTCATGCACAGCCCTTTGGGGCTCAGTGCAGAGTAAATGGGCGAATGCCCCGCAAACGCAGAGTGCAGTGAGAGCCCAGAGCCGCAGAATATAGTCACGGACCTGCACGTTTTCTAACTCCAGCTTCATTTCCTTTAGGTCAATCCCCGCTTATTTCTAACTTGCTTATTTCGCAGTTCATCCTCCCTCTCAATTAACAGGAAGCCAATTAAACAAAATGAAATGAAGCCCACAGGAAGGTATTCTGGAAAATATATGCAGAAAATGTATCCTCATTCAAAGGGCAAAAAGGCTAAAAGACAGGGGGAAAGAGTTGGCTCTCAGAACCTGAAGGACCTTTCCATCCTAGTGTGATCAGGATTTCTATTCTGGCTCTTAAAAAAAGAGAGAGATGCTCCGGGTGCTACGAAATATAAATGGAAGCTAAACCACCTGAGGAGATTACATTTGTGCCGTAGGACCAATGTCCAAAATGTGGCTATAAAATCCTTCTATTCCAGCTTTCTCTTCTTCCATGTCTGTCCCAGCCCCAACTGGGAGAAAAGATATATTTGTATTTGAACAGTTATTGTCCTGACGCTATTAGGTGTAGCAGCGCAGAAGTAAAATCAAGCTGCAATGCTACAATGAGTTCAGAGACAGGACAGGTGGGAATTTACCTGTCGGCACAAGAACAGGCGGCTCACTGAACCCAGTGTCCACCTAAATGGGTCAGGATGTCTCACCCGGAGCGATTTCAGCAACAGCCACAATTCACCATTTTGCAGTTTGTTGCAGTTATAGCTCTGGGTTTCTGCTCAGAAATGCACATCGTAGTAATGAGTGGAATGGCAAGAGAGCAGAGAAAGCATGTCTTTCCGGACTTCCAGGAACCCACGTTCTCCGAGCTGCCTGCTTTATCAGCTCTCTGACTCCAGATCCATGGCTGCCTGATCGACTCTTGCTCTTCCCGCAGCTCCAGCATCGGAGCAAACCTGCAGTACCAAGCTCTGCCAATAGGTGATGTCCTCGGAAACAAGAAGTTCTTGGTTCTGAAAACGCTGAAAATCCAGGGCTTTCTTTTGAAATTTAGTTTGAAATTTAGCAAAAACTAACACCTTTTCATTTTGAATTTTTGATCATTTTTAAGACGAGGTATACTTCACTACATATTGACTTGGGCTTAAACTCACCATAAGTTAAAATAATCAGTGGACTGAACCTCAAAATGGAAAGTGGATGCATGTAAATCCTTCTTTCTGTAGCATGCTTCCAACCTGTAATCACTCATTTTCCCTTTGCAAACTACCTAGGATTAGAGATTCTTCTTACAGCTAAAGAAGCTACCAGTCACCTGCAGAGTTGAAATCGCAATGATGATCTTTTCGGAGACTAGGTTCTACCAATTTGGCTAATTAATCCAAATGTAGTTGAAAATATCACAGGAAATACAGATGACGGTTTCTCCAATCACAGCCCACCGCATTACAGAATATGTGTCATTTTATTTTTTAAATGACAACTCATTTTTTTAAGGTGAAAATGATTCACTGAATTTAAAAATACCCATTCAAAAATAGTTCTGCACCATAGTTTTCACTTGCTGTATGAATGTCAGGCTGCCTATCATTAGTTTGACCACTTTGCTAGAAATAACTAATACATACAAAATAAGGAGTCTGACTCAGGTTCACACACTTGAATTAACAGGTGGTATGGGCCATTGAGTAGACAACTATAATTGGCCTTTTATTTGATGTTTCTAGATAAAAATGTTCCTGTCTCCCCATCTTAACTTTAGTGCAAAGGCCACGGACCTATTTTTTAGAGACATTGGGTTCAAATCTCATCTGGGCAAGTTACTTCTGTCCTCTGATCCTCAGTGCCTACATCCTAAGGTTGTTGTAAGGATTATAAAGTTAGTGTATTCTAAAATTCTAACTCCCAGCCACAGGGTAGATGACTTAATATGTATGTCATTTCCAGTTTATCTGTCTGACTCTAATAAGTCTACAAAGACTTTCAGACAAAGGAGAGACTCCTATTCATTTCTAAAACTCTTTGGTTAGCACAGGGCCCAGGACATAATGAGTCCTCAATAAATGCTGAGTATCTGTCTCAACTATTGGGAAATCACTGCTGAGCAACAGAAAGAAATGGTTCCTTTTTCTTCCCACTAACAGAGAAGAGAGAGCCTCCCCTTAACTCCCCAAAAAAGGCAAAGGAAGGAAAAATAAAACTGTGAGGTTATTGCAAAATTTTCTAGCAATGAAAGGGTTCAAATAAATTTACCAAGTAAATCAAACTTATCTCTACTAAATCATGAATACTTTTTATGAGTGTACATAAGTTACATGCTGATGTATTTTATGGCTATTACTGTTGATGTTGGATAATCTTTTATAGTAACTGACATTAATTGAGCACTTAGTACATGTGAAGCATTGTTTTAAGTGCTGCAGAGATATTAAATCACTCACTATAATAACCCTAGGAGGCAGGTACTCCTCTTTTCCACATCTCACAGCTGAAGAACCTTAAGCATAGAGATGTCAAGTAACTTGCCTACCTAGTACATGGCAGAGCCAGGATCTACACCCTGGAAGCCTGGCTTCATAAATTCTGGGAAATAATTTGCATTCGATGTATTTTTAGAAAGAATTGAATTATTTCTTATGTTTATTTTATACCTGAGAATTGTTTTTATTTTCAATATTTTATGAGGGAGAGAAGGCCAACTTTTCTATATCTGGGAATTCTAATGATCTCAATCTAGCTTTGGCCTAACAAGTAATATGGCAAAAAAAAAAAAAAAAAAATCTAATCAGGAAGATCTGAATCAAGGAAAATGGGCAAAGTGCAACAGTGAAAATATCCTGAATAAAACTGTGCCCAAATTATTATAGTTTTCACTGAAGCAACTATTTTGATTGAACAGGCTTGGGTAACTTCTGTTGTCCATTATGATGGAGTTTCATGTGTTCAAACCAATACTCTCACTGAGATAACAATAAGATCTGGTTTAAAAAAAAAAAAAAGTGGTTGGAAGGCATCAAAGAGCAGCAAAGGCAGAAAAATCTTTAAGCTCCAAGATCTCAGGTAAAAGGAATATCTATTGATATAAGACCAACATTCTCCACGTTATCTGCTGCTTTTCTCCTCAAATTATTTGATAATTCTTAAGTGGTGTGGGGCTTCTGGCATTCTCAGAGACTAGACAGACAAAAATTGGGAGTACAAATATTTAAAAGCACCCAGGACTTTGGGGATTGAGATCCTGATTAAAAAAAAAAAAGTATCATAGAGAAGTGATACTAACTTTCTGAACTTCCCATTGAAGTATCTGCCAGTTCCTAACTGATGTTAGGCAAAAGAACAAGAAGAAAAGCATAAACCACAGCAAAGAGCATAAAAACATAAAGGTAGAGTTTAGCAGTCTTATAGTCCTAGGGAGACAAAAATTCAGGATTCTCCAAGGAGTTGGAGCTGGTAAACACCCTAAGTTTTCAGATCTCCTACCTCAAAGGCTATGCCCTAGAAGTAATGGAAAACAGGAAACAGATGCACCCTCACAAACAGCAGGACCCATCCCAGAACTTGTACAATGCCTAGTTGGATCAAGGTAATTTGTCCCTATTCCAACAATCTTCTACAAAAAAATTAACCCTCTCTAAAGAAAGATGACATCATACAGAACCTCTACCATTTTTCATACGCCACTTCCAGTTCAATCGAAAATCATTAATCATGCCAAGATTTAGATCTAACTGACCAAAATCCAAGAGGAAAAATAGACAGTACAGAGAGCTCCACTGGTGATTCACCTTTTGTAGTTATCAGACAGGGATTTTAAAATAGCTGTAATTTTAATATGTTCAAGAAAATAAATGGCCAGAGGGATCATTCCACCTGTAAAAAAATTAAATCTATGAAAAAGGAACATATTCAAATTAAAGAACTGAAAAATACAGTAGCTGAAATTAAGAACACAATAGATTTGTTCAAGAGTAGAGAAGATATCACAAAAGAAAAATAGTGAAATGAAAGGCAGATCAGCAGACACTATCTAGACTGAAGTATAAGAAGAAAAGAAGAATGGGAAACACAGAAAACAATGTAAGAGACGTATGGGAAATGAAAAGGCTAACATTTGTATTTGGGAGAGGAGAGGAGAGGAAAGAGAGGTAGGACAGAAACAATATTTGAAGAGAATTGGCTGGGAAATTTCCAGAATTTACAAAACAACAGATTTAAGAAGCCCTATATAACCCAAACAGGATAACTACAAAGAAAATCACACATAAATACATCATGACCAACCTGCTGAAAGCTAAACACAAAGACAAAATTTCTTAAAAGCAGTGAGACCATAAAGTCATATTAACTTTATAGGCAAACAGAAGACTTTTTAACAGCAAAACTCAACAGTAAGACAAACAATCCAATTAGAAAATCAGCAAAAGACAGGAAGAGACATTTCCCCAAAGAATATATACAGATGACAAATAAGCACATGAAAAGATTTTCTAACATCATTAACCATTAGGGAAATGGAAGTTAAAAAAAATAATAAAACGTAATGAGATATTACTACACAACTCTCAAAATGACTAAAATAAAAAATAGTGACGATACCAAATGCTGGCAAGGATGCAGAGAAACTGAATCACTCATACATCGCTGGTGGGGTTGTAAAATGATACAGCCACTCTGGTAAATGGTTTGGCAGTTTTTCAAAAATATTACACATGCAACTACCATATGACTCAGCAGTTGTACTCCTGGTATTTCAGAGAAATGAAGACTTATGTTAACACAAAAGCTTGTACACAAAAGCTTATAACTTTGTGATGGCTGCTAATTGGAAACAATTTAGATGCTTTCTTTTTTTTTTTTTTAAGATTTATTTATTTATTTATTTAAGAGAGAGAGCACATGAGTGTGTGCACTCACCGAGGGGGGGGAGGGTTGGGGGAAAGAGAAATCCTCAAGCAGACTCTGTGTTGACAGCAGAGCCCAATGCGGAGCTGAATCTCAGGCCCCTGAGATCATGACCTGAACTGAAATCGAGAGTTGGCTGCTTAACGGACTGAGCCACCCAGGTATCCCCAGATGCTTTCAATAGGTGAATGGGTAAACAAATTTTACTATCTCTACACCTACTACTCAGTACTAAAATGGAACAAACTACTAATACACACAAAAACCTACATGAATGTCCAGAGAATTTTCCTGAGTGAAAAAACTAATCTCAAAAGGTCACATACTATATGATCCATTTACATAACATTATTGATATGGCAAAGTTATAGAAATGAAAAACAGATTGGTGGTTTCCAGAGATTAAACTGGCTGTGGGTGGGAGAGAAGTGCTTATGTTGTAAAAGTACAACATGAAGGATCCTTGTGGTAATGAAAACTTCTGTACCTTGACAACTTCTGTATCAATGTCAGTATCCTGGTTGTAATACTGTGCTGCAGTTTTGCAAAAGGTAACCTTTAAGGGAAAGTGGGTAAAAGATATTTGGATTCTGTCTGTATTGTTTTTTCAATTGCACGTGAATTTACACTTAATGCAAAATAAAAGTTTAAGTTTTTTTAAATGAAGATAGCATAGGACATTTTAAGTCAAAAACTAGGGAATTTGTTTTAAAAGAATTACACTAAATTTCTAAAAAAGTTGTTTAGGGAGAAAAAAATAATCTCAGATGGAAACACAGAGATATAGAAAGGGCAATTATATAGATAAATCTAAAAAAATACTGATTTTATAAAATGATGTCTTGAGGTGCTCAAAATATGTGCAGATTCAAAATATAGGGCAAAGTTAGCACAAATGGTAAGAGAGGATAGATAGAATTAAGACGTTCTAAGATTCTTACATTCTGGTAAAAGCACTAATTAATAAGTCTCTAATATGGTTAGTACAACAGTGTAATCCTTGTATCCACTAAAAGAATAACAGAAGAATCCATAGCTAATAAACTAATAGATCAGGAAAATCATTTTTAAAATTACTTAATTCCCAGAAGAAGCAAGAAAGGAGGAAAGACAAGAAAGAAAATAATAGGATAAATAGTGACATCAAAGATTTAATCTAAAACATGTCAATAATTACCAAAATACCTAAACTGACTAAATATCCTGATTAAAAGACAACAAACATCAGATTGTATTAATAAGCAAATTCCAACTTTACTAGATATAAGAAATGGGAAGTGATATACAAACTACCAAGCAAAAGTTGGTGTAGCAATATTACTATCAAGAAATAGTAGTTTATAGAGAGGGAAACTTCATAAGTCACTTTTCTAAATATGCATATGCACCTAATAAAATAGAATCAAGATAAACAGAAAAAACCATAATCATAGTACCAATTTAACATATCTTTCTCAATAACTCATAAAACAAATAGGAAAAAAAGGTAGAGATATAGAATATTTCAATGACAAAATTAACCAATCTGGCTTAATTAGCATATGAAGAATAATCACAATTACAAAATACGCATTTTTTCCTCAAATGTATTTAACAATATCGACTACATGCTGGACCCTAGGAATGTCTCAATACATTATAAGTGATCAAAATCACAGAGTAAACTCTTTGTACACAGTGAAGCAAAGCTAATAATCAATATTCAAAAGACAAATAGAAAACCTCTAAATGGAAACCAAGCAATACACTTCTAAGTAACCCATGTATTAAAAATGTTACATCGTAATTTAGAAATATTTTGAACTGAGCAACAAAATACAATGCATCAAAACTTGCATGCACCTAAAGCACTAATGGAAATGTATAAATATATTAAAACACACACACACACACACACACACACACACACACACACACACAGGTTCTACTTTTAGAATGGTGCTTTGAGGAGCTCCATGGACCTACTCCCCAGTGAAACAAGCATAACTAGTGAAAAATACTTTAAAATATCAAAAAGTCTCTGAGAATCTTACTTAGGGCATATAGCAAATGAAGAAATGTTTATTCAAGAAAATGTACTAAACTTAATAAGAACACTGAGAGTCTGTGGCACTTGAGTCATGACCCACTTCCTCCCCAATCCCTCAGCTCAGTTTGATGGAAGCTAAATCCTGGGAAGTTGTGACCAATAAGATTGAGTTCCTTCTCCCTTCAGCTCTCAATCAAAGGCTATAGTGCCTCACTGGAAAAGGCAGGCCATCAGCATTTCTACTGTTCTGGTGTTAAATTCCTGTTGAGTATAGCTAAGAGGTTGGGGCCTCCCTTCCTCTACCTTGGCCCCACTCACAGAGAGTACAGGTTCTACTCCAGGTACAATAGGTATTGAAAAAAAATGCTGGGGCCTTATTCAACCCAGTTCACTTGTAGGACAGAGATTCTATGTCAGAGGCAATCTGAGAAGACCAGAGGGTACCACCATTGTCCAGTGCCCAGAGTACTCAGAGTTTTTTTCAGAGAGGCAGTCTTTAGGAACAGACAGCTCTGAAGATCTTTCCAAAGCAAATGACTTTATTTGAAATAAGAGTGTGGGGCAGTTCAAGTTCAAGAGTGCTCTTGAAAACAGTGGAGATTTGGGTGGTAAAAACTCAGAGGAGGTTGATAGAAGAGCAAAAGCTAACCTGCAGACCAGCAGTTTACCAGAGAGAACCAGCTAAGAAGCAGCTAAAAATAGCCCTCTTGGGGTCAAAACAAACCTCAAAGATTGGCCTCAAAAACCCTTTGATGAATGTAATTGGGTGAGACTATGGTGCAATTTATGCCCCAGAGCATTGTAAGAAATACTAGCCCAATCAGCAAAAACTTAGTGAAGCCTAACAGTTGGGTGTGATACCAAACTGGCAGATAGCATAGCAGAGATCAGTGCAAGAGCCAGAGAGCCATACTAAAATTAGTCTTCCCAGGGTGACTGGGCAGTCTCTTAAACAGTGGTATGAATAGCACCCTTGTATTGTGCTATGGTTTACTTTCATGATTCTATTTCATTTGAGCCTGAATCAATACAAGCATTTAATTTTTTAAAAGGCTGAATATGCACACTCTAAGTCTCTACCTCTAGTAGTTGTGAAAAAAGGGCAAAATTAAAACAAAGAAAGTAAAAGGAAGGAAATTATAAAGAGAGCAGAAATTAATTCAGTTGGAAACAATGTACAATAGAGAAAATGAGAAAGTCAGAGTTGATTCTTTAAACAAATTAATAGAATTTATAAACACCTAGAAGAAGGAGCAAGAAAAAAAATCACAAATATCTGTAATTTTTTAAAAGGACATCATTACGGATCCTACAGATGTTAAGAAATAGTAGATTTCACAGGTTCTTGGAATAGAAGATACCTTAGTAGTCAGCCAGTCCTATCCTTCTTCCAGTGGAGAAATCCTCTCTATACTATGCCTGAGTGGTACTAAGCACCTGCTGCTTGAATACCTTCCAGACATAATGAGCTCTCCACTACAACATGTCAAGTCATCCATTGTGGGAATGTTCCAGCCGTTAGAAAGTTCTCCCTTATAATGAACCAAATGTACCTTTCCCATCACTTTAATATCAGGCATGTTTTGTTCCTTGATGCTACCAAGAGTAAATAGAATCCTTTGGTTCACATGATGGCCCTTCAGAGATCTAAAGGAGTAGCTATTATGTCTGCAGCTGCTAGCTGTCCCCCAATACCCATTTTCTCCTTCATAGAAATAGAATCCTTAGCTGGGAAACAGCCGCCCAGAATAAAGACATTTCCCAGCCTCCCTTGTAGCTTTGTAGCTTTGTGATTAAGGACAGGCCAATTGGATGTAAATAGATATGCCATGTGTAGCTTCCAGGAACTTCCTTAAAAAAAAATGAGCAAACAAACTTGTCTGAACACTTAGACTTTTCTTTTTCTTTCCATTTACCATCTGACTGCTTGGGAGCATGCAGGCAATGGCCCCCACTATGGACCATGGGGCAGTGGGCTATATATCCTAGAGATGGATGGTGGAGAAGTGAGCTGGAAGAAGCCTGGGTCCTGAAGCCTTCATGGAGAAAAGCTGCCATTCTAGTTCTACATTACTTTCCTCTGGACTTGTGTGTGCATGTGTGTGTGTGTGTGTGTGTGTGTGTGTGTGTGTGTGTGTGTTTGAGAGAGAGAGAGAGAAAGGGAAAATTCCTAAATTTTTAAAAAAAGATTCTATTTATTTATTTGTCAGAGAGAGAGAGAGAGCACAAGCAGGGGGAGCAGCAGGCAGAGGGAAAAGCAGGCTCCCCGATGAGCATGGAGCCCAATGCAGGACTCGATCCCAAGACCCTGGAATCATGACCTAAGCTGAAGGCAGATGCTTAACCGACTGAGCCACCCAGGTGTCCTGGGAAAGTTCTTATTTAAGGCACAATCTGTGCATGTTAAACCTACTTCCAACTGTTAGAGTTTCCACCATCAAAAAAGTTGGGAACTTTATGGAGCACCTGGCTGGCTCAGGCAGTGGAGCATGGGACTCTTGATCTCAGGATCATAAGTTTGAGCCCCATGTTGGGTGTAGTGCTTATTTAAAAAAAAAAAAAAACAAGTAACTAAAAAGTTGGGAACTTTGTGCAAGGGAAATGCCACATGTTAAATAAGCTTGTGGAATTTCATGAAATTCCCAGGAATCTTTAGAGAAGAAAATAAACTGTAATATATCCAAAAGCATTGCAAAAGAAGTGCTAGATAACAGCTCTTGATTTCTCCAAACAAGGAAACGATTACTCTTTAGTTATAATATTCATGAAAGACTCCTTAAAGTCTTTCTGGACACTGAGGAATCACATGGCTTAGAAGATAAAGAAACAGAAGAAAAGAGACAACAAAATCATTCAAAGAATAAAAATGGCCTCTTCTTTCACCCTGCCTGCCTTTTCAAAGATTGAATGAGAGAAATAAATTCTTTTTTCAAAGAAAGAGAATTTTTCATAGAAAACTAAGGATTTTGTTTTGTAGAAAAATTGTCCACAAATCATCTCTTTATATTTAATTTCCCATACAAAAGAAAAGCTGCAAAATGCCACTTTCCATCAGCAACATCTAGTACATTTAAAGCAAATATTGTAATAAGATCTTTGGTTTTGCTTTTTTGGAAAGACTGCTTTAGAACCATAACTCTTTCTTTGCTGTCAGATTGATACTGTTGCACATTTATAAGCCTGACTTTCACAAGTCATCAAGGATTCTATTATTTCCTACTTCCAAAGGATAAGGAAATAAACCCAAAAGGAGTGAAGAATCTAGATGGTTTCCTTGTGGTGCCTGTTGAAAGTGCAGTTCCTATCAACAAGAAGAGAGAAGCCACCCTGAAATTAATCTTCAGCCCAAAGTCATACAGTTTGTTGAGTTTTTGTGCAAATTGTTGGGATCAAGGATTCCAGCCGTATTAGAATGGAAAGGGTATGAGCTTTGGGGTCAGGTACACTCAGATTTAAATGTAAGCTTCCCAAATATGACTTTTTATCTCGGTGACTTTGGACAATTTACTTAACCTCTCTGAGCCTTGATTTTTTTATCTGTGAAATGCAAACACTAATAACTACCTTGCAAGGTGGTTATAAAGAATGATGTTCAAATTAGCAGCGCATCTGCTACAGTTCAAGAGACAGAGCTAATATTCACAATTAGTTAAATAATAATGAACAGATATGCTAATTAAGGTCCAGTTTACCCTAAGTTAATGCTTTCTAAAAAAACAAATTTACTCGAAGTATGACTTTCTGTTTTCACTGAATTCCTTAAAGAGTAAATTATAATAGTTCTTAATATCAGCAGAACTACGAATCTATATTTCCATAGCCTATATTTCCATTTAATAGCATTTGATGACAGTTAAAACAACAGCACAGAATCCTATTTAGCCTATTAAATTATTTATTCCTCATAAAAGAGGGAAAATAGGACATTAATTTATTAGTTCACTGATATTAGCTTCTCTTCTAAAAAAGCCATCCCTAAAAAAAGCACACACCACATATTCCAAGAACTGCAAATTTATAGGTTTTTAAAATGCAAGTATAAAACAAATGTTCTAACACTGTAAAATAGGTGAATCTTGCCTTAATAAAATCAAATCTATATAAATCTTAATGCAGCAAAATAATTAATTAGAACATTTAAAGTGTAACTACTTCCTCTGGTGCATATAAAATCTAATTCAACTACAGAAAAAAAAATGATCCATTACAACTTTCAGAAAGACATTTTACTAAAAGAGGTATCCATCTTCCTGACTGTTGTCCTAATAATCAGACTACTTATTTCACTTATTGTGTTTGAGTAACGTGATAGGCAGATTAATGCTCTCCCTCTCCCCCACCCCTACCCCGAGATCTTTCTCTCTTCTAATCCCAGGAGCCTGTGAATATGTTATTTTACATGTCAAAGGTGAATTAAGGTTGCCAATCAACTGACCTCAAAATAGAAAGATTACTCTGGATTATCTGATGAGCCCAACGTAATCACGAGGGTTCTTAAAAGTGGAAGAGAGAGACAGAAAGATGGCAGCTTGAAAAGGTCTTGGCCCAATGTTGCTGGCTCTGAAGAGAGAGAAAGGAGCCATGAGCCAAGCCTGCATGCTTGGGAAAGGAAAGGAAACTGCTGTCATCTGAATGTTCATGTCCCCCTAAAATCCATTTGTCGAGAACCTAACCCCCAATGTGATGGGTACTAGGAGGTGGGGCCTTTGAGAGGTGATTGGGTCATGAGGATAAAGCCCTTACACAGGGGGTCCGGAGAGCCCCATTGACCCTCCTACCACGTAAAGATACAGCAAGAAGTCTGCAACCCTGGAAGAGGGCCCTCATATGACCATTCTGGCACCCTGATCTTCGACTTCCAGCATCCAGAACTGTTGAGAACTGGATTTCTGTTATTTATAAGGCACCCAGTTTAAGATATTTTTGTTATAGCATGCAAACTAACTAAAACAGAAGTGGATCCTGTGCATCCTGTCCTAGAACCTACACAAGGGATCACAGCTCTGTCTATACCTTGAGTGTGCCCCAGGAAGACCTGTTTCAGATTTCTTACCTCCAGAACTGTTGGATAATAAACTGGGATGACTTATTATAGCAGCAATAGGAAACTAATACAGGCAAGAAATGTGTGCTGAGCACACCTTCTAAGCAAGACTTCACGCAGGAGATAAAGATGAGTCTAGACTCAGGAGCTAGTAGAACAGAAAAGGGGAGAAAGCAAATATCCCAAGAGAAGCAAAGCAAAGTGCCATGGGGCCTCAGGGAAGGGAACTGTCCCTCCCAGTTGGAAGCAAACTCACTACTAGAAAACCTGCTGCAGTGTCTTCACAGCAGCCTTCCCGGAAGGCAAAGGGGTTCCCTAGTTGACCTTTGGTCGTTCCATCAAGTCCTCTGATTCTAGAAATTCTATCTATAAAATAACTTGCATTACAGAAACAATATTTTCAAGAGCTGGTCTGAATGTGCTTCAGGTCAGAGAACATGCTGAATGGCAAGCAAGAAAGAAACCAAGGGACCACGCTGCTCTCTTGCTATCATCTATAGTTAAAGTCTGACCAGCATTACAGGAAAAGGTACATTCTCAGACTGGCTGGGATGAGCTGGTTCATAGCCAAAGCTATCCTGGACAGCTGTCCTATCAAACCTGCCTTGAGGCTGTTTTAGTTTCCTGCACTCTTATCTGTGGGAAGCCACAGTATTGTCATATTAGTATCAACCAAACAACCAAAATATAAGTTCTCTCTGAAGAGGCACAGTGACCACTAAAAGGGCACTGGGTGGAGACAGGGGATCCCCATATCCCAGCCCCTCACCACCACCACCAAAAGAGTCTGTGAGTCAAGCTCCTCACCAGGGCTTTTAGGGCCTTGACTTTTTTTACATGTAAAATGAGATGTTTGATCATTAAGTTTCCCATAATATTAAGTTGCCAATATCCTTGGAGATCAGCCATGGTATCAGCAATCTTGCCACGAAGAAGCGAGAGCCCACAGTGCCCGGATGCACTTGTGCCAGGGCTGGAAGGGATTCAGAAACATTTCTGGAGCAACAAGACTTCATGCTGGCCTTTTCTCCAAACAATTTTTATAAGGGATTTTACCATGACATCCTCAACTGCCAGTAGAGAGTGTTGAAACAGGGATGGGAGAAGCAATGGTTGGGGCAGGGGATGGTGGGGGTAACCCTCACCAAAGAAGGAGAATCAGGAGTCAAGATGAAAGGAAAATTTCTGACAAAGTGATCCACTTGGGAATGAATAACAGCGGGACCTTCCAAAAGAATGAGATGAGGGGCCTGGAGATGGGGGGCGGGAGAACCCAGTTACAGCCTCTGAGCTCCCCGGGGCCTCTCCAGTTCCTACAGTTCCACCATAGGTTCAAAAGCAAATGAGCTCTAATACAAACACAATCAGCACGTCTTTGTCCTTCACTGAATTAGTGCCATTGATTTCTCAAAACTGAAAAGACCTTGGAGGTTATCTAGCTCAATTCGTTCATTCATTAAAAAGTCTTCAGTGAGTGCTTTCTGTGTGCCAGGCACTGTGCTAGGCCGGAGGAAATACAGCCGTGAATGAGAAAGACGCCAGCCTTGGCCTCATGGAGTTTACAGTTATGAAGAATGACAACATTTAATAAATAATGAGTGAAATAGAAGGAGAGCTACCTGGTGCTAGCCCAGGAGGACCTAATTCAGCCTGGGATTTCAGAGAAGAGCTCCCTGAGACGATGACCCATGAGCGAAGAAGAGAGAGAGAAGGGAGACAGTTGAGGAGTTATGAGACTTGAGAAAACAGTGAGTTTGAAACCTCGGGGCTGGGAGGCAGCCTGGCGCGTTAGAGAGCTGAAAAGGGGCCAGGATGGCAGAATGCTGAGAAGAGTAAGTGGCACCGTGTGAGCGAGCTGACTGTGGAGCAGTGTGTGGAGGGCTTTGTGAGCCAATAAAGCAACGTAATTGAGTCCCTGCTCAAGGACACACAGCTGCTAGGTGGCAAAGAGGAGCCTAAGTCATCTGAGCTCTAATATAAAGATCAATTAACATTTTAGAGTAATGTTCTTTTAAAATTTCTTTTCTGATTCTTTTTTTTTTTTCTGATTCTAAAGGCAACACATGCTGATTACAGAACAAATGCATCTTCTATTGGCACAAGACCTCTATGCAAATGGCCCCTAGGTGGGCTCTGTACACACCTGACATGACGTACAGTATCACATGATGAACCTCAGCAAATCCATCCCCCCAGACAGCAGACATCTCCAGAATGTCTTTCATTATCAGATTTGTCCAGATTGAGCCATAGAAAAGTCTCAGGACTAGGGCTCATGTTGAAAATCTGTCCATTACACAAAGGACCCCAGACCCTTCCCCATATGTCAGCTGCTTGCCCATTTTTACTGCATACAGCTGTAGACTTGAAGATAACCTAGTAGGCATACTCAGAAAAGCATCTCTAAAAAATGACATCCACACATCTCATTTCTTCATGGTTTGGTCTTCAGAAAAGTTCTACCCATTTCAAAATCAGTCGACGGTATTTTAATCACCTGACCACAGAAGCCATTTAGGATGCCCCTGCCTCTACCCGCACTCCTGGCGGCTTCTGTCCCTTGGTCAAACCCAAACTGAGCACTTCCGATAAGGATTCATGTGCCAGAATAGAAGCCCTCATTCTTCCTCCTGCGAAGGTGCCCTGCAACCCTAATGGAACCAGCATTTTCCCCGTAGTTGATGTGGCAAGCAGACAAGCCCTGGGAAGCCTGGGGAGCAGATAAAGCGCTTGATTAAAATGCCATCCTCTTCACAGTTAATTGGCAGATTGTTTTAGGAGTTCATGCCTTAGAATTTGTTCTTTCCTGATTGCCATTTTGTTTCCCTGCCACCCATTAAAAGAGTCTCTTTGCCCGTCCTCGTGGCTCCCAACCTAATAATAATTATGGTTGCAGCCTCTTGTCCTGAGTTTCTGACAGCATAAATAATGCAGGTGCACAGAAATAAAGTGTAGCTCTGCTGGCTTTTGCTTCTTTAGCCAATCCGCTACCCCCACCCCCCAAAATAAAGAGACTGAATTGATAGAAAGATGCATTTTACCATCCAGCTGCCAAGAGGGCATAGCCAACAATGAGGATTTCAGAATAATAACCCTAAAGAGAGGAGGTTCAGAGCGTCCCATTCACTGTGGCCTGCGGGCCTCCTGAAAGAGGCATTGTTCCCAACAGGTCAGGTGGAAGACCCCTCCCCTGAATGCAGCATTCTGAGGAAACACTAAGCCATCCATTTTTTAAAAAAAACCATCTGACACCAGAAATTTCCAATGTGATTTGGTTCTCAGGGAGCAATACTACCCCTCACAGGTGTGGAATAATCAGGCATCTAAGAACAGCAGTTTCTCCGAAAACAGCTGCAGAAAGTATAAAGATACAATTCGTCCATTTAAAATCTGTGCCGCGGACTCCCCAGCTTCACGTTTGCATTCTGAGTGCTGTGGGAAGGGTGTGAAGTCTGGCCTTCCAGCTGCTGGGAAGAGGAGGGGCCCTGGTAGGAGGACTTTGCCCTGGGCTTAAATATAGTTTTAAAGTGCCCGAGTTTTAAAAGGATAAAATGTGACCCAGTGAAGTGCTCAAAAATAAAATATTCACCCATCCCATTATGCTGCTCAAGACCTTTCCCCCATTTTGCCTCTCGTGTTCTCTTCTAACCTTTAATTTGACAAATAAAAAAAATAAATAAACGTAGTTAGAATTTTTTTGGCTTGTTTTACACTTGGCACTGTGCTGAGGGCTTCATGTAAATTATCTGCTGGATCTTCACAACGGCTGCATGAGGTAAGGCTCATTATTACGGAGTACAGAAAACTCAGTCTTAGGAGAGCGGTCATCATTTGCCTGAGATGCCTGACCTAATTTGTGCAGTTAGACCATTCGTGCAAGAGCTGGCGCTCAAATCCACAAGCCAAAGGTTTTAGAAGCCAGAGGTTTTCCCTTTTTTCCATTCAATGTGGGCCAATGAATACCTTCTACAAGCCTTCAAAGTCTCCATGTTTATCCTTTTCATATTTATCCTATTCCCTGAACGGGAGTGCACGGTTTAGTTAGCCATTCCCTGATTGCTGCAGAATTCAGTTACTTCTAGATTTTCCCCATCATAAGTAGCAACATACAAACATCATACATTTACCTTTTTTCTTTGACTTGTATCCTTAAGAATAATTCTAACGAGAGCAATTTCTAAGTTATGAAAATTGTTGTGCCTGTTGATACTATTTCTCTTCAGACTTTTTTAGAAAAGATTTATTTATTTATTTTAGAGAGAGGGAGAACGAGAGAGGATGAGCAAGAGGGGCAGAGGGAGAGGGAGAGAGAAACTCAAGCAGACTCCACACTGAGGCTGAGCCCAACGCAGGGCTCGATCTCCCAACCCTGAGATCACGACCTGAGCTAAAACCAAGAGCCAGTCACTTAACCGACTGCACCACCCAAGCACCCCTCTCTTCAGACTTTTAAATAAACTAATTGTTTTAATTGCCACTAGCAAGAACCGAATATACCACTTCTTCACAGGCTTGTCAGCACTGCATCAGATATATATGTTTATATATATAAGTCATATATATGTAAAATCATAGATACTTGTTTATTTATTGTTTTTAGCTTAATAAGTGCCAAATAATAACTTGTCATCTCTTGGATTTTTATTTCCTGAGCTACTGGACAGGTCAAACATATTTTCATGTAAGTGTCTGTCATTTGTATTTCCTTGTCTGTGTATAATATTTAGGACCTCTGCTTCTTGATTCACTGAGACTCAGATTTCAATCCCTCACCAGACACAGCGTTGCACATTCCAAAAACAGATCTTTCTGTCCCCTACTCCCAATCTACCCTGGTGAGAGGATGATGAAGAGGAGGAGGGGGAAGGGGAGGATGGTGATGATGATGATGGTGGTGGTGTCAGCTCTATGTTAATCTCTACCTAAGTGTCTTCCTTCTTCATGGGCTTTGTCCAAGCCAATGAATACTATAAAAGCATACAGAACCCTGTGCTGTAAGGAGATTCAAGCAAAGAGCTCGAGAAGCTCGGCACCGGCATCTCCACCCATTGGAGTGCACACGGTTTCTTTGAACTCATAGCAACATTACAGTGGGAAAAATACCTTGGCAACCTATTTATAAATCCTATTTTCTCCATATCCAGGTATCCCCTGGGTTGAGAGTAAAAACTCTTTTTTTTTTTTTTAAAGATTTTTTATTTATTTATTTGACAGAGACAGAGACAGCCAGCGAGAGAGGGAACACAAGCAGGGGGAGTGGGAGAGGAAGAAGCAGGCTCTCAGCGGAGGAGCCTGATGTGGGACTCGATCCCAGAACGCCGGGATCACGCCCTGAGCCGAAGGCAGACGCTTAGCCACTGTGCCACCCAGGCGCCCCGAGAGTAAAAACTCTTAATGTCTTCCAGGAGATAGGCCACCACATACTGGTTGGAAACTGGTAGGCAGAATTCTTGCCCCAACTCTGGAAATGAAGAGCTGTGAAGCTTTTTCTGAAACACTGCTTTCTGGGAGGATCAAAGTAATTCCTACCTCATAAGGTTGTTGTAAGTATTAAATAAGAAATATCTGTGTATCACCTGGCATCTCTGTCAAAGCATAGGTCAATGTCAGTTGCCTCCTTCCAAAACTTTCTAAAGAAACATGTTATAAAAGATAAACTACAGAATATATTGCTTGATTTTTTCCCAGTCATATCCCATCCTTAAATGTCATATAAATGAAAGCTATTGAAAACGAAAAATATTTTGGAGAAGCAAAAGTCATGGGAACATCTCCTTATTCATGAAGTGGGGCAGTGGGGAGTGACACACTGGGTTGTTCGTGTCAGGTTCATCTAGAACACATTTCCCCTCTGTGTGAAGGAGAGAGATGCACTGATCACTCATTTATTTGCTCTTTTTTTTTTTTTAAAGATTTTATTTATTTATTTGACAGAGACAGCCAGCCAGATAGAGAACACAAGCAGGGTGAGTGGGAGAGGAAGAAGCTGGCTTCCAGCGGAGGAGCCTGATGTGGGGCTCGATCCCACAACACTGGGATCACGCCCTGAGCCGAAGGCAGACGCTTAACCGCTGTGCCACCCAGGAGCCCCTATTTGCTCTTAATTCCATTTCTTCCCTTCTATGCTCAGCTCTGTTTTACAGGGAGTAGACCCTACAAGCTCCACTCTCCAGAATCCTGCCAACTGACTTCCACAAAATCCGGGTGCTGGGAGACACCAGCATGTGTATCTGGAGCAGAGAAGCCATCGTTCCCCTCTGCTTCCAGCTGAGGTCCAGCGGGGTGGGCGTGTTCTGACCAAGGCGGCAGCAGGTGGCTCTGGGTCCAGGGGTGCTGGCTGTTCCAGCAGCATCAGGAAGTTTATAAGTAGATGCAGCCTCCAGCAGCTGCAATGAATGTGTGCCTGGGCTCTGGGGCACCCCTGCTTGTGTCTTCCAGTAGTAGCAGATTTACACTCTCACGTCTGAGTTAACCCACCTCCCCTTTTTTGTTCCTTCAGGCCCTTGCTTTAAATCTCCTTTGTGTGACATACCTAACATAGTTTCTATTTTTCTAATTAAAACTGAACTGATATAATTAGTCAAAAATGAATGAGAAATCCCCTTCTGAAGACTGGAATCATATTCAACCCAAACAAAGCCCATAAAATGCAGTCTAATTGTTTTTATGAGACTTGTGAGGATATAAATATGTCCTTTGATATTTTACGTAGAGTTCAAAAGTTTTCTGATGACAAATGGCACCTCCTCATAAAATAACAGAATATTTTTGGCAAATAGTTGCAGTTTTAGGAAATTAAAATATAGTGAGCATGTAAAATGTGAAAAAAAATTTTTCCTGCTGTTAGCAAGGCCATGAAATTTTCTACTTAATCAAAAGAAAAGAAAAAGAGAGAGCTTGGAACTGGTTGAAAACCTAGCTCCTGAAACTTCTGTTTACCCTCAATATTCTTCCTTCGAGTCTAAGTTTCTGTACATTAGGCCTCACCATTGGCAAATACCAGTCCAACAAATCTCCTGAGTTTGGTCCACCTTATAATTTCAAGAGCTCTTTAGGACAAAGGTATTAACGATATTTGTGGCCAATCCTGGCAAGACTTTGAGCAAATACAAATGTAAAAGATCAATCTCTAGGCTTCTTAAGGTCAACAGCATGGAGAAAAATCATTTCTAGAAAGAAGGAGGAGCCAATGGGTATTTACACATCAGATATGTTCTCAAAATACTAGAAAAATCAAGACTGTAATCAGAATGTGCTGTTCCATAACTGCGGGTTAAGATCAGGATGCAGGGGGAGGAGTAGGGGACCCCTTTTTCAGCCGGTCCCCTGAGTCGAGCTGGATAGGTACCAGACCAGCCTAAATAACCACGGAATCAGCCTGAGACGCAGGATGATGCATCTGGATCTCTACAAATGAACATCTCCAGCGCTGAGTATTGAGGTACAAAGAGGGGAGCTGTAAACCGTGCACAGATATCGGAAGATAAACGGAACGGGGAGGGAGCCGCCGCGTTTGGGCGCCGGGAAGCGGCAGCCACCTGCACGGGGGAGCGGGCGGACTCACAGAGGGCACCCGCAAGACAGCGGACTGAGACCGGTGAGCCGTGAACGCGCGCCACCAGGCATCTCCCGGAACACCAGAATCCCGGTGTGCTCACGGGATCCAGACTGAGACCGGGAACTCCCGGAGCGCGCGCGGGGCGGCTGGCGGCTGGCGGGCCACCTGCACACCTGCACGGGGGAGTGGGCGGACTCGAGGTCGGCACCCGCGAAACAGCAGACTGAGACCCTGAACCGGGTGCGCGCGCCACCAGGCTTCTCCCGGAATCGGGATGTGCTCACCGGGCATAGACTGAGACCGGGAGACCCGGGAGCGTGCGGGGCGGCCGGCGGCTGGCGGCATTAGAAACACAAAGGACAGAGACGCGCCGGCCCTGGGTGTGAGGGCAGGGACGCCGGGTTGGTGCGCACATCCCGGGACGCTGCAGGGTTGAGCAGCACCAACAGTAACAGGGTTAAAGTGGCCAGAACATCAGTGGAGAACGGGCCGCAATCCCTCTGTTCTGCGACAATGCAGCCTCTGCTGCTCTGACCCTCAGAAGAGGCATAGCCGGCCGCCAGGGAAAGCCGCCAGAGAACAAAAGCCTGGAAATACCGGCTCAGGGAGTGCCCATCCCCATCCCCCCTCACGGGGGACACGGAGACTCTAACCAAACAGGGTTGCCTGAGTGTCGGCGCGGCAGGCCCCTCCCCCAGAACACAGAAGGCAGGCTGAAAAATCAAGAAGCCCACAACCCGAGGCGCCTGGGTGGCGCAGTCATTGAGCGCCTGTCTCCGGCTTAGGGCGTGATCCCAGCGTTCCGGAAAGGAGTCCCTCATCGGGCTCCTCCGCTGGGAGCCTGCTTCTTCCTCTCTCACTCCCCTGCTTCTGTTCCGTTCTTGCTGACTGTCTGTCTCCCTCTCTCAGATAAGTAAATAAATAAAATCTTTAAAGAAGAAGCTCACATCCCTAAGATCCCTATAAAACAAGGGGCATGGCCTGGGACCCAGTCAATAATTTTGGGCTCTGGACAACCCCGCAACCTCCCCTCATTAGAATGACAAGAAGGAGAAGCCCCCCCCCCCCAGCAAAGAAAAGACAGTGAGTCAGTGGCCTCTGCCACAGAAGTAACGGATATGGATGTAACCAAATTATCAGAAATGGAATTCAGAGTAACAATGGTCAAGATAATGAGTAGACTTGAAAAAAGTATTCAGGAAAATGTTACTGGGAATATAGAATCCCTAAGGGCGGAAATGAGAGCGAATTTGACAGAAATTAAAAATTCTATGAGCCAAATGCAGGCAAAACTAGAGGCTCTGACGGCCAGGGTCACGGAAGCAGAGGAAAGGGTTAGTGAATTGGAGGATGGGTTAATAGAGGAAAAAATAAAAATAGAAGATGGTCTTAAAAAAATCCACGCCCACGAATGTTGGCTACAGGAGATTACTGACTCAATGAAACGATCCAATGTTAGAATCATCGGCATCCCTGAGGGGGTGGAGAAAAACAGAGGTCTAGAAGAGATATTTGAACAAATTGTAGCTGAAAACTTCCCTAATCTAGCAAGGGAAACAAAAATTCATGTCCAAGAGGCAGAGAGGACCCCTCCCAAGCTCAACCATGACAGACCTACACCACGTCACGTCATAGTGCAATTCGCAAATATGAGATCCAAGCATACAGTATTGAAAGCGGCCAGGGCAAAGAAATTTCTCACGTACCAAGGCAAAGGCATCAGAATTACGTCAGACCTGTCTACACAGACCTGGAATGAGAGAAAGGGTTGGGGGAGCATTTTTAAAGCTCTTTCAGAGAAAAACATGCAGCCAAGGATCCTTTATCCAGCAAGGCTGTCATTCAGAATTGATGGAGAAATAAAGACATTTCAGAATCGACAGTCACTAGCCAATTTCGTAACCACGAAACCAGCCCTACAGGAGGTATTATGGGGGGTTCTATAAAAGTAAAAAGGCCCCAAGAGTGATACAAAACAGAAAGTCACAGCCAATACAAACAAAGACTTTACTGACAACATGGCAGAATTAAAAGCATATCTCTCAGTACTCAGTCTTAACATTAATGGTTTAAATTCTTGCTTTAACGCCACAGGGTTGCAGATTGGATAAAAAGAAATGACCCATCCATTTGCTGTCTACAAGAGACTCATTTCGAACCCAAAGATGCATTCAGACTGAGAGTAAGGGGATGGAGTACCATCTTTCACGCAAATGGACCTCAAAAGAAAGCTGGGGTAGCAATTCTCATATCAGATAAACTGGATTTTAAACTACAGACTATAGTTAGAGATGCAGAAGGGCACTATATTATTCTTAAAGGAAGTATTCAACAAGTGGATATGACAATTATAAATATATATGCCCCCAACAGGGGAGCAGCAAGATACACAAGCCAACTCTTAACCAGAATAAAGAGACATATAGATAAAAATACATTAATAGTAGGGGACCTCAACACTCCACTCTCAGAAATAGACAGAACACCCTGGCAAAAACTAAGCAAAGAATCAAAGGCTTTGAATGCCATACTCGACGAGTTGGACCTCTTAGATATATATAGAACACTACACCCCAGAACCAAAGAATACTCATTCTATTCTAATGCCCATGGAACATTTTCAAGAATAGACCATGTTCTGGGACACAAAACAGGTCTCAGCCGATACCAAAAGATTGAAATTATCCCCTGCATATTCTCAGACCACAACGCTCTGAAATTGGAACTCAACCACAAGGAAAAATTTGGAAGAAACTCAAACACTTGGAGACTAAGAACCATCCTGCTCAGGAATGACTCGATAAACCAGGAAATCAAAAATCAAATTAAACAATTTATGGAGACCAATGAGAATGAAAATACAACAGTCCAAAACCTATGGGATACTGCAAAGGCAGTCCTAAGGGGGAAATACATAGCCATCCAAGCCTCACTCAAAAGAATAGAAAAATCTAAAATGCAGTTTTTATATTCTCACCTCAAGAAGCTGGAACAGCAACAGAGGGACAGGCCTAATCCACACACAAGGAAGCAGTTGACCAAAATTAAAGCTGAAATCAATCAAGCAGAAACCAGAAGTACAGTAGAGCAGATCAACAGGACTAGAAGCTGGTTCTTGGAGAGAATCAATAAAATTGACAGACCACTGGCAAGACTTATCCAAAAGAAAAGAGAAAGGACCCAGATTATTAAAATTATGAACGAAAAAGGAGAGGTCATGACGAACACCATTGAAATTGGAAGGATTATTAGAAATTTTTATCAACAGCTATATGCCAATAAACTAAGCAATCTGGAAGAGATGGAATCCTTCCTGGAAACCTATAAACTACCAAGATTGAAACAGGAAGAAATTGATTTCTTAAACAGGCCAATTAATTATGAAGAAATTGAGTCAGTGATAAACAACCTTCCAAATAACAAAACTCCAGGCCCGGATGGTTTTCCTGGGGAATTCTACCAAACATTCAAAGAAGAAATAATACCTATTCTCCTAAAGCTATTTCAAAAAATAGAAACAGAAGGAAAGCTACCAAACTCATTCTATGAGGCCAATATTACCTTGATCCCCAAACCAGGCAAAGACCCCCTCAAAAAGGAGAATTACAGACCGATTTCCCTAATGAATATGGACGCCAAAATCCTCAACAAGATACTTGCTAATAGAATCCAACAGTTCATTAAAAGGATTATCCACCACGATCAAGTGGGATTCATACCTGGGATGCAAGCATGGTTCAATATTCGCAAATCAATCAGCGTGATACATCATATCAACAAGAAAAGACTCAAGAACCATATGATCCTCTCAATTGATGCCGAAAAAGCATTTGACAAAATACAGCATCCTTTCCTGATTAAAACCCTTCAGAGTGTAGGAATAGAAGGTACATTTCTCAATCTCATAAAAGCCATCTATGAAAAGCCTACTGCAAATATTATTCTCAATGGGGAAAAGCTGGAAGCCTTTCCCTTAAGATCAGGAACACGACAACGATGCCCACTCTCGCCACTATTATTCAACATAGTACTAGAAGTCCTTGCAACAGCAATCAGACAACAAAAAGGGATCAAAGGTATTCAAATCGGCAAAGAAGAAGTCAAAATGTCTCTCTTTGCAGATGACATGATACTCTATATGGAAAACCCAAAAGAAGCCACTCCCAAACTATTAGAAGTTATAGAACAATTCAGTAACGTGGCGGGATACAAAATCAATGCTCAGAAATCAGTTGCATTTCTGTACACGAATAACGAGAACGAAGAAAGAGAAATTAGGGAATCCATCCCATTTACAATAGCACCAAAAACCATACGTTACCTTGGAATTAACTTAACCAGAGACGTAAAGGACCTTTATTCTAGAAACTATAAATCACTCTTAAAAGACATTGAGGAAGACATAAAAAGATGGAAAGATATTCCATGCTCATGGATCGGAAGAATTAACATAGTTAAAATGTCCATGCTACCCAGAGCAATCTACACTTTCAATGCTATCCCGATCAAAATACCGAGAACGTTTTTCAAAGAACTGGAACAAATAGTCCTTAAATTTGTATGGAACCAGAAAAGACCCCGAATCTCCAAGAAACTGTTGAAAAGGAAAAACAAAGCTGGGGGCATCACAATGCCGGATTTCGAGCTGTACTACAAAGCTGTGATCACAAAGACAGCATGGTACTGGCACAAAAACAGACACATAGACCAATGGAACAGAATAGAGAGCCCAGAAATGGACCCTCAGCTCTTTGGGCAACTAATATTTGATAAAGCAGGAAAAAACATCCGGTGGGAAAAAGACAGTCTCTTCAATAAATGGTGCTGGGAAAATTGGACAGCTACATGCAAAAGAATGAAACTTGACCACTATCTCACACCATACACAAAAATAAACTCCAAATGGATGAAAGACCTCGATGTGAGACAGGAATCCATCAAAATTCTAGAGGAGAACATAGGCAGCAACCTCTACGACATCGGCCAAAGCAACCTTTTTCATGATACATCCCCAAAGGCAAGAGAAACAAAAGATAAAATGAATTTATGGGACTTCATCAAGATTAAAAGTTTCTGCACATCCAAGGAAACAGTCAGAAAAACTAAGAGGCAGCCCACGGAATGGGAGAATATATTTGCAAATGACACTACAGATAAAGGACTGGTATCCTAGATCTACAAAGAACTTCTCAAACTCAATACACGAGAAACAAATAAACAAATCAAAAAATGGGCAGAAGATATGAACAGACACTTTTCCAATGAAGACATACAAATGGCTAACAGACACATGAAAAAATGTTCAAAATCATTAGCCATCAAGGAAATTCAAATCAAAACCACACTGAGATACCACCTTACGCCAGTTAGAATGGCAAAAATAGACAAGGCAAGAAACAACAATTGTTGGAGAGGATGTGGAGAAAGGGGATCCCTCCTACATTGTTGGTGGGAATGCAAGTTGGTACAGCCACTCTGGAAAACAGTGTGGAGCTCCCTTAAAAAGTTAAAAATTGAGCTACCCTATGATCCAGCCATTGCACTACTGGGTGTTTACCCCAAAGATACAGACATAGTGAAGAGAAGGGCCATATGCACCCCAATGTTCATAGCAGCAATGTCCACAATAGCTAAATCGTGGAAGGAGCCGAGATGCCCTGCAACAGATGACTGGATTAAGAAGTTGTGGTCCATATATACAATGGAATATTACTCAGCAATCAGAAAGAACGAGTTCTCAACATTTGCTACAACATGGACGGCACTGGAGGAGATAATGCTTAGTGAAATAAGTCAAGCAGAGAAAGACAACTATCATATGATTTCTCTCATCTATGGAACATAAAAACTAGAATGATCAGTAGGGGAAGAAAGGGATAAAGAAAGGGGGGGTAATCAGAAGGGGGAATGAAACATGAGAGACTATGGACTATGAGAAACAAACTGAGGGCTACAGAGGGGAGGGGGGTGGGGGAATGGGATAGACCGGTGATGGGCAGTAAGGAGGGCACATATTGCATGGTGCACTGGGTGTTATACACAACTAATGAATCATCGAGCCTTACATCGAAAACCGGGGATGTACTGTATGGTGACTAACATAATATAATAAAAAATCATTATTAAAAAAAAAAAAAAAGATCAGGATGCAGGAAAGCCCTAGAGAGAAGCCACAAACTTCTCTGAGTGTGGTGGAAGATGACAACCACCCACGGGCAGCACTGTTGAAGTAATTATATAGGGCAATGCCAATGGAGTCAACTGAGAAAGAAAATTCTGGAAAGATCCCTCCATCTGCCTTCCAAAATCCGAGGAAGAAAATTAAATGTAGCAGCTTACTTATTGATCTACATGGGGGCAGACTGCCTTGCAAATTTTTATTTCCCTTTGATCAGCTGTCAAAAGGAAACAATGTAAATCCTATAATTATCTTGAACAAAATGTCATTTAATTGTCATGAAACGTCTATATGCAGTCAATTGTTTCTTTGTTCTGATCTCAAAAATAAGGGAAGAAAAAAAAATACCTTCTGTAAGTAGAGCACAGAACCTATGCTCTGTTCTAACTGTGATCTTGGCCCGTTCCCAGCCTCTATATAGAAGCTGGAAGATGTTATTATTACTGGCAGTATTTCTTACTGATAAGCGCCAACTTCCCTATCTATCGAGCCCTCTTAGTTTCCACTGGCCTTTTGTACCATGGTCCTGATGGTGCCCAAGGCTGTATCCATGAAGGAAATATTCTTATTGTTCTCACAGCATGACAACAGCTTCCAAATTACAGATAAAACCACCACACTGGGGTACAAATATGCACAGATCCTGTTTTCCCTTAATAACCCACTATAAATTTATATTTATCCTCTTGCTTTATATAAATCCTTACTTCTTTTTTTTTTTTAATTTTTGGTTGAACCACTGTTCCTGCCAACTCTTCAGAGAGTGAGCTCATTAAATTTACTGCTCTCCTTCATCAAAAAGACCAGCTGAAGAGGGCAAAGAATTGCATGTCTACTATTTGCCTGGCAGTGTGGAATTCTTTCATATTAACTCTTTTACTTAACCCTGACATGAATGCTTTGAGTTGAAAGTATTATCCCCTCTTACAGGTGACAAAATTGGACATAATCAAATTGACACAAATAGTAAAAGTAGAATGAGATGAACCCGATATTTGTATCTGTGTCTGTTTGATCTGAAAATCCAAGCTCTTTTGAGTGTGCCACACTATGGGAGTCAGATTGGACAGAGGCCATCATCATTCCACACAAACCAATAATAAATCACATGATACTGAAGAGAAATCTGGATGTTCTTAACTACCAGCATCATTACACTGTGAACTTTGCTTCTGAAATGTGATCGGGAATCTTTTCCAAGAGGCAATTACATAGGCATCAGTTTTCCTCCTCTCCTTTCTTTGTGAAGTGTCCCAGTGTGACTACACCCACAGATGCAGCTTGCAAAACTTACTGGTCCTGTCCTACCCTACAGCAATTCCTCCAGGTTTGGAGGTCACTACTGTCTTCCAGTAGCACTTCCCCAAAGGCCAGCCTCAGATGGCTTCATGCACCTGTTGTCACCTCTGAGCAGAAGGCTGGGTCATCCAATTGACTCAGCACACAGTAAGGGGCTTCTCTGCCACCAGTGTGCACAGGACAGTATGCTGAGGGTCACTGTCTGGGGAGGGCTTGTCCTTGAGGATCTACCATTACTGCACTGATGTAGGGAACAGCCTGAAGGCTAAGGAAGTGTGACAACACCTATGAAGACAGAGAGAGGAGGCCCCAACTGAAGGGTTCTTCAGTAATCTTGTTGGATCTGGCCACCTTAGAATGTGCATAAACAGAGAATAAGATAATCCTTAGGATGTGTTTTTCCACCACACCTGTGATAGCTCAAGAAGGAAGCTAAGGGTCATTCTGAACTGGATCTAAATCATACTTGGGCCTCCAAGCTAATTCAGACTCCCGCAAACCCCTGGAACTAAGTGGTGGGTTATCCGATGGCAGGATAATATGCCAAGTCGTTAATTTCAGCTCTGTCCTTGCGGTACTTTTCTACCTCCGTTAAAAAACAGTCAGCAGGGTCTGAGTCCTTGACTTAGAGCAGGGATCTGCAATCTTTCTGTAAAGAGCCAGACAGTAAATCTTTTAGGCTTTGCTGGCCTATCTATCTTTGTTCAAGTACTTAACTCTGCTGTTACAGCAAAAAAGCAGCCCTAGACAATGGGCACAGCTGTGTTCCAATAAAACTTTATTTAAAAATTAAACAGGAGGCAGGCTGGATTTAGCCACAGGTCATAGATATCTGACTCTTGACTTAGAGGATTTAGATGTCCAGGCCAAAAGATGTTAACTAAAGACTATCTCCCATATTGTTTCCAAAAATTAAAGCTTGTGGAAGATGCTTAGAGGAGGGAAGAGATATGAGGGCCTTTGGACAGCAGAAAAAGCATCTAGTTACATTAATAAAATATTGCTAAGTTTCATGGGGTTCTGTAAATAGCTGGGACCAGCACCCCCAACTCCCAGCATTCAAAATAAATGGGGAGAGAAAATAAAATAAATACCCACCCCCAAGCATTCAAAATAAATGGGTCCACAGAGAGGACCATGAAGTGGTCCTAGGAAGCAAGGTATTTATCTTTGGTAATAAGTTCCATGCCTAAATGGGGCACGGTAGCAAAAAATCACTTCAGGAGACTATAGGAACTTCAGTAATGAGCATTTCAGCTAAGACCACTTCACCACCCCCAGGGTTTTGCTCTGCAAAAGACTTCGTGGATCTTCCCATGATTCCTGGGTTGGAGGGTTACAAGGTATCTGGATGAAGAAAGCTCAAATATAACTGAGATTGAAATCATATTTAATTAGATGTTTTTCATCATGCGTAGTGTAAAATCATCTGCTACATGCCCAGTAGAGCAAATTACTCCAGTTAGAAGCTTGCTTTTAATTCTTTCAGGAAAAAGAGAGAGAGAATGAGGAAAGGAGGGAGAAGGAGAGACAGAGCAAGAGAGAGACAGAGAGAGACTGAGAGAGAGAGATGGATATGTATGTAGATGCTTTGGAAGCTTTGGATAGATTGAATTTTAACCATAGAGTAAGTAAAAGCATAAAGCAAGATGGCTCAGTAGTATAATTTCCTTCCAGCTACTATTTACTATTTATAAAAATGCTAATTGGCAAACAAATTTTTCACAACCTAATTTAGGAGGGTCTCTGTTTAACAGTTGAGCAGATATCAGGATACCCTATAAATCACCTTGCCTTGGCTTTAAAAGCACTTTTGTGCATAGAGTCATTACTGAAATATTCATGGAGAAATCTGAAGACAACCTAACTGCTCTTTTGAAGTACAAATAGCTAACCAAGAAATAGACTAAAGCTTAGTTCACTACTCCTTTAGTGTATTAGTTTCCTGCAGCTGCTGTAACAATATTACCACAAATTTGGTGGCTTAAAACAACAGAAACTCATTTTCTTACAGTTCTGAAGGCTACAAGACTGAATCATGTATCGCTGGGCCAAAAGCAAGGTGCTGGCAGGGCCCAGCTCTCTCCAAAAGCTCTAGAGGAGATTCTGTTCCTTGCCTCTTACAACTTCTGGTAGCTGTCAGCTTATGGCTCTATCACTAAAGTCTCTGCCTCTGTGTCACCTCGCCTTCTCTTCTGTCCGTGTCAGATCCTCCTCTGCCTTTCACTTAGAAGGACACTCACGATCGCAGGTAGGAGCCACCCAGATTATCCAAGATAATATCCCACCTCAAAACCCTTAATCTAATCACATCTGCAAATACCTTTTTCCACATATGGTGATATCTACAGGTTTCAGGGATGAGGACCTGACATTCTAAGAAGCCACTATCCAATCTACTATAACTATCCAACCGAACAAGTCCCTGAACCAATAGTATTTAAGATTATGGCTTCTGCTTTGTTCCTGTGACCATGTGGATCTGTGATCAGATCCCCTGGCTAGAGACTTCCAAAAGACATAGACAGATAGATAGCCATATGTCATCGCCACATTGTGCCACTTCAAGGATCCATGCTGCATTCGACAGGAGAGGTCGTGTCCTGGAATGGTGCAGTACGGTGGTTCCAAATATTACATCAGATCGAAACGGTTTTATGTCTGACCCAAACACCCAGAGTTGTATTGAAGAAGGAAGGATTCCTTTAAAATCAACCTCTGTGACCAAGAATATATGCCCCCAATCATCCTCTTTCTCATAATAACACCTACCACCCACTACATTTTTCCTTTAATTCTTTTTTTTAAAGATTTTATTTATTTGTTTGAGAAGGAGAGAGAGAGAGAGAGAGCATGAGCAGGGGGACGGGGAGAGGGAGAGGGAGAAGCAGACTCCCCTGCTGAGCAGGGAGCCCGACTTGGGTCTCCATCCAGGACGCTGGGATCATGACCTGAACTGAAGTCAGAAGCTTAACTGACTGAGCCACCCAGGTGCCCCTCCTTTAATTCTTAAACAAATTACATTTTCTACTTCAACCACCTTGTATTCACAACTTGAGAATTAGTTCTGTAGAACCCTCAAAATGGGCATAATTTATTTCCCAAAAGAAGATTTTACGATTTTTATATTTATTTATTTGACAGAGAGAGACAGCCAGCGAGAGAGGGAACACAGCAGGGGGAGTGGGAGAGGAAGAAGCAGGCTCACAGCAGAGGAGCCTGATGTGGGGCTCGATCCCAGAAAGCCGGGATCACGCCCCGAGCCAAAAGCAGACGCTTAACAACTGAGCCACCCAGGCGCTGATTTTTCTAAGTGAGGCATTGTGATAGGTGCTGGGAATGCACTGTGCAGGTGGAGGAGACGACAGAGTAAGTCGATAATTTCCATATAACCTAGTGATGGAGAATTCAACCACCTCCCGCCACCTCCACTTTGGCCCAAGCCACCTAGGACCATTTCTCACCTGGATCACTGCAAAGTCTCCTAATAGGCTTCTACTTCTGCCCTCGCCCCATGTTATGGATGGAATGCTTGTGTAGCCCACCACCCTCTCAAACTGGTACGTTGAAACCCTGCCCCCTAATGTGATGGCATTAGGAGGTGGAGTGTCTGGGAGGTAATGAGGATGAGATGAGGTTGTGAGAGTGGAGCCCTCATCATGGCATGAGTGCTCTTCTAAGTCACAAGAGTGCTTGCTCCCTCTCTCTGTTCTCTACCGTGTGAGGATAAGTCAGCAGTCTAAAAGCCTGGACAAAGGCTCTGATCCCAGCCATGCTGGCACCCTGTTGGACTTTCAGCCTGTAGAACTATGAGAAAGAAATTTCTGTTGTTTATAAGCCCCCTGGTCAGTCTATGACACTTTGTCACAGCAGCCCAAATGGACTAAGACACCCCATTCAGTCTATTCTCAGTAACACGGCCAAAGCAGTCCTGTTAACACTTAAGTCTGACCAAGTCACATCCTCTGCACAGAACCTTCCAGGAACTTCCCATCTCAGTTGGACTAAAAGTCAAAAACTTTGCAAGGCCCGCAAGACTCCACCCAGTCTGCCACTGCCAACCCCACCCCCCCAGCACTTCACCTGTCTGACCTCTGCTGCTTCCTCTCCTCCTAAACTAAGCCCAAAGCACAACACTTCCTCAGGGCTTTTCTTACTGTTCCCTCTGCGGTGGCTAAACTCTCTCCCCAGACATCTGCGGGACTCACCTTCTCACCTCCTGCAGGGGTTTATTCAAGCATCACGTTCTCAGTGATGCTTTCTCTGATTATTGAATTAATTACAATGTATCCCTTGGCACAACCTGATTTCCTTCTCTCCTGTTATTTCCCATAACATTTATCATTATCTAACTTATTATATGACTTACTCATTTCTTAAAATGATTTCTTTCCCCTATATATAAGTTTCATGAGAGCTGGGATTATTGATAGTTTTGTTCACTGTTTTGTATGCCCACCACTTAGAATGCTGACATATAGTAGGTGATGAACACAGATTTGCTGGATCAAAGGGTGATGGATGGATGGATGGATGGATAGATGGATGGATGGATGGATGGATGGATGGATGGATGGATGGATGGGAGGATGGATGGATGGGAGGATGGATGGATGGATGGGAGGATGGATGGATGGATGGATGAGAGGATGGATGGATGGATGGAAGGATGGATGGATGGATGGATGGATGGATGGATGGATGGATGGATGGATGGGAGGATGGATGGATGGATGGATGGATGGATAGATAGATGGAAAGATAGGTGGATGAATGGGTGGATGTGTACACGGGGCATTACAGGAGTGAAAGACAAGGACACATAACCTAGCCAGAGGTGATGGGCTTTGGGAAAGCAAATACTCCACTCACCTGGTCACACCCTTCATGAGTCAATCAGATAATGATTATGTTTCCTTCCCACTTTAATTCTTCATGACAGTTTTAAGTGTTAATTTTATTTTTTTCAAAGCTAATTTCTAGAGAGTATAATTGTCGTTGCAGAAAAGGTTAGCCTATTTATTGGGTTTCATCTTTTAATAAAAGAAAAATGAGTAAGTCATCCTGACTTGAACAATCCCTTAATATTTTGACAGAAGATAACTTCAAGGAATTTATAGGGAAACTTTATGTATTACACGAGATTGTCATGGTCACTATCCATTTCATTTCACAGTGTTATAAAGACTCCACTATATTTTAAAGGTCTGGTTTTTACAAAGTTAACATTTTGTATATTTTTTTGGCATTAACTACTTTGTTATAAAATCTTTACTGTGTATGAGTCAGGGAAAGACTTTCATCTGGTCCTATCTTTGTCTTGGTAGTCATATTCACCTAGGCTTTCCATAAAATACCTTTTAATTAAGAAGCAATTGAATTGTTGAAAATGTATCAACCCAATACATTTTCCCATATGTGGTACGCACACATGCACACACACACACATGCATGCACGTGTGCGCATACACAACGTAAAGTAGTTCTTTAAGCTCTGAATTAAAATTCTCATAATTCTGAATTGAAATAGAATCTAGCAAATACTGTAAGCTGAAACAATCAACAGCATACATGCTTTTATACCACAACACAGCAAACATCCTGCACCATCTGTTCTAATCCTTGCGTCTTCAGACATCCTGCAATATTTTCTACTTCTTTTTTTTTTTAAAGATTTTATTTATTTATTTATTTGAAAGAGATAGAGACAGCCAGCGAGAGAGGGAACACAAGCAGGGGGAGCGGGAGAGGAAGAAGCAGGCTCATAGCGGAGGAGCCTGACGTGGGGCTCGATCCCAGAACGCCAGGATCACGCCCTGAGCCGAAGGCAGGCGCTTAACCGCTGTGCCACCCAGGCGCCCCAATATTTTCTACTTCTATTTTGAAAGTATTAGCTGGCAAAGAAAGGTATTTTGTTTGTCACTATATGTTTTTTGTATTATTTCAACCATTTTTAACAGCATTAGGAAGGGCAAGTATTTACCCAGTCATATGTGGCTCTTTTTTTAACTAACAAGTAAAAAAAAATCTCCAAAGAGACTTTAAAACATCTGTCGGTAAATTTGGCAAACATTTAAAGTACTATTGAGGAGCACCTGGCTAGTTCAGTCGCTAGAACATGGGACTCTTATTCTTGGGGTTGTAAGTTCAAGTGCCATGTTGGGTGTAGAGATTACTTAAAAAAAAATAAAATCTTTACCCACCACAGGTGGTGGGGGAGGATGGTAAGCTGTAGAGGCTTGTTTTCATGTTCTGGATGTTAGTTTTTAAATGAATTGCTAATCACGATGGCTTCCTAATTTCCTTGAGCTTATATTTCAAGATACAAAGGATACTTGGGTGACATTCATCATCAAGAATAGTGAAGGTTATTCACTTCGCAAAAATGTTTTGGCAACTTGCTAGCTTAGATGAGATTGTCGTTTTCGGTATCATGTAAGGGCTGACAATAGCATAGACCAGGAGTAACAGCATTGGCTCTGCTGTTTTCTGGGCTTGGCGTGTGCTTGCTTCACTAGCATTACCCTCACTGATCATTTCTTTGCAAGAAACATTTTACGTTGCTTGTCCACTCTGTCAGAGGAAGGAAGACAATGGAATCTATAAATTCACTTCACTAGAGCTAAATAAAGGGCAACATGAGGCAACAGGCTGAAAGTGAACAAGCAAGCCAGGGAGTCACTCTGACCCTCTGAGATGTGGGAAGCCCCTCAGTCCTCAGGAGACCACACCTGGGAACATGTAATGCGGGGCTGCCTGACATACAAACTGACAGAAATGAGCTTAATTTTTTTTCATTTTTCATTTCTTCTTTTTTTTATTTTTCAGAAAAAAATATCTAATTTTTTTTTTCAGGCAATGGATTATCTTGTGTACTCTTGAGAGTGTAGTGGGCTGCCCATTTTAGAGGTCACTGGTCTAGTGGGAAGAGTGATAGCCTTTGAGGGAAATTCCTCGTAAGACTGCCAAGAGAATGGTCTGTGAACTGAAAAGCCATGCCAGTGAAAGAAAAGATTATTACTGCTCAGGAAGATCTACCTGTGTCGTTTGAATTATCTTAACTTAAGTCCATTACCTTATATGTACCCATTCTCAAAATAATCTCCAGTTCCCTAGAGAATCAGAACTGTAATAACCTAATGGAGGGCACTTACCAAAGGGTATTTGAAACTCTAAGTAGATCACTGCCTTTCTGCCCTCCTCCCCATTTTTATACCTATACATTTTCATTAAAGAAAAACAGTAATGCATCAGACAGACTTGTTTTCCCCTTAAAAATTGTTTGCTTTGTGGGCTCAGAGTAGCCTTTTCTATGAACCCTGAGAATCACCTCCTGAGGGAGCAGACCCCTGGGCATCTTCTCTTCTGCTCCAGGAGTCAAGTCCCACTGAGCCCTCAGCACAGGAAACTAAGTGGGAATTGGCATGTGCTCCTTCTGACCTCATCTAGAATATTCCAGATCCAGATGGCCAATTGTGGGTCACAGTGGGCTCTGCTCCCATCATTTCACCTGAACCCACAGGAACCCCAGTCCTTGTCAGGAAGTCTAAACTTCTCATGACCCCAGAGGCATAAAGATTCTGCCTCTGTTGCTGCTGTTCTCACAAAGCAGCCATGATTCATAGAGTGTCTCTGTGATTAGCAACGATGGAAACATTCTCCTTTATGTTCGCCAGTACAGATCGAGTCCTCTTGAACAAATCAAGTCTGCCTCTGGGTTTTGGCAGGGCTGTGTCATCAGCCTGACTCTCCACCGAGGAGAGAGAGGAGGGAGGAAAGAGCATATATGGAGTGGCTCCTGTGTGCTGGACTTCTCAGTCTGGTCTGCATTTGAAGGTAGGTTCTATCTCATTTTCATGCACCCCACCCTCAATAGCAAAGGAATGCAAATCCTCCTTTTCCATCCCCTTCAGGGGAAAGAAACATTCCCCCTCTCCCCTTCTCCCTCTCTCCCACTCTCCAGGCCCATAAACCCAGGGGGACCTCTTATGGGGTCTCTAATAACCTGACCCTTGTGTCTAAGGCAGGGAATTTATATCCAAACATGTGACAAGACATCTTAACTTCTTCTTCTCCCATCAAAAGTATATGGCATTTTGTTCTCTTTATCTTGATTTCTACAATAGATGTTTTCATTGTTTCCTGGCACACAGGGAGATGTGACAATCAGAAACAATGTCTTTTTTATAATGACAGCAAAATGTTGAATCTATACATGGGTGACCAATTCTACTGAATTTATGGTTCTATTTACAGTAAAAATAAAATCTAACACAGCCCCCAAAGAACTACGCTGCCTCAGGTAGCATCTGCATCAAGCCTGAAATATGAGAAGTAGGTTATGTTTATTGTTTTAAAAGAACACCTGACTCCAGGGGCCTACTCAACAATAGACATGTTTGAGATTAATGAGGATGTTTCCTCCTATAAACAGTGAAAACTCCAACATAAATATTGTGGGGTCTGACCTCCAGATTCCTTGCAGAGCAGAGAAAACTGTGCTCCTGCTACCCCTGAGATACTGGTCACTGCCAGGGGTCTGAGTACACAGTGACTCATTATTGACCTGCCGGGTCTGAAATGACCATGCCAGCCCCTACCTGTCCCGCAAGGGGTAAGTCTTTCATTGTTGCTTTAAGAAAAGTGCCCGCCATGGCAAACCATGACAGAGTTTTCCACCACCCCATGGGCCTGCACCAGGGGAGACGACAAGGTTCATGGCAGCTCACTTTTAAAAATTCTTCCTGTGCCCTAGCTTCCCCTTGTACTCTGAGAACCTGCCTGGGTCTCAGTTTCTTCATATGTCAGATGAAGGAGTCAGACTAGACAAGTGTAACTCAGATTTTAATGTGTACACAAACCACCTGGGGATCTTGCTGAATTGCAGATTCAAACTCCTTAGGTTCGGGATGGGGTCTGCAAGGTCTCAGGAGATGCTAATGCTGCTCTCAGTCCATGGACACACTTTGAGCAGCAAGGAGTTAGATGACTTCTAAAGACACGCCCAGTGCTGCAGTTTTTTCCAATTCAAAGTGATGCAAAAAGGTAAAGCAATAAATGTAGCCACATAATACAGAAAACAGAAAAGCTAAGTATCTAAAGATTGAAGTCTCTTAACTGTAACCCAGTTCAGCAGACTAATCTGCTTTGGCCAAGACTGCTAAGAGTTTTTAGTTTAACAAAGCACATGGGACCTCAAATGTCTGCACATTTCCTCACCTTTTTTTCCGTGAGCAATTCAGATGAAATTTTTTTTTTTTTTGGGTAAGAATGCTGTTGGCTCAGGAAAATTCAACAATTAGCCCCCAATTCAAACATCCTGAGGCTGAATTGTTATCCAGACAGGAAAAGAGAGAAAGAAAGAGAGAAGTATTTAAACGTGGCGAGTCTCCCAGTTTAAAATACAATTTGTAATTCTCAAAGAGTGAGGAAAATTGTCCTCCTTCTTCTACCTTAAGTTTGAGCAGAAAGGAATAGTTAGCAGAAGAGAAAAGCAACTGATCTGAATGAATTTGGTAGTGGTAAAGCTGGCACTCAGCTTTCTTTTGCAGGGGGTGGTGGTGAGAGCCTGGCTTCTGCTACTTGTGAGAATTTATAGGAAGTTAACTACCTGGGACAGATGACCATTGTTTTGTAATAACGCCAGGGAAAGTAAGTGATTCTTCCCTCCATAATTGACAAGAAAGAGCTAGAAAAGGACTGCATTACTGGAGCCTTCTGGGGGGAATTTGTAAATCCTGGAATGCTGTCAGGGCCCACATGTTCAGAATAGGCTTTGGGGGGAGTAAAGGGAGAGTGGAACAGAGGAAAGAGGGTGTGAAAGTATGTGCAAGGTGCATTAGTTAGCACATGTACTGCACAGCTGGGGTTCACGTGTCTAATGTGTGAGGACACGCCAGTGCCTCCGTGCTAAGACAAGTGTCACCCAGCTGCCCAGGAAAGGCCTGCAGGCTTAGCACGCCCAGAGCCTAAGCCAATGAGAGCAGGCTTCAACTTCTGCTGGAAACATCTTTTCTATCAGCAATGAGGCTTTTCCCTGGCTCAGTGCACACACCAGGTGTGGTTAGGCCACCTGCCAGGCCCTTGGTTTCCTGGTTTCCTCATTCCTCAGTCCTCTCCTCATCCCAGCTGCAACTCCATGCTGGCCCTGCATTAGGGACTGATCTGCTCTAAACCCCACTTTAAGGCCTTCCCCGTCCTTCTGGGCTTGCTGACTAATGCAATAAAGGGATCTAAACTGATGGGTAGCATATGTAATGACATTATCCCTTCTAGGAATAGCTTGCATTTGAACAAGGTCTTTGAATATCCCCAACTAGTGACTCAGATGATAAAATACAATGAACAGGCAGAAGACACGTGATGGCAGAAAGTAACTGAAGGCACTTTACCTACTCACGCTACCTGAAGGACTAGGTATTGATATTGGCCCAGGTTTCGGCCAAGTTAAACTGCACCAAGGTTTTTCAGACAGTGGTACTTTTCAATGTGGCTGGTTTTATCACTTTCATCTGTTGTTGATTAGAAAGGATGAGAGGTAGGTGACCGTAGGTTAAGGCACTGCTCAAAGTATCTGGAGGCCTGAGTCCTTACCTCTGCTTCTCATTAGCTGTGAGGTCTTGGACAAGTCACCTCACTTCTCACCAGCTGCGAGATCATGGACAAGTCACCTCGTTTCTCACCAGTTCTGAGATCTTGGACAAGTGGTCACCTCACTTCTCACCAGCTGTGAGATCTTGGACAAGTCATCTTGCTTCTTTGTACCTGGTTCTCATTTCTAAAGGGAAGACGCTGAACTGGGTAAAAAGTTTCCAAAGGTTTTGTTCATTTTTATTCTTCTTGAGGGAAACCCTTTCTTTAAGGAAATCTTACATGGAAGTCCAATTCGCAAAGCAGATCAAAGCACTGTGTCTGGTCAGGTGCCACCCGATGCTTTGTAACAAATCTCAAAATTTCTACAGCTTAATAATCCAATGCAGTAATTCCTGGTTAGCTTTTGATTTCATGGTAATGCAGGGACCTATGTTCCTTCTCTCCTGTGGCTTGGCAGTACCTTAAGCAGTGGTTCTCCACTGGGGGTCAGTTTGTCTACCCTCCCCCCCAACAGGGGAACATTTGGCAATGTATGGAGACATTTTTGGTTGTTACAAGTAGAGGCAGGTGCTATAGGCTTTGAGTGAGCAGGGGTGCTGCTAAACATCTTACAATGTACAGGATAGGCTTCTTTAGCCAAGAATTGTTCAACCCCAAATTCTAATAGTGCTGAGCTTAAGAAACCTTGGTGTGGGTCCTTGAATTCTACCCATTCAGCCGACAGATAGGGAAAGAGCACCAGGAAGCACTGCATGGGAAGCTTTGATGGCCAGACCTAAAAGTGGCGCACATAACTTTTACCGACATCTCATGGGCTAAAACTTAGCTATGTGGCCTAACTCTGTGTGTGTGTGCATGTGTGTGTTTGCATGTGTGTGGGCGGGTGGGAGGTGTGAGGGTGCAGCGTGGGAGAGATGTGATCTCTGACCGAGTAGCTACGTCCCAGAAACAAATCTATGCTACACAGTGGGGGAGGACAAAGAGCCAGTGGGCAGGTACCAGCCTGCCACCCAGAGTCTCCTCAGCTGAATACACTTAGGAACAAAGATGACAAATTACAGAATGAAATGAACTAAACAGGTAAGGCAGAATCACATAAAGCCTTGGTACCCAAAGGGTGGCAGCACCCAAAGGGAGTCTACAAAGGACTTCTTGGTGTTTACAAAAAGCATGATGAGAGCAAGCCTGCACTAGCTGCTGGATGCCAGAATCACACAGAAAGTCTCATACAAAGACATGGAAATCCACCTGAATATAATAAGTCCATGAAATAATATAAACAATATTTATCCAATGTAGAACTGCATTTCATACTGAGAGGAGGAGGCTGGGCTATGGCTCTTGGAAGATTCTCTTTTCTATTTGAGGAGCGAAGATGAATACAGTCAAATACAATAACAGGATAAGAAAGACACAGTGGATTTAACCTATTTCCTCTCAGGCCAGGACACAGCAATCATTCTTTTCCACAGTTACTATCACTTATTAGACAGTGGCCCAGCTTCAGAGGACACAGGCATTTAGAAACACAAATGAAAGCATATACAAATTGTGTTAGGTTTTCAGAGGGAAGCTCAGTGAAATAAGTCAAAGTATCTGAACCTAGACCTATTTCTACATCTGACAAGCAGTACCGATGTAGAGATTCACTTCTTCTCCTGGGCCTTGGTGCCCTCATTGGCAAACTGTGGAAATTGGCCTGGAGCAGTGGTTTGCAAACTGTGTCCTGGGAAGCCCCTTAGAGCTCAAATGGAGCTAGCCAATGGAAAGTAGTCCCCATATCCAACTCCACTTTTGTCTGTCTGATACACCACACTTTAGTGTAAAATTCTGTTTAAATAAAGGATTCTATGGCCAAACAACATTTGAAAACCCTCCAGCAGACATCACTATACATTTCCAATACTAACATTCCATGGATCAGTCCTCATGACTAGAACAATCTTAGTAAAAGCCTCTATTCATCCCACAATAAGACAATTTTTCACCTCTAAATTTTAAATTACCAGTAAGAAAGCAAAATTAGGTTGGCCCAATTGCTTAATTCTCTATATACGTCTGTCAGGAAGTGTTTGAGTCTTAAAGTTAGTCTCATTCATGTAGAAGAATATATGATAAAACCCCTCATGGCCTAAAGAGAAGAATCTTGGTAGATTTCAAATAATTGTTAAATTGAATTTTTATATATCAAATGTAGATAACCTTAATCTCAAAAATCTCTAATAAATTTGATTTTTGGTGTGACCTCTGACAGTTGTTCTCAAGCCCAGCACCTGCTATTATCAAGGATGCTCCTTTGATAGGGTTAAGGGATCCTTCCTCTTGTACTAAGATGTGGGGGGACTCTCCACTGCCAATTGCTCCACTGCGATGAGCTTTTACAACACCCCAACACAACAATAATCTTGTTTTCCCATTAGGAATCAAGATCTGCTTCCATTCATGGTCGCTATTCTTCCTGTAACCTTGAACCTACATGCCCTGTGACCTTGGTTGATGCCATTCCTGAGCTGTAAGCCCACTGAAAACAAAACAGAGCCCCCTCAGTATCTAGCATGGTTCTTTGCATACAATAGATAACCAATAAATAACTAAACATTAGTGTAAGAAACATGTGACAAAGACCAACAGGTGTAAATCAGACTTTAATTCCATACTAACATTTGGATATCTATGCAAGTCAATCATATCTTATGGTACACACAAAATGTGCTTCTAGGAACTCCCCAAGTAGGAACTTTTGCTCCAACTGTCAATAGCAAAAATTACTTCCTACTTTTTTTGCTTGGACACAATCATTGCCATTGGGGCTCCCATTGGTGTCCACCCCTTCTCATTACTGATAGGCATCACCATTCTCCTCCACAGACAAAGCACTGAAATTACAAATACAAATCTTGTTACCCTTAGCCAGCCCTCCAACCATACCTGCAAAAATACCCAAAATAACCAAGTCTAGAGAGATCACTGCGGACCCTCACTGAAACCCTGATCCCTGCCACTGGAGGATACAACTGGCCCTTGTCTGGGTTATGACAGTCTCACGAACCAGCAATGGAAAGTTTGTTGGAATGTCAAGTGACCTGGCAGAGGCGGCTAATGTTTTAAGGGCTGGTAAAGGCCTCAAAACTGAAACACATCCTCTGTTGCACTTCTGCTTGCTGCTTGGTCTCTTCTCTCTACACATGAACACCTCGAGGCAGGAATCATGTGTATTTTGTTCAGTCTTAGGTCCCATGGTCCTAGCACAATGCCTAGCACGTGGTCATTGTTGAATGACTCGATGGATAAAAGGCATACGAAGTCATTTGATGGGCCATTATTAATACGGTATGTAGCCATTTTTGTTGTGACCACAATTTGATGCTCTAATAGAGGTGAAAAAAGGCAATAGAGTTCAAGATCACATAGCTTTCTGTGGTAAATATTGGTATTTAAAAGTTTCCTTCCCCAAAATTAACACTTTTCAGAAACGGAGAATTTTGGAGAAGTTCACACGAAAAGATTTAGGGAAAGATCAGTGTCCTCCAGATGTTTTGTAAGCCAAGTCAACCTGTATTCATTCACTGAAATAAAAATCTGACAGACTAACATTTGGCGCTTTGTTGGAGGGTCATGGGATGGATCACCGCTTTATTTTGTCAATATGTATGTTTTATTTATTTATTTATTTAAAGATTTTATTTATTTATTTGACAGAGAGAGAGAGACAGCCAGCAAGAGAGGGAACACAAGCAGCGGGAGTGGGAGAGGGAAAAGCAGGCTCCCAGCAGAGCAGGGAGCCTGATGCGGGGCTCCATCCCAGGACCCTAGTTTCATGACCTGAGCCGAAGGCAGACGCTTAACGACTGAGCCACCCAGGAGCCCCTGTATGTTGTATTTAGAAAGCATTACTCCATGGCACTTTTATAGGCTATGGAACACTGATAAGATGAGAGCTCAGTGTAATAACTAATCCTCACAACAAGATTCCTAAATCAAGAAGCGAAACATAGGCTAGGCCTTTTTACTAAGGCAGTGATATACTTTTTATCCAGAAAATGGTTCAGCATTCATAAGGTTATGTTTTAGCTACCTGTTCACCAGGCTATTGGGTCACACCTCCTTCTACGTCAATGCTGGTAAAGATAGAGTACCATAGTAACAGCGAGAGCTTAATGCAACATGCCTTTACTGAGCACCAGCCAAAAGTCAGAAGCCATCTAGGCACTGGTGATGTCAAAGGGAGTAAGATACGGTTCCTGCTTTCAAAGAGCTCACAGTCCAATGCTGAGGAAAGCTGTTTGTTGGACAGCTAGAATTCCATGCCAGGCCTGTGGTGACCAGGAAGTGCTGTCAGCATACAGGAGGGAGGGTGTAATTAATTCTGTGTGGGGAGGGTTGGAGATGGTTTCTCAGAAGAAGTAGCATTTACACAATGAGAGATCACTTCATGAATGTTAGAATGGCCATCATCAAAAAGACAGGAGATAAAAAATGCTGGCAAGGATGTGGAGAAAAGGGAACCCTTGTCCAGTGTCAGTGGGATTGTAAACCGGTGCAGCCATTATGGAACACTATGAAGGATACTCAAAAAATTAGAAGTAGAATATCATATGATCCAGCAGTTTCATTTCTGGGACTAGATCCAACGAAATTATATATATAATGGAAAATTATTCAGCCATAAAAAATGAGGACATTCTGCCATTTGTGGTAACATGGATAGAACTTGAGGGCACTATGCTAAGTGACATAAGTCAGATGGAGAAAGACAAATACTGTATGATCTCACTTACATGTGGAATCTAAAAACAAAAAAAAAAAGAAGCCAGCAAAAAAATCCAAACTCATAGAAAAAGAGATCAGATTTGTGGTTTCCAGAGGCAGGGAGTGGCAGGAAGGGGAATTTGAGGAATGTGGTCAAAAGGTACAGACCTCCAGTTATAAGACAAATAAGTACTGGGCTACTAAAAATGTGAGGTACAGCATGGTGACAACAGCTAACACCACTGCAGGCTACACAGGCAAGTTGTTAAGAGAGTAAATCCTAAGAGTTCTCATCATAAGGAGAATTTTTTTTTTCATTTTTTCCTTTTTCCTTTTATTGTATCTACATGAGATGATGGAGGTTAACTAAACCTACTGTGGCAATCTTTTCACAATAGCTGTACGTCAAAGCCATCATGCTGTATGCCCTAAACGTATGCAGCGATGTATATCAATTCTATGTCAATGAAACTGGAAGAAATAAAAAGAAGTAGGGTTTAACCTGGGGTTTTGGTAGAGGTCCTGGGGGTGGGAGAGGGGAGAGAATCTAGACTTTGGGAATACCAAAAACTAAGGAACAAAAGAAAAGAGAAAGCTCTGTGTCCTGTTCATGGAATGGTCACAAGCCCTGTGCAGTTGCAGCTTGGCTACGTGGGAGGTTGGGATGGGAAGACAATGGGATGTACGGCCTGAGAGATATTATAATGATATTATAATGATGTAATGATAATAATATTATAATCTGAAAAGCCATACTAAGATAATTGGCCTTCATTGGCAGCACCAAAAGGAAATTTCCACAAGGAGAATGACCGGCAGCTCTGCCAAAGGGTGACTCAGGGGGCTTTATACTCCTCCCCCCACCAAATATCCATCGGAAAAAAACACAATTAAAATAAAACAAAACATGTTGGCCCTGCAAATACGCATTCAAGTTCCCTAGCCGTTTTCTGTATCACTCTCCCTAAATATGCAGAAACCCAGGAGCTGCCCTGGAGGGCTTCCACATTCCACAAGGATGTGCGTGGGTCAAGTCAAATGAAACTGAATTAAGTCAAACCTAGGAGGTGGCTTGCCTTCTTATTTCAGTCATGGCACCACACCAAAGGTAGCTGGAGTGATGAGGGATGCAGAGGTCACCAAGAGGAAAACTGCCTGAGAAGCTTGTTTTGGATTCCGTCTTGGAGGGCAGGGATCTTGTCAATTAGCTCCAGACTCCCTGTGGCACAAGCTGTATATACTGGCAGTAAAATACCTGAGAACCGATTGTGTCACCCCAGGCAGTGCTAAATTAGATGTACTGTGCATCTTCCGCAGCTATTCATAGTAAAGAGCCCGGAGCCATCAGAAATACGTCCGTGTCCTAAGGAAATGAAGTGCTCTTAAATGTGTAAAACATCATTATCTGTCATCTGTAAGCCACTAGATAGAAAAACACAGCTTCAGAGCATCTTCAACCTGAATAGAATATTCCTGTGAAGACCCTAGGTCTATGATAAACTGGAGACTGAATGAAATCCTGGTCTGGCTTCTAGACAGTGGCTAAAAGAAAAGGAGTAAATGCAGAAAAAAATATACGTGAACGCATAAGAGCACAAACAAGTGACTATATGAGTGGTGATGCTTTAAGAAACGAAGTCCCAGGCAACTGCTTGTGAACTGACTAAGGAATGTTTAAGCGAGAGGGCTGCTTAGTAGACCCTGTCAGGTGTAGCCTAGACACCAGAAAATGCCGGGCGATTTAAGCTAACTATGGGCTTTTTGCTATACCCAAAGCCAATAGACTACAATATACCTAAGAGTAGGCACATGATCACTTTAACAAAATCAGATACCATGACCTTGTAAGCCAATTTGGCTACATCTCCTATGTCACTTCTTTCATTTTTATTTGAGGGGAAAAAAATGTGATCTTGCAAACAGTAGCCATAAAGCAAACAGGACAAATTACATATTTGCAAAAGAAATTGCAGGTCCTGGCATTGATTTTTTTTTTTTTTTAAATCTAGCTACCTTTGTAGAAGCAAATGTGCCTATCATTCACATATATAAATCATATGTAAATAGTGTTTGCAAAGAAGTTTAAAAAAATGTTGAGGTATTATTTAAACCCTTAAATATATTTTATTATACCATTTATTACTTGTGGTAAAATGTCAGATAGGTGGATATAAAAAAAACCTAATCATTGATTATAGTGCTTAAAGAGCTACTCTTCAAAATTATGAAAGTAAATTAAATATATACCAAGAATATACTAAAGCAAGGTCATTAATGTCTTTTAAATATAAAAAGGCATTAATGCTATACAGTGACTAAGGCATTATTATAAACAGAGTAATCTAGTGAGTAGACTGATAGGTTACCATATTTTTATATTTTTAGTTCTATGTGTGTATCTGACTGCAGTCTCAGAAGTTCTAAAAAGGCATATTCAAATTTATTTCCAAATCATCATTTGTTTTCTCTTTTCTAATTTTAGTCTGCACAAATCTTTCTGGTTCACTCGTGTCTCTGACACACAGTTGTGGACGAAGGGCTGTCTGGTCAGTGTAATCAGATCAGCGGCCAGCCCTGAGGGGGGCTGCAGCCTGCAGCCAGCTAGACCCACAGGAAGGCCCTGCACACAGAGTTCCACCCACAGCAGACACTGCTTCTTGCCTTCCCCACAGCCATCCCTCCTCCTTTCTTCTAACACAGAGTTCCTCGATTTCAGCACTGTTGGCATTTTGGCTAGATAATTCTTTGTTGAGGGGACTGCATTTAGCAACATCCCTGGCCTCTACCCATTCAATGCCAATAGCTACTCTCTCCCCTAGCCCCTAGGTGTAACAACCAAAAATGTCTCCAGACATTACCAAATGCCCCTTGAGTTAGGGATAGGAAGGACAAATCATCCTGGATGATAACCACTCTTTCTTCCAGAACCCTGTTTAAGATCTTGTCCCCATCATTCTGTGAGCATCTACCAGCTGTAAGGATAAGTGGCTTCCATTCCCAGCCAAAGAAATCAAATATTTACTGGTCTACATCAATTATGGTGGTCCCATTCCCCTTCTCAGCTCTTGGTTTACACAAGCACATGTTTATGCAAGGGGACAGAGCAGAAGTCTGCTGAGGGGCCCCAGTGAAAAGATTCCTCATTCTTGGGTGTCCCTTGTGGGTATACCACACACACACACACACACACACACACGCACACACAAGCACACACATGCACACACATACACATCCATGTAGACACCCCTTTGGGTATATGACAAATAAAGGAAAATAAATAATAGAAATAATAGAGAGTGAAAAGGGGGGAGGAAGGTGTATATTAGTTTGCTAGGGCCGCCATAACAAAGCAGCACAGACTAAGTATCTTAACCAACAGAAATTCGTCTCATGGTTCTGGAGGCTAGAAGTCCAAGATAGGGATGTCAGCAGGGTGGTTTGCTCTGAGGTCTCTTTCCTTGGCTTGTAGATGTCCATCTCCTCTGTCTGTCTTCACACAGTCTTTCCTCTACATCTCTGTGTCCAAATTTCCTCTTCTTTCAAAGACACCCATATTGGATTAGGACCCATCCTAATGACTACATTTGAATTTCATTACCTCTTAAAAGACCTTATCTCCATCTATAGTCACGTATTAGAGGTTAGAGCTTCAACATATGAATTTGGGGAGAGGGATGCAAGTCAGCCCATAACAAGGAAAGAAGAAAAATGAGAAAGGGAGGCAAATGACAAGAAGACAAAAAGAGAGAAGGGGATATATCTGTTGGGAATTATTTCCTCTGCGAGTGATAGAAATTAAAAGTGTATTCAAATAAGACTGCTTTTCTCACTGATATTAAGTCTAAATACATGTGGTCTGGTAACACTGGTTCAGCTGGTTAAAAAAAAAATCACGAAAGGGCAGGCTCTTTCATTATTTCAGCTCTGCTACCTTTGGATTTTGCATCCTATTGCTTGTGGCCTCATGGTCACAAGATAGCTATTACAACCCCAGACATCGTGTCTGCCTTCAAGGCAGGAAGACAGGGAAACAGGCTGTACCAGTGATCTTCCTCTTATCATTGTTCCTTTAATATAGAAACAAAATCTGTCCCAGGAGTCCCCCTTATGTCTCATTAGCTATAACTGGGTCATGTGGCCAGCCACGGCTACCAGGGAATCTGGCAGAGCAAATATCTGGCTTTCTAGAAACTTTGATTACAAGCAGTAAGAAGCAGTGGGATTGAGATAGCTATTGGATTAGTCAATCAACCATGTTTATCCAGAGGAGGGAGGGAGAGAGGACAGAGAGGAAAGAATAGGAGGGGGCTGGAGGGAAGACAAAAAAAGAAGAAGAAAATTATCTACAATCATTATTAATTACCATATACAAAGAAGATAAGTTTTCATACACAGCTCTCCCCAGGGTGTTCCCCTAGCCTGTTGATAGCTATTATAACACACAACAGTTTACTTAAGCATTTACATGATTTCTCATCTTTTGGCATAAAAATATAAAATGTATTTAATGACTGCTTCTTGATAAGGAGTTACAAGTGTACGATGAACTCCATATCCACTGCATGGAACATAGTACTTGGCACACAGTAGATACTTATAAACATCCGTTGAATAAATGAATTAAACCAATCCAGATCATTGTGGAAGGAGCACATAACATCTACTCTACAAGGGATCATTAGGATTTCCTTGTTGTGAAAATTTATTAGGAATCTAAATTCTCGGGCCTCACTCCAGACCTACTGAGTCGGGAGTAGGTAGTCAGTAATCTGTGTCTTAAACATTCTACAGGGATGTGGACACAGGCTAAAGCTTCTGAACACACAAACACACATACCCCATCCTTCATAATTTTAGGGCCATGAATATTTTATTTACTACAATTTCTCTTCTGTGTTACATTGATCATCTCAAGGCAATATTCTGTTCTAGGATCTTATTTAAATTTCTTCAATGTTACATTATGAAATATTAAAACATAAAGAAAAGTACAGAGAAAATATAAAACACCCACGTACACACTCTTAGGATTTAACAACTGTTAACATGCACCATAATTGCTTGCATGTCTTTTTAAAGTTGTGAGGCCTGGCACTGTTCTCTCCCATCCTTCATCCAACCCTCTCCAACAGATGGTCTCTGTTCCTAAGCATCCTGACCTTTTCCTGCTGCTTCCTAAATCCTAGGCTAAGAGACAGTAATCATGTGATGGGAGTGCATGTTCTCACTGGCGTTCCCCCAGAGGCCTAGTTACTAGCAATTTCCATCACCTGGAGCTTTGTTACCCCTTCCCTTAGGTTCTGATGGTAGATGCTAGACTGGTTTTATGTTCAGACACCCATGAGGGAGGTTGAGAGTGAGTTGAATGACCAATATCACAAGCTTCTTGCCCGAAGTGCAACTCTAACTTCTTTTGCCTCTTCTTCAGTTCAAGAGCAATGTTCTTTCACATGAGACCCACCATCGAGAGAGCAAAGAATGAAGTAAACTCAGCCAATGGCAAAGATGCCAGGAGTAGTGAGTTCTAATTGTGGCAATATTGTGTGGGGTGCTGGTTCTCTTTGCACCTTTTGTTTTGCTTAATGGAGAAAAGAAAATACTACCTGATTCTTAAATATAGTTAGGCTTATAAAGCCCTTCCATACATACTTTCCCATGTGATACTACCATTTGATGACAAATGATATCCTTACAGACTGTCTTGTTGCCCACTGTGTCCCAGCATGATGCTTGCTACATGGTGGGCCCCAGCTAAGTGTGTTTGTGAAAGAAACGAATGACAGAAGGATGCCTAAAGTGGCAGGTCCAGAATTTCCAGGAAGGAAGGGTCGGGGTGGCTGTCTTGCTGGACTCGACCCATTAGAATAGTGCTTCTCAACAGAGCCGGTTGGCAAACTATTTGTTTCTCACCTGCTCGAATTTCTCCTTTGAGAAAATCTTAGTATGAAAACAATGTCAGCTGAATGAAATATACAATGAACTTAGTAATGCACTTGACTTACATTCTAGTTCAAGTTCTTTATCTTGTTGCAGACCAGTAACAAAGAGTTCTTGGATTGGACCACACTTTGGGAGGCCTGGGCCAGAAGACCTAGCTTAGAGCTCCACGTGTTCTGTGATCAGTTTTTACTTAATACTATTAGTTTGGGGGTTATTTGAAGGAAGTACGGATCAATATTACAGAAGAGCTAAAATCTCCTTCCCACAAGCCACTGAAGCTTAAGCATGATACATTTCAAATAATCTTTAATTACAAAATCCTAGAGTAATCTTTGTTTTGCTACTGCACAGGACAGAAGTCCTTCAAATGAGTAGTAAGGAAGGTGGCATTTGAAGGAAAGAAGCATTTGTTGGACATTTGTTAGCAAGCTAAAAGTTGGTTGGCCTGGTTCTACCTTCATAAAGGTTTTCCTTCAAGTTCCTCCAGCACCTAGCAACATCATGATCCTGGATTGTTCTGACTCTATTTGGATGAATTGAATTGCTTTTTAAAGATTTTCTAGTGTCTAATGGTCGCCAACCCTTCCAAGCCTATTCTGGTGATGTCAGGATAGAAAGAGCCTGGGTCTGGGTCTGGGGACCACACTTGGAAAATGACTCTTTCAGGTACTCAACACGGTCCATTTGCAGGGGCATTCCATTTTTATACAAAAGCAGTACTTTTGATACTTATCTTGGTAAAGACTTCAGGTTGCCTACCAAATGTCCACGATCTCTTTTATCCCCCAGCAGAATGTCAATTTTATTAAGAGCAATAACATACCTAGCTTCAAGAACACTGCATTTTTCAGACTCCTTTCAGCTACAATGCCCACAGTTTTGCCAATGAAATGTAAGTGGAAGTAATAGGTGGTGCTTCTAGGAAAGCTTTTTAGAGGGGGTTGGCTGACTGTTGCTTTGTTGGTATCTTCCACCAACCAGCCTGTCCACCACACACTGCCCATTTTCCTCCTTCCTTCCTGGAACGTGAACATGATACCAGAAAGGGTTCGGGTGACAAGCAAATGCCAAAAATGCTTGAATGGACAAAGGTGCCTGGGTCCCTGATGACAACATAAGCTATCATGCCAGCTCTGGACTGCCTACCTCTAGACCTCTGATTATGTGAAAAAAAGGAAAACCCCTAATTTATGTAAGCCATTGTTTGGGAATCTGTGTTATTTGTAGCCAGTGAAATTCTTAAATAATACACCTACCATTTTAAAGACCAGTGCTAGATGTGAAAATGGAAAATATATGTTTCCTACCCTCATGGAGCTTATGATACAACTGTGAAGACAGGAAGTAGACGCTGCTCCTGGGTGAATGTGAGACACAAGAGGCCTGAAGGTTAATAGCAGCCAGAAAAACTTCCAGGCATTCTGAGCAACTGTCTTAGAAAGATTTAGATCAGGGAATAGTGGGGAGAGTGAGGTATGAGGTTGAATTTAGAAATCTTGAAATAAGAGATCCATTTAAGCTCATGAGAAACAGTGATCCTACATGACAAGAGGATGCTGGGAAATGTTCAGGTTTGTAATAGGGATGTAAACAGAGAATTATCTATGGTATAGAAGAGAAATGAGAAGGAACACGAATTACCAAAGTCGAAGAAAGGCAATGTCTCGATAAAGAAGAGAAATGATCCAAAGTTATATAAAGAGACTTTGGAAGTCAGGCAGTAATGCTGAGGAAGATGAGCCTGTGATTTTGACAGGGGACAGCATAGTTTGCAAACATTTTAAGTCCATGGAGTCCTTATTTTAAGAAAGCATCATAAGAAAAACAGCCAAAAATGGAGCTATTCTGGTTAAATAAGTTAGAGAACCCAAAAGGTCAGCTAGCAACCTCCCCTCCCCTATTGTATCCTGGGACCTCCATAGAGTACCAGTGAGCTACTGGGACCAACTTATGGGGGAGAAAATGAAGGTACAAGGGGAAAAATGAGTGTTTTAGATACCATGATGTAGTTCAGAGGTGAAGGAGCAAGAGGAAACTTGAGAAAAAGTATTGTTTGGGAATTTGAGACATCCTAAACATGTCCTAAGTCTGCTGAACTATTAACTCCCATACTGACACAAACAAGCTTGTGGGGGTCTAACGACCTCTCAGAAGACCCATGTTCAAAGTGCTCTCCAGCCCTAATAGCATTTTATCCTAAGTTTGGGGAAATTATGTTTAGAAAAGAAGAAGCCATGGTTCCCAGCATCTCTGGGTTTGCATGAAGAGTCACACCGAAACGCTCCTAAGATTTTTAGCATTCAGTTGTTCTTTGTTCTTGAGGGTTAAGAAGTTTCTTTAACTGACTCCCTTCTCTCCTTTCTGTACTAAAGGAATACAATCTATGACATTGACTTTGAAGTTTTACACGTGCCTGACATTAACAAAGAAAAGAAAAAGGTAAAATCCAGCCTGGAAAATGATGTTCTACAATTTTGCTTCTAAAAAGTGTAAGACAAATGAGTAGAATTTGATATCTCATTCAAAGAGTGCTGAGAATTTGTGACCACTTTGTTTCTTATAAGATAAAAAAGTACATGTTGATACTTAGCCTGAATATAAAGCTGTTAATTTATAAGGTGCCCTGTAATAAATTTTTTTGTCAATTATTCATTATGTCACTCTGTAAAAGGCCTTCATTTTCCTGCTGATTTTCCAGATAGGAAGCCAGAAAACATGCCAAGGTGAAATTCGCTAACTATCCTTTAATGATGCTAGCAACTTGCCTGGCTGCATTAGCATAGGAATGGAAGTCTCCTGCATTCTAGTCTTTCTAAAATTAGCCAACACGGCCACTATGATGGAAAGAAACACTCATTTCATAAACCTGCCCTGGACAGAATTGTAAGTGAGCAGAGACAAGCTCATGCCAACTTTGATCTCTGAAGCCCTGACTGACATGGAATCTGAAAGGAAGAGCAAGAACAAAAGGTCAGGCTCTGAGCAAGGCAGTTTAGTCCATTCACATGAAAGACAGCGACCCTTTCTTGTGGCTCCCCAACTGCCCACATAATTCAGGAAATTCTTCTATATTCAGTAAAACTGATAAAAAAAATTTTGAAAGAGATTTCATTTATTTATTTGAGAGAGAGAGCACAAGCAGAGGAGAGGGGCAGAGGGAGAGGGAAAAGCAGAGGGGAGAAGCCTAACAACACAGGGCTTGACCCCAGGACCCTGGGATCATGACCGCAGCCAAAGGCAAATGCTTCACTGACTGAGCCACCCAGGAGCCCCAAACGAATAAAAGTTTTTAAAGGTTTTTTCTCAGATGATATTAATTCAAAGTACTTTCCGTATCCAATTAGCCATACCCTTCTCACATCCGAAAAGGTCTTCAGACTGAGCGTGTACTCAGCCTAGCTCTGGCTGGTGTTACTCAGAGGGACCTGGTACTGCCTTTTGGAGTACATATCACTGAAGGGGCCTTAGGCTTCAAAAAGCCACACGCCCTGGCATCAGCCACCTGCCCTGCAGAGGAAGACTCACTATATCTGAAGTCCTATCTCTTCTGGGCTACCTAATACCTGGAAGTACTTCTTCTACAGGGCATAATCCAGATGAACCCCCGGGTCAAAACACTTCCAAGATACCGGGAGTCAGCTGCCCACATACAGCCAGCACACACCAGCTGACCTGCTGTGTAAATGAACCTAACACAGAACAAATTGCTTCCTAGGAGATCATATTTTCTGTAAGTAAATGAGAGAGAAGTTCAAATGTGTGCAGAGCCTGTGAGGGGGGAAAATGTTGCATACTTGTCCTAAAGAAAAACCTGTACTGGGCTAGTGTTTTCCTTAAATGCAAGGCCACTTAGGGAAGAAAAGGAATATGTAAACCCATAAGTTATTGGGGAACTCTTGGATGTTTTAACAAAACAAAATAAAACCATATCTCGAGCCATTAGAAGATAGAAGGTAAAGTGGTGAAAGACATGAAACAATTTCTATGTATGTTGTGTGTGAGTTTTCTCATCGTGTAGCCTTCTGTCTTCAAAGATGTGTGAAGTAGAGAGTAGAAGACTTGCTATTCTGATTTTCTTTTTTAAGTGAGGTCTTTGGGAGTTAGATAAATCTCTAAGTATAGAGGGTGACACCTTCAATGAAAGCAGCAGGGACAATAATCAGGCCAGGGCCAGGGTTAGAAAGTCATTTGATGAGTAGACCTCGCTCAACAGTTCTCTAAGTGCATCCTGCAGGGTGTTAACAGGGCTTCCGTGAGAAAGGAAAAGCTCCCCGGAAAATTGCATTCGAGAAATACTGGATTAAGAGGTTTTCGGTTTTTGTTTTTTTTAACTTAAAGGCAACTCAGAGCCTTGTATATGTTTTAACATGTGTAGCAAATCTCCGAGAGGGACATAAAACATGAAGCATTTCCCAAGTTATTTATAAACCTGTAATTCCTAGAGAATCTGGTGGGGTTAGTGTACTTTGGTTTATATTTTGGGAAATGCTAAGCTAGGTAAGACCTGTGAATTGCAATAAAGAAGGAAGGGGGTGAGAGAGAAAAGAAAAGACAAAATGCAAAATCTTAGGTGATTTGAGATCACACGTATCTTATAAATCATTGTCCATGTCATAATACCAGGTGTAAAAAGAGAAGGAAGTGTAGGGCATTCTAACTAAACTTTTAAAAAATACAAATAATAGTTTCGATTAAAAAAAAAAAAGCATTGATTGTTATCACCCATAGGTCTACCCTAGCTTTCTCTTCCTTTCTTCTTTCTACTTTTAAAAATAAAACTAAATATAAACAAGCAACTAAAAATGGAAATAAAACACATAGTGGCAAACCATGTTTAGGTTATGAATAATCAGTCTCCATCATGGATTTGCCCCTGAGAACACAGTGGACCCACCCATACCCCAAGCACCCCCTCTACATGTCCGCAAACTGCAAACACCCACTAGTCTTCTCAGTGGTCACTCAGAACCTCCTGGGTGCTTTTGGTCACCGGGGATCATCCTGGGCGCCATACTCAACGAGGAGAGCACACTGTTTCATGGACTGCCCACAGCAGCGTGGTGAGGCTGGAGCACCGGTTTCCTTATATGAATAAGGCGGTGTAAGCTCAGTGGACATTAACTCACTTTTTCAAAGGAGTCATAGCATCCCAACTTGAGTTCCTCCTCTATTGCTACTTCATACTATGCTCTTTTTACTTCTTACTCTCCTAACTTCTTTGCCCAACTGTGAACTTGTAGCCTCTGTGATGCCCTTGGTCCTCCAGACCCAGGACTTGTATTGGTCTTGGAACCTTGCTTTTCACTACTGGATGCAAGTTTGGCATGTCTTATGATCCAGCTGACTGTGGGGAACCAACCCATAACATCAGCCTCTTGGCTAGAACCTGCTCCAGAACAACAGGAATTTGGGACCCGAGGCCAGAGGGAGTGACTCACTTCCACTCAGTCTTATCTTTGGGACAGATCTACCACTACACAGAACTTAACGGAATGATAGTTATAGGAAGAAGGGAGGAAATCAGGAGTCTAGAAGACTGAAGACCACACTTTGAAGCTGGCCCCTATGTACTGGAGCAGTGTCCATACACATAGCAGCTAGACTAGAGGTCCCAAGCTCACAAACTTTTAAGAGCTTGGATGCTGTGGTCTGCAGTGGTGAGGCTGTGGCCAACTGGCATGTGTGTGCCTCGTCCAGCCAATTGTCGCTCAGTTGTTGTTGCTGAGTTGGAAACATGAGCTTAATAATGCCTGATATTCCCATTTTCAAAAAAAGTTAAAAAAAATTCAGATTTCTATGTAAATTTTCTAAAATTTTGGATTGTGAATGGGCCATGTAAAATATATTTGTGGGCCAGTCTTCATCCTCTGATCTAGAACATTGAGTAGGAAAATAAATAAGCAACCTGAGAGCCGCAGAGCATAGTACTTAAGACATAAACCTTACAGCCAGATTTCCCACGTCTAGATCCTGGCTCCGTCACTCACTAGCTCTCCTGCCACCTCTCTTTGCCTCATTTTCTCCTTTGTATCAGTCCCTACTAACAGGGTTTAATGAGCATTAAACAAATTAACATCCATAAAGTGCTTTTAATAGTATCAGGCATTTGTTAAGAATTAAATAAGTGCTTAATCGAAAAGTTCTAAAAAACGGCTTTCCCAGGAAAGCCTGCCCAGGCCAGCTTTGGAACTTCCTGCATAGCAGATACACTCAAATTTCTCACTCAGGTTTAAGCTCACCAGGACAGAAACACATTTTGAAACAAGAGATTCTACAAAACAGGTGGTGATAAATGAGGGACCTTCAGTACAACATTTTTGGTGGCAGCAAAATAGTCTAGCACTAAAATCTGGTGGTTTTGTATGGAGATGAGATTTGAGTTGATATTTCTTACTAGCCTTAATAATCCTCCCCAAGACTTGGGCAATTCTGAAAGAGAAAGCAAATGGTATCTCCTACACGCAGGAAGAAACAAATGATCGTTGAAATGTTTGAATCTGGACTGAACTCAGTTAATCGGTAGGTTTCAGGTGGGAGACAGTGTAAGGTTATGTACAGTGGTTGGGGAATTGGTTCTTGTTCTTTGCTAACAGGCAGAAAAGGAGCAGCTGACTATGGGACAGAAGCTTCCTCTCTTCTCAAGAGACAATGACCTTCCATCTGTTAAAGCTCCCCAGGAGACCCCAACATCCCATTTAACCTCCTTTCCACCAACCCAGTGTGAGGTTAAGAAAACCAAACCCAATGGAAACACAAGCCCTTACACATCGGAAGTCATGGGAGAGGCCTGGTTGACCTACAGGTCACTATATGAGACACAAAGAAGTAAAAAGGGACTTTTAGGAAAAACTGCTGTTTCGAGGACTGTAAGTCAGAAGCCTAACATCTGCTTTGACCTAAGACCCAGCTTGAGCCCCACAAGGTGAGAAATATAAAGTACATTAAAAAAATGTAACCTTTAGCTCATACCTGCGACTTAGAAAGACATTAGTGTTTCCTTGTGCAGAGGTCTCTCGGAGTACTTGGAACTAGGGTGGCAGCTGCTGCTTAGGGGTCCCTCTGAGGTCTGGACTTGGTGTGGACACCAGCTGCTGGCCCTGAGATGGGTGTGGCTGCCTGAGGACAAGGAGCCTCTCCTTCCAACAGATCAACTGATTCTCATGATGACAAGATGGGAGACACTCCACTTCCAATCAAGCAGTTTGGCTACTCGAAACCTAAGACACCAGGCGGTATTTGGAGGGAGAACTGTAGTCCTGAAGCCTGTGGGAAGGAAGGCCCTATACTCACTTTTCTACTGCTCATTTACCTTTTTTCTCCCCCTCCCTGCCACTCCACCTCCCCTCAAAGCCTGTGGCTCCCTATTCTATCTCTAAATTCCCCCTCTCTCCAGTAAGCCTTTTCTTATTCTTGATGTTTCATTCAATCTAGCACAAGACCAGCAATCAATCAATAGTTTATTTAAATTCAAAACTGTATTTTACTACTGAGTAAATATAGTTTTTCCAATCTGCCACGAAAGAATACATGGGCCTTAAGTCTAAACACAGGGCTAGCCAGCACAGCTATTATCCTGGAGTGTTAACAGTGTGTTTTGATACATCATATGGCTTTTTAAAAATGTCACAAGATACCAGATTAGGACTGGGCACCTGAATCATTCTTTTAGTAATTTACAACATTCATCCATTCACCTTATACAGCAAACCTGTATGAGTACCTGTGTGTACCAAGCACTGTTAGTAGGGGGGATACTCAGATCCATAATGCAGCTACCGAGCTGGTACAACTGGGAGACTGGCACGCCCCATGTAGGTAGAGCAGTGAGAGCGGGCTGGGCTAGAGGTAAGCACAGAGTGCTTTGGAAGCGTGGGTCCAAGCCTCCCGGAGCTTACTGGGGACGAGGGGGAGTCGTTAGAGAAGACACCTGGAGACAATGCTCAAGCTGAGCATGGAGGATGAGTGACAGGCCAAGTCAGAGGGGACTGGCATCCCTAACAGAATAGCAGGTGCAAAGTGAGGGAAAGGGAATGTATATGGCTTCATGCAAGGTCTTCTGGCCACTGGGTCTGGCTGGGGTGTGTGGGAAAGTGATGAGAAATGAAGCTGGACAGATAAGTCTGCATGAGTCAGCTCATGAAAGGTCACATGAAGGGAGGGAATTTATACTGAAGGAGATGGGAGCCACTCAAACATTCTCCATCTCTCTGGAGGCAGTTAGAGGGTGGGTGGGAAGAGAACCACATGAGAGGCAGGTACACCTATTAAGAAATTATTTTTGTAATCTAGGTGAAATACAATAAGGGTCAAAATGAAGGCAGTGGTGATGGGGATGAAATAGAGAGATGACTGGAGGAGATATATTCAGAGGGAATGAGTAACAATGACACTAGGCTAAGTGACTGAATATGTAACAAGTGAAAGAGAAATTCAGGATGATCCCGTCTGGCTTGATAATATGATAGAAACTTCTATTATTCCCCCATATCTGGCTTTTTTCTCCTCTAGGCACAGAGGAGGGTAATACCAAATGCCCCTTGCTGTTAAGTAGGACCACATGACTAGGTCTAGCCAATGGACTGTGAGCAGAAGTGATATATGTCATTGCTAAACCAGATTATTTGATTGCTAATGTGAGATCCTCCAGCTTTATCTTTTCTTGGAAGCATATGCTGATAAGAAGTTCCCATAAGATGAGGAGCAGCCTGGAATACTGAGCCAACGCATGAAGAGTCTCTTGAACCCACAAGAGATTTCACATGGGTAAGAAATTAACTTTAGCTGTGTTGAGCCACTGAGATTTAGGGCATTGTTTTTTATAGCAGCATAATATAGTCTACCCTGACAGATACAGTCAGCTGTATTTAGAGGAATAGACCCACTCAAGAAACGGATGCTCAGGTTTACTTATTTTAAATTATATATTCTTATACTTAATTATTCTCTTTTTTTCTTAGTCTAAAGTTTTATCAATTTTGTTTATCTTTTATTTTTCCCCCGGCATCAGAATTTTATTTTTTATTTTTATTTATTTATTTTTATTATTATTTTTTTAATAATAATTTTTTATTATGTTATGTTAGTCACCATACAGTACATCCTTAGTTTTTGATGTAGTGTTCCATAATTCATTAGTTGCATGTAATACCCAGTGCTCCATGCAATAAATGTCCTCCTTAATACCCATCACTGGCCTATCCCAATCCCCCACCCCTTCCCTCTGAAGCCCTCAGTTTTGTTTATCTTTTAAAAAACCAACTCTTAGTGGGATGCCTGGGTGGCTCAGTTGGTTAAGCCTCTGCCTTCTGCTTGGGTCACCATCCCCAGGGTCCTGGGATTGAGGGGTTAGCTCCCTGCTCAGTGGGGAGCCTGCTTCTCCCTCTGCCCCTCCCCACTCTTGCATGCTCTCTCTCGAATAAATAAAATCTTAAAAAAAAAAAAACAGCTCTTTGTTTCATTGACCTTTTCTATTGCCTTTTTTTTTTTTTAAGATTTTATTTATTTATTTGGCAGAGAGAGACAGCCAGCAAGAGAGGGAACACAAACAGGGGGAGTGGAAGAGGAAGAAGCAGGCTCCTAGCTGAGGAGCCTGATGTGGGGCTCGATCCCAGGACTCTGGGATCACACCTTGAGCCGAAGGCAGACGCTTAATGACTGAGCCACCCAGGCGCCCCTCTATTGTCTTTTTAATCTCAATTTCATTTATTCCTCCCCATCTTTTTATTTCTGTCCCTTCTATTGACTTTGGGCTCAGTTCTTTTTCTAGTTCCTTGAGGTGTTAAGTTAGAGTGCTTATTTGAGAACTTTCTTGCTTCTTAATGCAAGCGTTTATCACTATAAACTTCTCCCCCTCCCCAAGAACTGCTTTTGCTATATTTTTTCACTGTAAGGTGCTGTGATAGGTAGAAGATATAATTCTTGCTCTTGGAGAACTTATAATCACTTAATATCTCATGATTACATAATTGTCATTACCAAAAAAATTCCTTAAATTTGCAAAAGGGTTCATCTCCAGGCTGCCCTTAAATAACAAACAAGACTGTTATGTTTCCTAATGTCACTAAGAATTCATTTATAGGCTTTTAACTACCACATCCGACAAAGAATTAGGAATTACTGTGAATTAAAATCCATCAGAAACAAAGACAATGTTTCACAGATATTATAACGTACATTAAATGGGAAACGAATTATAAAAATTTTGTTAGGCGCAGTTGTTCAGGAACAGTTTTTATGTAAGTTAAAGTATATCTATATAGTAATTAATGCACTACTATGTAATTATGACATTTTCTGGGACTTAACAGATTTCCCCTAAGCCAGTTATCCTTTTGAGGCCATAGGCACAAAGCTTATAACTTGGTAGCTGGTTCCAAATGAATAGTGTTTTCTTAATTATGATCCATGAAGTCATCCTTAGGCTTTATCTTTCTTTTTTATATTTTAAAGATTTATTTATTTATTTGAGAGAGAGAGAGAGAGAAAGAGTGTGAGCCGGAGGGGCAGAGGGAGAGGGAGAGAGAATCCCAAGCTCAACTCAGGGCTTGATCCCACGACTCAGAGATCAGACCTGAGCTGAAACCAAGAGTCAGACACTCAACCAACTATGCCACCCAGGTGCCCCTAGGCTTGGTCTTTCTAAGTCTTGGACAAAAGTTAGAAAATGCTTAGCATGTGCTTCACTTTACTATGCTTTTCCTAAAAATTGTCTACTCAAATTACAAGCAAATATTACCTAGTGATTAACTGCTAATAGCATAATAAAAAGGAACACAATTTGCATAAATATTTTTAAAATGAGAAAAACCCAAGCGCAGCTTTGTACATTTCTCATAACGTTGACTACTGTGACATAGTGTTTATTTTAACATTACTTTTCTCTAACACGGACAAATAGAAAACGCTTTCAGTATTTTGGGAGGAGCCAAAGACTGGTCACATGTCTTCCTCCTGGCTCCCTGGGATTAATGCCACATGACTAAAAGAAAACTTTTTCCAGCTTTCTCTGCTAGTTCATACTTCTAAAAAAAGCATTAATAATGGTAGATGTTTGTTAAGCATTTGCTAGTTCTCAAGTACTCTGCTAAAACTTTTCCATAATATTTCATTAAATCTTCACAACCTGATACAGCAGGAGCTTCTGTTACGCTCACCTTATAGATGAGAAAGTGCATGTACAGGAAGGAAGGTCAGTCTGTAAATCCTCATAGCTGCTCAGCAGTGGTGTTGGGTTCAAATCCAAGAAGGCTGACCCTAGAGCCTGCTATTCCACCAGCTCAGGCTTGGCTTCTTGAAACTTCCGCCAAGCTCCCCAGCCCCTCACTCCAACAGCCTTCTCATTGCCTTTCATCAGGATGTGAGGTGTGAGTTTGAAGAATGGAGCATATCTGTCAGTCATGACTATTTTTTTTCTCAACTCTGAGGTTTTTCTTTGACCAACCAGATTGATTCACTCAATCTGGATATTGGCTCTGTAACTGTAGGGATGAAGTTCCCTTCCATTTGTCAGCTTGGCCTCTGCCAAAGACTTGCTTTGAATTTTTAGAAAGATTGGATCTCCTCCCCTTTCTTTTGAAATGTCTCAAAACTATGTTTCTCACTTGGAAAAAAAAAAAAAAACAGGCTTCCTCTATCATCTGCTTCTTCCCACCAGCCAGGAGGATTTAGGCTAGCATTGCATTCTGCAGTGGGTATTCTTAAATAGAGTATTGGAAATTTAGGGATGACACCTTTGGAGGGCAGGTTCCCATTCCTTCATGGAAATGGAATTTTAAATGCCTTATCGGTCCACATATATTAATATCATAGCAGGTAGCCATTAAGTGCTTTAAAAAGCACAAAAGCATTTTGAGGAGATTGAGGTAACTCTAACGGGCAGGAGGACAGGGAACTGAACTACGTTAATCAGCAATCACAACGCCCCCTTAAATCAGACAGCATTATGTAATTTTGAAAGCATTTTCACATACTGTAGCCCCAATTATCTCAACTGACCTTATAAGACACATGAAGCAAGTCTACTTACTGCCTTATGGTGACTTAGGAAATACAGAGCTTTTTGCTTCAAGTCACTTGCAAAGGCAATTCTAAGCTCCAGTCTCTTTCCGAGAGGCTAACACAGTGAGTGAAAATGCATCTACTCTTCATACATGGATATCAACATCCAAGGAGAAAACAGAACTATGACCCATAAGAACCACCATGCATATTAGGTGCTGGGATGCCAGTGCTGACTAGGGTCAATGGGATTAATTATGAACACCTGTTTGGAAGACTGCACTCTTAGATGCTGATGGAAGAAAAGGAACAACCAGGAGACAGAGGGGAGCTAAGCATTTAAGGTAACAAGAAACAGCTTCTTTATAAAGATTTGACAAGAACACCCATATTATATATGACCTGATAGGATTGTTCTAATTTCCTAGAAGGACAAAGAGTACTTGTAACCTTTATGTATCTTGAACGGAGGGCTCCAAATGGAACTGTTCATGGGTTTATCATGAAGATTGGTGAGGGGGATGTAACTCAATCCCTCCCAACAACAGGTCAGACTCAAGGACTCAACATGACAGGGGCTTCCGGTTTCTCCTGTACACATGTGCATTTAAGATTATGTGCATCAAAACTCCGCACCCAGTGCTTGATTTTCCAGAATAAGAGAGATTTTGAATAATGAAAGCTCCCTTGTTCTTAATTTCATCTTTCCCAAAGAAATTTTTATCATTGTTGCCAATCAGACTTACACCAAAGAATCAACCAAATACAATAGTTTGAATTTCCCTTCCTGTTGTGTTTGTTGGGCCTTGGAGTGTGGAGGTCAAATCCCTCTTCCTCTGACTCTGTGTTTATGTGAGGACTTCTGGAGCAATATTCCTAGCCTCTCTCCTCCCTGCCTCACTGTCCTAGGGGAGAAACAATGTTTTCTTGAATCAGAACTTTGAAGATAGAGGGGTGCCTGGGTGGCACAGCGGTTAAGCGTCTGCCTTCGGCTCAGGGCGTGATCCCGGCGTTATGGGATCGAGCCCCACATCAGGCTCCTATGCTATGGGCCTGCTTCTTCCTCTCCCACTCCCCCTGCTTGTGTTCCCTCTCTCACTGGCTATCTCTATCTCTGTCAAATAAATAAATAAATAAAATCTTTAAAAAAAAAAAGAACTTTGAAGATAGGAAGCAAGCAGGCTGATAAGAAGCAGCCCTTCCTTACTTTATTTATGTATTTTTTCTCTTTGGGGTATTAACTGCCTACAGGAAGTATCTACTCCTGTATGCTCTCGGCATCTGCTTAGGGTTGCAGGGCTTATCCCTGTGGGGATCTCTCTCTCTCCCCACCATCTTCTGATGGTGATAGTGGGTGTGTATTTCTCCCCTTAAGTTTGGATTCACAGGTTCTCATCTCCAGTATCATAGATGATAGACTTACTGAATTCTGGCGAAACAGAAATTAAGATTTTCTCATCCAGTGTTATGGATTTAAATAAAATCTATATACTGATAATTGCTAAATTTATATCTCCAGCTTGGCCCCTCTCCCCTAAACTCCAGACCCATCTGTTCAAATGCCTGCTCATGCACTTTTGCATGTTTTAGTATCTTAAATACAAACTCCATAATGGAATGGATTTTTTGTGTTTTGCTCACTGCTGTATCTTGACTAACTAACACAGTGCTTGGCACATTGGAAAAGCTCAATAATTATTTGTTGAGTGACTAAATGACTGTGAAGCAGTTTCTCAGAAATTTTTGAAGTAATTTCAAACTTACAGAAGTAATTTTAAACCTTAATGATTGGAACTTTGATTTTGTTGGACTTTTAACTCTCAAGGGCAAGAGCTTTTGATTTGGGACCTTAATTCTGTTGGACTTTAACTTTGGAGTTTTAATTTGTAGACTTTTTCTCTGTGAAATTCACAATGGGAAAAAGTTTATACCAAATTGAAGGCATTGCTGTATTGTTGGCATTTCATTAATATTTATCTTATTGTCATTTAAACTTCCTGCTAAATTTCTGATGAGCCTATTGGACAATGTGGCACAATTAGGGATGGATTTTCCAGCTTTGAGTAATTTAATTAATGCATCATCTCTGAACTTAGCAGCTATATTCATTGTTCACTCATACAATATAGTGTTTATTCCTAGGGAGTCTGTGCTTATTCCTTTAAACTAGAGGGTAGTTACAAATTGGAGAGCTGAGTGGCCCTGTGTACTTTTTTTTTCTTGTACAGTGTTTAAAATAAAATAAGAACAGATTTGTAGCTTTGTCCAAAAGAATCAAAAAAATGCAACACGGGGCCCCCTTCCTCTGAGACCGTATTATTGCTGCTTCCTTTAGAAGGGGCAGACAGTCTCCATTTTACACAATCCACCTCCAGACATCCAATTATGTCACCCATCTGGCTTCTGGAGGCAAGACTGGTCCCTGCTCTGAACCTCTAGCTTTAGAGGTCTTCTTTTGGCTACACTACTCCTCATGAGTTAAGGAGTCCATGAGCCAAGGGCATGTGCCCACATCAACTTTGCACTGACCTTCTTCTAAGTCTAGACTACATTCCAGCCAAGGACCCCGGAATTTCCTGTCCAATTGGTCTGAGCCACTTCTAGGACCTGGGTGAGCCCTTGCCTGGGTTGGCCCTCCCAAGGGCAGACCAGTAGTGCTGCTGTGGTTAAGGGCAGGCAGGGCAGCTCTTTGTGTGTGTCAGGGGGTGGGTAAGAAGATGGAGCTTAAAAATGCAGGACTGGAAAGTTCACATGTATGGTTGGCCCCCCAAAGAAATCCACAGCCTAGTTCCTAGAACCTGTGAATATGTTATTTTACACGGTAAAAGGGACTTTACAGATATGAAGAGGTTAAGGATTTTAGGATGAAAAGATTATCCTGGAGTATCTGGATAGGCCCAGTAATCATCAGAGTGCTTATAAGAGGGAAGCAGGAAGATCAGAGTCTTGGATGAAGACAAGAGCTTGGAATGATGAGACTAAGGGGGCCATGAGCCAAGGAATGTAGGCAGCTTCTAGAAGCTAAAAAAGGCAAGGGAATAGAGTGTCCCCTCAGGGCCTCCAGAAGGATGAAGCCCTGTGAAGACCTTGAGTTTAGACTTCTGACCTTTGGAATGACAAGATAATAAACTGGAGTTATTTTAAGCCACTAAGTTTGTGACAACTTGTCACAACAGCTACAGGAGAATAATACAACATGCTTGCATGGGAGGCCTCTTGCGAGGGGCCAGAGATGGGAAGGGAAGAGAAAGTGAGGGACTGCCAGCTCAGGCTTCCATCTGTACTTTTGCCTCAGGCAGCATCAAATACTAATTTATAGTGATAGAGGCTCAAAAGATACTGTTTCCATGAAAGACTTAAACAATAGCTTACACATATATTTTAAGCTTTACATGTTATGTCCGTGCAGTGGACAAAATGCCAGGTATTGTTAGTGCAACAGTACTCAAGTAATCCATCCACTTACGCTAAAGTTATAAAATTATTCAGGATAGGGCTATAAGGAATAATTTCATCAAATCATGATAAACCAGATACAAAGAAGAATAACATTTTATTGGGACTTTCATGCATCTTTTTGACAAGCTTTGAACCAAATTTTCTGTATCAAATTTCTCAAATATTTACTTACGTTATTTACTGTTCCCAGGAAACAGACATCATAATATGTTATTCTACAGTTCAAAAATTAAGGAAATTAAAAACAGAAAATACACCAGGTCATCAGCATGGGCACAATGGTAATTCACCAGGAGAAAGGAGGGCTGTATTGGATGTCCTGGCCCTTTAACTCAGAGTCCTCAAACCCATATACTTAAGGAACATTTTCCCCATCATAAATGTGTTTGCTTCCGTGGCTTAGGTTTACAGAACAATGACACCTTTCCCTACTAGAAAGCAGTGTGGGAAATGAGGGTTTTGGCGGAACAAATACCTAATAAGAAAATATTTCCCCACAGTTTCTGCTTTATCTCAGGAGGTTCTCTTCAATTTTGATTTGGTTGTATATATATTTGCTACAAGTCACTTTGTTCACATAAAGTTCATAAAAAGTAAACAAACAGGAATCAAAACCACACGAAAGAATCTACTTTATTTTTTTTCCCCTGGTCCAATGATCTAAGTTTCACTTTGCTTGAATCATTCCAGGATCCAGCCAAGGTCCATAAGCTGAGCTATCAAATGCATATTAACTCACTGGCCCATACCACGTGATGAATGCTTTTCTGGAAGAGGCCAACTCACCAAGGCTGCTGCTGAGATTCACTCTGTACAAAGGTTTCACTTGGTCAAAGCCTTGACGTAGTCTTGAAAATTCTGAAAAGTCAAGGCATGTGCAAAAGTGATTTCATGTGTTCTCCCTCTCTTCCCCTCCTTGGAGGGGAAAGGCCTGCAGAAATAAGACTTTGTCCATGGGTCTGCTTCTAAAGAGAGCCAAGTATAAAATGTAGAAGAGAAAATAGGTAAAGAGGAAAGGGAACTTCAAGGTACAGTGCTCTCACAAAAAGAGAAAAAAAGGAGAAAGAAACAAGTTTTCGTAAGTTATCTAAAGAACATCTTGCAGAAATTGACCAGCAAATACAATTTCAGATGACTGTTCTCTCAAGTCTGGAAGGAAACCAAAACCTTATTATAAATATCCTAGTTGAGGTTTTAGAAGAACAGTATATGAGGCTGCATTTCATGTACTTCGAGTGCAATTTCTTGGGTTTTTCCTAATTTCATCTCAGGAAAGGGTAATCAATAGCACTCTTGGCTCAGTTTGACAGAGAGCTTCTTGTCTTGTGGCCGACTCTGCTCTGTTGAATGTATGGACCATACCCAGTCTCCTCAGAGCCTCCAAGTTCCTGTCCTCTTTTGGAAAGGGTAGAAACCATATCAGCACTCCCTTTTAGAGAGCACTATTTTTAAACAGAAAATCTGGAAAAATACAAAGCAACACAGAAATTTTTCCTGATTGGGAAAGGGACTCAGCAGCTTTTTTCCCCCCTAAGATTGATTTTATTTATTTATTTATTTATTTATTTATTTATTTATTTATTTATTTATTAAGAGAGAGCAACAGAGCAAGCACAAGCAGGGGGAGCCTCAGAAGGAGAAGCAGGCTCCCCACCAAGCAAGGAGCCCGAAGGGGGGGCTCGATCCCAGGACCCTGGGATCATGACCCGAGCCGAAAGCAGACATCCAACTGACTGAGCCACCCAGGAACCCCAGGACTCAGCAGCTTTTATAGGAGTCCAGCACAATGCATGTTGGACCCCAACACCATGCACCCCCCCAACACACATACAACAGGGCTGTGACCATCTGCAGGCACTTACTTCAGCTGTGTGCCAGGGGAGATCTTCGCAAACAGAGAGATATTTTAATCCTTTGGAATTCAGAGTTTTAAAAAAATATTTACTCTTTAAATATGACTGACCCTTGCCCCTTTGCGGATTTGAATCAATCAGATCTGTATTATGACGAAGCAAACAAAGATCCTTCCCTCTCTTTATTAAGTGTGAAAGGATTCTAGAGAAAATCTAGACTTTTCTAACTCCTTCTGTCTGATAGCATTAAATCCATTTTTCGTGCCAAAGCCATGCGTCATATGTTCAGAGCATGATCCCATAGCAGCAAGTTTACTGAGGAATACCATTTCTTGGGCCCTTCAAGCCGCCCCTCAAGTGTATTGAATCAGTTCTCACACCATGAATGAGAGTCTAGGAGACAAAAAAAAAAGGAGGATCTCTACAAAGTCTCCCACCTTTCTTTTAATGCTTTGCTTCTGTGAGCAACTGCATTTCCCTCTAGTATTCTCCACCACCACCCCCTTTGTTTTCCTGCTACTTTATCTTATTCCAGTTAATTACTTTCTCTTCAGCCCTTTCCTCTGCCATTCGCTCCCACTTTTTTAAGCCAGAAAAATACCTTTGTTTCCTCCTTACCGCTCCTTAGGGCCTCTTCCACAAAGGGAAGGCTCAGTCATTTCTGTACTTCATTCCAAACCAAAATGGAGCAAACAATCCCCAATGTCTTAGAATGGAGTCCCCAATATTTTCATTGAGACAATGGCTTTTTCTATCTTCCCAAGCTTTAAGATCACTGGGGGAGGGACACTGACAACAGTGAAATCTCCAGGGCTCTGCCCCTCACCTTCACGGAGGTGTTTCCCAAAGTGTGGAGTATATCCCACTGGTGTTACTCAAGACAATTTGAGGTAGTGCATAGTTATGGTAGATTTTGGTTGTCTGTTTGTAATGTGCATTATAAAAAATACAACTGTCATTTCAAATCTGTAACTTCACAGCTATTACTGCTTAGGGCAAATGTAAGTTCAAATATAAAAGGGAGTGTTTTAAAGAAAGATACTAAGTAAAAAATAGTATAGATGGAATGTAGATATGGTAAAAATCATGAAGCTGGGACATGATGACTAAAGCTTGGGCAACGTTGTTTAATGGAAATGATTTGAAACTAGGAAGAATGGAACATGATGTCAGCTTCTGGCCATCCCTCCTCCTTCCTTGCAAAGCCCTGAGCTTAGGGCAGAGGGTGGGAATGCAGCTGTTACCGAGGATGGGATTCACAATTTCACACCAGGGACCAAAATATGTAAGAAATGTTTCTGAATGGATAAATCAAATTCATATCCTGCTATTACCAAGGATCACATTACCATTGATTTACAATTAGAAGCACTCTGATAAAATCCTCTCAGTTTAGAAGCTAAAAAGCCCAGAGAGGTCACACGATTTGGTTAGTATCATCCCCGTGAATAGTAACAGAGCTAGAACTCAAAGCCCAAAATTTGCTCATTCTAAATCTTTCTATAAAGATGAGTCTTTCTGACACCTAAGTCTTATTTATTTTGGATTCTATCTAGCTAGATTTAAGAGAGTAGCAGGAGGTAAAACCAGAGAGGCAATATAAGGTGGCGGGGGAAACTCTATCAGGATTTGCAGGCCAGTATGACAACTTTTGGGGGGATTCAGCCAAAAGGTGGAGCTAATAGCTGTGTCTCCTTCTGGCAAAAGGGCCAGAGGAAGTGACATAAGCAGAGAACTGTCACTAGGACAGTCTGATAATATTGCTATAGAGAGAGTGCCCTTCACAGAGCCCTCTTTTAAAATGTTTTATTTGGGGGAAAAAAAAAAGAAAATATATTATCTTGGAATAATTTTAGTTTACAGAAAACTTGCAAAGGTAGTATGTATAGACAGTTCCCATATACCCCTTACCCAGCTATTGCTAACTTTTTGCACAGCCATGGTGTAGTTATCAAAACTAAGAAATTCGTATTGGTACAGCACTTTACTTGGATTTCCTCCGGTATTTTTCATTGTTTTGTTGTTCTTCTTCTAGGATACAGCCTAGGATACCATACTGCATTTGTCATGAGCTCTCCTGAGTCTCCTCCAAGTTGTGACAGCTTCTTGTCTTAAGAGTTTTTCATGACTTTGACACTTTAGAAGAGGTCAAGTATTGTGCAAACTTTCCCTCAATTTGGGTTCGTCTCATGATTAGACTGGGATCAGGGATTTGGGGAAAGAAGTGCTCTTCTCATTGCATCATATTAATGGATAAATGCTATCAGTATGACTTATCAACAGTGACATTAACCTTGATCACCTGCTTAAAGTGGTGTCTGTGAGGTTTACCCACTGAAAATTTTCTCTCTTCCTTTCCATGCTCTGTTTGTTAGAAGCATGTCATTAAGTCCAGCCTACACCCACAGAAAATTAAGCTCCACCTCCTGGATGAAGAACTATCCAAGTATCTGTGACATACATTAAAACTACCACCGTCGTTAGTAAATATTTTGAGAGAAATACATTGAGGCTATGCAAATATTCTCTTTCTCCTTAAATGTTTGCCAAATGATCTTAGGATTCGCCAGTGGATCTTGCCTGCAGCAATTATTGCTGTAATGTCCTAATGATGATTTTTTATTGCCCACATTTCTTCTACATTTATAGTTTAGAATTCATCTGTTAAAAAATATGCTCTTTCTCTTCCATTTATTTATTTAATCATTTATTTATATCACTGTGGGCTCATGAATATTTATTTTATTCTTTCAGTTATAATCTAATATTGTTATTACTTTATTTTTTGCTCAAATTGTTCCAGCTTTATTTATAGAGAACTTTGAGGTTGACTCCTGTATCCTTTTGATAAATAAGGTTTTTTTAGCACTTTCAATTTTTCTAGCATTATAAGGTTTATATATAATATAGGTATATATATATATATATATATATATATATATATATATATATATATCCACATTTATCTCGCATTTTCCCTGCCTTAGCTCTACAATCAGCCATTCCTCCATGTACCCCCTGGTTTTTTGACTGGAGAAGGGTAATTAGAAACCAAGATGTGGGAGCTGGGTGGGTTCATCTTTACTGGGGTGTCATTGCTTCTAGGCTCTCTCAATAGACAGCCAGAAAATATATGTATGTATATGAATCCATATATATACATATATCAATATTAATTTCTGTGTGTATTTGTATATATATATAAAATATGTACATATATGTTTGTATATGAGTATATATACGTGCATACATACATATATGTGTGCATATTTGTGTATATGTACATATTTTTTTTTTCAGTATAAATATAAGATTATACTGATATCCCCAGAGCTACTCTGAATCAACTGGCCTAATATTGACACCTGGTGTCAACTTAAAGTCTCCACCTTGTCTCTAAAACCCTAGATTAGCAACTGTTATGGGTTGAATTGTGTCCCCACAAAAGATACGTTGAAGTCTTAACACACAGTACCTCAGAATGACCTGATTTGAAAATGGGGTCATTGCAGGCATAATTAGTTAAGATGAGGTCATACAGGAATATCCTTAATCAAATATGACTAGAGCCCTTAGATGAAAAGGAGACGATAGAGACACACACAAAAAGACAGACAAGGGAAGACAGAAGTGGAGATTAGAGTTATAGTGCCACAAACCAAGGAACCTTGGGAGGCTACCGGAGATGAAAGAGACAAGGAAGTATTCTTCCCTAAAGACTCTGGAAGGAGCACTGTCCTACCAACACCTTGATGGCCGACTTCTAGCCTCCAGAACTGTGACAGAGTAACTTTCTGTTGTTTGAAGCCACCAGTTTGTGGTACTTAGTTATGGCAGCCCTAGGAAACTAATACAGCACTTACATGTTTGATACTATTTTCTACCCTTTATAATCTGATGACACACAAATTATCCACTTTACTCCAAAGGCTATCTCAGTTTTATCACATTTAAAACCATCTGGATCCTTCCTAGACCTCTGTCCCTGGTAGCAACGATGGCATCTTATTTTTTGTTACCTCGCTATCACCTGGGTCAGTGCCAGGTACAAGTGCTCACTAAATGTTTGCTATTTGAACACTTATAAGGCTCCTCTGTCTGTCAACCTGTTAGACTAGCCAGGAGAGTCTCCTTTCTAATACCCCCTTTTTTTTTCTTTTTGGCCTTAAGATCTGCTAGGTAAAGTTCATTCATCTGTCTTTCCTTCCTTCTTCCCTTCCTTCCTCCCTTCTTTCCTTCCTTCATTTCTTCCCTTCTCCCTTCCTCCTACTGTCCCTCCAACTAATAATCACTGGGTACATACCATGTGCATAGACTAGTTTGAGACACTAGAGGATTAACAGTGAACAAAAGAGACAAAAATTCTTGCTGTCTTGGAGGTTTACATTCTAATGAGGGAGAAAAATCTAGAATCTGAATTGCAAATTACCCATGTCTAAATGACAAATAAGTAGTGGCACAGAATGATAGACTGTACTTTGGGAATGATTCCCATGGGTTATTTGGCCAGCTGTGGTCTGGTAGCCTCCATCACCAAACCAAAGCCCCTGGCTGAACAGCTGTACTTTTCTTACTCAATTTTTAAATTATTCTCCGCTACCGAAGAAGGAGAGGGGGGCTGAGGGAGAAGGGGAGAAAACAAACTGGCCAGAAAAAAGAGTAGAAAGGAAGGAATGAGAATATTAAATCTCCTACAACGAATGTATTTTAAAGTCAACCCTTCCTGAGCTGTGTCAGGCTGAGTACCTTACCTATGTTAATGTCTTTGTTACAATTACATCATTAATTGAAAACACAACTGCATAATAATAATGGCTAGCCAGAACTGAGAGTTTGCTATGTGTCAGGAAGTGGTCTAGACACTCACCACCTTGATCCCACTTAGTCCTCACCACAATTCTACGAGACAAGTATGATAATTTTTCATTTCACAGATGAAGCGCTGGATACTCAGAGAGGTAAAATCATTTGCTCTGAATCTCCCAGTTAGTAAATGGCAGAGTCCAGACACAGACGTCATTATGTCAGACTTCAAAGTCGTGACCCTTCCTCCTGCTTTTAGGGAACCCTGCCTCCCCAACAGGCAGGCACCAGCTGGCCAGGGCTGCTACCCAGCACAGCCTTCAAACAAAATTCCTTCCATGAAAATGTTCTCAACAATGGACCCTCTTGCTGACCCTGTCCCTTTCAGCACTTCATTGTGAGGATTTTTTTTTTTTTTTGTAACTGCTCTGTCCCAGCGCTCTGTCTCCCCTGGTTACTGGGTAACAGATATCTTGGGTGATATTTGCTGGATTTCCTATGGCCATGGCCTCTTTATCTTTCCCAGCACCTCTCAGCCTTTTAATTGTCTCCTTATTATTTAAGCCAGCATGGAGCAATTTTCCAAAACATCCAATTAGCAAGTGCACAGAAGGAACTGGGTCCATAATTAATTAGTGATTCTAGGACACAACAAAGCAAAAGTAAAGCCAAGGATGTGGAAAGCACTGAAAACTGAAACTACAAGAAGATACACGCATTCCAGGACCCTTCCCCACGAGGGGCAAAGAATCGAACAATCCACTCACTAATTCAAATCCCCAAAGCCCTTCCGTACATTTTGGGATTGAACAACATCAATCACTGGGTGACAGTCCCAAGTGGAACATCTGCCCCTCCAGGATGAATGGTTGCTTCTGTTTTTTAGCAGTGAACCGATTCAGTCCCCATTGTTTTCATACGACAAGGTTGGCCCCTCTTTCCTCCCACAGTTGTTCAAGCCTCTCCAGAGACAGTATTTCCTGCATGATGGTCCCAACCCCTGGGGTTTCTTGCTCATCATCAGAACAGAGGCCATGTTAGAACACCAGGATTCAAGAGGCCAAACTAGGTTGACTGTGGCAGCCAGGAACGGGAGGACAGTAAAAGAATACGAGGATTCTCAGATGTACAGTTACTATTCCAGTTTGGTGAAGAAAGGAGGGCCTTGGTGGAAGTTTATCCAGATCAAGTTTTCCCCAGACACCAACTCATTCTCCAACACACTTGTGAAGTGTAAATGGCAACAGGGTACTAGCACTGTTATTGGTGAAAGAGTCACCTTTTCATTAGGAAGAAATAAAGATGATTTCTTTTGGGTATTTTTGGTTGCCTTTTTCTTAGGAGGATATAAGGATTATCATCTATGGTTTTTGGTTATTATGGACTCTCATTATTGCCTGAAAGGCCAGAGCCAACAAAAGAAGTCTGAAGAGCATTACGGCAAGTTCCCACATCTCACAGGGGTGACATCACTACCATCACACACTTGCCAGCAGGGAAAATTAGAAGATTTATATAGAACATTAGAGTTGTAGGAATCTTTCACTACTGTTTCTCACCTATAGCCTAATTTCCTTTTGGCTTTAGATTGAACTAATACCAGCAGTCAGGCTCATTTCTGTGCTTAAGGGAGTATACCTAAACCTACCCCACCAAGCCACGGTCTAAGCACTTTGACTACTACCATGGCAATGAATATGAGCAAGGTTAGATGAAAGGAAAATGAAAATAGCCCCTAAGACATTAATAAGACAGACTTGTTGTTACTGCCGCTGCTGCTCAAAAGAGTAAATAACTATGATGCATGTTGCTAAGCAATGTTGCATTTTCAGTCCTTAATAACTCCATTAGTAACAAAGGATGACAAACTACATTTTGAGATTGATGAGATGCTTTACCTTCCTTCTGTGAATAATCAGCCTCAGCAACCATGGCTCCTAACACAAAGCAAAAATGATTATCCTTTGTCCCCTAGCTGGGATGCATATTAGAACTCAGTGGTGTATGTCCTATTGGAAAGTCTAAGTGTTCTCTGCTAACCCCTCTCCCATGGTATTTTAAGTCTTAAATTAAAAAAAAAATACATGAATTGATAAATAAGCACACATTCTTTCCCCAAAATGCTGCTTCTCGATTATTACATATGTATATGTAAGGAGTGTTTGAAAATTGTGAATTTTAAATGTCATACCCTTAAAGATTTGTAGTACAATGATTCTACAAATATCTATCCTTCTGATTCAAAGGTAGTGCTGCTTTGGGGGATTCTGTGTGAAGGTGACCAACTCTGCCGACCAGTCCCAGATCCTGTGTTGATGACAACTACCTCTTGGTTTATAGATGCTAGAAACTTGCTCAGAATGAGCTGCCAACTAATGGCTTCTTGCCCCTTCCCCCCAGTTACCCAGAATTCCCAGTTACCCAACATTTCCCAGCTACTAAGTATTAGACAGAAATAGTCTGCAAGAAAATAACCTCTTCAGCAGGATTCTACCAATGGAATTCTGGAACTTTTCATCTCCGTAGCCAAGCAATGTTGCACAAGAGACACGACTGTCTGAAAGAGCAGAGTCTGGAGCCAGACTTTCTAAGGTAAATCTCAACTACACAATTTCCCATTGAAATGACTTTGGCAAATTAATGTCTTCCTGCCTCTATTTGCAATGATTAAGTAAGCTGATATATGCAAAGTGCTTAAAACAGTGCCTCCTTCTGGCACCTTTTGGCTCTGGAGCAGAGTTATACAAGCATTTGCAAGAATCTTCAAATACCTCCCTGGTCAAAACAAGGAAATACCTCAGTTTGTAAAGGAGGAAAAAACTGACTCCAGAAGGCAACCTTAGGATCTGTATTTGCTGCTTTTATATTTCAGAGGAAGTCACTGATCTAGAGAAGCTAGAAATTGCCAAAATTTGAATTCCTATAACACCAAACTGTTACTAATTATGGTTCTGGTCATATGCCATATGTTTCCCAGAAATAACAAATGTTCCATGGAAAAATAAGTGGCTAATAAGGGTGGGAAAAACATATAGTAAATGTTGTTTTTCTTGGCTGTTAATTTTAAAATAATGAAATATTCAATGAAAAGTATCCAACTGCAGCGACTTCTTACCACTTCAGAAAGATACTCTTGAGCTACTGAAATTTAGAAATCTATGTTCAAATAGCATCATCAAGTAATTTATTCTGAATCAATTACATTTTAAATTTTGAAAAATGTTACTCATGTCCCAGGTGTTTTTCCCAGTAGAAATTACAGTGGTAGATGTTAAATTAACTCCATGTGAGTCTCATTTTCAGAAATACAATTTAAGACTGCTGAAAACTTTCAATGTGTCCCCTTGAGTGGCATAAAAAAAAGGTTTTAAATATTTTGTTTTTGTGGGGTTTTTTTTTCTTCTAGGAATGCATTTCTCTCAAACAATTTTTCAATATTACTATTTAACAGGGTAAGTGTTTTAGACTTCTTTTACACTCCTTTTATTTTACTTAAGTGACTATGAATGCGGTGAGTTTTTGCAACTATACAGTGAAAGAAAATTAGATTATTGATCAAGTGATCTTCAATTATACAGGCCATACCGGCAGTAGGAGGAAGGGGGTATGTTTTATTTCAGTAGCTTTTACACTAAAGAGCAGTATTTTTTAAAATAAATCAGTCTGATATTCTCATTCCTTCCTATTTTCTGATATAAGTAAGGCATGATAATCCTATAGGTGCTAAAAATTGATCAAGATCTGATCCAAGCTACTCTGGAGATAGGTGTTATTATCTATAGGATGATACATCCACATGTAGTAAGTGTGCTTACTATGTGACAGGCAATGCCAGGGCTAGAATTATAATGATGAAAAAAGCAGACCGGAGCCCTGTCCTCATGAAGCTTATAGTCTGGAGCGGTGCTATTTAAAGTGTCTGTGGACCAGAGCCACCCCATGAACTATTCTTATCAGACCACAACAGGATAAGTATAGATATTGCAAGTAATTGTTTAGACATTTTTACAGTAGTTGGACATTGCTGTAACATCCAAACGTGTGATCAAGTGGACTCATCTCATTAAATGGAGTATAGATGGGGTATATGCAGAACTTGAATAGTAAGCTTCACACAGAGCAGTCTAAGTACTGGTCATAGACAAGAGGATACATATTGGCATGTGATGGATAGGAAATTAAAAAAAAAAAAAATCTAGCCCTCCCCATGGATAGTTTGAAAAGTACTAGTCTAGTGCTTTTCAAGCAAGATAGGAAAGAGAGAAAGAGGAATGGAAGGGAAGGAAGGAGGGAGGAAGAGAGGGAAAGAGAGACAGAGAGAGAGTGAGACGAAGGGAGGGGAGAGAAAGGGAGAGGGAGAGAGTAGTACAGTAGTTCCTTGTGCTACTCAGGCCATCTGGTTTATTGCTTTTCGAGAGCGATATGGGGACAGGAGCGAACGGAGGTAAGGAAGAGGAAACTGAAAAGGTGGGTTGTAGTCAGTTAGTAGAAAGCTTTAAGCACCATGAAAAAGAATTAGAACTTTATTTTTGAGACAATTGGTAGTTTTTCAATATGACTGAACATGATAGGAAATGAAAGAAAGCTCTGTTTTACTAAATAATATTGGTCTCATTTGAACTATATGCAACATTTTAAGGCAGGAGGCCCTGAGGTAAAGTAAATAATGACAGTAAAAAGGAATTTTAAAAAATAGTTCCCCTAATGGTGCCATATATTAGTCACATGTCTAAGTAAATTTATGCAATATTAAGTCTTCCCAGGCACCACAGCATAGTAAAACACCACTTTAGAAGATCTAATCATGCATGATTGAAGTGATGATTTTCAAATGCCATTTCTTAGCTTAACAGTGACAGAGAAAACGCACATTCTTCCCATTTTCAGAAACTTTTATTAAACCACAGATATTAAGGGAACATTAAACCAATATATTATTGTAATAACTTACACTAAAACGTCAAGTACCATCACAAAGGACACAAGAATGGCACTTTCTTCTCCCTGTTGTTCTTAACTTCCCATAAAACTCGAATTGCACTCATTAAATGTGCCTCACTTAAGTTTCTATGTGTCACTACAAGGCTACTGATGCTTGCACCTGAGTCGGAGTCTTTTAAAGATTCCCATAAATGTATCTTTTTAAAAAAACAGGTGAGCCACAAAGTAAGTTTTAAACTTTGAGAGTAAAATTTTATAACATTTTAACAAATAAAACAAGGCTCTCAAAGTGTGGGCACCCTCCCCCCACAGAAAAAATGTATTGCCACATTAGGATTTCACATGTTTGACTGAGTAAAAATCTAATTAATTACCCTTCTAATTCTGGTTTCATAATATTATTTTTAATTGGGATGTAAGAACCATAGAATCATAAAGATACCGTCCTGTTAAACTGAAAGCTATGCATTTAGGATTGGACATGTTTGCAATATAACCATAATACAAAGCTAGAACACAGCACAGGGACTCACTGATTATGATATCTAAAGAAGTGGTTCTCAACCAAGAGTGGGTTTGCCCCTCCCAGGAGGTATTTGGCAATGCAAGAAATGACTGTCAAGACGGCAGGATACTACTGGCACCAGAATGCTACCAAACATTCTCCACAGTGTAGGACAGCCCCTCGCGACAATGATCTGGTCCAAAATGTCAACAGTGCTGCAGTTGAGAAACCCTGTACTAAAGGATCCCACTAACATTTCCATTATTCTTCTTGGCATACATGGAAATAATCATTTTGATCCATGCAATCTGAATACTGGAAATAAAGAAGTTCCCAGAGACTGGAACAGATCATTATTATGCCTTCCTTGGCTATAATGAACTATCCTCTGATTTTCGCAAGCAAGACCTGAAGGTGACTCTCACAGGTGCCCTGGTTTAATTCCATCAATAGTGATACTTTAGATGCAGATATGGAAACGCTGTCAATCAGGAAATCTTCAAGCAGATCTTCAGAAAAGACAGGCATGACTGAAAACTCAAGGAAGGTTCCAGATATGTATGATTTTCTGAGTTGTAAGTCACTGATTATTTTAAGATGCATCATCAATTAAATAACAGCTTTGGAAATGTGGCAAAGAAATACCTTTCCTTAAATGTATACATTGATTTTAAGATGTGTATCTTTTTTAGAGATGGTAAATGTACAAAATCTATAAAGTATATTAAGTGTATAATACGACATACTAAGCTCTGTGTTAAAACAAACGGATTCTGAAATATTCTCCCTCTTGGGTCCTTCTCCATCAATGTTAGCTTCCATTGTTTTCATTGAAGTCTTTTTATTGCTCCCCTCATCCTCCACCCACCACTCCAAGAAGAGGAGGTAAGGTGCAAGGAGGGCTGTGGTATCACTAGATCCTCAGAAACCAGAATACAAATCTCACGGCTTCCCTCTCTTATGTTCCTCTCTTGGAGTTTCTCCAAAGTCTTTAACTGTGAATTAAGTACCTTGAAGAACACCCGTGCTAAGCATGGTCTTAGCGCTGCTAGAACATATTACTTTACTTAACTAAACAAAGGAATCACTACACTTAGATGCAATACAACAGATATTTGAAATTATTTTTTAAACTTCACCTAAAGACTAACCACATCACTCATGAACAAACAAAAACTTGCTGTAAAACCTATACATTTCCTTATTGGCATATGATCTGCTTGTTCCACTAGAATTTAGGATCCATGTGAACAGGGATTTTGTCTTGTGTGTATTGGCTGAATGAGTGAATGAATATCATCTCCCAAAGAGCACAGTCATTATAGAATCACAAACTCCTTTTATTTTCACACTAGTGATAGAAGACAATAGTTAGAAACTAATCATGTTCACTCATTCTCTACTAAGTCTTTCATCATCTGCCCCTGCCACCTTTCTAGCTTTCTCTCACATCGTGTCCCTCTTGGTCTCCAGCAACACTGGCCTTGGTTCAGTTCCCAGTAAGTGCTATGTTCCCTACTACCTTAGGGCCTCCCCAAAGCACTCTTCCCCATGTTCCCAACCTCTTCAGATTTCTTCAGGGAAGTCTTCCCTGATGACCACTTATCTAAGTACAGTGCCTATATGGTCTGTTTCCCATGTTTGTTTTTTTCCCATCATAGTAATGATCACATAAAATGTGTGCCATTATTTGATTACCATGTCCATCCCATCCCACACCAGTCAACTGTAGGCAGAAACCATGCCTGTCTCGTTCCCCATTAATATCGCTATCATTTAACACAGTGCCTGTCATAGAGCAAGTACTTGATACATATTTATTGGATGAATAAATGAATTGTTTCTAGGAACATTATGTTACCAAATATACAAGTCCAGGTTAGACTATATTGTTCTCCACTAGGGCTCAAATTGGTAGGTGCTTAATCAATGCTTTTTGGTTAATTGGAATCATTTATCTACTGTCATTAAACTATCTGCTCTTAAGTCTACATGACACTAAGTCTACATGTTGCAAAATTGCTAGAAATCAATTGCTCTCTTTCTATTCTTTTTTCTATATACTAATAAAAAAGCTTGGTTTATTATTTTTTTTCACTGAATTTATTGGCTATTTTGAAATTAAGAACATGACTGTGTGGAAAATGGTTGTCAGGGAATCAATTATTTGGATGGTCAGTATTTGTCTCTATCTGAAAACATCTGGAAGCATACTTTAATTATCCCCCAGATATTTGGCATCTTGTGTTCTTAGCCTCTGAGATAATCTCTCCTCATTACTGTTCTTGAATGAAAGATATTCTGTAGACACAATAGGTGTTTGTGGGTTTTTTTGATAGAGGAGAATTTATAGGACATTGAAAATAAAGAGTAGTGAGCTCCCAGGCTAAAAGGATTAAAGTAATATTTTTTTTTCAAAGAAGCTTTTTTTTATTTTTTTTTAAGATTTTATTCATTTATTCGACAGAAAGAGACAGCCAGCGAGAGAGGGAACACAAGCAGGGGGAGTGGGAGAGGAAGAAGCAGGCTCATAGTGGAGGAGCCTGATGTGGGGCTCGATCCCATAACGCCGGGATCACGCCCTGAGCCGAAGGCAGATGCTTAACCGCTGTGCCACCCAGGTGCCCCTAAAGTAATATTTTTTAAGAGGAGAAGGAAAGGGGTCTCTAGTGCAGAAAACTATAGAAAAATATAATTCCATGTAATGTCATGTAACTAAGAAGCTAGTTACAAAGGAAGCCTTGGGGAAGATACGCATTTCTTAAGGATCCAGACAAAATGACTCTAGCCTAAAGGAGCTAAAGAGAGATACCCAGGTGACAGGAAATCAGAAATAATTGTAAACCTGGAGTCTATTCACATACTTCACCTTAAAATAGTTTCTTTACATATATCTTTCCTATCTATTGCTATCAGGATCTCTGTCATTAGGTGAGAGTATCTGAAATTCTTGAACAAAATTCCAGAAAGCACAGGAAATGGGGTAGTATTTGCTAACTTCGGCCATCCATTTGGAAAGCCCCAGAGAGGAGGTTAGCCTCTGTTACAGAGGGCATCCTCATCCCTGCCCTGCCCACTCCTCTCTCAAGACAACAGTCGTTGAGCAGAAAGTGCTCCTTCACTGCTTCGAGACCTTTCCTGTCAATTTCTCAACCAAATTGTCCTCTTTTGGATTTGGAAGGTACCTTGAATCTGCAGCATGAACCCCTGCAGCTTAGCCTCTCTTTGCTCCACATAAACCAGAAATGAAGTAGAGTGTAGCTGGGGCTCACTGGGACCTGTCCCTGAGATCAAGGAAGAGAGACCTGCATGCTTGAGGGGGGACAGGGACACCAGAAGCTAATAGCAGACATATTGATTCTCTGCACTTCCATGTCAAGGGGAATGGTTCTTATATTTAATCATACTCATTCTTTCCTGTCTTTTAGGCAAGAACACACATTTTCCTATTTAGTTTGATATCAGAAAGATCCAAGGAATTAATGCAATAGCTATATTGTGTTTATGGTTGTGATAATCCTAAGTACTTCAACAAGATTATCATAAGAAGAAAGAGCCTCTAGGGCTGCAATTCTATCGTGGCCTCCAGAAGAAATGTATTGGGGTTGAGGCTCAGTTCTCAATGATATGAAGAAAAAAAAAATTAGAGTTTGCTTAGCATAACCTCAAATATTTTATTACTGTCCTATGTATCTCATTAAAAGGACTGGCCTATCAGATTTGGAATACAGACTTTTCACTTTCAGTTTCTTGTTACATCCCAATAAACCATGTTGTGCATCTAACACCTAAACCATAGAAACTTAATGGGGATAAAGAAAGTGGGATGAGAAAGAAATGAGTACGCTTAAATTTCATCTTACATCAACTTATTTCCCTTCCCTGCAACATCAGGAAAATACAAAATCAGGTTTTGTTCTTACCCACATTTATTTTATTTTTGCCATTTGTTCTTCATTTAAAACTATCTGGTCAAGTAAACATTAGATTAATATTGATGCCTTGTTTACAAACAGTCACAAAGAAGTTTCACCAGGGCCTAAGCCATATTATTACCTTGCCTACAAATCTTATCTGGCTCTCATCTGGGGCCATTAGCATATCTTGAAAAATTTCCAAGAACTTCATATACCAGTAGATTTCCCTTCCTGAAAAGCCAATTTCCTAAATATTCAATGAGATGGCTTTTGAGACCCACATCAACAAATTAGGAAAGTAATAATGTTCCTATCTTAACAGGAAATCCACTATTATGGGGCTGCTGCCCTAATTATATCATAATAGAATTTCAAAAGAATTGTTTCTGGATTAAAAAAAAAAAATCCCATCTACTTGCTGCACAATATCTTCTTCAATTTTCCAGACCAAAAGAGTAGATTTAGAAAGTAAGGAAGGGCACATACATATTGCTTTTTTTTTTTTCCAGGAAGAAAGTCAGGTTTTTACTTCTTAATCATGTCTCCTGTTTGTTTTTGTCTTTTAAAGTAAATTTCTTACATTTAAATAAGGTTTCCATTTAATCAGAGTCACCACAGAATAGATTTTTTAAAAAATGAGAATGTACCATGGTTTTCTTGTCAGTAACATACAAATTCATCAAGCGTTAAAGTGGAAATATATACCTTGTGACCAAGGTTTGATAGCAGATTAATAAGCTAGCATTTGTCATTTACCAGATAACAAACATATAAACACACAATAGCCTAACGGAGATGTAACATTTTTGCATTCTGAACCATAACTTAATAATAATCACATTTAAAACCCAGACATTCAAGAGGTTAAAAAAGGAACTCACAATATGCAGTCAGGCAGCACCTCGGATCACAGAGCCTTCCACGGTATCACGACAGATTTTATCACCAGCAGTTCTATGGCCCTGCAATTGAGATCACTCATAATTAATGAATATTTTACTTGAACATTTGACAGCTCAGTAAGCAGTTTATGTAAGGCCGTTACTTTTATTTCTTCTGTAGTTGCCTTTGCAAACAGGAAACAGGAAACACACCTACAAGAACACTGACATATCTCAGCCTAATTGGTCTTTGGCTCAAAGTACCCAGGGGCGAGTCTTGTTTTACAGGGGTGATAAGTACAGTCCCCAAAAGTATGGGACTCAGGTCCTAATATTTCACAGTTAAAAATCCTCTAGATAGATGCTATGCAGGCCATTTACTATTGGGAGAAACAGGCCTTCTTAGTAACATTCAGGCTTTATGGCCTTAATCCTGGAAGGACTATAAACCTCAGAATAAACTCATATATATATACCAATATATGTATGTATGAATATGTATTATATATATATTATACATACATACATGTATATATATACATAAATATATACTATGTTAAGTAATATATGATTTTAAAATATATACATATATAAGTAATGTACTATTTAAAAAACATATTTTTTTCCTGAACATATATGGAAACTATCATTCAGGAATCTTTTGGCTACAAATAACAGAAACCTCAATTCAAACTCATTTATTCAAATAAATAACAAAACAAGGAAATATTGTGGTTCATTGAGCTGGGGAAAACAATGTCCAGATGTAGGGCTGGTTTTGGGAAAACAGAGGTTCGCTACATCATTTGATTCTCTGCAATTCCCTGGGCACAGGTATTCTCTGCAGATTGATTTTGACCTCAGGCTGCCTCCCCTTGGTACAAAAAATATTCGCTGTAGCAGTTCAAGACTACATCTGTATCTTCCAAGAAGATAGTGTTAGCACCCTGGCAGTCCCAGGTTCTGAGGCTACTCAGATTGCCCATCACTGAAGCAGTCACTATACTTTGCTGAATCACTTCAAACTAATCAAGGCTTATCCCTGGAGGTCAGGGTAGGATCATCCCAAAGAAAAATCACACGGAAGGTCATTCAGGATACTGAGAGGAAGGGAAAAGAGACTGTCGCAGAGGAAATCAACAAATGTCCACCACAGCGTCTGACAATAATCTGAAGATAGGTATTTGAGGATGCGTATTCATGAAAACACAAGTTCTTGCACTATTTAAAGATGTCAACAAGAGAATGAGCTGAGGTTCAAGAGGTATTGATTACCCAAATCTTTACATTCAGTTGGACTTTCTGTTAACATTGGATTTGCTCTCTAAGAAAATAGGTCAGACTACTTCCACTGGGGGCCCCTGGGTGGCTCAGTCGGGTAAGCCTCTGCCTTCAGCTCAGGTGATGATCACAGGGTCCCAGAATCGAGCCCCACATCAGGCTCCCTACTCAGTGGGTGGGTCTGCTTCTCCCTCTCCCTCTGCCCCTCCTCCCTACTTGTGTCAACCTCTCCCGCTCACTCTCAAACAAATTAATTAAAAATACATCTTTTAAAAAAGGGAATATTTCCACTGTGTTTCTGAAGTACATTTTATAGTGTATGAAGACCTCTTACATTTGATCTTCCATTTTGACATCCAAACAAAGAACCCTGTGGGGAGTGGGGATGAGGGGACCGCCATTCCCAATGGAAGCTTAGAGAGTGGGGCAGACACTGCTGGTTACCTAGCCAATTCCTAGTCTACCGGTTTTTCCTTACAGAACCTCGATTTTGGGGGCGCCTGGGTGGCACAGCGGTTAAGCGTCTGCCTACGGCTCAGGGCGTGATCCCGGCGTTATGGGATCAAGCCCCACATCAGGCTCCTCCGCTAGGAGCCTGCTTCTTCCTCTTCCACTCCCCCTGCTTGTGTTCCCTCTCTCGCTGGCTGTCTCTATCTCTGTCGAATAAATAAATAAAATCTTAAGAAAAAAAAAAAAAAGAACCTTGATTTTGTTCAGGGCAGCAATTTGCCCTGTAAAGACTGCAGCTAAGGCCAAGCAAGTGGAACAGCTTGGGCCCCGGGCCATGGAAGCTGAAGTAACGACATAGGGCTCCCAGAAAAGCTCTTTAAAAGAGCTCTCCACTCGCTTATTAATCTTTGCCCTTCCTCTTCTTCATGCCTGAAACATTGATACAATGCCAGAAATAAAGACGTATCTTGCAGTCATGAAGTGACAAGCATGAAGACAAAAGCCACATGCCGTGAAGACTAAACTGAAAAAAAGGAGCCACTATACTGGGCCTGGTTTGCCTGCTCCTGGGCTGTTACATGAGAAAAAAAAAAAAAGAAGAAGAAGAAAGAAAAGAAAAAACAAAACCCTCTGTTTGGCTAAGCTACTGTAGAAGGATTCTTGTTACATGCAGCTGAACATACTTTGGATACAAGGAGGTTTCGCAACCCCATAATGACGGATCAAGGCTTAACTCTGGGTCTCTTGACTCCTTGTCCAGCGATATTTCCAATAAACGGCAGTGCCTCTCCAAAAGCAGAATCGTCCTCTGCATACCATACAAACAGGCATTTTAAATTTATGCTTTCTTTTTCAACAAATAGCTCATTTAAATGATCTGAGTCATAGTTCAAATGGAGAGAAGAGATTCATTGCTTTTGTTCTGGGTTTCTTTAGCTTTTTAACATGTGCCACTCAAGCACTTGCAGAACCGCTCAGACACGAATGCCTTTGCTACAGTAAAGGAAGCCCATCATTTGACCAAAATTTCTTTCAAAGCTGCCTAAGGAAGAATTAGCCATCTTCCCAAATCTTGCCATGGTTGACGTTTCTTCCTGGACCTTCTCCAGGTTTTAAAAGACAGAAGAGGAGTTTTGGTGTCTGGCTGCACATGTAAGGAGCTTGGAAATCACCACTCCGTCCTAACAACAGGTCGAATTCAATCACTCTTCTTGGATCTGTAAGAGAGGGAAGGACACAGGGCAAAGCACTGCTCCCAAGATTGGAAAGAGGAGCAGGGGAATACAGGGAGTCTTGGCTTCCCTGACAGGGGCTTCCCAGCAGAAGCTGCCATAGGGAGCAGTGTGGGGGTAGGAAAACCTGAATTGTAATTTAAGAATTGCTGGAATCGGGGCGCCTGGGTGGCGCAGTTGTTAAGCATCTGCCTTCGGCTCAGGGCGTGATCCCGGCGTTCTGGGATCGAGCCCCACATCAGGCTCCAATGCTGGGAGCCTGCCTCTTCCTCTCCCACTCCCCCTGCTTGTGTTCCCTCTCTCGCTGGCTGTCTCTGTCAAATAAATAAATAAAATCCTTAAAAAAAAAAAAAAAAGAATTGCTGGAATCTCTGTGGGGACAACTAAAGCACTAGGTGGACCCAGTCAAAGAGGGGCCCTCACAATACTGCGAGATTTACTTCCAGGACATCTACCAGATTCCCACAGTCAATATCAGAGAAAAACCTCCTCCAGCTTCCAGAATGCAAAGGGGAAAAGGAACTATTTGGAAATATGACAGAGCACTCTGTTCTTAACAAGGCCTGTCCTTCAAGTAAACTAGTTAACTAGAGTCTAAACTGCTGGAGTGTTATGAGAAGCTACTGACCTGGGGAAGGGAAATACTGGATGAAGTCTTCTCTAGCCTTCCACTGTGGAAGAAGGAAACTATTCACCTTCAGCCAACACTAGCCATCCTGAGAAAAGGGGGAGAAAAAATCTAGAACATTGTGAAGGTCACAGTCCAGAGAAACGTGCTCCCTAAAAGACTGAGACCTAATCGTAGGATGCGCAGAGTGCCTCCTCTCCCTGAAAACGTCACCACCACATGACTAAAGATCTATTTACAGCAGTTCCTATCACCTGGTACATCGTGTCTGGCTATCAGGAAAAAATTACAGAGGGTACCAAAAGGAAAAAAAATCACAATTTGAAGAGACAGGGCAAGCATCAGTCCAGTCAAGGCCGGGAAGATGGAGTTAAAAGACAGCAGAGGTCTCACGAAGGTTGAAATAATTCACTGAGCCAAAAGTCAAGGAGAAGCCATACCCAAAGATCAATTCCAGAGGGATTTAGGACTTAGTTGTGAAAAGCAAAATGTGAAAACTTGTAGAAGAAAACATGGAGAACATATTTTGGATCTCCGATTGGGAAAGGAATTCTTAAGGCACAAAAGTACTAATTACAGAAGGAAAGACTGATAAAATTGCCCCATTATAATATTAAGATCTTTGTTTATAAAAATGTACAATAAAGAAAGCAAAAGGCATGCCACCAACTGAGATGAGTTTGCAACTAGTAAAATAAACAAAGACCGGTATTCAGATTATATAAAGATATGTTACAAATCAGAAAGAAAAAGACAATACACACACAAAAAAATGAGCAACAGATCTGACACATTGTCACGGAGGAGAAAAACAAGAATGGTAAATGTACATATAAAAAGATGAGCGACTTCATTTGTAATCAGGAAAATGCAAATTAAACTGACGGTGGGAGTAGAAGTTGATAGAAGCACTTGCAAACAATTTAACCTTCAGTCATGAAGCTGAATGTTCATATGTCCTCCAACTGAGTAAAACCACTCTTACCTCTATTCTCTAGAGAAATTCTTATATATTGGCCCTGGAAGACACGCACAAAATGTTTATAACAGCTTTCTTAAAAACAACGAAAAGCTATATTTAACACTAATGTCCATCAACCAGTAAGCAATTAAATAAACTGAGTTATATACATAAAATGAAATAATAGATAACAAGGAAAATCAATAAATCCGGGCTACAGGCAATAACTTGGGTGAACCTTAACAGCATAATGAATGAAAAAAAGCAAGTATGAGGTAACTATATACAGATAGTGACTTTTTTTTTTTTTAACAAACAAGACCCAAGAATAGCAAATACAAACAATATTTTTGTTTAGGTAAGCCCATATGTGATACATTTTTTATAGCTACATAACGTTTTGTCACATGTGAACATTTGTGTAACCAGCACTGCAGTCAAGACACAGAACTACTTATCATCACATAGAACTCCATCCTACTACCATTTTACAAGCACATCCATCCCCTCTGCTCACAGCCCTTATCCCTGGAAACCACTAATCTGTTCTCCATCTTTATAATTTCGTTATTTCTAGAACGTTAATAAGTGGAATCATATATGTGACCTCTTGATACTGTCCTTTTGATATGTGACCCTTTGATATTTAGAGGTCATATAATATGTGACCTTTTGATATTAGTTTTTGTTTTGTTTTGTTTTGTTTTTTTAACTGAGCATAATGTCCTTGAGATCCAAGGCATTGCTTGCACCCACGTTGTTGCTTCTCTCAATAGTTTGCTCCCTTTTCTGACTGAATAGTATCTCATGGTTTGGATGTACCTTGGTTTGTTTAACTACTCATCTACTGCAGGGCAATTTGGTTGTTTTGGGTTTGGGCTTATTGCAAATAAAGCTGTTAGGAAAAACTGTCTATAGGTTTTTGTGTGGATGTAAGTTATTTCTCTGGGATAAATGCCCAGGATAGTGATTGCTGAGTCAGATGATTCAGTTTCTGTTTAGTTTTTAAGAAACTGCCAAGCTATTTTCCAGAGTGGTTGTGCCATTTTAACCACCAGCAATGTATAAGAGATTCAGTTTTGCCACATCTTTGCCAATATTTGGCATTATCGCTATTTATTTCAGGCTGTTCTAATAGATGAGTAGTGGTCTGCCTTTGCATTTCCTTAGTAGCTAGTAATGTTGAACACCTCTTTATGTGCATATCTGCCATCTATATACATCCTCTTTAGTGAAATGCCTCTATCTTTTGCCCATTCTCTAATAGAACTGTTTCTTCTTTAACCGCTAAGTTTTGAGTTCTCCATATAGTATAGGTATAAGTCTTTTGTCAGGTACATGTTTTGTAAGCATTTTTTCTCAAGTTATAGCTTGTCTTTTCCCACTTCTTGGTATATCTTTTCGAATTTATATTTTCATGTTCTTTGGGTAAATATCCAGTAGTGCGATTACTGGATCATCGGGTGGTTCTATTTTTAACTTTTTGAGGAAACTCCATGCTGTTTTCCACGGTGGCTACACCAGTTTGCACTCCCACCAACAGAGCATTAGAAGAGTTCCTTTTTCTCCACATCCTTGCTCACACTTGTTTCTTGTGTTTCTGACTTTAGCCATTCTGACAGGTGTGAGGTGGTATCTCATTGTAGTTTTGATTTGCAGTTCCCTGATGATGAGTGATGTTGAGCATCTTTTCATGTGTCTGTTGGCCATCTCTTCGTCTTCTTTTCATGTACATTTTTAGAGTAATCTTATCTATACCTACAAAAATATTTTCTGGAATTTTTTTTTTCTTTCCTGAATTTTTTTTAGGAATTTCATTAAAACTGAATATCAATTTGGGGAAAACTGACATGTTTACTATATTGAATCTTCCAATCTACGAACATAGTATGCCTCTCCGTTTATTTATTTATTATTTATTATCCATGTTTTTCAATTTCTTTCATCAGCGTTTTGTAGTTTTCAGCATACAAATCCTATACATGTTATGTTAGATTTATGCTTAAGTATTTTATATGTTTTTGAGCTTTATAAATGATATTGTATATTTAATTTTGATAGCCATATATACATTGCGAGTATATAGAAATAAAATTGCTATTCTTCTATGTTTATTTTATATCCTGCAACTTAGCTGAACTCACTTATTAGTTCTGGTTTTTCATAGATTCCATTGGATGTTTTTCATGCCATCTGCAAATAGTAGAAATTTTATTTCTTTCTTTTGGATCTCTATGCCTTTATTTTCTCTTCTTACTTTATTGTATGGTGTAGAATTTCCAGTAAGATGTTGAACAGGAGTCATGAGAAAGGACATCCTTCTCTTGCTCTTGATATTATGGGGAAAGGATTCAGTCTTTCACTACTAAGTATGTTGTTAGCTGCAAGTGTTTGATAGATATTCTTATATCAATTTTAGGAAGCTCCCCTCTATTCCTATTTTTGAGAGGGTTTTTTTTTTAATCATGAATTACTGAATTTTGTTGAATAATTTTTCTGCTTCAATTAGCATGATTGTGATTTTTTTCTTTAGACTGTTTACATGGTGGATTACACGGATTGGTTTTCAAATATATTCTTTAAAGATTTTATTTATTTATTTGAGAGTGAGAAAGAGAGAGAGCTCATGAGGGGGGGAGGGTCAGAGGGAGAAGCAGACTCCCCGCTGAGCAGAGAGCCTGATGTGGGATTGGATCCTGGGATTCTGGGGTCATGACCTGAGCCAAAGGCAGATGCTTAACCAACTGAGCCACCTAGGCACCCCCTCAAATATTTTTTAAATATTTATTTATTTATTTATTTGGCAGAGAGAGAGAGAGAGAAAGCACAAGCAGGAGAGTGGCAGGCAGAGGGAGAGGGAGAAGCAGGCTCTCCATGGAGCAGGGGGCCCACTGCAGACCTTGATCCCAGGACTTTAGGATCATGACCCCGGCCGAAGGCAGATGCTTAACCGACTGAGCCACCCAGGTGTCCTGGGAAAGTTCTTATTTAAGGCACAATCTGTGCATGTTCAACCTATTCCCAACTGTTAGAGTTTCCACCATCAGAAAAGTTGAGAACTTTATGGAGCACCTGGCTGGCTCAGTTGGTGGAGCATGGGACTCTTGATCTCAGGATTATGAGTCTGAGCCCCATATTGGGTGTAGTGCTTACTTAAAAAAAATGTACATTGAGAGTACATTGCTTCAGTCATCTAATTTAGAAAACTTAAGAGAAGAAAGCTTATTGCATTGATCCCTATTTTTACTCTTTGTTTTATTCTTTCTTCCATATTGATGTTCCCTCTTCCATCATTTCCTTTTCGTTTAGAGAAATTCCTTGAGCTACTTTTTTAAGATGAGCCTGCTGGTGACACATTTCTAGGTATTCTTTCAGCTGAAAATGTCTCCATTTCCCCTTCATTTCTGAAGGATGTTTTCATTGTTGGGGTTGACAGTTCTTTTTTTTCAACATTTGAAAATTTTCTGCCACTTACTTCTGGCCTCCATGGTTTTTGATGGGAAATCCACAGTCATTCTAATTGTTTTCCCCTTATAGATAAGGTCTCATTTCTCTCTTGCTTTAAAATCTTTGACTTTATTTTTCAGAAGTTTGATTGAGGTGTGTCTTAGTGTGGATTTTGGGGGGTTAATCCCGTTTGGGGTTTTAATCCACTTCTCAACACAATAGGTCTGTTTCTTTTGCCAAACTTGAAAACTTTCAGCAATTGTTTCTTCAAATACTTTTTTTAGCCTTGTCCTCCTCTTTCTCTCCTTCCAGGATGCTGATGATATATATGCTATACAATTTTTATATTCCTTTAGGTCCTTAAGGCCCTGTCTGGCTTTTTCTCCTTCCCCACTTTCAGTCTATTTTCTCTGTTGTTCAGATTGGGTAATTTCTATTATTTTATCTATAAATTCACTGATCCTTTCCTCTGTTTCTTCCATTCTACTGTTGAGCCCACCCATTAAATATTTTTCACTTCATTTATTATGTTTTTCAATTTCTAGGAAACTGAAAAAGAAAATAAAATTTTAAAAGAACACAAAAATCAAGCAAAAACATTTTTTTGAAGTGGCAAAAGGAAACAGCTCTTTTCTGCTTCCTATGAAATGAATACATTGATGGACAGACAAGGGGTCCAATGTCCATGCAGATTGATAAGGTCTTGTTTCCATTTAACACCCCTCTTTAGAACATGTCCTGGGGGTTCCTCTCCAGAACAATGTGGCTGTTCTGGGCATAACTGACTCCCAGGGCAGGCAGTTGAGGCAGGAACAAGCAATGTTTTAGTATTAAGCTGTAACATACTACAGTGCTATGGTGATATAGAACTCTCTTCCTCTGGCCTTTTCAATCCTAACTCTACCACTTCTTATTTTAACCCTTCAGCTCCCTCAGATGCTTTACTCTTTGCATGGATTTTTATATTTTTCTCTTCTCTGGCATCATCTTCCTCTGGCATCCTTCTTGTTTACGTGGTCTCCAAACCTTTTTGTGTGCATTATGACATTTTGTGCATGTGTCAATTCCCTGACCCAGCTCCTTGACTGGGGCTCCTGACCTGGCTAAACACCACCTACACATTTTAATGGGTTCACTTCACCAATGCTTATGTTGTTTTCCAAAGCTAATAGAATACAGATCTTTCTTTCTTCTCTTCAAGGTGGGGGTGGGGGAGATTGATTTTCAAGGTCCATAGCCTCCTCTGTCTAGGGGATGTTTCTATGAGATCACCAGCTGCTTCTTGTACATGCTCCTACCATCCCAAGCCCAGCACGTGGAGGCAGGAAGAGAAATGGGTGGGAGGACAAATTAACACTGAAAAGCTTGATAAATACTAACAGCAAATACTAAAAATAACAAGGCAGAAGTAGTCTACTTTTAGGAACTTCATTTGTGCCTTTGTGTTGGGGGCGAGGAGGAGGGAGAGAAAGAGGGCTGTGGAAAGGGGGCTGGAAATGTTAACGTTCTCTGGAGGTGGAGGCACTAAGAGTTTCCCCAGGCAGACAGCACCACCCCACCCCCTCCCTGAAATAACTCTTTCTCAGCTTTCTCAGGCTTCCACAGTTCTGCAAATGGCTTCCTCCTTGTGCTGCAAATGGCATGCCTGTTCTTGACAGCAAGAGAGGAAAAGCAGCTAAGAGGTTACAGGCTGCTTTGCTTTGCAACTTCATGCTCTCTCAACTATAGAATAGTCTGGCCATCTTTTGATCTCAGTTCCCAGAGAGTAGAGGGTGGTTGGGATCAGTGTGTGTCACCTGTATGTCTCTGAGTCCCTGGTATGCTGGGTGTGACATGGCAAAGCTATTAACCCTACATGACACAATCTACATGGTGGGTATAGCATCTCACAGAGTAGGAATTCCACATGTTCCTGCAAAATGGCTTTTGCTGCTGGGTGCTCCTATTGTCCTCTTCTAGGATGGACACATGAATAAATGACACTGATCCTTCATGGCCAGAGTCTCTTGGTCTAATAAAATGGAAGAGAGTAAATCTGTTCAATTCTGTTTCTGTCATTTTCCCTTCCTTGGTGAGCAATTCAATTCTGTTATGAATTGATACGGATCACGAAAGCTGGAAGAAGATATAACATGAGGAAAAGAAACAGTTCCCACTTGGATGAATTATATGTACTTTTGGGCTCTTCATCATATCTGTCCCATGCAGTTAGCAAACAGGGAGTATCTTGAGCCTGAGTCTTCCCCTCCTGTTCTCCTAATCCCTCCTCCATAACATGTACTCTCAACAGCAAAAAGAAAAGCCTTCCTTCCTCTTCCCTGCTCTCAAAATCTCCACATCTTTATCTCCTCCTCCTTCTCTCATAACTTGGATGAGGAGGGAGCATCCTCCATGCAAAGGTTAATCCCTCCATTTTTGTCCTGATTCTCCCTTCCAGCATCATCCACAGCTTACTCCATCCCCTAATCCCATTACCCCTCTTACATCTTCAGAATGCCACTACCCTGGGCTCCTCAGGGGCTGGAAAACAGCTCCAGCCTCTCTAATCATGAAAACCTGCCTTCTATTTTGTTTTTCTTTACCATCTCATATCTCCCTTCTGTTCTCCATCACAGCTTCTAAAAGAGTGATCTACACGGATTATTTCCATCTCCCTTACTTTATTTACTCCTTAAGCCTTTGCAACCAGACCTCCATCTGCTTTCTCAAAGGACCCTAATGAGTTTCACATTGCCAAATGCAATGGCCTTGACCTTTTTGTTCATCACTTTGGAAACCCACTCTATCCTTTGATTTCTTCATAGTACAATATCCTAGTTTTCCTGAGATCTATCTGTCCACTCCTAGGCTCTTCTATTATCTCCTCCTCTTCTGACCATCCCATAATTATGGGCCATCCCCACAGTCAAAGGTTGCCAGATTTAGTAAATAAAAATACAGAACACTCTGTTAAATTTGAATTTCAAACCAGTGATGTATACATATATTTTTAGTATAGGTATGCTAAATATTGCATGGAACATTCTTATACTAAAACATGATTCTTTGTTGATCTGAAATTCAATCTTAACTGAGCATCCTGTATTTTATCTGGCAACTCTACCATAGTTGTTTCTTCAATGCTCATCTCCGCTCTCTCACTTCCTCCCTTATGATGTTTTTGATGCCCCGGCTTCAATGATTATCTTTCATCAGATAATTTCTAAACATCCATCTCCAGCAGTTTCCTCCCTTCCTCTCTCTCATGCATTCCTCTGTTTTCTCCTGGATTTTTTATAGTATATTCAACTCATTTTATATAAAACCAAACTTAGTGTTTTTGACCCTAAAACCTATTTCTCTGCCTGGCTTCTCTATTTCTCCTAATACCTTCTCCACCCTCCCAGTCACCTCAACTCCAAATCCAGAAGCCCTGAAGTGGCTGAATATTGATTAATTTTACTACTCTCACTAGTACTCTCAGATGTGTCTTTTTTCCTATTCCCATGGATAACTAGAGGCCCATGTCATCTCTGAGGACTACAAACCATACTAGGCTATTGGAATCACCTTCCGATTAGTCCCCCTACTACTATTCTCAACCACTTTCCATCCCTCCACACTCAATTAATATCCCAACTAAAGCACAGGTATGGATATGCCACTTCCTTGGTCAAGGAAGCTTCTACTGGCTCCTGGTTAAAGTTCAAACTCCGTAGCCAGCATTCAAGGCCTTCCATAAGCTGATCTTTCTCCTCTTTATCTCCCTGTTGTCTCCTGTATGCACCCCAAACCTAAGGCACATCAGAACACCATGTCTGGGGCTTTCCTATCTCTGCTCACACTCAAACTTGGAAGTAGACTACTTTGAGGGTGACTCTTACAATTCCTGCATATACATATGCTCACTAAATGCTTGTTGAATTTGTGAAGTCAGTTATCCATATTAACAGAAATGAAGTAATTAAATCCACAAACCATTTATGTGATAATACTAATGAATGCCTTTTTCAACAAAGCCATTGTTTTCTTCTACCAGTTATGGGCAATATCAAACTCTCATAAACATCTCATGTCTTGTGATGTCAAGTCACAACTGGACTCTCACAGAGGACCTACAGGGGCATAGATGGACACAGATCTCACCCACTCTTTGCTGCCTCTCTTGATTTACTTTTTGAATTCTGATACCTTCCCCATTTCCCCCAGTTCTTACAAACGAAAGATTATAATATTCTCTCTAAATGTCCTTGAATTCTCTGTTACATAAATTTCCAAATGACAGTATATTCTAAACTGTTGTCAACCACACATACTGATCCAGAAACATCTGAGTGCTTTGATAATCTAAATCAGAGGTCCACATCAAGCTAGATCCTAAATATTTTCAGCTTTGCAAATCATATGATTTCTGTTGCATTACTCAACTCTGCCATTGTGGCCCCAAAGCAGCCACAGACAACACAAAAACAAATGAGCAGGTATGTGTGCCAATAAAACTTTTCCTACAAAAACAGGCAGTTGGCCTGTGGGTCATTGTTTTCTGACGCCCCAACATCAATCAAGCTTCTGATGAACCATTTACTTCATGTTTTCTTTCCAAACTATATTTCACTGTGGTAGTCTCTTGATTGGAAAGAAGGCTAGAATTTCATCTCATATAGTCTTTTTCCCCCCACAAAATTATACTTAAAGCAAACTCAGGACCCCAAAGTGGGTGAGGGGAAATACAAAGTGGGGACCTGAAGCTGGCTCTGGGACTTTCTTCCCAGCCCAGTGGACACGACCCAAAGGTAGGGACAGGATGAGGCAAGTGGGATGAGTAGCACACTCTCCTTGGGCACCAAAATCTTAAAGAAGCACCAAAAAACTCAATAATATAAATAAATAATACTTTGGTGCAATATTTTTGAAAATCAAAAACATCCACAATGAACAAAGCATCAACATTTTAAGTAAAGACATGATCACTATAACTGATTTTTTCTTTAGTCTCGGGCTCTAATATGGCTCTGCACAGCACTGTTTCTGTTAAGGTATTTAAATAAATACTTTTATTTAAAATGTTGATATTTTGTTCATCATGAATTTTTTTGCATTAATTTTGATTTTAAAAACTACTGTATTCAACATTATTCATCTTGATTATGGAGTTTTACAATGTCCTCTTTAATTTTGTGCCTAGGTAAGTGCCTTATTCACCTTCCTCCCCACCCCTTAGAATCAAGCCCATGTCACCCTTTGCACTGTCAAAGTCCATGCCCATTTCAGGGAATGATGTACAACTCTATAATGTTACCTTTAAACTAGACCATTCCTCTTGGCTGCTTCGATACCATTTTAGTTACTGGATCTGCCACATACAGAAGTGGATTTGAAGCATGTGGAAAATCTTGTACCAGACTCTCTAGTCACTTCTTAAGAGACATATTAAGATGACAGGGAACTAACATTTTATTAAACACATACTAACTGCCAAGTGGTAATGCTAACGAACTTTATGTCCATCATTTCATTTAATCTTCATGACAATCCCATGAGGTTTGATTATATTCTTTTGTATTCATGACGAAACAGAGGCTCAGATAAAATGAGATTATAGAAAATGCTAAAGCCAGGCTGAAGCTTTATGCTACCTCACATTATCTGTCAAGAAGGTGACATTGCCTTCCTACCTTATATTTGCACAGAATCACTCTCATTCATAAAGAGCTTTCAAATGCTTCATCTCATATGAGCTTTATTATAATCGTAGGTAAAAATCTCACATTTTAAGGATAATTTATTTATTCAAAGAGAGCGCAAGCCGGGGTGGGGGGGGACGGGAAGGGCAGAAGGGGAGAGAATCTCAAGCAGATGTGGGGCTTGATCTCGTGACCTGAGATCATGACCCAAGCCGATATCAAGAGCCAGACACTGAACCGACTGAGCCACCCAGGTGCCCTGAAAATCTCATATTTCAGACGTGCTAGCATGAACTCATCAAATACATTCTATGAGTGAGAACATATTCAGAGACATTAAGTGACATAACCCAAGGTCACCAGCTAATAAGTGGCAAAACTAGAATTAAAAACTCAGATTATCTGAGGCCTGGTGAGTTTTCATTATATCCTTTCCATTCCAGAGGAACACACCCAGCATCGGTATCTTTGACCCAATACTATCCATGTTCAGATCACAGTGAGTAACCTGAGGAATGATATCTGGGAAACAGGAAGAAATTAGCACATAAGGGAAGGAATCTAAAGTATGGAGTACTAACTACCCTGATGAGGAAGGTCTGAAGAAAACAGGGGCATCAGAAACAGAGAAGGGTACCTAGGAGGTATCCTTAGGGGGTTTAAAGGAGTGTAGGGGGTGTTAGAAGCCTCTAGAAGGATGGCACCATTAAGAGGCTCAGAAGGGCAAGGCCAACCTTGGCTGGCTTCACCTCTGCCAAGGGTCATTTCTCTTGGGGCTAGGAGGCATTGTAATCATAATCAAAACAACTGTAATGAAAGCAACTTCTGTTCAAACGCCCTAACCTTTCCTGATTCCGTGCTGCAAGAAAGCAAAGGAATCATTCCCAACTTCCAGTTGTTCCACATGCCACCATGATTTTGTGATCAAGAGGGGCATCACACAGAACACTGTGGAGACCATTCTGATGGGAGAGAATAACCAAAGCGAGGACAGGATACAGGAGCAGAGGGAGGGGCACGAGACCCTAGGACATCACTTCCAACCCAAAGCTGGGGAGAAAATGGCAGGCACTCCATTCTGGAGAGAAATCACACTTCATGTTACTCCAGGCAACTTCCAAGGAGGCGTCAGCCCATGTGAGAAGTCACACCTGATATTATATCTCTATAACAAGATGCACAACAGGCACTCTCAAGTGTTTAAAATACTTGAATGTGCAAAATTTCACAGCCAGTCACAAGTTCATAAGAGCTATGTGCCTCTTTCACTGGGAAGATGCCACACCACGCTGGGATTCCACAGAGCAACATGGCTTCCCTATTCTTCAAAATAGAACAGTTCTAACAATCCTCTGGCAATTTTAACTACAGAGGAATAGAAAACACCCCAGGCAGAGTGTGAGAGACCAATCTTATAAACAGCAGGATGGCAAGGTATAAACAAGAATGGAAAGAAAACATACAACTTTTAAAAAAAACCATTGCTTTTGACAAGGACAATAAGATGGGAAGAAATTCAGTCCCAAATATCATGGAACAACAAAAGCTCAGAGAAGTGTTAAATCGCAAGCCAGGTGGCTGCAGAAATTTGCAATGATCCATTCCCATCTGCCAACTTGTCCCTTTTGGCACCAGGCTGGATTGCACAGACTCCTCTTCCAGTTTCACAAGCTTGGGGATTGTTTTTTGGTTTTGGTTTTTCCTTCCATGCAGCACAACCAGCATTTTCAAGGCTGCAACTTTCCCAAGTCACCTCTTTCTTCTTCTCTGACCCCACAAACGAAGTTGCTTTGGAGAACCACATACCACAATATTTCCATCTTTCATTTGACTGAGTCATGTTCTTGCATGCAAGGAAATTATGTTCACATACTTATACTGAATCTTAGTAAATCTTTTATATGATCACTTGTGTTGCTAGAAGCTATAATGCAGCAAAATGCCAGCATCTTCCATCCTTTCAATCATTCTACCAGTAATTAAGCACTGAGCACATACTCTCAACAGTGGCCTGGGGATAACAGAATGAGTTGGATCCTGGGTTGAGGACCACACAGTCCAATGGAGGAGACAGACTCACAAACAAACAGTTCAGAGAAGGGGTGAAGCTACCTTACCCCTCCTCTGCATAGTAACAATGTACATGGGTTCCACTGTTATTTTGTCCACTCCCCAGCAGGCTGCTTCTAACCCAAAAATGCCTCTTTAGGCCAAGTGATCAGAGAATTAAGTACCTATAGCTAAGCAAGCACAGACATATTGAGGAAAGGAAGTTCTTTCTAGAAAGTTCTCTTCCATCTTCCTCCACCTCCATCAATGCCTTGCTCTACATACCTGTTCTCAACCTCAGACCTCCAAACTGCCTTGTTGGACTTACAATCCTCCCTAGCTCTAGTTATTATTATTGATGGCACCGTGTCATGCATATTTATTATGTGTCAAGAATGGCCCATATAGTAGCTTGTTGAACTTTCATTAAAAAACTCGGGATGGGCTTTGCTTTTTTTTAAAGATTTATTTTTCAGATTTATTTTTCTTAAAGATTTATTTTAAGATTTATTTAAGTAATCTCTATATCCAATGCGGGGCTCAAACTTACAACCCTGAGATCCAGAGTCACACACTCTACTGACTGAGCCAGCCAGGCACCTCTTGGGATGGGCCTTGTTATCCTGGTGTTACAGATGAAAGAAATGAACCTCAGAAAATTTTCAGAACTTGCAAAAGGCCACAAAACTGGTAAGTAGAAAAACTGAGATTAGAAGTCAGGACTGTGTGATTAGACAGGTTCTTAAATAGTACGTTAGTCTGCCTTGGTAGGCACATGTAGTCCAACTCCCCTGCTAGATTATTCACATTATAAGGACAGAGATTAGCATTTCCATTTTTTTAACAGTCCCTAGGCAGGGTGGGACTATAAGCGGGCACAGTAGGCATCTGCCTATGTGATGTGATTTAAGGGAAGCTGGACAAGAATGGGTTAAAAATATCTCCACTGTTGCCTAGCACAGTGCCTGGAATTTTACCCCTGGAGGTGCATTACTTTGGGCCTTGAGTCTTTCTGGTCTTCAGGGTTGCTTTATTAGAACATAATTTATTAGAACATAATTGCCCTAAGAGGAGTCATACTCAGCTGAGACCTCAGTGAGGGTCAGGGCCTCGGAGAGTGAGTCACAGGAGAGATGCCCAGAAAGGAGCCTGGCAGCGCTGAGAGTGGGCACAGTGGTCCTGAGAGGACAACAGGAGGTTCTGAAGACAGGAGTGGACATTTTGTTGGACTGGCCCCACCTTTGTGGTCCTCAGCACAGAGTCAGGCAAATGAATGTATATAATTCCTTCAATTTGAGGAAACACCATTTGATCAGGTGTAAGAGTTGCAGGCCTGGGGCATGGAGGCAGGTGGGCCTCTAACGCAGAGGACCCTGAGCCTTGTGAAGGCATAAGGACAAGAAGACAGAAGCCTTGCCCTCGAAGAGCTTACAGTCTCTTTGTGGGGAAAATTATCAATAGCAAACAATGGGTGAGTAATACAAGACAGGAATGACCAAGCACGGAATATACGTGTAATTGGAAACCTGGAAAAAGAAGAGCTCAGTGTGGAAGGAGGCAGTTTCAGTTTCACTGGGGTCCATGGGGCCTCAAGCACAGTATTACCAAATAAAGAGACAGACTGAATGACTCGGCGAAAGCCTAGCTTATGCCGAGAGAAGACCAAGTCGGCCACAACCAATTGCTACCTCAGCACTCCCAAACAAGGAAATTCAACTTGGATTTAATCACCATGATGCAAAATGATGTTAGGATGATCTAGAAACAAAATCTGAAGACAGCTATAATGTACAGAGATACTATTTAGAAAATATATTACTTCAAATGAAGTCCAGGTTTTTAAATGAAAGGCTCTAATGGTTGTTTCAGTAATAATGAATGAATCCAGAATTTCAGTAATAGATGAAAGTATCACATTTATATATTTAAACAGATGGCAAAGGCAAGTCTAAGCCCTTCCAAAACTGAAGGAAAGAGATCTGATGACCACCATGGGCCAAGAACCTTGGCAAATTCCAAGACCTTCCACTGAATTCAGCTGTGATAAAGAACGGCTTTATCCTGTGACCTTCCAGCAAAAGCCAAATGCACTTCTTCTGGGCTTTCACTGAATACTTCCTTCACAAGCAGGAAAGGTTACTTCTATTTACTCTAACTTATTTGGTATTTTTTTTCAAAAAGATCCCTTTATTTAATTCTCACAAAGAAAACAACCTGAAGGAAGAAAGGAAGGAAGAAAGCGAGTAAGCTTTGACCTTTATATGCTAAATGAGTTATTTAACCAATAGCTACAGGTGATTATGTTCTCACCATTCTGAATAACAACCCTTTGTACACCTTGCATAAGAGAAACCAATAGCTACACCCTAAGGCTTACTTGTGAGCCAAGCAGTGAAAAGAAAAAAATATAGGTAGACTTGAAAAAGAGGTAAAGGGTGAGAGAGGAGGAACCACAAGAAACCCTTCCTCCTTTGAGTTTCTTAATTGAATTATTGCAATATGTATATATTTCCTTTTCATTTCAGCTTCGTTGCTAATAAGCCTCATTTTCACAAGTTGCCTGTTTTCTTCAAGGCGGCTGCATATTTGAGACATAAGCAGCAAAGGTCTCTGGCTCAATCAGCTGATAGGTTTGTATTAATCTCTGTGCCGATGCATAGATTCGGTGATCACATGATATAAACCTGCAATCAGACACAGGGTCTAACAAATGATACATGTGCTTTATTTCCAGATGCAAGCAGCAACGTGGCAAATGTTGTTCCAATGCTGAAATGTTGGGATTTCTGGAACATCTGGTGTTATAAGGAGCAATCAGAAAAAAAAAAAAATTTTTTTTTGAGATCCTGAAAATCTGGGCGGTGATTACAAAACTGGAGCAAAATGACAATACCGGTATTTCTGTATTTAACATTTTATAAGAAAAGGATTCAGAATCCAGAAAAAGAACTCAGTGAGAATGAATATTGAATATATTTAAAATACACAAATTTTAAGTATCATGTAAAATGTAAAAATTACTACCTAAACAATATCAAACTATTAATAATTATTAGTAGACTGAATTTATAAACCTAAGTATTAAAACAATAAGTCTCAAAAATGAAAAAAAAATTAAGTCATGAAATGTTGAAAATGAGATATTATTTAAACTTTTATGAGAGTTCTTAAAATGCAGAAATGTTGAAATTTTGTCCAAATTTCTTCACTGCTAATAAAAAGAAAACACTAGTTAGGAAAATGTGATGTATTTATGAATGATCTCCAAATATATTCTTCTGGCTTCTTCCTCTTGAATAATTGGAACTCTCATTTGATAACTTTGAAGAATATTTTTAAACGTTGAGGAGTATTTTTAAACATAATTCTGTGGGGGGGGGTTGCGGGGGGATGAAATTTATTTATTTCCTTCAAGCTGTAGTTTGCTTTGAAAATAAGAAGCCAGCATTTCCAGTTTGTTCTCCTCTTCTTTAGTTTGCTCATCTATGCCCAGCTGCCCGGATCCGTTTCAAAACTCTCCTGTTGTAGTGGATATGCTCTAAAGTGATCCCCAGTGAGTCAGGCCTTAGTGTGATCCTCCCCTCTTGAGGGAAGGCACAGCCTGTGACTTGCTTCTAGCCAAGAGAATACAGCAAAGCCAATGGGAGAGTCACTCCCTTGATACGATTACATTATGCAAGTCTCTCCCTTAGCAGACGGAGAAGAGATTCTCCAGCTGGCTCTGAAGTCAGCTACCATGTTGTGACAGGGCCTGTGAGAGGCAAGCAGCCACATGGCTAGGAACTGTGAGTACAGCTAGGAGATGAGAACACCCAGGTGACAGCCAGCAAGAAAACAGGGGACCTCAGTCCTACAACCTTAACTGAATTCCACCAACAACCACATGAACTTGGAAGAAAAAAGCTCCCAAAAGTACCATAGCATAGTCAACATCTTGATTATACCCTTAGGGGACTCAAACAGAGGACCCAGCGAAGGCACCTCCAGATTCTGGACCCAAAGAAACTGTGGGATAATAATTATATGCCGTGTTAAGCCGCTGCATTTGTGGTAATTTGTTATGCTACAATATAGAACTAAGGCACAAGTCATAATCCTCTTTGAGCTCCAAAAACTGTTATTCTTGCAAAAAAAGGTTTGTGTTGCCAATTGTTATCTTCTTCCTCCATTTGAAGACAGCAGAAATATAGCAGAATGCTTTATAGATGTGTACACATTTATCCAACTCAAAACTTTAATGAAGAATATAATTCTCCATGTATGATTCTCAAAATATAAATTAGTTAAATTCAAAATTTTCAAAATACTATATTTTGGTACTTGGAAAATGGAGAGTATACCTCCAAACCAGTTTTTTTTTTTTTATGTTCACACTTCCTTATTTTTTTAAATAAATGTTTTATTTCAAACAGTTTTAGATTTGCAGAATTATTAGTATATGGAGAGTTCTTGTATATCCCACACCCAGATTTCATCATTAACATCTTACGTTAGTATGGGACATTTTTCACAATTAATGAACTAACATTGATATATTATTATTAACTAAACCCTATAGTTTATTCAGACTTCCTTGGTTTTTACCTAATGTCCTTTTTTCTGTTCCAGGATCCCATCCACGATCCCACATTACAGTTAGTAGTCTTGAGTCTTTAGGCTTCTCTTGGTTGTGACTGCCAGTATTTTTAATGACCTTGATAATTTTGAGGAATAATGGCCAGGTATTTTGCAGGATGTACCTGTATTGAAATTTGTCTTATATTTTTCTTGTGACTAGAGTGGGGTAATGTGTTTTGGGGAAGAAGATAGAGGGAAAGCATCATTCTTTTTTTTTTTTTTTTTTTTTTTTTTTTTTATTAATAATGATTTTTTATTATATTATGTTAGTCACCATACAGTACATCCCCGGTTTTCGATGTAAGGCTCGATGATTCATTAGTTGTGTATAACACCCAGTGCACCATGCAATATGTGCCCTCCTTACTACCCATCACCGGTCTATCCCATTCCCCCACCCCCCTCCCCTCTGTAGCCCTCAGTTTGTTTCTCATAGTCCATAGTCTCTCATGTTTCATTCCCCCTTCTGATTACCCCCCCTTTCTTTATCCCTTTCTTCCCCTACTGATCATTCTAGTTCTTATGTTCCATAGATGAGAGAAATCATATGATAGTTGTCTTTCTCTGCTTGACTTATTTCACTAAGCATTATCTCCTCCAGTGCCGTCCATGTTGTAGCAAATGTTGAGAACTCATTCTTTCTGATTGCTGAGTAATATTCCATTGTATATATGGACCACAACTTCTTAATCCAGTCATCTGTTGCAGGGCATCTCGGCTCCTTCCACGATTTAGCTATTGTGGACATTGCTGCTATGAACATTGGGGTGCATATGGCCCTTCTCTTCACTACGTCTGTATCTTTGGGGTAAACACCCAGTAGTGCAATGGCTGGATCATAGGGTAGCTCAATTTTTAACTTTTTAAGGGACCTCCACACGGTCTTCCAGAGTGGCTGTACCAACTTGCATTCCCACCAACAATGTAGGAGGGATCCCCTTTCTCCACATCCTCTCCAACAATTGTTGTTTCTTGCCTTGTCTATTTTTGCCATTCTAACTGGCGTAAGGTGGTATCTCAGTGTGGTTTTGATTTGAATTTCCTTGATGGCTAATGATTTTGAACATTTTTTCATGTGTCTGTTAGCCATTTGTATGTCTTCATTGGAAAAGTGTCTGTTCATATCTTCTGCCCATTTTTTGATTTGTTTATTTGTTTCTCGTGTATTGAGTTTGAGAAGTTCTTTGTAGATCTTAGATACCAGTCCTTTATCTGTAGTGTCATTTGCAAATATATTCTCCCATTCCGTGGGCTGCCTCTTAGTTTTTCTGACTGTTTCCTTGGATGTGCAGAAACTTTTAATCTTGATGAAGTCCCATAAATTCATTTTATCTTTTGTTTCTCTTGCCTTTGGGGATGTGTCATGAAAAAGGTTGCTTTGGCCGATGTCGTAGAGGTTGCTGCCTATGTTCTCCTCTAGAATTTTGATGGATTCCTGTCTCACATCGAGGTCTTTCATCCATTTGGAGTTTATTTTTGTGTATGGTGTGAGATAGTGATCAAGTTTCATTCTTTTGCATGTAGCTGTCCAGTTTTCCCAGCACCATTTATTGAAGAGACTGTCTTTTTCCCACCGGATGTTTTTTCCTGCTTTATCAAATATTAGTTGCCCAAAGAGCTGAGGGTCCATTTCTGGGCTCTCTATTCTGTTCCATTGGTCTATGTGTCTGTTTTTGTGCCAGTACCATGCTGTCTTTGTGATCACAGCTTTGTAGTACAGCTCGAAATCCGGCATTGTGATGCCCCCAGCGGAAAGCATCATTCTTACCACATTCGTGAAGGATACCTACTATAACGATGACATACCACTGTGGGTGTTAATCTGGATGACGGGGCTTGAGGTGGTGTTTGTCAGGTTTCTCAATGGTATGTGACTCTTTTCCCCCTCCTCCCTTTTCTACTGTACTCCTTAGAAGAAAATCACTGTGTGCAGCCCCCATAGGGAGTCATGCTTTACCTCCCAGAAAGCAGAGTATCTACATAGAATATTTGGAATTCATCAGCATGGGAGATTTGTCTATTCTCTTCACATATTGATCCAATTATTGATATCTGAATAGAATTTATTTTATACTTTGGGTTATACCACTACTTTATTTTGTTGCTCGAATTGTTCCAGCTTTGGCAATGGGGAGTACTTTTAGTTGGCTCCTGTATCCTTGGGTTTTTAGGGTTTTGGTTTTTTTTAAAGATTGATTGATTGATTTGACAGAGAGAGAGAGACAGCCAGCGAAAGAGGAAACACAAGCAAGGGGAGTGGGAGAGGAAGAAGCAGGCTCTCAGCGGAGCAGGGAGCCTGACACGGGGCTTGATCCCAGGACCCTGGGATCACGCCCTGAGCTGAAGGCAGACGCTTAACGACTGAGCCACCCAGGCGCACCTGGCTCCTGTATCCTTGTGACACACTTTGTGTCACACCATTGTGAGGTGTTTTTCGTTTTGTTTTGTTTTTCATTTTTCTTCTAGCACTACCTTACTTCCTGGCACTATACAATGCTCCAGACCCCTTCTGTGTATTTCTTGTTCCAGCCCTAACATAGCCATTTCTCCAACGAGCCCCAGTTCTATTGGAAAATAGCATTAAAACCAAGATTTGGGTGGTAGGTGTGTTTATTGCTACTGACATGTCATTGCTTCTAGGCCAAACCAATTTTTCAGTCTCTAGACATGGGACCTTGGAATGTTCCTCTACGCTTCATGTATTTTAATTTATTCAACAAACATTTTTACAAAGATTACTATGTGTCAGGCATTATTTTAAGCATTTTACAAATATTAACTCATTTAATCCTTGTAATAACCTTTTAGCAACAACAAGATAAGTAGTGTTATAAGCCCCGTTTTATGAACGGAAAAAGTGGGATACTGCGAGGTTTGAACACGTGGCCGAAGTCATACAGCTGGTAAGTGGCAGAACCAAGGACTGAACCCAAGCATCTTGCTCCAGATTTGGGGGAATAACCACTACACCACATTGCCTCACAGTGGCAAGGACCTCACAGAGCAGAAAATTAATGGATAAATGAATCCACCTACATTCATTCTCCAACAAATACCTATTATGTGCCCATTAGGTGCTAAATTCTGTGCTAGATGTTAATTGGCTTAATGCCATTTGAGATACTTTCTTGGGCTACAGCCCAATTTAAAATGAGGGAAGAGGCTGTTGTAATGTGCCCCTTGAGAGGACTCTGGCAGCTGCGTGGGACGAAGATGGTGAAATGAAAGCACTTCGCTCAGAGGATGCAAATACACTTTATTATGCTACAGGTAATATTCAAGGGTGAGAGGCAGTGCCTTCTTTATTTCCTATCTTTCTATTATCCTTTTCGCAAATGTTAAAGAAAGGGTTTATTATCTTTTCCTATATATGAAACACCCAGTCATTATGCCACTGTTCACTGATAAAATATTTGAAAGTAAAATATTTGAAACTGTCTTTTGTGAAAATCATTGAACAAAACTGAGATTTCCATTTACAGCTGATTGAGGAAAATTTTAAATGTACACTTACCTTATGACTGTCACTGGCGGGTGGTTCCCAGAGACCAAGCCGAGAGAATCTAAAAGGAAAGAGGCAAAATAACCATGCTGAATGCAAATATCTTCAAGGATTACAATATTATTTATCCCCACATATTTAGTGGCAGAGCTCTGTGAAGCTTTCCGTGACCTGGCTTTAGTTGTCAATAACATGTTTTGCGTACAGGAAGGCAGGTGGGATGGAGATGGGTTTGGCAGAAAAGACTCACCTAGAAGAAAAAGAAGGCGGAGGCTAACACAATGGGGACTCTTGCATTGACCTCTTGCTGCAATTTATAAATTCCTTGGAAGAGGACGTGGATTCAAGGAAAGGGATAGTCAAGAATATGGGCCTTCATTTTTTAGGTTAGAGCAAGTATCAAACGAGCCACCTTCCAGATGTACCAAAGGTTAAGGGCATTCCAAAAAGAATTAGCAAACACAGTACCTTAATGAAGCAATAAGAAATCACAACACAATAGATCAATAAACGGGAATAATGTATTGATTAGATTCATAGTTCAGGGGAAAGGAATAATCAAAGCTCTGTGAAGAGCTAACTTAGTTCAGCTGAGTGGGTTTGATTAGGAAGACTTCAAGGAGGGGGTGTGATCTATCGAATCCCTTTGCCAATGGACATGGGAGAGGTGTGGTCTCTCAGATTTTGTTTCTGACATTTACAACCTCTCTCTGAGAAGAAAGTGCATTTTGGTACCTCTGGGGGCACCAGTCTAGACAATCTAATTAGTCCACCTAATATAGTTTCAAAACTATCAACAGGGTCAAAACCCTCTTGGGAAACGTGTAGAAAAAAAAGTCCCAACTCATATCATTGAATTCTTAAATATCAAAGTATCACTTTTATCAGGAATAAAACATCAAGAAATGTGCAATTGTTTGGGTTTCTAAATAGCCTCTTTTTTATTTAAAATCTTGTAATAATTCAAAGAAAAGGTGTTCCAACTGACATGTTAGAAAAAAGTTAACATTCTACTGATTTCTGTGTATTTGATGAGATACCAATCATTGCAAAATGTATCTCAGTCAATATACCAAGGACTCAGATTCCTCCAAGCATTTAACAAAGTATTAAATATACTTAAAGCAGAACTAGGAGTTTTACCAAAGAGTCAATAAATGTGTCCCTTTGAACATAGAACAGAGCTAAGATGGTGGCAAGGACCTCAGTTATTAAACCTCTGGACTTTCCACAAATAATAGTTAGTATGTTATTTTTAGTTCCAGCAATCTAAGAATTCTGATCTAAGATAGATTCTTAATGTTTTTCTTACTTATAATAACCTATACATTTTAATAATATAGATATTTAGATGAGATTTTGGCTTCATAAAATGTAATTTTTCCAACCATGATTTTTTTTAACTGGAAAGAAAATCTGTGAAATGGCTTTTATATATTTTCCTTTATCTCATAGTTACTTTGTTGACATACAAACAGATTACAATTTGAGAAGTGGTATTTTAGTTTTTCATTGTTAGGATGTGGAATCTAGTCAACGTGAATTCACAGTGTTTTATATTTTAAAATATAGTTAACTCCATTTCAGACTTTCAGATTTTACTGAAACAACAACAACAACAAAGGATTCCTAGTTAAAATGGCAAGGTAGATAAACGAGACTAGAGCTGGCCTGATGTAGGACCCCAACAGCTTTCGCTAGTATCAGAGTGGACAGGCCATTAAAGACCAAGCTCGTTGGCGGCATCTCAGTCAGCTGGGCTGAGACCAGGAGAAGAGAACATCGCAAGAAAGGTATTAAAAGCTCTGCCTGTTCTCTATGCCCCCAGACAAGTTTCATTGATTTGCCCACAGGAATACATTGAAACACAGCCTGTCTTACCTATTTTTTCTCAGAGATTGCTAGGGCAATGATGGAGGCAGGGTGGGAGGGGTGTGAATGTAGATAGGAATACAGGTATAAATAATGAACAAAGTATAGAATCTATTTTTATATAATAGCAGCTTTCATTGTAACATATACATAAGGGAAATTTTGTAGATTACATGTATATCTTGCTAATTTAAATGATCACTTCAGGGAAACAAGGAGATAAGGTGGAAAGGACAGGAATTCTGGGGTCTAGCCCCAGTCTGGCCATTATTAGCAGTGGGCTAACTTTAGAGCAGCCGCTTACCATTACTAGGCCTCTTTATACAGACAAGTACATGTATTACTCTAAAACCCCTTTCTGACATCCATTTCAGGTTGGCCCTTACTTTGCCTTTAAGATCTCCACCAGGAAGTTTATGGTTTATGAGAAAATAAATGCAGCTGTGGCCAAATTTGCTTTTTCAGAAGCCTGAAGTGAATCCTTTCTTAATGGTGTCAGTACTTAAAATAGTTACTTTATGTATTTTGGGTTGCAGATACAAATTTCAAGGTTTATGATATGAAAGTCTGAGAACATTCGGATAAAAACTGCTTTGAAATGTTTTAAGTGTTGTATGAGGATACTGTTTAGTTACCAACACCCCTATTTCTAACTATCCTATCCATCAGCCATAACATCCACTCATGCTAATGATGAATAAAATGGTTTCTGGGCTCAGTGTTGATATCTAGTTTTTTAGATGCCAAAACATAGCATTTTCACTGAGCAGTATATTGTGACAAGAACTTGTAAATATAATCAAATAGCTCTTTACATTTTCATTTTAATATGATTTAATAAGTCTAATAATTTGAATATCAGAATCCAACCCTAACTTTCCTCAGGATGTGGAAAAGGCTTAATATTTATTCATCTGGAAAAAAAAATGTGCCATGCTCCAAAACACAATTAAACTAGAAACAGATGATGTTCATCCTCTCAGGGGCATTTAGCATAAGCTAAATATATTCACAGCACAGTTGATCATTTATAAACACAGCTACCATCGCAACCAGAAAGTTGTGTCCATGGCAGTCCACTCATGGTCTAAAGTGAAAAGCCATGAATTCTGCTAGGCTGGAGGCCACCTCTAAACTTATCATGCAATCAACACTGCCCTATTTTACAAAACGCTTAATAAAAATATTTTAAAACATTCTATTCTTTTGTTTTCTACTTTTAGACTGAGTACTTAAATGAGGATTAATCTAGTTCTCTCTACTTATGGAAATCGAGTATGGAGGGAATAGACTTACTAGGATTCTAGTTTCCATTAAAGGATCATTGCTATTGCCCTTGTTCCTCACGGCACAGCTTCATTTATGCTGGGTGCTGTCCTAAGCTGCTTTCAGATGCCATGATGCATTCTGATGCCATGACTCTGTGACTCAAGTTGTGAGGAATGGATAGTTTTCTCATTTCTTTCTTAAAGCTGGTCTTAAATTCAGAAAGCATGTTATGACAAAACAAAAAGCAATAATAATAAAAAAGAAACCAAATTCACTCCAGGGAAGAGAAATTGGATAAATGGAGGTTATACAAATGTATTTTCTAGCCAGTTGGTCAGTCGGCCACATTTATAGAGAACCTTATAAGGGCAGAACCCAGATGGAATTACCCCCTCTCCTCAGGCCACCTGCAATGCCCTGTGTGGGCGAATGGCAGGCTGGGTCATTTCTAGGGACTAGAAATGAATGATAGGACTTCACCTTTAAGATGCTCACTCCTAGAGGGGAGAAGCCGGCTAGTCACTTATGACAGACAAGTAAACAAATAAAATAATCAAAATGTGAACAGCTGAATGACAGACTCACATAAACTTGAAGAGCTGGTCTGAGCAATACTTGCACACACTCCTTCCTCCTTCCCTTTCCCTTCTGAAGGTTTTTCTCATTAGCACTTGGTCATTACCATCCTCACTTCATGTCATAGATTTATTTGTTTACTTTGGTTTTCCGTCTCCTTCCACTAGAAAGTAAGTCCTTGCAGGTGAGCAGGACTTAACAACTAGTAGGTGCTCAATAAACACTTAAAAATGAATGTATGAGTAAATAATCATTATAGAAGTCATTCAAAAGAAGGTATGATTATCTGGAAAGAGGGGAGGAAATGATGTTGGGTTATTACAAAAGGCAATTACATTTTGACAAAGAAGTTGAAAGTCAGTCAAGAGAAGTCTGCTGGGCAGGTCCTGAGGGACACCTGGCAATAGGTCCACGGAGTCCAGGTAGTTTGTCTGCCCAGGGTCCTGACCTCGTAGAACTGTCTCCCAGCTCCCTGTGGCCTTAATAGGGTAAGCAATCCCAAACACCTCCTCCTCCGACCACGGCGGAGGATGCCAACCAACTAGGCCAGCTGGTTCTCCCCCCTGGGCACTGAAACCTACAGTGGACAAGAGCGAGGAGCAAAGGCAGCTGGGCCATCAGGAGCAGCAGCATCTCAGAAGCACGGGTTACGTGTTCTGGCTTCCAAGACCCCAGCTGCCCTAGTTCCTGTCTTCCCCAAAACCCGTTTGGTCAGCTCTTCCCTCAGCTCTTTAAGCTATTAATATCCTTCCAACAAAGTTTTTTTTTTTTTTCCTGGCTCTGGTAGTCTCAGTTTATTTCTGATGATTACATTCAAAGCTCTCTGTGACCACAGGAGCTGATTAAAAGATGAATGTGGTTTGGAAAGACTCAGAGTAAAGAATTTTTATTAAGCACTAACCATGCGTGGGTACTGAGTGAAGCTCTTTATAGGAGTTATCCAATTTAATCTTTACAACCATCTCCAGGAGTACCTGGTCCCATTTTAAAACCAAGCCAAGCTCCCACTCTATACCAGGTGGCTGAGCCAGCATTTGACTCTGAAGACCACAATCTTAACAGCTCCCCACTGTCCTCCTGGGAAACACAATTTCAAGTGTGTGATAAATAACTAGATGTGCCACTGGTGTGAGGGTCAGGTCAGATGAGTCAGGGTTAGGGATTAGGTGGAGATGGGTATCCTTAGGGAGTGGGGGGAGTTAAAGGTAGAGGAACTAGCTTCCGTGCTTATAATTCAGGATTCCCACATTCCACATTGTGTTATGATTTTTTTCCTATGCCATGTAAAGAATTAAGAAGAGTTTCCTAGTGAGACCTGCTAAAAAAAAGTACCTGAAACAGGTGGCTCCAAAGTCTGAAAAATACCTTAGCATAATTGCATATTTTTATTAATTAACCACCAGTTACATGTATACATGGAAGTGACTGTACATCACATAAATACATCTAATTAAACAAACAAAATGTATCCCCAATTCAGCTTCCTCTTAGACTGATTCCAAAGATGCCTCTGGCTATGCCACTGTTTTCACACATGAGGGTAAATGCAGTCATGGCGGAGAGAGTGCTCTCAAAACTCCTTCTCCTTAAAATCTTACAAGAACGTTTGGCCTTGTGAGCCAAATAGTAGCGTTCTGAGCTTCTGAGCTCATAGTACATCTGGCCCTGTGCTTTCTCCTCCTCCAAGTCTGCTTTATCCCTATGATCAGAGGGTCCTCTTCCTCCCACAGCACACCAAATAGGAAGCAGAAAAGGGTCCATGTTCTGGCTTAACAAGTCAGGAGAGGTCGGGTCTTCTGATCCAGATTCATCAAAATGTGCTGCCTCCCTCAGGAAACACAATGGAAACTGTGCAGCAGGATGAGTTAGCATCATTCATCCCGCTGGAGCTTTATGACGTCCTGGCTCTACCTGAGACAGAGATCAAAATAGTGGCATCCAAGCCATTCTTCATTAGTACCAGTGTGTGGGGGTAGGAGTGAACATGTCCCTTTCTGGCCAGGACATCAACCGCCTTGGTCATTACTTTGACTTTTTCAACTCCAGAGAAGTGGTGACATTGCTGCTCTGGCAGCCTCTATCTGTTTCTATTGCAAGGCTTGTACCACTCCTTTTTGGGGGATTTCACCAGTGATGTTGCCTTTTGAACTAGAAACTCCTTATCAGTGTCATATAAGGAGGAAGAGAAGACTGTGTCCCCAGCACCACTGTTGCTGACATTGCTGAGCCTTTGGCCAGCCTGGACTGTTCTACCGAATTTCTCTGTGGACCACAGGGTCAGCCGGCCTATGGCAGATTAAGTACTGATTATCTGTAGTCCAAGCACCAATGAACAAGCAAAGTTCATCCCAAGGTGAAAGTTGCTGCCCAGTGGTGTTTTGGACTTTACGTAAGAACCTGGTTGATGACCTCCAGCAGTTCACTTATCTTTTGTCTGGGTGCCAAACCAAGACTCCTCCAATGGATGAAGGTCAGGCCCATGCTCTCAAGGCTGACCAGGTCATGTTGGCAGCCCTGAAGCAAAGCTGAAGTGGAGAGTGTGTATCTGAAGTCAGACACTCTACCAGAGAAAATCCAAGGAAAGGCAGTGGGAAGCAAAAGAAATCTAGACTCAGGACTCTAGCAAAACACGTGCATGACTTCATGTCCTGAGCCATGAAAGAGTCACAGACATTATTCAGCAAGAAATATGAACATGCGTGATTTTTCTTGCAGCAGATGCCTGAGGTGACAATCAATAACCTTTCTTTTCTTCCTATTTCTCTCCTTCCTTCCCTCTTTCCTTCCTCCCTTCCTTTCCTTCTTTCCTTCTCTCTTTCCTCCTTTCTTTCTTTTTTTCTTCCCCCCTCCCTCTCTTCTCCTCCTCCTTCTTCTTCCTGTCTCTTCCATTTTCCTGTTAGCACAACTACTTTCATTTATGGGTATAGGCATGTCCCAGCTGCCATGCAAAGCACTTTGCATAACCTCTTTTACTTCACGTAACAATTCCAAAAAGGAGAAATTGTTCATATTTTACTGTGAGGAATGGAGGCTTAGGGATATGACAGCTGTACTAATGGGGTGTGACTCCATATCTGTCTCACTCATAGCCCAGACCTGTTCCATTAGGAATGTTGGCATCTTTCTCTTGATAAACAGATAGCCATCATAGGGTCCTCACTGCATTCTACCTACCACTTCAGAAGAAGATTTTCTGAAGCCTTTGACACTCTGCTCACATTCTGCCCGCCCTTCTGCTTTCAGCTATGGCTGAAAGGTAGATGGAAGGGAATGCAGACTCCTCTGGAGCTGGCAGTGCCCTCTTAGTCATGCCCCTGGTTATCTTCTGACTTTCTGCCTCCAGGCCTTCTCCAATGCTACAGGGACCCACAGTCTGTAGGTACAGCCAGGAAGCACAGAGGAGAAAAGCCGAGGGATGGTTCTTGGCCAGTAGAAATTGGGAACTGATTGATAAAGACCCTGCTGCCCTCTAGATACAACTCCAGAATGGGAGACATTCTAAAGTAACCATATCTCTATTTGCCTACTCAAATCCTTACCTCAAAATTTGTTTCTCAGGAGAAACCAAACTAAGACATCTTCCAATGACCCTTTTGATTCTATTTGCCTTGTTAGCAGACCTTCTGCTTCAACATGAGTGCATTTTCTATGGCTGTCAAACTTTCTCATATGAAGAACTTTCTACTTTTTTTTCACCATTAACCAGTTATTTCCTTTAACCACAGTTCCCTCTAAAGAAAAGGATGCAAGAGAAAAAAGTAAGCTATAAATCTCTCTCTCTTCCTTTGCCCAGAGTCCTGGAGTCCAGCTTCAAAGCCCCACTAATAGGAGAGCTCATCATAGCTACTGACACAAATGCTCTCTGGCTTTGTTAGGGTGGGGAGCAGACACCTGAGCAGAGTATTTTAAAACAAAACTTAAATGATGATATGTAACAATTAGTTGGAAAATATTATTTTGCCATCAGATATTTAGGCATAAATCACAGGCAGTTCATATAAATGACTCTAAGGTTTAATACTTTTACACAGAAAATTATGTAGAATTTTTTCCCCTTGACATTAGTTTTCTATTACCTAGAAACGGCACCAAAAGCAACAGTTTTTCTTAGACACACATACACCTTGGCCCTCACATCTGGTAAAAATCAAAGATTCTGGATCTCCTTCCACTGCAGGCAGAGACACTCTTGCATCTATCTCCACCCTGACTCAGGACCACTTGTAGTAAGTTGAATAATGGCCCTTCAAATATATCTGTGCCCTAATCCCCAGAACCTGTAAATGCTACCTTATATGGCAAACGCAGAGGTGCCACTATGATTAAATTAAGGACCTTGAGATGGGGAGATTACCCTGGATTATCCAGATGGGCCCAGTGTAGTCACAAGGGTCCTTAGAGAAGTGAGGCGGGCATGTCAAAGTTAAGGCAGAAGGCAGTGGAAGCAGAGATTGGAGTGATGCAGCCAGAAACCAAGGAATCCTGGAAGCTTCTAGAAGCTGAAAATGGAAAGGAAATGGATTCTACCCTCAGAGCCTCCAGAAGAAACTAGCCATGGTGAACTTTTGGCTTTAGTCCATTGAAAGTAATGTCAGACTTCTGACCTCCAGAACTGTAAGAGAATAACTTTGTGTTGTTTTAATCTAAGTTTGTGGCATTTTGTTACAGCAGCCATATGAAACCAATACAACCACCTTCTCACCCTGACACTTCTTTTCTTTGATGACCTCACCAGGACCCACCTTTGCTCCCCTCCCAACCTACACACTACATTCAAATGAGGGATTTGGAAGTAGTTCTCTCCTCATCAACCCTGAACAACATGCCCTGGGTGTTGGAGACCTCAAGGCACCAGAAACTCTGTACCGTGAGGATAGGAAATGCTTGCATGCAAGCGGTAGGATGTGCAGAAATAATTTAGGACAGCAGTAAGGGCTACTGAAAAGGAGTTAGGAGTCATCAGCTTATAGGTGATGGTTAAAGTCAAACCATAGCTAGACCATGTAAATACATGACAGTGACCTTGACTGAACTAGGAAGTGGATCAAGGGGATTTAGTTTGCAAATAATAGGTCTATCAGAGATACCATAGAAAGTTAAGAGAAAATGTGCTCTAGAATATAATTTTTAAAAATTTATCTTCAGCTGAAGTACAATCTCAGCTAGGTCATGAAGAGGATTATATCTCACTCAGAGAGAAGCAAGCCTCAAAGAAAGCTCTGAGTTCTATATTGGGCATAGGGATACAAAAGTAGTCATAGTTCCTGACCTTAAGGAGATTACAGATAATTTCATCCTAATGTAATGTGTGGTGTGATAATGGTGTCAACAAGTGTACTCTGGGCGTACAGTGGAGGGGACATTTAGTCTAAAGGATGAACTGAAGAAGACTCTCCTGGAGGAAGTAATGACTCATTTGAAGGATGAGTAGAAGAGAGAGAATGCAGAGGAGCATTCATGGTAGAGGAAATAGCACAAAGTCCTAGGCGGAGTGGCGGGTAGTTAAATCAATATAAGTGGATGAGTTCCCCCAGGAAAATTATGCATAGTGACAAGAACAGAGGAGCAAGGACAGAACCCTGGAGAGGAGTAAGGGTTAAAGAGAAGGCAAAGGAAAAGAAGCTCACAAATTAGTCCAAAAAAGACCAAGAGGATCAGGAGGGAAGTCAAGAGAAAATGGTGTCATGGAATCCAGGAGGGTATAGAGCTTTGGGAAGGAGGGAGTTGAGTGAGATGAGTACTTAAAGGGTCAAGAGAAAACCAGAACTGAGTTTTCTCAGAGCAGGTACATTAGACAATGAGAGTACAAACCGGATTGCAAAGGGCTTAGAGAAAATGGGAGTATAAAGGAAAAACAAAGCTGGGGGCATCACAATGCCGGATTTCGAGCTGTACTACAAAGCTGTGATCACAAAGACAGCATGGTACTGGCACAAAAACAGACACATAGACCAATGGAACAGAATAGAGAACCCAGATATGGACCCTCGGCTCTTTGGGCAACTAATCTTTGACAAAGCAGGAAAAAAAGTCCAGTGGAAAAAAGACATTCTCTTCAATAAATGGTGCTGGGAAAATTGGACAGCTACATGCAAAGGAATGAAACTTGACCACTCTCTCACACCACACACAAAGATAAACTACAAATGGATGAAAGTCCTCGATGTGAGACAGGAATCCATCAAAATCCTAGAGGAGAGCATAGGCAGCAACTTCTTTGACATCGGCCACAGCAAGTTTTTCATGACACATCTCCAAAGGCAAGAGAAACAAAAGAAAAAATGAACTTGTGGGACTTCATCAAGATCAAAAGCTTCTGCACAGCCAAGGAAACAGTCAAAAAAAACTAAGAGGCAGCCCACGGAATGGGAGAAGATATTTGCAAAGGACCCTACAGATAAAAGACTGGTACCCAAGATCTACAAAGAACTTCTCAAACTCAATACGCGAGAAACAAATAAATCATAAAATGGGCAGAAGATATGAACAGACACTTTTCCAATGAAGACATACAAATGGCTAACAGACACATGAAAAAATGTTCAAAATCATTAGCCATCAGGGAAATTCAAATCAAAACCACATTGAGAGACCACCTTACGCCAGTTAGAATGGCAAAAATTGACAAGGCAGAAAACAACAAATGCTGAAGAGGATGTGGAGAAAGGGGATCCCTCCTACATTGCTGGTGGGAATGCAAGTTGGTACAGCCACTTTGAAAAACAGTGTGGAGGTCCCTTAAAAAGTTAAAAATTGAGCTACACTATGACCCAGCCATTGCACTACTGGGTATTTACCCCCAAGATACAGACGTAGTGAAGAGAAGGGCCATATGCACCCCAATGTTCATAGCAGCATTGTCCACAATAGCTAAATCGTGGAAGGAGCCGAGATGCCCTTCAACAGATGACTGGATTAAGAAGATGTGGTCCATATATACAATGGAATATTACTCAGCCATTGAAAAGAACAATTTCTCAACATTTGCTGCAACATGGATGGGACTAGAGGAGATAATGCTAAGTGAAATAAGTCAAGCAGAGAAAGACAATTATCATATGGTTTCACTCATTTATGGAACATAAGAAGTAGGAAGATCAGTAGGAGAAGAAAGGGAAGAATGAAGGGGGGTAAACAGAAGGGGGAATGAACCATGAGAGACTGTGGACTCTGGGAAACAAACTGAGGGCTTCAGAGGGAAGGGGGGTGGGGGAATGAGATAGGCTGGTGATGGGTATTAAGGAGGGCACGTATTGCATTGTGCACTGGGTGTTATACGCAAGTTATGAACCATGGAACTTTATATCAAAAACTAGGGATGTACTGTATGGTGACTAACATAATATAATTAAAAAAATATTATTAAAAAAAAAGAGAAAATGGGAGTAAAGTAATCGAAGTACCATGTTGAGACTGGACTTTCAAGTATCTTGGTTGACAAGGGAATGAGAACCATGCCTGCTTGTCAGGTTTTTAAACTTTGGAGACAAAAATAGGCTTTACAAGCTGCCACTAAAATGAAGAGATAAGATTTAAATACACAATGAGAAGATAAGAATCAACTTGGATCCTTCTTCTCAAACTTAAGACAAAGCTAAAGTGCAAGAATCACAACAAGAACAGAGAGGAAGCTGGCTGGAAAGAACAAAAACATTTTAGAAGTAAAGAGACTATATATAAAAAAACTTATCAAAGAAGTCTCAAATTAAAGATCCCCAAAAGAATAAAAGAAGATCTGGAAGCAGATGAACAAGAGAAATTGGGGGTGGGGGAGAGTTGAAGATGCTTAGGCCAAAGGAGTGGATTCCTCATCAAAGAACCAAAATCAATAATAATTACACAAAATTTTATAAAAACTACAAGGTAAAAAAAAATAGAAAAAGGTGAAGAATTTCAGACAACTACGTTATAATGATAAAGTAGGAGATAAAGGACTATTCCAAAACCCAGTTTCCACAGTCACCCCGAATTCGGCAAACATTCCCTGAGCACTGACGTAGGAGGACAGGATTACAATTACTTAATAGCAATAAACATAAAAATAAAAAAATTTTGCTCAAGAATGACATTAAAATGTTCTTTCATGAAATCAAGTGGCCAGATAAGATTTTGAAGGATCTAGTATAAAACTAAAGAATTTAAAGTTTACAACACAATTCAAATAATTAAAATGATAGACGAAAATAAAGAACACGAAAAAAGGAATGATTAGTCATGCCAAACGCTGTTGCAAAGTCCAGTAGTATGAGTATTGAGAAATGACATCAAGAGGTCACTGATGACCTTGACAAAAGGTTTTGGGAGCTTTCAAGTTACACATATTTAGAGAATATTGTTAAGAAAAGATCAAAATTGTAACATCAGGATGGGCAGGCAAATAACATGATACAACTCAGTCCTGTCATTTCTAATCATTTCTTAATAATACTGAACAAGCAAAGAAATAATGGTAAAAATTTGCAAGTAGCAATAGAAACATGCAATAAGTAATTGCATCCTGAAAATGTCTTAATAATGACAATGAACTAATAGTGTATCCTTAAGCCTGAAGTTGAGGTCAGACTTTCAACCTATGCAGAGCACAGGCACATGACCCTACAGATGCCTGGTAATTACCTAGTGATCACCCCTGTCTATCTGGCCTTCCCTAAGGGCTAGGTCATCCCTATATTCACTTCCGAATGTCAAATAATTAACTCTTGCCTTGTCCTTATTCATTCAAAGGATGGAATAAAATGTGCGTGAGATGTCATTATTAAACATCCTGTTAAACCTGGTTATCCAACAGTGTTTGGATCTGATCAAGATTTGCATGTAGAGGGAAAAAGCAAACTTCCACTGTTAGGTAAGGCAAGCTTTCTCTCTTTCCCTGACGCCAGGAGAAAAATTCTTCAGGAATTGAGTGCCAGGTCATTGATTGGCTATCAATAAATGTACTATGAATTAATGAAAGGTTAAGAAATAGGAGTGCAGCAATAATTAGCATAAGTGTAATGTAAATATAATGTAAATTACCATAAGTGAATAAAGGTCTTTGCCACAGTTTTGGTGAGGGATGGACAGCTCTTTACCTGAACTCAATGTTCCATTTTTGCAGTGTCAGAGAAACTCACGGACTCAGATTAATTGAAAGGGAAACACATCTTAACTGATGAGATGTCTGAAATACAGACTAGTTTTAATGAGGCACGCCTTTGTAAGTCACACACAAACTAATTGCACACGAATCAGTGGCAAGCATTACTAAACAGGTTGTCTCCCCAACCCTTTCAATGACTTAGATAATGGTTGGTTTTAATTAATTCTTTCTCTTTATTGCAAGGAGGAATTTTTAAAAGCTGTAAGTAGCTTAACTTTTCTCCTTAGCATCATTCCAGCTGCCAGAAAAATTTGCTTAGCAAATCCCTTCTTCTCAGTAAAAAAAATAAACTTCTGCTCAATCTGGTCTAAATAGCTACAAATTCTGATTTAATGAATGTGGTTTGGTAAAAATTAAATTGAGTGTACTTATCACCAGATAGCATTACGATCGCACTGCATTAACAAACCTGGCAGAGAGAAACCAACCCTGTGGAATAGCTACCAGTTGGGAAGTACTTTCCATGTGATAATGTCATTTGATCCTCATGACAGTACCATGAGGCAGCTACCATTACCCCCATTTTACTGATGCTGAAACAGATTCAGAGACATGAAATAGTGGCCTTAAGATCAAGTGACAATGACCAATGTGATCCTAGGGCAGTTTTACTTTAAAGCCCATGAGTGCTTTCCTTTATCATAGTGTTAAAAAAAAAAAAAAAAAAAGACCCAATTCTCTGGGAACCAACTCCGTGCAGAAGTAGAGCTTCTAGGAGAGAGGTAGTCAGCATGCACTTAGTGCTATTTTTTATCACTTAATATTCTTTTCAAGGGTGAAGTTGTGCTGTTTGAACACTTATTGACATCTTGGGCCCAGCAGATTTTGCTGCATTTGCAATTTTGGGAGAAAGAGTACCTGGATGAATCTTCTGGAGTTGGCATGTTGAAATGAATCTCAAATACTTTTAGAAAATGATCTGTTAAGGCAGAGACACAGGGAAATCAGTTGCCTTGGGTAGCAATAGATAGGAATTGGCCTAGATATTAAGGAGAACCTCCTGACAATAAGACAACATAAGCACTGAAATGAACCAAGGACATTTAGTGGCACCCTTGTGTGAAGATATGTGTAACAATCAGTGATCCATCATCAGTCACAGGAAGTGTATATGGAAGCAAAAGCATGGTCTATTTTTAAATGACTCCAACATGTCTCCCTCAAACGTTGACACTACTGGTGAAAATGCAAATTGTTTTGTGCAGTTTTGTGTGATAGTCAGTCGGTGTGGCCATAAGGGGAGACACAGGAGAGGTTCAGGAAGACAAAAGTTTATTATACTCACAGGTTCTGGAGACAGGAGGTACACCATGCCATGTAGGGCCACTTGGGAAAGCCTCGGGGTGGTTGGGAGGCAGAAAACAAGAGTGAGGGGACAATCTAGGCCACAGTCTTTACTGGGGCTTCCATGGGAAAGGCAAGGCAGGGCAGAGGAAACAGTTCAGGACTGGCTAGTTTGAATAACTCCAGCAGGTTTGGGGCTATAGTGGTGGTCTGTCATTGCCCGGTACTTGGCCCTGGCATGAGTGAGGGCAGGGGAAATGTTGGCTTGGTGTGAATGAGCCAGATGGAGGAGGCACAGTTCTGGATAGGTTAGTTTTCTTATCAAAGGCATGCTGTCCCTGAGGCCTTCGGTATCTCTAAGAATTGGCTAGCCCAGAGAGGGGCAGTGTCTCCCCAGCCAGAAAGGTTTTTAAGGTTTCAATACATAATAATATATTGGAAATTAAAAATACAAACCATATACAAATATACTAAAAATTAGCACCAAATAATAGGATCTAGATAGAGCCCCAGCATCTGTTTAACCGTCAGCGTGACAGCCTTTTGGTCCCCCAGAGCCTAGACAAACAGCAGTATGCACAGCTGATTCGGGGAAACTCAGAGGGCAAACAGAGTACAATGACCACAGCTGATAGGCCAACAGACAATCCAAACCCAGAATGAGACAAGCTGAAGGTCTGGATAAAAGATATTATAAAGCACCACAATATACTGGATAAACTGTACAGAAGCTAACTGGTTGGCTGCTGAATGGAAAACACACAAGGCCAAATTGTTTGGAAATTAAAGGCACATCCCACAGAACAGCTAAATCCGCATTGTCGCAGAGAACACATCTGGATGCACCAGAGGCTTCTGAGTAGAACCCACCACCAAAGCTATACATATTTTATGATAAAATTAAGGCTGTTTACAAATGTGTTTTTAAGAGAAGTACCAACTTTTTACCAACAAATAAAGCCAACACATTTAAGACTTTAATCCAGTCTGAAATCACAAATTTAATGGAGAAAGTCTACTGGATAAATTCCCCTCCGGAGTCCACGTAAACCTCAAAAGTTGTCTGCGCTTGTCTTTTATCAGAAATATGACATCCATCCATCTACTATCTATACGAACTAATGTTTACGATTATTCTGATGTATAACAGAAACGTAAGAACCAGATGGCAAAAATAGCATCTGTGGATCCTTCCAACTGCTGCGACAAACAAGAGCTCACACTGGGCATTTCATGGTGCGCTTGTCACGTGCGTGCACCTGCAAAGATGTTTACCAGAGAGTACGGATGACAGTTCGACATCGTGTTGACTGAAAGCATCATTTCAGCCTAACTACAGCAATTTCTGAAGTAAACCACTGTTTGATGTCCATTCTTTTACAGTCATTAATGTATCACAAGCACAGCTCAAACCATTTCAAGTCAGACAAAGATATATTTCTTTTTACTCCAGAAAGGCCCAAAACAGGAAGTGATAGATCATTATTTATTTTCTTTTTCTTTTATCCCCAGACATCTCAAGTCATAAAGCTTGGGGAAGGAATGTAGTTAGTTAGCACCTGAATGAGTCATCTTTTGGATATGGCTGTCCTCACAGCACACGCTTTGTGGTGGTAGAATTCCAATTTGAGTCAAGGCATTTGAAAGCAAGCAAATGCTCTACACAAAGGGAGTGAAAGGAGAGGCCCCAAGTCTCACTGAACACCATTCAATTCACACACTGCATATCACTTATCTGAAGAGAAGAGAAAGACCACTCTCGGCACTAGAGTCTGCGTTCAGACTATGCACTCGGTAAACCACACGAGCTGATAAGGAGAGACAGATGCACCCAAAACCAAAGTCAACCCATTTGCTCCTGGCCTCTCACTAATCAAAGAATTTCACTGACAAGCTACCAGTATCAGTCCTGACAAGCTTAGCAACAAAAAACTTATCAAGGTATAGCAATTTTTCATATTAAGCAATTTCAAATATTTATTTATTACTTATGCTTGCCTGTAAGGACTGCATAGTCCAACATGAGAGACAAAATCCAAACAAGGATAGGTTGAAAAATGCTATTAGAGGTGTGACTTATATACCACAGGAACACAAGAGATGGACGACCTCTCTCTGGCATGCTGGAGAATAATAAGAAAAATGCAACATAACAACTACCACCAACATTCACTGAGAACTGACTTTGGGTCAGGCATGATTCCAATGCTTTATATGCATTACCTAACTTAATCCTTACAATTCAATGAGATAGAAAATAATAAAGTACAGCATTCATTAAACATCACCATGTGTGAGGCATTGCTCTAAAGGCTTTTTCTTTGGGGCGCCTGGGTGGCTCAGTTGTTAAGAGTCTGCCTTCGGCTCAGGGCGTGATCCCAGCCGGAGTCCTGCGATCGAGCCCTGTATCGGGCTCCCTGATCCACTGGTAGCCTGCTTCTTCCTCTCCCACTCCCCCTGCTTGTGTTCCCTCTCTCACTGGCTGTCTCTCTCTGTGTCAAATAAATAAATAAAATCTTTAAAAATAAATAAATAAATAAATAAATAAATAAATAAATAAATAAAGGCTTTTTCTTCAATAAACGCATTTAATCCTCACAGCAAATCTGTATAGATCTTATGACCTCCATTTTCCAGATGGAGAAACTGAGGCACTGAGGGGTTCATTAATTTTCTCAGGGTCATATAAATAGGAAGTGGTGGAGCCACCATTTGAAACCAGACAATCTGGCTCTGCTGCCGACATGCTTAACCACTAATATTTGCAGCCAATTACCATCCCCTAGTTACAGATAAAGAAATTAAGGTCCAACTGATGAATGGCTGGACTAGATAGAAAGTGTAAGTGGTCTGACTGCAGAGCCTGCCCTCCCAAGTGCTATCTCATGGAAAGAGCCATCTGTGCTGAGACCGAAGGATGAGAATTTCACAAGATCGAGAGAAAGGGAAAAGATGTTCTCAGGAGAGAAGAGCATGTGTGGAGAGCCATCCATCGTGGAGAGTTCTGACATTGACAAGTGGTCTGGAATGGCTCAGTAACTACTCTAGGGTTGCCCCACTGATCTGTCCTTGAAGGGGGTGACTCAAAAGAGATGCCACACCAGAGAGAAATGGGCACTGGGAAACAAGAGCATCCCTGCCACCAGTCAAGTTGGCCATCCTGAACTTTACCAACAAGCAGCTGCTGTCATTTTTTGTAAATTCAACTTTCAACATAATCCAAAATGCCAGAAAACACTCATTTCCTGTTTGCAGGAGGTTTTGCAGAGCTGATTATGAATAAAAAGCATCATGCCCTGTTCCTTTTATCAGGAACCTCACTGACACAGTCATTTACTTTTTATGAAGACAAATGAATATGGGTATTCTTATTAGAAGCAGAACACCATCAGCTTATGAACCAGACTCTGAACATAACATCTGGGACACGACAGCTGTCTGAGGAGGAAGCTGAAGATGCATCACACAAGAAGAGACACCAATGCTAGCCACATCTGGTGAATCCAATTGACAGAGGCAACTTGTCCTGTGTCCGTAGACTCTAACAGTGAGCATTAGCCTGTCCCTCCAGCAATTGGATATTGATATTATTATCCTTCACTAGGGAGGATGGTCACCTTGGGGTGGAAGTGGGGGTGACAATGTATTGGACATGAAAGGTGGCTTCCAGTCAGACCGTTTCCTCTGAGAAGTCTACTACCCACAACCTTTTTTGAGAGAGTGTTCATCATAGGCCAGCCTGCATTGTAGCTAATTGAACCAGAGACAAGCATGTGACCCAAAAGCAGGTTTTATAGGCTGTCCTATGAGCACTCTGTCCAATACTAGAGAGTGATACCACCAGATTTTTTCTGGAAGAGTTTAAATACAAGACATATAAAAAACAGTAGGCCATAGAGTGCAGAAAGACCGATGAGTAAACTAATGTCAGGAAATAGCAGGCACCATGATTGATCTGGGTGGTGGGGAGCAAAATGAAGTTGGCCACAGCAGCCTCTCTCCATTTAAAGAAAGAATCACTTACAAACAATATTGGCACATGCTGGCTTTCCTCCGGCTCCCATCTAGATCCATCTCCTACTCTTCCCAGGAGGCTGATCTCTATAGATTGCACCACCTGAGATCCCTTGCTCTCTGGCCTCCTGTTGAGCTGTGCCAATTGGAGATATAGCAGGAGATCAAAGGGTGGGAGGAGGAAGAGTTTTGGGCATGTCTTCCCTTTTCCCTCCCTGCCTTGCCTCATGCTTCTGGCGGTGACTCTGTCATTCTACAAGTATGTCCCTACCTCCAGTGCTTGACAGCTATGGCTTTTACCTTCAGGCTCAAGAGTGACTTTCACTCTTGTTGTGCCTGGCTGCTTCAGCACCCACTTTGGCTCCTCTGCTCCTGCCCACACATTTATAAACTATCCTGTCATTAAATTACCTTTCAAATGCCAGCCTGGGAGCCTTTTCTGTCCACTGGGGCTGATTTGTGGAAGAACACAAAATAGAGAGCAATAAGACAAGAGTGAGCGGAATGAAGTCTGCTAAGAGGCTCTTCACTCTTCCCTGCTCCTCTGTTAAATAAATCTTTTCACCTGAGGTAACCTGTGTAGACTCCGGAGAGCCTCAGTAATCTATGCGGGAGTCAGGGCATCACCTACAAGCCTTTTCCCGTTATGACATTTGTTCAACCAGTGATTTTTTTATACAAGCATTTATTGAGCCTCTACTATGTGCCAGGCATCATGCAAGGCTTTGGGGATCAACTGGCAAACAAAACAGGCACAGTCTTTGCCCTCATGGATCTTACAGTGGTCAGGGAAGTAGAGAAGGCAGGGTTTGAAGTAGCTATGGAGCAGAGAGTAAACAAGTAATCATGTAAATAAGCTTTTAATTACAAACCTTGACAAGCGACTCAAAGGAAAATTGGAAGCTAAGAGAATAATAGGAAGTCTCATTTAGAAGACTGACTCTATTTAATGACTGGAGTTTCTATTGACCAAACTACCCATCTTATGGATGAAGAGACAGATAAAAAGTGAATATGGAAAAGACTGTAACTTAAGCATGTTTAGGTAAAAATGCCTGGGCTCATAGGGCAAAGCCATGTCACCTCCAACACCTCCTTTTGCTATGGAGAACAGATAAGGCTGGGTTTTGATAAGTATGTTATAAGGAGGACAAGTATTATAGTGGCCAGGTCAGTCCAGACACCGTCCTCAATCCCTGCTTCCAAAATTTCCTATCACCAGAGAACGTGCCTCTGGAGAGGCAAGAATTTTAGTGTTTGAAGAAGTGTGAAATGAGGCCAAAAGGGGTGTCAGTCACCAACTTTGTTCAATTTGGGGAAAAGTTCTCATCATTCCCTTTTTCTGAGGGCACAAAGCATTTAGAATGGCACCTCTCAGAAGCTATTCCACCTTATTCACTATCGTCTCCTCAACACTGCATTGCTTCTCTCAAGGTACAAGTGATGTGAGTTAATAGGGTGTCAAAACTTCTGAGAGACAGAGAGAGTGCACAAGCGGGGGGAGGGGTAGAGGGAGAAGGAGAGAATCTCAAGATTCCCTGCTGAGTGGGGAGCCTGATGTAGGGCTCAATCCCAGGACCCTGAGATCATGACCTGAGCCAAAAGCAAGAGTCGGGGCTTAACCAACTGAGCCACCCAGGCACTCTGGGCGGTCAAAACTTCTAGGAAAAAAAGAGGAGGAAAGTCCTCCTCTTACTTTCTTTTGTTCACCAATATCTTGGATAACTAGTAGTAAAGATATGTCTTCAGTTTACCTTCTTATGTAATAATCCATTAGAGACAAAAGAACATTGAATTTTGGGGGGTATTATTTTGGGAATGGGGCAATTTACAACTTTTGATGTTTTTATATGATATTCATGTAATAGTCAATTAATAATTACTGAGTTCCTATTATATGCAAGGCGTTATGCTAGTCACAGGGGATACAGTAATGAGCTCAACCTACATGGTCCTTGCCTTTAAGGGATTTCTAGTGTGGTCAGAAAGACAGATAATTAGCAAGCAATTGCAAAAAAATTATAGTAAGTGTTACATAGGATACTTATAAGACACTTTAAAATAAAAACTAGAAAAGTCAAGGAAAGCTTTCCCAAGAAAATTGTCACTTTAAGTTAATTACCTAAAGGATGTGTAGCTCAACTAATGAATCATCGAGCCTTACGTGGGAAACCGGGGATGTACTGTATGGTGACTAACATAATATAATAAAAAATCATTAAAAAAAATAAAAATAAAAAATAAAGGATGTGTAGCTGAACAGAAAGCTGTAGTGGGTGAGGGATGGGGACTGTTCTAGGCAAAAAAACCAGCTTCATGTGCAAAGGTACTGGCATGAGAGAGAGGTGCGTAGGGATGCTGACCTAAAGTCCCTATGGCTATAGGAAGGGATGTAAGAAAAAGAGATGGGAGATGAAGTTGAAGTTGTCATATTTGGCTGGGTCATAACCACACTGAAGCCCAGTTAAAGGTGTTAGCCTTTATCTTAAGGTTACCAGGAGTCCACTGAAGAGTTCTAAGCAAGAAAATACATGATTAAGTTTATGTTTTGGTGAGATCATATTGACTCAATATGAGATAAGGACTAGAGCATTCCAAGACTAGAGGGGAGGCATTGTTTAGGGAAGACGTGGCACCAATCCACATGGGAGACAATGCTGGCCTGGACTAGAATACTGACTCAACTTACAAAGCCTCAGACATGGTCGAGCTTGACTTGAACTTGGATGAGTGAGTTGGCAGGACTTAGGGTGGACTGGATGGACACGGAAGGTGATGAAGAGTCTCAAGGATGACCCATGTCTCACCTGCCCACCTAGGTGAATGGTGCTGCCAGACTGAGAAAGAGCAAGTTTACTGGACAAGAAGGAAAAATCATGAATAAAATTTAATTATGAAGAATTAGAGGTAATTTCAAGGTATCTGAGTGAAGATACTTAGTAAGCAATTGAATAAACCCCTCTGGGCACCAAGAGAGAGATCTGGCTGGACCTAACGATGGAACTCTTTAGATATAGATAGTAATTAAAGCCATGGCTATAGCAATTGTTCAGGGAGAGGGTAGTGAGATAAGAATAGAGCCTGAGGGAGAACACTAAAAATCATTTAGTGGATTATCAAAGGAAGAAGAACCCAGAAAAGACTGTCTAGGGAGAGAACTGGAGGTACGCAGGGAGTCCATTCCACACCTGAGTTTATATGGCAGCTACAAGGTACACTTCTTTTTTTTTTTTTTAAGATTTTTTAAAAAATTTATTTCTTTGACAGAGAGAGAAAGACAGCCAGAGAGAGGGGGAACACAAGCAGGCCCAGAGGGAGAGGAAGAAGCAGGCTCTCAGCAGAGTAGGGAGCCCAATGCGGGGCTCGATCCCAGGACCCTGGGATCACGCACCAGGCCGACTTCTGAGCCAGGCTGCCTGTAGGTAGGTCCTGGCTCCACTAGTAAATGACACGACCATAACAACTTACTTAACTTCTTTGGGCCTCAGTTTCCCTCATTTTAAAATGGTGACAATAACATCTATAGAACCCACTTTATAGAGTAGCTCTAAGGATTACATGACTTAATATTTATAAAGTGCTTAGAAGAGGGATGGCACTTACCAAGTGCCCATCAGGTGTTAATTATCATTAACTGTCCCTTATAGTGAAAACTTGCAGATTGTGAACAATTTGCTGAGTTCATTCATCTCACCAGCAGTGAGGTGTTCCAAACAATGGAAGGTATAAAGAATGGATTTCTTACTACCAATCTTGTATTAACTACTTACATTCATAACTATCCTCAAATAAAACTTGTACTGGAACAGAACTTTTATTTCACAGAGCTTTCATTGCCTTTCATTTTCCTAGCAACCCTATGAGCAAGAAAGCTTGTTTCCTCATCCAGGAGAATAAGAAAATTACCCAAGGGAATACAGAATGTAAGAAGTGGAATCAGGATCCGAACCCTGGTTTTCTGGCTTAAGATTCACTAATTGTTACATTAGTAACAGTTACATTGTAACATACATGTTACACTAACAATTCACTAACTGTTACCAGTCTCCCTTCTTCCCCAGCTTGGATATATGTTGGAGGTCCTGTCCCAATAGCACTCCACAATGCTTCCATTCAGTTTCGAGATGTTTTTCACCTGCAACAACCCCTTCTACTACCTAGCACTGTTAGAGAGACTTGTGGGTCAAACAACTTAGTACCTAAGTATTATTACTATTATAGCACTCTTGTCCTCAGTCTTCCCGTTGGATAATTGTAAGCTCCAATAGTCAATTCACATTTGGAAAACATGAAAGAGCTGATCAAACTGAGTTATAGAGTACTCCTCCTTCACCGCCATTATTTCAATGAACTGACAGAAAAAGAACAAAGGCAATCAGAACAGAGCAGGTGGTTGCATTTTGTATTCTTTTGCATTTCAACTTAGTATAAGGAAATCCAGCTTGTTATTACACATATGTGCATGTCTCTGTGTGTGTGTGTGTGTGTGTGTGTGTGTGTGTTCAGCTGAATGGGTCCTATGTGTCACGTTCAGATCAAAAATAGTGATGTTGTATATTCAGAACTCTGAAGAGGTAGATGACTTCTTCAAATGCATCTGTGTTTATGGACACAACACTGAGTCAGAAAGGGTTATTCTGCAGTTCACATCATGTTCCAACAACCAGCCAGACTGCGAAGTGAGTCACCACCCCGTCAGGCACTTCCTCAGAGTTCCTCCGCTCGGTTGTCTCCGGGCAACAAGGGGCTCTGAGCAGCGCGTAATTAAAGCCAGAGCAGCTGAAGAGGGAGAGGAGGCTGATCATTAAGGTGTCAAGGAAGAGCCAGGTGGGAATGATGATGGATTGAAAACATGCATTTAGCCTTACTCTCTCCCCAAGCCCCATGGAAATGACAGTAAAAGGATTTTATTACAGACATAAACCCACGAGGACAAATAAAATATGAAAAGAAACAAAAGCAATGAAATTTTGGAAGCTGGAAAGCAGATGGGCGAGTGGTAACTGACTCAACAAACCTGAAAATATGAATCCTAAGGCGGTAGTGGGAAAGACAAGAAGCAACCAGATTTACATAACCCCCCAAATGGCCCAGGAATTGGCAGGACCAGGTATTTCTGGAAGAAGGAGTTGACGCTGGGGCTAAAAGCAAGAGGATTAATTGAAAGTCTCCTTAAGAGACTGTCGGATCCCCAGAAACAGAATATACATCTCTGCCTCACTGATGTTGTGTTTGGCCAACGCAGCAAGTTCTGAGCCTAGGCCTTAAAAGACATTGTGTGCTTCCGCATGTCCCTGTTGCAGCTCTGACATGGCCACGGAAGACTCTGCCCCCAGGAACTGCTGGTCCAAGAAGCATGAAAGACACACACGACAGACCTGATCTAAGCCCACAGCCTGGATCCACGCCTAACCAAGCCCAGTCGACCTGCAGTCACATGACCTAGAAGCAAATGCTCGTTGTTGTGATATGCCATTGATCTTGTGTGGTTCTGTGTCACACAGCACAGTTGACTGAGATGCAATAGGTCTGTGGCCCGAACAAAACTGAAGGATGTAGTATTTGGCTTTGGAACAGGTCACAGGTAGTCATATGGATAAATATACTAATATATTTATATATGGCAATATATAAATTTTGAGAGGCTAAAAAAAATGAGGAAAATACTATAAAAGATGAAAAAAATGGTGTCCCATGTTTTGTAATGCAAAACATTTGGTATAATTGTCACCTATGGTAACTCGGAAGATAGAAAATTTACCTAATGAACTCAAAGCCTTGAGCAAGGAGGCTTCCAGGCCGAATGCTGACAAAGAGGACCAGGGCATCCTCAGCAACCTTAGGCCAAAGCACATAGGAGTGGGCACAGGTGCAAGGATTTAGAGGCAAGCCCGTGCTCCGTGGACGTATGCAGCTGCACTCAGGACACAAGACTGAGTGCAGACCCCAAACTCCTACCTTTCTCCACTGAGGCTTTGGTGGTGTTTCCCCACTTGATTTGGAAGCATCTGGGTTTGAAAAGACTCCTGTGCCTGTCCCTGGGCAGAACTGCAGCATGTTGGAACTGGTGACTCCTAAAGCACATTATTCACATTATATTTTCACATTTCTCCTGGTGCCTGGTACTCAGCAAATGTTTCTTGAACAAATAAATAAATGATCTTAAGTCACTTAACCCCCCTGACTTAATTCTCTTGGTCTTTCCCAATGTTCGGTTTCCACAATGGATATCTGTTCTAATTCTTAAGCTATAGAGAGGCCTGGGAATTTCTGGGATCCATTCAGCTTTAGACTGTCCCTCAGGCATCTGCCATAGGAACCAAAAGATCTAGCCCCTCCACGCTGAGTCCTGGCTTCTCCCAAAGTCAAGGCACCACAGCCAAGCTTGACTAAACAGGAGAGAAGGGAAAGAAATTTAGTTTATGTATTGTTTAAAGACCATAGTTCTATTTCAGCTACCAAGGATTTTTTTTTTTTTTTTTTCTGTCATTAGAGCAAAAAGGAGCAAGTTCTTCAGAGGGCAGTCTTACATCCAGGTGCTTCTTAGCATCCCCAGAAGATGCTAGGCAGGAGGCAAACAGGAAATGGCTGCTGTGTGGCTCCAGGAGTAACCCCCAGACACTGCCCCTCCCAGTCCTCCATCCCTGAGACAGCTGCAGGCAGTGGGCATCGTCCATGCATGAATGCAAGTATAAGCTATGGGCCTCCAGATCTGTAAAATGAAACTACTAAAAAGCTCACATCTTCACATACTCATCTCTTACGCTTCGTACGCTCACCACACTACACCAGCTGAAAATCGACCAGGCTTACAAACTGCTTCTCTTCTCCAGCCCTGGCATCTCTTTCTGATTCCAGCATCTCCCTTTCCCTGGGACCTCACCCTCCTGGGCGGGCGGGCGGCATTGCACTTCATTTTACCTGCCGGTTTCCCTGGCTGCAGGCACGGGGCAGGGCGACGCAGGCAATGCCCATCAGACACACTTCAGCCCTCATTCCAAGAGAAACGGTCCCAGTGTTGACCCCCCTGCGCCCACTTGCCCCGCCCATCACAGCTGCAGAGCACACCTGTCACCAGCAGGCTCTCGATGGGGACTCTTCATCAGCTCCAAGGAACAAAGGAGACAGAGCTTAACACCTAACATACCTCGCAGACGAGAGGGAAAAGGAACACGGGGAACAGTGTTTGGGGGGGAGGCATTGGGCTTGCATGCCGTGATCATCAGAGAGATCTACAGGTGGATGGCCCTGAGAAGTTTCCTGGGGCTACTTTTTTCCCAGGGTGCTAGGAGAGCCAAGAGATCTCCACCTGGTCAAGATGAGAGAATATATCTCCAGGAGGACTTGCTACTTGCCAGCCGAACACACGTGTCTGACAGAGCTGGCCTTCGGGAGGCAACAGCCATCGTCTTCTTCCTAGGAATCACACCTTCTCTTTCCCAAGTTCCCTTCTGTCTTCCTTCTCTCCTTCATCCCCACAGGTTTTGAGGTGTTTGGGTGGCTGCACATCCTGGATCTAATAGGCCTGGATTTCTTTCAGGGGCCCCTCTGCAGCTGGCCCAGGACCTAGATTCCTTGCTTAAGCGGAGGGGAGCTGCCAGGACAATCACGCATTTGCTTTTGGAAGAAACGCAGCATCTCTTTCACACTGAAGCAGATATGGGGCAGTGGTTGCCCCTCTGTCACCCACCCAATCTGTCACTAGATGAAGAACGGCCACTACTAATGGTGACAGGGTCCTCAAACTGGGAGTATCTGACTGCTGGCTATTTTCCCCACTTAAGGAACATCATAGGAAGCATAAGGTTGCCAGAGCCCTACTGAAGTTTTCGTGACATAAACAAAGGGTCAGCTGATGGCTATTAGGACCTCGTCTTAATTCAACCATGCTTAATTCAGTGTCTGTCTTGTCTGGAATCTGGAGAGACCGTGAGTATAATCTACCTTGCACTAAATAATTTGTAGAATGAAGATGTCAGTGCAGTTATCACTTGCCCTTCTCAAGAGCCAAGGAAATCTTGTTATTTTGAAATGAAGGATCAGAGACCTCAGGAGGTCCTGCAGTAAAAACCACTTATGTGGAGGACAGAGTTTGGCCCAGACTCTTGCTCATGAAAGGCACTTGATAAATGCATGCTGTTTCCGATGAACTAGAAGGAGACTAACTCAGCTTGTTTATGAAATGTCTATGTGAGTTTCAGAGGGCACAGCCAGCTCTGCCTTATAGTATTGCAACTGGCTTACTTCTGCTTGGATGCAGAGGGTCTTGGAATGATCGTACTTGGAGAACCATTTGTCAAATGCTTCCCTTGTACCTGCTCTTCTGGTCAAACGCCTTCAATGGCTCCCTACTGCCAATGGATTTAAGCCCTGGCTACTCAAGGCGTAATCTGATCCCATTGGCCCTTGGCTGCCTATCTTGTCCTACTCCCTGCTTCTCCCTCATGTTCAGAGTCAATTAACAGCAGGTTAGCCAGATGTCCAGTCCATAAAGGGTACATAATGAAAGGTCTTACTCTAAACAAATGCAAGCAAAATCTACATTCTCAGTATAAAGCTGCTGGCATTCATCAAAACAGGATTCAGCAGAGCCTGGGAGTCTACTAGTTGAAGTAAAGGACTGAGAGGCCCAAGGAGGAACAGTCTGAGAAGGGAAGGGTATGCCAGGTGTGGGAATGGGGAAAAAGGCAGAGGTAACCCAGCAGCTGCAAGGTGGAGAAGCAAGTCTTGAGAGAACAGCCAGATCCTTTCAAATGAAATGATTCAGATTTTTTCTCCTTCTGCTTTTTGAAATAGTAGCTAAGAACGATACCTGGCATAGATAACGTGGCAGGCAGTGCTGTAAGTGACTTACCTATATAAGCTTGTGTAGTTCACACAAGCCTAGGAGGGAGATACTGCTATCCCCATTGTGCTGATGAAGAAACTGAGATGCAGAGTGGTTGAGTGGCTTGTCCAAGTTCCAACAGCTAGTGAGAGATGGAGCCAGGTCCAACTCTAGACTCCAAGCTGTTCTGCATTTTCCATCCACCCTATGTTGCTCACACATTGCTACAGATTGTGTAGGTGGAATTTTGTTTTGAAGAAGACCAGAGAAGGGGGAAAAGGATCAGTTGACATGTGGATTAAAACATAAAGGAAGGAGTAAAGAATTATTAATAGGAAACTGATTTATGGCCTCCCTCACTAAATATATATTGAAAAAAATACCCACATAACATTTTTAAGAGGACATAAAATATGGGCCTGCCCAGAGTAGACACACGTTTTGAGGTGCTGCTGATTGTGCCTCCAACCCTCATTCCCTGGAGACATACATAATGAGTCTTCACACCCCAGGACCTTCCTATCCTCCCTCTTTACCCTGCCTTCTCCTGTCCCCTCTCCACTTCCTGCCTGTCAAAACCCTCAGTCATTCCAGCTCACTCAGATGCCACCCTCTTTGAGCACCTCAGGCATGGCACTGTTTCTACCAGGCCTCATTTTATAGGTGTTAATAGACTCACCTTTTTTTTTTTTTTTTGAACAAACAATGCTTTTTTGAACATTCCTACTGTATAATAAAGAATTGGTCTTTGTCTCTGGTTCCTAAAAGGGACGCTCTCAACCTTGGAATTTCCCAAGTGACAGGAATGTCTTTGTTGCCCCTGGTGGCTCCTTGGACCACACCTGAGTTTATGCTAACAAGGTGGCTAATGGTAGCCCCCAAGATAGTTTCAGGATGGAGGATGACTATGCTGGAAAAACCAACCATGTGATCACCTGGTTCCCTTGTTCTCAGGCTCAACTCTCCAGGTGATAGAGAGAGGTTGGAAGTAGAGTTCAATCACCTGGCCAGTAATTCAATCAATCATGCCTATGTATTGGGACTCCAATAAAAACTTGGCACACTAGAGCTCAGTTGAGTTTCCTGGTTGGTAAGATACATCAATGTGCCAGGAGGGAGATGCATCCTGAGGACAAGGAAACCTTGTTTGAGGGACCACCCAGACCTTACTCTATGTATTCCTTCATTTGACTCATTCTCATTTGTACCTTTTTTTTTCATTTGTATCTTTTATAATAAAACTCTGATCATAACTATAGCACTTTCCTGAGTCCTATATCATTCTAGCAAATTACTGAAACTGAAGAGGTAGGGGAAGCCCCAAATTTGTAGCCAGTTGGTCAAATGTAGAGGTGGCTTGGGAATCCCAGAGCTTGTGCCTACTGTCTGAAATGAGGGTAGTCTAGTGGAGGCCTGAGCCCTTACCCTGTGAGATTTGACCTAACTCCAGGTACTAATTAGTGTCAGAGTTGTACTGCAACTCCCAATAGACTCTGTAGACACATGGTGAGAAAGAGACACAGAACTTGGCCCCCTTCACGGGGCTGAGTCTAGCCTGTCAGTCACACTGACTAGGTATCAGTAAATGTGAGGAAGCTTTGTTTGTTTGAAGTGAATTACAGGCCATGGTGGGGCCTATGGCAGAAGGAGCCCCAGCACCTACGGACATCAGGACCAGGATTATCTCTTATTCATCCATATTTACAACAATTAGGATGATGACTTGGACATCCCAAGTGCTCAGTAAATTATGCCTAATTAAAATCAATGGAATACGACTGCACTTTGTTCAGATCAGAACATTTTCTACCTTGGAAATTCCTAGGTGAGTGACCCCTTTCACCTGGCCAGGTGGGTTATGTCACATGGAAACCAGAGATAGTCCCAGTCCTAAGGGCCTCCTCATTTCTCCTGACTCTCCTGGCTTGTCTGACCTCTGCTTTTACTTTCCTATTCAACTCACCCCTCCCACATCCCCTCTTGCCCTCTTTCTCTCTGTCATCGAAGAAAAACATTCTCACTTGGGAAGGAATAATCATCACCCTCCTTCAATCAAAGGGATGGCTCAGTTGTTCTGCAATAACAATCAACAGTGATTTGGATGTGAGAGGAGAAGAGAGGACAAGAGGAGGAAAGGAGAGAACTGGGGTCAGAATTCTCCCCCCATCCACGGTGCTCCAGGAAGGCCCTACGAAGCGGTCCATTTAACACTTGAAATGAAACCTGCCTGCTATGCCCAGCAGCATAAAAAGACTGGTACCCTCAAATTTGTGTTATAGAGAACAAAGAAATGAGAATCACCATCGTCATCAATCTAAATACTCACTATGTGCCAGGCATGGCTCTAGAGTAATAATTAATGTTTTCATAAATGATTTTTTCCAGGAAGATTAACCCTTGCTCTAGTAAGTGGCAGAGTGAAGATGAGGAGCCTTACCTCTGTAAAAGCCTATCTATGACTTCACCAAGTCCTTGATTCTGTCTGAGCCTCAGTTCTTTATCTGCATAGTAGAGCTTAGACTCATGTCCGAGGTCACGCAAACAGCCAGTAAAGGAGACAGGGCTTGCTTACTTGGATGATAGTCAAGAAATAATATGGACAATCAGTCTCACTCATACTTAATCTCACAGAACTGAGCAAGGGAAGTGACTGAAAGAAGAATATGCTTTAAAAGGCCGAATATCCTTTTACCTAACCCACAACATCATGCCCCATTAGAAGGGTATACTCATGTCACAATTACACTTCGTTTTCATTCTTAAAATACATTTTACCCAAAGTTCATTGTGCAGCTTAATAGAATATAGAAATACCAACTGGGAAAAAGTTAAATTCTGAACAAGTCCTATTTAAATAAAAACGTAATGCTTCCCCTTACCCAAAGAAATAAATGAAAACAGGAAAGATTTCTTCCTTAATGGATCTCAGAGATAAACACAGATACTATCATTAACCCACTGGGATTTATGAAAGTAATTGTGATTCTTGCATTATTGAAAGGGCTCTAGTTCTGGCATACTCTAAATTCTAATTAAACAAACAAGGAAAAAAGTTTTAAAATGAACAATGCAATCAAATATAGACATTCTATTTAGACACAGTAACGTTAGCATAACAAGTGAGTTAAAAAAAGAAAAGGGAAAATAATTATTAAACAGATGGGTGATGAAAAGAAAAGTTTTTCTTCTTTTTTTAATGCACAAAGCCTTAATCTGAAGCCAAGCAGAGATGAAGATAAACAAGAAGTTGCCCTCCACAGCCAAAGAGCATAATACCCAGGAAGTCAAATGAAACCAGTCAAAAGTACTGCCTGCAGTTAATATGAACTTAGCATCCTGATGCCAAATGAAATATTAAAGCAAGTTCCCTATTTTTAGGGCTTTGTATCTCAGTGGTTGTATAATGAATCAGGATGTGTCTTGGCAAACTTGCTGGTAGTCTGGAGGATATTTGTTTTCTGACCAAAAATAGTTGGAGTCTCTTAAACTATGGAATGGACATTAAGTGATCAGAGCACTTAAATTTGACTTAACCATTGAATCAGGAAGATTGGTCAGGAGCTCAAGACTAAGGAAGGGCCTGATACCTTGCCTGGCTATATAAGAACCTGCTGGAACATAATGATGGCAATCAAAAGTTACAGAAGGGAGGGGTAACCGGGAGATGGGTATCAAGGAGGGCGTGTGTGGCGATGAGCACTGGGTGTTATACACAAGTAATGAATCACTGTAGACCAACTGGCTACAAATTTGGGGCTTCCCCTACCTCTTCAGTTTCAGTAATTTGCTAGAATGATATAGGACTCAGGAAAGTGCTATAGTTATGATCAGAGTTTTATTATAAAAGATACAAATGAAAAGTTTTTTCTTGAGAAAAACTGGGAGCTTTTCAGAGCTGAGAGCTTTAGTGGGCTGTTGGAGTGGAGCCCCCAGGCTGGAATGTAGCAGGGTACCCCCACAGCCAAGTCCCTACTCGGATTCTGGTCAATCCCTCCACTGTCACCTGAAAGATGTGCATTTCTCCACTAGCAACACTTTTCTCCTGTCATCAGACTTCAGCATTGCCCAGATTACTCTACCTCCATGTCAGGATGTCTCTGAACTCCAATGCTATGATCCTACCAGGGGCATCTTTTACCTCTCTGTGCCTCAGTCCCCTAACCCATAAAATGGTAGGGTGGAGCCTGATGAATTCTGAAGTCCTTTACAGTTCTAAAAATAAAATCACAATGAGGGATTCTAGATTCCAAACCCCTCAAAATTAACTTTTGGTCTCTGACAATCTTGGCCAAGGGTGCTAGCAATCACCATGTTTTCATCTGGCCAAATCTCACAATTATGTGTACTCAGCCAAAGATGGACCAACAGCATCCCCAACAGCTCTTAGGAAGTTTATAACTCTGTCACCATAATCTCATGTTTGTGGGAATTTACTTTTAGAGCATAATTGGCCATATAAAGTGGAGCTTGGCTACACCACCACTGAACATAAGGAAGAGTCCAGTACAAGGAGTCCTTCTTGGACCTCATTCAAGGCAGTTGTGTTGTTAAAGGACTGGGGATAAGTTCCATAGATGTTTTACCAGCTTAATGAATAATAAGGATAATAGCTAATATTTGTTGACTGTTTACCATATGCCAGGATCTGTTCAGAGTCTTCGCATGATTATTTCACTAAAATCTCCTCTCAAACCTATAAAATGGGTTATTAGACACCATGTACTCAAATAGAGGAGAGAAATGGATACCAAGAGGATACGTAATTCACCCAAAGACACTCAGAACAATCTGGCTTCAGAACTAGCACATTTCAAACAAAGTTTCATTTTAAACACAGCTGTACAGCATATGAGGGACATCAGTCCCTTATCTTCTAGCCTGCTTTTATTTAATTAAAAAAACTTTTTATTTGGAAACAATTCCAAACATATAGAAACGTTGAAAAAACAGTACATTTGAACATCTAACAGCAAGTTGCTAGAATTCTGCCTCATTGCCACCATGAAAGCTTTAGTGCATTTATGTTGTAATCAAAACACAACCATCAAAACCTGGAAATTAACATGGAAGAATTACTACCATCTCATCCTCAAACCCCATCTAGGTTCACGCACTTGTCCCAATAACGCTTTTTCTAGCAAAAGGATCCAGTTCGAAAATCACATATTGTATTTAATTGTATTGCTATTACTCTCCTTGAAGCTGCAATAGCGTCTGCATCATTTCTTTTGTGACGCTGGCATTTTTTGAAGATTACAGACTAGTTATTTCAAAGAATGGGCCCCAATTTGAGGTTTTCTACTATAGCTTTGTGATTAGATTTGGGTTTTGATCTTTGGCAGGAATATTACAGAAATGATGCTGTATTCTTCTCACTGCACTTATCAGGTGGCTTGTAATTTTGACATGTCCCATTCCTGGTGATGTTCACTGGAGAAACCTAGCAGACCCATCAATGTAAACTACTAGTTTTTTCTTTGTAATTTATAAGTTTTTCATAAAAAGATACTTTGAGACTGTAAATATCCCATTCCTCAATAAACTTTCAAGTTCTGTATGTATGCATTCATTTATATGAATATGGACTCAAAGATTCTTATTTTATTCATTGGGTTACAATCTGCACATTTTTTAATGCTCAAAGTATTCCAGTGAGTGGGAGACTGTTCCAGCCAGCTTCTGTGTTCTTTTGACATATTCCATCATTTTTCAAGTACCTTCTTACTTTCTGGCACAATATGATGCTCCAGGTTCATCATGTACTTTCCCTGCCTTAGCTCTGGAATCAGCCAGTTCTCCAAAGAGTTCTGGCTTCTTTTAGTGGAAAATGGTATATAGAAACCAATATGTGGGCACTGGGAGTGCTCGTAGCTATTGCTCCCTGCTGCCATTGCCTTCCTCACCCCCAATATAAAAATCCTTTTCATCCCTCTCCAGCTTCAATACCCCCATAACTGTGCAGACACCCCTATCATCCAACTTGGGCTCCAACATCCTGCCTGAGCCATGTCAGCATCCCTCCTCTAATCCCATGATGCTCACCACCCCTTCCCCACCCCACCATGCACACTAAATAAATACAAATGCTGTCTAAAGGATTTTGGACTGGATTGTTCAGGAGGAACAGAGGAAGAGGACTTAGCCTGCCTTTAGATCACCTTGTTTACTAATTCATTCACAAATTTCACAAAGAAGGAACACTAAAGAAATTCCACATTATCAATTTCCACTTTCTGTATCTTCCCACTAAGATGCATCAGTGCCCACCAAACCATTCTGCTGCTTTAGCCTGGTCAGTGTCCAAAAGGTAATGGCAACATCAGAAGAACAAAACTCACTGAAGTAGCTACTAGAAGACTTTCAAACATCAGAATTTATCTAGGGAAAACATAAGTTTCTTCACTCCTTTAAGAGAAGAATGCAGGAAAGCACACTGCCCCGACCCATTTTTCAGGGGGGTGGAAATTAGCTCAGTCACTGAAAGTAAAAAAAAGAAAGAAAGAAAAAGAAAATTCATTTAATGTACTAGGACAACTGTTTTTGCATGTAGGAATAGTATGAGTATGGGGGAAAAATGGAAAACAGCATAGCATGGGATCTGCTGGTGCTCAATTCAGAGTTGATGCCACCTATGCCACTTAATAGCTGAATGACCTTGGGAAAGTCACAGCACCTCTGTATACTTTGGCTTCTCATTTGTAAAATGACAAAGTGACAGAAAAGGGCCAATAATAACCATAAATTGGATCATTTCACTTCTCTGCTTTTTAATCACCCCACCACCACCACTCTAATGTTTCTGATTTTTCCAAATTCTTTCCCTTGGCCTTGAGGATCCTTCATGACTCCTATCATATTTCACTTTTCCCCTTACCACATAATCTAATCACCCTGATGTGATTCCTATTCTTTGAATATATCAAGCTCCTTCCCTCCTCGGGGCTTTGCACTTACTGTTTTCTCTGCCCGAAATACTCAGTGACACTCAGATGTCAGCCCAAATGTCACCTCCTCAATTTAAAATCATCTTCTTCTACTTCAGACACCCTCTATTTACTAGCCTGTTTTATTTTCACTACAGTCCTCACCACCATCTGAAATTATCATATTTGTTGGTTTACTTAATTATTGTCTATTGCTCTCACTAGGATATGAGCATATGAGTGCAGTAACTTTAGTTGTATCCCCAGCACCTAGGACAGTGGCTAGCCCATAGAAGGTATATAAATAAGTCTGAATGACATAAATGAATGAATGAACAGTAGTTATTTGATATAATTTCATGAGAATTAAGTGAGATAATAAAAGTAAAATATTTAGCATAAAACCTGGTACATAGTAAATTAACAATCTGTGGTATAGTAAAAAAAGATCTGGATACCCAGTTCTAGTCTTGGCTCTTCCTCCAGCTAGTAGGGTAACTTTGAGTGAGCTATAAATTCCCTAAGCCTTAATTTATCATCTATAAATGCTGCAGGGTGGGTAAGAACATCTCTGAGGTCTCTTCCAGGCTTAAAATTCGGTGGTGTTGCCTTTCTTGTGGTCAAAGTTTCCAGGCTTGCTCAACAGTAAGTTAATTCTTCGCTGGTAAAAACTGAACTCCTGTTGCCTTAGCGGCATCTCAAAAAGTCTCATTTTAGTATTGCCTGGGTATTCCAGTTTCCATTGCTAACTATACTTTTAGCTTAAGTTTACAAGGGGTTTCCAGGCAACTTTGCAGAGTTCTTGCATTTTTCACTGCACCTCCACTCTTTCCCTTTCCTTAATTTCCAGACACAAAACAGAGGCTGGTTTTTGGCCTGGACCATAGGGAAAGATTTACCAAAACAAAACCCAGGAAAACTTTGAAAAGATCAGTAAAGATTGGTGTTTCACCCAGATAGTCTTCATGGAATTTCTGGACCCTGGATAGAATTCCACAATCCTGGAGACATCAGTTTATCTCCAAAGAGAGTTCCTAGAAACACTATTAAAGCAGAGAACCAAGCCATGCATCATGCATTTTGATACTTCCAGAAAAACTGCAGAAGCCTATACTACCCATACAAAAGCTCATGAGAGTCTCCTCCATGACCTTGAATTCACTGGTTTAGCAATCATCCACGCTTGAAAACAATTCCAGAGCAACAAGGTTAAAAACAAAGCAATGTGTCTCATAGACAAAGCTGTGTTGTGGCAGAGTCTGCCAAACCCAAGTTGGGAGTCTGCATTTGTCTTTTTACCTTGATAGTCCAACAGAACATATGATCTACCTACAACATAAAATAAACACAAAACAAAAGGGATAAGCATCTCTTTCCATCCAGCTTGCTCTCGTTCCTTGATTTGTTTGCACCAATCGAGCCAATTTGGCTGCTGGTCTGTTTGGTAACTAGCTTCAATCAAATCATTTTTAGTGCTTCCAACAGTCTGCTTCCCTGGTGTGTACCTGGAAAATCTCCTTCCATTTAATCAATTTAACCAAAGTCAGTTTCCCTAGCAGAACCAGACATGAAAAGAATAGTTCCCTGTTCTTATTGCAAAATGTCACCTGGAGAAAGGACTCCTCTGATCTAACACTTCTGTTATATAAGAACAGTCTCATCCTCACCCTTTTCTCCAAAACACGTTTTAAAATTTAAGGATTGAAGCCTTGCTACTCAAAGTCCCCGGACCAGCTGCAGTAGCATTACCTTCAGGCTCACTAGAAATGTTGAATCTTAGGCACTTCTCCAGATCTACTGAATTAGAATTTATATTTACAGGATCTCTAGGTAATTGGCATGCACACTAAAGTCTGAGAAGGAATAAGTTAGGATAATGGCTTTGAGGTATTTACTTCAAATGAAATAAACTTATTCACAACCAGTCCCTATTCATTTGGGAAGAAGGAGAAGAGATTATTAGGCTTTTCTACCATAGAGCAATAACTGACTGTTAACCTCATAAGGTCTTTTCGTGATATTATTTTGGTCTTCAAATTTATTTTTCCTTTTTATTTAATAGGATTTCTCATAATCCTGGAACACATTAAGAAAACCAGATGTATTAAGCAATATCAATGGTGTGCTAGTAAATTGGTTTTCTGGAGGGGAAATGCGCTGATTTGTACTTCTTGCCAATTTTCATGGTGTAAATACTCCATAATCAATTTCAAGCTACCAGTGATTTAACAACTGTTATGTAAAATTCTAGAAACTTTAGAAATTAGCTTTTATAATTTGTTGTGAATTACAATGAACTACTCCAACACATCACTAAAGACCCTCAGAAAGGAAACTTATTTTCAAGTCATGGCCACACTTCACTTAAACCTATTCAAAATGAAATAACACCAGGCTAGACATCTTAAATATAAACTTTTCATTATGCCATGCCTCTGCTTCAGAACCTAAGAAACTTCCCTATTAATTATTCAGCACATATATCTAATCTTATTTTCCTGTTTTTCAAAACTACCTCTCGTTCCTCATACTGCATTTATCCCACTTCATTTTCTAGATCCCCTTAACATGCACCATATTCCCCACTTCTGTTTCCTGCAACCCACCAAGTCTTGAGGCTGTGATTGAAGAAGCATGTCACTCCAGTTGTTGCCATCTAATAATAAAGGACAGAACTGCCATAGGATAGAACTAGCAATGCAAATGGCAGGTGGAGAGATGGACAGAATCTGTTGATAACATCTTCGAGTTTCTGAATCAAACTTTGCTGAACTTGCCCATCTTGTGGACTTTCTATTATATAAACCAATAAATATCCAGGCTCTATAACTACAACTGAAAGCAAACCTAATAGTGGGCCTAGAAGAAAGTTCCTTAATGGAACAACAAGCCACATCACTGTGAAACCAAATAAAGCCATCGTAAACACAACCTGTAATGGTTCTTACCAGCCCTGTAATCTTAGGAAGAAAGAAACTATTTGGAAATATATTTAGATCAACTGAGGAGTTGATTGTGATAACAATATGTTAGAGTAGTTCATAGTCTCATTGACACTTAGGTATGGAAAGGATCTGAATGATCTTATAATTCTACTTCCTACTGAAGGCATTCATGACAGGTAATTACCAGTCTCTTAGAGTGAATGGAAATTCATGTCCTTCCAAGGCAGTACATTCCATTATTTTAAATTCCTTGTGACAAGCTAAAATTTATTTTAGCCATAATTCTCTCTCAAACCACACCCAATAAGGCCTTGAGATATATGAAAATTTTGATCATGGCTCTCTTCTAAGTACCTTATTCTCCAGTTTCCAGACATCTCACCACTTCTTAGCTACAGAAAGGACAGAGCCCAATGGTATACCTCTAGACATATTCCTACACATTGGTACCAGCTTGCATGAATCTATATTTTTTGCACACAGTGTTTCCATCTACTACAAATCTAAATTTTCTCCAACTTGACCACCAAGAATATAATATTAGTTAAGGTGACACCAGTTGCTGCAACCAAATTTCAGTGGTTTAATCTAATAGTTTATTTCTCCCTCACAAAGATAAAAGCAGGATTCTGGTTGGTTATGATTCACAGTCCCAGGATCTTTCCCTCTTGTGGCTCTACCAACTTCAACACGTGATTTCCAAAGCTACCACAGAAACAGAAAGGACATGGAGGATCTAGTAAAAGGTGAGGTATGGGCCAAGTCTGAAAGTGTACATCACTCCCACTACCATTCCACTGACCATAACCCAGTGATATATCGCACCTGACTAAAAACACATGCATGAGAAATATAGTTAGCTGTGTGATCAGAAGAAAGAGGATGAAGCTTGGTGAACAGCCAATCTCTGTCACGAATACCATATGAAAACATCAAAACACTTGTCTAAATATCTAAACATTTATAGAAATCCAAATTATTCATAAGGACAGTCAAGGACTTGACTAACTTTGAAAGGAGAAAAGGAGAGTCCTACAAGAAAAAGGACGGGAGAACATTTTTATATTTCATAAAAATAGAAAATATTTTGGCATGGAATAGGAAACACCTGAATAAGAATGCTTCCAAAGGTTTCCTAAAGAGTATATTAGTAAAATTCATTTCCTCTACGCATAATAAAAGAGCAACTGTAGGTCAAAAGTAAAAACATTTATTTTTAGAAAAGACTTTCTGTAGTCTGATTTGTAAAGAACAGTAATGCTGTGCTGTTATTCTCACATCATTATTAATATTTAATAAAATGAAATACATCATAAAGGAGAGATTTGACTATGTGAAAATTAAAGCTTCTGTATGTCAATAAACACTGTAAAATTGGGAAAATATTTGAAATGATTATGACAAAGAGATAATATCCCTGAAATATAAAGAACTCTTGAAAACAATGAAATAATAAAAAATAAATTCTCGGATGGAGGAAATGAAGAATATGATTAGACAATTCAGAAAATATAAATTATCAGTATAATAAAATAGTCTGATTTAGTAGCAATCAAAACAAAAAGGGGGAAAATTACCCATATTTTACAAATCAACTTAGTAAACCATTTTTAAAGGTTAGTAACCATGTTGACAAGAATGTGCTAAACCAGGGTGCCTGTGTAGCTCAGTCAGTTAACTGTCTCCCTTTGGCTCAGGTCTTGATCTTGGGGAATTGGGGTGAGCCCTGCAGTGGGCAGTGCACGGAGTCTGCTTCTTCCTCTCCCGATGCCCCTCCCTCCATCCCGTTCCTGCTCTCTCTCTTTCTCTCTCTCTCACATATAAATTAATAAAATCTTTAAAACAAAACCAAAAAAAAAAAAAAAAGATTTAAGTTCCACTTCACCAGGCCCCCTATATCTCAGAACCACCTTTCTGGATCCATCAAGGAGATCAATACACAATTTTTGTGACTAATAGATTTTTCCCTGCTGCAGTTTGAACCATCTAGGACTAAGTCATGGTAAACAAAGGTCATCTCTTTGAAGTCAGTGACTGAGACCAATGAACTGCCTGGAGTTCTTTGCTGTTGAAGCTCAGTCTTTTCATCTGTAAGATAAGTCATAATGCCACCTACTTCTCAGGATGCTATGAAGAATGCATGATGTAACAGATGCATGGGTGTTGGACACATGATATAATAAATGCACAATAATCTGGCACAAAGAAAGTGCTGAGTTTCCTTCCCCACCCCCCCCCCACACACCCCAATCCCTCCACACCCTTCTCATATACAACAAAGAAAAAACGAAAATAAAAAACAAAATGCTAATCCAAATGGCATGCGTGTGCTTTCTATAGTCTGCTCTTCAAACTCTACCAGTGATTTTTGGCCTCCAAATAAAATCTCAGCAAAACCCCCAAATGCAAACAGAACTGATAAACTCCTGGAGCAGCCTGCTTAAAGCTCCACTGCCTTGTGAAAAACACCTGTTAGCAAAATGCAAGGTAAGCATCTCCGCAGACCCCAGGTTGCTTTGGATATAGTGCAGAGTGTAGTGTGATAGGATTCTCCTATGTTCACAGGAGGAAAAAAAAGCAGGTGGGAGTTTCCATTGGCTCAGTCATCTAAACCACCTTGGAATCTGGCAACACAGGCGTTCTCTGCATGTGAGGAAAGCACCCAGGGCAAAGCTGAACACACCACCTGTCTCCGTTAGATCTGGTGACATACAGAACCATTTGTTCCTCGCTGTTCTCAGCACAAAGCTAAAGATATTTTTAATTAAAAAAATAATATGGTGCCATCCAGATGATGTCTTCATTTTTATCTAAATCAAGCTCTGCAGGCCTGTTCTCACATGAAGGGGAGAAATCCCCCATCTGCATTAGCAGGTGGAAACACTGCTCAAAACAGACAGAGAAGTCTGGGTGGTTTCTCCTGCTGAAGATTACGTCCTCCTGTCTCTGAACAGCCCAAATTCCCCCACACTTAGCAATGATGATGACACTATGTTACCCACCATAAACTTTCACTTTTTAAAGCCCTTCAACACTTATTTCATTTGACCGAAAGCGATAGGTTGGAGGAAGGTATTAATTACATTAATTATCATCTCCTTTAATGTAGTCATAAGTAGAACACAGGTATCCTCACCCCCAGGTGGGCCCACTGCCCACAAGACCCCAGGATCGTTTCCCCCTGGCAAAAAAAAACAAAAACAAAAAAAACCCCTCGTTTTAAGATAAATCAGAGAAGGGCTTTTTAATTTCTTCCAACATGAAGCTTCATCCTTGATAACTACCACCAGTTAATGGATGACATTTCATTACATTTTGTGACACATATAGAACTTACCAAGCCCTTTCACAAATTAGATGAAATCATACGAAATGCTGCTACTTGGCTTATTTTGACTTACAAAAACAACAATTTCGTATGATTCAACCTAATACTTTATCACTTTCAACCTTCTGTAGAATAAATAGGTTCAAGTTCTCAATTTTATTCCAGGTCTGGGAAATGTACAAAGCAGAAATAAATCTAATTACATGTGTGTGTTTATAGATAATAAAGCATAAATCATTTGACTTAGCCACTGAGATACTGCTCCTGACGTGCTATCAGAAAAACAGCAGTATGTAAATATTAAGTAAATCAATAAATACAACCATAAACATTAAGAACCTTGCCTCTAACGTGTTTCTTAATAGCTTTATTTTTCCAATCAGTGGTTGATCTCTGTAGGTAATTTAGCTAACACAAACTGTTTCCAAGCTGGAGTCCCTACCTATTTCAGCCTGTACTCTCCAGATACTGAGAATGCAGTTAATGACAGCCTTCTGTATGCCTTTTATTTCTTATTCTGAACAAGGAAATTGTGGAGTTTTGGTTCATTTATTTAAACTGCTTCTGCTGACTTCTACTTTTCCTTCCAACCTTTTTTAGTCATATAGATACTTTCACCGCATTGCTGTATTGCATTCTAATAGTGTTGCAATAACAAAACTTTTCCATGCAAATTTCCCATCACTGCTACTGCCTGCCCCCTCCTGGAGGAGAGATTTCTACCATTCAAAGAGCCTGAACATTTTGCAGAGTTTGTGTGGCCCCAAGCAGTAAAGCTCTATCTGCCTCAAAATAGTTTTACAAGAGAACCATATTCTGGCAATATGTTACTCCATATCGTTGTTAAGTTTCAGGGCTAAATCTTAACACGTGGTTTAACATAAACCTGGCTCTTCTTAAGAAGGAATTTACTGAATTCTACTTCTGCCAATTGTTGTATTAGGCTTCCACTTTTGTTGTTTGCTTTTTAATTCAAAAGACATTCATAAATCCTCTATGCGGGATCAACTGTGCCTGTTACCGTGTTAAATTTCTCCCCCTGCTGAGGTCATTTCCCTGAAGGTTCTAAAGATACAAAACATAAAGCTTTGGTGCCTATTATGGTCTTCCACTTAATTTCCGCTGTCTTGGCAACATCTCCCCTTCCCTCAGAGTGCAAAGGTTAAGCGATGGTCCACAGTGGTACTGGACCCACGGTGGGCACCAATCAAAGGCTTGCCTCCTTCAGGTTGTTTACTTAGATGGCTGAATAAAAGACGAAGACCCCAGAACCTGTGACTTGGCCACTTCTCTCTATTTTTCTCCACCTGGCTGCCGACCTAACCCCCACTATGCTCCCCTTCCCCTTCATCTTCTAGGTGTCATGTATGAGAAAGCTAGAAAGGTAAGAGAAAATATGTAGTAGACCAGGAGACAGCCATTCCATCTTCTGTACTTGGGAGAGAGGGCCCTTAGACTTGTCTTTGCTGGGAAGGGACTCAGATCCAAATAACTTTACCAAGGTATTCTCACAGAATCCCCAGCAGGAATCAACTGATTCATGTGAGGAAGAGGAGAGGAGAATGCTGCTGAGGACAAAAACCCACGTGCAAAGTAACACTTGAATTTCTGTAAAGCACTGGCCAGGGACCTGAACAAAACCAAGTGCTTCTGATGACAGAGACAGCAAGGCTGATAGAACTGGGTCAGGAGACAGCACAGTGAGCAAAGGCCAGGATTTGGAGTCAGGCAGCTCTGGGCTCCAGACGGGGGTGGGCCACTCGCGGGCTGCACCAGCTACCACACTGGAGTTCATTCACCTCAGCTTCCTCATCTACAAACGGGACAAAACTATTTACTTCAAAATGTCCTAAGAATTAAATGAGATAACCAATGTACTGTTCCAGTAACGTGGGGCTAAGTATCTGTTCCCTTTTTTTTCTTTTCTTTTCCTTGGGATGGAATTGAGGAGAATAACATGGATCAGGAGCTACTTTGCAACCTGAAAAGAATTTCAGCAGGAACAATGAACTTTGAAAGCTAATGTGAAATCCGCTACTCACTATATTCAACTTCTTTCCAGAGCCTTCATCACTAAGCACATTTTTAAAGTATCCCCAGCATTCTTCCCCAACCTGCTTAGTTTAGAAATATTTCAATGTTAAGTTTGGGAGGGAAAACACATGTAATTAATACTGAGAAAAAGTCTTGAAAGAAGAGCAAACCCTCTTCTCCACAATGAACACTGATCTCCTCAGTACAAGTCAGCTGCCCTGAGCTAGACCACACGGAAAGACTGTGACCTCGGAATCCCCAAGCACTGTGTAGGGTAAACTGGATCAGTGCTAGCCAGCAGCTCTCAGTCAGTTTACTTGTTCATTTGCAGAGGGGAGAAACAATTGTAACTTCAAGAGCAACTGGATGAGCTAGGATGGAACAAAGAACTCCCAAAGCGCTCCATGAAAGAAAGTAGTGATGATTAGGGGAGGGGGACAAAATTTAGAGGTGCCCCAAAGCAGGAGAGGTATGAGGAGGAGAAGGGCAGTGATGTGGAGGGGCAGGATGCTGGGGTCAGCACCTTAACCAGGACTATAAGAAAGAAAATTGGCAGAGAGAAATTTTCTGTTCCAGGTATATGACTAGGGACTTTTAAAATTATTATTAATATTAGACTTTATTTTTTAGAATAATTTTAGATGTATAGAAAAATTGAAGAGATAGTAAAGAGAGTTCCATATACTTTACCTCTTCCCCTGTTATTAGGATCTTATATTAGTATGGTACATTTGTTACAGTTAATGAACCAGTATTGCTGCATTATTATTAACTCAAGTCCATAGTTTATTAAGATGTCCTTAGGTTTTTACCTAATGCCCTTTTTCTGTTCCAGCTAACACTTTCCATTTAGTTGTTATGTCTTCTCAGGCCCCTCTTGGCTATGACAGTTTCTTAGATCTTCCTTGTTTTTCAAGACCTTGACAGTTTTGAGGAATACTGGTCGGGTATATTATAAGATAGCCCTCTACTGGGATTTATCTGATGTTTTGTCATGATTAGACTGGGGTTATGGGGTCTGAGGAGGATGATCAGAGAGATGAAAATGTACCATATTATCAATGTTTTATGACTGTTGATATTGACCTTGTCCACGTGGCTGCAGTCATGTTTGTCAGGTTTCTCTACTATAAAGTTATTCTTTCCCCACATTCCCCTACTGTCCCCTTTGGAAGGAAGTCATTATGTGCAGCGCACACTTAAGGAATGGGAAGTATTTTCCCCCAGGACAATTTTTAAGAACAAAACTAATATTTTATCCTAAATTATCTATGTGCTACTATACCCCACCTGGTATCTCTAGTTAAGAGAAGTCTACTGCCCACAAATGCCAGGTATGAGAATTGTTTGGGGGAACCAAGGAAAAGGAGCTAGAATGTACATGTGGGTCCACACAGGGCAGACAGAGGAGAATAGATGAACCACACGAGCTAAGGAGCAACCAGAAATCAGAGCAAGAGTGGGCCATAAGACCATCAACCTCCAGGATTTTGGAGCACCTGGGATGGAATTCAAGTCCATTTTGTGTATCTTCCAGAGAACATGTGACCCCAGGTAACATCTGAGTTACACATTTATCTGCACTTCAAGTATTTATTTAACAGCTACTAAAAGACAGGCACTGCACTGTGTGCAAGGAACTAGGGAAAGACACAGTAATTAACCCAACACTCCTTCTTCTTTAAAGAGCCTTAAGGAAATCTGAATGCTACCAGCTTGATAATCCTCCTATTCTTGCACTTGCTCAAATCTTCCATTGGCTTATTATCTTCACAATATGCCAGGGCACTCAGAAGCAATGTCAAGAAGTGGCTGGGGGCAAGAATTTTGGTCCTTCCTGCCCCAATATTTCTCTCCCATACCAACTCAGATATTTTTCTAAAGAGTATTCTTTGATATCATTCATCACGATTTTATCAATTCTCTGCATCCTATAAATAAAAGCATCTTTGGAAGATTTTTCTAATCTTATGGACTTTGATAAACTAAGAAAAACAATGTGTGCTTCCTTTACAAATTTACTTTCAAAACAAGTAAATCCCTATCTCACTCCCCACCCCCAGCAACAAGATTACTGTCCCCAACCCTCTTCATGTAGAAATTCTACAGCCACCACATGTGACACTGTAGGTAATATACTACTATGGGTTTTCGATAAATAAGAAAACACAGGTGCAAAAGTGATGGGCGATCGCCCAAGCTGTTGGATTTGTAAATCACATTCAGAACCAGTATTCGAACAACTCCAAGCCTGCCTGCTGAACAACAGCACTCTCCATTTTAAAATATTTAATAGCCTAATGCATACACGGACAGCTTAGGCATGTGAGATAATGCAAGAAGAACTACAATGACACTTTCTGCAAATGTTTTTTGTTCAAAACAGCAGCAGGAGATAAAGCAATTAAGGACATGCTGCCAAGGAGTGACTGCCGTTCTGAAAATCACACATGCGTTCAGCATAGAAAGGTTCATGGGCACACCCTTTTAGCTGTACCACAAAGTACAGGAAGTGGAAAAATAGCACCTCTGGCCATAAGTTAATGCTAATATTTTGAAATAAAACAAAATATGCATCTATGTAAGCTACAAATAAAGATTCCATACATACCAAATTAATGCAATGGACAAACATACACATAGCACCATAGAACTTTTGAACAGAGGAAATCTTGGATCATCTCAAGCCACAGTTTTCAAATGCTTCTTAAGCATTCAAATGAAATACTATAAAAATAAGTTTATCATTTTAGTTGAGTGGATTGTCCCAGTGACCCCCCCTCCCCCGGCTCTGAAGGGATCAGATCAACACTGAAAAACCATGTCTTTAATCCAATTTCCTTATTTTATAGGACTATTTGAAAATACGCCAAGATTAAGATAAAATTTTGTGAGCAGCAGTGATGTAGGGCTCTGTGTGTGTGTGTGTGTGTGTGTGTTATTCACAGCCCTGAGCTTATATCTTCATGTTCCAAACATTTGTAGTATCTGCTCAAGTTTTTCTTTTTTTTTTTTTAATGATTTTTTTATTATATTATGTTAGTCACCATACAGTACATCCCCAGTTTCCGATGTAAAGTTCGATGATTCATTAGTTGCGTATAACACCCAGTGCACCATGCAATACGTGCCCTCCTTAATACCCATCACCGGTCTATCCCATTCCCCCACCCCCCTCCCCTCTGAGGCCCTCAGTTTGTTTCTCATAGTCCATAGTCTCTCATGTTTCATTCCCCCTTCTGATTACCCCCCCTTTCTTTATCCCTTTCTTCCCCTGCCGATCATCCTAGTTCTTACGTTCCACAGATGAGAGAAATCATATGACAATTGTCTTTCTCTGCTTGACTTATTTCACTTAGCATTATCTCCTCCAGTCCCATCCATGTTGCAGCAAATGTTGAGAACTCGTTCTTTCTGATAGCTGAGTAATATTCCATTGTATATATGGACCACAACTTCTTAATCCAGTCATCCGTTGAAGGGCATCTCGGCTCCTTCCACGATTTAGCTATTGTGGACAATGCTGCTGTGAACATTGGGGTGCATATGGCCCTTCTCTTCACTACGTCTGTATCTTGGAGGTAAACACCCAGTAGTGCAATGGCTGGGTCAGAGGGTAGCTCAATTTTTAACTTTTTAAGGGGCCTCCACACTGTTTTCCAGAGTGGCTGTACCAACTTGCATTCCCACCAACAATGGAGGAGGGATCCCCTTTCTCCACATCCTCTCCAACAATTGTTGTTTCTTGCCTTGTCTATTTTTGCCATTCTAACTGGCATAAGGAAGTTTTTCAAACTCAAGCCTGCATGGGAATCACCTGGACAGCTCGCAAAACATAGATTTCTGAACCCTAATTCCAAATATGCTGATTCAAAGGTCAGAGAGTGGTCATGGGTTTGCGTTTCTAACCAGCCCCCAAGTGCTACTGGTGCTGCTGGTCTGGGACCCTCATCTTGAGGATCTGCACTAAAGGACAGTGTGCAGATAGAGCCTTGCACTACTGGAAAATGAGGGCACAAAAAAAAAATCTCCCTTTCAAGATCTCATACCCAACGCAATGAGGTACTTGCAAATATTTGCTGAACAAATGACCAACAAGTGAGACCTCTAGGATTTCAGGTTAGCAGCTGCCATGGAGCAGCTCTGTGACATCGGATACAACACTTCTCATCATTGGAAAGTGCCCAGGTTGAACCTCCAAGGTCCTCCCATGAATATCCTCATTCCATTATGTTTTTCACACTTTCCAGGCTATCTGTGTCCTCTGGAAAGTTTCAGTGAAGGAGGCTCAAGCTGTGTCTTCTATTTTCTTTTACCTTACATCTTTTCTTTGCACCCCACATTCACTCTCCACCTTGTCCCACCATGTTGTAGGACCTGCATATCTGACCCTATGGACTAAACCAATGGGTTCCCTTATCCCCTGACTTCTGGTCAGGTTGTACCAATAGAAGGCACTGGCACAAGGTTAGAGGTGGCAGAAGAGTGAGGTCTCCAGACTCCTCCCTACCAAGGTGCACTGAGTGAGCCGTGTTCAGTTACCAAAGAGCACAGCCCCTGTCAGAGGGCTATCGCCTATCAGCTGCCCTCCCTGGGGGTCTGGTAACTCTCCATCCTCTCCCTTCAGGACTAGAGGAGTACGCCTCCCAGCTGTAGCTAGCCCTGGGCTACTGCTCTATCAACAGTTCCTATAAACACTACCCTCACATTAGAAAATCATCATTTGATTAAATTCTCTTCAACTTGCCAGTTCGAGGGTGTCCTCCACTTCCTGCTAGGTCCCTGACTGGTATACCAGCTGGGACCCTTGACTGCTCTCATGAGAGACGCTGGCTTAGAGACCTCCCCCTACTTACTTACTCTCCCTATGCTAGTCCCAATTTAGTAGAACTACCCACCCCTTCTCTATCTCATGCAGGGATGAGAAGATAAAATAGTCTATCTGAAATCAGTTCACACTTTCAGAAACTCAAAGGTTCATATCTAACTTAATTGTAGCATTTGATGTATGCCATAGCTTAAAAATTCAAAGCTACATACAAAACAAACCTCACACATGGATTTTTCTAAACTTTATTTGTTTGATAGTTTGCAAGTATTTTGCAAGGAGATTGATTCTTTCATTAGCAGAATGCTGGTCATTCAATAAATGTTAGCTATTACCCAACAATGCAAACTGAGCTCTACAATGTGCCAGGCACTGGGTCAGGCCTGGTGTCTATGAAGGTGAACAGAACAGTCTCCTCTCCTGCCTTCATGGGATTACAGTCTGGTAAAAGAGGGAGATACTAAAAAAATGAATTACAGAATTTATTCTTAGATCACTATTGTGATAAATGCTGCACAGGATCAATGCTAAGAGTACATCAGGCAAAAGGGGCAAGACCAGGGGAGGGGGGAGGGGAGGTTGCAGGGAGGGTAGCCTGAACTTGCAAAAGAAACAGCAGGTTTCAGGAGACATACCTCATCTCACAATGGTCTTTTCTGAATCTTCTTTTAATTGAAATTCAAGTTTAAAGAAGAAAGACATAAGGAATGCAAGTTTTCTGAAAAGGTTGAGGCAGGGAATTCAAAGAGGGAGAGAAGGAGAAACAACTGTCCAGCATGAAACATTATTCAGCAAAGGTTAAGGTGAAAAAAAAGACAAATATTGTGATTGTTACACGTGTTTTCACACCCGGAGAACAAGTCTATTTTCTATTTTTGTCCTAAACTATTTTTATTCCATATTCACACTCTACTATGTTTAGATACCTCTGCTGAAAAATTCAAAGTATTCTAAGAGAATGGGGAGACTTTTTTCTTTCCTTTAGGACATTTTGTTGGAATTGTTAAGTTTCCCAAAGAATCATTCTAAGTGCTCAAATTACTTAAAAGGCACTAAAAAAAATGAACCAATTGTCAAATAAGCTGAATTTTTCAAGCAGCAAGCTTGTGTCAATGAGGGGATCTCAACATGGCCCTTTGGACACTTACCTGCTCTATACCTATTTCAAACAGACACCCCATTAAAGGCCACACACATGTGAATACTCAAGGCAACGCCACTGTCCTTTCAGGTGAATTTGCTCTGCCCTAAGCGTTTCTGGGTCTTCTCTCAGGCTGCCTCCCCCGCCCCCGCATCCAGCTCTGTTGCACACAGGTGCCTGCCTTCCCATTTCAGAGACGACACACAACGGTCCTCCCAGAGTGTGATACCCAGAATTTCCATCTAGTCAGCATTGGGCAATAGGGCATGTTACTGATTTTCATGCAATTTACAGAAGGTCCTGGTACTTAAGATGGTCTTCAATTATTTAAAAATAAGGCTAAAAAAGCTAGAGGCAAGTCATGGTAAATAGAGCAGGAAATGAGAAAGCCCAGGAGCTTTGTCTTCTCTCTTTCTTCTCTCCCTGCTCTGTAGCTCCTCCCTGGCAAGTCCCTTGTCTTCTCTGAGTAGCTTTGTTCTTACAGAAGATGTGTGGCCCATATACACAGTGACCAGTGGCCCAGGTGCAAATATTCAGCCCCCTCCCCAGAGAAATGCATATGCGTGCTTGTCAGACTACAAGGGCTGATTGTTTGAGCTCAGAAAATACCGTTACTGTACTCATATGTAACTATGTTTATGTCTTTTTCTCTTTTGTGGATTTAAACAGACCCTATTATCCTTTGGTCAAGCAACTGGAGATTAAAAAGAGCATGTATATCATAACCAAGGTCAAACTATTTCCAAATGCTTCATCCAGGCTCCCAGCTATTATCAACAACCTCATTTTCATTTCCAACATTTATTAAGACTCAGGTCCTGCCCTAAGTGCTTTACATCAACTGTATTTCATTTCATCTTCCCATGAATTCCAAAAGGTGAATATTAGTGTTTTCCCCATTCACCAATGAGAAAGCTAAAGCGTTAACAGATTAAGTTACTTGCCTAAGGTCACCTACTAAATGGAAGACTTGGGATATCAGCCCATGTCTGTTTAATTCCATTCATACATCTCCACGTTGTAATGATATTTGTTAAAATAGAACTTAACCCTTTAACTGAAGCATGTATTGTGTGGCGGTGTTTGCAGAGTGGGGCATTGTTTTTATAGTAGTCTCTAATAAACATTCATGACTGTAAGCTCTGAGAGGGCAGGTATCCTGTTTATCATATTTACCATGGTATCCCCAGAACCTAGCACAGGACGTGGTACATAGAAGGTGTTCAGCAAATGCCTGTTGAAGAAACGAAGGGAGAGAAGAAGGGAAGAAGGAAGGAGGTGGTACAGAGAGAGGAAGGCAGACAGGCAGTCTTTCAAAAGAAAACAGTACGTTTGGTAAAGAAGCAGACAGAAATGTGTAACTGTCTGAAGCTCAACTCCTGGGTGTGAATTCTCCAGCCCCTTAAGAAATAAGGAGGCAGTTTTTCCATTGTCCAGGAGAGAAAGGAGTAATGAACAAGACTAGGAACAAAATATCTGTCATATAGTAAATGGGGCACTCGGATCAATCTGTTCAGGTCACATATAAATGGGCAGAACCCCAGGGAAGTATAATGCAGCAGGCAGAAGATCCCAGGAGTGGGGGTACACAATGACCATTGGTAGTGGGACACTGGGAGCAACCATAAAGGACCAATAAGTAACCAGGAGAGCATCTTTCAGATAGCAGTCATTCTCGAAATTTTTCTCTTTTTGCTAAAACCAAAAAACCTTCATAAGGCCACCCACATTTCAAAGTATGGAGAAGAAGGCATTTGACACCAAGAATGATGTAACCAACATTCAGTCCACAGATACTCACTGCATGTCTATGATGTACTGATACCAGGGACGGACTACGGAATAAAGCCAGTGTTTCTACTCCTATGCAGCTTACAACAAATCAGCAAATCGACATGAGAAATATCAGGAAGTGATGAGTGCTATGCAGAGAATTAAAATAGTGTGCTGGAAGCTCTCACAGAGCCTACAGCAAATCAACAACTAAATATGGGCAACGTCAGAATGGAACACGGGCTCTGCAGAGAAACCATGCTACCAACTTTAAAATACACATTAAAACCAGGAAGTCATTCTGAGTTTTCTAAGTAAAGCCAAAAGCTACAGTCTACGCTTCTTCCCTGAATTTATAGATAGACTCCTCCTTTCAGAATACTGCAATAAGCATGCTGAGTTGGACTACAGCAGCTCAAAACACTGTAAGACAGAGCAAGATCAGCAAACAGAAAGATGTGAATGAAACTCAATCTATACCGGTTCTGAGGATGGGTTCTGCAGGCCCTGGTCAGCTCTCTTTCCAGGAACTAACCTATTTTCCCAGCCAGTTTAAATGCCACGGAAGACCCTGTTAGCTTCAAGGAGTGGTGAAAATCAGAAACTCAGCCAACATAGCCTTTGCATTACATCAGGGCCTGAGGGCCCTCATGAGCTCACACTGAGCACAGGGGTGGTAGAGGCACTGCCTTAATCAAAAACTTGGCAGCTCTGAGGAGCAAGACACAACCCTGGGCTGAGGCCAGAGCAGTAGGGAGGCCTGGCAATTGTGTGTGCGCCTGAGCCCCCAAGAAAGTACAGTACTTAGGACACTCAGGCAATGGCCTTGCTCCCTTGCCAAAGGAAAAATACCACAATCCCAGACCCCCATCCCCCGCTCCCTCCCTCCCCCACCAGCACCTTGCCCTGCATTAGCCAATCCACTCCCAGGGAAGTGCAGGTGGGGACGTATGAGATGCAGCATCATGGTTACACCATGTCTTCAGGCTCAGGTGGCATTTTACAGAAGCAGGGACATAGTGCAAACATTTTTGGTTCCCAATGATGTCACAGTGCCAGGTAACCAGAAGTCTGTGCGCATTCTGCGGGCACAGGAGAGCCACTGAAGCTTTTCAACAGTGGAGAGACCAGATCCGTTCTCTTCAGGAGAAAGATGGATTGGCAAAGGAAGGGTGTTGAGATACATACAGAAAAGGGACCAGGATGGCGAAGTATCTGGAAGTAATGAAAAATGGGGAACAGCTGAAAGCCCCGGGGAACAAGAAGACTGAGGGGACACAAAATAGTCCCCTTCAAATACTCCAAGGGCTCACGTCTGAAGAGGGATTTAAGTTTCCCTGTAAGAACTCAAATGGAGGTTAAAGAGTTGGAATGAGGAAAGGATATACATTTCACCTGAAGACCAAACAAAAGAACTTTCTGGTGACTAATGCTGAGCAAAAATAGAACAGGTTACCCATGATGGCTGTGACTCACGGGAGGTATTCAAGTACGGTCCAGATCACGTGACCAGGAGGAGCCCTGTCCATTTTAAGCTTTATTATTTCATGACTTCCTCCTGCGATGCCCAAAGTCCTTCTAAGCCTATCAAACCCTACCCACCCTAAAAAACCCAATGCAAGTTCCATTTCCAAGTCCCTGCTGGTCCTTCCATAATCATCTCTCCCTTTTCTGAATAAAGTACTCATTACCCATACCATTTATCTGGCAGATAAGCATGAACAACCCTGTGGCATTGTTTCAATTGAACAGTTATTTATTTCTTGCATTTCAATTGCCTTTCACAGGTTCCATCTCTGCAGTCAGACAATAGCTGCTTGAAGGCAATAACCTCACCTTATATTTCTAGAACTGGACATGTGCCTTCCACACAGCAAATGCCCAAGACTCCTCAGTGCCTAGGCTGTAAAACTGTAGAACTCAGTATAAATTTCTTGTGTGCATCCATTCAAGAAACCCTGTGGGCTTTTTCAGACGTCTGATCCTGATTATTTTATTTCCTGATTATACTCAGTTATATTTTAGTTTTATTGAGCTGAATTTTTCTTCCAACTAAAATAGTATTCTTCCACAGCATATTTTTAGAGAAGGGGAAAAAAGATTGACGCTTTTAATTAAAAACATTTTTAACCTTTTTTTCCATCACAAAATAAAAGGAATGTTTCACCAGCAGAAAATGTCATCCAGAGAACCAACCACTTATGAAAGGATTAATTTTTCTCACGGTTGAATTAAACAAGTGCATTAACACTACTGATTTATTCTCCCACAGAGGCTGCCTTTGTGAATATTTGAATTCAAGGCCAATAACAAATTAAGGTGACTTTCAAACTGCATGACCATAATGAAATTTTTAGCCCTTTTGGGTCTTCACAGGGCTACACTTGCTGAATGTGGATCCTCCCAGGACTATAACCTATTTCTTTTTCCAAACACAGCTTCTGATGTACACATATTCCCAGTATTGGAGGATAGTCCACAACCTTATTTTTTTGGATAAGGAACCAACTTCATTCCAAAGCCTAAAAAGCTGAAACTGCTTTAAGATACTGCTTTTGAACAGGCACCATGAACGTGCCATATACCAAGTCCTTTTGCTCCTTTGGGATTAAGACAGATTGAATGGGAAACATCACAGACCCACTTTATGTGTTGAAAACCACTGTGCAGGTTGTCAGGTTTCTTATAAAAAGCTTATAGCCTTGAAAATCCCTATGATTTCTTTATACATAAAAATTTCCACATACCGTTTCCATGTGATGTATTTTCCAACTAGCATATGTTGGAAACTGTAAAGGGCTCAGTAGACATATGCTCTTCCTTCTATCTTGCCTGACCCTACTGGGTAAGCGGAGTATCGACAATTTCATTTTTAAGGAAGAAACAAACCATGGTGTGAATAGTTCTAAACCCCCAAATATCCAGATTCCACCAGATAAATACACTTCTGAGATACAGGTTGGACACTTCTCAGAACATTGATCACAGAAGATCACCTGCCTCTGAGGTCCTATCTCTCTGCACCAGGCAGTGAGGGCTGCTGCATTCTAACTGATTGGCAAGTTTCCTCCTCATCCCCGTCCCTGGCCTTTTCAGAGGATCTGTCAAGGGTTTATTTCCTAGTATGGAACCAGTGTCTCTTTTTCTTTAGGAAAAGTTAGTTCCAACTACCTCTGCTGTCTACCCTCAGAACTCCACCTTCATACCATGGCCTGAAGGAAGCCAGAAATAGGAAGACTCAAACTCCCTTCGTTCCCAACCTAATGAATTTGGCAGGGAGTGCAAGGCCTGGCAGGGCGGGGGAAGGGGCAGTAAGGAGAGGGTAGATTTTATGCAATCTGAATTTTCACCCATATCCTAGTCAAGAGAAGCTTATGTTAAATTCATCATACAACTAGGCCAACCCAATAAGCTTGTCTTTGTGAAAGAACAACTAACAAACCAAAACTGTAGGGTTGGGTTTATCTGTTGTGATGGATATTTTCCATTGGCCCCTTCAAATCCACTATCCATTCTTCTCCACCTTGCTCTGTACCCTAGATGGCTAAATTTTACAGAACGTAACAATGGGCTTCTTGTCTTCTCTTTTGAGTTTTGCTTGGGGTCTGCTAATAGAAGGCCCTGGCAGATGATTAGTAGAAAAGAAAAGAGAAGTTGGAGGGTTTACTCTTGAAGCCTTCTTCCTGGTGGGTGGAATGTGTTCCTTTGCCAAAAGCACAGCCCCAGCCAGTGGCCTCTCCCACATCTAAGCCTGGTTCCCTTCCTATGCTCCTTCTGGCCTAGGGGTAATAATGGCTCCCCAGGGTGCTTTCTTTGTTCTTTGCTGTTTCCCCTAAGCATCCCTACACTTTTATAAATAGGTCTTTCCTTAAACTCTCACAACTACCCTGCATGATTTGCCATCTATTTCCTGCCTGGACTCTGTAACATTACTTTAAAGCCAGCATTGCCTTGAAATGCCTCCACCTGAGGTTTCTACAAACCATGAGCACCAAAGGAACCGGTGAGAGGAAAGAAATCAAGTGGTTATACGTTGTTTATAAAAATAACTCATTCCTTATTCTTTGGGCAGTTCTCTGTTTCTAATTATTTAACGTTTCTAAAGATTTTAGTGCCAAAAAAATCTCTGCTTAATTAAAACATCATATACCACAATTTTAAGCTCTGCATCCACTAGAACAAGTTTCTGCTCCCAAGACTAACAATATAGATGAAGCTCTCTGCCAGCATATGGTTTCATGACATAGTCTTAATAAATATCAGTATACAGCATATATCATTTCGACAGCAGATAGTATTATTTAGAGGAGAAATGGTCTAAGCCTTTAAGAATAAAAACCTGCTCTACAGGACAGCTGACTAAATGGTGAAGCTCTTAAGTGAAAGGAGTTTGGAATTCAATACGGAAATTGTTCAGCTATTACTAAATGACTCAAAAACAACTCTCAGAAACCTGGGAGATCAACAAGTACTGAAGCATGTTCTTTCCATCAGTGGAAAGGGCTTAAAGAACTCTCTAAATAACATCTGCTCTCCCCCATATTTGAAACTCAAGACAAGCCAGAAGCTATCAAGTATAACTTCAGCCATGCAGAACCCATCTGAAGAAAACAAAGTACAGTAATGTTTTCTTGATTAAGTTTCTTTTAAAAGCAAGGTTAAGGGAGTTCTGAAAAACAAGCACTTGACTTCCAAATCACAGAAAATGGCCTTTTACGATTGACTCTGTGACTCTCCAAGACAAGTCCACTTAGGGGTTCCCGCCATCAGTTCAGACCACATCTTTGTGACACAGTTTCTCATCTCTGATGCTAGTTCAGGCATCCCACATACTCTGGGACTGGAAGACCTCAAACAGACACCAGCCATCCAAATAATCTGTGACAGTGGACACCAGAGTCAAGGACATGGGTTTTATGGAAGCTAAAGGGCCTATGTAGCTGAAGGAACTATCCAGAAATTATCTACTTTATTAGAGCACAAAATAACTCTAAACAAGGTCAGTCCCATGCTCCCTTTAATCCAGCATTCTGCCACTCCCTGAGAACTGTTGTTTAAACACCAGCTTCGAAGATGTTTCCATTTCTGACCTCTCAAAGATTATATCACCTGCTATCCAGACCTTAAAAATAATCAAGGAGGGGCACCTGGCTGTCTCCATCAGTTAAGTGTCCAATTCTTGATTCTGGCTCAGGTCATGATCTCAGGGTTGTGAGATCAAGCCATGCATTTGGTTCTACACTGGTGTGAAGCCTGCCTAAGATTCTCTCTCTCCCTCTCCCTCTGCCCCTACCCCCCACCATTTGTGCTCGCTCTCTCTCTCTCTCTCTCTCAAAAAACAAAACAAAACAAAATCAAGGAGACTAATTGGACAACAACAAAAAGTCTTGTAGCTTCCCTCATCTAGTCAGATGTTCTAAACTGGTGGCCTGGGGAGGCCGGGTCCATCAGCTTAGGTGAAGTAAGTTCTTTTTCTCCTTTACACCATCCCACTTTACTTATCTACATGACCTATTTGGCCCTGTCAGAGATGGTGTTCAAGATCCACTCTTTTGAACATTTAAAGATATAATTAAAGAAAGGGGAAGATGAACCGAAAGGATGGGGCTGGGGATGGAATCCCATAGATGCTGTGGTGGTTTTAAAATATGTTGGCAGGGGCGCCTGGGTGGCTCAGATGGTTAAACATCTGCCTTTGGCTCAGGTCATGATCTCAGGGTCCTGGGATCGAGCCCCGCATGGGGTTCCCTGCTTCTCCCTCTCCCTCTACTGTTCCCCCTACTCCCCCTGCTTGTGCTCTCTCGCACTCTCTGTCAAATAAATAAATAAAATCTTTAAAAAAATAAAATAAAAAATAAATAAAATATGTTGGCAAGTTCCAAAGAGAAATTGAGAAAACAGTCCCATTTACAATTGCACCAAAAATAACAAAATGCCTAGGAATAAACTTAACCAAGGAGGTGAAGGACCTATACTCTGAAAACTATAAAACTTTGATGAAAGAAATTGAAGACAACACAAACAAATAGAAAGATATTTGGGGTTCATAGATTAGAACAAATATTGTAAAAATGTCCATACTACCCAAAGCAAACTATACATTTAATGCAGTACCTATCAAAATACCAACAGCATTTCTCACAGAACTAGAATGAACAATCCTAAAATTTGTATGGAACCACAAAAGATCCTGAATAGCCAAAGCAATCTTGAAAAAGAAAAATAAAGCTGGAGATATGACAACTCTAGATTTCAAGTTACACTATAAAGCTGTAATAATCAAAACAGTATAGTACTGACACAAAAATAGGCACATAGATCAACAGAACAGGATAGAAAGCCCAAAAACAAACCCACAATTATATGGTCAATTAATCTTCAATGAAGGAGGCAAGAATATGCATTAGGAAAAAGACAGTCTCTTCAACAAATGGTGTTGGGAAAACTAGACAGCTACATGCAAAAGAAGAAACAGGACCATTTTCTTATGGCACACACAAAAATAAGCCCAAAATGCATTAGGGACCTACATGTGAGACTTGAAACCATAAAAATCTTCTAAGAGAACACAGGTAGTAAGGTCTCTGACATGGACTGTAACATTTTTTGAGATATGTCTCCTGAGGCAAGGGAAATAAAAGCAAAAATAAACTACTGGGACTATATCAAAATAAAAAGCTTCTACACAGCAAAGGAAACAATCAACAAAATTAAAAGGCAACTTAGAGAATGGAAGAAGATATTTGCGAATGACATATCCAATAAAGGGTAGGTATTCAAAATATATATATATAAAAAAAAAGGTATACAATTCAACACCCAAAAACCAAATAATCCAATTAAAAATGGACAGAAATCATGAACAGACAATTCTCCAAAGAAGACATACAGATGGCCAACAGACACATGAAAAGATGCTCAACATCACTAATCATCAGGGAAATGCAAATCAAAACTGCAATGAGATATCACCTCATACCTGTCAGAATGGCTAAAATCAAAAACACAAGAAACAAGTGTTGGCAAGAATGTGGGAAAAAAGGAACTCTCATGTACTGTTGGTGGGAATGCAAACTGGTACAGCCATTATGGAAAACAATATGGAGGCGCCTCAAAAAATTAGAAATAGAACCCCCTATGATCCAGTCATCCCACCACTGAACATGAAAACACTAATTCGAAAGGATATATGCACCTCTATGTTTACTGCAGCATTATTTACAACAGCCAAATTATGGAAGCAGCCCAGGTATCCACTGACAGATGAATGGATAAATACATATACATACACACACACAATGGGATATTACTCAGCCATAAAAAAGAATGAAATTTTGTCATTTGCAACAACATGGGTGGAGCTAGAGAGTATACTGCTAAGTGAAATAAGTCAGTCAGAGAAAAACAAATACCATATGGTTTCACAGGGAATTTAAGAAACAAAACAAATGAACAAAGGGCAGGGGGAGGAGAGACAAACCAAAAAACACACTGTTAACTATAGAGAACAGATAGTTACCCGAAGGGAGGTGGGTTGGGGGATGGGTGAAATGGGTGATGAGGATTAAAGAGTACACATGTCATGATGAGCACTGAGTCATGTAGAGAATTGCTGAATCGCTATATTGTACACCCGAAACTAACATAACACGGTATGTTAACTATCCTGGAATTTAAAAAGAAATGTTTTAGTAGTAAATAAAACATGATGGCAAATTCTGTGACATTTCTCCCATCTAGAAGTAGAGTTGAATTCCCTTCCTCTTAAATTTACGAGTTAAGTTACTTGTGTACCAAATAAAATATGGTGGAAGCTATGCTGGTAATTTAGGTCAAAGGATGATACAGCTTCTGCCTGGCACTCTCTCTCTTACTCAGGCTGTTTGCTTTGGGAACTCATCCACTAGGCTGCACAGAAGCCAGGCAGCCATGGAGAGACCCACATGAAGAGGAACCAGGCCTCTCCATTCCAGATTTCTGGCTACTCCATCCTTCCCCCCAAAGCTCCCAGCTAATAGCCAGAACCAGCTTGCTAGCCATGTGGGTGCATCTTAGAAGTGAATCCTTCAGTCTTCAGGTGACCCCCCCCACCCTCCCCCACTCCCCAGCTGATGCTGCATGGAGCAGAGATGGGCCTTCCCATCCAGCCCAGCTCAGATTGGAGATTCAGGAGGTATATAAATGATTGCTGTGATATGTCCCTAAGTTATGCGGTGATTTTTTTATGCAGCAATAGATAACCAGAACAGATGCTTAGACTCAAACTTTTACTGGTAATTCCAATATAAGACTTGTTAAATATGTTCTCATCTAGTGAGAGGACAGAGAAATGAGAGATGAGGCAGATTCTATAACTGTCATATTTATTATGAGAACCTAAATATAATGGGGGGGAAAGCACCTGTTACCTTCTACAGTTTGACACTTTACTCACTTTTAAGGGCTAGAAAAATTAGAAGAGGAGAGGTGTTCAACATTAATGTTGCTAGGGCTGGAGAACCAGACACGAGTGGGCATGCCAATCCCTGTTCCTTCACTTCAAGATCCCTTAAACGCTTCCTTTTTCTTCCCAAGCCGCTTATTTTCACTGGCAAGATTATTTATAGTCAACCCTTCTTCCTAGAAGGACATCAGATTGAGTTCCAAAAACACTCATTCAATAACATGCAAGAGGTAAGGCTTGAAGCTTTGAAGATTCAGGGGCTGTTTTCCCTGAAAACTATTCTGCACACCCCTGCCACATGAAGTTCCTGAAATTTGTCCATCAGCATGTCCTCCTCTCCTTCAAGAACAAATGATCACCCCTTTTTATTTACTGTATTAAATTAATTGTCTTTGTCCATCTTTTGTGGTACCATGGTTTGACCTTATGTATTTAATTCTTTCCCAATGTGCCTTGGTTATTTCCACCTCCAAGCTTTGATTCATGCCAAGCCATAGCCCCTTATCTATGTCTTTCTTAGTCAACCATCTTTCAAAGCCACGTTCAAGACTCTTATCAATTTTTTAAAAAGAAAAAAATTCCCTAAACATGGCAGGTGACCACAATCCCTCTCCCTATTTGAATTCTTACAGCACTCGGAATCCACGGTGAGCAGATTTGCCCATTCCCCACCACTGTTCATAGGTCCTTCAGGGGCAGGACCACGTCTTCAGCATCTTTGCATTCCTCCCCACTACTCCGAACACACTCAGAGCCCCACTTGGCGTCTTGAGTACCTTCTGTGCTAAATTGCTGCTTATTAGATGAGGTAAATGAACTAAATAATGTAGCAAATAGCTTATAAAACTTCCTTCTAGGAATATTTTTATTATAACCACTGCCTACCACTGCCTACTCTTAAGGAATGAATCTTTAATTGGGAAGTTCTGAGTCGGAGCCAGCCAGTTAGGGTCAGTCAGGAAGTATCTGGGGGAAGTGGGGGTACCCCCAACAGGGAGGTGGCAGCCCAGGTGTTGCTCGACATGCCCAGGAAGCCCTTGAATCCTACCAGCATCAAATGGGCAGGATCTTTAAGATTACCTAGCACAGAAATGTATCTTGTGTTTATTATGTACGAAGAAACTGTGGAAGTTAACGTCAACCTCATTTTACAGATGAAGACAGTAAGACTCAGAGAGGATAAGTAATAAGCCCCAAAGCAGCTAGTTATCAGCAGGAATGGCCTTGACCTCAGGTCTCCAGACTCCTGTTCCAGCATTCTTTCCACAACAGAAACCTGGAGGACTGTTGCCTTTTCTCAATGAACATTCCTCTTTGAAGAGCAAACTACAGGCAGTGTTTCAAGGTGAACATTTGAATGATGGCTTTAAAGTCAATTTTTACTATGTAGGGTGACCTTAATTGCTAGACATTTTCTTCTCAAGAAAAACAAACCAAAAATCTATTTTATCCCCTCTGACTGAGAAAGATGTGTTTTATGGATCTAATTTGCAAGCAATTTTTCCAGAGCAGAAGAGGTCTTTTCTGAGCACTGCATCACACACTGTCTCTGGGCTGAAAGCAATGAATTAGACCACGTAACTGGCATATCTGAAAGAAAAATACAAAAGATGAAAGCCCGTGCCTTAAAAACCAAGAACATAGGCTGGATGTGTGCATCGACTCGAGAAATTGATAAAAGCAACTTAAATTATGAGCTCTATTCTCTAAGAGGCTCAACAATTGCTCCCTATCAGTATACTAGCAAATCCTTTTTTACCACATTTTATATGTCAGATTCTAAGATGAATTACATCTTTCCACTGACCTTGTCAAAATAGGCCTTTCTCATAACAAGAAGTAATAAAAGCAACTCCACAGTCCAGATCAGTAAGATCAGACAGGTAGGCTGACAGAGACAGTAGCAGAAAGTCCCCAAGTGATTTTTAATTTAAAAATGTAACTTATAAGAAATGAGCATTCCACTTTGTTTTCAAGTTCTTGTTCAATATTTTAGAAAAGAAGGAAAAGTTACAGATCATAGATACAGACAGATCTCTGGATCGTATATATGTTGAAATTTAAGGAGTATAGTACAGTAGCTAAGAACCCATACTCTATAGTCAGACCACCTAGTTCAAATTCCAGCTCTGGCACTGACTTTGTGACTTTGAGGAAGTTACTTAAAACACTTTCTAGTTCAGTCTCCTCATTTAAAACAGAGAGTTGATAATATTTGTTAATTCATAAGGTTGTTGTGAGGATTCAGTGACAATACATGTCAGGATTTAGAATAGTGACTGTCCTATAGCAAACATTTACAAATACTAGCTGTCCTTATTATCTGTGACAGGTACAAGATTATCGATATGTGAGTATGCATAGTCTTCCCCTTTCCCTCCCTTCTTTTAAGGACAATATCTTTCTTATTCATTGGGTCAGCTCTAGGGCTTTCTCTTGTGTGAAGTCTGAGTCTGGGTTTGAGTAAATCTCCCAGAGAACATTTAGACTATATTACTCAGGGGAGGTTCTATGTAACAAAGTGGGTTATGTGTAGAATGTGTGGGCTTTTGGGAAGACAGCTGAATGCCTGAGCTAGATAGTACGTGTCAGCAGCAAGGGAACACAGATGACTTTAGAAATGAGGTAGCAATGTGAAGAGAGAAGGAAAAGCTTCTAGCAACTGCACCATGTGATAGTATTGAAAAAGACATGGTAGGTTTTGTGGGTTTTTTAAATATTTATTTATTTATTTTAGAGGGGGGAGGGGCAGAGGGAGAGGGAGAATCTCAAGCAGACTCCGCTCTAAGCATGGAGCCAGACACAGGGCTCAATTTCAGGACCCTAAGATCATGACCTGAGCCGAAATCAAGAGTTTGACATTTAACCAACTGCACCACGCAGGTGCCCCCCAGACACTGTAGTTTTAAGAAACTCCATTTAAGTTTTTTGAGAAATACAATAAATATAGGAATTAATTTTCTGCAATTGCTTTTGGTAGTTGGATGTTGTTCCATGAACGTGATGTTGTGCTGAGACTGGACCTCATGAGAACCTAGATTTTATATGTATAACCAGTTCTGCAGAGAGAACAATTTGAAGCACGTGGTTTCAGGCTTAAAACAAGAGCAGATTAACACAAAGTGGTAAATGTCATGAGTAGAGCACACAGCTTTCAAAAGGAACTAAAATATTCCCTACACGTATTCACTATAGCCCTTTAAAAAATATTTTAGCAATAGGTATCCAGAGCCATAAAAATATTTGTCCTCTTTCACTCAGGGCTAATTCATCCTAAAGGAAAAAAATTTAGAACACAAGAAGATGCGCATGGCAACATTATTTATAATAGTAGAAAAATGGAAACAACCAACCAACTAACCAAAATAGAGCATGTTGATTTAATAGAAAGGTACGACTTTGTTCAAAATGATAATAGTGAAACTCAGAAAAAACGTTATGATGTAATATTAAATTATAAAAACCCAGAATCGTAATGCTAATCCTGGAGCTATCTACATCCAGCTTAAAGGACAGAGAAAATAACACCGCTTTTAGAATTACAGGTGACAGCCCTGTTTGCTGATGCTCTCTGGCCAGCCCAGGCTTCTCCAGGCTTTCATAACCCCTTTATTTTCCTCAGACTAAATGACTTTCTAAGAGTAACCCTTATTCAACTAGACTAATATCTGCAATTGCCCATCCAACTTAGAGAGATCTGGGCCTCGCCCCTCTTGCTCTCCTTAGTTCTAGTACAAAAATAACAAGAAAGAACGAGAAAGAGGGAGGGAGGGAGGGAGGGAGGGAGGGAGGGAGGAAGGAAGGAAGGAAGGAAGGAAGGAAGGAAGGAAGGAAGGAAGGAAGGAAGGGGCGGAGGGAGGGAGGGAGGAAGAAAAAGAGAGAGAGAGAAGGGAGGAAGGTAGGGGGAGGGAGAGAGGGAGAGAGCAAACTTTTGTACTTATTCTTTTGGTTTTAAAGCTTTTTAAATTTCATATTCTCTGACAATTGGATTCAGAGGGTTAATAAAGCTTTTCACAACACATTTCTTGAAATAACTGTCCCAGCATGCCTGAAGCAGCAAGCAGAGAACCAGGAACAATGGTTTTTTTTTGTTTTTTTTTTTTTTTTTTTGAGAGCTTGTGTGATCCCTTCCACACAATCTGTAGAATTACACCTAGTTTTTTATTTAAGGAACTTGCAAAAAAGGTGGAAACATAACATCTTAACACCACTCATTCATTCACTCATTCATTCCACAAGTGAGCACCAACTATGTTGCAGATACCATTTTGGGTACAGGTTATGTCACAGTCCCAACTTGCAAAAGATGATGAAACAGGTAATTCTCATAACATGTGAAGAGTGGCTCGAGAGAGAAAGTATAGGGAGACCAAGGAGGCACACCTAACCCAGGTTTGAGGAAGTCAGGGAAGAGGAGATAACATGCTCCCTTAATTCAAATTCTAATAAAGTCAAATCAATCATGTAGGAAAAATGAGGAAATAGGCCCAAATCAGACTCTGTATTCTCATTTCTAAGTCATATTCTCATAGAGTGTCCTGGCATTAGGGTGAGTAACATTCTTCTAAACACAGCCTCCAAATATAATAGACATCAGAAAAGTAATTGGTGGAACCAATTCCCCTCAGCAAATAGCAGATGAACTAACATTCTCCAACTGCCCAATGTGGGCCAGGCCCTCAAATCAACTTCCAGTCTTGCCATTTTGATTTTCTCTGTCCTAGATGAAAACATTCTTTCTCTCCATCTGGCTCTGTGAATGATAGTAGTAGGAAGTAGTTTATTTTGGTTTTAGGAAATAGAAAAGAAACTATATTTTGTTATTTTTTTTAAAGGTGGCAGAGAACATGCTGAATCATATTCTTTTGCTGGGCACTGTATAGACAACATGCTATTGTTATGGAAAAGATTCATCTTCTCCAATGCCGATGGTGTCCTGAGTAGCCTCAGTGTGATAAGTCGGAGAAACCACACATTGACACGGCCTTGTCACAACTGCTATAAATTCTCAGGTGCCCCTGAATCTCTCATGGAAAAACCACTAATGCTACTTGTTCCCATGAGCCCGAGACCCTTAGAGCTTCACCCAGGATGAGAATTTAAGAAGAAAGGAATTCAACACTGATCTATCTCCATTTTAATCTTACTAATACAAAACCCGTAACTTGGAAATATTCCTACTTTGGCCTCTGCAATAAAATTTCAGGAGAAAAAAAAATTTAAAACATGCAGAAGCTTGCAAAAGTTATCTATTTGGCATAAATAGTACTAACTTGTGTGCCTGAGTTCTTCCCCTAGGCTTATAGGAGCAAAGGTAGTTCAGGGAAAGCCAAGAAGGGCAAAGGTTTGGATACCAACCAAGAAAAAGACAGGGCCAAAGAGACAGGGAAAGGAAGAGCTCAGCAACCCATTAATAGCAAAGGGGTCAGGTAAAGAGGAGGTGCCATAGAGAAGAGAAAACAAAGGAGAATGGAACAAATCTGGAGGTGCTTTTTATAGGATGTCTGTGGACAAAGCGGGAACCACAGAGAACCCAGACCAATTCGGAAGGCACCATCAATACATTAAAACACTTGCCATGCTTCTGACCTCTCAATGCCCACCATCCAGGGCAAATGGGATCTCGTAAAGCAGCAGTTGCTTTGAGAGTCCCTCAGGAAGGTGTCTTCCTGGGACCTTGCCATACCATTCGTCAAAAACTTCAGCACAGCTGGGTTTTGTTCTGGCACTAGAGTAAACCTCTGTTTCGTTGGTTGTGTGCCAGCTGAACTACCTGGCTTCATTTTGGGGCCATGTTGTATGAAAAGTACATTATTAAAACTACATGTGGCAAGATGCTCACACCATGGAAGTCATGTGAGAAGTGAAGACATCTGATCAAAGAGCATGGGCTGTGACCTATCCTGATGGAGGGTAGATAGGATTGCTGCTATTATGCAAATGTTCAATGGGCTTGTTCTTTCTTTCTCTTTCTCCCCCACTTCCTCCCTCCCTCAACCTTAATCATATATAATTGAATTATGATAAGGAAAGTCATATAACCTTTTCCCAAGGTCAAGTGAATTAATGAATTTCCACTAATTCCAAACATACCGAAAGACATAAGGATAACCAATGCATTATGGGTTGATGAAGAACACCAAGCTACCAAGGAGATCATCGTTCCATTTTGTGGTTGTCAACCACGCTGCTCTATACCATAATAATATGAATGGCCAACATCCCAGCCTTGCCGCTTATCAGCTAGCTAAACTTGGGCAAGATAATTCTCAACTGTGTCTAAACAGGATTAATAACCACCTGTCATAAGGATTAAAGAGTTATAAAACATGTAAAGTGCCCAGGGCGGGTCCTGGCACAGCACCATTACGTTGCGTGACACTGAGGATGACATTCCCATGTCTATGTGGAAGGCTCCCCTGGGAGTTGTGCAGTGCACAACCATGTCCAGGTTTGGTACAGAACAAGTGCTCACTCAGTATTTGCTTTTCTTATCATTTACTGAGTCCTTATTATGAACTGAGTCATGCTGAGCAATTTTCAAGGATTTTCTTGCTTGATCTGCAAAATAACCCTTTGAGGTAGGTACTCTTATTAGTCCCATTTTAGAAATGAAGAAACTGAGGTGCAGAAAGTTTAAGTAACTTGCCCAAGATACCAAGCATCAGGATTCAGACTCTGATGGCGTAACTCCAGCTCAGTTCCTCATTGGCGATGCTATCTACCATTGCCTCTGGTAGGGACAAACATTAGGCCAAAGGGCTGAGGTCATTCTTAGGTTAAGTCAACTAATTAATACAATTAATCCACAAGCATACTCTATAGAGAAAATGGTAACAAATCATGCCTTTCGTTTCCAGAATGCGTAGTCCAAGCTCATTAGCTACTGCTACCACTTTTTCCCTGATGCTGTGAAGAACTGGAGTACCAAAATTAACAAAGATCATCACTTGTCCACATTCAGCAAAGATCTTTCTGTGCCCACACTCCTAATGAGGGCACTTGTCATTAGCTAAATAAGCAAACCTCTAGAAATCACTTCCTCTTAAGAAAGGTCAATACAAATGTATCTACTAATTGGCTGATGAACTCATGTCCCAGCAAGCCTGAGGGGTCTCCATTGCCCAAGGAAGGCCAGAATTTCAGCCTCAGCTTTTTGGACTACCTCTTGGTGTCCAAGGAGTAACACTGAGTGATGATACTATTACAAACTAATAAATCTCAGTGATGCATGCAAAAAGGGGCAGGTCTGATACAGAATGGGAAAGGGATAACTGAAGCTTTTCTAAGTCCCTTCCTCATGGTCCCCTCGTTGCTCTTTGCTCTCTTGTCTACTAACTCTTGACTGCTTGCACTTCCACAAGCTGAAAGGACACAGACTTCTGGAGGCTGTATGGTAGTACGGGCTCTAGAATGAGACAAACCAGGTTGAAATCTTGGTTCTACCACCTCCCATGGTGTGACTTGTCCCATGAGTCCTCTGAGCCTCAGTTTCCTCTTCTATACAGTTGGGACATACCTACCTTATGGGACTGAGATAAAGATTAAATGCATGCCAACTCCCCAAACTCCATAAATAAAAGCTGCTATCAAGGACTCTGGATTAATTGAAAGTGATGACGTATTTTTTTGTTCACTTACAAGGACATAGACATTCAAACGAATATTATGCTCTTCAAAGCAATCATCTCAAGGTATCTCTAGGCAGCAATTTTTCCCCCTAAAGTTTCCTTTGCTTAATACATTTCTGGAACTTCTCCTTTGGAATCCCATGTCGCCAGCATGAGTATCTTCAGTAATGACAAATCTCTTTGCAGATGCATTATGACCAGAATGGTCATTCAGAGCCAAGTGCAGTATTGAGAAGAGGAGCACCTTTTTGGCCAAACATAGGCCAAAGGAACGACCGTCAAGTCCCAACCTGGTCCCAATACATGTGCCCAGCTCTATCTGTTTCTACCACTCCCCCATCCTATGCACTCAAGGTTCCTCATTCCCTGAACAAGTAGAGCCTTTCCTGCTCCCAGAGTTCTGTGCAGGCTACTCCTCCTAAATGGCATGGCACAGCCTTTTTTCCCTAGTCCATCCAGAAACATCCCACTTAACCACCACATCCCAGCCATGTCAACCCTTCTATCAGCGGTTAAGAACACAGAGGTGATTGAATATTCTTTCCTGCTTTGTCTAATATTCTTTCCTGATTTGTCCCTCTACCTGAGGGTCCATTTCTGGGTTCTCTATTCTGTTCCATTGATCAATGTGTCTGTTTTTGTGCCAGTACCATAATCTCTTGATGACTACAGCTTTGTAATACAGCTTGAAGTCCAGAATTCTGATGCTTCTAGCTTTGGTTTTCTTTTTCAACATTACTTTGGCTATTTGGGGTCTTTTCTAGTTCCATACAAATTTCAGAATTATTTGTTCCAGCTCTGTGAAAAATGCTGTCTCTTCAACAAATGGTGTTGGGAAAACTGGACAGCAAAATCCAGAAAAATGAAACTGGACCACTTTCTTACACCATACACAAAAATCAGTTCAAAATGGATGAAAGATCAAAATGTGAGATACGAAACCATCGAAATCCTAGAGGAGAACATAAGCAACGGACTCTTTGACCTTGGCTGCAGCAACTTTTTACTAGACATGTCTCCAGAGGCAGGGAAACCAAATCAAAAATGAACTATTGGGACTTCATCAAGATAAAAAGCTTCTGCACAGCAAAGAAAACAATCAACAAAAATAAAAGGCAAACTACAGAATGGGAGGAGATATTTGCAAATGACATATCACATAAAGGGCTAGTATCCAAACTCTATAAAGAACTTATCAAACTCAACACCCAAAAAACAAAAAATCCAGTCAATAAATGGGCAGAAGATATGAACAGACATTTCTCCAAAAAAGACATACAAATGGCTAACAGACACATGAAAAAATGCTCAACATCACTCATCATCAAGGAAATACAAATCAAAACCACAATGAGATACCACCTCACACTGGTCAGAATGGCTAAAATTAACAACTTAGGAAATAACGGATGTTGGTAAAGATATGGAGAAAGGGGACCCCTCTTACACTGTTGATGGAAATGCTAACTGGTGCAGCCACTGTGGAAAACAGTATGGAGGTTCCTCAAGAAGTTAAAAACAGAACTACCCTATGACCCAGAAATTGCACTACTAGGTATTTATCCAAAGGATACAAAAATAGTGATTCAAAGGCCACATGCACCCCCGCATTTATATCAGCAGTGTTCACAATAGCCAAAACATGGAAAGAGCCCAGATGTCCATTAACTGATGAATGGATAAAGAAGATGTGGTTTTATATATATATATATATATATATATATATATATATATATATATATATATATATATAATAGAATATCACTCAGCCGTCAAAAAGAATGAAATCTTGCCTTTTGCAATGACGTGGATAAAACTAGAATGTACTATGCTAAGTAAAATAAGTCAGCCAGAAAAAGACAAATACCATAAGATTTCACTCATATGTGGAATTTAAGAAACAAAACTGAAGAACAGAGGGGAAAGGAAAGAAAAATAAAATAAGATAAAAACAAAGAAGGAGGCAAACCATAAGAGGCTCTTTACTATAGGGAACAAACTGAGAGTTGCTGGAGGGGAGGGGGGTGGGGGAAGGGATGGGGATTGGGTGATGGGGATTAAGGAGGGCACTTGATGTAATGAGCACTGGGTGTAATATGCAACTGGTAAATCACTAAATACTACCCTTGAAACTAATAATACACTATATGTTAACTAATTTAAATTTAAATAGAATCTTAAAAAAAAAAATAACACAGAGGTGAGAAGCCAGACAAGGACTCCAGAAAAGCAGCAGACAAGGCAGCGATGTGCATGGACCAGGGAGTAAGCTGCCCAGGTCTGAACCCCGCCTCTATGACACGGTCACAGTTGTGACCTTAGATGAGTTACTTCCCTTGCCAATCCTCAGCTGCCTCGTTAGTGAAATAAAATAAAGAGCAGGAGCTACTTCAAAGGTCTATTTAGGAGATTATGTAGAGCGCCTAGAACAGTATCTAGCAAATGTTTGTCTAATAAACTCTGAGATCTATCATCTCTTAGCTGGGTAATCAGCTTGAGTTGGTTATTTAACCTCTTCATATCTCAATTTCTTGCCTTTAAATGAGGATAAGAAAAGTAGCACCAATTTCATATGGTTTCTGAGGATTAAATAATATAATGTATGTAACTTGCCTTGTATGTAATATATGTGGAGCTCGGTATATGTTAGGATTTCAACAAAACAGTAGTTTTTTCTTAAAGTTATTTCTTTTGAACTCCGTAACACCTTCTTTGTACCTCTATTACGGAACATATCAAATTATATTATAATAGCCTAGGCTGAGAACACTTTGAGGACAAGAACTTTGTCATTATTCTTCTGAAAAAGGGGAAAAGTAGTTCTGCTGGCCATAGGATGTGGGGGGGGGGGGTTGAAAATTGAAACAGAAACCACAACTTGCAAAATTGTACTATGACTCACGAAAACAGAAAAATTGTACCAAACCATGACATGCAAGCAAACTAAGTTCAGACTCTTTAACACCAGCTCATTCAGACCCATGGTGTTCTACATCAGACCACAGACAAACTAGTCTAAGAATAATTCCACACGAAGTCATATGTCCTAAAGACCATGGACTGTTTCAGCAACTTCGTACTTTATAAATTCTGACCAATCTCTAGCCAAGACCATTCTGTGACTAACTCCAGTTTTACAAACTCTGTGGATATTCTTCCCTAAACTCCATCTCCACCCTATTGAAATGCCCCCAAACCCTCCATGGTATGTGCTCCCCCTTGCAGCCTCAAGCTAATAAACCTAAGTTTGTTTGACTATGGTGTGTCCCTGGTAATCTTTGTTTGGTGGACTTCAACATAGCTTAGCATGCCAAGGACTTGGCACAGCACCTGGTACGAAGCAGGCATTCCGTAAATTGTGTCTTGAACAAAAGAATGCAGTAATGAGACTCTTGCTTTTATAACTTAAGAGTTCAGAAGATAATTGTAAACAGAGAGTTTCAAAAATATTAGGAGCCACATCAAGCAGCCTTAAGGGGACTGCGTGTATAATTTTTCAAGCTGCGAATCTTCAAGAGCCATCCTAGGCTGAAAATACGTAATCAGGAACACTGATTAGAAGCCAGTGTTGCTGCTGTGCTCTTATACACATCAGTATAATCCCTGCTCGATAGGAAATGATAAACTAATCAAGGACACAAGGTGAACAGGCAAGTGGACATGGTGTGTGTTCCTACAGCACTGGACACAGGGCCTTGCCCACAGCGGTTGCTCGTGGAAATTCATTCATTGGTTACTGACAGGCATTTTACTCTGTAGGTGATAACTGGCTGAGAGTTTCTGAGCAGAGGCAGATCCTGATAAATATGATGGTCTAGGACACTTCCTTTCTAGGAGCAAGTTAATACTATGAGCTGGCAGCCTTGCAGGAGGTTATCTCAATAACCAGGCCATTAGGAAGGTCCTTGCCTATTGAGATAACAGTGGAAAGGAAATGAATCTCTTCTGCAAAGCTAGCACCATGGTGACTAACTGATTTTGAGGGAGCGTGGAAGGCACCAGAGTTAAAGAAAGATGCATCAATGTTGACCACCACGGGATCACTGGAAAACGATCCTGACAGAGACAGAAATAGCTGCAAGAACAGAAGTGATCTTGATACCTGCGCGAATGCCCGTTACTACGGGTTCAGGTTCTTAAGTTAGAGTAAGTAGCACAGCCTTGCACTAACCACTTCCTACCTGCTCTAACACCCTGCGCAGGTCAGATCAATAAGGGCAAATGAGGTCTTTGTATCCACTTAGAGTAACTATCAGCAGCTTATTGATTCTAGCTACTCAAAGTGATGACATTCCCTTTGTCATCAGGCATGATCGACAGATTTTTTTTCCTTTAGTTTTGCTCAAAATTGCAATTAAACTCATTTAAGCTATGAAAAACCCTTGAACTTTAAGCCAATCGACTACTAGAAGAATAGCTTATAGATTTTTTTTTTTAACCTTTTTCCTTAACATTTTCATGATACAAACAGATCAGCCACTGTGGCTGAAGACAAAGGCAGGCCAGACATTGTTCGAAGCTAAGGAAACAGGAAACACAATTGAGACTGATACTGTAAACTAACTAACTTATATAAGTGAATACTATTTTCAAAGAGCATGATTTTATTTTTTTCTGGACCCTTTTAGATGAAGGTAGCCCTGCCAAGAATCCATCACAAATTTGGAAAGAAAAAGTGGGGTTACATAGAAAAAATTATTACGGAAAATAAGGGAGACTGATACGCTTTCACTGCATCACATTTGAAGATTGAAGATATAAAGCATTAAAGAGAAATAGCCCACAAGGAAAAGGAAAATCAAATATGAATTTCTTTTCCCAATAATGCAATTTTCTGGGCACTGCTGACTTGTCACTCACCAAAAACCCTCAGCTAAAGAAAACATTTTCAGGTCCTTTTTCTGAAATTGCTGCAACCAGTCTATTTTCAGCTCTCTTTCTCTGAGCCTCCTAGAAAAAATTCTTAAATGATCCCGGGACCAGGTTTGGTTCAAGTTGTCAGAAGCTTTTAAGATGGCTTTGCTACTTTGCTTTTATTTTCAACTAATCTCCAACTAGGTGTATGGGCTAGAGTGAATGTCTTTCCCAAAAAATGAGCCTTTCTGCCACTTGGTTACCTGGGTCTATTCTCATTAAATAATTCATGCACAAATAATCAATGAACAACTGGAAATGATTATTTGGCAATTACATTTAGCTTCAACAGAAACAACCCATTAAAACAATAAAAGCATATAGTAGTCTCCCTTTATCTGTTGGGACTATGTTCCAAGACCCCCAGTGGATGCGTGAAACTGCAGATAGTACCAAACCCTAGGTATACCATGTTTTTTCCTACACATACATACCTATGATGAAGTTTAATTTATAAACTGGGCACAGTAAGAGATTAGCAACAATAACTAATAATAAAATAGAACAATTATAATTCACTGCAATAAAAGTTACATGAACGTGGTCTCCCAAAATATCTTACTGTACTCATTCTTCTTCTTGTGATAATGTGAGATGATCAAATGTCTATGTGATGAGATGAAGTGACATGAACGACACAGGCATGGTGATGTCCCCTTAGGCTACTACTGACCTGATGATACTTAGAAGAAAGATCATCAGCCTGTGGACCACAGTTGACAGCAGATAACCGAAACCACGGAAAGCAAAATCATGGATAAGAGGGAACTACTGCACCTGTTTTAATGACCGTTTTTAACTCTGAAAATGGCAGTTGGGACAACCAATAACATGAGCTATATGGTGATACCCTCCCTCAGGGCCCTTGGAGGTCAAAATGAGGCTCCACATTATGGTAAAGGTCAGTATGTTTCTCACCACACAGTGAGGCTAAGAAAACTTCAGAAAACAGAGTCTTTATGAGCTAAAATTCAGAACACTCTAGAGAAGTAGTAAGTTTTTAAAGTGATAAAAGTGGCTTTATATAAAATTAATTTGCTCATTAATTTAATGCATCCACTTTGCATTTTCTCCAGACCTAATGTCACAAGTAATCATCCTGAGGGTTCAGTGGCAATGGGCCACTTTGTTGGTTATTCCCAATCCCCCCTCTACAGCACCCCCAACCATACCCCACTTCTCGTGTCCGGGGGTGGGGGGTAGAGGGGCTGTGATCACCTAGACTCCCTGGGCCTCTAGCTTCTTGTTGGGTTTGATTAATGGGGGACACCAGTCAAATATGGGAAAGTGGGAAGAAAGCAGTGTGGTGCTATTTTCCCTATTCTCTCTCTGTTTTACCACAGTGTCTAGCAAGAATTCTCTCCCTTCACAGCTATGGCTTCTGTTGAGTGGCCCCTCCTCCATAATTACAACCCTCACTGGACTCTACTATTTGTTCCTCTTGTCCCTTCAGCCTGGGCAATGGCGTCCCCTTTGCAGTTAGTTCCTGGGTGCTGAACCACCCCTTGTTTGTTCCTGTAACAGCCCACAGGTCTGCAACAGCCCCGTCATTAAACTCTCTTCATTCAAACCCTCTGAGGTGAATTCTGTTTCCTGCCAAGATCCCAAAGCAACCACTGTGCAAAATAAATACAGAAGTGTTTGTGTCCTGGCTGAGGATGGCGAGCAAACACAAAAGGAGACCAATATCTGTGAAAAACATGCGTAAGCAAAACAAACATCCACCAAGCTTTCTGTTTGGGCAAACAATGATTTAATGTCAAGCTTAATGTCAAAACCAGCAAAATACAGCTAATACTCCTCCTTTCTAACTTCTCCTTTTTTGAAATGAGAGGGGAAAATATAACACTTTCATCCCCACCATCAATATATTCCCATTGGATAAACCCCAGGAAAGCCAGTTCCGAAGACTAGAGATTCTCCATAAGTCACATGGACGCTTGAAAAAGATGAGCTTTTATTCCATTCCTATTCTTTTGCAATTAGAAAAAGAACATTGTCTGAATCTTTTTCCTTCGGTGCCCAAATTCAATTCACTATACTGTAGAAAGGGTGATGATAATGCCTTTCAAAAACTAGGGCCATTTAACAAAATAGAAAAAAAAATTTAAAGCACTGTTTTATCCAAATCGTACAAGGTGGTATGACACTAAAAATACATGATCAATTCTAAGACTATATCTCAGATGGCTCCTCTTTTTCTTCACTCTGGATATTTCTTTATTAAGCTGGAGACTACTGTTCTCTTTATTATCATTAACCCACCAAATGGATATTTGTAAATTTGCAACAAGCTGATAAACTGCACAGTTTCCAAGGCTAAATATAATGTTTTTACTGGATCCCCTTTTTTATTACTATTATTAAGCTACAGGCCCCTAATGACACAGGAGCTATGAATTAATAAGCCGAGCAGACATTTAACTCAGGCACAATGAACTAATGAGGCTCTCTCTTCCGCATTTTGCTTCACACGGTGCTGATTCTCACCTCCACCTCTCTCTTAATCCATTCTCCAGACCCATTCTCCACCCAACCTTCCCTCATCCGTGCCCAGGAACTATGCTGCCCATCCCCTGCCTTCTGGCTCCTTGTGGAGTTCTGCCAGTGGGAGGCACGAGCAGGAGGCCAGGGTAGAGACGATAACTACCTGGCTCTCCCTCCTCCATGTCCTCTGTACATTGGAATCCCACAGTTCTGGCAGTGGCTGGCTCTCCAACTACACACCCCTGACTACTGCTCCACCTGAGTGGCCCTAACTCAAAGACAGTAGAAGCTTCTCATTATGAAGCACTCCTGGTTGTCTTAATATCCCTTCTTTGTTTCTTTCATTCTGTCTACGCCTCTGTAAATAGTACTTTTGCTCAATTCTCTTCAGAGTCCTGCAGAGTATGCCTCCTGTTTCCTGCTGGGTCCCTGACCAATAGGAGCATGACTTGGAACAAAAAGCACAAGGTTTCCTCAGACAAGGGGAGGTCCCCCAACTCACATTCCCTTTCCCCCCTACCCATTCCCACCACATGCTTCTGAACGCCAGGGTTAAAAATGCAGATCTGAGGAAAAGTTGGAAAACCATCACAGATCCAAGGAGACAAAGGAGGTAGGATGACAAAATGGAATATGGAATGTCCTAGGTTGAACAGGAAAAGGATGTTAGTGTAAAAACTAGTGAAACTGGAATAAAGTCTGTAGCTTAGCATTATTGCTGATTTAATTTCTTAATTTTGACAAATACATTCTGGTTATATAAGAGGTTAACATTAGGGGAAGCTAGGTGAAGGAAATATAGGAAATTTCTGTACTACCTTTGCAACTTTTCTATGAATATAAAATTATTCTAAAGTAACACATTTATTAGAAGAAGGAGGAGGAGGAGGAGGAGGAGGAGGAGGAGGAGGAGGAGGAGGAGGAGGAGGAGGAGAAGAAGAAGGAGAAGGAGAAGAAGAAGAAGAAGAAGAAGAAGAAGAAGAAGAAGAAGAAGAAGATTCCCAGACCCTGCACCAGACCCCTTAATCAGAATTTCAGCAGCAGGTACTTAAGCAGGTGGTTCGAGGACTGAACCTTAAAAAACACCACCCCTAAAGGACTTGGAAACTATTAGTTCTGGTTGAGATAAGGATGGAAAGAATTGTTTACTGATGCTAAATTACAGCATAATTACTTGACTATTTAAAGAAAAGAGGCAATTGAAGCCTTGTCAAAGTTCACCTTCTATCCCAGTTAATTAGAATGATTCATCCCTCGACCAGTCTCTGTATTTAGTTTCTTGCATAAAAACACTTGAAAAGGTACAGGTAATTATAGAACCAAACAAAGAAAGTGACAGTAGAGTTCTTCCACTTCCTCCTCCCTCTGAGATCAAGGTTTTTTGCAATGCATGTCCTTTTTATTTCTCCCAACAGAGTTTCCAAGAGGGCAGGGCCAACCAAACAGACTGTGAGTACAGCTCAGTTCAGTATTCTTCACCCATTACTTTGATGGACTGATGATCTGTGCTTCCCACTTATCCACAGCACTATTTATTTTAGGAAGCCTGTAATTCTTATATTCAACATTTTCTATGCCATTGGAGTGGGATAGGTAGAGGTGAAAATGTCACCATTATTATTACTTGTTTATTCAGAAAAACGTTAATTGAGCACCTACTATGTGCCAGGCACTACTGTAGGCCCTGGAAATCTAACAATGAATAAAATAATTTCCACCTTCAGGGAGCTTAAAGTCAAATCAGGAAGACAGACAATTAAACAGATAAGTACCAAACAAGCTATAGGTTCATCCTTCCTATCCTCACGCTTTGCCCACCATGACTTAGAAACAGGAAGAACTGGTACGAACTGATTTTAAAGGAGACATAATCTTCCTCACTCTCAATCCCCTCATTCAAAAAAAAAAAAGTGAATAAAAAAAATCTCTCTTTGCCTTATAAAGGTTGTCACATAGCTCAAATAATAATGGATGTAAATGTGCTCTGAACATTGCAAAATGTTATAAAAATGTCAAGCAATACAAATTAATGACTTAAACAGCCCCTGTCCACTAATTCTAAGGCAAAATGATAGTAGTTCAGTGGCCTTTCCATTAACCAGAAATTTCAGACAGTAAGATTTTATAAAAAGCAATCCTTTCAAAGATCTAAACTCTGTCGCTTTGGAGTTAGCAATTAGTGAGAATTAGATTAACATCAAAGAACTGCATCAGAGAGGAGAAGTCTCCTGTGAAGAAAGTAGGGCTGCCGTTTTATTCATGGTAGACCCATTTTTGCTTCACTCTCCCTGAACAAACAGGAGGGCTCGGTTACTTTGACTCTTCTCTAAAATTGAAAGGAATTTCTCAGCCAGAGCCATTCACATTTCTATTTTATTCAAAAAGAAGCTTCCAGATCAGCAATGAAAGAAAATCTGCTACCGTCAGTTCTAGCACATATAAACCTGTGAGCAGTTTTCAGCAGATATCTTATAAAAGATTATGCTTGAGAGAAGTCTTAAAAATCAGATTTGCTGTTTCAGATAAAGATAGTGTCTATTCTTAGCTTAAAGGTAGAAAATGTTCTATTCGAGCAGTTTACCATCTTTTTCTCTGCCTGGAGAAGTCGATGAGCTTCTAAGGGCTCTCTGGATACCATGGTAACCGCATGATTCTGATCAAGTCTGTGGTGTCTGGGGTACAGGTTAAGGAACATTACAATGCCATCTAAGAAAATCTGCATTAGAGACACTGCGGGTGTGTTTGAACTGGACATCTGACACATTCGCCACAGGTAAACACAGTTGTGAGCCTCTGCTGTGTCCCAGCGCTGGACCGGCACTTGGGTAACCCCGTGACTGTAGGACACCCTTGCAAAGAACTCACAGTGGGCGTGGCACCCAGGGAGCAGGAAGTTAATTATAAAATATACAAGAGTGTATAGGAATTATCTTGTAAAGTTTTAGCTTTTCTTCCAAATTAAAATTTTATTCTCTAGTTTTTGCTGTGACTTCAGTCGTGGAAGTCTTTCATGAGGACGGCTTCAACTAAATATAAACTGAAGAAGTTAAATGTTGAGCACCCCTGCTCAACAGATCAGAAAGAAATTTAAGTTGCTCATGTGGAGCTTCAAATGCACTTAGCCGGAAAAATGAAAAGGAAAATGAAAACTATTGGCCTATATAAAGAAACCATTTTTGGCTTTACCGGTGCGGCAAAAATCACATCTGGCACGTGGGACTCTCTGAAGTCTACATAGACTGTCTCCCGGGTGATCATATTTTCCCTTCACCCAACAGTAATGAACACATATCAGATGACAGAGACTTCCTCCTCACTGTAGCGCATGTGTGCATGCTCACGCCAGCAGATTATGCCAGGAATCACTTTGGGGCTCACCAGAGACATGAACCAATGAGCACCTCAATCATTTCCATATGTGTGAAAGAAATTAGATCACTAACCCCAGATGATCTTCACAACACCCATGAGTGAGCTGAATTTCTTCAGGAAATATTTAGGAAGCACATGCTAGGGCATCAGAGTAAACCAAGAGCTGAAAGAGACACAAAACAAACATCAGGCCTGGCCCCTTTTTACCCTTTGGTTGAAGAGATAAGAGAGACTTGCAGGAAATAGGTAGCATTTTGCTCTATCTCTCCTGCCCCTTAACATTCTCTACATCTCTGGTGACCTCATGGAGTCCTTCTGTCTTTGGCGTCCACCCACCAGCCATGTCCATTAATCACTTCCTCCATCTTCGTGATCCTTCCCACCCCTCCCCACCTACACACACAGACCTCTTGGGTTCCTTTCCTTCTGGGCACAATCTGAGAAGCTTATGATCTCTCCACAGAACCCTCAGTATCTTTGTTCTCTTCCCTTTTTAACCCTGGAGTCATCCTGTATTCTGTGTTCTCTGCTCCAACACTCAACACTCCTGGAGAAAAACCACATAACCACATAGATGCTTTGAGGAAGCCATGCAGAAAGGACTACTGGAGAATGTTAGTTTCCCAATTAGAAGGTAAGTTCTTTGAGGGCAGGAACTGTGTCTCATGCTGTTTTGGTAAGCCTGACGGCATCCTAGCAGGCTTAATAATCCTTGTTGCAAAGCAGTTAAAACCAAAACCAAAAAACTTAGGGAAAAAAAATACGGTCCATACTCATTAGACAGATAAACTGATTTTTTAAACTTTCACACATGGTTTATGTGAAAATAAACACAGCTATTCCAAAATAAAGCATTCAGCAAAGTAGCTTTAGAAGGTAGTCCTACTTAAAATACAGCTAGTAAAAGTTATTCTGTGGACTTCAGTTATTCTGTGAAGAGTTGTAAAGCTCTTCAAACTTATTTTATAATTCAGAATAGTTTCTAACAAGCTCGTTCTTCTTGTTAATTAAAGCAATGTAGCAAGATCTCACTTACTATCTCTCTCATACTACATAGCAAACCACCTCTAAAACTTCACCAAATAGGAGCCATCCTCTGGTCATATATGTATGTCTCCAGGGAAAAACGGAAGCATCTCTCTATGTCACCAGAAAGGTAAATATCAGAGGAACCCTGAAATAATTCATCGCAGAGAGAAGAGAGTCAGCATCCCATCAGGGCAACAGCCGCTATGATGAGTACAGTGTCAGTGTGACATTGTTGCATGAACAGGGGGCCCCATGGAGCCTCGAGTACTTTGAGTCCACACTGGAAATGTAAAATGTTCTTCCCTCACACCAGTGGCACACCTGTCTCAGAACTGGGTTCGGGGGTGTCACTACTTTGCCAAAAGCCAACTGCACCGCAGGCCACGACCCTCATACCAGCTTGTCAGGAAGAAACCCAAATGTTGCCTGATTCTCCTACAAATGTAATAATATCCGACAAGAGACTGATTGGACAGCACACGATGTCATTTCCTCTAATTAAGGAATGCTCGAGAAAAACCAAAATAGCCACAAAGCACTGTCAGCAAAGCAATCAGCAGCAACAATTAGCTGTCAGCTCACAAGCCTGAGCTGAGCCTTGTGTAGGGAGCTGGGCTTGTTGTGGGTTTCCAAATCAGCATGACAGTAGGAGTCAAGGATGACAAGGCTGCAAAGAGGGGCCAGAACTAACTGCATGCCAGCGGGTGAGGGGAGTAGCAGCAGCTTGTTTGTTTGTTGGTGGGTTGCTGTGTGGCAATGGAGGGGACCTTATGAAGAATCCTGCACGGTGCTTCCAAAGTAGCTAGAAGTCTGCTGGCTACAGCCCATGCTGCATTCGCCAGGAATCACCACCCTTCTCTACCTGGGACAACACTACCCACACTTTACAGTGTATACACAGTTCGTCTGCACCGCCTTTGTGAGGAATTCACAACTTCAGTACATGCGAATTCTCCCTTTTCTTAACTCCCATAGCCAATGACTGTCTATACTACAAGGTCATTAACAGCAGGAGTCAAGAAAAGTGTATAAAGAAACAAATACAACACAACCACATCACACTACGGAATAATATATACTAAGATTGTGTGTGTGTTTGTGTGTGTGTGAGACACACGCATATGTTTATAACAATTCTAAGGAGGGGCACCATGCTCTCCTCCCCAGGACCTTTCCCTGGGCACATAAAACAAAACCCTTTGTCTTCTTAAAACTACTAGAAGGTGATTGCTTCCCTTTGCTGCATCCCTTCACTCCTCTTCAAGGGAGTGACTTCTCAAGTGGCTAAGACTGAGTGAGGGAAAGGACTCGGAGGTCTGGGCACCCTCCCTTCTACTTCTGGCCTCAGCAGTATTTATTTTTCTTTGCCATTAATGAATATTTCAGCAGCAAAAGTAATAGGAGACCTGATTACAGCTGACCCTGACCATAATTTAAGCTCCTTCTCCAGTGCAGCATCCCTGGGAATAAAGCCAATGTTTAGCTACCTGTCTGCAGTCTGCATTTTGTTCGCCACCCATAGCAAACCCAACCCTGATTTCCTCTGCAGCAGCAATATGCCCAACTCAAAGATCCATTTCCCAGACTCCCTTGCAGCTAAGGATGACCACGGACGTTAAAGCAGAATTTAGTGGCCTTGGGCAACGGAGACAACTCTGCCTGGGTTGGCTCAGCGAGGAGGCATGACCTTGTGCCCTTCTCGGTCTACCTGCTGAGAACACACACGTGATGGTCCCACCTGAAAAGGATATGTTAAAACAATGTAATAATATCACCAGAACTCTCTGACTTCGTGTCTCCCACTGAAGGGGAGGAAAGGCAGGCCTTAAAATACCTGGGTACAAAAGTGAAAGGAAAGACACAAGGAAGCCGGCACTATAATCCAGGAGCATGGCTGGCTTTTTTACAGCATCAAAGGAAAGAGGACAACTTAAGAGTTGGGATCGATGTAAAATTAACTTTTATTGAAAGTTGAGGAAAAATAAAGAAAATTAGAATTCTGGCAGCACATTCCCACCGTTGCATCACAAGGTACTCGAAGTTGCGAAGATTCGAAAGCTGAGGGCTCTTGGCAAGGACCTTCACAGAGGGATGGGTCCTTGCTGGAACCCTTCAGGCCAGGTTTTGAAGCATCAATAGAAGGTTCACGCAGGAACCCGTTTCTTAAACTGAAACCAAGGTGGAAAGGAAGGCCAAACTGCCTGTCTGAGGCCAGCTTCATAGGTCTAAGAAATACCTTTATATGAAGAAGCAACAGAAAAATCCCTGCTACAAGCAAGAGTCAAGGTCTTTGAGTGCTAGGAACCAAAACTCAAGAAAGAATCTGAAAATAAGAAGCTTTAAGTATGCATATCTATCAATGATCATTGTTCAATTAAATTAATTTAACTAGAAAATTCATTTAAATGCCTTAATTTTGTGCACTATGTCCCAGTTTATTCTTAAGGTAGGATTACCTTCACAATATTTTGACTTTGAAGGATTTTAATCTCATTATTAAAAGCACAGTTGGCTAAAGGGGAAAAGAAACAGCGATTATGTAAAACACCACTTCTCAAAGATCCAACTGCATAAGAATCCCTCCGGATCTTGTTAAAATGCAGGTTCTGATTCATCGGGTCTGAACGGGACCTGCATTCTGCATTTCTAACCAGCTCTCAGGTGCTGCTGCTGCTACTGGTCCCCAGACCATGCTTGGAGTAGCAAGGATGCAGAGGGTTAAACATATCCAAGCTGCAAGTTGATGTGACTGTGCCTGAGATGCTGGGGAATCAAGATTTGTCTGGAATCATGATATTGCACTCCCTGGCACTGTGGACATCTGCCATTCTTCAGGATACTGACCTTCACACCCCTTGCCTGAGAAGCTGCGAACCTCTGCAGTGCCTGTTTGCTGTCTCTTTCTTGTTTTCTTTTCCCAGGCCTCCCTTTCTCCTCTCCTTCTCAGGAAGGCAAAGAGGGCAGGGAGAGGTGATCTTCCTCCTTCCCTCACCCCCGCCCTCAGAATCAAGCTATTCTATTGAGTGATTCCTGCCACTGTAAGCAGTTACTTCTTGAGAAAGAAAAAAGAAGAATGCCAAGCAAGTAGAGTCAACCAAGAGAAGAAAATTTAAAGCCTCTCAGTTTTCCCATTAAGTTTGGGATTCTGGTTTTATTGCCTTCTTTTGATTTGGCTTTTATCCATTTCTGACTGGCATTTTTATTTACAACTCAAATTTTCCTTTAATACCAGTGACTCTTAAAAAGCTGCAACATCGTTCTGCATCCACGAAGATACAGAAAGCCACAGAAAAAGCCGTATAATCAACAGAAGCATAACTTGTATTGAGCCTGTCAGAGACCTGAGGTTACAAGACAACCAGGTGAACTAAGTTAGAGAATGGCACGGATCTCCAAGGACAGATGGGACACACAGACTGTCACCTTTGACGGAGTGCTGTCGGAGGGACTGGCCATCATAAAAGCAGGGAAGAAGAAAACAGCCAAAATCTTAATGAATCCTAAAGGGCTAATGAATGCTAGTATGACAGTATGGAATCCTTGGGAGCCTCTCTCAAGCTTCTTTTCCCATAGGTTTCCGGTGTTACTCCGCTACTCCTGAGAAGGATTAAGGGCAGGGTCAGAGACCTAAGAGTAATCCTTTAGAAGGGCACAGGCAAGAAACCCATTCACTGCCCACAACTTTACTCCACATTAAGAACTTTAAACCACTGGGAGAGGACCAGAAAACCTTCCCACTCCCAAGATCCAAGCAAAGATCCACTGATTATTGAGAAGGGCAGAAGCAAAAGCTATCTGCCCTGATGCAAGGACAACAAACTCTCAGACCCAGAGTCCAGTACCGACAGGAAGAAGAGGTCGGCTACCACTCAGGGAGGGGCAGGAAGCTCTCTTCCTCCAAGACACAGACATGAGGCAGAGACTGACTGTCATGAAGAGGAACAGGAACAGGGACAAAGACCAGGTCATGAGGTGTAGACACACAGGCCTGCCTAAGACTGAGGCTGGACCAGAAGAATGGACAACCTCACCACCACAGCCACTGCATTACACCGAGCACAGGGCAAGAACGTCTCCTTCTAGATGAGCACCAACATGGAGAGAGATCCCTTCAGTGGAGCAGGTGTGGTGGGTCTGCTGAAAGCTGAGGATGGAGTTTGGACAATGAGAAAAACCCTCTGGCACACTGGCCACACTAAGCATGAGGTAACTACAGGCCACCACTGGAGAATGCTGGAGTTGGCTGGGCTGAAGGTAACTCCAGCAACCAGGAGCCCAACCCCACCTTAGTTAACTCCCTACTAACTACTGATCCTGTCGTCTGCTAATAAGATTAATACAACCCCTCCCATCAATCACCTTACAAAAGAAGAGTGTGCCATTTCTGGGTAGCACTACTATTTACTTTATTATTTACTACTTTTCAATAAGCAGTGTCCAACATTCAATCCAAATTATGACATATTTTTAAAACTAAGGATAAACAACCCATTGTCAAGATAGAGCAACTAGACAGAGATGATTTTGGAACACTCAGACTGAGATTTTAAAATAGCTATGATTAATATATAAAAGGTGCTCATGGAAAAGGAGAATAAAATACAAGAAAGATGGAAAAAATCAGTAGAGACATGGAAAGTTTAAAAATGGTTGAACGATTGGAACAGACACTTCCTAAAGAAGATATACAGATGGTAAAGAAGCACACAAAAAGCTGTTCAACATTATTAATCCCTAGGGAAATGAGAATGAAAGTACAATGAGGTACCACCGTATACCAACTCATATTGCTAAAATTACAAAGACTGATTAATACCAAGTGCTGGGAGGCTGTGGAGCAAGTAAAACTTTCATATGTTGCTGACTGGAATACAAAATGACATAGTTACTTTTGAAACAGCCAGAGGGATTTTTCTCAAATAATATTAAAACATACAGTTGCTATACTTACCATATGATCCAATAATCTGACTGCTAGTAACTTTTTTTTTTTAAAGATTTTTTATTTATTTATTCGACAGGATAGAGACAGCCAGCGAGAGAGGGAACACAAGCAGGGGGAGTGGGAGAGGAAGAAGCAGGCTCATAGTGGAGGAGCCTGATGTGGGGCTCGATCCTATAACACCGGGATCACGCCCTGAGCTGAAGGCAGATGCTTAACCGCTGTGCCACCCAGGTGCCCCTGACTGCTAGTAACTTAACCACAAAAAATGAAAACATGGATCTATAAAAAGACCCATTAACTAATGATTACAGTAGTTTATTCAAATAGCCAAAACTATAAATCACCCCAGAGTTCATCAATTGGTGAATGGATAAATACATTGTGGTACATCCACACAGTGGAATTCTACTCAGTAATAAAAAAGAACAAACTACTGATATAGGCAAACACATTCATGAATCTCAAAAACTTTATGCTAAGTGAAAGAAGTCTGAAATTATGAGAAAAGAAAAATTCTGGGACATAAATCAGATCAATAGTTATCAAGGGCTGCAAGTAGGGAAAGTAGATCTAGTATGAAGGAACACTCTTCCAGGTGTTGGCTATACTCCACATTGTGACTGTGGTGGTGGTTACATGATTGTATAAATTTGTTGAAACTTATCAAACCATATATTTCAAGAGAGTAAATTTTACTGTGTGTTAATTATCCCTCAGGAAGCCTACCCAAAATAAATAAATAGATAACTAGTACTATGGCCAAAGGATGGTGCTTGGTCAAGTGTGTATCCACATAGAAAAAATTAATCTTGACCCTCTACTTCACATTATACACAATAAAATCAACTGCAGATGTATTATAGATCAAAATGTAAAAGTAGAATAATATAGCTTGAGAAGGAAATGGAAAACATCTTTCTGATCTTGGAATAAGGCCAAGATTTCTTAAAGAGGGCTCAACGGTGCCAACCACAAAATAAAATAAAATAATTTGTACCATTTAAAAGGAATTACTGTTCATTAAAAAAGAGTGAAAGGTACACCACAGGAAAAAGAGGAGATATTTACAACACATATATCCTAGCAAAAGCTCAAATCTAGAATACATATTATTTTAAAAATGTCTACAATTCAGTAAGAAAGATAATTCAATAAGACAACTCAATTTTTTTCAAAACACAAGAATAATCACCTCAGTTTTTTTAAGATTTGAAGAGGACTTTCATAAAACAAGATACATAACAGTCAATTAACATATGAAAATGCACTCAACTTTATTAGTCTACAGGGAAATGCAAATTAAAACTATAATATGATACTATATACCCACCAGTAGAGCTTAAATAAAAAACCAACCAATCAAACAAACAAAAACAGAAAATACCTTGTATTGGAAAAAATACAGAAAACTGGAACTATCAGATATTCTTGCATGAATGTAAATTTTTAAATTAATGCAACCATTTTGAAAAAAACTCTTTGCTAGAGTCTGCTAAAGCTGAACATATACCTACTCCAAGACCCAGAAATTCCCCTCCTGCATACAAAGCCAACAGAAATGTGTATATGTAGCCAAAACCAAACTTACCAAAACTGACTCAAGAAGAAATAGAAAATCTAAACAAACCAGAAATTAAAATAGTAGGTGAAAATTCTTCCCTCGAAGAAAACACCACACCCAAACTGTTTTAGTGTCAGATTTCATCACACATTCAAGTAGCCAGTAATTCTAATATTCTGAAAACCATTCCTGAGAGTGAAAATACTAGACAGGAAATTTTTAGCCAGTCTCAGGACTATAATTTAGCAAACTACATCTTACTGAGTACAAAAAGGATAATATATCATGACCAAGTTGGTTTTATCTTAGCAATGCAAGGTAGCTTAACATTAAAAAAATCAATTAATGTAAATCACCATGAACAAAATTTTTATCAAAGGATAAAAATCACTATCACCTCAGTAGATTAGAAAAACATTTGATAAAATTCAATGTACAGGTGAACTAATTTACTTTTAACAAACTAGGAGTAAGAAAGAAACTTCTGAATCTGATAAAGAATATTGGTAAAGTACATCCATCATATGATGTACCATAATTGATTTGATACAATTTAACTACTATTGGATGTTTAGATTCTCTCCTCGTTTGCTTCATTTCATTATAATTTATGCTGCAATAAACATCTTTGTGCATGTTGATAAAGTTGCCTAGCCTCTCTGTGCCTCAATTTCCTCATGTACAAGATGAAAATAAGGCAACACCTGACTCATAGGGCTATTGCAGGATCAAATTAAGATGTTGAATTTAGGTCTTAGGGAGTGTTGGGAGAGAAGTGTGGCTTATAAACCTGAAAACTCTTGTTCTGTATTTACCTGGTGGCAGATTTCTCAAAGCACGCTGTAACCTCAAGTCAGAAGAAGTCACTCTGTCAAAAACAAAGAAAGTTATTGTCTTAGGTTATCAGGAACTAAGGATATAATATATGAGGAATGCAACCGGTGATGAGAACTATTGCTTACTCCAGGACTCCCCTGCATCATTTGATAACTTCTGCCCATTCCAACTTCCTTCCCTGGAAGCGAGTGAGGATGGCTAGTACCATGTTCTTTTCATCTGCCCTTGACCTACAGCATTCCATTTTTGCACAGCAGCCAGAATGACAATTCTAAAATTTGAGCATGACACAGTACACCCCTCCTGAAACCCCTTCCACAACTTCTTACTCTTGGGCAACCTCCCCATCATGTCCTATAAAGCCCTTCATCATCTGAGGCCCACCTACTTCTCCAGCTTTCTCATGTCTGTACCACTGTCTGCACTCCAGCTACACAGCACTTCCTTCAGCTTCTCTTTCCTTGCCACTTCCCTGCTTTCATACGCACTGTTCTCTCCCTCTGCCAGGATTACCCCTCCCCCTCCCCCACTCACCTCCACCTGACTAACTCCTACTTGCCCTTCCATTCTCCACTCAAGTGTCACTTCCTCAGTCAGCCATCTGCTCCCCTTGATCATCCTAAGTTCCCCTATTTACACTTCCAAAGAAGCCCGCACTTTTCTGTAACATCATGCATGTAACTACTAATTCAGTAGATCTTGTCTTCTCTGTGAGCCCAGGGATCACAGCTGTTTTTCTCACAGCTATAACCTTAAGCCTCGCCTAGCCCTGGTCTCACAGTAAAATTTAATAAATATTTATAGAGTAAAAGAATTTCTAAACTCATTCCTCACTCCTTAGCTTTCTAACTCATCTTTTGATTCATGCTGCTAATTTAATAGACTTCCTACTTTCCTACCACATATCATCGATTGTTAAGATTCGCTGATGGTGAGACACAATGCTGTTTTATGTAACAATAAGGAAGAAAAAATCAACTGCACATTAAACTGTGATACACTACGATTTAGAACTTTTATTTCATACTTATTGAAAGAGCTCTATCGGACTTCTGTAAGGCCTGGGTTTTATCCTAGCCACAAAAAAGGAAAACATGAAACAGTGAGTGGAATAAATTGGTTAGGTATGCAAATTTACTTTGGTTTAGGTATTCGCATTCAGAAGCCACTCTTTGAATCACATTTGACACAATACCCAGGGAGTGTGTTTTCCCACACAATATTGTCCTCTCTACCACCAAGAGCTTTAGTACTGCAGCATTTCCTAAAAGAGTGCTCAAGTATTGCATTCAGGATTTTCTTCTAAGCTTCTGATACTTATCCACAAGTGTTGGCAAGAAAATCTTACTAATAGATGCCAGAAGATTTCAGTCAACACCTAGGACTTGCATTCCTTTTTCAGATGGTCATCAAATGGATCACTGACTGAAACAATAAGGGGTTTCAGTTGTCTTATCACGCTACCAGAACTACCAAGTTCACACACGCCCAGGCAAAGCAACTACAGGACAACTACCACCTGACCAACTGCAACAAAAGATCAGAGTTTCGGGGCACCTGGGTGGCATAGTGGTTAAGCATCTGCCTTCGGCTCAGGGCGTGATCCCGGCGTTATGGGATCGAGCCCCACATCAGGCTCCTCCGCTATGAGCCTGCTTCTTCCTCTCCCATTCCCCCTGCTTGTGTTCCCTCTCTCACTGGCTGTCTCTATCTCTGTTGAATAAATAAATAAAATCTTAAAAAAAAAAAAAAGATCAGAGTTTCAAAATGTGAGAAAAATAAAACTTGTCTTAGAATCAATGAAATATGAGAGGTTAAAAAAGACTCTTCAGAGAACTTAGGAAAGTTCATAAAAGGAAGAATGCAAATTCATTCTCTCTCTCTTTTATACACTCAGACACACACACACACACACACACACACACACACACACACACACACTCAAAAGCACGACCTGAAATTTTGACTGGTCACACACTGAAGGAGGGTGATGAGTGCTCAAGGCACTGGGCTGAGGGGGCGTGGGATAAATTTGGCCCTTGTCCTCCAGCCAGGCCCTGGCACCGGTGCTTCCATCCTGAACTAAGAAAGCATTTCCTGGCTTTCCACTAGTCCAGCCACGCCCTCATGGACAGAGTCCTCCCCTAGGTGTGTCCTCTCCCTTATGACTTTTTAACCTATTAAAATACCTCTTTTTTTTTTTTTTGCTTCTTATTATGTGTGTATGATTTAAAAAATAAGAGATCTAACCACTTAACAAACTTTTAGCTGTATAATAGTGTTGTTAACTACAGGTACAATGTGGTACAGCAGATCTCTAGAACTTTTCCATCTTATTTAATTGAATCTTACAGCCATTGAATAGCGACTTTCCTTTTCCACCTCCCTGAGCCTCTGGCAGCCATCGCTCTACCTTCTGCTCCACGAGTGTGACTACTTCAGACACTTCTTATAAGTGGAATCATGAAGGACTGGCTGGTTCATCCATGTTGTTGCAAATGACAGGATTTCCGTCTTGTTTAAGGCTGAATACTATTCCATCGTATGTACATACCATGTAAAATACCATTTTTAAGAACACCCTTGTTAAGTAAGGAAAATTCTTAGAAATGTGCCACCACATTAGAGCAGAGCACACTACAGTTCCCTCATCCCCAGTCCAGCATTCCAGGGTCTTGGGGTCTCAATTTACGAATGCTCAACCATGGCGGAAAAAGGAGCAGAAAAGAGATAAAGCAGAAAAGCCAGTGGGCCTCTCTTTGTGCCAGTTTTCTCATCTGTAAAGCAGTCATACTCAGGGTCCCAGAAAGAAAAAGGTTTCACACTTAAATGGGAGTTTTAATGAAGGGGATTATTTACAAGGCATGCACAGGGTTAAGGAAACTGCCAAGGGGTAGTGAAGTGGGGACCTCCTAATGGCCAAATCCAAGGAGAAGCAGGAGGGCAGATAAGCCCATCGATGTGATCCTTGGAGATCAGTGTCGCAGGTCTCGGAACAACGTGGAGTAGGGGGATGACCAGCTCTGGGAAGACAGAGAAGATCCAGCACACATCATCTCTGAGTTCCCATAAAATTCCAATATTCTATAACCATTTTGGTACAGAATTAAGCTTTGCTACAGCAAGAAAAAAATTCTGTTTACTCCAAAGATTTGAGGATAATCCACCAGGATGCATTTTCTCATCATTCTGTGTGCTTAGCTCAGATAACAGCACTCATTTGTTGCTCTTGGAAACAGCTCAGACTGAGAACATCGCACTAAGCAGTCCCTGTTTTCCTTTAACTGAGCTCTTACAAATGTAGCAGGATTCTGCTTTGAGCTAGTAATTGATGTTTCCCCCTCCTCGTCTTATCCCCTGAGACCCTCCCCTTTTCCGGAAGGAGGATCCTGTAGTGTCCACCGTCTCACAGAAGAGATGTTCCAGCAGGAGCAGAGAAAAGGGTTTTGGCTTTCGAAACCCCAGCACAGAGCACAGACAACAGAGCTAGAGCAATGCTTACCACCTGCTCCCACCACCCCACCCAACCCCAGACCCAGACGATTATTTTGTTGGGGGAAAGTGTAGAGAGAAAGGACTGAGCAGACATTATGTTTCCTGAGTACAAGGCTCCCACATCCTTTCCCCACAAGCTGAGACAGTAAATGGTAAGTTTCCCTCTTCTCACTCAAACTCATTTCCAAGTCTCCCATGCATCCCCTGGCTGGGCCATCCTCCAGGGAAAACCTTGCCTACCCCACACCCGTCCTCCAGTGGCAGCAAAGACTACAGGCCTCAGAAGTCACAGGGGTGCTCAGCCCTAGGACACTAGTGTGAGATTTTTAACTGAAAGAATCAAGGATCCTTTTAAAAGTTTCATATTGATAAATGGTTGCTTCTGGAGAAGTTCCTGGTATCATCCGTTCCAAGGGCTCAGGCAAAGGTGCTGACCAGTTTCTAGCCTCTCTCCTTTCCTGAACTTGGAGGCAATGCCATGCTGCAAAGTGCATGGGGTTTTGCTGTAACTGTTCTGCAGACATCCAGCTGGGCAGTGCCGGCCATTAGAGAGATGTCACACAGTGCCGTGAAAGCTCTCTCAGGAGAGAGGGGAGTCACACAGGGTTAGAATGAAAACCCATTTGGAAAAAATAAGTTTGCTGAGTAAAACATGTCATTTCTCCTTTCAAAGGAGTTAGGTTATTTCCAAGTGGCTTCATAATGTGAAAAAAGACTAACTTCTGGCAAATAAACTAAAAGGAGGAGGGAGGCTGCCACTCTGCCCATTTGGAAGGGGGAGTCTAGGTGGGCTGGAGAATTCAATAATTATGTGGATGACTGTGGCCAAATCGTTTAACCTCTCTGTGTTTCATTTTTCTCATGTGCAAAAATGCCAGGGTTCAGATTCAGATAATTATTGAGGTCCCTTCCAACTCTAAGAATATATGACTTTCAAGTGGGAAGGGAACTTTCCAGTTCAGAGTCCAAGGATTTGCTACTGAAAAATGAAGCAAAGAAAGAAGAAAGTACTGCCATTATCAGCCAACGGGGCTGTAGTCTGACAAATAACAGAAAAGAAGTGCTCCGTGGATCCTGTCACTTGACATGTTATAGCTGCATTCCCATCTTGGATGATACCATACGAATGGGCTATTCCATGCATCTCAAGAATGCCCCGACCATATTAGGAATTCTCCTAAGTGGCTTCTCTGTGACATTACACAGTACTGTTCCTGACATGGCCATTTCAGTCAGCTTCAGACTCAACCCCAAATGAAAATATTACAGTTGGATGATTTGTCAAGTGCTAAGTCTAATCCTTGCAGCTCTTTTTTCAGAGTCCTTAAAAAGAAGAGTGCCAGATGTTATACTTGTATATTTAATGGGAAACTGAATGGGAAAAAAACAAAACGCAGCAAGCCTAGTTGTAATATTTAACTGTTTTTGAAAACCCACCATCTAAACATACCAAAAATAACATATTTTCAAAACTGTGACAAAGTCAAATGTCTCTCAAATACAAAAAAACAAGTCTGTCATGAGCCATTCAGAATAAAGCAATCTGTCAGTTGTAAAATGCAAGTACTCCTTTATAAGTAGTTTGCATGCTTCCAACTCTCTCAATAAATACCATGTTAACATATCAAAAATATTCAGAGAGAATTTCGTCAATGTCAGAAAACACTAACTAATCAGTTACTTGGGTAACATCAGCCTGGATCTCCCACAAGCACTTAGCACTTATCAGGGATAAATACAACTCATCATCCATTGCCCCAAACTGTTCCCCTCTTGCTATCCCTTTCCACTTATCACACAAGCCAGGAAGCTGAACATTATTTAACACTCCTCCTCTCATCAATAACCAATTCTATAGATTGTGCCTGCTGAGCATCTTGGTCTCCTGTTCTCTACCCTACTGCCACTGCCTAGATCAAGTCTTTACCCCCTATCTACTGGACAATTTCAAGGTCTTTTAGCCTTTGATGTCTTCAATTAATTCATCTGTCCTTCACATTTATCTTTTTCAAGTTAATGTTTGATATGTCATTCCCCTGCTCATACCCACTCTTCAATGGGTTACTTATAGGAAGAATTTAAACTTCAACATGGTGTCCCCCCTCATACTGCATGCTCCAGCCTTGTCACACTGCTTACAGTTTCCATTGATTGTGATATCCAGGTCTCTGTATTCTCTAACCAACCAACCCCTCCCCATCCCACCTCCAGAAGGGTCCATCTAACAATTCTGCTTCTTTCAAGATGAAAACTCCTCCCTGGGAAAACGCAGTCTGTCTCCTACCTCTCTGTTCACCTGATACTACCCTCCTTCTGCACTGTTCAGCTCCAGCTCTCCCAGCCCTCTGGAGGGTCTGCTCTGGGCAGCCATTTGCACATGTAGTATGCCCTTTTCTAACTACTCAACACTTGCCTAACCTGAACTCATTCTTTGGGTCTCAAGTTCAAAGTGACTCTCTTTGAGAAACCTTCCCTGAGCCCCAAAAGAAAATCTGGTTCTTCTGCTACATACTCTGTAGGTAACTATTCTTTTCCCTTATTGTACTTAATCATAGCTGATGTATATGTTTATTATAAAGGTTATTCATTCTAAGCCCATTGCCTTCAATGGACACTTAACCTCTGTGAAGCAGGGATGGTTCAGGTCCAAAGTTTACCCCCAGAGTAGCACAGTGCCTAGCACACAATAAAAGTTTTTCAACCAATTCATGGTACTGCCAGCCTCACTTACTTTGCAAAAGTTCCTTCCATTCCTCTCCCAGCCCCCACATCTTCAAGTTACTGGGTTGGGTGGGCTACAAGGAGGAACCTTGGCCTTTCTAAAGCCTTAGGACTTCCAAAGCTGCCCACCTTTCCTCCCACCTCTCCTTTACTCCAGCCCATTAACTCATCTCAGATTCTTCATCACTCAATTATAAAAAGCAAGGAGCAGACTAGACAAAGATGGAAATATCTTTAGAGAATCAGAGAGGAAGAAGAAACTGAGTGAGGAAAACAAAATTCTCTGAGGAAGAGAGCAGGTAGAAGTCCAAGCATTGCACACGAACAGCATGTGTTGCACACACACACACACACACACACACACACACACACACACACAGGCAGAGACTGCAAGATTAAAAGAGATAGAAGAGACATGGATCAAATGGCTTCTGGACCCAAAACCTGCTTAAGAACATTTCAGTATGGACTGTGCATTAGGTGATTTTGGAATTATTGTTAATCGTCTTGGGTATAATCATGACGTTGCAGTTATGTATAATGTCCCTATTCTCAGGAAAAGCATGTGGAAGTATTTAGGGGTGAAGTATCATGATGTTCTTAACCTATATTCAGGAGGGTCAGGAAAAGAATGTGCACATTTATAGATCAATCTTGCTTAAACACAAACTTAGCCCAATGTGTGTATCTATGGAACAAGCAAGAGAGAGAAAGCACACAGAGTGAAATGAAGAAATTGTGACTACGTACTATTCTATCAACTTTTCTGTAGGTTAATTTTAAAAATAAAAAAGAATGAAAAATAAATAAATAATAAGGAAGGAAATAAAGTCCCTTTTATGTGTGCACTAAATATTCTCCTTTGAAGCTCTAACTGCATTGACCTAAGGGGGAACAATGCCCATAGCCCTTCGTGTTGAAAAGGATTGTTCATTAAGCCCTCAGGGAACCTAGCCTTCTGATGGAAAAGTAATAGCTTCTGGGCAGTGCCAGTAGGAGAACAGGCCTGGGAGGAATCAAACTAATCCCTTCAACATTTCCTGATGGCCTCAGCACAGTGGCCTTGCACAAGACAGTCTTGTTTCTGTGAACTTCTTTGCCCTTATACTGCCTTTCCTGATAAAAGACCAGAGATTCAACATGGATATGAATGAAGCCCCAATCCTCCAGTTACTTATTCTAAGAGTGACTACTTAATTTATTATTCAAATGAAGATACTTTGGAGAGTGAAAGGGGATGCTAACCAGAGAGGGTGCTAGGACTGTCCCAGGAAAACTGGAGCTGTCTCAGGAACATTTGGATATATGGTCATCCTATTATCTTCCATGAGCGGGTATATTAGACAAATACATAAATGATGGTAACAGCAATATTAATTTAACCATATAACAAAATAACACAAAGCAGCTGCCATCCACAAATTGCTTGAGAGTTCAAAGGTAGGGATAAAGTAATTCCTTTGGAGGAATCAGGAAGAAATTCATGAAGGAGGAGCATTTCAAACGGGTCTTAAAACAATAACTATTTCTGTACATAGAGATGGAAGGGAAGGTCATTTCAAATGGAAAGAATTGTATGAGCAAAGGCCAAAGTAGGAAAGCACAAGGTTATACCAGGGAAATGGAAGCAATCTGATGTAGCGGGTCTGAAGAGGTATCCATAGGAAAGACAGGAGGTGAGCCTGCAGAGGTAAATTAAAACCACAGTGAAAAGTGTGTACTCAGTCCACTGGGCAACAGAGAGTCACTGAGGGCTTTTGAGAAGGACAGTAATAAGGCCATGGAGGGCCTTGGATGTCCAGTTAAAGACTTAAGGCCAGAAAATCAGATCTTTTATTGAACAGTCTTCTACAATAAGAACACCCATAAGTGTAAACCCATATTAGCCAGTCTGAAAACATGAATGATATAAACCAAAAGAAAATTGTCACAGTCACTGATACCATAAGATTCTTTTTAAAAACCTTTATTCTTTCTTATGGACGGTTCTCTTTTTGTCTGCTGGGTCAAGTATTACTTCTGTCAAATTTTCTCAGGAGCCCTGTTGCCTGAAGGCCAGTGTCACAGGAACAGAAATGAGAGGGTTAAAATGTTCAGAATTGTCCAAGCTCAAGAAGATGAAAACTGAAAACAGCATTTGAGCTAAAGGAAAAGCAGTTACCAAAAGAGTAGGGATGTGATAAGTCTCCTTTGAGGCTGGGAAATGACATTTTGAAGGCAAAGCTAATTTTAATGCAAGTTCTTCTACCCCACACAAAAAAAGCCTGAGGTGATCTCATATTTAATAAGATTAATTAAATTTTTCCCCAAAGGTTAATTTGTAGATATTTATTGGATTACATAGAGAATTTCAGGGGGGAATAATTAAAAGACGGTGTTTCAACTGTTTTCAATTTTATTCCAGATATTTGACTAGACAGACAAGAGCACATGCCTCATAGAAGAATACGTCATTCCAGAGAAAACTATTAATATCAAATCTTTCCGGAAAAGGTGAACAACACTGGCAAAGCAATCTCATTTCCAAAGAGAATGGCCCAACAGGAAGCCAGTGCTCTGGTCCCTAAATACAAAGCCTAGAATATTTGTAAACAGAAAGCACATATTCCCTTTCTATAGAGCATGTGCCCTATTGAAAAACTATTCCCTGGTCAGTTTAGGCCATAAATGAATGAAGAAAAGGCTGATCTAGAAAGTAATTCCTGAATTTTCAATCCATGGAATTTTATATCTACAAGGATATCCAGGGAAAGTAAAGAGGAGCCAACTTTAAAAGGCTACCACTGGGCTTTGAACTTTGAAAAAGATAATTGCAACTAAATGCTGCCCATCATACGTGCCTACATCCACAAGTCACACATGCATATACACCTGTGGAGGATGAAAGGGGACAAATTCATTATTTTGAAATCTGATAAATAAAGAAGAATCAAATGTTTTTCTTGTCTCTCCTATATGAACTATAACACGGGTGACCAAAAAGTAGAGGAAGGGAAACAATTCTTTATAAAAGTATTACCCCTAATAAATAGGGGGAAAAATAGTCTAAACTAGAATATCACCATTTTACCAATCCCAATAAATAAGTAAATCTAAGCATTGAGCATCAACAATTGTTAGTGAGACAGGTATTATGCGCTTCCTGATGGAAGAACACTCCTCTAATATTGCCAAAAAATTGTATCTGCGTCTGATCAAACCTTAAAATACAGCTACCACATTGCAGGAAATACAGAAAACAGAGAAACACGGTGAAATGTATCAGGACTATGCAATCAGCAAAATGCAGACTGTGAGAAACTCTACAGGTCAGAGGGCTGGATTCATCCACACCTAAACTACACAGAAAAGAAAAAGATGGAGAGAGAACCTATATTAAAAGAAAGGTGCATCAATTTTTTAAATGAGTGAATATTTATAAAAAAGTATTATCTAGGGATACACATTTGGGTGATTACTATAAAAGTCTGAATAATGGTCCCTTATGAAGGAAAGTGGAGGGTCTATGATTGAAAATGGGCACACGGAAGGGACTTCTGGAGTAGGTGGCAAATTTCTATTTCCTGACCAGCATGGTCATTACAAATATTTTTTGCCTTATGAACATTTATTGAGCTATATATTTGATTTGGAAGGGGGAGTGTCTTTCTGTGCTTTGTTTTACAATAAAGTTAATTAATTAAAAAAGAAAAAAAGAAGAAAGAAATTTCCCGTAAACTCCCTGGAGATGAAAAAGCATCTAAAGAACCACTTGATATTTTCCAAATTTGGGGGAGTTAGGATAGGTAAATAAGGCAATAATGATTCCGATTGGGGCTAAAATACACTCAGTACATTTCTACAATCAATACTAGAAAAAAACCAACTAAAAAGGATTATAGTTCAACTAGGAAACCTTGAAAAAAACATGTTCACTGTTACGTAGAACTCTGTGGCCTCCACTCCTAACAAACCTCCCTGTGATCCCCAAAAATGTTGTAGCCCATCTTCCATGTACAAGAAGGGATGCTGTAGGAATCTGGGGGCAAGCCCTATATAGAATCACAACTTAGAATACTAGCATTTTGGAACAAAATTAGGCTTTTCTGCTAATTTTCTGCCGCGGAGAAACAACTGCTGATATTTACCCTTGAAAGCCGGTTCCTAGGCTCTTGTGGAGGTAGGACTCCTAGCCTTAGACACCTGATGACCCTGAACTGCCCAGAATAAACTAACTGTGTCATTTGACCCACCAAGCTATAAAATCAGGTAAGTTCAGCCACACTGTCACCAAGTGGAAGTGATACGTAAGATGGGTCTGTTGCATGTCTTGAAGGTACAAATAAGTTGCGTGATTAGGTGACTCGGATTTTGACCGCCACCTACTCCTGCTACCCTGCTTTCTCTCAATCCACACATATGACCTCATGAGGAATTCCCTGTAACCAGCTGATGGTGGAAAAAAAGACTCAGGCATGTTTTACAGATGATTCTCCATTATATATCAGCACTTGCTGGAAGTAAGGGTGGCCCTGAAAAATAGTGGAGCAAGAAAATCTTCCCAGTTGGTAGAACTTTACAGTATATCTGGATATCTACTTTTTTAACTGAAAGATGGCCAGAAGTACAAATCTATACTAACTCACAAATAGTGGTTAATGATTTGGCCAGATGGTCAGGATTAGAAAGAAGAGAAATAAGAAACTGGTTAAAAGGAGGACTGAGGAATAGGTATATGCATACCTTTTGAAATGGGTAAAGGGTATGAAGTATTCATCTCTCATGTGCATAGTCTACTATAGAGCAGGCAGGTAGACAAGATAAAACATTCTGAGGATGTCACTTAGCCTTCTTTTCTCAGCTACCCCGTGCTGTATCCAAGGACTTCTCTTGAGAGTGTCCATGGCAGCCATGAAGCAGGTTATGCATAGACTCACCAAGGCAAATGTGGCTCCCACCATTACTGAGTACTCAACCCTTCAAGAGCAGACGCCAACAATGAGCCCTGAGAGATGAGTTAGCCATCTGATAGGGGTTGATTTACATTGGTTCCCTCCCGTCATGGGGCGGAAAAAGATTAGTCTTCACTGGAACAAACACATTCTGGATATGGATCTGCCTTTTGCAAGCACCACCATCCACATCCTTAGACAATGCCTTGTTTTCCATCATAGTCCCCCTCACATTTCTTCTGGCCAGGGAAATTTCTCAATGAAGGAACAGCAACTGGCTATGAATACATAATTCTATGGCCTTGCCACATACTCCATTGTTCAGGAGCAGCTGGCCTGACAGAATGGTGGAAGCACCTACTGAAGCCTCAATTATGTCACTCACTGGGAGATAACATCTTGAAACTTTATGGCACTACCTTACAGGATGCAGTATACACCTTGAATCCACAACCCATGGAAGACATTATTTCTTCCATAACTAGAATACTTAAGTCTGGGAACCAAAAGTTTAAGTTGGAGAACCTGCTCCTATTATTACACCTAATAACCTAATCACAATTTTGTTTCTTGGCCCTGAGATTTAGGGCTCTGCTCGTTTAGAGTTATTAGTTCTTAAGGGAAAATGTTTCCATTGTGGGCACAAGAATGGTTCCACTGAACTCAAATTTGAGACTGCCTCTGGTCATTTTAGAGTCCTCATGCCATTGAACCAATGGACAAAGAAAGGTTTTACGATATGAACTGGGGTGATTGGTCCCAATTATCAAGATGAAATAGGCTTGCAGCTGCACAATACAGGCACGTCTGTAATCCAGAGGATTCTCTGGGGTTCCAGTTATTACTTCTATGTCTAGTAGTAAAGTTAATAGATTTTACCAGATCAATAAAGGAGGGATGTCTAAGGACAGATTCTCCAGGAATAAAGATTTGTGTCAACCTACCAGCAAAAGAATGTTTACAAGCAGAGGGCTATTTAAGGAGAAAGAAACATGGAAAATGGATAGGGAAAGAAGGAAAATATATAGCTATAGACATAGATATAGACCTATATACATAGGTTCGATATCTGTATGCAGATAGATTTAGATATACGCATATATACTAACTATGGTTTAAGGTCAGTTACAGAAGTGAGAACTGTAGCAACTACATCTGTTTTCTTTCTTGTTCTTCATGTTCATATTTTGTATATAGAAATCAACTTCCCGTTTTTCCTTTTCCCTATGTCATATAAGGAATGTTGGTTGGTAGTTCACTGTATAATTAAGCTTTCTGGGTTATAAAATAAATAGGATTTGGGCTCACCTATGAACAAAGTTAATACCATCTCAGTATGGATACACTGTGGAACTTTGTATCTCCCTTATCAGGGAAAGAGTGAGTATACCTTCAGTTGTGAAAGGGACAGTAGCATCCACAGAAGCATTATAACGTTGCTGCTATTGTTTTTTAAGTTTAGGTTGGCATAGAAGGCTGTGTATGGCTCAGAAGAGACAAAGGGGTGGACTGTGCCTAAGAGTTTCTGCTCTTGCTCAATTCCACATTCTCTCTTCTATGTACCCTCCTCTGACGGCACACCGCATTTCTCAGACTAACTCACCAACTGACTGCCTGTTGTGTTCTCTCAACTGGGGCACTAGCAGAAGAATGAAAAACAAGAAGAAGGGAGAAGCAGTGGCAGTAGCAATGATGACATCATGGCCAGCTCCTATGGATGCCTGGGCTCCTGCACAGCCATTTTGGTTCTAACAGTAGAAGTGAACTATAAGCCAACTATATACAGAGACTGTCTCATACTTCTGTGTTCCTTACAGTGCCTGGCCTAAGGCAAAACTCATAGTAGCCACATGGTTGTTTTGCTTTTGTTGTGGTGGTGGTAAAAAACACACAACATAAAATTTACCATCTTAAGCATTTTTAAGTGCACAGTTCAGTAATGCGAAGTATATTCACATTGTGAAACAGATCTCCAAAAGGTTTTCATCTTGCAAAACCAAAATTCTATACCCACTAAATAACAACTCCTTTTTCCTCCTCCCCACAACCTGTGGAACCACCATTGTACTTTCTGTGTCTATGAATTTGACAGTTTTAGATAAGTAGTCACATGATTTTAAAAACATTTTTTTTTAAACTGACATAACTGTAAAATCTCAGAGTTGAGATTCAACCCAATGCATAGATCCTGCCTTTTCACCTTAAATTCAGTAACTTCTACTTTTTGATCAACGGATCTCTGCTGGAAGAATCCCAGTGCAAGTTTTTAAATGCTGAGCCACACTACGGCTGAGTACTTCTTGTGGTTTAAAAAAAAAAAAATTCTTTACATTAACCTAAAATGTTGAACTTCTACCCACTGATCCAGAACAGAGCACATTCCCTCCACCTTCCAAAGTTTACATGTTTTTGTGCTATTTTACAAACATGTTTTTATCGGGTATATTTTAGCCTGCCATGAGATAGCAAGATTTGCAGAGAGAAAGGCAGGAGAATATCAACAGTGTTAATATCCAACACTCAGCAACAGTGTAGCCTGTAGCCAGAGGGGAAGGCAGCAGAATGCAGAAACTAATTAAACAGTGAATCCGGCTTGCTCCTGAGGTCTGTTGCACATCCGGACCTTTAAAAATAAATACTCTGTCTATGATAGACCGGTGATGGGTAGTAAGGAGGGCACGTATTGCATGGTGCACTGGGTGTTATATGCAACTAATGAATCATCAAACTTTACATCAGAAACCAGGGATGTACTGTATGGTGACTAACATAATATAATAAAAAAAATTAAAAAAAATATTCTGCCACATGTTCACAAGATTACTGACAGTTTCCCGTTAGGTGGCTACTTAGCAATTTAATAAACCGAAAGATTCTCTCCCAGGTAGTCATAACATTCACCATGATGTAAGGACAAAAACTGTCGCTAATGAAATTTCCCTGACAAAAAGCTATCAATTCAAAATGATTTCTGAAGTTTCAGAGGCAAGATCTCAATCACGCAGTGTTGCTAGAATCATTCATGCCAACCCTTCCCTGAATAATTTGCACAATACATTATTTATTTATACCACACATTTATACTGTTGCTATAGAAGCATAACCCAAAAACAACAATAATGGAGAATTTGAAGAACACAGACACTATGACAAAACATCTCTGATGGAAGATCAGAGGCTGGACCAACCTTGCACGAAAACCCGACTACATGAGGCTACTGGCTCTGCAGCATGAGCTATCCACCTTGGACAACTGTCTTCGCCATCTTCCTCATTGTTGACTGCACTCAATAGGTCTTTGATAAGAAGCACTTAATGTTACTTTAATAGAGAAATGTAGGGGAGCCTGGGTGGCTCAGTCATTAAGCGTCTGCCTTCGGCTCAGGGCGTGATCCCGGCATTCTGGGATCGAGCCCCACATCGGGCTCCTCCGCTGGGAGCTTGCTTCTTCCTCTCCCACTCCCCCTGCTTGTGTTCCCTCCCTCACTGGCTGTCTCTCTGTCAAATAAATAAATAAAATCTTTTAAAAAAAAGAGAGAGAAATGTAAAAATAAGTAAAATCCAGGAAGCAATAATTTATAAAGAATAAATGTAAATTACAAATAAACAGATGGGAAAACATCTAGCTTGTAATCAAAGGACCGCCAATCAAAAGAACATAAGACACTACTTTTGTCTGAACAAGTGAGGATTAAGAGGAAACAGACGCTCTCAGTACTATAGGTGGAAGTGTACACTGGTACAAACTTTCAGAAGATAAATTTGCTAATAAATAACAGCAACCTTTAAAAGATTCATATATTTTGGTCCAAACATTATTTCCTGGAATACAGCCTCAAGAAATGATTTTTTTTTTTAATTAGCTGTAGAGCACAATACAGGGAATATGGTCAATAATATTGTAATAACTATGTGTGGTGACAGATGGTAATGAGATTTCTCATGGTGATCACTTCATAATATATATAAATACCAAATCACTGTGTTACACACCTGAAACTAAGGTAATATTGTATGTCAATGATACTTGAGTAAAACAAATCAATTAAAAAGTAACAAATAAAAATAAAATAAACACATTAAAAATGAGTACAAGGGTTTCATAATTTGTAATCAAAAATTGAAAACAACCAAATATCAAGCCATGAATGATAGATTCAATTATGGCTCACCCAGAAAATCAAATTCCATGCAACCATTAATAAAAGCAAACATTATACAGTATTTACTATGCGGCAGACTCTATTCCAAGCAACTTATAAATACATTAACTAATTTCACCTTTACTATAATTCTATGATGTAAGCACTAATATTGTCCCCATTTTACAGAGAGAAAATTAAGGCATAGAAGTTAAGTACCTTGCCCAAGACCACCAAATTAGATAATGTTGAGCCAGTATTCAAACTCAGGCAGTCCAATCCGATCCCAGACTCCATACGCTTCACCATCATACCGTTATACTATAGAAGAATATTTAAAATCTTGTTAAAAATCTCAAAATATACTTGGAATAATTTTTTAAATGATGTTAACAAATTGTTATATATATGTATGTGTGTGCACAACACCATCCATATGTACACCAAAGTAGCAATAGCTGTTATCGGAATTATGGTCATTTTTTTACTTTCTTCTGTCTTCTATTTTTTAAATTTTGTTTTACAATGAACATATATTAATTACATTTATAATCAAAATGTAAAAATGAGGGGCACCTGGGTAGCTCAGTTAAGCATCTGCCTTTGGCTCAGGTCATGATCCCGGGGTCCTGGGATCCAGTCCCACATCGGGCTCTCTGCTCAATGGGAGTCTACTTCTCCCTCTCCCTCTGCCTGCCACTCCCCCTGCTTGTGCTGTCAAATAAATAAATAAAATCTTTAAAAATATATATATAATGCTCTCAGTACCATCACTTAAGTATTCCTGATAGGCTACTGCCTTCAGCCTAGAACTTTAAAAGGACCCAATTTTTAACATGACTACTGACATGAATAAACGGAAGTGCTTCACCCTTGTTTACCTCCTACTTGACCATGAGATGCAGTTGTTGTTGTTGTTGTTGTTGTTGTTGTTAAATCTTCATGAAAACGAAAGAATAAAGTATCCTGACCTCAACTGATAGCACTTTGTAAATAACCTCTTATATCAATAAAAGATTTTTATTATTTCATCACCTAAAGTTCCAAAGCACCCAACCTGTGTCCAAATAAAGTCTTTTTATTCTCCTCCTTCACCCCTAAGTGATCTGTGTTTAAATATCTGTGCAGATAATTAACTTCACAAACAAAATTCCCAGCCTGGTGAGGACAGCATTGTTTACTCTAGAGCCTTCTGCCCCATGACTCACCGGGATTTCCTGAAGGCCTTTGCCTTACTGTACTACGCTGACCCTGGAGCTCCTCCATGCTAATTCCTGACTGAACCACTTCTGAGATTTAAATTGCCCCAGGAAAAGGGCAAGTGAGATGTGAAAGAAATTAAACCAGCACCTTCCCACACAGACTCTGCCCACACTGTATGGGAAGGAAACAATTGCCTATGGGTCAGTGGCACAGAGGCAGTAATTATATTCTCTCAAAGAACAGTCTCTGCCCTGGATAACGGATGTTTGCTGCAGAATACTCTGTATGGGGCTTGCAGAGTCTGTAAGAAATAGGCGAGCCCATGAACCTGCAAGAGCAGCTGCATCAACTTTTTCTCCAGGAGCAAGTCCGAGAACCACCTGGGCGATTTTCACCACTGGGCATTCGGTGGCCTTATTTGCTCTTATGGCAGTAAAGCCCCTCAAAGCCCTAAGTACAAGGGTTCCAGATTCTGCAGAACTAACCAGAATAGCACAGAAATGTGATTCGTATTTGGTGGTGTATCCGTATTCATTAGTAACCCATTCCATAATTTTCTCACAATTCATTCCCATGGGCTCCAAAACCACAATGACTAAAATGGGAAGAATTCTAGGTGGCCCCCAAGATTCCCACCCCCAGGTGTGCACACCTGCTATCATTCCCTCTCCTTGAGTGTGGGTGGAACCTATAAATTTGATGGTATGGCCACTTCCTCAATTAGGTTACATGACATGGCTAGTGGTGATGGGAGAGCTACTCCATGCTGGCCAACGGGAGACGGGAAGTCAGAGGATGCCCTCCAGCTGGCCTGAACAAGGCGAACACCTGTGCTGCAAACTACCAATGGGAACCACTTGGCAAGGAACTAGAGGTGGCCTCTGGGAGCTGATGGTGATCTCAGCCAACTGCTAGCAAGAGAACAGAGACTTCAGGCCTCCAACTTCAAGGAAATGAATCCTGCCAACAGCCAGTGAGCTGGGAAGATGACCATGAGCCTCCGAGATCACAGCCCCTGCTGCCACCTTAATTTGACCCTAAGCAGAGGACCCAGCTAGCCTGTGCTCAACTCCTGAACCCCAGGAATTGTGAGATAATAAATCTGTGTTGTTTGAAGCCCGGGCTCTTAAATTGTGATAATTTATCACACAGCAATAGAAAACTAATACGATGACCCCTGTGACATTGTCAGAACATGGGCCGCTGATATTCTTTCTCAGACTTCCACTCTTCAGAAGGAAGTCAGGTCTATAACATTCACCCCCAAGGCGAGTAATAACTGATATTTATATAACCGTTTGGAGATTATTTAACTTTCAAATCAATCTCATCTGAATTTTATATCATTAATCTGAGTGAGTTTGGGCAGTGGTGATGAGGAACAAAGATTCAGGGGCCAGGCTGCCTGGATGTGACTCTCTCTTCTGCCACTTAGTCACTGCATAGGCTCACACCAGTCCTCAACCTCTCTGTGCCTCAGTTTCCTCACCTGTAAAAGAGGGATATGATAATCCCTACTTCCTAGGGGCTTATGAGGATTAAATGATTTTACACAAAGTCTAGCTCCTGGTAAGCACAGGATAAGTGCTTAGTGTGACTGCTATCAATGGCAGTATCTAAACACCCTAGGAAAGCAAAGTTAGCTTTTTTCACTTTCCAATAGGAGATGCTGCAGGAACTGCAGCCTAAGGTTTTAAGAGGTTCTGGAACAGTGAGCTTGTGTGTTCTCCTGCAGAAAGGTAACCCAAAGCAGGGAAAGAACGGGCCTCCACCCTCTAGCTGATGTCCTGAGTGGAATGGGGGTAGCACAGGCAAGAAAGAATGAGCCTTTCTGCCCACCCCCAAAAGGACCACAGATCGGGGGGCAAGCAGGAGTGTGATGGCTTCCTTAGTTAGCCTGGTAAAGAGAACCCTGGTTTCAACAGAATTCTGTATTTGAGATAAGACACAGATACAAGCAGGTTCCTGCCACTACAAAGATTCACAGGGCCTGTGCCAAACACATCCTGGAACCCGGGTGAGCTGCCTGTGGCTTGATGCCATGTTCATCAGCTCCTTCCTTCCAAGCGGACATGAAATAGTTAAACCATTAAAAGCATCTTCCCTAGGGGTGCCTGGGTGGCACAGCAGTTAAGCATCTGCCTTCGGCTCAGGGTGTGATCCCGGAGTTATGGGATCGAGCCCCACATCAGGCTCCTCCGCTATGAGCCTGCTTCTTCCTCTCCCGCTCCCCCTGCTTGTGTTCCCTCTCTCACTGGCTGTCTCTATCTCTGTCGAATAAATAAATAAAATCTTTAAAAAAAAAAAAAAAGCATCTTCCCTAAATTCTTCTGGCAGTTGGGGTGGGCACAGGCGGGCTGGCAAAGCCTCCTGAGGTGCTGCCAGATCCACATGTGACGAAGACAGTAATGGCCTTGTCGGTGGGACTGCTCAATGTGTACCCACTTTCATACCACAGAGACAAAACTCATAATAGGACACTTTCTAGTTCAAAGAATATCCAAGAGTATTAAACGTATGTTTTCCCGGTGTGGTTTTTGTCCCATTAAAGTACCACCAACCAAAAGCCTATTTAGTCATGCCTCATCTGTTTTACTAATTTCTCAATTTAAGTTTTAAAGTACTCCTGGTGTGTGTTTGGGGAGTGGGTATGAGCATCTGTGTAAATATCTAATTCTCCCTCTGTGTGTGTGTGCGTGTGTATGTGTGTAATAAATATCCCCTCTTTTGTGTCCAGCCCTCACTTGCACAGTCCTCATGCCACGCAGAGAGGCATTTCCAGTTTCCCCTTTCTATCTTTTTGTTACTTCCCCATCACTCCTCCTCCCCCACAACACATCAATCATTGATAAAGTAAATGGAAAACTATAGCTGAAAGTACTTTGCCTTATCTCCCAATTGCACAAAGGCATATTGGTTTGTTTCAGAGTATACCTTAATTTGCACTGGAAGATGTCCTAAGAGATCCAAAAAGAGGTAAGAAAGTCCAAATGTCTGAAGGTTGTGTGCAATGAGCACACAGGAACAACGCAATCTAAGTTAAAATGAGCCTAGATGACTTGCCTTTTAAAACGCTGGGCAGACCTAACAAAACAGCCAGACAAAAATTTCACCAGTGGGCCATGTGTGGCCTGGAGCTACTAATTTATAACGACCCCTGACCTAGAGAGTAGGAGGCTCTTGCAAAGGCCAATTTGATACAGGGAATGCAGCCCTCCAGGCAAAGACATGTGGAGCTCAAACAGAAAATCAAAGCAACTTGAACTTTCTGAAAATTGCCAACCTAGTTGATTTGCAAGCTCTAAATTCTCCACTTGGCACAGCCTAGAAGTCCAATGGAAGGCTGGAATAACAAAGCAGTCTAAACACAAAAGGCCACAGTCGAGAGGAAATGCCTCAGCAGCTGGCACCCAATTACCATTGAGATCTTGATAAAAGAAAAATGTTTCCTCTTTCTAATTAAAAAATTCAACCACCTCCTGTGGTAGAGTGGGTTTCAAACCATTTAGGAGCAAGCTCCACTAATCCAGGCATTCCCTAGTGGTAGGTCTGTAAAATAGTCTGTTTTCCTGGGAGGAATTCCCTGCTAACCTCCCTCGAGAGCACACTTTGCTCGAGCAAAGCTTGATCTAGGCCTACTAGTACATACAGTCCTCAGAGAGTTGCGTCAATTCGTTATATGTATAACAGAATGTTGAAATGGAAAATTTCCTCTCAGTTTTGAGATAAGAAGCCCAAGAGAGAATTTCAAATCAGTGTCCAAGAACTAGTTAGAAGACACAGACCCCTCACCTACAACAAGAATATCAAAGTCAGAGATGAGAGAAAAGCAACCAAGAAAAGGATTTGTAAGCAGGATGTACTTGGAGAGAGCAGTACTTAAACCTGTGGGAACGGCTGGGGGTGTCTATTCTCACTTCAAGCCTGGTAAAGGGCAATTCAATGGGACCACTCAGAGAGCTTGACATGTGACTCCTGCATTACAGAAGTCACGGGAAACTGAAAAATGCCACGGGAGGGGGGGGGGCAGTGGAGCTGCCAACATGAGTTCAAGGAGAGGCAGCTGTGTTGGAATTTGGGTGGGCCTGAGCTCATCTGCACAGAGAATGCCTGTGTATTTCCCATGATGAGATGGAGATGGGGCCACTCACAGGAGTGCTGGTATGAGGCCATGTTAGGTCTTGTCTTGTAGGGTCTCCAGGACGCTTGATGAAAGCGGGAGATGACTCCAGGTTCCTTGCGACGAAGGAGTACATGAAGAGCCAGAGTAGAGAGAGTACACCATCTGTATCAAGGCAGCTACAGATGAAAGGGTCCCAATGACTAGGCAAATGGGGCGGTACTGGGGATGAGGGAGTAGACAGGTTCTAAAAAATCCACAGAAACAGCCAGGAGAAAAAAAAAAGTAGCCTTAAACCCCTACCAGTCTCAGGGAGTATAAAGCTACCTAACAGCCACGATATCAAGTAAAAACTTGGTGGCTCCCATTATCTTTCTGTCCCAACAGGGAGGACTTGAACAGTCACAGGATGGGCAGAAGAAGTGAAGCCAAGTGAAGGAGCCAACCACATTCCTTCTCCACGCGTTCTAGCAAAAATACCCACTGCAAACAAAATGCCACTCCAACAAAAATATCTCCTGATATTTATCTTAGATTTGCTGTCATCAGTGTGTCGAGAGCAAAATAGGAACACACAAGGAAGTCACATCGGTCACACCTGCCTATTCTTATTTTAACTTTACTTAGATAACTATAGGCATTTAACTAGATTCCCCAATTAGCATATGGCTCATGTGAGTTCTCTACCCATTTCCATTTGAGGATAATATTTACTGAATTTAAGCTTTGGAAATTCTTACTTAGCAAGAAAGGGTTTAGAGCTCTGGGTTTTGTTTAGTTGGGGTTTTTTCGGTGTTCTTCCTGCTGGTTTCTATAATTGTTCCCATAGAGTGAAAGCCATCGTGTCCTTCTTCCAGCCACAAGGACTGGCATTGTCCATTAAACACAAATAGGCTGTCACAGGTTGAAAATGTGGATGTGAGCAAAATGCTATAAAAATAATTGAAGGCTGAGAATTTGGGGGCTTGGAAAGGGAAAAGTCAAGAGAGTTGAGACCATGAGGAACTGACATGAATTGGTGCTGAGAGCATGAAAGACAAAATGTGAGGTTAGCAAGCAGCTGTTCTGCATCACCATTTTATCACACAAAATGAAAAAAGAAAAAGGAAAAGGCTACATATGTTGTACTAAATCAGGCTGGAGTTAGAAGTGGGGATTGGAAGAAGAAGAGTTCGAAACCACTCATTTTCTTTGCTGTTCCTGTTCTGACCTGAAGGAATAAGCCAGGCCAGAAAGAAGACATCTGGCAGCTTTTCCTCGGCTCTAGGACTCTGGTTACATCTCTACTGGGAAGAAAAACAATTGAGTATTTGTCTAAAGAGGCTAGTTTGCCTCCAAGGACTGAAACTAAAATGTTTCCAGACTCCCCAAGCACCAACACTTGACATTTCAACATATTTTCACTTACTTGCAGCCAGTGATGGCCTTCAATTTAAGCAGAACATGTTTAAAACAATGGCATGGGAAAATTGCTACATGAGTTATTTAAAAATAATTCTTTTTTAAAGAATTTGAGTCTCTTAAATCGGATAATTCGGTCTGATAAAATACTAGAAGAGACAGAAGAATTTGAGAAGATACTGGAGAGGCTGTAAAGTTATTATTTACAACTCTAAATAATGAATAAACCAATGGAAAAAAAATAGTTCATCCTTGCTAGGGAAGTTGAGGATGCACAGAAATGGGTCCGGAGACAGAGGAACACTTGAGAAGTTGCTCTTGTGGACTGAGGGGAAAGCCAGCATAACTTCTACTGGCACAGGAAGGTGCTTTAACCCCGCTCAAGTGTAGACCGGGAGTATTATGTGCCTACCTTGCCACTCTCACCAAGGTGAGAATGAAATTAGAAAATTCCTACATTTTATCCTTTATTACATAACTTACTATATATAGTTATTATACATAGCATTGCTACATACATTATATTATAGAATCATAATATATATATATATATATATATATGGCATTTTCCAAATAAAATGTGATTTGTGTAAGAAAGTAAAAGCATTGGCTCATGATAAACATTCAAATTTTAGGTATTCTTGTCATCATTATCATTATCATTATCAACAAGTTTCGGCTATCCAGTTGATACCTGAACCTCCTTTCTACCCCTGGCTTTTAAACACTTTTGACCATAACCCATGTTGGAAAAAAAAATTCATGGAGACTCAGGATGCCCATGCATACCTATTTGAAGCAAATACTTTTACAATATGCTATTTTTTTCTTGATACACACAGTGTACTCTGGTATTTTCCATTTCATTCCATTCCATTTATCAAATGCTGGTCATGGCCCCCTAAACTGATACTATTATCACGAACCAGTTACAGTTTCAACAATGCTGCATTGCACCATTCCTGCCAACCATTTCTAGGAACTCACAAAGACACTCAGTTGAGTTCATGAATGTCGACTGAGCCTAAAATGTGATAAGCACGGTGCAAAACATCAAATGCTTAATTCTCAAATTATATAATCCATACCTAAAAATATCTTCGCATACATGATAAAAAACACGCAGGATACCTCATAAATAAGCAATGCTGATACTAATTTTGCTTTTACAGACCATAGCTTACTTGAGACCCTGTCCATCAATTAACATTAAAATAATTCACTGTTGGGTGGATGTCCCCTGATGTTGCACCAAGTGCCTACAAACTCCACTTCACCAACTGGGAACGATGTGTGATAATCCTCCCAGAACCTGAATGGAGTCTCCTAAAAAATGTAAACTTAGTCTGTTACCACCATGAGAGTGCTCTTCCCTGTCTCTGACCTCCCCATATCTGTTTAAGTTTCTCTGTCAGAATCACATACTCTTTTTTTTTTTTTTTTTTTTTAAAGATTTTATTTATTTATTCGACAGAGGGAGACAGCCAGCGAGAGAGGGAACACAAGCAGGGGGAGTGGGAGAGGAAGAAGCAGGCTCATAGCGGAAGAGCCTGATGTGGGACTCGATCCCGTAACACCGGGATCACGCCCTGAGCCGAAGGCAGACGATTAACCGCTGTGCCACCCAGGCGCCCCCAGAATCACATACTCTTAAGTGTTTCCCTTACATGTTCTTTGGCAATGTTCACAAATGAGAAGAGTAAAAGCAGTGCATTCCCCTGCCAGCAAGTTTTCCAGGTAGATAAATATTGAATCTCTGGCCACATCATCGTCATCATCATTACTAATATACCTTTGTCCTACTTCATCTCAAAATGAGTATTTTTTAAAATGTTACAGAGATCATATCTAATGGCGTTAATTGATTAGCTGATACTTGAAAGACGACTCTGAAGCAGCACTGTCCAATACAACCTTCCTTGATGATGGGTTCTATATCTGCACTGTCCAATACGATAGCCATTAGCTACGTGCGGTACTCAGCCCCTCAAATGTGGTGAATGCAACCAAAGAACTAAATTTTTAGTTTGGTTTTATTTTAATTACTATAAATGTAAACAGTTGCATGTGGCTAGTAGCTAATATATCAGTGCAGATTTAGAGTGTTTATCATAGGATATACAATGATCCTGATGATAAAGAAATTACTAATCAAAGGAGCTATTTACTGAGTATTTATCGGGACCAGCCATTAGCCTAAGCCCTTTTTATATACATTATATTATCTGCTTCTCACAACAATTTTATCTGGTAAGTACCATCATCATTCTTTGTGGTTTTGGTTGAAGAAAATGAGATCACATAGCTGGTAAGGCATGGAGCTGAGGGTCCAACCCGGTCTGCCCCCAGAGCGGAACTTCTTACAATATCCACTAGCCATGTGTGTGTGTGACTTTCATTTCAATTGATAGAAAAAAGAGCTATACATGAGACTTGAGAATAAATGACTTTTTCTCTATCCTTTAAAAAAATCCCCTCCACCTAGTGCCCAAGACTGGCCTCTGAAGAAAGAAAAACTCTATGACTGAGGACTCTTCCAGTTCTAAAAACAAATGTCTCTGTGATTTAAATAAAAGGTTTGAGATCAAGAGGTAAACTAGAATTCAAATTGTGTTTATGGTTTGGAGAATCTCTGCCCACTTGAGGATATGACACTATTTCTACATTTACTTGAGATTTATTTTTGCCTGCTTCTGAGAGGATTTGGTGGGGGGGGGGGCTTATAGATTAAACTGTGCTTAAGATATTTAAGAATCATAAAAAGCAGAGATCATTTGAAAAAAAATTCATGTAAGAAGGTTTTTAAGCACCCAATTTCTGAGAGAGAGGATTAACTAAAGCTTTCCAGCTAAAGCAAATATTTAGTAACTTAATAATAAACAATTAATTAATAAAAATGTACACAAAATCTGTTGTTCCTTGATTTTTTCTTGACAAAGAAATCAAACTGGTGTGCAGTGTTCATTAAAGATACAGGATACTCAAGCAATTCCCACCTCTCCTCCGTAAAAGCAGACAATATTGCAGGAAATGTAAGTCAGTAAAGGCAATTCTCTGAGAAGTCCTGTAGCCCAGGAGCTCATCGTTTGAGTGCATGTAAGTGTCCTTCTGCCCATCCAGCACTAACACAGATGTGGCTTCCCTGCTTGGTCCCCTCTGAATGGGCTCTGCTCTCCATTGTTACTGCTGACCACTCAGACACTGGACTGGGGGATTAGCGGCCCCTCCACTCTCAGCACAGGAGAACAGACAGGAAAAATGGGTACTTGGCTCTACAAGTATGCTCTCTCATGCGAACATGGGAAATCTTTATAAGTGAAGAACTATCTGTTGCCATTTACTTACAATTGAGCTGAGTGGGTGTGTGTGTGCGTGTGTGTGTGAGAGTGAGAGAGAGGCAGAGACAGAGACAGAGACAGAGACAAAGACAGAAAGACAGAGACAGAGATAGACTGACATTTCATTAAGTGTTTTAAATTTGCTTGTGGATTTTGTCTCATGTACTTTCTTCTCCCTATTTGAAGAGGAGAAATAATCAAACACGCGTGCATGCACACACATACACACGCACACATTCTGCTTTGGAACATTTACTTTTTAAGGGGATTTTCTAAGGAGAGGCAATTCGTCTTTATCAGGTCAGACCGTTAAAGGACTTAGTTGCCTCTTACCCTTCAGCACACAGCTGCCTCTTACTGAGCTTTGTCCTCACTATGCTCCCTTGAGCTGGTGGTGGAGGGAAAGTTAGGTTAAAGAGGATAAAGGGGTACAAAGCCTTTGACATCCTTAATGTACCTCCAATTCCATAGAGAGATAAAAGGAAACATTTTTCTAATTTGTATGCATACAATGTGTGAGCTGCTTTATATGCTTTAATTTAAGCCTCACAGATCCATCAATAGCAGGGATGATCTTTAGCTCTACTTTACAGATGGAGAGCCCTGCACTAAATCTTATGCCCAAAATCTCAAATTGTCAAAGCTAGAATCAAAATCCAATTGTCGACCCCAGATCTCATGAACAAAGTAACTACACTGTTAGCTCTTGAAGGGAAAGATCGTGTCTATATTGAATACCCATGTATCTAGGCCTAGCACACAGCAGCATTCAACAAATATTGGCTCACTAGTCAACTGGTTGAACATTCCTTATCCTCGCTTCTCTTTGGTTACGCCACAATTGGCTCTGAATTGGAAACTTGAAGAAATAGAAATTCAAAAACCTTTCCGATCTTTGCTAAGACATCACCCCAGCCCTCAGAACACTTACAAAGCAACAAAAGTCTTCTTTTGTTCTAAGTAAAATGGGATTCACCAGTCTTCTCCATTCATTCTTCCATCCCGTTCTTATTCATTCCACTCAAAATATATTTCAGTACAATGTGAGCAACAGTGGAAATTATACATTCTAATTAATTATGAAACAGTGGGTGAATTGCTGTTCTCTTATAAATGGGGTTGAGCGTTTCAAAAACTAATGAATGTTAACAAGAATGGAAATAGATTAAGAACCTAGATGTTGCTATTATCCCGTTTATTTGTTTTAATTAATAGACTTCATTTTTAGAGCCATTTTAGGTACAGAGTTCCCATATATACTCCCTCCCCCACCCCACAGTTTCTGCTACTATTAACATCTTACATCAGTGGCATACATTTGTTACAATTGATGCATCAATATTGATGAATTACTTTTAACTAAAATATATGATTAACACTAGATTTAGTCTTTATATTATACATTCTATGGGTTCTGACAAATATATAATGTAGCCACCATTATAGTATCATACAGAATACTTTCACTGCCCTGAAAATTCCTGTGCTCTACCTTCCTCTCCCCTAACCCTTGGCAACCACTGATCTTTTTTACTGTCTCTATACTCTGGCCTCTTCCAGAACATCATATAGTTGGGATCATATAACATGTAGCCTTTACAGATTGGCTTTGTTCATTAGCAATATGCATTGAAGGCTCCTCTGATGTTTTTCTGGCTTCATAGTTCATTTCTTTTTTTCACTGAATAATATTCCATTGAAAGGGTATACCACAGCTTATTTATTGAGCTATTGAAGGTCAGCTTGGTTGCTTCCAAGTTCGGACAATTATACATAAAGCTGCTATAAACATTCACTTGCAGGTTTTTGTGTGAACATATGTTTTCACATCATTTGGGTATATACCAAGGAATGTGATTGCTGGATTATATGGCAAGAGTATGTTTAGTTTTGTAAGAACTTGCCAAGCTACCTTCCAAAATGGTTGTACCATTTTGCATTCCCACAAGCAATGAATGAGAATTCCTGTTGCTCCATATCTTTGCCAGCATTTAGTGTTGTCAGTGTTTTGAATTTTCGGTGTATAATGGTATCTCATTGTTGTGTTAATTTGCAATTCCTGTGACATATGGTGTTGCACATACCTTCATATGCTTATTTGCCATCTGTGTATCTTCTTTGGTGAAGTGACTGTTAGATCTTTTACCCATTTTTAATTGTTTGTTTTCTTATTGTTGAGTTTTAAGAACTTATGCTCACTTTTTTCATTGTTTCAAACACAGAAAAACGTCCTCTCTATTCCACAATTCTCTTCTTCCTTTTGTCAATTAGGTATTGTAACTCAACTGCAGTAGCTTTTCCAAATGCTGCTGAGTGCTACGTTGACATCAGGGTTAACAATTTTACTCAACAGCACTGTACTCCAAAGGTCAATAGGGATAAGACAATGGGAAGAACTAATGGAACCATCTCAATGAGGCCTTGAACAGTCTTGGCCCAATAACCAAGCCATCCAAATGCAGAAGCTGAAAACGACGGTGTGCCACTCAGACTCCAAACCACAGTTTATCAGGTTAGCACAATGTTCCATTATCTCAATATTTTTTAAACATGAGACCCCTGGAAGATATCATTTCTCTAGGGTGTTCATTCTGAACAATAATGAGGAGCTATTTTGAAAAAGGAACTTCAACAAAAATTTAAGCAAACTAGGTCTTCAAATGGGCAGAAGAATGAACATTTCTAAACTTGCTGGAAGGAATTCTACCCATCAGAATTTTCCTATCTAGAATGAAACTGAATTTAATGTTCTTTGGATTTTTATCAGTAGCAAGGTAAACAGGAAGAATCTCTCAGAAGTGCTTTATGTAGTTATACAAAGAACTATTTTTTTAAGCATTTTATGGTTGGCAGCTTAAGATAATTTTTTTTTTAATTTTTAAGGAAAGGATTTCTTGGTTTTTCTGACAGGTTGATAACATGTACCACAGATCTCAGTAATTACAGCAGATAAATCCTGATGAAGCAGTTGAGAAGATTACAGCCTAAGAATATCAGAAAAGAAAAGGGAAAACACTCCCACTGGGTTATGTCCTTTTTATCTAATACATTTGGCCTAAAAAATTACAGATTACAGACCTTTATTCATAGGCTCCTTCTTGACTGCCTTAAGGAGCAAGCCCACCTGCTATGACAACCTTTTGATATCAACTGTGAAGGCATTTAGCTTTCCCTCACACAGCACTTCTGAGGGTTTTCACATGCATTATCTCACAAGGTGAGGAGGACTTGAGGGAGTTAAAGCCACACATAATCCAGGAACTCTTTTTTACTTAAACGCTTCTGTCTCCAACCTCACCTGCTTACACTTTCCAAAATGGACAAAGCTGAATCTCACTTCTTTGTTTTACCACATTTAGAACGGAACAGATGTCGGCAACCATCTCCTGTAAATGGTTTAGGCTTTGCAGGCCATATAGTCTCTGTCACAACTACTCAGCTCTGCAGCTATAACATGAAAGCAGCCATAAACAAGGACACAAAGGAATCAGCGTGGCTGTGTTCCCATAAAACTTTATTTATGGACACTGAAATGTGAATTTCATGTAATTTTCCTATGTTGTGAAATAATACCTTTCTTTTGTTTTTGTTTTTGTTTTTTTCAGTCATTTAAAAATGTAAAAACCATTCTTACCTTGAGGGCCATACAAAAATAAGCACTGAGTCAAATTTAGCCCACAGGTCACAGTTTGCCTCAGAAGAAATCTCAAAACATTAGACAGTCACAATACAAACCGGAACCAGATGCTTCTATTGCAATGACCTGTGGAATCCTATAAGAAGACAAGCTTCCAATTTACAAATATAAAGAACCCTATGCCCTAGATATATTTAGCACCTGCGTTTAAAAAGTTACCATATATGTTATAATCTCATTTTACATGTGCTACGAAATTCAAACCTAATGAAAAAAATCTTGATTTGTTTAAAATCTAATTTAATACATCTTCTCAAAAATTGGGAAAGTTTAAAATGTTAAATATTTAAGTACTGATATTAAATATGGGAGCACCGGGGTGGCTCAGTCAGTTAAGCAGCTGACTCTTGATCTCAGCTCAGGTCATGATCTCAGGGTCCTGGGATCAAGCCCTGCATCAGGCTCCACTCTCAGTAGGGAGTCTGCTCGAGGTTTCTCGCCTTCTGCCCCTCCCCCCACTTGCCTTCAATCTCCTCTCTTTCTAAAACAAATAAACAAATCTTTAAAAAATACTAATATTAAATATTTTAAATACTTAAAGTTGGGATATTTTAAAATATTATCTCTATTCTTAACTGGCTATTAAAAGTAGCATATTAAAAGTTAAATATGAAGACAGGTGCTAATGAGTAACACTGCTTGGTCACTTACTGTACACGAGGCACTAGATTAAGCACTGGATTAATTCATTCAATCCTTACAGCAACTCTAGGGGCTGATCATTGTTATCCCCATTTTAGAGTGGGGAGAATGATGGGGCACAAAATTAGTGAACAGTGGAGCCACGATCCAAACCCAGACAGTCTAGGCCCAAAGTCAGCACTGTCAACCACCTGGCAACACTGACATACGTCAGATAGGTTAGGCATCATTTCCCTTTGACCTCAAATCAGTAATCTCTTAAGATGTGAATGGTTTCTCATTCCTCTAGGTATTTATAGATTACTTTTACTGACATGTGGATGCCTATTTTTTTAAGGACCCTCATTCTTAAAGCTGCAGATTCACCAGTTAAGGTAAAATATATATAACCACCTAGCCACTCACAAAAGTTTAACTCCTTATTCACATACAAGTTGTATCCTTTCCAAGTCCATCAGGAACATCTTCCTTTCTAAGATATTAGAACATGGTAATTGTGATTTTTCTCACTGACCCTCATGGCATCCCTCACAAGTAAAGAACTAAGACATTACTGGAATCACATCTTTCGTTCAGCCATTGATTCACATACATTCCAAAACACTTTCACTGAACATGTTTACTATGTGTGAGCTATTATCTGAGGGACAGGAATGTTTAAAAACTGGATAGTGTCCAGTGATGGCTAATTTTATGCATCAACTTGGCTAGAACATGGTACCCAGATATTTGGTGAAACACCAGTCTAGATGTTACCATGAAAGTATTTTTTAAATGAGATTAACATTTTGGGTCGCCTGGGTGGCTCAGTCACTAAGTGTCTGCCTTTGGCTCAGGGCGTGATCCTGGCGTTCTGGGATCGAGCCCCACATCAGGCTTCTTCGCTGGTAGCCTGATTCTTCCTCTCCCAGTCCCCCTGCTTGTGTTCCCTCTCTCGCTGGCTGGCTCTCTCTCTGTCAAATAAATAAATAAAATCTGTAAAATAAATAAATAAATAAATAAATAAATAAATAAATAAATAAAATGAATGAGATTAACATTTCAATCAACAGACTCTCAATAGATTACCCTCTATAATGTGGATGGGTCTCATCCAATCAGTTGAAGGCCTTAAGAGAAAAAGATTGAGGTCCTCCAAGAAAGAGAAAATGCTGCCTCCAGACTGCCCTTGGACTCTAGCTGCACATCAACTCTTCTCTGGGTCTCCAGCATGCCAGCCTGCCATGCAAATTTCAAACTTGCCAGCCTCTACAATCAGATAAGCCAATTACTGAAAATAAATATCTCTCTCTCTCTCTCTGTATACATATATTTTTTAATTTTAATTTTTATTTATTTATATATTTATTTTTATTTATTTATATATATACACACATATATATGCATATACATATATACACACAGACATCCTACTGGTTCTGTTTCTCTAAAGAACCCTGAATGGGCAAAAAACTATTCACCGACTGTTGAGATGCGGACAAAAGGAGCTCTCCCACACTGCCAGTATGAGTGTAACCTGTACAACCACTGTGGGGTGCAATCGACTTATGTCTAGTAAAGATAAAGGTGCATTCATCCTGTGACCCAAACCCAGAAGAAAAACCACATGGCACTGCATAGTCAGACCCACTGGAATCACTGCTGAGTTGACAAAAATAATTTCCAAGTTTCTTAAGAATGATTGCACTTCCTGTGAAAGTTTCAAAACCATCTCAAATCATTCAAGAAAGCCAGACCTAAGTCACATCCATTCACAATAAGCTACAAAAGCCAATGGAACTGTACCTAACATATTTGGACTCTACTGCACCCCCAGATTACCAGCCACCCACACCCCAGACTGAAGAGGCTACATTAATTTTTTTTTAAAGATTTTATTTATTTATTTGACAGAGAGAGACCGTGAAAGAGGGAACACAAGCAGGGTGGAGTTAGAGATGGAAAAGCAGGCTCCCCGCTGAGCAGGGAGCCCAATGTGGGGCTTGATCCCAGGACCCTTGGATCATGACCTGAGCTGAGGGCAGACACTTAACCGACTGAGCCACCCAGGTGCCCCAAGCGCCTACATTAAGGACAGAAAGAGAAGAAAGCCCTTAGAGTGTGTGCATGTAATAAGCACCTGATAAACATTAGCTATCATTAAGGATAATAAAAATACACATTTCATTGTTTTCATTTTAAGTGACTTGCTAAAAAACACCTGCCTTCTCCCTGGCACTTCTACCCTCTTCATGGTGGGACCACGTGAGCCCTTCTGATAGAATCACCCCTTTCTGCTCAGACACAGATGGTTGATTCTTTTATCGCCAAATTAATGAAGAGTGGGAAGTGGTCAATCATCAGTCAGTCAGCTGGTGTGTGAACTACACTATCTTTCTCTTAAGCACACAACACACCATTGTGTGAAATGTCACAATGAATGTCTGACCGAACAAAAGTAAACTAAAATCTAATTTCTCCTCCAGCTTTCTTATTGCTTTCTTTTTATTTCCTAGTAGATCTTGGTGAACACCAAACAATTATTAGAGCCTCATTTTTTTTCTACCTCCTATTGTTGTAAATCAAAATACAGCCATTAAAAATCAGCACAGGGAGCATATGGTAGGCACACAGCAAACACTCAGAGGTGAGTTTCAGTATAGCCTTAATTATCTTTTGTGACCAGGGTAATGTGAAGAATATACATTTTTGGAAGATAATTTGCTATGCTTCGAGGAGGTCAGTCTCCCGGATATATTTTTAAACCCTTAAAATTTTGCACACCTTTTAACTAAGCAATTCCACCTCATAGAAATTATCCAAAAGGAAAAGTAATATCATTAAATATGGGGGAAGATTTAATAGTATTGTTTATTTTCTAAAATTTCTACAAAGAATTTGTTCAACTTCTCTAGTAAGAACAGTAAGGCTTATGCTTGTGTTTGTGTTTGTTTGTTTGTTTGTTTGTTTGTTTGTTTGAAGAGCACAAGCTTTGGGTGAAATAATCCTGAATCAGAACTCTAAGGCTGCTCCCTTAGTAGCTACATGACCTTGAGGAAGTCACCTTCTCTAAGTGCCAGCTTTGAGATCTGTGAAATGGGAATAATACACACACACACCCCAGGAGGATTTCGTACCAAACCAAAGAGACAAAACTCATCACAGAGCTTGCACACCTACACTTCACCATCAGTAAGTGCAGTAAGTGTGGATGAGTGAGTGAACAATCGAATAAACAATCCCAGAGTCTCTATGCAGGGCTGGTTGGTCATTGTGAGGAAGTCATATCATTTCATGGGCTAGAGTCCTCCATCTTGACTGCAGACTCCTGGGCTGAGAGAAACCACAAAGAAGCTACGATTCCCTTACCCTCCATCTCTATCGTACCAAAGACCTGTTCTCTTGTCCCACCTGGCTGGTGAGACTTAAAGACTCTTTAAAGAAAAAAGCCTAATATTACACACCTACTGTGTACCAGGCACTTGGTAAAGGGCGGTGCATACCTTGGTCAACAAGATCAATGTGACTCTCATGGAGCAACATTCTTTCTTTTTTTTTTTTTTTTTAAGGTTTTATTTATTTATTTGACAGAGAGAGAGAGAGAGCCAGCGAGAAAGGGAACACAAGCAGGGGGAGTGGGAGAGGAAGAAGCAGGCTCCCAGTAGAGCAGCAAGCCTGATGTGGGGCTCGATCCCAGGACCCTGGGATCACGCCCTGAGCCGAAGGCAGATGCTTAACGACTGAGCCACCCAGGCGCCCCATATTTCTTAAACATTAGGTAAAGATAAGGTTTACATCACTGACTATTCATGCTTGGACACAATACCAAGGGCTATGGAGCCATCAGTGCAAGTACTTATTTTTGAGACACAAACTCTGAATTTATTGAGAAGAAAATAGAGTGTGGCTGTAGTCATTCACTAAGAGCCCTGACAACTATCCTTCAAAGACTCCCCACAACCCTTGGAATCAAGTGAAAAATCATGACATGACCTGCAGATCTCTGGTAATCTGCCCTGCTTACTCCTTTGGCCTCATTTGTGGGCATCCCATGGTACAGACACAGCAGGAACCCTTTAACTCCTCTATCCCTCCCTGCTCCCCCTTGCCTCTGGGCCTTTGCACATGCTCTGTAGTGTGCCAAGTCCCTTCTACAAATTGCCTCACTGACTTCTCACAACAAGCTTCTGAGGTGGCAAGAAGCTATCATGGGGTTGGCAGAAATGAAACTCACAGAGTTACTATCACCCACAGGCAGAAGATATAGTCACCTGTGGTAAAGGAAAGAACATAGTACTTAATGCATGAAGGTGGTTTGCAGAGCTGGGGTCTCAGAAGCATGCCGTGTGACCACCAAAGACCCATGAAGGTACCCTCCTGCCCTTGATACCACCAGACAGAAATGAGGATCCCACCTGGTCCCTCCAGTTTCTCCACCTCACCCTAGTTTCCTAAAAGAGGTCTTTATATCTTTGTGACAATGTTCACTATGCTCTGCTGATCTGGTGCAGCTGGGTACAGACTCCAAATGAACACTATCTAGTGTATAAGTGTACCCTGCCTTGAAAATAGCCACCAGTGAGCTTATGTCTGACCACTCACACTTCAGAGTAACCTCAGGATGTGAAATCAAAGACCAAGCCCAGGTGCCCTTGAGATCTGACCACCTAGGTAACCGGCATCCAAGACAGCCCCCATCTCCTAGTATTCACACCTTTGTGTCATTCTCTCCCACATTATACAGGGTTGGTCACCATTTGTCTCTGTGACCACTAAGATATGACAGAAGTGATGGGATATCCCTTCTGAGATTAGATTATAAAGGACTACAGCTTTCATCTGGGGCTCTGTCCTCTTGGATCACTCATTCTGGAGGAAGCCATTTCATGAGCAGCCCTATGGAGAGGCTCCTCAGTCAAGGAAAGGAAGGAAGCCTGCTGCCAATAGCTGTGTAAGTGAACTTGGAAGAAGATCCTACAGTCCTGCAGTCAAGACTTTAGGCCCAGCCAAGAGCGTAACTGCAACCTCATGAAGGACCCTGAACCAGAACCCAGCTAAGCCACTCCTGGATTCCTGACTTCAAGAAACCGTGAGATAGCAAATGTTTACTGTATTAAGATTCTTTGGGGGAAATTTGTTACATGATAATAAATACCTAATACAGCATCCCAGGTAGAAGAAGGCTTCAGACTTCAGTATGTTTTATCATTGAATCCATTTTACAGAAAATGACACTGAGATACAAAGAAGTTAAGTGACCTTCTCATGGGCTACCCAACTAAGAAGGGGTAAAAATCAGGATTTGAACATAGTTGTGCCTGAGTCCAGAGCCAGTGTTTTTGAACCACAGCAATGTGTACTGCTCCCACTTCCTCCTTACCATCCCTGAGTCTGGGATCGGAGCCCTGCCACAATGTCCCCAGATTATTCCCATAGCACTCTGTATTTCCTCCATTACACACAGTCCTTACCACACCGTATTTTGATTTCTGCTTAAGAGTCCATCTTCCTCCCACTAAACTGTAAATTGCCAGAAGGCGAGAACCTGTCTCTGTTCATGCATCTATTTGACAAACGTTTATTGCTGGGCAATGGAAATATAATGACCAACCCAAACAGACAAGACTCCACCCTTGGACAACCTACAGTCTAGTGGAGGAGACAAGCATCCATCAAATAAATATAAAATTCCAACTGCAAAGTGCTACCCAGGGACTCTGAGAAGCATTTGACCTAGTCAGGAAGGGCAAAGAAGACTTTGAGGTGGCCTCTACGAATGAGGCAGAAGTGGGTTAACCACAGTGGTTATCTGGGGAAAAGGGAGAAGGTGGAGCCCTCCAGCAGAGCAAACACACACTCCAAGTTCTCCAGAGGAAGGGAGGGAGGAAGGCAAACCTAAAGGAGGCCAGCGGGCAGGAGCACAGAAGCCTAGGGTGAGGTGCCTGGAGGGCGAGGAGGCTGGCAGAAGTAGATGGAGTCAACCATGCATTGTCACGCTGCAGACCATTTCAGGAGCTTAACTTGCCCCTAAAAGCAAGGGGAGCAGTGCCACAGGGTGGGACTGCAGGGGTAGCAAGATCATACTTGTGATTTAAAAGAATCACTGGCTGCACTGCGGGGATAGTCTGGAAGACGGCTGGAGTGAAGGTGGACAGATCATTAGGAGGCACTTGCAACAGCCAGCTATGAATTGACAAGAACTTGATCACATGGGACCCCCAGCACCTTGCATAGTGTCTTGCATGGAGTCAGTGATCCGTAAGCAACAAATCAAGTGAAATACATATTGAAATGAATGAATGGTAATCTGCTATCTGTAGAACAAGAGAAAGAACAGCACAGAAGAGCCCTGACCCCTTCAGGGCCTTAGAGGTCACAGGAATCTCCCCAGCCTCCAAAGGAAAGAAAAAGGTTCACAACATTGACAGGTGGGAAAGCCTTACAAAACTTGCCTCATACAATGTGTCAGCCGTGGTATATCAATTTCTTCTTCCAAAACTTATTACATGGAAGTCCTCCTTCCTGATTACACCTAAAATAAGAAAAGACAGAGAGAGAAATGATTGTTTGAGACATGAGACACAGCCTGGGTGATATATGAGCTAGTCTAAAATCCTATGAGCGTCTGCCACTCACTCCAGAAACTATTTTTTTAAAGATGAAACAAAACATGAAACCGGATGGTGCCAAGCAACTCTACAGTTTACAGAATTTTGTGACTACTTTGTTAATTTTATCCAAATCACAGCAAAATGAAAAGAGAAGACTAAGTTTTAGAAGCTTTGTTCTTATTTTTTCCTTTGAAGCTGAATATCCCACAGTCATACATACATATATATATATATATATGGAAAAAGTATTTATTAATCCTTATACCTTTAAATAACCTTCAATGAGTCTTGACCCCTAAAGGGTCCGTTGTCTGCTGAGTAGGGTGAATGAAGGGTTTAATGTTACAGCTTACAAGACTACCGGAGGTTAGATAAAGCAAAGTCACTTTGCATGTGAAAAAGGGAAGACAGGGAGAGAAAGATCTAGAAGGGGAGGATGAATGGTAGAAAGAATGGGAAGAGATCCAGTCACTGATAACCTAAAATCAGAGACTTAGGTGAAATGTCTACTGGGGATTTTTTTAAGGCGGGGGGGGGGGGGGGGGGGGGGGGGGGGGGCCTATAGGTTATCTGATAATTCCCCACCCCATCCCCAAACTTCATCAAGAAATCTTCAGTAAAATCTAAGTGGATTCTTTGAAGGGAATGCAAAGTGCTAAGTCCAGCTGTATGAATGGTATGAGGCAAGACAGGGGCTGCCCTGAGACAGCAGCAATATGGGTTATTCGCGCCAAAAGAAGCAGTGAATTATCTGGTTGGTAGCGGGGCAGCAATGGCCCCATGTGCTCTCTCCTCTCCGTAAACCTGCAAGCCCACAGAGTATACCTTCTCCAGTCCTCTTGTCTCTGCCTTTGAGGTACACACATCCTCCTTCGAGCACTGCCTATGGCTGATTCAGGGGAAGGAATCCACAAACCCACTTAGCCTCACATTTAATGCCTGATTAAACCTAGATTAAAGAATGTGGCTTTAGACACGAGGCTGAGTGGTTTTATAGGTTTTATAGATACACACACACACACACACACATATACATAAATACATACTCAGTCAAGACCAGTCAAGAGACCATTTTTTAAAGATGAAACAAAACATGAAACCATTATATATATATATATATATATATATATATATATATAATTATATAATGTAATATCTAATATATGCTATAAAATATGAGATTATATATATAATTTATATATAATATTTTTTATCTGTCTGGCTCCTGTGTTTCTTTATTGGTTCTGAACTCAAGCAAAAGAGAAGGACATTATTTATAGAATCCCTTCGCTATGACCTCAACATCTGTAAGTATACTGAAGAAGGTTTGCAAGAATACACAGCTAGATATAGAATAGAAGTTATCTTGTATAAGTAAGTTTGATTATGTTTATGGTTTCCCTGTTAGAAACATGTATTGCTAAAATTTTCAAACTCTAGCCACTACTTAAAATAACTCTTTCATTTTACATTTCTGTCTTGATGAGGTAGGATTTAAATTCAAGTCAAATCTTACCCTGATCTACTATTTTTCTCAGCTTAAGTTAAAATTACTTCTTTTGACTCTACTCCCTCCACATCTAGCTCTCAGACCCATCTAACGTGCACTCTCTTGACTTTCTTCTCTCTTATTCCGTCCCAGTGGTGAAGTACTAAGGGAAAAATAGTTTTTAACAGTGATAACCTACTTACATTCAGGGTAGTTTTGCAGCATGAAGCATTTGGTATCACCAAGTTCTTACAGTCTGAACTTTTAATATAACAAAGCATTTGACGGAGATTGGATCAGAAGATATATAGTTTATGGCCAATTTAAAGTCCATTATTGCTCACGATAAATATTCAGTAAATATTGGCTGATGACCATTCAAAAATGCATTCTAGATCATACTAAGAAAGATGATTTCCCAGCTTAGGGACCTCACTGTTAGGGACTTCAAAACAGCCGGCAAGGTCTCACTTTATGATATGCCATCTTTAACTTTGAAAGCAGCTAAAAGAATGAGGACAAAGGTCAAACAATGTGGTTGGAAAGGGAGATGAGCAAGATTTACTGTTATTTCACTGCTAAGGGACACTGTAACCTTCAGGTACTGTGAATATAGGGTTTTTTTCTTTCTTTTCTTTTCTTTCTTTCTTTCTTTCTTTCTTTCTTTCTTTCTTTCTTTCTTTCTTTCTTCTTCTTTCTTTTTTGTTCTTTTACCTACAGCACTGCAATGCTAGTTTTTACTGAGGAACAAATCCTTATAATTTTACCAAAACTCCTGAGATTCACAGTGGCTTACCCATTAAATTTCTGGATCAGTGAGTGAGACAGATAAAAAAAGTAAGAAAAACTAGAAAAAGAAAAAATGGAATTTCTCTACCTACCTGTCCCTGTGGCCAACATCCATGTTTCCTCTACAAAGAAAGGGATTATCTTTCTAAAATAGTCAACTGAATTAAGTCAGCCAGAACTTAGATTCTTAGAACTTGGGCCTCTGCAAAGAACAACTCTGTTCCATTTTGCCATCTACACATTACCACACCTCCACGGCACCTCCTCTCTCACTCCTGGCAATAGCACAGCCATACAGAGCTTTCTTATTCATTCTAAGACATTCTGCACACTATCAGGCATCCATGCTTTCCCAGTGGCAGAGTAATGATCCCTGAAGATGCTCTAATCTTCAGAATATGTAACTATGTTGTCTCATGTAGCAAAGGAACTTTGCAGATGTAATAAGGTTAACAACCTTAAGGTAGATAGATTACCCTAGATTTGTCAGGTAGGTGCAGTCTGATCACATGGGTCCAGACAATCAGACAGATGTCAGCGTGAGAAGGACACTATCTACCGTTGCTGGCACTGAAGACAGGGGAAGATCACGAGCCAAGGAATGCAGCCTCTTTTAGTTGGAAAAGGCACAGAAATGCATTGTCCCTAGAGCCTCCATAGAGAAATGCACCCTGCCAACCTTGATTTTAGCCCATTAAGACCCATGTTAGACTTCGGATCCACAGAATAATAAATAAGTTCATATTGTTTAAGCTACCAAGTTTGTGGGAATTTATTATAGCAAATACAGTCCTATATGTATTCTTGCCACCTAAAACACTCTTCCCTGCCTTGACTACCTGGTCAACATTTTGTTCCTTTAGGTCTCTGTTCAAATATCACCTTCTCTATGAAGACATCCTAAGGGCCACTCTTCTATCAGGTTCTGTGGGTCACTCCATCCCCTTTGTTCCCAAATCTCTTTATATTCACCCCAGTTGGGCATACTGTGATTACTATTATAAACAGAACTCCATCATCTGCCCATACTACTTTCCTTGGTGACAGAGACTATATGTTTTCATCTAAACGCTGGGTCTATCTTGCATGTAACAGATACTCCATGGTATCCGAATGAACGAGTGAATGTTTAAAAAAACTGAGGTCACAGGCTTCTAAAAGAAGTCAGCGCAAATATGAAAAGAAATCAGGCTATAACAATGTAAAACTATTAGTAAAATACCAAAATATGATCTAAACATCCATTTTTCTAAGTTTATAATCTGCCATGAATCACTGCTACACTAGTGTAACACTTAGGGGGGAAAATGAATGAGCATTTAATGAATTCTTACAAATTACCATCCTGCTAAATTTAACTACTGAGTAGGAGGGGGAAATTCTCTTTTCTGTGATGAGCTTTGCACTCTCCAACTCAAGTCGTGGGTGACAGATTTGGGGTTCCTAGTGCCCTTGACTTCACCTTTGGGGTGCGGCTGGCCAATTCAGGGTCTCCTGGAAGACTTGTTACAATGTGTTGTCTGGGGTCCTACCCTAAGAGCATCCGATTCAGCAGGTCTGGAAGGGGGCTGTGAAGTTGCATGTTTAACACATTCCCAGTGATTTGGAAGATGCCAGCCAGAAAACACACTTTAAGAACCACTGATCTAGGGCAAGGCTTACCCCAGACCTCTGGCTCTGACCACTCTGACTTCTCTGGACAGTCAAAGGAGACCTCACTTCGTCCAGGCACTGGCCAGTATCCCTTGGCCAAAGCGCCAGGTAAAATGATTTCCTTCCTCCCCTCCCCCAGCACACGAGATCTCTCTTACAGAGGGAACTCTCATTTCAGCTTCAGTTTCCCCAGCACTAATCCTCTCCCGCTGACATTGCAACACCTCTCCCTTGACTGGAGCCCAGAGGCTGATCATTAAAACAGACCAGCCATGGCATCCAGGCCCTGGGAAGCAGTGGGTTATCAGACAACCCAGGGAATCTAACAGCCAAGAGAGCAGATGTGATGAGATCACATTATAATTGGGCAACTGTGTCCTGAATGCTTTGGGCTTAACTCAATCAGAAAGAAAATATTAACTTCTTTATATAGAAACCAAACGTTTCTAAATGGGTGAACCATTTACATAGAAATAAAACATTTCTAAGTGGGTGAACTGTTTCTAAAATATAGCTAAAAATTCCCTCCCAATTCTGCATGGCCTAGCAGTATTATTTACATCTGGAAACAAGGCAATAGTAACCTATTCTCATTTCTCACTGCTTAGATTGACTGTGCTCTTTCAGACTCGAGATGGTCAAACTCCTCCCCCAAAAAGGCACCCCACACACTTGCAATTCCTTCCTCCCCGCTTTCTCCCCGCCCCAAGCAAACAAACAGACAAACGAAAACAGTGAGATAAAGCAGAGGTTCTGAGAAAGAACAAGGAACATCATCCCAAAGATTACGGGTGGTCGAGCCTAGCCAGAGCACAGTTACCTGCAGAATGGACAGAGGGGCAAGCCAGAGTCTCTCTGAGACTTCTCACCAATGGCTCCCCAGGGTGGGTGGACAAAGATCTTCTAGGGCTCTGATGGACATCCACGTACTTCATCACTGGGTCAGTAGGGTACCCACCAGCCCTAGATCACTGACATTTGAGGCCTTAGACATAAGGGACCTGGGCATCAAAGCAGAAGAGTCCAAATTTCACTGCATTCTGAACTGCAATAAATTATTTTTCGAACTGGCTGCTTTTTGTTCTCACCTATCCAGCACTGACCTGGGCAAGCAAGCCTTACTTCCTGGGAGTTAAACCTGAAATGGGCCTTGCGACTTTCAGGCCTCTGAGGATTGAATATTTACAGCTGCATTTCAGCTCCACTCTCCATGAGTGAATAAGAAATGTGAATTTTTGCTGTTGATTCCCAATAGTCCTGAATTCATAGAACTGAACTTTCCAGTCATTTGAATAATATTTTTAAATGTATTCAACGTTACATTCAAATTCCCTTCCCAGGATGATGTTTTCATTCCAGACCAGCCGCCAGCGACCTCCACAGTCGGCAGAATTTTCAGACGTGCATAAATGTAAGTGCACACACAGCCATCTACCCTGGTGAAATTTCACGTACACAGGGAGATTATTTTTAGTTAAGGAGCCCAGTCAAAACTTTGTATAAAGCAAAATCAAGCGAGAGCGAAATTGGTAGACAAAGTGATGATGTTCTTATTTTTTTCATCTATTTTTATATTCTTTTCTAGACATTTCTAGACATGAGTCAAGAGCCTTAAATGCCTTAATGGAGACAGTTTTGATGATAATGGTGGCAACATCAGTCGTCAAGTTATTTCCTGTTTTGTTCAATATAAAATCCATATGTAGACAAGATCACATCTATCAGATAATTGTCACTTTCCAAACATGTCAGAGAAAGTTAGTTTGCCTATGTGGAAAAGGGAAAAAACAAAGCATTCATCAGATACATAAGTATCAAACAGAAATTACTGATCATCTACTAGAATGTATTACTTGCTAAGGGTTGAGACTCGGTGTGTCTTTTTGATGCTGTAGCCCTAGCACCTACAACGATGGCTGGCACGTAGTAAGTGCTCAATAAAATCCAAGCTTACACACTGCAGTGTGGCTAACTAATCAATATGCTAGACCATATCAATCAGCTATTGCCACAATCATGCTGTGTGGCAAACAACCACAGATCGTACAATAATAAGCATTTCTTTCTTGCTCACATGTCTGTCAGTTGGTTAGAGTTTAGCTAATCTAGGTTGGCTTCAGCTGGGTTCTGGTCAGCTCTCCATGTCTGTCATCCTCTTTGGGTCCACCAGCGCCTGAGCCATGATCTTCTCCCAGAGAGAGAGAAAGGAGTCCAAGAGGCCAAGCCAAACCACAAGATCCTTTCAAGCTTCTGCTTTTGTGTCTGCTAATATCCCACCAGCCAAAGCAAGTCACATGGCCACACCCAGCATCCGTGAGATGAGGAAGTATGGTCCTTCCATGGAGGTAGAGTGGAGAGGGAGCAAGTGTCTCCCATAGACCAGCATTTCCAAAACTTGAATTAGGTGTTTTCCTTTCATTTTAAAGAAAACAAAATTCCTCAAGGACCTCTACAGTTGGCCAGTTATTTTTATTATAATTCACTTAAATATATAGAAATATAAAATGACATATATACCTTGCACTCTATTAAAGCAAATGTACGAACTAAACCCAGACAAAACTGCAAAGCCAATAAAATTCAAAATACCATTAGTGCATATAAAGGATTATGTTGTTTCGTTGAAACTAAATGGCTGCTTTCAATTTGACTACAGTGCTGACTTCTACGGTCCAGTCTCCTTTGCATTCATCGTGCCTACCCTGCTACATGCCATATGAAGACCCCATTTCCCAAACACTTTTCTCTCTTCTAAAAACAGCACCCAGTGATATCATTTGGTCTGCACTTGATGCAAACACAGTATTTTTATATAAAGCCTGCTTTTATTTTTTCTCATTAGACCATGACAATTAATTAATTTCTATTCAGAGCCAATGCTTCAGAAAACCCAATGCACCAAAAATAAGAGAAGGATTAATACTTGTGGTGTTAAGTATCATCACATGATTCAGAATAAGTAGATAAACGGCCATATGTTTAAGACTATTATTTAAATGAAACCTCAAAATTTTTAAACACTCATGGGAAACCCCCAGAGAAACACAGACCTCAGGTAGAGAAACACCGAGAAAGCCCACCCTCTCCAATCTACCACTTTCTATCCACAGTGCATTATAAAGCCACTCTGAGCACACCCTCGTGTTCTGGGATCCACAGCTCCATCTGTCGCCTCTCCATTGTTATTTAGAGTCACCAAAATGTCCACCACAACCCCAAGCCATGCTCTAAAAGCTCAAAAGTATTCTTTTTTTTTTTTAAGATTTTATTTATTTATTCGACAGAGATAGAGACAGCCAGTGAGAGAGGGAACACAAGCAGGGGGAGTGGGAGAGGAAGAAGCAGGCTCATAGCGGAGGAGCCTGATGTGGGGCTCGATCCCATAACGCCGGGATCACGCCCTGAGCCGAAGAGAGACGCTTAACCACTGTGCCACCCAGGCGCCCCTCAAAAGTATTCTTGATAGACTATCTAAGACTAAATAGCCAAAAAGATTAGAAAGAAGGAAGCCTGCACAATACACCGTCATTTCGTCATCGCGGGCATACAGCTGTCAATGTCTGCCTTCTCAGCATTCACCAGAACTACCCTCTACCCCTGCTTGCAGTCTGGGTGGGCCTTCTGGTTATGGGATAGACAAAATGACCCAGCCAACTTGTTCTTCCAGGAATTTGAATCTCCAGGGAAAGAATGTCCGGATGGAAATGACTATAGCTGGTTCATCCTGTTGTGAGTCCTGAAAAGTCTATCCCTTAGTTGCCCAATATTCAGAACCCCAAAACTGCCCAACCTCCTTTCTGAGGCCAAGTTATACACCATTCACGCTTTTCCTTCAATTTCAGGAGCTGCAGGATAGCCTTCTGGTGGATTCCTTTTTGGCTTAAGTAACCAGAGTTGGTTTCTGTACCCCAACTGATAAATATTCTGACATGAATTTCTAAACATAAACAATTTCAAACAAGGCAATGATTACACGAACAAATGCAACTGTGTTTGCCTTTAGGTTCCCAAAACAGAAGTGATCTCATCCCCAAATGCTGTTTATGCTGTATATTCAGCTGCTGCAGCCCTGGGATTAACTCTTCCTCTTCCGTCTTCCAGCCCAGAGCTCTAGGAACTCCCACCAACAGAAGAGAGCACTGACAAAGGTCACTTGCCCACATTGTCAGGGCTCAGGGCAAGGGTCACTGGATACTTGCGTCAAACAGATTTATGCTCCTCTAACCCATTCCCAGACCCCTCAAATGGGTGCACTGGGGCAAAGAAAGCTGAAGAAGAACCAATGGATAGTTTGCCACACCTCCCTGGCACAACTAGGTTCAAGTCTTCCAAATGCAACTAATACCTGCTGAATCACTTTATATTCTTTCATTCTTTGTTTGAACATTGTTCCCTCCCTTCCTCCCTTGTGGAGCCCTCTCCACTTCTACAACTGATACAGGTCAAAAACAAACACCATTCCACAGACAGACAGCCCCTTTGGGATAGGGAATAAATCTCACTGACTTTCAAAACATGAGGGTCAATCACAGAGTCTGCATGTAGTACCTGCTCGATGAACTTGTTCATTTTGCAGGATGACTGAAATCAATTACTCATTCAATCCCAGAATATACATAGGCACTTCTGGATCACCACTACCATCATCATCATCATCATCATCATCATCATCATCATCATCATCATCGCAAATATTGATACAGCATCTACCCTGTGCCAGGCTCTGTTTGAAGAATCTATGTGTATTAACATCCAATCTTATAACAGCCCTAGAAGGTAGTCACTATCATCATCCTAATTTTACAAATTAGGAAACAGTCTAGAGATGTTAGGTTACTTGCCCAAGTTCACCCAGGTAGAAAGTAGGAGAGTAAGGATTCAAAAACAGGCTATCTGGCCACAGAGTCCCTGCTCTTGGCTACTATACTGCACTGTTATGACAAAAATATGCCAGTTCAAGTTCACTTCAACGCCTGAAGAGTGGAGACCCTGCCTTTATTCTCCATACCACCTGCTATAGCAGGTGCCAATTAAATGGCTCAAGATGGACATGTTTCACTCCTATTCCTTCCAACACCTGCTACAAAGGGACTCGAGAAAAACTGAAGGAAAAACATTACACGTGCATTATAAACATATTGTATCCCGAATACCTCAGATGCCTACCCAGTTTTATATTCATAAATTACAGCTATTAACCAAGTCCACTGAGAGACACTTAATGAAATGTAACACACATTAAGCCAAAGCTGAAGTTACTCTTGGAACAACTTATTTTTGGATGACATGAGAATATTTATTATTTTTAATTTTATACCTAAAAATAGACAAATGGAAGAAGATACAGATACTGTACTTCTATAAGATGATGATGATGATGATGATTTTGAGAAGGAAAGGCTTTTCATAAATTGTGGCTTGATGGGAATTAAAACAGAAACTTCAACATCACTTACTGTCATTAATACTGCAACTAACCAAGGGGCACCTGGGTGGCTCAGTCACTTAAGTGTCGGACTCTTGTTTCTGTTTAGGTCATGATCTTGGGGTTGTGAGATCGAACCCCACATCAGGCTCCGTGCTGAGTGTGGAGCCTGCTTGGGATTCTCTCTCTCCCTCTCCTTCTGCCCCTCCCCCTGTGCAGCCTCTCAAATAAATGAATAAATCTTTAAAAAAAAAATACTGCAGGGGTGCCTGTGTGGCTCAGTTGGTTAAGCATCTGCCTTCAGCTCAGGTCATGATTTCAGGGTCCTGGGATTGAGGCCCTCATCAGGCTCCCTGCTCGCAGGGAGCCTGCTTCTCCCTCCCCCTCTGCCCCTCCCCCTGCTTGAGTGTGAGCACACTCTCTCAAATAAATAAAACCTTTAAAAAAAAATACTGCAACTAACCAATTAAAGGAAAAGCTAAATCAACAGCACTCAGTACAAGTAAATAGGCACATTTAAGAGATTAATTCTAAAATAGTTCAATTTAGCAAAGTTAGCAAAGTTGGCCCTTAAGAGCAAAATAAAAGGAAAAGAGTTTTTTTAATTTAAGTGTTCCCTAGAAACAAAATATCAAAATTAAAAACAATTTCTAAATATTTTATCTCTTGCATGAAATACCAGAAAGCATCTGTACTTCATTTCTTGTGAAATGTAATTCAACAACTTCTGAGTTTATCTCTCTCAGTTGTCCCATCCTAGTAAACAGCCAAACACCTGCACAACTGCTCAAGCCAGCAGAGGTACAGAGAAGGGAAAAATACATATATATATGTATATATCTCCTTAGCCAGCTAGCCACTGTCTCTGACAACTAAGCCAAGTTTTTTGCTGTACTGATGGTATGATATGCACAAAATTACCTGCCAAACAGGAACACACCCTTTCCGTCACAAATGTTTGAGCCAGCATGCAACGTTAATCAGTGGCACTGGGAAGTGCCCTTGCAAAGTGTCCAGGACTGAATGATTCCCTTCATAGAAATTCATCCTTTATTCTTTGGTGTTTTTCTGTACGCGTGTCGTCATCTGCTCATGCACCCACCCATTCAACCAGCATTTACAGAGAACCTGGGCCTCCTTCAGCTTGAGATTTCTTCAACTGAATCCAGCCTATGATAAAATATCAGATACAACAATTCTTCCCAGCCTAGCAAACAATCAAGAAACCACAGGCAGTGGACTCCACAGCCCTGGAAAAATGAAAAAGCTCACAAGCGGAATGGGCTTTGGGGCCTGAAGGGGGAGTGGAAAAAAAAGAAAGAAACAGTTGGAAAGATGCTCTCCAGTCCCAAAATAGAAATGCTGAGAGGTCGCAGCAGATTTCAATCTGCTAATCTGCAGAGTCACATTACTTTGTTCTGATATGAATCAGTGCGGCATTGTTTCATATCCGCCATGTATTTCCACTGCCCCAAACACAGGCACCACCTCCTGATGAAGCCCATCTGCAGGCTACCTGTTACCTCCTGGGAAAAGAGGGGGCAGGGACAGAGGGATAGTGGGCGGGGTGGGGCTGTGAACAGCTCCAGGGACCACTCAAGGCCCTGCCCAGCTACAGGCAGAGCCCCAAGGAAGTTAACTTCAAACCTGTGGGAGGTTATTCCTCCAAGTTCAAATGCATAAATACAACGCTGAGGGCTCTCGAGTGACTAAATGGGAAACACCAAGGGCAGGGGAGGGGCATTGAGTCTTTTGGAACTCAGCTTCTGCCCCTATCACCTGCATTCTAACTCTTGACCCCAACTCCCCCCGGGCTACAAAAGTTATCTACTGGAGAGCTAATATTAAAAACATCACCACCACCCTCCCTCAAAAAAACAAAGAAACAATCCAGGACATTTCCACCCAATGGCATTTCCAAGTAGATAGTGTCATGGGGTTTTTCTTGACAATTTTTAATAATTTTATAACTATGCATGGCTCTCAATTATTCATAGGAAGATAAATAAGTCTCTAGAAAACCCATCAGCATTCTTTCAGCTATTAGTTTCACTTTTCTGTACCCAACACACAGTTGCTAACAAGAAGTACAGAGAGTCATTTTTTTTCACATTCCCTTTCCCTGAATGGTCAGGCCTATAAATCCTGAAATGATCAAAATGCAGGCAGCACGGAGAAGTCCAAAAAGAGACATCACAGGTCCCGTAATCTGGAATTATCACGAGGACACAGAACTGGAAATAATTCTTGCCTCATGAAGGCCGACTCCCTCCTCACTCCTCCTAAAATGTATTTTATGAATTGGGTGGTGGTTTCCTAGGACCTTATGCATTTGCTATGAAGATCAGTTTAGGCTTTTTGCCTAAAATGAGAGGTTTCTATCTCTCATACCACCTTGCCATTAATTAGAGCTTTGTTCAGTAGTTCTAGAATCTTTACTGAGCCCCTACTCTGTGAGTGGCATGGCTCTGGACCTGGAGGACACAGCCTGAGGGGCAATCATTAACTACATCAATAGCTATTTAATTACAATTGTGACCCTAGTTTTTAAAGAATACAACTTGTGGGGCACCTGGGTGGCTCAGTCGTTAAGAGTCTGCCTTTGGCTCAGGGCGTGATCCCAGAGTCCTGGGATCAAGGCCGGCATTGGGCTCCCTGCTCTGCTGGGAGCCTGCTTCTTCCTCTCCACTCCCCCTGCTTGTGTTCCCTCTCTCACTGGCTCTCTCTCTCTGTCAAATAAATAAATAAAATCTTAAAAAAAAAAAAAAAAAAAGAATACGACTTGTGAAAAACATTTCCTTTCAAGACTTGCAGTTTGGGAGAAGAGGGAAAAGTCAGCAGTGAGGGTTAACCTCTCACTGTGAGGCATGTCTGAAAAGGAATCTTCTACTTTTCTTATACTCTGAGAAAGTGACGAGTTTTGTATCCCAAGTCACCTGTGCAAAATGCGCAAAATGATGTTAAATCGAAATATTAAAGAAAAGTCTTCAACCATTGCACATTTCAGAGAGTCCTCCTGTGCACAGCCCCAAATTATGAAGGAGGCATTGGCCTGAGGCTTGTCCTTGATGTAGTCCTTCTAGAGCTCCTGTAACACTTTGTTCCGACCCCCTCTGACCTCCTCCAAGCAATACCCCTCTCCAACCATCACAGGACACCTACTCCCAAGCTCATTTCTACTAATTCCAGCAGAAACATTAGCTGACAATGTAGGTATTAAGTGACAACGGCCTAGGTCTGAATTATTTGCATTTTAAAGGAGGATTCCAGGGGCGCCTGGGTGGTTCAATCGGCTAAGTGTCTGCCTTTGGTGCAGGTGCTCAGCGAGGAGTCTGCTTCTCCCTCTTCCTCTCCCTCTGCCCCTGCTCATGTTCTCTCTCTCTCTCTCAAATAAATAAAAAAAAATCTTAAAAAAAGGGGGGGGGAGGATTCCAGGAGACTAAGAGAAATCTTTCAGATTCTAGAAATTAAAATGATAAAATGATGTCTGCTTGACCCAACAAATCTTCCCTTCCATAGAGAGTCCTCCAAAATGTTTGTGCAATCTTAACCCACGGGGAGAAATGGGTCCACTCCCTGAATTCTCCCTCACATACGTGCAAACTCTTATTTCCGTGTGTGCTTATTTCGAGCACACTCGCCTCTGGAGCACCTAAGGTGACAGGGAAGCATTTGAAGCTATTTTATTTTATTTTATTTTATTTTTTTATTTTATTTTTAAGTCAAAAACTTTATTTCAAAAATCCTCATAAGCAAAGTGAAGTTGGGAAAAAGAATTCATAGTATACATGACAAAAGACTAATTTAAAAAAGGAAAGTAGGAAATGGGGCCAAGGGTACGAAAAGAATGCTGAGGAGAAAGAATAGCAATTGATTGGCAAGTACCTTAGAAGAAGCTCATTCTCAGTATTGATATTAAAACAACGGAAAGTGTGGCACACCCATACAACTGAATACTCCTCAGTAAAAATGGACTGAAGCACCAATATACACAAGCATCTGGATCAATCTCTAGAGAATTATGTTGAATAAAAAAAGCTAACGCCAAAAAGGTGAACACCTTGATTGCATTTGTGTCACATTCTCTCTTTTTTTTTAGTTTTATTAAGATGTAATTCACATACATTTCACCCAACATATACAAGTCAGTGGGTTTTTCTTTTTAATATATTCACAGTGTTGCAGCTATTACCACAACCTATTTTGAGAACATGCTCACCACGCCAAAAAGAAAGCTACCCTTCAGCAGCCCGTCCAATCACCACCCCCTTCCCAAGCCTTAGACAACCACCAGTCTGCTTGCTGTCTTTCTGGTTTGCCTACACTGGATCATTCTTATAAACGGAATCATGCAACACGCGGTCTTTCGTGACCGGCTTCTTTCACTCAGCATGTTTTCAAGGTTCCTTTATCCTGTGGCCTGCACCCATACTGCGTTCCTTTTTATTGCCATTCCAAAATGTGGTAGGGAATCAACAACCAGTTCTCCAATTTTCAGACTCTTCGATTCTCTGACACCTGCTGGGTATCCTACAGTTAAATTCAATTCTGACACTAACTACTAGAGGTAGCGTCGGACTCCACAGGTTTTTATTTTTATGGACTACCATTTATTTATTTATTAACTTTAAAAAAAAATTCTAGTATAATTGACAGAAAATGTTATATTAGTTTCAGGTGTAAAATTCTCTCCATGACTCAGTGCTCATCATGATACATGTACTCTTAATCCCCATCACCTATTTCACCCGTCCCCCCATCCTCCTCCCCTCTGGGAACAAATTTCTTCCCTATATTAAAGAGTCTGCTTTTTTGTTTGTGTCTTTTTTCACGTGAAGCCATTTTAAAACAAAAACAGATTCTAAATCGGCAGTCTATCGGGACACCAAGCTCAGATCACAGATCATTGGAAAAAAACGTATCCAAATATTTAACTCTGCTATGGCTTTTTTCTCATCCTGTGTTCTTTTAAGTGATACAGAATCATTCTTGTCCCAAACACACACACACACACACACACACAACTGTCCTTATATGACCATGATATAATTTCCTTTTAACAAGGACTTTCCAGGAAGAGACTCTCATTAAGTACCATGAGGAGTTATCTTTCTGAATCATCACAACCTCCTCCTGATACCTGGTATTTTGAATTGTGAAATAATATAAACCAGATTTTAAAAGTTAAACATACATCTTTTCAGCAGCCTAAGCTGTATCATTTGTACCCACTCCTCCTGATTAGAGGAATCTGTAGCTCAGGACCACATTCCACATATTGCGTTACCACACCTCACAATCCTGCAGCAGGAACCAGGGGCGCAATGAAAGAGGGAACAGAAATACAGACTATAGGGCTACACTGAACCACATCTAGCAAACAGACTTCCCCTTTCATGTTACAGGCCTGCGGCTCCTGCCCTTCTATCTTTCCTCGTCTAATAATATTATTTTCCATCTGGCTTCACAATGCCAGAATCCTTCCCATCACATGCACCACACCTGCTCTGTTCTGGAGAACTGCATTTACATTTCCAGTCCTCCACTTTTACCTGTCTTGTTCTACACGATTGGCTTTATTTTCCGGTGTTTTACCCACAATCCCACCTGAGAACAAATTTCGTGATCTACCATGATCCAAGCCCAAAATGTTTAAAGGTCAGAGAAATGCCACTTCGTGCATTTACATGCCAGGTGTGCTCTGGAGAAGTACATCAGGCTCATCAAGAGGCTGGACACCAAGTGACAGGTGCCAGGCCAAGAGTGACCAGGGAGATCTCATGCTCCAGCTTAAATCCACCTGTGGCTGTCCAGTACAGCCAGAAAAAATTCCACTCTTTCCATGGCCTACAATCCCTGGCTGACATGGTCTTTACCTTCATCTCCAGCCTCAGTGCACATCATATCCCATTTCTCTCTTCAAGCCACTCTGGCCTCTCTCCTATTCCCTCACATAAGCCAAGTTGTATTCTGCCACAGGGCCTTTGCACTTGCTGTTTTCTCTGTCTAGGATGTTCTTCCCACTAGAGCTGCTTTTGTCTTGGATCTCAGCCTAACAGTTATCTTCGAGTCCCCAGAGAGGCCTTCCCTGGCTACCCAATCTAAAGTCACCTCCTACCCCAGCCTGGTTACTCTCAATTCCATCACCTTGTTGAATTTCCTTTAGTCTACTTATTATTTCTGAAATAATCTAGTTTTTTTTTCATAGTAGCTGTCCAATAAATATTTGCATGACAAGATAATTAATTACTAAATTAACTTGTGTTTCTTCTCTTTGTATTTCTCTCTCCCTTGTTCTATGAAAGTAGTCAAGCCAAACTCTCTTGGAAAAATCTTGCTTTTCAAAGTTTGAAGTGAAGTTTCTAACAAGATATTTTCCTTCCTGATGTTTTCCCCCGAAACCTGAGTTCACTGAAGATATTAGCTAAGTGCCCTTAAAGACAACAAAGGGATACGAGTAAAAATTAACTGACACTGGCAAAAAGAGAATGGAGTGTGGTAGAGATAGCTGACCAGCCACTGAAGATTCATATTCCTTTTCCGTGGTGTAGAATTGATGCTGGAAAGTGGCTGCTTAGCCACGGACACATTTCCCAGTTCCCCGTGCACCTAGGTGAGGCCGTGGAGTAGTTCTCATCAATGGAAAGTGAGAGGAAGTGTGTGTCCCTGTCTGGCCAAGAGTTTCATCCCCCATATTCTTTTCTTCCTTCCACATGGTGGGAAGCAAAGGACTTTGAGTCCCTGAAAGATGGTGAATTTGTAAGATGGAAATATCCCAGGGCCCCGAGTCAGTGCCTAGAGGGGAGCTGTCCAGCCAGAATATCTGCAGTCAACAGTGCATGAGGAAATAAAATATATTTATTATCTTAAACAAAGGCATATGGGTGTGTTTCAACAGTTGTCCACCATGGCTAGTACAAGTTGGGTGGGGCTGGAAGACAAAATGAAAGGGAAGGATCTTACCACCCCCTAGTGACAATATCCTAAGGACACGGCAAGGTGTGTGTGTTTGTGTTACAGCAAGAAGGTCCGAACTCTATGCCCAAGTCCCACTATTCGCAATTAGAGGCCTTTTATTTGTATTCCAAGTACCTTAACCATAAGCCTTCTCCATTCTGGTACAACACTGATAAGGAAAAGGGCCTCCAGAACAGCTAAGATTGTATTTTCAGTAGTCTGGAAGATGAGAGCTCCAAGTCAAATTTAAATTAATTTTTAAAAATAAACATGTAATATTTCTTACTTGTCTAAATTTTGGGACTGAAATTTCTACCTGCTACATTAGTTGAATAAATTAATAGAGATTAGCAATCCCACAGTCACAAAGACCAAAAAGCAAAAATAAAACACTCTTAACCCAAAAAAGTATAAAATTAATGAAATTCAGCTAACCATTCATCCAATGCCACAGCAGGGAGAATTTGCTGATTGGAGCAAGCACATTGGGGGAGGCTGTGCAAGATGGCGGGTGTACCAAAGATCCTGAACTCACCTCCTTCCACAGACACACCAAATCCTGATACACATGGAACAGTCACCTCTAGAAAAAGACCTGATCACTCGCTGAGCAGCTGCTTCACATCAGCAAACAAGAAAAGAGCCACATCAAGATAGGGAGGATAGGCTGAGACCTGGTTCCGCCATAAACTCCACCCACGGTTAAGCAACCCGCAATCAGCAGGGAACTCAAAATCCAGAGCTATTCCCTGAGAAACAAAGAGAGTCTGCATCCCACTATAGGCACCCCAGTTTTTAAGACCTGCACCTGAGAAAGACAATCCCCAAAACATCTGGCTTTGAAATCCAATAGAGTGCACATCCACAAGACCAAAAGGCTATAGCAAACGAACGCTTGTTAAAGGCTTGCATGCGGACTCGCTCACCCCAGGGCCCAGTGCAGGAGCAGCCATTTGAAAAACAACCAGACTTCACGTCAAAGAGAGTCATTTGCTAATCTTAAAGCCTCTCCCTGAGGGGACAAGACCTATCGGGATACCCTCTGGGATGGAGGCGCTGGTGAGCACCATTTTTTCCTGTTCTCCCTCTCCCTTGCTAAAGCCAGTGGGGCTTTTTCTTTCTTTTTTTCTTTAACTCCAGACTTTTTGTTTTTCTTGGCAGTTGCCATCTTTACATTCCAGGCAGCAGGTGCCACCTCTTTTTTTTTTTCTTTTTCCTTGGAAGGTGCCATCCTCATGTTCTCCCTCTGACACACTCTGCAGCACCAGTATCTCCTAGAGTGGAGCTTTTGTACACATCTGGTGTCCCACATTTTGCAGCTTCAGCCAAGGGGACACCCTTTGATCGCCTGGCTGTGGAGTCTGGCAGGGTGGAGGGGATGACTTGCATTCCTAGGTCCCATGGGACTATAACAATGGGAAAGAGTTCTTGGCAGGCTACCATCCCCAGGGCACTGCACAGAGAGCAGACTGAAACACACTCCTGGTCTGTAAAAGAAACCTAGTTGTTTGTCTTGGAGCTTCAGGCTGAGGGGCCGACTTCAGGTCTGGCACACATCTAGAGGCCACTAAGGAGCTCTCAGGGAATGCAGACTGCCAGACACCATCTTTGTGCTCTCCCACTGCTTTGCTACAGCTCACAGGTGTTTCTCAGAAAGGAGCTTATATACTCATTTGGAGCCCCAATTTTTGTGACTGTAGCCTAGGGGACACCTCCAAATCACCCGGTCTAGTGGCCAGCAGGGCTTATGCTTATGGTCCCATAGGACTGTGTGTATGTATATATATATATATACATACAGTATATATATATATATACTGTCTCAGGATCTGACGTCCAATTGGCCTGAATCTAGGTACTGACTGATATCCTCCCCTTTGGGACGTGGTCAGGTTTTGGCACATCCCCAACAACTGGGAGCTATTAAAAATAAAATAGACTGCTTGGACAATCACAAAGATTCAAGAAATAACCAAGAGCTAGAGCAGAGTTGAACAATAAAGTTCATTGCCTACATGAGGCCACTTCTTCAAGACTGGGAAAGGAAGCTGTTTCATCTAATACAAAGAAACAAACACAGAGAGTCAAGTAAAAAGAGGAAACAGAGGAACATGTTCCAAATGAAAAAAAAACAAAACCTCAGGAAAAAACCTTAATGAAATGGAGAGAAGTAATTTACCTGATAAAGCGTTCAAAGTAATGGTCATAAAGATGTTCACCAAACTTGGGAGAAGGATGGTGGGGTAAGTATATTGATATTTTGATGTTTTTTAAACACCTTTATCTGTATTCCTGACGCACACTATTCAATTATTTAACAAATATGTATTGAACACCTCCTATGTGCCAAACACTTTTCTACAAGCTTGAGATATATCAGACAAATCTAACAAAAATACCTCCCCTACGAAGCTTAGACTCACACAATAGTAAAAATATATATATTGTTCATTGTTTTTAGAATAAACTGAATTGATGTATAAAACTGATAAGATGATAAGACTTGGTTAGATTGGTAGTAACTTTCTAATATTACATAAAAGTAATCCATGTTATTTTTAAATTGTTAAAATAAAAGCTCTGATTGCCAAATGAAACATGCTGTTTTTGATTTAATGTACAAACAAAAACCAAATGGGGCCCTTAGAAGAAGTCAACATTAAGAAAACTTGACATAGACAATATAAATTGTTACTGCTGTTAGGTAAAATAAAAATAAAATATATGAAGGGAAGGACATTTTGAGGACAGTTTTGATGGGAAAAAATAACCAAACAAAAAATCTTTGATATAAAAAGTCAGATAAGAAATGCAGTTCTGAGGGAGGTTGAGACTCCAGTGTCAGTTAAGAATACTTAATGCCAAGACTCTACAACCACACAAAAAACTCAAGGGAAAATAGGCCAACCTTTCCAGAAGGCCCAATGTCATGGGTCATCTCCACAGACCATTCCCAAAGGGAGAGAAGGGAAATTTAAGTCAAATCAAAAGAGCCCCGGAGTCAGAGCACAGCAGCCTCCAAATTAAGAATGTGTCTGACTAATAAGAACAGAAGTGCTTTGCTCTAGGGCTCAGGTTTGAAATAATCACCTTTTGTTATCCTGCCCACCTTTACTTTATTTCTACTCCCAACAGATAGAAAGAACCCTTTTCTCCTTCTCTCCTATATTCCCAATCTCATTCATTCAGGTGGTTACAATTATAACCTTTCATACGTTAAAGACACCTAAGTCCACAATCCAACCAGATCCCCATCCTGAGACCAAATTCTGATTTCCAGATCGACATCTCCACTTGAATGTCTCACAAAACATGTTTATAACATCCAAAACTGAGGCCATTATCTTCCCCAACATAGCCTGTATCTCCTTCAGATGTTTCTCATCTATAGCCTCACTATCCACCCAAAAACCTGCAGTCAACCTAGATAGTTCCCCTTTCATTTCCACTTACATAAAAGCCATCTCCAATTTAAACAATTGTTCCTCTGAAATTCCTTTAATACCTGCCCACTTCTCTTCATCTCCACTTACCCAATAGGGACCAAAATTGCTCAACCCAAACACACCCAAGGTTGCCAGAGCTCAAGGACAAAGCTCAAAATTCTTTACGAAGTCTATACTGCCCTACCCTCTTCTAGCTTCATCATGTTCTGTCCCAACCTTTTTCAGGTTTCTGGAAGGTACCCATTTTCTTGTCATCTCAACCTTCACATATGAGACTCCTGCTACACTGATTTCTCTCCCATGACCATTCTCCCCTTGGCCAACTCATTCATCTGTCTCAGCTCCCCGGCCTCTCAATACACATCAGGTGAGGTCTCTATACTCTGCTTCCATTGCACACTGTACTTTTCCTCCCTCCCACTTATTATAATAAATATAATTCATTCATTATGTAGTTATTTGTTCACTATTTTCCTTGATAGATAATTTCAAAAGGGAAGAAACTGTGTTTGTCTTGATCCCTGTTGACACATAGTAGGAACATGATAGGTAATTGAAGAATGAATGGATAAACAACCTCATTTGCACTCACTCTGTCAGATTTCTCTGCTCTGATCCTCCGCTTTTGGCTCAGCCTGTCCCCTGTGACGGCAACAGTTCACCCTCAGCACTCTATTAGTAATACACTAAAACAAACCCTCCATGAGTCCTTACAAATTAACCCAGAATCACTCACCACCCCCACATAACTTCAGATCGTGAGTCTGCTCCCTCATTTGGATGTCCGTCTCCTGAAGTAATTTCCATGTAATCCATGTACACAAAATCAGTGTTAAGGTAAGATGGTAACTCACAATAATGCTTGATAACTATATGGTGTTGCATACATTTTAATGCATTACCCATATTTAGCTTATTATCCATAAAGGTTAAATGCCTTGTTCAAAATCTCAAAGTTAGTGATGGAGCTGGTACTGGAATCCAGTTTCCTAGACTCCCTGCCCATGGTTCCTGACAACTGGTTGAGTCAGCCCTGTGCTGAGATCTGGGGAAAAGAAGTTTACCCAAGAAACACCCTACAGAGTGAAGGGCCACGTCACACCCATGGCCATAACTGAAATTTTAGTGGTATCTAAGGAAGGGGGTTTAGGGACAAAAGATATGGATAAAAGGGGTTCCTTTCCTACACCATCATCTTCTTCTTGTCTTTCAACACCCAGTTGAAATGTAACTTCCTTCTCTGAACACTCCCAGGACTAACTGTGTTGCCCTCTTCAACAAATATTGACTGGGTTCCATGCCCCTTGCTAAGATCCAAGAAAACAAAAAGATTGGGACTCCTGGCCCTCCCAAAGCCCGTGGTCTCCCCCAGAGCTTGTCTAATTCTGCTCCAGCACACATCTTACTGAGTATGAGTATTTGTTTATCTCCATCACTGAACTGAAAGGGTTTCAAGGCTAGAGACTTCATCTCTCCCCCAGAATGCCTCCCCCCCACTCTGAGTTCAGAAGAAGTATCACAAAAGGAAAGAGATAAAGGAGGAAGGGCAACAGTCAAAGGTAAGTTTCGTGGTTTCACATCAAACCACAGGAGCCAGGACATTGACCACTAGCTTCCTCCATCATAGGTTTGACTTTGTGCACAGGCATTTTAAACAAACTCCTAACTCCCCACTCCTTGGTAAGTTCCCTGAGGGTAGGAACCATATCAATCTAATTGCTGGAACCACAGTTTATCTAGCTTGCTCAAAGGTCACAATGTTCTACACATTTTGCAGAACTTAATGGAATTCTAACCCATACATTAGGAACAAGTTACTGCATAATATGTGTTCATGTGATATGAAATTACAGCAGGAAACACACAAGCCCACAAAAATGAGCTGTTGAACTAAGCAAGATCATCTGCTTTTGCATATTAATGTTTTTAAATGTTGCGACTTCTTGTTCATTCATTTTGACATCTGCTAGTGCTTGCTGGCAGAAGAAGCCATAGTAGTCACCTAACTTAATTCCATTCATTAGTTAACGTCTTTCTTTAACATTTGGAAAATATCATTCTTTGATTAAGGCTGGGAAAGAGAAAATTCCCATTCATGAAATCAACATTCTGAGGAAGCCTACATTGGGATTCATGGCTGTGAAAAAAAAAAAAAAAATCTCCTAGCAGTTCAGCCGTTGACAACTCCATTTTTGTTGTAAATGCCCAACAAAGCCTTCTGAATTCTGTAGAAGCTAGCAGGTGACCACAGCATGCTAAATCACATTGGCCTGGATCCCCAGAAGGAACCCTAAAGAAAAGATAAAGATAGGTCCTATGTCCTAGACTCAAATCCTAACCAAAAAACAACAATGTTGTGGTCTTAAGTTGTTGACCAAGTAGCCTCCACCCACTGGAGATGACCTCAGTCCACCTAAGTTAGAAAATCTCTTTTCTTAGAGGATATGTGATTTTCTTGACATTACAGATAGAGATGAAATAACTCAAACTTATTATATTCTTACGTTAAATTTAGGACTAAGTTTCTTATCATCAGGATACTCTGGATACATTTGACATTTAACTGTTTATAAAATCTGAGAATATCTAACATTTAAGATTCTGATGAATTTTCTTTGTAATTTCAATTTAAAATGTACATGACTTTAGACTTAACAGCCCGAAGATGAATGTGCATCATTTAATTTAGTATTTATTCATTTATTTAATAATTATTAGGCACATTCTTTGTACCCAGAACTTGAAGAATACAAAAGAGTTAATATAGCATTTTAGGGCTAAAAGGGCCCTGTTCTAAAGAAGTTTATGTACCAGCGTGTTATGGGTTGAATTGTGTTCCCCCAAAACTTCCTACGTTGAAGTCCTAATGCCCAGCATCTCATAAAGTGATCTTATTTGGAAATAGAATCACTGCAGATGCAATTCAATTAGGATGAAGTCATACTAGAATAGGGTGGGCCCCTAATCCAATATGACTAGTGTCCTTCTAAAAAGGGTAGCACCTTAATCTCTGATTTTGAAGCTCCAGAACTGTGAGACATTAATTTCTGTTGTTTGAAGTCACCCCGTTCATGGTACTTTGTTACGGCAGCCCAAGCAAACAAATACGGCTGGTTCGTTACCCCTTGCCTCTTAGCTCCAAGCCCAGCATCTCTTTTCTGCTCTGTGATGCTGAGGCTGGGACTGCAACATTTATTTCATTTACTCCCTTGTCAGCTGGTGTCTTCTATGGCTGTGCCAACACAAGGCCCTACAGAGAGAGTGGAAGGCAAGAGGAGGGAGAAGGGACTTCTTTCTGGTGTCTAGTTTCTGCTGGCATCATACCCCAGCTTTTCTCTACCCTCCCAACACCAGCCACCCCAAATCCCCTCAGATGTGCTAGCAGCTGGGCCACACCCACCTGGCAGTCAGACCCGTCTCTGCAGTCCCTCAGCAGCCAGGCTGCGCACCACCCCAGGCCCAGCCCTGCCCTGCAGGGCGCCTCCCCAGAGCTCCTGGTTCTCTTCATTCTACCCCTTTCCTGCGACTGCCCCTGGGTGACTTCAGCATTTTCTTTTGCTCTTTCAGATTTCCAGCATGTGTGGAACCAATTCCTTGTATGAAATCCCTGCTATCTGAATTACCAGTGTCATCTTGGGTTTTCTGACTAGATCCTGACTAATTTAGTTTACAATCCCCATGAAGAGACAAATATACAAGAATTCAAAAATATAAGCAAGTCAAGATTTACAATAAATAGTGTTAGTAATGGTACAGGTAAACATTCTCAATTTGATGTTGATGAGAATATAAATGAATTCATATTTTCTGCAGGGGAGTTTGGCAGAAGAAATCAAAATGTAAAATATACACAGTTTGAGCCCCAAAATCCCATTCCCAGAAATCTATCTTAAGAAACTAATCAGATAAATGCTCAAGATTTATATGCAAAATGCCCACTGTAATGTTGCTTATAATAGTAAAAAAAGAATCTAAAATAAAAATATCAACAAAGAACTTGTCAGTTAAATTATTTAATACACGTGCACACACACACACACACACACGCAGTGTATCTTGGGTAACTATTAAAATAATGTAGGTCTGTCTTTCTCAACATGAAAATATATTCATATTACAGATTGTTAAGTGACAAAAGCAGATTTCCAAATACCAGCTATAGCATGAAAACAAAATATGGAAAAAACGGTAATTATTTCTGGGTAGCAGGCATTCAGGTGATCAGGCAAAGTGCCCATCACTGGGGGCAAAGAGAAGTGTTCTATTAATAATAATCACAGGGATACTTACAACACTGTTTTAATGTCAATACATACATTTTTAAGAGACCCAAATACATAAAATTTGAAAATTCCAAGTATTTAGGGAAAAAAGTAATCACCCTGCATTTATATTATTTAATACAAATTTACAAGGGTATGCATTCTTTGATTTTTCTCATTTCTATTATTTCTCTGTTACTTTGATTTTTCAAGGTGATCCTTATTCACTCAACAGCAAAAACATAATTAGCTCATTCATATGGTAGTTCTTTATTGATGTGTCTAATTTGTCAACCAAAGGGAAACAGAAAGCAGTCCCTGCGGCCTAGAGTCAAAACTGCCTTACTTTACCAATCTACTGTTTAAACAGCTAACACAGTATCTGCAGCTTGCAAAGAAACAAAGAAACAATGGAATTACCTCCTGAGACACAAACTCCTCACTCAATGCAAGAAACATCCTCGTCCAGCCACATGGACAATGGAATCTATAAAAGAAAGATGACTACTGCACCCAAAATGCAAAAATGGGTATCAAAGTCCAGTGAGTGCTTTTGCTCCTGCCCTGGGTGTCTGCAGCTCACAGGCTGCCACTTCCCAGTCCCATGAACAGGCAGGAACGGCTGCTTACTGGGAAAAGACCACCGCCCCCTTACGTGAGCCCTCATCTTCACTCCTTAATACAATTTCACTCACAAACCCCAAGTGCATACTAGAAATCTAAAAATAACATTGCTCGTTGGAATTTAAAGGCTCAAAACTGAAAATTTCCCAGGCTTCACTCCAGTAATATTGAAAATGCAGATTCTTTTTTCTACACCAACAGAAGCTTGGGGAATTGGGACTGAAGGCAGCGAGGTCCAGGAATCCATCTGCTCCATGCTATCCTGGGGAGAAGCAGTCAATGCTATTTTGGAAGTTTCAAAATGCTTGGCAAGAGTCTTATAAAAGAACACAATGAACGCTAACATAACACCAGAGAAGTATCCAGGAACCAAAAAACCACAAACCAGGTAGAATGAACCCAGGAGTCTTCAAGTCACCTGTAACAACCCTTGAATGTTGAGGTTTTACAGATTTTAACCAGCATCCTTTTTCCTGGTGGTAGTTCACTGATCATACAGAAGAATAAATTACAGCTTTAATTCATTATTTTCCCCATCATTATTTATTTATTTATTTATTTATTTATTTATTCTTAAGATTTTATTTATTTATTTGAGAGAGAGACAGCCAGCGAGAGAGGGAACACAAGCGGGGGGAGTGGGAGAGGAAGAAGCAGGCTCCCAGCAGAGTAGCCTGATGAGGGGCTTGATCCCATAACACTGGGATCACGCCCTAAGCCAAAGGCAGACGCTTAACGACTGAGCCACCCAGGTGCCCCTCCCCATCATAATTTACACAGCAACCAAAGTTTTCTTAATATCTCCCATGTTTAAAGCACCATGGTGGGGCTTTGTCTCAAAAAATCTTGCCTTAGGGGCGCCTGGGTGGCACAGCGGTTGGGCGTCTGCCTTCGGCTCAGGGCGTGATCCCGGCGTTATGGGATCGAGCCCCACATCGGGCTCCTCCGCTATGAGCCTGCTTCTTCCTCTCCCACTCCCCCTGCTTGTGTTCCCTCTCTCGCTGGCTGTCTCTATCTCTGTCGAATAAATAAATAAAATCCTTTAAAAAAAAACAAAACAAAAACAAACAACAAAAAATCTTGCCTTACAGTCTAGTGAAGGGGGAAAGAAATGTACAGAAATGGTGCAATAAGTCAAGAAAATAAAATAAAAGCTATAAAGATTAGAAAGGAAGAAGTAAAACTTCTTTAATAGCAGATGACATTATTATGTATCTAGAAAATCCAAAGGAACTAATCTATAAATAACTATTAACAACTAATACGTGAATTAAGGGTAGGAAACGATACAAAGTTAGTATATAAAACCAGTTATGTTTCTATATACTATAAATCAATCAGAAAAAGATATTTTAAAAATAATACCATTCATATTGACATAAAAAAAATCAGATCATAGGACTAAATTTAACAAGATATATGCAAGAATTCTACATTGAAAACATTGCTGAAGACAATGAAAGAAAACCTAAGTAAATGGAGAGATGTACCATAGGCATGGATTGTTAAGACACCAATTCTCCCAAATTTACCTCTACATTCAACAAAGTTTCAGTTAAAATCCCAACAGGTTGTTATTGTTGTTGTTGTTGGGGTTTTTTTTTGGTAGAAATTGACAAACTCATTCTGAAATTTATATGGGAATTCAAAGGACCCAAAATAGCCAGGACAATTTTGAAAAAGGAAAACAAAGGTGGTAGGTTTAAAGTTCCAGACTTAAGACTTACCATAAAACTACAGAAATTAAGACAATAGTGAAAAAACTTGAACAAGCACTTTAAAAGAGAAAATATTCAAATAGACAATAAGCAGATGAAAATGTGCTCAACATCATTATTCACCATGGAATTAAAACCACATGCCTCGTTAAAATCACAGTGAGATACCACTACACACAATAGAATAAAAAAGATATATACCATCAAATGATAGCAAGAATGTAGAGCAACTCTGAGATACTTCTGGTGAGAATGTAAAATGGCACAACTCCTTTGGAAACTGTTTGCTGGTTTCTATTAACGTTAAACATATGCCTACCCTATAACCCAGCAACTTATTCTTAGGTACGTGTGCAAGAAAAAGAAGGATTCGTCAAGAATGTTTATAGCATCTTTCCATAATTGTGAAAAACTGGAAACAACCCAAGTCTCCACCAGCAGAAGAATGTATAAACAAACCGTTATATATTCATACAATGGAATTCTACACAGCAATAAAAAAAAAAAGTACAAACTATTGATAGATACATAGCATGGACGAAACTCAAAAGCATCATGTTGGGCAAAAGTAGCCAGATGCAAAAAGAGTACATATTGTATAACACCATCAATTTGAAATTCAAAAACATGAAAACGAATCTATGGTGATAGAAATCAGGACAGTCATTAATTACCTTTGGTAGCTGACAGCAGTTATTAACTGGGAAGGAGCATAAGGGAACTTTCTGAGGTGATGGAAATTTTCTGTGTCTTGATGTGAGTGGTTGTTGCAAAGGAATATGCATATGTAAAAATGCATCAAGTTGTACAATTAAAATTTTTACATTTACTATATGTAAATGATTTCTCAATATAAAAGAAAGTACAGAAATAACCAGATGGTAGGAGGAGAAAGTTCCAGAAAAGATGTGCATATAAAAGGCTATTGGAATGGTGAAATTTCTAGTCGGTAGTGAAGGATAAAGAGAAGGCAGTGATCGGTAAAAGTATTACATTTAAAATGACCCTTGAGGGGTGCCTGGGTGGCTCAGTCGTTAAGCGTCTGCCTTCGGCTCAGGGCGTGATCCCGGCGTTCTGGGATCGAGCCCCATGTCAGGCTCCTCCACTGGGATCCTGCTTCTTCCTCTCCCACTCCCCCTGCTTGTGTTCCCTCTCTCGCTGGCTGGCTCTCTCTCTGTCAAATAAATAAATAAAATCTTTAAAAAAAAAAATGACCCTTGAAAGAGGGAAAAGATTTGAATCTAAATAACTGTAGTGTGAAGGTAAGAGAAGGTAAAGAATATTGCGGGAGAGAAAACATTACACATTGCTATGGTCTGGGAGGTTATATTTTCCCCCAAGTTCATTTGTTGAAATCCTAGCCTGCAATGTGGTGAGACTGGAAGGGGGGGAGATGCTTAGGTCATGAAGGTGATCCCTAACAAATGGGATTAGTGCTCTTATCAAAGAGTCCTGAGAGAGCCCCCTTGCCCCTTCCACCATGTGAGGACACAGTGAGGACGTACCATCTATGAGCAAGCGGGCTCTCACCACACACTGAATCTGCTGGCACCATGATCTTGGACTTCCAGCCTCTGTATTTATTATGAGAAACAAATGTTTGTTGTTCACAAGCCACTCAGTTTATAGCAGTTTTGTTATGATAGCCCAAACAGACTACAACACACAGTAAGTAATGAAAATCTGAACTGAGGTGGATATAATAGGAACAGAGAAGATGTGAGTAATATTACAGAGCCAGTGTGGGGCTGACTTGCCAATCCAGAAAACAGACGCTGGAGCTCAGAAGAGAGGTCAGAGCTAACGATGACTGGGGAGTCCTCTGTGGTGACATGCTGCAGTTGGCTAAAAATATTTGTTGGGAGGGTGAACAAATGGACAGACAGAACGGTAGACAGGAGGAAGAAGGAAGATTGAATCAGATTCTCAAGAGAAATATATCAGGTTTATCCATATAAAATGGCTGGTATTTTACCATTTTTTTGACCTTCTAAAAACTGCAGTTTCATATGACTCGGTCTGATAGAAAAGGAAAAAATAGGGGTCAAGGGCAGCTCTTTGGGCCACTCCTCCATTTAGGGAGAAGAAGAAAAGCCAGAGAAAGAGCAGACAAGGAAACATATAATAATGAAAATAAGAATAAAAGGCTCTATGCATTTTGGGAAATGTATTGCCTTAATTTAAAAATGTCCAATTGGAAAAAAAACTCTTGCCTAAAGACATGAACTGACAATTTAGAGAAGATACACAAAGCCAAAAAGCATATCAGAAATGTTCAGCATCACAACAATCAGAGAAATAAGCATTAAAACCATGGGATACCATGCCAAAGATTTTTTTTTAAATAATAGTATATGTTTCTGGCAAGGGTTTAGGAAAACATTCTCACACATTTCTTTCAAAAGTATAAATTCATACAGACTTTCTAGAGAGCAACGTATCCGTATGTATAAAATTCTCTAAATTTTTCATATGTTGTGACTCAGTCATTTCACTTCTAGGAATTTGTCCTAAAAACATATTATGTGCATAATAAAAAAGGCACATAAAGATATATGTAGAAAGATGTTTACCATATCTTATTTATAATAAAATAACCTAAATGTTCAATAATAATTTAAATGCCCAATAATGGGGAATTTAAGAGTATATTATACAGTTATTTTTTTCAAAATCATCCTTTTAGGGGCGCCTGGGTGGCACAGCGGTTAAGCGTCTGCCTTCGGCTCAGGGCGTGATGCCGGCGTTATGGGATCGAGCCCCACATCAGGCTCCTCTGCTATGAGCCTGCTTTTTTCCTCTCCCACTCCCCCTGCTTCTGTTCCCTCTCTCGCTGGCTGTCTCTATCTCTGTCAAATAAATAAATAAAATCTTTAAAAAAAATCATCCTTTTATAAGGATATTTAATGATACAGGAGAAAGCTCACCATAAATCTAATCTTCCAAATGACATTTTGAAGTTGTCCCCTTTTTGATGATGATGGATATAAAGGTATCAATAAAAAGAATATCCAAAAGTAAATACACTCAAATCCCCACATGGCAGGATTATAGTACATGTGTATTTTTGCTCTTTTTATTTTTTGTTTTTAACAACCGCAAGGATTGCCTACAATTTTAAAACAGACTAAACATTATTTATTTTAAAAAATCCATTGCTCTCAAGTTGTCAGGCAGCACTCAAGGCAACCCAAAATGTATGTGTGAACCACGGGCACATCTCTTCAAAGGAATGCACAGAGATAGGTCTACCATAAAGCTAAAGAAGCCCAAGCTTCGGGACACTTTCTAAGAGCACACAGGGCTTTCTAGAACTCTAGGAGGGGTCCTAATAATGTGCCTACACGGTCATTTGTTTTTGTTTTTACTTTTACATTAGTAAGCTATTTCAGCATCAACAGATTAAAATCGCCGTCTCTATCCACCACCATTTCTTCTCCATCATACTTTGTCTACATCAGGTAGCACTGGAGTTGCCCTGGGCATTTTGGGGATCTGGATAAAAGGAAATTAAGTTGGGATATATTTAGTTTGAAGCTTCACAGGACATGTTAATGAGGCTTGTGATCATTTCCACGTATAGTTGGGTTACTGCTTGATGTCCCAGGATAGACACGGGTTTTCAGGAATGTTCCTACCACCCACTGTGCTGACTCACCCAGCATCATTTCATGAAGGTGCAAGGCCAGAGGATATGAACATGTCCCAAAGTGCCCAGCACTGGAAGTATGTGGGCAGTAGATGAGAAACAAGGTTTGAAACGCACAGAGCCAGAAGCTCACCTATGGAAAAGATCTTCCAACTAGAGCAGACAGTTCAGTTCTCATTGACATCTGCCCTCATTTTTCAGGACTCTCTATGACTATAGAGGAACCAAGGCAGAGGGTAAACTGTTAAACAGATTTAGGTGGAGAAAACGGCACCAGAAGTACAGCATAGGGTCCATGGGTTGCTTCTCTCATTCTGATCCACTTACCTGGACAAATTCCTGTCCTATTCTGTAAAGTTCTCCCTGCCTTTATTACCTCCGAAGTTCCTGACCTTGGTGTGACAACTGACTCTGAAGCCTTAAGAGTCAGACCTAACTTCCTGTTTGTCACATTTACTTCCTTTGAGATCTTAAACCTTGTACCCAAAGCTAGACTGGTGAATTGTATCCTTTCTCATTGGTCTCTGAGTCTCAGGAATTAGACTTGGCATTCAAGCCTGATTGAACTTTATCAGCAATGGTCACGCCAGTTCCTCAAGAATTCCTCAACCTCTTCCTGTGGGCATACTGACTTCCACAACGTATTTATTATTGATGTGTATACAGATTTAGACCTATTTCTACAAAGGACTCGAAGAAGCTTATAAAAAATATATGCAATAAACTGGAACAAAGTTATTTAATCAATTATGGGCGTACAAGCTGTGAATCTTATTTTACCACTTCACCATTCCATATGCATGGCTTTTTTCCACATCATAAGATGGCTGCTGTGTCTCTATACATCACAGTTACATTCCAGGCAAAGGACAAAGGGAAAGATACAGCACCACAGACTCCTGCTCACCTCTTTTAGTTAGAATTGAGTCCCATGGCCACCTTTAGCTGTCAGGTAGCCTGAGAAATTGAGTTTTTAACTGGCCCTATTGCTGCCCTGAAAAAATCAGGGTTCTGTTAGTAAGAAAGAAGGGGGACACATAGCAAGTAGGCAACTAATAGCAAGTGCCCCACCAAGAAACCAGGTACAAACTGGGTAGATGTTACCAGAAGTATGTGTGGTCCAAAAAATTTTTCCTTATGTGTCTATGAATATTTATATAATATTACATGTTTATATAATACTATATGATTGTGTAAGTCTCCTAAAAACTAAAAATGTAATAACCTAGATAATAAGCGTTCCCATGTTCTTCGTTATTCTCTCCTCTGAAATTTTCCCCTCCTTATTTAAATCAATAATAAAATCTTAATGATAAATTTAACAGAAATTTGGCAATGTGTGTCAAGATTCATGAAAATGTTCCTGTTTTGACTCACAATTAGGGTTGCCAGGTTTAGCAAATAAAAATTGTGGATACCCAGTTAAATTTGAATTTCAAATAAAAATGAAGCCTTTTTAGTATAAGTATGTACCAAATATTACACGGGACATACTTATACTAAAAAAATATTCATGGTTTATCTGAAATTCCACTGTGGCTGGGAATCCTGTGTTTTATGTGGTAACCCTACCCCTATCAGTGCCCCAAGACTTCATCCTAAGGAAATAACACAAAAGAAAGGACGAGAGCCTGCAGCGACAGAAGAGTGGAAAACTGGAAACAAAGTAAATGCCCTCGAAGAAAAGTAAATAAACTATGGTCATTCTAACCTATGGACTAGTATTCAGAAAAATAAAATGATTAAATTATTAAAAATTATAGAAGAATATGCAAGCTTTGTGTATGCCATGATTAAAATTCTAAACAGTAGAAAGACCAAAAAGGAATAAAGAAAGAAAAAGGTTGTGTTTATTAGGGAAGATCTGAGAGGTTTTCCCTCCTTCTAAACTTTTGAAATATCTTTATAATCTCTTACAAATTATAAAATCTTTATAGATATCTTTATAATATCGTAAAACATTCTGCTAAGAGAACACTGGTGAATTATCAAGTTAAGCTGAGTGACCAGATAGGTTTGCAGATGAGGAAAATCAGTCTCATTTTTTCCAGGAAGGTGCTGAACCACCTGCCTTCTAGGCCACTGCTTTGCTGGGTCCAACAGAATGTCTCCCTGAAAACAAGACCTAGGGGTTGGAGAAGAGAAATGGAATAACATTTTAGCGGCCATGTAGCATTTGCCACATTTCAAGGGCATTAAACTCAATAATCTAAGTGAGAAAGGTCAACTCTATTATCCACAGTTATATGAGATAAATAGAAGCTCGAAATGACTTGCTGGGGAGAATACATCCTCTCACAAGCGAGGAGAATCGAAGGAACAGTCATGAAATAATACCTGCATTCATCTAAGAGGCTTTGTGTTGAAGAAGTACTCTTTGTATCTCTGAGCGTGTCCCTCTAATGCTGGTGAACAGGTGATTGCAATTACATACAATGAATGGCATGCCTTCCTTTTTCAAGAACGCACACTTTAAGCTGTTTTTCTAATGGTGATGATGGATTTGTACGATCACCTACACTGTTCACCCCGCTGTGCCTGTGCCCCACCTACAGCCCACATCTGCACAGCTGGCCAGGAGGAGAATTCAGGGACTAGAGTGAAGCAATGCTAAACCAGCTTCCCCAGACAGCCCCCTTCTCTTAGCAATCATGTCAGGTCTCTTAATCAACATCTGCTCGCAGCATTCCTGAACTTAAGTAATGCTTCCCTGTCTCTCTGAGGGGAACTGGGATGCCTTAGCACTATTTGGGTGAAGGTTTTAATGTGTATGAGATTGAGAGGATCATTTCACCACTGCCTGGAGAAGAGTCGACTATGGTGGTGGCCCCATCCTATGACCCCAAGCCATAAGACAGTTCCAGGTTATGGATGCTGGATCATATCCATGAATGTGGATGTGGAAAGGAAATTTTATAAGGCTGGGCCACGAAAGGAAAGAAGACAGAAAAGGGGAAAGAAATCTGGGTACTGGTGGTACTTAGGGCCTCTGAGATCCTTTGGAAGGTAAAAGGTAAGATAGACGTAGTAATAAGTCTATGAAAATAAGATAAATTAAAAGAAAGCTATGATAAAAGAGAAAGAGTAAGAAGGAATATCCTTAAGAGTCGGTCAACAAAATTTCAATTACATGTTAGGCCAGGTTTTAGAATCCCCACCTGTCCTTTCCCCTTCTCAAGAAATCTTATCCTGGGGGCATCTGGGTGGCTCAGTCATTAAGTGTCTGCCTTTGGCTCAGGACATGATCCCAGTTCTGGGATCGAGCCCCACATCTGGCTCCCCGCTTAGTGGGAAGCCTGCTTCTCCCTCTCCCACTCCCCCTGCTTGTGTTCCTGCTCTCGCTGCCTCTCTGTCAAATAAATAAATAAAATCTTTAAAAGAAAGAAAGAAATCTGATCCTGCCCACAAAACTCAGTGGACCTCAGCAGTCCTCTCCGCCCATTCACTTTGGCCACTACTGATTGGACCAGGGGTATTTAGCAAACCTGAAGTTGACCTACACATTGGTGGGCTAGATATCAACTGAATGCACTGTCTCTGGAATTTGACCTCCTCCTCAGTCTTCTTGGCTGGCTTCCCTCCCCTTCCCCACCTCTAGCTGTCAGAGTACCCTGGGGATTCATCCTGGGCCTCTGTCTCTGTCCCATAAACACGATCTCTCTAGCTGATCTCGGCTGGAGCCCTGGTTAGAATTAGCTCCCAAATTCCAATCACCAGTCCCCACCTCTCCCATGCTCCAGATGTAAACATCCAAGTAGCTGCTTGACATCTCTATTTGGATGCCTAGGAGGCATCTCACAACTGAACACGTCTCAAACATAAATTAATTTCTCCCCTCAGTCCTGTTCCTTTCCCAGTCTTCCCATGGCAGCAAATGTAAATCCTGTACGGTTAGTTCCTCCAGAAAAACACTTTATTTGTCTCCTTCTCAACACCCTACAACCAGCTCATCTGCAAATCCTGTAATGTCCCTAAATGGCCAGCTCTCACCAACTCTACCACCACCAACCCGGCCCAAGCCACCATCATCTCTCACGGGGATTCATGCAGCAAGCAGCCTCCTCCCTGGTCTCCTCGCTTCCACGCTTCCACATTGGCCCCTTTGCATTCTGTTTTGCACATAGCCAACAGAGTGACCTTTTAAAAATGTGGATCAGGGGCGCCTGGGTGGCACAGTGGTTAAGCGTCAGCCTTCGGCTCAGGGCGTGGTCCCGGCGTTATGGGATCGAGCCCCACATCAGGCTCCTCTGCTAGGAGCCTGCTTCTTCCTCTCCCACTCCCCCTCCTTGTGTTCCCTCTCTCGCTGGCTGTCTCTATCTCTGTCGAATAAATAAATAAAATCTTTAAAAAAAATTTTTTTAAATAAAAAAATAAAATAAAAATGTGGATCAGATCATGGCGGTCCAACTTAAGACTCCTCCAATGGCTTTCCATTTCACTTAGAAAAACTCCTAACCCCTGACTAAACTGCAAGTCCCTTGATGAGCTGCCCCACTCCTCATCTCCCACCACGTGACCCCTTATTCATTAGGCTGCCATCACTATGGCTTCTTGCTGTTCCTTTTACCCATCACTTTCATTCCTGACTCCGGGCCTCACACACGCTGCTGCCTTTGCCTGGACTCGTGTCTCCTAGATCTCCACATTGCTGGCTCTGCTCCTCATTCAAGTCTACTCAAATACTACTTTGATTCCTTTCTTTAAAGTGCCGCAACATCCCCCATCTCTATCACTCTCTATCCCGTCATCTTATTTTATTTTTTATTCATTCATCTATATCTGAAAGTGCACTGTTCATTCATTCACTTGCCTGTTTATCTGATGATTGTCTGAACTTCCACTGAGAGCAAGACTCACAACAGGCATTGAAGCAGGGTAGGTACTCATTACTACTTGTTAAAGGAATGCAGATGAAAACTGCAGCCTGTAGACGGTCAGCAGTGACTTCTAGACCTCATGGGTCATAAATACTCAATCTTGGGGGCCTGACTGAACCTAGGGGAAGAAGCCAGCTAAGAGGAGAAGATTCAAGGTGAAAGAAGCCGGACTAGAGACCAGGGCTTGGGCTTGGGTTTTGAGCCATCTTCCACAGCAGCTCCCAGGTAGGCTGGCCGCATTCCAGTGCCTCTGAGTGAATCCATCTGTTGTACCTTTCCTCCTTTACCGGAGCTAGCTTCAGAGAGCATCTGTTCTGTGCACGCACGGAGCACTGAGTACCAGCTTAGAGCAGAGACTGCAACGCCACCAGCTGCCTGTTATTTGTTCCTTTTCTAGCCCTAACACAGGTAAATCACCCTGAGGAAGTGAACTGGACAGAGAGGATCCTCTAAACAACTGTAGGATGTCTCCATTCTACAGGGAGAGACGTGACCCAGAGGTGTAGGCGTCTTTCTGGTGACAGCCAGCTAGTCCCTGGCAAACTTAGAATTTCAAGATAGGAAGGATTAACTCTTCCTCTCATGAAAGATGATCTCTATACCTACTACATGGAATGCACTCTTTTGAAGACAATCACAGCATGACAGCGTTCACTTTCCACAAAAGGGGGACTAGAAACAACTCTGCCATCCAGAACGCAATTGTCATGAAATAATGCTTTGGAGTTACAACTGTGCATTTCTTCAAAAGGTTATGAGCGTAACAGCAGAGAGCCCTATCTATAGCAACAACTGCTGCCGTTTTAACAGTCCTTTTCTCACACACCTCCTACAGCTAATCGCTTGACAGCTTTATATGATTATTAACTGCAATGCATAATTAATAAATTGGATGACTTTCCCTTTGCACATCTGAACGTACAAAGCAATCTGCCAACATTTAAGGAAATCCCGTCATGCCACGAGGCGTTAAATCATATTTAAGGAAGTGAGAAATTAAGACACAAGGATAATGGCAAACTTGCCCAAATATTATAAAGCACATCCAGCGAAGTGCCACAGTGATCAGGCAGGACTACACTCTTCCGCCGCCAATTGCTCAGGCCTTGTCAAAAAACGGCAAAGGCCTGATGGCAAAGGCATAGCCATTCCACTGCACTTCTCAAGCCTTTTAAATAAAAATAGATCCCTGCTGCCACCCACCTTTGTTAAAAAAAAAAAAAAAATCCGCCCAGGAAGCATAATTCATCTCTCTTCCAATGACTTCACTAAAAGGGTAAGGGCCCCATGTGTTGTCAGCAGCCAGCCGTGTTTGCTATTTTCACTTCTCACCTAAGAGCTCCATTATTCTGAACAATCCCAAGCAAATACCTTTATTTAAACCACCCCCGGCCGACCTTTATTGCCTAATACTAGGCTCATCTTGACAGCTTCCTATAAGCATTCATTTCAAGACTAGCCTGCAGAATTATCCAAAAACAATATACCACGTCACCCCACGGTATTCTTCCACATAGCACAAATGGAGGCAGGAGGCGAGCCAAATATTTCACTGAGGATTTTAAGGGTTGGCTCCTGAGTATATTATTGTTCTGTTCCTGTCAGAGTTGGTCACGAAACTTCAGGAGACCTCAACCCCACTGGATTAAAGTATTCTTGGTAGAGGCTGAGTAGGGAGAGGGAATTTTCATTTTTGATTGTTCCCACTACTCAAAGAGAAAGCCTTGGGAGTTACATTTTACTTGAAAGGAAGATCCTCAAAAAAAAAAAAAAAAAAAAGCATGGGCTCTGGGGAACCTCTGGGGGATGCTAAAATTCTGTGACCACTCCACATGGTGGGCATGAAGGTCTTAGGGCCCCCACAGAAACTGGAATTACAAGGAGACATCAGGACTGGCTTGTGTTGTACCCAACAAATTGTTCCCCAATTATTTACTACTGGAGGGCTCTGAGGGATTCCAACTAGTCTAGGTCTCCAGCCCACTCATTAGGCATTAAGGCCAAGCTTCTAAGAGCATACTAAGGCCTAAGTGTTTGATATGTGGGACAAGTTTTCGTGCTAGAGAGAGTCTGAAGAATGGATTTTTTTGTGGTTTGGTTTGGTGTTTTCTCTTCCAAGTTTGATGCTTCAACCATGTGCAGCATAATTATCTGTGGCATTTGTTAAATATTCAGATTTGTGGGCCCCTATCTTTATGTTTTGAATCTAAGCCCTGGTATCTGTATTTTATGTAAGCTCCCCAAATTTGAGAACCAGTCCCTTAAGAATAGAAGCAATAAAGGGGGTCTTTTATGACCCCTTCTCTTGGTGGTTTGTCTCTTATTGTCAAAAAAAAAAGAAGGTAGAACAAAATATTCACGCTTTCAATAATGTTAGAAACTGTAGTGTTTACCATAATGTCAATAAATCACATGAATACAATATGACCAGACTACAACTGGGTCTGCTTAGAATTCAAATGCATTAGCACATTATTTCTGAGGTTAAACCTCTAATGAGTCCTTTGGTATTCACTGTCTCAGCAAAGCCCCTATCCTACAGAACATTAGTCTTTAATAGTATTGGTGTCATACGGACGAAAACAAGACTGGACCTTAGCACAAACAGTCCCTGGGCTTAAAAACAGTTTAGCCCATTTACGCCACTGATTGAATGTTGAGAAGCATTCGGATAACGGAAAGCCCGTTGGTTTCCTACACATGCACACTCTCTTTCCTCTTCCAAATAGCACTCCGTTTTTGTTCTTTTTTTGAAGATTTTATTTATTCATCTGAGACAGAGAAATACAGAGAGAGAGAGAGCATGGGTGGGGGGAGAGGCAGAGGGAGAGAGAGAAGCAGACTCCCCGCTGAGCCGGGAACCCGACATGGGGATCGACACAGGGCTTGATCCCAGGACCCTGGCATCATGACCTCAGCTGAAGGCAGATACTTAACCATCTGAGCCACCCAGGCACTCCTACACTCCTTTTCTACGAATTCTCCACCGGCTCCTCCAGCCAGCTAAAGTACTGCACACATACCTTAAGCCAGACATCATACTGGTATTTAAAGATGATTGCCTTTTCATCATAAGAAGAAAAATAAAGATAGAACATTGTTATGAGCTGAATATTTATGTTGCCCCCAAATTCTTCTGTTGAAGCCCTAACCACAATGTGATGTAATTAGAGGGGGGGCATTTGCAAGGGGATTAGGCTTAGATTTCTTCTGGAGGGTGGAGCCCTCATACTGGAATTAGTACCCTTATAAGACAGGAAGAGAGCAATCTCTCTCCACGTTCATGCACCACGCACACACAGAGAAAAGCCTGTATGAGCACCCAGCTAGGAGGCCATCTACAAGCCAGGAGTGGCTCCCATCAGACAGCAAATCTGCTGGCACCTTGATCTTGGACTTGCCAACCGCCAGAACTGGGAGAAATAGATATCTGTTGTTTAAGTCCCCCACTTGGTGGCATTTTGTTATAGCAGCCCCAGCTAAGATGGAAATCATTTAATAAACATATTTTAAAAATTAAAGAGCTCAGCTGCAAGCTCCTTTACAAGGCACTAGAGAAACGCTCCACGGGACATGGCTGGTGCTTTCACCAATACCAAGCCTAAGGGAAGCCAGCAGCTGCCAGACCAATCCTAGAAACAGAAATTTGGTCTGTTGGTGGGAATGTGAGCTACGAGTGGCCACTGGTCCTATGCATGTGATCCTAACCTATTGCTTTGCCTTGCAGCAATCACAAAACGAAAGGAGCAGAGTTGAGCGTTGTATTTAAACTGCCTTCCCAAATCTGGCTTCATAGCCCACCACTCTGCACTCCCATCTTGAAGATACTAATGCTGCCACAGCTAAGTTAGCTAACTGTATTTCACTTCTAAGAGTACGAAAAAGAAAAAAAGGCATCACCATTTGTCCTGAGACACTGTCTCTTTGTGCTTATTATTTTCAAGTAACAGCCCTTTAGACAGCGGTAATTTGAGGAGGAAAACTCTCTTTGGAGATACGATTGACACACGAGCTCTCTGTCCCTGGCAGAAATTGATAAAATTAAAAGGCCTCTTTAAATTGCAGTTTCTCCCCAAATCCTTCTCCAACTAAAATAGATGTGGAGGATCCACCTCCCCCCAACATCCATTCCAAATGGTCTAAAATACACAATCTCCATAAATGTCCCACAAAGAAAACATCCCTATGTGTTATTTAATATTCAAAATTAGTATTTCCTCAGTCACTGCTATAATCACTGTTTTTCTTTCTGATGGGAGGCATCACTAAAGAAATCTCCAGCTTAAAAAAAAAATGAGAAGAGAGAGTTTTCAAGATAACACATGGTTAAATAGAAGCCTGTTCTGTTCAGAAGACTTTCTGGCAAAAGAAACTGAGCACTCCCTTCCAGCAGGGTGCATTTGTAATGGGGCTGCAAATTCATGGGAGCATTTGGCCTGCCTCTCTCCATCGAAGGCTGAAGCCCTTCCACCACAGCTCTGATTCAAATCACTCAGCAGTCCATGGATGAAAAATGCAATAAAGGAGTCAGAACAAAAACAAGAATTACTACTGAGATATGCACATCTCCTCCCCCTACTTCCAAAGAGCAAGAGAAAAATCAATGTATTTCACTCCTTGTGTTTATTAACAATGATTCTTTTTCTTCTGGTGTATAAGGATCGAAAAAATAGCTGCAGGAGGCAAGACTCTTAAAAAAAAAAAATAGGACCTGAGTGTCTCCCCTGCCGGTGAGTTCATAAGTCTGACTCAACCCTAAAATGGCAACAGCACAACTTTGACTCTGAAATTGTCTAATTAAATTCACAAATCCAAGCCAAGAAGACACTTTCCTTCAATTGAAACAATCCATGAACAGTATTTCAAACCCGCTCAGCATGGTTTGGACTTAACACACACCATTCTGGAACCCCTTACAAGCCTTCCCATAAGCAGTCATAGCATGATGGCTGCAGCCATGAATATCAAAGGTGTAGTGCCCCTGTGGATGGAGACAGGGACCCTTTCTGTGCAGCAGCTTAGATTCCAACTGGGTGATCCAACATGAGGCTAAACAATTCCTTTATTCCTTTTATTTTCATTTAACTTTTCTTTTAAATCAAATCAAATCAAGTATATTGTTTTAAAAAGTCAAATTGCACTGTAAAGCTAGAAGAAAAATGAGCAACCTGTTACCCCCCCCCGTCCCACCTCCCCATCCCATTTCCCACAGGTTACAACTCCCAACTCTTTTTATCTATTTCCTACCATCAAAACCTCCATATTTTAATATTAGATGCTTTATTGTTATTTCTTGTTTTCTTTTTCCACGCGGACATTATCTACTACTTCCTACTGTCAAAGATTAGAATCTAGCAATTACATTAGTTCCTCCCGTTTCCCCACCCCACCATCACCTCGAAAGAGTAACACCACTATTTTGATTAAAGCAATATAGAATTTACATTTTATGACTATGAACCTAGACTGCCTTGGTTGAAATCCTACTCCAACGGGTACCGGCTATGTGGCCTTTACATCATTTCCCATAATTGTAAAATGAAAACTGCATCCACACCCACTTCATGGGTTGCTGTGAGGGTTAAATGAATAATTATGCGCAAACACTGAAAAGAGTGCCTGGCATAAAATGAGTGCTCTCTAAATGCACAATCAAAACACATTTCCTTTCTTGTTCATCTTCTTTTTTTTTGCCTCATTTTTCATTTACTTAACGTTCTATATAACTTTCACTATTGTATCCTGAAAACTCCCACAATTCTCTAAAATTCCTCTCATTGCATATATTACACTCTGTAGTATTCATTTGCTTTCCTTACCACATCCCTCTTGGAGTGTTCCATCCTCCTGTTAAAATCTGCCCAAGCTCCATGGGCCTGATGCACACTTTAAATCAGGTATTCCCTTCTCTTTCTGTGTGGGCCCTTGACCTGATCCCAAGTCCCATGGCTTCCTCCGTCTTGATTTATACTCCTTTTTGATGGTGCACATATGGCGGCATATTCCTAAATCAAGATACGCAGGAGTTAAATACCTTCAGTCGTATAACTTCGGAAAGGCTTTTATTCTACCTTTACATTTGCCTGAAGTTCTGCAAAATACAGAAATCTAAGTGGAAATAATTTTCCTTCAAGACGTTGAGGGCAATGCTCCATCAACTTCTAGCTTCCACAGTTTCTGTTGAAAAGTCTAGTTCCCCTCTGATAACTGATTTCTTCTTGTCTCTGATAGTTCCTAAGATTTCTCTTCATTCCTGGTATAACATTTCATGATGACATGCATCCCTTGTACTGGGCACCAAGCAGGCCCTTTAATCTGGAAACTCCTATCCTTTGGGGATTTTTCTTGTTTTTTTCTTTTTTCTTTTCTGATTTCCTTCATGTTCTTTTGGAATCACTATTAGTTGGATGTTGGCCTCTTGGACTTTCCTCCATTGTTCTACTTTTTTCTCCTATTTCCCCATCTCTTGGTCCTTCTGTTGTACTCTCTAAGAGTTCTTCAACCTTACTATCCAACCCTTCATTTTTACTTCTGCTCTCATAGCTTTAATTTCTAATAACTTCTTTTGTTTTATCACTATCCCTTTCTTGTTAATAGCTTAGTGGTCTAGTTTAAGAAGTGCAATAGCATCTCTTACCTCTCTAGAGATACTAGAATAAGTTACTTTTAATGTTTTCTTCTGTTGCTTGCATTCTTTATTTTTCTTCTAGATTCCTCTTTTTTCCTCTTCATTTTTTTTTTTTAAAGATTTTTTATTTATTCAACAGAGACAGAGACAGCCAGCGAGAGGGAACACAAGCAGGGGGAGTGGGAGAGGAAGAAGCAGGCTCATAGCGGAGGAGCCTGATGTGGGGCTCGATCCCACAACGCCGGGATCACGCCCTGAGCCGAAGGCAGACGCTTAACCGCTGTGCCACCCAGGTGCCCCTTTTCCTCTTCATTTTTATCTCCATTTTTTATGAAGAGAGTCTCATGCTGGGAGTCTCTTCACTCTGTGGCTTGCTCTCTGGTCATACTTAAGACAGTCTCAAAAAGATAAAGGGAAGATCTGGGAGAGGGATTAGAACTTATAATGAGTGATTGGCAGGAACCTGTCACATAGTTGGAACGTTTACAGATGCCCGTATGTTTGTCTTTGCTAGTCAATTTCCCAATCAAGATATTCTACCAACTCCTATAGTGCCTGTGCAAGCACATGTCTACAGTGGGTAAGGAGGCAGGGAGTCTCATCCCAGATTTTCACTTAACTCAGAGTTTCTCAACCTCAGCTCTATTGCCATTTCGGGGCAGATAATTCTTTGTTGTGGGGGCAGTCCTGTGTATTGTAGACTATTTAGCAGAATCTCTGGCATCTACCCACTAGATGCCAATAACAAATTCCCACCAAGTTGCAACAACAAAAAAATGTCTCCAAGTATTGCCAAGTTATCAGTTGACTTTTCCTGTAGTCTGGGAGCTCCCAAGTTCATCTTCTCTAGACATAAACCTATCTATGCAGAATGGAGGAAGAGTACTTGTCTAGCATCACAAGTGGGGGAAGGGAATCCTTTTTATTTATTTTTTTTTTTTTTAAAGATTTTATTTATTTATGTGACAGAGAAACAGCCAGCGAGAGAGGGAACACAGCAGGAGGAGTGGGAGCGGAAGAAGCAGGCTCATAGCGGAGGAGCCTGATGTGGGACTCGATCCCAGTACGCCGGGATCACGCCCTGAGCCGAGGGCAGACGCTTTAACGACTGCGCTACCCAGGCGCCCCTACCGCAGCGCGTGTAGGCAGCCAAAGGCAGGCGAAGGAGACAGACGTGCCCTCTCGCCCGGTAACCTGAGGCATGCCAGATCTTATTCCAAGCTGCTACTTTCCTGAAGCGGGCATGGGCAGGCCCCTTGGAGAGGGAATCACCTTGGACGGGGAATCCTTTTTAAACTCAGCCTCACCTTCAGAGGTATCTAGTGGCACCAATGTCTGAGCTTGTCTTGAATTTGTGACACAAAGGAGCTTGCTTATTATTGGCTATAGCAGGAAAAGCTAAAACCCAAATCAGTTACCATTAATCCATCTACTTTCCATATCTCAAAATTTTGCTGGGATCTCTTGTATACAGTCATCTCCTTCCCTATTCTTTTTGTCCTCACGAGTTAATGTTGTGTAATCCTTTCTCTGTCATTTTAGTGGTATTAAGAATGGGGGACAGTAAACACTGCAAAATAAACATTGCATTTGGGCATCATGTTTAACCTGAAACCTCTCAATTCTTTAATTCTCAAATTCTGGTAAATGAAGAAAGTTAACAACTCTCATGGCAGCAAGAAATACATCACCTAAGCATCTCTCATGACTGTACAAGAGCATATAGGCCTTTGGTGTACCATTTTGTCAAAATCCCAGAGTTGAGGGTTAGAAAAATATACGAAATCAAAAACATTGCACTAAGACCAAACCAGGACCAAATCTCATCCTAACCCTGACCAATCCATCTAATCTATCAATAAATCTAATGTTACTATCAATAAATCTAATGTAATCACTTTCTCTTTCATATTAAAGATGAAATTCTGTATCTCAGAAAGACACATCCAGAACACCATTAGCCCTCAAAAGTCAAGTGGCCCCCAGAACTACATTTGTCCTCCTGAATCCATCTACTTCTTTCCATGCCCACAACTACCGGCATCCTGCACCAGCCGCCATTCATCACTGACCTGGATTCCCTTCTAATCTGCCTGCCACTATTCAATCCAGTCCAGTCTATCCTCTATCACAGTAATCTTTTCAAAGAGCTAATATATTCATTTCACATGTCCTTAACCCCACGCCACCTTAAAATTCAGTGACTTCCCATTGCTCTTGGGAGGACAACTGAAATCCTTAACATGCCTAACACAACCCCACAAGGCTAGTCCCTGCCCACCTCTCTCTAATCTCCTGTCCTAATGTGCTTCCTCTTGCTTCTGGTGCTCCAGTCACAGTAACTGGCCTTTTTCTATGCTCCTCCCACTATTGGCCTTCATCTGTACTATTCTTTCTTTCTGGAATGCGTGGAATTCCTGGAATGCTGTTTACCCACGCAGCTCCTTCAACCAGTTATTTCCAACCCATCCATCAAATTTCAACTCATCCATAGAGTTAAGAGCCTTCCCTAACTCTATACCCAGAGAGTTCCTTTTATTTTACCTACGACTTGTCATTTTTTGTCGTCACATAGGAATGCTTCATGTCTTTATGTGCCACTTTGATTCACGCTCTTCTGCTCCTCCACTGGACTGTAACTAGGACAGAAGGGACTTTGCCTGTCTTACTCATTGCTCTGTCCTCAGAGCCTTGTACCTTGCCAGACATTTAGGGGACACAAACAACTTACCACTTGTACTAAATGAATGACTTCACTAAGTTCCCATGAGTTAAAGAATTACTCTATGTGGTCTAGGGAAAAAACTACTCTTTAGCTCTTTATGGGTGACTCTTCAGTATGACTGATAATTGTGGTTGGGTAAAAGGAAATGCATTTTTATCATGAAGGGTATGACCAAATGAGTTGAGAGAGTTAAGCCAGAGATTGTTAAATGCCAAGGTATTCATTCTCTGTATTATTGGGTGGCAAACTGTCCTACTAAAAATATTTGCATTTCCCCAGCCTCCCTTACAGACCAGCATAGTTGGTGAGATTTAAAAAACCAAACCAAACAAAAATAAAATGGAAGGTAGGGCTTTGAGTGTTGATTCAGCTGAGAGTTATGGCTCTATCCTCTTCTTTGCTCCATCTTTCTACCTGGAGCATGGATGTGATGGCGCCACCTCCAGCAGCCATCTTGGACTATAAGGCTATCTTTTTTTTTTCTTCTAGCTTTATTGAGAAGTAATTGATATATAACACTGTATAAGTTCAAGGTTTAAAACATGATAATTTGATTTACATGTATATTGTAAAATGATTATCACAATAAGGTTAGTTAATATATCCATCACCTCATAGAATTATCATTTAGTGTGTGTGGGGTGAGAATTTTAAGATTTACTCTCTCAGCAAATTTTAAATACACAATACAGTATTGTCAACTATAGAAACCATGTTGCAGATTAGATCTCCAGAACTTAATCATCTTGTAACTAGAAGTGTGTACCCTTTGACTACCTTTACCCATTTCCCCCACCCCTGGCAACCACCAGTTTATGCTTCTGAGTTCAGTTTGTGTTTAGATTCCATATACAAATGAGATCATACAGTATTTGTCTTTCTGCGTCTGACTTACTTCATTTAGCATAATTCCCTTAAGGTCTATCCATGTCATTGCAAATGGCAGGATTTCCTTCTTTTTTATGAAAAAAAAAAAAATATATATATATATATGGTTGTTTTCAGTCCTGGTTATTATAAATAACACTGCAATGAACTTGGGAATATAGAGATCTCTTTGAAATCCTGATTTTGTCTCCTTTAGATATATACCCAGAAGCAGAATTGCTAGACCACATGGTAGTTATATTTTTCATATTTTAATAATACTGTTTTCCAGGATGGCTGTACCAATTTACATTTCCACCAGCGGTGCACAAGGGAACATTTTTCTCCACATCCTCATGAGCATTTATCATCTTCTGTCTTTTTGAGAATAGTCATTCTAACAGGTGTGAGGTGATATCACATTGTGATTTTTGATTTGCATTTTCTTGATGATTAGTGATGTTGAGTAACTTTTCATGTACTTGTTGGCTATCTGTATATCTTCTTTGGAAAAATGTCTATTCAGGTCCTTTGCCCATTTTTATTATTATTATTATTTTTAGAGAGCGCATTCATGCACAAGCATGGGGTCGGGAGGGGCAGAGAGAAAGAAAATCTTAAGCAGGCTCCACTCCCAGCACAGAGCCCAACAAGAGGCATGACCCTGAGATCATGACCTGAGCTGAAATCAAGAGTTGGATGCTTAATTGACTGAGCCACCCAGGCACCCTTTTAAATTATTATTTTTATTATTTTGCTACTGAGTTGTATCAGTTCCTTATAAATGTGGATATTAATCCTTTACCAGATATATGATTTGCAAATATTTTCTCTCATATAAGACTACCTCAAGAAGAGAAATGTACAGAAAACTGTAAGAGTCCTAGGTCCCAAGGACCAAGATACAGCCACACTGTCCCTGGACAGACTACCTCCCATTATTTATTGTTAGAAAAAATAATAAATCCTTGTTTTTAAGCCACTGAAATCAGCTTGTTCCCAGCAACCAAACATAATACCTAACTGATGTGATAGTTAATAGAAAGTGACAAATCCTGCCCCTAAATACCTCACAAATTCCTGAGGATAAAATAGATGGCCCAGCGAGAGCCACAAGGAATCATCAGGGCTAATCAACTCCAACCAAATTCCTAAGGCAGTTGTTTCTAATTGAACTAAGTTATTTGATTATCTATGAAGTTTCCTGCGATGGACCTTACACCACCACTTTGTGATGGAAAAGGCATTTCCCACTGCATTTCCAAAATTATCAATCACACCCAAAAAAAGTCACTCTTAAAATACAAACCTTGAGTAATGCTCAGATTGGTTAATAATCTCAACACTAGCCATACAGTTATAATGTTTAAATTCTATTAAAAGTTCAAAGAAACTTGCAAATTAATTTACATGACGTCAGCTCAGTTTAAAAGGAAAGTGAGAGGGGGTGCCTGGCTGGCTCGGTCAGTACAGAGTGCGACTCTTGATCTTGGGGTCGTGAGTTTGAGCCCCACATCGGGCGTAGAAATTACTCAAAAATAAAATCTTTAGGGGCGCCTGAGTGGCTCAGTCAGTTAAGCATCCAACTCTTGGTTTAGGCTCAGGTCATGATCTCAGGGTCCTGGGATAGAGCCCCACATCGGGCTCTGCACTGAGCATGGCGCCTGCTTATGATTCTCTTTCTCTCTCTCCCTCTTCCGAGCCTGTACTCTCTCTCTCTCATATTAAAAAAAAAAAAAAAGTCTTCAAAAAAATAAAAAGGGAAGCAAAGTGTGAGACAGCACTGATAGCATTGATCACTCAGCCAGATGCCTTGTGTAAACTATCTCATGCGACCCTCAAAACAGCTATATATAGTACTTATTGTATTCAAAACAAGGAAACCGAATCAGAAAAGGTAAGTGACTTGCCCAAGGCTTCTCGAATGAGTAGCGAGCTAGGATTTAAACATAGTAGTCTTCCTTTGTGCACTGGGGATACATTCCAAGACCCCCAGTAATACCCGAACCTGAGGAGGGTACTGAGCACTATGTATGCTGTTTTCTCCTGTAAGTACATACCTATGATACAGCTTGACTTACAAATGAGGCACAGTAACAGATTAACAACAACAATAATAAAATCATTATAACAATACGCCGTAATAAAAGTGTGAATGTGGTCTCTCTCACAATATCTCTTCATGTACTCACCCTTCTTCTAGTGATGATGTGAGAGGATAAAATGCCTACGTGACAAGATGAAGTGACATGAATGACGAGTGACGCAGGCACTGTGACGTAGCCTTACACTACCACTGACTGGCTGACGATTCGTCAGAAGGAGGCGGGGTTACTTCTGCGCCGAAACCGCGGGAAGCGGGAAGCGAAACTGGCGAAACTGCAGCCAGCGAAACCTCAGCTAAGGGGGGACTCCGGTACTTCTGACTCCACGTCCTGTACCATTTTCACTACCCCATCCTGCCTTGTGATATTGTAATTTATAATAGGAAGTAGGAGAAGAAAGGGATAAAGAAAGGGGGGGTAATCAGAAGGGGGAATGAAACATGAGAGACTATGGACTATGAGAAACAAACTGAGGGCCTCAGAGGGGAGGGGGTGGGGGAATGGGATAGACTGGTGATGGGTAGTAAGGAGGGCACGTATTGCATGGTGCACTGGGTGTTATACGCAACTGATGAATCATCGAACTTTACATCAAAAACCAGGGATGTACTGTATGGTGACTAACATAATATAATAAAAAAACATCAAATAAATAAATAAATAAATAAATAAATAAATAAATAAATAAATAAATAAATAAATAAATAAAAGGAAATAAATGATCTTCATCCCAGTTCCTGGCAAGGAGCTCTTAAACCTCGGAATTAGAGTCTAAGCGCAGAGAGCGATAGAGATGTCTTTTGTTATGTTAATGAGGTGACTTTTGGGAAGCCCTTAGGTCATCTCAGGATAGGAGCTGATCACCACCAGAGGAACCAACCCTATGATTAAAGAGTTAGAACTCGGTCTCCCCAGATCTCTGGGGAGTGGAGGAGGCTGAAGATTGAATTCTGTGGCCAATGACTTAGTCATGCCTATATAATGAAACCTCCTTAGAAACCCAAAAGAATGGGGTTCAGAGACCTTCTAGGTTCATGAACACATGGAGATGTGGGGAGAGTGACATCTTGGGAAAGCATGTAAGTTCTAAGTCCCTTGCCACATACCTTGCCCCATGGCTGGTTGTTTCTGAGTTATATCTTTTTATAACAAACTGGTGATACAGCAAGTAAAATGTTTCTCTGAGTTCTGTGTGCCACTCTAGCAAATTAATTGAACCCAAGGAAGGGGTTGTTAGAACCTCTGATTTATAGCTGGTCAGTCAAATGCACTAATGACAGCCTGAACTTGTGATTGGCATCTGAGTGCAGAGGGCAGATTTTAGGACTAAGCTCTTAACCTGTGGGATCAGTCACTATCTCCAGGTAGATAATGTCAGAATTGAGTTAATTGCTTTTTGGTGTGGGGAAAAAAACATGCGCTTGAGTTGGTATCAGAGAAAGCCAGCAATTATTATCTTATTTGACTTCACCAAACCCTGTTAATGAGCAAATGCTCTTCTTCACAGGATTAATCAGCAAGAAGTTCTTGTGGATTGAATTGTGTCCTCCATAAAGATATGAAGATAGGAAGTCCTAACTCCTAGTACCTGTGAATGAGACGTTATTTGGAAATAAGGTCTACACAGGTAAAATCAAATTATGGTCAGGTCATACTGGACTAGGGAGGGCCCTAATTCAATGACTGGTATCCTTAGAAGAGCAAAATCTGGACACAGAGACACACTAAGAGGGGAACATCATATAAAGCCAGAGACCAAGATTGGAGTGATGTGTCTGAAAGCCAAGAATGCAAAGGATTGTGGGCAACCACCAGAAGCTCAAAGAGGCAAGGAAGGATTCTCCGCAGAGCCTTCAGAGGGAGCATGGCCTTGCTGACACCCTGGTTTCAGACTTCCAACCCCCAGAACTATAAGAGAATAAAATTCTGTTGTGTTAAGCCATGCAGCTCATGGTGATTCGTTACAGCAGCCCTAGGAAACTAATACAGAAGCTGACCCTGACTTTGGGTTGTTTTGGCTTTAGCAGGAACATATGTTTGGTTGAGTATAAAGTTATGTCCGTGTCATGTGATGTGGGAGTGAGGCACCAGTCAGATGGAGCTGGCAATGTGTCCAGTATCTCCTCCTGCCCAGTCCAGGAAGGCCCAGAGGATGAGAGAGGTGGAAAGCGACAGGTGGAGGGAGGGGCAGAACAAAGTGTGGTGGCAGCTTGGACTTAAGAACCAAATTGGGCCAGTGAGATGTGAGCAAATAACAAATATTCAGGATGGTGATTCCAGAGCCCTCCTTATTAGACCTGAACACTTGAAGGACCTCATTTTTTCCACTCACCCAGATTAGGGCCACAAAAGGCAGACCAACTTAGTCCTGTGTTTAGATTTTGAACATCTAAACATTTAGGTTCGGACCTGCTAAAACCCAAAGAATAGTGGCTGGATCCAATTTTACATTTTGTCTAATGCCAAAGATGCCGTTCGCAGGTTCATTAAAGGGTTCAATTACCTGAAGCAAATGCTTAAAATCACTGGGGAAATAATTACTCAAAATGTACACCCTGAAATGTATGAAATTACTAATGATACAAACTCAAGCCAAGAAAATATTCTTGTTAAAATGAAACTAAGTAGGGGATAATGGAACTGAATGGTATCTCAAACTCGTTTTTCACTGTTAGGCTTGTTTCATGGTGGAAGTACCCATTTCTAGATAGTTTTTAGGAAAAAATAAACATTTCAAAGATGTTAATTCTACTAGTTATGACATTCTCTTAAACCAGTCACCTTTCAATGAAGCCAGTGAGATGAAATAAATCTTGCCAAAACTTTCCCTCTATTAGGGTGACCAACTCATTCCAGTGTGCCTGGAAATGTCCTGGGTTTAGCACTGAAGGGCCTACATCCCAGAAAACCCACAGTCCTGGGCAAAGCAGGACAGTTTGTCACTCTACCTCTAATAAACGAGAAATGGTCATGTGAGCAAGCACCACAGGGCAGGAAACTGCTGCAAAGACCCAAAACGTATATTCAAAGAAGAATCTTAGAAATCAAATAGGTCCAAGAGATGAATCCAAAATGAGGCTAGCAGGCTGAAGATCAAAGGTCACTTTTCAAGTGGACTCACACTGGTAACCTCTCGCTTCTCACTGACTGCTCCTCACTATCTCTTTGCTCAGCCCTCACTATCCAGGGCTCAGCCACGGGCCCTCTTTTCCTAGCTACGCTCACACCCCAGGTTGTCCCCCCCAGTCCAGGATTTAATACAACCCCCAAATCTCTCTGCAGCACTCATGCCTCTCCAGGTCCATACAACCAAATGGTGACTTAACATCCCCTCTTGGGTCTACACGTATGAGTTTGCTTAGTCTGCCATACAGAGCATTGCAGTCTGAGTGGCTTAAACCACAGAGAGTGATTTTCACACAATTCTGGAGGCTTGAAGTCCAAGATTGAGGTATCAGCAGGGTTTTTCTTTTAAGACATCGTCCCTTCACTAGTAGATGGCCAGCTGTCTTCTCTCTGTCTTCACATTGTCTTCCATCTGTGTGTGTCTGTGTCTGAAACTCTTCTGACAAAAACCCCAGCATTGGATTAGGGCTCTAATCCTTTTCCCTGCTCCATTACTACTTCTGCCCTTTTCAAGCCACTGTCGTGTCTGGGGTCACAACAAAACCTAATGAATCTCCCAGCTTCAGCTTCTACTCCCTACAATCCATTCTTATCAAAAGCAGCCATTGTTTACATGTAAAAAAGACTACGCCACTTTCCTGCCTAAAGCTCATGGATAGATTCCCATTGCCCTTAGAACACATCTGAACCCACTACCCTGGCCTACAAGCCCCTGTGTGCCTGGGCAGCCTTGCTATAAGCGTTTCTCTTTTGCCCTCTAGGCTAAAGCCCGTGACACTCATCAAGCTCACTCCCATCTCTAGGCTTCTGCACTGCCCCTGCCTCCATCTGGAATGCTCTTTCCCTGCTATTCTCCTGACATGTTCCTTTTTGTCATTTGCAATTTGATTTTTCCCTGACCACCCAACAAAATATGATCCCATTGTCATTCTACTCTATATGAGTAGATATAATTCTACTTTAATTAGAATTCTACTTTTAGTTCTCTTTAATTCTACTTTAACTTTATTTTCTTGAGAGCAGAACCCTTACTTGCCTTTTAAAGCCTCATATTCCTAGAGCCTAAAAGAGTGGATGGCACAGAGCAGGTGCTTGGTAACTCTTTGTTATTTCTATGGACACAAATTAGCTGCACGTCCAAGGCAGGGGTGCTCCCTCTTCTCCAGGGTAAGCTAGGGAAAAGACATATGAGACCCAATGGGTTACTCTTCTGGTGACTTCTGAGAAATAGGATCACAGCCCTGAAAACATGGGCACAGCCAGAAGTCATGGATGTGTAGGGATTTGAGAAGGCTGGCAATTCCCAGATAACTGACCTATGCTTTGAAGTCTTAACTCACCTAAGTCAGAGCCTGATGTGGAATGCCTAAGACATTACAAAAGGGTCAACGAAGCATTAGGGACCTGAAAGGAACTAGGACAGGAGACAGAAATGAAGAAAGGCAAACAATGGGACCATTCACTACATCTAACATTCACACCACACTTGATAGTCTGTGCCTACTTCCCAGGGTTCATAGTCACAACCAAGGGGACCCCACACCAAGCTCCAAACCCAAGGGTGCTCAAGCAGGAGGAGATTTTAGTATCTCTTGCTATTGTGCTTGTGCCCTCTGAGGCTCATCACCACAACATGTTTATTCCAGATCTATCACTCCAGATAAGGTCAACACACACAGATGCTGTTTCAACAGAAACTGAGTGAGTTACGAAGGTCAAGGCCAGGAGTTCCGGATGCCTGCATGAGGCTGAACAGAACTTACTTGTTAGCACCCATTCTCTGGCAATCATCAATAACTTCTTTTCAAAGTACCTCCTCATTCTGGACTTCTCCCACCATTTCTACCAGTGAAACCTCGGTCCTCCTGCTCTCTGCCCTGACAGCACCTGTCTGATCACCTGTAAAACAGAGTCTGCAGCCCTGACAGGTATATAAGCCATTATTATCAAATTTGAAATTACGGCATAATAAATCGTCACTCTATCTCTTTCTCTCATTTTTCCTTGGACTCTCCCACCCTCATCCCACTCCAGCCCCCCAACCAGCCAACACAATTCAGAATGTACTGCAAAGGCAGGGCCACAAAGCAGGCCACACAGCACAGTTGCAGAGTACGCCATTTGTAGGATGTGAATGGCGCTCTCCACACAGCCTCAGTAGCACCCTGGCGAAGGCACGAGGCAGAGACAGTACAAGAAGTATAGTCCGCACTTGGGGTACGAGTCCTAGGAGAAGCATGGATACATCTGAGAAGATCTGCCTTAGGGTAGGTCAGAGGAAGACCAAGAGTGAGAAAGAAGACTGGATGACCTCTATTTGTCCTTCCGCATCCCTGGAGACTGACCTGCGTGCACTACACCACTAGGGCGCTCTTGCCCTCTGGCTTCTAGATGGATTCAGGCAATGGGAAGCACGGCAGGAGATTGGAATTCAGGATGAGAGACAGATCAAGGTATTTCTCCTCCCTAGTTCTTCCCACCAGGCCACAGTTTGGTGCGTCTCTGTCCAAGACCTTGGCTCCCGTCAGGCCTCCCTCTCCTCAGCTACTGCTCTCTCTGCTTCCAGAGCAATTCCTCCCCTTAGCCCTTTAGGGCCTGAGGATTCTCAGAGCTTCTAGTAGCTCCTGGCCCTGAGGTACTTTGCCATCCCTCAATGGTTTCCCTTAAGCTTGTTGACATCCTATAAATAATTCTTTAATTATACTCTCCTCAATCACCCCTTTTATACGTTCATTTATTCAGTGATCATTAATGGAGCCACTCTGTTAAGGCCTTTGTCACACACTGTAAAAAAAGTAAAGATGAATAAAACTGGTCCTTCCCTGTAGAGCATTTTCAGGATACCTGGTGTTCTGGGCATCTTTCTTCTTCTGACACCAGACCCTGCCCTTCCAATGAGGAATTCACCCCAAATGCTTAACTTTCCCCTAGATGTCTTAACATTAAAATGTATTAATTAGTTCCAAAATAAGTTTAAGAATGGGGCACCTGGGTGGCTCAGTCGGTTGGGCGTCTGCCTTTGGCTCATGTCATGATCCCAGGGTCCTGGGATGGAGCCCTGCTTTGGGCTCCCTGCCCAGTGGGGAGTCTGCTTCTCCTTTTGCCCTTCACCCTGCTCGTGCGTGCTCTCTCTCTCACTCACTCTGTCTCTCTCTCAAATAAATAAATAAAATCTTAAAATAAGTTAAAAAAAAAAGGTAAGTCCTTATCAAAAGACAGTAGGTCTATATCAAGATACAGAATTGGTCCTTGAAATGTGATTTAATGCTTAAGCCCATTTGAAGTGAAAAATGTGCCCACGCACATGAAGACTAGCGTGTTCTCTTAAAACTGGAGGCACGTTGAAAATAACAAAAAGCAATTAAAGCAATAATTCCGACAAAGCTTTACTGAATTAATTTAAAAGTCTAGTTTACACCACACTCTTAAAGAAATGCAATCATAAAGCTTTCAAGAAAACACCAAAACCGACAGCTCTAAAAGCTTGTGTAGTAGGGAGACAGCTACGGGGAGAGGGCCAGCTTTAAGGAAAAGATTAGAAAGATTCGAGATTTGCATCTCCGCTGTTTGTAAATGCTAACTTTTTCTGTAAGTACTTAGAAACAATTTGTTTCTTCAAAGTTCACTTTTCTCTATGCAATGATAGTTGCCCTCTTGATTTCCTAAAGTTATAGCCACAACTGCATTAGTCCAAAACGGTAAATAAATATCAGCAAGCCCAATTCTAGCCCAGTGCTTATCTAAATAATCGAATTCCAAGTCTGACATCAGGATTTTGTTCACATAATTGTAAAATGGAAGCGCCATCTGGCTATGTCAGAGAGCGACATTTAGGCTAATGTTATCATTAATAAAAAAATCAGAAACAGTGCTCTGTCAAAAGTAAGAGCAAAAACTTATTTGGCCTTTCCATTTAGCACTCAGTAAAAACAAAAACAAAAACAAAAAAAAAACCCTACACTTTTCTCAGCTTAATGCAACCTGAAAATTCAGAAATAAAATAAAAATAATTTTTATATTTCCCATTTATCAACACCTACCAGAAAAAGGTCTCATTAGCATAAGTAGCACACCAAAGCAAGATGAATGAGCTTCATTCGGATCAAGAAAACCAAATACATTGCAGATTTCTTCCTCAAACAGGAGCTTTTCATAACTGAATTCAAGACTGAATAAATTACAAGATGGTACTTCCAGATATTTTTATTAATATGATATTAAGTTTGAAAAATCCCACAATAACCAGTTTTTACAATTTTAAAGACTCGAAGTCATTTTTATGAGCTGTCTCGAAGAAGGTTTTTCAGTGCTTCCCAAAGAAGTTAATTTGTGAAGCCAAAGCCTGGTCCTGGAGGGCTTTGCCTTGGGGAGACCGGTGCACGAAAGCAAAGCTGAAACTTCAAAGCTGAAAGAAAGCATAGCTGGGAAATTGTCAAGAAAATGGCCCCAAACTGCAAATGCTTAGGGACTCAAATAGATATTTGTGCCCCCGTGTTAATAGCAGCATTATTCCCAATAGCTGGAAGGTGACCAACCCCTGTCCAGTGACAGATGAACAGAGAAACAAAATGTGGTCTATACCACAATGGACTATGAATCAGACTTAGAAAGGAAAAAAAAATTCTAACACATCTACGATATGGAGGAAGCTGGAAGACACTAACGCCAAGTGAAATAATCCAGTCACAAAGGACGAGCACTGTAACACTGTATGGTCCCACTTATGTTAGGGACCTAGACTAGTCACGTTCAGGGACAGAAAGTAACATGGTGATTGCCAGGGGCTGGGGTTGGGGGAGGAGGGAATGAGAAGTTATTTAATGAATACAGAGTTTCAGGTGGGAAAGATGAAAAAGTTTTAGAGATGGATGGTGGTGATGGTTGCCCAGTGTGTGAATATGACTAATACCACTGAACTGGAGACTTAGAAATGGTTAAACGGCACATTTTATGCTACGTATATTTTACCACCACCAGCCCCCAAAAAAGCAAATGCTTACAGGGGCCTGGGGGGGTGAGTAACGCGGGGTGAGGTTTGTAACAGCAGGAAGAGCGGAGATTCTGGTAAATGAGGTGTATCTGTCCTCTCTAAAAAGAACCCGTGTTAACTAAAGATACACTGTATGGTGACTAATATAACATAATAAAAAATTATTATTAAAAAAAGAATAAAAAAATAAAAAGAACCGGCGTCGCTCAGCTCGCTGACGGCTGCCGTGCAGGAATTTGACCCAGTATTATAGGCAGATATTATGATTTTTCAAGAGAAGTCTGAAATCCACATTTTTATGAGACATCTTCTATGTCCTTTTTAAAGTTGGCAACAAGTTTTTAAAGTTCCTAAAACCCTACAGGTCAAATAAAGCCCATCTGCAGGCCTGTAGCATGCAGCTCTGGATTTAGACTGTGAGTTGACAGCGTTCTCTTTAGGCAAAGAAGGCCCCCCGATGGAGGGGAGAAAGCTGAGCCCTGAACAACACCAGCTTGTGCAGAGGAATTATTTCCAGCCTGTGGCCGGCCTAGCCATTGATCAGAAAGCACACAAGTATATCACAACGATAAGCTTATTCTAGGAAGCTACAAACAAGTAGAAATGGGCTGTTTCATGTATGTTTAGTTTTGCTTTTGCATATCTAAAAGGACAGCCTTTAGGATGCTCGCACACGTAAGAAGAGGCTGTTCACGTGTTGGCCAGTTCAACAGATAGTCTCAGATGTGAAATGACTAACAGACAGTTAGTCTCAGATAAGAAATGAATGTTCCACTGAAGAAAGGGTAGAATAAAAATGTGATCAGCATTTATGCAAATCACATGAAGGCCAACTTATCAGTATTAACACCCCCTAACTCTTGCAAATGGGGCTGTGGGAACCTGAATTTTAAAACAAAATCAATGTTGGGACGCCTGGGTGGCTCAGTCAGTTAAATGTCTGCCTTCAGCTCAGGTCATGATCTCAAGGTCCTGGGATCCAGTCCTGCGTGGGGCTCTCTGCTCAGCGGGGAGCCTGCTTCTCCCTCTCCCTCTGCTGCTCCCCCTGCCTGTGCTCGCTCTCTCTCTCTGACAAATAAATAACATCTTAAAAAAAAAAAAAATCAATGTTTTAATCTTCTATCTCACGAACTTGGGAGACAGGGTGATAATTTCAAAATAATAAAACATCTTAGAATAAACTAACATTTATTACTAAAAGTCATTAATTTAAAAATGTGACTCTGGAACAGAAGTGATAGCCCTTAAAATGCATTCTCTGTTCTTCAAAATAATGAATTTTATTTTTTGTGTTTATTCTATTTTTCCTATTCTACAGATGAAGCAAATAATGTCTTTAGTATAAAAACGCAATTTGAGTTAATTGATTGCTAGGCAGTAATATTCAATTAAATTTAACAAGTGTTAAGTGAGCACTCTTTGTATACTGGCTATAATGGGCATATCAGATAATACACAAGGATTGTGTCCATCCACTGTCCCCACCATTAACACCCAAACAACCTAGCCGACACTTCAAATGTGCAACAAGGAAAGCAAACACGAAACGAGAGGGCAGGCAGAAGCTACCCTGGAGCTCCTCTTGGAGCTCCACATGGTAGAAACATTTTGTGCTGTAATATCCCCAGCCCTTGGTGGGAGTCACTCTGTTAGGGCATAAGTGTTAGAGCTGGAAGAGACACCATGAGAACATTCGGCCATCTTCTGCCTTCAGTAGGTAAGGAGTTTATCTCCACTGCACAGATAAGGCACCTGTTCAGGTGAGGGATTTGTCCAAAGCACTCCAATTCCCTCAGTGCCCTTTTCTCGTGGTACCGCCTCTGGCAAAGCCTCTAAAGCTCCCCTGACCAGATGTGGCCTCACCCTCCTCCAGGCCCCATGGCTCCTCTAGCTTTTGCACCACTTGTAACTACCATCCCTACCTCCCAGTTCAGGATTGAAGGCAAATCTGTTTATATTAGTCTGCTCAGACCGCCATAACAGAATACCACTGGCTGGGTGACTTAAACAAAGATATTTATTTCCTCACAGTTCTGGTAGCTGGAAGTCCACGATCAAGGTGCTTTTTTTTTTTTTTTTTTTCCTGGTGAGGTACTCTTCCTGGCTTACAGAAGATCACCTTTTCACTGTGTCCTCACATGACCTTTTCTCTCTGCATGTGGAGAGAGACATCTTTGGTGTCTCTTCCTCTTCTCATAAGGATACAATCAGATTAGAGCTCCACCCTTATTTATGGCCTCATTTAACCTTAATTATCTCCCTAAAAGACCAATCTTTACATAGAGTCACATTGGGGGTTAAGATTCAATATATGAATTTGGGAAGGGTGGAGGGGACACAATTTGGTCCATGGCATCATCTAATAGTGAATCATACTATAAAGAAAACCATATAATTAGAAGTTTCCAGTGAATGTCTTTAAAGCTTCAATTTGCAAATAATGATACTCATTTCCTGGTTTTATCAGAGGCTTAGCCCTGGCAAAGACATAAGGTAAATCCCACAGTCCTCACTTACACTGCACAGTTCATCTTTGAAGGGGCAGAAAGACAATGCTGAGGGTCAGCAGAGGTTCATCACACACAACTGATGAGAAAAACCCTCAAGTTTCCAAAGGCAATACTGCAGAATTGTTCAAGGGAGTAGGCTCTGGAGACAGACTTCGGTTGTATATCACTGATGGGCTGTGTGACTTTGGGCAGATGGGTTACCCTCTCTGAGCATCAGAAGCCTCAACTTTGCTTCATAGACCAGCCCCCTGCTGGTCTGAGATGGGATGAGACTGATTTAGCTCATACTGTTGAGGCAACCAAGGGCAGTAAAGAGGTGGGAGGTCTGGGAGCTAGATTTCTGCTTAATTAAAAGTAATGCATCTCCCATAAGGCTTCATGTGGGGGGAGGCGGGGGGTCCTTCCTGGGGTGATTCAAATTACACTCAGTAGGGAATAGTCCTGCTGCTAAGAATGGTAACCACTGTTTTAGAACAGCAAAGTATCCAGATATAAGACAAGACCCTTTTCTTGAGGGTGTGTAGTGCTTTCTCATATTTTGTGACCAAATAGCATTTTTTGGAATACTCTTCCACATTTGAGAAACTGCCTACCTTATGAATCCTCACCTCCCCAAGACGGAAGTCAGCCATTTGCCTACCCAGCTACCTTGTACCTAAGGTGCAAGCACGTGACCTGGGATCCACCAATCAGCAGCATCCATGCAAAAATTCTTTTCAGAAGAGTGGGGTTAGGGGCGCCTGGGTGGCGCAGTTGTTCAGCGTCTGCCTTCCGCTCAGGGCGTGATCCCGGTGTTCTGGGATTGAGCCCCACATCAGGCTCCTCTGCTAGGAGCCTGCTTCTTCCTCTCCCACTCCCCCTGCTTGTGTTCCCTCTCTCGCTGGCTGTCTCTCTCTGTCAAATAAATAAATAAAATCTTAAAAAAAAAAAAAAGAAGAGTGGGGTTAAAGAAGGAGGTACTGGGTACCTGGGTGGCTCGGTCAGTTAAGCATCTGCCTTAGGCTCAGGTCATAATCTTGGGGTCCTGGGATCGGCCCTGGGTCAGGCTCCCCACTCAGTGGGGAATCTACTTGTCCTTCCACCCCTCCCCCCTGTTCGTGCACTTGCTCTCTTTTTCTCTCCCAGATAAACAAATTAAAATCTGAAAAAATAAAGAAAGAGGGAGGGAGGGAGGGAGGAAGGAAGAAAGAAGGAGGTATCATGTGGAATTCACCGTGGTGGGGACTGGTGGAGTATGGCAGAGAGACACCCAGTTTGCAGACACCACAGTGATGGGATCTCTGGGAGCCCACCAGAAAGAACTCACTCTCTGGTACGAGCGAGGGGGCTATGTTCTTTGGTAGCCACACCAGGGTCTCCACTGGAGCTACTAGTGGTATAATTTGTGTAGTGTTCCTGGCTGCGTGGCCTCCAAGTCTGACTCTGGTCCTCCCAGAAATTCTCCGAGCTGCTTAATAGCCTTTTAAAAAACTCCCTTTCTGTGTAAAGTAGCCAGAATGGGCACTGTTGTTTGCAACTGAGAACCTCAAACCAGCATAAAACCAAGTAATAGCTGCACAATTAAATGGAAGTCAAGAGAAAAGAATTGTAGTTTGGCATATGAGGGGGCTTTTTAAATCCTATAAATATAACATGTTAAATAAGTAAAAGAAATTAAGGCAACTGTCTGCAAAACTTTGGAAAAAGAAGCTGATTGCTTATTGCAAAGGACAGCTGGGACCATTGAAGTATGAAAAGTAAGCAAAGAGATAGGGCAATTCTGTCAGCATAAAGTTATATCTACACACACACACACACACACACACACACACACACACACACACACACCCCTACTCCCAAACCAGCACTCAAGACCTGAGGTTTCATAGATTCAACCTCTATCTGTGAGCATGAGGACTTGCTATTATAACCTTTCCCCGCCTGGAAGTTTTGATTTATGAGCTACTTAAAAACAAACCAATTATTTCCCAGTGGGCGTTAGGATCACTGATATATAAACACAGCAATTTAATCATTACCTAGATAAACTGGGTCTTAAATCCCAGGCTCTGAGAAAGTTTACATAAAACTTTTATGTAATTTACCAAAGTCATTTCAATGCCAGAATAACTTAGACTTTAAACAGAGGGCACCTAACAAAAGCCTTTCAAGCCTTATCCCCATAGTTGATAAAAATCGAAGACAAAGCCATCCTGCAATTAGCTTTCCCCAAAAGATGTACATCTTAATAACAATTTCCTTTGGTTTAATAGCATCATCTTTCAGGATTAATGACCTAACAAACAGAAGATCTAGGCCTTTCCAAACACTTTGGATTTCCTAGGGTTTTGGATTTATCACATACAAATAAGATAAGGTCAGTGACCCAGACATCTTACCCTGAGTCCCAAAACCTTGATTCTGGGTTTCCTGTGATTTATAACATGCCTGGGCAGCATCCATTCCCATTCCTTTGAGTACTAACATCTCAACTGTCACTGGAGACCGTACTCCCCCATTCCCAGTCCATGTGCTTTAATAAGAGAGTGATTTAATCCCTCTCCAGGGGTCAGCATGACCCAGAACTGACCAATCAGCTTGGCTGCCATGTTTGTTTGAAAGATTGGCATATAACCAACTCAGGACAATGAGAATTGAGAATTTTGATGGAACTATAGGGAAAGAGAAGCTGCTTGCTGGGGTATCTCATCTAGTCAGCCTGGAGCTTCTGCTAGTGTTTCGATGTCATGAACAGAGGGTCTGCTTGATGACGAACCAATGCAGAAAAATGCAGAGCAAAGAGATGACAAGAGATAGACTTTTGAGGATATTGTTTGAGACCTGGATCCAGCCACACCTTTGCCTTTACGGTTCTAAGAACCGATTAATTTGATTTTTTTCTAAGTCCCTTTGAATTAAGTTTCTATCCTTTGCAACCTGAAGAGTCATAACGGATACAGATTCCTTTAAGATGAGACTTTATAAAGGTAGCCGAAGTGTTAAAGTAGTTAGCTTTCAATATTAAAGTATAAAATGAGCTTGTACCAGAGATGCTAAATCCCTGCTATGAACAACTTGCCATTCCAGCATGTGCTGCCTTACCCACAACCCCTGCTCAGGGAAATGGTGCTAAAGAAGTCTGTGCATAAGGCAGCCCACCAATGGACTTGGGATGAACAACCAACCCAAGGGCAGCTAATTATTTTGCTGGCCAGGCTCCAATGGCTGTGCGGCCTGGCTCGGTGGGCTGGACCAATAGGAAACCCTCACTTATGAGTTCAAGCTAGGAAATACTGAGGTCTCAGCCAATGGCCTTATGGGTTGGCCATTCAGGGGCCATATGTAAAATGAAGCAGCAAAAGCAGATAGGAGAGAAAAAGAGAGGAGACGATTGAACAGAGACCACATGACCTCTGAGAAAAATACTGACTCCATTCTGAATTTTCCAGACCTATGTTTAGGCCACCATGAGACTCAGCTCTGCTTTGTTTGACAGACACAGAATCCTATCAGGGGGCAGAGCAGTACAGGAGTTCGAGAGTATGGCTCCCAAGTGACCACCTGGGTGTGAGTCTTGACCCCTGCTGCCCACCCACATGCCTGAGGCCATATTCTCTACACTGCTCCTCCTCAACAGAACAAGGATAATAACACCCTGCCCCCCAGGAGAGGAAAGAAGAGTCTGTGTGATAATATCCTCAGAATAATGTAATGATAGTTGCAGTGACTGTCACAATAAGCCCCTCGTACTTGCATTAGTTGAAGTGATGTCCTAGTCCTTGACCATTGAGAGGTCCCAAACTAAAGCAACAATTGGCTAAATGATTAACTGAAATATGACTATATTTCTACACAACATATATAGAATTCTCAATGTCCAGATATAACTACAGTGTAAAATCCTCTGTAATAGGGGAAAACCTAAGCCATGGGTAGCACACAGAAGTGCTGAACCTGGTAACACTTGAAAGACAGTATGATGTTCTCATCCTCGTTCTGTATTGTGCCCTGTTCCTCCAGGGTCCCGCACTGACCCCTGAGTACTACACGAGGGCTGTACACCAGGGCTGACAGGCCAACTCCTGAGACTTCTCCTCTCTGCCTGCAATGGCTCAAAGCTTAGCCTCCTCTTCAACTGCAGTCTCCAGCTCTAGCTCTTTCTGCAGCAAGTTATTCTTGTGAGGCAGGTGATGAGGGCGCGGTGCGTGCCCCACCAAAGATGCAGGTGCTGTGAGAAATAGGAGACTTTTGGCATGAAGGCAACAGCTAAGGCAAATCCAGAAGCCTTCTCTCATGACTCAAACCGCTATACCGTGATTACTTCCTGTTTTGAGCAGGCCCACCCCTTCTGAGGTTGGAAAAAAATTCACCTCCAGGCTGAGGGTTTTACTCTAACTGTTCTGTCCCCTTCTGTAAAAGCTACACAAACAACTGTACAGACTTTGTCCCTCTCCAAAAAAATATTGTTCAATCTTTCTGAACTGCTAGTCCATGCTTTCCAGCCTTAAAAAAAAATTGTTAAAGAAAAATGATATGAATCACCTTTCAAAGATCCTTTTTATTTAGAAAAAAAATCAATTTCCATGGGGAAAAAAAATCCACACAAATATTCTTCAAATCTGTTCCCCAAAATGTATGAAGAGTAAGAGGCATACAGGAGTCCTGAGAAAGGAACAGAAGTTTGACTTCTTAAGGAAAAAAACAAGGGCCTTTCACACAGACTCTGATGTGTTTGGTTTTGCATTCTTTGCTAAAAGGCAATAGTCAAAGGATTAACCTATATTCCCTTCTTTTGGTAGAATCAAGATACGAGTTTTTGAGTACAACTGCTACTCTAAAAACCAGAGAACTAGCATATTCTTACAGCTACAGAAGAGGGCCAGGGGAGAGAAGAGCTAGACACGTCAGGCGCAGTCCAGAGTTTCAGGCAAGAGGACATTCCCACGTGGGAATAAGCCACTTTTTGACTTTACAGTCAGTCCTTGAATTACAAGCTGGTCATGCTAGGTTTCTGATCAAGTTCCAACCTGGAATGCTTAGAATCTAGAATGTCTTCTCCCCTAACAACAATGTTCTAAGCACTGACTATGTCACCCTAAAAGAGCCATGCTAATCCCAGAGTTCCTAAGGAATCACATAGTTTTGTCCTGTGGGTCCTGCACAGTCCAGACACAACTCGTGACCTTCTTTTATGAAAATGCATTCAGAGTTCCAAATAAGACATAGCGTTTCAGGGCTTCTGACCCTACAGGGCTGTCACCAGTGCCAAGACATCAGTGGTGGCCAAGGCCTGCCCTCCTTCCTCTCACCCCACCCACACTGACCAGCGGAAGGGCACCAAGACGGCCAAGGGCAGAAGGAGGAGGGGTCCTTCTTGTCCCTCCTTCTGGTCCCCACTTGGCCACCAGCAGAGAAGGCAAAAAGCAGGGACTTGAGGCCAGCAGGGTGGATGCCAGGGCCACAGCGCGCAGGAATTGGGGGGAGGGAAGGAGAATTCTCTGAGGCTTGGGCTGGCCCGTCCCCCCAGCTCAGCTGGGGACTGCCTGTGCTCTTCGCTTTCATTTCCACTGCTGGTTGCTAAGTGCTATACATAACGCAGAAGTAAATAGTTACACGGCGCCGTTTGGAAGACGCAAAAACACACATCAATCAGCCAAGGAAAAAACTCTCAAAGTTTCTAGGTTTATTTTTAGATCCTGGTTAGCCAATTGAGTAACCTAAATGTCCAAAGGAAGAGACGCTGGGGCCGAAAAGTGTATTTAGAAACAGGAGACTCTGATACTGCAGATCTCTGGCCGGTCTTAGCTTGTAAAATATGCATCGGGCAGGTCCTCAGGTGTTTTAAGGACCTCGAGGCAGTGTTGTGAATAAGGGTACAGCGCCCAGCGCGCTCGCAAGACCTGCTCCTTAGAAAACACCGCCCCGGTCACGAGGTTTTAAGACAGTAGAGTGAGTCCAACTAAAACACTGACATCCTTTAGCGAAGGACTCAACTTAATAAAAGTAACTAAAACAACACTGAAGTAATGAGTATAAATCCACTGAGAGGGGTAAAAAGTGTTTTATTCACCTTGTATTTCCCACATCTGGCAAAAGTACCTTGAACAGAGCAGACACACAACAAATGTTTATTAAATAAATAAATAAATAATAATAATAATAATCCTAGGGAGAGCCTTCATTTCTAGGCAAAACTATCATTATGACCTCCCTGAGAGTCCCACTCAAAGTTTCAAAAATACACTTAACACTATAAAAGGGAATCAGAAGGAACAACAGATAGCATGATAGAAAATAATGAACGGTCAGATGGAAAAGCAGAAATAACCCTGAGTGACTCATTGAGATTTGCTTGCTTCTTCACCTGTAAAATGAGATTATATTTGTGGCCCTATCACCTCGTGGCACGCAGTAGAGACAGACGAACAGCCGCACTCCAGGCTTCTCAGACACACCGGCAAGCTGCATGGGGATGTCCACGTTACAAGGCAAAAGCCGGGCCTGATGGGACCAAGTTATTCTCAGTGTAACCACCTCATTCCAGGGAAAAGCAAAATCGTCCTTGCCTTAGAAAAGACCCTTCTGGGGGCGCCTGGGTGGCACAGCGGTTAAGCGTCTGCCTTCGGCTCAGGGCGTGATCCCGGCGTTATGGGATCGAGCCCCACATCAGGCTCTTCCGCTATGAGCCTGCTTCTTCCTCTCCCACTCCCCCTGCTTGTGTTCCCTCTCTCACTGGCTGTCTCTGTCTCTGTTGAACAAATAAGTAAAATCTTTAAAAAAAAAAAAAAGAAAAGAAAAGACCCTTCTGGTTACCATGCCACTCGTTCATAGTTGGGGGAAAAATGCACAAATAAGAAAAGTCACTTGCTTTATGGAAAGTTAAAACCAAAAACCAAAAACAAAACACCGGGGAGCCTTGGTGGCTCAGTTGGTTGAGCATACGACTCTTGATTTCAGGTGGGGTCATGATCTCAGGGTCCTGGGATCAAGCAGGGAGTCTGCCTGAGATTCTCTCTACCTCTCCCTCTACCCCTTCCCCCCACTCACGAGCTCTCTCTCTCTCAAATAAATAGATAAAACTTAAAAAAAAAAAACACCATTTTTAGTACAGTGTGCTGAGACGATTGGTTAGCAAGTTAAAAGAGAAAAATAATCAGCTTACCTCCTCATTTCCTCCCTGCTCTACACCAAAATAAATTAGAGTTGTGTTAAATAATAATATGGGGCTTTTAATGTGAAGAATCTTTAAAACCAGTAGAAAACAGAGCTGAATATTTATCAAACCCTGTGAAAAAATGGAGCAGGCTGTCCTATCGATGGAAGAAATCACAGGGAAACATTTGCCCACTTAACAACTAAAAACTGTATCAAACGTGCAAGCAACTCACTGGGGAAATAACTGTAGCAAATGTGCCCAAAGATATTTTATTACAGATTATTAACGACCTTATGCCCGTGAGATATATCTTAAGTGAAAAACAAAGCAAGGTTACAGAAAAATGTGTATAATATGACTGTTTTGGTAATAAAAAATGAGCCTCCTTTGATCTTTAAAAAGACTGTATTTATATGCACGAACAAGGAGAAAGGTGGGAAGACACACCTTAAGCTTTTGTTTTTTACTTTTTTTTAATGTTCAGTTAGCCACTGTATATAGCACATCATTAGTTTTTGATGTAGTGTTCAATGATTCATTAGTTAAATATAATACCCCGTGCTCATCACACCGGGGAGGCATGGGAGTAAAGGCTGGCCAGGAAAGCCCTTCATGTCTTTGTCCTGAATTATAACTTGAAAAAAAAAAATTAACTATAACTGATGTGAAAAACATCTAAAGGCAAAGAACATATCATAAAAAATTAGGAAAAGAAGAAATGCAACTAGTATACAATCTGAAAAAGAACTGTTAAGCCCCACTATTTCTTATCGAAGAAATAGAAAGGCAAATAAAGTTTTTTTGGTGACCAAATTAGAAAAGGAATTTCAAAGTGATGATATTCAAGGTAAGAGACAAACAGATGAAACCAACACAGTCACACAATGTGAATTGCTTAAATTTCCAAACCAATTTCCAAATTTCCATTTAGGAAGCAAATGGCAAAATGAGTTGAGAGTTTTTAATAAAAGTTCAAACATCCAACCTAGGAAATCCACTGGAAATACATCATAGGCTATAATCTAATATAGAGAAAAAGGTTTTGTACAAAAATGATTAAAGCAAAAAAAAATTATTTAAAATTTTGACCAAATGACCAATAACGGAATAGCTAAGTGAACCGAGATATATCCATTTGATGAAATATTATATGTCCAATTAAACACTGTCTACAGAGAATATATAACAAAATATAAAATTCTCACAGAATTAAAAACTTCCATTTCTTTTACTCTCAGTGTTTTACTTCTGACACAAACATGGGAGGGTTTTTTCCATACCAACCAATCCCCCAACTCTCCAGACTCAATTGCTAACAACCCAGCGTCAGTGCAGCCTCCCCAGACTGAGGGCTCAGTCCCACAAGACTGCCCCCCAGTTCAAATGCCAATGGCAAGTCCCAGATACTTGTACTCCTGACCAATTGGCTGTAATCAGGGGTTCCCATGACACCCTCCTTGGATTCAATAATTTGCCAGAACAGCTCACAGAGCTCAGGAAAACAGTTTACTTGCTAGATTGTTGGTTTATTATGAAAGGACATGGTTCAGGAACTGCCAGATGGAAGAGATGCCTAGGACAAGGTATGGGGGAACGGGTGTGGGGCTTCCATGTTTTCTCTGGGCAAGCCACCTTATCAGCACCTTGATGTGCTCAGCCACCTGGAAGCTCTCTGAACCCCACTGTTTAGACTTTTTTCTAAGTTTTTATTTAAATTCCAGTTAGTTACCATACAGTGTAATATTAGTTTCAGGTGTACAATATAGTGATTCAACATTGCCATACAACACCTGGTGCTTATCGCAACGAGTACACTCCTTAATCCCCACCCCCCTATTTTACCCATCACCCCTGCCCTCACCACACCTCCCCTCTGGTAACCATCAGTTTGTTCTTTATAGTTAAGAGTTTGTTTCTTGGTTTGCCTCTCTCTCTTTTTTTGGCCCTTTGCTCCTTTGTTTTGTTTTTAAATTCCACATATGACTGAAATCATATGGTATTTTGGGGAGGCTTTTATGTAGACACAATTGATTAAATCATTGGTCACTGGTGATTGAACTCCATCTCCAGCCCCTTTTCCATTCCTGGGGGTAGAAGAGGGGCGTGAAAGTTTCAACCCTCTAATTACATGGTTGGTTCCTTTGGCAACCAGCCCCTCTCTTCCTGGAGTCGTGCCTTTAGCATAAATGCAGATATGGTTGAAAGGGGTTTATTATGAACGATACAGGACACTCTTCTTACCCCTATTACTCAGAAATTCCATGGGTTTTTAAGGAGCTCTGTGCCAGGAACTGGGGACAGAGACCCAATATATATTTCTTATTATATCACAATATCGCAGCTTCGGTTAAATGAAAAACTAATTTTAAAATTATATAATAATATGACTATGCAAGAAAAATATTTCCTCATAAAAATCATGAAAAGAAATGTTCCAAATATTAACTGTGTTTGCCTTTGAATATTTGGATTATGGTAACATTTTTTTTCTTTTTTCTAATTCTCTATAGTATGTAGATCTTATTTCATGATAGTGCCTTACTTTTATAATGGTAGGGTCGAAGGTATGGAGGGAACAGCGGCCAAGGTCTGGGGAACATATTCTTTAAATGACTGCATTTGAAAAATCTAAGCACAGTCTCCCTGTTGCTCTCTCAAGAAACTTCCGAGGCCAGAACTGACTTCTGATTCTCACTGTTTGTCCTTTGGCCTGGCTTAGAAGTGGCTGTCATGTCTTCCAAAGGGTGAGGTGGTGGGAACTCAACATCACAGGCTTCCCACATCCCAATCCTCCCCTTCCAACAAGTCACAGTACAAAACCCCATCAAAGAGCCCTTCCTATAAATGTTCTATTAGAAATTTTAGATCACATGTCTAAAGAAATGTGTCTGTGTATCTGTCTGTGCATCTGCCTGTCTATGCTTCCTCCTCCCTTTCTCTAGCCTCGGAAGGCAGCAAAACAAACTCTAGGACAAGGATGCAGCAATCCACCTTACTTCTCAAATGCTAAATCTAAGTGATAAGTGATAAATCTATTTATCTGAATAGAAAAACAATGCAAAAGAGTGAGAACCAAAGGAACTCCAGCCGGGACCACACCCCAACACGAAACAATTTTAAATAACAACGGATTAAAGTCCATCTCTCATCTCACACTTACCACACAATCCAAACTCATAGTCTCAGATCCCACTGCAGTATTTCAGGCCCTATCCCTAATACTGAGCCAGGCTAAATATTTCCCCTTCGGGTACATTAAGTGGTCAGATAAACACTCACAATCTCTTACCGCACGGTACTTCGGAGATATGCATCATATACATCTTTACATAAAAGTAATGAAACAATGGGAGCCTGGCTGGCTAAGTCTGTAGAACATACAACTCTTGATCTTGATCTCAGGGTTTTGAGTTCGAGCCCCACATTGGGTGTAGAGATGACTTAAAAAAATATTTACAAAATTACAATATTTACAAAAAATAATGAAAGAAAATATTCCAAATATTAACACCAATTTATAAAAGAATATGTTAGTAAAAGATGTTGGTAAAAAAAATTTTAGTGAAGAAAATAATGACCTCTCGAATTTATCTGCTTAGTAAATTCAAGTATTTGCAGTATCTCGTGTGACATCATTTTCTGAATGGTGGTGCACTTGCACCCTTGTTACGGAAGAACAGCCACACCGGCAGCTGAACTTCTGTACGTGAGATGGTGCACCCCACGCTCATATGTGTTAGCCCACTTAACCTACTCAACGCTTACAACAACCCCAGGAAGCAGAGCCATGCTCCCCTAGGTGTTACCTAACGGTACGAGTTCCAGGAGGTCACGCGCTAGTAAGTGACAGCGTGAAGACCGAATGAGGCCAGGCTAATCCGACTCCAGAGCGGATATGCTCTTGTTGCTACAGAACTACACGTTGCACCCACATTCTGTTTTACTTGCACCAAAAATCTCTCCTGCCTAAGCCTGGCTTGGACAATCTGTAAGAAAAACAAGTGGTATCAACTCCTCAAACGAATAGACGACCAGTACCAATTTCGTCAGTCTAAAGGAAGAAGGGACCGAATGACTACATCAATTTTCAGAAAGTTACAGTCCCCAGATCAGCACCAGGAGAAAGAAGTTATACGTGGCCTTCCAATCATGGAAACAGAAGAAATAAACCAATTAAATGGTCTGGTGGAGAAAAGGAGAGGTATAAAAGGACCTAAAAATAGTTTCCATCTTATCTCTGCTGTAATAATAGCAGATTAGCGCGCATTCTCCTGGAAATGTCACCTAGGCAACCAGAAATACAAAGACAGAGATGTTCAGAAAAATATATGTATATAAATCTATTTTTGCTTTCTTTGAACATAAGTGATCACTATTGCAGGAAGGACAATAACTAAGACTATATATGGAAAGAGGAAAAAGGTAAGTACAGAAGAAAGTTGCATAAGCAGGTATCCAGTGTAAAGTAGGCTAATAAGGTACAAAGGTAGGTCTCTACACGAGAAGCCCTAACCCACTGCCTCAAATTTGGGCCAAAAATCTAGGA